>NC_053039.3:485310156-487810156 GCF_002575655.3 Aegilops tauschii subsp. strangulata | reverse complement strand
TCCAAGAAACAAAACTCGGTATCCTTATCCACCGCCGAAGCGGAATACATTGCCGTCGGATCATGTTGTGCTCAATTACTTTGGATGACCCAAACTCTTAAGGATTATGGGATCTATGTGAAACATGTTCCATTGCTTTGTGACAATGAGAGTGCTATTAAGATTGCTCACAATCCCATGCAACATTCTCGAACTAAGCATATTGAGGTTCGTCATCATTTCATTCGAGATCACGTTGCTAAAGGTGATATTGATCTTAAGCATGTTCGTACCGATAAGCAATTGGCAGATATATTCACCAAACCGCTTGATGAGAAAGTTTTTTGCCGTTTGAGAGGTGAATTGAACATCATTGATGCTTCAAACTTGGAGTAGGAACTCCATGTGGATACATGCAAGGCATGAGCCTATGACTAATCCTTGATTCTTCTCTTATGTTGATAATCATATGTCTTGGATACATTTGCACCCTTGCATTCTATCTAACCCTTGTAGGTACTTGGATGAATCTAAATCCATGAGATTGCACCTCACTCACATCTTGAGCAATCTCTACATCACCAAGTCCCTACACCATGGTGGTTGACGACAAGGAAGCATGAAACCCTTCAACATATCCTTTGACAAATTCTATATATCAAATTTCATTTGGTATCAAATTTCATGATTGTCATTTTGGATACACAAGTGCTCTTCCTTGCAAGACTAACCCATGTAGGTAGATGAACTCAACTCCAAGTGGTGCTCCCAATCCTTGATGAGCTACATCAACCTCGAGCATCCTAAACAAGTTCAACTACATGATCAAGTTCAATACCACCACCCAAGGTATGTCATTCCATCTTAGAGAAGCTTTACCCAAGTCATGGGTTAAAGTAGCTCAACAAGATGTGAATACATCAAAATGCTTAAACGAAAAATGGTAACCCCATTTTGAGCTTAAACGATGAGTATGACTTATGATCAAGTGTTCTCACTTGACTCCTCGGTCAATATACTCTAACATAGGTGACTTTATCACCGCCCAATTCTAGATGAAGTTCTCTAGTGGTTTCTCTGAGTTCTTGCATTTGTTCCTTGCATTTTTGTTCCCCTTCCCTTTATCATAAAAAAAACTTCATCTAGATTTTCTTTTCTCTGATTTTGTTCTGCATTTCTTTGCATCCAATTCATTGCAAATCCTTCAGTTAATTCCCTGCAAATCTTTGTGAGATCTTATTTGCCTAGTGAGCTGAGGTGACTATTGCTCTTTTCCTGTGTTGAACTCGGTCCCACCGGTTTGTCACTTTCGGTCCAACCGAACCCGTTCGGTGCAACCGAAGATCTCAACTTGGTGTCACCGATTTTACTGCAGAGAAGAAAATTTGCCACTTGTTTCTGAACTTTTGTTCCAGCTCCACTCAAGGATTCTTGTCCTCTACCAGCATCACATTTTATATGCTGCTTTGCTCTGTGACTCAAGGACTAAACCTATTTGACTCACACTCCAGAAGATCCCTTCATGGAAATTGATGTCAAAGGGGGAGAGAGATCACATCAAAGCTTAATTCTTCAAAAGAGGGAGAGAATACTTCAAACAGGGGGAGAGAGAGGAATCACATGCCCCAGATGCTTGGTGTTCAAGAGGAGAGAAGTCACATGTCTTTAAGAGGGGAAATACATGTCTATGTTATGATTTGTGATCTGATCTTTTTGCTCTGATTCTGTTTCCCTACTTTCTCCCATTATCAATATAAGATTCAGGGGGAGAAAGACTGTCAGGGAAGGAAGCACTTGAATTCATTGCATATATTTTACCTTTGGGGACATGTCTGTATTCAATAGAGTACCCAGTACTCACTCTCTACATGTCATCCTAATCTTGGTACTCTTGTGGCTTCTTGTGTTTGCTCTGTCTAGCAGATGTATCTGTATTATCTAACCTTGTTTACTCAGGTTCATCTCTTCCTAAGCCAGCTCAAGACCACAAGGTAAGTATATGCATCACACTCATGTACATGAAGATTTCTTGCTAATATACATATTGTTTGCAAGAAGGAATCATGAACATGAAGTTACACCTCATATATTCATATCATTTGCTCTGATGCATATAGCCAACATACACGTAACTCATTGCTTGCTGTGTCATGGTTATGCATTCAAATGCTCTTACTTTTCATATTGACATGAGTGCATACATGTAGGGGGAGCATATGCATGTTACATGTCTTTCCAAAGCTTGACTTGCTATTCTCTTTATCTTTACCTAAAGCTTTGATGTATGTTGTCATCAGTTACCAAAAAGGGGGAGATTGAAAGCACAAGTGCTCCCTGGGTGGTTTTGGTAATTAATGTCAACATATCTCTTGTTGGACTAATGTTTTTATCTAGAATATTTCAGACAAGTTCAACAGATGGAGTGGCGTGGACAAGAGGATGTGGAACCCCTTCAAGGTGCTAAGGACAAAGGATTGGCTCAAACTCAAAAGCTCAAGACTCTACATTTTACTTTTAGTGATCCAAGATCACATTGAGTTCATAGGAAAAGCCAATACTATTAAAAGGGGATGAGGTGTTGCTTAATGGGTTACTTGCTCAAAGTGCTTAGTGATATGCTCCAAAACCCTCAACCACTTTCTCATATCCACATATGTCCCAAACCAAAAGTCAAACTCGGCCCCACCGAAATATTCTATCCGCCGCCACCGAGTTCAGTTGACATAGCCACTGCCAGAAACCCTAGTCACTTCGGTCTCACCGATGGGATCCCGGTCTCACCGAGATGAGCTTGCAAACTCTCTGTTACCTGTTGCAATAATTTCGGTCTTACCGAGATTTGTAATCGGTCTCACCGAGTTTGCCTGACCAACTCTCTGGTTATCTTATTACCAAAATCGGTCCCACCGAGTTTGTGTAATAGGTCCAACCGAGATGAGGTTTTACCCTAACCCTAGCACATCGGCCGCACCGAGTTGATCATATCGGTCCCACCGAAATGAATAACGGTCACATTATGAACTAAATCGGTCCGACCGAGTTCTCTGATTCGGTCCCACCGAGTTTGGTGATTTGTGTGTAATGGTTAGATTTTGTGTGGAGGCTATATATACCCCTCCACCCACTCTTCGTTCGTTGAGAAAGCCATCAGAACATGCCTACACTTCCAACATACATTTTCTGAGAGAGAACCACCTACTCAGGTGTTGAGACCAAGATATTCCATTCCAACCACATAAATCTTGATCTCTAGCCTTCGCCAAGTTGCTTTCCACTCAAATCATCTTTCCACCAAATCCAAATCTGTGAGAGAGAGTTGAGTGTTGGGGAGACTATCATTTGAAGCACAAGAGCAAGGAGTTCATCATCAACACACCATCTATTACCTTTTGGAGAGTGGTGTCTCCTAGATTGGTTAGGTGTCGCTTGGGAGCCTCCGTCAAGATTGTGGAGTTGAACCAAGGAGTTTGTACGGGCAAGGAGATCGCCTACTTCGTGAAGATCTACCCTAGTGAGGCAAGTCCTTCGTGGGCGATGGCCATGGTGGGATAGACAAGGTTGCTTCTTCGTGGACCCTTCGTGGGTGGAGCCCTCCGTGGACTCGCGCAACCGTTACCATTCATTGGTTGAAGTCTCCATCAACGTGGATGTACGATAGCACCACCTATCGAAACCACGGAAAAAAATTCGTGTCTCCAATTGCGTTTGCACACTCCAATCCCATCCCTTTACATTCTTGCAATTTGCATGCTTTACTTTCCGCTGCTCATATACTCTTGTCATGCTTGCTTGATATGTATTGTGAATGTTTAAACATGTGCTAAACTCCACCTCAAATTGAAGAATTAAAAAACTGCCACTTTTCTTGCTAAGAGTCTATTCACCCCCCATCTAGACACCTCTTCTCGATCCTTTCACCCCCCCCCCCCCCCCACTCAGCTCGTGAGACGCGGTACTACCGCACACGGCCGCGGTACTACTGCTCGCGCGGTAGAGGCCAGATGAGGTCTTGTTGCACAGGGCAACGGGCGGTAGAACCGCCGGAGCGGTACTACCATGCGCCCTTACGGTACTACCATAAGGCAGGGCTCAACTAGCTCTGGAAAATGCACGAAAGAAATAAATTGCTTCCGTAGCTACTTCCGCTGACGTTGGAGCTGTGCAAAAATCCGGCACGGTACTACCGCTCACAGGGAGCGGTACTACCGCGTAGGGGCAGAAGTAAAAAATTACATATGTGCCTACTTTCGCATGCGCCAGTCAACAGGGCTGGAGGCAGCGGTACTACCGCTCACCAGGAGCGGTACTACCGCTGTCTTGAGCGGTACAACCGTGCGACCCTGCGGTACTACTGCTCCCTTGAGCAGTACTACCGCACGCCGCAGAGACTTTAGCATTTGGCAGCCTTCATATCGCAGAGACATGGATAAACGGATGGTGCTCCATCGAAGCGAAGGAAAGGTGGTGTAAAGGAACAGATGTGTACGTGTTGATTCCACCCTAATCTTTCCAAAGCAGGCCCCCTCTTAATAGTACGGCTTTCCTACGACTCAAATCCACCGAAAAGAAACATAGAGAACCGCCGTCTTCGATAGGCTCTGAGGGGCACCGAACCGTCTTGCGCCTAGACATGAGATATCTGAAATGCTCAATGCACATGATTAGTCCGCAAATGCACTGTCATCAATCACCAAAACCACTTAGGGAGAAATATGCCCTTACAATCTCCTCTTTTTTGGTGGATTGATGACAATACGGGATTTGCACATAGAGATATAAAATGATCATAAGCAAACCCAAAATCTATAAAATATAGACAGGCTCCCCCTAGATGTGTACATTCTCAAGATATGCTTTGGACTGCACAACACACACACACTAGGATCAACACTCCCCCTATATTTTATAGACAAGGCAATCCTTGCGACAATATAAGAGAGACTAAGCATGGAAACAAGGTATAGTAAGTGAGCATGATGTAAAGGGCATAAGAAAAACTAAGCTCACAAGCTATTAATCATACTAGACAATAAAAGGATAAGATTGAAGGCATATGTCTCACACCATATGATAGAATAGGTCTCCTGGACTCACATGCAAAACACAAACCAAAGCAGCGAAGGTTCAACGAAATGAAAGCAAGGAATGAAGAGACAAGACAAATACTCGCAAATCCTACACTCTCTCCCCCTTTGGCATCGAGACACCAAAAAGGCAGAGAGGACACCTAAGACACAGGTGGTAGCTCCAACTGAAGTGATAACCCAACAATCTCCTCATCTGACTCAGCAGTAGGAACGGACTCCTCATCTGACTCAGCCCACTGATAGCTTTGCTTCGTCATCCAGGCAGCCTCAGGAGTGATGTTCTTCTCCGACCCGCTCGAGACGTGCTCGCCAAGCTTCCGCAAAATCCGCTTGTCGTGCTGGCGACTCTCCTTCTAAGCAACGTGAGTCTGGTACTGCCCCTTGGCCTGCATGCAGAACAAAGTCTTCACCTTGGCCTTGAGCTTCTTAGCCCAAGATGGCTCAGCAGAGGAAGGAGCATACCCCTCATAAATGTCCTCCGCCTCCTCCTCCTCAATCTCATCATCATCAACATCCATGCGGGCAGCTTCTGCCTCAGCCCGGGTAGTGGTGTTAGCCCACTTGTTCTTCTGGCGCAGCTTAATGGGCTCATGGCGAATCCAATTGGGAGCATGAAACTCTTCACCCGGAAAGAGCTTCTCCCAAGTCTTTGAAATCAAGAGGTGCAAATCAGGTCCATAGATGGGAACCTTGCGATGGAACACAACAGTCAGAAGCTCACACCACATGATGTGAGAAAAATCAAGTTGTCTAGGTTGTTGAAGATGCGCCTCCTCACAGATAAGCATCATGTCCACAAGATAGGAATTCACCTTGTCCTTATCTCCCATGCGAGAAAAAAGAGAGTTGCGGAAGATCCGGTGCCTGATGTCGAGAAACGGGTTCAGCACATAAGACTTCTTGCCATTGGGTAGAGTCTTCTCAACAAGGTAGGGTTGAAACTTGTTCTTGGAAGCAGACTCTGGGTTGGCGTGCGGGCGGATACCAACGGGCACATCAAGCCCCTCATCATGAACGTGCAACATATCCATGAACTCCTTCCACTCAGCAGTCATCCTCTTTCCATTTGTCATCCAAGTCATGGTCCGCTTCTCATCCGTGTGAAAGTGGACATAAGCAAAGAACTGAGCCACAATCTCTGGGTCAAACTCAAGGTGGAACGTGATGATCCCCTCATTACCAAACTGCTCCACCAAGTCCAGAGGCTCACCAAAATATCCCTGGTTCTTCCTCAGATGGACCATGTCAATCCATTGAACCGGTACAAAGATGTTATGCTTGGCCTTGATCACATCTAGGAAGATGAGATTTTGTTGCTTGGTCCAAAACAATTCATTGCCCTTGAAGAGTTCCCTAGGCTTGACATAGCGGTTGAGCTTCCTTCGAATCAAAAACTCTGCTTGAGGCATTTCTTCCAAGCTGACAACTGGCTCCTTGATCTTGGTGGCTGTGGTCTTGACTTGGCATTGCGGGGCGTTGGACCCCTCAGGAGCTTCTTGATTGCGAAGGCGCTTTGAGCTTGTATCACAGCTAGGATTCGAGCGCCTAGCACCGGAATCGGAGCCACTACCGGGGTCCATGGCAAGAGGGCGAGGTGGGGGTCGATCCCACCGGTTGAAACGAGAGGAGAGTGGCCGGGGACAAGATCCGGCGAGGTCCTCCGGCTCCGTTCTTGAGCAGGAGAGAGAGACGAGGTGAGGGGAAGAGATGAATGGGTATGGGGAGTTGGAACTCCCCATGCCCGTGCTTAACCCCCACGCGCTCTCGACAGCGGTAGTACCGCGGATCATTGCGGTAGTACCGCACGCTGGGCGGTAGTACTGCTCTTCCAGCGGCAGTAAAAAATTACTGCAGTGATGGAAGCGGCAGTACCGTGTCGTGGTCGCAGCTGTGCAAGCGCAGGAGCCACCCACCTGCAGCGGTAGTACCGTGGCACACCACGGTAGTATCGCATGCCCAATAAAGTGCATGTTTTGACAAGAGAGAAACAAAAGGCCTTTGCAACACAAACGACAAGCAAAAGGACACACACAAAGAGCACAAAAAGACACAACTAAACCATGAACAAGGTCCAAAAGATAAGCACGGAGAAATAGAGGACCAAACAATGAACCAAAACCTCTCAAGAAGAGAGGGCGGTGGCTGGAGCCACCTATGTTTGAGTCAATTGGTATGGCACAGCGAAGAATTATCCTTGGTCCCTTGACCAAAACTCGTCTTTGAAGCACAAGTACCATCAACAATGGCTAATGTGAAAGAGTTGATCAATTTATGCATAATGGGGGGAGGGAGAGTTCATTGAGAGAACAACACTCCTCCTATGTCCATGCCTACACCTAAACAAGACATCAAGATGAGTATGGTGGGGTGTGCAAAGGTTCAAGCCACATTGCTCAAATGGATGATATCGCGAAATCTTGCTTCATCCAAAGGCTTCGTGAAAATATCTGCAAGGTTATCATGAGTGTTGACATAGTTAAGATCAATCTCCCCTCGCCTAATGTGATCCCGGATGAAGTGATACCAAATCTCAATATGCTTCGTCTTGAAGTGTTGCACCGGGTTGAAAGAAATCTTGATGGCACTTTCATTGTCACACCAAAGAGGCACTTTGTCACAAATGACACCGTAATCCTTTAAAGTTTGCCTCATCCATAGAAGTTGAGCACAACAACTACCGGTGGCCACATACTCCGCTTCGATGGAGGAGAGAGACACACAACTTTGCTTCTTAGAAGACCAACTCACTAAAGAGCAACCAAGAAATTGGCACCCTCCGGAAGTTGACTTCCTATCCACTTTGTCTCCCGCCAAATCCGAGTCCGAAAAGCCCACGAGGTTGAAGTTTGCTCCTCTAGGGTACCGTAAGCCAAAGTTTGGGGCATGAGCCAAATATCGAAAGATCCGCTTGACCGCCACATAGTGGCTTTCCTTAGGGGAGGCTTGAAACCGTGCACAAATTCCCACACTCAACATGATATCCGGTCTAGATGCACAAAGGTAAAGCAAGGAGCCAATCATGGAGCGATATACCTTTTGATCCACCGCTTTACCATTGGGATCTATGTCAAGTTGGCATTTGACGGGCATTGGAGTGGAAGCCGGCTTGACATCACTTAGCTTGAATCTCTTGAGCATGTCTTGAGTGTATTTGGCTTGGTTGATGAAGGTTCCTTCTCTTCTTTGCTTGACTTCGAACCCGAGAAAGAACTTCAACTCTCCCATCAAAGACATCTTGAAATTTGAGGTCATGAGAGCGGCAAATTCCTCATTGAAAGCTTTGTTAGGGGAACCAAAGATAATATCGTCAACATATAGTTGGCACACAAACAACTCCCCTTTGACCTTCTTAGTAAAAAGAGTGGGGTCGATTTTCCCAACTTCAAATCCACGATCTTGCAACAACTCAGTAAGGTGGTCATACCACGCACATGGGGCTTGTTTAAGGCCATAGAGTGCCTTATCAAGTTGATACACATGATCGGGGAAGTAGGGATCCTCGAACCCGGGGGGTTGTTTGACATATACCAACTCATTAATAGGACCATTAAGAAAAGCACTCTTCACATCCATTTGTTGCAACTTAAAATTATGATGAGAAGCATAAGCAATCAACAAACGAATGGATTCAAGGCGAGCAATGGGAGCAAAGGTTTCACCGTAGTCGATACCCTCAACTTGGGAGTAGCCTTGTGCTACCAATCTCGCCTTGTTGCGAATGATAATCCCATGAGCATCTTGCTTGTTCTTGAATATCCACTTGGTTCCAATGACATTGTGGTTCCCCGTTGGTCTTGGCACCAATCTCCACACCTTGTTGTACTCGAAGTTGTTGAGTTCTTCATGCATGACATTAAGCCAATCCGGATCTTCGAGCGCCTCATAGACCTTTTGGGGTTCAACACAAGAGACAAACGCGTGATGTTCACAATAGTTTGCCAATTGTCTACGAGTGCTTACCCCCTTTTGAATGCTTCCAAGCACATTCTTCATGAGATGACCCTTGGTAGAGAGCTTGGATGCAATCTTGGCGGCACGACGCTCCAATTCCTCCTCAAGGGTGAGTTGAGGAGCGGAAACTTGATCATCTTGAGCGTCGTCTTGAGCTTGTTCTTGATCTTGAGCTTGCTCTTGATCTTGAACTTGCTCGGAGGAGCGAATTTGACCTTGGGCATCACTTAGTGGTTCACCACCATCTTGAGGTTGATCTTGCCCTTGATCTTGTCCATTTGGTTGAGGGCCTTCACTTTGTTCTTCGGAAGCATGTGGGTCTTGGGTTGGTGATGGTTCCACTTGAGTGCAACATTGTCCTTCTCCTTCGGCCACAAGGGGTTCCTCAATGGGTAGGATATGACCAACACCCATTCTTCTTATGGATTGGGGAGGAATTTCATCACCTACACCACAAGTACCACTTTGCTCCACTTGGGAGCCGTTATTCTCATCAAACTCCACGTTACACGTCTCCTCAATAAGTCCCGTGGACTTACTGAGGACACGGTAAGCATGAGAGTTTCTAGCATAACCAACAAATATGCCCTCATGAGCTCTAGCCTCAAATTTAGACAAGCGAACACCTTTCCTGAGAATGAAACACTTACACCCGAACACCCGAAAGTACTTGAGGTAGGGCTTGTTACCGGTGAGAATCTCATATGGAGTTTTGTTCAAGCCTTTGCGGAGATAGAGCCGATGGGATGCATGACACGCTGTGTTGATGGCTTCGGCCCAAAAGTTTTATGGAGACTTGAACTCCGCCATCATGGTCCTTGCCGCATCCATCAACGTCCGATTCTTCCTCTCCGCTACACCATTTTGTTGAGGGGTGTAAGGTGCGGAATATGGATGCTTGATCCCCTCATCACTCAGGAACTCATCCAAGGTGTAGTTCTTGAACTCGATGCCGTTGTCACTTCTTATCGTCAAGATCTTTGCATTGTGTTGGTGTTGAGCTTCATTTGCAAAATCAATGACGGTTTGTTGGGTCTCACTCTTCCTCTTGAAGAAATATACCCAAGTGTATCTTGAATAATCATCCACAATCACCAAGCAATACTTTCTACCCCCAAGACTATCAAAGGATGGAGGCCCAAAGAGATCCAAGTGAAGGAGCTCCAAAGGCCTCTTCGAGTAGATGATAGTTGTGGGAGGGTGAGCCTTCTCATGTAGCTTTCCTTCGATACAAGCACTGCAAGCACGATCTTTGGCAAAACTAACATTTGTTAGTCCACGGACATGGTCCCCCTTGAGAAGACTTTGCAAAGATCTCATATTGACATGGGATAAACGACGATGCCAAAGCCATCCCACGTCAACTTTAGCCATTAGGCATGTCGCGGTCTTAGTGGGTCGCTCCGAGAAGTTAATCACATAGAGACCGTTCTCGACATGCCCAACAAAGGCTACTTTAAGAGTCTTGCTCCACAAGAGGGCCACGGTATCAATATCAAAGAAAGTAGCAAAGCCCATAAGTGCAAGTTGACGAACGGAAAGTAAATTGTATCCAAGGGACTCAACAAGCATGACTTTCTCGATCGTGAGATCATGAGAAATGACAACCTTGCCAAGACCCAATACCTTAGAAGACAAGGCATCACCCCACTCTACATTGGTGGGCATAGATGGAATCTTGTGCACGTCCACCACCAAGTCCTTGCTTCCGGTCATATGATTAGTAGCTCCACTATCGACCAACCATGATCCCCCACCGGAAGCAAACACCTACAAGAGATCAATGCTTGGTTTTAGGTACCCATTTTGTAATGGGTCCTTTGATGTTAGTGACAAGGGTCTTAGGAACCCAAATAGACCATTCAATTTACTCATAAGGAGAACCAACAAATTTAGCATAAACATGTCCATCACTAGCACGGCATTACACATAGGAAGGGTTAAAGTCGTCGGCTTTGTTGGAAGGGGTGGCATTGCCTTTCTTGACACCACCACCCTTCACATTGTTCTTCTTCTCCTTAGAAGCGCCCTCTCCCTCTTTCACAAAAGTTTGCTTGAGAGGAGGAGGTCGTTTGGCCTTGTCATTCTTCTTCTTGTTCTTGGACTTGGGTGCGAACCCAATCCCTTCCTTGGCCACAACTTCCTTTTGATTGCTCAAAAGGTCATTGAGATTCTTCTCACCTTGTATGCATGACACAAGGCCTTTCTCAAGTTGCTCCTTCAACTTTGCATTCTCCTCAACAAGATGCACATGCTCACAACAAGGGTTAGTAGCATTTGCATTTTCAATTAAAACCATATGAGGAAAAGTGGCTTTCTCCTTGGTTAGCTTCACTTGGAGTTGATCATGAGACTCTTTAAGACTAGCATGTGTACCCTTCAAGGCCTTGTGAGCCTTGTCCAGTATATCAAACTCCTCCTTGAGCTTAGCAAGATCAACCCCAAGTTTATCCTTCTCGGAATTTAGCACACGAGATACAACAAGAGCATGATCAAGATCTTTCTTTTATTTAGCATGGTCATCGTTGTGTGACTCCTCAAGAGCCAAACGGTGACCACGCTCTTCCTCAAGCGCATTAGAGAGATCCGATATCTAATTGGCATAGTCACGACTATGCGCCTCCGTCTTAGAGATGGTTTCTTCGTGAGACTCGATCATGTCATTGGCTTCACCAAGTTGTTCCAAGAGAGCAACAAAGTGCTTCTTGGATTTACCCTTGAGCTTACTCATAAAAGACTCAAATTCATTTTCCTCCTCATTAGACCCCTCATTTTCATCGATGCAATCCGTTAAAGAGGGATTAGTAATGATGGTAGTTTTGATATTGGGGGTTACCTTGTTGGTGGCTTTAGCCATGAGGCACTTGGGGGTGATGTTCTCGTTGGGTGAGTCGAAGAGGGACACCCGTGGAGTTGTTGCAATTGCCACGGAGGCCATGGCAATCGAGTCACCGTCTTCATCATCATCATCATCCTCATTTTACTATTCTTGTGCCACCAACCCCTTAGGAGGAGTCTTCTTGGTGAAGTTGCTCTTGTTGGGGAAAGACTTAGCCTTGTCTTTTCGGATGAGCTTGCCACCATTGTCTTCCCTCTTCTCATATGGGCATTCCGCAACAAAGTGGCTCACATTGCCACAATTATAGTAAGTCCTCACATGTTGCGTGCCCTTCTAGCCACTTGAGTTGCTCTTGTTGAAGTTGGGCCTTGTGTTCTTCTTGCTCCAAAATTGCCTTGAAGCGAGAGCCATGTGCTCATGATAAGCATACTTTGTATCTTCGGGGTTGCTCTGTTCTTCTTACTCTTCATCCTATTCTTCCACACTAACATTGGCCTTCAAAGCAAGGTTGGGTTTCTTAGCTCTTTGAGAACGCAATACCGCATTGCCAGCGGTCTTATCCAAGATCCTCATTGCCACAAACTCATCCAACACTTCACTTGAGGACAAGGTGTGAAAGTCCGGCCTTTGACGGATGACGGACGACATGGCCTTGTGGTAAGGCATCATGGCCTTGAGGAACTTGCGCTTGATCCAATTGTCATCCGTATCCTTGCTCCCATGATCTCAGAGTGAGACCGCGAGAGTGGTTAGCCTCCGGTAAAGCTCACGAGGTTCTTCATCTTCATTCATTGCGAACTCATCGGCTTCATCTTGCACCACTTCATAATTGGAGCGTTGAATGCTCGCGCTTCCCTTGTAAAGAGAAACGACATGGTGCCATGCTTCCTTGGCCACGGTGAAGGGTCGGAGATGAGCAATATCTTCGCGCGGAATTGCATCTTGGATGATGAAGAGAGCATTCTCATTGAATTGATTATCCGCGGCTTCTCTAGGGGTGAAGTTGCTCCGGTCATGCGGATAGAAACCTTATTCAATGATTCTCCAAAGATTAGTATTAACATGGTTTAAATGACGCTTAAAGCGATATACCCAAGCATCAAAGTCCTCATTTTTCACAATCTTAGGGGGAGAACCGGCATGATTCAAATGAGTGGAAGGAATCGGTCCAGCATAAGTAGGCGGAGGTTCCACATGGGCAAAGATGCCATTTCCACTTCTACCACTAGATAAAGGAACTTTGTCATTAGTAGCTTCCCCCTTGTCGGAGTTAGCATCCGTCACCTTGTTAGTGGGATCGACCACTTCCAACGGTGCGGTGGGTAATTTAAGACCATCAAGAAAGTTCTTAAGCATGCCTTTGACCTCGGCCGTCATGGAAGTTTTCAATGTGTCCAAAGCCACATTGAACTCCTCGCGTGAGATCGAGGTTCCCCCATCGGCAGTAGACGAGGACGGAATCACACCGGGGTGCTCCTCCTCTCCGTCTACGGAGTCAACCATACTCTTCGGACGGCAAAGTCCTTAATAAAGAGACAAGGCTCTGATACCAATTGAAAGGATCGATATAGTTGACTACAGGGGGTGAATAGGCAACTAAATTCTTTAGCTTTTCTTAACCGATTTAAACTTTGCATCAAAGTAGGTTGTCTAGATTTGCAACTAGGTGAGCAACCTATATGATGCAACAACAAGCACACAAGCAAGCAAAGGAACAACACAGAATAAGCTTGCACAAGTAAAGGTACGAGATAACCAAGAGTGGAGCTGGAGAAGACGAGGATGTGTTACTGAAGTTCCTTCCCTTTGAGGGGAAGTACGTCTCCGTTGGAGCGGTGTGGAGGCACAATGCTCCCCAAGAAGCCACTAGGGCCACCGTATTCTCCTCGCGCCCTCACACAATGCGAGATGCCGTGATTCCACTATTGGTGCACTTGGAGGCGGCGACCGAACCTTTACAAACAAGGTTGGGGCAATCTCCACAACTTAATTGGAGGCTCCCAACACCACCACGAAGCATCACCACAATGGAATATGGCTCCGCGGTGACCTCAACCGTCTAGGGTGCTCAAACACCCAAGAGTAACAAGATCCGCAAGGGATTAGTGGGGGAATCAATTTTCTCTTGGTGGAAGTGTAGATCGGGGCCTTCTCAACCAATCCCTAGGAAATCAACAAGTTTGATTGGCTAGGGAGAGAGATCGGGAGAAAATGAAGCTTGGAGCAACAATGGAGCTTAGGGATGGAAGAGGTAGTCAACTCGGAGAATAAGACTCCTCTTAAATAGTGAAAGAACAAATCCAACCGTTATCCACCAACTCAGTCTGCGACACGCGGTACTACCGCACCATACAAGCGGTACTACCGCATGGGCCCACGGTACTACCGCTAGCACGGCAGGGGCTAGAACCAGCCCAGAAGCGCTAAGGCACGGAGCAGTAGAACCACTAGCGCAGTAATACCGTGCCCCCTTGCGGTACTACCGGAAGGCAGGACTAGTCAAGGCTGGGAAGGCATGGACATATAAAAATACATCTGTGACTACTTCCGCTGAGTTTTGATCTATGCAAAAATCCGACACAGTACTACCGCAAGCCCGGAGCGGTACTACCGCGTAGGGCGCGAATGTAAAAAATTACATCCGCCCCTTCTTCCGCTCATGCTGCTGCGCCTGGCCAGAGCCCACGGTACTACCGCGCCAACGGAGCGGTACTACCGCGTAGGGCGCGGATGTAACAAATTATATCCTCCCCTACTACCTCTCGAGCAGCTGCGCCTGGCCTGAGGCCACGGTACTACCGCTCCCAAGGAGCGGTACTACCGTGAGCACCTACGGTACTACCGCAAGGGCCTACGGTACTACCGCAAGAGCCTGCGGTACTACCGCTCCGAAGAGCAGTACTACCGCATGCCCCAGATTAGCAACACTAGGAGTCCTTCATTTTCCATAGACACGGAGAGACGGAGGATTCTCCAAAGAGCCAAAAGGAAATGTGGTGCAAAAAGGAACAGACATGTACTTGTGATTCCACCCAAACCTTTCCAAAGCGGACCCCCTCTTAATAGTACGACTTTCCTACGACTCAAATCCACCGAAAAAAAACATAGAGAAACGCCGTCTTCAATAAGCTCCGAGGGGCACCAAATCGTCTTGTGCTTAGACATGGTATATCTGAAATGCTCACTGCACACGATTAGTCCCCAAAAGCATTGTCATCAATCACCAAAACTACTAAGGGATAAATATGCCCTTACAACGTCCTTAGAACATGGGTCCTCTACTATTCTGGCCCCTTCCAGGACGTCGTCGAAGTACCTCTCCGGCTTCCGATGATCCTTGCCTTCGGGCGGGCCTGCGGTCGCCACGTCAGTGGCCTTCATCTTCGCCCATTGCATCTTGACGCGGGCAAAGGCCATCCGAGCACCCTCTATGTAGGCCGAATGCTTTATAGCATCAATTCGGGGCCGCGCATTGACAAGCCGCTTCACCAAACCGAGGTAGCTGCTGGGAATAGGTTCGGCCGGCCAGAGTTGGACTATTAACTCCTTCATGGCCAAGCCTGCCACCCTATGCAGCTCCATTAGTTGCTACAGCTGGTCGTTCAGAGGCGTCGGGTGCTCCAGCGTGAGAAATTGCACCCAGAACAGCTTCTCAGTCGAACTCCCCTCCTGGGCTTGGAAGAACTGTGCGGCATCAGCGGCACTCCTCGGAAGATCCGCAAACGCGTATGGAGAACTCCACACTCGTGTGAGCAAAGCATACCTCTGACCTCCAAAAATACTCTGCAAAAGAAAGGCCTTACTAGCCGCTATCTGCTTCGCCTGATGGATCTCCTTGCGAGCACTTCGGGACTCGACCCGCACCGCCTTGGCATCATGGAGAGCCTTGGCGAGTTCGGTCGACTGGACCGACGTCTTCTCCTCCAAAGCCTCACATTTGTCGATGGCATCTTTCAGCTCCTGCTCAACTTCGGCTACCCGAGCTTCGTGCTGGCGGCCGATGGCCTGCTCGGTCTTCAGTTCTGCAACAGCTTTGTCAGCAGCTGCCTTATTCGCCTTTGCATCTTTCTTGGCCTGGGTAAGGGCGCCTTTGAGGGTCTCGACCTTGGCTGCGCCAACTATGCTCATAATCACAGCATTACATGAGTTAATCTATGAATATAACTATCACTTCTGATATACAACTAAGCTTTTAACACTATACGCATAACTTGCGTCTCATCGAACCGCTTGTTAATGCGGTCGATTTCTTCATCGGCCACCTTAAGCTTCCGATTGAGTTCCGAAACTTCTGCGTCCTGGGCGGTTGCTGCCAACAGGGAAGCCTGTTACAATAACAGAGCAGTATGTTAACTCTCCCGAATACTATGTGGATCCTCTGTCATGTTTCTTTCAAACCGGACAGAGCCTCAGGGGCTACTATCTGTACACAGGTATATTCCTATATATGGAAAAGCGTTTAGAGCATTACGTCGCATACCTCAAAGCCTGTCAGTAGGCTGGTAAAGGCTTCGTCCAGTCCGCTCTCGACAGACTGAACCTTCTCTACCACCAAACCCATCAGGGTGCGGTGCTCCTCAGTGCTTCCTCTAGAGCGTTGGGCGCCTCCAGATTAGTGGAGGTCGCTGATGGAGCTGATGCTCCTCCCCCTCTTTCAAAGGGGGCTGCTCACACGATCTCGGAGCCGCGTTGGTCTCCGGGATGGTGTCCGACTGGGGCCCGGATTGTTGGGTGTCCCCACCGTCGGTTGTCATAGGGGTCGCCTCCCCTAGGTCTTCGGCGATCGAGGTATCAACCTCGGGTGCTTTCTCGACGGCCTCGTCCGCCCCCCTCGGCCGGGAGAGGTCCTTCGGGACAACACCTCGGTGTCATCCATGGTGATAGGCGAGGGGGCTCGTGGCGGTGTCTCGCTCCCTGCCATCTCGGGCGGCAAAGAGTTCCCCTCCGATAACGGAGTTTGCGGGAGCTCGTGGGGAGGGCTGAAAGGCACATAGCAAAATAACTTAGGTAATGGAAATAGGAAGGCTGAAGATAAATAGTGAGTACCTGAATACTTACGATTCGGCCAGGGGCTTCACCCTGGGAGGCTTTTTGGGGACCAGTTCGGCATCTGAGTCCGAACTGTCCTGAAGGATCATTTTCCCTCTCTTGGGCGCCTCCCCCTTCGGGTCTTCGGAGGCCTCCCTCTTCTTCTTCCTCCCCTTATGAGGGGAGTCGCTTTCCACCTCCTCCTCCTCTTCTTCTTCCTCATCTCCCTCGTGGGAGGAGAGGGCTTCAGTCTCTTCGGACACTGTGTCCGAGGGACCCTTGTGGCGGGGCCACCCTTGGCCTCCTTGCCCTTCTTCTTCTTAGCCTTCTTCTCCGGCGCCGGGACCAGCATCTCCGTTACCTGGGGTGTGGCCGGGTCCTCCGGCAGCGGCGCCGGACAGTTGATCCGCTCCACCTTGGCTGTCCATCCCTGTACGGAGGCCAGGAGATATAATCTTCACTATACTTGAAGTATTGACCGGATAGGTCTTCAGAAAGACTATGCTTATCGTTGAGGCCGGATTCTCGACGTCGAGTCTGATGTCCTCGGTCTTCATCGGCCAACTCTTCTGGGCCTTGAAAAGTTGCTTCCATATATCTTCATGCGTGGTGCCGAAGAAGCGCTTCAAGGTCCATGGTTCTTCCGGATTGAACTCCCACATGGGGGAGGCCCGGAGTTGGCAGGGAAGGACACGGCGGAAGAGCATCACTTGAATCACGTTTGTGAGACTAGTATTTTTGCCCAGCATGTTGGAGATGCGCTTCTGCAGCATCATCACCTCCGGCTGGGACCCCCAATCAAGGCCCTTGGCGGTCCATGAGGTGAGTCTCGTGGGGGGTCCGGATCTGAAGTCAGGCGTGGCCGCCTACTTGGCGGCGCGGGGTTCGGTGATGTAGAACCACTCCTGCTGCCACACCTTGACTAAACAGTCATGCCACAATAAAGAGAATTACATGGATATATATGTTAGGTAGAATTCCACATCAAAAATTCTGTTTTTATCATTTACCTACTCGAGACGAGCAGGAATTAAGCTTGGGGATGCTTGATACGTCTCCAACGTATCTATAATTTTTGATTGTTCCATGCTATTATACTATCTGTTTTGGATGTTTTATATGCTATTTTATATGATTTTTGGGACTAACCTATTAACCTAGAGCCTAGTGCCAGTTCCTGTTTTTTCCTCGTTTTTAGAGTTTCGCAGAAAAGGAATACCAAACGGAGTCCAAACGGAATAAAACTTTCGAGATGATTTTTCTTGGACCAGAAGACACCCAGGAGACTCGGAGTGCAAGTTAGAAGAGCCACGAGCCGGCCACAAGGGTGGAGGGCGCGCCCAGGGGGGTAGGGCGCGCCCCCCGACCTTGTGGGCCCCTCGGTGACCCCCTGACCAAGATCTTCCTCCTATATATTTTCAAATATCTAGAAAACTTCCAGGGGAGCCATGAAACCACTTTTCCACCACCGCAACCTTCTGTACCCGTGAGATCCCATCTAGGGGCCTTTTACGGCGTCCTGTCGGAGGGGGATTCGATCACGGAGGGCTTCTACATCAACACCATTGCCTCTTCGATGAAGCGTGAGTAGTTTACCACAGACCTACGGGTCCATAGCTAGTAGCTAGATGGCTTCTTCTCTCTCTTTGATTCTCAATACAAAGTTCTCGATGTTCTTAGAGATGTATTCAATGTAATACTCTTTTGCGGTGTGTTTTCCGAGATCCGATGAATTGTGGATTTATGATCAACTTATCTATAATATTATTTGAATCTTCTCTGAATTCTTATATGCATGATTTGATATCTTTGCAAGTCTCTTCGAACTATCGATTTGGTTTGGTCAACTAGATTGGTTTTTCTTGCAATGGGAGAAGTGCTTAGCTTTGGTTCAATCTTGCGGTGCTCGATCCTAGTGACAGAAGGGGAACCGACACGTATTGTATTGTTGCCATCGAGGACAACAAGATGGGGTTTTCATCATATTGCTTGAGTTAATCCCGCTACATCATGTCATCTTACTTAATGTGTTACTCTGTTCTTATGAACTTAATACTCTAGATGCAGGCAGGAGGTCGATGTGTGGAGTAATAGTAGTAGATGCAGAATTATTTCGGTCTACTTGATACAGACGTGATGCCTATATTCATGATCATTGCCTTAGATATCATCATAACTTTGCACTTTTCTATCAATTGCTCGGCAGTAATTTGTTCACCTATCGTAATAATTTCTATCTTGAGAGAAGCCTCTAGTGAAACCTATGGCCCCCGGGTCTATTTTCCATCATATAAGTTTCCAATCTACAATTTTGGTTTCCTATTTACTTTCTTTGCAATCTTTTACTTTCCGTTCCATAAACCAAAAATACCAAAAATATTACTTTGCCGTTTATCCATCTCTATCAGATCTCACGTTGCAAATAACCGTGAAGGGATTGACAACCCCTTTATCGCGTTGGGTGCAAGTTGGTGTTTGTTTGTGCAGGTATTCGGTGGCTTGCGCATTGTCTCCTACTGGATTGATACCTTGGTTCTCAAAACTGAGGGAAATACTTACTCTACTTTGCTGCATCACCCTTTCCGCTTCAAGGAAAAAACCAACGCAAGCTCAAGAGGTAGCAGGAAGAATTTCTGGCGCCGTTGCCGGGGAGATCTACGCCAAGCTAAGACATACCAAGTACCCATCATAAACTCTCATCCCAGGCATTACATTATTTGCCATTCGCCTCTCGTTTTCCTCACCCCCACTTCTAAAATGATTTTCGAAAAGTTTCGCCTTTTCTTCGCCCCTCTTCTGTTCGTCTTCTTCTTTTGCCTTTCTCGCTCCTATGGCTAGTCCTCCCATCCTTTTTAGCACTCCCGATAATGAGGTTCTCAACTTTAAACAAAGGGAAGGAGAAAATTTAAAAGATGCCTGGTATCGAATTTGCAATGCTCAAAATAGATCTACTCGAAAGCAATCTACTTCCGTTCTTCTTCGCAATTTTGAAGTAGGCGTTACTCCTTGGAATAGATATGTTCTAGATACCATTACTAGTGGAAATTTCTTTGGGAGCCATACTTTCGACTCTTACAGTGCCATGATAGATTTGCTAGGCCCACCACCTCTTTTGGTTAATGGAACTGTTTTAACCTTGGAACATGTAATGCAAAGATTGGATATTATTGAAAATAAAATTGCTACTGTACAGTTGATTGAAAATTTGGATAAAAAGATTCATAATCAGATTACTCAATATGGATCTAAGGTAGGACTTACTCTAAAGAACCTTAAGGAAAAGGAACCCATAGTTAATGAAAAGATAGATCAACATTCTACTAGAATTGGCAAACTAGAAGATATTATTACCAACTTGGGTTCCGCTTTTTCCTCCGTTAAAACTACTCCAAATCTTCCTCCTAAGATTGCCAAGCTTACTTATGTTTCTAAAAATGAGGGCGAATCTTCTAGTAAAAACAATGAAGATCTCAAATCAATTAGTGTTCACCCCAATTTTCTCGATATTATTAAGGAACCTATTTTCATGAATGAATTTCTTGATTTCTTGCCTAAGATTTTGATCATTTATAAAACTAAAGAATCTCCTAAGAATCATAAGTGTGTAATTGAAGAATTGCATGCCAAAGATGATAACACTTAGATCTATCCGTGTTTTATGCCTAGCTAAGGGCGTTAAACGATAGCGCTTGTTGGGAGGCAACCCAATTTTATTTTTGTTTTTGCTTTTTAGGTTCTGTTTTGCAATAAATATTTCATCTGTCCTCTCGTTAGATGTGGTTTTGTGTTTTAATTAGTGTTTGTGCCAAGTAAGACCTTTGGGATAGCTTACAGTAATAGTTGATTTGATCTTGCTGAAAAATAGAAACTTCTGCGCTCACGAAAACAATTCTCATTTTTAGCTGGAGAGTGATTTTTAGTTGATTCTTTCTGCAGAAGATTAATAGACAAATTTCCTATGACTTCCTAATTTCTCAGGATTTTTGGAGGTACAGAAGTATTCGAAATATCCAGATTGCTACAGACTGTTCTGTTTTTGACAGATTCTGTTTTTCACGTGTTGTTTGCTTATTTTGATGAATCTATGGCTAGTATCGGGGGGTATGAACCATGGAAAAGTTGGAATACATTAGATATTACACCAATATAAATAAATAATGAGTTCACAACAGTACCAAAAGTGGTGATTTATTTTCTTATACTAACGGAGCTTACGAGATTTTCTGTTAAGTTTTGTGTTGTGAAGTTTTCAAGTTTGGGGTAAGGATTTGATGGACTATGGAATAAGGAGTGGCAAGATCCTAAGCTTGGGGATGCCCAAGGCACCCCAAGGAAATATTCAAGGATGCCAAGAGCCTAAGCTTGGGGATGCCCCGGGAAGGCATCCCCTCTTTCGTCTTCGTCTATCGGTAACTTTACTTGAGGCTATATTTTTATTCACCACATGATCTGTGTTTTGCTTGGAGCGTCTTGTATGATTTGAGTCTTTGCTTTTTATTTTGCCACAATCATCCTTGCTGTACACACCTTTTGGGAGAGACACACATGAATCGTGATTTATTAGAATGCTCTATGTGCTTCACTTATATCTTTTGAGCTAGGCAATTTTGCTCTAGTGCTTCACTTATATCTTTTTAGAGCACGGCGGTAGTTTTATTTTATAGAAATTGATGAACTCTCGTACTTCATTTATATTATTTTGAGAGTCTTTAAAACAGCATGGTAATTTTCTTTGGTTATAAAATTAGTCCTAATATGATAGGCATCCAAGAGGGATATAATAAAAACTTTCATATAAAGTGCATTGAATACTATGAGAAGTTTGGTTCCTTATGATTGTTTTGAGATATGAAGATGGTGATATTAGAGTCATGCTAGTAAGTAGTTGTGAATTTGAGAAATACTTGTGTTAAGGTTTGCGAGTCCCGTAGCATGCACGTATGGTGAACCGTTATGTAACGAAGTTGGAGCATGAGATGTTTTTTGATTGTCTTCCTTATGAGTGGCAGTCGGGGACGAGCGATGGTCTTTTCCTACCAATCTATCCCCCTAGGAGCATGCGCATAGTACTTTGTTTCAATGACTAATAGATTTTTGCAATAAGTATGTGAGTTCTTTATGACTAATGCTGAGTCCATTGATTATACGCACTCTCACCTTTCCGCCATTGCTAGCCTCTCTAGTACCGCACAACTTTCACCGGTACCATAAACCCACCTTATACCTTCCTCAAAACAGCCACCATACCTACCTATTATGGCATTTCCATAGCCATTCCGAGATATATTGCCATGCAACTTTCCACCGTTTCGTTATTTATGAAACGCGTCATCATTGTCATATTGCTTTGCATGATCACGTAGTTGACATCTTATTTGTGGCAAAGCCACCGTTCATCATTTTTTATACATGTCGCTCTTGTCATTGCACATCCCGGTACACCGCTGGAGGCATTCATATAGAGTCATATTTTGTTCTAGTATCGAGTTGTAATTTTTGAGTTGTCAGTAAATAAAAGTGTGATGATCTTCATTATTAGAGCATTGTCCCATGTGAGGAAAAAAAGAGAAAAGGCCAAATAAACAAAGAGAAGGCCCAAAAAAAGAGGAGAAAAAATTAAAAAAAGAAGAAGAAAAAATGAGAGAAAAAGAGAGAAGGGACAATCTTACTATCCTTTTGCCACACTTGTGCTTCAAAGTAGCACCATGATCTTCATGATAGAGAGTCTCCTATATTGTCACTTTCATATAGTAGTGGGAATTTTTCATTATAGAACTTGGCTTGTATATTCCAACGATGGGCTTCCTCAAAACGCCCTAGGTCTTCATGAGCAAGCAAGTTGGATGCACACCCACTTAGTTTTCTTTTTGAGCTTTCATAAACTTATAGCTCTAGTGCATCCATTGCATGGCAATCCCTACTCACTCACAATGATATCTTACTCTACCCGAGAAATACTTACTCTACTTTGCTGCATCACCCTTTCCTCTTCAAGGGAAAAACCAATGCAAGCTCAAGACGTAGCAATATCCTTCTCGGTGAGGGAGGAGGCCTCCCACTTGCCCTTGGAACCGGATCCAGCCATGGCTGGGGAGGGTGATGGCTGTGCGAAAGATTGAAGTTTTGGGCGCTGGAGCTCAAAGGTGGGAAGGCAGGAGCTAGAAGAAGGCATGGGGGAAAAGGAGGAATCTTTACCCTCTTATAGGCAGTGAAATACCAAACGCCCGCCTCTCAATCCTTAAAACTCGCCTGTCCCAAAGAGATCATGCGAAAGGCGAGGTTGGATTGCCCAAAACCGTATTGATGAGAATCCCGCAATGGGCGGGCACGATCTCTGTTTTGACAAGACGTGCCAATGGAGGCTGAGCCTCGAAACATGAAATGGGAGGCGTGAAAACGGTTCGAAATGTTAAAAGAGCCAACGCTTCGCCGAAAAAGTTGTCAGTAAAAGGCACTGTTTTATTTTGGCATCTTGCCTTCGTGGCTAAGGGTTGTATTACTTATACAGAGCCGGATACAGTTCCTTTGTGCAGGGAACTATCTTAAAATGTCCAGGAGAAGGAACCTGCCTTGCGATGCCGAAGACAATCCGCGTGCCAAACACATCATCCTCGAAGAATGGTTCAGGGGCTACTGAGGGAGTCCTGGATTAGGGGGTCCTTGGGAGTCCGGACTATTTGATATGGGCCGGACTGATGGGCCGTGAGGATAAAAGCATAAGACTTTTCCCCCGTGTCCGAGTAGGACTCTTATATGCGTGGATGGCAAGTTTGATGTCTGGATATGTTATTTCCTTCCCCTGCAAACCGACTCTATACAACCCTAGGCCCCTCCGGTGTGTATATAAACCGGAGGGTTTAGTCCGTAGAGATCATCAGAATTCTCATAGGCTAGACAGCTAGGGTTTGGCCATTACGATCTCGAGGTAGATCAACTCTTGTAACCCCTATACTCAATGAATACAATAAGGCAGGACGTAGGGTTTTACCTCCTTGAAGAGGTCCCGAACCTGGGTAAACATTGTGTCCCCATCGTCCCTTGTCACCATTGATCCTCAGACGCACAGGTCGGGACCCCCTACCCAAGATCTGCCAGTTTTTTACACCAACAGGAGGAAAGAGGCCAAGGGGCGCCCCAAGTAGGACCGAATCCTACTTGGGCTCCTCCCATGCCGCCCCCTGCCATATTTGTCGGAGGGGGGAGGAAAGAGAGGGGAGAGAGAAGGAAGTGGGAATCCTATTCCACACTTGCCTTTCCTCCTTCCCCTTTCCTTAGCCACCTTTGGCCGGCCCATATGGGGGGCGCACCAGCCCCTTGTGGCTGGTGCGTTTCCCCTCTTGGCCCATAGGGCCCATATCTTTTGTCGGGGGTGCCCGGAACCCCTTCCGGTGACCCGATATGTCCCCGGTACCTTCCGGAACACTTCCGGTGTCCGAATACCATCATCCTATATATCAATCTTTACCTCTCGACCATTTCGAGACTCGTCATGTCTGTGATCTCATCCGGGACTCCGAACAAACATTCGGCCACCAAATCACATGACCCATATAATACTATATCGTCATCGAATGTTAAGCGTGCGGACCCTACGGGTTCGAGAACTATGTAGACATGACCGAGACACCACGCCGGTCAATAACCAATAGCATAACCTGGATGCTCATATTGGCTCCTACATATTCTACGAAGATCCTTATCGGTCGAACCGTTATGATAACATACGTAATTCCCTTTGTCCATCGGTATGTTACTTGCCCGAGATTCGATCGTTGGTATCTCTATACCTAGTTCAATCTCGTTACTAGCAAGTCTCTTTACTCGTTCCCTAATACATCACCTCGTGACTAACTCCTTAGGCATTTTCTTGCAAGCTTATGATGTGTATTACCGAGAGGGCCTAGAGATACCTCTCTGATACTCGGAGTGACAAATCATAATCTCGATCTATGCCAACTCAACAAACACCTTCGGAGATACCTGTAGAGCATCTTTATGATCACCCAGTTACGTTGTGACGTTTGATAGCACACAAGGCATTCCTGCGGTATCCGGGAGTTGCATAATCTCATAGTCGAAGGAATATGTATTTGACATGAAGAAAGCAATAGCTATAAACTGAACGATCATTATGCTAAGCTAACGGATGGGTCTTGTCCATCACATCATTCTCCTAATGATGTGATCCCGGTATCAAATGACAACACATGTCTATGGTTAGGAAACCTTAACCATCTTTGATCAACGAGATAGTCTAGTAGAGGCTTACTAGGGACACTGTATTTGTTTATGTATTCACACATGTATTTAGGTTTCTGATCAATACAATTATAGCATGAATAATAAACCTTTATCATGAATAAGGAAATATAAAATAACAACTTTATTATTGCCTCTAGGGCATATTTCCTTCAGTTTCCGTGCCAAAATCCCCCACTTCTCTTCTTCCGTTCCCCGCCGCTCTCCGCCCACTTCCTGCTCTTTTCTCCCACCCTCTCCTTCCTTCCACCACCGACGCATGAAACAGTCGAAGAACCTATCGGAGATGGAGCCGGTGGAGGTGCCGGAGGATCCGAGCATCGCTCGCCTGGAAGATCAGCTCTACGACGTGGCAAACTCGTCGTGTCAAAGCGAAGGCCGCAAAGGAGGAGAAGCTCAAGAAGTGATTGGCCGCCGGTGGGCCTGGTGGTGGTGATGGGTGTGGAGGTCATGGCGAACAAGGCGGTCTCCACGGATGTGTCGGACACCGTGAGACGGGCGCGCCCTCAGTACAGACGGCGTCATGGCCGAAGCCTTACAAACCTCCGTACTACTATGCCGTCAAGTCGCTCTGAACCCCAGCCGATACAGTGCGTTAAATCATAGATGTTAACGTGGCGCCGCTCTTCTCCGAGTATTCTTCGACGTACCTCGTTCGGGCGTGCTGGCCGCGGGGAGCACATGGGTGCCCGTATGCTGTTCGCTGCAATGCCTATAGCCGGGGAGCAGATGGGTGCCCGCACGCTGCTCGCTACAAGTAAAGCTATGGAGGAAAATGAGAGGAACAACGAAGAAGAGAACATAAAGAACTCCAAGATCTAGATCCAAGGGGTTCTCCTCACATAGAGGAGAAAGTGATTAGTGGAAATGTAGATCTAGATCTCCTCTCTCTTTTCCCTAAAAAACTAGCAAGAATCATTGGAGGGATTGAGAGAAAGCAAGCTCGAAGAAGGTCGATAATGGGGGCAAAACACGAGCTCAAAGGATAGGGACCAATGGTGTTCGGGATATAACTATTGAGTATAAACCGCCCAGGAGGGACCGGGTTATACTCATAGTAAGTTATTCATATTGAAGCCCACGAAGACAGGGAGTATGGCGCTTTACGGGGGATATTTAACAAGAAGGCCCAAGGCCCAAAGGCGGATTAGGGCCTGTAGATGTAAACCGCCATATGATGTATGACTTGTGTTGTAAGATAGGAAAGGGTAGAAACCGAGCCGGACACATTTATGAACCGGCTCGGGATTCTGTAAACCGCCGGGCGTCAACCTGTGTATATAAAGGGACGACCCGGCGACGGTTTAGGGACAAGAAACAACAACTCGAGAGCAGGCAAAGCGTATTCTCTCCCTGGTCATCGAAACCCTAGCAATACCACCTCAAACTGGATTAGGCCTTTACCTTCACCGCAAGGGGCCGAACCAGTATAAACTCCCCGTGTCCTTTGTGCTGTTTAACCCCTTTAAGCTAACCTCGTCGCAATGGCTCCACAACTAAGTCCTTCCATGAGGACATCTGCCGTGACAAAACCACGACAGTTGGCGCCCACCGTAGGGCCAGCGCACGGTGGTTTCGAGTTCTTAAAGGGCAGCTTCGAAGGGATCAAAGGATACGCCGTGGGCCGGATGACCAAGAGTCGTCGCGACAAGCTCTACATCGACGATGCAGGCTGGGGCCCCGAGGCCGGCTCAATTGAGTACGGGTACCGGGTCCCCTTTGGTGGAATTCATGTCTTCATTGGCAAGATCGGCGAATCGGGCCCTGAGCCGGACATCTGCATCGACATCGTCGAGACGGCTCAGCATGCAAGACCCGCCCGAGTTCAGCCTGCTATGAAGCGTGCCTTCGTGGGATTCATCCATGGAGCGGCACCTGAGGACAGAGCGGTATCTGGTGATGAGACGATCGTCTATTCTGATGGCGAGTCATCCACCGGTGAGACCGAGTCGTTGTATCAACTGCAAGACGGCCGGCTTGGGGGCTGTTCCGATGGCGATAGTATTCCGGACCCCTTTGAGCCGCCGAACCGGATTGCGATCTACATGGCCGGTACACAACCAGTGCAGCACTCATCAACTGCAGCAGCGATGGTGTCCGGATCAGCTGCGGCAACGGCTGCCGGGGCAGGAGGCCCTGTGCGCCCGCCGACTCAGGTCGTAACCGATTTGTTGGATAAGCTATCTGCGTTGTTAATAACTGTGGTTAACCCGGCGGATCAGGATCAGCTAATGCGGCAATTGCCAAGTTACGGGATGAGATAGCATAGGCCAAGGAGGAGCTGAACACGAAAAACACTAGGATGGCCGCGGAGCGGGCCGCTTTGGATGTTCAGGCACAGCGGATTCAATCAGAGTCTTTCCAGCTTATGCTAGATCAGAACGCTTCGAATGAAGTCATGAGGAGGAGGCATCAGAGTCGCCTGCCGCCGGTTTATGAGGCGAGGAATCTCTTTAATACGCCGGGAGCAGGAACCAGTAACCCGCCAGCAATAAACCGGGTTGAAGCGCCTGGGACGGGAGCGCCGGGTCAACCGCGCACCATGGACCCACCTCGTCAGGACAATACCCCACCACAGCATGCCCGCCAGCAATAAACTGGGTTGAAGCGCCTGGGACGGGAGCGCCGGGTCAACCGCGCACCATGGACCCACCTCGTCAGGACAATACCCCACCACAGCATGTGCCAACGCCGCCGGGTCATTATTCCAACCCCTTGGATAATAGGGTTGCTGCCGCTTCACGACTGGCGGCTCTCCCAGTCGAAGGCGAATCCCCAATAGCGGTTGAGACGCAGAGGGCTAGAGAGCTCCTTCATACAGCTTTGGTTCAGCAGCAGGCTTATTCTTACAGCCGTGAGAGGATTCATTCCACCCCCCGCCCAAGCCGGAGTTACAGCAGGCATATTGATGAGCCGGCTGTGTCAAGCAGCGAGCGGAACCGTAACCCGGCTCGTGGGCATAACCCGGCGGGTGGTGCTGATGCTCAGAATGTGGTGGATCAAGGAAGGGCACGTCGGGAAGCCGAGTTAGCAGCGCAGTACGCGGCCTGTCAACTTACTCCGGTTCGTCCGACAACTTCAGTGGAGCCAGGTGTAACTTTCAGGACTTTGGGTGTACCGTGTCTAGCTCCGGCTCTACGTAACATACGATTGCCCAAGGATTTCAAAGGTCCCCGCAAGGTGCCCAACTACACTGCCGATTTATCCCCCGAAGCGTGGTTTGAGAGTTATGAGATGGCGATGGAGATGCTGGACGTTGATGATGCTGCATGTGCTAAGTACTTTACCATGATGTTGGAAGGGACGGCTCGTACATGGTTGAAGGGCTTGCCAGCCAACTCCATTGGGTCATGGGCTGAGTTAAAAGCCCGGTTTATCCAGAATTTTAAGGATACATGCAAACAGCCCATGTCAATTGTGGATTTGGCTGCCTGTGTCCAAGAAGAAGGAGAATCGACAACGCATTGGGTGCACCGGGTCTCGACCATCCTGCACTCGTCGGATCGCATCAATGCCGATTCAGCAGCCTTAATGTTGGAAAACAATTAGCGGTTTATGCCCCTGAAGCAGAAGTTAGGGCGGCTCAAACGTCACTGCAATGACATGGGGACACTCATGGCGGCTTTGGTGAAGTACGCTGACTCTGATGGTACCAAGGACCCCAAGTCTGACGATGAAAAGCCGGGAAAGGGAAACAAGAGCAGCAGCACCAGAGGACAGCAGCATAACCCGGCGGGTCATGGAAACAACGATAAGCGCAAGGCTGATAATAGTTTGGACTTTGTGGCTAACACCAATACGCAGAATAATGGTCAGCGTCGCAAGGGTAAACCGCCCCCGCGGACCGGAGGATCAGGCGTCAATCTTGAGTACCTGCTAAGCCAGCCCTGCCCAAGACATGGTACACGAGAAAGACCATCTAGTCACCTCTGGAAGGATTGCTTCATTATGAAGGAGTACAAAGATTCCAATTTATTTCAAGGCAACCATGGACCGGGCGGCGGTTCGGGACTCGGCTCCCATGGACCGGGTTATGGCGGTGGCCGTTCAAGTTCTGGATTCCAAGGCAATCAGGGCAATCAAAGCAGTCAGGGTGGTTATAATCAACAGAATAATCAGGGGAGTCAACAGCAGCAACGGTCAGGTTATCAGAGCAACCCGAAGCATTTGAATAGTGGACAGTATCATGTCTTCACTACTAGCTTATGCAAGCGCGACCAGAAGCTTCATAAGAGGGCGGTGAACTCCGTTGAACCGGCAGTTCCCTGTTCGTTGCGCTGGTCTTAGCAGCCCATCGTGTGGAGTCGAGAAGACCACCCGCCCCGGGTTGATAATCCGGATCACTTGGGGTTGGTAGTGGCACATCAGGTTGGAGGGTATAAGTTCACCAAGGTACTCATGGACGGAGGGAGCAGCATTAATATTCTCTATTATGAGACTTTCCGTCGCATGGGGTTGACAGATAAAAGTCTGAAACCGTTGAATACTGTTTTTCACGGTGTGGTGCCTGGGAAGTCGGCGTACCCAATTGGTAAGATAGCTCTGGAAGTTGCTTTTGGAGATGATCATGACTCTCGATCAGAGACCTTGACCTTTGAAGTGGTGAAAATCAAGAGCCCTTATCATGCCCTGTTTGGACGGCCGGCTTATGCCAAGTTCATGGCCAGGCCCTGTTATGTTTATCTGCAGCTCAAGATGATAGGTCACAAGGGGACCATCACAGTACACAGGAGCCGGAAGATAGCCTTGGAGTGTGAAGAGGGTGATGCTGCCTATGTTGAGTCGGTTTGTGCAACAGAGGAGTTAAAGTTTTATAAAGACAATGTTGATCCGGCGGATATGACTTCTTTGAAAAAGCCAACTATAGAGCATGATCCGGCCTTGAAGTTTAAATCGGCTGATGAGACTAAGCTAGTTGATTTCGTTCCTGGCGATTCATCCAAGTAGTTCAGCATCAGCGCTAATCTGGATCCGAAATAGGAAGGCGCGCTCATCGAGTTCATCCGTGAGAACCGGGACATCTTTTCATGGAAACCTTCTGACATGCCAGGTGTACCGAGGGAACTCGCTGAGCACACTCTAAATATTGATCCCAAGTTTAAACCGGTCAGACAATTTCTTCGTCGTTTCAATGAAGAAAGGCATAAGGCCATTGGTCAAGAGGTAGCCCGGCTCTTGGCGGCTAGGTTTATTGTTGAAGTTTTTCACCCTGAGTGGTTAGCTAACCCGGTGCTGGTGTTGAAGAAGAACGGCACTTGGCGAATGTGTGTGGACTACACGGATTTAAGCAAGGCTTGTCCGGCTGATCCTTTTGCTCTCCCCCGTATTGGTCAGATTATCGATGCTACGGCGGGTTGTGAGCGTTTGAGTTTTTTGGATACTTATTATGGTTATCATCAGATCAAGATGGCAGTTAAGGACCAGGAGAAATCAGCTTTCTTAACTCCCTTTGGAGCCTTCTGCTATGTGTCTATGCCTTTTGGGCTCAAGAGTGCCCAGGCGACTTATCAGCGATGTGTGCAAAATTGCCTTCACAATCAGATTGGGCGCAATGTTCATGCCTATGTAGATGACATTGTGGTGAAGTCAAGAGAAAAGGAGACCTTGATTGATGATTTGAAGGAGACGTTTGACAATCTCCGGGTCTACAAGATGATGCTTAATCCGGCCAAGTGTGTTTTTCGTGTACCGGCAGGCAAGCTTTTGGGTTTTCTGGTGTCTAACAGAGGCATTGAAGCTAATCCGGAGAAGATCAAAGCCATCACTTCTCTGGCTAAACCGGCGTGTGTCAATGACGTCCAACGTCTGGCGGGTCGTATTGCGGCGCTAAGCCAGTTTATAAGCTGGTTGGGAGAGAAGGCTATTCCTTTATATCAGATGATGAAAAAGACGGATGACTTTGTTTGGAGTGATGTCGCTAATGCAGCATTTGAGGACTTGAAGAAACAGTTGGCTGAGCCGCCCGTTCTTGCTGCTCCTATTAATAAAGAGCCGTTGTTGTTATATGTGGCTGCCAATGCCCGGGCTGTCAGCGTAGCTATTGTGGTGGAACGGAAGGAGGCAGGCAAGGAGTACCCGGTTCAAAGGACGGTTTACTACATCAGTGAGGTGCTTATTGAGTCCAAACAGAGATATCCGTACTAGCAGAAACTTGTATATGGAGTTTTCATGGCAAGCCGAAAGCTTAAACAATATTTTTCCGGGTCATCCCATCACTGTGGTTAGCTCTGCTCCTCTAGGAGATATCATCCAAAACAGGGAGGCAACTGGCCGGGTTGCTAAGTGGGCCGTTGAGCTTGGACCGCACGGTTTAAAGTATGTGCCTCGTACGGCTGTCAAGTCCCAAGCACTTGTGGATTTCATCAATGACTAGACAGAGTTGCAGGCACCGGTGGAAAAGCTAGATAACACATATTGGACTATTCACTTTGATGGGTCCAGGCAATTGGAAGGCTCGGGGGCTGGAGTCGTGTTAGCTTCCCCTCGAGGTGATAAATTTTGTTATGTTCTCCGTTTGATGTTCCCTTGCACTAATAATGCAGCTGAATATGAGGCCTTACTCCATGGTCTTCGGATGGCTAAGGAGATGAACTTAAGACGGGTAAGGTGCTTTGGTGACTCAGATTTAGTGGCTCGGCAAGTTTCTGGTACTTGGGATAAGGATCCCCTCATGGCGGCTTATCGACGAGAGGTGGATGTCATTGCTGGTCATTTCAGGGGTTATCAAGTTGAGCACGTTGATCGGAGGAAAAATGAAGCGGCTGATGCTTTAAGCCGGCTGGGTTCTCAACGTAAACCGGTGCCACCTAATGTCTTTCTTGATGTTTTACATAACCCGTCGGTCAAATTACCTACGGAGGAAGATTTGGCTATTCTTGATCCGGAAGCTCAGTTGGTGGCAGCTCTTCATGAGATTTCGGATTGGACAGTCCCTTATTTGGCTTATATGACCCGGGGCGAGTTACCTGAGGATGAAACCTTAGACAGGAAGATAACCCGGCAGTCTAAGTCGATGACAATAGTCAATGGCAAGTTACACCATTGCAGTGTTACTGGGGCTTTTCAAAGGCGTGTTTCTCCAGAAGAGGGCCATGAGATTCTTCGTGAGATTCATGAAGGGGATTGTGGTCATCACGTCGGATCTAAGTTTCTTGTGGCTAAGGCTTTCCGTCATGGATTTTATTGGCTGATGGCTCATGCTGATGCAGAGGACCTGGTCAGTAAATGTGATGGTTGTCAAAAGTTTTCACGACGCGCCCATGTGCCGGCTCAAGAATTGAGGATGATTCCAATTACTTGGCCATTTGCAGTCTGGGGGCTTGACATGGTTGGGCCTTTTAAGATGTCCAAGGACAAGAAGACCCACTTCCTGGTGGCGGTTGATAAGTTCACTAAATGGGTAGAGGCAGAGCCAGTGAGTAAGTGTGATGCAGCAACGGCGGTTCAATTCATGAAGAAGGTGATCTTCCGCTTTGGCTTTCCACACAGCATTATTACAGACAATGGCACTAACCTCTCCAAGGGTGCTATGAAGGACTTCTGTCAACGTGAGCATATCCGGCTTGATGTATCGTCAGTGGCTCACCCCCAATCTAATGGTCAAGCGGAGAGAGCCAATCAAGAGATCTTGAGAGGCATCAAGCCCTGGCTTATGGTTCCCCTGCAGAGGACGCCGGGTTGTTGGGTGGACGAGTTACCCTCCGTGTTATGGAGCATTAATACCACCCCCAACAGATCTACGGGTTACACGCCTTTCTTCATGGTTTACGGAGCAGAGGCGGTTCTCCCTAGTGACATCCGTCATGACTCACCTCGCGTGGCGGCTTATGTTGAAGCTGATAATGAAAAGGCACGTCAGGAAGCACTTGACCTGTTGGATGAGGAGCGTGACATTGCAGCGGCTCGTTCAGCGATTTATCAGCAGGATCTGCGCCGTTACCACAGCCGCCGGGTTAAAACCAGAACTTTCCAGGATCAGACTGATATGCACAAGTTATCCCCACCTTGGGAAGGACCTTTTGTGGTCAGCAAGAATCTGAACAACAGGTCATACTACCTTATCGATGTTCGAGACCACAAGGACTCACACACGTCGGAGGAAGAGACTCGCCGGCCGTGGAATATAGCTCATCTTCGGCCTTACTACACCTGAGCCACTGGCTCTTCTGATGTACATATTTTTTACAATGTATATATTATGACCAATACAATAAATCGGCATCCCTGCTAAAGCAGGGCCTCTGTCGTTTTCTCTTAATGAGCTTTTGGTTCCTTGGGGGCTTCCGGTTTATGCGCGAAGTTATGATTACCCTTTTGAACCGGCTTATAAGCCAAATTGAAAAAAAACCAAACCTTGGGGGCTGACCACCCAGGTTAAAGGGACCAAAGAGAGTCTATTGCCAAAGCAACAACTCAAACATAGGTGCCCCTTGAGCACAGCTCAAAATATTACTTGGGGGCTCTTTTGTTCTAAAGAACATATGTTGCTATAATCCTTGTGATAGGCTAAAAGCCAGGCTTGGAAGCCAGGTGTATTCACCTAAAACCCCAGGTTATCCTGACTGTATGTCAGATGCTTCTCCATCAGGTAATCCTGATTGACCCGGCGAACTCTTAACAGTCAATCTTATCAACAAGACCCTGAACTTGCTAAGGTTAAAACGCCGGTTTATCATGAGAGGGCACGGCTTACGGATAGCAAGGAGAAGCTCAGGCTGATAAAGCCGCCTTCCTTGAAACTTGGATAAATCGGCCTGTGATGCACGATGCTACTCTGACCCCGCGTACTCCTGATAAGTCTATCTTTAAATAAGAACTGAACTTATCTGGGTTAAAATGTTGATTGGGTAATGTGAGTGCCGGCTCACGGAAAGCGCGTACCTTCCAGTGGCTAATGCCAGTTTCATTGAAGAAGATATTTTGGCTTGGCGGCCTATGAAAGCCTTGGATTTTTCTCTTAATTTGATTTTAAACGTCTTTTTGCGATTTTTTCTCTTATGACATCGTAGTACATGGTTGCAAATCAACAAGGCTTATAAAGCCTCATGAGTCATATATGACATCAATATCCGGTGTTTATTAACCCGGCCTGGTTTTTTGACTATAAGTCGCCAGTATGAGATAACATAGTATCCGGTGTTTATTAACCCGGACCTGGCTCTCTTCATAAGCCGGCAGTATATGATAAATTACCAATACTTAAATTTGGGTTTTCACCCTTATTACATTGGCTTGGTAAACCAGCCGTGCGATTACATATCACAGTTATGATATATGTTTTGTCTTAAATCCAGTTCAGATTATAAACTAGGCTGGTTTCCCACAAATTTATGTTGGGTATCATAACCCGTCTAGCGGTAAACCACCGAGACGCTTTTTATCTGTTATATGCAGGAACAGATTCAACATTGCTAATATCATAAGCATACGTGGCATATTTTAATATAGCAACTCATCAGTGTCATGCAAAGCAAAATATGCGCGATGGCATAGCAGATCAAGAAGTTTGAACTAGCCTATTACAAGGCATTTGGTGCCCAAAAGAATGATTGTTTCAACAAGACTTGCAGAAAGCAGAAGCTAAACCGGACCCCGGTTTATGAATCTTGGCCGGGCTGGCTTGAAGCTTGCGGATCATCCTGCGCCGGTTCATCCTCCTCCTCTCCACCCAGTGGCTGGAAGTCAATGGTTGCCCAATCGATCCCAGTTAGGGCCTTGAATACAACTTCGTCACTTATAAGTGTGGAGGGTTCAACAACAGGGGCGTAGGTATGCTTACGGATTGGACGAATAAGAGTTGGAGCATCATAGGTTGGCGGGTTAACTCTCTTGTTGTTAGCATCGTAAATCGACTGGTAATGAGAAAGATCGGTCTCTTCAGCCAACTTGCTAGCTAACGGGCGCATTTCCTTCGTCAAGGCTCGGAGGTCATCATTATCAAAGTCTGACCCGTCCTCCATTATGCTTGGATAGCCGTTTCCTACGTCAGCCGGATCAAGATCTGGTATCCATGCTTTAGCCCGGGTTAGTGCAGTCAAAGCACCTGCTCTTGCAGCTGATCTTTTTAACTCTTCAAACCGGGCAGGCATCATCGACAACCTCTCTAATGTTTCCTTGATCAAGGTTGGGGCGGTTTGTTATGAGAGGCGGTAAAGATGATCCGTTGTGCACGGGTATATAATTGCTCTATAAGAGTATAGGCAGCTTTTAATTTCTTCTGCATGTCGGGGCCAAGATGAGTAATGCGAGATCCTGCATCATTACAAACATCAGTAAACCGGCAGTTTATGGGATAATACATGTTTAAAGCTTCGGAAGAGGCTCTTTACCAAAAACAGCAGAAGTCATGGCGTTTATTTGCCGCTTCAAGCCAGTCAGCTCCTCTGTTATCGGATTAAGGGCTGCTTCAGCGTCCTCAGCCCTCTTCAGCAGCGTTGCTTTCTCTGTATCCCAGACAGCCCGCTCACTTTTGAAGCTCTCCTTCAGCTTTTCCATGGCTACTAAGGCACTGGTCAGCTCCTCTTTCGCCTTGGAAGTTTCTGCTTGTTGGGATTTGATATTTTCTTAAAGGTCGGCGGTTTGGGATTCTTTTTTGCTCAGCTCAGCCTACAAAAGACATGCAATTTATGAGTTAGCAATACATATTTGAAGTAGCAACCACATAACAAGTTATACACTTGGCACTTGGGGGCTAATGCCTATTTGCTTCTTATCAAAAAGCTTTTACAAGTCCCAAGATCAATACAAGTATTATTTTTGGCACTTGGGGGCTAATGCATATTTGCTCAAGTTAACACTATGGATTTTCCTCCATCAATCAGCTTGGTGATCAATTGGTTTACAAACATGTTCAACGAGAAGTTTTGACCTTTATAGATAAAAGTCCCGGTTCATCTTGAAAAGATAAACCGGCCCTTGGGGGCTACGTAGGCTTGAAGTATTATAAACTCTCGGGTTCTATTGGTATTATAAACCGGCCCTTGAGGGCTATTGGAGTTGATATTATAAATTGGATATAAGGGAAGAATAATTATGCAGAGTTAACAGTATTTACCTCATATCGCTCCTTCAACATGTTCACTAAACCGGCTTCATAGTCGCGGCTTGTGTACATGCGGTTTAAAAACCCAGAATGGATATCTTGTGTGCTGAGGTGGGCATAGTTTTCCAAGTCTGCTTTCCATTTGCCCTTATCAACAACAGAGATTTCTTCTTTGGCACTGTGTTTTGAGAGAGCTATGGGGTTGCCAGGAGTTGTGTAGCCAAAGCCAGTAACTGCAACATCATCCGCTTTGTCATCAGCAGCTTTGACTGGGCTTGGCGGTTTAGCAGCAGCTTTGGCTGGGCTTGGCGGGTCAACGGCATGACCCGTTCGATCATTTTCCATCTGTTCAGCAAAGGTTTCCTGATCTTGCGGTGGCGGATCATCAAGAATAACATCAACATTTGATTCAAACTGTTCTTGAGTCTTTTCCGGATTAGCTGTCGGGTTATCATCAGCCGGTTTATTCAACTTGGCCTTTTTGTTGGGTCTGGGCTTGGCACTGAAAGGAACAAACATAAAGGTTAGTGCAGTGAGCAAACATAAGGTATTAAGGGTTAGTTTAAACATGCTCACCCAGGAACAGTTTTGAGGGTTGGAAGTTGCATTTTTGTTGATTCGCCAGAGGAGGAATGGGAAGTTCCCTGATAATTTGAATCAGATGGATTAAGAGGTTGTCGGAAATAACCCGCCTTAGGATAACGTGTGTCAGAAGTATAAGAGACCTTTGGGCAACGTTTACGAACCGGCGTGTTCGGTAAACCGGAAGAGGTTACCACATGGCCGCTATGCCGGGTTGTGCGACGAGCTTCCTGTTGTTGTTTCTTCAAAAGAAAGTTTGGATCCATGTGAGCTAGAGGGTGAGAAAATCTTACTTTCTGGTTTGCTTGACGGGTTTTCGGAGTTGGCAGAGGTTCTGAGCCGGAGGAAAGAATAATTACCTCTACGTCACCAGCTTGGCTAGCCTCTGCGTCCTCCTCATAACAATCATTATCAATAAGATGTATGAAGAAGGAACCAAGTGAATCAAGTTCTACCTCTGACTCATGATTTTCATCGTCATCATCAAAGTTTAAGTCAGTGGAGTCGGCGGTCTTCTTTTTGGCAGGCTTCTTGGTGACCTTAGTCTTAACCCGAGGGGTTTTCGCCGGTTTATCGTGCGGCTTCTTCTTCCAGAATGGATCATCACCCTGTCAAAGATTGACAAAAGTTATAAGGGAATATTAAAAAAGGGTCAGATTAAAACAAGAGTTACGCAATTCTTACAGCTGGCGGTTTATTGGAAATGCAGAAGGGACTAAGCCCTGTTTTGCTGCAGGCAGCCACCGGTTCATCCAATATCTTCTTGACAGCTTCAGTAATTTCAGCGTCAGTTAGCTGAACATCAATGTGCCGTTGAGGGTCTTTCAAGTCCCCTGTGTACTCGCACATCAAACCAGGGCGACGACTTAGAGGCAAGATACTCCAACAGACCCAGCAATGGACAAAGTCGATGCATGTTAAACCATTCGCTACAAAGGCTCGGACCTTCGAAAGCTGTGGTGCATACTTGGCTTGTTCCTTTGCGCTGAGTCGTTGGGGAAATGGATGTGTATTAGTAAGCCGGTGAGCACGATAACCCGACAGAGGATTTTCGTTAGCTAGAGACGTATCTCGGCAATAGAACCAAGTCTGATTCTAGTCTTTGGGGTGACTATGATGCTTGGCGTGAGGGAAGCTGACATCTTTCCTTTTCTGAATTGAAACCCCGCCAAGTTCAGTATTGGGCCCATCTGTAAATTCAGTACGGCGGTTTAAATAGAAGAAATCTCTGAACATTTCAACGGTGGGTTCTTCTTGCAAATAAGCCTCGCAAAACACTTGAAAATTGCAAATATTGGACACGGAGTTAGGTCCAATATCTTGAGGGTGGAGTTGGAAGCTATGAAGCACATCACAGAATTTTTTTGATCGGGAGGGTTAAACCCTCGGCCCAGATGATCAACGAACACAATCACTTCTCCATCCTTGGGCTCAGGAGGATTTTCTGGACCGGGGACTCTCCAGTGGATGACTTCCTTTTTCGCTAAAGCGCCGGTTGCGACGCACCCATTCAGTTGTTCTTCCGTAACCCGGGAGGGGACCCAGTTGCAAGCATAAAAAGATTTGGCCATTTATTCGACAACCTGAAAGAAGGTTTTTGCCGGTTTAAGGTTCATGATTGACAAGCATAAAGTGTCACAGGTTAAGAGACAGAGTGTTAAATCGGGCATAATGGTTAAACCGGAGGTTGATGTTGTCAGAATTACAATGATAAGCGATTGGCGGTTTAAGAGGGGACTAATGGTACCTGGCGGGTTATCATTTTCTAAAGTTAAACCGCCTACATTGGTATTGAAGGTACAGATCTGAAATAACTAAGTGATGGAAAAACAGGTTTCACAAGTTGGCATTATAATTTTGGATCTACCACATGTCAGAAAATGAAAGTATATTCAGACCTAAATATTGATACCGAAGCAGTTGATAAAGGTTCAGATTGGAGTTTCTGCTTAAACGAGATGCACTGATGAAAAAAGAAGGACTATGGCCATTGCTATACAGGTTAAATATTGAGGTTTGAATCAAAGAACCACTGCGCAGTGACGAACACCGACGAACACCAATGAACACTCGAACCCTAAAGACAGATCTACGGTAGAAGAAAGGGAGGCTTACTGATGCTGAGGGAACAGCGAAGAGGCGCCGCGATTTTCTGGTACGTTCAGGGTGATGCAGCGGCCGAAGTTGAGGTCGAAGACGAGGTTTGACGGCGGCGGCTGAGTTCGAAGCGCTGGGGTGACGTGAGGAAGACGATGAGACGAAGAGGCACGGGGGGGAGTGAAAATGACCCCGGCCCTACTTATAAGGTGAATGGATAAGTGGTAGGCGCGGGAATCGAGGAGGTCAAAAACGGATCTGTAGATGTGTAGACGCCTCGATTTTTGGAGATTCATTCAAGGAGATACATTAAAAGATTAGGGTTCTGTGTAAATTTAATGGCAGATGACGTCATGGCCGATTATCATGGTCTTGGAAGATGACATCACGGCGAGTTACAAGTTTTTTGCGAAGGTGTTGAAGAAGGAATTTTCCTAAGTACTAAAGATTGACATGAACAAGTTCAAATCAATTTGGGGCCTAATGTTGGGGATATAACTATTGAGTATAAACCGCCCAGGAGGGTTCGGGTTATACTCATAGTAAGTTATTCATATTGAAGCCCACGATGATAGGGAGTATGGTGCTTTACGGAGGAGATTTAACAAGAAGGCCCAACGCCCAAAGGCGGATTAGGGCCTGTAGATGTAAACCGCCATATGATGTATGACTTATGTTGTAAGATAGGAAAGGGTAGAAACCGAGCCGGACACGTTTATGAACCGGCTCGGGATTCTGTAAACCGCCGGGCGTCAACCTGTGTATATAAAGGGACGACCCGACGACGGTTTAGGGACAAGAAACAACAACTCGAGAGCTAGGCAAAGCGTATTCGCTCCCTGGTCATCGAAACCCTAGCAATACCACCTCAAACTGGATTAGGCCTTTACCTTCACCGCAAGGGGCCGAACCAGTATAAACTCCCCATGTCCTTTGTCCTATTTAACCCCTTTAAGCTAACCTCGTCGCAATGGCTCCACAACTAAGTCCTTCCATGAGGACATCTGCCGTGACAAAACCACGACAAATGGGGAAGAAGGCCCCCCTTAAATAGCCCCCCTGAATCCAACCATTATGCCCACAAGTCGTGGTCAACTGGTACTACCGCTCGGGGAGCGGTACTAGAGCTTAGCACGGTCAAAACAGCCCAACGAGACAGAAAAACAAGATCGATTGTTCTGCCGGAGAGGTACTACCGCTCAGGGGAGTAGTACTGCCGCTCTCTACTATCGCTCGAGTAGTTTGGGCAACAGAAGCATAAAAATAAGCGGAAGTGGTTGCGGTAGAAGGAACCGGAAGTACCGTGCAAGCGGGACTGCCGATCGGGGGAGCAGTGCTACCGCTCTACTACCACTTAAAACTGAAAAACTACCCAAGCAAAACAGAAGGATGCTCCAACACTAAAACTTCTATAACTCCTGCAAACGGACTCCCAAACAAGCAAACTCAACCTTGTTGGATAGAAGACGACATGTACTATCCAACAGCGAGTGGATATAGTAAGAATGTTGGGGAATGAAGCATGAAAATCAAAAAATTCCTACGAACACCCAAGATCTATCTAGGAGAAGCATAGCAACGAGAGGAGAGAGTGTGTCTATGTACCCTCGTAGACCAAAAGCATTAGCATATATAACGCGGTTGATGTAGTCGTACTCTTCGCGGTCCGATCACGGTCCAACCGATCTAGTGTCGAACGGACGACACCTTCGAGTTTAGCACACGTGTGGCTCGATGACGTATCCTCCTCCTTGATCCAGCAAGAGAAGGCAGAGAAATAGATGGGATCATAAATAGCACGACAGCATTGTGGTGATGGTGGTGGTGGAGTTAGCAGGGCTTCGCCAAGCGCTACTAGAATGAGGACGGAGGAACTACAGAGTAACGGGAGAGAGAGGGGCGCCAAGGGCTTGGTGTGTGTACTCTTGGGGCGCCCCTCCCCTCTATATATAGGTGAAGGGGCATGGGGAACAGCCCCTCCAAGCACTAGGGCGCAACTAAGGGGGAGAGGACTTGGACTCCAAGTCCAATCCTATTCCTATGGACTCCTCCTTTTTTTTTCCTTTCCCTAGCCACATGGGCTTTTCAGGACTTGGTGCGCCTAGCCCAATAAGGCCAGGGCGCCTCTCCTTAGCCCATGCCAGCCCTTGGTTTGTGGTGGACCCACTTGTGGACTTCCTGACCCCTCCGGAATCCTTTGGAACCTTCTAGAAGCTTCATAGTACAATACCAAAAAACCGCACTTTTTTCGGAACCCAAAATATGACTTCCCATATATAAATATTTACCTCTCGACCATTCCAAGACTCCTCGTGCTGTACGGGATCTCATCCGGGACTCGAACAACATTCAGTTACCAATCATCAAATATCCCAATACTACTCTAGCGTCAACGAACGTTAAGCGTGCGACCCTACGGGTTCGGGAATCATGTAGTCATGACCGAGACACCTCTCTGGTTAATAACCAATAGCGGGACCTGGATGCCCATATTGATTCCTACATATTCCATGAAGATCTTTTATCAACTGAACCACGATGTCAAGGATTCGGTTGATTCCGTATGCAATTCCCTTTCTCCAGCGATATGTTACTTGCCCGAGATTTGATCATCCGTATCTCCATACCTAGTTCAATCTCGTTACCGGCAAGTCTCTTTACTCGTTACATAATACAAGATCACGTGACTAACTCATTAGTCACATTGCTTGCAAGCTCTTTAAGATGTTGTATTACGGAGAGGACCCAGAGATATCTCTCCGTCATACGGAGTGACAAATTCCAGCCTTGATCCATGCCAGCCCAACAGATACCTTCGGAGATATTTGTAGAGCACCTTTATGATCACCCAGTTACGATGTGACGTTTGGATACACACTAAGTATTCCTCCGGTGTCAAGGAGTTACACGATCTCATGGTTTAAGGAACAGATACTTGACATGAAGAAAGCTATAGCAAATAAACTAAACGATCTGATGCTAAGCTTACAGTTGGGTCTTGTCCATCACATCATTCTCCCAATGATGTGATATCGTTATCAAATGACAACTCATGTCTAGGGTTAGGAAACCTTAACCATCTTTTATCAACGAGCTAGTCTAGTAGAGGCATACTAGGGACACTGTGTAGTTTATGTATTCACACGTGTATTTAAGTTTCCGGTCAATACAATTTTAGCATGAACAATAAAAATTTATCATGAACGGGAAATATGATAATAAACATTTTATTATTGCCTCTAGGGCATATTTCCAACAAAGAAGTGGTAGGGGGTATGCCTATGATATAGAGGTGTGAAACCTCCATCAGTGAAGAACCAGCATATAAACTCCAACATCGAAAACATCATAGAAGATGCAGATGAACTCCGTTTTCGACGAACTCGAGCTTGTCATGAAGATGACCACAAGCTCAAAAACTCACATAGAGAAAAATCAAACAAGAACCAAGAAAGATGATGCAAGGATGCAATGGTCAATCTACGAACGATACGATCAAGCGACTCACTTGAGAACTCCCCTTGATAGTACGACAATCGATCCTATTACCCGGTCTCCCAACTACCACCATGAGACCGGTAAAATGAAAAACCTATCAAGGGCAAACCTTTGCCTTGCACATAGTCCACTTGAGCTAGATGATGACATTCTTGACTTCCTCAAGTTGGACCACCTTTCTTGATTGCGTTGGCTCGATGAAGACGAGTTGATTGCTCATCCATACTTCACTACGGGTGAGACACGCTTCGGCACATCTTCACAAGTCCATTTTCACAATGATGGATGGCAAGATTCAAGCATGATCTCTTCGTGACGCTCCACTTGCACTTACACAGCGCAAACTTGATGATGATCACCACTTGATGTCATCCTCCATGGGTTGTATGAGATCTTTCTCTTGACGCAAGCCCATGGAAGCATACCTAACCTGTCGTGGTTTTGTCACGTCAGATGTCTTCGTGAAAGGACTTAGTCGTGTGGCCATCCCTGCGAGGTAGTAGCTTGAACGGGGTTGATCGGAATCGAGAGACAAGGGCTTACCCAGGTTCGGCCCCTCTAGGTGGAGATAATAGCCTACTTCCTGCTTAATTGATTATTGCTTGAGATCTCGATTACAAGGGTGCGACTTAGCTAGCCTAGTACTCAAAAGCTTGTAACTTAGCCTATCTACCTTAGGAGCTCCCCTTTATATATAGGTTGAGGCCCTGGGTTTACAACAGAGTCCGGGTCATAGTATAACCCATGACCAAGTCTATTTCCTACTTATCTTGCTTCCCAAGTGGGAACTTTCCTTCAGCATCTAGTGATAACGATGTCTTAGATCCTGGGCTATGAGCCGGACCGCCTGGCTACTTATCTTCTGGGCCTTGGGCCTTTTGACCATCACAGCCCACTTGTTAAGTTACTTCTTCAAGCCGCCACTGGATAACCCAGCCCTGAACGGGCGGGTCATACCCTGGAGTTATATCCCCAACATAACCCACATAAAGCTCTCACGCAGACCATGGGTTAGTACACAAAGCATAATGTACAATGCTTACCATACCATGGGATCACTTTATCCCTCTCGCTACATCTTGTACGCTTTGTGTGTTGATCAAATTGATTCACTCTTTGACTTAGTCTTAATCAACCTCATATCATGTTTTCTCTATGGCCAATCTTTGGATAATTCCTTGAATAACACCTTGGTCATCACATATTCTCCTTGAAACCAACAACTGGACTTCAAGAATTGCCTATGGACAAACCCTTCAAAAAGCTTAAGGCAACCATTAGTCCATAGAGATTGTCATCAATTACCAAAACCAAACATGGGGGCACCATGCTCTTCCAAGCCCGATGGGGAGGAGGAGGGCGACGGCGACGACGATGATCCGGATGATACAACAGGCGATCTGAAGCATAGGGGTAGAGGAGAAAGCTTCAACATGCGGAATGACGAGCTACTGTGTGATGCATGGTTGGCCACTAGCCTCAGTCATGTCCATGGCACGGAGCAAAAGGGCACAACCTTTTGGATGAACATCCACATATGGTTCCATGAGCACAAGCATTTCGCGCCCTACTCCAATGCAGTCCTCCGCAACCGTGAATGGAAGTCCCTCAACCATCGATGGTACACCATCCAAGATGCTGTGTCCAAGTATTGAGGGCACTTGAAGCATCTCATCGCACGGTGGCCTAGCGATGCACAAATCATAGAGCAAGTAAGTTGATCACTAGCCGATATGCTTTAGTTTTTTATCACTAGCCATACATGTGTTGTTTTGTTGCTCACTAGACAGATATGCATTATCGACATTGTTTCATTTTATAGCCTACTCATGCTTGTGTGGTGTACAAGAAGTTGGAGAAGAAGTCCTTCAACGTCATGCATTGTTGGTTGAAGTTGAATGGTCAACCGAAGTGGAACTTTTTCATTGCCAAGACCACCGCCCAAACCAACGAGGAAGAAACCGATGACCCTATCGACCCAACCAAAGAACCGCCGAAGAAGGTTACAAGAAATCTGCGGCGGAAGAACTGGGAGGAGGAGAAGGCGAAGCGAGAAGGTGCGACGACCAAGCTGACGGAGAGGTTCGAGGACATTTTGGCGAAGAAGAAGGCATGCATGAGGCGCTCGAAGATCAAGGAGGAGAAGAAGGCGGAGAGGTTCACACTGTTGATGGACGTGACAGACAAGAAGCGCAAGGTCGAAGAGAGGAGGACCATGATCGAATAGAGTAAGGCCGCGCTCGAGGAAAAGAGGGTGAAGATCGCCGCCAATGCGGAGGACGCCAGGATGTTGACCTTGAACGTCGACTCTTTGGATGCCGACGCAAGAATGACCGTGCAATCCGTCCGCTTCCAGATGTTGCAGCAGTAGAAAGATGTGTTGGCGGCGGCTGACTACGAGGACCCCACGGAGGTGGACGCAGACCCGGAGGAGAAGGCGGCCTACGCGGCGGCGATGACACCTCCTTGATCGGGGAGTAACTGGCTGGGATTGCCGGTTCGGCAAGGCAGAAATGCACGGACTGTCGGACTGATGTTCTTTTTGATTCGGGCATGTAAAAGCTAAGCATATTTGCCTCTTTTTGGTTGTGATCGGGCATGCGATCCGGTGCGCTGTGTGGATTGGATCAACGTACATCTGAATTTGAATTTACTGGCGGACATATACATGGTAGGGTTGGATGTCGTCCTCCCGCATTCGTGCCCGCGGACTGGTCCTCCCTGTCCGCGGACGGATCCGGGAGGAAATTTGTGGATTGTTGTTGAAGGTGCCCTTAGAGCATATACAGCCGGGCCCCAAACCCGCCTCATAAGCCCGGGCAGGCCGCCCGGTCACTGACCGGTCACGATTCTTCGACTCGGACGGCTCCCTCAAATGGGCCTCAAACGCCCGGGCTGACCGCCACGTAGGAGTGACGATGGGGTCCCACACGGGCTGGCCCGGAAACCCGGCGGTCTGACGGACACCTCCTCCGTCGGCGCGGTGCGAACGCCGCGTGGCGCCGCTCCGACTCGCCGCCTGAGACCAAATCCGTCTATTTAAGTTGGCCAGCGTCCCGCAACCCTAGCCCATCCACCTCCCTCTCTCGGCGCCACCAGTTCGCAGGAGTAGGCGGCGTCTGACGCGCTCTTCGCCGAACTTGGCGCGACGATAGAGGAGGAGGAGGCCGGGGCTGCAGCTGCCGGGCACGGAGATCGTCGACATCTCCGACGACGAGTAGCTAGGTGATCGACGTAGTACATAGGTTTATTTCGTTTGCATGTCTTTGTATGAATTTAAGAATCTAGTATGAGATGTCCGGATACAACTCGTCAAATTTGAAGTGTGCTTGTTCACTATCCGGGACGCAATCGGGATGTTTTGGTCGGTCGAGTTAACTCTAGCCTTGTCCTTTTCAAATAAAAAAGAAAAAAGAACTCTAGCCTTGTCCTCCTCGCGTAGCACCGCCTCGTCGACCACGAAAAACAAACAACCGGGACGCGCCTCGGGCCCACGGAAGAGACATGCGTGCGTAGGACTTGTGGCTTTTCTTCTCCTACGGGAGAGTTTCGCCCGCGCTCATCATACAGGGCCGACGAACACGCAGCCTACCTAGGTGGGCTCGCGCCTCGGGCCGCTCCCGTGGGCTTCCGCTATTTTTCTCACGCTGGGGGTTGGTCGCGGGGCCCTCGGAAACCGTGGGGTCAAAGCCGACACGCCCGAGAAGGCCTGGAAGAAGGCGTCGTCGTCCTCGGGTCGTCGCCGCCTGTCGCGTACGTCCGTCCAAGTTCCAACCTCGCACGCGTCGTCGTCCATGTCGTCTGCCGCCTTTGTATTTCCATGTGTGATCATGGCATGCGAAATACAGTATATAGGCGCAGCCCTCTGGAGGTACTACCGACGAGATGTCATTTCTGAGAGATTATATACAGGCTCATAATGCATTTTTCTATGGTACTCAGGCCTTTTAAATAAAGAATAGATTATGCAGACCCATGTGCTTTGCCTTTGCAGGTTATTTTCCGTCGTACGCACTCGCTTCATACGTGGTCTACGCTACAAGGCGGTGTGTACGCGGTTGGAGCAGGCGGCTATGAAGGTTTTTTCCCAACATGGGTGGCGGCATAACCTCCGGATCGATCCACCGCCGAGTTCGACATAGGCAAAGTGTCGGTCCATAGGACACATCCTAGTTATGCAGAGGCCGGGTGTTACTCGTAATGTTTTGTATCCGCTTAATGCTACATTTGAGATAATAAAATCGCCTTTATCGAAAAAATGCAGACCCATGTGCTACTAGCACGAGAGAGTGACGGGCGATCTATTGATTGGTGGTCAAGAGCAAGTTGGGTGGAAAGTCAGATCATAGTCAGAGCGTAAATCCTACTCTAATTTGTTGGCCTAACTGAGACGGCAGAGCACGGGCTCAGAATCTTGTGGAGATGCAATGCACCCGACTCATGCAAAAAATAAGCGCACAGTCCAAACATTATTCCTTTTCTTCTCGACGAACAAGACTCTAAACACTATCAGATCACGGCAAACAGCATTTCCTATTGTCCCTTGTTTTTATTTTTCCTGCTCTGTTTTGAAAAGAAAAAAAGGTCCAGTGCTTTTTTTTCTAAGCGATGACGAAAGAAAGGGTAGATGTTTTAATTTTGCTTTTCGCGAGAAAAAGGGCAGATGAAATTGAACTCACCCATTTTTCGCACTTCGACGCGCTCGCATGCAGGACACTGCCACACCGATGTTTTTTTGTTGATGTTGCTGTGTGGGTGAACAACTTGTCTACTCAATCATAATGTTATTACAATCATAGCTAGAGTTGCCCCCCTCCCCCTTGTGTCACCCTCCCCTGGGGTAACCGCATCCGCGCCGCCGGAGGGCCGGCCGACGAAGCCGCGCCACACCACGGGATGGCAGTGGTGGGGTAGATCCGTTCCCACGAACCCCCCCCCCCCCCCCCCCCCCGCCCGCTTTCGCAACGCCACCGCCGGAGGGCTGGCCGGCAAGGTCGTGCCGCGCCCCGGGAAGGCGGCAGCAGGGCGGATCCGTCCCCCGCGTGCCACCCACCTCCCCCCTCCCGGGCCCCGCGTCCTGGTGCTCATGCGCGGACGCCCTCTTCCCAGTTGTTGCACGTCTCTGCCGATCCAGCGGCGGGCCGGCCACGGCCTCTGGGCGCCGCCCCTGCAGTCCTTCTCTCCTCCTTTCGTACGCGACCCAGCTCTGCTGGTGCTGCTGGTCTTGGGTTGGACACGGGTATTGTGGCCGGTCGCGGAGGTGCTCGCGGCCTGTCTTCCTACAGGCAGCCCCCTTCGTCACCGGCGGCCCTTCCTCTCCCCCGAGCCACGGCGACGGCTCACGCAGTGGCGACGAGACTATAGTGTTAGTGGCAGCCATGAAGCCCCTCAAGGCAGGTACTTGTTGGAGCTGCTCCGGTCCCCGTGACCTTGAACCCGCGTGTCTCTGATGTCCATGGCTGTCGGCGTCCTCCGCCGGGTGGCTCCGGCCTCAGCGACCCAGCGCATGCGTTCCTTCCAGCTCGCGTGCCTCCCCGATGGTTATGGCCACGATAGCGAGGATATGTGTCCCTCCATTCCAAGCTTGCCGGCGTTGTTGTTTGCCGTCGCCCAACCCCCCTCGTGGTTTGCTTCGCCTCCTGCCCTACTTGGTACGCCTCAATGCCTCCCCTTTTGCCAGATCCAATGCTCGTGGGTTCGGAGGCGGTGCCACCCTCCGACGGCAGATGCAGCCCCACCAACCCCCTTCCGACATGGTGGCTCCGACCGACGTTGGCTCCCTCATCTTCGTTTCCAGACACGGTGGCTATGGGATTGCTCAGCCTCATGCCAGGGAGAAATCCCTGCTCCGCCTGTCGACGCTGGCAGCGGCGGCATCTGCGGATGTCGTTGTTGGGGAACGTTGTCGGTGTCAAAACCGGCTGATCTCGGGTAGGGGGTCCCGAACTATGCGTCTGAGGATCGAGGGTAACAGGAGATGGGGGACACGATGTTTACCCAGGTTTGGGCCCTCTTGATGGAGGTAATACCCTACTTCCTGCTTGATTGACTTTGATGAGTATAGGGATTACAAGAGTTGATCTACCTCGAGATCGTAATGGCTAAACCCTAGATATCTAGCCTGTATGATTTTTGATAGCCTCTACGGACTAACCCTCCAGTTTATATAGACACCGGAGGGGGCTAGGGTTGTACAAAGTCGGTTTACAGAGAAAGGAAACTACACATCTGGCCGCCAAGCTTGCTATCCACGCAAAGAGTCCCATCCGGACACGAGGGAAGGCCTTTTATCTCGTATCTTCACGGCCCATCAGTCCGGCCCATGTCACATAGCCCGGCCATCCGAGGACCCCTTAATCCAGGACTCCCTCAGTAGCCCCCGAACTTGCCTTCAATGACGATGTAGTATCCGGCTTTATGTCTTCGGCTTTGCAAGGCGGGTTCTCCATTATACTTCGGATTAACGATAGTTCGGCTCCACATTAAATATCATATTCTATTCATTCTTTGCTGTCGGCGCCTCGGCTTCCACATGTCAAACGAATGCGAACGGTCTAGGTGTTTTTTTACAAATAACCCCTTGACCATGCAGGGAAGGCGTCTATTTAAGGAGATTAGATCTCAGATGCCATTCCACGCCACACGGAAATCCTTAGAACTCGTCACAGGAAATCGTCCAAACATGGTTGGCGCTCCTAGCTCTTCTTCACGTCCCCACTGCCCTCAAAAAGGCGACTGGGAAAGCTGCTCGGTGTCCCGCGCCCATCTGAATAAACTTCAGACGCAGGGATATCTTCCTCCCGCGGATCTAGTCTCCGTTCGGGCTAGATTAACTTCCCTCAATGGTGAAGCCCTGGCGGAGAATTTCCCCAATCCTTCTAAAGAGGAGCGGGTGTGCTTCGTTTCCTTTCTTTTGAGAGGCGTAGGATTTCCTATCCACCCTTTCCTCAGGGGTCTCCAGGAGTATTACGGCCTCCAACTGCACAATCTGACGCCAGGATCCATCCTGCATATCGCGAGCTTCGTTGCTCTTTGCGAGCTGTTTCTAAGCTGCGAGGCCCATTTTGAGCTATGGCGAAAAATTCCTGCCTCGTCCCCCACTCCCAAAAGGGATCTATATTCGTGGTGGGCGGCGCCAAAGTATGGCGTATAGCCGGGACAGGATACCTGTCCAGCACTCTGAAGAAGGCATCCGAAGAGTGGCCCTCGGAATGGTTTTATATTGAAGACGTCGTTCTTCCGGACGCAATCCGGCGCGGTCTTCCTAAATTCTCCAGTGCTCCTTTAAAGAAGCGCACCAGCTGGCGCCCCCGAAGCCTCAAGGAAGAACACAATGCAAAGGTTACGATGCTAGCAAGCAAGATCTGAGTACTTGCCAACTCCGGGCTATCTATAATCGAGGTAATGGCGATTTCAATAACACGATGCGTTCAACAGCTCCAATCTAGAGGTTTTCCTATGTGGAATTACAATGGGGAGGACGATGCATCCCGTTGTCTATGCAAGGGTCCAGACAATTTTGCCGCCATGGCCACCATCTTAGCTGACCATTACAAAGGGGAGAAGGAAGACTTCACTCGCTTGAAGTGTCGGGAAAGTTTTTCCATGTATAACCCCATCGACTAGGTGAGTTTTTTTATTATTGGCCTCACTCAATCTCTTTCCTGAGTTATGCTAGTCGAATTTAATCCGGCTACTTTTAATAGGACTGGAGAAAGGTCGTGGAGGGGGTCTACAGCCCCACTCCGCAGCCAGAGGACCACGTTGGAGACCTGGATCCCGGATATGAAGAAGATCCGGATATATTTATAGAACTTAAGGAGGGGGTCTTTTATCAGGCGAGCTACGACGGCATGGAAGTGCCCATTATAGCCGATTACCCCGGCCTTCTCCCCTCCTCCCATGTAAGTACCTAGGAGACGTCTCCTCCAAAAGAGTTTTCCCATTGCGCCTCACCCACCGCACTGTCTCATGCTCCAAAGGGGCGGCGCTTGTCTCCCGAGCTGTATCAGAGGCATCCTCTAAGAAGGCGACGCCCACGCAGGGCGAGTCTTTGAAAAGAAGGGCAAACGGTGATACTACCGGGCCCTCGCCTTCACCAAAGAGGTATAGTTTTTAACATGCATTCGACGGATAGACCGGATTGTGATGTTTCCTGTTGTGCCATATTTTAGGAAGAGCATACGCCGGACTATATCCGGGGACCTCGCCGGCCATGCATCGACCAATCCGGCCCCGGACCCTGCCACAAGGACTAGGGTTAATACGGGCGCAACGCCGGATTGTCATCTCCAAGAGGATTTAGATTATGTATTCGTCACCAATTCCGAAGTGGAGAGCGCGATGAATCATCGGCGGCGGAAAGAGGCCATGCGCGACCCAAGTTTCACTGAAGAGGCATTCAACGCCCTCAGTTCGGTGGATGCATATATCCGAGCTGCTCGGGATGGACTTGCCGGAGCCACTCACCTTCTTTCAAAGGATATGCGGGTAAAAACTTTGTGTAGATTCAATAATCATGTGCCAGTAGCCCCCGAGACTTGAAGCAGTTGGCCCAACTGATTTAAGGGTCGTTATATCATCAGGTACTTACGGTGAGAAATAACACGCTGTCCAAGGAGCTTGAAGAATGTCAGACCAAGCTAACTCTTGTCACCGCCGAACTGGAAAATTTGAAGAAATCCAAGAAGGCACCTGATGGTAAGCACAACAGTGTCCGAAAAATACGATGCTATGCCAACAATGATTTTTAAATATGCATTGTTTTGTTTACAGCTGCAGGATCGGTAAATCCGTTGGAGGAGAGGCTGAAGGCTGCTCAGGCGGACAAACAACATGCCAAAGGGAAAGAAGCCGCTGGTCAACGTGTATTAACACGGACCATTAATGAGAAGAACAAGCTACAGGATGCAAACATCAAGCAAGCTGGAGAGCTAAAGGACGTACGAGCCCAACTGTCGGATGCCTTGAAGGAGAATAGAAAGCTAAAAGGCGGCATATTCAGTATATCTTTTAACCTGACTTTCATACGGTCCCCTGATGGAAAGGTTTACGAGATTTTTCTTGCAGGTTTGTTAACTGGGCGGCCCGAGGGAGAAGTGTCCGGATTTCAGGGCGACTTGCTGCAAGAGCTATCCAAAGTGCACGAGCAAGCTCGGAAAGCCATGAGGAACATGTCTAAGGCTTTATGGCCATTCGATTCTCCTCCAGAAATTATGGAGGAGCTCGTGAATTTATTCAAGGGAGCTCGACGCCGCTTTGAACTATGGAAGGCGTCAGCATGTTGAGAAGGCGCACGAGAAGCCTGGGCCATGGTGAAGACGCGGTATACCAGACTTGATCCGAATCATATGGCCCGAGTCGGACCACGGGACCAGACAGACAAGAAATTCCTGTTAGCTTGGTGTCTGACCAAGTAAAGATAGACGCCAAATTTTCACAACAGGACTGTAAACTAGACAGCCTTATAGATGGTATAGATGGAGAGTAGGTGTTTGATTCCATGTAACAATATACTTTATCATCAAACTTATCTCCGGCCGAAATTTAAAAGATTGCCATGGCAGACCTTCCGCTTCACCCTCCAAAACCCAAGGGTTTGAGTGTTTCCGAATACTATACCTGTGGTAAACACTAAGTATGTTCGGAAACCAGGCAATCCGGTCATAGTGCTTGAACAGACAAACTGTATTCAGGGAGTTATGTTATATTACTTTTTAACGTAAGAAACATCTTTCAGAGAGAATAGTTCCGTTAAGGGTTCCTCTCCCTGGGTCAGCATGGGTTATTTATGTATGCCAATGCTGTGATGCTAAAAATCACAAGAGGCTTTATATTTTGAGACTTTACATATCGCCACGAAGGCAGTTCGTCGTTTGTCCGCCGACCAATAATTCTCCTAAGAACGCTAGCTTTCGGCTTCACCCGTCTAAGGTACATGTCCGGATGACCCGGGTGTAACAATCGCAGAGGTGCTCCCTTTATGCCCTAGCCGAACAAGCGGGAACGTAGGGCATAAGCACGGGAGCCAGGCAACCCAGCTTGGCAAAAACTTAAGTCATAGAGGTGCATATAATGACGAAGAAATGACGTATATGAGCAAACGACACATATATATGGTGAGCTCTATGCTCAAAACAATAATAAGCTTCTGTTTAGAGAAGCCCCCAGTTATGGTGGAGTGTGTACATTTAAGGATGTATACCCCTCAAGTGTGCGGCTTACCCAGACACACGCTAGAAATCGTATAAAAACCAAAAAAGGGAAAAATTGAAAAAGGAGAAAAAGGAACACACAAAGGTGTATGTCCGGACTTAGGCGTAGAATCTTCGGAGCGAGTAGCATTCCATGGGTTCGGATCTAAGCGATTATCCGATGCATTGCGAAGGCGATAGGCTCCTCTAGTGAGAACTTCATCTATAATGAAGGGACCCTCCCATTTGGGCTTGAGCTTGTCCTTTTTCTTCTCTGGTAGGCGTAGAACGAGTTCGCCGACATTATTAAATGTCTTTGCCCGCACTTCTCTGCTTCGGTATCTTCGTGCATGTTGTTGGTATAATGCGGAACGGGCTTTTGCGACATCGCGCTCCTCCTCCAAGCCATCTAAGTCGTCCTGCCGATCGAGCTCGGCCTCTCTCTCCTCATACATGTGCACTCGAGGTGAGTCATGAATAATATCGCAGGGCAAGACAGCCTCTGCGCCGTACACCATGAAGAACGGTGTGTATCCGCTCGTGCGGTTGGGCATGGTCCGCAGCCCCCAGAGTACGGAGTCAAGCTCCTCGACCCAGTGTTTATCCGACTCCTTTAGGGATCACACTAGTCTAGGTTTGATGCCACTCATTATCAGGCCATTGGCCCGTTCAACCTGACCGTTTGTTTGAGGGTGATATACGGAGGCATAATCGAGTTTGATACCTAGATTAGCACACCAATTTTTCACCTCATCAGCTGTGAAGTTAGAGCCGTTGTCAGTAATAATGCTATGTGGGACACCATAACGGTGTACAACGCCGGAGATAAAATCTATCACCGGTCTGGCTTCAGCCGTTTTTACCGGTTTGGCCTCTATCCACTTAGTGAATTTATCCACCATAACCAGTAAATATTTCTTCTTATGGCTTCCCCCTTTAAGGGGTCCGACCATGTCTAGTCTCCAGACCGCGAAAGGCCAGGTAATGGGGATTGTTCTTAGGGTTGTGGGTGGCATATGGCTTTGATTGGCGAAGAGCTGGCACCCGACACAGCGTTGTACAAGGGCTTGTGCATCTGCTCGGCCGTGGGCCAGAAAAAACATGTACGGAAGGCCTTGCTTACGGGGGCCCAAGCTGCGGTGTGAGGGCCGTCGAGGCCAGCATGTATTTCAGCCAAGAGCTGCCGCCCCTCCTCTTCGGAGATACATCTTTGAAGAACTCCAGTAGTACTTTTCTTGTAGAGTTCTCCTTCATGAACTTTGTAGGCTTTCGAACGTCGAACTATACGATGGGCCTCGTTTTGGTCATCAGGGAGCTCCCGCCTATTAAGGTAGGCCAGGAAGGGTTCGGTCCATGGGGCAATGACAGCCATAATTACATGGGCGGAAGGTGTAGCTTCAATTTCTGAGCCCCCGGTGTCATTAGAATTGTGTTCGGTATCTGAGGGTATGATTGGCGCCGGACTAGTATTGCCGCTCTCATCCTGCCATACCACGGATGGCTTGAAAAGCCTTTCAACAAAAGTGTTGGGTGGTACGGGGTCACGCTTAGCACGCATACGAGCAAGGATGTCCGCTGCCTGAGTGTTGTCCCGAGCTACGTGATGGAATTCGAGCCCCTCAAACCGAGCTGATATTTTGAGTACGGCATTACGGTAGGCCGCCATCTTTGGATCTTTCGCATTGAATTCTACATTTATTTGGGATATTGCGAGGTTTGAGTCCCCGCGCACCTCGAGGCGTTGTATGCCCATAGAAACAGCTAGCAGGAGACCATGCAATAGTGCCTCATATTCGGCTGCATTGTTGGAGTCCGTGTACATGATTTGCTATACATATCGAACTGTGTCCCCTGTAGGGGATGTTAGGATGACACCAGCCCCCAGTCCAGCTAACATTTTGGAGCCGTCGAAGTACATCACCCAATTGGAGTATGTGTTGTACTCTTTAGGGAGTTCGGCTTCTGTCCATTCGGCGACAAAGTCGGCCAACACCTGAGATTTAAGAGCTTGGCGTGGCTTGTATGTTATTTCAAATGGTAATAGTTCGATAGCCCATTTGGCAATGCGGCCGATGGTGTCTCGATTGTTTATGATGTCATTGAGTGGTACCTCGGAGGCCACCGTGATCGAGCACTCTTGAAAGTAGTGCCGTAGCTTCCGCAATGCCATGAAGGCCGCATATGCTATCTTTTGGTAGTGCGGGTATCGGGATTTGCATGGTGTGAGGACCGCCGATACATAGTATACTGGTTTTCGGAGCGGGAATTTGTGTCCCTCTTCCTCTCGTTCGACGACAAGCACAGCGCTCACCACCTGGTGAGTTGCAGATATGTACAGTAGCATAGGTTCGCCGATGTTTGGTGCGGCAAGGATTGGATTGTTTGCTAACAAAGTTTTTATTTCTTCCAACCCGGCTGTTGTCGCGTCCGTCGACTCAAAGTGGTCGGTACGTCGGAGCAGGCGATAGAGCGGCAGTGCCTTCTCTCCCAATCTGAGATAAAGCGGCTCAAGGCTGCCACACACCCAGCTAGTTTCTGGACCTGCTTTAGGTCTGTTGGTATTGCCAATTGTGACAGGGCTCGGATTTTGGCCGGATTTGCTTCGATTCCTCTATTGGAAACAATGAATCCGAGCAGCTTTTCGGCCGGAACGCCGAAAACGCATTTTTCCGGATTGAGTCGTATGTCATATGTTCGGAGGTTGTCGAATGTAAGGAGTAAGTCATCCACCTATGATTCGACATGTTTGGTTTTGATGACTACACCATCTACATATGCCTCCACCGTCTTGCCAATTTGTTTTTCCAAGCATGTTTGAATCATGCGTTGGTAAGTGGCACCGGCGTTTATGAGTCCGAAAGGCATAGTGTTGAAGCAGAAAGGCCCATACAGAGTAATGAATGTCGTTGCGGCCTAATCGGATTCCTTCATCTTAATTTGATGGTATCCGGAGTATGCGTCGAGGAAGCACAGTGAATCGTTTCCTACAGTTGCATCAATGATTTTGTCAATGCGGGGTAGTGGGAAGGGGTCCTTAGGGCAGGCCTTGTTGAGGTCTTTGAAATCGACACAAAGGTGCCAGGATTTGTCCTTCTTTGGCACCATGACCTGGTTTGCTAGCCAATCTGGGTGTTTGATCTCTCTGATGAACCCGGCCTCAAGTAGTTTGGCTAGCTCCTCCCCCATAGCTTGTCGCTTGGGTCCAGAAAATCGTCGCAGCGTTTGCTTGACTGGCTTGAACCCCTTTATTATGTTGAGGATGTGTTCGGCCAGTCTGTGTGGGATTCCTGGCATATCCGAAGGATGCCAAGCAAAGATGTCCCAATTCTCGCGCAGGAATGCTCTTAGAGTGGCGTCGACCGTCGGATCCAGCTGTGCTCCAATGGCTGTTGTTTTATTAGGATCCGTCGGGTGAAGTTGAAATTTGACTATTTCGTCTGCTGGCTTGAAAGAAGTGGACTTAGGCCCCTTATCGAGGATTACATCGTCTCTGTCCACTGTGGAGCGCAGAGCGGTGAGCTCCTCGGCCGTGAGGGCCTCGGACAATGCCTCGAGGGCCAGGGATGCGGTTTTGTTTTCGGCGCGGAGTGTTATGTCCGGATCACTGGTGATAGTGATAACTCCATTGGGCCCGGGCATTTTGAGTTTCATGTACCCATAATGGGGTATGGCTTGAAAGCGTGTGAATGCATCTCGCCCCAACAGGGCGTGATATCCGCTGTTGAAAGGTGCCACGTGGAAGATTAACTCTTCGGACCTGTAGTTCTCCGGCATGCCGAATACCACATCGAGTTTAATTTTCCCCGAACATCGCGCTTCTCGACTGGGGATAATGCCTCGAAAGGTTGTACTGCTCTGCTCGATGCGGCTCTTGTCCATTTGCATTTTATCGAGCGTGTCCTCATCGATGAGGTTCAATCTGATGCCGCCCTCCATCAGCACTTTAGTGAGCCAAAAGTCATCCACAACTGGGTTTAGGACCAAAGCGGCTGGTGCTCGGACTGATCGGGCCCTTGGTTCGTCATTAGCGTTGAAAGTTATCGTTGTATCGTTCCAAGGATTTATTGCGGCTACTTGGTTGACTTCAGCGAGGTCGCGAAGCGCCCTTTTGCACCGATTATTTGAAGAAAAGGTCTCGAAGACCGTAAATACATTGAGATCGTCATCCTCCGAAGAGTACTTCTCTAGGGTAGTGTTGGTGAGGATGGCCTCACCGCTCTTAACCACCTGCCGGAGTACCCAACATGCCCGAAGGCTATGTGTTGGTTCGGAATTCGGCATCATGTGTATCCGACAAGGCTTGTCGAGCCATTCATCAAGGATAGTTCTGTGTCCCGTTAAGGGCTTAATTTTCTTGTCCGTGGGATGATGATCAGGTGCCCCGTGAGAGTGCATCCTTTTTGCCCGTCTGGTGGGTAGCTTAAAGGCAGGCGGTTCCCACCGGGCTGTCTGGGCTTTCCAAGTGCTTTCCATTGCGCAATACTTCTGTACTATGTGTGCCAAATCTGCAAAGTGCAGTATGCGGCGTCGGTTGAGGGCATTAAGGATCCCTTCGTCTGTACAGTTGCTGCAAAATACCGAAACCGCTTCGTCGTCGCAGCAATCTTTGATCTTGTTTTTAACAAGGAGGAATCTGGCCCAAAAGTGATGGACTATTTCCCGAGGTTGCTGCCGTACATACATTAGGCCGCATATGTCCGGAGGACCGGAATTTCTTGGGGAGTATTGCTTGTGGTGGGTGGGCGGGCTTAAATCCGAACCCTGACCCGCAGTGGGATCCGGAGTTTGAAGAATTTCTGAGGTCATCGGCCCAGGATCCGGAGTGTCCTGGGGGTTTTCAGGCTCAACGCCTGGCTCTATGTTCGGCGAACGGAGGGTCTCTTCCCAAATATGGGTATCCGGCTCGCAGGGCTCGGAGATCCGAACATAGCTTGTTCTAAGCATAGGGGGGGAGCTATCCCTGGCTTGTTCCTCCACAACCGCTACCAGATGGGTGATCGGCGGTGACTTGATTTCCCTCTGATCGGGTTTAAGCCTGATCCGATCATAGTTTGTTGTGACCCCTAGGGCGGCGATGTGATCTAGCAGTTCGTTCAAATACGAGACATCTGCCGGATCCATCTTATCAGAGTTTTCAAGGCCGATGCGGAGATGATTTTTGGCAATTTGGGGGACCGCCTTTGGCTTAATGGCCGAGCACGCACCTATGGTAAAACTGCCGGGCTGGAGGATCTGCCCAGGAACTAGGGCCCTTCCAGAGGTGATTTTGTCATTGATGACAAGGCGAGCCATCGATCCTTCTATTGACGACACAGAGGAACTCTCAATGAAAGCACCAATGTCGGTGTCAAAATCGGCTGATCTCGGGTAGGGGGTCTCGAACTATGCGCCTGAGGATCGAGGGTAACAGGAGACGGGGGACACGATTTTTACCCAGGTTCGGGCCCTCTTGATGGAGGTAATACCCTACTTCCTGCTTGATTGACTTTGATGAGTATAGGGGTTACAAGAGTTGATCTACCTCGAGATCGTAATGGCTAAACCCTAGATATCTATCCTGTATGATTTGTGATAGCCTCTACGGACTAACCCCTCCGGTTTATATAGACACCGGAGGGGGATAGTGTTGTACAAAGTCAGTTTACAGAGAAAGGAAAGTACACATTTGGCCGCCAAGCTTGCTATCCACGCAAAGGAGAGTCCCATCCGGACACGGGGGAAGGCCTTCTATCTCGTATCTTCACGGCCCATCAATAGGGCCAATGTCACATAGCCCGGCCATCCGAGGACCCCTCAATCCAGGACTCCCTCAAACGGAGCATGCAATTTCAAAAAAAATCCTACGCTCACGCAAGATCTATCTAGGAGATGCATAGACACGAGAGGAGGAGAGTGTGTCCACGTACCCTCGTGGACCGAAAGCGGAAGCGTTCGGTTAAGGCGGTTGATGTAGTCGAACGTCTTCACGATCCAATGGATCTAGTACCGAACGTACGGCACCGCCGAGTTCAGCACACGTTCAGCTCGACGACGTCCCTCGAACTCTTGATCCAACAGAGGGTCGAGGGAGAGTTCCGTCAGCACGACGGCGTGGTGACGGTGATGGTGATGTGATCCGCGCAGGGCTTCGCCTAAGCACTACAATGCTATGACCGGAGGAGTAAACTATGGAGGGGGGCACCGCACACGGCTAAGAGAACAATTGATGTGCTATGGGGTGCCCTCCTGCCCCCGTATATAAAGGAGGGGATGAGGAGGCGGCCGGCCAGGAGGGGCGCGCCATGGGGGGAGTCCTACTAGGACTCCACTCCTAGTAGGATTCGCCCCCCCCCCCTTCCTTTCTTACCAGAGGGGAAAAGGAAGGAGAGGGAGAAGGAGAGGGAAAGGGGGGCGCCGCCCCCTCCCCTAGTCCAATGCAGACTGCCATGGGGGGGGGGCGCGGCCACCCCTTGTGGCCCTCCTCTCCCTCCACTAAGGCCCATGTTGGCCCAATACTTCCCCGGGGGGTTCCGATAACCCCTCGGTACTCCGGTAAAATAACCAGAACCACTCAAAACCATTCTGATGTCCGAATACTACCTTCCAATATATGAATCCTTACGTCTCAACCATTTCGAGGCTCCTCGTCATGTCCGTGACCTCATCCGGGACTCCAAACAAACTTCGGTCACCAAAACACATAACTCATAATATAAATCGTCATCGAACGTTAAGCGTGCGGACCCTACGGGTTCGAGAACTATGTAGACATGACCGAGACACATCTCCGGTCAATAACCAATAGCGGAACCTGGATGCTCATATTGGTTCCTACATATTCTACAAAGATCTTTATCGGTCAAACCGCAATAACTACATACATTATTCCCTTTGTCATCGGTATGTTACTTGCCCGAGATTCGATCATCGGTATCATCATACCTAGTTCAATATCGTGACCGGCTAGTCTCTTTACTCGTTCAGTAATGCATCATCACGTAACTAACTCATTAGTCACATTGCTTGCAAGGCTTATAGTGATGTGCATTACCGAGAGGGCCCAGAGATACCTCTCCGATACTCGGAGTGACAAATCCTAATCTTGATCTATGCCAACCCAACAAACACCTTTGGGGACACCTGTAGAGCATCTTTATAATCACCTAGTTACGTTGTGACGTTTGATAGCATACAAGGTGTTCCTCCGGTATTCGGAAGTTGCATAATCTCATAGTCAGAGGAATATGTATAAGTCATGAAGAAAGCAATAGCAATAAAACTTAACAATCATTATGCTAAGCTAACGGATGGGTCTTGTCCATCACATCATTTTTTAATGATGTGACCCCATTCATCAAATGACAACACATGTCTATGGTCAGGAAACATAACCATCTTTGATTAACGAGCTAGTCAAGTAGAGGCATACTAGGGACACTCTGTTTTGTCTATGTATTCACACATGTACTAAGTTTCCGGTTAATACAATTCTAGCATGAATAATAAAAATTTACCATGATATAAGGAAATATAAATAACAACTTTATTATTGCCTCTATGGCATATTTCCTTCAGTCTCCCACTTGCACTAGAGTCAATAATCTAGATTACATAGTAATGATTCTAACACCCATGGAGTCTTGGTGCTGATCATGTTTTGCTCGTGGAAGAGGCTTAGTCAACGGGTCTGCAATATTCAGATTCGTATGTATTTTGCAAACCTCTATGTCTCCCTCCTTGACTTGATCGCGGATGGAATTGAAGCGTCTCTTGATGTGTTTAGTTCTCTTGTGAAATCTGGATTCCTTCGCCAAGGCAATTGCTCCAGTATTGTCACAAAAGATTTTCATTGGACCCGATGCACTAGGTATTACACCTAGATCGGATATGAACTCCTTCATCCAGACTCCTTCATTTGCCGCTTCCGAAGCAGCTATGTACTCCGCTTCACACGTAGATCCCGCCACGACGCTCTGCTTGGAACTGCACCAACTTACAGCTCCACCATTCAATATAAATATGTATCCGGTTTGTGACTTAGAGTCATCCGGATCAGTATCAAAGCTTGCATCGACGTAACCATTTACGACAAGCTCTTTGTCACCTCCATAAACGAGAAACATATCCTTAGTCCTTTTCAGGTACTTCAGGATGTTCTTGACCGCTCTCAAGTGATCCACTCCTGGATTACTTTGGTACCTCCCTGCTAAACTTATAGCAAGGCACACATCAGGTCTGGTACACAGCATTGCATACATGATAGAACATATGGCTGAGGCATAGGGAATGACTTTCATTTTCTCTCTATCTTCTACAGTGATCGGGCATTGAGTCTAACTCAACTTCACACCTTGTAACACAGGCAAGAACCCTTTCTTTGACTGATCCATTTTGAACTTCTTCAAAACTTTATCAAGGTATGTGCTTTGTGAAAGTCCAATTAAGCGTCTTGATCTATCTCTATAGATCTTGATGCCCAATATATAAGCAGCTTCACCGAGGTCTTTCGTTGAAAAATTCTTATTCAAGTATCCTTTTATGCTATCCAGAAATTTTGTATTATTTCCAATCAACAATATGTCATCCACATATAATATTAGAAATGCTACAGAGCTCCCACTCACTTTCTTGTAAATACAGGCTTCTCCAAAAGTCTGTATAAAACCATATGCTTTGATCACACTATCAAAGCGTATATTCCAACTCCGAGAGGCTTGTACCAGTCCATAAATGGATCGTTGGAGCTTGCACACTTTGCTAGCACCTTTAGGATCGACAAAACCTTCAGGTTGCATCATATACAACTCTTCTTCCAGAAATCCATTCAGGAATGCAGTCTTTACATCCATTTACCAAATTTCATAATCATAAAATGCAGCAATTGCTAACATGATTCGGACGGACTTAAGCATTGCTACGGGTGAGAAGGTCTCATCGTAGTCAACTACTTGGACTTGTCAAAAACCTTTCGCAACAAGTAGAGCTTTGTAGACAGTAACATTACCGTCAGTGTCAGTCTTCTTCTTGAAGATCCATTTATTCCCTATGGCTTGCCGATCATCGGGAAAGTTAACCAACGTCCACACTTTGTTCTCATACATGGATCCCATCTTGGATTTCATGGCCTCAAGCCATTTTGCGGAATCTGGGCTCATCATCGCTTCCTCATAGTTCGTAGGTTCGTCATGGTCTAGTAACATGACTTCCAGAACAGGATTACCGTACCACTCTAGTGTGGACCATACTCTGGTCGACCTATGAGGTTCGGTAGTAACTTGATCTGAAGTTTCATGATCATCATCATTAGCTTCCTCACTAATTGGTGTAGGAATCACTGGAACTAATTTCTACGATGAACTACTTTCCAATTTGGGAGAAGGTACAATTACCTTATCAAGTTCTACTTTCCTCCACTCACTTCTTTTGAGAGAAACTCCTTCTCTAGAAAGGATCCATTCTTAGCAACAAATGTCTTACCTTCGGATCTGCGATAGAAGGTGTACCCAATAGTTTCTTTTGGGTATTCTATGAAGATGCACTTCTCCGATTTGGGTTCGAGCTGATCAGGTTGAAGCTTTTTCACATAAGCATCGCAGCCCCAAACTTTAAGAAACGACAGCTTAGGTTTCTTGCCAAACCACAGTTCATATGGTGTCGTTTCAACGGATTTAGATGGTGCCCTATTTAACGTGAATGCAGCCGTCTCTAAAGCATAACCCCAAAACGATAGTGGTAAATCGGTAAGAGACATCATAGATCGCACCATATCTAATAAAGTACGGTTACGACGTTCGGACACACCATTGCGCTGTGGTGTTCCAGGTGGCATGAGTTGCGAAACTATTCCACATTGTTTCAAATGAAGACCAAACTCGTAACTCAAATATTCGCCTCCGCGATCAGATCGTAGAAACTTTATTTTCTTGTTACGATGATTTTCCACTTCACTTTGAAATTCTTTGAACTTTTTAAATGTTTCAGACTTATGTTTCATTAAGTAGATATACCCTTATCTACTCAAATCATCTGTGAAGGTCAAAAAATAACGATACCCGCCGCGAGCCTCAACACTCATCGGACCGCATACATCAGTATGTATTATTTCCAATAAGTCAGTTGCTCGCTCCATTGTTCTGGAGAACGGAGTCATAGTCATCTTGCCCATGAGGCAGGGTTCGCAAGCATCAAGTGATTCATAATCAAATGATTCCGAAAGCCCATCAGCATGGAGTTTCTTCATGCGCTTTACACCAATATGACCCAAACGGCAGTGCCACAAATAAGTTGCACTATCATTATTAACTTTGCATCTTTTGGCTTCAATATTATGAATATGTGTATCACTACAATCAAGATTCAAAAAATAGACCACTCATCAAGGGTGCATGACCATAAAAGATATTACTCATATAAATAGAACAACCATTATTCTCTGATTTAAATGAATAACCGTCTCGCATCAAACAAGATCCAGATATAATGTTCATGCTCAACGTTGGCACCAAATAACAATTATTCAGGTCTAAAACTAATCCCGAAGGTAGATGTAGAGGTAGCGTGCCGACGGCGATCACATCGACATTGGAACCGTTTCCGACCCGCATCGTCACCTCGTCCTTAGCCAATCTTTGGTTAATCTGTAGCCCCTGTTTCGAGTTGCAAATATGAGCAACAGAACCAGTATCAAATACACAGGCGCTACTACAAGCATTAGTAAGGTACACATCAATAACATGTATATCAAATATACCTTTTACTTTGCCATCCTTTTTATCCGCCAAATACTTGGGGCAGTTCCGCTTCCAGTGACCAGTCCCTTTGCAGTAAAAGCACTCAGTTTCAGGCTTAGGTCCAGACTTGGGCTTCTTCCCGGGAGTAGCAACTTGCTTGCTATTCTTCTTGAAGTTCCCCTTCTTCCCTTTGCCCTTTTTCTTGAAACTAGTGGTCTTGTTAACCATCAACACTTGATGCTCCTTCTTGATTTCTACCTCCGCAGCCTTTACCATCGCGAAGAACTCGGGAATTGTCTTTTTCATCCCTTGCATGTTATAGTTCATCACGAAGCCTTTATTGCTTGGTGGCAGTGATTGAAGAACTCTGTCAATGACACTATCATCGGGAATATTAACTCCCAGCTGAGTCAAGTGGTTATGGTACCCAGACATTCTGAGTATGTGTTCACTGACAGAACTATTCTCCTCCATCTTGCAGCTATAGAACTTGTTGGAGACTTCATATCTCTCAACTCGGGCATTTGCTTGAAATATTAACTTCAACTCCTGGAACATCTCATATGCTCCATGACGTTCAAAACGTCTTTGAAGTCCCGATTCTAAGTCGTAAAGCATGGCACACTGAACTATCGAGTAGTCATCAGCTTTAGCTTGCCAGACGTTCATAACGTCCGCAGTTGCTCTTGCAGCAGGCCTTGCACCTAGTGGTGCTTCCAGGATGCAATTCTTCTGTGCAGCAATGAGGATAATCCTCAAGTTGCGGACCCGGTGCGTGTAATTTCTACCATCATCTTTCAACTTAGCTTTCTCTAGGAACGCATTAAAATTCAAGGGGACGGTAGCACGGGCATTGATATACAACAACATAGATATACAAAAACTATCAGGACTAAGTTCATGATAAATTAAAGTTCAATTAATCATATTACTTAAGAACTCCCACTTAGATAGGCATCCCTCTAGTCATCTACATGATCACGTGATCCATATCAACTAAACCATGTCCGATCATCACGTGAGATGGAGTAGTTTTCAATGGTGAACATCTATGGTGATCATATCTACTATATTATTCACGTTCGACCTTTTGGTCTCAGTGTTCCGAGGCCATATCTGCATATGCTAGGCTCGTCAAGTTTAACCCGAGTATTCTGCACGTGCAAAACCGGTTTGCACCCGTTGTATGTGAACGTAGAGCTTATCACACCCGATCATCACGTGGTGTCTCGGCACGATGAACTGTAGCAACGGTGCATACTCAGGTAGAACACTTATACCTTGAAATTTAGTGAGGGATCATCTTATAATGCTATCGCCGTACTAAGAAAAATAAGATGCATAAAAGATAAACATCACATGCAATCAAAATATGTGACATGATATGGCCATCAACATCTTGTGCCTTTGATCTCCATCTCAAAGCACCATCATGATCTCCATCGTCACCGGCTTGACACCTTGATCTCCATCGTAGCATCGTTGTCGCCTCGCCAACTATTGTTTCTACAACTATCGCTACCGCATAGTGATAAAGTAAAGCAATTGCATGGCGATTGCATTTCATACAGTAAAGCGACAACCATAAGGCTCCTGCCAGTTGCCGATAACTTCTACAAAACATGATCATATCATACAATAACTTATATCACATCATGTCTTGACCATATCACATCACAACATGCCCTGCAATAACAAGTTAGACGTCCTCTACATTGTTGTTGCAAGTTTTACGTGGCTGCTACGGGCTTCTAGCAAGAACCGTTCTTACCTACGCATCAAAACTACAACGATTTTTCGTCAAGTGTGTTTTTTTAACCTTCACAAGGACCGGCCGTAGTCAAATTCGATTCAACTAAAGTTGGAGAAACAGACACCCGCCAACCACCTGTGTGCAAAAGCACATCGGTAGAACCGGTCTCATGAACGTGGTCATGTAATGTTGGTCCGGGCCGCTTCATCCAACAATATCGCCGAATCAAAATAAGACGTTGGTGGTAAGCAGTATGACTATTATCACCAACAACTCTTTGTGTTCTACTCGTGCATATCATCTCCACATAGACCTGGCTCTGGTACCACTGTTGGGGAACGTAGCATGCAATTTTAAAAAAAATCCTACGCTCACGCAAGATCTATCTAGGAGATGCATAGCAACGAGAGGAGGAGAGTGTGTCCACGTACCCTTGTAGACCGAAAGCGGAAGCGTTAGGTTAACGCGGTTGATGTAGTCGAACGTCTTCACGATCCAACCGATCTAGTACCGAGCGTACGGCACCTCCAAATTCAGCACACGTTCAGCTCGATGACGTCCCTCGAACTCTTGATCCAACAGAGGGTCGAGAGATAGTTCCGTCAGCACGACGGCGTGGTGTCGGTGATGGTGATGTGATCCGGGCAGGGTTTCGCCTAAGCACTACGATGCTATGACCGGAGGAGTAAACTGTGGAGGGGGGCACTGCACACGGCTAAGAGAACAATTGATGTGCTATGGGGTGCCCCCTGCCCCCGTATATAAAGAAGGGGAGGAGGAGGCGGGCGGCCAGGAGGGGCGCGCCATGGGGAGGAGTCCTACTAGGACTCCACTCCTAGTAGGATTTGCCCCCCCCCCTTTTTCCTTTCTTAACGGAGGGGAAAAGGAAGGAGAGGGAGATGGAGAGGGAAAGGGGGGCTGCCCCCTCCCCTAGTCCAATTCGGACTGCCATGGGGGGCACCCCTTGCAGCCCTCCTCTCTCTCCACTAAGGCCCATGTTGGCCCAATACTTCCCCGGGGGGTTCCGGTAACCCCTCGGTACTCCGGTAAAATACCCGAACCACTCGAAACCATTCCGATGTCCGAATACTACCTTTCAATATATGGATCTTTACATCTCGACCATTTCGAGGCTCCTCGTCATGTCCATGATCTCATCCGGGACTCCAAACAAATTTCGGTCACCAAAACACATAACTCATAATACAAATCGTCATCGAACGTTAAGCGTGCGGACCCTATGGGTTCGAGAACTATGTAGACATGATCGAGACACATCTCCGGTCAATAACCAATAGCAGAACCTGGATGCTCATATAGGTTCCTACATATTCTACGAAGATCTTTATCGGTCAAACCGCAATAACTACATATGTTATTCCCTTTGTCATCGGTATGTTACTTGCCCAAGATTCGATCGTCGGTATCATCATACCTAGTTCAATATCGTTACCGGCTAGTCTCTTTACTCGTTCCATAATGCATCATCCCGTAACTAACTCATTAGTCACATTGCCTGCAAGGCTTATAGTGATGTGCATTACCGAGAGGGCCCAGAGATACCTCTCCGATACTCGGAGTGACAAATCCTAATCTTGATCTATGCCAACCCAACAAACACCTTTGGGGACACCTGTAGAGCATCTTTATAATCACCTAGTTACGTTGTGACGTTTGATAGCATACAAGGTGTTCCTCCGGTATTCGGAAGTTGCATAATCTCATAGTCAGAGGAATATGTATAAGTCATGAAGAAAGCAATAGCAATAAAACTTAACAATCATTATGCTAAGCTAACGGATGGGTCTTGTCCATCACATCATTCTTTAATGATGTGACCCCATTCATCAAATGACAACACATGTCTATGGTCAGGAAACATAACTATCTTTGATTAACGAGCTAGTCAAGTAGAGGCATACTAGGGACACTCTGTTTTGTCTATGTATTCACACATGTACTAAGTTTCCGGTTAATACAATTCTAGCATGAATAATAAACATTTATCATGATATAAGGAAATATAATTAACAACTTTATTATTGCCTCTAGGGCATATTTCCTTCAGTCGTTTCCTTCTTAAAGGCGTTGCCAAGGCCCTCGACTGTGCCCCTCTTCGAGCTCAGGGGAAACCCTAGGTCTGATTCCTCCGGACCGAATAGCGACGGCGTCTCGACGTCATCCTCCTTTTTGAAGGCGCTATCTTCTCGTGGTGTCCCTTGTTTCGGTTCTGGAGATGTTGGTGCTCTTGTTGGTTCGGCATTGCCGCCCTTGGGTCGAGCTTGGTAGGTTTAGCTGTGATGTATCCTTTATTTTGGGCCGAGCATCCCTTGTTCCTCTGCTCCGGGCATCATGTTCATGCTTGTCTGTGTTTGTGTCATGTGTTATACCCCTATCTATACTCATTCTATTCCTTCTATTAATGCAATGATACGACAAGATTTGCGTATCCGCGAAAAACTAACTCTGACTACATTTGGGGGACCCGAGCCAATCCAAGTCAAATAGTTCTACCTTCCAATCGAGCAAAGCTAGCTAAGATATCGCTACCCTTACTCTAAGAGCCGTCACGCCGATGTCGACTCGCAAGCAGGTAGGCAGCTTACGAGCTTTTGTTAACTCGAACTTTTGGATCACAGGCAGGGCCCCATCACAAATAGAGCGCAAACAGGGCTCCCGAAGGATCCGTACCTAAAGATGCCCCTGCCAATTAAGCGTTCTTCATGCCATGGTAATCAACGATCGTCGAACAGTGACCCATCATTCACCATTGACGACAAGCCAAAATTTTATACATACAACCAACACATCGTTCGATTCTTGTGACACAAAGAACCAAAACTGTAGTCCTCAACAGGCCCAGGGCAGCAGTACTCTGCTCGTACATCCCAGTCACAATTTGTTAGAACTTACAGCTCCCACGATTTGGACGGGCTACAAAAATAGTTGAGGACTGGACAGCAACCACTAGAGTACTATTAGATCACAGTCCAGGATCCAAACAGATGATCCGCGAGATGTGTGTGCTGTGTTATTAGTAGTATAGGCAAATCATTAGGCACCGGACGAAAGTAAAGTCCAGTTAGTAGGGTCCATTTCGGCACGGCTACGAGCTCCTAGTTTTAGCAGCTTGTGAGGGGGCTCATGTGGAGTGAGAGCGATGCCGCACGGATTTAGCTGGATAATTATACACACGTTGACATCAGGAGCAGGAGGAAGAGACTGTGAGGTTGTCTTTGCCTGTGTTGTGTTTTCTGGTCGCCGGAGCTGGCCTGGCTCGGTTTGGGTTTATCTGCGCGAGATTTGTCTTGTTTTGGTGCAGGTATGGCCCAACGGATCACGGGATGGCCGTTCCGTTCGATTGCCTGCTCGGCTTGAAGTTGGGCAAAAGAAGAAAAAAAATGCTGCTCTGCCCTCGTTTAGAAACTACTTTGTTGTGTGGGAGTAGTAAAAACGGATTGAGCAAAGAAGTGTCCGAATTTTAGAGAGCAAACACGTTAGCAGAAATTACTCTTTCAAGCCTTTGAATTTATTTTTATTTTGACTGTATATATGGACAGAACAGTATCACCCGTAAGAATAACGTAGCGGAAAAAACTAAAAATAATAATAACATCATAGCTTTTCTTTTAAATAGCATCCTATCTCAAAATGAGTATTTGGCGAAAAGAATGCCAATGCCCCAGCTAAAATTCTGCAACGCTTCCAGAGTTCCACGTCTACTCTTTTTTTAAGTTTTTATTTAGGGGCACTTTTTTTTTTGAGGGGCACTTTTTTCTTAAAGTCGAAGTTCCAGGTCTACTTAAGATAGGCCCATTACGAGTGGCCGTATCAGGCTGGCAATGGACTTAGAATGAGGCCGCAGACCATCAAGCCAGGTCTGCCACCAAAACCGTGCAAGAAATCCATACCGTGGGAAGAAACTATAGACGTGCAGAAACAAATTTTCTTTTCTTTTTGCGGGGAGTGCAGACACAATCTTTATTCCATTTCATTAATGACGATCGCAGGTTCTGTGAGCACTAAAAATACTGTAGATAAACAATGCAATGATTGGGCTGCATTTCTATATAAGAAGGAAATATGATAAGCACCGCCTAAGTGAATGGAATCCCACTATTTCGCTGGTCAAACAAAGAGAATGGGCTGCCACTTACGTGATACACCGATGCAGCTGTCTCTCCAGCAGGTACAGGGTATTCGACATCTGCGAGGCTCCCACGTCTACAGTTCAGAGCCTATCGGTAGAAGAACAAATCGTCTTTAATCTTTCTTCTTAGACTAATAACACTATACTCTTCTTGAAGAAATGGCCAAGAACCTGGGTGGCACAATTCCTGGAACAATATCGATGCGCACGACAAGGAACAAAACCAGTGAAAACGTTCTTCTGGGCATGATTGATGGGAGGTTAATTCGTTTGATGCCAGGACTGACAGCCTGGATATATATATTCTCATAATAGTTCCGCATGATTTCTGAAATCAAACCAAATTCAAGGAAGGCGAAGGTAGTAAAAAAACCATAATACAACGTACGGCACGGCCATGCTGTCTTAGAACAATGGTGGGACATGGGACTTCTCAGCAGATAATTCTCCTTCAAAGTTACAATTCCATTAGGAACAGCTGTGCTGCCAACCTAGCCTGTTTGTTAAAAGCGTTTATTTGAGCTGTACAAGTAATCAAACCCATTGGCTTGTTAACATCCAACTGTTACTTCGCCCACTAGTTTAATATCCTACATCAAGCCCACCAGCGAAAGATATCTTCAGATAAAGATGTAAGACCTCGGAGATCGAATTGAATAACCACTAAGATTCAGCGATCTCAATATATAGATATGATACCTGCACAGTTCTGCTTGACTGATTCTTGTCTAGCTGCGGTGCTTTGCAGCGATTGTGTTGGTCGGCCTGCTTCCTGTCAAAGCACAGTAAGGCATCCACCTGTCATTTCTGTGGAGGAGCTCCAGAAAGAAATGCAGATATACTAATAAGTTGCTCATTCGGCATGATTTTTAAAACGCGGACTGACTGATTCTCAGCTGGACGTGCATCCAACCAACATCTTCTCTGTTACGAACCAATGCATCCCCTCCCAAAAAAAAATACCAATAAAAGACTACTTCATTCATCCCTGCGTCCTTTCCCTCTCTTCAATCCAAAAGAGCACTTCCCTCCTCGCATGAGAGGCCACCAATAGCTCTTGCTGCAAGCCGGTGCTTCTGATGCCAGCATTGGCAATTTTGGCCAGAAGCATGGCTGAGTGCAAGAGAGTGCCCATGTTCTTGATCCTCTTCATCCTTTCCATTACTAGTGTAGCCACCACCAATGCAATTGCATCAAAAGTAGATCGGTTCGTGCCTCAAGACAACTACCTCCTAAGCTGCGGGGCATCAGCTGCTGTGCAGGTTGACGATGGCAGGACATTCCGCTCTGATCCTGAGTCGGTATCGTTTCTGTCAACCCCGACGGACATCAAGATCGCCGCTAAAGCATCCCTGGCTTCTGCTTCACCATTATCCCCACTTTACCTTGATGCAAGAGTATTCTCTGATATCTCAACCTATAGCTTCTTCATCTCCCAGCCTGGTCGCCATTGGATCCGGCTCTACTTCTTACCTATCACCGATAGCCAATACAACCTCACCACGGCAACATTTTCCGTGTCCACTGATAGCATGGTCCTTCTCCATGATTTCTCCTTCATAGCCAGTCCTCCAAACCCTGTGTTTAGGGAATATCTTGTGTCAGCACAGGGAGACAACTTAAAGATCATCTTTACCCCAAAGAAAAACTCGATAGCATTCATCAATGCTATCGAGGTCGTCTCAGCCCCACCAAGCCTTATTCCAAATACCACCACCAGAATGGGTCCTCAGGACCAGTTTGACATATCTAACAGTGCATTGCAGGTTGTCTACCGGCTGAACATGGGTGGTGCACTGGTTACATCGTTTAATGACACACTAGGCAGAACCTGGCAGCCAGATGCACCTTTTCTGAAGCTTGAGGCAGCAGCAGAGGCAGCTTGGGTTCCTCCTAGAACCATCAAGTACCCTGATGACAAGACTCTCACACCCCTCATCGCTCCAGCAAGCATCTACTCAACAGCACAGCAGATGGCCTCAACAAATATCACAAATGCAAGATTCAACATAACATGGCAAATGGCTGCAGAGCCGGGATTCAGGTACCTTATCCGCCTACATTTCAGCGACATTGTCAGCAAGACACTCAATAGCCTCTACTTCAATGTCTATATTAATGGCATGATGGCTGTTGCCAACCTTGATCTATCGAGCCTGACAATGGGGCTTGCAGTAGCCTACTACAAGGACTTGATTGCTGAGTCTTCCAGCATCATCAATTCCACCCTTGTAGTCCAGGTTGGCCCAAACACAATCGACTCCGGCGACCCCAATGCCATCCTTAATGGCCTTGAGATCATGAAGATAAGCAATGAAGCAAACAGCTTAGATGGCCTTTTTTCACCAAAAACAAGCTCAGAAGTTAGTAAGACGACACTGACTGGCATAGCATTTGCTTTGGCAGCAACAGCTGCATTGGCTGTAGTTATATGCTACAGGCGAAACCGTAAACCAGCATGGCAGAGGACAAACAGCTTCCATTCTTGGTTTCTTCCACTGAACTCGTCCTCAAGCTTCATGAGCAGTTGCAGCAGGCTCTCCAGAAATCGCTTTGGCTCCACAAGGACCAAGAGTGGATTTTCGAGCGTGTTTGCATCCAGTGCTTATGGATTGGGGCGCTATTTCACCTTCGTCGAAATTCAGAAAGCCACGAAAAACTTTGAAGAAAAGGGTGTTATTGGTGTTGGTGGCTTCGGAAAAGTTTATCTTGGTGCTACTGAAGATGGCACACAGCTGGCTATCAAGCGAGGCAATCCATCATCTGATCAAGGTATGAATGAGTTTCTGACTGAAATTCAAATGTTATCAAAACTTCGCCACCGCCACCTGGTTTCACTCATTGGCTGTTGTGATGAGAACAACGAGATGATATTAGTTTATGAGTTCATGTCAAATGGTCCACTAAGGGATCATCTGTATGGTGACACAAACATCAAGCCTATTTCTTGGAAGCAGCGCCTTGAAGTTTGCATTGGGGCAGCAAAGGGTCTGCATTATCTTCATACAGGTTCAGCTCAGGGCATAATTCACCGTGATGTCAAGACTACCAACATCCTACTTGATGAAAATTTTGTCGCCAAGGTCGCTGATTTTGGCCTATCAAAAGATGCTCCATCCCTCGAACAAACTCATGTGAGCACTGCTGTCAAAGGAAGCTTTGGGTATCTTGATCCAGAGTACTTCAGACGTCAACAGCTGACAGATAAGTCTGATGTATACTCTTTTGGTGTGGTACTCTTTGAAGTGCTGTGTGCAAGACCAGCCATCAATCCAGCCCTTCCAAGAGACCAAGTGAATCTGGGAGAGTGGGCCCGTACATGGCACCGCAAGGGGGAGCTTGGTAAAATAATTGATCCCAATATAGCAGGACAGATCAGGCCTGATTCACTTGAGATGTTTGCTGAGGCTGCTGAGAAATGCCTTGCTGACTATGGAGTTGACCGGCCAACAATGGGAGACGTGCTATGGAAACTTGAATTTGCCTTGCAACTTCAAGAGAAGGGTGATGTTGTTGACGGCGCCAGTGATGGGATCGCAATGAAGAGCTTGGAGGTGACCAATGTGGATAGCATGGAGAAATCTGGTAATGCTATCCCATCTTATGTACAAGGAAGATGAAGATACCATGGTGTTATCACAGTATGTAAGGGTATTAAGGAGGTACTGTAATATCTTGTCTGATCCCATGCAGACATCTCTACTACTTTAGTAGAAGGGATTTTGCCTTGATATATATGGTACAGGAAGAATTTGTGATAGGCTCCTAACAGCAGAAAATGCATTTTTTGTATTTTTGTTACTTGAGCATCCAGCCATTGTGTGTTATGATAAAGGATGTATGTTTTATGCAATTAGGGGACATTGTAAGACGGTTTGTAAATTAAACCATGCCATCATATTCTGCTAATCCTGATTATTATTTGATGCTTGGAGGTAAGGTAATTCCATCATCAGCTGAATGTAAGTAATATTGTCAGATCATTCCAACGTAGAAAATGTTACCGAGTAGAATGGCTAGGTGAAAAGAGTAGAAATTGCACCACACAGCTACCTATATCAGCATACAAGCATCTTAAGATGTCCCCTTGTACCACCCAAATGCAAACAACTATAGCATCATACTCTTTTTAGGTTCAACTTGGAACCATGGTGACATGGTGTTATGTTGCATTATGCTGTGCAGGAAGCCAGTTAGGAAGTTGTAGCTTGTAAAGCCAGTTATGAACAGTCAACGATGGCCGCATCCAAGAACGATATTGCAACATCAATTTTCTGAGTGCACAATAGTGCCAAACAGCCGTTACTTCCACATTCATGTAATAGTTACTTAGTTAACTGCAATTGAACACTACCAGACAGCTAGGGAATAGCATTACTTTAAATACCTCGAGAAAAATAAGAACAGCACCTACATTCGGTGCTCTTCTTTACCCATTAGCATAAATTGTTTCTGTTCAGTATCATAAGCCCTCAATAACTGCTTCAATACAGCTTGGGGAAGTTCAACACCCACAAACTTATAAGTCAGTACATGGCATGGTAATTGGAACATGCTCCCTTCGTCCCAAAATTCTTGCCTTAAATTTGTCTAGATACGGATGTATCTAGTCACGTTTTAGTGTTAGATACATCCGTATCTAGACAAATACTCCCTCCGTCCCAAAATAAGTGACTCACCTTTGTACTAAGTTTAGTACAAAGTAAGTACAAAGTTGAGTCACTTATTTTGGGACGGAGGGAGTATAAGACAAGAATTTTGGGACGGAGGTAATACAATTCTTGCAGGTAGTTCTCAATACTAAATTTATCATGAGTGTTCAACATCCTGCTTTGCAACGAAATTGAAAAATATGCCACTGAAATGATGGTACAATACCATCTTGTCAGAGAGAAGTATTTGGAGGGCAAAGAACATACCTTGTGATTATCTTGACTGGTCTACTTGATCAGAGAGACTGTGCTTTTAAAGGAAAGATTAATCAGCCGTCACATCAAAGCACTTGGAATCAATCAATCATGAAGGGTCCTGTGATGTGTCACTGGTAAACCTCAAACCAGCCAGTCAGAATGCATTATTAAAAAGAATTCGCCGTATGCAGATAAATGTGGATGGGAGATGCTCCATAGCTTTGTGTTAACTATGCAGGATGAAGCATGTGCCAAAAATGTAGACCATCAGTCTGTACAGAAGTACAATGGTCGGTAAAATGAAGGTAGTTTGGCTTCATCATCATATACATGAAATTAAGAATTTTAGTAATTTTACTTTATTCTTCACAAAAGAAATCACCAAAGTTGGAGATGTCAGCATGCAGCTCAATTGACTAATGGAGGACTGGGTCAGTGGTTGTATATTGCATGTATTTCTTCAACAAAATGGGATAATTTAGTGAAACTTTAAACGCACAAACTTTTTAAACTGTCCACGCATCTAGAGACGATATATGAATTCAATTTTCAGATAAAGGAGTAGAGTGAAATACATAATAGCCCCTTGAGACTAAAAAGAATGTGTAATGTTTAATCAGCTGACAGGGGCAATACGCATACACCTCAAGAGATAAATGTGAAATTTTAAATATGCAGCACTTGACATGAACAGAAGCAGTGGCAGTTCAAAGGGTTCCACTGGAACAGGGATTGGTAGTACAAAAGTTTGGTAATGAACAAGATATAGATAAATGTAACTCGTTAAAAGAAGTGGGAATGATCTGCAAAGTCAGAATTATGCTATTGCATATTGACGTAATGGTCTTTACATAGAGATTTTGAAGAATTTTTTTGTGGCAATTTAGACAGAAAGATTTTGTTACAACCATATATTATTGATAATCAAATCAAATAGCCGAGATAATACAAGTCATGGGACATTGAAAGCTCACAGACAAACAGGTACATAAACTTTAGGACTGGGTACCATACTCAATCTTCCAAGGGGAAGAATAAGCTAAGAATTTAAAGCAACAAGGGGCATCCAACACTTGCCTCAACACTCTACAATCAAGGCAACTGAACAGATCTCAGCAGATCATATTAGCATCTAGAGCAATCAAAAGTAGTTTCTGTTGCCTAGACTACAGATCAAAAGGCTATCTTCTGTACATGTACTTCGAGAGAGGGAAACCGACACTCCTGGCAACCTGTGAAATAATAAAGTAAGCATTCACAAAACTGAGAGCACAACATAAGAGTATTTAACAACATTGTGGTACTATATGGTAGATGTTACAAATGATATGAGATATTCACCTTGAGAGCTAAATCTTCATCGATGTTGGATCGGTATCTAGCTGAGCCTTCTAATGGGCAGCTCCGACTTTTAGAGAGGAAATTAGAATTGCACAGCGTTGACAATTGTAGCAGAACATCTGACATCAAAGCATTCGTTCCACTTCCAGCCATCATACTGTCTGGGCATTCAACTTCATCAAGCACATCTTCTGATACTGATGTGATGCACTGAAATATGGCCAAGAGCCTCTCAAGAGGAAATGTGCCAGGACCTTTCATAAGTATCTCCTCAGCCATGGTATCCTTTCTGTCTATCGAGGCCTGGGAGCTCCTGCATTAAAAAACAACAATGTTAACATCTAAAAAGTCTGCAAAGTTTGGGCGAGCCTAGAAATGATATCATGCGGCATACTTTCTCTTGCGGTTACGGGTATCAGAACCTCCAGTGGAATCGAACAAAGCCGCATCTAGAGTAGCGGGGTTCCTTGAAGCCAAGAAAGCAGATAACAGTAGGTATTTCGCTGATACGGACATGTGGAACTCCAATTCACTCGAGAGACCATCTCTACCACCAAACTGCCTTTTAACACTAGCCTTTCCACCAGAACTGTCATCTTTGCACTTCTCCACTGAAGCTCTCATGGGGACACTGAATGTTTCATTCAATGCCACAGCCAAATGTGGTTGCAAATGCTCAAACAATCGCCGCCTCATACCCTCATCAGGAACCGCCTGCAAGTCCCCCAATGGCTCACAGTACCTCCTGAAAAGCGGCTCCAGCAGTGCTGCCAGCTCATCAACCCTCCTTGTCACCCGGAATAATGGCTTCAGCACCACACTGCCCAAAGCATCAGAATAACAAAAGAAAAAACTTCATTGAGTATGCTGCTCATGATGCGAAATACGCCACAGTCCATTAGAAACAGGACTAAACTGACACAGAGGAAGGAGGAAGTGCATTACCCCAGGAACGATGAGTACAGCTTCGGATTGGATTGGCCCCGCATCAGGATGTCGCGGGCCTCATCCACCGTGTAATCCGGGAAGTAAACATGATTCGGCTCAACAGAGCCAGTCATGGTGTAGTAGGCGTCAGGCGTTGCGCTGCTCACGTACACGAGCACGACCTGCGGTAACCGGAGGAGATCGTGGAGGCGGAGGAGGAGGGAAAGAAGCTGCCCGCCCTTGTCCCAGCCCCTAGAAACCTCCAGGTTGTCGAACACCAGATAAACAAACTCGCCCTGGGCAACAACGCCAGCGAGGGCGTCGCGGAGCGCGGCGATGAAGTCGGATGGCTTGTCAGGGACGCGCTGCCGCGAGGAGCTCGAGGACGACAGCGCGTTGAGCTGGGAGAGGATGGAGGCGAAGAGCGCGCGAGGGGAGGGGAGGGAGCGGAGCGCGGCGTAGACGAGGCGCGGGCTGGGGCGGAGGTGGCGCAGCGCGAGGAGGAGCGCGCGCGTCTTGCCGGTGGCGGCGCCGCCGTGGAGCAGGACGGGGAGCGCGGGGGCGGGCGCGAGGAGCCGGAGGAGGTCGGTCGCCTGCGCGCGGCGGCCCGGCAGCGCCTCGAGGAGCGCGTCGAGGGGTTCGCCATCGTTGGGCCCGGCGGCCGCCGCGAGGAGTTGGCGCCTGTGCGAGGATTTGGGCCTGGATTTGGGAGGGGAGGCCGGCGAATCGGGAGCGAAGGCGGCGCCGCGGGTGGTGCGGCGAGGGGTGGTTGGCTGGGACATGGCGGCGGGCGCTAGGTGGCGGCCGGCGGCGCGGGGAGGTCGTCGGAACCCTAAGATCCACGGGACGGGGTAGTAGAAGGGGAATGGCGACGGAGAGTGGGAATTGGGAAGCTTTTGGGCGCGCGCCGCGGGCGGGAGGAAAGGGCTGCGGAATGCGGCTCTGATTGGGCCGTCTTGAGGAACTTAAAGATCGTACTGGAGTGTGGGCTGTGAGGCTTAGGCATGCAAGGCCCAGGTAAAATTGATTGGGCAGGCCAAGTTTTTTTTCGGGGGTGGGCAGGCCCAGTTACAGCGATAGGATAAAATTAATCATTGTCCATACCCTAAAAAAAATACTCAGGGCCTCTTTGATTCACAAGATTGTAAAAACACTGGAACAGAAAAAACACATGAAAATCGTAGAAGACACATGTAAAACAGAGGAATGAAAAGCAGAGGAAAAGTAGTGGAATAGGGAACAGATGCATGTTTGAAACACAGGAACGGAAAACGTAGGAATGGATTACTAGCAGAAAAACCATGCACTGCTGCAAACTAGCCTAGACACAAGCCATGCACCTAACTGACACAAGTTCTGCAGTTGCACGTGCCTTCTTCAATGGACTGCGTCCATAGAAGACATGGGTTGGCTCACGAGAGGAATTAACTCTCTATTGCCTTGGACATCGTGTAAAAAAGAGGTCCGACTCAATGCTCCAGTTCCTGCAAAATCAGAGGAGACAAACAGAGTTTCTCTGGATTGCAACAGTATTCCTACGAGTTGTTTCCTGTAAATCAAACGGCACTACAGTAGCACTTCCAATGGAATGAGCATTCCTATGTTTTTCCAGTGAAAAATCCTTTAAATCAAAGGAGGCCTCATTTTGAGTAGGAGAAGAAGTTTTTCTTTTTGAGGGACAGTAGGAGAAGAAGTTAGTGACACCTATGACGACTCTGATCTTTATTAGACGACGTGTGAGTTCATGTGTATGGTAGTACTACTAATTAAGTAGGGAGTATAATCGACGGAACATGCCAAGGATTCTTGTTGCTATTTGGAGAGACATCGACGAGGCTATAGGTAGAAACCTCGGTCGCAGCTTAGCACCCAAGTAAGCTTAGATTAATTAGCTTGTAGACAAATGGCGGCCAGTCACTCACGGCATATGCTGATGGAGACTGCTGGCTAGCTCAGCTTAGCTTAGCTGGTATCTCAGCCTATCATATCGCGTGGCCCGGCCTTTCCACATCACCATGATTACAAGGCGACGGAGGCGACAAAAAGTGTCAAGCGCAACGGCGACAAAAGAAGCAATGCCACAGTGCGTCAGTAACTTCCATTCCCTGCTTGATGCTGTCGATGGGGAAGTATCGTTTCAGAACTTGATTCCAGATCGGGCGGGAGGTCTGCGGCCGATTGGAGGGAGTTACATGGAATTCTTTTTTTTTAATAAACATATAAACATGAAATTCAAACCGGAACAGCCTTTGAGTCGCGCTTTGAAATTCCGAACCGTTTCCACGGCCATGCTTGCTTCTTGCATCATTATCTCCGAAGCTATGGATGATGATTAGGGCACGCTCTTCCTGTACCATATTGACTTTGTATGCACCAAACAATTCGTGCACATAAATAAATGAAAATCGATGTAGAAATGCGTGGAGTGGGGTGCATTCGGACACCCACTGCCACCGCAGCTACTGCTGCCAATGCTTTCCGAAATGATGATTGTCGATGTCTCGATACAAAGCAGCTCCGTCTCTTTCCGGTGGCAGTGGCGCGCGTGCTGACCAACAGTAGAAGCGTACATGGCCATCGGCCGGTCTTCCTTCCAGATGCGTTGAGCAGTAGAGATGCGGCGAATGTGGAGACGATCGACGAGACGGAATAATAACGTGAGTGAGTGGGGGTCGATCAACCGCTCCTGCGCCGCATGCATGCATGCGTTCCTCGCCCGGTGCCCTTCACTTTCCAACAGAAGAACATTAAAAAAAAACTTTCCAACAGAAGAGAAATCAGCACTCCGGTCCGTGGAGAATTATTTAAGATAAGAGAGAAAGAAAAAGAAGCACTCACCACGGGCCAACGAACGCCGAACTCATCGCTCTCGTGCATAGTAGCTTTCAATTAGCATGTGTTCATCGGGGTTTCTGCTTTGTACTAGTGCCAATGATGGCCACCATTCAAAAGCTAACACTCCACCATGCACTAAATTATTGGTTAATAAGTATAATCTCGAGACGGAAGCAACTCCACCATGCACGGCAGGGCACAGCCGCTCTTCTTTCTTGAACTAACATACGACACACGTCCAAGATCTACCCATCCGCACCGTTGGTTCCCTCGCCGGGAATATAACCGAACCGTGTCCGGGAAATCACGCAGCTGGATCCAACCCAGGAGAAATCGACGGGTCTAAGCAGAGTCGCCGTTGATCTATCTATCTATCTAAACGGAAGAACTTATTCCAAAAAAAAGATATAGTAAATTCTAAAGGGAGGTGTTGGATTCAGACTCGTCGAGTCGAGACGTAATTCGCATTCGCGACAGCGAAAATGGGCCAGAAATTCTCGGGACCGCGTGCTGCGCCGGTACGCGGTCAAGTCTCCCCGTCGATGCCGGAGGCCGCACCCGGCCGGCCCACCACGGCGTTCCGCGGCTGCACGCACGCACGCACGCACGCGTCCCCGTCGCCGATCCTCTTCCGTGCTCGCTCCTGCACTCAGTCAGTCAGTGCGGTGTGTACATCGCAAAACAGAATCTGCACCAACGCACACTACCGCCGATAGAGCATTATGCTGCTCCTGGCTTCTTCATGTTTTCAATTTCTCGCAGCCAAGTCTATATAAATAGCCCCACCGCCTAATTATTCCTATTAAGGTCTTCATTTTTTCGCTACTGGTATAACATTAGTAGCATCCTCACCACCTGCTCCTGTCAGTTGTTCGTCAACAAAAGCGTTGCCATCATACATTACCCGGTACCATCTGGTGTGCGTGCCAAAACGAGGTGATCCATCGCTCCCTCTACCTTATACTATAAATCACACTGTTGGTCTCCTTTGTTGTTTCTGGACACGATACTACTACTTCACATCATATGCAATGTACGTCGGTGTGTATTTTTTTTTCTTTTCTTGATTCAAAACCTGCTACAGAGAGCGACACGCCGCAGGGCCATGCATTCATCACGCCCACTACGTTCGGCCATTCGCTGCCTGACATGACAGGTTGTGCGTATACATCACACATCCATCCATCCATCCATCCATCCATCCATCACACACAGTTGTTTTTTCCTCTCTTTTTCTTTTTCCGGGATTGTGATTTGACGGTACATGGGTTTTATTTATGGGCCGTGGTCCAACATGGGGAGCACACCAGCAGACAGCAAAAGAAAGGAGGATGTACGACCAGCATGCATTATGAGCGATGATCAGACGATGTGTGCTCTGCTCCTTCTTCCTCTGATATGAAAAGGTCACGGCTTGGACTGCCCGGCTGCATCACCATTGTTTAATGGTTCTCCGTTGCATACAAAAAATAAAACTGGCATGAGCTTTATTAGTTTGTTGTTGTAGTTGATCAGGTTGGAGGGCGGCCTTTTTCAAGTGCTACTAGCTGTTTGCAGTGCCATTTGTTTGTTTAGTGGTTGCTGATATTCCCTTCTTTTTGTGTTGTTACATACAGTGGCGTGCAAGCTATGCCCAAGAAAAGCAAATCATTTTATAATTTAGTTTGTTTAAAGGAGTATGGACATAGGATCTCTCTACATATCGTATAGTGCTACTCAATGGGATTTTGTGTCTACACAAATCATGTAAAAGTGTCCCCTCTTGTCTATAAATGTAAGCCGCTTCGAAATCTGGCATACTCTTCAACATGAAGCTCTGACCACCGATTTATATGTATATATATATATATACAAAAGTATGCCCGTTCAAATAAAAGTAGATATACATACATTAGAAATGCATATATTTTATAATGGATGTAGTATTTGCAATTTCATACTAGTAGAAATGTTTGGGTAATATTTGTTGGGTGGCCCAAACCGTAAAGAGGACCTACATTTTCTAGTGGAGAGGAATACATGACATATACTTTTTGGCAACCAATGCCGTCAAAGAGTTCACGCACATCATTGTAAGAGGAAAGAGTTGTGATGTCGATTAAAGAAAATCGTAAGAAGCAAGCGAGCCTCGAGCACCACCAGTCTACCGAGCAAAGGCAACAAGCATAACTCAAACCCAACGGAGGCCACACGATGTCGGCCACACCACCATCGTCGACATCGCCCATCGCGGCCGCAATCTATCGACTCCGACGTCACCTTAGCCCCCCGAACCGCGAAACCGAATCCTTACAACCTCCTCGGTAGTGAGCCCAAGGCCACCAATACTGTCGACCGCAGAGACGACAACGACGACAAGGCGACTCCGATTTTGGCGAGAAGCAAAGCTTAAAGCGCACGCACGCACCACCCATAAAAAGAACGAAAACCGCTCGCTCAAACACGATTCTTTTTTGTTTTTTGAAAGGTACAAACATGATATTTTCTTTACATGTCCGCATCAGTCGCGGTCTCTCGCTTTGCATATATGTCACACATCGAATCTGAGGATTTTGTTTTGCTTGGGGGGGATGTGTTTGCGGAGATTTGGAAGCAAGCCATGTCAAAACCATCAACAGGGACATGATTTTCTCCTAGCAGCATTCCTTGTCCAGACAAGCCAGACGGAGCTTCCTCCGTGACCAAGTAGACGCGCACTCACCCGCAGTTTGACCACCCTAACCCAAGCAAACCTGGATCGACCGAGCCTCGAGCAGCAGTCGAACCACCTCACCATTATTCCATCCCTCCATAAAAGAACAGGGTGAACGGAACGGAAGCTGAGAAGCTTCATGGCCGGATTAATTAGTGGAGCCAGTGGCACTGTTGCGACCCCGCTGAGTTAGGTCCGGTTGGGCTGGGTTCCTGGAACACGCGTGACAGAGACCGGGCAGTGCCCCTCCCCTCCGCCTCGGAATTCTTTACCCTTTCCCGGCGATTCATATGCCGCGCCTTTGCGGAGCAAGAAAGATCAGGGAGGGGATCCACCCATGGAATGGATGATCAACACGCTTTAGGCCGGGCACGGGTCAATTAACTAAGTGGCATGCGCGTCACGTTCTCGCCTCCCTCCCCTCCCATCCCATGATTAGGATTTAGGATGATGCTTATAGCGAGGTAGTGGTACAAGTAGAGGCTCCCGGGGTCGCTTGGGGTGGTGGTAGGCAGCTGGAGACTGCGGAATTGTTGGCGGGCGCGCTCCCGTGTCCGAGAGGAACCCCCTTTTCTCCTGGCATTATCCGCTGAGGAGTCTGAGATAATTGGAGGTCACTACTATATTGATTGATCGATAAGGCTAGGTAAAGCTCTTTGATCCGGCCCTTGAGTCTCTCCCAAAGTGCGGTATATATCCGTCCGTCAAGCTTCTAGCGGGCCGGCCATGAGTTGCTAACTCTGCGAGGTTTGGTCCGTTCAGGTGTGCGTGCCGGGCGGCCATGGGTTCTTGCGTGTCGACCACGAGGCGCCGCCGGAGGTCCTCCAGGAAGCTGTCGGCCACGGCGACCAGGTTCCGCCGGAAGGTGTCCGCCGCGATCGCCGGGGACGCGGCCGGCCGCTTCGCCGCGCGCCACGGGGTCGTGCACGTCGACGGCGCGCCGCCGGCCTCGGGCGTGACCCTCCACCTCACGCAGCTGCAGTGGCAGCACAGCCAGATGGACGCAGGGAATGGTGAGACACCAAGCCGACCAACGCCTCATCTTCTCCGGCCGGTGCTAAACTTCATCGATCAGAAGGAACCCTGAAACTTTTCTTGTTTTTGCAGTGATCTGCGACGAGGCGTGGTACGACTCCGTCAGCATGCTGGGAGACACGGCCGGCTCCGACGACGACGACAACGATTACTCCAGCGTCAGTGGAGGTATGGCGCTCGTCCCCATCTTTCCTGCCCTGCACTGCAGTAAGTTCCAGACTCGCGGTGCTCAGATGCTCCCCTCCTTGCAAAATCCAGATCCTCTCCCGGAAGACGTCGCCGGCGGCACGAGCGCGTCGCCGTGCAAGGACGCGGCGTGCTTGGCGGACGCCGTGCACCGGCTCCGGAGCATCGCGGACGCGGAGGCGTGCCAGGGCGACCCCCCGGAGAAAAGCGAGGACCCCGGCGCTGCTCCTGCTCCTGGTCATGCCGCTGCCGGTGGCCTGAAAGAACCGCAGAGCGCGGCGTCCTGCTCGCCTCGGCCTCTCCCGGGCTCCGTCCCGAGCCACAAGGTGCAGCCGATGCCGGTCGCCGGGTTCAGCCCGCACCACCAGAGGAAGAAATCGGCCGTCGTCAGGCTCTCCTTCCGGAGGAGGTCGTACGAGGGCGATGAGATGACCGAAATGAGTGAGTCAAGATCAACACTTTCACCGCGTTTAAATTGTTTGTCAGCATTTCGTTCCTGCTTTGCTGACAAAAAATGACGGCCAATTCAGCTGGCTCGGCCAAGTACCTGTACCGGCCGAGAGCTGGCCTGACGCTGCCGTGTGCGGCCGGCGAGAAGCCGTCGGAGGGCTGCTGGTCGGCCCTCGAGCCGTCGGCGTTCAGGGTCAGAGGGGAGGGCTTCTTCAGGTAAGAAGCAATGTTACTGAAACTCCTGATGTGCGTTCACTCGCTGCGCATTTCGTCTGTCAGCATGCCTGACTGAAGCTTATGAACTGGTTGCAGAGACAAGAGGAAATCCCCAGCCCCAAACTGCTCCCCCTACACCCCGATCGGAGCGGACATGTTTGCCTGCCCAAGGAAGGTGCACCACATCGCGCAGCACATCGCGCTCCCGTCGCTCAAGCCCCACGACGCCTTCCCCTCGCTCCTCATTGTGAACATTCAGGTAATTCACTCGTGTTTCTTGACCTACCACTTAACAAGTACTTGCTCCAGAGGGAGTAGTACTGATTTGTCACCTTTGGGTATTGATTGGTTAGGTCTGAATTTAACAAGCTAACTGATCTGTACAGTTGCCTACCTACCCTACTACCATGTTCGGCGAGAACGATGGCGATGGCGTTAGCCTGGTCCTGTATTTCAAGATATCCGATAGCTTCGACAAGGAGATCTCTCCTCAGCTCAAGGACAGCATCAAGGTGAGCCAAATTGATTACATTTCTATTTCATTTTACAATCTAACAACTTTCAGTACCTTTGAGGCTTGGACAAGTTTCTGATGAGTAATTGGTCATGCAGAGTGTTATGAACGAGGAAATGGAGAAGGTCAAGGGGTTCCCGGTGGACAGCAACGTGCCCTACACAGAGAGGCTGAAAATCCTGGCCGGCATTGTAAACCCTGAAGACCTGCAGCTCAGCGCGGCCGAGAGGAGGCTTGTGCAGACCTATAACCAGAAGCCGGTGCTGTCTAGGCCCCAGCACAAATTCTACAAGGTACTAACCAATTATGCTGTCTCACATTTTCCTCCATGTGCTCAAATTCAGAGATTCTTCATGTCCCAGTCCTGACTGAAACGTGTGCGTCCGTTTGTTCATTGTGATGCAGGGCTCGAACTACTTCGAGATCGACATCGACGTGCACCGGTTCAGCTACATATCGCGAAAGGGCCTCGAGACCTTCCGAGAGCGGCTGAAACATGGTGTCATTGATCTTGGGCTGACCATTCAGGTACTTAATATTTTCCCTCTGTTCTTGGCCTTGGTATTAGTTTGCTTGAGGGATGTTTTGTTGGCTGAAAATCTGAACCTTGTCGTCTGGGTGCAGGCGCAGAAGGCCGAGGAGCTACCTGAGCATGTGCTGTGCTGCATGAGGCTGAACAAGTTGGATTTTGCAGACAACGGGCAAATACCGACGCTCATAACTTCCAGCGATGAATGAAGCTGGAAAATGTACTGACTTTGAGAGTGAGAGAGACGAGCTGTATATAATACCGGGAGATAGATGTAGGAACTAACGCAAATTTGTTGGGTAACGGTGTATTGATCGTGCAAATAATCTCGTGCACCGAATTGCAATTGGAGCAGTTCTGCTGTCCAAAGTTGTTCAGATGTTCGAATAGCCCGCATGCCTTTTTCAGAACATGGAAATGCAAGATTGCCTAAGTTGCCAAAGCCGCATTGTACATAATCTTGTCTTGTGCACCGAAAATTCCCCCCAAAAAAGTTCGACGGATTGCAGCACGCATCTAAACGAATTGGACTCCCGGGTAATGAGCGCGAATCTCAACCAATTGGACTCCCATGTAATGAGTTCGGGTGCATACGAGTGACGAAAATCCACTCTTGCTCAAGGAAAAAAACGCGTGCTCACTTTGGTCATAATAAGTACAATCAAAGCGTTTAGAGAGATATATCCGCTATTAAAAATGAGTTGATGTTTGTACGACTCCAAATGCAGTTTCGTTTCGTCCCCTTTTCGGTAAAAAATTTTTTTGTACTTTCGCCCCCTGGTTTGGAAAAATAATCTAAACCAAATTGGTGTTTTCCTTGTACTATTGGAAACCATGTTCTGGTTAACTCAATTAAATCTTATCAAAACAATGTCATGTATTAACTCAATCAAATCAAATAAAATCTTACCAAAACCTTATCTAAATCAAAACTTATTTGACTTCCCCTACGTGTATACTCAAATCAAGTCTTATCAAATCTCAACTAAATCAAAAAAATAAATTCTTGCCTTCCCCTATCCAAGGGCGGAGCTACGCAAGGCCGAATGAGCCGTGGCCCGCACGGCATTTTGGAATTTATACACTATACATTTACTCTTGGAACACCAGACCACATGCTTTTTCCTTCTATTCGGACTCCCCGACTTGCCCATCAATGAGCTTTAAGCTTCGCAACTGCCCCTATCAATACTCAAATCAAATTAAATGTTACAAAAATATAGAATATGATGGGTGTATTGTATATGTCGGACACGATTGATGTTAAACCACTAGAATATGTATGTTCACTTAGCAATGCACTGGCAATTAGCTAGTGCTTATTAAAAACACAACTTTATCTGAAGCACCAATGCTTATTTATACAGTGAAGTTGTCTAATTAAGCACGTACACCCTACAAATAAGCATATGTGATTAAGCAAAAATCGATATATTTTTCCAAGCGCTACGAGACACCCAATTAGACAAACAAGGAGCTTGGTCTTTAGCGGGCAATGGGACAAATGGGTTTGATCTTTAATGGGTAAGCGAGTTCTGCATAGTCGGTGCCCCAGGTGGTGGTTGTGCCCCGAACCAGATCCTGAGAGCATCTCTAGCAGACCACGTATATCCCCGACCCGCAAAACTCGTTTACAGTTCGCGAAAAAAGGTTTTTGCGGGCCGCCGCGGGCGTCGGCCGAGCAGACCCCGCATAGCGGAACTGTAAAACAGAATATCCGTGAATATTCCGTTTTACAGTTCCGCTATGCAGGGTCTGCTCGGCTAGCGCCCGCGCCGGCCCGCATATCAGATACGGTTTTATCTAATTTTGACACATATGCACATATTCAGAAAATACTAATTTGCAATATAAGAAAATTGTCAATATTACAATACAATAATCATCCAAATTACAATAATTATTCAAATCACCGAAGCAAACTAAATAATTCAATACAAAACTTCCCCCGAATACAAATCACACATGAATTAAATGAAAATGAATGGAAAAATGGAATTTGTCATTGCCCAGACCTTTGCCAATGGTGCTCAATGAGATCCTCCTGAAGCTGAAAGTGAGTGTTTGCATTTTCAATCTCCTTGTAGGTTTGAAGAAAAGCTCTAATGCGGTTAGGGTCTCTAGCTGGTTTGACACGGCTACCCACATTGTCGTAGAAGATTCATTCCTCTCTCATCTTCGAAAATCATATTGTGAACATGTCATGATGTTTTTCAAGGATCGCTTGTCCCAAAAACGAGCAGGACCACGAACAATGGCAAACCTAGATTGCAAAACCCCGAATGGTCTTTCAATGTCTTTTCGGGCTGCCTCTTGTACCCTTGCGAATTCACATCGTTTCCTAGTTCGGGGGTCTTTGATGCTCTTGACAAATGTGCACCAAGGAGGGTATATACCATCTGCAAGATAGTACCCCTTTGTGTATTCATGCCCATTGATAGTGTAGTTGCAAGCAGGAGCATCACCACTACCAAGCCTAGTAAACAAATGAGACCGTTGCAACACATTGATATCATTGAGAGTACACGGCATACCAAAAAACCAATGCCAAATCCATACATCCTCGGATGCTACGTCCTCTAGCACAATTGTTGCATCACGAGACTTGCCACAATACATTCCTTGCCATGCCTTTGGGCAATTTTTCCAAGTCCAATGCATACAACCTATGCTTCCTAGCATGCCAGGCCAACTTCTTCTATCATTAGATGCCATCAATTTTTTTGTGTCTTCCTCGTTAGGTGCCCGAAGATATTCAGGACCAAAGATATGGATGATCACTTTGGCAAATCTACGCACTGACTCAATTGTAGTATCTTCACCAATGCGAAGGTACTCATCGGCATAGTCAGCCGTAATGCCGTATGCAATTACCCTCATAGCTGCCGAGATTTTTTGATATGCACTAAATCCCTTCAAGCCCGCGACATTTCTTCTTTGAGTAAAATACCAACAATTGGCCTCGCAAGCTTGAACAATTTTCACAAAGAGCGATCGGTGCATTCGGTACCTTCTCCGGAAGAGGTGCGGCGGATATATTGGATTCTCCGCGAAGTAGTCTTGCATCAACATCTCGTTCCCGAGATGGAGATTTCGAGGAATGCAAAGACGGCCGACGATCGATCCTCGCCGCCTCTTTCGGTTCTCATCTTCGTGCTCCTTGACGGCAAGGGCCATCACCAACGCCTGCTGGCGGTAGTTGACAAGCAGCGTCTCAACATCTGAGTTGTCCAAATCGGACGAATCGTCGAGCAAAAACTTCTCGCATGGGCTCAATTCCATGTAAATTCACAAATACGCGCGCCACGTTAACTAACTATGCATACCGCTCGGCACAAGCACTAGTACAATTTCACCGTCTGCTCGGGGGCGGTGGATCCCGAGATGGCGACTAGGGGCGGCTCGGGGGCGGTGGATCCCGGGCGGCGATGATGACTAGGGGCGGCTCGGATCGGCGGATCCTGGGAGCCGGTGCAGCGGCTCGGTGGAAGATGGTAGGGGCGCTCCCGCGGTGCGATTCTGCCCGCAGATTTGGCCGAAGTCGCCGGCGATGGACGGGCGGAACCAATGGCGGGCGGCGGTGGAAGGGGGTGGGGAAAGGGTGAAATGTCCCTCCCGCCAACCGCTTTCCTGGGATACGGGGCACCGTAGGGGCGAGGCGGAAACCTGCGTTTTCGCGGGCTAGGGATGGGATTTGCCGCACCTCTCAAAAGTTTTTACGGGTCGGACGCGTTTGCGGGGTCTGATCAGGCAGCATTTTTCGCGTCGACCCGTATTTTGATAGTTATTTTGCGGGTCGCGGCTTTATACGGGGTCTGCTAGAGATGCTCTCAGGCGCTCAGACAACCGCGATGTGTCTCCCTTTCGTGGTCGGCGCGGTAGCTAGGCTTCCTCGATGAGATGCGATGGAGAGACCGAACGAAAGCTCAGCGTGTGTCTATGTCGGTGATGGCTTAATCCTTTGGGTGTCGTGTCCTCTTGGAGCATGGTCATTATTCCTTCCTACCATTGTTTAAGATTTGGGCGAAAACCCCGAAAGACACGTCGGACTCGGCAATTCGTAACCCTCTTGGGAGTGTTATTGGAGAGATTGGTTCTTTTTTTTGTTGCGACACACCGATTTATTTGGGTGGGCATGGATCATGACCTGAAACATCTTTATTTCCAGTGTGACGGCAACTCAATTTGTCTTCTATCCTGTACACGCGGGGTATCACTGGCAACTGCCCTAACCCCTTCTGCTTGCTACAAGGTCGATGCTCCTCGATCCGGAGCGAGAATCGAGAGGGCCGGCGGCTCTATCTGGCGGCATATTGGTGGGGCGTTGCGACATAGTCTGGTTGTCTAATGTAGGAGACGTCCGCTGATGTTCGGCTCCTCCTACTTCTAGTTGTGGTCTCGCAGCTCCGGCGGTGATACTGCTCGGCGGCAAGCTGGTGGCGTCCAATAATTCCTCTCAATTTTTAGTCGAGTGATGTTTGATTTGCTTGTCTTTAGCTTAGTTTTTGTATTCTCGTCCCTCTGTAAAGAAATACTGTATAAAAGTACTTTGTAAGAGGGTTGTCTCAACAACATGTATTGTGTCGTGTAAGTACATTCGGGTGCAGGTTTTGGGCAGTTGCCATGTGTCCGTTCAAGGGCAATGGCTTCACTTTTGGTGAGCTACCTTGGAGGTCCGCAAAGCTGCATATCAGCGATGGAGCCACGTCGAGCTCGGGTGAGGAGGTGATTCTTCATTCTTTTCTTCGGTGGCTGCTGTGGTGGTACCGGAGGCAGGTGACGGGCGTTAGTGTCAAGCTCAAAGATGTTCTGCTATCTTTTCAGTTTTGTCATGTCGGTTCTTACATGACTTGTACTTTGTTCTTTATGATATGAATGAGACATGTATTACCATGCAAAAAGAATGGGCGTCAAGCGGTTCATGGCACGATAAAATCTGGAGTGCCGAGCTCCAAAATTGCCAACAAAATCAGATAATGCAAATTTGTACTGACATGCGTTGATGTGTATTTTCTGTTTTTCTTTTCTTTTTGCGGGAGTATTTTCTGTTTTTCATGCCCTCCGTTTCAAAATATAAGGTGTATTACTTGTTCAAAAGTTAGACATGTGCATGGTTGACCAAGGTTTAAGACAAAAGTATCAATATCTACAATACCAAATTTGAACCATTAGATCCATCACGGAAAGTATTTTTTATATTTATTTAATTGGTTTTCTAGGAGTTGATATATTTTATTTTATAATCTTGGTCAAACATACATAAGTTTCCTCGCCAAAAAAAACATACATAAGTTTGATTTACACAAAAACTGATGCACCTTATATTCTGGAATGAAGGGATTACTTGGAATATACGAATATATGATCTCAGATTAAGGTTAGTACTGTGCATTGTTAGGTCTGCAAAGCTGCATATCAAGGATTGAGCCGCGTCGAGCTCGGGTGTGGAGGTGATCCGTCATATTTTTTCTTTGGCGGCTGCTGTGGTGGTTCATCGATGGAATCCTTCACAAACCACCGACTTGTTTCCCCGACTCTTGCAATGGCCAATTTGACTTTACATCCAACACGAGTGATATTCCGTGGCCTCCTCTTCCTCTTCATCTGCTTCTTTTCACGACTACAAACGAGTTTCCTCAAAATTACCTTCATGTTGGCTTCATCCCACTCAACATATCCTTTCATGAAGATATTTTTTTAAGGAAATTTGTGTGTAGTCACGGAGATTGTCATGAAGAGAAGCACATGAAAAGGAAGAGGAGGCCACAAAATATCACTCGTGTTGGGTGTAAACCCAAATTGGTCATTGTAAGAGTCAAAGAAACATGGTGGTGGTTTGTGAAAGATTTCATAGATGAACACACCCCATCCTCTGGTCCCATGGGACCTTTCTTGTATATTGCATTCACACAAACGAATGAGCGACGAGTTGAAAGTGAGCATTGTAGAGATGGAAAATTCTGGGATCCTCAAACGCAAAATCATGGAGACCTTGCAAATTCAATACGGGGATATGATAAGGTTGAATGCACGACGAGATACATTTATAATTTTCGCTATCTCTACAAGCAGGAAACAATCATTTTTTGTAATGCTCAAACGGTGATCCATCACATGATGGTGCGACAAGAGAGAGATCCAAATTTTTCGTCAAGTACTTGGTTGATAAAGATGGGCATCATAAGGGATTGTTCTGGTCTGATAGCCAATCTGGCTTGACTACGAGCTTTCAACGATGTTTTTTCATAGCACACACATGATCAATAAGTACAATCTGCCATTGTGCCATTTGTCGGGTTGAATAACCACCGCAACATTGTTATTTTTGCATGTGTGATTATTTCTCATGAAACAATCCAGGCATACGAAAAATCTATTGATTCCATGTTACCGAAAGGTGAGCACATACATGTTTGTGATCACTAACGGGGACCTCGCAATGATTGGTACACCTGCCCAAGTGCATTTGTGTATTGCTTGAAGCATTCAATATTTTTGATCACTAACGGGATCTTGCAATGCAAAGGGCAATCAGGGTAATCTCTCTTGACTGAAACCATAGGTTGTGTGTATGACACATTCAACAGAGCATTGTACGTCCTCTGCATGATGACGTAGTTAGGGAAGAATTCAGATCTTTCATATATAATGGTTCCTATTCCATTGAAGAGCATGAAAGAAAATGGATAGATTTCTTAGAAAGGAGTCAAATAATAAGTGATGAGTCATGGCTGCATCACATGTATCAAATGAGGAAAGTCTGGTGTGCTCCATATATGGCGGGCATTGTTTCTTAGCACTGAGTAGTAATCAGCGAAGTGAGAGCCTAAACTCTATGCTTCATACTGAAAGCACAAGTGCTCCCTGAGTGATTTTGGTAATTAATGTCAACATATCTCTTGTTGGACTAATACTTCTACCTAGTATGTTTCAGATAAGTTCAACAGTGGAGTGGCATGGACAAGAGGATGTGAAACCCCTTCAAGATGCTAAGGACAAAGGATTGACTCAAGCTCAAAGCTCAGGACTCTACATTTTCTATTTTAGTGATCCAAGATCACATTGAGTTCATAGGAAAGCCAATACTATTAAAAGGGGATGAGGTGTTGCTTAATGGCTTGCTTGCTCAAAGTGCTTAGTGATATGATCCAAAATCCCCCAACCACTTTCTCATATCCACATATGTCCCAAACCAAAAGTCAAACTCGGCCCCACAGATTTGATCTATCTAGCGCCACCTAGTTCACTTGAGATAGCCACTGCCAGAAACCCTAATCAATTCGATCTCACCGATGGGATCTCGTTCTCACCGAGATGGGCTTGCAAACTGTCTGTTGCCTATTGCAATAATTTCGGTCTCACCGAGATGTGCAATCGGTCCCACCGAGTTTGCTTGACCAACTCTCTGTTCCGCTTATTACCAAAATCGGTTCCATCAAGTTTGTGTAGTCGGTCAAACCGAGATGAGGTTTTACCCTAACCCTAGAACATCGGTGCCACTGAGTTGATCATATCGGTCCCACTGAAATGCCTAACGGTCACATTTTGAACTAAATCGGTCCGACCAAGTTTTCTGATTCGGTCCCACCGAGTTTGGTAAATTGTGTGTAACGGTTAGATTTTGTGTGGAGGCTATATATACCCCTACACCCACTCTTCATTCATGGAGAAAGCCATCAGAACATGCCTACACTTCCAGCATTCATTTTCTGAAAGAGAACCACCTACTCATGTGTTGAGACCAAGATATTCCATTCCAACCACATAAATCTTGATCTCTAGCCTTCCCCAAGTTGCTTTCCACTCAAATCATCTTTCCACCAAATCCAAATATGTGTGAGAGAGTTGAGTGTTGGGGAGACTATCATTTGAAGCACAAGAGCAAGGAGTTCATCATCAACACACCATCTATTACCTTTTGGAGAGTGGTGTCTCCTGATTGATTAGGCGTCACTTGGGAGCCTACGTCAAGATTGTGGAGTTGAACCAAGGAGTTTGTACGGGCAAGGAGATCGCCTACTTCATGAAGATCTATCCTAGTGAGGCAAATCCTTCGTGGGTGATGGCCATGGTGGGATAGACAAGGTTGCTTCTTCGTGGACCCTTCGTGAGTGGAGCCCTTTGTGGACTCGCGCAGCCGTTACCCTTCGTGGGTTGAAGTCTCCATCAACGTGGATGTACGATAGCACCACCTATCGGAACCACGGATAAAAAATCTCCGTGTCTCCAATTGCGTTTGCACACTCCAATCCCATCCCTTTAGATTATTGAAATTTGCATGCTTTACTTTTCGCTGCTCATATACTCTTGTCATGCTTGCTTGATATGTATTGTGAATGTTTAAACATGTGCTAAAACTCCACCTCAACTTGAAGAAATTAAAAACTGCCACTTTTCTTACTAAGAGTCCTTTCAATTGGTATCAGAGCTTTGGTCTCCATTGCTTTGGTTTAATCACCATTGGAGGAAGATGGATGTGTCTATGTTGGGGAGTCTTAGACATAGAGTGCCTATACTTGATGGAGAGTTCTTTCATGAGTGAAAAAATGAGATGCTTGAGATTTTCAATGAATATCATTTGAGCAAGTACATTACAACCCCTTGTGCTCGCCTTGTTGACCCCTTGCATCCTACCCTTAATGAGTCTATTGACATGATCCGCAATCTTAGAACTATAGATCTTATCACTAGAGGATTGCCTAGAAACTTGATTGCTAGCTTGCCTGCTCTTGATTGTGCCTACACCATATGGAGATTTCTTGAGGAAAGATTTCCAAACTATTCCTTGCGAAATCTAGATGAAATTCTTCATAAGTCTATTGCCTTGAATAAAATGAGTACTCGTGATCCTAAGTTTGACGATTGCGTATTTGAGCTTCGTGACCTCATGCGTGCCAAAGGAGATGTTGAAATCATTAGCAATATCATCTCTGAAGCCATTAGATTTTATAAACATGACTATTGTGATGATCATTTATCTAATGAATCACTCTCTCTAGGAATTGATCCATCATATGATGATGTTGAACATGGATACTATGATGAGGACGATGATAGTGAATTTGATCTTGGTGAGTCTATGAGACACTTTGGTTTTATGGCTAATCTTCGCGGCTACATGGCTGGAGGAAAGGAATGGGTTCTTGATAGTGGATGTACCGATCACATGACCGGAGACAAGGATATGTTTCGTGAGCTTGCTGAAAACGACGGCCCTCGAAAGTATGTCACCTTTGGTGATAACTCAAAGGGTAAGGTGGTTGGCCTTGGTAAGGTGGCCATCTCACATGATAGCTCCATACAAAATGTCATGCTCGTTGAATCTCTTGGCTATAATTTACTTTCCGTATCTAGACTTGCTGACTTTGGCTTCAATGTCCTGTTTACTGAAGTAGATTGCCAAGTGTTTCATAGAGATAACCATAAAATGGTCTTTACCGGTATACGCAGAGGTGATCTATATATTGTTGATTTCACTAAAAAGGCTCAACCTAGAACTTGCTTAATTGTTAAATCCTCTAAAGGCTGGTTGTGGCATAGAAGGTTAGGTCATGTGGGCATGCGAAAACTTGATAAGCTTATTAATGGTGATCATATCCTTGGAGTAAAAGATGTTATATTTGACAAGGATAGACTTTGTAGTGCTTGTCAAGCAGGAAAACAAGTCGGAGGAAGCCACCCTGTGAAGAACATCATGACCACGAGAAGACCGCTCGAGCTACTTCATATGGATCTCTTTGGTCCCAATGCCTACAAAAGTCTCGGTGGAAACTCATTTGGTCTAGTTATAGTCGATGATTTTTCAAGATTTACGTGGGTGTTCTTTCTTTATGATAAATCGCAGGTCCAAAAGATCTTCAAGAACTTCGCTAGGAAGGCTCAAAATCAATTTGAAGTGAAGATCAAGAAGGTTTGCAGCGACAACGGAACGGAGTTCAAGAACGCAAATGTGGATACCTTTCTTGATGAAGAAGGGATTTCACAAGAGTTCTCGGCTACGTACACACCTCAACAAAATGGAGTTGTTGAGAGGAAGAACCGAACTATTATTGAGATGGCAAGAATGATGCTTGATGAGTACAAGACTCGAAAACACTTTTGGGCGGAAGCGGCTGAGACAGCTTGTCATGCAACAAATCGCTTGTATCTTCACAAGCTACTCGGCAAGACGGCATACGAGCCCCTCACCGGTAACAAACCCCAAGTTGGATACTTTCGAGTATTCGGCTCAAAGTGCTACATTCTTGATAAGCATCGTCGTTCTAAATTTGCTCCTAAATCTCATGAAGGTTTCCTACTTGGTTATGGCTCAAACTCTCACACTTACCGTGTCTACAACAATTTCACCCGGAAGGTTGAAGAGACGGTAGATGTGAAGTTTGATGAATCTAACGGCTCACAAGTAGAGCAATTGCCAATTGATGTAGGAGATAAAGACCCGTCGGAAGAAATCCAAGACTTGTCTATTGGCAAGATCCGTCCAACGGAGGTGAAGGAGAGTACCTCGTCTGTCCAAGTGGAAGCTTCTACCTCACGACAAGGCGAACCAAGAGTTGATACGGAAGCATCCACAAGTGGGACACACCAAGATGAAGAAAACGAGGAAGTACACCAAGATGAACCTCAACAACCTCCTTCTCCACCACGACAAGGGAACGACAACGTCAACAATGAAGAAGGCCAAGAAGAAGAGCATGATGATGATGAAGATGTTCCGCCCCGACCAAAACAAAAGCTCTCACGAGTTCGAGCAAGAGTCTCAAGAGATCATCCTGTCAAACAAATCTTCAATGATATCCAAACCGGGAGAATCACTCGCTCTAAAACTCGTTTGGCTAATTTTGGTGAACATTATTCATTCATCTCTAGCATTGAACCCATGAAGGTTGAAGAAGCATTGGAAGATCCGGATTGGATAAAAGCCATGCATGAAGAGCTACACAACTTTGAGAGAAACCAAGTGTGGACATTGGTCGAGAAGCCCGACAACAACCACAGCATCATCGGTACCAAATGGGTGTTTCGCAACAAGCAAGATGAAGATGGACAAGTAGTTCGCAACAAAGCATGTCTCGTCGCCCAAGGCTACACTCAAGTTGAAGGTATGGACTATGGTGAGACATATGCCCCCGTTGCTAGACTTGAGCCCATTCGCATCTTACTTGCTTATGCTAATCACCATGATATCACCTTGTACCAAATGGACATTAAAAGTGCTTTTCTAAATGGTGAAATTGAGGAGGAAGTTTATGTTAAACAACCTCCCGGCTTTGTCAATCCTAAGAAACCTAATCATGTTTACAAACTTCACAAAACTCTTTATGGTCTTAAACAAGCTCCTAGAGCGTGGTATAAATGCTTGACCAAGTTCCTTATTGAAAAAGGCTTTGAGATTGGAAAAATAGATTCTACTACTTTTACTAAAAGGGTTAATGGTGAATTATTTGTGTGCCAAATTTATGTCGATGATATTATATTTGGTTCAACTAACCCTCATTTTTGTGAAAAGTTCGGAAAGCTAATGTCGGAGAAGTTTGAGATGTCTATGATGAGTGAACTCAAATTCTTTCTTGGTTTGCAAGTCAAGCAAACTAAGGAAGGTACCTTTGTATCTCAAACAAAGTACACCAACGACTTATTCAAGAAGTTCAATATGCAAGAATGCAAAGGTATGAATACACCCATGCCTACTAGTGGACATCTTGATTTGACTAAAGATGGTGAAACGGTTGATCAAAAAGTTTACCGCTCGATGATTGGTTTATTGTTATATCTATGTGCCTCTCGTCCCGATATTATGCTAAGTGTGTGCATGTGTGCACGATATCAAGCGCCCCCTAAAGAATGTCATCTTAAGGCTGTGAAAAGGATAGTGAGATACCTAATACATACACCAAATTTTGGCATTTGGTATCCTAAGAGGTCTTCTTTTGATCTTGTTGGCTACTCAGATTCGGACTATGCCGGAGACAAGGTTGATAGAAAGTCCACTTTGGGTACTTGTCAATTTCTTGGTAGATCTCTTGTGTCTTGGTCCTCCAAGAAACAAAACTCGGTATCCTTATCCACCGCCGAAGCAGAATACATTGCCCCCGGTTCATGTTGTGCTCAGTTACTTTGGATGACCCAAACTCTTAAAGATTATGGGATATATGTGAAACATGTTCCATTGCTTTGTGACAATGAAAGTGCTATTAAGATTGCTGAAAGGATCGAGAAGAGGTGTCTAGAGGGGGGTGAATAGACCCTTAGCAATGAAAAGTAGCAGTTTTTAATTTCTTCAAGTTGAAGTGGAGTTTTAGCACAAGTTTAAACATTCACAATACATATCAAGCAAGCATGACAAGAGTATATGAGCAGCAGAAAGTAAAGCATGCAAATTGCAAGAATGTAAAGGGAAGGGATTGGAGTGTGCAAACGCAATTGGAGACACAGAGATTTTTTATCCGTGGTTCCGATAGGTGGTGCTATCCTACATCCACGTTGATGGAGACTTCAACCCACGAAGGGTAATGGTTGCGCGAGTCCACGGAGGGCTCCACCCACGAAGGGTCCACGAAGAAGCAACCTTGTCTATCCTGCCATGGCCATCGCCCACGAAGGACTTGCCTCACTAGGGTAGATCTTCATGAAGTAGGCGATCTCCTTGCCCGTACAAACTCCTTGTTTCAACTCCACAATCTTGACGGAGGCTCCCAAGTGACACCTAACCAATCTAGGAGACACCACTCTCCAAAAGGTAATAGATGGTGTGTTGATGATGAACTCCTTGCTCTTGTGCTTCAAATGATAGTCTCCCCAACACTCAACTCTCTCTCACAGGATTGGATTTGGTGAAAAGATGATTTGAGTGGAAAGCAACTTGGGGAAGGCTAGAGATCAAGATTTATGTGGTTGGAATGGAATATCTTGACCTCAACACAAGTGTAGGTGGTTCTCTCTCAGAAAATGTATGTTGGAAGTGTAGGCATGTTCTGATGGCTCTCTCCACGAATGAAGAGTGGGTGGAGGGGTATATATAGCCTCCACACAAAATCTAACCGTTACACACAATTTACCAAACTCGGTGGGACCGAATCAGAAAACTCGGTCAGACCGATTTAGTTCATAATGTGACTGTTAGGCATTTCGGTGGGACCGATATGATCAACTCGGTGGGACCGATGTGCTAGGTTTAGGGTAAAGCCTTATCTCGGTTTGACCGATTACTCAAACTCGGTGGGATCAATTTGGGTCATAAGCAAAACAGAGAGTTGGCCAAGCAAACTCAGTGGCACCGATTGCAAATCTCGATATGACCGAAATTATTGCAATAGGCAACAGAGTTTGCAAGCCCATCTTGGTGAGACCGAGATCCCATCGGTGCGGCCGAATTGATTAGGGTTTTGGCAGTGGCTATGTCAAGTGAACTCGGTGGTGCCGGATAGAAAGTTTCGGCGGGGCCGAGATTGACTTTTTGGTTTGGGACATATGTGGATATGAGAAAGTGGTTGAGGGATTTGGAGCATATCACTAAGCACTTTGAGCAAGCAAGCCATTAAGCAACACCTCATCGCCTTTTAATAGTATTGACTTTCCTATGGACTCAATGTGATCTTGGATCACTGAAATAGAAAATGTAGAGTCCCGAGCTTTGATCTTGAGCCAATCCTTTGTTCTTAGCATTTTGAAGGGGTTCCATATCCTCTTGTCCACGCCACTCCATCTGTTGAACTTGTCTGAAATATACTAGATAAAGACATTAGTCCAACAAGAGATATGTTGGCATTAATTACCAAAATCACCCAGGGAGCACTTGTGCTTTCAATCTCCCCCTTTTTGGTAATTGATGACAACATACATCAAAGCTTTAGATAAAGATATGAAGAATAACAAGTGAAGCTTTGGAAAGACATGTAACATGGATAGGCTCCCCCTACATGTATGCATTCATGTGATCATGAAGTGTAAGAGCATGTGAATGCATAACCATGACAGAGCAAGCAATGAGTTACATGTATCTTGGCTATATGCATCAGAGCAAATGATGTGAATATAGGAAATGCACCTTCATGCTCACGAGTCCTTCTTGCAAACAATATGTACATCAGCAAGAGATCCTCATCCACATGAGTGTGATGCATATACTTACCTTGTGGTCTTGAGCTGGCTTTGGAAGAGATGAACCTGAGTAAACAAGGTTAGATAACACAGAACCATCTACTAAGCAGAGCAAGAACAGCAAACCACAAGAGTACCAAGATTGGGATGATATGTAGTGAGTGAGTACTAGGTACTCTATTTGAGCGTAGACATGTCCCCAAACGGTAAAGATATGCAATGAATTCAAAGATTTCCTTCCCTTAGATGTCTTACTCCCCCTGAATCTTATATGGGATACTAGGAGAAGATAGGGAACAGAAAATCGGAGCAAATGCAAACAAACAAACAAACACAAACATGTCTTTCCCCTCTAAAGACATGTGACTTCTCTCCTCTTAAACACCAAGCATCCGGGGCATGTGATTCCTCTCTCCCCCTGTTTGGAGCATTCTCTCCCGCTTTTGAAGGATTCAGCTTTGATGTGAACTCTCTCTCCCCCTTTGACATCGATTTCCAAGAAGGGATCCTCTGGAGTGTGAGTCAAAATAGGTTTGGTCCTTGAGTCACAGAGCAAAGCAACATATAAAATGTGATGCTGGTAGAGGACAAGAATCATCGAGTGGAGCTGGAGCAAAAATGCAGGAACAAGTGGCAAATTGTCTTCTCCGTAGTGAATCGGTGGCACCGAGTTGTGTTTTTCGGTTGCACCGAAAGGATTCGGTTGGACCGAAAGTAGCAAACCGGTGGGACCGAGTTCAACACAGAGAAAGAGCAATAGTAACCTCAGATCACTAGGAAAATATGATCTCACAAAGATTTGCAAGGAATTAACTGAAGGATATGCAATGAATTGGATGCACGGAATGCAGAACAAAAATAAAAGGAAAGAGATCTAGATGAAGTTTTTTTTGAAAGGGAAAACAAATATGCATGAGACAAATGCAAGAGCACAGAGAAACACTAGAGAACTACATCTAGAGTTGGTCGGCGACAAAGTCACCTATGTTAGAGTATATTGACTTAGGAGTCAAGTGACAACACTTGATCATAGGTCATACTCATCGTTTAAGCTCAAAATGGGGTTACCATTTTTCGTTTAAGCATCTTGATGTATTCGCATCTTGTTGATCTGCTTTGACCCATGAATTGGGTTAAAGCTTTTCTAAGATGGAATGACATACCTTGGGTGGTGGTGTTGATCTTGATCATGTAGTTGAACTTGTGTGGGATGCTCAAGGTTGATGTAGTTCATCAAGAGTTGGGAGCACCACTTGTAATTGGAGTTCATCTACCTACATGGGTTAGTCTTGCAAGGAAGAGCACTTGTGTATCCAAAATGACAATCATGGAATTTGATACCAAATGAAATTTGATATATGGAATTTGTCAAAGGATATGTTGAAGGATTTCATGCTTCCTTGTCTTCAACCACCATGGAGTAGAGACTTGGTGATGTAGAGATTGCTCAAGATGTGAGTGAGTTGCAATCTCATGCATTTAGAGTCATCCAAGTACCTACTGAAGGAAATATGCCCTAGAGGCAATAATAAAGTATTATTTATTTCCTTATATCATGATAAATGTTTATTATTCATGCTAGAATTGTATTAACCGGAAACATAATACATGTGTGAATACATAGACAAACAGTGTGTCACTAGTATGCCTCTACTTGACTAGCTCGTTAATCAAAGATGGTTATGTTTCCTAGCCATAGACATGAGTTGTCATTTGATTAACACGATCACCTCATTAGGAGAATGACGTGATTGACTTGACCCATTCCGTTAGCTTAGCACCCGATCGTTTAGTATGTTGCTATTGCTTTCTTCATGACTTATACATGTTCCTATGACTATGAGATTATGCAACTCCCGTTTACCGGAGGAACACTTTGTGTGCTACCAAACGTCACAACGTAAATGGGTGATTATAAAGGTGCTCTACAGGTGTCTCCAAAGGTACCTGTTGGGTTGGCGTATTTCGAGATTAGGATTTGTCACTCCGATTGTCGGAGAGGTATCTCTGGGCCCACTCAGTAATGCACATCACTATAAGCCTTGCAAGCATTGTGACTAATGAGTTAGTTGCGGGATGATGTATTATGGAACGAGTAAAGAGACTTGCCGGTAACGAGATTGAACTAGGTATCGAGATACCGACGATCGAATCTCGGGCAAGTAACATACCGATGACAAAGGAAACAACGTATGTTGTTATGCGGTCTGACCGATAAAGATCTTCGTAGAATATGTAGGAACCAATATGAGCATCCAGGTTCCGCTATTGGTTATTGACCGGAGAGGTGTCTCGGTCATGTCTACATAGTTCTCGAACCCGTAGGGTCCGCACGCTTAAAGTTACGATGACAGTTATATTATGAGTTTATATGTTTTGATGTACCGAAGGTTGTTCGGAGTCCCGGATGTGATCACGGACATGACGAGGAGTCTCGAAATGGTCGAGACATAAAGATTGATATATTGGACGACTATATTCGGACACCGGAAGTGTTCCGGAGAAGTTTCGGATAAAACCGGAGTGCCGGAGGGGTTACCGGAACCCCCCGGGGAAGTATTGGGCCTTAGTGGGCCTTGAGGGGAGAGAGAGGGCAGCAGCCAGGAGGTGGCGCGCCCCCTCCCATGAGGAGTCCGAATTGGACTAGGGGAGGGGGCGCAGCCCCTCTTTCCCTCTCCCTCTCCCTCTCATTCCTTCCCCCCCTCTCTTCCTAGTTGGACTAGGAAAGGGGAGTCCTACTCCTACTAGGAGGAGGACTCCCCCCCTCTCCTTGGCGCGCCCAAAGGCAGCCGGCCTCCCCCTTGCTCCTTTATATATGGGGGCAGGGGGGCACCTCTACACACAATTGATATACGATATTTTAGCCGTGTGCGGTGCCCCCCTCCACCATATTACACCTCGATAATATCGTTGCGGAGCTTAGGCGAAGCCCTGCGTCGGTAGAACATCATCATCGTCACCATGCCGTCGTGCTGACGAAACTCTCCCTCAACACTCGGCTGGATCGGAGTTCGAGGGAGGTCATCGAGCTGAACGTGTGCTGAACTCGGAGGTGCCGTGCGTTCGGTACTTGATCGGTCGGATCGTGAAGACGTACGACTACATCAACCGCGTTGTGATAACACGTCCGCTTTCGGTCTACAAGGGTACGTGGACAACACTCTCCCCTCTCGTTGCTAAGCATCACGATGATCTTGCGTGTGCGTAGGAATTTTTTTGAAATTACTACGTTTCCCAACAGTGGCATCTGAGCCTGGTTTTATGCGTTGACACTATGCACGAGTAGAACACAAGTGAGTTGTGGGCGATATAAGTCATACTGCTTACCAGCATGTCATACTTTGGTTCAGCGGTATTGTGAGATGAAGCGGCCCGGACCGACATTACGCGTACGCTTACGCGAGACTGGTTTCACCGTTGGGAGCACTCGTTGCTTAAAGGTAACTGGCAGGTGTCTGTCTCTCTCACTTTAGTTGAACTGAGTGTGGCTACGCCCGGTCCTTGCGAAGGTTAAAACAGCACCAACTTGACAAACTATCGTTGTGGTTTTTGATGCGTAGGTAAGAACGGTTCTTGCTAAGCCCGTAGCAGCCACGTAAAACTTGCAACAACAAAGTAGAGGACGTCTAACTTGTTTTTGCAGGGCATGTTGTGATGTGATATGGTCAAGACATGATGCTATATTTTATTGTATGAGATGATCATGTTTTGTAACCGAGTTATCGGCAACTGGCAGGAGCCATATGGTTGTCGCTTTATTGTATGCAATGCAATCGCCATGTAATTGTTTTACTTTATCACTAAGCGGTAGCGATAGTCATAAAAGCAATAAGTTGGCGAGACGACAACGATACTACGATGGAGATCAAGGTGTCGCGCCGGTGACGATGGTGATCATGACGGTGCTTCGGAGATGGAGATCACAAGCACAAGATGATGATGGCCATATCATATCACTTATATTGATTGCATGTGATGTTAATATTTTATGCATCTTATCTTGCTTTGATTGACGGTAGCATTATAAGATGATCTCTCACTAAAATTTCAAGATAAAAGTGTTCTCCCTGAGTATGCACCATTGCAAAAGTTCTTCGTGCTGAGACACCACGTGATGATCGGATGTGATAGGCTCTACGTTCAAATACAACGGGTGCAAAATAGTTGCACACGCGGAATACTCAGGTTAAACTTGACGAGCCTAGCATATGCAGATACGGCCTCGGGACATCGAGACCGAAAGGTCGAGTGTGAATCATATAGTAGATATGATCAACATAGTGACATTCACCATTGAAACTACTCCATCTCACGTGATGATCGGACATGGTTTAGTTGATTTGGATCACGTAATCACTTAGATGATGAGAGGGATGTCTATCTAAGTGGGAGTTCTTAAGTTGTAACATCCCAAATTTTCAATTTGGTATGTTATACATAGATCATCATTGCATATCATGTTTTATTGCATTTTGACAAATCCTCGATAAATCCTAAGCAACTCAAGGACCCTCGGAGAGAGTTGGGGATTTTCTCGAATTTTCATATTTGATTTTCATCAAATAATAAGACGAGGATTCCGGTTTTAATTATTTTCCCTCCGGAAAAATATTTCATTTTAAAAATAAACAAGAGGAGAAAATAGGACTTCTCCAAAACAATTGAAATACTGGAGGAAAAATGTTAAAATCATTTATTGGAATTTATTTGGATTTTATTTGCAATTTTTATTGCATTAAAAATATTGCATGTTTTTCAAAATATTTATTTTGATTTAAAACAATGTTCACCCTATTTTAGATTTTCTAACTAGACGGGGAAAATTTATTTTATATTTTTCTGATTTTTATTTATTTTTCTGTGAATTATTTTACGCGGAACTTATTTAAAAAAAAAACGAGCGACGCCCGCTGGGCCGCAGCCCAGCCGAGCGCCCTCTCCTTCCTCCGCACGGGAGCGCCGCCGCCGCCTTGCCGAGTCCGGCCGCCCCCTCCCCCAAGCCACCCCTCGCCCCCCCTTTATATACCCCCCCTCTCTCTCCTCTCATCAAGCCGCCGCCGCCACCGCACTCGCCTCGCCGCCGCCCGCCGGAAGCCCGAGCCGCCGCCGCCGCGTTCGTCGCCGGAGCCGCCGCCCTCGCCGCCCTCGCGCCCCCCCGAGCCCGCACCCTCGCACCCCGCGCCCCGCCGGAGCCCTCGCCGGAGCCGCCCGACGAGGTACTGCCTCGCCGCCCCGTTTGACTTTGCCGGTTTTTGTTAAAAAAAACCCTAGATCGATTTTTTTTTGGTTTTATTATTTTGCGAGCGTTTACCGAACCGTTCGTTTTAACGAACGTGTTCGTCGGTTTTTCTCTGTTAATGAACGTCCGTTCTTTAACCGTTCGTTCGTTTTTCTTTTTCGTCGGATTTTTCTGCGATTATCTCAGATTCGATTTCTGATCAAATCTTCGATTCTGATTAACTTCTTGCTCGTTTATCGGAATCAGGCGATTCAAGCGCCTAGAGTTTCGTCTCGAAATTCTCTTTCCGTTTAACCTACTAAAACAAGTTTTTGCTATAGTAAAATTTGACCTAGATCCAGATTAGCAAACGAAGCTATTTTCTTTCGCCGTTTGACTTTCGTTGCTTCTTTCGAGTTGATTCTTTTTGCAAACCGGAGTTCTTAAGTTGAACTTTCTGGTTGGATCTTTCATTCGAGTTTTACCTGTGCATTAGATGAGTACTGATTGTATGCTTGTTTGTTTGCGATAGAGTACCCGGAGTGTGCCACTTGTTACTTCAACTCATTAGGTTTTGCGGATCATCAGCAAGGCAAGTAACACTTTGATCATACTTTTCATACCCAGTTTTATTGCATTAGATCTTTTCCTCAAACATTGCATGATTAGGATCTAATTAAATTATGGGTACTGGGAAGTAGTTGAGGTAGTACCTATTACCTGTTTTGTATTCAAACCCTTGGGAGTTACTTCTACGTTGCTATTATTATTGCCATGCTATGCTCGTAGACGTGGATCTGGGTTTGAGAGATATTCATGACAGATGTGAGATGTTTATTAATGGTTCAACTTAAGGTGGCAACTAAAACTCACATCTGGGTGGATTGAGGCACCTGGAGAACCCAGTGTTGTCTGTTTGTATAAGGACCGCCACCCAGGCTAAAAGGGATCATAAGATTATTCATGCTGGAAACTTCCGTGTGCAGCCACAAGCTATTATGGGCTCTAGCATAGTTGAGTAGGTTATAAGATCTCTTGAAGAGGTGGACTAGCAGATGTAGGGGAAAGTAGGTGTACCGGTCCATCCAGAGTAAAGAGTGATTGTTTCTGAAAGACTGTGTCTTGGTCATCCGTTTCTCAAACATCATGTAGTGCGAGAATCAAGCGGAGGCGATCGAGTCTTGTGGGGAAAAGTGCGCAAACCTCTGCAGAGTGTACAATCTAATCATGGTTAGCCGTGTCCCCGGTTATGGACAACTTGAGTATCTAGTACCTGGATTATCATTTGAATCTCATCACCATGTTACTTATAGTTAATTTTGTTGGGTTAATGATGACACTTAATTGGGATTGAGTTGGAGGTACCTTCTCAATGTTTCACAACCACCATGATAGTTAAATAAAATTTATTCCTTTGATGTAGGATTAAATTGGCTTTTCGCAAAACTGTAACCATAGAGCTTTCCACCAGCCTTATATGCATGTAGTACAGCATTTTTATTGTTCATTACTCTCTATGTGTTACTTTGCCAGCATATTCTATGTGCTGACCCGTTTTCGGGCTGCAACGTTTCATGTTGCAGACTTTTCAGACGACGAGTAAGGTGCCCTAGGTCGTGGTCTTATACTCAGTGATGCCGCTAGAGTTGATGGACTCACTTATCTTCCAAGTCTTCCACTGTTATCGTTATTAGATGGCCTTAAGCCATGTTTATCATACTTATTCTCTTTGGAGATATTCGATGTAATAAGTCCGTGATTGCTACTCTGTTATAAATCCTCCATTTGTACTGTGCGTGTCAGCATTACTGATCCAGGGATGACACTGGTGCACAGCAGCACAGACCATTTGAGGTCTGGTCGCTACAAAGTTGGTATCAGAGCACACGCTGACTGTAGGACACGACCACTAAGCTTAAGCCCTAGGAAGCTTCTCTCTTCTCATTTCTGACCCCTCTCCTTTTCTACTCTTTTAGGAATGGCGAATGCAAGGAGCAAGTTCATGCAACCAGATGAAGACACGCCGTTTGGCCGACATTTGAAGGAAGTCACCAAGTATTTGAACATAGGAATACCAAGCATCACCGGAACCTACAACGCCACATTACCTGAAGAGGAGAGCAGGAAGATTCAAGTTATCATTCCAGGAAGGACGTTTGTGCCAGTTACTGAACCCATAAGATTGGTTTTCGAAGCACCAACTTGGAGTTTAGGGAAGAGCATGGCCGCACACATCGCCATGGGACGCATTGGAGAAGTCTATCACCAGGAGCTTAAGGATACAATTTACCAAATTTGTGGACACCGAGACGCGCAATGGGAGATGATCAGAACCAAGAAGGATGGATCAATCGCAGCTTTCATCCAGGAGCAGAACCAACATATTCGTCGCCAGGAGAACCAGATGTGCACGGACAAGGAAGAACTGAAGAAGGCATTAACAAAGATCAAGGAGCTCCAAGAAGAACTCAAGGCTACACGCGAAGATTATTTGGAGGAAATCAACGCACTAGTAGGGAAGAATGATGACCTGGAGAAGAAGATTGGAGTATTCATGGGAAATCCAGTGCCAAAAGCAGAAGTCGACGAATGCACTTGTCCGGATAACTACATCATCGACGACACCGACTCGGAACCAAGTGAAGACGAATGGGTTGATGAAGCTGGAGCAGACATCATGGAGTCTTCAACGGATCAGAATTTCTAGTAGACCACCATATCAGTAGTAGTTTTCCCCCATGTAAATAGTATAGTCCGAGCACTTTGTAACGCTAGTTAGATCGATTGTTTTGCCTTGTTTGAATTGATTGAGTGATATTGATTGAATTTGTCTCATGAGCATATGGGTAGTGTTTTCCCTCTAGACCTCAATCTATTCTTAAATCTCATCTTTTCTAAACCTATCAGATGCCTCCGAGACGCGACACCGGATTTGTTTTCCCGCCAGAGATCACCCAGTTGATTCAGCAACAGAATGCCCTGATGCAAGTGTTAGTGCAGAACCAAGGCAACAACAACAACAACAACCCACCGCCACCACCACCTGTTGATCACTTGGCCCGTTTCTTAAGGCTAAACCCGCCGGTGTTTTCCAGTAGCACCGAGCCGATTGTAGCAGATGATTGGCTCCGCAAAGTTGGAAGGGAGTTGACCACTGCAGGATGCACAGATGCGGAAAGAGTGCGTTTTGCCGCACATTAGCTTGATGGACCCGCAACATCATGGTGGGAGAATTATACAGCCACGCACCCTATTGACACTGTCACATGGGATCAGTTTCAGCAAGCTTTCCGTACAGCTCATGTTTCAGCAGGAGCTATGGCTATGAAGAAGCGTGAGTTTCGTAATCTACGCCAAGGAGGACACACCGTAGGCCAGTATGTGGAGGATTTCAGTAAGCTAGCACGTTATGCACCAGATGACGTTGCTACAGATGCTGCCAAGCAGGAGAAATTTTTGGAAGGACTGAATGATGAACTGAGTATGCAGTTGATGGTAGCAACCTTCAACAACTACCAGGAGCTGGTAGATAGAGCTCTCATGATTGAAGGGAAGCAACAGCAGATTGAAAACCGCAAGAGGAAGTATGGACAAGGGAAGTACAATTCTGGAGCCCAGCAGAAGCCACGATTTACCCCGAAGCCGGGAGGACAGTTTCAGCATACCCATGGAGGAGGTAGTTCGCACAACCATAATGGCTCCAAGAATGGTAATGGGAATGGAGGAAACAACGGACAGAACCGCACCAACCCATCTACCCCAACCAAGACGGATCTAAGTCACATTACTTGTTTCAAGTGCCAGAAGACTGGACATTATGCAACTGATTGTCCTGAAGCCCAAAATGGAAATGGCAATGGAAGCTCTGGGAAGAAGCCGAACCCGTTCAACAAAGGACATGTGAACCACGTGAGCGTGGAGGAGGTTGAAGCTCAGCCTGATGCAGTAATAGGTAAGTTTTTGGTTAAGTCATTTACTGCAACCGTTCTTTTCGATACTGGTGCATCACATTCATTCATATCAAGGGGATTCATGAATAAGTTTAAGATGTCCACTCAAGTTCTCAAAACCCCTATGTTAGTAACCTCGCCAGGAGCAGAGTATATGGCAACCCAAGGATGTTTTCAGATACCATTGGCCATTGGAAGGCATGTTTTCCCCTCAGACCTCATTGTTTTGGAATCGCAAGGTTTGGATGTGATTTTGGGAATGGATTGGCTATCGTTGTATGGAGGAAACATCGATTGTGCCAGCAAGACGATTTTGCTTACCACCCCGGAAGGAAAAAGGATCAAGTATGTATCCCGACATATGCCGCAGAGGACTCAAGTAAATTCCTTATCAGGAGTTGTACAGGAGGAAGTACCAGTGGTGAAGGATTATCCGGATGTATTTCCAGAAGAGTTGCCAGGCATGCCACCAGATAGAGACATTGAGTTTTTGATTGAACTTTTGCCAGGCACAGGGCCAATATCTAAGAGACCGTACAGGATGCCCGCAAAGGATTTGGAGGAAATTAAGAAGCAGATCAAGGAGTTACTGGATAAAGGCTATATTCGCCCAAGTTCGTCACCTTGGGGATCACCAGTACTTCTAGTGGGGAAGAAAGATGGATCGCTGAGGATGGTTGTTGATTACCGAGGATTGAACGAAGTGACCATCAAAAACAAGTACCCACTGCCGATGATCAATGATTTGTTTGACCGCCTACAAGGAGCTAAAGTATTTTCCAAGATCGATCTACGATCAGGATACCATCAGTTAAAGATTCGAGAGCAGGATATACCCAAGACGGCTTTTACCACCAGATATGGATTGTATGAGTATACCGTTATGTCATTTGGTCTGACTAACGCACCTGCCTATTTCATGAACCTGATGAACAAAGTGTTTATGGAGTTTTGGATAAGTTCGTCGTGGTGTTCATTGATGATATTTTAATCTTTTCCAAGAACGAGGAAGAGCATGAGGAGCATTTACGATTGGTACTTGAGAAGCTCAGAGAATATCAGTTATATGCCAAGTTCAGCAAATGTGAGTTTTGGCTGAAGGAAGTTGGATTCCTTGGACATGTTATTTCTGGAGAAGGAATAGCAGTAGACCCTGCCAAGGTTAACACAGTGACAAGTTGGGAATCACCCACGACAGTTGGAGAAATCCGGAGTTTTCTTGGACTTGCAGGATACTACCGGAGATTCATCGAGAATTTCTCGAAGATTGCTAAGCCCATGACTGAGCTATTAAAGAAGGACACCAAATTCAATTGGACTGAGGAATGTGAAGCTAGTTTCCAAGAGTTGAAGAAACGATTGGTTACATCACCAGTGTTGATTCTGCTAGATCAATGCAAGGATTATGAAGTTTACTGCGACGCTTCTCGTCGAGGACTTGGAGCAGTGCTTATGCAAGAAGGAAGGGTTGTGTCATATGCTTCACGACAACTTAAACCCCATGAGAAGAATTATGCCACACATGATTTGGAATTAGCAGCCGTGGTGCATGCATTGAAGACATGGAGACATTTTCTCATCGGAAACCATTGTGAGGTGTACACGGATCACAAGAGTTTGAAGTACATTTTCACGCAGAAGGAGTTAAATCTCAGACAGAGGAGATGGCTGGAGCTCATTAAAGATTATGATATGAGATTGCATTATCACCCTGGAAAGGCTAATGTAGTAGCAGACGCGTTGAGCCGCAAGAGTCATGTTAACACCCTCATGACAGGAGAGTTACCTCAGGAGTTAGCCGAGGACCTTCGCGAGCTATGTTTGGAGATAGTCCCAAGAGGCTATCTAGCGACATTGGAGATTCAGTCTACCTTGATGGAAAGGATCAGAGAAGCTCAGAAGACAGACAAGGAGATTGAAGAGATAAAGGAGAAGATGAGCAAAGGCAAAGCCAAGGGATTTCGTGAGGATGAGCACGATACCTTATGGTTTGAGGACCGTGTATATGTGCCAAATGATCCGGAGATCAGGAAGTTGATTTTGCAAGAAGCCCATGATTCACCGTACTCGATTCACCCAGGAAATACGAAGATGTATTTGGATTTGAAGAATACTTTCTGGTGGACCGGAATGAAGAAGGATATTGCAGAGTATGTAGCAGTTTGTGATGTATGTCAGAGAGTGAAGGCAGAACATCAGAAGCCAACAGGATTGCTACAACCATTGCCGATACCCGAATGGAAGTGGTATAAAATAGGCATGGATTTTATCACAGGATTACCCAGGACTCGTTCAGGCTATGACTCAATATGGGTTGTAGTCGACCGATTGACGAAAGTGTCTCATTTCATTCCAGTGAAGACCACTTACACCAGTGCTAAGTTGGCCAAGATCTACATGACCAGGATCGTATGTTTTCATGGAGTTCCGAGGACCATTGTATCAGACAGAGGAACCCAATTTACCTCAAAGTTTTGGAAGCAGTTACATGAAACATTGGGAACCAGGCTGGAATTTAGTACAGCTTTCCACCCACAGACAGATGGACAGACTGAGAGAGTCAACCAGATTTTGGAGGACATGTTGAGAGCATGTGCACTAGATTATGGATCTAGTTGGGACGACAATTTGCCATATGCGGAGTTTTCGTATAACAACAGTTATCAAACCAGTTTGAAGATGGCCCCTTTCGAAGCTTTGTACGGAAGGAGGTGTAGAACACCGTTGTTATGGGACGAAGTTGGAGACCGTCAGTTGTTTGGACCAGATCTGATTAAGGAGTCTGAACAGAAAGTGAGGTTGATTCGCGATAGGCTCAAGGTAGCCCAGTCCAGGCAGAAGAGTTATGCTGATTCTAAACGAAAGGAGACAGTTCATGAAGTCGGAGACAGAGTGTATCTTGGAGTATCACCCCTTCGAGGAGTGAAGCGCTTTGGAGTTAAGGGAAAGTTAGCGCCCCGTTTTCTCGGACCATACAGAGTGTTGGAACGTATGGGAGAGGTTGCTTACAAGCTGGAATTGCCCGAAGGATTGTCTGGAGTACATGATGTATTTCACGTTTCACAGTTGAAGAAGTGCCACGCAGAGATGGCTGAGATACCACTGAGAGATACTGTGCCACTGGAAGCGATTCAGTTGGAAAGTGATTTGACCAATGAGAAACCAGTTAAGATTCTCGAGTATGCCAGCCGAGTTACCCGCAGCAAGGTTATCAAGTTTTGCAAAGTCCAGTGGAGTCACCACACGGAGGATGAAGCCACCTGGGAGCGAGAGGAAGATCTACGGAAAGACCACTCCCACCTGTTTTCTAGCCAACCCGAATCTCGAGGGCGAGATTCATCTTAAGAGGGGTAGGTTTGTAACATCCCAAATTTTCAATTTGGTATGTTATACATAGATCATCATTGCATATCATGTTTTATTGCATTTTGACAAATCCTCGATAAATCCTAAGCAACTCAAGGACCCTCGGAGAGAGTTGGGGATTTTCTCGAATTTTCATATTTGATTTTCATCAAATAATAAGACGAGGATTCCGGTTTTAATTATTTTCCCTCCGGAAAAATATTTCATTTTAAAAATAAACGAGAGGAGAAAATAGGACTTCTCCAAAACAATTGAAATACTGGAGGAAAAATGTTAAAATCATTTATTGGAATTTATTTGGATTTTATTTGCAATTTTTATTGCATTAAAAATATTGCATGTTTTTCAAAATATTTATTTTGATTTAAAAAAATGTTCACCCTATTTTAGATTTTCTAACTAGACGGGGAAAATTTATTTTATATTTTTCTGATTTTTATTTATTTTTCTGTGAATTATTTTCCGTGGAACTTATTAAAAAAAACGAGCGACGCCCGCTGGGCCGCAGCCCAGCCGAGCGCCGGCCCGCCCGCGCCCTCTCCTTCCTCCGCACGGGAGCGCCGCCGCCGCCTTGCCGAGTCCGGCCGCCGCACGCCTCCCGCTCGGCCGCCCCTCCCCCAAGCCACCCCTCGGCCCCCCCTTTATATACCCCCCCTCTCTCTCTCCTCTCATCAAGCCGCCGCCGCCGCCGCCGCACTCGCCTCGCCGCCGCCCGCCGGAAGCCCGAGCCGCCGCCGCCGCGTTCGTCGCCGGAGCCGCCGCCCTCGCCGCCCTCGCGCCCCCCCCCCCCCGAGCCCGCACCCCCGCACCCCGCGCCCCGCCGGAGCCCTCGCCGGAGCCGCCCGACGAGGTACTGCCTCGCCGCCCCGTTTGACTTTGCCGGTTTTTGTTAAAAAAACCCTAGATCGTTTTTTTTTCGGTTTTATTATTTTGCGAGCGTTTACCGAACCGTTCGTTTTAACGAACGTGTTCGTCGGTTTTTCTCTGTTAACGAACGTCCGTTCTTTAACCGTTCGTTCGTTTTTCTTTTTCGTCGGATTTTTCTGCGATAATCTCAGATTCGATTTCTGATCGAATCTTCGATTCTGTTTAACTTCTTGCTCGTTTATCGGAATCAGGCGATTCAAGCGCCTAGAGTTTCGTCTCAAAATTCTCTTTCCGTTTAACCTACTCAAACAAGTTTTTGCTACAGTAAAATTTGACCTAGATCCAGATTAGCAAACGAAGCTATTTTCTTTCGCCGTTTGACTTTCGTTGCTTCTTTCGAGTTGATTCTTTTTGCAAACCGGAGTTCTTAAGTTGAACTTTCTGGTTGGATCTTTCATTCGAGTTTTACCTGTGCATTAGATGAGTACTGATTGTATGCTTGTTTGTTTGCGATAGAGTACCCGGAGTGTGCCGCTTGTTACTTCGACTCGTTAGGTTTTGCGGATCATCAGCAAGGAAAGTAACACTTTGATCATACTTTTCATACCCAGTTTTATTGCATTAGATCTTTTCCTCAAACATTGCATGATTAGGATCTAATTAAATTATGGGTACTGGGAAGTAGTTGAGGTAGTACCTATTACCTGTTTTCTATTCAAACCCTTGGGAGTTACTTCTACGTTGCTATTATTATTGCCATGCTATGCTCGTAGACGTGGATCTGGGTTTGAGAGATATTCATGACAGATGTGAGATGTTTATTAATGGTTCAACTTAAGGTGGCAACTAAAACTCACATCTGGGTGGATTGAGGCACCTGGAGAACCCAGTGTTGTCTGTTTGTATAAGGACCGCCACCCAGGCTAAAAGGGATCATAAGATTATTCATGCTGGAAACTTCCGTGTGCAGCCACAAGCTATTATGGGCTCTAGCATAGTTGAGTAGGTTACAAGATCTCTTGAAGAGGTGGACTAGCAGATGTAGGGGAAAGTAGGTGTACCGGTCCATCCAGAGTAAAGAGTGATTGTTTCTGAAAGACTGTGTCTTGGTCATCCGTTTCTCAAACATCATGTAGTGCGAGAATCAAGCGGAGGCGATCGAGTCTTGTGGGGAAAAGTGCGCAAACCTCTGCAGAGTGTACAATCTAATCATGGTTAGCCGTGTCCCCGGTTATGGACAACTTGAGTATCTAGTACCTGGATTATCATTTGAATCTCATCACCATGTTACTTATAGTTAATTTTGTTGGGTTAATGATGACACTTAATTGGGATTGAGTTGGAGGTACCTTCTCAATGTTTCACAACCACCATGATAGTTAAATAAAATTTATTCCTTTGATGTAGGATTAAATTGGCTTTTCGCAAAACTGTAACCATAGAGCTTTCCACCAGCCTTATATGCATGTAGTACAACATTTTTATTGTTCATTACTCTCTATGTGTTACTTTGCCAGCATATTCTATGTGCTGACCCGTTTTCGGGCTGCAACATTTCATGTTGCAGACTTTTCAGACGACGAGTAAGGTGCCCTAGGTCGTGGTCTTATACTCAGTGATGCCGCTGGAGTTGATGGACTCACTTATCTTCCAAGTCTTCCGCTGTTATCGTTATTAGATGGCCTTAAGCCATGTTTATCATACTTATTCTCTTTGGATATATTCGATGTAATAAGTGTGTGATTGCTACTCTGTTATAAATCCTCCATTTGTACTGTGCGTGTCAGCATTACTGATCCAGGGATGACACTGGTGCACAGCAGCACAGACCATTTGAGGAGAATAATGGTTGTTCTATTTATATGAATAATATCTTTTATGATCATGCACCCTTGAAGAGTGGTCTATTTTTAATGAATCTCGATAGTAGTGACACACATATTCATAATGTTGAAGCCAAAAGATGCAGAGTTGATAATGACAGTGCAACTTATTTGTGGCACTGCCGTTTAGGTCATATCGGTGTAAAGCGCATGAAGAAACTCCATACTGATGGACTTTTGGAATCACTTGATTATGAATCACTTGGTACTTGCGAACTGTGCCTCATGGGCAAGATGACTAAAACACCGTTCTCCGGAACTATGGAGAGAGCAACAGATTTATTGGAAATCATACATACAGATGTATGTGGTCCGATGAATATTGAGGCTCATGGCGGATATCATTATTTTCTCACCTTCACAGATGATTTGAGCAGATATGGGTATATCTACTTAATGAAACATAAGTCTGAAACATTTGAAAAGTTCAAAGAATTTCAGAGTGAAATTGAAAATCATCGTAACAAGAAAATAAAGTTTCTACGATCAGATCGTGGAGGAGAATATTTGAGTTACGAGTTTGGCCTACATTTGAAACAATGCGGAATAGTTTCGCAACTCACGCCACCCGAAACACCACAGCGTAATGGTGTGTCCGAACGTAGTAATCGTACTTTATTAGATATGGTGCGATCTATGATGTCTCTTACTGATTTACCGCTATCGTTTTGGGGTTATGCTTTAGAGACGGCTGCATTCACTCTAAATAGGACACCATCGAAATCCGTTGAGACGACGCCTTATGAACTATGGTTTGGCAAGAGACCAAAGTTGTCGTATCTTAAAGTTTGGGGTTGCGATGCTTATGTGAAGAAACTTCAACTTGATAAGCTCGAACCTAAATCGGAGAAATGTGTCTTCATAGGATACCCAAAGGAGACTGTTGGGTACACATTCTATCACAGATCCGAAGGCAAGATATTCGTTGCTAAGAATGGATCCTTTCTAGGGAAGGAGTTTCTCTCGAAAGAAGTGAGTGGGAGGAAAGTAGAACTTGATGAGGTAACTGTACCTGCTCCCTTATTGGAAAGTAGATCATCACAGAAATCAGTTTCTGCGACACCTACACCAATTAGTGAGGAAGTTAATGATAATGATCTTGAAACTTCAGATCAAGTTATTACTGAACCTCGTAGGTCAACTAGATCAAGATCCGCACCAGAGTGGTACGGTAATCCTGTTCTGGAGGTTATGTTACTAGACCATGACGAACCTACGAACTATGAAGAAGCGATGGTGAGCCCAGATTCGGCAAAATGGCTTGAAGCCATGAAATCCGAGATGGGATCCATGTATGAGAACAAAGTATGGACTTTCGTTGACTTGCCCGATGGTCGGCAAGCCATTGAAAATAAATGGATCTTCAAGAAGAAGACTGACGCTGATGCTAATGTTACTGTCTATAAAGCTCGACTTGTTGCGAAAGGTTTTCGACAAGTTCAAGGGATTGACTACGATGAGACCTTCTCACCCGTAGCGATGCTTAAGTCTGTCCGAATCATGTTAGCAATTGCCGCATTTTATGATTATGAAATTTGGCAAATGGATGTCAAAACTGCATTCCTGAATGGATTTCTGGAAGAAGAGTTGTATATGATGCAACCGGAAGGTTTTGTCGATCCAAAGGGAGCTAACAAAGTGTGCAAGCTCCAGCGATCCATTTATGGGCTGGTGCAAGCCTCTCGGAGTTGGAATAAATGCTTTGATAGTGTGATCAAAGCATTTGGTTTTATACAGACTTTTGGAGAAGCCTATATTTACAAGAAAGTGAGTGGGAGCTCAGTAGCATTTCTGATATTATATGTGGATGACATATTGCTGATTGGAAATGATATAGAATTTCTGGATAGCATAAAGGGATACTTGAATAAGAGTTTTTCAATGAAAGACCTCGGTGAAGCTGCATATATATTAGGCATTAAGATCTATAGAGATAGATCAAGACGCTTAATTGGACTTTCACGAAGCACATACCTTGACAAAGTTTTGAAGAAGTTCAAAATGGATCAAGCAAAGAAAGGGTTCTTGCATGTACTACAAGGTGTGAGATTGAGTAAGACTCAATGCCCGACCACTGCAGAAGATAGAGAGAAGATGAAAGATGTTCCCTATGCTTCAGCCATAGGCTCTATCATGTATGCAATGCTGTGTACCAGACCTCATGTGTGCCTTGCTATAAGTTTAGCAGGGAGGTACCAAAGTAATCCAGGAGTGGATCACTGGACAGCGGTCAAGAACATCCTGAAATACCTGAAAAGGACTAAGGATATGTTTCTCGTTTATGGAGGTGACAAAGAGCTCATCGTAAGTGGTTACGTTGATGCAAGCTTTGACACTGATCCGGACGATTCTAAATCGCAAACCGGATACGTATTTACATTGAACGGTGGAGCTGTCAGTTGGTACAGTTCTAAGCAAAGTGTCGTGGCGGGATCTACGTGTGAAGCGGAGTACATAGCTGCTTCGGAAGCAGCAAATGAAGGAGTCTGGATGAAGGAGTTCATATCCGATCTAGGTGTCATACCTAGTGCATCAGGACCAATGAAAATCTTTTGTGACAATACTGGTGCAATTGCCTTACCAAAGGAATCCAGATTTCACAAGAGAACCAAGCACATCAAAAGACTCTTCAATTCCATCAGGGATTTAGTCCAGGTGGGAGACATAGAAATTTGCAAGATACATACGGATCTGAATGTTGCAGACCCGTTGACTAAGCCTCTTCCACGAGCAAAACATGATCAGCACCAAGACTCCATGGGTGTAAGAATCATTACTGTGTAATCTAGATTATTGACTCTAGTGCAAGTGGGAGACTGAAGGAAATATGCCCTAGAGGCAATAATAAAGTATTATTTATTTCCTTATATCATGATAAATGTTTATTATTCATGCTAGAATTGTATTAACCGGAAACATAATACATGTGTGAATACATAGACAAACAGTGTGTCACTAGTATGCCTCTACTTGACTAGCTCGTTAATCAAAGATGGTTATGTTTCCTAGCCATAGACATGAGTTGTCATTTGATTAATGGGATCACCTCATTAGGAGAATGACGTGATTACCTTGACCCATTCCGTTAGCTTAGCACCCGATCGTTTAGTATGTTGCTATTGCTTTCTTCATGACTTATACATGTTCCTATGACTATGAGATTATGCAACTCCCATTTACCGGAGGAACACTTTGTGTGCTACCAAACGTCACAACGTAAATGGGTGATTATAAAGGTGCTCTACAGGTGTCTCCAAAGGTACCTATTGGGTTGGCGTATTTCGAGATTAGGATTTGTCACTCCGATTGTCGGAGAGGTATCTCTGGGCCCACTCAGTAATGCACATCACTATAAGCCTTGCAAGCATTGTGACTAATGAGTTAGTTGCGGGATGATGTATTACGGAATGAGTAAAGAGACTTGCCGGTAACGAGATTGAACTAGGTATTGAGATACCGACGATCGAATCTCGGGCAAGTAACATACCGATGACAAAGGAAACAACGTATGTTGTTATGCGGTCTGACCGATAAAGATCTTCGTAGAATATGTAGGAACCAATATGAGCATCCAGGTTCCGCTATTGGTTATTGACCGGAGAGGTGTCTCGGTCATGTCTACATAGTTCTCGAACCCGTAGGGTCCGCACGCTTAAAGTTACGATGACAGTTATATTATGAGTTTATATGTTTTGATGTACCGAAGGTTGTTCGGAGTCCTGGATGTGATCACGGACATGACGAGGAGTCTCGAAATGGTCGAGACATAAAAAGTGATATATTGGACGACTATATTCGGACACCGGAAGTGTTCCGAAGAAGTTTCGGATAAAACCGGAGTGCCGAAGGGGTTACCGGAACCCCCCGGGGAAGTATTGGGCCTTAGTGGGCCTTGAGGGGAGAGAGAGGGCAGCAGCCAGGAGGTGGCGCGCCCCCTCCCATGAGGAGTCCGAATTGGACTAGGGGAGGGGGGGCGCAGCCCCTCTTTCCCTCTCCCTCTCCCTCTCTTTCCTTCCCCCCTCTCTTCCTAGTTAGACTAGGAAAGGGGAGTCCTACTCCTACTAGGAGGAGGACTCCCACCCTCTCCTTGGCGCGCCCAAAGGCAGCCGGCCTCCCCCTTGCTCCTTTATATACGGGGGCAGGGGGGCACCTCTACACACAATTGATATACGATATTTTAGCCGTGTGCGGTGCCCCCCCCCACCATATTACACCTCGATAATATCGTTGCGGAGCTTAGGCGAAGCCCTGCATCGGTAGAACATCATCATCGTCACCACGCCGTCGTGCTGACGAAACTCTCCCTCAACACTCGGCTGGATCGGAGTTCGAGGGACGTCATCGAGCTGAACGTGTGCTAAACTCGGAGGTGTTGTGCGTTCGGTACTTGATCGGTCGGATCGTGAAGACGTACGACTACATCAACCGCGTTGTGGTAACGCTTCCGCTTTCGGTCTACGAGGGTACGTGGACAACACTCTCCCCTCACGTTGCTAAGCATCACCATGATCTTGCGTGTGCGTAGGAAATTTTTTGAAATTACTACGTTCCCCAACACACTCCAATCCCATCCCTTTACATTCTTGCAATTTGAATGTTTTACTTTCCGCTGCTCATATACTCTTGTCATGCTTGCTTGATATGTATTGTGAATGTTTAAACATATGCTAAAACTCCACCTCAACTTGAGGAAATTAAAAACTGCCACTTTTCTTACTAAGAGTCTATTCACCCCCCTCTAGACACCTCTTCTCGATCCTTTCACATACACATCTTGAAGGTAAGATGACATTGTTTGAAATGCTAGAGCACTATGAGCGTTGCCTTTTGGGGCGACAACTGAATGAGGCGAACCTAGACATCGTGGCCCTGCAGTCTGTTCCATTTACAGGGCGGATGCTTCAAGTCTTAAGAAACACACTGCAAAAGTTTTCACACCTTATATGTTTAAGTTGGTCAGATGTAGCATAATTGTTGACAAAAATTGTTTTATCAGGGAGATACTATATGCATGTGATTTGACTATGTATGTTGTGGCTTAAAGGATAGAAGAGAGAAGAAGTTCAAAGTGCACTATGAGGAGAAGGAAGGTTCTTTGTGTAGGAACAGTTGTTCTTGCCGTAATCTGGAATGCGTAGACACATATGTTCCCACATATTGTACATATTGGGAACATTACAACTAAAACGATTGCCCAAGTGTTGTCCATCGTTGTCATGATTTATGTTTTTTAAATGCCAAACACTTGCAGTTTTATTTCCATATGATTTCCTCAACCACTAGCTACTTCATGTTGTTCATCATCCACTGACACATTTGGACTTAATTTGTGTATTGCTTGAGCTTGAAAAATCAAATGATTTCATGTTACCGACACCAAGCACTAAAAGAAGCAAAACCGCCTGGAATGGCGAGCTTTATTTTGTGTAGATTACTCATGACTCCATCAGTGTTCCATCAAGTCCAAAGAGGCGACTTCATCTAAAAATCACTACAAGAATTTTTTTTTTCATATACATGAACCCGATTAATTAGTTTATTTCCTGTGCACACTCATGAAAGGCGAACAACCAAATCAACTGCTTTGCAGGGTTGGTATTCTACATTGCACACTCTTACATATTACCACATGAAACCTTCATGATAGTGCATATAGTGCTTATGTAGGGTAGTTGCGAACTAAGCAAGCAATTATTGGTACACCTACCCAAGTGGAACAAAAATGATGGAGAACACAACATCATTGTAGTTGTAAGATAATTTCTTAGGTGTTCGGCCGTCAGAAATAATCATTCATAAGATATAATTTTGGTATGTCCATAGTTTCTATGCGTAGGAATAGGATGTTGAATTATATCAATAGTAGTAGTGCATGGAAAATGGACGAGAATAGAACCATTGTGCGCAAATTAACCATTCTAACAAAAGATATACGCTTGAATAACTTGCATATTGTTTGTATGCAACAGTGAGGATAACCATCTTTTTTCATTCAAAACCTCGGCGTAACAAACAAATGTATATCTCATACAATACAAATTAAGCCATGAAAAGCCACCAACATATGCGGCCAAAAAGGATATGTCAATTCCTCTAAAACAAATGCTGTCAAATTAATCACAATAAACAACAATTAGCCAGCAGAAAAACCTGCCCAAAAGAATCAATAGTGCAACTCTATTATTCACACGAAGGAAACACCACACTCGAAATCCATTAAAAATGTGTTAATCCCGGCTCTCCTCTTTCAGCTGATGAATGCCACTTGGCTGGTGCAATGTGCTGCCGGACGGGTTCACTGCGGATGCCACGGGATCAGAGGAGGAGCCGCCGCCTGCCCCGGCAGCGGCGGCGGCTCCAGCTCCCCTGCCCGGTGGGTCGTGGTTGTGCCGCCCGGTGTATGTCGTTAGAACACACCTAGGGTCGGTGGAGGCCCTCTCGATCTGCTTGCGCACATTGCAATTCTCGGCGGTGCACTTGTAGTAGCTCCTACATGGATTTAAAAAATTCAGAGGATGCAAATAAACACTTAAGTTTTGAACCACCAGTTTGTAATGTCATTGTAGGTAATCAAACTTGCCCCGCTAGATAAATAACTTAGGTCTTCTAAATCATCAATCATGTATCTAAGTCACTAACCTCGTTAAAACGGACCTTTTAGGACTATTTTTTGAACAAACCTTTCAGAACTATTAGCACGCCCACATGGGTTAGTGACCAAGGAATGACATATCACATGGCACATTTGATTTTCACACAATTCCCTAAGGTTTTGGATTTTCAAAATTTTATTGTTGTTCCAAACCACCACACACTGACAAGACTAAGACTATGTACGATAAGGTAACATGAGAGTGAGAGAGAGAGGAGGCAAAACATGCATGGTTTTAGACCAATTTACTAGATGCCATCTCTTAGTCACGCGTTTTCTAACTAAAATTTACTCACTATATAATTTTAGGATGTGTGCAAATATTAATTGCTAGAGATGACGTCAAGAGATATCCCATTGTGTAACATGTTTTCATTCTTTCATTGTCATCTCTACACGAGAATTCTATCTTTTCAACACCGTGCATGACGTGTGCCAAGGTCGTGATTGTTACTTTAAAGGACAACCCTCGCTTGTATTTGACTCTCATAGGGATTCTTTCATTTGAAATTCCTTTTTAATAGGCAAAGTAAATAGCATGCAAGAAAATCTAACCAATTTTCATGGACGGGGGCGATGGCTGTGAAGATCCATCTTTACCTATAATATAATAAAGTAAATTGGGTTTCTTTGGTCCGTCATGGCATTTTTCAAAAAAGTCTCTATATTTCAGAGAATTCAGCCCGTAGTCCTGTTTTAAGTTAAAACGAATCGTTTTTTCATATTTTAAACAAAAGTCCCTGTGTTTTGTTGAAATCAACCCGCAGTCCGGATTTAAGTCACACCCGAACCGTTATTTTACATTTTTCGAAACCCCCCTGATGTTTTAGGTAATTCATCCGCGGATCATATTTAAGTCAAACAATGTTTTTTTAAATCATCCATATCTTTTAAACCGTAACTCCGATTTGAACATGTTATATATGAAATTTGATTAAAAAATATGTAGAATATGAATATGAGATTATTTTCACCTCTTAAGTATTTTTAAATATTATTTTGGAATATATTTAAGTCAAATAAATGATTTTCTAAATTATCCGTATTTTTTAAACCGTAACTTCGATTTTAACATATTATATATGAAATTTTATTAGAAAAATATGTGGAATCTAAATATGATGTTAATTTTACCTGTTAAATATTTTTAAAATAACGTTTTGGGAGCAAACTTATAATTTATAGCGTAAGATCCGTTTTCCTTTCGTACCGGCGGCGACCCGGATTGCAAATAAACACCCCACTATAACAATATAGGGAAAAGAAAACATTGATAACTACACATGCATACCTCTGAAAAATGTCGCAGGGGAAAACAACAGATTTCTCATCGCGAGAGTGAGAGAAAGCGAGAGTGAGAGAAAGCGAGAGAGAGAGAGAGAGAGAGAGAGAGAGAGGGAGGGAGGGAGGGAGGGAGAGGGAGGAGAGAGGGAGAGAGAGACGCCTTAGGATTAAACATATTCAAACACGTTTTTTTGTGTGTGAACACCGAGGCCATCGCCGGTGAGGGTGAGAAGGAGGATAAGCGGCAACACAAATATGATGCCTCGCAAAAATAAAGGAGATGAACCTATTGTGGTCTTGAGTGATGGTTGTTGGGTTAAGAATGTGTGTTATGTTTTCTCTCCCGTTGCAACGCAACGGGCTCTTTTGCTATGATGACCAAATTGGGGATTTGGTTGTGGTTGCGTATGTCAGAGGATATGATTTTTTAAACTCGGTCAGCTCGAACGTTCTAGATTTATAGGTTGTATTGCTATGGATTAGACTTACAGATGTATGTGTCCTTATCCGCACTAATCTCTCGCAGATTTTCAAGCTAACCCCCCTGATTTTTACTGTTAGCCTCCACGCCATCCTAGAAGTTCCTTCTGTAAGGAAAGCTCATTGGCTTTGTGCTCCCGGGCCACGTGAAGTCCACCATGCACCTATCCCTCTTCTTGATCGCCATTTACATGAGGGTGTGGTAATCACATTATCCTCGTGTTGGACAATTAGAGCTTATTGGCACTTAATCAAGGAAATGGAAGCAAAGGCATTTTGTCCAAATATTCTTGTAAGGTGACCCATATCACCATATTTGGTTTTCTATTTCTCAACAAAAGGATCATCCGGAATCCTAAAGACGAGGAAAATCTTAGAAAATTTGAGTGGCATCCAAGTAGTGTCGCCTGCTCCCATAGTGAAGCATCTATTATTTGATGATGTCCGTCTGTTGTTTGTCAAGGCATGTGTCGGAGGGCATCACCAATGTTTTAGAAACCTCTTTTTATGCGCCGGGAGAAATTCTTTCATAAATTTCAACATGAGGTGCCCTAATGGACTCATAATGGATCAAATCGACACTTAATGTGATAAAAATGAGTCTATGTAAGAAAAGTACCAAGGCATGCCCACCGATGTAGCAGATATAAAAATGAAGATTTCACGTATTTAAAGATAGAGTGTGGAAGCTTGTCCAAGGGTGGATGGCACAAACCTTTCTTTTTGAGCCAAAGATGTTCTTATTAAAGTTTGTTACCCAACCTATTCCATGTCATGCTTCAGGCTCCCAGCGGGATTATGTGATCCTCAATAATACACAACTTTCAGCATGGAATCAAAAGAGGCAAGGAGAAGCCATGTAGGGCTTAGGGTTTAGCGTGTTTTTTTTTACAAGTTAAAACCTCTAGTTTTTATGATGCGAATGTGAAAAACGCATACGAAGGACCATCAATTTTGCGCCAATTTGAAAAACACCTAAGAAACATCAACCGTTTTAAGTTGAGTTTTAAAATGCTTATGAACAACATGTATTTTCAGAGGAATTTGAAAAGAAAAAAAATACCACCTCAACAACCCCTTCAATTTGACGAGTTATTAAAACTTCTTCAAATACTAGCTAATAACCTCGTATGTTGCAATGGGGGCATGCATATTTTAGTAATTCACATCAATTGTGTCTCGCATATCCCTTCCACCCACTATCGCCGCCTCCCCAATTCAATCTTACCACCTATGTCAATGGCTCATCCTTGAACAATTCCACTTCCACTGCCATCCACACACACTTCGGATTTTAAACACAAAACTGTGTAGTTGCGTATATGCGAAAATTTTAAGAAGGAAAAAAGAACTATACGTAAGAGGTCGCCGATATCCATCTAGCCTATGCAAGGCAGTAGGACAAAAGGAAAATTGAAGACATAGGAACCTAATGTTGGTCTTGCGAAAGCAAAAGCGGAGAAACACATGAGCTCACAAGTGGACCTGAAGGTATGGTAAAATCATGTCGAAAAGAAAATGTGCCTCTTGAACAAATCATAATGAATAATAGTATTAAGCAAATGGGTAGTTAAATGCTCGGATAACCAGTTTCCTTGAGTATACTTTATCAACGTTTACATTTTACAACACCCTTCTTAAACGTTGGCCTTTTCATAGAACATTTGCCTTCTCACAACTTTTTCTTATAGAAAGACTGTAAGGGAACCCCCTACAGTATAATTGGTGCAACAACCCAAATTGCAAGTACCATGCCTTGAACCTGGGTGGGTGGGAAGGCATCAACCCCTCCCCATCACTAGGCTATGCCTTAGTTTGCGCCTTCTCACAACGTTGATGGATCGCCGGGGCTTGGACGCACTCGTAAGAAGATTTAGTACAATCAGAAGCGTGTGACGCGAATGCTGCGACCGCCCAGAGCCCTTGCTACAATAGTGTGTCACAAATGCTGGAACCGACAGAAGCCGGAGCTAGAACCAGCATATGGGGTTTCTGCAAACCAAGAGCGAAGCTAGAACCAGGAGCTGGGCTGCAACCGACTGAAGCCAGAGCTAGAACCAACAACTGTTTTTGCTACAAGGTCTGGGGTGTTCTCTACGGCGGTGAAGGATAGAATCCTAATTTGTTGCAACCGGCTACCGCAAAAGCTACTACCGACAAGGTTTTTGTTTTGCTTCTATGGCGACGGACGAAATCCTGATTTGTTGCAACCGACAACCGCAAAAGCTACAACCGGCAAGTTTTTTTTGCTTCGATGGTGACAGACGGAAGTAGCGACCAGGAGATGGTGGGGCTGGGAGCGGCGTGCATCTGCGCGGAGGGTCGTCGGCGAAGGGGCGGGGCGATGGTGCTGCAACGACTTGCAAACCAGCAAGCGCTGCTACGAGACGGCAGGGGGCGACGACAATGATCGCTCGCTGCAAATTTGATGCCAAGGCGTGTTGTAATGGTGATGCATCTGGGTGCCGCATCGGCGGTGGTGGTGCCACTACCGATGACGAGACCTGCTGCAGGGGTAGGGTCGTTGTGCGTCGGCCGAGGGAGGGGGGGGGGGGGTGGGAGACCACACGGCTAATTACAAGGGAAGACGGCGACGGGAGGAAGACAACATTGGGGGGATCTAATCCTACGGCAAATTACACGTAGACCGAACGGTTGGGGAGACGGCCTGCTAATGTTGGGCCATGCAATCTATTTATTTTTTTAAAAATAAACCAGTGAAAGGAGGTGTGAATTGATGGGAAATGAGTAGAAACGATGGAAGCGAACGGACCTACTAACTCCTCTTTAATAATCAATCAACTCCTCTTTAATAATAGATAGATACTCCCTCCGTCCCCAAATGAAACACGTTTTTTGATACTATGATAGTGTCAACAAGCGTTTTACATTTTGGGGGACAGTGGGAGTAGATAGATGGATAGACAGATAGAAATAGAGATAGAGATGTTGATCGGGAATTATTATTTTGTTCCAAAATTCTCGAGGATAACCCCTCTAAACCATGGACTATAGCTACGCGGACTAGATGCATAGTTGAAAGCAGATAGTGTCTGCAGGTACTCAGTTCATCGTGCGTGCAACTAGTGTGGCATAATTAACTAGCATTTCTGATTAATTGATGTTAATTAATAGTACCTCGGACGGGGGTTGCCCTTGACCACTTTCTGGCCGTACTTGCGCCACCGGTAGCCGTCGTCCAGCAGATCAACCTCGCTCGGCGTCTGCAGTATGATCTTGTGCTTCCTCACCACCCTCTGCCCCGCCGGACCACCCGCGCCGCTGATCAACACAAATGTACCGGCGACCCGGCCGTTAAGTTTCATTGACTGAAGAACAAAATTCCATTCCAACGAGAACGTGCATGCATGTAGTGCAGCCCACCCACCTGCCAATGTCGTGGCCCTCCTCGCCGTCATCCTCGTCGTCGCTCAGCTCGTCCTCCTGATGAGCGCCGACGGCGCTGCTGGGGGCGGCGGCGTCCTCCGCTCCGGCGCGCCGGGGCTCGGGGGGGCGCGGGTGGGTGTGCCGGCCCTTGTAAGTGATCTCCTTGATGCAGCCGTCGAAGGAGCGCTCCACGATCTTCTTGACGGGGCAGGCGTCCCGGGTGCACTTGTAGTAGCTCCGCGGCGACTCGGCGTCCTTGAGCTGCTTCTGCCCGTACTTGCGCCAGTTGTAGCCATCCTTGGCCGGCTGCTCGATGGGGGGCGCCGGCGCCGCGTGCGGGCCGCCCAGCGCCGCCGCGCGCAGCAGCTGCATGTGCATCTGCTGCTCGTGGTGGTGCGGGTACGCCGGCGTTTGGTGGACCGTGAAGTTGCGGGGCAGCAGGGAGGAGGAGGGCGACGGCGCCATTGCCCGCGGAGGCCATTGCGGCGGCAGATCGGTCTGGAAGTAGGACGACGACGACGACGACGACGGGTAGGGGTGGAGGTTGGCGGCGAGGGGTGAGACGAAGGATGCAGTCGTCTGGTGCTGCTGGTAGGACGACGTCGGCGCATAGTTTGCCTGCATGAAGCGAAAAGGGTGCAGTTTTATCTCAATGTGTTCTTCACATTTGATGCTCCAAATCTAAATCTTATGGAAGTAGGATAACTAATATATGATCATTATAGCCAGAGAAGATGCAGTTAAACGCTACGGTAAATCTCATTCCCAGAAAGAAAAAAGGACCTGAAATGGATCTTGTATTTGCACTAAGATTGTCATTCATTCTATGGAGGTAGTAACCCAGGGCATGTAATGGAATCCTCGACCAAAGACTAGCAACAGTAGCAAGAGTCTATATTAATGCACAAAAACAGCAAGGATAAAACAAAACCCGTATCATGGGCGATTCCTGTTTCAAGAAATTAGCATCGAGAAGAAGGTTTCACACAAAACCCTCTCTATTGCATTGACTTGCAGCGGCGAGACCAACACCAGATTAAGACGATCTTTGCTTACCATGGAGAACTGAGGAGTGAGATTGATCGTCGGTGGGGTCACCTCGTCGACCCCCCACGCCTGCTGCGGCGGCAGCGACTGCTGGGGGTTGACGCCGGAGCCAAGAAGCGCCATGTAGGATGATCCAGCAGTATCGTAGTCGTTCCCGAACGCCGGGCCGCCACCGCCGTCGAAGACCCGCTCCTGATGGCCCGACGAGTAAGGCGGCTGCTGGCGCATGGCGTCGCCACGGCGATCGGCCATTGCCGTGGCTTTTTTTCCCCTGCTGCTGCTTCTCGGTACAAGGAGGGAGAAGACCGTGCGACAGGGACGCCTGCCGACCGACCAGCTGAGGGAAATACAACTAGAGGCGAGGGACACCTGGAGAGTGGAGACTACTCCCTGCCTCCAAGCTAGCTGTGTGTGAGCCGTGCCGTTAACTATTTTTTTCTCTCTTATTAGTTCATTATATCGGATACGGTGGTGGCTAATTATCTCGAAAATTTGCTAAGTGGATCCAAGCGCGTGCTGTCTACAACTAGCCGCATCAAGCATCAAACATTTGCGATTCTAATTGTCATGGAGGGGCATTATCAAAATCAAAACGGAGTTGCCCCCAACAACGCGCGTGGACCAGCGTTTTGTTCTAGTTTACGTGGACCAAACCTGGCTGTGGAGGCGGCGATGACGTTGTGACCCTGCGTCAGTTCGAGTCCTTGAATCAAAAGATAACCAAGTTCTCGTTTCAAAAAAAGAAAGAAAAAAGATAACCAAGTTCTTTTATTCTACCAATAATATTTCAGGCCTCTACCAAGCTGCTGGCCGAGGGTACTTTGCAGCCGTTAACGGCCAGATGATATAAACATCAATTTGTTTGACCAAACCACAGCTCTGTCCAGCTCGGTGCCAAATAGGCTCTTTTAGCGCGTCTGCTGCTGCAATTGGTGGATAAACAAGACTTACGCTCAATCTATCTGTTATTAATCCATATGAGTCCTAGTTTTTAATCACCTTCTAGCTGTCAGTCCCTGTTCATTATAATTGAAGAACGAAAACAAAATGGAAGCAGTAATGTTGAGCAAGATATTCCTGGATTTATGTCACACCAAGACAGGCTTCTGTATCATCAAAATGGAAACAAGATAGGTTTGCTTAAGTGTGAGTTTCTTCAATTCATACCACGCAAACCCTAGAACAACGATGGCTCCTTGGCAGCATTATAAAAGTTCAAATTAAAATGATGGAATTCAAGCTCCTGATTTTATGTTAAGTTGCTGACATAATCATATTTATTTCTAGCCATGTAACCAATTCATTAAATTTGTTTGTTTTTGTGTGCATTTCTCTATGATTCAAGGGATTTTTAAGTTCCGGCCAACACCCACTTATGTTTCCGTCTTCATTTTCGGGGTTTCTATATTTGTTTCCGCTTCCGCAAAAAAATATGAAAACAAAAATGGTAGCACTCAATTTCGTCTGTTTTCGCTCCGTTTTCATCCCTAAATTCAAGCTCCTGATTTTATGCAAATCCATCATTCATGATGCATTAGCTTCTACTACCTCTGTTTGGAAACAGACTGCGCTCGGAAATTCTGCAGTCAAACTTCTCTTAACATTGATCACATATATAAATAATAATTTGGTTCGGCAGATGGAAGTAGTATAGTTATATTTCACATGTAAATTATCTTCATAATATAACACTGTTAACATGTTGCAAACATCTACATTAAACTGTGCACTTGTCACAAACATCGTCTATTGACGAACAGCGCGGAGTTCCTAGACCTGCTTTCGACTTATCCACTCCATTCCTTGACCACACTTTTTTTATACTCCCAAGATTTTGAAACAAAGATAGAAGAACGTGCTACTACCATCACGTTCATTACCAGTTCAGATACAGATCGCATTCCAGTAGTCAGCAAAACCAATTCTATTCGAAGATGGCATTTGAAAGGGCAGAGACAAATATGCAAATTTAAAGGTTACCATGTATTTATATGCCAAAGTAGAATTAGAAAACCAGTTAGTTTATGAATGCAAATACAAAATTTAGCCAAAGAAGAAAGAAGCAGCAGCTCGATATTTCAAGAAAAAAGTATTACCATAGAAACTATATATATATATATATATATTTATCTATCATGTATTGATCAACGTACGACAACACTAGCCAGTGAAATTACTGAAAAGCTCATAAAATTGGTGCATTACGTTTTGTACAAAGAAAAGCTTCGACTCACTGACTCATACTTTGGTCTCTAAGAAGTAGGTCGACGAAACAGCCAGACCAGCCGAGTCGAAAGTCCGCACGAGCCGCTGCCTCTTTCCTGGTGATTCCATCCAACAAAACTCCAAATTAAAAGGATCTAACTGCTCAATGCACTTGCTGATGTCTGATGGATATCCCATGTACATCCCTCCAGGTAGCAAAGTAATCTCATATCCTCCATCAAACTGAAGCAAGTTGCTATTCGCTACTCCTGTCCAGTGGATCGTTGTTGTCGTGCTAGTTCCGGTTTTCGTTGATATATTATCCTATGAAGATAAGAAACCATTGATACAAAAGTCTTTGAACAAATTTATATATATATAGTCTTTCGAAGAAAATGTAGCAATACTTAGAAAACATTTCTTCCGCAGTACCTTTTGACATTGAATAAAAAAATACTACATAATTTTAGCGTCGTCTAACCAGGAATTATTTTAGTGCTTATAAGACACACTGTTATGTAATAGATGTTGATGTCCGCATGGATAAAGATAAGACACCAATCCACGCACGCCATGCAACCCTTGAAATCCATTAGCTACAAGTTCAGCTCCAGTTATCTAGATCCATTTTTCCAAAACATTTGTTGGAATTACCTCTACCATAGACTCTGAAACATACCTGAACCAGCTGACCATTATTGTCCATTTCAAGGAGGACAACCGTATCAGCCTCATCGAGCGTTGCTCCATACACCCCGCTCCTCTTCGTCACAGAATGGCCCTCCCACCTTCCAAGCAGAGCATTTATCCTATCGTTGCTGGGATTCTAGTGACAAAGGATAAATGGTATACCTTTTCATGACCCTGTCGTAAGTTCATCGATACGAAGATTACAGCACTTGACCATGAGAACTCACCTCTGGATCATCAGTTGAAGAGTGTGTAAGTGGCACTATGGAGCCCTGATTTTCATGAAAAACAATAAGTGTATCGAGCACTCCATTTGGGTCCATTATGTGGAAAGCTCTTACTCGACCATTGCCATCAAGAGAGTAAATACAATTCTCACAGACAATAGATGGTTTCCGTGAAGGAATCTTCAAGTTTCTGTTTAAGTCAAAATAGATACGGTAATCTTACTATGAGGACATCATATGCAGGTAATCGCCTAAGATAGTGAAATCCTAATATTGTTACCTGGGGGATTCTTCACCAGTGTCATCTTCTCCGAGCACACCGGCTCGAAGGACAGTCTCCAGCATTCCAGCAGTCTGATATCTCAATGCAAATGCCTTCTGCTCAGGAAAGAACCCTATCTGTGCACTAAACAATATAACCCCTTAGGAATGCTCGGACCTTGGAGCCAAAACAAAATAAATGTCCACGAACTTCAGCCCACCTGCTGATATTTATCTACAGTGAACATGTTGGTCTCTTTGATTTTGTACTCCGCCCACTCCGGTTCGGGATCCTCCTCGTCCGCAAATGTTATCCCGGACGTAGCCTGCTTGATATACAGCCTACAAATCACAATTGCAGATACATCATTCAGGGATCAGGGTCCAAGGATAGGATCCGAAACAGCAATGTAGGCCAGATTGATTGAAGAAATAAGCTTAGAATTTCAGTGTATTGAAAATGGGGAGGAGTGAACAATGTAACTGAAAAGAATGGGAACTAAAGCAGAGCAGGATTCGACATTGGGGGTGAATATCAATAGCAATATCAGTATGGCCGGGAGCATTACGATTGCATGAGGCTGATGAGGTCGCCCTCCCCGTAGGTGCTGGCGGACAGCCGCGTGCTGATCTCCTGCTGCACCCTCCCGTGCGCATCGAATTGCTGCACAGAGACAATGTTTAAGCAAAGTACGGACCCGGAAACAGGGAAAGGTTGGAGATTAGGAGGCGGAGGGCGGCGCGTACGTACGTAGAAGATGCCGTTCCACTTGCCGACGTTGAGGTCGAAGAAGCTGCAGAGGTTGTCGATGCTCATGGCCTCGTCCTCGTCCACCTCCGGCGCGCCCGTGACGGCCGCCCGGGCGCAGAGCCGGCCGCGCCGGAGCTGGGCGAGGCGTTGGTGGGCCGGCGCGGCGGCGCAGGGGCGTCGGCTGCTCCGTGGATGCGGGACCGCGGAGGCGGCCAGCCGGAGGCCCGCGAGGGTTTCCGCCATGGCCAGTGGGGGAGTGAAGCGGGAGGAGAGAGGTGTTGGTGTTTTTGCGTTCAGCTGCCCTCTGAACCTTATCGATTCTGACCCTCGCCGTTGGTGGAGACGTATTGCACGTCAACTACGTATTCGCCATGCCAAAGCGGATTTTCGTGTCCTACTTCTAAGTTCTAACATATGCAGCCTCTAGCAGAAAAGGAAAATACAGCGCTGCGCCTGCAGGATCAAGCTCAACTCCACACTTCCATCTGAAAAAATGTCACAACTCTACACAACTGCATATAAAATACAATCATTTGCTCGAGTCAAGGCACGGCACACCAGGATCCAGATGAATAGCAGGCAAAAGATGGTCGCCTATGTAATGTGACAACAACAAAGCCTAAACATACATACAACAAAACACAACATACTACAGCGGCAGGGCTCGATTAATTGTACAAGTAGTCGGCTGGACCGGTCTGGGTAAGAAGAGAGCTTCTACTCTCAGGGAGACTTCTTCCTTTTGGAATCCCGCATCGTTTCGATAAATATCTGGTGCCCCTCCACCTCCAGCCTGACCAACAGAAACAAAACACACAAGGGTGTTAACTGCTTAACAAAAAAACGGACTAGCACGTGCTTTCTTATACTCCCTCCGTTCCAAATTTCCAAATTTGAACTAAAACCACGACGAGTAATTTGGAACAGAGGGAGTAGAACCGAAAAGAGAAGGGAGGACGCCAGTGACCATAGTGCTACAATAGACAAATGCCATATTCCAGATAGAAGCGCAACAGACACCAAACCCAAGGCAGATGCCAATCATAAGCCCGCAATGATCAATGTGCAGAACACCCGGGCTAAGACTAGGGCAACTATGTAGCCAAAATCAAGAGAGGGTATTTTGTCGACGGGGTAGCAAGAACCATGTTTAGCATAAAGTTTCAGGCTGCCAACAAGCTCAATAATGATGAGGAAACTTTTTTGGTAGGGCCCAGTCAACATGTGCACACTGCACATTAAACTTGCAAGTGCAGACATATCTAGTCGATGCTAATCTCATTTGCAGTCATTTTTCATGCATAACTGAATATAGGTGAAGGCATGTGACTATGTCAATTATTTTTAGCAGCAGTATCTCAATGGTAGTTGTTGTGCTTAACAAATTCAAGATGAATAGAATGTTACTAATGATAAAGCAATAAGAAGAGTTGTGATTTAGTAACCACTCACACTCTGTCTGCTCCTTGATGAGTAAAGTTTGAAGCAACTGCCAAAAGTTGGCCACTATGGTTATACGCCATTGACGCCACACTGCCCGAAAAGCTAGGAAACTGCACGGGTAAAATGATTATACTTTCAAGTTACGAACCGAAGAACAAAAAAGGAAGTACAGTACGTGATAGTAAAAATACAATTGAAAACAAAACTATCACAGGCAGGGCCCAAAAGTTTACTTTTATGTTTAGTTGTTCATGGCAGCATCAATCATGTAATACGTGCAATATTAAGTACAGATATTTAGCAAGTGTTCAGTACCTAAGAAACCTTGTGAAGAACAAATGAATAATATTGATCAACCAGATGTTTCTCCAAAATATAACAGAAACAGCCCACTTCTTTCGGTTTACAGAATATTGTGTTCTTCTAATGGTAATTTTGTATATTTGTGTAACATATGTCCAATGTGTATGTAAATGTGAAGTGGTCTTTTTACAATGGTTTCTCAGAAAAAATTATACTAATAGGAATGGTACTCCTACCATGATGCTCATATTTCCAATCTATTCACGACAGTTAGCTAATAGATAAAGTTTAGCAGGAGGACCTTGGGTAAGACACCACTCTCAAGTGATGTGACACGTTTAGTGAATTTTCCACCCATGTAACTACTTCCTTTTTAGGTCAAGCAGTCTATAATCAAGATGTAATTTTTAGAAGAGCCAGATATTACCTCAAGCAGCTTCTTTTTTGATAAAGCATCCCAGGCAATGGCATATCCTTCATTATCTCCAGTAACAAAAGTTTGCTTGCTGCCAACCAGAGCATACAAATTTAATTTCACTTTGAGAAGCATTGTAGTAGGAAAATGTGCAATTACAAGACTTACGATGGATGAACTGCTATACTATTTATGGGAACTAAACTGGATGTTCCATCTTTTGATCTTGGGTGACATCGAAATGTATATCTGCAAAAGCATAAATATCTCAAGAAGTTACATAGGTAATTGGTACTTCAGGTAAATCTACTTTGTTCTAGGCTTAGATTAGTCCCCCTACTTTAAAAATGCCAACTATGTTCCACAGTCAGCCCTTCGGTGAATGAATATAAGATGGGCAGGAAACTGAAGCAAATGAGCAACTTATCTACTTCAGATAGAGGTTACATGACATACTCAGCAATTTTGGCATATAATGTTACTCATGTTGATTTCGATTTTATTGCCTTTTACATATATGCATAATAGATACTTCCATTAGTAACAAGTGAGGCAATATGAGAAAGAGACCTAAAATGTCAATTACGGCTGTACATCATCCCAATGCAAATAAACCGGAAAAAAAAGAGAGCAGAAAGGAAGTACCAAAACTAACCCCATGTCATTGTCTACTTTATGGTCAAAATACTTCAACGCAACAGTTCCATCCATAGATCCAGCCGCGTAACCTAATAAAAAAGGTGTATCCAGCCATCAGTCAGAAATCAAGATATCTGTAATTAAAAAACAGCTACTTTAGATCAACAAATAGCACTTATTCAAGTCATTAAGCATTCAACAAAATATGTATGTGTATATATACTAGACTCCACCATCTTCCCTTGCACGATTCTGCTTCAAACATAATAACTAGCAGTTCCTAAAGAAACGTGAAATATCCATACCGTTCCACTCTGCAGAAGCACAAAGACACCGTATATGATGCCTCAGGGGGGAATCTTTTGCCTTAATCGAAGCTGTTAAATTCCTCATGTCATACCAGTAAACATCATTCTCAACTGTGACTAATATATACATGCCACAGACTGAAAGTGATACCACCACTGAATCTAACATGAAAGTGTGGTTAGGGTTTACACTTCTTGTGTGTGTATCCCAGAAAAGTAACTTTTTGTCAAGGCTAGAAGTTACCAATTGACCTGAAAATAACGTAAAAGGTACTATTAGTAAATGCATGCTCCAATGGTAGAAGTAAATACATTAAGAAGCAACTTCGACTGTTTTGATTAATGAAAAAATCAGTACATAGATATTTTGTATTAATCAGTAATGTCATAGTTTACAACTAAAAACCTATGAAGCTAAACCATCACTCCACCACCATCCCAGTGGTACTGTTTGAATTGGGCATTAAAAAGCTTACGTTCATAGTATAATTTCCTATTCAGTAAATGAGGATACGATACACACTGTTTTATAAAGGCATCTAATGCTCCAGGAAAAACACCCAAGAAATCGGAGAGGAGATCATTAAAATTGGCAATGCAACTGACCAGTAATCTGGGAGAACTCAGTGCTGACAACCACATCGTCATGCAGACCCACTGTATCTTGAGCCCCTGAATTCAAGTCATACCTGGGAATACTCTCATCAGCGTAAATACTAATGCATGTAGTTCCCATATAAAATAGAGAAGGCCAGGATTGAGACATTATTTTTTAGTGCAAAATGTAAAACAGCAGTGACGGGGCACACCAAACTTTCCTACTTCAGTTCTGATGTATATTCAATAGTGTTAATGCAGTGAAATTGTAAAAACCAAGGCAGTTTATCTGTTTGGGCTTGTTGGCTTGTAGAGTTTTACTTCTGAATTTCATGTAAGGGATGGTTGTTGGAATCGAAAAGAAAATTGGTGGAGGAAGGGCTGAGGGCTGATGAAACTAGTCATAAATCCATGCATCTGCTTCATCTGCACGGGCTAGTTTTTCAAGGACAAACAAACAGTAAAGAAATGGTGTGCTTACAATGTGGCATACAATTGCACATAGGAATGTGAAATGTAGAAAAAACATGTTAATACATTTTCAGAATATTACTCTTAATCAAAAATAAAAATAAAAGCAATTAGCATAAGTTACAGTTGATCCAGTATAGGCGTGGTATTGTTTGTTTCTCGCTTAATGTGGAAACTTCTGCATCTATTTATAAGGCCAGATGGAAAGAAGGTACACACAAATAGATATACTGGAGATAGGGGAGTGATTGCTTCATGTTCTGAACATTACATTTATACACATATGACAGAAATAACTCAACCGGGATTCATTAAATCTAACATGTCGATAAATTGGATCTTCTAATTGCCTCCATCGCCACTATTTGATCTACACTCTTTCTCTTTTCTATATGCAGTTGGCATGCAGCATTAAAATTTCAACTTTCTTCTGCCCAATACTACCTAAAACAGATAGCTAAAAGCAAAACACATAAAAGTGACTCAAACAAAACGTATTATCAGAATTCCACCCATAAAGCCAAGCAGCTCACATAGATGGGATTACATTTGTTTTGTCTAATATTTTTCATTTCCATTGTATACTTCAATTTATCTGCTGAAATAAAGTACATAGATATGTAACTGAAATTATTCTAATTTCAGAGTTTACCTTAAATAATTACAAAGGTAAATAAGACAATTCCTACTGCCATACTCTGAACAAATTCTACCAGGCTTTATGAAGTGTGAAAGTCGATACAAACAGATCTTCTAGTTGGATGGGTCAGATTTTATTTCTAGTTTTGTCTCTTAGAATTAATATGGAGCCTCGAAGGGGGCTGTAATCAGAATAGAGGACAGTACCCCTACATTTGGAAATGAAAAACGCTACAAACATTATGTTTCTGTCATGCTTAAGTACATGGATTTCGTGAAGTGTGGCAACTAATTGTGTTGATACCTTATTACAGATCCATCTGAACCGCCTGTGAACGCCACAGACTCATCCTTGAAGCAGCAGTCCAGAAGTGCTGCCTCGGAATTCGCCTCCAGCCGGAGAATGGATTTGTCCGCATCGTACAGCCGCAGCCCCTGCAGAACAAAGTTCCACGCGAAACTCTGTCAGGCACCTCCTCGGCAAAGATAAAGTGCCCTAATTTCATCTCAAATAAATGCATCAAATTCGGAAGCCGGGATGAGCTAAATTGGGCAAGAGTTACAGCGAATCTGCCCAAAAAATGTTCGAGGAAACACACACTTGGCAAATTGCGCCGCCCTCGAATCTGAACAGACCACAAGTAGAAGCGTGCTACTACCACCAAGAAATGGCGAAGCCAAAAAAGATAAGGAGGGGGGAGAGAGATCTCACCGAGTCCCAGGAGGAGACTATGAGGTTGTTGGAGGACGGCGCGAATCGAACCCTGGAGACGGCGCCGGCGCCAGCCGCCAGCCCTCGCCTCGCCATCGCGCGGTCTCAGAAAGTAGTGTTGAGTAAATAGGCCGTTTTTCAATTAAATTAATCCATGAATAAATCATGAGCATGACATGGACAACATTGATAACACACTGATTACGATCTAACAGAGCATGTACTACGCACATAGTAGAAACATCTACGCAGCTAGTACTGCTACAATAGAAAGAAACATGAGAGAGATAAGCGATGTATACCCTCCAATCGGCCACGCGGCAGCGGTGGCGGTGGCGGCAGCCGCGGCATCCTCGGCGGCCTTCTCAGCGGCGGCACGGTCGGCGTCGGTCAACATGGTGATGACGAAGGTGATGTGGACGTAGATGAACAGAAGCGAGCAGTCGCGTAGTCGCTACCCAAAAACCTAATCGCCCCTCTCCCGTACAGGATCCGGAGAGGCGGGGTTTCGGAGGCTTGCTCTCCCGTCAACCGTGTACGCGGTGAACGGGATGGAGTCGCCGGCGGCAGCAGCAGCAGAGGAACGACGTGAGCGTGGAGGCGGAGATGCGTTCTGTTTTTCGCGGCGGCTAGGGTTGGCAGCGCCCCACATATATATGTGCGGCCGCGCGTGGAGAGACGTGGGCTAAACCCACGTCCAAGTCTGTAGCCCATGATCCGACGTCTCAGATCATGGCCCTACCTCTCAAAGACTCTCCGTTCCTGACCGGCAAAAAGAAGCGCATAGGAGCTCAGCTCGGCTCAATCCCGCAACCCGCGGTGCGTCGTGACGAGGCGTGGCGTGGCGAGCGGAGGAGGAGGAGTGCGCGAGGGCCTCATCTCTTCTCAAGCTCCAATAGCATGAGGGAGAGAATCCCTTATAAACCACTCCAACTCTCCTTCCACTTCCGGGGTGGGACTAAACTTCCCACCACCTTGTCATGCGACCTACATGGGCCCTTAGAGATTAAATCTGAAATTGTCATATGGGCTCTAGGCCCATCTCATATTTCAACAATCCCCCACCAGATCTCAAGGGCCCACTTTGTCCTTCGTTCCAAACACTGTTTTGATATACCAGCATCTCAGTGGAGACCGATTAAGGTTGAGCTCCACCTAGACCAAGTAGTTACACTCCTTCACAACTGAACAATGGACTATGCCTTGAATTGTCAGTTTGGCGTCAAGAAGTTTCACCACAAGTCTCACTAATACGAGGCTGCCGAAGGCCGACCCCTCGGGTGGAGCATATTAGTCACACTCCTGGCCTGTTCATGAGCTTGCTAGAGATCACCCCAATCTCATAGACTGTGACCAGCAGTCGGTCTCATATAGGTGTGTTCCTCCAGAGATCGCTCTGTAGGATAGCATCTTGCTTATACATATAAGCCTTGGAACACATTAAGACAGTAGTCATCCTTCCATACAGTTTTCGAGAGTATTGCATCTCCAACGGAGTGGGTTAGTAAAGTTACTCTCCTCAGTTCACCGCTGTCTTGTTTTCCCAGGTCCTACTTCACGGGATCTCCGATCACATAGGTTGGGTTACTACCATGGCAACTCATGTGGGTCTCATACCCATCTCCCTTGATGCGCTATCTATCAGAACACGTGATAGCCCTTTAGTGAAGGGATCTGCCAGATTCTTAGCCGTTTGGATATAATCCAACTATCACTCCGGAGTTTCTCAATTTTCTGACAGCTTTCAATCTCATTCTTATGTGTTTGTTGGACTTCATGTTGTCCTTTGAACTCTTCACCTTGACAATAACTGTTTGATTGTCGCAGTTCATAAGGATGGTCGGAACCGGCTTCTCAACCACTGGCAAGTCCATCAACAGATCTCGAAGCCATTCTGCTTCGCCACCCGATGTGTCTAATGCTGTTAACTCTGCTTCCATTGTCGATCTTGTTAAGATCGTTTGCTTGCAAGACTTCCAAGAAACAGCACCACCTCCAAGAGTAAACATATACCCAGTTGTCGCCTTCATCTCATCAGCATCAGAGATCCAATTCGCATCTCTATACCCTTCAAGTACCGATGGGTATCCGGTATAGTGAAGTCCATAGTTCATAGTACCTTTCAGATAGCGCATAACTCTCTCAAGAGCACGCCAATGTACATCACCCGGTTTGGAAACAAATCGGCTCAGTTTGCTAATAGCAAATGCGATGTCAGGCCTCGTTGCGCTCGCTAGATACTGGAGTGAACCAACAATCTGAGAGTATCTCAATTGATCTATAGCTGTGCCTTTAGACTTTCGAATCAGCACACTAGAATCATATGGTGTTTGAGATGGTTTGCAGTCCAAATATCCAAAGCGACTCAACACCTTCTCAACATAATGGGATTGCAGAAGTGTAATCCCACCCTCATCATCTCTCAATAGCTTGATGTTCAAGATTACATCAGCCACTCCAAGGTCCTTCATCTCAAAGTTCTGAGATAGGAAAGACTTAACCTCCTCGATCAACTTGAGATTAGTCCCAAATATCAGTATGTCATCAACATACAAACACAGTATAACTCCTTCGCCCCCACCATAGCGATAGTATACACATTTGTCGGCCTCATTAACAACAAAGCCAACAGATGTCAACGTTTCATTAAACTTGTCATGCCATTGCTTAGGCGCTTGTCTCAGGCCATATAAAGATTTCACCAACTTACACACCTTTTCTTCCTGGCCATCTATCACAAAGCCATCAGGCTGTTGCATATAGATTTCCTCCTTTAGCTCTCTGTTCAGGAAAGCCGTCTTAACATCCATCTGATGAATGAGAAGACCATGCGAGGCCGCCAACGAGAGTAATACTCGAATGGTGGTCAGTCTGGCCACAGGTGAATAAGTGTCGAAGAAATCTTCTTCTGCTTTCTGGGCATAGCCCTTGGCCACAAGCCTAGCCTTGTACTTTTCTATCGTACAATCGGGCCTAAGCTTCTTCTTGAACACCCACTTGCATCCCAATGGTTTGCAACCATAAGGACGTTCAGTAAGCTCCCAAGTCCCATTAGCCATGATGGAATCCATCTCGCTACGGACCGCATCCTTCCAATAGTCAGCTTTTGGAGATGCATACGCTTCTGAAATAGAAGTGGGATTATCCTCCACGAGATATATGAAGAAATCATCACCAAAGGTCTTTACAGTCCTTTGTCTCTTGCCCCTACCAAGGGCTTCCTCATTATCCTCCTCAGGATTTCCATCATGTGTTTGTTTATAATATTCCATCGGAATGGCAGGTTCAGGAGTCTCCTCAGATTCCTGTCTAGAAGTGCTTTGTACATCTCTCATGGGAAAAAGGTCCTCAAAGAATGTAGCATCCTTAGACTCCATAATTGTACCGACCTTCATGTCAGGTATCTCAGATTTCACTACTAGAAATCTATAGCCAACACTATTCATAGCGTAGCCCAAATTAACACAGTCCACAGTCTTTGGTCCAAGCTTACGCTTTTTGGGGATCGGCACATTTACTTTCGCCAAGCAGCCCCAAGTTCGTAAGTACGAGAGTGTTGTCCTTCTCTTGGTCCACTTCTCATAAGGAGTGATCTCGTTATCCTTTGTCGGAACTTTATTCAGGACATGACATGATGTCATTATAGCCTCCCCCACCATGCCTTGGATAAACCCGACGTATCTAACATGGCGTTAACCAAATCAGTTAGAGTAAGGTTTTCCGCTCGGCAACCCCGTTTGACTGGGGTGAGTAGGGAGGCGTACTCTCGTGAATAATACCGTGTTCCGCACAGAAGGCATCAAACTCTTTCGAGAAGTACTCTCCACCACGATCTGACCGGACTCATTTAATGTTCTTTTCGAGTTGATTCTCAACTTTTGCCTTATAGATTTTAAAGTAGTGTAGAGCCTCATCTTTAGTATTTAACAGATACACATAGCAATATCTAGTGGAATCATCTATCAAAGTCATGAAATATTTCTTTCCACCTTTAGTCAACACACCATTCATCTCACAAAGATCAGAATGTATGAGTTCCAGTGGCGCCAAGTGTCTCTCCTCTGCTGCCTTGTGAGGCTTGCGAGGTTGCTTAGATTGCACACACGAATGGCACTTAGAACCTTTGGCTAAAGTGAAACTCAGGATTAAATTCGATTTTGCTAGCCGCGTCATAACACCGAAACTAATGTGACAAAGACGTGAATGCCAGACTTCAGATTCATTAACACTCAAATGAATATTGTTCACGACTTTATTACATAGATCTACAAGAGAAAGGCGGAACATGCCCCCGCATTCATAACCCTTTCCAACAAATAGTCCATATTTTGTAACAACTAATTTATTAGACTCGAATACCAACTCAAACCCTTCTCTACATAGAAGCGAGTCACTAACGAGGTTCTTCTTGATGGCGGGGACATGCTGCACGTTCTTCAGCTGCACGATCCTTCCCGAAGTAAACTTCAGATCGACCGTGCCAACACCAAGAACAGAAGCACTCGTGCCATTCCCCATCAGCACGGACCCGTGACCTGTGGCCTGGTAAGAAGAAAACAATGAAATGTCAGCACACACATGAACACCTGCACCTGTGTCGACCCACCAATCGGTGGATGGCCAAACTGAAAATACAACAAATAAATTACCGTACCCAGATGCACCACTCTCATTGTTGCTCACAATCATATTGACAGACTTGGAGTCCTGCCCTTGCTTCTTGTACTTGTTTGGGCACTTGTTGGCCCAATGTTCAACCGAACCACAAGTAAAGCAGCCCTCATCCTTCTTGTTCTTCTTGAAGGTCTTCTTACCCTTCTTCTTAAAGTCGGCATTCTGTTGGACACCGTTCTTTCCCTTGGGATTGTGGGAATTGGAGTTCTTCTGGTGCACCATATTGGCCACAGAAGTTCCTTTGACCCCTTTTCCGTGCGAGTCCTTTGCCCTTGAATTCTGCTCAACGCTCAGATGGCCAATGACATCCTCCACAGAGAATTCACGCCTCTGATGTTTCAGAGTGGTGGCAAAGTTCCTCCAGGAATTGGGGAGCTTAGCGATTATGCAGCCCGCGACAAACTTGCCCGGTAACTCGCACTTAAGAAGCTCAAGCTCCTTAACAATGCATATTATCTCATGAGCCTGCTCCAATACAGGACGGTTTTCAACCATCTTGTAATCGTGGAACTGCACTATAATATACATCTCGCTCCCTGCATCGGCGGCCCCGAACTTAGATTCGAGCGCCTCCCACAAGTCCTTGGCAGACCACACATGTAAATATGCGTCAACCAGCTTATCTCCAATCACGCTCAGAACTGCCCCGAGGAACACGACAGTGGCCTCCTTGAACGCCTTCTCCTGTTCAGAAGCGATCGTTCCTGTGGGAGTCACACCGGCGACCCAGAACACGTTCATGGTCGTGAGCCATAAGGTGGTTTTAGTCTGCCAACGCTTAAAGTATGTCCCCGTAAACGGGGACGGTTTCAGTGCAGCAGCAAAACCAGAATTCGAAAAACTCCTACACACATTAGGTTTTTGGATTGTTGAGTAAATAGGCAGTTTTTCGATTAAATTAATCCATGAATAAATCATGAGCATGACATGGACAACATTGATAACACACTGATTACGATCGAACAGAGCATGTACTACGCACATAGTAGAAACATCTACGCATATCGCTAGTACTGCTACAACAGAAAGAAACACGAGAGGGATAAGTGATGTATACCCTCCAATCGGCCACGCGGCGGTGGTGGCGGTGGCAGCAGCCGCGGCATCCTCGGCGGCCTTCTTGTCGGCCTCGGCCTTCTCAGCGGCGGCACGGTCGGCGTTGGTCGACATGGTGATGACGAAGGTGATGCGGACGTAGATGAACAGAAGCGAGCAGTCGCGTAGTCACTACCCAAAAACCTAATCGCCCCTCTCCCGTACAGGATCCGGAGAGGCGGGGTTTCGGAGGCTTGCTCTCCCGTCAACCGTGTACGCGGTGAACGGGATGGAGTCGCCGGCGGCAGCAGCAGCAGAGGAACGACGTGAGCGTGGAGGCGGAGATGCGTTCTGTTTTTCGCGGCGGCTAGGGTTGGCAGCGCCCCACATATATATGTGCGGCCGCGTTCCTGACCGGCAAAAAGAAGCGCATAGGAGTGAGCTCGGCTCGACTCGATCCCGCAACCCGCGGCGCGTCGTGACGAGGCGAGCGGAGGAGGAGGAGTGCGCGAGGGCCTCATCTCTTCTCAAGCTTCAATAGCATGAGGGAGAGAATCCCTTATAAACCACTCCAACTCTCTTTCCACTTCCGGGGTGGGACTAAACTTCCCACCACCTTGTCATGCGACCTACATGGGCCCTTAGAGATTAAATCTGAAATTGTCATATGGGCTCTAGGCCCATCTCATATTTCAACAAGTAGGAGCAAGGGTTTGGGAGTTTTGAGTTCTCCCGGCGCGCTCCTGGGAAGATGGCAGCGCCGCCGCTTCTTGCCGCTACCTTCCCCCGAACAGCTGGCTGCGGCGTCCCACAACGATGGAAGAGACGGCGGGCGCGCGGAGGAGTTGCGCCGAGCCGGAGCGCTGCCGTCGGTCGCGGCGTCCCCCGGAGTGGCGGGGAAGGCGACGGAGCAGGCGGAGGTTGGCTTGCCTCAGAGGGTGTGGCGGCGGTTGGGGATGAACGGGATGCGCGAGGGCGGGCGCGTCGGGTGAATTGAATTTGGGTCGACCTGGGCGCGGGATGGCTTGTGTTTCTTTTCTCGTACTTGAAAATTTGCTCATTCGCCACAAGGGTAAGGTGGTATTTTCATATGCATAGCCAACTGTATTCTCCATACATTGGTTAATTCCACACCTAAAAACTTTCTGTAGTTGGAAAGAACTTGATGTAGTCGTAGGCTCGTAGCTAATACTCTATTAGCTAATGTTTGAGTAGGGCGTTTTGGTGCCCAGGCTCATCTGCACCCGGTTAGATTTTTTTTAATAAAAAATTCAAAATAAATTCAAAAAATTCCAAATAAAATTTGTGTGGTAGACAATTTGATGCGTGAGGCCCGCTCCAAATTTCAAGTCATTTGAACATATGAGCAGCTCTCAGAAAAAAAGACAAATCGGGCCAAAACAGTAAACATTTTTACAGACCCTCAATTTGTCTTTTTTGCTGAGAGCTACTCATATGTCCAAATGATTTGAAATTTGGAGCAGGCCTCACGCATCAAATTTTCTACCACGCAAATTTTATTTGGAATTTTTTGAATTTTTCTAGTATTTGTTTTGATTTTTTTTGTCGACGCGGATGCAGATGAGGTCGGGTGCAGAAATGGATTTTGCCTAATGTTTGCCTATTTTCCCAAAGTAACGAAGCCTTCCAAATTGGAGATACCAAAAAAAGGCTCGTGTCACCCGTGCCGCCCGTGTCTGGCGGCACGGGGAAAACCCTTACCGCCGCCGTCAGTAGGCCTCCCCCTCCCCCCCCACACACACTCACTCGCCGCTGTCCGAGGGCCCGCGCGGCAAAGTTGTGCTGACTTCAGGGGAGGTGGCAGCATGGCAGTAAGACATCTCCAGCCGTTGGCCCCCTAGGGGGCGCGTAAAATCGCCGCCTGGGGACGAGCCGGCGCTAAACTCAGCGTGTGGGCTTACGGATTCCCAGCCGCCGGCCCCAGGGTCGCCCCCAGAAGCCTTTTTTTAAGGAATTCGGCAAAGTTCGGCAAACTGGACAAATATTCGGCTAAAGTTCGGTAAAATGGAAAAATATTCGACATTACATAACAAAGTTTTTTTAAAAACGCCGCAACTACAACTACGGGGCGAAGAAGTCGCTAGGCGTGGCGAAGTCGCCGACGTCGCCGCCATCGTCGCCGTCGTCCTCGTCGGCCTCCTCCTCCTTGACACGGCCGCCTTTGCTGGACCCCTGCCCGGCGTCGCCCTGGCGGACCGGTGGCGGCGGCGCGTCATCGTCGCTGTCGTCGAGGACCACGACGTCGCCCTCATCGCGGCCACGACGCCGAGCGGTGAACTGCTCGTAGGCGCAGCACTGGCGCTCCAGCTCCGTCCGCGCCCAGTTTTCACGCGCCCACTTCAAGGCCGCCTCGTCGTCGAGCTCCTCCTTGACGCCACCGGCGAGACCTGGCTCCGTCTTCACGACGGCGAGACCCGGCTCCGTCTTCACGACGGCGAGGCCCAGCTCCGTCTTCGGTTTGACGTAGCGGGGAGGAGTCGAGGAGGAGGCGCGCCCGCCGCCCTCATTGATGATGATGCCGGCTCTGCGGGTGTGCCGGCCGAGCGGCGTCTCCACTGCAGGCTCGGCCTTGACACCGAACACCGCCGGCGAGCTGGAGGAGTGGGAGGAGAAGCGGGAAGAGGAGTGCGAGGAGGAAGACGAGGAGGAGCCGAACCTCCTGGGCATCCATTGCCCGGTGCTCCAGCGGGGGACCAGGGCGGCAGTCGCGGCAGGGTATGCCAGCGGCGGGTCGTTGTCGCCCTCAAGGTACTGGAGAACCTCGTGGAGCGTGCGGCCGAGGGCGCCCCACCATAGGCGGCGCCCCTCGCTGTTCTTGATGCCCCCCACCACCGGTGCCCCGTTGGTGGATGCCAGCCGCTGCGCCTGCTGGCGCTGGAAGTACACCGCCCACGACTCGTGGTTGTCGGCGGCGTACCGCGGGAGGGCGAGCTGCTCCTCCGTCAGCGACGCCGGCACGCGGTCGACCTCGGCAGCGAAGAGTTGTCGGGACAATTTAAGCAGAATAAAATATCTATTATCGATTTTTTAGAATCGAATTAGTCTATTTTTTTGCTATTTTGTACTGTATAATTCCTTTGTTTATGGGATCATTTTCCCCGAGGGTTTCCAATCAATGGGGGCGTAGTATAGGTCATTGTTTTATAGGCTTTCTCATATTCATTCGGAAGAGTTTAGGTAAGACTTTCAAAGAAAGGTAATTTTCCCAACCAATAAGTATTGGGCTCCCAAGTAAACAAAGCGAAGGATCAAGTAACCAACATGTTGCGGAGCAGGGAAGTAAACCCAGTAACCCATCCCAATCCTTGCTTTCATTCAAAATGGTGAATTTACTCGAATATTCGTTCAATGACTCAATATTTAGTAATCAAATCATGCGTTGGTTGGTTAGTGTATCACGACCGGGGACACCTGGCACTGACTCATTCTTGTCTTCTTCAAAACCGAAACAGATAGGTTGTCTTAAAGATCATTTCTATAGCGAGAAGGAGGAACTTTCTTACTAAGGCAACTTGTTGGGGATATTACTACTAGGTGTAAACCGGCCAAGGAAGCCGGGTTATCCCCATAATGGATTGTTTATACTTAAAAGCCCATGAAGACAAGGAATAAAGCGGTTTACTACAGAGACTCGAAGGCCCAAGGCCCAAAGGTAGATTAGGGCCTGTAGCTATAAACCGCCATGTAGTACATGACTTGTATTGTAAGATATGACAAAGTAGAGACCGAGCCGATATGTGTATAAACCGGCATCGAGACTCTATAAGCCGGCGGGCGTCGACCTGTGTATATAAAGGCACGACCCGGCGGCGGTTCAAAGACAGACAACAACTCGAGACCCAGGCAAAGCGTATTCGCTCCCTGGTCATCGAAACCCCAGCAATTCCATCACAACTAGAAGTAGGCTTTTACCTTCATCGTAAGGGGCCGAACTAGTATAAAACTCTCGTGTCCCTTGTCCGGTTTAACCCCTTTAAGCTAACCCGTTGCGATGGCTCCACAACTAAGTCCTTTCACTAGGACATCTGCCGTGACAATTCCACGACAGTTGGCGCCCACCGTGGGGCTATCGCGCGATGGTTTCGAGTTCTTGAAGGGCAATTTTGAAGGGCTCAAGGGATACGCCGTGGGCCGTATGACCAAGAGTCGTCGCGGCAAGCTCTACATCGACGATGCAGGCTGGGGCCCCGAGGCCGGCTCAATCGAGTACGGGTACCGGGTCCCCTTTGGAGGAATTCACGTCTTCATCGGCAAGATCGGCGAACCGGGCCCTGAGCCGGACATCTGCACCGACTTCGTCGAGACGGCTCAGCGTGCAAGCCCTGCCCGGGTTCAGCCCGCCGTGAAGCGTGCGTTCGTAGGATTCATCAATGGTGCGGAACTTGAACCGGCGTCCGATGGCGAGACCGTCGTCTACTCAGATGGCGAGTCATCCACCGGGGAGACCGAGTCACTGTACCAACTGCAAGATGGCCAGTTTGGGGGGTATTCCGATGGCGACAATATTCCGGACCCCTTTGAACCAGCGAACCGAGTTGCGATCTTCATGGCTGGAACTCAGCCCACGTTGCAATCTTCAACCGCGGCAACAATAATTTCCGGATCGGCAGCTGGGGCGGGAGGCCCCGCGCGCCAACCGGCCCAAATCTTGTCCGATTTATTGGACGCCTGGACGACCTTACTGACCACACGAGTTACCGCCGACACCCAATATCAGCATAATGCGGAGGTGGCTAAGCTGCAGGATCAGATAACTCAAGCTAAGGAGGACTTAGCGGCTGAAGAAACCAGGATGGCTGAGGAGCGGGCCGCTTTAGAGGCACAAGCACAGCGGATTCAGGAGGAAAATTACCGACTCCTGTTGGATCAAAATGCTTCAAACGACGTGTTAAGGAGAAGGCATCGGTCACGACTACCACCGGTTTATGAGGCAATGAATCTCTTTGGCACGCCAGGAGCAGGAACCAGTAATCCGGCGGCGGTGAACCGGATTGAATCGCCGAGGACCGGAGCACCGGATCAGCCACGGGTGACAGATCCCCCTCGATGGACCCATAACCCGCTGCAGATTGTACCGGCGCCGCCAGGTCACTTCTCCACCCCTTTGGATAATATGATCGCTGCCGCATCACGATTAGCCGCTATTCCAATGGAGGGTGAATCCCCAGCGCGGTTGAGACGCGGTGTGCTAGGGATCTTCTTCAGACGGCTATGGTGCAGCAGCAGGCTTATTCATACAGCCGAGACAGAATTCATTCAACCCCACGCCCGAGCTGGAGTTATAGCAGGCACATCGATGAACCGGCTGTGTCAAGCAGTGTGCGGAACCGAGACGCTCCTCGAGGACCTAATCCGGCGCGTGGTGGGGCAAATGCTCAGGATGTGGTGAACAACAGAGCACGTCGAGAAGCCGAGTTAGCAGCGCAGGACCCTCAGCTCACTCCGGTTCGTCCGATGGCTTCCGTAGAGCAAGGCCTTACTTTCAGCTCTTGGGGGGTGCCCTGCCTCGTCCCGGCTTTGCGCAATGTATGACTGCCCAAGGATTTCAAGGGCCCCCGTAAGGTGCCTAATTATACCGCTGATGTGCCTCCCGAGTCATGGATTGAGAGTTATGAGATGGCTATGGAGATGTTAGATGTGGATGAAGCGGCCTGCGCGAAATATTTCGCTATGATGTTGGATGGAACAGCTCGCACGTGGTTGAAAAGCTTACCAGTTAATTCCATTGGGACATGGGCTGAGCTAAAAGCCCGGTTTATAGCAAACTTCAAAGACACGTGCAAGCAACCTATGTCAGTTGTGGACTTAGCCGCCTGCGTTCAGGGAGAAGGCGAGTCAACAACCCGTTGGGTGCGCCGGGTTTCAGAGACCTTACATTCTTCAGATCGCATCAATGCCGACTCAGCGATTATAACATTGGAGGGGAATTGTCAGTTTCAGCCTTTAAAATTGAAGTTGGGACGGCTCAAGCGTCACTGCAATGACATGGGAACACTTATGGCTGCTCTGGTTAAGTATGCTGATTCTGATAGTACCAAGGACCCCGAGTCTGACGATGACAAACCGGGGAAGGGAAAGAAGAGCGGCAACGCCAAGGGGCAGCAGCATAACCCGACGGGCCACAATAATAATGGTAAGCGGAAAGCAGATCATAATTCAGATTTTGTGGCTAACACCAATACACAGGGTAATGGTCAGCGTCGTAAAGGAAAGCCGCCCCCAAGAAGGGCAGAGCCCCGTCCTAATTCGGAGTGCCTGAATTACCTGTTGAACCAGCCCTGCCCGAAGCATCCTGGAACGCAGGACAAACCGGCCACGCACCTCTCGAAAGATTGTTATATCATGCGAGAATTCAAAAATTCAGACTTCTTCCGGAATGATCATGGAACATCCGGCGGTTCAGGACCCGGGTCCTATGGGCCGGGTTATGGAGGAGGCAACTCCGGTTCAGGATTCCAAGGCAATCAGGGTGGACATGGCAATCAAGGCAATCAGAGCAACCAGGGTGGTTATAACCAACAAGGACCGCAGCAGCAATAGTCAGGGTACCAAAGTCACCCAAAGCAGTTGAATAGTGGACAATACCACGTTTTCACCACCAGCTTATGCAAACGCGATCAGAAGCTTCATAAACGAGCGGTGAACTCGGTTGAACCGACAGTGCCTCGTTATTTGCGATGGTCTGAGCAGCCTATTGTCTGGAGCCGAGAGGATCACCCGCCCCGGGTTGACAATCCGGGTCATTTTGGCGTTGGTGGTGGCGCCTCAGGTTGGAGGTTATAAGTTCACTAAGGTGCTCATGGACGGAGGCAGCAGTATCAACATCTTATACTATGACACCTTCCGTCGTATGGGGTTGACAGATAAGAATCTTAAACCGTCGAACACTGTTTTCCATGGTGTGGTGCCTGGCAAATCAGCCTATCCGGTTGGTAAAATAGCTCTGGAAGTCGCTTTTGGAGATGAGTATGACTCAAGATCAGAGACATTGACTTTCGAAGTGGTGAAAATCCAAAGCCCGTACCATGCCCTGTTTGGACGGCCGGCTTATGCTAAGTTCATGGCATGACCCTGTTATGTTTATCTGCAGCTCAAGATGCCGGGTCATAAAGGGACTATCACAGTACATGGAAGCCGCAAGATCGCTTTGGAGTGTGAGGAAGGTGATGCGGCCTATGCTGAGTCGGTTTGTGCAGCAGAGGAGTTGAAGTTCTATAAGAACAACGTTGATCCGGCGGACATGACTTCTTTGAAGAAACCAACCACGGAGCATGATCCGGCCTTGAAGTTTAAATCGGCTGATGAGACTAAGATGGTTGATTTTGTGCCCGGCGATTCATCCAAACAGTTCGTCATCAGTGCAAATCTGGATCCAAAATAGGAAAGCGCGCTCATCGAGTTCATCCGTGAGAATCGGGATATCTTTGCATGGAAGCCTTCTGACATGCTAGGTGTACCGGGGGAACTCGCTGAGCACACCCTTAATATTGATCCCAAGTTTAAACCGGTCCGACAATTCCTCCGCCGGTTCAATGAAGAGAGGCGCAAGGCTATTGGTGAGGAGGTAGCCCGGCTCTTGGCGGCAGGGTTCATTGTTGAAGTTTTTCATCCGGAGTGGTTGGCTAATCCAGTGCTGGTGCTTAAGAAGAATGGCACCTGGCGTATGTGTGTGGATTACACGGATTTGAACAAAGCGTGTCCGACCGATCCTTTTGCCCTCCCCCATATCGATCAAATCATTGATGCTACGGCGGGTTGTGAGCGTTTGAGTTTTCTGGATGCTTATTCAGGTTATCATCAGATTAAGATGGCAGTTAAGGACCAGGAGAAGACAACTTTTATAACTCCCTTTGGAGCCTTCTGCTATGTGTCTATGCCCTTTGGGCTCAAGAGTGCCCAGGCAACTTATCAGCGTTGTGTTGAGAATTGTCTTCATAACCAGATTGGGCGCAACGTTCATGCTTATGTGGATGATATTGTGGTGAAGTCCAGGAAGGAGGAAACATTAATAGATGACTTAAAGGAGACCTTTGATAACCTCCGGGTTTATAAGATGATGCTCAACCCGGCCAAGTGTGTTTTTGGTGTGCCAGCAGGCAAGCTTTTGGGTTTTCTGGTGTCTAACAGGGGCATTGAAGCTAATCCGGAGAAGATCAAGGCTATTACTTCACTGACTAAACCGAAGTGCATCAATGATGTTCAGCGACTGGTAGGCCGGATTGCAGCATTGAGCCGGTTTATAAGTCGTCTCGGGAAGAAGGCCATCCCTTTATATCAAATGCTGAAGAAAACAGACAACTTTGTCTGGAGTGATGCGGCTAATGAAGCGTTTGAGGCTCTAAAGCGGCAGCTTGCCGAACCACCTATTCTTGCTGCTCCCATGGACAAGGAACCATTGCTGTTATATGTGGCTGCTAATGCTCGAGCTGTCAGCGTGGCTATTGTGGTGGAGCGCAAGGAGGCAGGAAAGGAGTATCCGGTTCAACGTCCGATTTATTATATCAGTGAGGTGCTCATTGAGTCAAAACAGAGATATCCACATCGGCAGAAGCTTGTATATGGGGTTTTTATGGCGAGCCGGAAGCTGAAGCAATACTTTCAGGGCCATCCCATTACTGTGGTCAGTTCTGCTCCTTTGGGAGATATCATCCAGAACAGAGAAGCGACTGGCCGGGTTGCTAAGTGGGCTATTGAGCTTGGGCCTCACGGATTAAAATATATGCCTCGCATGGCCATCAAGTCTCAAGCACTCGTGGATTTCATCAATGACTGGACAGAGTTGCAGGTGCCGGAAGATAGACCGGATAACACATACTGGACGATTCATTTCGAGTGGTTCTTACTTCCCCTCGAGGTGACAAATTTTGTTATGTTCTCCGCTTGATGTTTCCTTCTACTAATAATGCAGCTGAGTACGAGGCCCTGCTCCATGGTCTCCGGATGGCTAAGGAGATGAATCTGAGCCGGGTTAAATGTTTTGGTGACTCGGACCTAGTGGCTCAACAAGTTTCTGGTACTTGGGATTCCAAGGACCCCCTCATGGCAGCGTATCGTCGAGAGGTGGATATTGTTGCATGTCATTTCAAGGGTTATCAGGTTGATCATGTAGACCGGTGAAAGAATGAAGCGGCGGACGCTTTAAGCGGGTTGGGCTCCCAGCGCAAACCGGTGCCGCCCAATGTTTTTATTGATGTTTTGCATAACCCATCGGTCAAGCTACCCACGGAGGAGGACTTAGCTATTCCTGATCCGGAGGCTTAGTTGGTGGCGGCGCTTCATGTCATCCTGGATTGGATGATCCCATATTTGGCGTATATGAACCGGGGTGAGTTACCAGAGGATGTCTGGCCAGGCAGATAATCCGGCGTTCCAAGTCCATGACTATTGTCAATGGCGAGCTACATCATTGTAGTGTCTCAGGGGCTTTTCAACGTTGTGTTTCTCCTGAAGAAGGTCGTGAAATTTTACGCGAGATTCACGAAGGTGATTGTGGTCATCATGCCGGTTCAAAGTTCCTGGTGGCTAAGGCTTTTCGTCACGGTTTCTATTGGCTGACGGCTCATGCTGATGCTGAGGACTTGGTCAAAAGGTGCGATGGTTGTCAGAAGTTTGCACGTCGGGCTCATGTTCCGGCTCAGGAGCGGAGGATGATTCCAATTACCTGGCCATTTGCAACCTGGGGGCTTGATATGGTTGGACCCTTTAAGAGGTCTAAGGATAAGAAGACCCACCTCTTGGTGGCGGTTGATAAATTTACCAAGTGGGTGGAGGCAGAACCAGTTAGCAAATGTGATGCAGCCACGGCGGTTCAATTTATGAAGAAGGTGATATTCCGTTTTGGTTTTCCACACAGCATTATAACAGACAATGGCACGAATCTTTCCAAGGGTGCTATGGAGGAGTTCTGTCAAAGAGAACACATCCGTCTCGATGTGTCTTCAGTGGCCCACCCCCAGTCTAATGGTCAAGCGGAGAGAGCTAATCAGGAAATCTTGAAGGGGATCAAGCCCCGGCTTATGGTTCCTTTGCAGAGGACACCGGGTTGTTGGGTTGAAGAGCTGCCTTCCGTTTTATGGAGCATTAACACCACCCCAATAGATCTATGGGTTATACACCCTTCTTCATGGTTTATGGAGCGGAAGCTGTCCTTCCAAGTGATATTCGTCATGACTCACCACGAGTGGCAGCTTATGTTGAAGCGGATAATGAAAGAGCACGCCAGGATGCATTGGACCTGTTGGATGAGAAACGGGACATAGCGGCGGCTCGCTCAGCGATTTATCAGCAAGACCTGCGGCGTTATCACAGTCGCCGGGTTAAAAGCAGAACTTTTCAAGAAGGCGATCTAGTGCTCCGGCTTATCCAAGATCAGACCGATATGCACAAGTTATCCCCGCCTTGGGAAGGGCCCTTTGTGGTCAGCAAGAATCTGAACAACGGATCATATTACCTCATTGATGTTCGAGAGCATGAAGACTCACACAAGTCAGAGGAGGAGACGATCCGGCCGTGGAACATAGCTCATCTACGGCCGTACTACACCCGAGCCATAGGCTCCTATCATGTACATATTTTGACGATGTATATATTATGATCAATATAATAAACCGGAGCCCCAGCTAAAGCGGGGTATCTGCTGTTCTTCTTATATCATGAGTGGTTACACAGAGGATTCAGTTTGTGAAGCGACATCTGGTTTACCCTTTGATTCAGCTTTACAGCTGTCTATTCAATCTAAGTCACTTGGGGGCTTGGTTGTATTCAAACCATAGCTACACCTCTTGGCTGGCTCAAAAGCCACGATAGTAAGTCACTTGGGGGCTTGGTCGTATTCGAACCATAGCTACACCTCTTGGCTGGCTCAAAAGCCACGACAGTAAGTCACTTGGGGGCTTGGTTGTGTTCAACCATAGCTACAACTTTTGGCTGGCGCAATGCCATTACTTAGGGGCCAAAGAGTGTTGTCAAGAGCAACTCAAACATAGGCACCCGTTGAGCACAGCTCAAAATGTTGCTTGGGGATTCTTTGCTATCGCAATGAACAAGGAAATCTACACTTGCAATAGGCTATCAAGCCGTGGCTTGGAAGCCTGGTACATACACCTAAAACCCCGGGTTAACCTGCCTTCATTAAGTAAGTCACTCCACCCAGGTAAGCCTGGTATGACCCGCCAACTTGACAAGTCAATCGCATATGACCATGAACTTGTCAATGATAGACCGGCGATTGGTTAAAGATGGAGGACCATCTTAAAAGGCTTTGTAAAACAGTTTAACTCAGTGGCCTGGCAGCCCATGAAAAGCCTCGCATTTGGGCCTGGCAGCCCTTGAAAAGCCTCGACGACAAGTTTTTTTTCTTCTCTGGATTTTATTGGTCAGTTTTTCTCCCTTGTTAAAGTTTTGAGCTAAACCGGCGTCCAATGGCCCGGCCTGATTATAAGTCATCCATATAAACCGGTGTTTATATAACCCGGCCTGGAGTTAACTATAAGTTGCCAGGATGATCATCCGGTGTTTATCATAACCCGGGATCACTTATTATATACCAGCATAACATGGTTTGAGTTATCAATACTCAGTATTTGGGTCATCTCCCTTATTACAAGAATGTTGGTAAACCAACAAAGTGATTCAATATCACAGGTATGATATGTTTCATATTTCATTATTTAAAGCTATGGTTATCAACCTTGGCTATATATATTGGGCATTATGACCCATCCGGCGGTAAACCGTCAGGACAGTTTTCACTTTGTGTTATGCAGAAACAGGGCTGTATAAAACCGATAAAGATCATAAGCAAATATAGCATGACGGATTAACAATATTGTGAGCAACAAGTATGCACGATGGCATATCAGATCAGCTGTTCAAACTAGCCTATTACAAGGCGTTTCGACTACCCATAAGAATGATTGTTTTTCACAAAGACGACAATAGGCACAAGTTAAACCGGCTTCCGGATTATGATTCTGCCTCAGGTTGATGTGAAGGTTGTGGATCTTCCTGCGCCGGTTCATCCTCCTTCTCTGCACCCAGTGGCTGGAAGTCAACAGTTGTCCAATCAATTCCTGATAAGGCTTGAAAGACAGCTTCGTCGTGTATAAGATCAGACGGTTCAACATCAGGAGCGTAAGTGTGCTTACGGATCGGCGGGATCAGACTTTCCACGTCATAAGTTGGAGCACTTATTCGCTTGCCACTGGCGTCATATACATTCTGGTAAATTGACAAGTTAGTATCTTCAGCCAACTTACTTGCCAGTGGTCGCATCTCTCTTGTGATAGCCCGGAGATCGTCATTGTTAAATTCTGAACCGTCCTCTTTTTGGCTTGGGTAACCATTTCCAACATCTTCCGGATCAAGGCCAGAGATCCAGGCCTTGGCGCGCGCCAGTGCAGTAAGGGCACCGGACCTAGCAGCGGATTTCTTCAATTCCACAATCCGGGCAGGCATCATAGACAATTTTTCCAGCGTTTCCTTGATTTGCGACGGGGGCGGATGGTTATTCGAAGCTGCGCAGATAGCCTGTTGCGCGCCGGTATAAAGCTGTTCTACCAAAGTGTAGACTGCCTTCAATTTTTTGTGCATATCTGCGCCAAGATGAGTAACACGGCTACCTGCAAAAGGATCATATTATTATTAAACCAAAAGTTTTTGTAACTGGTGTTGTTACACATTGGTGAAGAGATTGTTACCAAAGATGGCAGAGGTCATGGCATCAATCTGTCGCTTCAGGCTGCTCAGCCCTTCTGTGGCCGGTTTAAGGGCGTTTTCCGCATCTTCTGCCCACTTTAACAAGGTGGTCTTTTCAGTTGCCCAATCTACCCGTTCGCCTTTGAAGAATTCCTTCAGCTGCTCCATGGTTGTTAAAGCGGTGGTCAGCTCGCTCTTAACTTTGCAAGTTTCGTCTACCTGAGACTTGATGTTTCCTTGGAGATCAGTGATTTGGGAGTCTTTTTTGGACAACTCAGCCTGCAAAAATATAGATAATAAGTTAGCATTACAACATTGAAGTCTCAACCACATAACAAGTTATCTACTTGACACTTGGTGGCTAATGCGGATTGCTTCTTATCAGCTATTCATTTAAAGTATCAAGCACATAACAAGTTATCTACTTGACACTTGGGGGCTAATGCATATTCGTTCAGATTCAGATGGATTTTCATCATTATAAGTGGTGAGATTAATAGGATGTACCAGTTCATTCTAAAAAGATATAAGCCGGTTCATGGGGGCTACACCAGCAAAATGCAAATATCGATTCAAGACCCGGTTCAAACCAATGTTATGCACCGGCCCTTGGGGGCTACTGGAGTTGATACGTTAGACCAGTTCTAACAAAAGGACTATTGGAATATTTATGCAAAGGGAAAGTTACATTTACCTCATACCGCTCCTTCATCAGGCCTACTAAACCGGCTTCAAAGTCGCGGCTTGTATACAGGCGGTTTAAAAACCAGAATGAAGGTCTTCAGCGCTGAGGTTGGTATAATTGGATAAATCGGATTTCCATTTCCCTTTGTCCATAGCAGAACTTTCTTCTTTGGCGCTATGCTTTGATAACGCGATAGGACGACCAGGGGAGCTGAAACCAAGGCCAGTTACGACAACATCGTCGTCCGTAGTTTTGGCAGGACTTGGCAGTTTATCGGATGCTTTAGCCGGACTCGGCGGATCAACAATTGGACTTAATGGATCAGCTGACTGGCTTATTGGATTATTTTCTACCGGTTCAACAAGCGTGTCGGTTGCTTGAGGTTCCGGATTATCAATAATAGTGTTAGCCTCCGGGTCAATAGCCTCTGGGGTTTTCTCCGGCTCGGTAGCTGGTTCATGGTCGGTTGGCTTATTCAATCTAGCCTTCTTGCTTGGTCTGGCTTTAGCACTGAAAAAGAGCAGACACGAAGATCGATATGACAATATAATACAAGACCAAAAAGTTAAAAGTATGTTATGCTTACCCAGGGACGGTTCTCAGAGGAGGAAGTTGTGTCGCTGACGACTCGCCGAACAATGAATGGGAAGTTCCCTGATAATTTGAGTCAGATGGATTAAGAGGATATCGGATGTAACCCGCCTTAGGGTAAAGGGTGTCAGGAGTATAAGCAACCTCTTGGCGGCGTTTGCGAACCGGCGAATTTGGTAAACTGGAGGAGGTCACCACTTGGCCATTATGTCGAGTTGTGTGGCAAGCTTCATGCTGCTGCGTCTTTAAAAGAAAGTGCGGGTCCAAATAAGAAAGAGGGCATGAAAATTTTACTTACCGAATGGCTCGACGGATTCTTGGTACTGGCACAGGATCAGAATCAGAAGAAAGAATAGTTACCTCATCAGCATGGCTGGCTTCCGCTTCATCCTGATAATGATCATTGTCAATAAGGTGTATAAAAAATGAACCGAGAGAGCCAAGTTCTATCTCTGAATCCGGAATTTCCAGATCATCATCAATAATGGGCTCGGCCGGTTCAACATTCCTTCTTTTCATAGGCTTTTTTGAAGCCTTGGTCTTAAGCCGAGGATTCTTTACCGGTTTATCTTGTGATTTTTTCTTCCAGAATGGATCATCGGCCTGCATAGACAAATAGTAAGTCATCAAAGGAGAAATTTAACAAAGGATGGATAAAGGTAGAAATACGATAGATTATACCTTTGGCGGTTTATTGGCAGCATAGAAAGGACTGAGCCCAGTTTTGCTGCATGCATCTATTGGCTCATTAAGCATCTTTTTAACAGCTTCGGTGACTTCATCATCAGTCAGCTGGATGTCTATATGGCGTTGCGGGTCTTTCAGATCCCCTGTGTATTCACACATTAAACCGGGCCGCCGGCTTAAAGGTAAAATGCTCCATGAAACCCAGCATCGGACAAAATCCACGCCTGTCAGCCCATTTGCAACAAAGGCTCTGAGCTTTGCCAGTTGAGGGGCATATTTTGCTCGCTCCTGGGCTGTCAACCGTTGAGGAAAGGGATGAGCTTGGGTAAGCCGGTGTGGACGGTAACCCGGCAAAGGATTTTCATTGGCTGGGGTTGTGTTGCGGCAGTAGAACCAAGTCTGATTCCGGTCCTTAGGATGACTATGAAGCTTGGCATGAGGGAAATCAACATCTCTCCTCTTCTGAATTGAAACCCCGCCTAGTTCAGTATTGGGGCCATCCGTAAACTCAGTACGACGGTTTAGATAAAAGAAATCCCGGAACAGATCAACAGTAGGCTCCTCTTGCAGGTACACTTCACAGAATACTTGCCAGTCACAAATATTGGATATGGAGTTTGGACCGATATCTTGGGGATGGATTTGAAAGTCGGCGAGCATGCCACAGAATTTTTTTGATCCGGGAGGTGTGAAGCCTCGGCTCAGGTGATCAACAAATACAATAACTTCTCCGTCTTGGGGTTTAGGAGGAAATTCTAGACCGGGGACTCGCTAATGAATAGTGTCCTTATTTGCTAAAGCGCTCGTTGCAACACAACCGGCCAACTGCGCTTCCGTAACCCGGGAAGGAACCCAATTACAGGAACAGAATTGTTTGGCCATTTCTGGTGACAAGCTGGAAAAAAGCACAGTATCCGGGTTAAAGTTCATGGTTACAACTTACAAACCGGTGCAATAATGGAAGACGATGAAATTTCAAGCATTTGGGTGTACTAAACCGGATTTCAGCACTTAAAGCAGGTTGGCGGTTTAACAAAGGGCTAATGGTATATGATGAGTTATCAAAGTTTAAAGGATAAACCGCCCACAATGGTATAGAGGCTACAGAATTACAAAAATCTCTAAGTATGGCGCAAATAGATTTCACAGATCGGTGGTATAAATTTGGATCTGCCACAGTTCTAAAAAGAGGAAATAAATTTAACCTAAAATGGTGGCAGTGGAAGAACAAGTTTGTTTGATTGGATCTCAGGTAGTAAAAGGTGTTTTCTAAGGTTGGTAAAGGGCGCTAGACTACCATCGCCTACTTCTACTATCAGTTGCAAATCAAGTTATGAGATCTAAGAACAGAAAGAAGACGAACAGGGAAGAACACCGACGAACGGCGGAACCCTAATGCAGATCTGAGGTTGATAAGGAAAGGAACTCACTGGTGCTGCGGAACAGCGGAGGAGCGCCGCGTTGCTCTGGTTCGATCAGGTTGATGCGGCGGCCTTGGTTGATGCAGTTACGAAGGTCGACGGCGGCGGCAGAGCTCGGGTTCTGAGACGTCGCGAGGAAGAAGGAGACGAAGAGAAAGGGGGGAAATGTAAAGGACCCTCGGCCGTATTTATAAAGATGAAAGGATAAGGGTCAAGCGCAAGAATCGAGGAGTCTAACAAATGGATATGTGACATATTTGTTGCCTCGATTGTCGGAGGCTCATTAATGAAGGTGAGGAATATACCATTTAAAATGACAAATGACGTCATGGCGGTTTATGATGATTCTGGATGATGATGTCATGGCGGTTTACAAGATTTATGCGAAGATATGGAAGAAGAAATTTTCTCAAGGTTTCGGAGATTGACATGAACCAGTTCAAATCAATCTGGGGCCTAATGTTGGGGATATTACTACTAGGTGTAAACTGGCCAAGGAAGCCGGGTTATCCCCATAATGGATTGTTTATACTTAAAAGCCCATGAAGACAAGGAATAAAGCGGTTTACTATAGAGACTCGAAGGCCCAAGGCCCAAAGGTAGATTAGGGCCTGTAGCTATAAACCGCCATGTAGTACATGACTTGTATTGTAAGATATGACAAAGTAGAGACCGAGCCGGTATGTGTATAAACCGGCATCGGGACTCTGTAAGCCGACGGGCGTCGACCTATGTATATAAAGGCACGACCCGGCGGCGGTTCAAAGACAGACAACAACTCGAGACCCAGGCAAAGTGTATTCGCTCCCTGGTCATCGAAACCCCAACAATTCCATCACAACTAGACGTAGGCTTTTACCTTCATCGTAAGGGGCCGAACTAGTATAAAACTCTCGTGTCCCTTGTCCGGTTTAACCCCTTTAAGCTAACCCGTTGCGATGGCTCCACGACTAAGTCCTTTCGCTAGGACATCTGCCGTGACAATTCCACGACACAACTCATAGATTTTAAACGCGAATTTCTAATCTTAGTAGGAGCTTTCCAAAGAAATAGCTTAGTAGACATTAGCTGCGCTTGGGATGATTTTAGTCACGGCGTATTCCCTTTGGCTATATAATCATGTGGTTTCTGGAAATTTAAAACCCGATTTCCTCTATAAATTCTCTGATCTAAATGGCAGAGAAATTTCCATATTTCTACCTTTTCTTGTTGGAGGGGCGACCGTCCATTGAACTACCAAAAAAGGGTAAACCAATGTGATCATGACATTGTAGGTGCTTGCAATGGGACGGACGCGACTTCCCTCATAAGTAATGGGTGGCATAGCCCATAGCAGAAGTCACCGTTTTTATCCATTTCTTTATTACCCCAGAGGGGCCCACCCTGGTGGGACCGAGAGAAAGAAAGGACGGGGGTCTACCGAAAAATCCCGAACATTTTCCGGTGGCCAAAATAGGACTTCCCATATATAAATCTTTACCTCCGGACCATTACGGAACGCCTCGTGACATCCGGGATCTCATCCGGGACTCCGAACAACTTTCGGTTAACCGCATACTAATATCTCTACAACTCTAGCGTCACCGAACCTTAAGTGTGTAGACCCTACGGGTTCGGGAGACATGCAGACATGACCGAGACGACTCTCCGGTCAATAACCAACAGCGGGATCTGGATACCCATGTTGGCTCCCACATGTTCCACGATGATCTCATCGGATGAAGCATGATGTCGAGGATTCAATCAATCCCGTATACAATTCCCTTTGTCAATCGGTACGTTACTTGCCCGAGATTCGATCGTCGGTATCCCAATACCTTGTTCAATCTCGTTACCGGCAAGTCACTTTACTCGTACCGTAATGCATGATCCCGTGACCAAACACTTGGTCACATTGAGCTCATTATGATGATGCATTACCGAGTGGGCCCAGAGATACCTCTCCGTCATACGGAGTGACAAATCCCAGTCTCGATTCGTGCCAACCCAACAGACACTTTCGGAGATACCTGTAGTGCACCTTTATAGCCACCCAGTTACGTTGTGACGTTTGGTACACCCAAAGCATTCCTACGGTATCCGGGAGTTGCACAATCTCATGGTCTAAGGAAATGATACTTGACATTAGGAAAGCTCTAGCAAACGAACTACACGATCTTGTGCTATGCTTAGGATTGGGTCTTGTCCATCACATCATTCTCCTAATGATGTGATCCCGTTATCAATGGCATCCAATGTCCATGGTCAGGAAACCATAACCATCTATTGATCAACGAGCTAGTCAACTAGAGGCTTACTAGGGACATGTTGTGGTCTATGTATTCACACATGTATTACGGTTTCCAGTTAATACAATTATAGCATGAACAACAGACAATTATCATGAACAAGGAAATACAATAATAACCGTTTTATTATTGCCTCTAGGGCATATTTCCAATAGTCTCCCATTTGCACTAGAGTCAATAATCTAGTTCACATCACCATGTGATTAACACTCAAAGTTCACATCGCCATGTGACTAATACCCAAGAGTTTACTAGAGTCAATAATCTAGTTCACATCACCATATGATTAACACTCAATGAGTTCTAGGGTTTGATCATGTTATGCTTACGAGAGAGGTTTTAGTCAACGGGTCTGCAACATTCAGATCCGTGTGTGCTTTACAAATCTCTATGTCATCTCGTAGATGCAGCTACCACGCGCTACTTGGAGCTATTCCAAATAACTGCTCTACTATACGAATCCGGTTCACTACTCAGAGTCATCCGGATTAGTGTCAAAGTTTGCATCGACGTAACCCTTTACGACGAACCCCCTTTCCACCTCCATAATCGAGAAAATTCCTTAGTCCACTAGATAATAAGGATAAGTTCGACCGCTGTCATGTGATCCCTTCCTGGATCACTATTGTACCCCTTGACTAACTCATGGCAAGGCACACTTCAGGTGCGGTACACAACATAGCATATTGTAGAGCCTACGTCTAAAGCATAGGGGACGACCTTAGTCCTTTCTCTTTCTTCTGCCGTGGTCAGGTCTTGAGTCTTACTCAATACTCACACCTTGTAACACAGCCAAGAACTCCTTCTTTGCTGATCTATTTTGAACTCCTTCAAAATCTTGTCACGGTACGTATTCATTTGAAAGTACTATTAAGCGTTTTTGATCTATCCTTATAGATCTTGATGCTCAATGTTCAAGTAGCTTAATCCAGGTTTTCCATTAAAAAACACTTTTCAAATAACCCTGGATGCTTTCCAGAAATTCTACATCATTTCTGATCAACAATATGTTAACAACATATACTCATCAAAATTTTTATAGTGCTCCCACTCACTTCTTTGGAAATACAAGTTTCTCATGAACTTTGTATAAACCCAAAATCTTTGATCATCTCATCAAAGCGTTCATTCCAACTCCGAGATGCTTACTCCAATCCTTAGAAGGATTGCTGGAGCTTTGCATACTTGTTAGCATCTTTCAGGATTGACAAAACCTTCTGGTTGTATCACATACAACCTTTCCTCAAGAAAATCGTCGAGGAAACAATGTTTTGACATCCTATCTGCAAGATTTCATAAATAATGCAGTAACTGCTAATATAATTCTAACAGACTCTTAGCATCGCTACGAGTGAGAAAGTCTCATCGCAGTCAACTCCTTGAACTTGCCAGAAAACATCTTAACGACAAGTCGAGCTTTCTTAATGGTGACACTTACCATCATTGTCTGTCTTCCCTTTAAAATCCATCTGTACCCAACAGCCTTACGACCATCAAGTAGTTCTTTCAAAGTCTATACTTTGTTTTGATACATGGATCCTCTCGGATTTTATGGCCTCGAGCCATTTGTCGGAATCCGGGCCCACCATCGCTTCTACATAGCTCGTAGGTTCATTGTTGTCTAGCAACATGACTTCCAAGACAGGATTACGTACCACTCTGAAGTAGTATGCATCCTTGTCGTCCTATGAGGTTTGGTAGTGACTTGATCTGAAGTTTCATGATCACTATCATAAGCTTCCACTTCAATTGGTGTAGGTGCCACAGGAACAACTTCCTGTGCCCTGCTACACATTAGTTGAAGTGACGGTTCAATGACCTCATCAAGTCTCCACCATCCTCCCACTCAATTCTTTCGAGAGAAACTTTTCCTCGAGAAAGGACCCGTTTCTAGAAACAATCACTTTTGCTTCCAGATCTGAAATAGGAGGTATACCCAACTGTTTTGGGTATTCTATGAAGATGCATTTATCCGCTTTGGGTTCGAGCTTATCAGCCTGAAACTTTTTCACATAAGCGTCGCAACCCCAAACTTTTAAGAAACGACAGCTTAGGTTTCTCTAAACCATAGTTCATATGGTGTCGTCTCAATGGAATTGCGTGGTGCCCTATTTAAAGTGAATGCGGTTGTCTCTAATGCCTAACCCATAAACGATAGTTGTAATTCGATAAGAGACATCATGGTATGCACCATATCCAATAGGGTGCAGTTATGATGTTCGAACACACCATCACAATATGGTGTTCCAGGCGGTATTAGTCGTGAAACAATTTCCACAATTTCTTAATTGTGTGCCAAACTCATAACTCAGATATTCATCTCTATGATCATATCACAGACATTTTATCCTCTTGTCACGACGATCTTCAACTTCACTCTGAAATTACTTGAACCTTTCAATAATTCAGACTTGTGTTTCATCAAGTAAATATTCTCAGCATCTACTCAAATCATCTGTGAAGTAAGAACATAACGATATCCACTGCGTGCCTCAGCACTCATTGGACTGCACACATCAAATGTATTACTTCCAACAAGTTGCTCTCTTGTTCCATCTTACTGAAAACAAGGCCTTTCAGTCATCTTGCCCATGTGGTATGATTTGCATGTCTCAAGTGATTCAAAATCAAGTGAGTCCAAATGATCCATCTATATGGACTTTCTTCATGCATATATACTAATAGACATGGTTCGCATGTCTCAATCTTTTCAAAAACGAGTGAGTCCAAAGATCCATCAACATGGAGCTTCTTCATGCGTTTTATACCAATATGACTCAAGTGGCAGTGCCACAAGTATTTGGTACTATCAGTACTATCTTATATCTTTTGGCATGAACATGTGTATCACTACGATCGAGATTCAATAAACCATTCATTTTAGGTGCAAGACCATTGAAGGTATTATTCAAATAGACAGAGTAACCATTATTCTCCTTTAATGAATAACCGTATTGCGATAAACATAATCCAATCATGTCTATGCTCAACGCAAACACCAAATAATTATTATTCAGGTTTAACCCCAACCTCGATGGTAGAGGGAGCATGCGATGCTTGATCACATCAACCTTGGAAACACTTCCAACACATATCGTCATCTCACCTTTAGCTAGTCTCCGTTTATTCCGCAGCTTTTATTTCGAGTGACTAACACTTAGCAACCGAACCGGTATCTAATACCCTGGTGCTACTAGGAGTACTAGTAAAGTACACATTAATATAATGTATATCCAATATACTTCTGTCGACCTTGCCAGCCTTCTCATCTACGAAGTATCTAGGGTAGTTCTGCTTCAGTGACCGTTCCCCTCATTTCAGAAGCACTTAGTCTCGGGTTTGGGTTCAACCTTGGGTTTCTTCACTAGAGCAGCAACTGATTTGCCATTTCATGAAGTATCCCTTCTTGCCCTTGCCCTTCTAGAAACTAGTGGTTTTACTAACCATCAACAATTGATGCTCCTTCTTGATTTCTACTTTCGCAGTGTCAAACATCGCGAGTTGCTCAAGGATCATCATGTCTACCCCTGATATGTTATAGTTCATCACGAAGCTCTAATAGTTTGGTGGCAGTGACTATGGAGAACCATCACTATCTCATCTGGAAGATTAACTCCCACTCGATTCAAGTGATTGTAGTACTCAAACAATCTGAGCACATGCTCAACGGTTGAGGTTTTCTCCCTTAGTTTGCAGGCTTAAGAAACTTGTTAGAGGTCTCATACCTCTTGACGTGGGCATTAGTCTGAAATCCCAATTTCAGTCTTTGGAACATCTCATATGTTCTGCGACGTTTCAAAACCGTCTTTGGTGCCACAATTTTAAACCGTTAGCATCACACACTGAACTATCACGTAGTCATCAAAACGTGTATGTCAGATGTTTCGTAACATCTACAGACGACGCTCGAGGTTCAGCACACCGAGCGGTGCATTAAGGACATAAGCCTTCTGTGCAGCAATGAGGACAATCCTCAGTTTACGGACCCAGTCCGCATAATTGCTACTATCAACTTTCAACTAAATTTTCTCTAGGAACATATCTTAGTAGAACTAAAGCGTAAGCTACGACATTATTTGCAAAGACCTTTTGACTATGTTCATGATAATTAAGTTCATCTGATTATTTAATGAACTCCCACTTAGATAGACATCCCTCTAGTCATCTAAGTGATACATGATCCGAATCGACTAGGCCGTGTCCGATCATCACGTGAGACGGACTAGTCATCATCGGTGAACATCTCCATGTTGATCGTATCTACTATACGACTCATGTTCGACCTTTCGGTCTCTTGTGTTCCGAGGCCATGTCTGTACATGCTAGGCTCGTCAAGTCAACCTAAGTGTTTTGCTTGTGTTCCGAGGCCATGTCTGTACATGCTAGGCTCGTCAACACCCGTTGTATGCGAATGTTAGAATCTATCACACCCAATCATCACGTGGTGCTTCGAAACAACGAACCTTCGCAACGGTGCACAGTTAGGGGGAACACATCTCTTGAAATTTTAGTGAGGGATCATCTTATTTATGCTACCGTCGTTCTAAGCAAATAAGATGTAAACATGACAAACATCACATGCAAATCATAAAGTGACATGATATGGCCAATATCATCTTGCGCCTTTTGATCTCCATCTTCGAGGCGCGGCATGATCACCTTCGTCACCGGCATGACACCATGATCTCCATCATCGTGTCTTCATGAAGTTGTCTCGCCAACTATTACTTCTACTACTATGGCTAACGGTTAGCAATAAAGTAAAGTAATTACATGGCGTTTTTCATTGACACGCAGGTCATACAATAAATTAAGACAACTCCTATGGCTCCTGCCGGTTGTCATACTCATCGACATGCAAGTCGTGATTCCTATTACAAGAACATGATCAATCTCATACATCACATATATCATTCATCACATCCTTTTGGCCATATCACATCACATAGCATACCCTGCAAAAACAAGTTAGACGTCCTCTAATTGTTGTTAAATGTTTTACGTGGCTGCTATGGGTTTCTAGCAAGAACGTTTCTTACCTATGCAAAAGCCACAACGGTGATATGCCAATTGCTATTTACCCTTCATAAGGACCCTTTTCATCGAATCCGATCCGACTAAAGTGGGAGAGACAGACACCCGCTAGCCACCTTATGCACAAGTGCATGTCAGTCGGTGGAACCTGTCTCACGTAAGAGTACGTGTAAGGTCGGTCCGGGCCGCTTCATCCCACAATGCCGCCGAATCAAGATAAGACTAGTAACGGTAAGCAAATTGAACAAATCGTCGCCCACAACTACTTTGTGTTCTACTCGTGCATAGAATCTACGCATAAACCTGGCTCATGATGCCACTGTTGGGGAACGTAGCAGAAATTTAATACAATTGTGGTCTATGTATTCACACATGTATTACGGTTTCCAGTTAATACAATTATAGCATGAACAACAGACAATTATCATGAACAAGGAAATACAATAATAACCATTTTATTATTGCCTCTAGGGCATATTTCCAACATTTTTCTCTCGTCCTTCGCCCGCTATCCATCCTAACTGCTCTTTCCAATTCAAAAACCACTAGGCATAGAAGGAAATCTTTCCCGGTAGAAGGTTCTCAGTAATCAACAGTGGGAATAAGCCCTTCCAGTCTTTTTCGCCTAAGAAGGTTTTGGAGGAGGAACCTATGGGAACGGCAGTCCTGCACCTTTTTCGTCAGAAATCAAAAAGGGTGGAATGTGGAGCTAATATGGCTGGCTACAAGTATAGCCAAAGGAAGATGAGACGAGACGGACCGCCAGAGGACGCAGCGGGACTACCAGGGGAAATCCCGCGCCAATCGATCATCACTTGCATAAAAAAGCCCCTTTTCCAATGGAAACCTGGGGAAATACAGTTGCTCAATTCATACGATTTCTGCCAAGTTTCGTTATCAGGTTTCAGACTTGGAGTCATCTAAAATTTTCTATGTATGACCAAGATCAATCTATGGAGTCAACTAGCAACGAGAGAGAGGGGAGTGCATCTACATACCCTTGTAGATCGCGCGCGGAAGCGTTCAAGAGAACGGGGTTGATGGAGTCGTACTCGTCGTGATCCAAATCACCGATGATCCTAGCGCCAAACGGACGGCACCTCCGCGTTCAACACACGTACGGAGCGGGGACGTCTCCTCCTTCTTGATCCAGCAAGGGGGGAGGAGAAGTTGATGGAGATCCAGCAGCACGACGGCGTGGTGGTGGAAGTAGCGGGATCCCGGCAGGGCTTCGCCAAGCGCAAGCGGGGAGGAAGAGGTGTCACGGGAGGGAGGGAGGCGCCAGGGCTTGGGGTGCTGCTCCCATGCGCCTCCCCACTATATATAGGGGTGGAGGGGGCTGGTTTCTTTCCCTCCAAGTCCATTGGGGCGTTGGCAAAGGTGGGGGAAAAAATCCCATCATTTCCCTTCCCCACCGATTGTTATCCCCCCTTTTTAGGGATCTTGATCTTATCCCTTCGGGATATGATCTTATTCCTTCTAAGGTGGGATCTTGGTGCGCCTTGACCAGGGGTGTGGGGCCTTGCCCCCACTACCCACGTTCATGTGGGTCCCCCCATGCAGGTGGGCCCCACTTCGGAACCTTCTAGAACCTTTCCGGTACAATACCGAAAAATCCCGAACATTTTCCGGTGGCCAAAATAGGACTTCCCATATACAAATCTTTACCTCCGGACCATTCCGGAACTCCTCGTGACGTCCGGGATCTCATCCGGGACTCCGAACAACTTTCGGTTAACCGCATACTAATATCTCTACAACTCTAGCGTCACCAAACCTTAAGTGTGTAGACCCTACGGGTTCGGGAGACATGCAGACATGACCGAGACGACTCTCCGGTCAATAACCAACAGCGGGATCTGGATACCCATGTTGGCTCCCACATGTTCCACGATGGTCTCATCGGATGAACCACGATGTCGAGGATTCAATCAATCCCGTATACAATTCCCTTTGTCAATCGGTACGTTACTTGCCCGAGATTCGATCGTCGGTATCCCAATACCTTGTTCAATCTCGTTACCGGCAAGTCACTTTACTCATACCGTAATGCATGATCCCGTGACCAAACACTTGGTCACATTGAGCTCATTATGATGATGCATTACCGAGTGGGCCCAGAGATACCTCTCCGTCATACGGAGTGACAAATCCCAGTCTTGATTCGTGCCAACCCAACAGACACTTTCGGAGATACCTGTAGTGCACCTTTATAGCCACCCAGTTACTTTGTGACGTTTGGTACACCCAAAGCATTCCTACGGTATCCGGGAGTTGCACAATCTCATGGTCTAAGGAAATGATACTTGACATTAGAAAAGCTCTAGCAAACGAACTACACGATCTTGTGCTATGCTTAGGATTGGGTCTTGTCCATCACATCATTCTCCTAATGATGTGATCCCGTTATCAATGACATCCAATGTCCATGGTCAGGAAACCATAACCATCTATTGATCAACGAGCTAGTCAACTAGAGGCTTACTAGGGACATGTTGTGGTCTATGTATTCACACATGTATTACGGTTTCCAGTTAATACAATTATAGCATGAACAACAAACAATTATCATGAACAAGGAAATACAATAATAACCATTTTATTATTGCCTCTAGGGCATATTTCCAACATTTTTCTCTCGTCCTTCGCCCGCTATCCATCCTAACTGCTCTTTCCAATTCAAAAACCACTAGGCATAGAAGGAAATCTTTCCCGGTAGAAGGTTCTCAGTAATCAACAGTGGGAATAAGCCCTGCCAGTCTTTTTTGCCTAAGAAGGTTTTGGAGGAGGAACCTATGGGAACGGCAGTCCTGCACCTTTTTCGTCAGAAATCAAAAAGGGTGGAATGTGGAGCTAATATGGCTGGCTACAAGTATAGCCAAAGAAAGATGAGACGAGAGGGACTGTCAGAGGACGCAGCGGGACTACCAGGGGAAATCCCGCGCCAATCGATCATCACTTGCATAAAAAAAGCCCCTTTTCCAATGGAAACCTGGGGAAATACAGTTGCTCAATTCATACGATTTCGAAATAGCGTATAAAGTGACTTTTGCAATTTCACTGCAAGCAAATACCATAGTGACTTGGCTTTGGGGTGGTTTCCCCGTGGACAATGCCACCTTAAATTGTTTTTTTAGTCTCCATCATTTACTCCCCCTCATTTCCTCTAAACGGTAGAGAAGGAATTAGAATCCGGTAATAGACTCCATGTCATTATGCAAAAAAAACATAGTATCAGAAGCATATTGCAAATGACTAATCCCCCCTGGTATCAGATGTGGTACCAAACCTCTAATCACACCTGCTTCCTTAGCTCTATCCAGAATTGCAGATAGTGCATCACCTACTAGGTGAAAAAGCAAAGGAGAAAGAGGATCTCCTTGCCTCAAACCTCTGAAAGTAGGGAAATATTCTCGCCAATCTCCATTCACATTCACACACACTTTGCCTCCTTCCACTGTGCCTAAGGAGAAATTGCCACCGAGTGACGTGCCAGCGCTACTACTTGATGGAGTGCCAGCATGTAGCTGTGCTTTCAGCATCGTTTGTGGCGCCTTCGGCCACAGATCCTTCTACTGTCCTAGGCGAGGGAAGCCAGGTAACCAAGTAATCCTCTTTCTTGTGCTTCAGCCCTATGAGGATATGGTGAGAAACGTGGAACATTTGAGAAAATGTGTTGTGTCATTGAGGGGAAGAGCTTTTCTTTCCCTTTCTCTCGTCATCACGCCAACATACACAAGGCTTGCCTTCACAAGGCCCCACCTTGACTTGCCATCATGGCTACACTCTTTTCATCAAAGCAACTCTTCTTAAGAAGACCCCTTGGTCCCCACAACGAAGTTCCTCCATAGAGTTAGGGGCGCGCGTCGACGTCGGGCACCGGGGGAATGGGGACGCCGCCGGCGCTGAGCCTCCACCCCGTCGGCCCAGCGCGCATGTCCGGTGGCGCCGGGATGTTCGCCTCGAAGAGCAGGTACGCTTCCCACTCGTGGAGCGAGCGGCGTCCGAAGCCGTTGGCCGCCGCCCGATCGCCGGGGAACCGCTCGCCCATCGTCGCGGATGGGCTTGGGGAGGGAGGGGCGCACGGGTAGAGAGGAAGAGCTCGGCGTCGGCGGTGGGCGGTTGTGGCCAGAGGCGAAGGCGAGGCGTTGCTTTTATAGTCCCTCGCCGTGTGTACGCGTGGCGGGAGGGGAGGCGTCGCCGCGCCGCCCGTGAAGCGCTGCCCTTGAGGAATCAATGCAAGGCTGACTGGCGACAGCCTTGCCATTGATTCCCCGCGGGAACCGAGGCGATGAGTACGACGAAGCGGCCTCTCGCTGACTCGGCGGGCCCATCCCCGTTCGCGCCAAAACCGCGTCCCTCGGCGCCCCCAGCGCGGCGGGTTCGGCCTGGGTCCACCGGCGCCAGTTTCGGCCCAAACTGGCAAAAATAGGCTCCTGGGGGCGCGACTGGGCCGATTTTCGGGCGCCGGCGCTTAAAAATCGCCTTGGGGGCCTGTTGGGGGCGCGACTGGAGATGCTCTAACATTCGTGGCGAGGCTCGCACAGTATGGCGCCAATGATTGTGCGAGGCATGTGCTTCCTCTTCAACGGCACAACATCTCCAACATGGCTTCCTCCTATCTCTTCTCTTCCCTCCCTCTGAATCTTTGCCCTAGTGCGGGGCGCAGGGGCGCCGCCAGGAGGGCTGCAACCTGCCAGTAGGGCGTAGTGGCCGAAGCAGGTACAACCTTGGTGCCCCCACATCCGCGGAAGGGGATGCGAGGGGGCGGTGGGTGTGTCGTTCCCAATCATATCCAATCATCGATGGAGCTACCGGCATGTGGTCCTAGTGGTTGGTTCCCTAGCAACGCGGTAGGCGCGCATGGCTTCACGGAGGATCCCTTTCCACTCCGGCTCTAGCCCCAACACTCATGGAGTTGCATCCCCTCTAGAGTCCATGGCTCGCCGGTGTCCTTTGTCGGTGCAGTTCCGACAACGGTGCTCTAGAAGTTGTGTTCCCCTCCAGCTCCCTTGGCTCATCGGCGTCCTGGTGGTGGTGGGTCCGGTCTTGACGGTCTGAATCTGCGTACCTCCAGATCCTGGCTCATTGGCATTGATGGCCGCCGTCACAGGCCCTACGCTAGCTCTCTCTGCCTTTTAGCGTCTCCAACCTTGTCCGTGGCCTCGTCTCCGGCCATATCCAAAGCTTGCGTGTTCAATGGTGCCTAGTGCCACCTTCTTCGGCGGCAGGCAGAACTCCCTTCCTCAGGTGGCAGCTCTAGCCAGCGATTTGATTTCCTTGTCTTTAGATCATGCTTCAGAGGCTTTGGGATTGCTCGGATATAGGCCAGGGTGAAATCCCTGCTCAGCTTGTTAATGCTGGCAGCGGCGACACTTGAGGGTGTTGTCCTTCTTAGAGGCGATGACATGGCCTATATCCGTGCATGATGTCCTACAAGTGCACAAGGTGTTGTAACAATTTCATGATAAGTACAGTGTCGAACCTACAGGGAGCGAAAATGATGACACTACCAACGCCGTAACCACATTGTCACCTACGCAGTTCCGTACGCACCCAAACCGGAGTTTGGTAATAGTCTACTTTTATCAATTCCTAGGGGAAACAAATAAAGAGAGGTTTTTGATACGTCTTCAACGTATCTATAATATTTTATTGTTTCATGCTATTATATTATCAATCTTTTATGTTGTATATACCATTTTATATCATTTTTGGGAACTAACTTATTAACTCAGTGCCTAGTGCCAGTTCTTATTTTCTGCTTGTTTTTGGTTTTTTAGAAAATCCATACCAAACAAAGTCCAAACACAATGGAACTTTTTGATGCTTTTTTCTGGACAAAGAGAGACCCTAGAAGCTTCGAGAGGAGGCTAGAAGACATATGAGGGAGCCACAAGGTAGGGGCGAGCCCTGGGGGATAGGGCGTGCCCCGGTGCCTTGTGGCCCACTCGTTGCTCCGTTTGACCTAATCCCGATGCTATAAATTCCCATATATCCAAAAAAACATGAGAGGTCATGAAACAATGCTTCCACCGCTGCAAGCCTCTGTTCTTTCGTGATCCTATCTGAAGCCTTTTCCGGTACTCTGCCGGAGGGAGATCCATCACGGAGGCCATCTTCATCAACCTTGTTGTGGTGTGTTTGTTGGAACCCGATGAATTGTTGGTTTATGATCAGATTATTCACTGAAAGTATTTGAGTCTTTTTTTAGATTTATTTATGTGTGATGTTATAGCCTTATATTTCTTTCCGACCTATCTATCTCTTTCGGCAAATTATATTGATTTATCTTTAGTGGGAGAGGTGCTTGGTAGTAGGTTCAATCTTGCGGTGTTCTTACTTTATGACACGAGGAGTTGCAAGGCACATATTTGTTTGTTGCTACTAAGGGTAAAACGATGGGGTTCAAATGTATTATTTGTAAGTATTATTCCTACTAGGACAGAGGAGGATATAGAAGCATAATTGCACTGAGTTAGAGATGAGGATATAGAGATAGAATAGGTTTAAAGCATGTATAGCTTGTCTTATACTCCAAGTCTATCTCCCTCGCATTGTACTGTATATATACCCTGTATGAGGGTTAGATCAATATAGTACAACCGAAATATTTAGCTTTCCTACAAATTCCACAATCCCAAGCAAGGGACCCTGGCAATCCTCGCAAATATGAAAGAGTCTAGGATGCTGATGAGGCACACGGACAATAAAGCACAAAAGACAACGTCGTCGAAGAGGAGCTGGCGAGACCATTTTCCACTGGACGGCGGCAACTTGTCCACCCTCTTCCTGGAGCCAAGGATCCACATGGCGAGTGTGAAGTTGCATGCCTAGATGGCGCAGGAGATCACGACCATGAAAACAGGACAAGCACACCGTGTTGTATACGACCATGCAAGTGGCGCACGCGACCGAGAGCATGTAGGCTGACTGGTGTAGTAGGTAGTGCGGAGGCACATGCAACTCAGGGGGCACCGCCTTTCACCCCCATCCCACACGCACAACCGTGGTTAAATTACCGAAGAGCAAAAAAAATTAGATGCTCAGATTAAGGAATGTTCTGTCATTTGGCCTCGCCAAACATTCATATCTTCACTTTGATCCCGCTACGACTAAGGGGGGATGTTAGAAGTATAACTGCGTTGAGTTAGAGTCTTAGAGATAAGGATATAGAGGTAGAATAGGTTTAGAGCATGCCCGAGTTGTCTTGTACACCAAATCTCTCTCCCTGACATTGTACTCTATATATACCCCATATGGGTCAGATCAAACATTATATAACAAATATTTTTAGCTATCCTACAAATTCAACAATCCCAAGCAAGGGGACCTGGCTACCCTCACGAATATGAAAGAGTGTAGAATGTTGATGAGGCATGTGAATGACAAAGCGCGGAAGAACACCAACGAGGAGGAGCCGGTGGCACCATTTGCCACTGGACGGTGTCATCTTGTCCACCCTCTTCATGGAGCCGAGCATCCACATGGCGAGTGTGTTGCACGCTGGATGGCGCAGGAGATCAGGACCGCGAAGCAAGACATGTACAATGCATTGTAGATAGCCATGCCAGCGGTTGCGACAACCTACATGCATCTTAGGGGTGGGGGGCTCCCCCCATGGTGTAATTACCAAAGGAAAAAATTATAGGCTAAGATTAAGGAAAGTTATGCCATTTTCCCCGTCAAACATGTATATATTCACTTTCAACTCCCTCCCTATCCTTTGCTAGCTTCGCCACTACCGGAGGTTACGTGATCCCGATCGTGCAGGCCATGATGCCGCTGAAGAAGGCCGCCTGGCAGCCCACCGCGACAAAGCTCCCCGAGTCGACACACAAATCATTGGCCTTCCAATGATTAGTTGTGGTTGCAGCATGAAAGTTGGTTACAATTTTCATAAATTTTCAGGTAAGGCGATCGAACAGCTCATCACTGCATTTAATAGAGATCGATCCTATGCAGTTCAAACAAGCAACAAGCAAATAAAAGTGGAAGATAAAAAATAACTTGTTACCGGAACAACAGACGATAGACGACCACAACGGCAACCAATCAAAAGGAGACTAGACGTCGGAGAATGAAATCACCACCACGATGGCTGATATGTCTCCAACGTATCTATACTTTTTGATTGTTCCATGTTATTATAGTATCAATCTTGGATGTTTTATATATATTTACAAGCAACTTTATATTATTTTTTGGGACTAACCTATTAACTTAGTGTCCAGTGCTAGTTGCTATTTTTTGCTTGTTTTTGTTTTCGCAAAATATCAGTACCAAACGAAGTCCAAATGCCATGAATCTATTTGGAGATTTTTTTGGCAAAAGAGACACTAGAAGCTTTGGGAGAAGACCAAACATGGGAGCATGGGCCCACCACCCACCAGGGCGTGCCCTGATGGGTGAGGGTGTAACTCCCATGATGCGGCTATATCTCCCACGTGTCGAGGCACGACTTAGAGGCATAACCGCATAGTGGTTTTGTCGCAAGAAGGGTCATCTTCACACAATCCCATGTAATGAACAAGAATGGGATAAAGAGTTGGCTTACAATCGCCACTTCACACAATACATGAATATAAATCATACATCATCCAAAATACAATCATATAGACCGACTACGGTCAAAATCCAGAAGAAAATAAGACAACCCCAAATGCTAGATCCCCGATCGTCCCAACTGGGCTCCACTACTGATCATCAGGAAAAGACACATAGTAACGACCACGTTCCTCGTCGAACTCCCACTTGAGATCGACGCCATCGTCTGCACTGGCATCGTCGGCACCTGCAACTGTTTTGGTAGAATATGTGAGTCACGAGGACTCAGCAATCTCACACCCGCGAGATCAAGACCATTTAAGCTTATAGGAAAGGAAGGTGTAAAGAGGTGGAGCTGGAGCGGCAAAAGCATATATGGTGGCTAACTTGCGCAAATGAGAGCGAGAAGAGAAGCAACGGAACGGACGTCATCTAGCAATGACCAAGAAGTGATCCTGAACACCTACTTACGTCATACATAACACAGACCGTGTTCACTTCCCGGACTCCGCCGAGAAGAGACCGTCATGGCTACACACGCAGTTGATGTATTTTAATTGGGTCAAGTGACAAGTTCTCTACAACCGGACATTAACAAATTCCCATCTGCCTCATAACCGCGGGCACGGCTTTCGAAAGATAATACCCTGTAGGGGTGTCCCAACTTAGCCCATCATAAGCTCTCACGGTCAACGAAGGATAAACCTTCTCCCAGAAAGACCCGATCAGTCTCGGAATCCCGGTTTACAAGACATTTCGACAATGGTAAAACAAGACCAGCAAAGCCGCCCAAATGTGCCGACAAATCCCGATAGGAGCTGCACATATCTCGTTCTCAGGGCACACCGGATAAGTCAAGCTACGAGTAAAACCAGACCTCGAGTTTCCCCGAGGTGGCCCCGCAGGCTGCTCGGTTCGGACCAACACTCGAAGGAGCACTGGCCCCCCCCCGGGGGGGGGGGGGGGTTAAAATAAGATGACCCTCGGGCTCGCGAAAACCCGGGGGAAAAGGCTTAGGCGGCAAATGGTAAAACCAAAATTGGGCCTTGCTGGAGGAGTTTTATTCAAGGCGAACTGTCAAGGGGGTCCCATAAATCACCCGACCGCGTAAGGAACGCAAACTCAAGGAACATAATCCCGGTATATCAGTAACTAGGGCGGCAAGAGTGGAACAAAACACCAGGCATAAGGCCGAGCCTTCCACCCTTTACCAAATATATAGATGCATTAATTAAATAAGAGATATTGTGATATCCCAACATATCCATGTTCCAACATGGAACAAACTTCAACTTCACCTGCAACTAGCAACGCTATAAGAAGGGCTGAGCAAAAGCGGTAACTTAGCCAATCAACGATTTGCTAGGAAAGGATGGTTAGAGGCAGACATGGCAAAATGGGAGACATGATATAGCAAGTGATAGGTAGCGGAGCATGGCAATAGAGCGAACAACTAGCAAAGCAAAGATAGAAGTGATTTCGGGGGTGGTCATCTTGCCTGCAAGGTTCTCAGAGTTGTCGAAAGCTTGATCCTCGTAAGCGTACTCAACAGGTTCCTTGTTCACGAACTCGTCTCCCGGCTCTACCCAAGGCAAGAACACAAACAAACGGAACCACAATCAACCACGAGAAATGCACAAGCAACATGATGCAAAACATGTATGGTATGCAAGATATGATATGCGATGCATATGCGTGCTCCGAAAGGAAAATGATGAACATGGCAGTAACTTGGCAAACCAAGCATGCCACTGGAAAGATGATATGATTTCGGTCGAAATCGATATAAAGATCACCGGAAACGGATGCACGGTTTGCAAATGGCAAGCAAAACAAGAATGACACAAATCTGCGATAAACAGCATGATAGCACTTAAAATGCAACAAGTAACAAAGCTACAGCAATCCAACATAGCAACAAAGTACATGGAAGTAATCTACAGGATATTCTTGACAAAAGATGAACACTGAGCTACGGCTAGATTACAACATATCAAGCTCACACAAGCATGGCAAAAGTGCAAAAGATTACAGGTTCACAGACTTAGTGAAAAACTGGACATGGCAGAAAACAGCATCAGGTAGCAATGTTCAGAGCACGAAATCAACATGCTACAGGAACTTAACATAGCAAAACAAGGCATGGAAGTGTTCTACTAAATGCACATGACAAAAGTTCCTTAGTGACCATAAGCCAAAAAGGACCAGAAGATATGATGGAAACCATGTAAACATAGCAAGTTTCGTTATCAGGTTTCAGACTTAGCAGAAAACAGAGCATGGCAGAAATAATGATATGTAGGCCTCTTTGTGAGCTTGATGCACTCACTACAGAGCAATGCACTATAAACCAAGCACACCTACAGCAGTATGGCATATTTATGAAGCTATCCATGGCAAGAACAATTGCATAGCATGTATGGATCAACTACAATAAGCTTGGCAAAATTGCATATCATGTTAAGAGTCTGCCAGAAATATTTTATAGCAAAAGTAGAGCAAGATTGAGTCATGCTATGTTACTCCATAATTGCAAACAAGGACGGGAATGGATCCATTACCACTATAGATACAAAACATCCTTACTGAACATCTCCAAAATATGCATGGATCTCTCTGTAGCATCAAGTTTACATGGCAACAAAATAACAGTAGACAAGGACTTAGAGAAATCACTAAGTCCCTGAAATCAGAAACATTACGGAGCCTACTTTGCAGGCTTGTGCTAGTCAGCACAGAGATCACAAAAATACATGAACTACACCACTGGAAAGATGGCATGACATGCTTCAAAACACATGCAGAGCTCATGCCCATAAGATGCACAGATTAAATGATACAAAAATGACAAATCTCCAAGTTCTGATAAGAACCAGAGAATAACAGCAATTAGCCCTCTTCCAACAGAGATTTGGGCATCAAGATGACCTCTAATGAACATGGTACAATTTAACAAAATGAAGAGCATCGCGAGACGAACAATTTGACATATTACACGTGCGAATCGGAGCTACATGCAAGGATTTATGGCATCACGAACAAGACCACTTGCTGTAAAATATCAGGGACTTGGGAAATTTGAGGGGCTACGAGAAAGTCAACGCTCACGGAGATCTGGATCGGGGAAGCTCCTCGAGCTCGGGCTCCGGCTTCGGCCGCCGGAGGGAGGTGACGGCGACGGCGGGGCACGGGTGCGGCGGCGGGAGGCGCTAGGCGGAGGAGGAGGTGACCGGAGGGGCGAGGAGGCGGCGGCCTCGGGAGGCGCGTCGGGCGGCGGCGGAGATCCAAGGCGCGACGGCGGCGGGACGGCAGCACGGCGGCCAGCGGCGGCGACCGCGGCGGCGCGGGAGGCAGCGGGGAAGGACGGCAGAGGCGCGGGCGCTCGGGGCCCGGTCGCGGCGCGGGGGCGGCGGCGGTGACGTGGCGGCCCGGATTGGCTGCGGGCGCGGTGGCGACTTCGTCCGGCCGGAGCGGACGCGTCTGGCGCGACGCGGAGGGATTTTAGGGTTTCTGAAGACTGCGAATGTTATTTCGGGATGCTCACATATTTATAGGTAGAGGGAGCTAGGAGGCTCCAAATGAGGTGCGGTTTTCGCCCACACGATCGTGATCGAACGACCTAGAGCATGGAAGAGAGTTTGGTGGGTTTTGGTCTTGTCGTGGAATTGTCACGGAAGATGTCCTCGAGCTAGGACTTAATCGTGGAGCCATCGCAACTAGGAAGCTTGAAGGGGTTAATATGGGACAAGGAACACGGGGGTTTATATTGGTTCGGCCCCTTATGGTGAAGGTAAAAGCCTACGTCCAGTTTGGGGTGGTATTGATTAGGGTTACGATCACCAGGGAGCTAAACTGCTATGCCCGGCTCTCGATGAGATTGTTCTTGTTCCTAAACCGCTGCCGGGTCGTCCCTTTATATAGGGAGGCTGACGCCCAGCAGCCCTTAGAGTCCCGGCCGGCTCATAAGAGTGTCCGGCTCGGACTCTCAACTATACTTGCCTTACGCTACAAGTTTAACCATAATAATGATTGTAACTACGGGCTTTAAGCCATATCCGGGTCTTAGCCCATCTCTGGCTCATCGTCTTCAAGCTTGGCTCCGGGCTTCCGGCAACGACCATATGAGTAACCCGGCCCCTCCTGGCGGGTGACTCTAAGGTCTATATCCTCAACATTAGGCCCCAGATTGATTTGAGCCGGCTCATGTCAATCTTCAATTCTGCCGACAGAAAAAATCTCCGGCTTACCATTCATGTGAAGGCCATAACCCGGCGTGACGTCATCCTCTGGACTCCGGATAATCCGCCGTGACGTCATTTTCCATTAAGCCCGTTTTTTACTCCACCAGATCCGCAACGGATCTTTGCTTTTACTGTCATTCCGAAAATCGAGGCGTCGTGGGGGGAGATAACCACGCCGTGGTCTCCTTGAATCTCGCGCCCACTTATGACCTTGCCTTATAAATAGGCCGGCCCGACGGGCTTTCAGCCACTTCCTCTCCATCTTCTTCCTCGTGCCATCGCTCCTCTGCCCGAGCTCCTCCGCCGTCGTCGCCGCGGGTCTTCTCGTCGTCACCAAGCTCAGGCCGCTGCATCACCCTGAACGAACCAGAGAAAACGCAACAACCTCCGCAGCTCTCCAGCTCCGGTAAGTCTTGCTTGTCCTGTAAGATAGATCTACCGTAGGGTTCGTCTGTGTTCTTCGTGTTCGTCGCCATTGCGACATACTTCGGTAGCTTTCTTTCCTACTGCTCCTGTTGATCTTAGATCTGTATAGACTTGCTGCGGTAGTCGTTTAGTACTCATTTTACCTGCAAAACAAACTTCTTTCTACTGCATAAGACCTCCTTCGAGCTCAAGAACTCCCCTGCGTCCGCATTTTAGGTCTAGAAAATTTTCTTTGGACCGACCATTTTGATCCAAAAAAGTTACGGCAATATGTGAAACCTGTTTTACCACACTTAGTAAAATATGCAACCATTGAATCTTGGCGGCTTACAATTCCGGTTTAAAGAAACCACACGCCGTAGAATCCTCCGGTTTAAAGAAAACCATGCTTCGTAAAATCCTCCGGCTTAGCTGTGATAAGGGCCGTAGATAATCAATTTATTCTGAATGCCCTTGCGGCTTAAATAACCCATTGTACCTGAGTATATATCATTAGTCCCCTTCATAAGCCGCCACCTTAGCTTTGAACTCTAGATCTCCGGCTTATGATTAACCCGGACATTTTTCCTTTTTGTCATAGACCGCCAACTTTCACCATGCCTCCTAAGGCTCCCATCACTTGCAACTGGATGAGGTCCAACGTCACCAACGAGACCCTAGCCAATTTTGTTAAGTCCGGATATCTGCCTAAGAAGGAAATCATGTCCTACCGTGCCCCTGACCCGTCGGAAGAGAGACCTCAGCCAAAGGACGGGGAGGTAGTGATTTTCGCAGATCATATGAGCCGGGGCTTCGCACCGCCCGGCTCAAAGTTTTTTAGGGACGTGCTCAACTTCTTTGACTTGCGGCCTCAAGATATAGGCCCCAACTCAGTGTCCAACATCTGCAATTTCCAAGTCTTCTGCGAGGTTTACCTTGGAGAGGAGCCTAGTCTGCTGCTCTTCAGAGAGCTTTTTTACTTAAACCGCCAGAATGAGTGCGCCAACGGGCCAAGTCTAGAGTTAGGTGGCATTTCCATCCAGCGGCGTAGGGACTGTCTTTTCCCCTACGCAGAGCCGCCGAGCCACCCCAAGGACTGGAACATGACTTGGTTCTACTGCCAAGATACGTCCCCGAATAATGAAAGCCCGCTGCCTGGCTTTCGCCCAACACGTCTGGAGCCGACTCACCCACTGTCGGACAAGCTGACTCAAGCGGAGCGCCAGCCTCTGCTTCCTACTATCAACAAAATCAAGGCCCTCCTGGGCAACGGTCTGAACGGAATCGACCTGGTCCGGGTCTGGATCTCATGGCGGGTGATCCCACTGAGCCGTCGCCCCGGCTTAATGTGTGAGTACACCGGGCGAAAGGACGACCCTCAGAGGCACAGCCGCAATGATCTTCCAGAAGACGTTGCAGAGGAGGAGACCAAGGCTCTTTTAAACGAGAGCCTGGCAGACTGCGGAAGGACTGGGTTAGCCCCCTTCTGCAAGACTAATTCAGCCCCAGCGGTAAGCCGCTGCCTTTAACTTTTTATCTTCGTCTGCATATAACCTTCATCTGAACCGTTTTAAGAATTCATCATTGTATTTTTCAGGCTGATGATAAGTTCTGGCGGGTCAAATATGACCATGAGGCGGCCAAGAAAGCCAGGAAGGCGAAGAAAGCCGCCCCTCGCAAAAAAGGAAGCAGACCTACTGCTTCGGAGCTGATGCAATTAAGCGACAGCTCCGAGTCAGAGGTAACCCCTAAGCCTTTAAATTCTTGCTGTATTTGTTGTTTGTTGCTGTCTGCCTTATCATCACTTGCTCATTGACAGGATGACACCGGCGCCAGTAACCCGGTGGTTGAAGAGGTAATGTCACTTTCCTCCGACTCGGAGCCCTTGCCACAACTGAAAGTCCGAAGGGTAACCCGGAAAGTAAGCTTTTCACATCCTTTAGCTTACCAAGACCCTCAATTTATTTTGAAGCGACAGGTTCATGAAAGCCGGCGTCACACCCGGACCAACAAAGACACCGATCTCTCCGCCGGGTTACCCGACGCAACAAGGAAGCGTCGTTTTGAGGTTTTTTCTCACTTGTACCCTTTTCATCCGTTGGCGGGCGTTATCCGTCAGCCACTCAATTCTTCTGACTCCAATTATCAGGAGACCTCCCCTTCTTCGGGTGACTCCATGCAGTCAAATCTGCCGGCTTTCAAGACCGCGCCCGGGTAACAACAATCATCTCATGTGGTTCTGATCTTTACTCATATGCTTTGTACTAACCTTTGTTGTTCTTTCAGTGCCCAAGCAAAGCTCACCAAGAGGGTGAAGAAAACCAAGTCGGCCGGAGTGCCGGATTTGCCTGAGCCGGCGGTGACAGTCCAAGAATCGCCAGCTGCCTCCGCCCCCGAAGCCACCACTCCAATGGACACGGCACCTGAAGCCACCGTCCCAACTACCAAGACAACGACCGAAACTTCGGTTAACCCGGAGGCCTCCGGCTCAGCTCCACCAGCAGACGACCCGGACGTGGTAATCACCCGGACGGAGTATGTTGAGCCGGGGAGACCGACCGTGTTAGCCAAGTGCTCCGCTAAGGGGGAGTTGCTGCAGCCCTGCCGGGCGAATCTGGACCTCTCCAACTACAGCAACCTGAGCATTGGAGAGCTTGTCTCTGGCTACATCAGCCAAGTACACAAGAGCCGGGACGCCGAGGTCACCATGGTAAACCAGGTCCAGCAAAAATCTGAGGTATCCTTCTGCTATCTTCTTACTTACTGCATAGTTACCTTTGCCATGCTAGCCCCCAAGTCGACGACTTATGATTTGAATATGTTGTAGACTTAGGTTCCGGCTTACTCAATTGAGCCGGCAGTATGTAGATAGATACGTTCAATATGCATTAGCCCCCAAGTGCCAAGTGTCTTTGCTTGGAAAACGCTTGGGACTTATATAATGACTGTTAATAACCCGGAAATTTATTCAGGCTGTTGGCAAGAAGCTAGAGGCGGACCTTGCGGATCTCAAGAGCCGGCTGAAGATGCAGGAGATGGAGACCCGGAAGGCAAACGCCAAGTTTGTATCCAGCATCGCTGCTCAAGAGAAGCTGAAGACAGAATTTGATGCTGAGCGAAAAGCCTGGGCCGAAGAGAAGGCCGCACTGGTGACCCGGGCGGAACAGGCGGAAAAAGCTCTCTCTGAGAAGACCGCCGAGCTTTCCGGCCTAAAGCGCCAGGTTTCCCAAATGGTGGCCGCCATCTTCGGTAAGTCGCCTCACCGGCCTTCATCAATGTCAGAATGTTTATATCTCATGATTCATCCTTGTCGCCGACTTACCTGATTCTGTTAAATAGGTCCCAGGAGTGCTAACCTCAACCAGAGCGTGGTCACCAAGCTAAAGGCCGTGTATACCCTGGTGGAGCAGCTCTACACTGGGTCACAGCGTGCCTTAGCTGTGGTGGCCCTATCCAACGAGGTGCCGACTCACCTGGCAGAAGTCCTGCGCCGGCTCGCCGTTCTGCCGCAGCGGATTCAAGAGCTGCGACGGGCTTCTGCGAGAGCCGGAGCGATCGCTGCGCTGAGCCGGGCCAAGGCATTCCTGCCGGAGTTAGACCCGGCGGACATCGCCCTTGGCTATCCAAGCCTGAAGGAAGACGGTTCAGCTTTCGATCAGAAGGACTTCGCGGCGTGCGTGAAGGCTGTACGCCCGGTGGCCACCCTCATCGGGAACGACACAGACCTGACCAAGTACCAGCCGGGTTATGATGCGGAGAATCAGAGGATTCCAACCCCTCGCTATGAAGCCCTCAACCTGATCCCGCCGGCTCGTCAGCACACCTTCGCCCCGGAGATTGACCCGGCCGGGTTAATTGACGAGGAAGCCCAATTCGAGGCTCTCAGCAGCATCGACTGGAAGTCATCAACCTTCCAGGTCTTGGGATCAGCCGGAGGAGAGGATAGGAATGAGCCGGAGACTTCCACTCAGCGGGCATCGTAACTCGGCCGGCGGTTTACCAAACAATGCTCCACCCTTTTTAGACTTGATGAGTTTTGTAATAGAGTAGGTGCAACAGTCTATCTCTGCCATGCCATCGTGCACGTATTGAATGCCAAGGTCTTTTGAAGTTGTCTCTTTGATGTTGCTCCGGGTTATAATCATTCCTTTGTTTTTCTCAACCTCAAAGAGGTGCCTTTAAGTACCTTGCATAGAAAGGCAAATCACAAGTCTCGAGGCGGCTTACCGCCCTGAGCGTCAGGTGTTTTAGATAGATAACCCGGAATATGACTCAAAAAAGACTGGCCCTCAATTATATCCTTAACACAACCGTAATAACACACTTAGCGGCCTGTAAGCATACTTCCGGTTTAGATAACCCGGGTAACAAGTTTGGTATCTTGACTCCGATTTACCTGTCTTAATGACACCCATGGTGTTCAACAAACACTGTAAACCAAAGTTAAGCCGGCAAAGCAAGACCCGGCCGTACACACCTTGACACAATCAGAGTAAACTTGTGATAGAACATAGGAACTTAGGGGCTTCCGGTTCGAATACGACTAGAGACCCGGCCCAAAGAGGTTAAGCTAAGATTCAGATACGATCACATAGCCCCCAGTGGGTGTGGCGATGCCAATCAAGAGGGTACCGACAGCTATGTTCTCTTTGGTTCGAATACGACCCATGTTTGAACAGGAAGCCCCCAAGTGATTTCAAGAATTGTTTAACGACGCTGATTCGAATACGATCCACGTCGGTTCTCAGAAGGGTTAAACTATGATTCAAATATGACCAAAGGCAACCTCCCAATGAGCTCGGCACTTTTGCCAATCAAATGGGTATCGACAGCTATGTTCTCTTTGGTTCGAATACGACCCATGTTTGAACAGGAAGCCCCCAAGTGACTTTACTGTTTATGGCTAGATTCGAATACGATCATAAGCCGGATCCTCCTTTAAGTCATCATGTAATCTTGCAATAAAAACAACACGTGCATATTTGGAGGAGAAAAAAGGACAGAGGTCCTGCTTTATTGCTTATCATAATATATACATGGCTGAGAGAAATATGTACACCACGAGAGCCGGTGGCTCAAGTGTAGTAAGGCCGAAGCTGAGCTATGTTCCACGACCGACGGGTCTCCTCCTCCGCCTTACGTGAATCTTTGCGCTCCCGAACGTCAATGAGGTAATAGGACCCGTTGTGCAAGTTCTTGCTGACCACAAAGGGCCCTTCCCAAGGTGGGGATAACTTGTGTGCATCTGTTTGATCCTGGATGAGCCGGAGCACAAGGTCGCCTTCCTGGAAGACCCGGGATTTGACCCGGCGGCTATGATAACGGCGCAGGTCTTGTTGGTAAATCGCTGAACGGGCTGCTGCCACATCACGCTGTTCATCCAACAAGTCAAGAGCATCTTGGCGCGCCTGTTCATTATCCGTCTCAACATAAGCCTCCACGCGAGGTGAGTCGTGACGGATGTCACTGGGGAGGACTGCTTCTGCTCCATAAACCATGAAGAAAGGCGTGAAGCCTGTAGACCTGTTAGGAGTAGTGTTGATGCTCCATAAGACGGAGGGCAACTCCTCCACCCAACAACCCGGCGTCCGTTGCAGAGGGACCAAGAGGCGGGGCTTGATGCCCTTCAGAATCTCCTGATTAGCTCGCTCAGCTTGACCATTGGATTGAGGATGAGCCACTGAGGAAACATCAAGCCGGATATGCTCTCGTTGGCAAAACTCTTCCATGGCGCCTTTGGAGAGATTGGTGCCATTGTCAGTGATAATGCTGTGCGGAAAACTAAAACGGAAAATCACCCTTTTCATGAATTGAACCGCCGTGGCTGCATCGCACTTACTAACTGGCTCAGCCTCCACCCACTTTGTGAACTTATCAACTGCCACCAAGAGGTGGGTCTTCTTATCCTTGGACCTTTTAAAAGGCCCAACCATGTCAAGCCCCCAGACTGCAAAGGGCCAAGTGATTGGGATCATCCTCAGCTCCTGAGCCGGTACATGAGCCCGTCGTGAGAACCTCTGGCAACCATCACATTTACTGACCAAGTCCTCTGCATCAGCATGAGCCGTCAACCAATAAACACCATGACGAAAAGCCTTGGCCACAAGGGACTTTGAGCCGGCGTGATGGCCACAATCCCCTTCATGGATCTCACGCAAGATCTCTTGACCTTCCTCAGGGGAGACACAACGCTGAAATGCTCCTGTAACACTGCGATGATGCAACTCGCCATCAATAACAATCATTGACTTGGCCCGCCGGGTTATTTGCCTGGCCAAAGTTTCATCCTCAGGCAACTCGCCCCGGGTCATGTAAGCCAGATATGGCATTGTCCAGTCTGGTATGATATGGAGAGCCGCCACCAGTCGTGCCTCCGGGTCAGGGACAGCCAAGTCTTCCTCCGTAGGCAACTTAACCGAAGGGCTATACAGGACATCCAGGAAAGTGTTAGGCGGCACCGGCTTTCGCTGAGAGCCTAGCCGGCTTAGGGCATCAGCCGCCTCGTTCTTCCTGCGATCAATGTGTTCTACTTGGTAGCCCTGAAAGTGCCCAGCAATGGCATCAACTTCGCGGCGATAAGCCGCCATTAGAGGGTCCTTAGAGTCCCACTTGCCTGATACTTGTTGAGCCACCAAGTCTGAATCACCGAAGCATCGTACCCGGCTCAAACTCATTTCCTTAGCCATCCGAAGACCGTGGAGCAAGGCCTCGTACTCAGCCGCATTGTTAGTGCAAGGAAACATCAACTGTAGCACATAATGGAACTTGTCACCTTTAGGGGAAGCCAATACAACGCCAGCCCCCGAGCCGCGTGGTGCCAGGCCGTAGCGGCATCTGAGGAGGGTAGGCGGGACGCCGGCCAGGCCGCGTCTGCCCGCGACGAGGCGCTGAAGGACGCCGAAGCTACCAAGGATCGTTGCCGGGCTTTGGAGGCCGAGCTGGAGACCCTTCGCAGCGAGCGCGCCGCTGAGGCTCGCTAGCGTGTGGTGCAGGAGGAGAAGATGAAGGCTCGGGAAGATGCCATCGCTGGTCGCGACTCTGAGCTGGAGCAGCTAGGACGGGCGCAGGCCACAGAGCGCAACCGCCTGGAGAAGCTGCAGAAGGAGGTGGAGGCGGAGAGGTCACAATTGGACGCCAAGGTGAAGGTTCTTGCCGGAGATCGCGCGGCCTTCGACTCCCTTGAGCTGTAGTCCCGCAAGGCGCTGAAAGAGCTCTACGGGAGGGATTCAAAGGATCCGTTGGTGGCTGCTGACGAGGGCCCCACCGAGCTGCTCCCCCAACTTGTCTTGGCGCTCGATGGCGTGCCAGGGGGTTGGCCCCATGGTGGAGGAAGAAGCTCGCGCGCTCTCTGCTTCCGCTCTGACGCGCATCTTCAGCCATCTATATCTTCACGACCCTGACATGGACCTCGATGCCCTGCTCGAGCCTGTGGATGAGGAGCACTGCGCAGCTGCCGCCGATGCCGTGCAGGACCGGGTGGACACCCTGCTGAAGAAGTTCCTCGCCATCGAGCTAGCGCCCTCGGCTGATGTCGTCGCCGATGCCATGGCCATAGCCGACGGCACAGGCGACAGCGATGTTGCTGGCAAAGAAGCGCCTCTTGCAGGCAACAGCGGCGCCCAAGGCTGAAGAAGGGACTCGATGGCGGCGCTTTTCTTCTACCTTTGTTTCCTATAATCATGCCTCGTGCCTCGTGGAAGCGTTAAACTTATGTTTAGTATTTTGAAGACAGTATGTGATGTAATAATTTGCTAAGATTCTGCTATTTCCTTCCTGTTGCTTTGATGTTCTGCGTCGGCAGGGCCCAGCCCCGCGCGTGCCTCAGCCGCCGTTGGGCCGTCCGGATCACCAGGACGGACCAAGGGGTGAGGGGCTATGTGACCAGTTAGGCTCCTAAGGTGCGATGCTCAGGAGTTCCCCTTGACGTACAAACAGCCTTCAGGAAGGAGGTGTGGGAGCAGGTCCTAACGTTCTACATCGGCAGGGCCCGGCCCCGCGCGTACCTCAGCCGCTGTTGGGCCGTCCGGATCATCAGGATGGACCAAGGGGTGAGGGGCTACGTGACCAGTTAGGCCCTTGGGTCGCGATGCCCAAGGGTCCCCCTTGACGTACGAACAGACCCCATACTTGTCCTTGTTGGGCTCTCGCTCGGGAGGGTTGCACGAAGACCAGGTTCGAGGGACCTAGTGAGGTGGCGTACGCCATGCGTGACCTGAGCGTAGCCCCCGTGCCAAGCCCCCTCGCACTACTCTCCCAAGGGGAAAGCAGCACGGTGAGGCTAAGCACCGAGCCTGGTGGCTCCGTGAAGTTACTGCGGTCATGAGACCACCCTCAGTTGTTTATCACCAGCGCGGAGCATGGTGTTACCATACTTGCACGGGCATAGCCGCTCCTCGACCGTGTCGACTGCTAGCGCGGAGCATGGTGCTTCCACTGGTGCGTGGGGGGGGGGGGGTTCCCTCTGAGTGGAACCCCCGAGGCGTGTACAACCCCGCCCTGACACGTGGCTTGCACGGCAGGGCTAGACGAGGTGTGTCTGGGCACCCGTGAGCCAACGCGGGACTCACGAGGCCCTACCTCAAGGCGGTTTGCACCTGAATTTGGTTCTTGACAGCTGTGATTGACCTGCGAGATGGTTAGATAACCTGCACCGAATGAATCTCCTGAGGTAATCGCATGAGAAGGCCAAACACCAATGACCCCAGGAGGTGACGTGAACGGGACCGGCCCGCCAGACAGAGCTCAGCCGTTGGGTTTATCGACGCTGCAGGGACGAACCCGAGCACAGACGCCGTGCCCAGTCTTCTCATGTGAAAAATCCTGAAGAAAGACAGCCGGCGCGCGGCTCCCATGGTGGCGAGGCACCGGGTCGCGCACCCTAGTTCATCCACCCGCGATTAGCTCATGCAAGAACGAAGCAGCAAGGACCATGGGAGGTGACGTACACGGGGGTTGGCCCGCGAGCCAGAGCTCAGCCTCTTGGATTTGGCAACGCTACAGGGACGGACCCGAGCACAGGCGCCGTGCCGGTCCTTAATCATGAGGCGGTCGTGGGTGGGTTCACAAGGGCGCACGACGTTCATGGCATCGAAGTGCCGGACTGGCAGGTGATAATCAAAATGCGACTCATGGGAAGGAGCAAGCTAATCTAGGTAGGTGCAAGAATGGTACATGCCACATGGACGGACCCGTGCGGCCTGGGGATGATATAGCCCGAGGGGCGCCCCCAACAAGGTAAATGAAAGGTGCTAAAGGATACATGTCACAGGGAAAGGCCCATGCGACCTGGGGATAATGCATCCCGAGGGGCGCCCCTGATACATCTCCAACATATCTATAATTTTGATTGTTCCATGCTACTATATTATCTGTTTTGGATGTTTAATGGGCTTTAATATGCTATTTGATATGATTTTTGGGACTAACCTATTAACCCAGAGCCCGGTGCCAGTTTCTGTTTTTCCTTGTTTTTGAGTATCGCAGAAAAGGAAGACCAAATGGAGTCCAATTGACCAGAAATTTCACGGAGCTTATTTTTGGACTAGAAGAAGCCCACGGAGCATCGAACAGGGACCAGGGGAGTACCAAGGCATCCACGAGGGTGGGGGGCGCGCCCTACCCCCTGGGCGCGCCCCCTATCTCGTGGATGCCTCGGCGAACCCCCTGACTTGTTCCCGACGCCAATACCTCTTATATATACCCAAACTTCTAGAACATAACCTAGATCGGGAGTTCCACCGCCGCAAGCCTCTGTAGCCACCAAAAACCAATCGGGACCCTGTTCCAGCACCCTGCTGGAGGGGGGATCCCTCACCGGTGTCCATCTTCATCATCCCGGCGCTCTCCATGACGAGGAGGGAGTAGTTCACCCTCGGGGCTGAGGGTATGTACCAGTAGCTATGTGTTTGATCTCTCTCTCTCTCTCTCTCGTGTTCTTGATTCGGCACGATCTTGATGTATCGCGAGCTTTGCTATTATAGTTGGATCTTATGATGTTTCGCCCCCTCTACTCTCTGGTAATGGATTGAGTTTTCCCTATTAAGTTATCTTATCGGATTAAGTCTTTAAGGATTTGAGAACACTTGATGTATGTCTTGCATGTGCTTATCTGTGGTGACAATGGGATATTCACTTGATCTACTTGATGTATGTTTTGGTGACCAACTTGCGGGTTTAGTGACCTTGTGAACTTATGCATAGGGGTTGGCACACGTTTTCGTCTTGACTCTCCGGTAGAAACTTTGGGGCACTCTTTGAAGTTTTTTGTGTTGGTTGAATAGATGAATCTGAGATTGTGTGATGCATATCGTATAATCATACCCACAGATGCTTGAGGTGACAATGGAGTATCTAGGCGACATTAGGGTTTGGGTTGATTTGTATCTTAAGGTGTTATTCTAGTACGAACTCTATGATAGGTCGAATGGAAATGATAGCTTCGTGTTATTTTAGTACGGACTCTTGAATAGATCGATTAGAAAGGATAACTTTGAGGTGGTTTCGTACCCTACAATAATCTCTTCGTTTGTTCTCCGCTATTAGTGACTTTGGAGTGACTCCTTGTTGCATGTTGAGGGATAGTTATATGATCCAATTATGTTATTATTGTTGAGAGAACTTGCACCAGTGAAAGTATGAACCCTATGCCTTGTTTCCTAGCATTGCAATACCATTTGGGCTCACTTTTATTATTATTTACCTTGTTGTTTTTATATATTCAGATTAGAAAAACCTTTATCTACTATCCATATTGCACTTGTATCACCATCTCTTCACCAAACTAGTGCACCTATACAATTTACCATTGTATTGGGTGTATTGGGGACACAAGAGACTCTTTGTTATTTGGTTGCAGGGTTGCTTGAGAGAGACCATCTTCATCCTATGCCTCCCACGGATTGATAAACCTTAGGTCATCCACTTGAGGGAAATTTGCTACTGTCCTACAAACCTCTGCACTTGGAAGCCCAACAACGTCTACAAGAAGAAGGTTGTGTAGTAGACATCAGCCCCCAACAGGATAAACCAGAAAATGTCACCTGGCACCGTTGCTGAAGAGATGTTGGAGCAGTTGAAGACGCGTGCTCAAGAAGTTGCTCCTCACGAGCCGCCGGGGTCCTGAGCCTTAGGAGGCTCTGGAGGCTCAGGAAGAACCGTCGCCATCTCTGCCAAGACTGCATGGTGCCTGGTCTCCTGAGACGCTAGGACACGCTGCAGATGGCGCTGGAAGGTGACAGCCCCGTTTGGCAAGCTATAAGGCATGCGAACGTAGCTGTGAGGAGGGCCCTCGCACCGACCAACGCCTGATGGCCAGAAGCGCTCCTGAGATGCAGCCTGGTTGAGCTCAGGAATGTTGACGCAGACGCGCAGCTCGGCGTCCTCGCCAGGACATGGAGCTACGCCGGGTGGTGGGCGGCGGCCGTCGCGCATGGTTCTCGCCTCTTGAAGCTCCTTGGTGGCATTGGTGATGAACTCCTGAGCGCCAGGCACCTGGTGCCTAGCGCCCTCTTGAGGAAAACGCGCGATGAAGCACGCCTCCAAGTGGTGCCCAAGCGCCTCCCTTGTGACGTTGGCTAGGTCTGAGGCCCTCCAGAAGAGAGCCCCCGAGCCCAGCCCAAGGAGGGCACCGGGCGCGCCTTGCTATGCGAGAGAGGGAGGCACCCGATCTGTGGGCGCTGGTCCTGAGGTGGTGCGGTTGGAGACACTACTCTACTGAGACTCTTGGTGGTGCATCTGCTTCTTCTTCTTGGGGGCAGCCTCAGGAAGGTAGATGGTGCCTTCGTTGTCTGGGTTCTCCACTGCTGCAGCGTGGTAGGCGCGCTCGAGAGAGCACACTGCGTCCTTCTCCTCGCAGACAATCATGATGACGTCGTGACTCCCTGGCATCTTGAGGACGTTGTAGCCATGATGGGTGACTGCCATGAACTTGGCCAGGGCCATGTATCCTAGGATGGCGTTGTACGGTAGGCCGATGTGGGCGATGTCGAAGTCGATGAGCTCGGTGCGGTAGTTGTCGCGCTGGCCGTAGGTGACAGGGAGACGGATCTGCTCGATCGGAGTGGTGGAGCCGTCAGTGACTCCTGAGAACGGCTTGGTGGGTTGCAACTGATCACATGGCACTTGGAGGTGGTCAAATGTCTCAATGGAGAGGACGTTGAGCCCTGCCCCGCCGTTGATGAGGGTCTTGGTGACAAGGACATTGTTGATGACGGGCGAGCAGAGCAGCGGAAGGGCGCTGGCAGCTGCCACGTACTTGAGCTGGTCGGCCGAGCTGATGATGATGGTGCACTTGGACCACCTAAGTGGGCGCGTGGCTTCGAGCCTGGGGAGGACTGCGTTCACCTCGTGAGCGAACTGCTTGAAGACGCGCTGAGAGGCTGGGGCTTGCACGCCACCCAAGATGCAGGCAACGGGGCGCGGTTCCTGGAAGCCCCCAGCCCCCCGTCCTGGAGATGGTCGTCGTTCCTTCTTGGTGGTGGTGGCAGCGGAGGGTGTCCTGCCTTGCCCTAAGGGCGGTCCTCACGAGGCGGGTCCCTCCAGGCGTCCTCGCGAGGCTGGCCCTGCCAGCGGTCCTCGCGAGGCTGGTCGCACCACTCCTGGCGTGGGCCGTGATCGTCCCAGTGTCCTCCGCTTCGTCCTCCTCCGCGGCCATAGCCTTGGTCGTTGCGCTCCTTCATGGATGGCTCTGAGCTCTTGGCAGTCATTGGTGTTGTGGCTGTGCACATTGTGCAAGGTGCAGAACGGACGGTTGCCCTTGGACGACTCCGGGTGGTCACAACCGCGCTTCATCTCTGGCTTGGCCGTGAGCATGGCAGCTCCCTTGCGCTTCATGTCCTTGGCCTTGGCCTTCTTGTCTTCTGGGTCGGCAGATGGGAGCTTGAGGAGGGAGAGGCACCCCTCCTCAGCTCGTGCGCACTTGGTTGCCATGTTGAACATCTCCAGAGCCGTGCACAGGTCCTCGTGGATGGCGAGCTCCTCCTTCATCTTGACGTCACGGACGCCATTAGAAAACGCGGAGATGATGGCCTCATCCGTGACCTTGGGGATCTTGAGGCGAACGCTGTTGAAGCGCGAGATGTACTTCTGCAGGGTCTCCCCTGGCTGCTGCTTGATGCGCCGTAGGTCGCCTGCGGCAGGTGGACGGTCGCGAGTGCCCTGGAAGTTTGCGATGAAATGCTCGTGCATCTCGCCCCAGGAGGAGATCGATCCTACAGGCAGGTTTCGGAGCCACGAGCGCGCGCTGTCCTTGAGAGCCATGGGAAACCAATTCGCCATGACCCTTTCGTCACTGTTGGCCGCCTTGATGCTCAGCTCATAGAGCTGCAGGAACTCAGCAGGGTCAGGGGTGTCGTCGTAGCATGGAGGCAGGTCGGGCTTGAACTTCCCGGGCCAGACGATGCTGCGCAGCTCGAGAGTGAAGGCTCGGCAGCCCGCGGTGGTCACTGGGGCCCATCATGGAGGAGGAGCTTGGTCTTGGTGCCCACGCGCGGCCACCACAGGCGGCGTGTGGTCTTGGCGTGGTGGAGCTAGGAGCGCAGGAGCGCCTTCCTGCGGGTGCGGGATCTCATGACAGCTTCCTTCTTCATGCGTGGGCACCCTGCGTGGCGGGTCGCGCCAAGGGCCCGTGCGTCTTGGTGCGAGGGTAACGTCTTGACGCGGGGGTGGCGGAGGCGCTCCGTGAGCCATGTCGCCCGTGGCAGGCTCCGGGTGAGGCAGCCAGAGAGACGGTGCAGGAGAGCCCCCAGCGGCACTGACGAGCTCGGCGATGCGGTCCAGCCAGTCCTCGTAGAGGTCATCGACCGGGCGGTAGCACAGGAGCTCGCGCGCCATGAGCAGCGCGGCTTGTGCGTCCGCCGGACCACGGTGAGCGTGTGATGACGAAGCGGTCGGAGTCAGTGACGGGGTGGCGGTGCGCCCATCACGCCGCACTGAGGGGTGTAGCGATGAAGCTTGCTGCTCGTGCCTCGCCGGGACGGTAGCAACATTGGCAGTTGGTGATGGAGAGTGACGGGCAGGCCCGCCCACGGGCGCCGTCTGGGCGACGCGAGTGTTGAGGGTGGAGCGGCGCTCGACGCGAGCTCTGTCGGAGTAAATGGCCACGGGTAGCCTAACCAACTACCCCTGGCTCTTCAAAAAATAATCAGGCCATTCGAGCCTTCAAGCATTCAAAGCATTGGGCCGCCTTCCCCCAGCCGGCTACCCTAGGAGCCGACTCTTTGAAGGCGACCCAGCCCCAGAAACCTCCCCCAAGACAACCACGAGACGGCCGACTCCAGGAAGCCGACCATGGAGAATGCCGACTCCAAAGAGCCGGCCATGAAGACTGCCGACTCCAAGAAGCCGGCCAAGACCGCACCCACCAAAACTACGCCCACATAACGGTGACAAGATGGGACGTGGCTACAGTGCGGCCCACTACCCCCGAGTCCCGAGGCAGGCATGGCCGCAGGACGCCGTACGGGTCAGCCATCTCCCGTCCGGCTCGGCACTGTAGCCATGCAGGCCTCAACGTCACCCACGACAAACGCCAGCATGGCCCGCGGGCGGCGGGCCCCTTTAGCCAGAGAGAGGCACGAAGGCGGCCCGGCCTCTCCCAGTCGGCCAGGGGCGTAGCCGGCACCCAGAAGCCGGCTACCCCCCTCCATCGAAACATGTGCCACATTAAGGAGACAAGACGAGGTAAGGCTACAGTGAGAGCCCTCGAGGCGGCACACTGTAGCCACGCTTACCTCGACGAAGCCCTCATCATCAGGGGCGAGGCTATAGTAAAAAGCCGCCGACAAGACCCCAGGCGGTGGGGCCGGCCTGTCGACCAATAGGCCGGCAGCTGGCAGGACCCACCAGTCGGCGGGCCCCAAGGGCCGGCGGAGAAGCCGGCGAGCGCAGACACTGACGACTGGGACCCGCGCCTAGCCGGATTACAATTGTACCCCCGAGGGGTAGGCCTATATAAACCCCCCGGGGCACCCATGCAAAGGGTTGGCTTCTGAGAGTTACGCCATATAGAGAGGGAAGCGAGAGCTAGACTTGCTCTTCTTCTCCCTTGAACCCGACAGCTCAAGGAGCACTTGTAGCTACTCTTTCTGATCTAGTGATCATGCGGAGACCCCGCAAAGCAGGACTAGGGGTGTTATCTCCACGGAGAGCCCCGAACCTGGGTAAGATTCGCCGGCGAGCATGTCTTTGCCTCACCCCGTTCCCAGGCACCGGCGACATCTTACTGGCTCCCACAGTGAAATGGTTTGCTCTTTATCATACTAACCTATCTCGCGAAGTTCCGTTAAGTTTTGTGTGATTGAAGTTTTCAAGTTTTGAGTGAGATGTGAATATGAGGAGAATAAGGAGTGAAAAGACCCTAAGCTTGGGGATGCCCAAGGCACCCCAAGGTAATATTCAAGGAAGATCCAAGCAACTAAGCTTGGGGATGCCCCGGAAGGCATCCCCTCTTTCATCTCCAACAATATCGGTAACCTTACTTGGAGCTACATTTTCATTCATCACATGATATATGTTGTCATTTTATTTTGTTAGGATTTGCTTGATGCTATTTATAATAATGTTTTTCATCTTTCTTTTCAATAAAATGCCAAGGATAGCCTTTACCATGCTTACTTTGCAAGTCTATGTGTTGCTGTTTCAAAACAGAAAGTTTATCGCTGTTGCAAAAATTCCATAGAAAATTCAGAAAATGATAAAATGTTGAAACTTTTTGCACAATAAGCTCTGATAAATTTTATACAGTGTGGTAAATTTTCATAATTTTTGTAGTTAGGGAAGTATGATGAATCTTGCATTCTTCACAGATTGTACTGTTTTGGCATATTGCTATTATGTTTGCATTCTTTGCATATGTTTGCTTGTTTGATGATTCTATTTGAGGATAGGAGTATTAAATATGCAGAGGCATTTAGTATGCAATGTTGAATAATAATTTTAGTGATTTGCTACAGTAGAGAATGATAAGGTTTTTGCATTGGTTTATACTAACTTATCTCATGAGTTCTTGTTGAGTTTTGTGTGGATGAAGTTTTTAAGATTTGGGAAACAATGATATAAGAGGAATTAAGGAGAAACAAAAGCTCAAGCTTGGGGATGCCCAAGGCACCCCAAGATAATATTTCAAGAAGTCTCAAGCATCTAAGCTTGGGGATGCCCCGGTAGGCATCCCACCTTTCTTCTTCAACAATTATCGGTTAGTGTCGGTTGAGCCTAAGTTTCTTCTTCTTCACATGATGTGTGATATCCTTTAAATGTCATTTTGCTTGTTGTTTTAATAAAATACTTAGATCTGAAAGTTTTTAAATAAAATAGAGTCCTCAAATAGTTGCTAGGGAGGCTAGGTAAGCGGCATGCACATCCCGTCAACGAAGCTCTTTTCTATGGAATTTGTCTAGTGCTTGACTTATATCTTTTTGAGTATGGTGTGCTTTAGTATTTTTGAAGAAATTCTCTCTTGCTTCACTTAAATTAATTTGAGAGAAATAAATATTATGCTCATGATCTTCACTTGTATCGTTTTGGAGTAGCTTGTCATTTACTCTTGTGCTTCACTTATATCCTATGAGTAAATTGTTGAATAAATTGAATGCCATAAAGTTGAAATCATATCATGCCTAGTGGTAGCTTCACATTGGGTTTAGAAAGTGACATATTTTGAGGCTTGACAATCACAATATTAGTCATACAAGAAATTCATGTATAATTAGTATAAGGAAGAGAACCTTCACATGCAAATACACTATCTTCGAAATCTTTTGTGATTGTGAGCCCCCATCAAAATATTGTATGCCAAAATTGTTGACGTTGGACAAGGAAGACAATGTAATGGTTTATGTTTGTTCATATTCACATAGAATTTATATTGTCATAGATCCTTCAACATGTGGTGCTTGCCCCACATCTTTGCTAGCCAAAAATTCCGCACCAAGTAGAGATACTACTTGTGCATCCAAAAACCCTTAAACCAAAATCTTATTTTCAAGAGTCCACCATACCTACCTAGGGATTGAGCAAGATCCTTCAAGTAAGTTGTCATCGGTGCAATAAGGCAATAAAAATTGCTTCTAAAAGTGTTAGGTCATTTAGTGTAAGAGAAAATTGAGCGTTGTATGAACTTGTGATGGCAAAGAATAAAAACGACAAACTGCATAATAAAGGTTGCTATCATAAGGGGTAATATAACGTGACGTTCTTTTGCACTAAGGGGTTGAGCATACAAACAAATAAGCGCATGGCGACCTCTGCTTCCCTCTGTGAAGGGCCTATCTTTTAATTTTCAGTATTTACTTTTATGCAAAGAGTCAAATTTATTCTCTCTATTCCCTTTTATTTTTCTCTTTTGGCAAGCATCATGTTGTGAGGAAAGATCTAGGCACATATATCCAGTTGGATATGGGTAGCATGAGTTATTATTGTTGACATCGCCCTTGAGGTGAATACGTTGGGAGGCGAAAGTATAAGCCCCTATCTTTCTATGTGTCCGGTTGAAACGCTTTGCTCATGTGTATGCGGTGAGTGTTAGCAATCATAGAAGACTATATGATGGTTGAGTATGTGGAGCTCTTACTTAGACTCTGTTGAATAAGTTGAATTACAATTGCTTGGTGACTGAGAACATAGGTTGTTGAGTTTCAAGAGAATTCATTGTTTAAACCTTAACATGTGAATTGGTTGCTACTATAACATGAGAAATTTTATGAGAAAAAATTGTTGTTATGATGCTAGGAAAAGTGATTGAAATTATCATTGATCAAACTTATGCACTTTGCTAGCATTCACACTTCATAAATTATTTCTTTTATCATTTACCTACTCGAGGATGAGTAGGAATTAAGCTTGGGGCTGCTGATACGTCTCCAACGTATCTATAATTTATGAAGTATTCGTGCTGTTATTTTATCATTCTTGGATGTTTTACAATCATTTTATAGGAACTTTGTATCATTTTTTTGGGACTAACCTATTGACTTAGTGCCCAGTGCCAGTTGTTTTTGCTTGTTTTTTACATCACAGGAAATCAATATCAAACAGAGTCCAAACACCGCAAAACTTTTTGTGGATTTTTTTATGGATCAGAAGACTCCCAATGGGCCAAAGCAGCACCTGGGGGTTGCCCGAGGGGGGCACAACCCACCAGGGCGCGCCTGGGGGCCCAGGCGCGCCTAGGTGGGTTGTGCCCACCTCGGTGGCCTCCCGCACCCCCCTTTCGCCCTATAAATTCCCAAATATTCCAAAACCCTTCAGGGTTAACCTAGATCAGAAGTTCCGCCGCCGCAAGGCTCTGTAACCACGAGAAACCAATCTACACCCCGTTCCGGCACCCTGCCGGAGGGGGGAATCATCACCGGTGGCCATCTACATCATCCCGGGGGCCACCTTGATGAGGAGGGAGTAGTCCACCCTCGGGGCTGAGGGTTTGTACCAGTAGCTATGCGTTTAATCTCTCTCTCTCTCTCTCTCTCTCGTGTCCTTGAGATGTCACGATCTTGATGTATCGCGGGCTTTGTTAATATAGTCGGATCATATGGTGTTTTCCCCTCTCTATCTTGTAGTGATGAATTTAGTTTTCCCTTTGAGATTTTATTTTATCGGATTGAATACTTTTATGGATTTGAGAGCACTTGATATATGTCTTGCATATGAATACTCGTGGTGACAATGGGGTATCGTATTGATTCACTTGATATATGTTTTGGTACTCAACTCGCGGATTCCCACGGTGACATTGGGGTAATCTACGCATAGGGGTTGATGCATGTTCTTATCTTTGTTTCTCCGGTAGAAATCTTGGGGCACTCTTTGAAGTTCTTTGTGTTGGATCGAGTATTAGGAATATGAATTTGCTTTGGTGTTATTTTAGTACGAACTCTAGGATAGATCAAACGGAAAGAATAGATTTATGTTATTTTAGTACGAACTCTTGAATAGATCGAACGGAAGGAATAGCTTTGAGGTGGTTTCGTACCCTACAAACAATTTATTCTTATGTTCTCTGCTAGATAGGAACTTTGGAGTGATTCTTCATTACTTTGAGGGATGGTTATACGATCCAATTATATTAGCATTGTTGAGAGATTGCACTAGCGAAAGTATGAACCCTAGGCCTATTCAAGCATTGCAATACCGTTTTTGTGACCGTTTACTATTTGCTAACTTGCTGTTTTTATTTATTCAGATTATAAAAATATATTTCTACCATCAATATTACACTTTTATCACCATCTCTTCGCCGAACTAGTGCACCTATACAATTTGCCATTGGTATTGGGTGTGTTGGCGACACAAGAGATTTCTTGTATTTGGTTGCAGGGTTGTTTGAGAGAGACCATCTTCATCCTACACCTTCCACGATTTGATAAACCTTAGGTCATCCACTTGAGGGAAAATTGCTACTGTCCTACAAAACTCTGCGCTTGGAGGCCCAACACGAGTCTACAAGAATAAAGTTGGGTAGTAGACATCAATGAACCCCTCCGTGATGGTGTAGATTGGATCTCGTGGTTCTGGAACTTGCGGCGGCTAGAATTGTGTATCGTCTGCTCCGGTAGGGTTTCTGTAATTTCTGAGGATTTATAGAGCAAAGAGGCGGTGCAGGAGACCTCCGTGGGCCCCACAACCCATTAGGGCGCGCTAGGGGCCTCTGGCGCACCCTGGTGTCTTATGGGCCCCATGGGCCTCCCCGCAGGTGCTTCCTTGGCTCCCAAGTTGCCTTCTGGTCAAAAAAATCTCCAAAAAGTTTCGTGGCATTTGGACTTCATTTGGTACTAATATTCTGCGAAGTAAAAAACAAGCAAAAAAAAGCAACTAGCACTGGGCACTATGTCAATAGGTTAGTCCCAAAAAATGATATAAAGTTGCTATAAAATGATTGTAAAACATTCAAGAATGATAATATAACAGCATGGAACAATCAAAAATTATAGATACGTTGGAGATGTATCAGCATCCCCAAGCTTAATTCCTGTTTGTCCTCGAGTAGGTAAATGATAAAAACAGATTTTTTTGATGTGGAATGCTGCCTAACATGTTCATCACATATTCCTTTCTTTTGTAGCATGGACATTTGGACTTTTAGATGATTCAAAGCAATAATCTATATTTGACATGAGGACTTCAACACTCAAGCATATCAACAAGCAACCACGTCTTTCAAAATATCAACACTAAAGAAATTATCCCTAGCCCATCACGCTCAATCGTTGATCCATTCATGAAACACACTCGAATATTAGCTAGATCCAATGCTCAAGTACGATCATAGTGCCCCTTAGTTGGTGCTTTATAAGAGGAGATGGAGACTCAAATAAAAATGAAAATTGCATAAAGTAAATAGATAGGCCCTTCGTAGAGGGAAGTAGGGATTTGTAGAGGTGCCAGAGCTCAAAGCTTAAATTGAGAGATAAAATATTTTGAGAGGCATGCTTTTCCCGTCAACGAAAACGATCGAGTAATTCCCAACACTTTCCATATTAGATATATTATAGGCGGTACCAAACATAAAATAAAATTTATTCCTTTTCCACCATTCTTTCACACTCCACGACTAGCTATATCCACGGGTACCATCCATACCAACACTTTCCAAGGAATTTATTGTTTGACAACATAAACTAAATTTCTTTTTCATTTCGGGACTGGGCATCCCTATTACCGCCGTACTATCGTGCAATGACAAGTGAATAAACACTCATCTTGAGAATAACACATCTAGCATGGAAAATATTGGCCACCCCCTGCCGCTTCATGAGCGGTACATGCACATAAAAAGGAAATTCATTTCGAAAATTAGAGTTGGCACATACAAATTTGCTTAGAACGACACGGAAATACCGCATAAAGGTAGGTATGGTGGACTCATATGGCAAAACTGGGTTTAAGCTGTTTGGATGCACAAGTAGTATTTCTACTTAGTACAAGTGGAGGTTAGCAAAAAGACTGAGAAGCAACAAACCAAGAAATGAAAATTCTCATAAACGGGCATTAAGCATAACTAACAACGAAATAATGCACCACAAGTAGGATGTAATTTCATTGCACAACTACTGAATTTCGTGCTTGCATAGGGAATCACAAACCTTAACACCAATATTCTTACTAAAGCATAACTACTCACCAACATGACTCACATATCACTATCATCATATCTCAAAACTATTACAAGTTTAATTTGTCCAATGATCTTTATGAAAGTTTTTATTATATCCCTCTTGAATATCTATCACTTTGGGACTAGTTTCATATGTTGCAATTGCTTTTGACAAGCTCAAACAAATTTAAGTGAAGAACATGAGCATAAAGATTTTCATCTCTCAAAATAATGTAAGTGAAGCATGAGAGAATTTATTCAAAAAAATACTAACTCTCAAATAAATCTAAGTGAAGCATGAGAGTATTTCTTAAAAAATAATAAAGCACAACGTGCTCAAAAATATACAAGTGAAGCACTAGAGCAATTCCATAGCTATTTTTTTAAGTGAAGCACATAGAGCAATTCTATCAATCATAGCATAATTTTGGCTCTCTTAAATAGGTGTGTCCAGCCAGGATACTTGTGAAAAGCTAAAAAGAAAAAAAGCACAGACTCATATAATACAAGACGCCCCAAGCAAAACTCATGATATGTGACGAATAAAAATATAGCTCCAAGTAAAATACCAATGGTCGTTAGAAGAAAGAGGGGGTGCCTTCCGGGGCATCCCCAAGCTTAGTTGTTTGGTTCTCCTTGAATATTACCTTGGGGTGCCATGGGGCATCCCCAAGCATAGGCTCTTGATACTCCTTATTCCTTCATCCATCGTGATCTCACCCAAAACTTGAAAACTTCAACCACACAGAACTTAACAAAACCTTCGTGAGATCCGTTAGTATAATAAAGCAAATTACCACTTTAAGTATAGTTGCAAACCCATACATATTTTATTATTACATTATACCTACTGTATTCTAACTTTACCATGGCTTTTACCTTCCAATACAAACCATAGATTCATCAAAATAAGCACACAATGCAAAGAGAACATAATCTTTCAAAAATAGAACAGTCTGTAAAGATGCGAATGGTTCCAATACTTCTTCAACTCAAAAAATTCTGAAAAATTAGGACAACATAGGAAATTTGTATATCAATCTTGTGTAAAAAATTCATACACTTTCGTTACTTCTGTGAGTTTTTAAAATTCTGCTACTGGACGCAAAAGTTTCTGTTTTTCAACAAGATCAAATCAACTATCACCCAACATGATCCCAAAGGCTTTACTTGGCACACGTACTAATTAAAACATAAAAACCACAATCATAATAGTAGCATAACTGTGAAAACACTCAAGAATAGAGAGAAAAAAGGCAAAAATAATTTTTATTCATTGGGTTGCCTCCCAACAAGCTCTTTCTTTATAGCCATTAAGATAGGCTTGAAATCTTATTGATGCTCACATGAAAGATAAGAATTGAAGCACAAAGAGAGCATCATAACACATGTGACAAACACACTTAAGTCTAGAATACTTCCTGTGCATAGGAATTTTGTAAGCAAACAAATTATCAAGACAAGAAATATCTAGCATATGTGAAGGAGAGGAATAAAACATTGACAATCTCAACATAACGGGAGGTAATTTAGTAACATGAAAATTTCTTCAACCATATTTTCCTATCTCATAATAATTACATGTAGGATCGTAATCAAATTCAACAATATAACTATCACATAAAATATTCTCTTCATGATCCACATGCATGCAAAGTTGACACTCTTCCAAAATAGTGGGATTATCATCAAATAATGTCATGGCCTCTCCAAGCCCACTTTTATCAAAAATTTCATAAGATTGATCATTCTCCAAAGTAGTGGGATTATTATTACCTAGAGTTAACACTCTTCCAAACCCACTTTCAATATTATTGCAAACACTATTATCAATACTCCCTCCATGCCACAATGTAGTGCCTATAGATTTTTGTGGAAGTCAAACTTTGCCAACTTTGACCAAGTGTATAGAGAAAACTGTCTACATCTACAATACCAAACATGTAGATTATGAAATTATAACTCATGATGTACCCAATAATATGCATTCGGTATTCTAGATGTACCTACTTTTCTCTATAAATATGGTCAAAGTTTGTAATGTTTGACTTTGGCAAAAATCTATAGGCACTACATTATGGAACGGAGGGAGTATCATATTCATCATGAGGCTTAAATAAATTTACAAGATCATAAGAAGAATTACCCCAATAATGATCATTATAATAAGTAGCGGACATAGCAAAATTGGCATCCCCAAGCTTGGGTTTTTGCATATTATTAACATGATTGACATTAATATAATTTATAATAACATCATTGCAATTGTGCTTTTCATTCAAGGAGCTATCATGAATGACTTCATCAATTTCTTCTTTCAACACTTCATCAGAATTTTTAGATTCATGAATTTCAAGCAAAACTTCATAAAGATAATCTTGTGAACTTAATTCACTAGCAATTGGTTCATCATAATTGGATCTTTAAAAAAGATTAGCTAGTGGATGAGGATCCATATCAATAGATTTATAGCAAGCAAAGATGCAAGAAAAAAGAAGACACATGGCACACAAGCAAAGATAGCAAATGAACAAAACGGCAAAAGGAAAAGAACGCAAATAAAAAGGCAAATTTTTGTGAAGTGGGGAGATGAAAAAGAGAGGCAAATGACAAATAATGTAAATTGCAAGGATATGAGATTTGTGATTAGGAACCCGATAGATGTTGATGATGTCTCCCCGACAACGGTGCCAGAAATTTCCTTTGACGTGGCTTCAACTATGTTGGTTTTTTCCCCAAGGTGGAAGGGATGATGCAGTACATCGACGGTAGGTATTTCCCTCAGTTATGAAACCAAGGTCACCGAACCAGTAGAACCAAGCAACACTATGTAAATGGTACCTGCACACAAAGAACAAATCCTCGCAACCCAACGCGTAAGAGGGGTTGTCAGTCCCTCCCCCGTAAAACATAGATTAAATAGTATGAGTTTGGATAAATAGATCTAAGTAAAACAAGAATTAAAAGATGCAAATAAAAAGTGCAGCAAGGTATTTTTGGGTTTTCGAAATAATAGATCTAAAAACAAATGCGGCAAAAGATAGATCGAAAAGCAATATGATAAAAGATAGACCCCGGGGCCGTAGATTTCACTAGTGGCTTCTCTTGAGAGAATAGCATACGGTGGGTAAACAAATTACTGCTGGGCAATTGATAGAAGATCAAATAATCATGACAATATCCAAGGCAAAGATCATTATATAGGAATCACATCAAATATTAGTAGAACGAAATGATTCTGCATCTACTACTATTACTCCACACATTGACCGCTATCCAGCATGCATCTAGTGTATTAAGTTCATGGAGAAACAGAGTAATGCAATAGGAACGGTGACATGGTGTAGACAAGATCTATTCATGTAGGAATAGACCCCATCTTGTTATCCTTAATAGCAACGATACATACATGCCTCGCTACCCGTTCTGTCACTCGGTGAGGACACCGTAAGATCGAACCCATCACAAAGCACCTTTTCCCATGGCAAGAAAAAATGATCTAGTTGGGCTAACTAAACCAAAGATTCGAAGAAGAAATACGAGGCTATAAGTAATCATGCTTATAAGAGATCAAAGAAGACTCAAATAATATTCATCGATAGAAACTGATCATAAACTCGATCTTCATCGGATCCCAACAAACACACCGCAAAAAGTCATTACATCAAATAGATCTCCAAGAGACCATTGTATTGAGAATAAAAAAGTGAGAAGAAGCCAGCTAGCTACTGCCTACGGACCCGTAGGTCTATGGTGGACTACGCACGCATCATCGGAGATGCACCAATGAGGATGATGAACCCCTCCGCGATGGTGTAGATTGGATCTCGTGGTTCTGGAACTTGCGTCGACTGGAATTGTGTTTCGTCTGCTCCCCTAGGGTTTCTGGAATTTCCGAGGATTCATACAGCAAAGAGGCGATGCAGGAGTATGACGCCCTGATTCAATCATACACTAATCATACACGCAAATGTGTATGATCAAGATAAGGTATTCACGGGAAGATATCACAACACAACTCTAGACACAAATTAACATAATACAAGCTTTATATTACAAGCCAGGGGCATCGAGGGCTCGAATACAAGAGAGTCAGCGGAAGCAACAATATCCGAGTACAGACATAAGGTTAAACAAGGATACCTTAAGAAGGCAATGTTGGGGAACGTAGTAATTTCAAAAAGTTTCCTACGCACACGCAAGATCATGGTGATGCATAGCAAGGAGAGGGGAGAGTGTTGTCTACGTACCCTTGTAGACCATAAGCGGAAGCGTTATGACAACGCGGTTGATGTAGTCGTACGTCTTCATGATCGACCGATCCTAGTACCGAACGTACGACACCTCCGTGATCTGCACAAGTTCAGCTCGGTGACATCCCATGAACTCACGATCCAGTAGAGTGTCGAGGGAGAGTTTCATCAGCACGATGGCGTGATGACGGTGATGATGACGTTACCGACGCAGGGCTTCGCCTAAGCACGACGACGATATGACCGAGGTGGATTATGGTGGAGGGGGGCACCGCACACGGCTAAGAGATCAATCAACTTGTGTATCTCCATGGGGTGCCCCCTCCCCGTATATAAAGGAGTGGAGGAGGGGGAGAGGGCTGGCCTCCTAGGCGCACCCCAAGGGGAGTCCTACTCCCACCGGGAGTAGGATCCCCCCTTCCCTAGTTGGAATAGGAGAGAAGGAAGGGGGGGGGGGAAGGAGGAAGGAAAGGGGGGCGGCCCCCTCCCAATTCGGATTGGGCTTGGGGGGGCGCCCCCTCCTTTGCTCCCTTCTCCTCTCTCCCACTAAGGCCCAATAAGGCCCATATACCTCCCGGGGGGTTCCGGTAACCTCCCGGTGCTCCGGTATATTCCCGATCTCACCCGGAACCATTCCGGTATCCAAATATAGTCGTCCAATATATCGATCTTTATGTCTCGACCATTTCAAGATTCCTCGTCATGTCCGTGATCATATCCGGGACTCCGAAATACCTTCGGTACATCAAAACACATAAACTCATAATATCGATCGTCACTGAACGTTAAGCGTGCGAACCCTACGGGTTCGAGAACTATGTAGACATGGCCGAGACACGTCTCCGGTCAATAACCAATAGCGGAACCTGGATGTTCATATTGGCTCCGACATATTCTATGAAGATCTTTATCAGTCAAACCGCATAATAGTATACGTTGTTCCCTTTGTCATCGGTATGTTACTTGCCTGAGATTCGATCGTCGATATCTCAATACCTAGTTCAATATCGTTACCGGCAAGTCTCTTTACTCATTCCGTAATGCATCATCCTGCAACTAACTCATTAGTCACATTGCTTGCAAGGCTTATAGTGATGTGCATTACCGAGAGGGCCCAGAGATACCTCTCCGACAATCGGAGTGACAAATCCTAATCTCGAGCTATGCCAACTCAACAAACACCATTGGAGACACCTGTAGAGCACCTTTATAATCCCCCAGTTACATTGTGATGTTTGGTAGCACACAAAGTGTTCCTCCGGTATTCGGGAGTTGCATAATCTCATAGTCATAAGAACATGTATAAGTCATGAAGAAAGCAATAGCAACATACTAAATGATCAAGTGCTAAGCTAACGGAATGGGTCAAGTCAATCACATCATTCTTCTAATGATGTGATCCTGTTAATCAAATAACAACTGATGTCTATGGCTAGGAAACTTAATCATCTTTGATTCAACGAGCTAGTCAAGTAGAGGCATACTAGTGACACTCTGTTTGTCTATGTATTCACACATGTACTAAGTTTCCGGTTAATACAATTCTAGCATGAATAATAAACATTTATCATGATATAAGGAAATAAATAATAACTTTATTATTGCCTCTAGGGCATATTTCCTTCAGTCTCCCACTTGCACTAGAGTCAATAATCTAGTTCACATCGCCATGTGATTTAACACCAATAGTTCACATCTTTATGTGATCAACACCCATAGTTCACATCGCCATGTGACCAACACTCAAAGAGTTTACTAGAGTCAATAATCTAGTTCACATTGCTATGTGATTAACACCCAAGAGTAATAAGGTGTGATCATGTTTCGCTTGTGAGATAAATTTAGTCAACGAATCTGCCACATTCAGAGCCGTATGTATTTTGCAAATTCTATGTCTACAATACTTTGCACGAAGCTACTCCAGCTGATTGCTCCCACTTTCAATATGTATCCAGATAGAGACGTGGAGTCATCTGGATCGGTGTAAAAGCTTGCAGCGATGTAACTCTTTATGACAAACTCTTTGTCACCTCCATAACCGAGAAATATTTCCTTATCCACTAAGGATAATTTGACCGCTGTCCAGTGATCTACTCCTAGATCACTATTGTACTCCCTTTCGAAACTCAGAGCAGGGTATACAATAGGTCTGGTACACAGCATGGCATTCTTTATAGAACCTATGGCCGAGGCATAGGGAATGACATCATTCTCTTTCTATCTTCTGCCGTGGTCGGGCTTTGAGTCTTCACTACAAAAAAATACACTTACGTGATGATACGTGTTTGTCACAGTAGGTCACGTTTTCTGTCATGCATGTACATCCATGACAAATTTATGACAGAATCAAGATAGTCATACCTGTGGTGTCGTAGAAGTGTTCCATGACATTACCAAAATTATCATCACGGAAGTGTCCACTTCCATGACGATAAATCGCGTGTCACAGAAGTGCTTTCATCAAGGGTGACCAACACGTGGCATCCACCGTAACAGAACGCAGTTAAGCTATCGGGTCCGGTTTTGGATCTGATAACCCATTAACAGCCCGGACCAATGGGGATTTTCCACGTGTAAAATCATCATTGGCTGGAGGAAACACGTGTCAGCTCCGCGTTGGCACAGGTGTCACTCATCCAATGGGCGAGATGCGCCTATGATATGTTGACACGTGGACCGGCCCAAAAGTGGCCCATAAAGTTTAAATGGGTCGGCCCTACTAAAGGCCCACAAGATTTTACGGACCATAATGGGCTGGCCCAGCCAGAGGCCCATGAGGTTTTGCGGACCATAATGGGCTGGCCCAGCTAAAGGCCCACAAGATTTTGCGGGCCATAATGGGCCGGCTCAGGTAAAGGCCCACAAGATTTTTGTGGGCCATAATGGGCCGGCCCAGGTGAAGGCCCACAAGATTTTTTTGGACCATAATGGGCCGATCCAGCTAAAGGCCCACGAGATTTCGCCGACATTAATGGACCGGCCCAGCTGTAGGCCCACAAGATTTTTAGGCCCCTAGTAGGCCGACCCATTAACTAGCTGCCATGTTTTGGGCCAAATGCCGACCCATATTTGATCCGGTCCATTAATGGCCTGCCATGTTCCGGGCCTAATAATGGCCCATATGAGATTTGGCCCGTTAAAAGCCTACCACGTTCTGGGCCAAATTACGGCCGAGATCAGGTTCAGCCCTTTAAGAGGCTTTGGGCTAAATTATGGCCCATATCAGATTCGGCCCGTTAACTGGACGCTATGCTTTTGGGCCTACTTGCTAAAGGCCCATTTAGTAATTCGGCCTGATATTAGTTTTGGCCTATTAAGGGCCCGTTTAACATTTCGGCCCTATATTAATTTCAGCCTGTCAAAAGCCCGTCATATAGTTGGGCCTAACTACGGCCCGGTTTGCATCCGGCCTGCCCGCAGCCGATAATCTGATTGGGCCAAACAAGGACCGAGACAATTTTGGCCTGTTAAAAGCCCGTGATTTGATTGGCACAATCATGGGCCGGGGTCCATTTCGGGCTGCTGCCGGCCCGTGAGCTGTTCGGCACGTTTCAGGCCCAACCTACTTCTCAGCCTCCTAAAACCCATTGAGTTTTCTTGCGAAAAGAGGGCCGGCGGTTTTCTCAGCCTATTAAAGGCCCGAATCTACTAGTGGGCCAGTTTACATTTAGGCCTTTTAACGGACCAAGATGACGGGGCCCATGATGCGGATCATAAATCGTGATTGCATGACAGCCCGATTATGTACTGTAATTTAATGGTTTGGCCGGTTTACTACGAAGTCAGCATATATACAGTAAAATAACTGCAACATCATGAATAAGAAAAAACCTAGACTATACAATAAAGAAATTACGGCATATTACATCCACTGGGCATCAAAGTTCGCCACTATGATAATAAAACACAACCAGACAGCATATTACATACACTGGGCATCAAAGATCGCCACCAGTGCAAATAAACACGCCGACAAAATAATATACAAAACTGAGCACTTCAATAGAGTTCAGGGTTAGCCCTGCTGGGGAGCTGCAGCGCAAGCAGCTGAGCAAGCTGATGAGACTATGCTTGTTTAACACTTATATCCTCCTCATTCTGAAAGATAAACAAGCAGACATATGACAGGTTTTGCACATAGAAGTATCAGTGCTGACAATTCATCACATTTCTTACTGACGAATAAAGTGACACAGTTTAAAATTGCATTAACACAATATGGTATTGTTTAGGTCAAGACATGGCAGGAAATGACATTGTGAAGGAGTTGGCAACTTCACGACACCACTGGATTACAGATCAAGAACTCATAAGTATCATGGTTAGTGTGCTGTCAATTTATCCCATTTCAGATTGGCAAATAAAGAGACGGTTTAAATAATAGTAGAATGATATGACATTGTTCATAATTAAGACATTGCAGAATATGACATTGTACTGTAGTGGGAAGGTTCACCACACCAGTGGATTACGGATTAAGAATAGAAGCATACATGCAGTGCAAAAGAAGATCACTTGCTCTATATAGTTTAATTTACATGGTATGAAGAAGGAACTTGGTTGTACAACTGAAAACTTAAATTGAGAAGGACAAACTTTTGTTTATGAACTACATAATAAACTTTAAACTTGCAATTTGATGCAAACACCAAAAATAAACAGTTGTTGCAGTCATGCCTAACCAAATATACACAACAAAGTTTGAAGGCTTGAGAAGGACAAACTTACATTATTGGTGAAGACAGGCTCTATAAAGCCCTTGTCCATGCTGATGGGGGGCAATTCAAGAAGTCTACCACAGAATCTTCTTCATAAGCATTGCCTTTATTCTATATTTTGTTAAGAGTAAATATAGATGTGATAATATAAGAAAAAATGGAGAATATTTAAGATAAGATGAAGAGTGATGCTACATAACCAAGTAGCTATAAATGTAAGTACAACGATACAGGCAAAAGGTACAGCCAAGAGCAATGCACAGCTAAACTTCTTCAGTACCATCGGTGTTATCCAACCTTATGGTAAGAGTAAATATAGATCTGATGTGTAGAAAATGGATGGCAAAGGAAAATAAGCTGCAGAGTGATGGTACATGAACAACTACCTGTCAATATAAGTACACTGATAAAGGACAACAAGTACTTACAAGAACAATGCAGAGCTAAAAAATTTCATTGGCATTGGATATATTCTACACTAATGTAACCATTTATACATATCAGATAATTTGGAGCGAACAATTGATAAGCAAGCTATCATGCATACTGCTGTCACATAATGAACCAGGTATGTATGCAAGTACAGTGATACAGGACAACAGGTACTAACAAGAGCAAAGCGGCGGGCAGCATATTTGCGATATCCCGTCGTTCTTTTCAAACCGGAATTCTTCTTCGAGCAGATTTCCTGCAAAAAAGATCCGTAAGGCACATGCGGAAAAGTAGAAGTTCAAATTGTCATGTGATTTCATAGACAATACCTCATCCTGGGAATGAGGCCAGTGCATAAGAAGGTTTTTTCATTAAATGTCTTCTAAATTTAGCATAGGAGACTTCACTGAAAATTCGTTTATAGACTTGCCATCAAAGTGTGATTTCCTCAGGTAACACCGATACTGCTGCAATGCTTCCTTGAAAAGCACAAGCAAGCTTTGCTCGTCATGACTATCCAGATTGACCCTCGCCCACTTACAAGATGTGAAAATGGTGTTTGTCTTCACTATAATCTTCCCATGATGGGAATATATGCACGTAGTCCCTAACAACATTGAAAGCATTGTCTTTTAAACTCGGAATAACTAGAATGGGGTTCCAATCTACAGGAATTGCCCATCTCTGCAGTTGGGATAGGTCTTCGCCCGGTGGACTTGCTGTACCTTTTGCTGGAGTGGGATTTTTCTGTGGTACGGCTGGTGCTATGGCAACTGAAATCGATATACCTTTTGCTGGAGTGCAGGTCCTGTGTGGTGGGGCTAGTGGTGTGGCTAGTGAAGTATGGGTACAGTCTGCTGGAGTCGGTCCTACGTTTTGTGTCACTGGTTGTACAACCAATATAAGTGGGGTGTTGTCTGATTTCTCCGGCACCACCATGTTTTTCAAGGACTTTGCTGGTGCTCCTTCAGGTTCGGCAATCACCCTCTTCCTTTTTGATGTCTGATGCACAAGATCATCATTTGAGTGAAAAAGCATGGTATGATGACAGATGGAATATGTACTGATAATGGATGGGCATGGCATCTCAACATATATGATGAGTAAATTAAACAGATGGCAGTGCAACAAAGTAGAAGAAATGCAAGACAACATATGCAAGATACGCGCAATCAATAAAACCTTGCCAAATTAGAACAGGCACCTTGATGGGTGAACAGGACATGCCATCTGCTTGACTATTTGACTCCTTGCAAGATAACATATGCAAGATATGCGCAATCAATAAAACCTTGCCAAATTTGACTCCTTGAGGTTAGAATAGTCATTAGGATCATATTCTGAACAAGAATCAACAGGTGGGGAGCATATGAGTTTCATTGCATCCAGAATGGCACTCAATGCCTTGGTGCCAATTTTGGAAGTCATTGCAGTGTTTAGCTTCAAGAGTGGACTGCTGCTAGTGCGACACAAAGCAGCTACACAGATCATAGTGTAGATATAACAGGAAAACCGTAAGCATCAGAGTAAAATCAGCAAAGTGGAACTTGCTAGAATATATGTGCTAGTATTTCCGGTACGGCTAGAAAGGCTTCGGATACCAGCTCTCTTCAACTGAAGGTGCGGTACTATTAATATCAGTGTAAATCTCAAAGGCGACACAACTCCCCGCATTTCCTTGCTATTCTTATAGGATTCAAGTGGGCAGGCCACTACAAATCCTATTCCCATGTTTACAAAATCTTACGAATCAAGGAGGCCCGAACAGTTCAAAGTGTCCATCACAACCGACCGTATAGACCTCTACACTGCAAATGTCCCTGCTCATCTTCACTACAAGGAACATACTGTACTACTATCATACTCCCTCCATTCCAAAATATAAGTCTTGGTAGAGATTTCCACTATGGATCACATACAGATGTATCCAGATACATTTTAGAGTGTAGATTCACTCATTTTGCTCCATATGTAGTCCATGGTGGAATCTATACAAAGACTTGTATTTAGGAATGAAGAGAGTACTTATTAAAGAAGAACGGAAGAGGAACAGGCTAAAGAAGAGCAAGCGGATTTTGGATAATAAAATGTTCCTTGCGCAGTGCCCACACATGATGAACCAGAGCGCATTAAGAAAGCAACTCCCTGCTGTCTCTCTATATGTGGTGCACGTACTTTTCGAAAGTAAAGTAGGAACATTAGCTGGCCAATTAAATGTTATCTGTTTTAGTAATATCAGCATCATATCAGATTCGTACTTGAGCAACAAGTTTGGAAGTATGAGTGGCACGTCGTTTAGCTTGATGGATTCAGGAGCAGTGCTAAGCAGGTACGATGATGGTACTGAATATAAAGGCATGTCTGCATGCAAGTTGCGTGACTTTTGTCATTTGGGTCAGTCGACCATTTCAGGCAGTTGGATGACGATCCTATGTCTCCTAACCCTTCTTCTTCCTCGTCTCTGATTCTTCCCATACAGAACACTGCACGGGCCGCCGGCCGGACCACCGGCCACCACCGCCTGTGTTCCTCCGCCACCCCCATCCCCCACCCCCACCCGCGTCAAGTTTTCTTCATTGGGCGAGGCCCCACCACCGCCCCCACAACCACCGTACCCACCCGAGCCCCTTCGTTCGCACCGGCAAACTCCGGCGAGCTCTGAAAAATCAACTGACCCAATTTTGAAATTTAGTCTACTGTGATTTAACTAGTGTGGAATATAAAAGGGGAAAACCATAAGCATTGGGAATATAGTGTTGAGTGTGCCATGGCGGATCTGAAGGTGCAAACCGGACAAAGGCAACTTCGCAACCAATGTTTGCTTTCAACTAGTAGCAAGTAAGTGATGGACAAGAAATCGGAGTAAAGCAGTGGCGATCTATTTTCTTGCTGCGATAAATAAGTTGAACAGATACCAAAGAGTACCGCCTCTGGTGCGGCGCCGTGTATGCATCTGCTAAGAATTTGTAACATCCCAAATTTTCAATTTGGAATGTTATACATAGGTCATTCATGCATATCATATTTTGTTGCATTTTGTTTTGCGATCCTCGAAATTCTAAGCAACTCAAGGACCCACAGAGAGAGTTAGGGATTTCACCATTTTCATATTTGAATTTTTTTCAAATATCGAAAGAAGGATCATTTTGGATTTAATTATTTTCTCTCCGAAAATATTTCATATTAAAGATATATGAGAGGAGATAATATGAATTCTCCAAAATAAATGAAATATTGGAGGAAAATATTAAAATACAAAAAATAATTTTATTTGGATTTTATCGCTATTTTATTTGAATTAGAAAAATATGCATTTTTCAAAATTGCATTTTTAGGCCAAGAAAATGTTCACTTTGTTCTAAATATTCTATTTAGATGGTGAAAAATTGTTATTGCATTTTTAAATTTTTACTTTACTTTTTAGGATTTTTTCGGTGGAATCTGTTTAAAAAAACAGTCAACCGACCTAAACGGGTCGTGACCGACCCGGTCTCCTGCCGGGCAGGCTTTATAAGCCAGCGCCCGAGGCCACCCCAGCCCACCGAGCCGCCCTGCCCCGCAAACCCTAGCCGCCTCGGGACCCGCGTCGCTCAGCCGCCGCCGCCGTCGCCGGTGATCGCCGGAATAGTCGCGGTTTTCTTCTGTTTTTTAGGTAAACCCTTGATCTAGATCTAGATCCGTTTTTTTCTTCTATAGATCGGTTTTTGTTCGGTTTGGTTTTTGTCGGTTTAGTTATTTAGTGGACGTTCGTCCGTTCGCTCGTTCTAACGAACATTATTCGCCGGTTAGGTCCAGACAGCGAACGTTCGTTCGTTAGCCTTTTTTTTTCGTCTAGGGACCTATCCGCGATTATTTTTATCGCAGATTAGCCCCTGATCATCAAACGCTCGCCGTTTCTTAACCGTTTGTCCAAATCCAGTGAAACCAACGCCAAAATCTTCGTCTTGAAATCCTCTTTCTGTTTAATCAACTTGAACAAGGTTTTGACAATTTAAAATTTGGTTTCAATCAGATTTGAATTCGAAGTTCTTTTGACCGTAGTTTCAGTTCCGTAGCTCCGAAGTGATTGATTCTTTTTGCAGATCAAATCTCTTCAGTTGAGTCTTCAGATTTGATCTTCTTATTTGAGTTTTATCCATGCATCTATGAATGAGTGCTTATGTATGCTATTGTTTGTTTGCGATAGAATTTCCGGAGTGCGAAGCGTGCTACAACGAGTCACTAGGTTTTGCAGATCGTCAGCAAGGCAAGTAACAAATTGATCATACTCTTTTCATACCCAGTTTTTATGCATTAGTTTCAATCCTCAAAAACTACATGATTAGGATGTGATTAACATGCGGGTATTGGGAAGTACATGATGAGGTAGAACCTATTGTCCTGTTTATTATCAAACCTTGGGAGTTACTTCTATGTTATGCTTATATTGCTATGCTATGCTCGTAGACGTGGTTTGGTTTGAGAGATCCATGATAGATGTGAGTGTTTAATTAATGGTTCAACTTGAGGTGGCAACTTTAATACACATCTAGGTGGATTGTTGGTTTGGGCACCTGGGGTTATACCAGTGTTGTCCTAGGAGATCCTGGGGTTATACAGTGTGATCCTCCTATGGTCCGCCACCCAGGCTCAAAGGGTTCGTAAGATATTCATGCTAGAAACTTCTGTGTGCAGCCACAAGCTATTATGGGCTCTAGCATAGTTGAGTATGTTGCATGACCTCTTTCAGTGGTAGGCTAGCAGATGTAGGGGAAAGTAGGTGTAACTGTCTACCCAGAGTAAAGAGTTAATGTTTCTGAAAGACTGTGTCTCAGTCATCCATTTCTCAAACACCATGTAGTGCGAGAAATCCAACGGAGGAGATCGAGTCTTGTGGGGAAAAGTGCGCAAACCTCTGCAGAGTGTACAAACTAATCATGGTTAGCCGTGTCCCCTGTTATGGACATCTTGAGTATCTGGTTCTTGGATTATCATATGGATCTCATCACTCTAAATTAATTTGTTGGATTGATAACTACTTTTAATTGGGATTGAGATGGGGGTACCATTCTCAATGTTTGTTCAACTACCATGATAGTTACATAAATTATATTCCTTTGTTGTAGGAAAAAAATGGCTTTTCGCAAAACATATTAACCATAGAGCCTCCACCAGCCATATATGCATGTAGTGATAGCATTTATTCTGTTCATTGCTCTACTGTGTTACTATGCTAGCATATTCCATGTGCTGACCCATTTTCGGGCTGCAACGTATCATGTTGCAGACTTTTCAAACGATGAGTAAGGTGCGCTAGGTCGTTGTCGTGCACTCAGCTATGACGTTGGAGTTGATGGACTCACTTTATCTTCTAGGTCTTCCGCTGTTTTCTTATTTAGATGGCCTTAAGCCATATTTATTTAAGTTCTCTTTTGAGACATTCAATGTAATAAGTGTGTGATTGCAGTCTGCTATAATCCTTCAAGTACTATGTGTGTCGGCATTACCGATCCAAGGTTGACACTTATACACAGAGATTTGACCGTCTGAGGTCGGATCGCTACAAGATGGTGTCAGAGCACACGTTGACTGTAGGACATGACCACTAAGACAAGCCGTAGGTCACTCTTCTTTACTCATTTCTGACTCCTCTCCATTTTCCACTGTATAGGATGGCGGACCCAAGGAACAAGTTTGCACAACCGGATGAAGACACCCCTTTTGGACGACACTTGAAGGAAGTCACTAGGTACCTGAACATCGGAATACCAAGCTTCACCGGAACCTACACCGCCACTTTACCAGAAGAGGAGCGTTGGAGATTCGAGTTCATGTTCCAGGAAGGACATTCACGCCAGTCACTGAACCCATAGAGTTTTCCTTTGATGCACCAACATGGAGTCTAGGCAAGAGCATGGCAAGCCCACATTGCTATGGGACGCATAGGAGAAGTCTACAAGCAGGAGCTGAAGGACACTATCTACCAGATATGTGGGTGCCGAGATGAGCACTGGGAGATGACCAGCACCAGGAGGGACAGGTCCATTGCAGCTTTCATCCAGGAGTTAAACCAGCACATTCGACGCCAGGAGAACCACATGTGTGCCAACATGATAGATCTGTAGAAGGTGATGACCAGGAACATGGAGCTTGAGGAGGAACTAAAGTCTACACGCGATGGATATGTGGAGGAAATTGCCATACTAGTGGAGAAGAATGATGACCTGACAAGAAAACTCGGAGTATTCATGGGAGATCCTGCGCCAGGAGGACAAGACGACCCTCCCGAAGACATCCGTTCTGAAGACTACATAATCATCGACGACACCGACTCCGACCCTAATAGTAGTGATGATGATTATGAAGACGAAGCTGGAGCAGAAATCATGGAGTCTTCCACCGATCAAAATTTCTAGTAGACCACCATATGATCAGTAGTATTCCGCATGTAAATAGTATAGTCTGAGCACTGTAACAATAGTTAGATCAATTGTATGCCCTTGCTTGATTGATTGAGTGATATGATATGTTTGTCTCATGTGCATATGGGTAGTGATTTCCCCTTAGACCTCACTCTATTCTAATTCTCTCCCCTCTAAACCCATCAGATGCCTCCGAGACGTGACAAAGGATTTGTCTTCCCACCGGAGCTCACTCAGTTGATCCAGCAGCAGAATGCCTTGATGCAGATGTTAGTCCAAAACCAAGGCAACAACAACAACAACCACAACCCACCGCCACCACCTCCAGTTGACAATTTAGCTCGTTTTATGAGGTTGAATCCGCCGGTGTTTTCCAGTAGCACCGAGTCAATTGTAGCTGATGACTGGCTCCGTAAGATTGGAAGGGAGTTGACCACCGCAGGTTGCATAGATGCTGAGAAAGTGCGCTTTGCCGCACATCAATTGGATGGACCCGCAGCCTCATGGTGGGAGAATTCACAGCCACTTTCCCCATAGCCAATGTCACATGGGATCAGTTTCAGCAAGCATTCCGCACAGCACATGTCTCAACTGGAGCTATCAACATGAAGAAGCGTGAGTTTCACAACTTACGCCAGGGGAACCGTACTGTAGCTCAGTACATGGATGAGTTTAGCAAGTTATCTCGCTATGCCCCTAATGATGTGGCCACGGATGCCGCGAATCAGGAGAAGTTTATGGAAGGGCTGAATGATGAGATGAGTATGCAGTTGATGGTGGCAACATTTAACAACTACTAGGAGTTGGTAGATAAGGCTCTTACGATTGAAGGGAAGCAGCAGCAGATAGACAACCGCAAGAGGAAGTATGGACAAGGGAAGTACAACTCAGGAGCTCAGGAGAAGCCTCGCTTTACCCCAAACTCGGGAGGATATACCCATAACCATGGAGGTCACACTCACAATGGAGGAAGTTCGCATAACCACAGTGGCCCCAAGAATGGAAATGGGAATGGAGCAAGCAACAATCAGAACCGCTCTAACCCAGCCACACCCGCCAAGAAGGACCAGAGTCACATTACCTGTTTCAAGTGCGGGAAGACGGACACTACGCCAATGAGTGCCCTGAAGCAAAGAATGGAAATGGCAATGTAAGCTCTGGAAAGAAGCCCAACCCTTTCAACAGGGGACAAGTGAACCACGTTAGCGTGGAGGACGTTGAAGAGCAGCCCGACGCAGTGATCGATAAGTTTCTGGTTAAGTCATTTACCACTCTCGTTCTTTTTGATACTGGTGCATCACATTCATACATATCAAGGGGATTTGTGGATAAGTATAAGTTACCCACCAAAGTTCTTAGGACACCTATGTTAGTAACCTCACCCGGAGCAGAGTATATGGCAAGCAGTGGATGTTTTCAGATGCCATTAACTATAGGTAGTCATACTTTCCCCCTCAGACTTTATAATTCTGGAGTCACAAGTATTGGATGTGATACTAGGCATGGATTGGCTATCGATGTATGGAGGAAACATCAATTGCGCCAGTAAGTCAATTCTGCTCACCACCCCGGAGGGAAAGAGGATCAAGTATGTATGCAGACATTCGCCAAGGAGAACCCAAGTAAATTCCCTCTCAGGAGTTGTTCTGGAGGAAGTGCCTGTTGTGAAGGATTATCCAGATGTATTTCCAGAGGAATTACCAGGCATGCCACCAGATCGAGACATTGAGTTCTTGATAAAACTGTTGCCAGGCACCGGGACGATATCGAAGAGACCGTACCGGATGCCCGCAAATGATCTGGAGGAGATTAAGAAGCAGATTAAGGAGTTATTGGAGAAAGGTTACATCCGACGAAGTTCATCACCTTGGGGAGCCCCAGTGCTCTTGGTTGAGAAGAAGGATGGATCGTTGAGGACGGTTGTTGATTATCGTGCACTGAATGAAGTGACAATACAGAGGTACGGGCTTTATGAGTATACGGTTATGTCATTTGGAATAACTAATGCCCCTGCCTATTTCATGAGTATGATGAATAAGGTGTTTATGGAGTTCTTGGATAAGTTTGTTGTGGTGTTCATTGATGATATCTTGGTATACTCGAAGAATGAAGAGGAGCACAAGGAGCATTTACGTTTAGTTCTCGAGAAGCTCAGGGAACATCAGTTGTACGCCAAGTTCATCAAATGTGAGTTTTGGTTGAAGGAAGTTGGATTCCTTGGACATGTTATATCAGGAGAAGGTATAACAGTAGATCCCACCAAGGTTCAGTCAGTCACTGAGTGGTTGGCACCCACCTCAGTCGGAGAGATCCGCAGTTTTCTTGGACTCGCAGGTTACTATCGGAGATTCATTGAGAATTTTTCCAAAATTGCGAAGCCCATGACGGAGTTGTTGAAGAAGGACACTAAGTTCAAATGGACGGAAGATTGTGAGGCCAGTTTTCAGGAGTTGAAGAAATGTTTGACTACAGCCCCAGTGCTGATTCTGCCAGATACACGCAAGGACTTCCAAGTGTATTGCGACGCTTCACGTTTAGGACTTGGAGGTGTACTTATGCAAGACGGAAGAGTTGTTTCATATGCCTCATGACATTTTCGACCGCATGAGTTGAGTTATGCTACGCATGATTTGGAGTTAGCAGCCGTAGTGCATGCGCTCAAGACCTGGAGACATTTTCTTATTGGGAACCATTGTGATGTGTACACGGATCATAAGAGTTTAAAGTACATTTTCACACAGAAGGAGTTGAACCTCAGGCAGAGGAGATGGTTGGAGCTTATAAAGGATTATGATATGAAGCTGCACTATCATCCAGGAAAGGCCAATGTCATAGGCGATGCATTGAGCCGGAAGAGTTATGTCAATACTCTCTTAACAGGAGGTTTACCAAAGCAGTTAGCCGAGGATCTCAGGGAACTTCATTTGGAGATTGTTCCCAGAGGTTTTGTTGTAGCAATGGAAGTTTAGTCTACATTGTTGGGAAAGATTTGGGAAGCTCAGAAGGATGAAAAGGAGATTGCCGAGATAAAAGAGAGGATGAGCAAAGGTAAAGCCAAGGGTTTTCGTGAGGATGAGCACGACACCTTATGGTTTGAGGACCGTGTATATGTGCCCAACAGTGCAGAGATCAGGAAGTTGATAATTCAGGAGGCTCATGACTCACCATACTCTATTCACCCCGGAAACACCAAGATGTATTTGGATTTGAAGGAGCGTTTCTGGTGGACTGGTATGAAGAAGGATATCGCTGAGTATGTAGCCGTATGTGATGTATGTCAGAAAGTGAAGGCAGAACATCAGAAGCCAGCAGGATTATTGCAGCCTATGCCGATACCCGAATGGAAGTGGGATAAGCTTGGCATGGACTTTGTCACCGGATTGCCCAGGACCCGATCAGGCTATGATTCTATCTGGGTAGTAGTTGATCGCTTGACCAAAGTGGCTCACTTTATCCCAGGGAAAACCACCTACACAAGTGCGAAGTTGGCCAAGATATACATGACCAGGATAGTGTGTCTGCATGGAGTTCCGAGGACCATCATATCAGATAGAGGAACACAGTTTACTTCAAAGTTTTGGAATCAGTTACACCAGACCTTGGGTACAAGGCTAGAGTTCAGCACAGCGTTTCATTCGCAGACGGATGGACATACCGAGAGAGTCAATCAGATTCTGGAGGACATGTTGAGAGCTTGTGCGCTAGATTATGGATCTAGTTGGGATGACAACTTGCCTTACGCAGAGTTCTCATACAACAATAGCTACCAGGCCAGTTTGAAGATGGCACCATTTCAAGCCCTGTATGGGAGAAGATGCCGAACACCATTGATGTGGGATGAAGTTGGAGACCGTCAATTGTTTGGACCAGATTTGATCAAGGAGTCTGAAGAGAAGGTTAAGTTGATTTGCGACAGAGTGAAGGTAGCTCAGTCCAGGCTGAAGAGTTATGCAGACTCAAAACGCAAGGAGGTAGTCTATGAAATCGGAGATAGAGCATATCTCCGTGTATCACCGCTCCGAGGAGTTAAACGATTTGGAGTTAAGGGAAAGTTACCCCCGAGATTTGTAGGACCATACCGAGTTTTGGAACGTATGGGAGAAGTGGCCTACAAGTTGTAGTTACCCGAAGGATTGTCAGGAGTTCATGATGTGTTTCACGTTTGCCAGTTGAAGAAGTGCCATGCAGAGATGGCCGATATACCACTGAGAGATACAGTGCCCCTGGAAACGATTCAGTTGGACAGTGATCTGACCTATGAGGAGAAACCAGTTAAGATTCTCGAGTTTGCCAGCCGAGTCACACGTAGCAAGGTTATCAAATTCTGCAAAGTTCAGTGGAGCCGCCATACCGAGGATGAAGCCACCTGGGAACGAGAAGAAGACCTACGCAAAGGCCACTCACACCTATTTTCTAGCCAACCCGAATTTCGAGGACGAGATTCATCTTACGGGGGGTAGGTTTGTAACATCCCAAATTTTCAATTTGGAATGTTATACATAGGTCATTCATGCATATCATATTTTGTTGCATTTTGTTTTGCGATCCTCGAAATTCTAAGAAACTCAAGGACCCACGGAGAGAGTTGGGGATGTCACCATTTTCATATTTGATTTTTTTTTCAAATATCGAAACAAGGATCATTTTGGTTTTAATTATTTTCTCTCTGAAAATATTTCATATTAAAGATATATGAGAGGAGATAATATGACTTCTCCAAAATAAATGAAATATTGGAGGAAAAATATTAAATCAAATAAATAATTTTATTTGGATTTTATCACTACTTTATTTGAATTAGAAAAATATGCATTTTTCAAAATTGCATTTTTAGGCCAAGAAAATGTTCACTTTGTTCTAAATATTCTATTTAGATGGTGAAAATTTGTTTTGGTGTTTTTAGATTTTTATTTTATTTTTTAGGATTTTTCCGGCAGAATCTATTTTTTTTGGAAAAAAACAGTCAACCGACCTAAACGGGCCGTGACCGACCCGGTCTCCTGCCGGGCAGGCTTTATAAGCCAGCGCCTGAGGCCGCCCCGCACCGCAAACCCTAGTCGCCTCGGGACCCGCGCCGCTCAGCCGCCGCCGCCGCCGCCAGTGATCGCCGGAATAGTGGCGGTTTTCTTTGTGTTTTTTAGGTAAACCCTAGATCTAGATCTAGATTCGGTTTTTTTTTCTCTAGATCGGTTTTTCTTTGGTTCGGTTTTCGTCGGTTTAGTTATTTAGCACACGTTTGTCCGTTCGTTCGTTCTAACGAATGTTGTTCGCCGGTTAGGTCCAGACAGCGAACGTTCGTTCGTTAGTCTTTTTTTCGTCCAGGGACCTATCCGTGATTATTTTTATCGTAGATTAGCCCCCTGATCTTCAAACGCTCGCCGTTTCTTAACCGTTTGTCCAAATCCAGTGAAATCAACACCAAAATCTTCGTCTCAAAAGCCTCTTTATGTTTAATCAACTTGAACAAGGTTTTGACAATTTAAAATTTGGTTTCAAGCAGATTTGAATTCGAAGTTCTTTTGACCGTAGTTTCAGTTTCGTAGCTCTGAAGTGATTGATTCTTTTTGCAGATCGAATCTCTTTAGTTGAATTTTCAGATTTGATCTTCTTATTTGAGTTTTACCCGTGCATCTATGCTTGAGTGCTTATGTATGCTATTGTTTGTTTGCGATAGAATTTCCGGAGTGAGAAGCGTGCTACTACGAGTCACTAGGCTTTGCATATCGTCAGCAAGGCAAGTAACACATTGATCATACTCTTTTCATACCAAGTTTTTATGCAGTAGTTTCAATCCTCAAACACTGCATGATTAGGATGTGATTAACATGTGGGTATTGGGAAGTAGATGATGAGGTAGAACCTATTGCCCTGTTTATTATCAAACCTTGGGAGTTACTTCTACGTTATGCTTATATTGCTATGCTATGCTCGTAGACGTGGTTTGGTTTGAGAGATCCATGACAGACGTGAGTGTTTAATTAATGGTTCAACTTAAGGTGGCAACTTTAATACACATCTGGGTGGATTGTTGGTTTGGGCACCTGGGGTTATAGCAGTGTTGTCCTAGGAGATCCCGGGGTTATACCGTGTGATCCTCCTATGGTCCGCCACCCAGGCTCAAAGGGATCGTAAGATTATTCATGCTAGAAACTTCCGTGTGCAGCCACAAGCTATTATGGGCTCTAGCATAGTTGAGTATGTTGCATGACCTCTTTTAGTGGTAGGCTAGCAGATGTAGGGGAAAGTAGGTGTAACTGTCTACCCAGAGTAAAGAGTTAATGTTTCTGAAAGACTGTGTCTCGGTCATCCGTTTCTCAAACACCATGTAGTGTGAGAAATCGAACGGAGGAGATCGAGTCTTGTGGGGAAAAGTGCGCAAACCTCTGCAGAGTGTACAAACTAATCATGGTTAGCCGTGTCCCCGGTTATGGACATCTTGAGTATCTGGTTCTTGGATTATCATATGGATCTCCTCACTCTAAATTAATTTGTTGGATTGATAACTACTTTTAATTGGGATTGAGATGGGGGTACCATTCTCAATGTTTGTTCAACTACCATGATAGTTAAATAAATTATATTCCTTTGTTATAGGGAAAAATTGGCTTTTCGCAAAACATATTAACCATAGAGCCTCCACCAGCCATATATGCATGTAGTGATAGCATTTATTCTGTTCATTGCTCTACTGTGTTACTATGCCAGCATATTCCATGTGCTGACCAGTTTTCGGGCTGCAGCGTATCATGTTGCAGACTTTTCAGACGATGAGTAAGGTGCGCTAGGTCGTTGTCGTGCACTCAGCTATGCCGTTGGAGTTGATGGACTCACTTTATCTTCCAAGTCTTCCGATGTTATCTTATTTCGATGGCCTTAAGCCATATTTATTGTAATAAGTTCTCTTTTGAGACATTCGATGTAATAAGTGTGTGATTGCACTCTGCTATAAATCCTTCAAGTACTGTGTGTGTCAGCATTACCGATCCAGGGATGACACTTATATACAGAGATTTGACCGTCTGAGGTCGAATCGCTACAGAATTTGACGGTGCTGCGGTAGCGATGGCTGTCGGCGGCGTGGAAGCAGATCTAGGAGGGTAAACGGTGGTGGCGGGGCGCGGTGGACGAGACGATCGTAGGAGCAGTGCCGGCAAGGTGGACGACGACGGGGATGAAGCGAGAGGACGGGATGGAAGGATCCCGGTCCGAAGTCGTGGATGAGAGAGGTCGATCTCTTGTAATGGACGACGCCGTCGGGGTATCAGCTCCGGCATGGTGGAGGAGGACAGCGGTGGATGGGGTGGCGGACGGAGGAGGCTGGGGTGGAGAGGGTGTTTTGGCACCCACGGAGTACGAATGGGGAAATGGAGGTAGAGAGGAAGGGGGGAACCATGTCTTCATGGCGCGCTTGTCTCAAATGCGAGGAAATTTACATACTTAGCCCCCGTTTCAAATTTCCTACATCACAGCAATATTAGTCGGTTGGGGATAGGACGGTAATCTCGCATACACCGAATATTTGCTGACGAGAGTTTGTTTTTGGCGCCCACCATGTATGAATCGGGGAGGGAGTAGATTTCGGCCGAGGACACACTGTGTTTTGGCGCCCACCATGTATGAATCCGGGTGAGAGGCGGTTATTTCACGTTTGAGTGAAATTACAAACCTACCCCTATCGAAACCTATAGAAATCGAGCAGATAGGCTTTGCGTGGCAGGGATAGGCAGTAGTAATTTTCATCCCGCAGATTTTGGTTTTGGGCGGTTACTGCGACTTTCCCCGCTTCGTTCAAAGTTTGCAGAGTGCACGTTTACCGTGCCAACTCAATTCGAATCCCGTTTGTATTTTTTTTTCGGGCGGGATCCATTTTCAATTGGAATAAAATTCTATATACATCATTTTTTATATATACTTTCAAAAGCACAACAAAGAATTCTGCTCCTTTATATGTATAATATGATTTACAAATACAATGATCTCAAAATCATAAGGTTGAATTCAAAAAATTAAACCAAATTATGTTATACTAAAATGTATGGATTAGTAATATCTACATATTAAATAACATAGATGCGCGCGAATTCATATGAGTATGCATGTTTGATAGATCAATTTTGGTTCGAGTATGGATTACATGTATCATCATCTCGAATTCAAATATTTGAATCCCTTTTATGTTCACTCCTTTCACGCCCAGCTCTCTCGCATGCATGCTCCTTCATGTAGCTATCACTCTCTTTTCTCCAGCTCACCCGCACAATCACTTCATGTTTCTCCTATCCTTGCAAACATGGTCTCTCGACGTCTCCCTTGAGAAATGTTACACTCTCCCTATCATTATACATTACACGGTTTTCATTATCTTTCACGTCTCTACCATTCTCTCGTATCACTAGGTACCTAAGCTTTCTTTTCACACCACACACACAGTCTCCACTCGTCTTTCACTTTGTCTTTCTCTCTATGGGATTCTCTCACACACCCTATATGTCTCTAGATATGACTCATACCACTAAAATTACTCTCTCTCTCTCTATCCTGTAGACACAACATTTGTTGCGGTCTCCTTTTCGTCTCCATCCCAGACTGACATTATTCATTTGTTTACCGATCAGACAAACTCCCCCTCCCTCTCTCTCTCTCACACAACTCCTGCTTCCACTCCCCTTCCCGTCTACCATCTCTCTCTCACACACATAACTCTCGCTTTCGCACCCCCGTCTTGTATTTCTCTCACAAACATTTATCGACTAGCCTCTAGATAGGTTTATACACCCGCACACTTGTGCTTCCACTATCGCACACATGTCTCTTTCCCGCTCCTTGTATCTATGTAGATTTTTCTTCCCTTCTTGAGACATGCCCTCTCGATCATGCACACACACACTATTGCCTCATTTTAAGCTGATACCTCTCGCACACACACTCTTTGTGTCTTTGTCACACATGCACTCCGTCCTCCTCCTCTCTCCCTCTCTCTCTATCTCTCACACACCTGGGCTTTTTGCAACAACTAGCAAGATGCCCATGCGTTGCACGAAACATCAAGATGCATTTCTATGAGTAGTTTATCTTGTGGGAGAAAAGGATGAATGAGGGAAGGCCTTATTTGCAAGTGTGGAGAGGGGTGTGGGTATCTTTTTGCAAAATTGCCATAGTTTCCTTCCTATCCGTCAGATATAGATCGGACGGCCTATATTGCAGGATGGCAGGCACACGATCATCACCGACTATGCTTTTTATAAGAGTCGGGATAAAAAACAGAGTTGGTGATGATGGTGGGCCTGCCATCCTACAATATAGGCCATCCGATTTATATCTGACGGATAGGAAGGAAACTATGGCAATTTACCCGCACTCCTCTCCACATTTGCAGATAAGGCCTTCCCTCATTCATCCTTTTCACCCACAAGATCTTGATGTTCCGTGCAACGCACGGGCATCTTTCTAGTAAGAGTAGAAATTAGACATATACCACTTCTCGAATCTTGAAACCAACAACATTCCTCCCTTATCTCATCAAAACCGCCAAAGGAATATATTTTGAGTGAAACATAACATATTTTTAGTGATATACGTATTTCAAAACTAGACTTTTTTTCTATCAACTCGGTGAATATGTATTAATCTACTCTGATCGTGTGGCAACGCATTGGCACATTGCTAGTAGTTATTATAATTTTTTGGACACCAGACAAACGGTGGAGTACATATACGAAGTGAAGAGGCGCACGCACGCAGTCGGTCTCTCGCTATCTCGCACACATGAGTGTTACGTAAAGGCAACGTTAACAAATAAACCCTAAAACCCTAGGTGCACGATTGCTGCATTCGCGGGTACCGGGTACGTGCTGGAGCGCACCTTTGTAGGAATAGTCAGCTCGCGTGATAATTTGATCCGTAGGAGTTGATGGTCGGGACCACAGGTGAACGACTTGGGGGCGGTGGCTTGCCAGTTGCCACAGATCGAGTAGCCACGTTTAAAATATCATTTTTTAGCGGGGTTAAGAGTTCCGATTTTCAATGGCGCGTTATAAGTACTAAGTAGTTTTTAGAACGATTGGTATGGAGCGAAAAGGGAATTCATAGTACTACGTAACTCCTTGGCGTATGGTTGTATGGGTTTATGTTGCGAGATGTTGAACCTGGTAGTTCTAGGGCAAATACTATGGTTTAGATTTAGATGTTGGTTTTCAGTAATGAAAATCGGAAGGGGAAACCCTTCTTTGATTAAAAAAACTACTACCTCCATTCTGGTTTACTAGTCCCCATCGTATTTTGGGTCAAAGTTTGTCCACGAATTTTACTTGTAAAATGTGAATGGAAAACGAGATTTTGTTATACCCAAACAAAAAAGGACTGGAGGGAGTGATTGCTCTGCATGGACGCGACCTCTCATAGCGCAGGCATTGAACCGGCGCGCCGGCCAAGGGGGCCCCACTCGCTGCAGGCCCGGCTGAACACGCCTCCTCGCCGCATGCAACCGGCTTCAGACTGCCCCGCCTGCCTTCATTGAGTCCGCGTGTGTGCCGGCAACACGTCCTTCCGCGAGCCGGCCGGCATTTTAGAACACAAAAAATGACCAAAATATAATTAATTACACATGGTCTTGACTTGTTGTGCTCGCACTCGTAGCAGGAACTAGAGGTTTTTCTTTATTTATAACTCTCCTCAATTTTTTTGGCTTTGAAGTGAATCATGGTTGTGGACATTCTGTATGAATGTGCAGATATCTGTGAACATGAGTTTGATGTGGAAGTTGAACTTGGAATGTCGGGCTTGCGCGTGAACTATACCATGTCCAATGCTTCGTCTGTTATTGTTTGGAAAGTAATTACTGTTATTACATGACCCGAAAAAAATATTTTGTGCCACATCAGTAGATGCACGGACATCACAACAGGCATGCTGACTGGATAAACATTTGAACCTAGCTATTACGAAGGAAATTTTGTATTGACAACAGTTTTAGATAGCAGGAGACGCCTAGCCTGCTCTACCTCTGCTAGCTTATTTCTGGCTTCTTCCATCTCTTCTTTGGCATGGGTGAAGAGAGCATCTGATTGCTCTTTTCGCTTCTTCAGGAACTCAGCTAAATTCTCAAGGGCTGCTGCACGCTTTCTTTCAGCCTTTACTAGAGCCACGAGGACACAAATAGCTGACGACTCCACCTTTTTTTCGAAAAGAGATGACTCCACCTGGCTTATGTGTAATCCAGCATCATCTGGGAATTTGCACCTTGTGTCTAATCCAACATCATTAGGGAACTGGCACCTTATGTGTAATCCAGCCTCATTTTGGAAACATGATCTCGAGGTTGACCATACTTCCCTCCTCGTAGGAACTGCATCCTGACATGAAGTTACTTCTTTTTTAGATAAATACTCAGAGCAACCCAGATCCATTTAGTAGAAGCCAGATAAATAGAACTGGGAGAAGTGAATTCAAAAGGAAAAAACATAAAAATAGACTACAAGGCGATTACACCCACTTCCTACATCAAGCTAAAAACGAAAGCATTAGGACGATTAAGACTCTTCTTATTACACATCGAAGAACACGAGGCTTAAGAGAAACAGAAACTACAACATATACACAACGAAGAACACGAGGCTAAACGAAAGTAATTGAAAGGGTGTTACTTACCAAAGCTCGTTTTACAGGTTCGGTGCAGCTCCTCTTTAACTTGCCACGCTCCTTCAAGTTGTCCCCAATATCCCGTGTTTGGTCTTCATTGCTCCTCTGCATGTTCGCACTCGTGGTTTTAAAATCTCAGCATGGCAAGAAAAATATACTACTAGTAATACTCGCGCATTTTGTGGGCAACATTAAAGCACTCGTCTGCCATGTTAGAGCATCTCCAACAAAATCGCAACGCGCGGCGCTTTAAAAAAGCGTTTACAGTGCTGAGATCGAGAAGTAGAGATAGAGAGTAGAGACTAGAGAGTATAGGATAGTTCTCAGCATAGATAGATAAAAAAATAGAATATTCAACTACTCCTCGTCGTCCGACTCCTCCTCGGTGATGTCCTCCTCCGACGTCTAACTGTATGCGTGAAGATAGCGATTGTCGTCAGATTCCCAGGGCGACGCTACTCCTAGCCTCATGTTGAATTGAGCGCCCGCTTTTCGCCTACGCTTGTCCTCGCGATATGCGGCTCGCTCCGCCCTCCTCTTATTCCTCTTCGCCCTCCTTTGCGCGTAGAACTCGCGCTCGTTGATGATGTCCTGCGGGAAGCGTTGGCGCCACAGCGCCATGGCTTCCTTGTCCATCTCGGCGATGCCGAGACGGTGCTCCCGCCTTTGGGTGTCGCGACGATCCTCGTCGGTGATAAGCCGCGGCAGAGGCGCGAGCTCCTATGCCCGCTCCCGCGTCGGCATGTTGGGGATGTTCAATGTTCTATGAGGGCACCGGAGGCGCCACGCCGCCGCGTCGTACGCGCGGGCGGCCTCATTGATGGTGTTGAAATTGCCGAGGCTGAGTCGCATCCTGCGGAACCGGATCTCGGCGGAGAAGCCGCCGGAGGGGCGCGCGTGGACGCCGCGGTATCCCCAAGTTTCCCGGCGATGCGGTGGCATGGTGGCGTGGCGGCGGCGAGGCGAGGCGAGAAAGAGCGGGGAGAGAGCGGCGGTGAGGCACAAAGCGGGGAGAGAGCGGTGGCAAGGCACAGAGCGGTGGGAGGGCGTTGGATTTTATAAAGCGCGCCGGATGCCGCGCGCCAAAACTAGCGCACGCCCGGCCGCTTTTTCCCGCGTGCACGCAATCCTTTCCCGACGTCTCTGCTATCTCTACTCTCTTCTCTACTGTTATATTTATTTTACATTTAATATTTATCTCTACTTCTCTATTCTCTACTTTTTGTTCTCTACTTTTTTTCTTATAAAAAAATAGAGTTGGTGATGATGGTGTGCCTGCCATCCTGCAATATAGGCCGTCTGATTTATATCTGACAGATAGGAAGGAAACAATGGCAATTTTGCAAAAATATACCCACACCCCTCTCCAGATTTGCAAATAAGGCCTTCCCTTGTTCATCCTTTTCTCCCACAAGATAAACTACTCATACAAATGCATCTTGATGCGTGCAACGCATGGGCATCTTGCTAGTTCTAAAAAACTTTCCATCATTTGCCACACTACTGGTTGCAGATGAAATACCTACCCAAGCACAGCGCGATACAGGAGCGACGCACAATTACAAGTTGATATTCTGTTGGACAATGGAGGCTATAACCAATTACTTTTACAGGAACAATAGCACCCAAGAAATTTGAAGGGTAGGTATGAACAAAATTAGAACTGCACATGTACTGCTAACTGATTCAATACGCACATTACCAATCGAGGAGGAGAACGATGGTCGCGGCAGCCTCTGTGAGTCATGGTCGGCAACGGTAGTCAGTTCATTGTCCACGACGATGGTGCTTCTGCGCTTGGCGTCGGCTTCCGGGAAGCAGATCCGAGACTGTGGAAGACGGTGCCGGGAAGAGGCTCCGTGTACGACGACGACGGTGGACCGTCTCCAATGCGGCATACAAGGTCGTCGATGAGGCAGATGCCCTGCGGTGGACGAGTGCGCCGATGTAGAAGAGGAGGAGCACGAAGGCTGCGGTGCCGTGGAGAAGTCTATTTTGCAGTGGGGATAGAAAATGGGGAGTATTCAGGTGTACTACTCTGGGTGCCGGGGTGGGGTTGGCTGGGTAGGGTGAACCTGAAGTTATGAAAACAGCCCCCTACCAACCGTCATCCATAGGCCTGTTCTGAAGGCTATGATGGTAACTTCCCACTGCTCGAATCAGGGTCGCGGGAGATTTTCTCGCCGACCTCAAAATTTTGTGACACTGAACTCCCCGTGTGGCGTGTTGGGTGATTCGGCTAACCAACTAGTGAGTAGTACCAGTAAACTCTGCATATTAGGTTTGACCGAAGTCAAACTTCCTAAAGTTTGACCAAGTTTATAGAAAAATATAAACATTTACCATAACAAATATGTATGATGTGAAAGTACATTCAATAATGAATCTAATGGTATTTATTTGTTATTGTATATGTTAATATTTTTTGTTATAAACTTTGTGAGAGTTTACAAAACTTGACTTTGACCAATGCTAATACGCGGACTTAAAAAAAAATGGAAGGAGCACACATTTGTTTTCTTAGTATGTAGTGAATTAATCATTTGTTGAAATTGTGAAATAAATATATTAGGCTACTGACTTCGAATGTAATGCTCTATACAATTCAATAGTTACAATCATTGTCGAATTCCAAGATGTATATACGCGGTCTATAGTACTTCACAACATGCTCAAACTCACATAATCCCAGTCAAATGACAATCAAAATGCATTTCATAGTTGTTACTTTGTAGGATGCAACAAAACCAACAATAACTCTACATCAGCCATTATAAAAGCAACATTTTGATCATATCCCAATGTGTGAATGAAACGTGCAGAGAGAGCTTGCGAAGATGGAGCAGATAGGGCAGGAAAGATTGTATGTATGTGGACGAGAGAGTAGGAGACAAACCTAACGAAACAGAGAGGGAAAGAGAGAGGAAGAAATTTGGTGTGTGAGAAAGATGGAGACATGTAATGTACGTGAGATGCGTGTGCATCCGGATTCTGTCCAGCTGGAAGGAGAAGAGACAATAGGTTTGATGAGAGAGCTGGAAAAACATTGGCGAGAGGGGAAGGATCTCTTGGGTTGAGGGATTAATAATTTTGTGTGGGGGAGAGAGGGATTGGTAGTTTTGTGCGAGAGAGAGAGAGGGTGGGGGAGGAGTCAGTCAGCCGTCGTCACATCATCCTGCTTCCAAATGGCTCCGCATTCTCTAGCGCAGTGTGGTAGCTGTCTTCGATCTCCTCGATGCCCTGTTTGAAGATTGAGGTGTTGTGCATGCTGGGGTGCAGAGAAGCACAAGCGGGAGTGGTCACCATATAACCTTGGATGGGGATGAATTGTGTGCTCGGGGGAGGGGGTGTGTGTGTGTGCTGTGTGTGTGTGTTAGATATTGAGAGAAAACAAACCTAAGGAGAGAAATGTGTGTGTATGTGACGGAAAGCTACATGCTAAACAGGGTATTCACGAAGAGATTGTGGGTGCGAGATAGAGAGCGATGTGCGGGCCTTGAGGTGGGCAGGGGCCGGGTCAGGGTGTCAAAATGTGCGCGTTGATGCATGTGTTACATGCGATCGTGCGAGGGACGGACGAATCGAGAGAGATGGTTGTTGTGTTACGGATGCTCCTCTCTCTCTCTCTCTCTCACACACACACAAGTAAAATAAAAGACCGTTCTCTCATGTATACACAACGTATCGGCATATGTCTATGTCTCACTCATGCATGATCATTTGCATGTTCACACCTCTCTATGTCTCTATCACACGCACACCGTCTCCACATTGCCCTTCAGCCACAACGCACATATGGACACATACACACGTTCTCTCTCAGTCACACACACAAAATTAGTATTAAAAAAAACTAGGGCGCACCTAAAACGCCCAAATCCAAATAAACACGAACTGGAGCTAAATTCAAACATATGGAAATATTGTAGCGTCAAGAACTTTTCCAAGAAAAAGATTGAGTAATATTCGGGGATTGTGTTAACACACACAAAAAGGTTCGGTGGATGTCCTTCGAGCGCGAGACGGTGACGCACCGTTTGATCGACCGCGCGGCCGCGGTTCACGCGCTTGCACAGGATTCCGTATCGTGGCTGTGGTAACTAATAAAAGCGCTGCCTAAGTCTAATGTTTACATGTACTAGTACAGTTTTCTTTTAAGTTTGACCAACCCTAGATAAAACTAAACTAAGCTCCCATACGCGCACTCATTAATATGCCGTCGCTGCCGTTGCGCATGCCAGCGCCCGCCTGCTCCGGCCAACAATTTATCGCCCATCACCGCCATGTCGCCGCAATCCCTGTGCCATGAAGCCGAAGGCTCGCCCGCTCATGTCGTCTGCAGTCCCTCCTCGCGATGCCGCCGCGCTGCCAAGCACGCGAGCAGCTGGTGGAGCCGCGTCTATGCACGCAACATACAAAGAGGAGGACGAGCGCGTGCTCCAGCACGCCGGCGAGGAGAAACTAGGGTGTCATTGTCTTCTCCGCCCACACGGAGGAGGCGCGCATGGTCGCTGTCGCGGCGGAAGGCGGTCGCGCGCGCGTCGAGCACGCAAACCGGGTGCGGACACGGAATCTACCTTCGAGACCTTGAATGCCACGTGGATCCTGCAATCTGAAATAGCAATTTGGGTCAGTCAACTCTTGTGAGCCGTTTGATGCAACATGGATGGCTAGAAGGGCTTCTTTAACCTCCGAAATTGATGCACAGTTCATCTTCTCAGCCCGCCACACGCCTAACCGCCTGCCACCGCTGCCGCGCCCTCCCCTGAACCGCCTGCCACCGCCATGCTCCCCCACCCCCGCCATCCGTTTAACCCCGGGCACGATCCATTTTTTCCGGTGAACTGCATTCCACACCCAACACTCATAAGATAGATCATGGGCACCCTGCAACCCTAATATATATACTGGGGTAGCTTCTTTGCCGTCTTCTTCCTTCGCTCCGTCGAACTTCTTTCACAAATCAACTACCCCAATTTATACTACTAGTACGAACGTATTAAGTACAGTAGGAACACGAAGATGAGCAGTAGTACCAACTGCAACAAGAATAGTAGTAAGACATAGTACTAGTACTACTGTACGTACTAAAGAGTTCAAATAACGAGAAAGTACATAAACATAGTTCTGCTGGGGCCTCAGCACAACACACCCTTGAAAATAAACTAAGCAACTTGTCCGCTTGACACTGCAGTAGAACCAGCATGAGCGACAGCACTGCCACCTACTCGGAGTCTGAGTCCACGTCCTCGACTTCGTCCTCGTCCCTCTTCCTCTTCCTCTTCTCCGACGCTTCTTTGCTTGAACCGGACACTGGGCTCTGCTTCTTCATCCAAGCCTTGTAGATATTTAAACAAAGGTAGGCATCCATTGCTGCGTACAGGATGTGATCTTCATCTAATGTCTTCGACTCCCATGCATGATGAAACTTGTGGTGAGGTTTCTTAAGTTTAGCGTACAAGGATCAATCATGGCTGCTACCAGGGTTAGCATTGAAGGCTGAGAGGAGGACACCAGGCTTGCCTTCTGGAGATCGAAGGGCTGGCCTACAACGAGGCCTATCCGACCCAGGACATCCCTGTTGTTCCTAAAGTCTACAGTAACGAATTTCACCCTTTCGTCCTTGAGGAAGTTCTTAAAATCCTGGCACTCAACGTCGGCATGGCATATGTGGTAGACGAAGCACGCGTTATGTACGCAAACCTGGATCACGGCAGGCTTCTTCTTCTCTGCCTCCTTTAGAATCTTCTCTCTTTGTAGGACTGTGGTGTACTCAACATCTAGCCTAGCGACCCACTCATTTGTTGAACTGTTGAACATGCGTAGGAAGCGAGCAAGGCATGCTTTCACCGTCGCGGATCCACGTGTGTAGATGACGACGCCGATGATGGCTCTAAACTGGTACTCAGCGGCGGCCATGGAGATTTGGGAGGCCATGGATTTTGGAGGAGGGTTAGGAGAAGTTGAACTGGTGTAATGTGAAAGGACGGGACGACTGGGAGCGAACTGTTGTAAGGTATTGTACTAGTAGAAGACGGGGACGAGTAGGGCGTGCGAATGGCGTGGGGTTGCTGGCTTGCCCGGTGGCTAAACGGCTGCAAGGCCCCAAAGAGTTCTCGAGAACTATGCGGGACCCACTAGATGTCATGTCTACTAGACCCATATCTTAGGCCTGACGGTATAGCTTCTGCCTGTTCGCACGCCATGCCGGCGCGTGGGTAACTTCACTTAATTCCGTCAACCGTCGCGCCTCCCACGACCTTCGCCTCCCTCGCGCGGCCGCGCCCTTTGGGACTTCGACCGGCTATAAATGAGCATTTTTTTTGCCTACTCCGCATGCATGATACTCCCTCTAGTCCTTTTTACTTCCGTCAACCGTTTGCAAAGTGTTTGACCAAATTTATACTAAAGATATCAATATCTACAATACTGATTATAATGAGTATAAGAACTACGTTTTATAATGAGTATAAAAATATTGATTTGACATTGTGAATGTTGATACATTTTTCTATAAGTTTGGTCAAAGTAGAGGTACATTGACTTCAGACAAAACTTAAATGCACAACGTAGACTAGTTCCTCCGTCCAGGTGTGTGCCATGTCCTATCTTGTCATCACAACAATTAGCTATTAGAGTAATACTACCTCCCTTTTAGTTTAAAGGGCAAGATAGTGGTGGTGGAATGGTTTTTGTAGTCTGCAAAAGTACTCAACCAATGCAGTCATTCTTCACAAAAAATGTGTTTACCAATGGATGCATGAACACTAGTTACTCTAACCCCCCTCTCTTCTTTAATTCTTTGCCACATCAGCATGTTTGCTATTCCCGTGTGCATGATACCAGGTAAGATACCACCATTATGGCCAGCCTTAATCACCGCATGCAATAATTTAGTGCACCTTGAAATATGAACATGTGTGGGGCGTGTATGTTTTTAATGACTTGAGACTATACCTAGCCTGACATGCAAGATGAGACCTATTATGCACCGTTCCCCATACATGCATGAAGCCCGTTTGTCTCCAAATCTTTTCCTCTCCATGGCCCTGTTTGGATCCATGGGTTAGAGTTAGTTTGGGTTAGTTTGGACTCAACTAACCTAAAAATATCCAAACAGGAGGGTTAGTTCGGGTTAGATGCATCTAACCCATCCAAAAAATCTAACCCACTCAAGAGGTGCTTATTTGGGTTAGTTCTTCTCGGGACCACTAAAAACACTTTTTCTCTCGCTCTTCCCATAGCAGATCCCTCCCCACTTCCTCGAAGCTTCTCGTCCTCTTCCTCTCCCTCTCTCGCATAGCCCGTGAAGGCGCCTTGCCGTATCCGCGCTCCATCTAACCCTGCCATCCAAACACTTCTTTGTCTAGAGTTAGTTCAGGGTTAGTTTAGGGTTAGAATCTAACTCTAACCTCTAACTGAGTTAGAGTATCCAAACAGGGCCCATGTGTGGAAACAATATGCCTGCCAGACTCTCCTTCTCCCTCCGGCGGTCCCACCACTCCACCTCGTGTGGAAAAATCTGCATGCATGACTCTCCTTCCCCTGCGCTCGTCCAATCCGTTGTGACCAGCAATATTTCCACCCCTTCCCTCCCCCGTAATTTAGTCCAACAAATATGCCCACGTAGCTGTTACGTTAATCACGCAACATATCTTCCGGGATGCTGCTTCAGTTACTTAACTGCAGGTGCATTGGGTCACTTACATATGGGCCCAACAAGGGTCTGGCCCACATGTCAGTGATGCAACTGGACCTGTAGTTAAGTCAGTGTAGCTCAGTCCATATCTTACGTAGGTGTGCCATTGCTCGCTACAAAAACTGCGCCTCCCACGGCATTCGGAAGAACGCTCATGTTCATCGCTATCTCCTCCCCCTCCCTCTCACGTCGACCACCATGGCATCGCCCCTCCCAAGCCCTAGGCGCCCCTCGCTGCACCGCCTGGATGGTCACGCGTCGCCGTCCCGTTCCTCGCCGCCACTAGTCGAGGAGGACGCGTCGGCGTTCCACTCCTCGCCGCGACGCATCTAGGTGGACGCGTCGGTGTTCCCATTCTCGCCAGCACGCTCGTCGGAGGATGCGTCGGCTCCCTGCTACGAGGAGAACGCCGCGCCGCCCGCCGAGCCCCTCGGCCTTGAGGAGCTTTGGAAAGAAATGGATGTCGCCATGTGGGAGGCTTTGCCGCCGGCAAAGCACGCCAAAATAGAGGCGGAGAAGAAGGCCAAGGAAGAGAAGCGCGCCGCGGGGCAAGCTGCCTGGCAGGTCTATGTCGCGTCCGAGAGAGTCAGCCAATTGGCTCTTTGGCAGAAGGCTCGTTCAAGGGCCGTGAGGGTGGCAGAGGACGCCCGTGCCAAAGCCCTGAGTGCAGTCGGGCCCAATCGCCTCATCTACGCTTGGCGGTACGTGGACCGGGTGCATGCTTCCAGCGAGGAGGAGTACCTCTTGGCACCGGATCACCACACCGGTGAGATCGTGCTCGCCCGTCGGCAAGCCGCCAATCAGCACCTCGCGAGTTGCGAGGCTGAGGAAGAGGCGTTGTGTCGGCGCGCTGGGAAACGGCCGCGCACCAGGGCACTCGTGGCACGCTGCAAGCGCTCCTGCGAGCGCCGTGGCTTTAAGTAGGAGTATAATTTAGTTTCGTAAGGTGATCTCATTAGTTTTGGGACGCAAATGATAAATCCCGAACGTTCAGGAATTATTACCATCCTTAATTAAGTATGTAAGAGGGAAAGTTTGGAAACCTTGTGTATCCGTACGCATTTTGTAAGTAGGTGCATATAGCACAAACTTTACTATATACTATCGCACTACACGTCTCTCTCTATATATGCTTGCAGACTGTGCTACTCCCTCCGTCCAGGTGAATAAGTCATCTTTGGTTGTGCACCGTGACCAAGAAGGAGGGAATACTTTACACACCTAGACGGAGGGAGTACTACTATTACTTATGTACGTGCAAATGCACGTTTTAACATTACGATGCGTTTTTTGTAAAAGTAGAAAAACAACACTAGTCAAGCTTGTGAAACGATTCAATCCAAAAATGCTTGTTTGATTATTTACTTTTAGCTTCCTTCTCTGTGGTTATTTCTCTGCCGTACTTTGTATGGAGTATCTCACTGGTCGGAAAGTCATGCAAATTCCCAAACTGCTTCCTACACCCTGTATCGAATTTTTTGGCTAACAAGTTGTGCCGTGCAATTGGAATTCCAACTTGAGTAATAGTACTACTAGTAGGAGTACCATGGGCCAGTTTGTTTAGGCTTCTAGATTAGTATTAATCCCATTACTACTAGCTCCGTCCTAGTTTATTGGTCCCCATTATAATCTGTGTCAAATTTTGATCATAAATTTAACTAATGAAATGTTTGTGCATGTCACATGCACTAACATTTTATCAGTTAAATCTTTGGTCAAAATTTACCACAAATTACAATGGTGACGAATAAACCAGGACGGAGGTACTAGTAGTAGTTTAGAAGCCCAAATAAATGAGTGAGGCGCCTTAATGTTACTCTCCACTGTGACTAGTCTTATGGGAAAAGCCGGGGAAGAGACGACTTATTTTTTAAGCCGCAAAAAGAACTGGCCCTAGGAGTAGTAGCTAGGGATACTAGGAGTAGTAGCTAGGGATCGAGTGTGCGAAATGAACCGGACAAAGTAAATGCAGAGAGATGAAATGCAAAAAAGACGGAGGGATGTGATGGTTGCTTGTCTGTTTATTTTACCAGGCCACTTATTACTGGCAGTGGTTGGGTTTTGTCATATGACGGCTTTACTGTCGCACCACGAGCGGGGTGAGAGTGAGACTCCCGTGTAGCACCGCCCTCTACACTTGTACTACATCGGTCGTGGTTTATTAGTTCCCCATTGAATTTGACTACAGATTTAACTGACAAATTGTTAGTGCATGTCAACAAAAACAATATCGTTGGATTCGTATTTGAACATAGGTTTCAATGATATAATTTTAGGTGACATGCATCAACATTTATCGTACTATATGTAATATTAGTTCAATTTTTGGTCGTACTAATCTATAGTAGTAAGGTGCCCGTTCGTTGCACGGAAGAGTGAAATGCATTGATCAGGGAGTTGTTTATTTTGACAAAGGATGTGGGGGTCATCTCTAGAGCTCACAAACATCCGGGTGAAATAGATAAAAAGGTATCTTTTGCAAACAAAAGTGTTCAACTGTTCAACCTGCATCCAAAACTTGTGAAGAAATAACACTTATTGTGCTTTGCAAGAAATGATCTTTAAGAATTAGTTTTTGAGTATCAATTGTTATACATGTTGGCTACAGATGACATGGCACTTTCTTATAGTCAACAGTTGGCTATACTATTAAGTATTAACCATGCCCTTATACACCTAGACGGAAGGATTAAATCAGGATGACTTGGAAGGGGCAGAGGAGATGTTAGAAATGGTTCATAGTAAGTCTTTCACCAGTACTGTAGTAAAAAATTCATACAAGGAAGATTCTAGACTAAACTATAAATGGATACACTTTTATTCATGCGCGATACTGCAATAGAGCAAGATCATGCATGGAAGTCTCCACATGCTTAGACAGCGGATTACACTGAGCAAAGACTAATGATCAACATTTAGCTTGATAATGCGTATGTCCAGGTGAACCTCCTTGGAGTCCCCATGCACCGCGTTGGGGGGTAAATCATACCATGCGTCTTCCATGTCCACAACAGCGGGAAGGTCCCAGCTCTGCACAGTCCTAGTCGGCATGATGGAGCCGGTGTCGCCGCCCATGTACCTCGGAGGGGTAGTAACAGTGAGCACGCACCCGTACATCGGCCTCGTGTCAGTGTCAGCGTCAGCGGCGTCGCCCCTGACGCACACTACAGAGACGGGGCGGCGGCCTGCGCGGGCCTCTCACCGGTGCCCACGATCAAGAGAGGAAGACGCTGCCGTCCTCCTCCGAGACTAGCAGGCGGCGGTGATCCTCCAGCGACTCAGGCATGATGAACGGGTAGCACGTCTCGTACTTGATGTTCTCCGCCAAGGGCCAGTAGTGACCGCTGCACGCATCCGTGAGGTGATGCACGATGTCCGTCGGCGAGCCCCAAAATGGCATCGGGCACTCATAGCAGTAGACGAAGGGCTCCTTGGAGGCATCGACCAGGCCGTCCATGAAACGGGAGTGGCTGTAGGGGACGTTGCGCCAGTTGAATATATGAGCAAGTTACTACGAGATTTAATCCGAATAAGCACAAAATAAATCATGGTGGCTATAACAGAGATTAAACTAATCATGTGGACTAGCATAGTAGATGAACAGATAGAATCTAGTAGGATACAGAGTAGAAACATGAATTCTACCACGATTTCAAACAGGAAGGACAGAAACACATACGGTGCAACGGGAGCAGCACCGTTGGCGCTGAGGTTGCCGCCCATGTCGTTGAGGAAGAGGTTGCCGAGGTCGGGGAAGAAGTCGTCGTCGGTGAAGTCGTGGCTGCCAGCAGTCACGAGAGTGCACTCCCCAAATTTCAACAGCGCCCGCCGAATGGAGCGCAGGAGGGAGTGGCTATAGGGGACGTTGCGGCCGCCGAATGGAGCGCAGGAGTAGCACACGAAGCAGTAGATGGTGCTCTGGTGCCCAGAAATTTTTGTTTGGTATCGCTTGGGCAATGTAGGGCATCGGTGCCAAATACCCAAAAAGCAAATTTAGCACCGCTTTTGGCCTACATAGTGGAAGGCCTAAGTCTCTATCTCTACTCTTATCTCTATCTCTACTACTCTTCTTTGTTTTTTATAACAAATCAAATAGTACTGCGCCGTCCGTTGCACGCCCGGCTGAACACGCCTCCTCGCCTACATCTTCACCAACTAAGTCTTTTATAGGAGTAGGAGTAGAGAAAAAACCGAGTTGGTGATGATGGTGTGCCGTGCAATGCACGGGCATCTTGCTAATTTTTTGCATATAATTCCAAACACCACGTAGACACGGTCTTTGACCATTTTAAAACTATGTTAGTATCATTGTTAGTGGCAGCCGGTGCAAGTTATAGCCCCGGGTGTTTTAACCTTTTTTTAGTAATGATATCTGGCGATTGTTCGGCACGAGCTCAATCCTGGCGAATCCCACATAACCGTCAGATTTCCATCCGACGGTGGCCTGTTTTTAAGCCATAGTATTTGACAAAACGGCAACCCTTACACATGTACTGTAACTGCGTCGCGGGCATTTGCAACTGCTATGTCTCCCATCGAACGTTTGCTGGGGATTGGAGTTAGCACCGATGGCGGTTCATAGTCGTTCCACGCTCGGGCATTGAAGTTTGTAACTATTTTAGATTAGAATATACTACTCCTCCGGTGCTAGTAGTAGAGCAGAGTCCTACTCCACTACCGTACTACTCTAGTCAAGCAAGTTAGGGCATAGTAGTAGGTACTATAGGGAGTACCAGTACTGTGATCACTCAAGCAAGTTGGCTGACTTCGATATGACCCTACGCTACTGGTATGTGTCTCGTAAGTCAAGCGGCGTGCTGTAGTCATCATCACATGTCCACTTCCCGCAGCACATATTCGCTTCTCCATCTTTGTCCGCTCTTCCATCCCGGCTAAGGCGCCTCCCCCTCGTCCAATCTTCCATCCCCGCTAAGGCGCCCCCCTCGTCCAAAACCCAAGCACTAACAATGGCAGAACCGAGCAGCGTCCACCGAAAGAGTGGCTGGAATTCGCTCCCCACAGAGGTAATCAAGCTCATTATTTCGCGTGTGGACAATCTCAGTACCATGCCGCTCACCGCGTGCTCATCGGGGCTGTACTGTTTACTCAAAGCCCTCAGGCCGGAGCTTTTTAAGCCAGCTCCTTGCTTGCTGATGCCGCCTGATCTTTAAAAACGGCGTGTCATGGAGCATAACGATCATAGGGTGGCGAGCACCAACCCCCTTGACTGCGATCCGATCCCCGTCACCCTCAACTACATTAACGGTATGTACTGGGTCGGCATCAACACGTCTTGGATGGTGCTCGTCGACGGTCGCGGCAGCTGGATGCTCGTGGAGGTCTACACCCGGCGATTGACCCCCCTTCCTTCGATTAACACTGCACTGCTTTGGCACCGCGGCCCAGGATATTCGGAATCTTACAGTAGCCAACATGATACCAAGTTTGATTTGCTCAAGGTTGTAATCTGCCAAGTGCCCACAAGATCTGCGAATTATAAAGACTTCAGGCTAATTGCGTTCTTCAACCACGGTCCCGCCTATCTGACAGGTCACTGCGGTAAGTGGATAAATCTGCACGTCCATCACAGGATCATACGTCCTCCATGGTTCTCTGATGCCATTGAACAGAAGGGCTTCATTTATGCTGTCGACTCCTTCTATGGCTGGACATATTGCTGGCCTACTCCAGTCATCGCTGCAAACGGCTGTTACAGCAGTATGTTACTTTCCTATGATATCATGATGGCTTGCTTATATTACTGTCAACATTTACTGAAAAAATATTCATGCTCATAACATGTTGTTCTTAAGATTGACTACATCAAGAGCCCTTTTTTATTTGACTCCAAATTTTTTTGAGGGTTATTTGACTCCAACTTGATATGATGTTGTAGGCCGCCTGGTGTCCCTACCCTTCCTAATCCCAGAACCTTTCAAAGAAAAGCGGCATGGCAGTTGCAGGTGGTTCCTGGCTCGATCAGACGATGGCGAACGATTAATGATCGTTCACATGTACCGGATGTGTTGTTTCGCGGAATACAATCACAGTCACTGCAAGGTCTTTGAGCAGGATCCCAGCTTCTCTGGGCCTTCAGGAATTTTTGACAGGAGGTTGGTAAGTAGCCTTGGTACACGCTCTCTGTTTGTCAGATTGAATTATCCGATTAACCAAGAGATAACCGATGGCAGGGATCATGATGGCAGCACAGTTTTGTTCATCAGGCAAAACTATGTGTACACAGCGTACCATGCGTCTCTGCATGCACCATACCCTGATATGGGCCGCCACGCTCTGCAGCCCAAAGTAGGAGAGAGGGTCGCAAGTATCAGACTTCGACCTGCTGGCTGGAGTTTCCCCTGTCAGGCACCCATCTGGTTCAAGCCGTCAGCCAATCTCCACAGCTTAATAAATAGTAACATCTAACTGAGCCAGTTAGTTAGATGTGTACACTTGGTGTAGTAGGATCTTTATTTAGTTTGATGCATAGACTTGTTCTTTTTTGGTAGCCCTTTTGTAATGATGGCTGATGTTTGGTTTGGAAGAGAGAGCTGCGTCTTCACTCTTCTGGCCTGCTTACTGCTTCTGTTGCACCCCCAGCCCTGGTTGCTGCTGCTGCTATTTTCAATATACAATCAGTAGTATATTTCGTCTGTTGGTTGAATAAATGTGTTGTTAGAACGACAAACAAAATGTTTTGGAAGTCGTTGCACGGTTCGATCCTTTAGTGCCCCGTACCGTACGTAGCGCATACTATTTTTCGTACGGAACACATTTTCCACTTGTTCATAACATGCAGCCCACTGATGAAGGCCCAATAGAGGAGCCCATAATTAACTGGAAGGGAGGTTCTCACATGAATCCGACCCACGTACATGCTCATGGTCCCCTAAACATAAATAAGTAAATAAATAAATAAAGCTAAATGCTCATGCACCAGTTCTTTAAATTCACGATTTAATAGGAGGATATTATTTCCTACGATAGTGTCGTTACATTCAGTCGATATTATTCTTAGGCAAAGATAGCGACCAGTCTTCTTTCTCCCAGCATTTTCTTCCTGCAACCAGCGGACCCATGCAAATCGTAGTCAACGTCGTAAATAGTTCTGGTCCATTTTTATTTTTCAATAAGAATGTCCAACCCAGCCCAGCACATTAGCGACAACACTTTATCCTCCGCCTTGGTACACTCGCCGCGGCGCCGCCGTCCGGCCCTGTCAACATAGTTTTTTTTCGAAACAATCCCTGTCAACATAGTGAATCGGGAGAGGACTGTAGTTGTGAGTATGACAGTACGGACCCACCAGGTCCACTCTCGAACACAAGCAAGCACCTCTTTTACTACTCAGATGAACCCCTCGTTTTTTACTCTAATCCACCCTGCTGATTTCTGGGACCCACATAATTTTCAATGTATAGTCAATTAACGACAGAATTGCACAACTTTTTTTTGAGTAGTAATTCGGAGGAGTATGCTATAAACTGGGTTGTGCGGTCTCTGTCGCCCGTCTAACAACATGACCAGCCCAGCAGTTTTTTCTTTGGGAAAATAGGTAGCCCAGTATTTCTTTTTGAAGAATACCCAAGCTAGGCCTATTTGTTTTCTCTGACTTACTGGGCTGCAAATCTTTCAAGACGAGGAGGGATGCATTCCGGCCTGGCCAAAGAGTATGGTCAGTGTCTGTTAAATTAATATCAAAAGGGGTTGAAAATTCCAAAAAAATTATAGCAAATGGGATATTAGTTTCTTTTTTTGTTTTTTTTCTTCACTGATATTTTATACTCCCTCCGTCCCAAAATTCTTGTCTTAGATTAGTCTAGATACGGATGTACCTAATACCAAAACGTGACTTGATACATCCGTATTTAGACAAATCTAAGACAAGAATTTTGGGACGGACGGAGTATTTCATTGGATTTAACATGACATAGTACTAATTTATTTTTAAATTTGTTTTAGTATGGCTACTAAGTTTTGGATTAAGAATATTTTGTTCCCGTGCAAAAATTTGTGAATTTTCAAAATTTCGCACATATTTAGTTAATTTTTTTAACCCTAGTACTGACCAGAAAATGGGCAGCAATTCTAAAAATGGAAAACGGGCTGCAAAATTCCATATGAATTAGAAAATGAGTAAAAATTATAAAAATAATAGCAAATGGGCTGTACACGCCACAGATTTCGAGGTTGACTTGTTTACACAAGGCTTTGTCAGTCAACACACGATTCTAGCAGCAGTGACTGTTGGATGTCCATCCAATGGCCTACGTGCTTCTTCAATCTCTGATCTTCCTGCTCCAGTCGCCTAAACTAGCGCCGACGGGACTGCCCGCTCCCTCCTCTTGTGGCCCGCTGTGATGCCGCGCAGGCTTCCCCGGCCCACCCTACTCCCTCCGCTGGCCTGGCCGCACGCAATCAACTGCCTCCTTATTACGTGAAAAAAATGGTTCCTCCCACTGACATCTGGGGCGCACCGGCTAGGAGGCTGACCTACGGGCCTACTAAGTTGATGCGTACGCAGGGCTTGTCAACTTAGTCAACAAACAATTCTAGCAGCAGTAACCGTTGGATTTGAATGAAATGGTCCTGCTACTTCTTCAATCCCTGCTCTTCTTGCACCAGCCGCCCAAACCAGCGCCGGAGAGACCGCCTGCTCATGCCTCCAGTGGCCGGCTGTGCTGTCGTTGAGGCCTCACCGCCCCTACTACTCCCACCGCTAGCCAGGCCCTGTGGTGACAGCAGCCTCACACCGTAGCCGGACCAGTGAACCCTCATACTCCTCTCCGCGTGGGCATCCACTGCCGCGTCTTCCCCGGCTCCGCGTCGTCCCCTTCCTAGGCCTCACCGTTGTCCACCACCTTGGATGCGCTCAGCCGGAGTGGTCAACGAACAACACCATCGGAAGTAGACTATGCGTGGAGAGGCTGACAGCTGGGTCCACGGCCGCAGGCAAGGAAATGCCTCCTTATTACGCGCAAAATAATGATTCCTCCACCTGATAGCTGGGACCCATAGGAAGGGCCTCTGTATTACGCGAAAAAATGTTCCCACCACTGACAGGTCGGACCCACCTGCTATATCTTCGCACGCAAGGAAGTGCCTCCTTATTACGCACAAAAAAATGAATACCCCCTGCTAGCTGGTACCCACAATAGTGGGAGGCTGACTTGTGGGCCAACTAAGTTGACGGGGACGGAGGGCTTTGTCAACTTAGTCAACATGAACGATTCTAGCTCCAGTGACCGTAGGATGTCCATCCAACGGTCGTAGTGCTTCTTCAACCTCTGGTCTTCTTGCTCCAGCTGCCCAAACCAGCACCGGTCGTGCCTCGTGCTCCTGCCTCCCGTGGCCGGCTGCAATGCCGCGGAGGCCTCACCGCCCCGTACTACTCCCACCGCTGGCCAGGCCATCCCTATACTCACCCACACCCCCTGTTATTCTGCGGCGACGGCAGCCTCACACCGCAGCCGAACCAATGAACCCTCGTACTCCTCTCCGCGTGGGCATCCACTGCCGCGTCTTCCCCGGCTCCGCGTCGTCCCCTTCCTAGGCCTCGCTGTCGTCCACTGCCTTGGTGCTCTTGGCGCGGCGTGGTCAATGTGGTCAACGACTGACTTCCATCGGAAGAGTACTGTACGTGGAGAGGCTGGCAGCTGGGTCCACGGCAGCCGCAAGGAAGTGCCTCCTTATTACACGCAAAATAATTATTCCTGCACCTGACAGCGGGGACCCACCGGATGGGCCACCGTATTTCGCTAAAAAAAAGTTTCCCCCTGACTGCTGGGACCCACCAGCTACATCTTCGCACGCAAGGAAGTGCGTCCGGGCAAAAAAAACATTTCGCCCCCTGACTGCCGGGACCCACCAGCTATATCTTCGCGCGCAAGGAAGTGCCTGACAGTCAGGACCCACCTGGTCGAAGCGTACGTAGCGTTGTCATTCTGGTCGCGAACGTGTACGTACATACTGGTCGTTGTAGAGCGCGCACGTGTCATTGTAGAGGCGCGCATGTAGCATGTACACGTACGTACAGCGGCCAGTGTGCAAGAAAGAAAATACGGCCACATACGTACATACGGGCGGGGTCTCGAACGCCTACTCGCGCATACGTATGGCTAGGGCTCGTGTACATGGCTGGGTTGGAACGGAGAAATGGCGTCGTCGTCATGTTCATGGGGAGCCAACCGCCTGGGTCGGAACGGAATGTGTCGTCGTGTTCATCGGGAGGGCTTGGACAGAACAGCCGATGGAAACGAGGCCTGGCGTACCGCAGAACAGAGGAAACGGCCTTGTGTTCGACCGGCCACGGTCGAAACGGGATCCTGTTCATTGGGAGGGGTCTGGCGTACCGCAAAACGGAGGAAACAGACCTCCTACGGTTGAAACGGGGTCCTGTTGATCGGGAGGGGTGTGGCGTACCGCAAAACAGAGGAAATGGACTTGTGTTGGAGCGCTATGGTCGAAACAGGGGTCCTGTTCATCGGGAGGGGTGTGGCGTACCGCAAAACGGGACTCCACGGGATATTGTTCATCTCCACCGTCGACCCCCTCCAGCCTCCATGCTACCTCTTGAGCACTGCGTTGGTTTTCCCTAGAAGAGGAAAGGGTGATGCAGTAAATTAAAGTAGCGTAAGTATTTCCCTCAGTTTTTGAGAACAGAGGTATCAATCCAGTAGGAGGCTACGCGCGAGTCCCTCGCACCTGCACAATACAAATAAATCCTCGCAACCAACGAGATAAGGGGTTGTCAATCCCATCACGGTCACTTACGAGAGTGAGATCTGATAGATATGATAGGATAATATTTTTGGTATTTTTATGATAAAGATGCAAAGTAAAATAAAAGCAAAGTAAAAAGCAAAGGCAATAACAAAGTGTTGGAAGATTAATATGATGAAGATAGACCCGGGGGCCATAGGTTTCACTAGTGGCTTCTCTCAAGAGCATAAGTATTTTACGGTGGGTGAACGAATTACTGTTGAGAAATTGACAGAAGTGAGCATAGTTATGAGAATATCTAGGTATGATCATGTATATAGGCATCACGTTCGAGACAAGTAGACCGACTCCTACCTGCATCTACTACTATTACTCCACTCATCGACCGCTATCCAGCATGCATCTAGAGTATTAAGTTCATGAAAACAGAGTAACGCCTTAAGCAAGATGACATGATGTAGAGGGATAAATTCATGCAATATGATAAAAACCCCATCTTGTTATCCTCGATGGCAACAATACAATACGTGCCTTGCTGCCCCTACTGTCACTGGGAAAGAACACCGCAAGATTGAACCCAAAGCTAAGCACTTCTCCCATTGCAAGAAAGATCAATCTAGTAGGCCAAACCAAACTGATAATTCGAAGAGACTTGCAAAGATAAATCATACATAAAAGAATTCAAAGAGGATTCAAATATTGTTCATAGATAATCTTGATCATAAACCCACAATTCATCGGTCTCAACAAACACACCGCAAAAAGAAGATTACATCGAATAGATCTCCACGAGAGAGGGGGAGAACATTGTATTGAGATCCAAAAAGAGAGAAGAAGCCATCTAGATAATAACTATGGACCCGAAGATCTAAAGTAAACTAGTCACACTTCATCGGAGAGGCTATGGTGTTGATGTAGAAGCCCTCCGGGATGGATGCCCCCTCCGGCGGAGCTCCGGAACAGGCCCCAAGATGGGATCTCGTGGGTACAGAAGGTTGCGGCGTTGGAATTAGGTTTTTGGCTCCGTATCTGATCGTTTGGGGGTACGTAGGTATATATAGGAGGAAGGAGTACGTCGGTGGAGCAACAGGGGGCCCACGAGGGTGGAGGGCGCGCCCTGGGGGGGGTGGGCGCGCCCCCTACCTCGTGGCCTCCTCTTTTGTTTCTTCACGTAGGGTCCAAGTCTCCCGGATCATAATCTTCCTAAAAATCACGTTCCCGAAGGTTTCATTCCGTTTGGACTCCGTTTGATATTCCTTTTCTGCAAAACTCCGAAATACGCAAAAAACAGCAATTCTGGGCTGGGCCTCCGGTTAATAGGTTAGTCCCAAAAATAGTATAAAAGTGAATAATAAAGCCCAATAATGTCCAAAACAGTAGATAATATAGCATGGAGCAATCAAAAATTATAGATACGTTGGAAACGTATCACTCCACAGGCTACTGTTCATCCACCGTCGACCTCCTCCAGCCTCCACCTGCGACTCTTCATCCATGGGCTCCTGTTCATCCAGCCTCCACCGCGCGCTACTCCACCGGCTACTGTTCAACCAGCCCTCTCCATGGGATCCTGTTCAACCACCCGTCCACAGGCTATTGTTCAACCAGCCCTCCACTGTCTACTGTTCATCCAGCCCTCCACGGGGTGGTCCTGTTCATCCAGCCCCAACCGGCTCGACCGATCGGGGTCCTGTTCATCCAGAGGCAACACCACGGGGTCCTGTTCATCCACCCCCACCGGGAACTGTTCATCCAAACCCCCCAGCAACACTCACTGTTCATCCAGAGGCAGCATCGATCGGCTTCAGTTAGCAGCAGTAGCGAAGGAATCGCTCGATTGGGTTCAGTTAACAGCCATCGATCGATCGCTCGGGTTCAGTAACGCGTAGCCTGCAGTGCAATCGCTCGGGTTCAGTACGCGAACGCCTCGCTCGGGTTCAGTTAGAACCCAACGCCTCACACCCACGCGCGTGCGTGTACGAGAGAAACGCGCAAACCTCCGTGCATCGCTCGGCCCCGACCACCCACCGTAACCAGGAACACCCCGATATTTTCCTCGCCCTCGCTTCTACCATGTTTTTTTCCATCATGGACGGCCCAAAGAATGTCATGCAGCTGCGTCTCCAGCCCGCCCAAGCCGAAAAGCCCATTTTCTATCATAGAAGTAGGAGCCCACCACATCTATGATGATACCGGGTTTTGTCACAATTATCGTCATAGAAGTGTCATAAGTATGACAAATTTTGTTCGGCCCAAAATGTCACGGATGTGTCTTTTTTTTGTAGTGCTTACTCAACTTCACACCTTGCAACACAGGCAAGAACTTCTTCTTTGACTATTCCATTTTGAACTACTTCAAAAACTGGTCAAGGTATGTACTCATTGAAAAAACTTATCAAGCGTCTTGATCTATCTCTATAGATCTTGATGCTTAAAGCTTCACCGACGTATTTCTTTGAAAAACTCCTTTATGCTTTCCAGAAAATCCTACATCATTTCCGATCAACAATATGTCACACACATATACTTATCAGAAAAGCTGTAGTGCTCCCACTCACTTTCTTGTAAATATAGGCTTCACCGCAAGTCTGTATAAAACTATATGCTTTGATCAACTCATCAAAGCGTATATTCCAACTCCGAGATGCTTGCACCAGTCCATAGATGGATCGCTGGAGCTTGCACATTTTGTTAGCACCTTTAGGATTGACAAAACCTTCTGGTTGCATCATATGCAACTCTTCTTTAATAAATTCATTAAGGAATGTAGTTTTGACATCCATTGCCAAATTTCATAAAACATAGCAACTGCTAACATGATTCGGACAGACTTAAGCATCGATACGAGTGAGAAAATCTTGTCGTATTCAACACCTTGAATTTGTCGAAAACCTTTTGCGACAATTCGAGCTTTATAGATAGTAACACTACTATCAGTGTCCGTCTTCCTCTTGAAGATCCATTTATTCTCTATGGCTCGCCGATCATCGGGCAAGTCCACCAAAGTCCACACTTTGTTCTCATACATGGATCCTATCTTAGATTTCATGGTGTCAAGCCATTTCGCGGAATCTGGACTCATCATCGCTTCCTCATAGCTCGTAGGTTCGTCATGGTCAAGTAACATGACCTCCAGAACAGGATTACCATACCACTCTGGTGCGGATCTTACTCTGGTTGACCTACGAGGTTTGGTAGTAACTTGATCTGAAGTTTCATGATCATTATCATTAGCTTCCTTACTAATTGGTGTAGGAATCACTGGAACTGATTTCTGTGATGAACTACCTTCCAATTCGGGAGAAGGTACAATTACCTCATCAAGTTCTACTTTCCTCCCACTCACTTCTTTCGAGAGAAACTCCTTCTCTAGAAAGGATCCATTCTTAGCAACAAATATCTTGCCTTTGGATCTGTGATAGAAGGTGTACCCAACAGTCTCCTTTGGGTATCCTATGAAGACACATTTCTCCGATTTGGGTTCGAGGTTATCAGTTTGAACCTTTTCACATAAGCATCGCAGCCCCAAATTTTATGAAACGACAGCTTAGGTTTCTTGCCAAACCACGGTGTCATCTCAACGGATTTAGATGGTGCCCTTATTTAACATGAATGCAGCTGTCTCTAATGCATAACCCCAAAACGATAGTGGTAAATCGGTAAGAGACATCATAGACCGCACCATATCCAATAGAGTACGGCTACGACGTTTGGACACACCATTACGCTATGGTGTTTCGGGTGGCATGAGTTTGTGAAACTATTCCACATTGTTTTAATTGAAGGCCAAACTCGTAACTCAAATATTCGCCTCTGCGATCAGATCGTAGAAACTTTATTTTCTTGTTATGATGATTCTCCACTTCACTCTGAAATTCTTTGAACTTTTCAAATGTTTCAGACTTATGATTCATCAAGTAGATATACCCATATCTGCTCAAATCATCTGTGAAGGTGAGAAAATAATGATACCCGCCGCGAGCCTCGATATTCATTGGACACATGGATCAGTATGTATGATTTCCAATAAATTAGATGCTCGCTCCATAGTTCCGGAGAACGGCATTTTAGTAATCTTGCCCATGAGGCATGGTTCGCAAGTACCAAGTGATTCATAATCAAGTGATTCCAAAAGTCCATCCGTATGGAGTTTCTTCATGCGCTTTACACCAATATGACCCAAATGGCAGTGCCACAAATAAGTTGCACTATCATTATCAACTATGCATCTTTTAGCATCAATATTGTGAATATGTGTATCACTACGATCGAGATTCGATAAACTATTTATATTAAATGTACGACCATAGAAGATTTTATTCATGTAAACAGAACAACAATTATTCTTTGAGTTAAATGAATAACCTTATTGCAATAAACATGATCCAATCATATTCATGCTCAACGCAAACACCAAATAACATTTATTTTAGGTTCAACACAAATCCGGAAGGTAAAAGGGAGTGTGCGATGGTGATCTCATCAACCTTGGAATCACTTGCAACACCCATCGTCACCTCATCCTTAACTAGTCTCTGTTTATTTTGCAACTCCTGTTTTGAGTTACTACTCTTAGCAACTGAACCAGTATCAAATACCGAAGGGTTGGTATAAACACTAGTAAAATACACATCAATAACATGTATATCAAATATACTTTTGTTCACTTTTCCATCCTTCTTATCCGCCAAGTATCTAGGGCAGTTCCACTTCCAGTGACCAGTCCCTTTGCAGTAGAAGCACTCCGTTTCCGGCTTGAGTCTAGCTTTGGGTTTCTTCACGGGAGTGACAACTTGTTTGTCATTCTTCTTGAAGTTCCTTTCTATTCCTTTGCCCTTTTCTTGAAACTAGTGGCCTTGTTAACCATCAACACTTGATGCTCTTTCTTGATTTCTACATTTGCCGATTTTAGCATCGGGAAGAGCTCAGGAATTACTTTCGTCATCCCTTGCATATTATAGTTCATCACGAAGTTCTAGTAACTTGGTGATAGTGACTAGAGAACTTTGTCAATTACTATCTTATCTGGAAGATTAACTCCCACTTGATTCAAGCAATTGTATTACCCAGACAATCTGAGCACATGCTTACTGGTTGAGCTATTCTCATCCGTCTTTTAGGCAGAGTACTGTCAGAGGTCTCATACCTCTCGACACGGGCATGAGTATGAAATACCAATTTCAACTCTTGGAACATCTTATATGCTCCGTGGCGTTCAAAACATTTTTGAAGTCCCGGTTCTAAGCCGTAAATCATGGTGCACTAAACTATCAAGTAGTCATCATACCGAGCTTTGTCAAACGTTCATAACGTCTGCATCTGCTCCTGCAATAGGTATGTCACCTAGCGGTGCATCAAGGACATAATACTTCTGTGCAGCAATGAGGATAATCCTCACATCACGGACCAAGTCCGCATCATTGCTACTATCATCTTTCAACTTATTTTTCTCTAGGAACATATCAAAAATATACGGGGAACTATATCGCGAGCTATTGATCTACAACATAATTTTGCAAATACTATTAGGACTAAGTTCATGATAAATTAAAGTTCAATTAATTATATTACTTAAGAACTCCCACTTAGATAGACATCTCTCTAATCATCTAAGTGATCACGTGATCCATATCAACTAAACCATGTCTGATCATCACGTGAGATGGAGTAGTTTTCAATGGTGAACATCACTATGTTGATCATATCTACTATATGATTCACGCTCGACTTTTCGGTCTCAGTGTTCCGAGGCCATATCTGCATATGCTAGGCTCGTCAAGTTTAACCTGAGTATTATGCGTGTGCAAAACTGGCTTGCACCCGTTGTATGTGAACGTAGAGCTTATCACACCCGATCATCACGTGGTGTCTCAGCACAAAGAACTGTCGCAACGGTGCATACTCAGGGAGAACACTTATACCTTGAAATTTTAGTGAGAGATCATCTTATAATGCTACCGTCGATCTAAGCAAAATAAGATGAATAAAGGATAAACATCACATGCAATCAATATAAGTGATATGATATGGCCATCATCATCTTGTGCCTGTGATCTCCATCTCCAAAGCACCGTCATGATCACCATCGTCACCGGTGCAACACCTGGATCTCCATCGTAGCATCATTGTCATCTCGCCAACTATTGCTTCTACGACTATCGCTACAGCTTAGTGATAAAGTAAAGCAATTACATGGCGATTGCATTTCATACAAAAAAGCGACAACCATATGGCTCCTGCCAGTTGCCTATAACTCTGTTACAAAACATGATCAACTCATACAATAAAATTTAGCATCATGTCTTGACCATATCACATCACAACATGCCCTGCAAAAACAAGTTAGACGTCCTCTACTTTGTTGTGCAAGTTTTACGTGGCTGCTATGGGATGAGCAAGAACCGTTCTTACCTACGCATCAAAACCACAACGATTTTTCGTCAAGTATGTGTTGTTGTAACCTTCAACAAGGACCGGGCGTAGCCACACTCGATTCAACTAAAGTTGGAGAACCTGACACCCGCCAGCCACCTATGTGCGAAGCACGTCGGTAGAACCAGTCTCGCGTAAGCGTACGTGTAATGTCAGTCCGGGCCGCTTCATCCAACAATACCGCTGAATCAAAGTATGACATGCTGGTAAGCAGTATGACTATTATCGCCCACAACTCACTTGTGCTCTACTCGTGCATATAACATCTACGCATAAACCTGGCTCGGATGCCACTGTTGGGGAATGTAGTAATTTCAAAAAATGTCCTACACACATGCAAGATCATGGTGATGCATAGCAACGAGAGGGGAGAGTGTTGTCCACATACCCTCGTAGACCGACAGCGGAAGCGTTATCACAACGCGGTTGATGTAGTCGTACGTCTTCATGATCGACCAATCCTAGTACCGAACGTACGACACCTCCATGATCTGCACATGTTCAGCTCGGTGACGTCCCACGAACTCACGATCCAGAAGAGTGTCAAGGGAGAGCTTTGTCAGCACGATGGCGTGATGACAGTGATGATGACGTTACCGACGCAGGGCTTCGCCTAAGCACTACGACGATATGACCGAGGTGGATTATGGTGGAGGTGGGCACCGCACACGGCTAAGAGATCAATCAACTTGTGTGTCTCCATGGGGTGCCCCCTCCCCGTATACAAATCCTAATCTCGATCTATGCCAACTCAACAAACACCATTGGAGACACCTCTAGAGCACCTTTATAATCACCCAGTTGCGTTGTGACGTTTGGTAGCACACAAAGTGTTCCTCTGGTATTAGGGAGTTGCATAATCTCATAGTCATAGGAACATGTATAAGTCATGAAGAAAGCAATAGCAACATACTAAACGATCAAGTGCTAAGCTAACGGAATGGGTCAAGTCAATCACATCATTCTTCTAATGATGTGATACCGTTAATCAAATAACAACTCATATCTATGGCTAGGAAACTTAACCTTCTTTGATTCAAGGAGCTAGTCAAGTAGAGGCATACTAGTGACACTCTGTTTGTCTATATATTCACACATGTACTAAGTTTCTGGTTAATACAATTCTAGCATGAATAATAAACATTTATCATGATATAAGGAATTAAATAATAACTTTATTATTGCCTCTAGGGCATATTTCCTTCAGGAAAACACAAAAGCAACAACGATCGAAGAGGCAAGGCCTCCTGCCTGGGACCTCCTAACTACTCCTGGTCGTCGGTGGTCTCCATGTAGTAGTAGTCGATGGGGTGGCATCTGGCTCCTGGGATCCACCATCTGGTCGCAGCAACTGGAAAGAAAGAAGAAGGGGGGAAAGGAGTAGCAAAGCAACCGTGAGTACTCATCCAAAGTACTCGCAAGCATCAGTATCAAAGGAATGAGCTGTATCTGTGGACTGAACTGCAGAATGCCAGAGGAGAAGGGAAAGCCTAGCCTACCAAAGACTAGCATCTTCAAACAGCTCCAAGCATCTTGGAGCATTCAGAAGAGTACAAAATAGCAGTTTATATTTAACAAACATGTTGTAGCTATAACGCCCAGAGATCGTTTCTCGACTCCTTGCGAGAAAGCAATCCCGGAGCCACATATCCATCACATGTATCAAGTATCCAATTCTAGTTGTAATAGATCAGGATAGAACTTCGAGCGTCCGTTACCGTGGACACGGCTATTCGAATAGATAATCTTCCCTGCAGGGGTGCACCACATTACCCAACACGCTTGATTACTCTGGTCGGACACACTTTCCTGGGTTAATGCCCGGCCTCGGAATATCAACACATCTGAGCCCTATCTAGGCTCAGAAGAGAGGTCCCCACCGGTCTACATCCTAAGCACTCCGGGGCATCGCCCCTTGCACTCCGGGTCGTTGTGCGCAGGGGGATACTAACACCACCTCTGCCTGGATGGCGCGATCCGGCCCGACCACAATGCTGAACTAGACGTCTGACAAAGCTTCGGCTGATACTATGACGCCGAGTGCTGATAAATGTTCCCGCGTGGTGGTTAGTGCGTAAAGGCCATTGGCGAACTCAGATCAAATACCCAAACCCTTAGTGTATCAGGAGCTCACGTAGATGAGAAGACTCACGATCATGTGACCCCGTCGTCCCGTCTCAAGGAAATATGGCAAGGGCTAGCCCAGCCCACTCGAGGGCGGCCTGCCTGCCCGGCCGAGCCTCGTAATTATCTCGCGGGTGCTCACCGGGCCCGCCCGACTTTCACATCAACTCGCGGGTACCCCTCAGGGCCGCCCGACTTCAGTAATGGTCTCAAGTAAAGTCCATGTAACCGTGTGTCCAATACATGTGTGAATACATAAACAAATACCGTGTCCCTAGTGAGCCTCTACTTGACTAGCTCGTTGATCAAAGATTGTTAAGGTTTCCTGACCATGGACATGAGTTGTCATTTGATAACGGGATCACATCATTAGGAGAATGATGTGATGGACAAGACCCATCCGTTAGCTTAGCATTATGATCATTCAGTTTTTATTGCTATTGCTCATTTCATGTCAAATACATATTCCTTCGGCTATGAGATTATGCAACCCCCGGATACCGGAGGAATGCCTTGTGTGCTATCAAACGTCACAACGTAACTGGGTGATTATAAATATGCTCTACAGGTATCTCCAAAGGTGCTTGTTGAGTTGGCATAGATCAAGATTACGATTTGTCACTTTGAGTATCGAAGAGGTATCTCTGGGCCCTCTCGGTACACATCATAAGCTTGCAAGAAAACGACTAAGGAGTTAGTCGCAAGGTGATATACTAGGAACGAGTAAAGAGACTTGCCGATAACAAGATTGAAATAGGTATGAAGATACCGACGATCGAATCTCAGGCAAGTAACATACCAATAGACCAAGGGAATAACATATGTTGTCATAACGGTTCGACCGATAAAGATCTTCGTAGAATATGTAGGAGCCAATATGAGCATCCAGGTTCAGCTATTGGTTATTGACCGGAGAAGTGTCTCGTTCATGTCTACATAGTTCTCGAACCCGTAGGGTCCGCACGCTTAACGTTCGAAAATGATATAGTATTATGAGTTATGTGATTTGGTGACCGAATGTTGTTTGGAGTCTCGGATGAGATCATGGACATGACGAGTCTCGAAATGGTCGAGAGGTAAAGATTGATATATAGGACGATGGTATTCGGACACCGGAAGTGTTCCCGAGGGTACCGGGTACATATCGGGTCACCAGAAGGGGTTCCGGGCACCCCCGACAAAAGATACTAGATCGGGATCGCGCCTTGGCACGAGGGTGCCAGTCCGAACGTTTTGCCGAAGCATGTAGCACTATGTTAGTAGGAACCCATGTATAGCATTGCACCTACATAGGATAATAACAGAGTAAAGAGATATTCAGTTCTGACAGAAGTAAGACACAATGGAGCTCATGATTAATATCAGATTACAAGTCAAGATAAAGTTTGGTGCATTCATACGACCACAAAAGATAGCTATTCGACATGAAGTTCGATACCAAAAGCAAGAATACAAAGTAGGTAATAAGAACAGGAACAAAAGAAAGGAGAGCTAACTACGGAGCCATAATCACTAAGCATACTAATAAGCGGCGTAATTCATCTGCCTTGTCGATGTACTTCATAAGGATTGCCTCGTATAAACCTGAAACAAACAAGCCTGATCTGAAATTTTTACAGCTTAATTTAACTTTTACAGCCTAAATTGTACAGATCAAGTAGTACAAGTTGGGGAAAAAGCTCCGGTTTCAGTACCTGACTTGCAAATTGGAATAGAACTAAAAATTCAATAGAAAAGCTCATGTTTCAGTACCTAACAGATGACGAGCTGGTTTTCAACGATGGTAACCAAATTGGAATAAAACTTTAGTTCGCTAAAAAAATTGAACAAAACATTTTTTTGACCCGGAAGACTGCAGGGCTTGCACCCCACAACATTTTATTAAAACTGAAGCAGACAGATACAAAAGGTTCCACAAGGGGAGGAACAAAACAAAAAGAAGAGGCTATACAAGACAGGCTACACTAATCTAAAAAGAGGGAAAAGCACTAAAGTCTATAACCAATAAAAGAAAAAGACATCTGTGGAGCACCTCAAGGAGGTAAGAAATCAATCCACTTGAGCAGAGGATACCTGTATCTGGTCTTGATCTGGTGAGAAAGGAGGGTAATGTCATGAATAAATCCATTCCTCCACTGCCTGAAAGAGGGGCCGATATGTCTAAAAGCCCTGTCATTCCTGACTTTCCAAATGTTCCACCAAGCAAAGAAAACTACTTCTGAGGAGAAAGGTTTATTAAAATCTTTCCTGGCATGTAAGGAAATTTGCACCATGTCATTGCTATCCAACCAGGAAACTTGGAGATAGTTCCAGATTCTCATATTAAAGTTGCATTGGAAGAAAAGATGGTTCCTGTCCTCAAGCACTCCAGTCAGACAAAGAACACAGTTAGGCCCATCATTAATTTTCCAATGTTGATGTTGAATCATATCCTTGGTTTTAACTCTGTCCATAATGAGCAGCCAGGCAAACATTTTAACTGTCATGGTACAACAACTCTTCCAAACCCAACTCAGAATGGGTTTGGCAAGAACTGGCTGATGAACAAAATCATAAAACTTCTTTGCTGAGTATTCAGACTTTTTCCCATGCCTCCAAGCCGAGATGTCATTGCAACCATTGTCCAAAGAAATCTCAGCCAACATGCTTGATAGTTGATTAAACTCCTTAAAAGCCAACTCAGACAGGGGCAAAGAAAACATGTGCTGTAAATTTCCTGCTTGTAACACTTCCATGACAGGTAGATTTTTCTGCAAACAAAAGGAGAAGAGCCTTGGAAACCTTTCCTGAAGAGGAATGAAAGACTTGTCAATCTCCCAATAGTCAGACCAGAAAAGAACTGAATCCCCTTTGCCAACTGTGACAGAGGTAACAACCCTGAATTTGTCCATTAATTTACAAATCTCCCTCCACCAGAAAGAGCCACAAAGGGTAGTGTCATGAGGAACTCTCTGAAAGTAGTAGGAATCCCAAACCAAATGAACCCATGGTACATCTGCTTTGTTATAAAATTTATTCAGATATTTAAGAAGCAGAGTTGCAGTCCCAGATTTAATATTCCAAGTACCCCCTTAAGCTTTGGCCTGCATACCAGAGGCCAAGCAGCCAAAGAATGCCCCTTCTCCTGACCATATTTCCTCCATAGGCACTGTCTCTGAATTCTTTCTAACTGCTTGAGGATACCTTGTGGTATAGATAGACTACAGAGGAAAAATATAGGCAGTGAGGAGATAACAGAATTTACCAGCTGCAACCTACTACCTTGGGGCAGAAACCAAGAGCTTGCAGTGAGCCTTCTTTCCATGCAGTCTACTAAAGGTAGCAGATCAATAATTTGCTGAAAAGTTCACTAAATAACATGAAATGCATAAACAACCAGTACATTATAAGCTCCATAAAAATAGCAAATTCATCTGTTTCAGTACCAAATAGGAAAGCTTGGACCAAGTTCAGTACATAAGAGGTTCAGTACATAAATTTCAACAAAGTATCCAGTTCATAACACGATTAACAGGGAATATTTATGTTGAAGTGGATATATGAAGCTGAGTTATAATGGTGATGCCGCTGGGTCATTATTCCAATCCTTTGGACAATATTATTGCTGCAGCTTCGCGATTGGCGGCTCTACCGGTCGAGGGTGAGTCTCCAACGGCGGTTGAAACTCGAAGGGCCAGGGAACTTCTTCAAACCGCACTGGTACAGCAGCAGGCTTATTCTTATAGTCGTGATCGGATTCATTCAATCCCTCATCCAAGCCGGAGCTACAGCAGGCATATGGATTCGCCAGCAGTTTCAAGCACTGAGCAGCGTCGTAACCAATTTCGCGGGCATGACCTGGCGCACAATGGTGCCAATGTTCAGGATCTGATAGATCAGGGCAGAGCACGTCGGGAAGCCAAGCTGGCGGCTCATCAGCACGCGCCGGTTTACCCGACGACTTCAGTAGAGGTTGGTGTGTCCTCTAGATCTTGGGGGTGCTGTGTCTAACGGCGGCTCTACGTAGCGAGCGTTTGCCCAAGGATTTTAAGGGTCCTCGTAAGGTGCCTAACTACACAGCAGATCAGCCTCCTGAGGCTTGGGTGGAGAGTTACGAGATGGCATGGAGATGCTGGATGTTAGTGATGCTGCATATGCCAAGTATTTCACCATGATGCTAGAGGGAGTGGCTCGTACTTGGTTGAAGGCGCTGCCCGCCAATTCCATTGGGTCGTGGGCGGAGTTGAAGGCCCGGTTTATTCAAAATTTCAAGTACATGCAGGCAGCCTATGTCAATCGTGGATTTGGTCTCTTCTGTTCAAGCTGAGGGCGAGTCAACCACCAGCTGGGTGCGCCGGGTCTCGACTATTATACATTCTTCAGATAACATCAACGTCGGCTCAGCGGTTCTAATGTTGGAGAAAAATTGTTGTTTCCTTCCACTCAAGCAGAATCTTGGGCGACTTAAGCGTCATTGCAGTGACATGGGGGAGCTCATGGCGGCTCTTGTCAAATATGCCGACTCTGATAGTACCAAGGACCCCGACTCTGAAGATGAAAGATCGAGAAAGGGAAAGAAGAGTAGTGGTATGAGGGGACAGCCGCATAACCCGGCCAATCAGGGTGGCAACGGTTAGCGTAAAGCTGATGATTTTGTGGCTAACACAGGTGCACAGAATTATAATCAGCGTCGTAAGGGGAGGCCGGCTCGAGGGGCGAAATTTGACCTGGACGCAATGCTGAATCAGCCATGTCCGAAACACAGAACGGAGGAGAAGCCGACTACCCATCTGTGGAAGGATTGCAGTATCATGAGACACTTCAGGGAGTCTATCGAGCACAACCATGGCCCGAACGGCGGTTCAGGGTCCGGCTGTCATGGTCCGGGTCATGGAGGCGGCGGTTCAAATTCCGGGTTTCAGGGCCACGACAACCAGGGTGGTTACAACCAGCAGAATAATCAGGGGAATCAGCAGCAGCAACAATCTGGTTATCAGAGCAACCCGAAGCAATTAAACAGTGGCCAGTACCATGTCTTCACCACTAGCTTATGTAAGCGGGATCAGAAGCTTCACAAAAGGGCAGTGAATGCTATTGAGCCGGCGGTGCCACGTTACTTGCGGTGCTCGGAGCAGCCTATTGTGTGGAGTCGTGAGGATCAGCCGCCCCGGGTTGATAATCCGGGTCACCTGGCTCTGGTGGTGGCGCCTCAGGTTGGGGGCTATTGAAGGAAATATGCCCTAGAGGCAATAATAAAGTTATTATTTATTTCCTTAATATCATGATAAATGTTTATTATTCATGCTAGAATTGTATTAACCGGAAACATGATACATGTGTGAATACATAGACAAACAGAGTGTCACTAGTATGCCTCTACTTGACTAGCTTGTTGATCAAAGATGGTTATGTTTCCTAGCCATAGACATGAGTTATCATTTGATTAACGGGATCACATCATTAGGAGAATGATGTGATTGACTTGACCCATTCCGTTAGCTTAGCACACGATCGTTTAGTATTCTGCTATTGCTTTCTTCATGACTTATACATGTTCCTATGACTATGAGATTATGCAACTCCCGTTTACCGGAGGAACACTTTGTGTGCTACCAAATGTCACAACGTAACTAGGTGATTATAAAGGTGCTCTACAGGTGTCTCCAAAGGTACTTGTTGGGTTGGCGTATTTCGAGATTAGGATTTGTCACTCCGATTGTCGGAGAGGTATCTCTGGGCCCACTCGGTAATGCACATCACTTAAGCCTTGCAAGCATTGCAACTAATGAGTTAGTTTTGGGATGATGTATTACAGAACGAGTAAAGAGACTTGCCGGTAACGAGATTGAACTAGGTATTGAGATACCGACGATCGAATCTCGGGCAAGTAACATACCGATGACAAAGGGAACAACATATGTTGTTATGCGGTCTGACCGATAAAGATCTTCGTAGAATATGTGGGAGCCAATATGAGCATCCAGGTTCCGCTATTGGTTATTGACCGGAGAAGTGTCTCGGTCATGTCTACATAGTTCTCGAACCCGTAGGGTCCGCACGCTTAAAGTTCGATGACGGTTATATTATGAGTTTATGTGTTTTGATGTACCGAAGGTAGTTCGGAGTCCTGGATGAGATCGGGGATATGACGAGGAGTCTCGAAATGGTCAAGACGTAAAGATCGATATATTGGACGACTATATTCGGACTTCGGAAAGGTTCCGAGTGATTCGGGTATTTATCGGAGTACCGGAGAGTTACGGGAATTCGCCAGGGAGAAGTATTGGGCCTTATTGGGCCATACGGGAATAGAGGAGAGAGGCCAAAAGGAAGGAGGCGCGCACCCCCCCTCTGGTCCGAATTGGACAAGGGGTGCAGCCCCCTTTTCCTTCTCCCTCTCCCCCTCTTTCCTTCTCGTCTACTCCAACAAGGAAAGGAGGAGTCCTACTCCCGGTGGGAGTAGGACTCCCCCCTTGGCGCGCCCTCCTCCTTGGCCGGCCGCCTCCCCCCTTGCTCCTTTATATACGGGGGCAGGGGGCACCCCAAAGAGACAACAATTGATCGTTTGATCTTTTAGCCATGTGCGGTGCCCCCCTCCACCATAGTCCACCTCGATAATACTGTAGAGGTGCTTAGGCGAAGACGTGCGTCGGTAGAACATCATCATCGTCACCACGCCGTCGTGCTGACGAAACTCTCCCTCAAAGCTCGGCTGGATCGGAGTTTGAGGGACGTCATCGAGCTGAACGTGTGCTGAACTCGGAGGTGCTGTGCGTTCGGTACATGATCGGTCGGATCGTGTAGACGTACCACTACATCAACCGCGTTGTGCTAACGCTTCCGCTTTCGGTCTACGAGGGTACGTGGACAACACTCTCCCCTCTCGTTGCTATGCATCACCATGATCCTGTGTGCGTAGGAATTTTTTTAAAATTACTACGTTCCCCAACAGTGGCATCCGAGCCTGGTTTTATGCGTAGATGTTATATGCACGAGTAGAACACAAGTGAGTTGTGGGCGATATAAGTCATACTGCTTACCAGCATGTAATACTTTGGTTCGGCGGTATTGTTGGATGAAGCGGCCTGGACCGACATTACGCGTACGCTTACGCAAGACTGGTTTTACCACCGTGCTATGCACACAGGTGACTAGCGGGTCTCAGTTTCTCCAACTTTAGTTGAACCGAGTGTGGCTACGCCTGGTCCTTGCGAAGGTTAAAACAACACCAACTTGACAAATTATCGTTGTGGTTTTGATGCGTATGTAAGAACGGTTCTTGCTCAGCCCATAGCAGCCACGTAAAACTTGCAACAACAAAGTAGAGGACGTCTAACTTGTTTTTGCAGGGCATGTTGTGATGTGATATGGTCAAGACATGATGCTAAATTTTATTGTATGAGATGATCATGTTTTTGTAACCGAGTTATCGGCAACTGGCAGGAGCCATATGGTTGTCGCTTTATTATATGCAATGCAATCGCCCTGTAATGCTTTACTTTATCACTAAGCGGTAGCGATAGTCGTAGAAGCATAAGATTGGCGAGACGACAACGATGCTACGATGGAGATCAAGGTGTCGCGCCGGTGATGATGGTGATCATGGCGGTGCTTCGAAGATGGAGATCACAAGCACAAGATGATGATGGCCATATCATATCACTTATATTGATTGCATGTGGTGTTTATCGTTTATGCATCTTATCTTGTTTTGATTGACGGTAGAATTATAAGATGATCTCTCACTAAATTATCGAGGTATAAGTGTTCTCCCTGAGTATGCACCGTTGCGAAAGTTCTTCGTGCTGAGACACCACGTGATGATCGGGTGTGATAGGCTCTACGTTCAAATACAACGGGTGCAAAACAGTTGCACACGCGGAATACTCAGGTTAAGCTTGAAGAGCCTAGCATATAACAGATATGGCCTCGGAACACGGAGACCGAAAGGTCGAGCGTCAATCATATAGTGGATATGATCAACATAGTGATGTTCACCGTTGAAACTACTCCATCTCACGTGAGGATCGGACATGGTTTAGTTGATATGGATCACGTGATCACTTAGAGGATTAGAGGGATGTCTATCTAAGTGGGAGTTCTTAAGTAATATGATTAATTGAACTTAAATTTATCATGAACTTAGTCCTGGTAGTATTAGCATATCTATGTTGTAGATCAACAGCTCGCGTTTAGCTCCCCTGTTTTCTTTTTGATATGTTCCTAGAGAAAGCTAAGTTGAAAGATGTTAGTAGCAATGATGTGGATTGGATCCGTGATCTGTGGTTTATCCTCATTGATGCACAGAAGAATTATGTCCTTGATGCACCGCTAGGTGACAGACCTATTGCAGGAGCAGACGCAGACGTTATGAATGTTTGGATTGCTCAATATGATGAGTACTTGATAGTTTAGTGCACCATGCTTAACAACTTAGAATCAGGACTTCAACGATGTTTTGAACATCATGGACCATATGAGATGTTCCAGGAGTTGAAGTTAATATTTCAAGCAAATACCCGAGTTGAGAGATATGAAGTCTCCAACAAGTTCTACAGCTAAAAGATGGAGGAGAATAGCTCAAGCAGTGAGCATGTGCTCAGATTGTCTGGGTACTACAATCGCTTGAATCAAGTGGGAGTTAATCTTCCAGATAAGATAGTGATTGAAAAAATTCTATAGTCACCATCACCAAGTTAGTAGAACTTTGTGATGAACTATAATATGCAAGGGATGACGAAAATGATTCCCAAGCTCTTCGCGATGCTGAAATCGACGAGTGTAGAAATCAAGAAAAACATCAAGTGTTGATGGTTGAAAAGACCACTAGTTTCAAGAAAAGGGCAAAGGGAAGAAGGGGAACCTCAAGAAGAACGGAAAGCGAGTTGCTGCTCAAGTGAAGAAGCCCAAGTCTGGACCTAAGCCTGAGACTGAGTGCTTCTACTGCAAAGGAACTGGTCACTGGAAGCGGAACTGCCCCAAGTATTTGGCGGATAAGAAGGATGGCAAAGTGAACAAAGGTATATTTGATATACATGTTATTGATGTGTACTTTACTAGTGTTTATAGCAACCCCTCAGTATTTGATACTAGTTCAGTTGCTTAGATTAGTAACTCGAAACGGGAGTTGCAGAATAAACATAGACTAGTTAAAGGTGAAGTGACGATGTGTGTTGGAAGTGGTTCCAAGATTGATATGATCATCATCGCAGACTCCCTATACTTTCGGGATTAGTATTGAACCTAAATAAGTGTTATTTGTTGTTTGTGTTGAGCATGAATATGATTTGATCATCTTTATTGCAATACGGTTATTCATTTAAGTTAGAGAACAATTGTTGTCCTGTTTACATGAATAGAAACCTTCTATGGTCATACACACCAACGAAAATGGTTTGTTGGATCTTGATCGTAGTGATACACATATTCATAATATTGAAGCCAAAAGATGCAAAGTTAATAATGATAGTGCAACTTATTTGTGGCACTGCCGTTTAGGTCATATTGGTGTAAAGCGCATGAAGAAATTCCATGCTCATGGGATTTTGGAATCACTTGATGCTTGCGAACCATGCCTCTTGGGCAAGAAGACTAAAACGCCGTTCTCCGGAACAATGGAGCGAGCAATAGATTTGTTGGAAATCATACATACTGATGTATGTGGTCCGATGAATATTGAGGCTCGCGGCGGGTATCATTATTTTCTGACCTTCACAGATGATTTGAGCAGATATGGGTATATCTACTTGATGAAACACAAGTCTGAAACATTTGAAAAGTTCAAAGAATTTCAGAGTGAAGTGGAGAATCATCGTAACAAAAATAAAAGTTTCTACGATATGATCGCAGAGGTAAAATATTTGAGTTACGAGTTTGGCCTTCAATTACTAAACAATGTGGAATAGTTTCACAAACTCATGCCACCTGGAACACCACAGCATAATGGTGTGTCCGAACGTCATAACCGTACTTTATTGGATATAGTGCAATCTATGATGTCTCTTACCGATTTACCACTCTCGTTCTGGGGTTATTCATTAGCGACAGCTGCATTCACATTAAATAGGGCACCGTCTAATCCGTCGAGACGACACCGTATGAACTATGGTTTGGCAAGAAACCTAAGCTGTCGTTTCTTAAAGTTCGGGGTTGCGATGCATATGTGAAAAAGTTTCATCCTGATAAGCTCAAACCCAAATCAGAAAAGTGCGTCTTCATAGGATACCCAAAAGTTACTGTTGGGTACACCTTCTATCACAGATCCGAAGGCAAGATATTCGTTGCTAAGAATGGATCCTTTCTAGAGAAGGAGTTTCTCTCGAAAGAAGTGAGTGGGAGGAAAGTAGAACTTGATGAGGTAATTGTACCTGCTCCCTTATTGGAAAGTAGTTCAGCACAGAAATCTGTTCCCGTGACTCCTACACCAATTAGTGAGGAAGCTAATGATGATGATCATGTAACTTCAATATCAAGTTACTACCGAACCTCGTAGGTCAACCAGAATGAAATCCGCACCAGAGTGGTAAGGTAATCCAGTTCTGGAGGTCATGTTACTTGACCATGATGAACCTACGAACTATGAGGAAGCGATGATGAGCCCAGATTCCGCGAAATGGCTTGAGGCCATGAAATCTGAGATGAGATCCATGTATGAGAACAAAGTATGGACTTTGATTGACTTGCCCAATGATCGGCGAGCCATTGAGATTAAATGAATCTTCAAGAGGAAGACGGACGCTGATAGTAGTGTTACTATCTACAAAGCTAGAAATGTCGCGAAAGGTTTTCGACAAGTTCAAGGTGTTGACTACGATGAGAGTTTCTTACTCGTATCTATGCTTAAGTCTGTCCAAATCATGTTAGCAATTGCCGCATTTTATGAAATCTGGCAAATGGATAAACAAAACTGCATTCCTTAATGGATTTATTAAATAAGAGTTGTATATGATGCAACCAGAAGGTTTTGTCAATCCTAAAGATGCTAACAAAATATGCAAGCTCCAGCGATCCATCTATGGACTGGTGCAAGCATCTCGGAGTTGGAATATACACTTTGATAAGTTGATCAAAGGATATAGTTTTATACAGACTTGCGGTGAAGCCTGTATTTACAAGAAAGTGAGTGGGAGCACTACAACATTTCTGATAAGTATATGTGAATGACATATTGTTGATCGGAAATAATGTAGAATTATTCTGCAAAGTATAAAGGAGTGTTTGAAAGGAGTTTTTCAAAGAAAGACCTCGGTGAAGCTGCTTACATATTGAGCATCAAGATCTATAGAGATAGATCAAGACGCTTGATAAGTTTTTCAATGAGTACATACCTTGACAAGATTTTGAAGTAGTTCAAAATGGAACAGTCAAAGAAAGAGTTCTTGCCTGTGTTACAAGGTGTGAAATTGAGTAAGACTCAAAGCCCGACCACGGCAGAAGATAGAAAGAGAATGAAAGTCATTCCCTATGCCTTGGCCATAGGTTCTATAAAGTATGCGATGCTGTGTACCAGATCTATTGTATACCCTACACTGATTTTGGCAAGGTAGTACAATAGTGATCTAGGAGTAGATCACTAGACAGCGGTCAAAATTATCCTTAGTGGAATAAGGATATGTTTCTCGATTATGGAGGTGACAAAAAGGTGCGTCATAAAGGGTTATGTCGATGCAAATTTTGACACTGATCCAGATGACTCTAAGTCTCAATCTGGATACATATTAAAAGTGGGAGCAATTAGCTAGAGTAGCTCCGTGCAGAGCATTGTTGACATAGAAATTTGCAAAATACATACGGATCTGAATGTGGCAGACCCATTGACTAAACTTCTCTCACAAGCAAAACATGATCACACCTTAGTACTCTTTGGGATTTAATCACATAGTGATGTGAACTAGATTATTGACTCTAGTAAACCCTTTGGGTGTTGGTCACATGACGATGTGAACTATGGGTGTTAATCACATGGTGATGTGAACTATTGGTGTTAAATCACATGGTGATGTGAACTAGATTATTGACTCTAGTGCAAGTGGGAGACTGAAGGAAATATGCCCTAGAGGCGATAATAAAGTTATTATTTATTTGCTTATATCATGATAAATGTTTATTATTCATGCTAGAATTGTATTAACCGGAAACTTAGTACATGTGTGAATACATAGACAAACATAGTGTCACTAGTATGCCTCTACTTGACTAGCTCGTTGATAAAAGATGGTTATGTTCCCTAGCCATAGACATGAGTTGTCATTTGATTAACGGGATCACATCATTAGGAGAATGATGTGATTGACTTGACCCATTCCGTTAGCTTAGCACACGATCGTTTAGTATTCTGCTATTGCTTTCTTCATGACTTATACATGTTCCTATGACTATGAGATTATGCAACTCCCGTTTACCGGAGGAACACTTTGTGTGCTACCAAACGTCACAACGTAACTGGGTGATTATAAAGGTACCCTATAGGTGTCTCCAAAGGTACTTGTTGGGTTGGCGTATTTCGAGATTAGGATTTATCACTCCGATTGTCGGAGATGTATCTCTGGGCCCACTTGGTAATGCACATCACTTAAGCCTTGCAAGCATTGCAACTAATGAGTTAGTTTTGGGATGATGTATTACAAAGCGAGTAAAGAGACTTGCCGGTAACGAGATTGAACTAGGTATTGAGATACCGATGATCGAATCTCGGGCAAGTAACATACCGATGACAAAGGGAACAACGTATGTTGTTATGCGGTCTGACCGATAAAGATCTTCATAGAATATGTGGGAGCCAATATGAGCATCCAGGTTCCGCTACTGGTTATTGACCGGAGAAGTGTGTCGGTCATGTCTACATAGTTCTCGAACCCGTAGGGTCCGCACGCTTAAAGTTCGATGACGGTTATATTATGAGTTTATGTGTTTTGATGTACCGAAGGTAGTTCGGAGTCCGGATGAGATCGGGGACATGACGAGGAGTCTCGAAATGGTCGAGACGTAAAGATCGATATATTGGACGACTATATTTGAACTTCGGAAAGGTTCCGAGTGATTCGGGTATTTATCGAAGTACCGGAGAGTTACGGGAATTTGCCGGGGAGAAGTATTGGGCCTTATTCGGCCATACGGGAATAGAGGAGAGAGGCCAAAAGGAAGGAGGCACGCACCCCCCCTCTGGTCCGAATTGGACAAGGGCAGCCCCCTTTTCCTCCGCCCTCTCCCCCTCTTTCCTTCTCTCCTACTCCAAGAAGGAAAGGAGGAGTCCTACTCCCGGTGGGAGTAGGACTCCCCCCTTGGCGCGCCCTCCTCCTTGGCCGGCCGCCTCCTCCCTTGCTCCTTTATATACGGGGGTAGGGGGGCACCCCAAAGAGACAACAATTGATCGTTTGATCTTTTATCCGTGTGCGGTGCCCCTCTCCACCATAGTCCACCTCGATAATACTGTAGCGGTGCTTAGGCGAAGCCCTGCGTCGGTAGAACATCATCATCGTCACCACGCCGTCGTGCTGACAAAACTCTCCCTCAAAGCTCGGCTGGATCGGAGTTCGAGGGACGTCATCGAGCTGAACGTGTGCTGAACTCGGAGGTACCGTGCGTTCGGTACTTGCTCGGTCGGATCGTGAAGACGTACGACTACATCAACCGCGTTGTGCTAACGCTTCCGCTTTCGGTCTACGAGGGTACGTGGACAACACTCTCCCCTCTCGTTGCTATGCATCACCATGATCCTGTGTGTGCGTAGGATTTTTTTAAATTACTACGTTCCCCAACAGTGGCATCCGAGCCTGGTTTTATGCGTAGATGTTATATGCACGAGTAGAACACAAGTGAGTTGTGGGCGATATAAGTCATACTGCTTACCAGCATGTAATACTTTGGTTCGGCTGTATTGTTGGATGAAGCGACCCGGACCGACATTACGCGTACGCTTACGCGAGACTGGTTTTACCACCGTGCTATGCACACAGGTGACTAGCGGGTGTCAGTTTCTCCAACTTTAGGTAAACCGAGTGTGGCTACGCCCGGTCCTTGCGAAGGTTAAAATAGCACCAACTTGACAAACTATCGTTGTGGTTTTGATGCGTAGGTAAGAACGGTTCTTGCTCAGCCCGTAGCAGCCACGTAAAACTTGCAAGTACAAAGTAGAGGACGTCTAACTTGTTTTTGCAGGGCATGTTGTGATGTGATATGGTCAAGACATGATGCTAAATTTTATTGTATGAGATGATCATGTTTTTGTAACCGAGTTATCGGCAACTGGCAGGAGCCATATGGTTGTCGCTTTATTGTATGCAATGCAATCGCCCTGTAATGCTTTACTTTATCACTAAGCGGTAGCGATAGTCGTAGAAGCATAAGATTGGCGAGACGACAACAATGCTACGATGGAGATCAAGGTGTCGCGCCGGTGACGATGGTGATCATGGCGGTGCTTCGAAGATGGAGATCACAAGCACAAGATGATGATGGCCATATCATATCACTTATATTGATTGCATGTGGTGTTTATCTTTTATGCATCTTATCTTGCTTTGATTGACGGTAGCATTATAAGATGATCTCTCACTAAATTATCAAGGTATAAGTGTTCTCCCTGAGTATGCACCGTTGCGAAAGTTTTCTTCGTGCTGAGACACCACGTGATGATCGGGTGTGATAGGCTCTACGTTCAAATATAACGGGTGCAAAACAGTTGCACACGTGGAATACTCAGGTTAAGCTTGACGAGCCTAGCATCTAACAGATATGGCCTCAGAACACGGAGACCGAAAGGTCGAGCGTCAATCATATAGTGGATATGATCAACATAGTTATGTTCACCGTTGAAACTACTCCATCTCACGTGATGATCGGACATGGTTTAGTGGATATGGATCACGTGATCACTTAGAGGATTAGAGGGATGTCTATCTAAGTGGGAGTTCTTAAGTAATATGATTAATTGAACTTAAATTTATCATGAACTTAGTCCTGGTAGTATTAGCATATCTATGTTGTAGATCAATAGCTCGCGTTTAGCTCCCCTGTTTTATTTTTGATATGTTCCTAGAGAAAGCTAAGTTGAAAGATGTTAGTAGCAATGATGTGGATTGGATCCGTGATCTGAGGTTTATCCTCATTGCTGCACAGAAGAACTATGTCCTTGATGCACTGCTAGGTGACAGACCTATTGCAGGAGCATACGCAGACGTTATGAACGTCTGGATTGCTCAATATGATGACTACTTGATAGTTTAGTGCACCATGCTTAACGGCTTAGAATCGGGACTTCACAGATGTTTTGAACATCATGGACCATATGAGATGTTCCAGGAGTTGAAGTTAATATTTCAAGCAAATACCCGAGTTGAGAGATATGAAGTCTCCAACAAGTTCTATAGCTAAAAGATGGAGAAGAATAGCTCAAGCAGTGAGCATGTGCTCAGATTGTCTGGGTACTACAATCGCTTGAATCAAGTGGGAGTTAATCTTCCAGATAAGATAGTGATTGACAAAATTATATAGTCACCATCACCAAGTTAGTAGAACTTCGTGATGAACTATAATATGCAAGGGATGACGAAAATGATTCCCAAGCTCTTCGTGATGCTGAAATCGACGAGGGTAGAAATCAAGAAAAACATCAAGTGTTGATGGTTGACAAGACCACTAGTTTCAAGAAAAGGGCAAAGGGAAGAAGGGGAACTTCAAGAAGAACGGCAAGCGAGTTGCTGCTCAAGTGAAGAAGCCCAAGTCTGGACCTAAGCCTGAGACTGAGTGCTTCTACTGCAAAGGAACTGGTCACTGGAAGCGGAACTGCCCCAAGTATTTGGCGGATAAGAAGGATGGCAATGTGAACAAAGGTATATTTGATATACTTGTTATTGATGTGTACTTTACTAGTGTTTATAGCAACCCCTCAGTTTTTGATACTAGTTCAGTTGCTAAGATTAGTAACTCGAAACGGGAGTTGCAGAACAAACAGAGACTAGTTAAAGGTGAAGTGACGATGTGTGTTGGAAGTTGTTGAGGATATAGACCTTAGAGTCACCCGCCAGAAGGGGCCGGGTTATTCATAATGGTCATCGCCAGAAGCCCAGCGACAAGCTTGAAGACGGTGGGCCAAAGATAGGCTTAAGACCCGGATATGGCTTAAGGCCCGTAGTTGCAACCATCGTTATGGTATAACTTGTAGTGTAAGGCAAGAATAGTTGAGAGTCCGAGCCGGACACTCTTATGAGCCGGCCGGGACTCTGAGAGCTGCTGGGCGTCAGCCTCCCTATATAAAGGGACGACCCGGCAGCGGTTTAGGGACAAGAAAGATCTGATCGAGAGCCAGGCATAGCGGTTTAGCTCCCTGGTCATCAAAACCCTAATCAATACCACCTCAACTGGACGTAGGTTTTTACCTGCACCGTAAGGGGCCGAACCAGTATAAACCCTCGTGTTCCTTGTCCCGTTTAACCCCTTCAAGCTTCCTAGCGGCGATGGCTCCACGACTAAGTCCTAGCTTGAGGACATCTGCCGTGACAATTCCATGACAGTTGGCGCCCACCGTGGGGCCAGCGCACGGTGGATTTGAGTTCTTGAAGGGCAGCTTCGAAGGGCTCAAGGGATACACTGTGGGCCGGATGACCAAGAGTCGTCGCGGCAAGCTCTACATCGACGATGCAAACTGGGGCCCCGACGCCGGCTCAATTGAGTACGGGTACCGGGTCCCCTTCGGCGGAATTCTTCATTGGCAAGATTGGGGAGCTGGGCCCTGAGCCAGATCTCTGCGCCGATCTCATCGAGATGGCTCAGCGTGCACGACCCGCCCGGGTCCTGCCTGCCTTGAGGCATGCTTTTGTGGGGTTTGTCCATGGAGGGCACTCTGATAGATCTGGATCTGGTGATGAGACGGCCGCCGGCTCTGACGGCGAGTCGTCCACAGATGAGTCAAACTCGTTGTATCAACTTCAAGATGGTAGGCTCATGGGTTGTTCCGATGGTGACAGTATTCCGGACCCGTCTGAGCCGCCGAGCCGGGTCGGAATTTTCATGGCCGGTGCGCAGCCTGTTCAGAACCCTGCTGCTGGGGCAGGAAGCCCGGTGCCTTCACCGGCTCAGGTGCTGATGGATCTCACGGACAAGATGACGGCCCTGTTGACCGCCGCGGTTGACCCGGCAGATCAAGCTCAGCATGACGCGGAGGTGGCGCAGTTAAAGTTAGATCTAGTGAAAGCGAAAGAGGATCTGGCAGCGGAAGGGATCAGGATGGCTGCGGAGAGGGCGGCCCTCGATGCCCAAACTCAGTTGATTCAGGCACAGTCCTTCCGGCTCACGATGGATCAGAACGCGTCCAATGAGGTCATGAGAAGGAGGCATCAAAAGGCCCAATCTTGACTCCCTCCGGTTTACGATCCACGAAACCTCTTCAACACGCCAGGTGCAGGGTCTAGTAACCCGCCAGGGATCATAGTGCCCGGGTCTGGGCCCCCTGTTCAGCCACAAGTGACGGGGCCTCCCCGGGTGAACCCTGCCCCGCCTCAATACGTGCCAATACCACCGGGTCATTATGCTAACCCGCTGGAGAACATGGTCGCCGCAGCAGCGCGGCTGGCAGCCGTCCCAATTGACGGCGACTCTCCGACGGCTATTGAAACCCGCCGGGTCAGGGAACTCCTTCAGACAGCACTGGCACAGCAAGAGGCATACTCTTACAGCCGGGATAGGATCCACTCGACCCCTCGTCCAGGCCGGAGCCCGAGTTATAGTAGACACATGGTCTCAGCGACCGGCTCAAGTAATGTCCGACGCCATGACCCGCCCCTTGGCCATGGCCCGGCTTATAACGGAGCCTTTCACGTAGCAGACCAAGACAGAGCGCGGCAAGAGGCGGAGCAGGTGCCTCAGTTGACGGCTTACCAGACTCCCCCGGCTTATCCGACGGCTTCCGTCGACGTGGGTATCCCGACCAGGACTGGAGGTGTCCCTTGCTTGGTGCCGGCTCTCCGCAATGAGCGTCTACCCAAGGACTTCAAAGGCCCTAGGAAGGTGCCTAATTACACAGCTGACTTACAACCCGCAGCCTGGATCGAGAGTTACGAGATGGCCATGGAACTGCTGGAAGTCAGTGAAGCAGCAATGGCCAAGTACTTCACCATGATGTTAGATGGGACTGCCCGCACTTGGTTGAAGGGGCTACCACCGAATTCCATCGGGTCTTGGGCTGAGCTGAAAGCCCGGTTCATTCAAAATTTCAAGGATACCTGTAGGCAGTCTATGTCAATTGTGGATTTGACTAACTGTAAGCAGCAGGAGGGTGAGTCTACGACACATTGGGTTCGCCGGGTTAAGGAAATAATACATTCATCTGATAAGATGGATGCCGGCTCTGCAGTCTTAATGTTGGAACAGAATTGTCGTTTCGTGCCCCTGAAGATGAAACTCGGGTGGCTTAAGCGCGACTGCAATGATATGGGTACACTGATGGCGGCTCTCGTCAAGTACGCCGATTCTGATGGTACCAAGGACCCCGCTTCAGATGATGAAAGGACAGGGAAGGGAAAGAAGAATGGCAATGGCAAGGGTCATCAGCATAACCCGGGGAACCAAGGAGGTGGCAAGCGCAAGGCCGATGGCAGCTTAGAGTTTGTGGCCAACGCCAGTTCACAGGGTAATAGCCAAAGACGCAAGGGGAGGCCCCCTCCCCGAGGCGGCGGGTCAGGCCCGACGCTGGCGCAACTGTTGAATGAGCCTTGTCCAAGGCATGGCTCTAGAGAGAAGCCAGCAACTCATCTATGGAAGGATTGTGCAATCAGGAAGGCCTTTAAGAATTCCAACGCCCTTAACGGCAACAATGGCCCGGGCGGTGGCTCAGGCGCCGGCGGTTTTCAAGGCCCGGGCGGCGGCTCAAATTCTAACCCTCAGAACGGTCAAGGGGGCTTTAATCAGCAGTCTGGCCAGGGTCATCAACAGCAGCAGGGGGTTATCAGACCAATCCAAAGCAGCTTAGCGGTGGACAGTATCATGTGTTTACCACCAGTCTGTGTAAGCGAGATCAGAAGCTTCATAAGAGGGCTGTTAATGCTGTTGAGCCGGCGGTTCCACGCTACTTGCGGTGGTCTGAGCAGCCTATAGTGTGGAGTAGGGAGGATCACCCTCCCCGGGTGGATAATCCGGGTCACTTGGCCTTGGTGGTGGCTCCTCAGGTGGGAGGATATAAGTTCACTAAGGTACTCATGGATGGAGGCAGCAGTATCAACATCCTCTATTATGAGACTTTCCGTCGTATGGGTTTGATTGATAAGAACCTCAGCCAGTCAAACACTATTTTCCATGGTGTGGTACCTGGTAAGTCGGCTTATCCAGTCGGCAAGATCGAGTTGGAAGTGGCCTTTGGAGATGAGCACAACTACAGGGTGGAAAAATTGACCTTTGAGGTGGTCAAGATAAGAAGTCCGTATGATGCCATATTTGGGTGGCCGGCTTACGCCAAGTTCATGGCACGGCCGTGTTACGTGTATTTACATCTCAAGATGCCGGGTCATAATGGGACCATTACGGTTCACGGCAGCCGGAAGGTGGCCCTGGAATGTGAGGAAGGCGATGCGGCTTATGCAGAATCTGTTTGCGCAACAGAGGAGCTAAAGTTTTACAAAGACAACGTTGACCCAACCGATATGACCTCTCTGAAAAAGCCAACTACGGAGCAGGAGCCAGCAATGAAATTTAAGTCGGCTGATGAGACTAAACTTGTTGATTTCGTTCCAGGAGATTCATCTCAGCAGTTTAGCATCAGCGCCAATCTGGATCCAAAATAGGAAAGCGCGCTCATCGAGTTCATCTGTGAGAATAGGGACATTTTTGCATGGAAGCCGTCTGACATGCCAGGTGCACCTAGAGAACTCGCTGAGCACACTCTCAATGTTGATCCAAAATTTAAGCCGGTCAGGCAATTCCTTCGGCGGTTTAATGAAGAGAGGCGGAAAGCTATTGGTGAAGAGGTGGCCCGGCTCTTGACGGCCGGGTTTATCGTTGAAGTCTTTCACCCAGAGTGGTTAGCTAACCCGGTGCTCGTGCTCAAGAAGAACGGCACCTGGCGGATGTGTGCGGACTACACGGACTTGAACAAAGCATGTCCGACTGATCCTTTTGCCCTTCCCCGTATTGATCAAATCATTGATGCTATGACGGGTTGTGAGCGTTTGAGTTTCTTGGATGCTTATTCTGGATATCATCAGATTAAGATGGCAGTTAAGGACCAGGAGAAGACGGCGTTCATCACTCCCTTTGGAGCCTTCTGCTATGTGTCTATGCCCTTTGGACTCAAGAGTGCACAGGCGACTTACCAGCGTTGCGTGCAGAACTGTCTTCATAACCAGATTGGGCGCAATGTTCATGCTTATGTGGATGATATTGTGGTTAAATCCCGGAAGGAGGAAACCTTGATAGATGATCTGAGGGAAACCTTTGATAACCTACGGGTCTACAAGATGATGCTTAACCCGGCCAAATATGTTTTTGGTGTTCCTGCAGGCAAGCTTTTGGGTTTCTTGGTTTCTAACAGAGGTATTGAAGCTAACCCAGAGAAGATCAAGGCAATCACCTCTCTGGCTAAGCCGGCGTGCCTAAACGACGTCCAACGCTTGGCGGGTCGTATTGCTGCTTTAAGCCGTTTTATAAGCCGTTTGGGGGAGAAGGCCATGCCATTATATCAATTGATGAAGAAAACTGACGGCTTTGTCTGGAATGATGCAGATAATACTGCTTTTGAGGGTTTGAAGAGGCAGCTGGCCGAGCCCCCGGTCCTTGCTGCTCCGGTTGACAAGGAGCCCTTATTACTGTATGTGGCTGCTAACACACGAGCCGTCAGTGTGGCCGTGGTGGTGGAGCGCAAGGAAGAGGGTAAGGAGCATCCGGTTCAGCGGCCGGTTTATTATGTCAGCGAAGTACTCATTGAGTCCAAGCAGCGGTATCCGCATTGGCAGAAGCTTGTTTATGGTGTGTTCATGGCAAGCCGGAAGCTTAAGCATTATTTTCAGGGTCACCCCATCACTGTGGTCAGTTCTGCCCCCCTTGGGGATATCATTCAAAATAGAGAGGCCACAGGGAGAGTGGCTAAGTGGGCTATAGAGCTCGGACCTCATGGTCTAAAATACGTGCCTCGCACTGCTGTTAAATCTCAGGCCTTGGTGGATTTCATCAATGATTGGACAGAGTTACAAGTGCCCGAACAAAAGCTGGACAACACATACCGGACTATTCACTTCGATGGGTCCAGGCAATTGGAGGGCTCGGGGGCTGGAGTCGTATTGGCTTCGCCTAAAGGTGACAAGTTTCATTATGTGCTACGATTGATGTTTCCTTGCACCAACAATGCAGCTGAATACGAGGCCTTGCTCCACGGTCTTCGGATGGCTAAGGAGATGAGCTTGAGCCGGGTAAGGTGCTTCGGCGACTCAGACTTGGTGGCTCAACAGGTATCAGGAAAGTGGGACTCTAAGGACCCTCTCATGGCGGCTTATCGCCGCGAAGTTGATGCCATTGCTGGGCACTTTCAGGGGTATCAAGTAGAGCACATCGATCGCAGGAAGAACGAGGCGGCTGATGCTTTAAGCCGGCTGGGCTCTCAGCGAAAACCGGTGCCGCATAATACTTTCCTGGACGTCCTGTATAACCCTTCTGTTAAGTTGCCTACAGAGGAAGACTTGGTTGTCCCTGACCCGGAGGCACGACTGGTGGCGGCTCTCCACATCATACCGGACTGGACAGTGCCCTATTTGGCTTACATGACCCGGGGAGATTTGCCTGAGGACGAAACTTTGGCCAGACAAATAACCCGGCGGTCTAAGTCAATGGTTGTCATCAATGGTGAGTTGCATCGCCGCAGTGTTACGGGAGCGTTCGAGCGTTGTGTCTCCCCTGCGGAAGGTCAAGAGATCTTGCGAGAGATTCATGAAGGGGATTGTGGCCATGACGCCGGCTCAAAGTCTCTTGTGGCCAAGGCTTTTCGTCATGGTTTTTATTGGCTGACGGCGCATGCTGATGCGGAGGACTTGGTCAGTAAATGTGATGGTTGCCAGAGGTTCTCGCGACGGGCTCATGTGCCGGCTCAGGAGCTGAGGATGATCCCAATTACTTGGCCCTTTGCGGTCTGGGGGCTTGATACGGTTGGGCCTTTTAAAAGGTCCAAGGATAAGAAGACCCACCTCTTGGTGGCAGTTGACAAATTTACCAAGTGGGTTGAAGCGGAGCCAGTTAGCAAGTGTGATGCAGCCACGGCGGTTCAATTTATGAAAAAGGTGATTTTTCGCTTTGGCTTTCCGCACAGCATTATAACTGACAATGGTACCAATCTATCCAAAGGCGCCATGGAGGAGTTTTGTCAACGAGAGCATATCCGACTTGATGTTTCATCAGTGGCTCATCCTCAATCCAATGGTCAAGCTGAGAGGGCTAATGTGACACCCAAATTTTTATTTGGATTTTTCAAAAGATTTTATTTGACTTGAGGGAGGTGATTTAATTTTTTTTCAAAAGAACTCTCCTTCAAATATTTTTTATATAGCAAAAGTTTTATTTGGATTCACCCAAGATCTGTCTTTGGTCTTGGAGGTTCTTGCTTTTTATTTGGACTCTAGACAAAATACTTTTCACTTGAGAAAAATGCCTTTTGAAAATGCACTATGGCTTTTGGAATAACCCTTTACCACTTTCAACTTTTCTCTCTTGCCATGGCCTTAGTGCAAATCCACCCTCCTAAACCTTCCCTCATCTCTGGATCATGTTTTGCATCATATCCAGCAAGTTTGACCTCCCCACATGATCATTTTTCATTTAAATCTTATCAAACAAATTTCTGCCTTCTATTCTGGCCATTGGTGATTTGCAAAGGAACTCCACTTTCTGTTTTGATTTTTGCCCCCAAACCAACTCCCCTTCCTAGTCCTTTGAACCCTCAACCTAGATCCATGAAGATCCACTGACCTTCAGTTCAAATTTTTCAAACTACACTTGCTGCAAGTTTGGACCAGATTTGTCAAATTTGGTGAAATTCATTCAAATCCTTCTCCAAAAATTCCAAGTAAAATCAGGCAGCCTCTGGGTGCATTGGGTGGTCACCTGACCAAGTCACAGCCCCAGGAAATTTTTTCTCATTGCCAAATCATTCTGTCGAACACCTGCAGTGCATTGTCAAATTCAGGTTCAGTAAAATTTCAGAGAACATTTCAGTGCACTGTCATTTTCTTCAGAACCCAACGTCGATCTCGCCAGTGCCACTGTGTCGCCTTGCTCCCCGTCCCCTCCCCCTTGTTCCTGCACCGCACGAGCATCTGGCACCTTGCGGACGTCAGCGACGAGCAGCAGAAGGTGCGCCGCCCCGTGACCGACGCCAGCGGCGGCTTTGCGGCCGCCAGAGAGAGGCGCAGCGCCGACGGCGCCACCCAGCGCCGCCCAAGCCACCGGAGCGCGCCGCGTGGCCTTCCACTCCCCCGAACGCGCTGCCATCTTCGTCGTGAACCGCAGGGCGCGGAGCGCGCTCTCTGTCGCCGACATGCCGGTGCGGCCACCCCACCGTGGACCGACGCCGTTACGCCAAGACCCGCCGAGATTAGCGGGGAAACAACACCAGTAACCTCCACTGATGCTGCCTGGCCACTCAAACCTCCTGCCAATCCACTGCATCGCCGTGATTGCTCGCCGGAGATTCTCCGTTCACGGCCACCCCGTCGATCCGCCTATAAATAGAGGCCCCGAGCTTCAACTCGAACCCACACCATCCCTGCACTCCACCTAGAGCACGCCTAGCCACTGGAAGAGCCCCGAGGAGGTCTCCTTCCTCGACTCCGGCCGCCGCGACCCGCCACGGGATCCAGCTCGATTCGCTCCCGTGCATGCGCCTCTGCCTCCCATCTCTTGCCAATAGCTTCACTATGCATCCCTCCTTCTGACCCGCGCTTCAATTCAAAGTTTGCAGCCCTCCACCGGAGTTCTCCACCCTCACCCGAGCCGCCGTCCGCCGGAGAAAGTGTCGCCGTCGACGTGGTGCTCTCCGACGGTCGAGCCCACCACCCACCGACGTGGAAGGACACGCTGAAGCTCTTGGTACCCTCCGATCCTCCTAACTAGCCGTGGTTCGACGCCGGCGTCCACCGCAGTCTTCGGGCGCCGGCGAGCTTTTTGAACCTGATATGTGGACCCCCCATGTCAACCTCTGTTCTATTCCCCTCGCGAACCATTTTCTGTTGGCGCCTTCGGGCAAATACACTTTCCCTCTTAAGCTTGCGCATTTCCATTCGAACCTTTTTCTGTTTTCTCAGTTAAAACCCTGGGACTTTTCTGTTTCATTACAGATGGGTCCCTGGACAGAAACCTTTATAACTTTTTAATAAAAAGGAATTTTTGAGTGATTCTTTTTCTGACATTCTTAAAATTTTGTCTAGTTTTTTATGGGATTTATTTGGTATTTGTTTGGAGAAGTTTCTGTGCACGCGTTGGTTTTCACGTTAGTGCCCGTTTTCGTTATTGCCGTAGGTTCCGGAAGAGGTGACGAAGCCGCGAACTTCGCCGAGCTAGACTCCGACTTCTCTGAACCAGGCAAGCATGTTTGAACATTTGATATGATAGGTGTTTTGCATGTTTGTGTGAAAGTTTGTGCATGACATATGAGTGTCGGTGAATACCTCGTTGCTTGTAAGGCAACTACCCTCATGTTCCAAAGTTGCGATGATCTCTGATGAGAGATGGCCTACTCATGTGGTGACATGAAGGGCAGCAAGGTGGTACTGTTGTAGCATACCAGCCTTGCGTCATCCGACGAATTCCGACGTTAACGTGGACGGAGTCACGTTATCGTTCTTTTCCCCTCCATGCTACCACATGTTTCATTTGCCAGGATGCGGTTTAGTAAGTTGGTAACCTCTTTCCGTGTACACACCAAACAGAGAGGCCGGGATGATGGTACCTTGGCCCAGGATTAAAGCCAGTCATCCGGTCAGGGGGCATGGGTGTTTCCGGGTGGGACCTAGAGGGGGGGGGGCACCCCCTTAGAGCGCGCGTATAGAAATTTGATCCCATGCTACGCGAGGTTGTAGCCTCCCCGTCTCAAGGATTTTCATGAGCGTTGCCGAGGGTGATCCCTGGCTTCGGAATGTTGAATGGGTGTGTACTGGTTAGACGTGTTTCTTCCAAAACACCGTAAACGGAACTAGTCCCCGTGACTACTGAAATCCGTTGGCTGTGGTTAAGTACAAACTCTGCAGAGTCAAATTCTTCCAAGTCATCGTATCCATGATCAAATAGTGAAATCAGTATATCCATATCTATCCGCGTGAAAAACTTATCCCCGGTGAACAAGCTCAAGTGGTAAACCCAGTTTAATGTTATCACTATTGCGGATGGACTAACCTTATTTTTGTCCCGTACGTGTTATAATTTATAATCTCGAGCTACTGAATTATGGAGCTACAATATAAGCCCTTTATGCGACGTCGCGCAGACGTCCGATTGTGGCATGTTTTTGTTTTCTTACTTTAAATATAAGCCCTTTATGTGGTTTCGCCCCGACGCCCGACTGTGGCATTACTATTCTGCAGTTTCCTCTCGAGGAGTCTTTCAGACACTCGTTTGGCACCAGTATTATTATTCCGCAGTTTCCTCTCGAGGAGTCTTTCAGACACTCGTTTGGCACCAGTATTATTATTTCGCAGTTTCCTCTCGAGGAGTCTTTCAGACACTCGTTTGGCACCAGTATTACTATTCTGCAGTTTCCTCTCAAGGAGTCATTCAGACACTCGTTTGGCACCAGTATTACTATTCTGCAGTTTGCTCTCGAGGAGTCATTCAGACACTCGTTTGGCACCAGTACTACTATTCTTGTAGTTTCCGCTCGAGGAGTCATTCAGACCCTCGCTTGGCACCCAGTATTTATTATCTCTATGTCTGAACGCACTGGTTGACTTGTTCATATGCTTCATGTTTACATTTGTTATATCTTATGTCCGAACTGTCTTGCGAGTACTTTCATAGTACTCACCTGGCTTGTTGATTTGGCCAGATGTTGACGAAGGCGATCTCTTGGATGAAGAGTTTGATAGTACGTCCGACGCCTACAGGAGTCCCAGTCAGTCCTGCGCGATCCCGGATATTGGTCACTTGTATTATATACGCTTCTGCCACCCGCAATAAGTCTCCTCGAGCCTCACTCCGACGCTCGAAGAGCTGTAGTCTTCAGGAGTCATATCACTCGCTTCGCGGTGATATTTCCACCACCGTTATTATCGTGAGTTAGTAGTTATGCCACCCTATCCGCCGTCTTGTTTTATCGGCGTGCATGTAATAAATTGTTGGGCAGTCTCCGCCAAACCTTGTATTACATTCAATACTTCTGGTATTTTCCTTCTGTGACCAAGATATTGTCTACCAGTGAGAAGGATTTCTTCCTTACTGCTCCGTAAAAGGGATTGGTCTCTCAATAATTATTTTATTGAAAAACCGGTCATGACAAGCTTGGTATCAGAGCCAGGCTGACTGTAGGAAGCCACTAGGTGCGATCGCTAATCGGTTATTAGCGTCTTTTGTGCTTTTTCAGCATTTTGCAACTGTAGCTATTTTCTGTTGGTCATCATAAATTTATGACATGACTACTCAGAATTTTTGCCTACTTTTGTAGATGGCTGGCAGCAGCTGTGAGAATCGAGTGTTCGTGATCGTGCCCGAGGGGTTTGTCAAGCTCCTCGTCTCCATCACCAAGCTCGCGATCGGGCCAGCAGCTCGCTCGGAGTTCACGCTCTACCAGCACAAGCTCAGCGACGACGTGTCTATGCACCAAGCTGTGGTGCAATTTAAGGGAGGACGTTCTGCAGCTCGCCACTTCCGTTTTGTGGGAAGGGCCATGCCTACGGAGAGGCATGCCATGCAGATGGCTGCCCGTGAGGCGATAGCTCATCTTCGGGACATCCTTCCTACGATGAAGACTCGTCGCTACCGCTACCTCCCATGCCATGTGCCTTACACCAGTCACTATGCATTCGCCTGCCATCGGGGAGAGCGAGATGAAGCCATCGAGATGGTTGTGGAGTATCTCAAGGCTCTGGAGGAGTCTTTCGACAACCTCGTAGACGATCTTGTGGCTGCCCGCATGGACTTAGTCCGGGGCGGTCCTGCCAGTAGGAAGGAGCTTCTCCACACGGCACCGCCTCTGACATTCGTCTCATCTTCAGCATCTTATGCACCGGCCGTTTTGGCCACTGCTCGCCGTCTGCCTACCACTGAGGAGTTCGACCGAGTCATCGCTCCTACTCCAGTCAGAGCTGCACCGCCTGCCACACCCGCGCTACCACCCGTCGCTCCCGCACCGTCACCGCAGCGCAGTGTTGCGCGCCAGGAGCCAGCTAGAGAGGAGGTGGAGGTTGATTCTCCTGGACCTCTGAGTCTTGCCATCGGCAAGGGGAAGGAAATCTACACCATCTCCGACTGAGAGCGCCGAGTAGCCGCGCGTTATGTCTGCTTGTATGATGTGTTGTTTTATCTGTACGTTAGTTTGTATTGGTGTGTTTGCTGCCGTTCCGGAGTAGTACGCTAGCCTAAATAACATGTCAGGGATGTGTACGCGCATCCTGAGTGCTGTATCGTGTGTTTGCTTTTCGCGTGTAAGATATTTGCTAGCAGTTCTTCTCCGTGCAAAATCGTTTATGTTTTCTTGAAAAACCTTGAGATCTTTTAAATTTGTTGCCTTTGCAAGATTTTCCTTGTGCTACGCAGTTTTTCTCATGGGTTTTGCAAAATGATAACCCCAGACTGGAAAAATGTCTCGCCCGTGGACTCGCTCCATGCCCAATCAGCCAGAAGAGGTTTACGAGACACAGACTAGCAACAATTTCACTCAGGGTCAGTCCAGTCAACAAGACAGCGAAGCAGCCCTGTCTCAAGTATGCCGTCTCTTCGAGCAAAGCCAGCAACATCACCAAGAGATGATGAATCATGTCATCAATATGGGAAACCACCGCGAACACTATCAACCTCATTCCAAGTTATCTGAGTTACAGAAGACTAACCCCTCAACTTTTGCTCACACCGATAGGCCGCTGGAAGCCGATGATTGGCTTCGTGACATTGAAAGGAAACTGATTATTGCTCAGTGTTCAGATCATGAGAAGGTGCTTTATGCACCACACTACCTTACTGCAGCAGCTGCAGCATGGTGGGAGAACTTCCTACACATGCATCCCAGTGAACACAACATCACCTGGGAAGAGTTCAAGGAAGGCTTCCATGGGGCACACATCCCCAAGAGCATCATAAAAATCAAGAAGAGAGAATTTGATGACCTGAAGCAGCGAGGCATGTCAGTGACAGAATACAATGGTCAGTTTACCCAGCTGTCTCGTTATGCCTACGACGAGCACATGACAGAAAGCAAGAAGATGGAAAAATTCCTGGACGGCCTGGCACCAGCACTAAAATGCCAACTGGTTGTACACACTTTCCCGGATTTTGAAACTCTGGTTGACAAGGCCATTACCTTGGAGAATGAGCACCGTAGTCTGGAAGATATCCGTAAGCGAAAGAGGGACAAGACGACTCTTGCTCGCAACAACCGAAGCAAGACTGGGGTTCCACGGACAGACGCAAGGAGATCCACGATCACAGCAACCAAAACTGAACAAAATGGACATTGCAGAACTGAGAAAAGTTCCAGTGGTATGCGAATTTCCTGATGTGTTCCCTGAAGAACTACCAGGCATGCCCCCAGACCGAGAGATAGAATTCAGCATCGAACTAGCACCTGGCACCGCGCCCATCTATAAGAAACCTTATAGAATGGCACCCTCAGAATTAGTGGAGTTGAAGAAGCAGATAAAGGAATTGTTGGACAAAGGATTTATTCGAGCCAGCTCCTCACCTTGGGGTTCGCCAGTGTTGTTCGCCAAGAAAAAGGATGGGACACTAAGACTGTGTATAGACTATCGAGCCCTCAATATGGTCACCATCAAAAACAAATATCCGATGCCACGGATAAATGATTTGTTTGACCAGCTCGCACAAGCCAAGGTATTCTCAAAAATTGATTTGAGATCGGGATATCATCAACTAAAAGTACGGACAGAGGATATTCCCAAGACAGCATTCACTTCCAGATACGGATTATATGAGTTCACCGTAATGCCTTTTGGACTGACGAACGCCCCCGCATATTTCGTCCACCTCATGAACAAAGTGTTCATGAAATTCATGGACAAATTCGTTGTGGTATTTATCGACGATATTCTGGTATACTCAAGGACACCAGAAGAGCATGCTGAGCATCTCCGAATTGTTTTGGGAGAACTAAGGAAACATCAGTTGTACGCCAAGTTTAGCAAGTGCGAATTTTGGCTAAGACAAGTTGGTTTCTTAGGCCATATATTGAACCAAGAAGGCGTGGCCGTAGACCCAGAAAAAGTCAAAGCCATACTTGACTGGAAGCCGCCCGCCAACGTTACAGATGTGCGGAGTTTCCTAGGAATGGCCGGATATTACAGAAGATTTATTGAAGGATTCTCCACTGTGGCAAAACCTATAACATAGTTGCTCAAGAAGGACAAGAAATTTGTATGGACGGAATCATGCGAGCAGAGCTTCCAAGAACTTAAGAAGAAGCTGACAACCGCACCGGTCTTAACTGTACCAGACATACACAAGAGTTTCGAAGTATATTGTGACGCGTCCCGAAAAGGTCTCGGATGTGTACTAATGCAGGATGGCAAAGTTATCGCATATGCCTCCAGGCAGCTGCGAAAACATGAGGAAAATTACCCAACACATGACTTGGAGCTAGCAGCAGTTATACATGCACTCAAGGAGTGGAGGCACTTTCTGTTGGGAAATCGCTGTGAAATATATACGGACCATAAGAGCCTCAAATATATTTTCACACAGCCAGAGCTAAATTTACGCCAACGACGCTGGTTGGAACTGGTCAAGGACTATGATGTCGGTATTCACTACCATCCAGGGAAAGCAAATGTAGTGGCCGATGCCCTTAGTCGAAACCCCAGCCCGGACAATGACGATCCGCAAAACTTGAGGCCTGAGTTTCAGCAAGAGTTCGCTAGGCTCAACATGATGTTAGTCTCTGAGGGCACCGTATCAAATCTGGAGATACAACCCACCCTGGTGGAACAGATTAAGAAGGCTCAACAGGGACATCCCAGCATCGAAGGGATAAAAAAGAAAATGAACCTTGGTAAGACTTCAGAGTTCGTCATAGACAGTGAAGGAACATTATGGTACGGAGACAGACTTTGCGTACCTAACATTGAGGAACTCAAACAACAAATCTTAGCCGAAAGCCACACCGCTCCATACTCGATCCACCCTGGAGGAACGAAAATGTACAAGGACATTCAGGAAAGATTTTGGTGGCACGGTATGAAAAGAGATATAGCCACATTTATTGCTTGTTGCGATTCGTGTCAGCGCATCAAGGCCGAGCATCAAAAGCCAGCAGGGCTACTCCAGCCAAACAGGATACCGGAGTGGAAATGGGATGAAATAGGAATGGATTTCATTGTCGGATTACCCCGATCACAACGCGGAAATGACGCCATATGGCTCATCACCGACCGACTAACCAAGGTTGCTCATTTCATTCCCGTGAAGACTACCTACTCCACGCAAAGACTGGCCAAACATTATCTCTCCCATATAGTTTGTTTACATGGAGTCCCAAAAACTATAATATCCGATCGAGGCACACAATTTGTCTCCAAATTTTGGGATCACCTACAACAAGCTCTGGGCACGCGACTAGCTTTCAGCACAGCATAGCACCCTCAGACTGATGGACAAATGGAACGTGTAAACCAAATCCTAGAAGATATGCTGAGAGCCTGTGTGCTCACCTATGGATCCAGTCGGGAAGAAAGTTTGCCGTATGCCGAGTTTGCTTACAACAACAGTTACCAAGCCAGCTTGCAAATGGCACCCTTTGAAGCATTGTACGGACGGAGGTGTCGTACCCCACTGAATTGGTCAGAAACAGGTGACCGCCGTATCTTCGGCCCAGACATGCTTAAAGAGGCCGAGGAGAAAGTGAAGCAGATCAGGGACAGACTAAAGACAGCTCAGAGCCGACAAAAGAGCTACTATGATCAGAAGCATCGTGAGGTCAGCTTTGAACCCGGTGATTCCGTATACCTCCGAGTATCTCCTATGAGGGGCCTGCAACGGTTCAAAATTAAAGGGAAGCTAGCCCCGAGATTTATTGGGCCATTTTGTATAAAGGCACGAAGAGGCACGGTAGCCTACCAACTAGACTTACCCAAGGAGCTGTCAGACGTCCATGACGTATTCCACGTCTCACAGTTGAGAAAATGTGTGAGTAACCCGGAAAAGCATGTACCTCATGAGAGCATTGATATGCAACCAGACCTCACCTACAGAGAAAGGCCAGTAAAGATCTTAGAAGAGTCTGAACGGAGGACCCGTCAGAAAACGACAAAGTTTTTCAGAGTTCAGTGGAGCAACCACACCGAGGATGAAGCAACATGGGAAAGGGAAGATTTTCTTCAGGCAGAATATCCATATCTATTTGAGGATCAGCAGAAATCTCGAGGATGAGATTTTTCCTAAGGGGGTAGGTGTTGTGACACCCAAATTTTTATTTGGATTTTTCAAAAGATTTTATTTGACTTGAGGGAGGTGATTTAATTTTTTTAAAAAGAACTCTCCTTCAAATATTTTTTATATAGCAAAAGTTTTATTTGGATTCACCCAAGATCTGTCTTTGGTCTTGGAGGTTCTTGATTTTTATTTGGACTCTAGACAAAATACTTTTCACTTGAGAAAAATGCCTTTTGAAAATCTCTTTGAAAATGCACTATGGCTTTTGGAATAACCCTTTACCACTTTCAACTTTTCTCTCTTGCCATGGCCTTAGTGCAAATCGACTCTCCTAAACCTTCCCTCATCTCTGGATCATGTTTTGCATCATATCCAGCAAGTTTGACCTCCCCACATGATCATTTTTCATTTAAATCTTATCAAACAAATTTCTGCCTTCTATTCTGGCCATTGGTGATTTGCAAAGGAACTCCACTTTCTGTTTTTATTTTTGCCCCCAAACCAACTCCCCTTCCTAGTCCTTTGAACCCTCAACCTAGATCCATGAAGATCCACTGACCTTCAGTTCAAATTTTTCAAACTACACTTGCTGCAAGTTTGGACCAGATTTGTCAAATTTGGTGAAATTCATTCAAATCCTTCTCCAAAAAATCCAAGTAAAATCAGGCAGCCTCTGGGTGCATTGAGTGGTCACCTGACCAAGTCACAGCCCCAGGAAAATTTTTCTCATTGCCAAATCATTCTGTCGAACACCTGCAGTGCATTGTCAAATTCAGGTTCAGTAAAATTTCAGAGAACATTTCAGTGCACTGTCATTTTCTTCAGAACCCGACGTCGATCTCGCCAGTGCCACTGTGTTGCCTTGCTCCCCGTGCCCTCCCCCTTGTTTCTGCACCGCACGAGCATCTGGCGCCTTGCGGACGTCAGCGATGAGCAGCAGAAGGTGCGCCGCCCCGTGACCGACGCCAGCGGCGGCTTTGCGGCCGCCAGAGAGAGGCGCAGCGCCGACGGCGCCACCCAAGCCACCGAAGCGCGCCGCGTGGCCTTCCACTCCCCCGAACGCGCTGCCATCTTCGTCGTGAACCGCAGGGCGCGGAGCGCGCTCTCTGCCGCCGACGTGCCGGTGCGGCCACCCCACCATGGACCGACGCCGTTACGCCAAGACCAGCCGAGATTAGCGGGGAAACAACACCAGTAACCTCCACTGATGCTGCCTGGCCACTCAAACCTCCTGCCAATCCACTGCATCGCCGTGATTGCTCGCCGGAGATTCTCCGTTCACGGCCACCCCGTCGATCCGCCTATAAATAGAGGCCCCGAGCTTCAACTCGAACCCACACCATCCCTGCACTCCACCTAGAGCACGCCTAGCCACTGGAAGAGCCCCGAGGAGGTCTCCTTCCTCGACTCCGGCCGCCGCGACCCGCCACGGGATCCAGCTCGATTCGCTCCCGTGCGTGCGCCTCTGCCTCCCATCTCTTGCCAATAGCTTCACTATGCATCCCTCCTTCTGACCCACGCTTCAATTCAAAGTTTGCAGCCCTCCACCGGAGTTCTCCACCCTCACCCGAGCCGCCGTCCGCCGGAGAAAGTGTCGCCGTCGACGTGGTGCTCGCCGACGGTCGATTCCACCACCCACCGACGCGGAAGGACACGCTGAAGCTCTTGGTATCCTCCGATCCTCCTAACTCGCCGTGGTTCGACGCCGGCGTCCACCGCAGTCTTCGGGCGCCGGCGAGCTTTTTGAACCTGACATGTGGACCCCCCATGTCAGCCTCTGTTCTATTCCCCTCGCGAACCGTTTCCTGTTGGCGCCTTCGGGCAAATACGCTTTCCCTCTTAAGCTTGCGCATTTCCATTCGAACCGTTTTCTGTTTTCTCAGTTAAAACCCTGGGACTTTTCTGTTTCATTACAGATGGGTCCCTGGACAGAAACCTTTATAACTTTTTAATAAAAAGGAATTTTTGAGTGATTCTTTTTCTGACATTCTTAACATTTTGTCTAGTTTTTGATGGGATTTATTTGAATTTTTTTTGGAGAAGTTTCTGTGCACGCGTTGGTTTTCACGTTAGTGCCCGTTTTCGTTATTGCCGTAGGTTCCGGAAGAGGTGACGAAGCCGCGAACTTCGCCGAGCTAGACTCTGACTTCTCTGAACCAGGCAAGCATGTTTGAACATTTGATATGATAGGTGTTTTGCATGTTTGTGTGAAAGTTTGTGCGTGACATATGAGTGTCGGTGAATACCTCGTTGCTTGTAAGGCAACTACCCTCATGTTCCAAAGTTGCGATGATCTCTGATGAGAGATGGCCTACTCATGTGGTGACATGAAGGGCAGCATGGTGGTACTGTTGTAGCATACCAGCCTTGCGTCATCCGACGAATTCCGACGTTAACGTGGACGGAGTCACGTTATCGTTCTTTTCCCCTCCGTGCTACCACATGTTTCATTCGCCAGGATGCGGTTTAGTAAGTTGGTAACCTCTTTCCGTGTACACACCAAACAGAGAGGCCGGGATGATGGTACCTTCGCCCAGGATTAAAGCCAGTCATCCGGTCAGGGGGCATGGGTGTTTCCGGTTGGGACCGAGAGGGGGGGGCACCCCCTTAGAGCGCGCGTATAGAAATTTGATCCCATGCTACGCGAGGTTGTAGCCTCCCCGCCTCAAGGATTTTCATGAGCGTTGCCGAGGGTGATCCCTGGCTTCGGAATGTTGAATGGGTGTGTACTGGTTAGACGTGTTTCTTCCAAAACACCGTAAACGGAACTAGTCCCCGTGACTACTGGAATCCGTTGGTTGTGGTTAAGTACAAACTCTGCAGAGTCAAATTCTTCCAAGTCATCGTATCCATGATCAAATAGTGAAATCAGTATATCCATATCTATCCGCGTGAAAAACTTATCCCGGTGAACAAGCTCAAGTGGTAAACCCAGTTTAAATGTTATCACTATTGCGGATGGACTAACCTTATTTTTGTCCCGTACTTGTTATAATTTATAATCTCGAGCTACTGAATTATGGAGCTACAATATAAGCCCTTTATGCGGCGTCGCGCAGACGTCCGACTGTGGCATGTTTTTGTTTTCTTACTTTAAATATAAGCCCTTTATGTGGTGTCGCCCCGACGCCCGACTGTGGCATTACTATTCTGCAGTTTCCTCTCGAGGAGTCTTTCAGACACTCGTTTGGCACCAGTATTAATATTCCGCAGTTTCCTCTCGAGGAGTCTTTCAGACACTCGTTTGGCACCAGTATTATTATTCCGCAGTTTCCTCTCGAGGAGTCTTTCAGACACTCGTTTGGCACCAGTATTACTATTCTGCAGTTTCCTCTCGGGGAGTCATTCAGACACTCGTTTGGCACCAGTATTACTATTCTGCAGTTTGCTCTCGAGGAGTCATTCAGACACTCGTTTGGCACCAGTACTACTATTCTTGCAGTTTCCACTCGAGGAGTTATTCAGACCCTCGCTTGGCACCCAGTATTTATTATCTCTATGTCTGAACGCACTGGTTGACTTGTTCATATGCTTCATGTTTACATTTGTTATATCTTAGGTCCGAACTGTCTTGCGAGTACTTTCATAGTACTCACCTGGCTTGTTGATTTGGCCAGATGTTGACGAAGGCGATCTCTTGGATGAAGAGTTTGATAGTACGTCCGACGCCTAGAGGAGTCCCAGTCAGTCCTGCGCGATCCCGGATATTGGTCACTTGTATTATATACGCTTCTGCCACCCGCAATAAGTCTCCTCGAGCCTCACTCCGACGCTCGAAGAGCTGTAGTCTTCAGGAGTCATATCACTCGCTTCGCGGTGATATTTCCACCACCGTTATTATCGTGAGTTATTAGTTATGCCACCCTATCCGCCGTCTTGTTTTATCGGCGTGCATGTAATAAATTGTTGGGCAGTCTCCGCCAAACCTTGTATTACATTCAGTACTCCTGGTATTTTTCTTCTGTGACCAAGATATTGTCTACCAGTGAGAAGGATTTCTTCCTTACTGGTCCGTAAAAGGGATTGGTCTCTCAATAATTATTTTATTGAAAAACCGGTCGTGACCGCTAATCAGGAGATTCTGAAGGGCATCAAACCCCGGCTTTTGGTCCCTTTACAACGGACGCCGGGGTGTTGGGTGGAGGAGTTACCCTCCGCGTTATGGAGCATCAACACTACTCCTAACAGGTCTACAGGTTTCACGCCTTTCTTCATGGTTTATGGAGCGGAAGCAGTCCTCCCCAGTGACATCCGTCATGACTCGCCTCGAGTGGCGGCTTATGTTGAGGTGGATAATGAACAGGCGCGCCAAGATGCTCTTGACTTGTTGGACGAACAGCGTGATGTGGCAGCAGCTCGCTCAGCGATTTACCAACAAGACCTGCGACGTTATCATAGTCGCCGGGTTAAATCCCGGGTCTTCCAGGAAGGCGATCTGGTGCTCCGGCTCATCCAAGATCAAACAGATGCGCACAAGCTATCCCCGCCTTGGGAAGGGCCCTTTGTGGTCAGCAAGAATTTGCACAACGGGTCATATTACCTCACTGACATTCGGGAGCACAAAGATTCACGTAAGTCAGAGGAAGAGACCCGTCGGCCGTGGAACATAGCCCAGCTTCGGCCTTATTACACTTGAGCCACTGGCTCTCATAATGTACATATTTCCCTAAGCCATGAATATATTATGATAAGCAATAAAGCAGGACCTCTGTCCTTTTTTCTCCTCCAAAGATAAACGTGTTATTTTCATTACAAGATCATATGATAATTTGAAGGAGGGTCCGGCTTATGATCGTATTTGAATCTAGCCATACACAATATAGTCACTTGGGGGCTTCCTGTTCAAACATAGGTCGTATTCGAACCAAAGAGAACATAGTTGTCGATACCCATTTGAGTGGCAAAGTGCCGAGCTCATTGGGGAGTTTTCTTTGATCATATTTGAATCATAGTTTAACCCCTTTGGGAACCGACGTGGATCGTATTTGAATCAGCGTCGTTAAACAATTCTTAAGATCATTTGGGGGCTTCCTGTTCAAACATGGGTCGTATTCGAACCAAAGAGAACATAGCTGTCGGTACCCTCTTGATTGGCATCGCCACACCCACTGGGGGCTATATGATCGCATTTGAATCTTAGCATAACCCCTTTGGGACAGGTCTCTGGTCGTATTCGAACCGGAAGCCTCTAAGTTTTTCTGATTTATAGCAAGTTCTTCTGATTATTTCAAAGTATACACGGCGGGTCTCACTTTGCCGGCTTAAACTTTGATTTACAGTACTCATCGAATACAATCGGCGTTCTTAATACTGGTAAACCGGAATTGAGGTACCAACCTTATTACCTGGGTTATATAAGCCGACAGTGTGCTTGCAGGCCGGTAAGTGTGTTGTTACGTGTAACGCCCCGGATCCGATGCGCCAGGTGGCTACCAGTTATTCGCTGTCGTTGCCATGTCATTTGCTTGCGTGTTGCATTTTTCCATGTCATCATCTGCATTTCATATCATGTCATCATGTGCATCGCATTTGCATACGTGTTCGTCTCTTGCATCCGAGCATTTTCCCGGTTGTCCGTTTTGCAATCCGGCACTCCATTGTCACCCCGCGCCCCCTCTTGTTTCTTTTCATGTGTGGGTGTTGATCTTTTTCGGAATGGACCGAGTCTTGTCAAGTGGCCTTGGTATACTACCGGTAGACCACCGGTCAAGTTTCGTTCCATTTGGAGGTCGTTTGGTACTCCAACGGTTAACCGGGCATCTGCAAAGTCCGTTTTGGCATTGCAGCAAAACCCTCTTTCAAACAGCCACAAAACACCTCTAAGTCTCCGCCATGCTCTCGGTCGTTCGATCACGATCGCGTGGGCGAAAACCGCACCTCGTTTGGACTCTCCTAGCTCCCTCTGCCTATATATTTGCCTCCCCCCCCCCGAAATCCCGGGTCCAAACCCTAAAAATCCTCCCCTCCCCGCGCCGGACATGTCCGTCCGCCGCCGGACGTCCACCGCCGCCGCTCCGGGCCAATCCAGACTCGCCACCTGTTCCGCGCGCCGCCCCGCGCGCTCCCTCCGCCGCCGGCCCACCCAGGCCCGGGCCAGGCCCGCCCCGACCGCGACCGGGCCCGAGGCGCCCGCGCCGCTGCCCGTCCAGCGCCGCCGCCTGCCACCCGGTCCCGCCTCCATCGCCGCCGCCGCCTCCGCCGCTCGCCGCCACCGCCTCCGGTGCCGGCCGCCGCCGTCGACCGCGGCCCCGCGCCGTCCCGCTCCCGCCGGCCGCACCCTCGCCGGCGGGCCCGTCCTCCTTCCTCCTCGCCCGACCGGCCCCGTCCTCCTCCTCGTCCTCCCTCGGCCGGAGCTCCGGCGAGTGCTCCGGCGAGCTCGAGAGCTCGCGCCGATCGGATCTGGGATCCCCCTCGTGCGTTGACGTTTTCCTGAGACCCCGATTATTTCTAAGTCATATGTTTTTCACAGTACCATGACATGTTCTCTGCATCATAACTTCATGCATATATCTCCGTTTCGCGCGTGTAATATGTCAAAATGTTCATCTCGTGATGCTCTATGTTTTGTTCCATTGCACCATGTTCATTTGAGTCCATCTTGATGCCCAAATCATCTTTGCAAGAGTGCTAGTTGCTGTTATCTGCTGTCTGTTATCAGAACTTGATGATTTGTCATTTTTGTATCATTTAATGTGTGCATCTTATGGGCATGAGCTCTACATGTGTTTTGAAGTATGCCATGCCATCTTTCCAGTGGTGTAGTCCATGTATTTTTGTGATCTCTGTGGTGACTAGCACAAGCATGCAAAGTAAGTCCTTGTCTGCTGTTATTTTGTTGCCATGTAAACTTGATGCTACAGAGAGATCCATGCATATTTTGGAGATAATCAGTAAGGATGTTTTGTATATATAGTTGTAATTGATCCATTCCTGCCCTTTTTTGCAATTATGGAGGGCCCTAGCATGACTCAATCTTGCTCTACTTTTGCTATCAAATATTTCTGGCAGATTCTTAACATGATATGCAATTTTGCCAAGCTTATTGTAGTTGTTCCCTTCATGCTATGCTTTTGTTCTTGCCATGGATAGCTTCATAAACATGCCATCTTGCTATAGGTATGCTTGTTTTGTCATGCATTGCTTTGTGGTGAGTGCATCAAGCTCACCAAGATGCCTTCATATTATAGTTTCTGCCATGCTCTGTTTTCTGCTAAGTCTGAAACCTGATAACGATACTTGCCATGTTTACATGCTTGCCATCATATCTTCTGGTCCTTTTTGGCTTATGGTCAGTAAGGGACATTTGTTAAATGCTTTGAGTAGATTCATGCCATGCATTGTTTTGCCATGTTTAGTTCCTGTAGCATGTTGATATCGTGCTCTAAACATTGCTACCTGATGCTGTTTCTGTCATGTCCAGTAATTTCTGCTAAGTTTGTGAATCTGTTATTTGTTTGCAATCTTGCCTTGTCCTTTTGAGCTTGTTTTAGTGATTTCTGGAGATAGCTCAGTGCTCATGTTTTGTTGTTCTTTACCTGTACATCATGTCCATTCCTGTTGTTTTCATGTTGAGTTGCTGTAGCATATTGTTTTGATGCTTGCTAGCTACATAGTTGCTGTTTTGGACAGATTGTTGCCATGACTTGTTTGGACTGTATGTGTTGCACCGTAGCTCCGTTTTGAGCATGATCTATATGAAACTTGCTTAGAATTGTATGTAGTTCCATATTATCATGTTGCATCCTTGTTTTGAGGTGTTTGCTTGATGTTTGTATGCCTTTTTGCATCAATGCCATGTTTAACTTGTCTCATATCTTCTAGGCCGTAGCTCCGAATCTAATGAATTTTATATGTAACTTGCCTAGAATTTCGTGTAGATCATCTTGGTGCTCCTTAACTTGCTGTTTAACAACTTCAACTTAATGCTTGTTCAGTTCTGGACCAATTTCGAAATTTGCATATGAGGTCTTACCGGATTTGTTATATGTTGTTTCCGGCCTCATTTAAACTTGCCTTGATGTGTTGTTCTTGTATGCATCCTCTCTTGTCATGAGTAGCTCCATATAGCTTTGTCATGCATCATTCTTGGTTGAGCATCATGCCTTGTTCTTGTGTGGTGTGTTTACCTTGTTGTGTACTTCTTCTCGATAGTTCCCGTGTCGTTGCGATCGTGAGGATTCGTTCGTCTTCCTGGCTTCATCTTCTTCATGGACTCGTTCTTCTTCCTAGCGGGATTTCAGGCAAGATGACCATCACCTTGGATCTCATTACTATCATTGCTATGCTAGTTGCTTCGTTCTATCGCTTTGCTGCGCTACCTATTCACTTGTTCCTCAAGCCTCCCATTTTGCCATGAACCTCTAACCTTTGTCACCCTTCCTAGCAAACCATTTTTTGGCTATGTTACCGCTTTGCTCAGCCCCTCTTATAGCGTTGCTAGCTACAGGTGAAGATGAAGATTGCTCCATGTTGGATTATGTTTATGTTGGGATATCACAATATCTCTTATATTATTAATGCATCTATATATTTGGTAAAGGGTGGAAGGATCGACTTTATGCCTGGTGTTTTGTTCCACTCTTGCCGCCCTAGTTTCCGTCATACCGGTGTTATGTTCCTGGATTTTGCGTTCCTTACACGGTTGGGTGATTTATGGGACCCCCTTGACAGTTCGCCTTGAATAAAACTCTTCCAGCAAGGCTCAACCTTGGTTTTACCATTTGCTCAGCCTATTTCTTTTCCCTAGGGAGTCGCTCTCTCGAGGGTCATCTTATTTTACCCCCCCGGGCCAGTGCTCCTCGGAGTGTTGGTCCAAACTAGAGCCACTTGCAGCGCCACCTCGGGGAAACTTGAGGTCTGGTTTTAGTTGTACGTAGTGTTCATCCGGTGTTGCCCTGAGAACGAGATATGTGCAGCTCCTATCGGGATGTCGGCGCATCGGGCGGTCTTGCTGGTTTTGTTTTACCATTGTTGAAATGTCTTGTAACCGGGATTCCGAGACTGATCGGGTCTTCCTGGGAGAAGGATTATCCTTCGTTGACCGTGAGAGCTTATAATGGGCTAAGTTGGGACACCCCTGCAGGGTTTTATCTTTCGAAAGCCGTGCCCGCGGTTATGTGGCAGATGGGAATTTAATTTGTTAATATCCGGTTGTAGAGAACTTGACACTTGACCTTAACTAAAACGCATCAACCGCGTGTGTAGCCGTGATGGTCTCTTCTCGGCGGAGTCCGGGAAGTGAACACGGTTTCTGGGTTATGTGTGACGTAAGTAGGAGTTCAGGATCACTTATTGATCATTGCTAGTTTCATGACCGTTCCTTTGCTTCTCTTCTCGCTCTCATTTGCGTAAGTTAGCCACCATACTTTGCTTAGACGCTGTTGCAACCTCACCACCTTATCCTTTCCTTTCCCATTAAGCTTTGCTAGTCTTGATACCCATGGTAATGGGATTGCTGAGTCCTCGTGGCTAACAGATTACTACACCACCAGTTGCAGGTACAGGTTTTGCGATGACCATGACGCGAGAGCGATGTTTACTTGTTTTGGAGTTCTTCTTCTGCTTCTTCTTCGATCAGGGGATAGGTTCCAGGTCGGTAGCCTGGGCTAGCAGGGTGGATGTCGTTTGAGTTTCTGTTTATGTTTCATCCATAGTCGGATGTTGATCTCATGTATGATATATTGATGTATTCTTGCGGCACTTGTATGCCTTGTATGTATCCACAAATATTATGTAATGTTGATGTAATGATATCCACCTTGCAAAAGCATTTCAATATGCGGTTCTATCCTTGGTGGGGCCTTCGAGTCTCTTTAGGATAGTATCGCATATTGGGCGTGACATTACGGGTATATCAAAGACATAATTGAGGACCAGTCTTTTTTGATTCATCTTCCGGGTTATATATCTAAAACTACGATTCTCAGTGCGGTAAGCCGCCTAGAGACTTGTGATTTGTCTTTCTATGCAGGATAGTTAAAGGCAACTATTTTAGATTAAGGAAAATGAATGATCAATTATGACCAGGAGAGGTATAAAGGAGACAACTTAAATGGAATTCAGCATTCAACGCGTGCACGATGGCACGGCAAAGTTAAAGTGTTGGTCCTACTCTATTACAAGACTCATCGAGTCCAAAAGGGTGAAGCATTGTTTAATAAGCCGCCTCTAGAGTTACGATGCTTGCTGAGTTGAAGTTTCCGGCTCATCCCTCTCCGCTCCTCCGGCTGTTCCCAAGACCTGGAAAGTTGACGACTTCCAGTCAATGCCGCTCAGAGCTTCAAATTGGGCATCCTCGTCAATTAACCCGGCCGGGTCAATCTCCGGGGCAAAGGTGTGCTTACGAGCCGGCGGGACTAAGCTGATGGCTTCATAGCGCGGAGTGGGGATCCTCTGATTCTCTGCATCATAACCCGGCTGGTACTTAGTCAGATCCGTGTCATTGCCGATCAGAGTGGCCACCGGGCGTACGATCTTCACGCAGGCTGCAAAGTCCCTTTGGTCGAAGGGGGTGCCGTCTTCCTTCAAACTGGGGTAGCCCAGAGCAATGTCTGCCGGGTCTAGTTCTGGAAGGAACGCCTTGGCCCGGCTTAGAGCAGCTATGGCTCCGGCTCTTGCAGAGGTCCGTCGCAACTCTTGGACACGTTGGGGAAGAACGGCAAGCTGGCGAAGAACTTCGGCCAGGTGAGTCGGCACCTCATTGGATAGGGCCACCACAGCCAAGGCACGCTGTGAACCGGTGTAGAGTTGCTCCACCAGGGTGTACACGGCCTTCAACTTGGTTACCACACTTTGATTGAGCTTGGCGCTTCTGGGACATGTGTAACAGAGTAAGATAAGCCGCCGGCAATGATGGGTTATGAGACATAAAAATTATGAACTGGATGAAAGCCGGTGGAATGACTTACCGAAGATTGCGGCAACCATCTGGGACACTTGGCGCTTTAAGCCGGAGAGTTCGGCAGTCTTCTCTATCAGAGCCCTCTCCGCCTGTTCGGCCCGGTTCACCAGAGTAGCCTTCTCTTCGGCCCAAGCTTTCCGTTCAGCATCAAAGTCCGTCTTCAGCTTTTCTTGCGCAGCAATACTGGACACAAATTTGGCATTGGCCTTCCGGGTCTCAGTTTCTTGCGTCCTCAGGCGGGTCTTCAGGTCAGAGATGTCAGCTTCAAACTTCTTGCAAGAAGCCTGCATAATTTCCGGGTTATAGGATGAACAATTATTACGCAATTTTAAAGTCCCAAGCACTTTCCAAGCAAAGACACTTGGCACTTGGGGGCTAATGCATATCGAACGTTTCTATTTACAAATTGCCGGTTCAAGCGAGTAAGCCGGAACTTAAGTCTACAACATATTTCATCATAAGTCGTAGACTTGGGGGCTAGAGTATGGTAAGAATAACAAGATAACTATGCTGTAAGCAAGGAGAAAGAAGAGTAGTACCTCAGACTTCTGCTGAATCTGGTTCACCATGCTGATCTCTACATCCCGGCTCTTGTGCACTTGGCTGACATAGCCGGAGACGATCTCTCCGATGTTCAGGTTGGTGTAGTCGGTGAGGTCCAGATTAACCCGGCGGTGCTGTAGCAACTCCTCCTTGGCGGAGCACTTGGCCAGTGCAGTAGGTCTCCCCGGCTCAACAAAGTCCGTCCGGGTCATTGGCCGGCTGAGCCGAGCTGGAAGTCTCCGGGTTAGCAGAAGCTTCTGCAGTTGCCTTGTCGGTTGGAGCGGTGGCTTCCGGAGCGGAGGCAGCTGGCGGTTCTTGAGCTGCTACCTCCGGTTCAGGCAAGTCCGGCTCTTCGACCGGCTTGTTCTTCTTCGCCTTCTTGGTGAGTTTTTCCTGGGCACTGAAAAGACAAAAAGGTTAAGCACAAAAGTATAAGTAAAGACAAGTACAACATGAGATGATCATCATTACCCGGGCACGGTCTTGAAAGCCGGCAGGTTAGACTGCATAGAGTCGCCAGAAGAGGGGGAAGTTTCCTGATAATTTGAGTCAGAAGAGTTGAGCGGTTGACGTATAACACCCGCCAAAGGGTGAAAAGGGTACAAGTTTGAGATCACCTCGGTCCGGCGTTTCCTCGACGCGTCAGGTAAACCGGAAGAGAGGTCGGCGTCCTTGTTGGTCCGGGTGTGCCGCCGGCTCTCATGAATATGTTGCTTCAAAAGAAATTGAGGATCTTGATAAGCTAAAGGATGTGAAAATCTTACTTTCCGGGTTACCCTTCGGACTTTCAGCCTTGGCAAGGGCTCCGAGTCGGAGGAAAGTATCATTACCTCTTCAACCACCGGGTTACTTGCTCCGGTGTCATCCTGTTGATGAACAAGTATTGATAAGGTGGACAGAAATAAAACAACAAACACAACAAAAGCTTACAGGTTCAGGGGTTACCTCTGACTCGGAGCTGTCGCTTAGTTGCAGCAGCTCTGAAGCAGTAGGCCTACTTCCCTTCTTGCGGGGAGCGGCTCTTTTGGCGGCTTTCTTTGCCTTCCTGGCCTTCTTGGCCGCCTCATGGTCATATTTGACCTTCCAAAATTTGTCATCAGCCTGAAAAATACAATGATGATTTCTTAAATATTCAGATGATGGTTATCTACAGAAGAAGATAAGATGTTCAGGTCAGCGGCTTACCGCTGGGGCTGGGTTGGTCTTGCAGAAGGGGGCTAACCCGGTCCTCCCGCAGTCTGCCAAGCTCTCGTTCAAGAGAGCCTTGGTCATGTCCTCGGCAACGTCTTCAGGGAGATTGTTGCGACTGTGTCGCAGGGGGTCATCTTTCCGGCCTGTGTATTCACACATTAAGCCGGGGCGGCGGCTTAGGGGGATCACCCGCCACGAGATCCAGACCCGGACCAGATCAATTCCATTGAGACCATTGCCCAGGAGAGCCTTGATCTTGTTGATGGTGGGGAGCAGAGGTTGGCGTTCCGCCTGAGTTAACTTGTCAGACAGAGGGTGAGTCGGTTGCAGTCGAGAAGGGCGGAAGTCGGGCAGCGGGCTCTCGTCAGCCGGCGACGTGTCTTGGCAATAGAACCACGTCTGGTTCCAGTCCTTTGGGTGGCTTGGCGGTTCAGCGTAAGGAAAAAGGCAGTCCCTCCGTCGCTGGATGGAGATGCCACCAAGTTCCAAGCTTGGCCCGTTGGCGCACTCGTTCTGACGGTTCAGGTAGAAGAGCTCTCTGAAGAGCAGCAGGCTAGGTTCTTCTCCAAGGTAGACCTCACAGAACACTTGGAAATTGCATATATTTGACACCGAGTTGGGTCCTATGTCTTGAGGCCGCAGGTCGAAGAAATTCAGCACGTCTCTGAAGAACTTTGAGCCGGGCGGTGCGAAACCCCGGCTCATGTGATCCGCAAAAATCACTACCTCCCCGTCCTTTGGCTGTGGTCTCTCCTCTGACGGGTCAGGGGCACGGTAGGACATGACGTCCTTCTTGGGAAGGTAACCCGACTTCATAAAATCCGTTAAGGTCTCGTCGGTGACGTTGGACCTCATCCAATTGCAAGTGATGGGTGCTTTAGGAGCTTTGGGAGGCAAGGTGAAAGTCGGAAGCCTATGATAAAAGGAAACATGCCCGGTTTAATTATAAGCCGGAGGAAATTTACAGTTCAGTGTTAAAGTGGCGGCTTATGGAGGGGCCTAATGACTAATTGCATTGGGTTATCTAAGCCGTTGGAGGTATTACAAAGTAATTCGATTGTCTACGACCTTGTCACAGATAAGCCGGAAAATTTTATGGCGCATGGCCTCCTTTGAGCCGGAAGGTCCTACGGCGCGTGGTTTCTTTGAGCCGGAAATGTAAGCCGCCATAGCTCAGCAGAAGCAGTTTTTTTACTAAGTATGGTGAAAACAAGTTTCACAGATTGCAGTGAAAATTTCGGATCAAAATGGTCGACTAAAGGGAAAAATTTCTAGACCTAAAGCAGACGCAGGAGAAGTTCGCAGGCTCAAACAGGGACTCTATGCAGTAAAAAGAGATCTATTTGTATTTGAAATGGGTGCCAAACAGCTACCGCAGCAGGTCTAAGATCAAGAAGGGCAGTAAAAATAAAAACTACCAGGAGCTCGTGGGCGACGGCGAAGAACACGGAAGAACAGGACGAACCCTACCGTAGATCTGTTCTATGGGGTAGCCAGGACTTACAGGTGCTGGTGAGTCGCGGAGGTCGCCGCCGTTCTTTTTGGACACAACAGGTTGATGCAGCGGCCGGAGTTGGTGAGGAGGAGGAGACCCGCGGCTGTGACAGCAACAGAGCTCGAGCGGAGGAACAGTGGCGCGAGGAGGAAGACGGGTGGCTGAAGGCCCGTCGGGCCGGACTATTTATAAGGGCGAGCTCATAAGTGGGCGCAAGAAACGAGGAGGCCACGGCGCGGTTATCTCACCATAAAGCGCCTTGATTTTCGGGATGACAGTAAAGATAAGATCCGTTACGGATATGGTGGAGTAAAAAACAGACTTAATGGAGGATGACATCACGGCGGATCACCCGGAGTCCAAAGGATGACGTCACGCCGGGTTATGGCCTTCACACAATTGTAAGCCGTAGGTTTTCTGTCGAAAGAATTGAAGATTGACGTGAGCCGGCTCAAATCAATCTGGAGCCTAATGTTGAGGATATAGACCTTAGAGTCACCCGCCAGAAGGGGCCGGGTTATTCATACTGGTCATCGCCAGAAGCCCGGCGAGAAGCTTGAAGACGGTGGGCCAAAGATGGGCTTAAGACCCGGATATGGCTTAAGGCCCGTAGTTGCAACCATCGTTATGGTAGAACTTGTAGTGTAAGGCAAGAATAGTTGAGAGTCCGAGCCGGACACTCTTATGAGCCGGCCAGGACTCTGAGAGCTACTGGGCGTCAGCCTCCCTGTATAAAGGGACGACCCGGCAGCGGTTTAGGGACAAGAAAGATCTGATCGAGAGCCAGGCATAGCGGTTTAGCTCCATGGTCATCGAAACCCTAATCAATACCACCTCAACTGGACGTAGGTTTTTACCTTCACCGTAAGGGGCCGAACCAGTATAAACCCTCGTGTTCCTTGTCCCGTTTAACACCTTCAAGCTTCCTAGCGGCGATGGCTCCACGACTATGTCCTAGCTTGAGGACATCTGCCGTGACAATTCCACGACAGAAGTGGTTCCAAGATTGATATGATCATCATCGCAGACTCCCTATACTTTCGGGATTAGTATTGAACCTAAATAAGTGTTATTTGTTGTTTGCGTTGAGCATGAATATGATTTGATCATGTTTATTGCACTACGGTTATTCATTTAAGTTAGAGAACAATTGTTGTCCTGTTTACATGAATAAAAACCTTCTATGGTCATACACACCAACGAAAATGGTTTGTTGGATCTTGATCGTAGTGATACACATATTCATAATATTGAAGCCAAAAGATGCAAAGTTAATAATGATAGTGCAACTTATTTGTGGCACTGCCGTTTAGGTCATATTGGTGTAAAGTGCATGAAGAAACTCCATGCTGATGGGATTTTGGAATCACTTGATTATGAATCACTTGATGCTTGCGAACCATGCCTCTTGGGGAAGATGACTAAAACATCGTTCTCCGGAACAATGGAGCAAGCAACAGATTTGTTGGAAATCATACATACTGATGTATGTGGTCCGACACTGTTTTTCACGGTGTGGTGCCTGGTAAGTCGGCATATCCAGTGGGTAAGATATCTTTGGAGGTTACTTTCGGAGATGAGTATGATTCCAGGTCTGAGACGCTGACTTTTGAAGTGGTTAAAATCCAGAGCCCTTATCATGCTTTATTTGGGCGACCGGCTTATGCTAAATTCATGGCGAGGCCTTGTTATGTGTACTTGCAGCTTAAGATGTCGGGTTACAAGGGCACCATCACTGTACATGGGAGTCGCAAGGTGGCCTTAGAGTGCGAAGAAGGTGATGCGGCTTATGCTGAGTCTGTTTGTGCAGCAGAAGAGATGAAATTCTACAAGGATAATGTTGATCCGGCGGATATGACGTCCTTGAAAAAGCCAAACACAGAGCATGATCCTTTGCTAAAGTTTTCGATAGATGATACTAAAATGGTTGATTTTGTTCCTAGCGACTCATCTAAGTAGTTCAGCATCAGTGCTAATCTGGATCCAAAATAGGAAAGCGCGCTCATCGAGTTCATCCGTGAGAACCGGGACATCTTTGCATGGAAGCCTTCAGACATGCCGGGTGTACCGAGGGAACTCGTTGAGCACACTCTTAATATTGATCCACGATATAAGCCGGTCAGGAAATTCCTTCATCATTTTAACGAAGAGAGGCGGAAGGCCATTGGTGAGGAAGTGGCCCGGCTCTTGGCGGCCGGGTTTATTGTTGAGGTTTTTCATCCTGAGTGGTTGGCTAACCCGGTGTTGGTGCTTAAGAAGAACGGCACTTGGGGAATGTGTGTGGACTACACGGACTTAAACAAGGCTTGTCCAGCTCATCCTTTTGCTCTCCCTCAGATTGATCAAATCATTGATGCTACGGCGGGTTGTGAGCATTTGAGTTTTTTGGATGCCTATTCTGGTTATCATCAGATCAAGATGGCAGTTAAGGACCAGGAGAAGACAACTTTCATCACTCCGTTTGGAGCCTTCTGCTATGTGTCTATGCCTTTCGGGCTCAAGAGTGCCCAGGCGACTTACCAGCGGTGTGTACAAAATTGCCTTCATAATCAGATCGGGCGTAATGTTCATGCTTATGTAGATGATATTGTGGTGAAATCCAGAAAGAAGGAGACCCTAATCGATGATTTGAAGGAGACGTTTGACAATCTCTGGGTTTATAAGATGATGTTTAACCTGGCCAAGTGTGTTTTTGGTGTGCCAACAGGCAAGCTTTTGGGTTTCTGGTTTCAGAACAAGGAATTGACGCTAACCCGGAGAAAATTAAGGCTATTACTTCCCTGGCTAAGCCGAAGTGTGTTAATGACGTTCAGCGCTTGGCGGGTCGGATAGCAGCATTGAGCCGGTTCATAAGCCTCCTGGGAGAAAAAGCTATTCCTCTGTATCAGATGATGAAGAAGACAGACAATTTCGTCTGGAGTGATGCTGCTAATGAGGCTTTTGAGGCACTTAAGAAGCAACTAGCTGAGCCGCCGGTTCTAGCTGCTCCCATTGATAAGGAGCCTTTGTTGTTATATGTGGCTGCCAATAGCTGAGCTGTCAGCATGGCCATTGTGGTGCACATCCCTCCCGCATACCCAAACCAAGACCCAACGGAAGTCTCCTTCGTGGGGAAATCCATGCCGACTCCGCATATGGCCATAGAAGCTGCTGCGTACGAAGCGCTCGCTCATCTTCGATTCGCGGTACCCTATGCCAGCGAGCGAGGATACTATTATTTTCCGAGTCGTGCAGCACCCGGAGAAGTTGCATCTTTTCCCGGTGGACGAATTGAGAGAGATCCAGTACTGGCCAACCTTGCCCGGTACGTTATCGCTCAGGAGCGTTTAACTCAGCGGGTAATGGGTTATCTCCAGAGCCTCGCTGATTTAAATCCTCGGATCGCTATTGGCTGACCACTGAGGCCTGACCAGGAGAGGCGCATTCATCGACTGGTCAACCCGCTTCCCCCGATAGAAGAGGAGTGTGCCCCAGTACCAGAGGCGTTTTCTCAGGACCCTGTCCTTTTGCCGTTTTCCTTGTAAACGCCTCCACTGTATTTATTATCCCAGTATTTTGTTTATGTGTTGTAGCGTGTTCGTGGTTCCCAAATTTTGTGCGATGGATCCGATTCTCTTTAGTTCCAGTTATGTGAGCAGTTTTACTGCTGTTAGTTTTGTTTTAATTATTTTTCCCTCGCAACATGTTTTTGAGGAGATTTCTTTCCCCGAGTCACTGCTGCGTATATATTTTCACGACATAGATTTTTATTCGCGCAGCAGCGTAACAGCAGACTCACAGCAGCAACCACTCGACCTCGAGCACTATTACAAATCCTTGAGCACATTTTTGCGCCTAACTGATCACACGCGAGGACACCACAGTCTCAGTGAGAGAGATTTGTGAGTGACCATTCAGGCACGAGTTGCCCCAGCACACCGACAACAGTTAGCCCTCGATGCCGCGCCTAATCCACGTGATCGCTGACGCCGCGGAGAGCTAACACTCGAGCGGAAGCATCACGACGATCATCCAGGATCATCACGCACAAGAGCACGGAGAACCCCAGCAGCCCCGCCAAACCTCCACACACCAGGACCACATACCAGTCCGGCATCGCCTCCGCCATTAGAGCCTCGTCTCGAGCTCCTGCTAACAGCAATGGAGGAGAAGGAAGGAGAAGTAGAAGCGAGGCCAGGTGTGAGGAAGAAGAGAGGAGCACCGCGATCATTTTATAGCTCGAGATCGGTGTACGGTGGGCGAGGTCCACCAGCGCCACTCGTCGCTCGACCGCCGGTGTTCGGAGGCGAGTCCGCGAGCAGTGCCGACAGCACACTGGCCTGCGAGGGGAGTGCACGCTGCACCGGCAGCTAGCACGCCGCGCACTACCATGGTACGGCCTCGATGCCCTACGAGCTAGGCATCGCCGATGGAGGAAGCGCGGGAGAGCACGCGAGAGAGAAGAGAGAGCCAGAGGTAGAAGAAGAGGCCGACAGTGGGCCCTGGGTCCACCTGTCAGCCAGAGAGAGCACTGTGCTCTCGGGTACGACCAGCGTATTTTAGTAATTTAGAATTTATTCTAAATTACTGTATCCACGTAGTAATATCTCGTTTTCCCTAACCGTAGATTTTTCCACACTACGCCAGTGTATCACACTGTGGTTTTACACCACTTATTGCCCTCTCACTATAGCCGCTTTGTTTTTGTGCAGTTGAACGATTTCTTTTGATAAAAACAGTTTTTTGTTCAAAACAGCTTTTAACAAACTCGAGGACGAGATTTTTCTTAAGGAGGGTAGTGTTGTGACACCCCAAAATTTTGACCTTGTTTTATTTATTAAAAATTTTGCCAGGAAATAAAACTTCTCCATTTGTCAAGATTTACCCTTTTGTTATTGTGGATTTTTACTTCAAGTGGAAAACTTTCAAAAGGTATTGTTGGACTTGAATACTCTCTATGATAAAACAATTCTTTATCAGTGGATTTAAAGTGCAAGATTTGTTTTCTCAGAGCTTTATTCTTTTAAAATGATTTCTTTTGAATTTGGAGCCTGTTTTGCACTACAACCATTTGACAAATGCATTTAAAATTTCCACCAAAATTTGGGGATGTCATGTGATGTTTCCACATCACTTTTATGCAAAAATACCTTTTGGCCATTGGAGATTTTGAGCTCTACACCAACTTTTCCAATCTGGTCCAGTAGGCACTTTTGCACTACAGCCTATTTAAATATTTCTTTAAAAATTCTTCCAAGTGTTTGGAGATGTCAGTGGATGCATACAATTCAACCCTATGCAAAAACCCAGTGATGTTCTTTGAAAAATTTGAGTAAAACAACCTCTTTTTCATTCTAGTCCAGTTTGGTGATTCGAACTGCAACCTTATTTTATTTTGCTCTAGTGACCCTGAGCTTTTTCCTACTTGTAGCCCTCCCTTCAAAACCCTTAAGTCCAGGAGAGTGGACTCATTGGAGGATTTTAAGTGCATGCAATAAACCCTTTTTCTTTCTGTCCAAAGCTGGAGTTTTGCAAAACTTGCTCTAACAAGTTTCTGGTTTTGCCCATATGATCTTGCCTTCACCATCCACACCTAAAGAGACCCTGTCTGGAGATTTTGGCCACTCCAAGAGTTGCCTAAGTGCACTTGGCATTCTGTCGAGCACTTGGTGTGCACAGTCAGTTTCGGGCATGTTTCCTAGTTTGCACTGTGAACTTGCTCCAATGACCCAGCAACCTTGTCCACTGAACTCCTAGCTATCTCTATCCTAGTCCTGTTAATTACCAGCCCCACCCTCGCGCGCTAGACCGCCCTGGCATTTCGTCGAGCAGGATCCGTGCGTGCTCTGGGCGCGCCCAGAGCGCACGTTTTGCACGCGCGCGCACTAAGCCGCCGCGCCGCACTGCCGCACTCGACGCGACGCGACCCGTCCCTGGCCCCTGCTCCACCGCTGAACCGCGCACTAGCTTCCCCCTCTCCACGCCATCTCTGGCGCCCTGCAGCGCCGCTAGCAGCGCTTTTGGCGGCACGCCGGCGTCGGCAGCAAGCCTCTGCCATGGTCGGCGCCGCCCAAACCACACCAGCGCGCCAGCTGCCCCCATGAACAGCTTAGTCTTATCTCGAAGCTCGTCGGCACGCGCTCGTCGCCGCCACGTCGTCCTGCAGCTACAGCACGGCTGTCGCCGGCGATCTTATCCTCAGCCGCCGCGGTCCAACCTCGAGCGCCTATTTAAGGGATCCCTGAGATCGTTCAAGACCTCAGGCAACCTCAGACTTTCCTCCTAGCGCTCCCCAAGCAGTGGATCGACCCGTAGTGGCCATCTTCCTCGTCTCCGGCCAGTGCGGCCGCCGCTAAGCTCCGGTGCGATACGTCGCGGCCAGCCACTCCCCCGCCCAACCGACGCCACCAGTAACTTCCCCTTGTCCTTGCGGAGCTGCCCAACTACCCAACCTCGATCGGAGACCACCGGACCCCAAAAACCACTTCACCACCGTAGCCCCCCTCCGCCGCGGAGCTCGCCGCCGGCGATTTCTTCCACCCCCGACGACCCAGCGACCACCAAGAGGACTGCCTCGGTCTGGCCGGTCCATCCCCGCCCTCAGATGCCCTCGAGGAGCCGTTGTTCGTTGCCGGCGATCGCCGGAGCCCCCCTCCCGTCGGGCAGACAAGAGGAGGGAGAGGGAGGAACGGTCAAACCTAACCAGTGGGCCCTCTGGACCCATTGTCAGTGACCCGCGTGCCGTCTCCTCTGTTTAAGTGAAAGCGTATACCCACGGAGTACGTCTCCCCTACCCCGAAAGTGTATTCCCCTCGAAGCGTTTTCCTTTTTCTGGTTTTATTAAAAACAAAGTTTTGACCAGACTTTGACCAGCTATAACTTTTAAAAGAAAACTCCAAATGAGTTGATTCTTTTTCCTACCTCTCTCAAATTCCACCTAGTTTATTTTAAGATTTATTTCAAAAATATTTGAGACAACCTTTTGTACTGTGTTTGAAATATGTGTTGTTTCGATATTTCTCAAAATAGGATTTTTGGAGGAAAGGGAAAGCTTCCAAAAAGTGCATCCCTTGCATACTCTTGAAGGCAAGCATTTCTGAACTCTGGCATAATATTTTGTTGTGGTGTTCTGATACGATTACAACACCATTTGGCTTGGAGTATGCGTTATCTTTATGTAACGATAAAGTCTCGTGCGTGAGTGCTTTTTGGAGATATTTTGTGGTCAGCAATGGATACGCTAGTGATTTGGATCATCCTCGTGAGCTCCTCATGCATACCGGAAGGAAGCCGGGAAAGTCGTGGTCTTGGGTAGACACGAGCTTGTCCCTAGTCCCTCGTCGAGACGAGTATGTCCGGTATGGCACGGTGAGGCTTGATGAGTGGTGATTTATTCCACTAATGGTAATATTGTTGGAGGATACTTGTACCACCTGAGTCGGTCGTAGATCGAGTTTTGAGCAGTAACTTCCTTATTTGTTGGTACTACCACTTGTCCCTGTCGCAGACGGGGTATGGTTCAGTAAGTTGTCAACCCCTTACCAAAGCACACACCGTACAGAGAGGCCATAGTGGAAGATACGGGAGGCCTCCGGTAGGCATGCCACTTGGTCCGGGGGCATGGGTGTTTCCGGTTGGGACCGAGAGGGGGGCACCCCTTAGAGCACGCGAATATAAATTTGATCCCATGCTACGTCGAGGTTGTAGCCTCCCCACTTAGAGTTTTGCTTGGCAGGTGTTGTGGGTGGTTCCAAACACCGGTGATTTAAGCTGGTGTGTGCAGGTCAGGCGTGTTTTCAATTAAAAGGCCGTAGGCGGAATTAGTCCCGATGGACTAAATAAATCCGTTACTCATGGGAAAATAGTACTCCCTCTGGAGAGGATATATCCTGTTGGATAGCCATGTTCATAGGTAAGGACCACAGTCTGAGTGGAATCTAGTAACGGTATTCGGATGGAGAACGAATTAGCTAGAACTCAGTGACGATTTTCGGATGGAGACACGGCTAACTGGATCATAGTAACGGTATTCGGATGGAGAACGAATTAGCTAGAACTCAGTGACGGTCTTCGGATGGAGAAACGGCTAGACTAGATTTTTGTTTATGACCTGTGACATCTGAGGATCATGTTTTAATTTTGTTATTATTATGGACTAACCATTTACATTATGTATTGTATTGAGTATCCCTGGGATGGTTCTACCTCCTGGATATTCACTGTGATTATTCTTTTATAAGCCCTTTCTGTGGTGTCGCTCAGACGCCCGACTGTGGCATGCTTGTGTGTTTATTTATCCTTTATAGGCCATTTATGTGGTGTCACTCAGACGACCGACTGTGGCATACTTGTTGTTTATTTACCTTTCATAAGCCCTTTCTGTGGTGTCGCTCAGACGCCCGACTGCGGCATCGTTAATTTATTTGCAACCTTTCGAGGAGTCATTTTAGACACTCGCTCAGTGCATTTCTTTTACTTCCATATTGCACGTCCATATCTTTCTCTGCACGCGTGCATCACAGATTTTTTTTGTTTACTTCATGGCAGACTTATCATCATAAATGTTTCGGAGTATGATTATCTCCTGTCATATTATACCCGTGTTCTTAATGTTTGTGAGTACATTCAAACGTACTCACTGGCTTGTCCCTGGCTATTGTCTTGGCCAGATTTTCGCGCATGGAGATAAGCATCGCGGTGACAGCCTCGGAACCTACGTATTGACGATAGCAGCCTCGCGAAGATAGGAGTTATCCTGGTCAGCTGTTCTTGTGGGAAATGGAGTCCCATAGACGCAGATGTACCCAACCGCTTCCGCCCTCAACCATTAGAAACCAAGTGTTGTACTCCTAGGCCACAATGGTCTTGTACTACATATTTTTGTACCTTGCTTGGAATTCTTGTATCAAGTTGGTGCCTCATCAGCTAACAGTAATCCTGGGGCTGGTGAGCACAAAGGCCGTTTTCTGGGAAATTTTATCCCGAAAATCCGGTCGTGACAGACTTGGTATCAGAGCCAGGCTGACCATTGGCTAATCCTACCTTAGCCAGGTCAATAGACTTAGGTTAACCAAACCACCAGACCTTAGCCTAACCCCGGTCAAGCTTCCCGCGTAAGATAGCTACACAGTGACCCGACGCCTTTCGGCGGACGGTGCCCAACCTATCAGCCTAGCCCGTCGATCACGCGCCAGTGACCGACACCCAACCCGTCTCTATCGCAAGCGTGCGGAGGAAGACTCCGTCCCCTTTCCCTATAAAAAGGGCACGCTAGCCTCAACACAGCACAGCACAGCCTCTTCCCCCAAAACCAAGCCACGATGCCTGGTCCCATTGTTCACAATGAGACCACAGCAACCAACCTTGGAGGTTTTGTGACCGTACTCGCAAACCTCACCCGCCGAGCCTATGCGTTAGAGGAGCCTCCTGAATATGTTGTGTACCAGGGGCCCATGTACGGTGAGAGCCGTCAGTACTGGGCCACTGTGCACATCTACGGTAGGGGTCTGTCGCCAGAACACCCCTACAGGTTCACTGGAAGGACAACTTCCTTTGAGCTACAAGCCATCCAACTGGCAGCCCGAGAAGCTATAGTTCAACTTCGGCACTTGTCGCCCAGAGTTAACTGTCGCTCATTCTACTACTACCCCAGTCGTGACGGGTATGGTAGGCCGCCCCAGGTTGCCAACGGAGACCACGAGACAGATCCTGCGCTGTTACATCTGGTGTGCTATGTAAGCAAACTAGAGCAACTGTTCAATCAGGTCACCCTTGATCTGATCGCAGCTCGTGGAGAACTAGTTCGCCGAGCCCCGACGAGAAGAGAAGCGGAGCCCGATGCCGACAACCCAGTTGTGCTGTTCGGACACCCGATCGATCCCTTGAGGTCTGCGCCAGCCATCAACCAGAGTGCTTTGGTGACCCCAGAAGCGCTTCGTCGCCTTTTGGGAACCCATTCCAACGGGATTGTGGCCAACAACCCCCGCGATGGTCATCACCACTACCCCGACCCTGCAGCCCCTCAACCTCAGCCGGCAAATCCTGACGGAGAAACCCGTGGAGAAACCTCGGCACCCGCCAGGCCAGCTCACTTAGACATTGACGAAGTAGACTAAGTCGCTCGAGTTGTATCGAGCCTTAGTTTTCCCACACTTTGTAATGGTGTGATCTTGTATCGCTTTTATTACCTGATGTCTGCTTGAGCGCCCTTATTTTGGAGTAGTAGCTATGCCTATGTACGTTAGCGTACAGTTGCATTTTTTTTAAATTTCGGGCGCAGCTACCTAGTCCAACCCCGACAGCACCTACAGTAATGTCTCACATTTATGTGATGCGTATATCTGTGGCTTTGACCCAAGTACAGGATCGACAACCAGTTACCCTTCACCCTGGTGGATAACCCAGCCCCGATGCTATATAAAGGCCACTTTGTGACCTTGCCGAGTGCTCCTCACCATTGTGCGCAGCACTCACAGCCATTCCTTTGCCATGCCGACCCCCAGTATTTATCTGAGAACCCCAGACGCAACCCCGGGCAGTTTTGTCAAATTATTGTGGGACTTTACCTGCAGTACCATGAGTGCCACCCGTCCACCCCAGTACGAGTTGCTCAAATCGAGGATCACCCCTTCCACCTCGAAATATTGGGCAATGGTGCACATCCCTCCCGCATACCCAAACCAAGACCCAACGGAAGTCTCCTTCGTGGGGAAATCCATGCCGACTCCGCATATGGCCATAGAAGCTGCTGCGTACGAAGCGCTCGCTCGTCTTCGATTCGCAGTACCCTATGCCAGCGAGCGAGGATACTATTATTTTCCGAGTCATGCAGCACCCAGAGAAGTTGCATCTTTTCCCGGTGGACGAATTGAGAGAGATCCAGTACTGGCCAACCTTGCCCAGTACGTTATCGCTCAGGAGCGTTTAACTCAGCGGGTAATGGGTTATCTCCAGAGCCTCGCTGATTTAAATCCTCGGATCGCTATTGGCTGACCACTGAGGCCTGACCAGGAGAGGCGCATTCATCGACTGGTCAACCCGCTTCCCCCGATAGAAGAGGAGTGTGCCCCAGTACCAGAGGCGTTTTCTCAGGACCCTGTCCTTTTGCCGTTTTCCTTGTAAATGCCTCCACTGTATTTATTATCCCAGTATTTTGTTTATGTGTTGTAGCGTGTTCGTGGTTCCCAAATTTTGTGCGATGGATCCGATTCTCTTTAGTTCCAGTTATGTCAGCAGTTTTACTGCTGTTAGTTTTGTTTTAATTATTTTTCTCTCACAACATGTTTTTAGGAGATTTCTTTCCCCGAGTCACTGCTGCGTATATATTTTCACGACATAGATTTTTATTCGCGCAGCACCGTAACAGCAGACTCACAGCAGCAACCACTTGACCTCGAGCACTATTACAAATCCTTGAGCACATTTTTGCGCCTAACTGATCACACGCAAGGACACCACAGTCTCAGTGAGAGAGATTTGTGAGTGACCATTCAGGCACGAGTTGCCCCAGCACACCGACAGCATTTAGCCCTCGATGCCGCGCCTAATCCACATGATCGCCGCCGCCGCGGAGAGCTAACACTCGAGCGGCAGCATCACGACGATCATCCAGGATCATCACGCACAAGAGCACGGAGAACCCCAGCAGCACCGGCAAACCTCCACACACCAGGACCACATACCAGTCCGGCATCGCCTCCGCCATTAGAGCCTCGTCTCGAGCTCCTGCTAACAGCAATGGAGGAGAAGGAAGGAGAAGTAGAAGCAAGGCCAGGTGTGAGGAAGAAGAGAGGAGCACCGCGATCATTTTATAGCTCGAGGTCGGTGTACGGTGGGCGAGGTCCACCAGCGCCACTCGTCGCTCGACCGCCGGTGTTCGGAGGCGAGTCCGCGAGCAGTGCCGATAGCGCACTGGCCCGCGAGGGGAGTGCACGCTGCACCGGCAGCTAGCACGCCGCACACTACCACGGTACGGCCTCGATGCCCTACGAGCTAGGCATCGCCGATGGAGGAAGCGCGGGAGAGCACGCGAGAGAGAAGAGAGAGCCAGAGGTAGAAGAAGAGGCCGACAGTGGGCCCTGGGTCCACCTGTCAGCCAGAGAGAGCACTGTGCTCTCGGGTACGACCAGCGTATTTTAGTAATTTAGAATTTATTCTAAATTACTGTATCCAGGTAGTAATATCTTGTTTTCCCTAACCGTAGATTTTTCCACACTACGCCAGTGTATCACACTGTGGTTTTACACCACTTATTGCCCTCTCACTATAGCCGCTCTGTTTTTGTGCAGTTGAACGATTTCTTTTGAAAAAAACAGTTTTTTGTTCAAAACAGCTTTTAACAAATCTCGAGGACGAGATTTTTCTTAAGGAGGGTAGTGTTGTGACACCCCAAAATTTTGACCTTGTTTTATTTATTAAAATTTTTGCCAGGAAATAAAACTTTTCCATTTGTCAAGATTTACCCTTTTGTTATTGTGGATTTTTACTTCAAGTGGAAAACTTTCAAAAGGTATTGTTGGACTTGAATACTCTCTATGATAAAACAATTCTTTATCAGTGGATTTAAATTGCAAGATTTGCTTTCTCAGAGCTTTATTCTTTTAAAATGATTTCTTTTGAATTTGGAGCCTGTTTTGCACTACAACCATTTGACAAATGCATTTAAAATTTCCACCAAAATTTGGGGATGTCATGTGATGTTTCCACATCACTTTTATGCAAAAATACCTTTTGGCCATTGGAGATTTTGAGCTCTACACCAACTTTTCCAATCTGGTCCAGTAGGCACTTTTGCACTACAACCTATTTAAATATTTCTTTAAAAATTCTTCCAAGTGTTTGGAGATGTCAGTGGATGCATACAATTCAACCCTATGCAAAAACCCAGTGATGTTCTTTGAAAAATTTGAGTAACACAACCTCTTTTTCATTCTGGTCCAGTTTGGTGATTTGAACTGCAACCTTATTTTATTTTGCTCTAGTGACCCTGAGCTTTTTCCTACTTGTAGCCCTCCCTTCAAAACCCTTAAGTCCAGGAGAGTGGACTCATTGGAGGATTTTAAGTGCATGCAATAAACCCTTTTTCTTTCTGTCCAAAACTGGAGTTTTGCAAAACTTGCTCTAACAAGTTTCTGGTTTTGCCCATATGATCTTGCCTTCACCATCCACACCTAAAGAGACCCTGATCTGGAGATTTTGGCCACTCCAAGAGTTGCCTAAGTGCACTTGGCATTCTGTCGAGCACTTGGTGTGCACAGTCAGTTTTGGGCATGTTTCCTAGTTTGCACTTTGAACTTGCTCCAATGACCCAGCAACCTTGTCCACTGAACTCCTAGCTGTCTCTATCCTAGTCCTGTTAATTACCAGCCCCACCCTCGTGCGCTAGACCGCCCTGGCATTTCGTTGAGCAGGATCCGTGCGTGCTCTGGGCGCGCCCAGAGCGCATGTTTTGCACGCGCGCGCACTGAGCCGTCGCGCCGCACTCGACGCGACCCGTCCCTGGCCCCTGCTCCACCGCTGAACCGCGCACTAGCTCGCCCCCTCTCCACGCCATCTCTGGCGCCCTGCAGTGCCGCTAGCAGCGCTTTTGGCGGCACGCCGGCGTCGGCAGCAAGCCTCTGCCATGGTCGGCGCCGCCCAAACCACACCAGCGCGCCAGCTTCCCCCATGAACAGCTCAGTCTTATCCCGAAGCTCGTCGGCACGCGCTCGTCGCCGCCACGTCGCCCTGCAGCTACAGCACTGCTGTCGCCGGCGATCTTATCCTCAGCCGCCGTGGTCCAACCTCGAGCGCCTATTTAAGGGATCCCCGAGCTCGTTCAAGACCTCAGGCAACCTCAGACTTTCCTCCTAGCGCTCCCCAAGCAGTGGATCGACCCGTAGTGGCCATCTTCCTCGTCTCCGGCCAGTGCGGCCGCCGCTAAGCTCCGGTGCGATACGTCACGGCCAGCCACTCCCCCGCCCAACCGACGCCACCAGTAACTTCCCCTTGTCCTTGCGGAGCTGCCCAACTACCCAACCTCGATCGGAGACCACCGGACCCCAAAAACCACTTCACCACCGTAGCCCCCTCCGCCGCGGAGCTTGCCGCCGGCGATTTCTTCCACCCCCGACGACCCAGTGACCACCAAGAGGACCGCCTCGGTCTGGCCGGTCCATCCCCGCCCTCAGATGCCCTCGAGGAGCCGCCGTTCATCGCCGGCGATCGCTGGAGCCCCGCTCGCGTCGGGCAGAGAAGAGGAGGGAGAGGGAGGAACGGTCAAACCTGACCAGTGGGCCCTCTGGACCCACTGTCAGTGACCCGCGCGCCGTCTCCTCTATTTAAGTGAAAGCGTATACCCACGGAGTACGTCTCCCCTACCCCGAAAGCGTATTCCCCTCGAAGCGTTTTCCTTTTTCTGGTTTTATTAAAAACAGAGTTTTGACCAGACTTTGACCAGCTATAACTTTTAGAATAAAACTCCAAATGAGTTGATTCTTTTTCCTACCTCTCTCAAATTCCACCTAGTTTATTTTAAGATTTATTTCAAATATATTTGAGACAACCTTTTGTACTGTGTTTGAAATATGTGTTGTTTGGATATTTCTCAAAATAGGATTTTTGGAGAAAAGGGAAAGCTTCCAAGAAGTGCATCCCTTGCATACTCTTGAAGGCAAGCATTTCTGAACTCTGGCAGAATATTTTGTTGTGGTGTTCTGATATGATTACAACACCATTTGGCTTGGAGTATGCGTTATCTTTATGTAACGATAAAGTCTCGTGCATGATTGCTTTTTGGAGATATTTTGTGGTCAGCAATGGATACGCTAGTGATTTGGATCGTCCTCGTGAGCTCCTCATGCATACCGGAAGGAAGCCAGGAAAGTCGGGGTCTTGGGTAGACACGAGCTTGTCCCTAGTCCCTCGTCGAGACGAGTATGTCTGGTATGGCATGGTGAGGCTTGATGAGTGGTCATTTATTCCACTAATGGTAATATTGTTGGAGGATACTTGTACCACCTGAGTCGGTCGTAGATCGAGTTTTGGTCAGTAACTTCCGTATTTGTTGGTACTACCACTTGTCCCTGTCGCGGACGGGGTATGATTCAGTAAGTTGTCAACCCCTTACCAAAGCACACACCGTACAGAGAGGCCATAGTGGAAGATACCGGAGGCCTCCGGTAGGCATGCCACTTGGTCCGGAGGCATGGGTGTTTCCGGTTGGGACCGAGAGGGGGGGCACCCCTTAGAGCGCGCGAATATAAATTTGATCCCATGCTACGTTGAGGTTGTAGCCTCCCCACTTAGAGTTTTGCTTGGCAGCTGTCGTGGGTGGTTCCAGACACCGGTGAGTTAAGCTGGTGTGTGTAGGTCAGGCGTGTTTTCAATTAAAAGGCCGTAGGCGGAATTAGTCCCGATGGACTAAATAAATCCGTTACTCGTGGGAAAATAGTATTCCCTCTGCAGAGGACATATCCTGTTGGATAGCCATGTTCATAGGTAAGGACCACAGTCTGAGTGGAATCTAGTAATGGTATTCGGATGGAGAACGAATTAGCTAGAACTCAGTGACGGTTTTCGGATGGAGACACGGCTAACTGGATCATAGTAACGGTATTCGGATGGAGAACGAATTAGCTAGAACTCAGTGACGGTCTTCGGATGGAGAAACGGCTAGACTAGATTTTTGTTTATGACCTGTGACATCTGAGGATCATGTTTTAATTTTGTTATTATTATGGACTAACCATTTACATTATGTATTGTATTGAGTATCCCTGGGATGGTTCTACCTCCTGGATATTCACTGTGATTATTCTTTTATAAGCCCTTTCTGTGGTGTCGCTCAGACGCCCGACTGTGGCATGCTTGTGTGTTTATTTATCCTTTATAAGCCCTTTATGTGGTCTCGCTCAGACGCCCGACTGTGGCATACTTGTTGTTTATTTACCTTTCATAAGCCCTTTCTGTGGTGTCGCTCAGACGGCCGACTGCGGCATCGTTAATTTATTTGCAAGCTTTCGAGGAGTCATTTTAGACACTCGCTCAGTGCATTTCTTTTACTTCTGTATTGCACGTCCATATCTTTCTCTGCACGCGTGCATCACAGATTTTTTTTGTTTACTTCATGGCAGACTTATCATCATAAATGTTTCGGAGTATGATTATCTCCTGTCATATTATACCCGTGTTCTTAATGTTTGCGAGTACATTCAAACGTACTCACTGGCTTGTCCCTGGCTATTGTCTTGGCTAGATTTTCGCGCATGGAGATAAGCACCGCGGTGACAGCCTCGGAACCTACGTATTGACGATAGCAGCCTTGCGAAGATAGGAGTTATCCTGGTCAGCTGTTCTTGTGGGAAATGGAGTCCCATAGACGCAGATGTACCCAACCGCTTCCGCCCTCAACCATTAGAAACCAAGTGTTGTACTCCTAGGCCACAATGGTCTTGTACTACATATTTTTGTACCTTGCTTGGAATTCTTGTATCAAGTTGGTGCCTCATCAGCTAACAGTAATCCTGGGGCTGGTGAGCACAAAGGTCGTTTTCTGGGAAATTTTATCCCGAAAATCCGGTCGTGACATTATTGAGTCCAAACAGAGGTATCCACATTGGCAGAAGCTTGTGTATGGGGTGTTCATGGCTAATCGAAAGCTTAAACATTATTTCTAAGTCTCCCATTACTGTGGTTAGTTCTGCTCCCTTAGGGGATATCATGCAAAACAGAGAAGCCACAGGTCGGATAGCCAATTGGGCCACTGAGCTTGGACCTCATGGCTTAAAGTATATGCCTCGCACAACCATAAAGTCTCAAGCACTTTTGGATTTTATCAATGAGTGGACAGAGCTACAGATGCTTGAGGAGAAGCCGGATAACACATATTGGACTATTCATTTTGATGGATCCAAGCAGTTGGAAGGCTCGGGGGTTGGAGTTGTCTTGACTTCCCCACGAGGGGACAAATTTTCTTACGTCCTCCGGTTAATGTTCCCTTGTACCAACACTGCAGCTGAGTATGAGGCCTTGCTCCATAGTCTTCGGATGGCTAAGGAGATGAATCTAAGCCAAGTCAGGTGGTTTGGCGACTCAGATCTGGTAGCTCAGCAAGTTTCTGGTACTTGGGATTCTAAGGATCCACTCATAGCGGCTTACCGATGAGAGGTTGATACGATTGCGGGTCACTTCAAGGGTTACCAAGTTGAGCATATTGATCGCAGAAAGAATGAGGCGGCTGATACTTTGAGCCGGCTCGGGTCTCAACGTAAGCCGGTGCCGCCTAATACTTTTATGGATATTTTGCTTAACCCTTCTGTCCAATTGCCTACAGAGCAGGATCTTGATGTTCCTGACCCGGAAGCACAATTGGTGGCGGCTCTTCATGGCATCCCTAATTATACAGTTCCGTATTTGGCTTACATGACCCGGGGCGAGTTACCTGAGGATGAGACCTTGGCCAGGCAGATAGCCCGGAGATCTAAGTCAATGACAATTGTCCATGGAGAGCTGCACCATCGCAGTGTCACAGGGGCGTTTCAACATTGCGTTTCTCCTGAAGAAGGCTGTGAGATTCTACGAGAGATTCACGAAGGAGATTGTGGTCATCATGCCGGTTCTAAATCTCTTGTGGCTAAGGCTTTTCGTCATGGATTTTATTGGCTAACGGCTCATGCAGATGCTAAGGATTTGGTCAGTAAGTGTGATGGCTGTCAGAAATTTTCACGACGGGCTCACATGCCAGCTCAAGAGTTGAGGATGATCCCAATTACTTGGCCCTTTGCAACCTGGGGGCTTGATATGGTTGGGCCCTTCAAAAGATCCAAGGACAAGAAGACCCAACTTTTGGTGGCGGTTGACAAATTCACAAAGTGGGTTGAGGCAGAGCCAGTTAGTATGTGTGATGCAACAAGGGCGGTTCAATTCATCAAGAAGGTGATTTTCCGTTTTGGCTTTCCCCATAGCATTATAATTGATAATGGCACTAACCTGTCCAAGGGTGCTATGAAAGAATTTTGTCAATGATAGCATATTCGGCTTGATGTTTCCTCAGTGGCTCACCCCCAGTCCAATGGTCAAGCGGAACGGGCTAATCAAGAGATTCTACGAGGCATCAAGTCCCGGCTTTTGGTTCCTCTGCAGCGAACACCGGGTTGTTGGGTGGAGGAATTACCCTCCGTGTTATGGAGCATCAATATGACCCCAACAGATCTACAAGTTATACACCTTTCTTCATGGTTTATGGAGCAGAGGTGGTTCTCCCCAGTGACATCTGTCATGATTCACCATGCGTGGCGGCTTATGTTGAAGCTGACAATGAAATGGCGCGACAGGATGCACTGGACCTATTGGATGAGGCGCGTGACCTTGCGGCGGCTCGTTCGACGATTTACCAGCAGGATCTGCGTCGTTATCACAGCCTGTGGGTCAAAACCAGAACCTTTCAAGAAGGCGACTTGGTGCTCCGGCTTATCCAAGATCAGACTGATATGCACAAGCTATCCCCACCTTGGGAAGGAACTTTTGTGGTCAGCAAGAATTTACATAACGGGTCATACTACCTTATCGACGTTCGAGACCGCAAGGACTCACGCACATCGGAGGAGGAGACCCGCCGGCCGTGGAATATTGCTCCTCTTTGGCCCTACTATATGTGAGCCATCGGTTCACGTGATGTACATAGTTTGATGATGTATAAATTATAAACAGTTTAATAAAGCCGGCATCCCTAATAATTCAGGGCCTTTGTCGTTTCACTTCCTTGAAGCCGAGTCTTTATCATCATCTTACATGTTCATTTAAGAGGCTCGATGCCCAAATTACAGGGACCAAAGAGAGTTGGATGCACAACACAGCTCAAACATAGGTCCCCGACGAGCACAACTCATAAATATATCACTTGGGGGCTTCCTGCTCATATTTGAAGCATAGCATTACTACCCTCTTGATCAAATATGTCACTTGGGGGCTTCCTGCTCATATTTGAAGCACAACGTTACTACCCTCTTGACCAAACATGTTAGTTGGGGGCTTCCTATTCAAACATAGGCGTATTCGACCAAAGAGAACATAGCGTTACTACCCTTTTGACCAGGTTATCTGTTCAAACATAGGCGTATTCGACCAAAGAGGACATAACCTTTTCGGGTTATCCTACCTGTATACCAGCTGCTTCAAATCCATCAGGTCATCCTAATTGACCCGCCGAACTCTTAACAATCAATCTTTTATGGTGTATTCGACCAAAGATCCTGAGCTTGTTAAGGTTCAAATGCCGGTTGTCACGTGAGAGCATGGTTTACAGATAGTCAGGATAGATCCAGGCTTCTAAGCCGCCTTGCTTGAAACTTGGATAAATTGGCATGTGATGCATGCTGCTACTCTGACCCCGCGTACTCCTGATAAGTCTATCTTTAAATAAAGACCTGACTTTATCCGGGTTCAAATGTAGATTGGGTACTGTGAGTGCCGGCTCACAGCAGCACGTACCTTCGAGTGGCCACCAAGGCTAGTTTCATTGAAGAATAAAACTTTGGCTTGGCGGCCTGCAAAAGCCTCGAATTTTTTCTCAATTTTTGCATGCATTTTTGGGTTTTACCGCATCTTTACCATATGATTTTACAAATCAGGCCACGCTGCCTTAATTATAACCCGCCAGGATGACTCATATATGAAGCATCTTTGAGTATTCATAATTCATCAGGATGGCTCATATTTGAAGCATCTATGGGTCTTTGCAATCCGCCAAGGTGGCAGACTCTTAGTCGCCAGAAGACAACAATCTTATGTTTCAAATTTATAAGTTCTACAAGTTTTGATTACATAGAGATGATATGCTAGCAGTACATGCTATAGGTATAATTATTTAACATGTATCAGCAGTATGGTTATACCAGCCCTGGTTATGGACTGCTTGTCCCCAGTGGTTTCAATTGGGCATCATGACCCGCCCGGCGGTAAACCGCCAGGGCACCTTCTTGATCTGTCTATATGCAGGATAATGATCAATCTAGATTGCGCAAATCAATGATATCATAAGCATAAAGTGGTAGTTCCTTAACTGGCAGATCAGCAATATTGTGCAAAACAAAACATGCACGATGGCACGGCGGATCACAGTTTAACTAGCCTATTACATTATTCCATAAGACCAAATGGTCAAGTGTTTTTGCAGAAGTACAAATTTATAAGCAGCCCAGCGGATCAATTTTCCTGGCCTTGAGGTTTGCCGCTTCTGGATCATCCCTTGCCGGTTCTTCCTCCTCCTCCGTCGTCTGGAAGTCGGGTGATGACCAATCAATGCCACATAAGGCTTGGACTTCAGCTTCGTCATCTATAAGTTCAGATGGATCGACTTCAGGGGCAAAAGTATGCTTACGAATTGGAGGAATTAGGTCCATCACTTTATAAGCCGGCGTAGGCATCTTCTGATTATCTTGGTTATAAGCCGGCTGATACCTTGACAGCTCTGTTTCATCGGCAATCAGACTGGCCAAAGGACGCATTTCTTTCACAGAGGCATCGAAATCCTTCTTATCAAAGGGAGTGCCGTCTTCCTTCATACCTGGATACCCTGTTGATAAATCAGTCGGGTCTAATTATGATTGCCATGCTTTAGCCTGGCTTAAAGCCGTAACAGCCCCGGCTCTTGCAGATGACCGCTTCATCTCCTCAATTCTAGCAGGCAGAATAGAAAGCTTTCGCAAGACATCACTCAAAAGAGTGGGCGCTTGATTCATTGGAGAAATTGTGACTAGAGCGCGCTGAGTTCTAGCATATAATTGTTCAACAAGAGTATATACAACCTTGAGCTTCACAAGAATCTCTTGACTCAGATTGATGCTCCTGGGTCCTGCGAAATGATTATGGAGTGATTAGGGGCGGCTATATTATCAAAGGAAAAATTTACTTTTGATGCTGGCAAGGCGGCTTACCAAAGATAGCAGAAACCATCTGGGATACACGGTGTTTTAAACCGGTGAGCTCAGTGGTCACTTTTTGAAGATCAACTTCTATTTTAAACCAGTGTTTTAAAACGTTGTTTTTCTCTTCAGACTAGGTGGTTCTGTCAGCATCAAAGCTAGTCTTCAACTTTTTAGACTCATCCAGGCTGATTTTTAATTTTGACTCGGCCTTCCGGGTCTCAGCTTCCTGATGCTCCAACCGGGTTTTCATATTAGCCAATAGTGTTTGCAGTTCATCAGTGGCATCTTGTACATAAACAAATTTGCAATCATATTCATATTTGAGTTACAGGAATAAAAGTCCTAAGCCTTTTTGCAAGCAATAACACTTGGCACTTGGGGGCTAATGCGTACAGAAAGACTCTTTATACACACATATCAGTAAAAGTCCCAAGTACTTTGCAAGCAAGACTACTCGACACTTAGGGACTAATGCATATTGCTCGTATCTTATTACTACTTTATGATGACCCGGATGTGCTGTAAACATTCACAGCCGGATCATGGGGGCTACACAGATAAGTTCTCCTTTATACACAATGGTAAAGAGGACCGGCTCATTCATACTGATTAAACCGATCCTTGGGGACTACAGATGACATGTTAATTGTTAAAGCTCATGGCGATTCTAAGTCTACAGCATATTCAATTTTATCATACACAGTAGACTTGGGGGCTGACATGATATGCATAATATGTTAAGCCGGAGTTCATACCTCGTATTTTTGATGCATCCGTTTCACCATGTCAATTTCAAGGTCACGGCTGGTGTGTACTTGGTTGAGGTAACCAGAGAATACTTCACTGACATTCAACTGAGAGTACTTGCCCATATCAAACTTCACTTTCCGCCTCTTGATAAGTTCTTCTTTGGCAGAATGCTTGGCCAAGCCAGTCGGTCTTCCCAGCTCTCGGAAGCCGGTGCCGGTAATTATAACATCATCAGTTTGTGTCTCTGGCGAGTTAAGTGGATTTGATGATTCAGTATTCAAAGAATCAATGTTGGTATGATCACCAGAAAGATCAGGAATGTCCAGTGGTGGGTCATGGACAGGTTTTTCTAGTTGTGGCGCGAAGGTTTCAGACACTGGAATTTGTTGCTCTGGTTCATGGGCTCTGGGATTTTCAGCCGGCTTGACCACCTTAACTTTCTTGCTAGGTTTGGCCTTCCCGCTGCAAAGGGTTATGAGAGAGTATTACAAATAAAAGGATTTAAGTTAAAATAAAAAAAGAAGGATTATTACTCAGGGTTTGTCTTGAAAGCCAACAGCTGAGTCTGTGATGAGTCATCAGAAGAGGATCAAGAAACCTCCTGACAATTTGAATCGGAAGAATTGAGTGGCTGGCGAATAAAACCCGCCAGAGGATAAAAAGTGTTTAAGTTTGAAAGGACCTTGTTTTGACGTTTTTGTGGTGCTGGAGTATTTGGTAAACCAGAAGATAATTCTGCACCTCCGCTGTTCTGAGTCTGTCGCCGGTTCTCGTGTTGCTATTGCTTCAAAAGAAAGTGAGGATCCAGATAGGCTAAAGGGTGTGAAAAGCATACTTTCCGGGTTACTCGTCGAATTTTCTGCCTTGGAAAAGGTGCTGAGCCAGAGGAAATAATAGTTACCTCGTCTTCAACCGCTGTCGGTGTTCTGGGAACGGGGGTCCCCAGACTTGCCTGCCTGCGGCCCACGGCGTGGCACTGCTAGTGGGCCAGTACGGCCCATCTTCATCAACAAGGCATTCACGACCCTCGCGAGGGGCCAAGCCTCACGAGGCGGACGACGCAAGACCTCCTCAGGAGCGGCCTCACCAGGTTGCTTCACGAGGGGCGGAGATATCAAGGCAGGGCAAAACCTCGCGAGGCTCTCATGACGTGAGCCATGACGATCGAGATCAAGCGGGTGCCAGGCGGGCGCCAGCGCGCGCAGCGTCCTTGTTTCCTCTTTGGTGCAAAGGAAGCAAGCGCAGGCGCGGAGTACCGAGGCATCAGGCAAAGGTTTCTATATCAGTGCAACGAGACCAAGACCAGCAGGCCAGCAGGACGGAGGTCACCATGGAGCCCAAGACGCGTCACCACCAGAGCCTTTCGCAGGAGAAGACCACTTTTGTCAAGATAAGCTGTACTAGCTGCCCCCTTTCAAATTGGCCGTTGTTGGCTCCCTTCCCGCTCAATATTTGGGGAGAGGACCAGGGGCCTATATAAGTAGAGCTAGCCACCACAGTAGAGGCAGCTTGATCGGAGCTTGATCTAATCTCTAGCCTGTCCTTAGCCACTCACCGAGCACAAGAACACCTCAACCTCAGGAGGTTGTTCTTCCCCTTGTATTGTTCATCATCAGCCCAATAGGCAATCCATCCACCACCACATTGGAGTAGGGTATTACACCACAACGGTGGCCCGAACCAGTATAAATCTTGTGTCTTTGTGTTGTGAGTTCGTTGAGTTCGTCCGCGAGATCTTAGAGAGCTAGGGCATGGATCGGTAGGGGGAAAACCTTCGCGCGCACCCCAGTGTTCGAACCTTAAGGGTTTTGCCGGAACCCGAGATCCGACATTTGGCACGCCAGGTAGGGGTGCGCCGGAGTTTCCCTTCCGTCATTCCGTGTCCAATGGCTCCGTCGTCTCCATGGCGGAACTCGCCGTGCTCGTGCTGAGCGCCGGGCTGCCTTGGCCACCCGCGTCGCCCAGATGGCTCCCGTCGGTGGGCCACCTCGTCTTTCCCCGTCGGCTGCCGCCAACGCCACCACCGGCCCGGCGGGGAACGAGCAGCAAGCATCCTTGCTGCACCCCTCGGTGCGGTGGGACGGACGCACCGCTACTCCATCGCTGACCCCGGCCGTCTCCTCGTCCCACACTCGTCGCGCCCCCATGGACGCACGGGCCGCGCTTCTGATGGCGCATGAGCTCCTGCGCTACCTCCCGGTCGACGACCTCTCCGAGGACTGGCTCGACCGCATCGCCGAGCTCGTCAGCGCAGCAGGGGCTCCCCTGCGCCATCTCTCTCACTGCCTCACCCTCCGCCTGCTACGGACGACGCAGCTCATGGAAGGCCTCCACCACCTCAGCCCCAAGATGGCGTCTTGGAACCAAGGCGCGCGGCTCCACGGCGTGACCCGCCGCGTCCGGCACCCGCGCGTGAAGAAGGAAGCTGCCAAGAAGTCCCTCGACCGCGAGAGAAGGCTCCGCCACTCCTCGCACCACCGCGCCAGGACCGTCCGCTGCGGAAGGGCCTCGCGCCACTCGCTGTGGTGGCACGTGCGCGTCAAGACCAAGCTCCACCTCCAAGACGGGCCCTGGTGACCACAGCCGGTTGCCGCGCCTTCACCCCCGAGCTGCACAGCGTCGCCTGGCCGTGCAAGTTCAAGCCAGATCTGCCTCCTTGCTATGACGGCACCCCCGACCCCGCGGAGTTCCTGCAGCTCTACGAGCTGAGCATTGAGGCAGCCAACGGCGATGAGAAGGTCATGGCGAACTGGTTCCCAATGGCACTCAAAGACGGCGCCCGTTCGTGGCTCCTGAACCTGCCTCCGAGCTCGTTCTCCTCCTGGGATGAGATGCGCGACCGCTTCGTCGCCAACTTCCAGGGCACGCGTGACCGCCTGCCGGTCGCGGGTGACCTGCGTCGCATCAAGCAACAACCAGGAGAGACCCTCCAGAAGTACATCCAGCGCTTCAACAACATTCGCCTCAAGATCCCCAAGGTCACGGACGAGGCCATCATCTCTGCATTCTCCGACGGCGTCCGTGACGTCAAGATGAAGGAAGAGCTCGCTATCCATGAGGAGTTGTGCACGTCCCAGGAACTATTCAACCTGGCGACCAAGTGCGCGAGAGCTGAGGAAGGCCGCCTCTCCCTCCTCGAGCTGCCGGCTGCGGACCCGGAGGAGAAGAAAGCCAAGGCCAAGGAAGTGAAGCGCAAGGGAGCAGCCGTGCTCGCAGCAGAGCCAGAAATCAAGCGAGGGAGAGACCAGCCAGAGTCATCCAAGAGCAGCCGACCGTACGCCCACAACACCAGCGACTGCCTAGAGCTCAGGGCCATTCGTGAAGGACGCTTCGGTGGACGCCCCGAGCGCGGCGACCGGGGTTACGGCCGAGGAGGAGGACGTGGTGGCGGGCGCTAGGACGACCGTGGCCCGCGTCAGGAGTGGCGTGACTGGCCTCGCGAGGACCGTTGGCAGGATCCTCCTCGCGAGGGCGCCTGGAGGGACCAGCCTCGCGAGGATCGTCTTCAAGGCAACGCCGGTCTTCCCCCGCTTCCGCCACCATCAAGAAGGATCGACGACCACCACCAAGACGAGGGGGCTGGGGGCTTCCAGGAGCCGCGTGCCATCGCCTGCATCTTGGGCAGAGCCCAGGCCCCAGCTTCGCAGCGTATCTTCAAACAGTTTGCTCGTGAAGTGAATGCAGTTCTCCCCAAGCTTGAGGCCACGTGCCCGCTCAGGTGGGCCCAGTGTGCCATCACCTTCAGCTCGACAGGTCAGCTCAAGTGCGCGGCCACCGCCGGCGCGCTCCCGATGCTTTGTTCGTTGGTCATCAGCAACGTCCAAGTTACCAAGACACTCATCAACGGCGGCGCAGGGCTCAACGTCCTGTCCGTCGACACGTTCGACAACCTCCAAGTACCGTATGACCAGCTCCAGCCCACCAAGCCTTTCTCATGAGTAACTGACGGTTCCACCACACCGATAGGGCAGGTCCACCTCCCTGTCACCTTCGGCACGCGCGACTACTACCGCACCGAGCTCATTGACTTCGATGTCGCGCACATCCGTCTGCCATACAACGCCATTCTACGGTATCCAGCCCTGGCCAAGTTCATGGCAGTGACACACCACGGCTACAATCCTCAAGATGCCGGGAAGCGGCGGAATCATCACGGTCCCATGCGAAGAAAGAGACGCGGTGTGCTCCCTCGAGCGTGCCTTTCAAGCTGCAGCAATCGACGACCCCGGCGGCAAGGGCGAGGGCCCTCCAGAGGCCATCCCCAAGAAGAAGAAGCAGTTGCGCCGTGCCGGACCCCAGGAAGGTGACGTCGCGGCTGGAACCTCGTCAGGACCGGCGCCCGCTCCAAGGGCGCCTCCCTTCATCGCATAGGAAGGCGTGCCCAGCGCCCTCCTCGGGCAGGGCTCGGGGGCTCTCTTCTGGAGGGCCTCAGACCTTGCCGACATCACGAGGGAGGCGCTAGGGCACCACTTGGAGCCGTGCTTCACAACACGTTTCCCTCAGGAGGATACAGGGTGAGGAGCGCCCACCACTCAGGAGTTCATCACCAAGACGACCCAGGAACTACAAGACGCAAGGGCCATGCGCGGCAACCGCCGCTCGCGAGGCGCAGCTCCCCATCCAGGCGAGGATGCCGGGCTGCGCGTCTGCATCGACGTCCCAGGGCTCAACGGGGCCGCATCTCAGGAGTGTTACTGGCCGTCACGTGCCGAGGAGTGGCTATGCCCGTGCACAAGCGGAAGCACTATGCTCCGCGCTGGTGATAAAAAACTGAGGGCGGCCTCGCGGTCGCACCAACCTCAGGGAGCCCCAGAGCTCAACGTCCAGCCTCACCGCAACGCCTCCCCTCGGGAGAGCCGCGCGAGGGGGCTGGTGAAGGAAATATGCCCTAGAGGCAATAATAAAGTATTATATATTTCCTTATATCATGATAAATGTTTATTATTCATGCTAGAATTGTATTAACCGGAAACATAATACATGTGTGAATACATAGACAAACAGAGTGTCACTAGTATGCCTCTACTTGACTAGCTCGTTAATCAAAGATGGTTATGTTTCCTAGCCATAGCCATGAGTTGTCATTTGATTAACGGGATCACCTCATTAGGAGAATGACGTGATTGACATGACCCATTATGTTAGCTTAGCACCCGATCGTTTAGTATGTTGCTATTGCTTTCTTCATGACTTATACATGTTCCTATGACTATGAGATTATGCAACTCCCGTTTACCGGAGGAACACTTTGTGTGCTACCAAACGTCACAACGTAACTGGGTGATTATAAAGGTGCTCTACAGGTGTCTCCAAAGGTACTTGTTGGGTTGGCGTATTTCGAGATTAGGATTTGTCACTCCGATTGTCGGAGAGGTATCTCCGGGCCCACTCGGTAATGCACATCACTATAAACCTTGCAAGCATTGTGACTAATGAGTTAGTTGTGGGATGATGTATTACGGAACGAGTAAAGAGACTTGCCGGTAATGAGATTGAACTAGGTATCGAGATACCGACGATCGAATCTCGGGCAAGTAACATACCCATGACAAAGGGAACAACGTATGTTGTTATGCGGTCTGACCGATAAAGATCTTCGTAGAATATGTGGGAGCCAATATGGGCATCCAGGTCCCGCTATTGGTTATTGACCGGAGAGCTGACTCGGTCATGTCTAGATAGTTCTCGAACCCAAAGGGTCCGCACGCTTAAACTTACGATGACAGTTATATTATGAGTTTATGTGATTTGATGTACCGAAGGTTGTTCAGAGTCCCGGATGTGATCACGGACATGACGAGGAGTGTCGAAATGGTCGAGACGTAAAGATTGATATATTGGACGACTATATTCGGACACCGGAAGTGTTCCGGAGAAGTTTCGGATTAAACCGGAGTGCCGGAGGGTTACTGGAACCCCCCCGGGGAAGTATTGGGCCTTGGTGGGCCTTGAGGGGAGAGAGAGGGCAGCAGCCAGGAGGTGGCGCGCCCCCTCCCAAGGGGAGTCCTAGTTGGACTAGGAGAGGGGGGCGCAGCCCTCTTTCCCTCTCCCTCTCCCTCTCTTTCCTTCCCCCCCTTCTTTCCTAGTAGGACTAGGAAAGGGGAGTCCTACTCCTACTAGGAGGAGGACTCCCCCTCTCTCCTTGGCGCGCCTAGGGCAGCCGGCCTCCCCCTTGCTCCTTTATATACGGGGGCAGGGGGGCACCTAAGGACACACTTTGATATACGATATTTTAGCCGTGTGCGGTGCCCCCCTCCACCAGATTACACCTCGATAATACCGTCGTGGAGCTTAGGCGAAGCCCTGCGTCGGTGGAACATCATCATCGTCACCATGCCGTCGTGCTGACGAAACTCTCCCTCAACACTCGGCTGGATCGGAGTTCGAGGGACGTCATCGAGCTGAACGTGTGTAGAACTTGGAGGTGCCGTACGTTCGGTACTTGATCGGTCGGATCATGAAGACGTACGACTACATCAACCGCGTTGTGGTAACGCTTCCGCTGTCGGTCTACGAGGGTATGTGGACAACACTCTCCCCTCTCATTGCTATGCATCACCATGATCTTGCGTGTGCGTAGAATTTTTTTTGAAATTACTACGTTCCCCAACAGCTGGGCACGGGGGCTGCGCTCGGATCACGCCCAAGCGTCCGCCACCCAACCAGGTCCCTCGGACCTGGGGGCTGCACTCGGGGTCACGCCCAAGCGCACACCACCCAACCAGGTCTCCCGGACCTGGTCGTCGCACGCCCCTCCCGAGGCCTCGACGAGGGCAAGTATGGAGATTGTTTGCACGTCAAGGGGGACTCCTAAGCATCGCGACTCAGGAGCCTAACTGGTCACGTAGCCCCTCACTCCTTGGTCCGTCCTGGTCTTTGGTCGGCCCAACGGCGGTTGAGGTATGCGCGGGGCCGGGCTCTGCCGATGTAGAACATCAACTTATCCTCGCGCATTCTTCCTATAAGCTGTTTGCGCGTCAAGGGGGACTCCTGAGCATCACGATTCAGGAGCCTAACTGGTCACGTAGCCCCTCACTCCTTGGTCCGTCCTGGTCTCCGGTCGGCCCAACGGCGGTTGAGGTATGCGCGGGGCCGGGCTCTGCCGACGTAGAATGTCAACTTATCCTCGCGCATTCTTCCTATAAGCTGTTTGCGCGTCAAGGGGGACTCCTGAGCATCGCGACTCAGGAGCCTAACTGGTCACGTAGCCCCTCACTCCTTGGTCCGTCCTGGTCTCCGGTCGGCCCAACGGCGGTTGAGTTATGCGCGGGGCCGGGCTCTGCTGACGCAGAACACAAAGCAGATAGGGAGAAAGTCACAAAATCTCGAAGCAAATACTACAAGACATATTGTTCTTACAATATCAACTGAAAGTTTAATGCCTCCACGAGGCCTGACGCATGCTGCAGGAACGAAATAGGAAGGAGCCACAGGTCACCCTTGAACACCATCAAGAGCGGCGTCGCCTTCGGCTAAAGGCGCGGAAGTGAAGCCGTGGAACTTCTTCAGTAGGGCCTCCACCTGACCTTGCACGACTGCGGTGGCAGCTGTATAGTGTTCATCGGCCACAGGCTCCAGCAGCTCGTCAAGACGAGCGCTGGGGTCGTGAAGGTGCAGATGACTGAAGACATGGGTCAATGCAGTAGAATAAAGGACACGAGCCTCTGCCTCGGCCATGGGACCAACGCCCTCCACAACTTCCTCGAGCGCCTGCACCAAGTGAGGAAGTAGCTGGGCGGGGCCGTTCCTATCTGCAGCCAGCGGCTTCTCCAAGCCATTCTCGTAAAGCGCCTTCAGTGCCTCGCGAGAGCTCTTCTCGAGATCAGTGAAGGCCTTGCGATCTTCAACCAGGAGCTTCGCCTTGGCGTCAAGATCGACCTCCCTCGCCTTCACCTTCCACTCCAGCTCCTCCAGCCGACTGCGCTCTGCGCCTTCGCCAGCTCCTCCAGCTCAGGATCGCGATCCTTCACGGCATCTTCCCGAGATTTCATCTCCTCCTCCTTCGCCTGGCGGCCACGGGCTTCTTCGGCATGCCGGTCGCGCAGGCCCTTCAGTTCGTCCTCCAGCACTCGGCAGCGGTCGCGAGCGGTCTCGGCGTCTTTCAGTGCTGCGTCGCGATCGGCCACCGCCTTGGCCGTGGCCTGCTTGTCCTTCTTGAAGGCAGTCGCGGCCTGGCTCAGCGATGCTCGGACTGCCACGTCAGAATGAAGCCAGCCAGAGGCCAGCTCCAGGCGCCCGGCTACCAGGCGCGGGTCCGCGCCCAGGAGATCTTCCCGCAGCTGGGCCATCCCCGAAAGAACGCGTTCGAGGGCGGTAGAGGAAGCAAAAGAACCTGGGGCCGGAGGCGCAGCAGGAGGAGGGAGCGGCGTTGTCGTCAGAGCCTGGGAAATCAAGGGCTCCTCAGCCTTTGGGACCTCATCAGCCGAACCAGGCGCCGGCACTTCCGGAGCCAGCGGGGCCACGGGGGCTGGCTCCTCCCGACGACCCTCCCCCTGGCCTCGCGAAGGCAACCAGGTCGGGGAGGTGCGATTGCTACCGTCTCCTTTCTCAGCAGAAGGAGGCGCAGCCGCTATATCCCCCTTCCTCTTCTTCGTCAAGGGCGTCAGCCTGATCAACCAAGGGCAAACGTCAGGAAACAGCAGGTACAAGACGGAACAAGACGAGGCTCGAAGCACTTACCGATCCACCTCGACACATTCCACCCTCTGCTTGGCAAGCTTGAAACCAGAAAGCTCCGGAGCCTAAGGAGAGGGCACATGGGCTTCGGGAGCTGAAGACGGTGCAGCAGAAGGGCCGGAGGCAGAACCAGAACCAGGTGTCGCCGAGGCGGAAGCAGCAGCTCGAGGTACCAGCGACGACCTACCCCTCGTCGGGATGATGGGCAGCTCCCCTTCTTCCTGATGGGCATCGATCTCAGTGTCGTCTGGCAGCCCGCGGAGGATGTCGGCCTTGCTCAAGGGGGAAGTATCCCCCTCCTCCTCTGGTGTCCCTTCCGAGTCTACCTCCTCTTCCTCCCTCCCACGGGACTCGCCAGAAGACAGCTCCAACGGCTCCAGCTCCACAGGGCCCCCAGAGGGCGCGAGTGGCGCCAGCCCGCGCGCGTCGAAAGTTGGCCTGGAGGCCACGATTAGCTCCCAGTCCTCGCGGCTGAACAAAGGAGTGAAGACGCATGGCGGGTACTCCTGGTTGTCCCCGACCAGGAGGCGCAGGACAGCGGCCAGCTCGTCGTCAGGAAGGGCCTCTGGCCTCAGGCGGACCTTGTCCTCCACATCTCCGAGCCTCCACAAGGGACGCGCGCGCGCTTGAAGTGGAGCAATGCGCAGCGTAAGAAACTCCCTCAGAAGCATGGCCCCTGTTACCTTGGCTGCCTTCGCGTTGCCCGGCTTCAGGTCGGTCGTCATCTGCTCCAACACCGACGACGCCCGCTCATCAGCAAGCTCCATGCGAGACCACCTCTTGAGGGACTTGGCTGCCTCCGTCAGTAGCGCCAGATGCGGATGGATGCACTTAGCGTCCATCATGACCCACTTGGCCCGGATGTTGTCGCCCTTCTTTCCGGTGTTCGAGATCGAGTTGGCCTTCCCGGAGGCGATGAAATTGGCGCACCCAGAGACTTGTCCCTCGCTGGAGTGAAGGAAGAAGAAGTGGCGCAGGAGAGCCACGGGCGACATCACGCCCAAATATGCCTCGCAATAGTAAGCGAAAATGGACAGGAGGAGGACATAGTTGGGGTGGAGATGCAGCGCCTGCAGGACGTAGTGGTCGAGGACCTCATAAAAGAAATCAGAGAAGGGAGGAACCAACCCGGCAGTGATGCTGCTCGTAAAGAAGGGGAAGAAGGTGCTTCCCTCAGGCTCCGGCACGTCTGAGGCAAGACGGAGCTCCGTTTTCCCCCATTCGTTGCTCTCCCCTGCCGTCAGCAAGCGCGTGGAGGCGAGGCTCTTCTCCAAGACTTTGGGCGGCTCAAGAGCAGGCGCGTACCAAGCCAGCGCTGAGGAGGGCTTGACCTTGCGCGACGCCATTGGTCGCAGATGAGGAGCAAGGCTGGAGCAGATCTGGAGGTTTCGGCGGCGGGGAGCGAGAAAGGGGATCTGAGCGAGGCGAGGAAGAAGCAATGAAGGCAAGCACTATCCGCACCAGCCTTTTTGCCAGGTCGGGCAGTTGCCGAGGCAGCGTGGGGAAGCGGAGATGCCCACGTCCAATCAACCGCCACGCGTCGACCAAGGCTGCAGGCTTTTGGGGCCCGCCGTGCTCCGCGCTTGACCTTTGGCTTCGCCTCGAAGCCAAGCCCGAGCGCGCCTTGGGCCCGGGGGCTACTGTCGGCGTTCTGGGAACGGGGGTCCCCAGACTTGCCTGCCTGCGGCCCATGGCGTGCCACTGCTAGTGGGCCAGTACGGCCCATCTTCATCAACAAGGCATTCAAGACCCTCGCGAGGGGCCAAGCCTAGCGAGGCGGACGACGCAAGACCTCCGCAGGAGCGGCCTCACCAGGTTGCCTCGCGTGGGGCGGAGATATCAAGGCGGGGCAAAACCTCGCGAGGCTCTCGTGATGTGAGCCATGACGATCGAGATCAGGCGGGCCCCGGCGTGCGCAGCGTCCATGTTTCCTCTTTGGTGCAAAGGAAGCAAGCGCAGGCGTGGAGTGCCGAGGCATCAGGCAAAGGTTTCTATATTAGTGCAACGAGACCAAGACCAGCAGGCCAGCAGGACGGAGGTCACCATGGAGCCCAAGACGGCGTCACCACCAGAGCCTTTCACAGGCGAAGACCACTTTTGTCAGGATAAGCTCTACTAGCTGTCCCCTTTCAAATTGGTCGTTGTTGGCTCCCTTCCCGCTCAATATTTGGGGAGAGGACCAGGGGCCTATATAAGTAGAGATAGCCACCACAGTAGAGGCAGCTTGATTGGAGCTTGATCTAATCTCTAGCCTGTCCTTAGCCACTTACCGAGCACAAGAACACCTCAACCTCAGGAGGCTGTTCTTCCCCTTGTACTATTCATCATCAGCCTAGGAGGCAATCCATCCACCACCACACTGGAGTAGGGTATTACACCACAACGGTGGCTCGAACCAGTATAAATCTTGTGTCTTTGTGTTGTGAGTTCTTCGAGTTCGTCCGCGAGATCTTAGAGAGCTAGGGCGTGGATCGGTAGGGGGAAAACCTTCACGCGCACCCTAGTGTTCGAACCTTAAGGGTTTTGCCAGAACCGGAGATCCGACAACGGCTTGACTGCCCCCCGTGTCATCCTGGTAATAATCAGTGTCAATAAGATAATTGAAAAAAGAGCCAAGAGAATCAAGGGCTACCTCCGACTCAGAGCTATCATCTAGTTCAAGCATTTCAGAAGCACTTGGTCTCTTCTTCGTTTTCTTGCTGGGTTTCTAGGCGGCTTTCATGGCAGCTCTGGCCCTTTTGGCTGCTTCATGGTCATATGGTTTTTTCCAAAAATCAGATTCCGCCTGTAAGATCATCAAAATTATAGTTAATGGGATATTTGACTGAGGACATAAAAATAAAGTGAGTTAGAGATTTACATCCGGTGGCGGGTTAAGCTTGCAGAAAGGGTTCACACCCACTCTGCTACAGTCTTCCGGATCTTCATCCAAAAGGGTCTTGGTCATTTCATTGATAGCTTCATTAGTCAAACATATGGAGCTGTGGCACAGTGGATCCTTTGGGTCACCCGTATAAGCACACATTAAGCTGGGGCAGCGGCTCAAGGGTATGATCCGCCAGGCAACCCAGCATCGAACCAAATCAATGCCAGTTAAGCCATTTCCCAGTCGAGCTTTGACTTTCTCTATGGTAGGGGCAAGTTTTGCACGCTCAGCAGTGGTAAGCTTTTCAGGAAGAGGATGCTTTGAGTCAAGGCGCTGGGCGCGATAACCCGGCAGAGGATTCTCATCAGCCGGGGAGGTATCCTTGCAATAGAACCATGTCTGGTTCCAGTCTTTGGGATGGTTTGGCAAGCAAGCATAAGGGAAGATAGCATCTCTTCTTCGTTGGATTGAGATTCCACCAAGCTCCAAGCTGGGTCCTTTCGTAACCTCATTCTGGCGGTTCAAGTAAAAATATTCCCTGAAGAGTTCCACGCTGGGTTCCTCTTGAAGATATTCTTCACAAAAAACTTGAAAGTTGCAAATGTTTAACACGGAATTGGGTCCGATGTCTTGAGGATGAAGTTGAAAGAAGTGCAGAATGTCTCGAAAGAACTTGGATCCAAGAGGGGAGAAGCCCCGGTTAATATGATCAGTAAAAACAACGACTTCACCATCCTTTGGATGAGGTCTTTGTTCCGTTGGTTTGGGGACGCGCCAATGAATGACATCTTTAGCTGGTAAAAAGCCGATTTTGACAAAGACTTTGAGTGTGTTCTCGGTGACAACGGCGTGGAACCCAATTGCACGTAAAGACTGTCTTGGGCAGCATTGTGAAGGAACAAGCCTAAAAAGAGGAAAAAATTTCTGGTTCAAGTTAAGCCGGAATTTAAAGCTAAAAATATTTAGTCAGATTGGCAGCTTAAACGGGGCCTAATGACATATGACTAATTATTACTGGTGGTATAAGCCGCCGTGACAGCTGGGATGTTCATAATCTATCAAAAGGGAAAATTTCATGAAGTATTGAGACAAACAGTTTTCACAGACTGAAGCTATAAGATCATATCAACGGCAGTTCAAAAAAATGAAATAAACTACGGATGGCAGGAGCGGAAAAGAAGGGATGCCTAGATGAGACCTACTGTAGCAGGGATATATTCTGATATTAAAAAACAAGTGCTAAACAGCTACCGCACAAGGTTGTATCGTTTTTCAGATCAAAGCTATGCAATCTAGGACAGGGAAGGAAGAAAGGTGATGAACACCGATGAACAGGAAAACCCTAAAACAGATCTAGGAAGAGGAAAGAAGAAAAGGTTACCGACGCTGATGAACAGCGGAGGGGCACCGCGGTGCTCTGGTCCGTTCAGGGTGATGCAGCGGCCGGAGTTGAAGCAAGAGATGAAGGACGACGGCGGCGGAGCTCGAACGTGCAGGGGCGCCTCGAGGAAGAAGATGAAGGCGTGTAGGCAGAAGGGGGAAAAGTGAAAGAGGACCCGTGGCCCTATTTATAAGGCTAGATGGATAAGTGGCATGCGCGAGAATCGAGGAGATCAAAGATGGATATGCGTTGGCACTGACGCCTCGTTTTTGGGAGTTCATTAAGGAAAATATTATTGAGATCTGGATTTTATGTGATATTAATGGCAGGTGATGTCACAGCGTGTCGTGGAATTGTCACGTCAGATGTCCTAGTGTGAGGACTTAGTCGTGAGGCCAACGCATCTTTGTAGTAGCTTGAGAGGGGTTGAGCGGAATCGAGAGACGCGAGACAAGACAAGGATTTAGACAGCTTCGGGCCACGGGAAACATCATCCGGTAATAGCCCTACATGCTGTTTGTGGCTAGGTCTCATTATGATCATGAGGGAGTCGCCGGTAAGCCGGCTCTCGTCTAGCTGTGTCTAGCCCTAGAAATTATTGCTTCTTGCTTGTCCCTCTTTGGGGAGCCCTGCCCCTCCTTATATAAGTTGAAGGGGCGGCTTACATGTAGAGTCCTAGTAGGATTAGAACTAACTTATTCTCTATTACAAGTCAGATACAAGTACGGGTCTTGCTTCCTCGTAAAGGAAATATTCCTCATGCCTTCCGTCTTAAGCCGGCCCACAATAAGATGAGCCGGCCTACTGGGCCTTGGGCCCTTGTCATCTGTCTGACCCACCGTCGGGGCCATTATTAAGTCGCCAGGCTCGTGAGTCGTCACACCAGTGAACCGCCAGACCCATGAGTCGCCAATCCTCCGGCAGGTTATGATGAAGCGCCAAGTCCGGCCAGGTCATACTTTCGGCCGGGTCATACCGCGGGTCATATCCCCGACATTAGCCCCTAGTTTAATTTTGATTTATCCATGTTAAACTGATTCTGCAAAATAAACACTAGAACAAATTTGACAGGTTGTGCTCCGTGTTAAATATTCTTGTAAACCGGCACCTGATCATCTTTAAGTCCTTGTCATTTCCTCCTGGATGCATACTCAAGATCTTATAGCAAATCTCTTTTAACAAATATGTCCAAACCTTGCCAATGCAAAAAATCTAGGCACTTCTTGTAAAAAATTCGGGTCAATAGGCCAGCTTCATAACCAATTTGCTGACATTGGCTCTTGTAAAGAAATATTATAAGAAATAATCCATTTGAGTCGGCCTTCAATGCTCTGACTTGACAAAAATATTGGTCTTTGAAATATTCAACTGATATTCAGCCGGCTTAAAGATGTAGATCTTGCCGATTTATGATTGCCAAAATTGCTGGGTTATAAATAAATGATGCCGGGTCATGATTGTTGTAGACACCGGGTTAATCTGGCCTACTCCAAACTGAGAATTTGAAGATTTTTTCTCCCTTATATGCATATCACATGTAGCCCCCAAGTCTTAAGAGGAGAACATAGTGATAACTTAACACTTGCTCCAATATAAGTGTTGCAACCTTGAAGAAATCCGGGTTATTCATCTCAATCATTAGTCATAAACTGAATATTCCACATATGTAGCCCCCAAATGCCGGGTTGTCATGCTTGCAGCAACCTGGGACTTGTAATTGCCTTATGCTCATAAAAACTTCCACCAGTGTAGCCCCCAAGGGCCGGCTTAGTAATATAATATTGAGTTGGGACTTTGTATATAATTTATTGATAATAACATCATATAATATAATCTCTAGCATGGGGCTTGAACCCACGTCCACAAGGTTAAAACCTTTGTACTCTACCAACTGAATAGTGGATCATTCAATATAATGGATTAAGACTTGTGTACCTTGAATTGTTGACAGGAGCAATTGGTAGCCCCCAAGGGCCAGCTCATTATGATGTGATGAGTCGGGTCTTCAATAAGTTGATCAAAAAATGACTTTACATTAGCCCCCAAGTGCCATGGTGCCTGCTGGCAGTGACATGGGACTTGCATATTTGATGTAATCTCAATTTGAATAATGTAGCCCCCAAGTGCCGGGTCGTAAGCCTGCAGCGACTCGGGACTATTCCCTGCATTGTAAAAATAAATCATGTCCATTAATAAAATAATAACCATTGCTCCAAAGCGACTTTGAATACCTCATCTGTTGATAAGTAAATCCGGAGTTTAAATAACCGGGGGCTCTTGGCCGATGGCGATTTAATACGCCTCCATTGTAAGCCGGAATTTGTACAACCCGGCGGCTTATAGCCTTTGAGAAAATTAAGAATTGATAACCCTTTTGAGACACCAATTTCAATCTATGATGATGGGCTTGAATTTAATCATTTATGTAAGTCATAGCTCTGTAAATCCTGCAGAGTTTAAACAACATATGCCCTGGCGACTTAACGTCAAAAACCAGGGCGGGTAACCACCCAAATGTAGTCTTATCCTGCACATAATTAGATCACAAGATCCCTTGGCAGTTTATCGCAGGGCGGGTCATAATATCTCACATATAACCATTGACGTGTAACAGGGAGTCACAGATAAGCCTGTTATGAACCATAACTTTGAAACATAACTATAATAATAATATTATACCTGTGATATTGAATTTTCACTGCCGGTTTATGTGACCTGTGCAGTAAGGGTGATAACCCAATCTTTAGAAATCAAGACTTCCAAATGTTTATGATTGTCATATGATGGCGACTTATCATCCAAAGTCAAACCGGGTTAAATAGCAACCACTCATATACACTTTAGATATAATGAAAAGAGCTTCAAATAAAATCCAAAAACTTTTTGCTAAAAGAGACTTCAAAAAATTTGAGGCTTCTGATTCGAATACGATCAGAAAACCGTCCCAAAGGGGTTAAGCTAAGATTCGAATACGATCATATAGCCCCCAGTGGCTTTGGCGTTGCCGATCAAGAGGGTACCGACAGCTATGTTCTCTTTGGTTCGAATACGACCTATGTTTGAACAGGAAGCCCCCAAATGACCTCGAGAGTTGTTTAACGACGCTGATTCGAATATGATCCACGTCGGTTCCCAAAAGGGGTTGAGCTATGATTCGAATACGATCAAGAAGCCCCCTAGTGAGCTCGGAAGTGTGCCGATCAAGAGGGTACCGATAGCTATGTTCTCTTTGGTTCGAATACGACCTATGTTTGAATAGGAAGCCCCCTAGTGATCATGAGAATATTTAATGACTCTAATTCGAATACGATCAGGGTCACACCTAAAGGGTTAAGATAAATTCGAATACGATCAGCTCCCAATGGTCATTAAAGCAGGGTACCTATGTTTGGGTTGTGCTTTGTAACACACTCTTTTTGGTCCCTTTAATTTTTCCTGAGAACTCGAACTTTTGCGAGAGATAAATTCTTTTTGAACCGGAAAAACCGGATATTGAGAGTTTCAAAGCTTTGTGATAAACAATTTACCTTGAACCGGATTTGAGAGCTTCAAAACTTTGTGGCAGATAAATTTCCCTTGAACCGGATTTTAAACCGGATATTTAAGAGCTTCAGTGCTTTGTGGAAGATGTCAAGTCTCTTGAGCCGGATCTAAACCGGAATCCTTCTTTTTAAGCCAGAAATTTTCTTACGGCCTTTAAACTTTTCACCAATATGGCGGTAGCCTCCGGGACCGGGTTATTTTTCTCTCCAATGACCTGGAGTTCTTGAATGCATTGAAACTGACCAATGCTGCCGAGTCATATCATTGTAGCCCCCGAGTCTCAAGGCGACTCGAGGAGTTGGCTTTGAGATTCTCCATATTGACCATAGCATAAGGTGTCGTGGAATTGTCACGGCAGATGTCCTCGGGTTAGGACTTAGTCGTGGAGCCATCGCAATTGGGAAGCTTGAAGGGGTTAAGTGGGACAAGGAACACGAGGGTTTATACTGGTTCGGCCCCTTACGGTGAAGGTAAAAGCCTACGTCCAGTTGTGTTGGTATTAATCAGGGTTTCGATAACCAGGGAGCTAAACAGCTATGCCCGGCTCTCGATCAGATTGTTGTCGCCCCTAAACCGCTGCCGGGTCGTCCCTTTATATAGGGAGGTTGACACCCAGCGGCCCTTAGAGTCCCGGCCGACTCATAAGAGTGTCCGGCTCGGACTCTAAACAATACTTGCCTTATACTACAAGTTCTACTATAACAATAAAGATTGTACTACGGGCTTTAAGCCATATCCGGGTCTCAGCCCATCTCTGGCCCATTATCTTGGAACTTGGCTCCGGGCTTCTGGCAATGACCCTACAAGTAACCCGGCCCTCCTGGCGGGTGACTCTAAGGTCTATATCCTCAACATTAGGCCCCAGATTGACTTGAGCCGGCTCGTGTCAATCTTCAACTCTGCCGACAGAAAAAATCTCCGGCTTACCGTTCGTGTGAAGGCCATAACCCGAAGTGACGTCATTCTCCGGACTCCGGATAATCCGCCGTGACGTTATCCTCCATTAAGTCCGTTTTTTACTCCGCCAGATCCACAACGGATCTCTGCTTTTACTGTCTTTGCGAAAATCGATGCGCCGTGAGGGGGAGATAACCACGTCGTGGTCTCCTTGAATCTCGCGCCCACTTATGACTTACCTTATAAATAGGCCGGCCCGGCACTCTCTTCTCACACTCTCCTTCTTCCTCGCACTGTCGTTCCTCTGCCCGAGCTTCTGCCGCCGCCGCCGCCGTCGCGCCCCTGATCTTCATCGACCCGGCCGCTGCATCACCCTGACCCGGACCAGATAACGGCGGCGACCTTCGCTCTTCCTCAACTCCGGTGAGTCTTTTCTGCCTTGCTAGAACAGATCTGTGGTAGGGTTCCTCCCGTTCTTCGTGTTCGTCACCTTTGCTCAAAAACTCGGCAGTCCTCGTCACCACTATAGTCGGTTGATCTTTATCCTTGCGTAAAACCACTGCGGTAGACGTTCGGAACTCATTTCATCTGCAAGAAATCCTCTTTTTACTGCATAAGAACTGTGTTCAACCTCAAGAACTTCTCCTGCCTCTGTTTTTTAGGTCTAGAAAATTTTCTCTGCTCCGACTATTTTGATCCAAAAAAGTCACGGTAGTATGTGAAACCTGTTTACCACACTTAGTAAAAACGCAACCATTGAATCTCGGCGGCTTACATGTCCGGTTTAAAGAGAACCATGCTCTGTAAAATCCTCCGACTTAACTGCAGTAAGCCGTAGATGACCAACTTAACCTGAAAGCCCCGACAGCTTAGTTAACCCACCATATCAATATATATCATTAGTCCCCTTCATAAGCCGTCACTGTAGTTTGAATGATAATCCCCGGCTTATAATTAACCCGGACACTTTTCTCTTCCTCATAGACCACCAACCGTCACCATGCCTCCCAAGGCTCCCATCACTTGCAACTGGATGAAATCCAACGTCACCGAAGAGACCCTGGCCAACTTTGTTAAGTCCGGATATCTGCCCGAGAAGGAAGTGATGTCCTACCGTGCCCCTGACCCGTCCGAAGAAAGACCTCAGCCGAGGGACGGGGAGGTAGTGATCTTTGCAGACCATATGAGCCGGGGCTTCGCACCGCCCGGCTCAAAATTCTTCCGGGACGTGCTCAACTTCTTTGACCTTCGGCCTCAGGATATAGGACCCAATTCCATATCCAACATCTGCAACTTCCAAGTTTTTTGTGAAGTATATCTTGGAGAAGAGCCGAGTCTGCTGCTCTTCAGAGAGCTGTTTTATTTGAACCGCCAAACCGAGTGCGCAAACGGTCCAAGTCTAGAGTTAGGCGGCATCTCCATCCAACGGCGCAGGGACTGTCTATTTCCTTACGCAGAACCGCCAAGTCACCCCAAGGACTGGAACATGACTTGGTTCTACTGCCAAGACACGTCCCCGGCTGATGAGAGCCCGCTGCCCGGCTTTCGCCCAACGCGCCTGGAGCCAACTCATCCATTATCCGACAAACTGACTGCCGCAGAACGCCAGCCTCTGCTTCCAACGATCAACAAGATCAAGGCCCTGCTAGGCAACGGTCTGAACGGAATAGACCTGGTCCGGGTCTGGATCTCATGGCGGGTGATCCCATTGAGCCGCCGCCCCGGCTTAATGTGTGAGTACACCGGGCGAAAGGATGACCCGCAGAGACACAGTCGCAATGATCTTCCAGAAGACATTGCTGAAGAAGAGACCAAGGCTCTGTTAAACGAGAGCCTGGCAGACTGTGGAAGGACCGGGCTAGCCCCGTTCTGCAAGACCAATCCGGCCCCTGCGGTAAACCGCTGACCTTTAACCTTTCAACTTCTTTTACATGCCATCTTGCTAAGAATTCATTACTGTATTTCTCAGGCTGATGATAAATTCTGGCGGGTCAAGTATGACCATGAGGCGGCCAAGAAGGCCAGGAAGGCGAAGAAAGCCGCCAAGAGAGCCGCCCCTCGCAAAAAGGGAAACAGACCCACTGCTTCGGAGCTGCTGCAATTAAGCGATAGCTCCGAGTCAGAGGTAACCCTTAAACCTTTAAACTCTTGCCGTATTTATTATTTGCTGCTGTCCACTTTACCATCATTTTTCTTATTGACAGGATGACACCGGCGCCAGTAACCTGGTGATTGAAGAGGTAACATTACTCCCCTCCGACTCGGAGCCTTTGCCATAGCTGAAAGTTCGAAGGGTAACCCGGAAAGTAAGCTTTTCTCATCCATTAGCTCATCAAGACCCTCAATTTCTTTTGAAGCAGCAGGTTCACGAAAGCCGGCGTCTCACCCGGGCCCGCAAGGACACCGACCTCTCCGCCGGGTTACCCGACGCGACAAGAAAACGTCGCACCGAGGTCTTTTCTCACTTGTACCCTTTTCATCCGTTGGCGGGTGTTATCCGTCAACCGCTTAATTCTTCTGACTCCAATTACCAGGAGACCTCCCCTTCTTCTGGTGACTCCATGCAGTCAAGTCTGCTGGCTTTCAAAACTGCACCCGGGTAATAACAATCATCTCACATTACCTGTCTGTATTTACTCTTTGTATGCCTAACACTTGTCTTTTCAGTGCCCAGGCAAAGCTCACCAAAAGAGCAAAGAAGACCAGGTCAGCCGGAGTGCCGGACTTGCCTGAGCCGGAGACGACGGCTCAAGATCCGCCAGCCACCTCCGAGGCCACCATTCCCATGGATACGGCGCCTGAAGCCCCTGCCCCGACCACCAAGACAACGACCGAAGCGTCAGCTAATCCGGAGGCCTCCGGCTCAACCCCACCGGCTACCGACCCGGACGTGGTAATTACCCGGACGGAGTATGTTGAGCCGGGGATGCCGACCGCTCTGGCCCAATGCTCCGCGAAGGGGGAGCTGTTGCGACCCCACCGGGCGAATCTGGATCTCTCGGGCTACCCCGATTTGAGCATTGGAGAGCTCGTTTCTGGCTACATCAGCCAGGTTCACAAGAGCCGGGACGCGGAGATCGCCATGGTCAATCAGATCCAACAAAAGTCTGAGGTAACCTTCTGCTGTCTTCTTACTTTCCGCATAGTGATCCTTGTCATGCTAGCCCCCAAGTCTATAACTTATACTTGGCATATGTTGTAGACTTAGAGTCCGGCTTACTTATTTGAACCAGCAGTACGTAGATAGACACGTTCAATATGCATTAGCCCCCAAGTGCCAAGTGTCTTTGCTTGGAAAGTGCTTGGGACTTATATAATGACTGTTTAATAACCCGGAAATATATACAGGCTACTGGCAAGAAATTTGAGTCGGACCTTGCGGATCTCAAGAGCCGGTTAAAAACTCAAGAGATGGAGACCCGGAAGGCGAATGCCAAGTTTGTCTCCAGCATCACCGCTCAGGAGAAATTGAAGACTGAATTCGACGCTGAGCGGAAGGCCTGGGCTGAGGAGAAAGCCGCACTGGTGACCCGGGCAGAACAGGCGGAGAAAGCCCTCACTGAGAAGACCGCTGAGCTCTCTGGTCTAAAGCACCAGGTTTCCCAAATGGTGGCTGCTATCTTCGGTAAGTCGCCTCACCGGCTTTCATCAAGTCTGCGCATGTTACAATTCACCCTTGTCACCGGCTTACCTGACCTTTATTAAACAGGTCCCAGGAGTGCCAACCTCAACCAGAGCGTGGTCACCAAGCTAAAGGCCGTGTACACCCTGGTGGAACAACTCTACACCGGGTCACAGCGCGCCTTAGCTGTGGTGGCCCTATCCAATGAGGTGCCAACCCATCTTGCTGAGGTCCTGCGCTGGCTCGCAGTTTTGCCACAGCGAATCCAAGAGCTACGTCGAGCCTCCGCAAGATCCGGAGCAATTGCCGCGCTGAGCCGGGCCAAAGCCTTCCTGCCGGAGCTAGACCCGGCAGACATCGCCCTGGGTTACCCCAGCCTGAAGGAAGACGGCTCCACCTTCGACCAGAAGGATTTTGCGGCATGCGTGAAGGCTGTACGCCCGGTGGCCACCATCATCGGGAACGACACCGACTTAACCAAGTATCAGCCGGGGTACAACGCGGAGAATCAGAGGATTCCAACCCCTCGCTATGAAGCTCTTAGTCTGATTCCTCCGGCTCGCCAACACACCTACGCCCCCGAGATTGACCCGGCCGGGTTAATTGACGAAGAAGCTCAGTTCGAAGCTCTCAGTGGCATCAACTGGAAATCGTCGACCTTCGAAGCCTTGGGATCAGCCGGAGCAGAAGATGAGCCGGGGACTTCGACTCAGCGGGCGTCATAAACCGGCTAGCGGCTCACCAAACAACGCTCCACCCTTGAAACTTTGAAAGATTTTTGTAATAGAATAAGTGCAACAATTTATCTCTGCCGTGCCATCGTGCACGTAATGAATGCTGAAATCCTTTGAAGTCATTCTTTTGATGCTCCTCCGGGTCATAATTATCTTTCGTTCTTCTCAACCTTTAAAAAAGTACCTTCAAGCATCTGCATAGAAAGGTAAATCACAAGTCTCAAGACGGCTTACCACCCTCCGGATTAAATGACCCGGGTAGCATGGTTGGTATCTTAACTCTAATGGACTTGTCTTGATGACATCCAGGATGTTCAATTAACAAGATAACTCCAAAATTAAGCCGGTCAAGCGAAACCCGGCCATGCACACGTTGTCATAATCAGAGTGAACTTTGCGATAAATCGGAACTTAGGGGCTTCCAGTTCGAATACGACCAGAGACCCGGCCCGAAAGGGGTTTAAGCCAAGATTCGGATACGATCATATAGCCCCCAATGGGTGTGGCGATGCCAATCAAGAGGGTACCGACAGCTATGTTCTCTTGGGTTCGAATACGACCCATGTTTGAATAGGAAGCCCCCAAGTGATTCTGAAAATTGTTTAACGACGCTGATTCGAATACGATCCACGTTGGTTCTCAGAGGGGTTACACTATGATTCAAATATGACCAAAGGCAACCTCCCAATGAGCTCGGCACTTTGCCAATCAAATGGGTATCGACAGCTATGTTCTCTTTGGTTCGAATACGACCCATGTTTGAACAGGAAGCCCCCAAGTGATCTTACTGCTTACGGCTAGACTCGAATGCGATCATAAGCCGGATCCTCCTTTCAAATTAGTATGACACGTATATTTGGAGGAGAAAAAAGGACAGAGGTCCTGCTTTATTGCTTATCATAATATATATACGTCTGAGATAAATATGTACACCACAAGAGCCGGTAGCTCAAGTGTAATAAGGCCGAAGCTGAGCGATATTCCACGGCCGACGGGTCTCCTCCTCAGATTTACGCGAATCTTTACGCTCCCGAACATCAATGAGGTAATATGACCCGTTGTGCAAGTTCTTACTGACCACAAAGGGCCCTTCCCAAGGTGGGGATAATTTGTGTGCATCTGTTTGATCCTGGATGAGCCGGAGCACAAGGTCGCCTTCCTGGAAGACCCGGGTTTTGACCCGGCGGCTATGATAACGGCGCAGGTCTTGTTGGTAAATCGCTGAACGGGCAGCTGCCACATCACGCTGTTCATCCAACAAGTCCAGAGCAACTTGGCGCGCCTGTTCATTGTCCGCCTCAACATAAGCCGCCACACGAGGTGAATCGTGACGGATGTCGCTAGGGAGGACCGCTTCTGCCCCATAAACCATGAAGAAAGGCGTGAAGCCAGTAGACCTGTTAGGAGTAGTGTTGATGCTCCATAAGACGGAAAGTCTCATAATAGAGGATGTTGATGCTGCTGCCTCCATCCATGAGTACCTTTGTGAACTTATAGCCTCCCACTTGAGGAGCCACCACTAAGGCCAGGTGGCCCGGGTTATCCACCCGGGGAGGGTGATCCTCCCTACTCCACACTATGGGCTGCTCCGACCACCGTAAGTAGCGTGGAACCGCCGGCTCAACAGCATTAACAGCCCTCTTGTGAAGCTTCTCGTCTCGTTTGCACAAACTAGTGGTGAACACGTGATACTGTCCACCGCTAAGCTGCTTTGGGTTGGTCTGATAGCCCCCTGTTGCTGTTGATGACCCTGACCAGACTGTTGATTAAAGCCCCCTTGACCGTTCTGAGGACCGGAATTTGACCCGCCGCCCGGGCCATGAAAGCCGCTGGCGCCTGAGCCGCCACCCGGACCATTGTAGTTTTTAAAGGCCTTCATGATAGCACAATCCTTCCACAGATGAGTCGCCGGCTTCTCTCTAGAACCGTGTCTCGGACAAGGTTCATTCAACAGCTGTTCCAGAGAAGGTCCTGACCCGCCGCCTCGGGGAGGGGGCCTCCCCTTGCGTCGCTGGTTATTACCTTGAGAGTTGGTGTTGGCTACAAACTCTAGGCTGCCATCGGCCTTGCGCTTGCCTCCTCCTTGGTTCACCGGGCTAAACTGAGGACCTTTGCCGTTGCCGTTCTTCTTTCCCTTCCCTGCCCTTTCATCATCTGAAGGGGGATCCTTGGTACCATCGGAATCGGCGTACTTGACAAGAGCCGCCATCAGTGTACCCATATCAGTACAGTCACGCTTAAGCCGCCCGAGTTTCATCTTTAGGGGCACAAAGCGACAGTTTTGTTCCAACATTAAGACTGCAGAGCCGGCATCCATCTTATCCGATGAATGTATGATCTCCTTGACCCGGCGAACCCAATGGGTCGTGGATTCACCCTCCTGCTGCTTACAGTTAGTCAGATCCACGATTGACATAGATTGCCTGCAGGTATCTTTGAAGTTTTGAATGAACCGGGCTTTCAGCTCAGCCCAAGACCCAATGGAGTTCGGCGGTAACCCTTTCAACCACGTGCGGGCAGTTCCATCTAACATCATGGTGAAATATTTGGCCATGGCCGCCTCACTGACTTCCAGTAATTCCATAGCCATCTCATAACTCTCAATCCAGGCTGCAGGCTGTAAGTCTGCTGTATAGTTAGGCACCTTCCTAGGTCCTTTGAAGTCCTTGGGTAGACGTTCATTATGGATAGCTGGCACCAAACAAGGGACACCCCCGGTTCTGGTAGGGATACCCGCATCAACGGACGTCGTCGGATAAGCCGGGGGGGTCTGGTAAGCCGTCAATTGAGGCGCCTGCTCCGCCTCCTCGCGTGCTTGGTCTGCTACGTAGAAGGCTCCATTATGAGCCGGGCCATGACCAGGGGGCGGGTCATGGCGTCGGACATTACTTGAGCCGGTCGCCGAGACCATGTGCCGGCTGTAACTCGGGCTCTGCCCTGGACGAGGGGTTGAATGGATCCTATCCCGGCTGTAGGAGTACACCTCTTGCTGCGCCAGCGCTGTCTGGAGGAGTTCTCTGACCCGGCGGGTCTCAATAGCCGTCGGAGAGTCGCCATCAACGGGCAAAGCCGCCAGCCGTGCCGCTGCGGCGACCATGTTCTCCAGCGGGTTATTATAATGGCCCGGGGGTATTGGCACATACTGAGGCGGGGCGGGGGGCCCCTGGGGAGGCCCCATCACTCGTGGTTGAATAAGGGGTCCAGATCCGGGTGCTACGACCCCCGGCGGGTGACTAGACCCTGCACCCGGTGTGTTGAAGAGGTTGCGCGGATCGTAAACCGGCGGGAGTCGAGATTGAGCCTTTTGATGCCTCCTTCTCATGACCTCATTGGCCGCGTTCTGATCCATCGTGAGTTGGAAGGACTGCGCCTGAATCAGCTGAGTCCGGGCATCGAGAGCCGCCCGCTCCGCAGCCAGTCTGATCCCTTCCGCTGCAAGGTCCTCTTTAGCTTTTATCAGATCCAATTTTAGCTGTGCCACCGCCGTATTATGCTGAACTTGATCCGCCGGGTCGACCGTTGCGGTTAACAGGGCCGTCATCTTATCCGTGAGATCCATCAACACCTGAGCCGGGGAAGGCACCGGGTTTTCCGATCCGGAAGCGGGGTTCTGAACAGGCTGCGCACTAGCCATAAAAACTCCAACCTAACTTGGCGGCTCAAAAAGGTCCGGAATACTGCTGCCATCGGAATAACTCATGAGCCTGCCATCTTGAAGTTCGTACAACGAGTTTGACTCATCAGCGGCCGACTCGCCGTCAGAGCCGGCGGCCGCCTCATCCCCAGACCCAGATGGATCAGAGGGCCCTCCATGGATGCATCCCACAAAAGCGCGCTTTAAGGCAGGCCGGGCCCGGGCGGGTCGTGCGCGCTGAGCCATTTCGATGAGACCGGCGCGGAGATCCGGCTCGGGGCCCGGCTCTCCAATCTTGCCGATGAAGACATGAATTCCACCGAAGGGGACCCGGTACCCGTACTCCACTGAGCCGGCGTCGGGGCCCCAGTCCGCATCGTCGATGTAGAGCTTGCCGCGACGACTCTTGGTCATCCGGCCCACAGCGTATCCCTTGAGCCCTTCAGAGCTGCCCTTCAAGCACTCAAATCCACCGTGCGCCAGCCCCACGGTGGGCGCCAACTGTCGTGGAATTGTCACGGCAGATGTCCTCGGGTTAGGACTTAGTCGTGGAGCCATCGCAATTGGGAAGCTTGAAGGGGTTAAGTGGGACAAGGAACACGAGGGTTTATACTGGTTCGGCCCCTTACAGTGAAGGTAAAAGCCTACGTCCAGTTGTGTTGGTATTAATCAGGGTTTCGATAACCAGGGAGCTAAACAGCTATGTCCGGCTCTCGATCAGATTGTTGTCGCCCCTAAACCGCTGCCGGGTCGTCCCTTTATATAGGGAGGTTGACACCCAGCGGCCCTTAGAGTCCCGGCCGACTTATAAGAGTGTCCGGCTCGGACTCTAAACAATACTTGCCTTATACTACAAGTTCTACTATAACAATAAAGATTGTACTACGGGCTTTAAGCCATATTCGGGTCTCAGCCCATCTCTGGCCCATTATCTTGGAACTTGGCTCCGGGCTTCTGGCAATGACCCTACAAGTAACCCGGCCCTCCTGGCGGGTGACTCCAAGGTCTATATCCTCAACATAAGGTGTATATCATTGGTGTTGATAGCGCGATGTGAATCCAGAGAAGGTTGAGGTGACTGCGGCGGGTTATAAATGATCCTCTATGAGCTGTGTCAGCAACTCGGCCAATGGTCCCTTCCAACTGGCTGTTTGAAGTTAACCAAACTTTAGTGGCGACGACTTGTGTGCGTGCCCATTGAGCCATCCAGTGCAGACGGCGGCTGATAATACATGATAATTTGCCGCCAATTTGTTGGAAGACAACCGGGCTTCCCGAGCAGTGACTTACTCATACTCAATAAACAGCTCATGTAGACAGGTGCGGCCCGGTGTGTTGATGTAGACCAGGCCACGACAGACGGATGGTAAAGACGACCGCAACATCTGAGACGACACAGACAGATGAACCAGCCGTGGCGTTGTAAGCCGGTGCGGACGGGCAAGTTGTCCTCCAATTTGTTGTAAGCCGGCGTGGTCGGGAGAGACGGCCACGACGTTGTAAGCCGGTGCGGTCACGAGAGACGGCCACAGCGTTGTAGCCGGTGCGTGTCACGACTGGTTTTTCAATAAAATATTTATTGAGAGACCAATCCCTTTTACGGACCAGTAAAGAAGAATTCCTTCTCACTGGTAGACAATATCTTGGTCACAGAAGAAAACTACCAGGAGTACTGAATATAATACAAGGTTGAGCGGGGACTGCTCAACAATTTATTACATGCACGCCGATAAAACATAACGGCGGATAGGGTGGCATAACTACTAACTCACGATAACAACGGTGGTGGAAATATCACAGCGAAGCGGGTGATATGATTCCTGAAAACTACAGCTCTTCGAGCGTCGGGGTGAGGCTCGAGGAGATTTATTGTGGGTGGCGGAAGCGTATATGATACAAGTGACCAATATCCAGGATCGCACGGGACTGACTGGGATTCCTCTAGGCGTCGGACTCACTATCAAACTCTTCATCCAAGAGTTCGCCTTCGTCAACATCTGGCCAAATCAACAAGCCAGGTGAGTACTATGAAAGTACTTGCAAGACAGTTCGGACATGAGATATAACCAATGTAAACATGAAGCATATGAACAGATTAACAAGTGCATTCAGACATAGAGACAATAATGCATGGGAAATAACAGAGAAGTCGGGTGGTAGTCCTCCCGAAATCCCAAAATAAATACTGGGTGCCAAACGAGGGTCTGAATGACTCCTCGAGAGGAAAATGCAAGAATAACAATGCCGCAGTCGGGTGTCAGGGCGACACCACAAAAAGGGCTTATAATAGAAAATAAAAGATAGTGCGTGCCACAGTCGGACGTCTGAGCGACATCACATAAAGGCTTATATTGAAAGTAAAAGACAAACATGACATAGTCGGACGTCTGAGCGACATCACATAAAGGGCTTATATTGAAAGTAAATAACAAGAGTGCCACAGTCGGACGTCTGAGCGACAGCACATAAAGGGCTTATATTCATAACTTAGTAGCTCATGAATTTTAAATCATATCAAGAGAAAAATCAGGCATGAGATAAACAATAGGGTTAGTCCATCCACAGGAATAACGTTCAGCCAAGTTTAGTACTCACGCTCGCTTGCCGGAAAGAAAAATATATTCCACGAGGTTATGACATAGACATGGATACGCTGATTACGTTACTTGACCATGGATACGATGACTCGGAAGGATTTGACTCTGCAGAGTTTGTACATTAACCACAGCCAACGGATTTCTGTAGTCATGGGGACTAGTTCCGTTTACGGTGTTTTGGAAGAAACACATCTAACCAGTACACACCCATTCAACATTCCGAAGCCAGGAATCACCCTCGGCAACGTTCAAGAAAAACCTTGAGACGGGGAGGCTACAACCTCGCGTAGCATGGGATCAAATTTATATACGCGCGCTCTAAGGGGTGCCCCCCTCTCGGTCCCAACCGGAAACACCCATGCCCCCTGACCGGATGACTGGCTTTAATCTAGGGCCATGGAACCCTCATCCCGGCCCCTCTATTTGGTGTGTACATGGAAAGAGGTTACCAACTTACTAAACCACATTCTTGGCAGAAAACATGTGGCGGCACGGAAAGGGGAAAAACGATAACGTGACTCAATCCACGTTAACGTCGGAGTTTTATCGGATAACATAAGGCTGGCATGCTACAACAATACCACCTCACTGCCTTTCATGTCACCACATGACTAGGCCATCTCTCATCAGAGATCACGGTAACTTTGGAGCACGCGGATAGTTGCCTTACATGCAACGAGATGCTCACCGATACTCATATGTCATGCACAAACCATTCAAGCAAACATGCAAAACACCCGTCATATCAAAGGTTCAAACATGCTTGCCTGGTCCGGAGAAGTCGGAGTCTAGTTCGGCGAAGTTCGCGGCTCCGTCACCTCTCCCGGAACCTACGGTATAGCGAAAAATGCATACTAACGTGAAAACCAAAGCGTGCATAAAATTTGTTCCCAATTTTTTTCAAATAAATCCCATAAAAACTAGATAAAATTATAAGACTGTCAGAAAAAGAATTACTCAAAAATCACTTTTCATTAAAAAGTTATAAGGGTTTCTGTCCAGGGACTCATCTGTAATGAAATAGAAAAGTAACAGGGACTTAACTGAGAAAACAGAAAACGGTTCGAATAGAAACGTGCCAGCTCACAGAGAAAACGTACTCTACCCGAAGGCGCCAACAGAAAACGCTTCGAGGGTGAAAGAAGAGAGGCTGACGTGGGGGGTCCACATGTCAGGTTTGAAAAAGTTCGCCGGCGCCTGAAGACTGCGGTGGTCGCCGGCGTCGAACCACGGCGTCAACCCATGTATATAAGGGGATGACCCGGCTTAGGGCAAGAGACAACAAATCGAGAGCCAGGCAAAGCGTATTCTCTCCCTGGTAATCAAAACCCTAGCAATACCACCTCAAACTGGATTAGGCTTTACCCTCACCGCAAGGGGCCGAACCAGTATAAACTCCTCGTGTCCTTTGTCCCGTTTAACCCCTTTAAGCTAACTACGTCGCAATGGCTCCATGTCTAAGTCCTTTCACTAAGACATCTGCCGTGACAATTCCACGACACGTAGGGTCCGCACGCTTAACGTTTGGTGACGATCGGTATTATGAGTTTCTGTGTTTTGATGTACCGAAGGTAGTTTGGAGTCCTGGATATGATCACGGACATGACGAGGAGTCTCGAAATGGTCGAGGCATAAAGATCGATATATTGGAAGCCTATATTTGGACATCGGAATGGTTCCGGATGAGTTCGGGCATTTACCGGAGTACCGGGAGGTTACCGGAACCCCCCGGAAGGTATATTGGCCTTATTGGGCCAAGGTGGAAGAGAGGAGGAGGCGGCCAAGGTGGGGGCGCCCCCCAAGCCCAACCCGAATTGGGAGGGGGGGCCGGCCCCCTTTCCTTCTTCCCTCTCTCCCCTTCCTTCCTCTCAAGTCCAACTAAGAAGGGGGGAATCCTACTCCCGGTGGGAGTAGGACTCCTCCAGGGCGCGCCATAGAGGGCCGGCCCTCCCCCCTCCTCCACTCCTTTATATACGGGGGAGGGGGCACCCCATAGACACACAAGTTTATCATAGATCATTGTCTTAGCCGTGTGTGGTGCCCCCCTCCAGAATAATCCACCTCGGTCATATCGTTGCAGTGTTAGGCGAAGCCCTGCGCCGGTAACTTCATCATCACCGTCATCACACCGTCGTGCTGATGAAGCTCTCCCTCGACACTCAGCTGAATCAAGAGTTTGTGGGACGTCACCGAGCTGAATGTGTGCAGATCGCGGAGGTGCCGTACTTTCGGTGCTAGGATCGGTTGGATCGCGAAGACGTTCGACTACATCAACCGCGTCACTTGACGCTTCCGCTTACGGTCTACGAGGGTACGTAGACAACACTCTCCCGCTTGTTGCTGTGCATCACATAGATCTTGCGTGATTGTAGGGATTTTTTTGAAATTACTGCGTTCCCCAACAGTGGCATCCGAGCCAGGTTTATGCGTAGATGTTATATGCACGAGTAGAACACAAATGAGTTGTGGGCGATAATAGTCATACTGCTTACTAGCATGTCATACTTTGATTCGGCGGTATTGTTGGATGAAGCGGCTCGGAACGACATTATGCGTACGCTTACGCGAGACTGGTTCTACTGACGTGCTTTGCACATAGGTGGCTGGCGGGTGTGAGTTTCTCCAACTTTAGTTGAATCGAGTGTGGCTACGCCCGGTCCTTGTTGAAGGTTAAAACATCACATACTTGACGAAAAATCGTTGTGGTTTTTAATGCGTAGGTAAGAACAGTTCTTGCTAAGCCCGTAGCAGCCACGTAAAACTTGCAACAACAAAGTAGAGGACGTCTAACTTGTTTTTGCAGGGCATGTTGTGATGTGATATGGTCAAGACGTGATGCTATATTTTATTGTATGAGATGATCATGTTTTGTAACCGAGTTATCGGCAACTGGCAGGAGCCATATGGTTGTTGCTTTATTGTATGAAATGCAATCGCCATGTAATTGCTTTACTTTATCACTAAGCGGTAGCTATAGTCGTGGAAGCAACAATTGGCGAGACAACAACGATGCTACGATGAAGATCAAGGTGTCGCGCCGGTGATGATGGTGATCATGACGGTGCTTTGGAGATGCAGATCAAAGGCACAAGATGATGATGGCCATATCATATCACTTATATTGATTGCATGTGATGTTTATCCTTTATGCATCTTATTTTGCTTGATTGACGGTAGCATTATAAGATGATCTCCCACTAAATTTCAAGGTACAAGTGTGCTCCCTAAGTATGCACCATTGCTACAGTTCGTCATGCCGAGACACCACGTGATGATCGGGTGTGATAAGCTCTACGTTCACATACAAAGGGTGCAAGCCAGTTTTGCACACGCAGAATACTCGGGTTAAACTTGACGAGCCTAGCATATGCAGACATGGCCTCGGAACACTGAGATCGAATGATCGAGCGTGAATCATATAGTAGTTATTATCAACATAGTGATGTTCACCATTGAAAACTACTCCATTTCACGTGATGATCGGACATGGTTTAGTTGATTTGGATCACATGATCACTTAGATGATTAGAGGGATGTCTATCTAAGTGGGAGTTCTTAAGTAATATGATTAATTGAACTTTAATTTATCATGAACTTAGTACCTGATAGTATTTTGCATGTCTATGTTGTTGTAGATCAATGGCCTGTGCTACTGTTCCTTTGAATTTTAATGCGTTCCTTGAGAAAGCTAAGTTGAAAGATGATGGTAGCAACTACACGGACTGGGTCCATAACTTGAGGATTATCCTCATTGCTGCACAAAAGAATTACATCCTGGAAGCACCGCTAGGTGTACCACCCGCGCCAGCAACTGCGGACATTGTGAATGCCTGGCAGTCGCGTGTTGATGACTACTCGATAGTTCAGTGTGCCATGCTTTACGGCTTAGAACCGGGACTTCAACGACGTTTTGAACGTCATGGAGCATATGAGATGTTCCAGGAATTGAAGTTAATATTTCAAGCAAATTCCCGGATTGAGAGATATGAAGTCTCCAATAAGTTCTACAGCCGCAAAATGGAGGAGAATAGTTCAGTCAGTGAACATATACTCAAAATGTATGGGTAAAACAACCACTTCATTCAGCTGGGAGTTAATCTTCCTGATGATAGTGTCATTGACATGATTCTTCAATCATTGCCACCAAGCTACAAGAGCTTCGTGATGAACTATAATATGCAAGGGATGAACAAGACAATTCCCGAGCTCTTCACAATGCTAAAGGCTGCGGAGGTAGAAATCAAGAAAGAGCATAAAGTGTTGATGGTTAACAAGACCACCAGTTTCAAGAAGGGTAAAGGGAAGAAGGGGAAATTCAAGAAGAACGGCAAGCAAGTTGCTGCTCAAGAGAAGAAACCCAAGTCTGGACCTAAGCCTGACACTGAGTGCTTCTACTGCAAAGGGACTGGTCACTGGAAGCGGAACTGCCCCAAGTATTTGGCGAATAAGAAGGATGGCAAAGTGAAAGGTATATTTGATATACACGTTATTGATGTGTACCTTACTAATGCTCGCAGTAGCGCCTGGGTATTTGATACTGGTTCTGTTGCTAATATTTGCAACTCGAAACAGGGGCTACGGATCAAGCGAAGATTGGCTAAGGATGAGGTGACGATGCGCGTGGGAAATGGTTCCAAAGTTGATGTGATCTCTGTCGGCACGCTACCTCTACATCTACCTTCATGGTGCCAGCGTTAAGCATGAACATTATATCTGGATCTTGTTTGATGCGAGACAGTTATTCATTTCAATCAGAGAATAATGGTTGTTCTATTTATATGAGTAATATCTTTAATGGTCATGCACCCTTGAAGAGTGGTCTGTTTTTATTGAATCTCGATAGTAGTGATACACATATTCATAATATTGAAGCTAAAAGATGCAGAATTGATAATGATAGTGCAACTTATTTGTGGCACTGCCGTTTGGGTCATATTGGTGTAAAGCGCATGAAGAAACTCCATACTGATGGACTTTTGGAATCACTTGATTATGAATCACTTGGTACTTGCGAACCATGCCTCATGGGCAAGATGACTAAAACGCTGTTCTTTGGAACAATGGAGCGAGCAACTGATTTGTTGGAAATCATACATACTGATGTGTGTGGTCCGATGAATATTGAGGCTCGCGACGGGTATCGTTATTTTCTCACCTTCACAAATGATTTGAGCAGATATGGGTATATCTTCTTAATGAAACATAAGTCTGAAATATTTGAAAAGTTCAAAGAATTTCAGAGTGAAGTGGAAAATCATCGTAACAAGAAAATAAAGTTTCTGCGATCTGATCGTGGAGGAGAATATTTGAGTTACGAGTTTGGTCTTCATTTGAACGGTGGAGCTGTTAGTTGGTGCAGTTCCAAGAAAAGCATCATGGTGGGATCTACGTGTGAAGCGGAGTACATAGCTGCTTCGGAAGTAGCAAATGAAGGAGTCTGGATGAAGGAGTTCATATCCGATCTAGGTGTCATACAATAACAATCTCTTGTTATGTTGAGATTGTTATTGTTTCTTTCCGCTTCCTTGCATATGCTAGTTTTTGCTTGCTATTATAATTTGTTTGCCTATAAGATGCCTATGCATAGGAAGTATGTTAGACTTAGATGTGTTTGTCACGTGTTTCATGATGCTCTCTTTGTGCTTCAATTATTGTCTTTCTTGCGAGCATCATTATAATTATCAATGCCTAGCTAAAAGGCTTTAAAGAAAAGCGCTTGTTGGGAGACAACCCAATATATTTCCATTCTGTCATTCAATAAATAATCCATCTACATTCTGTTTGGATGTGGTTTCATGTTTTAATTAGTGTTTGTGCCAAGTTAAACCTATAGGATCTTCTTGGATAATAGTTATTCGATCTTGCTGTAATTTCCAGAAACTTTCTGTTCACGAAAAAAAATTGTTAAAAATCACCAGAACGTGATAAAATAGTTATTCCAATTGCTAATAATCAATAAACAAATTTCCTAGGTCGTCCTATTTTGGCTGATTTTTTGGAGTTCCAGAAGTTTGCGTTAGTTACAGATTATTACAGACTGTTCTGTTTTTGACAGATTCTGTTTTTCGTGTGTTGTTTGCTTATTTTGATGAATCTATGGCTAGTAAAATAATTTATAATCCATAGAGAAATTGGAATATAGTAGGTTTAACACCAATATAAATAAATAATGAGTTCATTACAGTACCTTAAGTAGTTCTTTGTTTTCTTTCTCTAACGGAGCTCACGAGATTTCTGTTGAGTTTTGTGTTGTGAAGTTTTCAAGTTTTGGGTGAATTCTTTTGATGGATTATGGAACAAGGAGTGGCAAGAGCCTAAGCTTGGGGATGCCCATGGCACCCCCAAGATAATCCAAGGACACCAAAAAGTCAAAGCTTGGGGATGCCCCAGAAGGCATCCCCTCTTTCGTCCACTTCCATTGGTAATTTACTTGGAGCTATATTTTTATTCACCACATGATATGTGTTTTGCTTGGAGCGTCTTGTATTATTTGTGTCTTTGCTTGTTAGTTTACCACAATCATCCTTTCTGTACACACCTTTTGAGAGAGTCATACATGAATTGGAATTTGTTAGAATACTCTATGTGCTTCACTTATATCTTTTGAGCTTGATAGTTTTGCTCATAGTGCTTCACTTATATCTTTTGAGCGTGATAATTTTTGCTCTAGTGCTTCACTTATATCTTTTAGAGCACGGTGGTGGATTTGTTTTAAAGAAACTATTGATCTCTCATGCTTCACTTAGATTATTTTTAGAGTCGTTAATAGCATGGTAATTTGCTTAATGTTAATATACTTGGTACTCAAGATATGTGAAACTTTCTTTTGAGTGAATTGAATACTAAGATAAGTTTGATGCTTAATAATTGTTTTGAGATATGGAAGTGATAATATTAAAGTCATGCTAGTTGAGTAGTTGTGAATTTAAAGAATACTTGTGTTGAAGTTTGTGATTCCCGTAGCATGCACGTATGGTGAACCGTTATGTGATGAACTCGGAGCATGATTTATTTATTTATTATCTTCCTTATGACTGGCGGTCGGGGACGAGCGATGGTCTTTTCCTACCAATCTATCCCCCTAGGAGCATGCGCGTAATACTTTGCTTTGATAACTTCTAGATTTTTGCAATAAGTATATGAGTTCTTTATGACTAATGTTGAGTCCATGGATTATACGCACTTTTTCCCATCCTTCCACCATTGCTAGCCTCTCTAGTACCGCGCACTTTTCGCAGGTATCATACACCCACCATATACCTTCCTCAAAACAGCCACCATACCTACCTACTATGGCATTTCCATAGCTATTCCGAGATATATTGCCATGCAACTTTCCACCGTTCCGTTTATTATGACACGCTCCATCATTGTCATATTGCTAGCATGATCATGTAGTTGACATCGTATTTGTGGCAAAGCCACCATTCATAATTCTTTCATACATGTCACTCATGATTCATTGCATATCCCGGTATACCGCCGGAGGCATTCATATAGAGTCATACTTTGTTCTAAGTATCGAGTTGTAATTGTTGAGTTGTAAGAAAAATAAAAGTGTGATGATCATCATTATTAGAGCATTGTCCCAAGTTAGGAAAGGATGATGGAGATTATGATTCCCCCACAAGTCGGGATGAGACTCCGGACGAAAATAAAAAAAAAAGAGAAAAGAGGCCATAAAAAAAGAGAAAAGGCCCAAATAAAAAAATGAGAGAAAAAGAGAGACGGGACAATGCTACTATCCTTTTACCACACTTGTGCTTCAAAGTAGCACCATGATCTTCATGATAGAGAGTCTCTCATTTTGTCACTTTCATATACTAGTGGGAATTTTTCATTATAAGAACTTGGCTTGTATATTCCAATGATGGGCTTCCTCAAAATGCCCTAGGTCTTCGTGAGCAAGCAAGTTGGATGCACACCCACTTAGTTTCTTTTGTAGAGCTTTCATATACTTATAGCTCTAGTGCATCCGTTGCATGGCAATCCCTACTCACTCACATTGATATCTCTCAATGGGCATCTCCATAGCCCGTTGATACGCCTAGTTGATGTGAGACTATCTTCCCTCTTTTTGTCTTCTCCACAACCACCATTCTATTCCACATATAGTGCTATATCCATGGCTCACGCTCATGTATTGCGTGAAGAATGAAAAAGTTTTGAGAATGTTAAATTATGAAACAATTGCTTGGCTTGTCATCGGGGTTGTGCATGATTTAAATATTTTGTGTGGGGAAGATGGAGCATAGCCAGACCATATGACTTTGTAGGGATAACTTTCTTTGGCCATGTTATTTTGAGAAGACATGATTGCTTTGATTAGTATGCTTGAAGTATTATTATTTTTTATGTCAATATGAACTTTTGTGTTGAATCTTTCGGATCTGAATATTCATATCACAATTAAGAAGATTTACATTGAAATTATGCCAAAGTATCACTCCGCATCAAAAATTCTTTTTTATCATTTACCTACTCGAGGACGAGCAGGAATTAAGCTTGGGGATGCCTGATACGTCTCCAACGTATCTATAATTTTTGATTGCTCCATGCTACTTTATCTACTATTTTGGACCATATTGGGCTTTATTTTCCACTTTTATATTATTTTTGGGACTAACCTATTAACCGGAGGCCCAGCCCAGAATTGCTGTTTTTTGCCTATTTCAGTGTTTCGAAGAAACGGAATATCAAACGGAGTCCAAACGGAATGAAACCTTCGGGAACGTGATTTTCTCATCGGATAAGATCGAGGAGACTTGGACCCTACGTCAAGCAACCAACAGGGAAGCCACGAGGTAGGGGGGCGCGCCCTCCCCCTGGGCGCGCCTCCCACCCTCGTGGGCCCCCTGTTGCTCCACCGACGTACCTCTTCCTCCTATATATACCTACGTACCCCCGACAGATCAGAACAGGAGCCAAAAACCTAATTCCACCGCCGCAACTTTCTGTATCCACGAGATCCCATCTTGGGGCCTGTTCCGGAGCTCCGCCGGAGAGGGCATCCACCACGGAGGGCTTCTACATCAACACCATAGCCCCTCCGATGAAGTGTGAGTAGTTTACTTCAGACCTTCGTGTCCATAGCTAGTAGCTAGATGGCTTCTTCTCTCTTTTTGGATCTCAACACAATGTTCTCCCCCTCTCTTGTGGAGATCTATTCGATGTAATCTTCTTTTTGCGGTGTGTTTGTTGAGACCGATGAATTGTGGGTTTATGATCCAGTATTATCTATGGAAAATATTCGATTCTTCTCTGAATTCTTTTATGTATGATTGAGTTATCTTTGCAAGTCTTTTCGAATTATCCTTTTGGTTTGGCCAACTAGATTGGTAGTTCTTGCAATGGGAGAAGTGCTTAGCTTTGGGTTCAATCTTGCGGTGTCCTTACCCAGTGACAGAAGGGGTTGCAAGGCACGTATTGTATTGTTGCCATCGAGGATAACAAGATGGGGTTTTTATGATATTGCATGAATTTATCCCTCTACATCATGTCATCTTGCTTAAGGCGTTACTCTGTTTTTAACTTAATACTCTAGATGCATGCTGGATAGCGGTCGATGAGTGGAGTAATAGTAGTAGATGCAGAATCGTTTCGATCTACTTGTCTCGGACATGATGCCTATATACATGATCATTGCCTAGATATACTCATAACTATGCTCAATTCTATCAATTGCTCAACAGTAATTTGTTCACCCACCGTAGAATATCTATGCTCTTGAGAGAAGCCACTAGTGAAACCTATGGCCCCTGGGTCTATTCTCATCATATCAATCTCTATCACTTTATTTACTTGCTTTGTTTTTACTTTGCCTTTACTTTTTACTTTGCATCTATCTATCAAAAATACCAGAAATATTATTTATCATCTCTATCATATCTCACCCTCGTAAGTGACCGTGAAGGGATTGACAACCCCTAAGCGTTGGTTGCGAGTAGCTATCATTTTGTGTAGGTATGAGGGACTTGTGAGTGGTCTCCTACTGGATTGATACCTTGGTTCTCAAAAACTGAGGGAAATACTTACGCTACTTTGCTGCATCATCCTCTCCTCTTCGGGGAAATCCAACGCAGTGCTCAAGAGGTAGCAAGGTCCGCGGCCGCCAGGAGAAGGAGCAGGCGATGAAGGCTCGGGAGGCTGCCGTGAAGGACCGGGACGCCGAGCTTGATGACCGCCGTGGCCGGTTGGAGACGCTGGAGCAGGCGCTGAAGGCGGAGAGGACCGAGCTAGACAGCAAGGCGAAGGTCCTGGCCGAGGATCGAGTGGCCTTCGCCAAGCTGGAGGAGAAAGCTCGCGCCGTGCTGAAGATGCTCTATGAGGGCGGCTTGGAGAAGCCGTTGGCTGGTGCAGAGGATGGTCCTGCCGAGCTGCTTCCCTTCCTGGTCCGTGCGCTTGAAGATGTCGCAGACGGCCTCGGTCCCACGGCCGAGGCCGAGGCGCGTGCCCTGGCTTCTGCGGTGCTGACGCGTATCCTCAGCCGCGTGTACCTGCGCGACCCCAACGTTGACCTCGACAGGCTGCTGGAACCCGTGAGCGGCGACCGTGCCGCCGCTGCTGCTGAGGCCGTGAAAGGCCAAGCCGAGGCTTTTCTGGGGAGGTTCCGCGCCTTCAGCACCTTGCCCGGGCGCGATGCCGCCAGCTCCGCGGCCTCAGGAGGCGGAGCCGCCCAGCGTGACTCCACCACAGGCGGCGGCACCACTGGAAAGTGATCCCTTCGCGGCTTCTGTCCTGTTTTTACTCCTGCAACATGCACCATGCCTCACGGAGGCGTTTAAACTTGTGTTTGGCGTTGTGAAACAATCTATGGCTTGTAATATTTGCTTTTGAATTCCCTGGAATTTGCATTTCTCCCTCCTATTTGCTTGTGTTCTACGTCGGCAGGGCCCGGCCCCGCGCATACCTCAACCGCCGTTAGCCCCGACCGGAAACCAGGACGGGACTAAGGAGTGAAGGGCTACGTGGCAAGTTAGGCTCCTGAGTCGCGATGCTCAGGAGTCCCCCTTGACGCGCGAACAGCAAGTAGGGAAGGGGGGCATAGGAGTGGATTTGTCATTCTACGTCGGCAGGGCCCGGCCCCGCGCATACCTCAACCGCCGTTAGCCCCGACCGGAAACCTGGACGGGACCAAGGAGTGAGGGGCTACGTGACCAGTTAGGCTCCTGAGTCGCGATGCTCAGGAGTCCCCCTTGACGTTCAAACGAGTTTTCATACCTTGGCTCCGCTCGGGGAGGGGCGCGCGACGACCAGGTCCGAGGGACCTGGCTGGGTGGCGTGCGCTCGGCCGTAGCCCCCGTGTCCAGCCCCCTCGCGCGGCACTCCCGGGGGAAGGCGTTGCGACGGTGCCGGACACTGAGCTCTGGGCTCCCTGAGGTTGGTACGGCCGTGGGCCGCCCTCAGTTTTTTATCACTAGCGCGGAGCATAGCGCTTCCGTATGTGTACGGGCATAGCTGCTCCTCGGCAGTGTCGTCAGCCAGCGCGGAGCATGGTGCTTCCACTGGTACGTGGTCGGGGGCTCCCCTCCGGGAGGAGCCTTCGGGGCGTGTAGAGCCCCGCCCTGACACGTGGCCGGCACGGTAGGGCTAGGAGAGGTGTATCTGGGCACCCGTGAGCCAGCGCGGGACTCACGAGGCCCTACCTCGAGGCGGGTTGTGCCTGGCTCTGGGCCTTATCAATGGTGTGTTCCTGCAAGGTGGTTAGAATGCAAATGCTCTACGTCCTCGGGTCCCAGCCCTCGAGCGAGCTCATCCGCCGCTGGTATGACAGGTCGCGATGCCGTGGGTCAATGCCGGGGGTGAGGGCTGGAGAGCCAGTAAGAGCCCATGAGTCACGATGCTCAGGTACCCCCCCTTTAACGTGCAAGCACTTCGCATTGAGGCCCGTGGTAGGCGGTAGGTGATGATCGCAAGCAGGTTAAGCATGTAAGGCAAATCAGCTTAGATAGATGCAGGAAAGATAGACGCCACTGGGTCTGGCCCGAGCGGCTTGGGGATGATGCAGCCTGAGGGGCGCCCCCAACAAGATAGGTAAAGAGCATAAGCAAAACGGATACATGCCGCAGGGACGGACCCACGCGACCTAGGAATGATGCAGCCCTGAGGGTGCTGCCAGCTAAAATGAAACTCGAAAGATGTCACCTGGTGTCATTGTAGAGCAAGTGTTGGAGTAGCTAACGATGCGCGGTGAAGAAGTTGACCCTTACGAGCCACCGGAGCCCTGAGCCTCGGGAGGCTCTGGGGGGCCAGGCGGTTCCCTGAGGACCGCCTCCATCTCCGTCAGGACCGCGTTACGCCCGGCCTCCCGAGCTTCTAGGATGCTCCGCACCAGGCACTGGTGTGTTGCAGCCGCGTTCGGCAGGCCGAAAGGCATGCGAACGTAGCTGTGAGGTGGACCCTCGCAACGCCCCACGCGTGAAGGCCAGAGGCGCTCCTGAGACGTGGCTCGATTGAGCCCCGGCACGTCGATGCAGATGCGCAGCCCGCCATCCTCGCCTGGATGGGGGGCCATGCCGGGCAAGCGGCGGCTGCCGCGCATGACTCTCGACTCCTGTAGCTCCTGAGTGTTTCTCGCGATGAACTCCTGAGGATTTGGCCCTCCTTGCCCCATACCTTCCTGAGGGAAACGTGCCTTGAAGCACGCCTCCAAGTGGTGCCCGAGCGCCTCCCTCGTGACCTTGGCAAAGTCAGTGGCTCTCCAAGAAAGAGCCCCCGAGCCCTGCCCGAGGAGGGCGCCGGGCGCGCCTTCCTATGCGACAGAGGGCAGCGCCCCCTGAACGGGCGCGAATCCTGACGCAACGCCTCCGGAGGCACCCGCCTCCTGATGGCTTGGGCCAGGCAAAGCCTTCTTCTTCTTAGGGACTGCCTCGGGAAGCCTTCCGCTCCTGTGATCTGGGTCTTCGATTGCTGCAGCTTGGAAGGCACACTCAAGAGAACATACCGCATCCCTTTCTTCACAGGGTACTGTGATGACTCCACTGCTTCCTGGCATCTTGAGGACATTGTAGCCGTGGTGAGTCACTGCCATGAACTTGGCCAGGGCTGGGTACCCGAGGATGGCATTGTATGGCAGGCAAATGTGGGCGACGTCGAAGTCAATGAGCTCGGTGCGGTAGTTGTTGCGCTGCCCAAACGTGACTGGAAGGCGAACCTGCCCTATCGGAAAAGTGGAACCATCAGTGACTCCTGAGAAAGGCTTGGTCGGCTGAAGCTGATCATATGGCACTTGGAGATTGTTGAATGTCTCGATGGACAGGACGTTGAGTCCTGCTCCGCCATCGATGAGGGTCCTGGTGACTTGCACATTGCTGATGACCGGGGAGCAAAGCATCGGGAGGCCTCCGGCCGTTGCTGCGCACTTGAGCTGATCCGCTGAGCTAAACGTGATAGCGCACGTAGACCACCTGAGGGGGGCGCTGTAAGTGCATCTAGTGCCACCCCTAGTTTGGTTTTGGAGTATTGACGACAAACGTGGTTGAGGGACTAATGTGTTTGTGAGAATTACAGGATAACACAGGTAGTAGTCCCTCCTTGATTCGGTTTACCTACCGGAGATGACCCCTAAAAATGTATGAAGACATTGAAGACAATGGTGGTACGTGAAGATATTCACATTGAAGACTATGACAGAAGAAGACATTGAGTGAAGACTATGGAGCACGAAGACTTAGCTGTTTCGTTGTTTCTTTTCTTCTTTGTTGAGTCATAGGAACCACCGCACTATTAAGTGGGGTCCAAGTGAACAAAGTCAGAGTGACTGAAGTGATGCTCAACCAAAATCCTATGTCTTCGAGCGAAGACAATGAGAGCAAATCTTATCCAGAGTCGGATAAGTCAGCTTTACTTGTAGCCCAAGTCAAGCTGTCGCGTGTGTTTGAAATCTGACCGTTGTGACATGTGTCAGTTCCTTAGTGACCCAGGGTCATTTCGGACAAATCAGGTCAGGTTGCCTAGTGGCTATAAATAGCCCACCCCTACACCATAAATTGGCAGCTGCTCATAGTCAGTGCACGGCTTTTGTCGTAGAGAGCAACCCACCTCCAAAGAGTTTGAGAGAGAAATACTTATGAGGACAAAGCCCAAAACACCCAGAGCCCAAAGATTGTTTGGCATCACTGAAGTCTTTCTGTCCGAGTGATCTGAAGACTTGTCACACTTGAGGACTGTGAATCCTCCAGCCGGTTAGGCGTCGCGTTCTGAGCATCCAAGAGTAATTGTGGATCGCCGGTGAACGAAGTCTGTGAAGGTTTGGAAGTCTACCTTGAAGACTTACCAGAGTGATTGGGCGGGGACTGTGTGTCCTTAGCTCAAGAGGAATAAGGTGAAGACACGGTCTTCTGAGTTCAATCTCAGCCTCCCTAACCAGACGTACAGTTGTCACAGCAACTAGAACTCGTCGAACAAATCCTTGTCTTCACAACACACTGGTTCTATCTCTTACACTCCTTACTTACAGTTGTCTTTGTGAAGTCATTGCCTGATTGCTCGACCTGGTTGACTTCACCGTGTGACTACTTGTTCTGATTGGCTTCATACTATCTTCCATCCTGATCCTGCTACCTAGCTGCTATCTGTCACCATGCTTTAGCTTCATACTTGTTTTGACTATGGCTTGTCTAGTGTAGTTTTATCTTCCGCTGCATGTTTATAGGTTTGGTTCTCGTGTTTGTCTTTGAAACTAGCGTGTTTTGAAGACTTTCATAAAAATCGCCTATTCACCCCCCTCTAGTCGATAACTAGCACTTTCAATTGGTATCAGAGCAAGGTACTCCCTTGTTCTGTGTGATTCGGTTTAACCACCTGGAGTTTTAGCTATGTCGACTGCAGGGATAATCAAAGTCTCCGCTGCGTGCCCCGTCTTCAATGGCACTGAATATCCCTACTGGAAGAATAAGATGCGTATGCATCTTGAAGCCATTGATGTCGATCTGTGGTATGTCGTCAAGAATGGCGTTCCCAAGATAGGTGAAGGTGTCACCCCTGCTGATGTCAAGAGGTTCATTCAACTCGATTCTACTGCAAAGAATATCATCTGTGGTCATCTGACCAAAGGGCAGTATGGCCGTGTGAGTGCTATGGAAACGTCAAAGCTAGTCTAGGACTGGCTCTCCAAGGTTAATGAAGGCGTCTCAACACAAAGAGATCAAAAAACAGTGTTCTCCGCAACCTGTTCAACCGCTTCAAGAGAAATGACAATGAGAATGTTCAGCACACATTTGATCGCCTCACTGATATCACAAATGAGCTTCGTGCCCTCGGTGCCCATGAGATCACCAAGCATGAAATCGTCAAGACGCTACTGAGATCACTTGACAGCTCAATTGACACCCTTGCCCTGATGATTCAAGAACGCCCTGACTTCAAGACACTCGATCCGTCTGACATACTTGAGAGGCTCAACACACATGAGTTCCAGCTATCTGAGAAAAGAGAAATCTATGGTCCCAACTATGGACGAACTCGCGCTTTGAAGGCAAAGGCCGCTTCCTCATCTGAAGAAGAATCTAACTACAGTTCCGGTGAAGCTGAAGACATTGGAAAAGAGCTCGCTATGCTTGTGAAGAAGTTCCAGAAGTTCACTAAGAAGAAAGGCTTCAGAAAGTCTTCACGATCCAGCTCAAGAAATGATGAAGCTTCTACCCATGACCACAAAAAGAGAACCTGTCACAAGTGCAAGAAACCTGGTCACTACATCTCTGAGTGTCCACAGTGGGACAATGAGAAGAAAAGAAGAAGAGCAAGGAATATGATTCTGATGACAAGAAGAAGAAGAAATACTCAAAATCTTCTTCCAAGTCCTCTTCCAAGTCTTCATCACACAAGAAAAGTTCATCTGGCAAGGCTCGTGCTTTTGTTGGCAAGGAAATGGATTCAGAGGAGGAGTCTGCTTCTGAAGAGGCAGAGGTGGTGGAATCTGAGGAGGAATCTGACTCTGGCGTTGCAAGTCTTGCTCTAGCTTCAGCCTACATTGCCAAGTACATCTTCAACACTGAAGACAATGGATCCATCACCAACACGGATGCTAGTGAGAAGGACGAATCCACTCCCACCTACTGCTTCATGGCACGCGGTGCCAAGGTAAACTCACGCGATGCTTACTTTCAAACATCTAGTGAAGATGACTCTGATTGTGAATCCAAACCCAGCTACAAAACACTTGCTAAAATTGCAACTGAACAACATAAAGCTATGGAACATATTCAAAAACTGTTAGACAAAAGCGATGATCTGTTGGACGCTAAAATGACCAGACCTCAGTCCTTAATAGAAGACATAAAAAATCTTCATGTCAAGTACCAAGAGCTTGAAGGTCGTCATGAATCACTCTCAACAACCCATGAAAAGCTTTCCTATGATTATCTTCAAAGGAAGCAAGAACTTGAGAAGTTGAGAGCGGCTCATGAAGATCTTCAAAAGGAAAACGAGTCACTTCGCGCTCAACAGATTAGTCCCGCTCAGGAAGGATTTGAACCACCATGTCTAAAATGTCTTGAGCATGATAACGCTAATGAAGGAAATATGCCCTAGAGGCAATAATAAAGTTATTATTTATTTCCTTATATCATGATAAATGTTTATTATTCATGCTAGAATTGTATTAACCGGAAACATAATACATGTGTGAATACATAGACAAACAGAGTGTCACTAGTATGCCTCTACTTGACTAGCTTGTTAATCAAAGATGGTTGTGTTTCCTAGCCATAGACATGAGTTGTCATTTGATTAACGGGATCACATCATTAGGAGAATGATGTGATTGACATGACCCATTCCGTTAGCTTAGCACACGATCGTTTAGTATGTTGCTATTGCTTTCTTCATGACTTATACATGTTCCTATGACTATGAGATTATGCAACTCCCGTTTACCGGAGGAACACTTTGTATGCTACCAAACGTCACAACGTAACTGGGTGATTATAAAGGAGCATTTCAGGTGTCTCCGAAGGTACTTGTTGGGTTGGCGTATTTCGAGATTAGGATTTGTCACTTCGATTGTCGGAGAGGTATCTCTGGGCCCTCTCGGTAATGCACATCACTTAAGCCTTGCAAGCATTGCAACTAATGATTTGGTTGCGGGATGATGTATTACAGTACGAGTAAAGAGACTTGCCGGTAACGAGATTGAACTAGGTATTGAGATACCGACGATCGAATCTCGGGCAAGTAACATACCGTTGACAAAGGGAACAACGTATGTTGTTATGCGGTCTGACCGATAAAGATCTTCGAAGAATATGTGGGAGCCAATATGAGCATCCAGGTTCCGCTATTGGTTATTGACCAGAGACGTGTCTCGGTCATGTCTACATAGTTCTCGAACCCGTAGGGTCCGCACGCTTAACGTTACAATGACAGTTTTATTATGAGTTTATATGTTTTGATGTACCGAAGGTTGTTCGGAGTCCCGGATGTGATCACGGACATGACGAGGTGTCTCGAAATGGTCGAGACATAAAGATTGATATATTGGACGACTATATTCGGACACCGGAAGTGTTCTGGAGAAGTTTCGGATAAAACCAGAGTGCCGGAGGGGTTACCGGAACCCCCCGGGGAAGTATTAGGCCTTAGTGGGCCTGAGGGGAGAGAGAGGGCAGTAGCCCAGGAGGTGGCGCACCCCCTCCCATGAGGAGTCTGAATTGGACTAGGGGAGGGGGCGCGGCCCCTCTTTCCCTCTCCCTCTCCCTCTCTTTCCTTCCCCCTTCCCTCTTCCTAGTTGGACTAGGAAAGGGGAGTCCTACTCCTACTAGGAGGAGGACTCCCCCGTCCTTGACGCGCTCCAAGGGCCGGCCGGCCTCCCCCCTTGCTCCTTTATATACGGGGGTAGGGGGCACCCTAGAGACACAACAATTGTTCTGATTGATCTTTTAGCCGTGTGCGGTGCCCCCCTCCACCATAGTCCACCTTGATAATACTGTAGCGGTGCTTAGGCGAAGCCCTGCGTCGGTAGAACATCAACATCGTCACCACGCCGTCGTGCTGACGAAACTCTCCCTCAACACTCGGCTGGATCGGAGTTCGAGGGACGTCATCAGGCTGAACGTGTGCTGAACTCGGAGGTGCCGTACGTTCGGTACTTGATCAGTCGGATCGTGAATATGTACGACTACATCAACCGCGTTGTGCTAACGCTTCCGCTTTCGGTCTACGAGGGTACGTGGACAACACTCTCCCCTCTCGTTGCTATGCATCACCATGATCTTGCGTGTGCATAGGAATTTTTTTGAAATTACTACGTTCCCCAACAGTGGCATCCGAGCCTGGTTTTATGCGTAGATGTCATATGCACGAGTAGAACACAAGTGAGTTGTGGGCGATACAAGTCATACTGCTTACCAGCATGTCATACTTTGGTTCGGTGGTATTGTTGGATGAAGCGGCCCGAACCGACATTACGCGTACGCTTACGAGAGACTAGTTCTACCGACGTGCTTTGCACACAGGTGGCTGGCGGGTGTCAGTTTCTCCAACTTTAGTTGAACCGAGTGTGGCTACGCCTGGTCCTTGCGAAGGTTAAAACAGCACCAACTTGACAAACTATCGTTGTGGTTTTGATGCGTAGGTAAGAACGGTTCTTGCTAAGCCCAGTAGAAGCCACGTAAAACTTGCAACAACAAAGTAGAGGACGTCTAACTTGTTTTTCCAGGGCATGTTGTGATGTGATATGGTCAAGACATGATGCTAAATTTTATTGTATGAGATGATCATGTTTTGTAACCGAGTTATCAGCACCTGGCAGGAGCCATATGGTTGTTGTTTTATTGTCTGCAATGCAATCGCCCTGTAATGCTTTACTTTATCACTAAGCGGTAGCGATAGTCGTAGAAGCATAAGATTGGCGAGACGACAACGATGCTACGATGGAGATCAAGGTGTCGGTCCGGTGACAATGGTGATCATGACGGTGCTTCGGAGATGGAGATCACAAGCACAAGATGATGATGGCCATATCATATCACTTATATTGATTGCATGTGATGTTTATCTTTTATGCATCTTATCTTGCTTTGATTGACGGTAGCATTATAAGATGGTCCCTCACTAAATTATCAAGTATAAGTGTTCTCCCTGAGTATGCACCGTTGCGAAAGTTCTTCGTGCTGAGACACCACGTGATGATCGGGTGTGATAGGCTCTACGTTCATATACAACGGGTGCAAAACAGTTGCACACGCGGAATACTCAGGTTAAACTTGACAAGCCTAGCATATAACAGATATGGCCTCGGAACACGGAGACCGAAAGGTCGAGCATGAATCATATAGTAGATATGATCAACATCGTGATGTTCACCATTGAAACTACTCCATCTCACGTGATGATCGGACATGGTTTAGTTGATTTGGATCACGTGATCACTTAGAGGATTAGAGGGATGTCTATTTAAGTGGGAGTTCTTAAGTAATATGATTAATTGAACTTAAATTTATCATGAACTTAGAACCTGATAGTATTTTGCTTGTCTATGTTGCTTATAGATAGATGGCCCGTGCTGTTTTTCCGTTGAATTTTAATGCGTTCCTTGAGAAAGCAAAGTTGAAAGATGATGGTAGCAATTACACGGACTGGGTCCGTAACTTGAGGATTATCCTCATTGCTGCATAGAAGAATTACGTCCTGGAAGCACCGCTGGGTGCCAGGCCTGCTGCAGGAGCAACGCCAGATGTTATGAACGTCTGGCAGAGCAAAGCTGATGACTACTCGATAGTTCAGTGTGCCATGCTTTACGGCTTAGAACCGGGACTTCAACGACGTTTTGAACGTCATGGAGCATATGAGATGTTCCAGGAGTTGAAGTTAATATTTCAAGCAAATGCCCAGATTGAGAGATATGAAGTCTCCAATAAGTTCTACAGCTGCAAGATGGAGGAGAATAGTTCTGTCAGTGAGCATATACTCAAAATGTCTGGGTATAATAATCACTTGATTCAACTGGGAGTTAATCTTCCGGATGATAGCGTCATTGATAGAATTCTTCAATCACTGCCACCATGCTACAAGAGCTTCGTGATGAACTATAATATGCAAGGGATGGAAAAGACAATTCCCGAGCTCTTCGCAATGCTAAAGGCTGCGGAGGTCGAAATCAAGAAGGAGCATCAGGTGTTGATGGTCAACAAGACCACTAGTTTCAAGAAAAAGGGCAAAGGGAAGAAGAAGGGGAACTTCAAGAAGAACAGCAAGCAAGTTGCTGCTCAGGAGAAGAAACCCAAGTCTGGACCTAAGCCTGAGACTGAGTGCTTCTACTGCAAGAAAACTGGTCACTGGAAGCGGAACTGCCCCAAGTATTTGGCGGATAAGAAGCATGGAAGGGTGAACAAAGGTATATGTGATATACATGTTATTGATGTGTACCTTACTAATGCTCGCAGTAGCACCTGGGTATTTGATACTGGTTCTATTGCTAATATTAGCAACTCGAAACAGGGGCTACGGATTAAGCGCAGATTGGCTAAGGACGAGGTAACGATGCGCGTGGAAAATGGTTCCAAAGTCAATGTGATCGCGGTCGGCATGCTACCTCTACATCTACCTTCGGGATTAGTTTTAGACCTAAATAATTGTTATTTGGTGCCAGTGTTGAGCATGAACATTATATCTGGATCTTGTTTGATGCGAGACGGTTATTCATTTAAATCAGAGAATAATGGTTGTTCTATTTATATGAGTAATATCTTTTATGGTCATGCACCCTTGAAGAGTGGTCTATTTTTATTGAATCTCGATAGTAGTGATACACATATTCATAATGTTGAAGCCAAAAGATGCAGAGTTGATAATGATAGTGCAACTCTTTTGTGGCACTGCCGTTTAGGTCATATCGGTGTAAAGCGCATGAAGAAACTCCATACTGATGGACTTTTAGAACCACTTGATTATGAATCACATGGTACTTGCGAACCGTGCCTCATGGGCAAGATGACTAAAACGCCATTCTCCGGAACTATGGAGAGAGCAACAGATTTATTGGAAATCATACATGCAGATGTATGTGGTCCAATGAATGTTGAGGCTCGTGGCGGATATCATTATTTTCTCACCTTCACAGATGATTTGAGCAGATATGGGTATATCTACTTAATGAAACATAAGTCTGAAACATTTGAAAAATTCAAAGAATTTCAGAGTGAAGTTGAAAATCATCGTAACAAGAAAATAAAGTTTCTACGATCTGATCGTGGAGGAGAATATTTGAGTTACGAGTTTGGTCTACATTTGAAACAATGCGGAATAGTTTCGCAACTCACGCCACCCAGAACACCACAGCGTAATGGTGTGTCCGAACGTCGTAATCGTACTCTACTGGATATGGTGCGATCTATGATGTCTCTTACTGATTTACCGCTATCGTTTTGGGGTTATGCTTTAGAGACGGCTCATTCACGTTAAATAGGGCACCATCTAAATCCGTTGAGACGACGCCTTATGAACTATGGTTTGGCAAGAAACCAAAGTTGTCGTTTCTTAAAGTTTGGGGCTGCGATGCTTATGTGAAAAAGCTTCAACCTGATTAGCTCGGACCCAAATCGGAGAAATGTGTCTTCATAGGATACCAAAAGGAGACTGTTGGGTATACCTTCTATCACAGATCCGAAGGCAAGACTTTTGTTGCTAAATTGGGATCCTGTCTAGAGAAGGAGTTTCTCTCGAAAGAAGTGAGTGGGAGGAAAGTAGAACTTGATGAGGTAACTATACCTGCTCCCTTATTGGAAAGTAGTTCATCACAGAAACTGGTTTCTGTGACGTCTACACCAATTAGTGAGGAAATTAATGATGATGATCATGAAACTTCAGATCAAGTTATTACTAAACCTCATAGGTCGAACAGAATAAGATCCGCACCAGAGTGGTACGGTAATCCTGTTCTGGAGGTTATGTTACTAGATCATGACGAACCTACGAACTATGAAGAAGCGATGGTGAGCCCAGATTCCGCAAAATGGCTTGAGGCCATGAAATCTGAGATGGGATCCATGTATGAGAACAAACTATGGACTTTGGTTGACTTGCCTGATGATCGGCAAGCAATTGAGAATAAATGGATCTTCAAGAAGAAGACTGACGCTGACGGTAATGTTACTGTCTACAAAGCTCGACTTGTCGCAAAAGGTTTTCGACAAGTTCAAGGAGTTGACTACGATGAGACTTTCTCACCCGCAGCGATGCTTAAGTCTGTCCGAATCATGTTAGCAATTGCCGCATTTTATGATTATGAAATTTGGCAAATGGATGTCAAAACTGCATTCCTGAATGGATTTCTCGAAGAAGAGTTGTATATGATGCAACCGGAAGGTTTTATCGATCCAAAGGGAGCTAACAAAGTGTGCAAGCTCCTGCGATCCATTTATGGACTGGTGCAAGCCTCTCGGAGTTGGAATAAACGCTTTGATAGTGTGATCAAAGCATTTGGGTTTATACAGACTTTTGGAGAAGCCTGTATTTACAAGAAAGTGAGTGGGAGCTCTGTAGCATTTCTGATATTATATGTGGATGACATATTGTTGATTGGAAATGATATAGAATTTCTGGATAGCATAAAGGGATACTTGAATAAGAGTTTTTCAATGAAAGACCTCGGTGAAGCTGCTTACATATTGGGCATCAAGATTTATAGAGATAGATCAAGATGCTTAATTGGACTTTCACAAAGCACATACCTTGACAAAGTTTTGAAGAAGTTCAAAATGGATCAAGCAAAGAAAGGGTTCTTGCCTGTGTTACAAGGTGTGAAGTTGAGTAAGACTGAATGCCCGACCACTTCAGAAGATAGAGAGAAGATGAAAGATGTTCCCTATGCTTCAGCCATAGGCTCTATCATGTATGCAATGCTGTGTACCAGACCTGATGTGTGCCTTGCTATAAGTCTAGCAGGGAGGTACCAAAGTAATCCAGTGGTGGATCACTGGACAGCGGTCAAGAACATCCTAAAATACCTGAGAAGGACGAAGGATATGTTTCTTGTTTATGGAGGTGACAAAGAGCTCATCGTAAGTGGTTACGTTGATGCAAGCTTTTACACTGATTCGGACGATTCTAAATCGCAAACCGGATACGTGTTTACATTGAACGGTGGAGCTGTCAGTTGGTGCAGTTCTAAACAAAGCGTCGTGGCGGGATCTACGTGTGAAGCGGAGTACATAGCTGCTTCGGAAGCAGCAAATGAAGGAGTCTGGATGAAGGAGTTCATATCCGATCTAGGTGTCATACCTAGTGCATCGGTTCCAATGAAAATCTTTTGTGACAATACTGGTGCAATTGCCTTGGCGAAGGAATCCAGATTTCACAAGAGAACCAAGCACATCAAGAGACGCTTCAATTCCATCCGGGATCTAGTCCAGGTGGGAGACATAGAAATTTGCAAGATACATACGGATCTGAATGTTGCAGACCCGTCACTACAAAAAAAATACACTTCCGTGATGATACGTGTTTGTCACAGTAGGTCGCGTTTTTGTCATGCATGTACATCCATGACAAATTTATGACAGAATCAAGATAGTCATACCTGTGCTATCGTAGAAGTGTTCCATGACATTACCAAAATTATCATCACGGAAGTGTCCACTTCCGTGACGATAAATCGCGCGTCACAGAAGTGCTTTCGTCAAGGGTGACCGACACGTGGCATCCACCGTAACGGAACGCCGTTAAGCTATCGGGTCAGGTTTTGGATCCGATAACCCGTTAACAGCCACGACCAATGGGGATTTTCCACGTGTAAAATCATCATTGGCTGGAGGAAACACGTGTCTGCTCATCGTTGGGACAGATGTCATCCACTCATTGGACGGAAGGCGCCTATGATACATCGACACGTGGCACGGCCCAACAGAGGCCCATTCTTGTGAAAAGGCCGGCCCGTTTGACTTGGTCAAAATGTGGCGGGCTGGCCCATGGAAAGCCTGTTAACGGCTTGTTCGCATATAGCCCATTTACAGCCCGCTAACCCAAGGCCCATTACGCCCTATCCGAATTAGGCCCAGTAGCGTCATCTGGGCCACCCAATATGATTCCAGCCCGTTTTCACTTCTGGCCCGTGTATGGCCCATGACATCTTTCGGCCCATATGAGGCCCTATGTAACTCTTGGCCTATTAACGACCCGTGGTGAAACTGGCCCGTAATGAACAGTGTATCACTTTACACCCATTGACGGCCCGTGGTGAAACTGGCCCGTAATGAACAGTGTATCACTTTATACCCATTAACGGCCCGTTATTCCGTTGGGCCGTTTCCAGCCCATGTTATCTTTCGGCCTTCTCGGAGCCCATTTATTCTTGGGCTCATTTCCAGCATTCGTTTACTTACGGCCCGTTACTGTCATTTTCTGCTTGTGGGCCAAATTCAGCCCGTGGTTACAGTCGGCCCGTTTGTGGTCCGTTAATACGTTGGGCCGTTTTCATAGCGTCATGAAATACGGCCTATTGATGGCCCGTTATGGTCGGCCCATGAACGGACGATTCCAACTCTAGCCCGTTTACGGCCATAATGCGGCCTGTTATTGGCCCATGTTATCATACTGCCCGTATAAGGCCCATTGATGATACGGCCCGTAGAAAGCCCATTGTTTCTACGGCCCTTAGAAGGCCCATTGTTTCTACGGCCCGTAGAAGGCCCACTGTTTCTACGGCCTGTAGGAGGCCCAGTGTCACTACAGTAAATATTAGCCCATGGTTATTGTAGCCTAGTTTTAAAAAATAGGTTATTGCAGCCACTAGCAAACCGCGGAAAAAGAACTGCAATGACTACAAGCAAACAAATAAACAAGACAACAAGGAAATATATAAGCAAGCTACTTACGCTAGGCTATCACGGCTATCACATATTACATCCACTGGGCATCAAAGTTCGCCACCAGTGCAAATAAACGCGCCGACAAAAGAATATACAAAACTGAGAGCACTTCAGAAGGCACTAGGCCTGGCCAGGAAGGGCCCCCCAAACAGCTAAAGAAGCTGAGTAGACCTCAGTTGTGTCAACGATAGATGCATCAACACTAGATTTAAGGCTTGATGGTGCGCACGGCAGTCCTTTGACATCTTCATTGCATCTTTGACTTCAAGTCGGAGCTGAGCTAAAGCAAGCCTTTCCGCTTTAAGTTGAGACTGAAGAAGTCGAACTGATTGAGGCAGCAACTACACAGAGGTTGTCTCACACCTACTGGTGAGTAGCTTCAACTCACTGTCTTCATCAAGACAGGACCTTGGGGTCATCTCGCTATCCACAAGATGGTTTGGCTCACTATCTTCCCTAAAGTTCTGCCTGGCGTAAGAGATACGACTCTGAAAGAGAAACAAGGAGACACGTAACAGGTTTCACAATTATATAAGCAAATAAATGGATCTGTTCTGCATAAGGAACATGTTTTTACAACTACAATTTGAAACTGGTAGTTGTTGCAAACATCCAATCAGATGTAAACAGCAAAGCAAACAGCAGTGGAGGAAATGATGCCTATCCAAATCTATACTAGAACAAAGTTTGAAGGCTTGAGAAGGATGAACTTACATTACATGTTAACACGGGCTGGACAAAGCCCTTCTCCATGTTGTTGGAAGGATAATTCAATAAATTCCCCAAAGAAAATTCTTTATAAGCGTTGCCATTATTCTACATTTTGCAAAGAGTAAATATAGATCAAATAATATTGGAAGAAACAGAGGATAATGAAGCCCAGGTGCAGACTGATGATACATAATCAAATAGCAATTAATTAAGTACAGCATTACAAGGCAAAAGGGAGAGAGGTACTGACGAGAGCAATGCAGAGCCCATTATTGTTTTGAGATCGTATGATCCTTTGAGCAAGGAGATTCATCTAAAATTAGTTTTCATACAAGAGAGAAGGTAAGGCACAAGTAGAAATTTAGGAGTTCAAATTTTGAATTGATATCATAGACAGTACCTGACGATGGGCTCCCAGCTGTTCTAATAGGGGTTTGGCCACTGGAGTAGGGGTAAAGTCTGGTACAGTTGGGCCTGTGTTTTCTGTGGTTGCTGATCTATCTGATTTAACAGGTATCACTACCTTTTCCAAATACATAGTTTGTACTCGTTGAGGATCTGCACTCACCCTCTTCCTTTTGGACATCTATTACGAAAGAACAACTTTTGACTGGAAAAAGATAGTGTGACGACACATGGAATAGGTACAGAAAATGGATAGGTATGGCATTAATCATATATGATGCTTAAACTAAGCAGATGGTGTAACAAAGTAGAAGTAATGCAAGAGGTCAGCTGCAAAATATGTGCGACCAATACAACTTTGCAAAGCTAGAGCAAGCACCTTGATGGGTGAATAAGATAGGCCATCCTCCACCATGCCAAGTTTGTTAGCCAGTGGATCATTCCGCAATATTCCTCTCGTGCGCCCATTCTCATATTCATTTTGATAATGTTCAATATCTGACATGCATGAAAACATAAAAACAAGTGAGATTTTCTTTGTAATGCAGAAGTGATTCTAATCCAATACTGCCTACCTATAAACCCCTTTGTGCTATCTCTGTAATTCTTTTAAAAGATGCCATGCATGCTGTAATTTGTTGTGTGCATTAATATAATGTGGCCTACTACTCAAAATATGAGAGCTCCAGAAGTGATGACACTTCGCAGATGATAGCTTCAACATATAGTAAAGAAGAACAAGTCGACCTGACCTGACAGATTCAAAATATACTAAGGGAGAACAACTCGACCTGACCAGTCGACCGCAAGAGAAGAGTATCATCTTAAAGAAGAGCAGAAGAGCAAGCAGATTGAAGATATTACAAGTCTTTCAATACAATGTCGGCTGTCCACCCATGATGAACCAGAGCGCACAGAGAAATACTATTCTTTCCAGTCTCTCCATATGTGGCTCACATGCATTTCGAAACTAAAGTAGGAAGTAGCTCACCAATTAAACATCTCTCAGTTTTACTAATATCAGATATGAATTTGTACAACTAAGCTTGTTTAGCTCCATGGGTGGAGCAGTGCTATTACGACACGAACCACGTAGGCTTATTATGGTCATCATAAAATGGGGAAAACATAAGCATGATGAGTACAGTGTTGACCGTGGCAGTGGGATGGCAGATCTGAAGCTGCAAACCGCGCAAAGGGTAGTTAGCAACCGATGTTTGCTTTGAAATAACAACTAAGATTTGGTATGGACAAGAAAGTACGGTCAACAAGTGACAAAGAAATGCAATTATGCTGTTTCTCTATATGTCGCGACATGCATTTGGAAACTCAAGTGGGACCTTTAGCTAACAAATGTGTCGGTAAACTAATATCAGTATCATATCACAATCATATTTGAACAACTAAGCTTTCGAATTCTGAGTGTTGTGTTGTTTAGCTTGAAGGGTTGAGTAATGCCAGTATGACAGAAAGCACCTACGCAGATCATAGTAGAGTAGATAAAAGGGGAAAACCCTAAGCATCAAGAGAAAAATCAGGAAAGTGAAACTAGCTGGACCAGTGGGTGGTGCACATGCTTTTCGAAACAAATATAGGAACATTAGGTGACCAATTAAACGTTCTCTGTTTTAGTGATATGAGCATCATATCAGATTCATATTTCAACACGTAAGCTTTGGGTTGAGGTCTTGAGGAGCAGTGCTAGCACGACACGAAGCACCTACGATGATGGTAGTGAATATAAAGGGGGGAAACCATAAGCTTTACGAGTATAGTGCCCGTGCCATGGCGGATCTGAAGGTGCAAACTGGACAAAGCTACTTCGCAACCAATGTTTGCTTTCAACTAGCCACTACGATTTGGTACGGACAAAGAAAGTACAGTAAACAAATTACGATCTATTTTCCGGGTGAGATCAATAACTTAAGCACATATGGAAGAGTACCACCTCTCTTGCGACGCCGTGTAGGCCTATCCTGATACATTGAGGGTGCTGCGGGTGCGATGGCTGTCGGCGGCGGGCAAGAAGAATTTAGATGGCAGACGGCCGGGTCGGGGAATATATCCTGTTGCCGTGGATGAGGCGGTCGTAGGAGCGGCAACGACAAGGTGGACGACGGCGCCGATGAATCGAGAGGAGGCGATGAAAGGATCCTGGTCCAGCGCCGTGGATGAGAGACGTCCATCTCTTGCAGTGGACGACGGGGTAGGGGTAGCGGCTCCGGCAAGGTGGAGGATGGGGTGGCGGACGGAGGAGGCTGGCCGTAGTGCGGAGGTTGTCATGCCGCCGCCGGTGTATGAATGGGGAAATGGAGGGGAGGGGGGATCTCAAACTTTGGGATGCGCTTCTCTGAAATGGGGGAAAGTTACGAACTTATCCCCCGTTTAAAATTTCGGACATCGCGTCGGTCGGGGATAGGACGGTAATCTCGCATCTCCCAAATATTGGCCGATAGCTATTTCGGGCGCCCACGGTGTATGAACGGGGCTGACAGGTAGGGCGGTTGTGTCACGTCTGATGGCAGTTACACATCTGCCCCTATTTAAAATATTAGCCTACATCGATTTCGGATGAGGAGAGTTTGTTTTGCCGCCCACCATGTATGAATGGGGAAATGGAGGAAGAGACACATGTCTTTCGGACGAGCTTGAATCAAATGTGTTTTGCCGCCCACGTTTGGCGCCCACTGTGTCTGAATGGGCTCAGAGGCCGTCGTGTCACGTCTGATTGAAGTTACTAGTCTACCCCTATCGACAGCAGTGTAAATCCGGTCGATAAGGATGTACTCAGTGTCAGGGGTAGACAGTAATTTCCATCTCGCAAACACTTGCTTCGGGCAGCCCACAAATTATAGTGGGTGTTTAGCCGCTTCGTTCAAAACTTGGGAGAATTAGCATTCACGTTTGCCATGGGACCTGGCAAACTAAATTCAAATCCAATTTGTATTCGATTACGAATATCCACAGATAATTATACGTTTTGTTATTTATTTCTTCAACACCACAACAAAGATTTATTCCACCTTTATATATGATTATGATTTAGAAATGCCGTGATCTTCAAATTCAGTAGGTTGGATACACTCTGATTCAAACAGTTATTTCATCCAATACAATATGCTCACACGAAAAACAGTTCACCTTATGTCAATCATACAACTACTGAGGATTACCTCGCCTAAAAAAATCGGATCATTACAACACATGGACAACATGGAATTCCGGACAACATAGGGGGTCTTGCAACATAATCCATTCAGAGACATGACACAACATGCAAGTACAATAATCTAATGACAATTTCAACTAGTATCTAAAGAAGAACCGGTATTACCTTGGGCTTCAGATAGCAGAAACAGCAGGACCTCCTCCGTCTTCAAATGCAACATTCTTACTTCCTCCAATTCTTGGGTTGCTTGCATAATGCGTGCCGCTAATTCCGTAATTTCCAGCCTCAAGATAAAGATTACCTCATTCATGGCAGCCACACCATCTCTTTCTGCCTCTAGTAGAGCCTCAAGCACTATAATATCTGTGCTCAGACTACTCTCCGGCGGTGTTGCCTCTGAACTGCTACCATCTGGTAACATGGATGGCGCACTGCTTCCACAAATAGATTTTGGGGTTGTACATTGTGTCCTAGTGTGAACAGCATCCTGGAAGGTTTCTGCTGGACATAAGTAAGAGATAGTTATCGTATGATCCAGGCAGTAAGCTTACATGGTAAACGACGGACGAATTATTGCCGAGCATGGCAAACTATATTTGAATGGTTCGAAGCAGCATGAGCCGAAAAGAAATTAAATGGTAAGATGAAACTAGGGATGTAAGTGGCAAATAAACGACATCCGCCAGTCCCATCTAGTTAGTTTTTGCTACCTCCCTAGTTCATTTTCCTTAAAAAACAAAAACTCTTCTGAACTATCATACCACTAGTGGACTTTAATCGGGATTAAACGGGACCCAGTTGACATCCCTAGTTGAAAGGGAGTGTACAACCGCTATATTTAAGTTGCCAAGGCATCTAAGCAGTGGAAATAATCTGAGAAAGCACTTAACAGTGTGGCCTCATATAAACTACGAAGACAGTCTTGTGATGAAGTTGAGAGGAAAAGTTAAGGAATCAAATGAAATAGGCATGCATTTCTTTACGATAGTACAGCAGGCACTGCTGACATATTGGCCAACTCAGGTATAGCGTAACAACAAACAAGCATTCGAATCAAGCAATACAACAAAGCAGACAACTGAACTATTTGTAATTCGGTAGGATTACACGTTGAGGGCACAAGCCAAGAAAGCAGCCCACTCGCATTACATTTCACATGTACTAAAACACATTGGCTTACCATATGTTGTTGTGAAGCCTAGCTGCTGTTGCAATGTTCTTTGAAAATATCGTTAGCATCCCGTGGTTGCAAATCTAGTTGTTGTAGTTTATTCTGCACCATCTATTTAGGTAAAGTTAATTTTAATCACATGCACTGGTCCGAATTGATCATCAATCGTTCATCTAAACTAATGAAAGAAGGGTGTGAGCATACACGACAATATATCTGCTTCCCTCTATTTTTATGCTTGTTCGAGGTGCCGGCCCCAAAAGAACAAATATTTTGCTTGATGGGGTTGGCAGCTCCATAATTAATAGAAGCATCAAATTAGTCATGCAACTTGGGAAGATCAAGAACACACAAACAAGTAATGAACAGAGGCTCGGGGCAGTGATGTAATAGCTAGCATCAGAAAATGTAGGGTAAAATGAACAAAAAGCAGTGGAACCACATGCTAGTTTGCTGATGTGTAATTAAGCATAGAGAACATTAACCAGTCTGATGGAACCAACAGGTGGCATCAGAACAAAACTAAAGCATATTAACTATATGTGCACTGGTATGTAATTTAGCACATGTAACATGTTCACTCCCAGAAGTATGGCCCTACAGGTGCAAGCAGAATAACGCGTCTCATGAAAAACTGAATGATGCCCTGAAGAAATTCAAAGGTGCGGTGCTTATGCTAGGAAAGTGAACGTAGGCGCCGGCCGTTGGATGATAGTACCTGATTCTCAGCGGCGTATGGGTATCGTTGTCATACTTGATAGCTAAGGATCGTCGATGGTGCTCGTGTTGCGGTTGAGTTTGGGCCGGCTGTCGCCGTCGCTGAAGCGGCTCCGGTGCTACGGTTGCGGCGCCTGTCGACATACAAGAAAGCTCATCTGTGGTAAGTGAACAGTTGCACGATAAAGAGAAAAACCGAAGGAGTACAAATCGAAATAACCTGATGAGGCTGCGGCGTCGGTAAAGCAGGGCTGGTGGAGTTGAATATGGCGTCCGTGGAGCGGGTCCGGTGGAGTGGACGAAGGCTTCGGCGGGCGCGTTGTACAGTGCTTTCGGTGAGGCGAATCTGTTGCCGAGGATGAGGGCTTGTATGAAGGGCTAGCGAAGGGGCGTACGATGGAGTCAGTGAAGGGCCTACGTTGTGGTGGACGAGGGCGTCGGTTAAGCAGATCCGGTGCAGTGGACCATGATGGCGGTCAAGGAGATCTGGAGCGGTGGACAAGCCAGTCGCTGAAGTGGCTCCGGTGAAGTGGTGAGTTGGTAGTTGGATGTTCCAAGGTGCGGAAGGTAGATCCGGCGGGGTGTGAGGTCCACCGCTGCGGCGGAGGACTAGATTCGGCGGCTTGCCGTGGTTGGGGGGGTCGGGGAGGGGAAGGGGAGGGGCTCTGAGGAAGAATGTTCGGGGCAGAGAGGGGAAAACAATGGAGTTACCAAAGCAGCCCTTTTCCGTTCATGTGGCAGGGGTAAAACAGGAATATCGCAGGGCTAAACTTTCGGGCGCGTGATATTTCGATGTGAGCTGGAAGTTTGAAAGCTTTTGGGACCTAAAATTATAAGTATTCTGCTCTCGTACGGCCGACTATGATATCATGGCCGACAATTTGTTTGTTTTGCACGCAAAAAAAGTGCAAGTTTTGAAAATCAATGTCTCCAACTCGAAACTTAGATTGTCCATTCAATTCAAATATGGATCATTGAGCTACTACAAGCAAATACCATCATACGGTCCAATTCAAATGAAATTCCAAATGTGTTTATCCTAAATATGATGACAAAAGCAAAAATGTGTATGTGTATGAATAAAGTGAATGGTTATAAAGTTTGAACATGCCCGTATGTGTATATCTCTAGGTTTGATATATGAATTTGAAATCACGAAATTCCGGCTTAAAAAATGTACCTCCGTTTAAATGAATTACAAAAGGTAATGATGGAGTCGAATTCCAAAATTCCAATCTTAGGTTTGTAATTCTGGTACATCAAGGTATATCACGCATGTTCAAAAGTATCGTTATCTCATAGTACAAACTGTGAAACAAATTGATCAACCATGAGTGCACAATATCTCAATTACGCTAAAGTCCCTCAAATATAGACACCTCACTCTTTATCTGAAGTCACCCCCCCACCACCACACACACACACACACACACATAGAGAAGTCATTCTCTCCCCCAGACACCAACACACGAGCACATTAACACCCCTCTCTCTTGTGTAGTCCGGACCCCAACATAGGTCTCTATCACTTTGTCTCCCGGGAATGCACACATCTCTTCCCTCACTCTCTAGGTCTCCCGCTATCTCTCTTACCCAAGCACACGCACTATGTAGAGTGTATATTTCCCATACACACAAAACGTCGCCCCCAAACGTCCATCTCCCTAGTTATGTGGTTCTCGCGCACTCACCTCACACACCACCCCCACTGCAAACAAGCACACTTTGTCTCCTTGTGCACCACTCTCCTCTTTCTATCTCTCCCACATGCGGACCCGCCCCAGCTCCTTCCCTGTATACATAAATGTCGTGACCCTTTGCATAGCTCCCTAATGTATAATCGTTCTCGATTTCGCACATTGTTCTCTACACCATCTATTCTAGATCTCTCATGAAGTCCCTATCACACACACACAATGACTCGCTTCCCCTGCGTCTCCGTTCATAGGCCAATTTCGGACAACATCAACATTGTCTCCCTATCTATACGCCATTTATGGACACAAACGACCTCTCTCGCCCCCTCTCTTCCTCTCTCTCTGTCTCTCTATCTCTCTCTCTGTCTCTCTCTCTCTCTCTCTCTCTCTCTCTCTCGCTCTCTCTCTCTGGTCGCTAGCTCTCTCTTTCTCTCGCTCTCACACCCCTCTCCCACACACACACTCGATGCCTCTTCCAAATAGTCTGCTCCCCCCGCCCGCACCCGTGCTATCTCGCTACTACACATGTCACACCATTCCCCCTTCCCTTATACTAGGTTTACATCATCAGTGGTCTCTCTACTCCACATACACTCTCTCCCTGTCACACACAAACGCGTGCACAAACACACACAGACACGCACAAACACCCATTTATCTGGATCCTCATCTCTCCCCATGTCCGCATGTGTATCTCACACACTCACTCTCTAATTATGTATATGTGTCTCCACGTTACACAACACAAAGCCCCATGTACATGTCTCTCTCTATCCTCCACACACATAGACACAAAGAATCTGTTATCATTGCCTCAGTCTCTAACATATCGCACACGCACACTCTCTCTCTCTCTCTCTCGCAAACACGCTCAACAAGGGTTTCCCCATGAATAACTTACCGTCTACTTATCAACAGTCGTGGCAGTACGGCGAACACGAGACGTTAAAAAGAATAGATCTACACATGCTTAGACCACCTAGTATGACTACTAGGACTAGAGCAGGCCAAAAAGCGCGCCGCCGTCACCCCCTCCTTGTTGGCGACGGGAAAATCTTTGTTTTACACAGTCGAGAAGTCTTTGTGCTAAGGCCCCACATGCCGAGGCGTTGAATAGAATGTAGATGCTAGTTTACGGAAGCAAGTATCGATAATACGTTTGTATCTCCCTACTTATATTTCTTCTTTTATAAAAAACCGAGTTGGTGATGATGGTACGTGTGCCATCTTGCAATATAGACCGTTTGATCTATATTTGACGGATGGAAATTAAACTAAAAGATACCCATACCCCTCTCCACATTTGCAGACAAGGCCTTCCCTCGTTCATCCTTATCTCCAACAAACCTCATTGTTGAGCAATTAAGAAAGGAAGCCTCTGGAACAAACTGGCCTAGTGGCTGCTGCCGGCGTCGTCAATCCCCATGCCTCCGCTCAGTCCGACCACCACACCCAACTCCTCTTCACCTTATCTCATATTTCTCGAGATATCATTAGTTTTTACACATGGATTACTCCCGCAAGGGTCAATCACAACAAGTGTTTTTATAAAAAAATGCATCTTGATGTTCCGTTAATGCACGGATCTTGCTAGTACTCCTACACAAGACTAAGTTGGTGATGCTGGTGTGTCTGCCATCCGTCGTTTCTGACCATTAGATCTACATCTAACGATTGTGAGGTAAGTTGTTGCCTTTTCTCACCAACATCCCACTTGTCTACCAATTTGCAGAAAAACCCATAATTAGTATCTTAAAACCAACCACATCCCTCCCTGACCTCACCAAAACAGCCCAAGGAATATATTATAATTGAAACATAATATACATATGTATATCAAAATTAGGGTGTTTTGTACCAAGTTTGTGAATAAGTATTATTCTAATTAAGATTCGTTGCAACGGACATGAACATTGCTAGTATTTCCAACCATGCATTTTTTTCTAGTATTCCATAGTTTCGAGTTTTCCATCAAGATATTAGTTACTCATGGTTGGTATTTACTTTCAATCATGTACACATATGCACTATGTCACTGTCCTTGCTTATTGGCTTGCAAAGCTTAACTTTCACTCCTACTTACAATATGTAGAGTATTTAACAAAAAACTACCACTTTCAACCAACCCTAGGAAGAATCTATTGTACAAAAAATAGCAAAAACATACCCCAAATTTCTTAATCCACGCCAAAAACTACTACTACCTACGTTTCAGTTTACAAGTCTTGCGCGTATACCTAGGTTGTCAATTTTATCACCCTAATATAAACTATATAGCACAAAAATTATACCTTTTGAAAGTAGAAACTCCATAGTTTATGTTGGTATATTTTTTGTAATATATGATTTGTATTAGGTTGGTCAAATTGACGACCTAGGGGTACGCGCACGCCGTGTAAACTGAGAGAGAGGTAGTACTACCTAGTACTCCTACCGATTAGGTTCGTTTAAACCCATTTATGACAGGGTTGGCCCACACGTCCGTGCTGACGAGGCAGCTTAAACCAACACATTTTGTTTGACCGTTGACACGAGGGACCCACATCTGACCTTCTATCCTCTTATTCCCCCTCAAATCATTACTTTTCCTGAACATTACTTCAAACAGTACTGATGCGTGTTCGTCGGTGGCGCCGGTGATGAGCGAGTTGGCCACCGCTCCGCCGGACGGGCCGGATGCTGCGCTGGCCTCCGCACGGGTTGGCAGGCTGGCCCGAGCGAGCAAGCCGCCGCGCTGGCCTTCGCTCGAGCCAGATGGCTGGCCTGAGCGCGGCGCGTGCGAGCAAGCCGCCGCGCTGCCGTGCCAATCTAGCTAGCAAACCTTGCAGACAAGCAGCTGGACGGAGCTATCTTGGCTAGCTAGCGGCCGCGATCGCTGGACGGTGCTGGCATCCGGGCTGCCGCAACATGGGCTCCGCACCGCCGGCGGTTTTGACCTCGCCTTCTGCCGGCGGCGGTAGCTGCGTCCCATGGCCGAGGATGACTAGGTGGACGGGCCGGAGGTAGGAGGTCACTCGAGGATTTTGGTTGGTAAGAGCATGTACAATGGTTGATATGGTAGTCTTATCTTAAGTCTGCCACGTATGCAAGTGGTAGTAGTTTCTTGGCATTTTAGTGGTTTCTTTCATTATTAGGGGTTTCTTGTAAGGAACAATGTACGTACTACTAGCGATAAAAGGCGATTCTAGGTTGCGTTGTACTCGAACGAGTACTACTAGTGGTCGCGGGAGTGTATACCTCGTTTTGTGGGTTCGATCCCGGCCGAACGCACGGCGGCCTTTAAAAAAAATAGTACTAGTACTACACTTCGCTGCGAGCCAATATTTTACATGGGTAGTTTGAGTTTTGAAGTCAAACGGACGTGCGGCCCCACAATCTGGGTGCACTGGACAGCCTAGCCACATGAACGGGTTTTCCTTCCCAGCATCCCGTGGCTCGCGTGCTCGCCCTAGCCGCACCTCGCTTGCAGCTTCCTCATTAGCTAGTAGTAACATATTTAAACTAGCGCCTCCCAATTAAGCCCGAGGAGCCGGAAAAGCCTAGCGGGGCATTGGGAACTGTGCAATACGGCTCTGTACTCTATGTAAAGTGTTGTACTACTAGTACTCTGTAGCTTGTGGCGTTGCACGCATGGACTTCACTCCATTATCGGCTCTACTATATAAGAAATTCCTCTTGACGTGTTTTTTTTGAAACGGAGGCAAAAGCTTTGCTTCATCTCATTCATAAAGAAGGAACTACTAACAAAGTTCGACGAGATCCATTACACCTCCACAAATGGAAGCGACAAGCCTAGTCTCGCTGTATCAAATAACTCAAATGTTCTGCCCCCGCAGACCGCATTAACTGTCGCTGATAAACAGGCTGCTAGTGTGTGCGTGAGAGGAGCGGCTGAGTAGGCCAGCTACTCCTACGTGAGAGGAGCGGCTGAATGTAGCACCGAGAGTACCCACTAGGCCACTACGCAGGTGTACTTCCCCTGCATTGATAGTACAGCGATGGTTCTAGAGAACAGTAGTACCCTCCACTTCCAACTGTAGCTCCTTGGCCCTGAGATTCAAGAGTTCAAAACTGGTGCACTATACTAGACTAGACTAGACTAGAAGTACAGTACATCGCACTAATACTAGTAGTTGAGAAAAGTAGTACTGGTACTGCTATAGTACGAGTACGTACTCCTCCGTCACATAATGTAAGACGTTTTTTGACACTAGTTGGCGTGTACAAAAAATGGCAAAAACATACCCAAAATTTCTTAATCCACGCCAAAAACTACTACCTAGTGCCAAAAATTTCTTACTAGTGCTATTATTTACAGTATAATGCAATCCCATAACGTTCCGTAATGCTAGTACTAGTAGTAAATAATAGCCTCACCCCTTCGCTGAGGAACGATCTACAGTTGGAAGGGACGAGGCCCTGCGGTTACTACGCTCTTATCTCCTCCTCGCCAGTTCCCCTCCCCCCGAAGAGAAGGCAGTTCGTCGCTGCTCCCATGGATTCGCCAAGCGGTTCTCCTCCTCGTCGGGGCTGGGAGACCTTGGACGACGATCCTCTGGGAGAAATCGCACGCCGCTCCGACGTCCTCACCGCCGCAAGACTCGGTGCTTCCTGCACCAACTTTTTCAAGACGCTGCTTAAACAGGTTTGGGAAAAGGCCATGCTTGTTGGTCTTCCATGCGTCTTCGAGGAGAAGGTTCTTCTATGGGACAATCCTTCTAACAGTCCACCGCTCCCTGGCCATGGTTGCACGTTGACTCCGATAGAGTTGCCGACGTTGAGAGGTAGTCGGATTTTGTCCGATGAGCAGGTCAGTAATGGAGTTTGATCATGTAGTACTTAGTTATTCCATTTCCATCCCGTAATTTCTCCACTGCCCACCGTCTTATATATAGGTCTGGGTCGGTGCCAACGAAGATTGGCTTGCATACCTCCGGCCGGATACCACCATCATTTTGCACAACATCCACAGCAGTGCGGCCGTTCCGGTGGACCCCTTCTCCACCATTGGGATCGGCCTTCAGGACTGGCTGGGCTTGAATACGTATGATGATGCCTACATGAGATTGAAGAAGATAGCAATTGCGGACCCGCCGAAAAAGCGACGCGGCTACAACGATTACTATCTCATCGCTGTGTTCAACGTAAGGATTGCCATCAATGCAAGACGCAGTAACGGCAAAGGCTGGCGCATGTTGGCGGCGGCAGATTTGTACCCCTACACGTTCGAAGATGCCGTGCGCCGTCTAGGCCGCATCTTCGCGGTGACAAGCCAGGGGACTTGTTTCATCTGGTTGCCATCCTATGGTACGGGAGATTACAAACGGAATGCACAAACCATCATTTGCATCCCTAACGGTACTCCATTATTTTGCAGGGACCAGTCATCCCCCGATCAAAATAAGATCGCCGATCCTGGATGTGCATTTGCATCCGCGATTTGGTCTAACCTGGAACCTTGTAGCTGACTTTGGCATATTGGGATCAACTATCTTAGCAGTCGTTACCCATGGTACCACTGATGTGCAACATGGTCACACAATCTACCACGGTCGGACCGTCACCATCTACCCAAGTATTCCATTTTTTAACCCTCTCACCTTCTCTTTCATTTTTGTACTAGTAGTATACTTAGTACTACTAGTAGGAGTACTTTTTACCTTGGAGGACGCGTATAGCTAGCTGGGCCCTTGAAGACTTGAACCCACTAGCTGCCACCATTTTTGTTTTTCCATGTCTTACTATCTCATCCATGTAGCCAAGAGTGGCTATATATAATAAGCCGGTTATTTTACTTCCTCTATACCGGAGTAGTACTATTTGCTGCACAGTATTACTGACCGCCATATTTGAGCACAACATTATTATGCATGGACCTTGACTATGTACGTCACCATGTGTCCAGATCTGGGATGCCGCGTGTACCAGATGAACGGCGCCGAGTTCGACCCCCGTGATGCTACGTGGGTGCCGAGGAACACTCTTGGAGAGTACTCGCTTTTCATCGGGGACAGCTACCCCATTGTGAAGTGGATGCCACCTTCCGTGCATGACACGGAAGGCCTGCCGTTTATGAAGCATGGTTGTGTCTTCATTGCGCACCGCCGGATGAACGACATGCTGGGACACGCTATCCCTGATTTATGCCGCTTCAGCTTGGATGAGTCTCCATCGTGTGCAACCTGGACTAGAAAGCTGCGACAATGATTCCCGTTGCCCACCGCTATGGATCGTGCCATCCATGAAGAACACCTGGGACTGGAACCTGGAGGAGGACATGCATGTAGCCCATCTATAACGTGTAAGTGGAGTACGGTAATTGTGAACGGTAGCGCTGTGAGTATATGTAGACTAGTCGTGCACAAATTTATCACATGAAATGGAGATGAACTTGTGTGGCATACTCGCATTTGTCCTTTAGAATTTATTACTAGTAAATGTGTTATGTGTACGTGCAACTTGTGTGGTTGTTGCACGGGCTCCAACACGCACTTTGAGAAAAAAAAAGGTGGCACAGCTTTGGATGTACGTGACGTGGCGGCATCATACAGTAGCATCGTTCGCTATAGTTGTAGTACACTCCTACTAGGACGACAACTCCTATAAAACCTTGAGCTTGGCTCTTTGCCTCTTCGGGAGGTTCAACAGTTCGTACTCGTGTGAACCTTGCACTTGCCTCTTCGCCTCTTCGGAAGGTCCAACAATGATGATACTACAGTACAATATGCGTCTGGCAATCTGACACCGATTGAACTGTTGCACGTCCACCGCGAGGGCGAGGGCGAGGGCGAGGGAGAGGAAGAGGGAGAGGGCGCTGTAGTCAAAACCCTCTCCTCGTCCTGCGAACCACCGCGTGCGTGGGCGAGGGAGAGGCGTAGTAAGCAAGCTTCTCCTCGTTCGGCGAGTTGACGGGACACATCAAAGCAGTACTAGTACTAGTAGTAGTCCATACTGCGTCCTTTCCGATTAATATGGCTTAATTTGAAACGAGAAAAATACACTGGCGGTCAACGTATGCGTACTAGTGCTAGTAGGTTGAGCACTTGAGTGTGAGCGTGTGTGTTGCGTCATGTGTTGTGTGCCGCATGGGTGCGTGAGTGTTGCATGCGTCCATGTGGAGTACGTGTGAGTGTTGCATGTTGCATGCATGCATGCATGCATGGGGCTTACTCCCTCCCATTGACATGTTCATATTTCAAACTTCCTCTGTTCCCTCCATATGGTGATACTCCCTCTGTTCCCAAATACTCCAGTACGGAGTAAAATCCTCCCTCTGTTCCCAAATACGGAGTATTTGTCTTTCTATAGATTTCAACAAGTGACTAGGTACGGAGCAAAATGAGTGAAGTGAGCGTAGAGGCATAGGGATACCGTAGAAAGGTAATCCTCGCGATCCATCATTCCCCATCTCGGTCAGAGAGAACTATTCAACTAGTCTTCGCAGTGAAGTGACAATACACGCTGCAGCAGATGGGACACGTAATTAATAAGCTGAACCAGCGTGTTGGTGTTACTAAATCAGCCTTACCCAGTACTGCCATCATGTTTGCCAATAGAGCACGCTTCCGCAAATACGCCTACGCAGCTGTGTCCTGCATTAACTGACATATGGGCCCTCTTGTGGTAGACCCACATGTCATCGGTGTAACTATTTACACTCCGGAGGACGGTGCCTATATCCTGGTAGTAGTACTAGTAGAATTGAGATTTAATGCACTTTCTTCCCCGTCTTCCACTCTTCTTCCTCCTCTCTTCTTATTCCTCCTCTCTTCCCCATCGTCGGCCGCACACCATTTACTCCCGCTCACTGCTCGCCCGCCCGCACCATCTTCCTTGGTAGCTCGCACGTACCATATCCCCCCGCTCACTGCTCGGCCACACGAGGAGAAGCTTCTTCGCTTGCCCGCCCGAATCCACTTCCCCGCTGGCTCGCAGGCACCGAAAACCCCAATGGCAGAATCGACTGACACGCAGAGCCGCGATTGGAATTCCCTCCCCGATGTTCTCTTGGAGCAGATCCGTAGTCGTATGGACCTACTCAGCACCGTCCGTCTGGCCGCATGCTCGGTGTCTTTGTACCGTCTAATCGTCTGCAACCGGCCGACTCTTTTCAAGACACCCTGCTTGCTGATGCCTGATCCTCGCAGGTGGCCCAGACACCGACTTGACGATCCTACGAAGGTTGCCGCGGTGCCCCTCGACATGCTACCACTACCCGTCCACCTGTCCTTCATGCGCGGCCACTACTGGGCGGGCATGAAGGCCAACTGGATCGTCCTCATCCACCACACCGGTAGTCCGTGGCGTCTCGTGGATATCTACACCCAGCGAGAGATCACCCTTCCATCGTTGGATATCGCCGACATCGAGCCTCGCGGCCCGCCGGACACTCCTGCCTACTACGCACGAGACGCGTCAAGCTTTTGGCTCGACCTCTGTTTTTAGAAAGTTGTAATCTGCGAAGTGCCCACACCATCAGAAGACTACATGGATTACATGCTCATTGCCTTGTTCAACATGGGATTAGTCTATCTGGAATCCGGTCGCCATACATGGTTATGGCTCATCATCAATCCTATTGAGGCAACATTTCTGTCTGATGCTATAGTGCACGATGGCATCGTTTACGCGGTCGACGCATAGATTGGCTGCCTATACTGGTGGAATCTATCGTCTTGTAATTGTTCTATCTCATCTCATCTTTATCTTATGAATACGACTGCCTGTTCATTTGTTACAAATTTAGAATGCATAGCATGTCTATAACCACATCATTGCTATATGTTCCTCTCATTTCCTAGATTTTTATGACCACACTTGTTATTGTTAGAGTTGACATGAGAATAATTGGCATCTAATGATTGTTAGAATACATATTATGAGCATAACATCATGATTGCTATATGTTACTCTCATTTACTAGATTTTTATAACAACGCATGTTATTGCTTAGAGTTCATATGAGAATAGTAGTAGTAAGTGCTATGGTAGAATATGAGTAGGCGCTGTCATAGCTGTTTTCCTCTCATTGTTACATGATGTTTGAACCATGACATGTTGCTAGAATATGAAAGCCATTGGCTTATTTTTTTAACTTGGGGTATGATTATGACCACGGCATTGCAATTCTCTGTCTATGATATGTGTTACTGTTATAATAATCTTAATTCCACACATACTCTGAACATGACTGTTTATTTTTGTCCTTTTGGTCTCCAATTTGAATTGTTGCAGCAGACGCAAATGCGCTGGCCTTCATGATTCCAGGACCTGGAATCATACCAGCCGATGGGTGCTGGTTTATCGCCCGTTCAGCTGACGGCGGTCATTTGATGCTCATTCGCACATACCAAATTGACCAAACCATTACATCAAACCACATGCAGTACAATGCGTGGGGCATTCATGACATTGATGGCTATGGCTGCTTCGTGTTCGAGAAAGATCCCAGCTCCGTTGGGCCAGGTGTATTCAACTGGAGGCGGGTTTACAGCCTCGGCAACCACTCCTTGTTCCTCGGGCTCAATTATCCGATCATCCAACCAATCATCGATCATATCACCGGCGATGATTACTGTGCTATGCAACTTCCATTCGCGAGGGGGGCTGTGTTTACACATCATAGCATGGGTTTCATGAATCACCATATCCAGAGATTCGTCGACACAGCTTGTTGCCAGGTAATCTTCAGTGTGTGAAAGGCATCAAGCTTCCATGCGATGGATGGCTTTTGCAAACCCGACATGTGGCGATGTGGTCCATGCCAACAGCAAATATGCACAACTTGATTCGTGCTGATATCTAGACTGAGCCATGTATTTTGCTTCTGTAGCACGACCCTCTTTTGTTGGATATTATGTACTGTTGTTAGTTTGAAGCACTCCTCTGGTTTAAAGGATAGATACCTTCCTGGGATCAAGTGCATCCTAACTCACCTGCGTAGGATGTACTGATAATGATGATGGAGATGCTGTGCAGAAGCCATATATATACATATATATCAGTTAGGCTTCAAGTGCGTACTTGTTAGTTAAACCTATGTATAAATTGTGACACTAAATACGACTAGTAAGTAGTACAGTAGCAGTACTAGTATACGTCGGTCAAATTATTCATCATGTCCACACATTGAATTGACGTGACAACACGTTGCGCGTGAGGTGACACAAGAATCCCGGCGGCGTGTTCGGGTATTCCGGACTTCAGATTTGGAGTACCACTTATCTGTTGAAATCTTTTTTTTCAAAACGGAGGCAAAAGATTTGCCTCATCCATTAAATAAGAGGAGAATAGAGTTTAGAGTTTTTACAAGCGCCCGTGCAAAACGGCATGGCAATTACTCTCGTACAACTGTCGAAGAAGCGCGAGTTTTTACTCTATCGAAATCTTTCATCATTCACTTAAAACAGTCGATTGGTCATACATTGAGTACCATATAACTAGAATTACCGATGCAAGTCGAAGAAGGACTGGCCGGTGCTGCCGGCTGGCGTCAAGTTCGATCCCACGGATCAGGAGCTGATCGAGCACCTTGAGGCCAAAGTGAGTGTTGACAGCGCGAGATTTCAGTCTCTCATCGATTTGTTCATACCAACCATCGACAGCGAGCAGGGCATATGCTACACCCAACCTGAGAAACTTCCAGGTAAGACACCGATCGGCCGTCTACTTGCACAAACATATTCCTTTGTTTATAGCTCTATTTTTCTTTTTAGACGCAGACCTGGTGAAACAATTACAATTTGACAGTTAATAAAAAGTGAAACAAGTGACTGCAACATGCCAAAGATGTTATGAAAATGCCAACTAGGTACACTAAAACCTGTATTCCACAATACTGCAGGTATCACACTGAGTGGCCTAAGGAAGCATTTCTTCCAGCGCAATTCCAGTGCGTTCAAAAGGGGCACGTGGACGCGTCGCAAGATAGAGTCGGAGTGCGGCACGCACGCGATGTGGCACAAGACCGGCAATACCTTGCTTGTGATGGTCAACGACCGGCAGACGGGCAGCAAAAAAGGTTCTGGTGCTGCACACCAACAAGAACTTCGACCAGCAGAGGACCAACTGGGTGATGCACCAGTACCACATCGGGGAACTGGAGCAAGAGAAGGAGCGGGAGCTGGTCCTCTGCAAGATTTTCTACCAGACGAACACTAGGGCCAGGAGTAGTTTGGTATTGGTAGTTGTACTACCTTGTCGTCCGCAAGTTGGTATTGTTGTTAACGATCTTTTGGTATGAATTTGCATTTGCTTCCAACCATCATGCCGAGGGTCGACGTGGATATAAAGCTGAATCATTTGTTTCGAAACAAATTCTCAGGCACCTGATTTTTATTTGATGGGTAGCATAAGCACCCGCCATTCGAATTCCCAGTTCTGCAGTTTATTCGAACAAGTGCATGCACTTATTATCACGACAAAAAACAATATCTGTGCTGCGTCCCAGTTATCAGTCTGTGCTTGCAGAATTCTCTCATTTATTGAGCACGTATATTGTTTTTTCAGGTCGAGCAAGTTTCAATTGGGCTGTAGACTGACCAGGGTTGGTTTTGTTTTTAACAGGCCCAGCCCATGACGACAACGGGGCACAAAGATCCAGCAGGTATCTACTGGCCTCTGGCCCACCAGCGTTAGTTATATTTTGTCTTACAACATCCGCAGGCAGTTGTGTTACTGAATCAAACACACAACCCAGTTCTATTTTCCTCTTGAAACGCATGTCCTACATCCGTTTTCTAATCTCTACCTATAGTTTTACTAGTTCATATACGCGTATCATTATATTGAAAACACATAAAATTCCCTTTTCATATTTACATCCTTATTTTTGTTTGTTTTTCCCACCCAGCGCTGATTTTTTTACCACTGGTTTTCCCTTAAACCAACTCAATTGTCCCACATCTTATTTTCTTACAAAAACAAAATGATTTTTTTGGCAAATCAATAAGTTCTTAAAAAATGTTTATCATTTCGGGATTACAACAGTTTGGACTCCACCGAAATATGCAAAATAAGGTTGAACTTTTTGACCGTGGTCCTGGGCAGAAAATGGGCTGTAATAAATTACTTCAGAATTAGCAAATGGGCTGCAAATTATAAAAAATAGCAAATGGGCTGCAAATTGTAAAAAACAGCAAATGGGCTTTATGTTGTCTGCCACAGATTTGGAGGCTGACTTGTGGGCCTACTAAGTTCATGCGTACACAAGGTTTCTTAAAAAAGAAACTTAGTCAACAATTGACTCTACCAGCGTCAGACCGTTAGATGTCAATGTAACGGCAATCGTGCTTCTTCAGACTCTGATCTTCCTGCCCCAGCCGCCCAAACCAGCGCCGTCGGAACCGCCTGCTCCCGCCTCCCGTGGCCGGCAGTGCTGCCGGGCAGGCCTCACGGCCCCATCATACTCGCATCCCTGGCCTGTCTATCCCTCTACTCACCCAAACCTCCTGTTATTTTCCGGCGACGGCAGCCGAACCAGTCAACCCTCGTACTCTCCACCGTGTGGGCAGCCACTGTCGTGTCTTCGCCGGCTCCCTGTCGTTCCCTTCGTAGGCCTCTCCGTCGTCCACCGCCCTGGTGCTCTCGGCGCGGCGTGGTCAACGATGTCCATCCAACGGCGGTAGTGGTTCTTCAACCTCTGGTCTTCTTGCCCCAGCCGCCCAAAGCAACGCCGGTCGTGCCGCATGCTCCTGCCTCCCGTGGCCGGCTGTGCTGCTGCGGAGGCCTCACCGTCCCCATACTATTCCCACCGCTGGCCAGGCCATCCCTCCACTCACCCATTCCCCCTGTTATTCTGCGGCGACGGCAGCCTCACACCGCAACCGAACCAGTGAACCCTCGTACTCCTCTCCGCTTGGGCATCCACTGCCGTGTCTTCCCCGGCTCCGCGTCGTCCCCTTCCTAGGCCTCGCCGTCGTCCACCGCCCTGGTGCTCTCGGCGCGGCATGGTCAATGTGGTCAACGACTGACTTCCATCGAAAGAGTACTGTACGTGGAGAGGCTGACAGCTGGGTCCACGCCTCCTTATTACGCGCAAAGTAATTATTCCTCCACCTGACAGCAGGGACCCACCGGACGGGCCACCAGTATTTCGCGGAAAAAACGTTTCCCCCTGACTGTTGTGACCCACCGGACGGGCCACCGTATTTCGCGAAAAAAACGTTTGCCCCTAACTGCTGGGACCCACCAGACGGACCACCGTATTTCGCAAAAAAAACATTCCCCCCGCTGTCAGCTCGAACCCACCGGAAGTGCCTCCTTATTACGCACAGAAAAATGAATACTCCCCCTGCTAGCTGGGACCCACCATGGTGGGAGGCTGACTTGTGGGCCTACTAAGTTGAGGGGGACATAGGTCTTTGTCAACTTAGTCAATATGAACGATTCTAGCTCCATTGACCGTACGATGTCCATCCAACGGCCGTCGTGCTTCTTCAATCTCTGCTCTTCCTGCTCCAGCCGCTCAAACAAGAGCCGGCGGGACTGCCTGCTCCCTCCTCCCCGCGGCCGGCTGTGCTGTCGCGCAGGCCTCACCGCCCCACCGTACTCCCATCGCTGGCCTAGCCATCCCTCTACTCACCCACACAGCCACACCTGCTGTTATTCTCCGGCGAGGGTAGACGAACCAGTAAACCCTCGTACAGTCGTACTCCCCTCCGCGTGGGAAACAACTGCCGAGTCTTCCCTGCCTCCATTTCGTTCCCTTCCTAGGCCTCGCCGTCGTCCACCGCACTAGTGCTCTTGGCGCGGCGTGGTCAACGTGGTCAAGGAACGGCTTCCATCGGACGTGGACTGTACGTGGAGAGGCTGACAGCTGGGTCCACGGCCGCAGCAAGGAAGTGCCTCGTTATTACGCGCAAAATAATTATTCCTCCACCTGACATCTGGGACCCACCGGAAGGGCCTCTGTATTTCGCGAAAAAAACATGCCCCCAGCTGACATGTCGAACCCACCAGCTATCGTCGCACGCAAGGAAGTGCCTCCTTATTACGCACAAAAAATGAATACTCCCCCTGCCAGCTGGAACCCAGCATAGTGGGAGGCTGACTTGTGGGCCTACCAAGTTGATGGGGACGGAGGGCTTTGTCAACTTAGTCAATATGAACGATTCTAGCTCCTGTTACCGTACGATGTTCATCCAACGGCCGTAGTGCTTCTTCAACCTCTGGTCTTCTTGCTCCAGCCGCCCAAACCAGCGCCGGTCATGCCGCGTGCTCCTGCCTCCCGTGGCCGGCTGTGATGCTGCAGAGGCCTCACCGCCCCCTACTACTCCCACCATTGTCCAGGCCATCCCTCTACTCACCCATACCCCCTGTTATTCTGTGGCGACATAAGCCTGACACCGCAGCCGAACCAGTGAATCCTCGTACTCCTCTTCGCGTGGGCATCCACTGCTGCATCTTCCCCGGCTCCGAGTCGTCCCCTTCCTAGGCCTCTCCGTCGTCCACCGCCATGGTGCTCTCGGCGCGGCGTGGTCAACGTGGTCAAGGAACGACTTCCATCGGACGTGGACTGTACGTGGAGAGGCTGACAGCTGGGTCCACGGCCGCCGCAAGGAAGTGCCTCCTTATTACGCGCAAAATAATGATTCCTCCACCTGACGGCGGGGACCCACCGGACGGGCCACCGTATTTCGCGAAAGAAACGATTCGCCCCCCTGACTGCTGGGACCCACCAGCTACATCTTCGCACGCAAGGAAGTGCGTTCGGGCAAAAAAACGATTCGCCCCCCTGACTGCTGGGACCCACCAGCTACATCTTCGCACACAAGGAAGTGCCTGACAGTCGGGACCCACCTGGTCGAAGCGTACGTAGCATTGTCATTCTGGTCGCGAACGTGTACGTACATATATACTGGTGGATGTAGAGGCGCGCACGTGTCGTAGTAGAGGCGCGCACGTAGCATGTACACGTACGTACAGCTGCGAGGGTGCAAGAAAGAAAATACGGCCACGTACGTACATACGGGCAGGGTCTCTAACGCCTATCGCGCATACGTACATGGTTGGGTCAGAACGGAGAAACAGCGTCGTCGTCGTGTTCATGGGGAGCCAACCGGCTGGGTCGAAACGGAATGCGTGGTCGTGTTCATCGAGAGGGCTTGGACGGAACAGGCAATGGAAACGAGGCCTGGCGTACCACACAACGGAGGAAACGGCCTTGTGTTCGACCGTCCATGTTCGAAACGGTTCCTGTTGATCGTGAGGGGCCTGGCATACCGCAAAACGGAGGAAACGGACCTCCTACGGTCGAAACGGGGGTCCTGTTGATCAAGAGGGGTGTGGCGTACCGCAAAACGGACGAAACAGACTTGTGTTGGAGCGCTACGGTCGAAATGGGGGTCCTGTTCAGTGGGAGGGGTGTGGCGTACCGCAAAACGGACGAAACGGACTTGTGTTGGAGCGCTACGGTCGAAACGGGGGCGGGTGTGGCGTACCGCAAAACGGGACTCCACGGGATACTGTTCATCTCCACCGTCGACCTCCTCCAGCATCCACGGGCTACCGTCGACCTCCTCCAGCCTCCACGGGCTCCTGTTAATCCAGCCTCCACCGCGCGCTACTCCACCGGCTACTGTTAGACCACCCCTCCACGGCCACCCCTCCACCGTCTACTGTTCATCCAGCCCTCCACACCACGGGGTCCTGTTCAACCACCCCTCCACGGCCACCCCTCCACCGTCAACTGTTCATCCAGCCCTCCACACCACGGGTTCTTGTTCATCCAGAGGCAACGCCACCGCTCACTATTCATCCAAACCCCCCCCCCCCCCGCAACGCTCACTGTTCATTCAATCGATCGGCTTCAGTTAGCAGCAGTAGCGAAGGAATCGCTCCATCGGGTTCAGTTAACAGCCATCGATCGATCGCTCGGGTTCAGTAACGCGTAGCCTGCAGTGCAATCGCTCGGGTTCAGTTAGAGCCCAACGCCTCGCTCGGCTTTAGTTAGAGCCAACGCCTCGCACACACGCGCGTACGTACGAGAGAAACACGCATCGCTCCGCCCCCGACCTCCCACCTTAACCGGCAACTCCCCGAAATTTTCCTCCCCCTCGCTTCTACCACGGTTTTTTCCGTCATGGACGGCCCAAAGAATCTCATGTAGTTGCGTCTCCGGCCCACCTAGGACGAAAAGCCCATTTTCTGTCATGATTTTTTGTCATAGAAGTAGGAGCCCACCACATCTATGAAGATACCGGGTTTTGTCACAATTATCGTCATAGAAGTGTCATATGTATGACAGAAAAAAATTTCGTTCGGCCCAAAATTTCACGGATGTGTCTTTTTTTGTAGTGCGTTGACTAAGTCTCTTCCACGAGCAAAACATGATCAGCACCAAGACTCCATGGGTGTTAGAATCATTATTGTGTAATCTAGATTATTGACTCTAGTGCAAGTGGGAGACTGAAGGAAATATGCCCAAGAGGCAATAATAAAGTTAATATTTATCTCCTTATATCATGATAAATGTTTATTATTCATGATAGAATTGTATTAACCGGAAACATAATACATGTGTGAATACATAGACAAACAGAGTGTCACTAGTATGCCTCTACTTGACTAGCTCGTTAATCAAAGATGGTTATGTTTCCTAGCCATAGACATGAGTTGTCATTTGATTAACGGGATCACCTCATTAGGAGAATGATGTGATTGACATGACCCATTACGTTAGCTTAGCACCCGATCGTTTAGTATGTTGCTATTACTTTCTTCATGACTTATACATGTTCCTATGACTATGAGATTATGCAACTCCCGTTTACCGGAGGAACACTTTGTGTGCTACCAAACGTCACAACGTAACTGGGTGATTATAAAGGTGCCCTACAGGTGTCTCCAAAGGTACTTGTTGGGTTGGCGTATTTCGAGATTAGGATTTGTCACTCCGATTGTCGGAGAGGTATCTCTGGGCCCACTCGGCAATGCACATCACTATAAGCCTTGCAAGCATTGTGACTAATGAGTTAGTTGCGGGATGATGTATTACGGAACGAGTAAAGAGACTTGCCGGTAACGAGATTGAACTAGGTATCGAGATACCGACGATCGAATCTCGGGCAAGTAACATACCGATGACAAAGGGAACAACGTATGTTGTTATGCGGTCTGACCGATAAAGATCTTCGTAGAATATGTGGGAGCCAATATGGGCATCCAGGTCCCGCTATTGGTTATTGACCGGAGAGGTGTCTCGGTCATGTCTACATAGTTCTCGAACCCAAAGGGTCCGCACGCTTAAAGTTACGATGACAATTATATTATGAGTTTATGTGATTTGATGTACCGAAGGTTGTTCGGAGTCCCGGATGTGATCACGGACATGACGAGGAGTCTCGAAATGGTCGAGACGTAAAGATTGATATATTGGACGACTATATTCGGACACCCGAAGTGTTCCAGAGAAGTTTCGGATTAAACCGGAGTGCCGGAGGGTTACCGGAACCCCCGGGGGAAGTATTGAGCCTTGGTGGGCCTTGAGGGGAGAGAGAGGGCAGCAGCCAGGAGGTGGCGCGCCCCCTCCCAAGGGGAGTCCTAGTTGGACTAGGAGAGGGGGGCGCAGCCCCCTTTCCCTCTCCCTCTCTTTCCTTCCCCCCTTCTTTCCTAGTAGGACTAGGAAAGGGGAGTCCTACTCCTACTAGGAGGAGGACTCCCCCTCTCTCCTTGGCGCGCCTAGGGCAGCCGGCCTCCCCCTTGCTCCTTTATATACGGGGGCAGGGGGGCACCTAAGGACACACTTTGATATACGATATTTTAGCCGTGTGCGGTGCCCCCCTCCACCAGATTACACCTCGATAATACCGTCGCGGAGCTTAGGCGAAGCCCTGCGTCGGTGGAACATCATCATCATCACCACGCCGTCGTGCTGACAAAACTCTCCCTCACCACTCGGCTGGATCGGAGTTCGAGGGACGTCATCGAGCTGAACGTGTGTAGAACTTGGAGGTGTCGTACGTTCGGTACTTGATCGGTCGGATCGTGAAGACGTACGACTACATCAACCGCGTTGTGGTAACGCTTCCGCTGTCGGTCTACAAGGGTATGTGGACAACACTCTCCCCTCTCGTTGCTATGCATCACCATGATCTTGCGTGTGCGTAGGAAATTTTTTGAAATTATTACGTTCCCCAACAGCTGGGCACGGGGGCTGCGCTCGGATCACGCCCAAGCGTCCGCCACCCAACCAGGTCCCCCGGACCTGGGGGCTGCACTCGGGTCACGCCCAAGCGCACACCACCCAACCAGGTCTCCCGGACCTGGTCGTCGCATGCCCCTCCCGAGGCCTCGGCGAGGGCAAGTATGGAGATTGTTTGCACGTCAAGGGGGACTCCTGAGCATCGCGACTCAGGAGCCTAACTGGTCACGTAGCCCCTCACTCCTTGGTCCGTCCTGGTCTCCGGTCGGCCCAACGGCGGTTGAGGTATGCGCGGGGCCGGGCTCTGCCGACGTAGAACATCAACTTATCCTTGCGCATTCTTCCTATAAGCTGTTTGCGCGTCAAGGGGGACTCCTGAGCATCACGACTCAGGAGCCTAACTGGTCACGTAGCCCCTCACTCCTTGGTCCGTCCTGGTCTCCGGTCGGCCCAACGGCAGTTGAGGTATGCGTGGGGCCGGGCTCTGCCGACGTAGAACATCAACTTATCCTCGCGCATTCTTCCTATAAGCTGTTTGCGCGTCAAGGGGGACTCCTGAGCATCGCGACTCAGGAGCCTAACTGGTCACGTAGCCCCTCACTCCTTGGTCCGTCCTGGTCTCCGGTCGGCCCAACGGCGGTTGAGTTATGCGCGGGGCCAGCCTCTGCTACCGCAGAACACAAAGCAGATAGGGAGAAAGTCACAAAATCTCGAAGCAAATACTACAAGACATATTGTTCTTACAATATCAACCGAAAGTTTAATGCCTCCACGAGGCCTGACGCATGCTGCAGGAACGAAATAGGAAGGAGCCACAGGTCACCCTTTAACACCATCAAGAGCGGTGTCGCCTTCAGCTAAAGGCGCGGAAGCGAAGCCGTGGAACTTCTTCAGTAGGGCCTCCACCTGACCTTGCACGGCTGCGGTGGCAGCTGTATAGTGTTCATCGGCCACAGGCTCCAGCAGCTCGTCAAGATGAGCGCTGGGGTCGTGAAGGTGCAGATGACTGAAGACGTGGGTCAATGCAGTAGAATAAAGGACACGAGCCTCTGCCTCGGCCATGGGACCGACGCCCTCCACAACTTCCTCGAGCGCCTGCACCAAGTGAGGAAGTAGCTGGGCGGGGCCGTTCCTATCTGCGGCCAGCGGCTTCTCCAAGCCATTCTCGTAAAGCGCCTTCAGTGCCTCGCGAGACCTCTTCTCGAGATCGATGAAGGCCTTGCGATCTTCAACCAGGAGCTTTGCCTTGGCGTCAAGATCGACCTCCCTCGCCTTCACCTTCCACTCCAGCTCCTCCAGCCGACTGCGCTCTGCGGTCTGCGCCTTCGCCAGCTCCTCCAGCTCAGGATCGCGATCCTTCACGGCATCTTCCCGAGATTTCATCCCCTCCTCCTTCGCCTGGCGGCCACGGGCTTCTTCGGCATGCCGGTCGCGCAGGCCCTTCAGTTCGTCCTCCAGCACAAGGCAGCGGTCGCGAGCGGTCTCGGCGTCTTTCAGTGCTGCGTCGCTATCGGCCACCGCCTTGGCCGTGGCCTGCTTGTCCTTCTTGAAGGCAGTCGCGGCCTGGCTCAGCGATGCTCGGACTGCCACGTCAGAATGAAGCCAGCCAGAGGCCAGCTCCAGGCGCCCGGCTACCAGGCGCGGGTCCGCGCCCAGGAGATCTTCCTGTAGCTGGGCCATCCCCGAAAGAACGCGTTCGAGGGCGGCAGAGGAAGCAGAAGAACCTGGGGCCGGAGGCGCAGCAGGAGGAGGGAGCGGCGTTGTCGTCAGAGCCTGGGAAATCAAGGGCTCCTCAGCCTTTGGGACCTCATAAGCCGAACCAGGCGCCGGTACTTCCGGAGCCAGCGGGGCCACGGGGGCTGGCTCCTCCCGACGACCCTCCCCCTGGCCTCGCAAAGGCAACTGGGTCGGGGAGGTGCGACTGCTACCGTCTCCTTTCTCCGCAGAAGGAGGTGCAACCGCTGTATCCCCCTTCCTCTTCTTCGTCAAGGGCGTCAGCCTGATCAACCAAGGGCAAACATCAGGAAACAGCAGGTACAAGCAGGAACAAGACGAGGCTCGAAGCACTTACCGATCCACCTCGACACATTCCACCCTCCGCTTGGCAAGCTTGAAACCAGAAAGCTCCGGAGCCTGAGGAGAGGGCACACGGGCTTCGGGAGCAAAAGACGGCGCAACAGAAGGGCCGGAGGCAGAACCAGAACCAGGTGGCGTCGAGGCGGAAGCAGCAGCTTGAGGTACCAGCGACGACCTACCCCTCGTCGGGATGACGGGCAGCTCCCCTTCTTCCTGATGGGCGTCGATCTCAGTGTCGTCTGGCAGCCCGCGGAGGATGTCGGCCTTGCTCAAGGGGGAAGTATCCCCCTCCTCCTCTGGTGTCCCTTCCGAGTCTACCTCCTCTTCCTCCCTCCCACGGGACTCGCCAGAAGACAGCTCCAACGGCTCCAGCGCCACCGGGCCCCCAGAGGGCACGAGCGGCGCCAGCCCGCGCGCGTCGAAAGTCGGCCTGGAGGCCACGATTAGATCCCAGTCCTCGCGGCTGAACAAAGGAGTGAAGACGCATGGCGGGTACTCCTAGTTGTCCCCGACCAGGAGGCGCAGGACAGCGGCCAGCTCGTCGTCAGGAAGGGCCTCTGGCGTCAGGCGGACCTTGTCCTCCACATCTCCGAGCCTCCACAAGGGACGCGCGCACACTTGAAGTGGAGCAACGCGCAGCGTCAAAAACTCACTCAGAAGCATGGCCCCTGTTACCTTGGCTGCCTTCGCGTTGCCCGGCTTCAGGTCGGTCGTCATCTGCTCCAACACCGACGACGCCCGCTCATCAGCAAGCTCCACGCGAGACCACCTCTTGAGGGACTTGGCTGCCTCCGTCAGCAGCGCTAGATGCGGATGGATGCACTTAGCGTCCATCATGACCCACTTGGCCCGGATGTTGTCGGCCTTCTTTCCGGTGTTCGAGATCGAGTTGGCCTTCCCGGAGGCGATGAAATTGGCGCACCCAGAGACTTGTCCCTCGCTGGAGTGAAGGAAGAAGAAGTGGCGCAGGAGAGCCACGGGCGGCATCACGCCCAAATATGCCTCGCAATAGTAAGGGAAAATGGACAGGAGGAGGACAGAGTTGGGATGGAGATGCAGCGCCTGCAGGCCGTAGTGGTCGAGGACCTCATAAAAGAAATCAGAGAAGGGAGGAACCAACCCGGCAGCGATGCTGCTCGTAAACAAGGGGAAGAAGGTGCTTCCCTCAGGCTCCGGCACGTCTGAGGCAAGATGGAGCTCCGTTTTCCCCCATTCGTTGCTCTCCCCTGCCGTCAGCAAGCGCGTGGATGCGAGGCTCTTCTCCAAGACTTTGGGCGTCTCAAGAGCAGGCGCGTACCAAGCCGGCGCTGAGGAGGGCTTGACCTTGCGCGGCGCCATTGGTCGCAGATGAGGAGCAAGGCTGGAGCAGATCTGGAGGTTTCGGCGGCAGGGAGCGAGAAAGGGGATCTGAGCGAGGCGAGGAAGAAGCAATGAAGGCAAGCACTATCCGCACCAGCCTTTTTGCCAGGTCGGGCAGTTGCCGAGGCAGCGTGGGGAAGCGGAGATGCCCATGTCCAATCAACCGCCACGCGTCGACCAAGGCTGCAGGCTTTTGGGGCCCGCGGCGCTCCGCGCTTGACCTTTGGCTTCGCCTCGAAGCCAAGCCCGAGCGTGCCTTGGGCCCGGGGGCTACTGTCGGCGTTCTGGGAACGGGGGTCCCCAGACTTGCCTGCCTGTGGCCCATGGCGTGGCACTGCTAGTGGGCCAGTATGGCCCATCTTCATCAACAAGGCATTCAAGACCCTCGCGAGGGGCCAAGCCTCGCGAGGCGGACGACGCAAGACCTCCGCAGGAGCGGCCTCACCAGGTTGCCTCGCGAGGGGCGGAGATATCAAGGCGGGGCAAAACCTCGCGAGGCTCTCGTGATGTGAGCCATGACGATCGAAATCAGGCGGGCCCCGGCGTGCGCAGCGTCCATGTTTCCTCTTTGGTGCAAAGGAAGCAAGCGCAGGCGCGGAGTACCGAGGCATCAGGCAAAGGTTTCTATATTAGTGCAACGAGACCAGGACCAGCAGGCCAGCAGGACGGAGGTCACCATGGAGCCCAAGACGGCGTCACCACCAGAGCCTTTCACAGGCGAAGACCACTTTTGTCAGGATAAGCTCTACTAGCTGTCCCCTTTCAAATTGGTCGTTGTTGGCTCCCTTCCCGCTCAATAATTGGGGAGAGGACCAGGGGCCTATATAAGTAGAGATAGCCACCACAGTAGAGGCAGCTTGTTCGGAGCTTGATCTAATCTCTAGCCTGTCCTTAGCCACTCACCGAGCACAAGAACACCTCAACCTCAGGAGGCTGTTCTTCCCCTTGTACTATTCATCATCGGCCCAGGAGGCAATCCATCCACCACCACACTGGAGTAGGGTATTAAACCACAACGGTGGCCTGAACCAATATAAATCTTGTGTCTTTGTGTTGTGAGTTTGTCGAGTTCGTCTGCGAGATCTTAGAGAGCTAGGGCGTGGAACGGTAGGGGGGAAAACCTTCACGCGCACCCTAGTGTTCGAACCTTAAGGGTTTTGCCAGAACCGGAGATCCGACAACGGCTTGACTGCCCCCCGTGTCATCCTGGTAATAATCAGTGTCAATAAGATAATTGAAAAAAGAGCCAAGAGAATCAAGGGCTATCTCCGACTCAGAGCTATCATCTAGTTCAAGCATTTCAGAAGCACTTGGTCTCTTCTTCGTTTTCTTGCCGGGTTTCTAGGCGGCTTTCATGGCAGCTCTGGCCCTTTTGGCTGCTTCATGATCATATGGTTTTTTCCAAAAAGCAGATTCCGCCTGTAAGATCATCAAAATTACAGTTAATGGGATATTTGACTGAGGACATAAAAATAAAGTGAGTTAGAGATTTACATCCGGTGGCGGGTTAAGCTTGCAGAAAGGGCTCACGCCCACTCTGCTACAGTCTTCCGGATCTTCATCCAAAAGGGTCTTGGTCATTTCATTGATAGCTTCATTAGTCAAACATATGGAGCTGTGGCACAGTGGATCCTTTGGGTCACCCGTATAAGCACACATTAAGCTGGGGCAGCGACTCAAGAGTTTGATCCGCCAGGCAACCCAGCATCGAACCAAATCAATGCCAGTTAAGCCATTTCCCAGCGGAGCTTTGACTTTCTCTATGGTAGGGGCAAGTTTTGCACGCTCAACAGTGGTAAGCTTTTCAGGAAGAGGATGCTTTGAGTCAAGGCGCTGGGCGCGATAACCCGGCAGAGGATTCTCATTAGCCGGGGAGGTATCCTTGCAATAGAACCATGTCTGGTTCCAGTCTTTGGGATGGTTTGGCAAGCAAGCATAAGGGAAGATATCATCTCTTCTTCGTTGGATTGAGATTCCACCAAGCTCCAAGCTGGGTCCTTTCGTAACCTCATTCTGGCGGTTCAAGTAAAAATATTCCTTGAAGAGTTCCACGCTGGGTTCCTCTTGAAGATATACTTCACAAAAAACTTGAAAGTTGCAAATGTTTAACACGGAATTGGGTCCGATGTCTTGAGGATAAAGTTGAAACAAGTGCAGAATGTCTCGAAAGAACTTGGATACAAGAGGGGAGAAGCCCCGGTTAATATGATCAGTAAAAACAACGACTTCACCATCCTTTGGATGAGGTCTTATTTCTGTTGGTTTGGGGACGCGCCAATGAATGACATCTTTAGCTGGTAAAAAGCTGATTTTGACAAAGACTTTGAGTGTGTTCTCGGTGACAACGGCAGGGAACCCAATTGCACGTAAAGACTGTCTTGGGCAGCATTGTGAAGGAACAAGCCTAAAAAGAGGAAAAAAATTCCGGTTCAAGTTAAGTCGGAAGTTAAAGCTAAAAATATTTAGTCAGATTGGCGGCTTAAACGGGGCCTAATGACATATGACTAATTATTACTGGTGGTATAAGCCGCCGTGACAACTGGGATGTTCAAAATCTATCAAAAGGGAAAATTTCATGAAGTATTGAGACAAACAGTTTTCACAGACTGAAGCTATAAGATCAGATCAACGGCAGTTCAGAAAAATGAAATAAACTACGGATGGCAGCAGCGGAAAAGAAGGGATGCCTAGATGAGATCTACTGTAGCAGGGATATATTCTGATATTAAAAAACAAGTGCTAAACAGCTACCGCACAAGGTTGTATCGTTTTTTAGATCAAAGCTATGCAATCTAGGACAGGGAAGGAAGAAAGGTGATGAACACCGATGAACAGGAAAACCCTAAAACAGATCTAGGAAGAGGAAAGAAGAAAAGGTTATCGACGCTGATGAACAGCGGAGGGGCGCCGCGGTGCTCTAGTCCATTCAGGGTGATGCAGCGGCCGGAGTTGAAGCAGGAGATGAAGGACGACGGCGGCGGAGCTCGAACGTGCAGGGGCGCCTCGAGGAAGAAGATGAAGGCGAGAAGGCAGAAGGGGGAAAAGTGAAAGAGGACCCGTGGCCTTATTTATAAGGCTAGATGGATAAGTGGCATGCGCGAGAATCGAGGAGATCAAAAATGGATATGCGTTGGCACTGACGCCTCGTTTTTGGGAGTTCATTAAGGAAATGATTATTGAGATCTGGATTTTATGTGATATTAATGGCAGGTGATCTCACAGCGTGTCGTGGAATTGTCACGTCAGATGTCCTAGTGTGAGGACTTAGTCGTGAGGCCAACGCATCTTTGTAGTAGCTTGAGAGGCGTTGAGCGGAATCGAGAGACGCGACACAAGACAAGGATTTAGACAGCTTCGGGCCCCGGGAAACATCATCTGGTAATAGCCCTACATGCTGTTTGTGGCTAGGTCTCATTATGATCATGAGGGAGTCGCCGGTAAGCCGGCTCTCCTCTAGTTGTGTCTAGCCCTAGAAATTATTGCTTCTTGCTTGTCCCTCTTTGGGGAGCCCTGCCCCTCCTTATATAAGTTGAAGGGGCGGCTTACATGTAGAGTCCTAGTAGGATTAGAACTAACTTATTCTCTATTACAAGTCAGATACAAGTACGGGTCTTGCTTCCTCGTAAAGGAAATATTCCTCATGCCTTCCGTCTTAAGCCGACCCACAATAAGATGAGCCGGCCTACTGGGCCGTGGGCCCTTGTCATTGGTCTGACCCACCGTCGGGGCCATTATTAAGTCGCCAGGCACGTGAGTCGTCACACCAGTGAACCGCTAGACCCATGAGTCGCCAATCCTCCGGCAGGTTACGATGAAGCGCCAAGTCCGGCCGGGTCATATTTTCGGCCGGGTCATACCGCGGGGCATATCCCCGACATTAGCCCCCAGTTTAATTTGGATTTATCCATGTTAAACTGATTCTACAAAATAAACACAAGAACAAATTTGACAGGTTGTGCTCCGTGTTAAATATTCTTGTAAACCGGCACCTGATCATCTTTAAGTCCTTGTCATTTCCTCCTGGATGCATACTCAAGATCTTATAGCAAATCTCTTTTAACAAATATGTCCAAACCTTGCCAATGCAAAAAATCTAGGCACTTCTTGTAAAAAATTCGGGTCAGTAGGCCAGCTTCATAACCAATTTGCTGACATTGGCTCTTGTAAAGAAATATTATAAGAAATAATCCATTTGAGTCGGCCTTCAATGCTCTGACTTGACAAAAATATTGGTCTTTGAAATATTCAACTGATATTCAGCCGGCTTAAAGATGTAGATCTTGCCGATTTATGATTGCCAAAATTGCCGGGTTATAAATAAATGATGCCGGGTCATGATTGTTGTAGACACTGGGTTAATCTGTCCTACTCCAAACTGAGAATTTGAAGATTTTTTCTCCCTTATATGCATATCACATGTAGCCCCCAAGTCTTAAGAGGAGAACATAGTGATAACTTAACACTTGCTCCAATATAAGTGTTGCAACCTTGAAGAAATCCGGGTTATTCATCTCAATCATTAGTCATAAACTGAATATTCCACATATGTAGCCCCCAAATGCCGGGTTGTCATGCTTGCAGCAACCTGGGACTTGTAATTGCCTTATGCTCATAAAAACTTCCACCAGTGTAGCCCCCAAGGGCCGGCTTAGTAATATAATATTGAGTTGGGACTTTGTATATAATTTATTGATAATAACATCATATAATATAATCTCCAGCATGGGGCTTGAACCCACGTCCACAAGGTTAAAACCTTTGTACTCTACCAACTGAATAGTGGATCATTCAATATAATGGATTAAGACTTGTGTACCTTGAATTGTTGACAGGAGCAATTGGTAGCCCCCAAGGGCCAGCTCATTATGATGTGATGAGTCGGGTCTTCAATAAGTTGATCAAAAAATGACTTTACATTAGCCCCCAAGTGCCATGGTGCCTGCTGGCAGTGACATGGGACTTGCATATTTGATGTAATCTCAATTTGAATAATGTAGCCCCCAAGTGTCGGGTCGTAAGCCTGCAGCGACTCGGGACTATTCCCTGCATTGTAAAAATAAATCATGTCCATTAATAAAATAATAACCATTGCTCCAAAGCGACTTTGAATATCTCATCTGTTGATAAGTAAATCCGGAGTTTAAATAACCGGTGGCTCTTGGCCGATGGCAATTTAATACGCCTCCATTGTAAGCCGGAATTTGTACAACCCGGCGGCTTATAGCCTTTGAGAAAATCAAGAATTGATAACCCTTTTGAGACACCAATTACAATCTATGATGATGGGCTTGAATTTAATCATTTATGTAAGTCATAGCTCTGTAAATCCTGCAGAGTTTAAACAACATATGCCCTGGCGACTTAACGTCAAAAACCAGGGCGGGTAACCACCCAAATGTAGTCTTATCCTGCACATAATTAGATCACAAGATCCCTTGGCGGTTTACCGCAGGGCGGGTCATAATATCTCACATATAACCATTGACGTGTAACAATGAGTCACAGCTAAGCCTGTTATGAATCATAACTTTGAAACATAACTATAATAATAATATTATACCTGTGATATTGAATTTTCACTGCCGGTTTATGTGACCTGTGCAGTAAGGGTGATAACCCAATCTTTAGAAATCAAGACTTCCAAATGTTTATGATTGTCATATGATGGCGACTTATCATCCAAAGTCAAACCGGGTTAAATAGCAACCACTCATATACACTTTAGATATAATCAAAAGAGCTTCAAATAAAATCCAAAAACTGTTTGCAAAAAGAGACTTCAAAAAATTTGAGGCTTCTGATTCGAATACGATCAGAAAACCGTCCCAAAGGGGTTAAGCTAAGATTCAAATACGATCATATAGCCCCCAGTGGCTTTGGCATTGCCGATCAAGAGGGTACCGACAGCTATGTTCTCTTTGGTTCGAATACGACCTATGTTTGAATAGGAAGCCCCCAAATGACCTCGAGAGTTGTTTAACGATGCTGATTCGAATATGATCCACGTCGGTTCCCAAAAGGGGTTGAGCTATGATTCGAATACAATCAAGAAGCCCCCTAGTGAGCTCGGAAGTGTGCCGATCAAGAGGGTACCGATAGCTATGTTCTCTTTGGTTCGAATACGACCTATGTTTGAACAGGAAGCCCCCTAGTGATCATGAAACGACTCTGATTCGAATACGATCAGGGTCACACCTAAAGGGTTAAGCTAAATTCGAATACGATCAGCTCCCAATGGTCACTAAAGCAGGGTACCTATGTTTGGGTTGTGCTTTGTAACACACTCTTTTTGGTCCCTTTAATTTTTCCTTAGAACTCGAACTTTTGCGAGAGATAAATTCTTTTTGAACCGGAAAAACCGGATATTGAGAGTTTCAAAGCTTTGTGATAAACAAATTTACCTTGAACCGGATTTGAGAGCTTCAAAACTTTGTGGCAGATAAATTTCCCTTGAACCGGATTTTAAACCGGATATTTAAGAGCTTCAGTGCTTTGTGGAACATGTCAAGTCTCTTGAGCCGGATCTAAACCGGAATCCTTCTTTTTAAGCCGAAAATTTTCTTACGGCCTTTAAACTTTTCACCAATATGGCGGTAGCCTCCGGGACCGGGTTATTTTTCTCTCCAATGACCTGGAGTTCTTGAATGCATTGAAACTGACCAATGCTGCCGAGTCATATCATTGTAGCCCCCGAGTCTCAAGACGACTCGAGGAGTTGGCTTTGAGATTCTCCATATTGACCATAGCATAAGGTGTATATCATTGGTGTTGATAGCGCGATGTGAATCCACAGAAGGTTGAGGTGACTGCGGCGGGTTATAAATGATCCTGTATGAGCCGTGTCAGCAACTCGGCCAATGGTCCCTTCCAACTGGCTGTTTGAAGTTAACCAAACTTTACTGGCGATGACTTGTGTGCCTGCCCATTGAGCCATCCAGTGCAGACGGCGGCTGATAATACATGATAATTTGCCGCCAATTTGTTGGAAGAAAACCGGGCTTCCCAAGCAGTGACTTACTCATACTCAATAAACAGCTCATGTAGACAGGTGCGGCCCGGTGTGTTGATGTAGACCAGGCCACGACAGACGGACGGTAAAGACGACCGCAACATCTGAGACGACACAGACAGATGAACCAGCCGTGGCGTTGTAAGCCGGTGCGGACGGGCAACTTGTCCTCCAATTTGTTGTAAGCCGGCGTGGTCGGGAGAGACGGCCACGACGTTGTAAGCCGGTGCGGTCGTGAGAGACGGCCACAGCGTTGTAGCCGGTGCGTGTCACGACCGGTTTTTCAATAAAATATTTATTGAGAGACCAATCCCTTTTACGGACCAGTAAAGAAGAATTCCTTCTCACTGGTAGACAATATCTTGGTCACAGAAGAAAAATACCAGGAGTACTGAATATAATACAAGGTTGAGCGGGGACTGCTCAACAATTTATTACATGCACGCCGATAAAACATAACGGTGGATAGGGTGGCATAACTACTAACTCACGATAACAACGGTGGTGGAAATATCACAGCGAAGCGGGTGATATGACTCCTGAAAACTACAGCTCTTCGAGCGTCGGGGTGAGGCTCGAGGAGATTTATTGCGGGTGGCGGAAGCGTATATGATACAAGTGACCAATATCCAGGATCACACGGGACTGACTGGGATTCCTCTAGGCGTCGGACTCACTATCAAACTCTTCATCCAAGAGATCGCATTCGTCAACATCTGGCCAAATCAACAAGCCAGGTGAGTACTATGAAAGTACTCGCAAGACAGTTCGGACATGAGATATAACCAATGTAAACATGAAGCATATGAACAGATTAACAAGTGCATTCAGACATAGTGACAATAATGCATGGGAAATAACAGAGAAGCCGGGCGGTAGTCCTCCCGAAATCCCAAAATAAATACTGGGTGCCAAACGAGGGTCTGAATGACTCCTCGAGAGGAAAATGCAAGAATAACAATGCCGCAGTCGGGTGTCAGGGCGACACCACAAAAAGGGCTTATAATAGAAAATAAAAGATAGTGCGTGCCACAGTCGGACGTCTGAGCGACATCACATAAAGGGCTTATATTGAAAGTAAAAGACAAACATGCCACAGTCGGACGTCTGAGCGACATCACATAAAGGGCTTATATTGAAAGTAAATAACAAGAGTGCCACAGTCGGACGTCTGAGCGACATCACATAAAGGGCATATATTCATAACTTAGTAGCTCATGAATTTTAAATCATATCAAGAGAAAAGTCAGGCATGAGATAAACAACAGGGTTAGTCCAACCACAGGAATAACGTTCAGCCAAGTTTACTACTCACGCTCGCTTGCCGGAAAGAAAAAAATATACCACGAGGTTATGACATAGACATGGATATGCTGATTACGTTACTTGACCATGGATACGATGACTCGGAAGGATTTGACTCTGCAGAGTTTGTACTTTAACCACAGCCAACGGATTTCTGTAGTCATGGGGACTAGTTCCGTTTACGGTGTTTTGGAAGAAACACATCTAACCAGTACACACCCATTCAACATTCCGAAGCCAGGAATCACCCTCGGCAACATTCAAGAAAAACCTTGAGACGGGGAGGCTACAACCTCGCGTAGCATGGGATCAAATTTATATACGCGCGCTCTAAGGGGTGCCCCCCTCTCGGTCCCAACCGGAAACACCCATGCCCCCTGACCGGATGACTGGCTTTAATCCAGGGCCATGGAACCCTCATCCCGGCCCCTCTATTTGGTGTGTACACGGAAAGAGGTTACCAACTTACTAAACCGCATTCTTGGCAGAAAACATGTGCCGGCACGGAAAGGAGAAGAACGATAACGTGACTCAATCCACGTTAACGTCGGAGTTTTATCGGATAACATAAGGCATGCTACAACAATACCACCTCACTGCCTTTCATGTCACCACATGACTAGGCCATCTCTCATCAGAGATCACGGTAACTTTGGAGCACGCGGATAGTTGCCTCACATGCAACGAGATGCTCACCGATACTCATATGTCATGCACAAACCATTCAAGCAAACATGCAAAACACCCGTCATATCAAAGGTTCAAACATGCTTGCGTGGTCCGGAGAAGTCGGAGTCTAGTTCGGCGAAGTTCGCGGCTCCGTCACCTCTCCCGGAACCTACGGTATAGCGAAAAATGCATACTAACGTGAAAACCAAAGCGTGCATAAAAGTTGTTCCAAATTTTTTTCAAATAAATCCCATAAAAAACTAGACAAAATTATAAGACTGTCAGAAAAAGAATTACTCAAAAATCACTTTTCATTAAAAAGTTATAAGGGTTTCTGTCCAGGGACTCATCTGTAATGAAATAGAAAAGTAACAGGGACTTAACTGAGAAAATAGAAAACAGTTCGAATAGAAACGCGCCAGCTCACAGAGAAAACGTACTCTGCCCGAAGGCGCCAACAGAAAACGCTTCGGGGGTGAAAGAAGAGAGGCTGACGTGGGGGGTCCACATGTCAGGTTTGAAAAAGTTCGCCGGCGTCCGAAGACTGCGGTGGTCACCGGCGTCGAACCACGACGAGTCAGGGAGATCGGAGTGTACCAAGAGCTTCAGCGTGTCCTTCCGCGTCGGTGGGTGGTGGACTCGAGCATCGGGGAGCACCACGTCGATGGCGACACTTTCTCCGGCGGACGGCAGCTCGGGCGATGGTGGGGGACTCCGGTGGTGTGCTGCAAACTTCGAATTGAAGCGCGGGTCAGAAGGAGGGATGCACTAGAGAGCTACTGGCAAGAGGTGGGAGGCAGAGGTGCACGCACGGGAGCGAATCGAGCTGGATCCCGTGGCGGGTCGCGGCGGCCAGAGTTGAGGAAGGAGACTCCCTCGGGGCTCTTCAAGTGGCTAGGCGGGGTCTTGGTGGAGTGTAGAGGTGGTGTGGGTGCTAGCTGGAGCTCGGGGCCTCTATTTTAGGCGGCTCGAGGGGGTGGCCGTGAACGGAGAATCTCTGGCGAGCGGTTACGGCGAGGCAGTGGCTTGGCAGAGGGTTTAGGTGGCCAGGCAGCACCAGTGAGAGTTACTGGTCCCGTTCCACTGCTAAACTCGGTCGGGCATGGCGTAATGGCGTCGGTCTTCGTCGGGGTCGCCGTACTGGCACGGCGGCGGCAGAGAGCGCGCTCTGCGCCTAGCGGTTCACGACGAGGGTGGCAGCGTGCACGGGGGAGTGGAAGACCACGCGGCGGCCTCCGGTGGCTTGGGCGGCGCTGGACGGCGCCGTCTGCGCTGCGCCTCTCTCTGGCGGCCGCAAAGCCGCTGCTGGCATCGGTCACGGGGCGGCGCACCTCCTCCTGCTCGTCGCCGATGCCCGCAAGCATCTAGGTGCTCGTGCGGTGCATAGGACAAGGGGGAGGGGACAGGAAACACGGCGACGCCGGGGCACTGGTGAGATTGGCAACGGACAGTGAAGAAACGACAGTGGTTCAGACACTGTTAACTGAATTTGACTGAACATGACATTGTCAGTGCTCTGAAGGTGTTCGATGAAATGATTTGGTGTGAAGAAAAATTTTCCTGGAGCTGGGACTTGGTGAGGTGACCACTCAATGCACCCAGAAGCTGCCTGATTTTACTCAGATTTTTAGGAGAAGAATTTGAATGAATTTCATCAAATTTGGCAAATCTGGTCCAAACTTGCAGCAAGTATAGTTTGAAAAATTTGAACTGAAGACCAGTGGATCTTCATGGATCTAGGTTGAGGGTTCAAAGGACTAGGAAGGGAAATTGGTTTGGGGGCGAAAATCAAAACAGAAAGGGTAGCTCCTTTGTAAATCTCCAAGAGCTAGAATAGAAGGCAGAAATTGTTTTTGATAAGATATAAATGGAAAATAAATATATGGAGAGGTTCAACTTGTTGTAGTTGAGGTATATCATGATCCAAAGGTGGGGAAAGGTTTGTGGAAGAGGATTTGCACATAGGTCATGGCAAGAGAGATTTGTTGAAAGTGGAGAAAGATCATTCCAAAAGCTATAGGGCTTTTCAAAGGAATTGTCAAAAGACATTTTTCCAAGAGAGAAGTATTTTGGTTTGAGTCCAAATAAAAAGAAAGAACCTCCAAGACCAAAATCATGTCTTGGGTGAATCCAAATAAAAACTCTTGCCAATAAGAAAAAATATCTTGAGAGGAAGGGTTCTTTTGAAGGAAAATTTAAATCACCTCCCTCAAGTCAAATAAATTTTTTGAAAAATCCAAATAAAATTTTGGGTGTCACAGTGCGGGAGTCCGTTGTGTAACGACGACCACCTGTGCCAAAAGATGTTGGCGTGCCTCCATCTCTATTGTACAATATCACTTTTTGTCATAAATAATTTCCCTACATAAACAATATTGCAGACCAAGGCAAAGATAAACTGTTCTTTGACAAAAACAATATATACTAATATAATAAACTTGGACAAATATCACCTGAGTAGTCCGGACGATAAATGATTTATGTATGACGTCCATAGATAATCTCCAATAATTTCAATGGCGATAGAAGCCCTTTCTGGCTGGCTTGTCCGTACTGGAATATTTGCATTGATGCTTCTGGTGTAACCCTAGCTCCACCTTTTCTTTTTCTTTGCCAAAAGGCTCCACTTGTGTCCATTGGACAGTGCCAAAACCAGTGTTGCATTGTAGCTTTGTCAGCCAGAGACAAATAACCAACGACAGCAAAACAGGAATATGATGTAATTCCTGATCACTTATTATGTGACCCCTTGTCATGCTTTGGCTTTTAATCTTCTCCGAGGAGCTGCGGCCTCTTTCTTTTCTTTCTCAACAACCCAGCGAAGAAGCAGGGGCTTGACCCGGCGGCGACTCAGTAAATTTGATGGACGTGACCCGCAGCAGAGCCGGATACGCGGCAGAAGCAGTGATGCTTTGAATCGGGGTGACTCGCAGCCACCGTAAGGCCAAGCTGGAGACTAGGAGAATTAAGGGCATCTCGGCAGTGCAGCAGTCCAGCGGAGGTGGCTCAGGGGCGCAACGGCCTAATGAAAACAGCTCGGAGGCGCAGTGGAAGAGATGGAGAGCAACGGTGGCTCAGCAGAGGCAGGTGGAGGCCAAGGCAGCAGCAACTCATAGTGGCGGAGCGGCGGCTCACCGGAGACTAGAGGAGACAGGGCCGCGGCCTACAAGGCGGATCGGCGAAGCTAGGTGAGGTAGAGACGCCGGCGGAGACCATGGTAGCGGCGCCGGCGACTCGCGGTGGTGGAGCGGCTCTAGGAGCGGACGACGGAGGCGGGTCAGGCGGCGGCGGCTCAGGGCCGGCATAGTGCACGGCGGCTCAAAGCGGGAGCAGTCACAGGTTATTGCTGTGGTGAAGGCTGCGGACGTGGTTCAGTCCGCGCGGGGTTGACGCCGGCGAAGAAAAATCCGCAGCAGAGGGATCCGGATGGTTTTCCAGAGCCACGGTCGGCAGGGTGGCGGCTCATCGGCAGCGGGCGACGGTTTAATGAGGCGATGGCCGGTGAATGGAAACGCGGCGACGGGGCAGTCCGATGAGGCCGCAAGCAGCAGAGCCCGAATCCAAACCTCCCTTGACGTCCTTTCCTGGTCGTGGTTGCTTTGACTTTTCCTTTTTTTAATTCTGACTTGCTCCACCGTTGTTCACTGGAACCTTTCCTATGCCAATAACCGTGCAGTTGATCACATATGTTTTGTCCGTTGCCATCACTTTTGGAATTCACCGAGACTTGAAACGTAGTCGATGACAACCATAGGAACACGGCGGTTTGACTATCGATCAACACAGTAGTAATTGGATCTGGACACTGAATCTGTAACAGTAATCCCGACGGTTTTGACATACCATATGTTGTTTTCAGGAAAGAACTTCTGTTGATCTCGGCGGAATCAACTTGACGGATTGCCCAGGTGGCGGCGGCGGCCATACAACAAAATCCCGATCTCTCTTGTCTTCAAATCTCGTACCGTCAGCTCCAAAGTTAACAATGATTCTGATCATAAAAAGATGAATTTGACGGCTCTGCCCAATGTTGTTCTGTACCAAGTTATCCTCTGCAATCGTTCCATGTCAGCTCTCTTTTTTTTCATCCAATCAATCGCGAGATTTCTCGATCCCTGGAGATCTCCCTTCAAGAACTCAACACCACTGTGCGCAGGCCCCACGGTGGGCGCCAACTGATGTGGAATTGTCACGTCAGATGTCCTAGTGTGAGGACTTAGTCGTGAGGCCAACGCATCTTTGTAGTAGCTTGAGAGGCGTTGAGCGGAATCGAGAGACGCGACACAAGACAAGGATTTAGACAGCTTCGGGCCCCGGGAAACATCATCTGGTAATAGCCCTACATGCTGTTTGTGGCTAGGTCTCATTATGATCATGAGGGAGTCGCCGGTAAGCCGGCTCTCCTCTAGTTGTGTCTAGCCCTAGAAATTATTGCTTCTTGCTTGTCCCTCTTTGGGGAGCCCTGCCCCTCCTTATATAAGTTGAAGGGGCGGCTTACATGTAGAGTCCTAGTAGGATTAGAACTAACTTATTCTCTATTACAAGTCAGATACAAGTACGGGTCTTGCTTCCTCGTAAAGGAAATATTCCTCATGCCTTCCGTCTTAAGCCGGCCCACAATAAGACGAGCCGGCCTACTAGGCCTTGGGCCCTTGTCATCTGTCTGACCCACCGTCGGGGCCATTATTAAGTCGCCAGGCTCGTGAGTCGTCACACCAGTGAACCGCCAGACCCATGAGTCGCCAATCCTCCGGCAGGTTACGATGAAGCGCCATGTCCGGACCTGGTTTTATGCGTAGATGTCATATGCACGATTAGAACACAAGTGAGTTGTGGGCGATACAAGTCATACTGCTTACCAGCATGTCATACTTTGGTTCGGCGGTATTGTTGGATGAAGCGGCCCGGACCGACATTACGCGTACGCTTACGCGAGACTGGTTCTACCGACGCGCTTTGCACACAGGTGGCTGGCGGGTGTCAGTTTCTCCAACTTTAGTTGAACCGAGTGTGGCTACGCCCAGTCCTTGCGAAGGTTAAAACAGCACCAACTTGACAAACTATCATAGTGGTTTTGATGCGTAGGTAAGAACGGTTCTTGCTAAGCCCAGTAGCAGCCACGTAAAACTTGCAACAACAAAGTAGAGGACGTCTAACTTGTTTTTGCAGGGCATGTTGTGATGTGATATGGTCAAGACATGATGCTAAATTTTATTGTATGAGATGATCATGTTTTGTAACCGAGTTATCGGCAACTGGCAGGAGCCATATGGTTGTCGCTTTATTGTACGCAATGCAATTGCCCTGTAATGCTTTACTTTATCACTAAGCGGTAGCGATAGTTGTAGAAGCATAAGATTGGCGAGACGACAACAAAGCTACGATGGAGATCAAGGTGTCGCGCCGGTGACGATGGTGATCATGACGGTGCTTCGGAGATGGAGATCACAAGCACAAGGTGATGATGGCCATATCATATCACTTAATTGATTGCATGTGATGTTTATCTTTTATGCATCTTATCTTGCTTTGATTGACGATAGCATTATAAGATGATCCCTCACTAAATTATCAAGTATAAGTGTTCTCCCTGAGTATGCACCGTTGCGAAAGTTCTTCGTGCTGAGACACCATGTGATGATCGGGTGTGATAGGCTCTACGTTCAAATACAACGGGTGCAAAACAGTTGCACACGCGGAATACTCAGGTTAAACTTGACAAGCCTAGCATATAACAGATATGGCCTCGGAACACGGAGACCGAAAGGTCGAGCGTGAATCATATAGTAGATATGATCAACATAGTGATGTTCACCATTGAAACTACTCCATCTCACGTGATGATCGGACATGGTTTAGTTGATTTGGATCACGTGATCACTTAGAGGATTAGAGGGATGTCTATCTAAGTGGGAGTTCTTAAGTAATATGATTAATTGAACTTAAATTTATCATGAACTTAGTACCTGATAGTATTTTGCTTGTCTATGTTGCTGGTAGATAGATGGCCCGTGCTGTTGTTCCGTTGAATTTTAATGCGTTCCTTGAGAAAGCAAAGTTGAAAGATGATGGTAGCAATTACACGGACTGGGTCCGTAAGTTGAGGATTATCCTCATTGCTGCATAGAAGAATTACGTCCTGGAAGCACCACTGGGTGCCAGGCCTGCTGCAGGAGCAACACCAGATGTTATGAATGTATGGCAGAGCAAAGCTGATGACTACTCGATAGTTCAGTGTGCCATGCTTTACGGCTTAGAACCGGGACTTCAACGATGTTTTGAACGTCATGGAGCATATGAGATGTTCCAGGAGTTGAAGTTAATATTTCAAGCAAATGCCCGGATTGAGAGATATGAAGTCTCCAATAAGTTCTACAGCTGCAAGATGGAGGAGAATAGTTCTGTCAGTGAGCATATACTCAAAATGTCTGGGTATAATAATCACTTGATTCAACTGGGAGTTAATCTTGCGGATGATAGCGTCATTGATAGAATTCTTCAATCACTGCCACCAAGCTACAAGAGCTTCGTGATGAACTATAATATGCAAGGGATGGAAAAGACAATTCCCGAGCTCTTCGCAATGCTAAAGGATGTGAAGGTAGAAATCAAGACGGAGCATCAAGTGTTGATGGTCAACAAGACCACTAGTTTCAAGAAAAAGGGCAAAGGGAAGAAGAAGGGGAACTTCAAGAAGAACAGCAAGCAAGTTGCTGCTCAGGAGAAGAAACCCAAGTTTGGACCTAAGCCTGAGACTAAGTGCTTCTACTGCAAGCAAACTGGTCACTGGAAGCGGAACTGCCCCAAGTATTTGGCGGATAAGAAGGATGGAACGGTGAACAAAGGTATATGTGATATACATGTTATTGATGTGTACCTTACTAATGCTTGCAGTAGCACCTGGGTATTTGATACTAGTTATGTTGCTAATATTTGCAACTCGAAACAGGGGCTACGACTTAAGCGAAGATTGGCTAAGGACGAGGTGACGATGCGCGTGGAAAATGGTTCCAAAGTCGATGTGATCGCGGTCGGCACGCTACCTCTACATCTACCTTCGGGATTAGTTTTAGACCTAAATAATTGTTATTTGGTGCCAGCGTTGAGCATGAACATTATATCTGGATCTTGTTTGATGCGAGACGGTTATTCATTTAAATCAGAGAATAATGGTTGTTCTATTTATATGAGTAATATCTTTTATGGTCATGCACCCTTGAAGAGTGGTCTATTTTTATTGAATCTCGATAGTAGTGATACACATATTCATAATGTTGAAGCCAAAAGATGCAGAGTTGATAATGATAGTGCAACTTATTTGTGGCACTGCCGTTTAGGTCATATCAGTGTAAAGCGCATGAAGAAACTCCATACTGATGGACTTTTAGAACCACTTGATTATGAATCACTTGGTACTTGCGAACCGTGCCTCATGGGCAAGATGACTAAAACGCCGTTCTCCGGAACTATGGAGAGAGCAACAGATTTATTGGAAATCATACATACAGATGTATGTGGTCCGATGAATGTTGAGGCTCGTGGCAGATATCGTTATTTTCTCACCTTCACAGATGATTTGAGCAGATATGGGTATATCTACTTAATGAAACATAAGTCTGAAACATTTGAAAAATTCAAAGAATTTCAGAGTGAAGTTGAAAATCATCATAACAAGAAAATAAAGTTTCTACGATCTGATCGTGGAGGAGAATATTTGAGTTACAAGTTTGGTCTACATTTGAAACAATGCGGAATAGTTTCGCAACTCACGCCACCCGGAACACCACAGCGTAATGGTGTGTCCGAACATCGTAATCGTACTCTACTGGATATGGTGTGATCTATGATGTCTCTTACTGATTTACCGCTATCGTTTTGGGGTTATGCTTTAGAGACGGCTCATTCACGTTAAATAGGGCACCATCTAAATCCGTTGAGACGACGCCTTCTGAACTATGGTTTGGCAAGAAACCAAAGTTGTCATTTCTTAAAGTTTGGGGCTGCGATGCTTATGTGAAAAAGCTTCAACCTGATAAGCTCGAACCCAAATCAGAGAAACGTGTCTTCATAGGATACCCAAAGGAGACTGTTGGGTATACCTTCTATCACAGATCCGAAGGCAAGACTTTTGTTTCTAAATTTGGATCCTTTCTAGAGAAGGAGTTTCTCTCGAAAGAAGTGAGTGGGAGGAAAGTAGAACTTGATGAGGTAACTGTACCTACTCCCTTATTGGAATGTAGTTCATCACAGAAACCGGTTTCTGTGACGTCTACACCAATTAGTGAGGAAATTAATGATGATGATCATGAAACTTCAGATCAAGTTATTACTGAACCTCGTAGGTCGAACAGAATAAGATCCGCACCAGAGTGGTACGGTAATCCTGTTCTGGAGGTTATGTTACCAGATCATGACGAACCTACGAACTATGAAGAAGCGATGGTGAGCCCAGATTCCGCAAAATGTCTTGAGGCCATGAAATCTGAGATGGGATCCATGTATGAGAACAAAGTATGGACTTTGGTTGACTTGCCTGATGATCGGCAAGCAATTGAGAATAAATGGATCTTCAAGAAGAAGACTGACGCTGACGGTAATGTTACTGTCTACAAAGCTCGACTTGTTGCAAAAGGTTTTCGACAAGTTCAAGGAGTTGACTACGGTGAGACTTTCTCACACGTGGCGATGCTTAAGTTTGTCCGAATCATGTTAGCAATTGCCGCATTTTATGATTATGAAATTTGGCAAATGGATGTCAAAACTGCATTCCTGAATGGATTTCTGGAAGAAGAGTTGTATATGATGCAACCGAAAGGTTTTATCGATCCAAAGGGAGCTAACAAAGTGTGCAAGCTCCTGCGATCCATTTATGGACTGGTGCAAGCCTCTCGGAGTTGGAATAAATGCTTTGATAGTGTGATCAAAGCATTTGGGTTTATACAAACTTTTGGAGAAGCCTGTATTTACAAGAAAGTGAGTGGGAGCTCTGTAGCATTTCTGATATTATATGTGGATGACATATTGTTGATTAGAAATGATATAGAATTTCTGGATAGCATAAAGGGATACTTGAATAAGAGTTTTTCAATGAAAGACCTCGGTGAAGCTGCTTACATATTGGGCATCAAGATTTATAGAGATAGATCAAGACGCTTAATTGGACTTTCACAAAGCACATACCTTGACAAAGTTTTGAAGAAGTTCAAAATGTATCAAGCAAAGAAAGGGTTCTTGCCTGTGTTACAAGGTGTGAAGTTGAGTAAGACTCAATGCCCGACCACTTCAGAAGATAGAGAGAAGATGAAAGATGTTCCCTATGCTTCAGCCATAGGCTCTATCATGTATGCAATGCTGTGTACCAGACCTGATGTGTGCCTTTCTATAAGTCTAGCAGGGAGGTACCAAAGTAATCCAGGGGTGGATCACTGGACAACGATCAAGAACATCCTGAAATACCTGAAAAGGACGAAGGATATGTTTCTCGTTTATGGAGGTGACAAAGAGCTCATCGTAAGTGGTTACGTTGATGCAAGCTTTGACACTAATACGGACGATTCTAAATCGCAAACCGGATATGTGTTTACATTGAACGGTGGAGCTGTTAGTTGGTGCAGTTCTAAACAAAGCATCGTGGCGGGATCTACGTGTGAAGCGGAGTACATAGTTGCTTCGAAAGCAGCAAATGAAGGAGTCTGGATGAAGGAGTTCATATCCGATCTAGGTGTCATACCTAGTGCATCGGGTCCAATGAAAATCTTTTGTGACAATACTGCTGCAATTGCCTTGGCGAAGGTATCCAGATTTCACAAGAGAACCAAGCACATCAAGAGACGCTTCAATTCCATCCGGGATCTAGTCCAGGTGGGAGACATCAAAATTTGCGAGATACATACGGATCTGAATGTTGCAGACCCATTGACTAAGCCTCTTCCACGAGCAAAACATGATCAGCACCAAGACTCCATGAGTGTTAGAATTATTACTGTGTAATCTAGATTATTGACTATAGTGCAAGTGGGAGACTAAAGGAAATATGCCCTAGAGGCAATAATAAAGTTATTATTTATTTCCTTATATCATGATAAATGTTTATTATCCATGCTAGAATTGTATTACCGGAAACATAATACATGTGTGAATACATAGACAAAGAGAGTGTCACTAGTATGCCTCTACTTGACTAGCTTGTTAATCAAAGATGGTTGTGTTTCCTAGCCATAGACATGAGTTGTCATTTGATTAATGTGATCACATCATTAGGAGAATGATGTGATTGACATGACCCATTCCGTTAGCTTAGCACATGATCGTTTAGTATGTTGCTATTGCTTTCTTCATGACTTATACATGTTCCTATGACTATGAGATTATGCAACTCCCATTTACCGGAGGAACACTTTGTGTGCTACTAAACGTCACAACGTAACTAGGTGATTATAAAGGAGCATTTCAGGTGTCTCCGAGGGTACTTGTTGGGTTGGCGTATTTCGAGATTAGGATTTGTGTCGTGGTATCCTCACGGGGGCTTGCGAGTCAACAGATGCCACAAGGACTTACTGTGAGGGTAAGACTGCTGCTGATAGGCCCGGGAGCGGGTATGCGAGTAGCACGCGGTGGTTTACCCAGCTTCGGAGCTCTCCGGAGAGATAATACTCCTACTGCTGCATGTTTGAGTGTATCTGATATATCTAGTACAGGGTGCTCGTGGAGCTGTATCCGAGGTCAGTGCCATAGGCATCTGGCATCTGGCCTCGTATATGCCTCGCACGTGGCATGCTAGTGGCCGGCCATGCTCATGGCCGTGAGCATGTGGATGCTCATGCGTGAGTGTGTGTGAGAGTGAGTCCATCCCCTGGATGGATGGATGTGTGGCCCTTTATATAAGAGAGGGTAGCTTAGGATGTAGGCCTGGTAGTGGGCATGGGTAAGGCATGGTGCATGTCATGCTTGTCCCCTGGGTCACTTCATAAATAGTGCCAGGGGACAAGTGACACTATACATGATGGTGTCGCGGTACGGTTGTCTTGTCCACGGTATGGCCGTCTCGTCGGGGTCTTGTCGATGTCGGGTCGGGCTGCAGTCGGCGGCCGGCTGGTTGGCGCAGTCGGCAGCCGGCTGGTCGTTGCAGTCAGTAGCCGGCAGCCAGCCGGGCAGAGCAGTCGGACGGGGAGCCGGCAGGAGCGGCCGGGCAGTCGGACTGAGGGGCTTTGCTAGCCCCGATGTCTTGAATTATTGTCTCACCGTCTTCGGGGTATCCGTGTCCAATTACTCCGACAGTAGCCCCAAGCCTCCGGGCAACTTGGCAAAGTTGGGCGGAGGTTTTTTGGCGAGTGTTCATGGAAATGATCATGAAAAAAGACAAAGTTAGTCCATGCAGGTATATCGAATGTTTGCTTTTAGCATTGCAAGTTTTATGCGGAGGGTGTCGACTTGGTTTCGTCCGAGCCCCCTACAATCTTTTTCATGTTCCCTCCACTCTTTGGCTTGTGCTCTCACTTGCCGGACAGCTGCTCTGCGGTCTGTGGCTGAGAGTGGGCCGCGGAGCGGAGTGTACAGTACTCAGACTCTGGGAGCAGATTAGACCGAGCTGATACTCGTAAAGGAAAAGGCCGGGTCGCCCGAACCGGTTTTCTTCCCGGACGTTTTTCGCGTGGGTGGCCTCCAGCGTTCACTCTTGCTAGCCGGACAGCCGCTCTGCGGTCTGTGACTAAGAGTGGGCCTTTGGTACCGCGCACACTACTATGCCGTCTGCGGGAACTAACGTCTCAGGCCAAACGGCCAGCCCCCGGGCCAGCTCTTGCTGGCGCCGGGGCGAACAGTGGTGCAACTGTAATAAAAAGCGAAGGTGGTCCCCGAGCGTCGCTCGGGGTTATCTGGGTTTGCACGCGGTGCGAAAATATGCGGGTGAGGGGCTCACATTGCTTTGATGCAGACAAGGCGGAGGCTGACGAAGACAGCCGGCGCGGCGCGGCGCTTGCGGCGCGCGCCAGCGCACCCGCTGGGTGTAGCCTTCGAGCCCCCGGGTGCTCGAAGGGGGGTCCCGGCCGGTCAGGCTCAACCGGCCAGGCGGCAAGGCGTCTTGCAACACCCTTTTTCTTCTTTTTCTCTTCTGCCGGCTGCTGGCAGCCGGACAAGACTGCGCACGGGGGCGCGCCCGCGCACGGGGGCGCGCCAGCGCACCCGCTGGGTGTAGCCCCCGAGATTCGGGCCGACTGCTGAGCAGTCGGGCCGGATCTCCCGGCAACTACTTTGTCTTCTTCTTCGCGGGGGCGTTAGCGCACCGGCTGGGTGTAGCCCCCGAGATTCGGGCCGACTGCTGAGCAGTCGGGCCGGATCTCCCGGCGACTACTTTGTCTTCACTTTGTCCCAGGCGGACGCACATTTCTTTTCCATCTGGCTGGGTAGTTGGACTTCTGGAAATGAGCAGCCGGCTCGCATCCTATCTCTCTCTCTCTCTCTCTCTCTCTCTCTCTCTCTCTCTCTTTTCTTTTTCTTTTTTTTCAGCCGGCCCTTGACTTTTCTCTACCAACCGGCAGCAACTTTGCCCCGCGGGCTACCGGCCAATTTCTTTCTTTTTCATTTCTCTAGCCAGCCACCACTTCTCTCTGCTCTCAGGACCGGATTTTCGGGATATTAATTTCCCAGAAAATGGCCTTTGTGCTCACCAGCCCCAGGATTACTGTTAGCTGATGAGGCACCAACTCGATACAGAAATTCCAAGCAAAGTACAAAATATGTAGTACAAGACCATTGTGTCTTATGAGTACAACAATTGGTTTCTAGTGCCTGATGGCGGAAGCGGTTTGTGCTTCATCTGCGTCTATGGGACTCCATTTCCCACAGGAACAGCTGACCAGGATAACTCCTATCTTCGCGAGGCTGCTATCATCATTGCGTAGGTTCCGGGGCTGTCATCGCAACGCTCCTCTCCATGCGAGAAATCTGGCCAAGACAATAGCCAGGGACAAGCCAGTGAGTACTTTTGAATGTACTCGCAAACATTATGAACACGGGTATAATATAACAAATGATGATCATGCTCTGAAATATTCTATGATCATAACGTCTGTCACAAAATAAACAAAATCCGTGATGCACGCATGCAGGTCATTCATATAAAAAATATGAATATGCAATACAGGAGTAGAAATAGAATGCACCGAACGAGCATATGAAGCGACGCCTCGAAAGGATAATAAGATAAATCATGCCTCAGTCGGGCGTCTGAGCGACACCTCACAAAGGGCTTATAAATAAAAGAAATATCAAGCATGCCACAGTCGAGCGTCTGAGCGACACCACATAAAGGGCTTATCAAGAATAAATAACAAGCATGCCGCAGTCGGGCGTCTAAGCGACACCACATAAAAGGGCTTATAAGAAATTAATCACAATGAATATCCAGGAGGTAGAACCGTCCCAGGGATACTCAATAATTCAAATAATATAAATGGTTAGTCCACAATAATAATAATCATAATCCTCATATGTCACAGGTCATAATCAATGTTCTGGTTTAGCCATTTCTCCTCCTAAGACCGTCACTATGACCGACACTAAACCCATCTCAGACTATAGTCCTTACCCATGGACATGGTTATCCGAATAGATTTAACCTCTGCAGAGGGTGTACTCTTTACCCACGAGTAACGGATTTATTTAGTCCCTCGGGACTAATTCCTCCTACGGTCTTTTAATTGAAAACACACCTGACCGCACACACCAGCCTAACTTAACGGTGTCTGGAATCACCCACGACACCTGTCAAGCAAAACTCTAAGTTGGGAGGCTACAACCTCGATTAGCATGGGATCACGCGCGCAAACTAGGGAAGCCACTCCCCTCGGCTACAACCGGAAACACCCATGCCCTCGGACCAGGTGGCATGCCTACCGGATGCCTCCGGTATCTTCCACCATGGCCTCTCTGTACGGTGTGTGCTTGAAGGGGTTGACAACTTACTGAACCGTACCCTACCGGCGGCAGGGACAAGTGGTAGTACGAAACAAGTATGGGGGGTTATTGCAACAAGACTCGATCTACGGCCGACTCAGGAAGTCCAAGTATTCCCTGTATGATTAGCGTAACAAATATATTTCAACTAACAGACAGAATCACCACTCATCGTACCTCATCATGCCATACCGGACACACTCGTCTCGACGAGGAACTAGGGACAAGCTCGTGTCTACCCAAGACAAAGACTTTCCCGGCTTCCTTCCGGTATGCATGAAAAGCTTACGAGGATGATTACTATCACAAGCATATCCATTTCTAACAGCAAGAAGCTTCATTATGCACTAATGCGTATGATCGTATCGTCACATAAAATAACGAATGCTCCATGTCAAGGTGGTGTTGTAACCGTATCAAACAACACACAAAAATATTATGCCAGGGTTCAGAATGCTTGCCTTCAAGAGTATGCAAGAGGGAGTGCACTTTTTGAAAGTTGCCTTCTTCTTCAAAATCCTATTTTATGAAAATATAAATTAACACATAGTTTTAAAACAGTACAAAAAAGTTGTTTGGAAAATTTTCAAATAAATACTAAAATAAACTAGACAGAATTTGAGAAAGGTAGGAAAAGGAATCAACTCATTTGGAGTTATATTTAAAAAGTTGCAGCCAGTCAAAGTTTCAGTCAAATTCTGTTTTTAATAGAAATCAGAAAAAGAAAACGTTTCGGGGGCTTACGCTTTCTCCTAGCGAAGGCGTATTCGGCGGGGTACGTCTCCACTTAAACCAGCGTGGGTCGCCTCGGGGTCACTGACAGTGGGTCCAGGGGGCCCACTGGTCAGGTTTGACCAGTCGCTTCTCCCTCCTCCTCCTCTGCCCGAGCGGAGGCGGGACTCCGGCGATCGACACCGGCGATTGGCGGCTCCTCGCGGGCTCCGGAGGGCAGGGATGGATCCGTGGTTCCAGGGCGGTCCTCCCGGTGGTCGATACGGTCGTGGGGGTGAAGGGAGTCACCGGCGGCGAGCTCTGCGACGGAGGTGGCTTCGGGTGAGTTTGGGGGTCTGGGCTACGGTGGTTCCCGGTTGTGGCTGAGGGGTTGGGCGGCTCCGCAAGGTCATGGGGAGTCGAACGGTGGCGCTGGAACGATGGGGGAGGCTCTGTTTGCGACGAGCGGGACCGGAGGGTGGCGGCGGCCGAACCTGCCGGAGATGGGGAAGATGGCCTCTTCCGGTCAATCCGCGGCTAGGGAAGCACTAGGGGATGGCCTGAGGTCGCCTGAGGGCCTGGACGAGCTTGGGGGCCCCTTTTATAGGCGGTTGGGGTCGGTTCCGCGGAGGCCGTGGATAAGAACATCGGCGACCGCCGTTCTGTAGCTGTAGGACGACGTGGCGGGGACGAGCGCGTGCCGACGAGCTTGTGGATGAGCTCGGGCTGATCCAGGGGCAGCTGGCGCGCGCGGGTGGCTTGGGCGGCGCCGTCCATGGCAGAGCCTGCTGCCGATGCCGGCGTTCCGCCAAGGGAGCCCTGACGGCGACGCTGTAGGGCGCCAGGGTGGCTCGGAGGGTTCTGGCGAGCGAGCGAGGGCAGGGCGTGGCCCTGGAGGCGAGCAAGGGCTAGGGGCGGGACACGGCGACCCGTGCGCACGCACGTGCAGAACGCGCGCTCTGGCCGCGTCCAGCGCACGCACGCTACGTGCTCGACGTAATGCCAGGGTGGGCTAGAGGATTAGGATGAGGCTGGGGATTAGCAGGCCTAGGCTAGGGTCTGCAAGGAGATCAGTGGACAAGCTTGCTAGGTCAGGGGATCAAGTTCACAATGCAAACTAATAATCATGCCAGAACTGTTCATGCACTCAAGGCGTTCGACAGAATGCTAAGTGCATCTAGGAAACTCTTGGAGTGGCCAAAAACTCCAGATCATAGTCTCTCTAGGTGTAGGTGATGGTGGCAAGGTTAGTTAGCCAAGACCAGAAACTTGTTAGTGCAAATATTTGAGAAAACCAATTCTGGACAGAAACTAAAGGCTGTCATCTCATGAACCAAAATTACTCCAATGGGTCCACTCTCCTGGACTTAAGGGTTTTGTATGGAGGACTACAAGCAGGAAAAAGCTCATGGGCACTAGAGCAAAATAAATTTGGGTTGCAGTAGAAAAAGCCAAACTGGACCAGAGAGCAAAAGAGGATGATTTGCTCAAATTTTTCAAAGAACACTCATGGGTTTTTGCATGAAGTTGAATTATATGCATCTACTGACATCTCCAAACACTTGGAAGAATTTTTAAAGGAATATTTAAATAGGTTGTAGTGCAAGAATACCTACTGGACCAGATTTGAAAAGTTGATGTAGAGCTCAAAATCTCCAATGACCAAAAGATATTTTTGCATAAAAGTGATGTGGAAACATCACATGACATCCCCAAATTTTGGTGAAAATTTTCAAGAATTTTCTGAAAGGGTTGTAGTGCAAATAAAGCTCTGAAACTTATGAAAAATCATTTTTAAAGTTCCAGGGAAATAATTTCAGAAACAATTCCACTGGTAAAAAGAAATGGTCTTGGGAAGATAAACAAGTCCAACAATATTTTTGGAAAGTTTCCACTTGAGGTAAAAACCCACAATATTAAAGAGAAGAGGGGTTCTGAAATCAAAAGATAAATCCGGAAAATAAAAATTTAATTTCCTGGCAAAATTTTAATTAATAAAACAAGGTCAAAATTTTTGGGGTGTTACATCTGCTCCTTTCGCGTGGGGAGGCGGCAGCGGCCGGCCGGCGTGAAGAAGTCGGCAAACGCGGGGCGGCTACCCGACGGGCGCGCGGTGGGCGACGAGGGCTGGAGCAGAGCGGCCGGGCCAAGGGCGGAGGCGCCGGCGACCCGGCAGCCGGGTGCTGCAGGAGGCGGGGGCCGGGGCGCGGCAGAAGCCGGCTTGCCGGGTTGCAGCAGAAGGCGGAGGCCGCGTCACGGGGAAGCCGGCCGCGGGCCAAGCCGGCGAGCGCATCAGGCCAAAACCCGCAGGCGGACGGGCCAGGACGGGGAGCCGGCAGGCGGCTGGGTAGCGGGCGGAGCCGGCGGGGGGCGCCGAAGGAGCCGGACCGGCGTGGTAGGCGGAGACGGACGAAGGTGCGGGCCGGCCGAGGACGGGGCGGAGCAGGCGCAGCCGGAGCTGGCTCGGTGCGCGGGGCCGGACGGAGGCACAGAGCCGGCCGAGGCCAGGGCGGAGCAGGCGCAGCCGGAGCCGGCTCGGTGCGCGGGGCCGGATGGAGGCACAGAGCCGGACGAGGCCGCGGCGGAGTGGGCGCAGCCGGAGCCGACTCGGTGCGCGGGGCCGGACGGAGGAGAATTCAGGCGAGGTGGACCCGGGCGGCACGGAGGGTGCGGGACGCCGCAGGAGGCCGGAGTCAAACGCGAGCGGAGCCGGCCTGCCGGGACGGGCGACCGCGAGTCGGCGTGTCGCGCGGGCTCGAAGCAGGCGGCCAAGGCGTGGGAAGCCGGCCGCGGGGCAGAGGAGGCGGCCATGGCGCGGTGGTCGGCGTACGAGGCAACTGCAGCGGCAGGGCGCTGCCCCGGGTGCGTGGGGCTCCTCCCTTGGTGGCGCGCGAGCGAGGAGTCGAGGCAGAGGTGCGCGAGTCGCAGCCGGGCGCAGAGGCGAGGCAGAGGCGGCCAGGCGGCCAGGCTCGAGCCTGGAACACCGCGGAGGAGAGCCGCTTGTGGCCGGCTAGAGGCGGGGCAACGAGAACGGGCTGTCGGGGAGGCACGGTCGACGCGGCACACGGGCGCGCGAGGCCTGGCGGCCGCGGCCGCACGTGGAGCAGAGGGCGAGCACGGGTGGCCGAGCGGACGCAGCTGGCGTCGGCTGGACCGGTGCGGGGTTGAGCTCGGGTGGCCGAGTGGCGCAGACCCGACAGTGGCGAGGCGAACGCGGCCTGCGCGGGCAGAAGGCGGCCGAGCGTGGGCGCGGGAGCCGGCTTGGCAGCTGACCAAGCAGCCGGATTGAGCAGTTGACCATCGACGGTATATGAAGGAGCGGCTGCGCGTTTCGGCCGGAGCAAAGCGCAACGCAGAAGGAGCAAACGCGCGGATGGATGCGGTCGACCAAAGCGAGGCCCTGCATGCGGATGGACGGCCAACGTTGCGGTGGTGGTGAAGAAGAGGCCGACGGCGACGACGCACCGCCCCTCGCGGCCGCTCTGGGGGCGTGTCGATGTTGGGCCCCCGAGCGCTACCGGAGAGACGACGGCGACGCCGCGGTGACGACGAAGATGGCGAGGCCGATGGTGAGGACGCGCCGCCCCTCGCGGCCACTCCGGGGGCGTGTCGATGTCGAGCCCCCGACCGCTACTTGAGAGACGGCGCAACGCCGCGGCGGTGAAGGCGAAAATTGTCCCGCCCGGACTGCGAAACCAGCAGCAGCATGGTAGCATAGTAATAGTACCACACCACGGTGGGCGCCAGCTGTCGTGGTATCCTCACGGGGGGCTTGCGAGTCGACAGATGCCACAAGGGCTTAGTGTGAGGGTAAGACTGCTGCTGATAGGCCCGGGAGCGGGTATGCGAGTAGCACGCGGTGCTTTACCCAGCTTCGGAGCTCTCCGGAGAGATAATACTCCTACTGCTGCATGTCTGAGTGTATCTGATATATCTAGTACAGGATGCTCCTGGAGCTGTATCTGAGGTCAGTGCCATAGGCATCTGGCATCTAGCCTCGTATATGCCTCGTATGTGGCATGCTAGTGGCCGGCCATGCTCATGGCCGTGAGCATGTGGGTGCTCATGCGTGAGTGTGTGTGAGAGTGAGTCCATCCCCTAGATGGATGGATGTGTGCCCCTTTATATAAGAGAGGGTAGCTTAGGATGTAAGCTTGGTAGTGGGCATGGGTAAGGCATGGTGCATGTCATGCTTGTCCCCTGGGTCACTTCATAAATAGTGCCAGGGGACAAGTGACACTATACATGATGGTGTCGCGGTACGGTTGTCTTGTGCGCGGTATGGCCGTGTCGTTGGGGTCTTGTCGGTGTCGGGTCGGGCTGCACGGCAGCCGGCTGGTTGGCGCAGTCGGCAGCCGGCTGGCCGTTGCAGTCAGCAGCCGGTAGCCGGCCGGGCAGAGCAGTCGGACGGGGAGCCGGCAGGATCGGCCGGGCAGTCGGACTGAGGGGCTTTGCTAGCCCCGATGTCTTGAATTATTGTCTCGCCGTCTTCGGGGTATCCGTGTCCAATTACTCAGACAATTTGTCACTCCGATTGACGGAGAGGTATCTCTGGGCCCTCTCGGTAATGCACATCACTTAAGCCTTGCAAGCATTGCAACTAATGATTTGGTTGCAGGATGATGTATTACAGTACGAGTAAAGAGACTTGCCGGTAACGAGATTGAACTAGGTATTGAGATACCGACGATCGAATCTCGGGCAAGTAACATACCGTTGACAAAGGGAACAACGTATGTTGTTATGCGGTCTGACCGATAAAGATCTTCAAAGAATATGTGAGAGCCAATATGAGCATCCAGGTTTCGCTATTGGTTATTGACCAGAGACGTGGCTCGGTCATGTCTACATAGTTCTCGAACCCGTAGGGTCCGCACGCTTAACGTTACGATGACAGTTTTATTATGAGTTTATATGTTTTGATGTACCGAAGGTTGTTCGGAGTCCCGGATGTGATCACGGACATGACGAGGAGTCTCGAAATGGTCGAGACATAAAGATTGATATATTGGACGACTATATTCGGACACCGGAAGTGTTCCGGAGAAGTTTCGGATAAAACCGGAGTGCCGGAGGGGTTACCGGAACCCCCGGGGAAGTATTGGGCCTTAGTGGGCCTGAGGGGAGAGAGAGGTAGCAGCCCAGGAGGTGGCGCACCCCCTCCCATGAGGAGTCCGAATTGGACTAGGGGAGGGGGGCGCGGCCCCTCTTTCCCTCTCCCTCTCCCTCTCTTTCCTTCCCCCTTCCCTCTTCCTAGTTGGACTTGGAAAGGGGAGTCCTACTCCTACTTGGAGGAGGACTCCCCCCTCCTTGGCGCGCCCCAAGGGCCGGCCGGCCTCCCCCCTTGCTCCTTTATATACGGGGGCAGGGGGCACCCTAGAGGCACAACAATTGATCTGATTGATCTTTTAGCCGTGTGCGGTGCCCCCCTCCACCATAGTCCACCTCGATAATACTGTAGCGGTGCTTAGGCGAATCCCTGCGTCGGTAGAACATCAACATCGTCACCACGCCGTCGTGCTGACAAAACTCTCCCTCAACACTCGGCTGGATCGGAGTTCGAGGGACGTCATCAGGCTGAACGTGTGCTGAACTCGGAGGTGCCGTACGTTCGGTACTTGATCGGTCGGATCGTGAAGACGTACGACTACATCAACCGCGTTGTGCTAACGCTTCCGCTTTCGGTCTATGAGGGTACGTGGACAACACTCTCCCCTCTCGTTGCTATGCATCACCATGATCTTGCGTGTGCGTAGGAATTTTTTTGAAATTACTACATTCCCCAACAGTGGCATCCGAGCCTGGTTTTATGCGTAGATGTCATATGCACGAGTAGAACACAAGTGAGTTGTGGGCGATACAAGTCATACTGCTTACCAGCATGTCATACTTTGGTTCAGCGGTATTGTTGGATGAAGCGGCCCGGACCGACATTACGCGTACGCTTACGCGAGACTGGTTCTACCGACGCGCTTTGCACACAGGTGGCTGGCGGGTGTCAGTTTCTCCAACTTTAGTTGAACCGAGTGTGGCTACGCCCGGTCCTTGCGAAGGTTAAAACAGAACCAACTTGACAAACTATCGTTGTGGTTTTGATGCGTAGGTAAGAACGGTTCTTGCTAAGCCCAGTAGCAGCCACGTAAAACTTGCAACAACAAAGTAGAGGACGTCTAACTTGTTTTTGCAGGGCATGTTGTGATGTGATATGGTCAAGACATGATGCTAAATTTTATTGTATGAGATGATCATGTTTTGTAACCGAGTTATCGGCAACTGGCAGGAGCCATATGGTTGTCGCTTTATTGTATGCAATGCAATCGCCCTGTAATGCTTTACTTTATCACTAAGCGGTAGCGATAGTCGTAGAAGCATAAGATTGGCGAGACGACAACGATGCTACGATGGAGATCAAGGTGTCGCGCCGGTGACGATGGTGATCATGACGGTGCTTCGGAGATGGAGATCACAAGCACGAGATGATGATGGCCATATCATATCACTTATATTGATTGCATGTGATGTTTATCTTTTATGCATCTTATCTTTCTTTGATTGACGGTAGCATTATAAGATGATCCCTCACTATATAAGTGTTCTCCCTCAGTATGCACCGTTGCGAAAGTTCTTCGTGCTGAGACACCACGTGATGATCGGGTGTGATAGGCTCTACGTTCAAATACAACGGGTGCAAAACAGTTGCACACGCGGAATACTCGGGTTAAACTTGACAAGCCTAGCATATAACAGATATGGCCTCGGAACACGGAGACCGAAAGGTCGAGCGTGAATCATATAGTAGATATGATCAACATAGTGATGTTCACCATTGAAACTACTCCATCTCACGTGATGATCGGACATGGTTTAGTTGATTTGGATCACGTGATCACTTAGAGGATTAGAGGGATGTCTATCTAAGTGGGAGTTCTTAAGTAATATGATTAATTGAACTTAAATTTATCATGAACTTAGTACCTGATAGTATTTTGCTTGTCTATGTTGCTGGTAGATAGATGGCCCGTGCTATTGTTCCGTTGAATTTTAATGCGTTCCTTGAGAAAGCAAAGTTGAAAGATGATGGTAGCAATTACACGGACTGGGTCCATAAGTTGAGGATTATCCTCATTGCTGCATAGAAGAATTACGTCCTGGAAGCACCGCTGGGTGCCAGGCCTGCTGCAGGAGAAACACCAGATGTTATGAACGTCTGGCAGAGCAAAGCTGATGACTACTCGATAGTTCAGTGTGCCATGCTTTACGGCTTCGAACCGGGACTTCCACGACGTTTTGAACGTCATGGAGCATATGAGATGTTCCAGGAGTTGAAGTTAATATTTCAAGCAAATGCCCGGATTGAGAGATATGAAGTCTCCAATAAGTTCTACAGCTGCAAGATGGAGGAGAATAGTTCTGTCAGTGAGCATATACTCAAAATGTCTGGGTATAATAATCACTTGATTCAACTGGGAGTTAATCTTCCAGATGATAGCGTCATTGATAGAATTCTTCAATCACTGCCACCAAGCTACAGAGCTTCGTGATGAACTATAATATGCAAGGGATGGAAAAGACAATTCCCGAGCTCTTCGCGAAGGTAGAAATCAAGAAGGAGCATCAAGTGTTGATGGTCAACAAGACCACTAGTTTCAAGAAAAAGGGCAAAGGGAAGAAGAAGGGGAACTTCAAGAAGAACAGCAAGCAAGTTGCTGCTTAGGAGAAGAAACCCAAGTCTGGACCTAAGCCTGAGACTAAGTGCTTCTACTGCAAGCAAACTGGTCACTAGAAGCGGAACTGCCCCAAGTATTTGGCGGATAAGAAGGATGGAATGGTGAACAAAGGTATATGTGATATACATGTTATTGATGTGTACCTTACTAATGCTCGCAGTAGCACCTGGGTATTTGATACTAGTTCTGTTGCTAATATTTGCAACTCAAAACAGGGGCTACGGATTAAGCGAAGATTGGCTAAGGACGAGGTGACGATGCGCGTGGAAAATGGTTCCAAAGTCGATGTGATCGCGGTCGGCACGCTACCTCTACATCTACCTTCGGGATTAGTTTTAGACCTAAATAATTGTTATTTGGTGCCAGCGTTGAGCATGAACATTATATCTGGATCTTGTTTGATGCGAGACGGTTATTCATTTAAATCAGAGAATAATGGTTGTTCTATTTATATGAGTAATATCTTTTATGGTCATGCACCCTTGAAGAGTGGTCTATTTTTATTGAATCTCGATAGTAGTGATACACATATTCATAATGTTGAAGCCAAAAGATGCGGAGTTGATAATGATAGTGCAACTTATTTGTGGCACTGCCGTTTAGGTCATATAAGTGTAAAGCGCATGAAGAAACTCCATACTGATGGACTTTTAGAACCACTTGATTATGAGTCACTTGGTACTTGCGAACCGTGCCTCATGGGCAAGATGACTAAAACGCCGTTCTCCGGAACTATGGAGAGAGCAACAAATTTATTGGAAATCATACATACAGATGTATGTGGTCCGATGAATGTTGAGGCTCGTGGTGGATATCGTTATTTTCTCACCTTCACAGATGATTTGAGCAGATATGGGTATATCTACTTAATGAAACATAAGTCTGAAACATTTGAAAAATTCAAAGAATTTCAGAGTGAAGTTGAAAATCATCGTAACAAGAAAATAAAGTTTATACGATCTGATCGTGGAGGAGAATATTTGAGTTACGAGTTTGGTCTACATTTGAAACAATGCGGAATAGTTTCGCAACTCACGCCACCCAGAACACCACAGCGTAATGGTGTGTCCGAACGTCGTAATCGTACTGTACTGGATATGGTGCGATCTATGATGTCTCTTACTGATTTACCGCTATCGTTTTGGGGTTATGCTTTAGAGACGGCTCATTCACGTTAAATAGGGCACCATCTAAATCCGTTGAGACGACGCCTTCTGAACTATGGTTTGGCAAGAAACCAAAGTTGTCATTTCTTAAAGTTTGGGGCTGCGATGCTTATGTGAAAAAGCTTCAACTTGATAAGCTCGAACCCAAATCAGAGAAATGTGTCTTCATAGGATACCCAAAGGAGACTGTTGGGTATACCTTCTATCACAGATCTGAAGGCAAGACTTTTGTTGCTAAATTTGGATCCTTTCTAGAGAAGGAGTTTCTCTCGAAAGAAGTGAGTGGGAGGAAAGTAGAACTTGATGAGGTAACTGTACCTGCTCCCTTATTGGAAAGTAGTTCATCACAGAAACCGGTTTCTGTGACGTCTACACCAATTAGTGAGGAAATTAATGATGATGATCATGAAACTTCAGATCAAGTTATTACTGAACCTCGTAGGTCAAACAGAATAAGATCCGCACCAGAGTGGTACGGTAATCCTGTTCTGGAGGTTATGTTACTAGATCATGACGAACCTACGAACTATGAAGAAGCGATGGTGAGCCCAGATTCCGCAAAATGGCTTGAGGCCATGAAATCTGAGATGGGATCCATGTACGAGAACAAAGTATGGACTTTCGTTGACTTGCCTGATGATCGGCTAGCAATTGAGAATAAATGGATCTTCAAGAAGAAGACTGACACTGACGGTAATGTTACTGTCTACAAAGCTCGACTTGTTGCAAAAGGTTTTTGACAAGTTCAAGGAGTTGACTACGATGAGACTTTCTCACACGTAGCGATGCTTAAGTTTGTCCGAATCATGTTAGCAATTGCCGCATTTTATGATTATGAAATTTGGCAAATGGATGTCAAAACTGCATTCCTGAATGGATTTCTGGAAGAAGAGTTGTATATGATGCAACCGGAAGGTTTTATCGATCCAAAGGGAGCTAACAAAGTGTGCAAGCTCCAGCGATCCATTTATGGACTGGTGCAAGCCTCTCGGAGTTGGAATAAACGCTTTGATAGTGTGATCAAAGCATTTGGGTTTATACAGACTTTTGGAGAAGCCTGTATTTACAAGAAAGTGAGTGGGAGCTCTGTAGCATTTCTGATATTATATGTGGATGACATATTGTTGATTGGAAATGATATAGAATTTCTGGATAGCATAAAGGGATACTTGAATAAGAGTTTTTCAATGAAAGACCTCGGTGAAGCTGCTTACATATTGGGCATCAAGATTTATAGAGATAGATCAAGACGCTTAATTGGACTTTCACAAAGCACATACCTTGACAAAGTTTTGAAGAAGTTCAAAATGGATCAAGCAAAGAAAGGGTTCTTGCCTGTGTTACAAGGTGTGAAGTTGAGTAAGACTCAATGCCCGACCACTTCAGAAGATAGAGAGAAGATGAAAGATGTTCCCTATGCTTCAGCCATAGGCTCTATCATGTATGCAATGTTGTGTACCAGACCTGATGTGTTCCTTTCTATAAGTCTAGCAGGGAGGTACCAAAGTAATCCAGGGGTGGATCACTGAACAACGGTCAAGAACATCCTGAAATACCTGAAAAGGACGAAGGATATGTTTCTCGTTTATGGAGGTGACAAAGAGCTCATCGTAAGTGGTTACGTTGATGCAAGCTTTGACATTGATCCGGACGATTCTAAATCGCAAACCGGATACGTGTTTACATTGAACGGTGGAGCTGTTAGTTGGTGCAGTTCTAAACAAAGCATCGTGGCGGGATCTACGTGTGAAGCGGAGTACATAGTTGCTTCGGAAGCACCAAATGAAGGAGTCTGGATGAAGGAGTTCATATCCGATCTAGGTGTCATACCTAGTGCATCGGGTCCAATGAAAATCTTTTGTGACAATACTGGTGCAATTGCCGTGGCGAAGGAATCCAGATTTCACAAGAGAACCAAGCACATCAAGAGACGCTTCAATTCCATCCGGGATCTAGTCCAGGTGGCAGACATAGAAATTTGCGAGATACATACGGATCTGAATGTTGCAGACCCATTGACTAAGCCTCTTCCACGAGAAAAACATGATCATCACCAAGACTCCATGGGTGTTAGAATTATTACTGTGTAATCTAGATTATTGACTCTAGTGCAAGTGGGAGACTGAAGGAAATATGCCCTAGAGGCAATAATAAAGTTATTATTTATTTCCTTATATCATGATAAATGTTTATTATTCATGCTAGAATTGTATTAACCGGAAACATAATACATGTGTGAATACATAGACAAACAGAGTGTCACTAGTATGCCTCTACTTGACTAGCTTGTTAATCAAAGATGATTGTGTTTCCTAGCCATAGACATGAGTTGTCATTTGATTAACGGGATCACATCATTAGGAGAATGATGTGATTGACATGACCCATTCCGTTAGCTTAGCACACGATCGTTTAGTATGTTGCTATTGCTTTCTTCATGACTTATACATGTTCCTATGACTATGAGATTATGCAACTCCCATTTACCGGAGGAACACTTTGTGTGCTACCAAACGTCACAATGTAACTAGGTGATTATAAAGGAGCATCTCAGGTGTCTCCAAAGGTACTTGTTGGGTTCGCGTATTTCGAGATTAGGATTTGTCACTCCGATTGTCGGAGAGGTTTCTCTGGGCCCTCTCGGTAATGCACATCACTTAAGCCTTGCAAGCATTGCAACTAATGATTTGGTTGCGGGATGATGTATTACAGTACGAGTAAAGAGACTTGCCGGTAACGAGATTGAACTAGGTATTGAGATACCGACGATCGAATCTCGGGCAAGTAACATACCGTTGACAAAGGGAACAACGTATGTTGTTATGCGGTCTGACCGATAAAGATCTTCGAAGAATATGTGGGAGCCAATATGAGCATCCAGGTTTCGCTATTGGTTATTGACCAGAGACGTGGCTCGGTCATGTCTACATAGTTCTCGAACCCGTAGGGTCCGCACGCTTAACGTTACGATGACAATTTTATTATGAGTTTATATGTTTTGATGTACCGAAGGTTGTTCGGAGTCCCGGATGTGATCATGGACATGACGAGGAGTCTCGAAATGGTCGAGACATAAAGATTGATATATTGGACGACTATATTCGGACACCGGAAGTGTTCCAGAGAAGTTTCGGATAAAACCGGAGTGCCGGAGGGGTTACCGGAACCCCCCGGGGAAGTATTGGGCCTTAGTGGGCCTGAGGGGAGAGAGAGGGCAGCAGCCCAGGAGGTGGCTCACCCCCTCCCATGAGGAGTCCGAATTGGACTAGGGGAGGGGGCGCGGCCCCTCTTTCCCTCTCCCTCTCCCTCTCTTTCCTTCCCTCTTCCCTCTTCCTAGTTGGACTAGGAATGGGGAGTCCTACTCCTACTTGGAGGAGGACTCCCCCCTCCTTGGCGCGCCCCAAGGGCCGGCCGGCCTCCCCCCTTGCTCCTTTATATACGGGGGCGGGGGGCACCCTAGAAACACAACAATTGATCTGATTGATCTTTTAGCCGTGTGCGGTGCCCCCCTCCACCATAGTCCACCTCGATAATACTGTAGCGGTGCTTAGGCGAATCCCTGCGTCGGTAGAACATCAACATCGTCACCACGCCGTTGTGCTGACAAAACTCTCCCTCAACACTCGGCTGGATCGGAGTTCGAGGGACGTCATCAGGCTGAACGTGTGCTGAACTCGGAGGTGCCGTACGTTCGGTACTTGATCGGTCGGATCGTGAAGACGTACGACTACATCAACCGCATTGTGCTAACGCTTCCGCTTTTGGTCTACGAGGGTACGTGGACAACACTCTCCCCTCTCGTTGCTATGCATCACCATGATCTTGCGTGTGCGTAGGAATTTTTTTGAAATTACTACGTTCCCCAACAACTAATTCTGTTGCTGAGTGTTCTACTGCTGCTACTGTTGCAATATCTTCAACTATTGATGTGGTAACTAACCCCTCTGCGGAGGATACCACTGCTGTTGCTGATGAAAATACTAGATTGAAGACATTGCTTGAAACAGGGATGTACAAAAGCCTCAAGGTGCATCAGACACTATGTGATGTCCTCAAAAAGCAGATTCTGAACCGGAACCCTAGGAAAGAGGGTATTGGGTTCGAGAGGAAAATGAATGTTGATGGTTCTTACTGGAAGCCTGAGCAGTACCCCAAAACCACATGGGTTGCTGCAAAGGAACCTTCAGTGGATCCATCCACCCTATCTGGATTTACTTGTGCTAACCCAATTGTCATTGATGAATCCTTTGATGCAAACTATAAACTGTTTAAAAATCAGAATGGTGAAGTGTTTGCCAGGTATATTGGTACTAACTGCAGGAATGGACCACCTATGGAGAAGATCTGGGTGCCTAAACAGTGTCTTGAGAATCTTCCTGTGAATGTCATCATGACACCACCAAGGAAGAAGACAAACCCCAGACCTATGGCTTCATATGGCCCAAAGGCTTCATACTGATATAGGACTCATGAGAGTCGCCCTAACGCCAATGTTTTGCAGGAAAACCATACTCAGATGTATGAATATGAGCGTGTATCTTCAAATCGCTATGTTCACGAAACTAAGAATTTTTCTGCCTATTCATATGAGTATTATTCACCACCTACGAGGCTATTTGCTAGGGCTTCAAAGCCGAATTTCTCAGATGCTGCACTTAGACTCATTGCTTCGAAGCCACCCCTGAAAATGTGGGTGGTTAAGAACTCTTAACTCTCTTTTGCTGGGAAAGGTCTCCAGCCGAAAATCAAAGGCGTCCGATGCTATTGCTGGGGACCTAAAACATATCATGGGACGCAAGATAAAATGCCCAAATGGTCTTACTATGTATTTTGTTTCTGAATCGCTTGCCAGTCATCCTATCAGTCCTAACCTTGATATGAGCTTTGATAATCCTCTTGTGCGTTAAATGTTTATGCTTCACAATACTCTTTGTGAAGCCTATCCTCCTAACTGCACTGTAGGGTACGACACCTCGTGCTTCAGAATGGATTATGGACAGCGGATGCACTAATCACATGACTGGTGATCGAAGTCTTCTCATGGACTCAACCTTACGTCCATCTGATAAAAGTCACATCACATTTGCTGACACTGGTAAAAGCAAGGTATTGGGTCTAGGTAGAGTTGCAATATCAAGGGATCAGCACATCGATAAAGTGATGCTTGTTGAATCCCTTGGTTTCAACTTAATGTCTGTCTCAATGCTTTGTGACTTAAACATGATTGTGCTATTTGGAAAATATTGTTGTCTTGTACTAATGGAATCTGACAAGTCTCTAGTCTTCGAAGGGTACAGGAAAGATGATCTATACATGGTAGACTTCTCAGCAGGACCACAGATGGCCGTATGTCTTCTAGCAAAGGCGTCAGAGTGCTGGCTCTGGCACCGGAGGCTAGGGCATGCTGGCATGAGGAACCTACACACTCTCAACAAGAAGAAGCACATCATAGGCATCGAGGGCGTCAAGTTCAAGAAAGATCATCTATGTGGTGCCTGTGAAGCTGGGAAGATGACAAGGGCCAAGCATCCCTCAAAGACAATCATGACTACATCTCGACCTTTTGAGTTGCTCCATACGGACTTGTTCGGTCCCACTCACTACTCTACTCTCACTGTAACTGCTTGTCTCTACGGTTTCGTTATTGTTGATGATTATTCGAGATACACTTGGGTGCACATAATTCTCTTCAAGACTGAAGTGCAGGATGTCTTCAGACGCTTCACCAACTGTGCTATGAACAACTATGGCGTCAAGATCAAGCACATCAGGAGTGACAACGGCTCAGAGTTCAAGAACACTGGCCTCGACCTCTATCTTGACACCTTAGGCATCACTCATGAGTTCTGTGCTCCGTACACACCCCAGCAGAATGGCATCGTGGAGCGCAAGAACAGAACTCTTATTGAGATGGCTCGGACGATGCTTGATGAGTACAAGACTCCAAGAAAATTCTGGCCTGAAGCCATTGATACTGCATGCCATGTCATCAACCGTGTTTATCTTCACAAGCTTCTGAAGAAAACCTCCTATGAGCTTCTAACTGGTAAGAAGCCAAATGTAAGCTACTTCAGAGTATTTGGTGCTAGGTGTTGGATCAAAGATCCTCATCACACTTCAAAATTTGCACCGATAGCACATGAAGGTTTTATGCTTGGTTATGGAAAGGACTTGCACTCCTACAGGGTCTTCAACCTCTTTCACTATAAAGTGGTTGAAACTGTGGATGTGCGGTTCGATGAAACTAACGGCTCGCAAAGAGAGCACCTGCCAAATGTGTTAGATGAAGTACCTCCCAGCGAGTCAATCAAGCTAATGGGAATAGGAGAGATCATACCATCTGAGGCTCAGCCTGAAGAGGAACTTATCATATCTGCACCTGATCAACCTGAAGACAATGCTCAGCCTGAAGCCAATCCTCAGAATGAAGACAATGATCAGCAAGAGCAAAGTCTTCGTCCGATTCATCCTCGTGTTGCTAATGAAGTTCAGATTGAGAAGATAATTGATAGCATCAATGCACCTGGACCACTCACTCGTTCAAGAGCTACTCAAAGAGCAACACAGCTAACGAATTTCTGTGGACATTTTGCATTCGTTTCAATCTCAGAACCTAAGAAAGTTGATGAAGCCTTCTTGGAACCTGAATGGATTCAAGCCATGCAAGAAGAGCTTCAACAGTTCAAGCTGAACAATGTATGGGAACTAGTCAAGCGTCCTGATCCTCGGAAGCACAACATAATAGGCACAAAATGGATATATCGCAACAAACAAGACGAGCATGGTCAAGTTGTCAGAAACAAAGCACGACTCGTTGCTCAAGGATACACACAAGTTGAAGGAATTGACTTCGATGAAACCTTTGCTCCTGTGGCTAGGCTTGAAGCCATTCGCATACTGCTAGCGTACGCAAATCATCATAAAATCCTTCTGTACCAAATGGATGTGAAGAGTGCCTTTCTCAATGGCAAGATTGAAGAAGAAGTGTATGTTGCAGAACCACCTGGCTTTGAAGATCCAAAACATCCTGATATGGTATACAAGCTCAACAAGGCACTGTATGGCCTCAAACAAGCCCCTCGTGCTTGGTATGACACACTCAAAGACTTCCTGAAGAGCAAAGGCTTCAAACCTGGTTCTCTAGATCCCACTCTCTTCACGAAGACATATGATGGTGAACTGTTTGGATGCCAAATCTATGTGGCTGACATTATCTTCGGCTGCACCAACAAGAGATACAGTGATGAATTTGGTCACATGATGCAAGAACAATATCAAATGTCCATGATGGGTGAGCTGAAATTCTTTCTCGGTCTTCAAATTTGTTAGCAAAGGAATGGCATCTTCATATCACAAGAAAAGTATCTCAAAGATTGCCTGAAGAAGTTTGGAATGCAAGACTGCAAAGGATACACGACGCCAATGCCAACCAAAAGTCATCTAAGCCCCGACGCCAATGGTAAAGATTTCGATCAAAAGGTATACCGCTCCATGATTGGCTCTTTACTTTATTTATGTGAATCTAGGCCAGATATCATGCTTAGTGTTTGCATGTGTGCCCGATTCCAAGCGGCACCAAAGGAGTCGCATCACTTAGCAGTGAAGTGAATTCTTCGATATTTGGCTTACACCCCAACACTAGGATTATGGTATCCAAAGGGCTCAGAGTTTGATCTGGTTGGATTTTCGGATGTTGATTATGCTGGTGATAAGGTGGATCGCAAGTCTACATCAGGCACATGTCACTTTCTGGGTCGATCTCTTGTCTGTTGGTCTTCAAAGAAGCAGAACTGTGTATCACTCTCAACTGCTGAATCTGAATACATTGCTGTTGGATCTTGCTGTGCTCAGCTTCTGTGGATGAAGCAAACTCTTAAGGACTATGGCATCCATCTGAAGAATGTGCCACTCTACTGCGATAATGAAAGTGCTATCAAGATTGCAAATAACCCAGTTCAGCACTCGAAGACAAAGTACATTGAAATTCGTCATCACTTCCTCAGAGATCATGTTATGAAAGAATATATTGATATCATTCACGTCAAGACAGAGGAACAGTTAGCTGATATCTTCACAAAGCCCTTGGACGAGAAGAGGTTTTGTAAGTTGCGGTGTGAGCTAAATATCTTGGAATCCTTGAATGTCCTCTGATTAGGCACACATCCTAACACTTATGCATTTTGATGACTTAGATGTGCAACACACGAAGTAATGTATATCTTCAATCAATGAAGACATACACTCTAAGTGTGAATACATTAATGTGGAAATTGACTTCGGAGCGCCACGATAATTGTGCGCCGTGTCTGGGTCTAATACTTCCTATACGGTGGGTAACGCCACCACCAAACTCTTATTTGAAGTGTTTTCTCATGGCGTCATATTTGCAAAGTCTTCGCAATTGATTTGTCTTCAGCATTGATTTGACTTTGTGATTATCTTCACTATGTTGATTTGTCTTTACCCTATTGTATATATATATAGTGTTATGTCCTCTACAACATTCACTTATAGCTATGTCTTCTTGCTTGAATCTTTTGAACTAAGTGAATGTGATCGGACCCTAACCTCTCTATGCTTTCTACCTCAAGCTCTATCTATCCAAATCATATGCATTCTGTTGAAACTCTCGAATGTCTTCTCTGCGTCCTTGTCAGCAGAAGATACAGAGGCAAACATTTATATCTTGTCTTAATGACATATCTTTTTTGCCTGAAACCCGGAGAATTCGGAACGACCACCCCGACAATCCAGGCGCGTGTGGGAACGTGGAACTGCTCTCAATGCATTGCATGTTCACCACGTGTCCATCAGATGTGAACCGCCAGGGGCACCTGCGTAGTTGCGCCATGCTGTCCCTGCCCTTATAAATGCCTATCTCGTCTCGGTCAAAATCCTTCTTCCACCTTTTCCATCTCTCGCAAACCCTAGCGCCTCCGCTAGCTCTCGACGACGCCGACGACGAAGCGCTTAGCTGCCGCGACTTCCTCGACGCCGTCCTCACGCCGGCCGCGGACCTCGTCTTCTCCGCCGTCACCGTGGGTGTCTTCCGTCGCCAAGTTAGGGCATGGGAGATCGAACTGCTCGGCATCCACCTTCACTCTGTCTTGCAGTTCTTCGTGCGGTAATAAAAGCTCACTTTTTACCATCTTTCGATCTGGTAGATTCATCTCTTCTTTCCAAAAGTGGTTTCTAGATCCCCATGTTAAAATCTATCTTGCTCTGCATCTCATACTATGCTTAGTTCATTCGCTTATGCTTCTTCATGAGTTAGATTCCTCACTTGTACTTATTCTTGGATTCGTACAACTCTGGAACCAACTCTTATCATCTAGGTGAATGTCTTCGCGTTGTGAGGTCAATGTCTTCAAACCGATTTATCTTCAAAAATCTTCTGAGAATGCATATGACCTCTTCCCCTCCCTCGCATCTCTAATGCTGTCACAGGTACATGTCCGTGGGAGAATCCCTTGGTTCTCATAGTCTGCATTCGTTTGCAGAATTCTTACAGCATCACATCAACTCTCCTGAAGCAAGTTCCTGTCAATCGTCATAAGCCTTTGACTGTCTTGAAGCCTTTCAGTCTGAAATTTATGGCCTCTGAGAAGTCTGCACGGAAGGGAGGCAGACAGCGCCATGGTAATACTTCCATAGATCTGCCCGAAGATGTATATGAGCTATACAAAACAGATCCTGAAGAGAGTTATGGTCAGTGGAAATCTCGAATCCAATGGATTCGAAGATACTGGGCCGAGCAATGGTTCAAATACAAGTTCGTCACCAAGGAATATGCAAAAAAGAATGCAATCAAGCGCCCTTGGGGTGATATTCTGTACAAGAAGCTTCAACCACAGACTCAGTCTGAAGCTATTGCTCAAGAGTTCTACCCTTGCATGGTCCGTGGACCACACCCTGAAGATGCTGACCCATCCTCTCTGCTCTGGTGTCGCGACGACGAACTGTTCAAGCGAAACTACCAGTTTGCCAAAGACTCTGCAATCAAGAACAAAAAGGCTTTTGGCTGTGACTTCAATCAGGGTCCATCTGCTCCTCGAGAATATGGGACCCGCGAAGTTAATGAGAACAGGATTGGCCCCTTCTATAACTTTGAAGGCCTTCTCTCCTATATTGCCATTCAGCAAGCTAAAGTGGATCATTGTGATGAAGCTGCTGATACAGATGATGCACCAGCTCCTCCTCCTAAGCCGCAGAAGCCCAAGAAGACTAAGGCTTCAAAACCAACTGATGTCTCAAAAGCTTCTCGAGTGAAGCCATTGGCAACAGCCCCTCCTGCTCCAAGCAACACATCAGAAGATCTCTCTCGCATTTCCAAGAGGCGTGAGAAGCCACAACAATCTGTCAGCCAAGCCCTCACACCAGCTGCCATTCAGAGAAATGAATCTGAAACCATTGATTTGTCTTCGGGTGAAGAATTTGGTGAAGATGCTCTGGAGCAGCTGATCAAGAGCAAGCAAGAGGCGGAGATCATCAACAATCTGCCCCTCTTTGATGTAAACATTCTGAAGAACTTCATTGATGAGTGGTTCGACAATCAAGATCTTAGCTTTGATGACCTTCAGCTTCCCATTGGCGTCAGCGTTGCTTTCCAAGGCGCCATTGCTCCTGAGCTTGCTCTGGCTCAGCACATAGTTGAACTGAAGCAAAAGATAGACTACGAGAAAGAGCACTTCAAGAAGCATTTGGCCAAGCTGAGTGTGGCTGATGTGCAAAAGTTCAAGGTGATGCTTAATGACCTCAAGGAGTCGTTTCGGACGAAACGCGAGGAAGCCAAAGGCTCAAGAGAGCGCATGAAAGCACTCGCAGACAAATGCGTCCAAGCCTACAATGAAGCTGAAAAGTGCAAAGCACTTGGCCGCCCTGGCATTGACCCCTCAATGGCTGCCAAGAAGAAGAAGAAGGCCACTGAAGTCCCAACTGAAGCACCACGGCAGGAAGAACCTCACATTGTCTTCCCTGCCAGCATGCGCGGCTCGAAGCCTAAGGCTCCTTCAGTGGCTTCTGAACAGAAGAAAACCAAGGCAGCTGAAGCCGATGCCAGGAAGCGCAAAACCAAGAGCACCACAGATGAAGCACCACCCCCAAGAAGCGAAAAACCAAGAAGAGAGATCGGGCTACTCCCACAGAGCCACTTGTTGTTGAACCCCTTGCTTTCATTCCCCCTCCGTCTACAAACCAAGAATGTCAGATGATTGTTCATGAGCCTGCTTCCACAGAGGCTCCTGAAGCTCAAGAAGTTCCAGTCGTCGACCCCATCGCGACTGAAGACATTGGTCCTCACGACAATGTTCAAGATATGTAGTTCTTCCTCAACTCGAGCGCCCCACGGTATCATCGCCTGTTCAAACGAACAGTGAGCTTATCATTATTGGTCGTCCTTTGACGCCAATCTCACAAGATGCATCGTGGGTTGATCGCCCCCAGCAAGCTACCCCCACTCAAGACTCACCATGTACACCCCAACCTTCACCTGCACCCGTCATCAGCCCCATGTCCAATGATGACAACTACATGGAGACCTCACCATCACCAAAGGCGTCGCCCGTGTTACAACGGCTTCGTAGAGGCCAGAGGCCATCTGTCTCCATGACCACCATCACAGAAGAGGACTCCAACTTGTCAAGTTCGGTGGCACGCCAAGTGTTCCCTGAAGACAATCCTTCTGTGACGGTCCCTGTGTCTGAAGCCAATGCTGCTGAAGACCCTCCGGCTGCATCAGCCAGAGCAACACAAGAAGAAGAGCGTGTCGCCACTCCCCCTACAACTCAAGAAGAAGTTCCTGAAGAGAATCAGTCTGTGCCAGAACCTCCAGCTCCTCTAGTGGAGGGTGAGAATACTGAGGCTGCCACAAATGACATTCCTGAAGCAAATGACGTTGTCATGGCCGAAGCCAATGTGGAGCCTACAGTGGCCAATGCACCAGTGGCCAATGAAGCAAATGAAGCCAATGAAGCATATGAAGTCAATGCTGCACCTGGCACAAATCTGCAGTCTGAAGCCAATGCCACTGCTCCTATTCCGCCTCCAAGGCCCCACACTATTGAGCAAGCATATGATCACGGCCAGCTTGTCACTGTCAGATGGCCTATTCTGGTTCCTTCGCCTGCTGCTGGTCCTCAATTTGATTACCATGTCGAGCACAGGCCTCAGGTTCAGAAGCCAAAGCCAAGACTGCCTAGATTTCCAGGTACTGCCACTTCACCAGGATCTTTCAATGTTAACGGCTTCATTGCACACAACACCTTCTTCGATAGCGACAAGAACCCCTACACCAAGCCCAAGATCTCATCTGATCGGTTCTGGAGTTATCAGCAGCGCAGCTACTATTCATGCATTCTATACAACCAAGGTCACATCTTTCCACATATGCGCCTTGATACCGAAGCCATAGCTGGCCTGCCCTGCTTAGAAGAAGCTCTGGATTGCTTCAGAGAGTCTGGCTTGCTACACTTTGTCACAAATAAGGAGCACTGGAATGAAGAGTTGCTGCTTCAATTTTACGCCACTCTTCACATCAGAGGCTACAACAGGGATCCGAAGACTTGGGTCCTTGAGTGGATGACAGGAAATGTTCATCATGAAGCCAAAGCATTTGATGTTGTTGAGCTTACTGGCCTGCCCACTCCAGGTGATCTCTATGAGCCTGGTTGTCAGCTTCACACTGCAGCGTTGGAGAGCATCTTTCACAAGCCAGAACCCGACATGAGCCAGATGCTAAGCATGATGAAGCCATTACCTCAAGATGCAGAATATCCTAAGGAGTTCTTCATTGAAGACCTTGAGTATCTGCCACGCACAATCTATCACATCATTAGGCGAACTATCTGGCCCATCAAAGGACATTCTCCACAGGCTAAGTTGGAAGGTGCAATGAAGACAGTGGTCTTCATATTCTTCATGGCAAATGCTTCAATGCACAAGATTTCTTCATCCAACAACTCGCTGCATCAGGATCTGACATTTTCGGCTTGAAGTTCTATGCTCCATGGATTATGCGTTTGATCAAGCTTCACACTGCTTTCAACTATCAGCCATCTGCACGCAACCACATTGTCTTCTTGCCAGATGTCGATATGTCTGTTGAAGCCATCTATCCAGAGCCTGACAAGGAGCCACTTTATCTTCATAACGTTGATCGTCAGAGCTTCACTCAGCCCATTGAAGGTGTGCTGGCTGCCACTCGAGTCTATCCACTGGCTGGTACTACACGTGCACCTCACCGTGCCCAAACCGAAGCCACTGAAAGCACCATTGCTCAACGGCCTCGCAAATGATCTCGTGTTCTCAATGACCGAGAGCTTCTCGTTGGTCTGCATCAGAAACAGGATAGGCATTATGATTGGATCAAGCGCCAGATGCAAAGCCTCATGACTGACGTCAATCACATTTGCAACCTTGCAACCAAGAATGCCTTTGTGGCCCATGAAACCTGTTGACGCACTTGGAAAGGACTGACGCTTATGTGTGATGAGCAAGATCTTCAAGACGATGGCTTCACTGAAAGATTCAAATTTGACTCCACACCGCCCAGAAATGCTGTTCTGCGGCGCACTCCATCTCTTGAAGACTCAGAGTACTCCTCTTCAGCTGCAATAGTCAATGCTCGTGTGATCGATGATCAAGATGATGTTACTTCACCACCTCCTGCGCGTATCGACACTGCACCAAGTTCATCTGCACCGCCAAACCTCGACACCAACCCTGCATCTTCTCCTACTCCTTCTGGGAACGAGTAGAGGCTCACTGTCTTCAAACCTTTTTGGTCTTTACTGACAAAAGGGGGAGAAGCTATGAGTTGATAGTCTTCAAGCGGGTTCATATGGGCGGTTGCTTTATATTTTTGCCTAGTGTTTACAACTCTTGCTCTCGATACATTTGGTTCTCTGAGTTGTAACACAAACTCGATGGTCGTCTGCTACTTATTTGCTATTCTGTGATGCGATGATAAATTCCGCATGTGCGATGATAACTTCCGCACTTAACTCATTTTGCAGACGTCCATTTTTCATTATGCATGTCATTATCTTCGTTACATCGAATCATGCATGATGAATTGTCTTCATAAGTTGAAGAGGATCTCCGCAAGTAGAACCTGCCATGTGCATTTGCATTCCAAAAGCAAATTACTTATATGCACATCTTCAGGGGGAGCCTTTTGCTACTTATGAAGAGAATACCTCATCCTTTACGATTTCACATATTTATATCCCCGTTGAAAACTTCAACCAGTTTGTCATCAATCACCAAAAGGGGGAGATTGTAAGTGCATCTAGTGCCACCCCTAGTTTGGTTTTGGAGTATTGACGACAAACGTGGTTGAGGGACTAATGTGTTTGTGAGAATTACAGGATAACACAGGTAGTAGTCCCTCCTTGATTCGGTTTACCTACCGGAGATGACCCCTAAAAATGTATGAAGACATTGAAGACAATGGTAGTACGTGAAGATATTCACAGTGAAGACTATGACAGAAGAAGACATTGAGTGAAGACTATGGAGCGCGAAGACTTAGCTGTTTCGTTGTTTCTTTTCTTCTTTGTTGAGTCATAGGAACCACCGCACTGTTAAGTGGGGTCCAAGTGAACAAAGTCAGAGTGACTGAAGTGATGCTCAACCAAAATCCTATGTCTTCGAGCGAAGACAATGAGAGCAAATCTTATCCAGAGTCGGATAAGTCAGCTTTACTTGTAGCCCAAGTCAAGCTGTCGCGTGTGTTTGAAATCTGGCCGTTCGGACACGTGTCAGTTCCTTAGTGACCCAGGGTCATTTCGGACAAATCAGGTCGGGTTGCCTAGTGGCTATAAATAGCCCACCCTCTACACCATAAATTGGCGGCTGCTCAGAGTCAGTGCACGGCTTTTGTCGTAGAGAGCAACCCAGCTGCGAAGAGTTTGAGAGAGAAATCCTTGTGAGGACAAAGCCCAAAACACCCAGAGCCCAAAGAGTGTTTGGCATCACTGAAGTCTTTCTGTCCGAGTGATCTGAAGACTTGTTACATTTGAGGACTGTGAATCCTCCAGCCGGTTAGGCGTCGCGTTCTGAGCATCCAAGAGTAATTGTGGATCGCGGGTGAATGAAGTCTGTGAAGGTTTGGAAGTCTACCTTAAAGACTTACCAGAGTGATTGGGCGGGGACTGTGTGTCCTTAGCTCAAGGGGAATAATGTGAAGACACGGTCTTCTGAGTTTAATCTCAGCCTCCCTAACCAGACGTACAGTTGTCACAGCAACTGGAACTGGTCGAACAAATCCTTGTCTTCACAACACACTGGTTCTATCTCTTACACTCCTTACTTACAGTTGTCTTTGTGAAGTCATTGCCTGATTGCTCGACCTGGTTGACTGATGAACCACAAGTATAGGGGATCTATCATAGTCCTTTCGATAAGTAAGAGTGTGGAACCCAACGAGGAGCAGAAGGAAATGATAAGCGGTTTTCAGCAAGGTATTCTCTGCAAGTACTGAAATAAGTGGTAATAGATAGTTTTGTGATAAGATAAATTGTAACGAGCAACAAGTAACAAAAGTAAATAAAGTGCAGCAAGGTGGCCCAATCCTTTTTGTAGCAAAGGACAAGCCTGGACAAACTCTTATAGTAGGAAAAGCGCTCCCGAGGACACATGGGAATATCGTCAAGCTAGTTTTCATCACGTTCATATGATTCGCGTTCGGTACTTTGATAATTTGATATGTGGGTGGACCGGTGCTTGGGTGTTGTTCTTACTTGAACAAGCATCCCACTTATGATTAACCTCTATTGCAAGCATCCGCAACTACAACAAAAGTATTAAGGTAAACCTAACCATAGCATGAAACATATGGATCCAAATCAGCCCCTTACGAAGCAACGCATAAACTAGGGTTTAAGCTTCTGTCACTCTGGCAACCCATCATCTACTTATTACTTCCCAATGCCTTCCTCTAGGCCCAAATAATGGTGAAGTGTTATGCAGTCGACGTTCACATAACACCACTAGAGGTTAGACAACATACATCTTATCAAAATATCGAACGAATACCAAATTCACATGACTACTAATAGCAAGACTTCTCCCTTGTCCTCAGGAACAAATGTAATTACTCACAAAGCATATTCATGTTCATAATCAGAGGGGTAATAATATGCATAAAGGATCTGAACATATGATCTTCCACCAAATAAACCAACTAGCATCAACTACAAGGAGTAATCAACACTACTAGCAACCTACTAGCACCAATCCCGGACTTGGAGACAAGAATTGGATACAAGAGATGAACTAGGGCTTGGAGATGAGATGGTGCTGGTGAAGATGTTGATGGAGATTGCCCTCTCCCGATGAGAGGAGCGTTGGTGATGACGATGGTAATGATTTCCCCCTCCCGGAGGGAAGTGTCCCCGGCAGAACAGCTCTGCCGGAGCCCTAGATTGGTTCCGCCAAGGTTCCGCCTCGTGGCGGCGGAGTCTCGTCCCGAAAGGTTGCCTTCTATTTTTTTCTCATTGAAAGACTTCATATAGGAGAAGATGGGCGTCGGAGAGCCACCAGGGGGCCCACGAGGTAGGGGGCGCGCCCAGGGGGGAGGGCGCGCCCCCACCCTCGTGAGCAGGGTGTGGGCCCCCTGGCCTTCATCTTTGGCGACGATTTTTCTTTATTTATTTTAAGGTATTCCGTGGAGTTTCAGGACTTTTGGAGTTGCGCAGAATAGGCCTTCTATATTTGCTCCTTTTCCAGCCCAGAATTCCAGCTGCCGGCATTCTCGCTCTTCATGTAAGCCTTGTAAAATAAGAGAGAATAGCCATAAGTATTGTGACATAACGTGAAATAACAGCCCATAATGCAATAAATATTGATAGAAAAGCATGATGCAGAATGAACGTATCATTGACTTCACTGTGTGACTACTTGTTCTGATTGGCTTCATACTATCTTCCATCCTGATCCTGCTACCTAGCTGCTATCTATCACCATGCTTTAGCTTCATACTTGTTTTGACTATGGCTTGTCTAGTGTAGTTTTATCTTCCGCTGCATGTTTATAGGTTCGGTTCTTGTGTTTGTCTTCGAAACTACCATGTTTTGAAGACTTACATAAAAATCGCCTATTCACCCCCCTCTAGTCGATAACTAGCACTTTCAGGCGCGTGGCCCCAAGCTTGGGGAGGACTGCATTCACCTCGCGAGCAAACTGCTTGAAGATGCGCTGTGAGGCTGGGGCCTGGGCGCCGCCCAGGATGCAAGCGATCGGCGCGGCTCCTGGAAGCCCCCAGCACCCTCTTCCTGATGCTGGTCTTCATTCCTCCTTGGTGGTGGTGGCAGAGGAGGGAGGCCTGCGTTGCCGTGCGGGCGATCCTCACGAGGCTGATCCCTCCAGCCTCCCTCGCGAGGCTGGTCTTGCCAGCGGTCCTCGCGAGGTCGGTCACGCCACCCTTGGCGAGGGCCACGGTCTTCCCATCGTCTTCCACCTCTTCCTCCTCCTCGGCCATAGCCCCGATCGTTGCGCTCGGGGCATCGGCCTATACGCCCATCTCGCACGGCCCTGAGCTATTGGCATTCGTTGGTGTTGTGGGTGTGGAGGTCGTGGTACACGCAGTACCTGCTGCCCTTGGATGACTCAGGCTGATCCCTGCCCCGCTTGGTGTCCGGCTCTGCTGCGAGCACGGCAGCTCCCTTACGCTTCACGTCCTTGGCCTTGGGCTTCTTCTCTTCTGGATCGGCAGCCAGAATCTCGAGAAGGGAGAGGCGCCCCTCCTCAGCCCTGGCGCACTTGGTCGCCAAGTTGAACAGCTCCAGGGATGTGCACAGGTCTTCATGGATTGCTAGCTCCTCTTTCATCTTGATGTCACGCACGCCATCGGAGAAGGCTGAGATGATGGCTTCCTCAGTCACCCTAGGGATCTTGAGGCGAGCGTTGTTGAAGCGCTGGATGTACTTCTGTAGGGTTTCTCCTGGTTATTGCTTGATGCGGCGTAGGTCGCTCATGGCCGGGGGCCGGTCGCGAGTGCCCTGGAAGTTGGCGATGAAGCGAGTACGCATCTCGTCCCAGGAGGAGATCGTGCCAGGAGCCAGGTTCAGGAGCTAGGTGCAGGCACCGTCCTTGAGCGCCATGGGAAACCAGTTCGCCATGACCTTTTCATCTCCGTTGGCGGCTTCGATGCCCAGCTCGTAGAGCTGGAGGAACTCCACGGGGTCTGCAGTGCCGTCGTAGCAAGGAGGCAGGTCCGGCTTGAACTTGCCGGGCCACGCGACGCTGCACAGCTCGGCGGTGAAGTCACGGCAGCCTGCCTTGGTCACCACAGCCCCTTGCTGAGGCTGGGCTTGCTCCTGGTGGTTCCCATCTGCCGCCGCTTGGAGCAGCGCAGGGTCTTGGCGTGGTGGCGCAGGGATGCGGTCATGGCGCACCGGTGCTGGGAGCACGCGGGCACCTTCTTGGGGGCGAGGGATTTCTTGGCAGCTCCTTTCTTGCCGCGCAGGCGCTGGACGTGGAGGGTCTCGTCCTGGGGCCGCGCGCCTTGGATCCAGGGCGCCTTCTTGGGGAGGAGGTGGTGGAGGCACCTCCTGATCCTCGCCTCCTGCGCAGGATGGAGGGCGAGGCAGCGAGAGGGATGGCGAAGGAGAGCCCCCTGCAGCGCTGACGAGCTCGGTGATGCGGGCGAGCCAGTCCTCGTAGAGGTCGTCGACGGGACGGTAGTGCAGCAACTCACGCGCCAGGAACAGCGTGGCACGCGCGTCCGTGGGGGCGCGACGGGCGTGGGACGACGAACCGGCTGGAGTCAGCGACGGGGTGGCGGTGCGGCCTTCCCGCCGCACCGAAGGATGCAGGGACGAGGCCTGCTGCTCGTTCGCCACCGGGCCGGTGGCGGCGTTAGCGGCAGGCGACGGGGAACGACGGGGGCGACCGCCAACGGGCGCCGTCTGGGCGACGCGGGTGGCGAGAGCAGACCGGCGCTCGGCGCGAGCCCGACGAGCGTCAGCCATGGACACGACAGAAGATCACAGGCGAACAGCGGAAGAAAGATTCTGGCGCACCCCTACCTAGCGCGCCAAATGTCGGATTTCGGGTTCCGGCAGACCCTTGAGGTTCGAACTCTGGGGTGTGCACGAAGATCTTTTCCCTGCCAACTCGCGTCTCGACGACTCGCAAGGAATCTAGGCTAGAAAGAAGAACACAAGGGACACAAGGTTTATACTGGCTCGGGCCACCGTGGTGGTGTAATACCCTACTCCAATGTGTGGTGTGGTGGATTGCCTCAGGGGCTGATGATGAACAATACAGTGGAGGAACAGCCTCGCGAGAGGCTGTTCTTGAGCTGGCGCGATGAACTGCTTGGGTGAGTTCAATCGCTTCTCTCTAGTCAATCGTGATCTGGATCCCCCCTGCCTTGGGGTGGCTAGTCCTATTTATAGAGGGAGGCCCTGGGACTCTTCCCAAATAATGAGCGGGAAGGGCGCCAACAATTGGCCATTTTGAAGGGGAACATCTAGTACACTTATCCTGACTAAAGCTGGTCTTCGGCTGCAGAAGGCTCTGACGATGACGCCGTTCTGGGCTCCACGGTGACCTCCATCCTGCCGTTCTGCTAGTCTCGGTCTTGTTGCACCGAAACGGTAACCTTTGCCTGATGCCTTGGCCTGTGCTTGCCCCCTTTGCACCGAAGGGGAAACAAGGACACTGCGCAGGCCGGCGCCCGCCTGGTCTCGATCGTCATGGCTTGCATCACGGGCTCCTCGCGAGGTACCCTGCCTTGATCTCTCCGCCTCCTCGCGAGCCTGCCTGATGAGGCCGCTCCTGAGGAAGCTTCCTGTCGTCCACCCTGCGAGGCTTGGCCCCTCGCGAGGGTCTTGAGCTTGAGCTGATGAAGCTGGGCTGCACTGGGCCCCCACTTGAGCCACGCCGCAGGCCGCAGGCAGGCAAGTCTGGGGACCCCCGTTCCTAGAACGCCGACAGCCTCTACTGACTAGCTCGTTGATCAAAGATGGTTAAGATTTCCTGACCATGGGCATGAGTTGTCATTTGACAACGGGACCACATCATTAGCAGAATGATGTGATGGACAAGACCTATCCATTAGCTTAGCATTATGATCGTTCAGTTTTATTGCTATTGCGTTCTTCATGTCAAATACATATTCCTTCGACTATGAGATTATGCAACCCCGGGATACCGGAGGAATGCTTTATGTGCTATCAAACGTCACAACATAACAGGGTGATTATAAAGATGCTCTATAGGTATCTCCGAAGGTGTTTGTTGAGTTGGCATAGTTCGAGATTAGGATTTGTCACTCCGATCATCGAAGAGGTATCTCTGGGCCCTCTCGGTAATACACACCATAAGCTTGCAAGAAAATGACTAAGGAGTTAGTCACGAGGTGATGTATTACGGAACGAGTAAAGAAACTTGCCAGTAACGATATTGAACTAGGTATGAAGATACGGACGATCGAATCTCGGGCAAGTAACATACCGATAGACAAAGGGAACTGCGTATGTTGTCATAACAGTTCGACCGATAAAGATCTTCGTAGAATATGTAGGAGCCAATATGGACATCCAGGTTCTGCTATTGGTTATTGACCAGAGAGGTTTCTCAGTTATGTCTACATAGTTCTCGAACCCGTAGGGTCCGCACGCTTAACGTTCGATAACGATATTGTATTATATGAGTTATGCGATTTGGTGACCGAATGTTGTTCGGAGTCCTGGATGAGATCACGGACATGACAAGGAGTCTCTAAATGATCGAGAGGTAAAGATTGATATATAGAACGATGGTATTAGGACACCGGAAGTGTTTCGGAGGGTACTGGGTACATATCGGGTCACCTGAAGGGGTTTCGGGCACCCCCGGCAAAAGATATGGGCCTTATAGGCCAAGAGGGAAAAGACACCAGCCACCAGGGGCTGGTGTGCCCCCATATGGGCCGAAGCAGGGGGAGAAGGAAAGAGGGGAAGGGAAAGGAAAGGGGGGATTCGGCCTCCCCCTTCCCTTTCTACCCCTCCTCTTTCCTTCCCCTCCCGCTAATATGGGAAGGGGGCGCGGCCAAGGGGGAACCCAAGTAGGATTCCGTCCTACTTGGGGCGCCTCCTGGCCTCTTCCCTCCCCCTCCCACCTATATATATATATGTGGGGGCGCCCCTAGCACACACCAGATCAACTGTTAGCCGTGTGCGGCACCCCCCCTCCCCGGTTTACACCCCCGGTCATATTTTTGTAGGGCTTAGGCGAAGCCCTGTGAGGATCACTTCACCATCACTGTCACCACGATGTCGTGCTGATGGAACTCATCTACTACCTCGATGACTTGCTGGATCAAGAAGGCGAGGGACGTTACCGAGCTGAACGTGTGCAGAACGCGGAGGTGCCATGCGTTCGGTACTTGATCGGTTGACGTGAGAAGAAGTTCGACTACATCAACCGCGTTGTGAAACTCTTCCGCTTACGGTCTACGAGGGTACGTAGACACACTCTCCCCCTCATTACTATGCATCTCCATGGATAGATCATTGCGTGTGCGTAGAATTTTTTTTGTTTTCCATGCAACGTTTCCCAACAGTGGCATCATGAGCCAGGTTTATGCGTAGATGATATGCACGAGTAGAACATAAAGAGTTGTGGGCGGTGATAGTCATACTGCTTACCACCAACGTCTTATTTTGATTCGGCGGCATTGTGGGATGAAGCGGCCCGGACCAACCTTACATGTCCACGCACATGAGACCGGTTCCACCGACATACATGCAACTAGTTTTGCATAAAGGTGACTGGCGAGTGTCTGTTTCTCCTACTTTAGCTGAATCGAATTTGACTGCGGCCGGTCCTTGAAGAAGGTTAAAACAACAAACTTGACGAAACACGGTTGTGGTTTGATGCGTAGGTAAGAACGGTTCTTGCTAGAAGCCTGTAGCAGCCACGTAAAACTTGCAACAACAAAGTAGAGGACGTCTAACTTGTATTTGCAGGGCATGTTGTGATGTGATATGCTCAAGACATGATGTGATAAATTTTATTGTATGAGATGATCATGTTTTGTAAGATATCTGACAACCGGCAGGAGCCTTATGGTTGTCTCTTTATTGTATGAAATGCATACGCCGTGTAATTGCTTTACTTTATCACTATGCGTTAGCGATAGTTGTAGAAGTAATAGTTGGCGAGACGACCACGACGCAACGATGGAGATCAAGGTGTCAAGCCGGTGACGATGGAGATCATGACAATGCTTTGGAGATGGAGATCAAAAGCACAAGATGATCATGGCCATATCATGTCACATATTTTGATTGCATGTGATGTTTATCTTTTATGCATCTTATTTTGCTTAGTACGGCGGTAGCATTATAAGATGATCCCTTAACTAAATTTTAAGGTAAAAGTGTTCTCCCTGAGTATGCATCATTGCTACAGTTCGTTGTGTTGAGACACCACATGATGATCGGGTGTGATAGACTCTACGTTCACATACAACGGGTGCAAGATAGTTTTGCACATGCGGAATACTTGGGTTAAACTTGACGAGCCTAGCATGTACAGACATGGCCTCAGAACACTGGAGACCGAAAGGTCGAATGTGAATCATATAGTAGATATGATCAACATAGAGATGTTCACCATTGATGACTACTCCATCTCACGTGATGATCGGACATGGATTAGTTGATTTGGATCACGTATCATTTAGATGACTTGAGGGATGTCTATCTAAGTGGGAGTTCTTAAGTAATTGGATTAATTGAACTAATTTATCATGAACTTAGTTCTGATAGTTTTTGCATATCTATGTTGTAGATCAATGGACCATGCTACCGTTCCCCTCAATTTTAATGTGTTCCTAGACAAAGCTAGGTTGAAAGATGATGGTAGCAACTACACGGACTGGGTCCGTAACTTGAGGATTATCCTCATTGCTGCACAGGAGAATTATGTCCTTGATGCACCGCTAGGTTAAAGGCCTGCTGCAGGAGCAGATGCTAATGTTTTGAATGTCTGGCAAGCTCGATCTGATGACTACTCGATAGTTTAGTGTGCTATGCTTTAGGGCTTAGAATCGGGACTTCAAAGACGTTTTGAACGTCATGGAGCATATGAGATGTTCTAGGAATTGAAGTTAATATTTCAAGCAAATGCCCGAGTTGAGAGATATGAAGTCTCCAACAAGTTCTATAGCTGCAAGATGGAGGAGAGCAGTTCTATCAGTGAACACATACTCAAAATGTCTGGGTATCCTAATCACTTGACTCAGCTGGGAGTTAATCTTCCAGATGATAGTGTTATTGACAGAGTTCTTCAATCACTACCACCAAGCTACAAAGGCTTCGTGATGAACTATAATATGCAAGGGATGGAGAAGACAATTCCCGAGCTCTTCGCAATGCTCAAAGCTGTGGAGGTAGAAATCAAAAAAGAGCATCAAGTGTTATGGTTAACAAGACAACTAGTTTCAAGAAAAAGGACAAGGGAAAGAAAGGGAGCTTCAAGAACAATGGCGAGCAAGTTGCCACTCCCGGGAAGAAGCCCAAAGCTGGACCCAAGCACTACAAAAAAAGACACATCCGTGACATTTTGTGCCGAACGAATTTTTTTCTGTCATGCTTATGACACTTCTATGACGATAATTGTGACAAAACCTGGTATCATCATAGATGTGGTGGGCTCCTACTTCTATGAAAAAAAACATGACAGAAAATGGGCTTTTCGTCCTGGGCGGGCTGGAGACGCAGCTGCATGACATTCTTTGGGCCGTCCATGACAGAAAAAAACATGGTAGAAGCGAGGGCGGGGAAAATATCGGGGAGTTCCCGGTTACGGTGGGTGGTCGGTGCCGAGCGATGCACGGAGGGACTACGCATTTCTCTCATACACATACGTGCATTGTTGCGAGGCGTTGGGCTCTAACTGAACCCGAGTGAGGAATTCGCCTACTGAACCCAAGCGACTGCACTGGCTACGCGTTACTGAACCCGAGCGATCGGTCGATCCCTGGCTGTTAACTGAACCCGATTAGGCAATTCCTTCGCTACTGCTGCTAACTGAAACTGATCAAACCTGCTGCCTCTTAATGAACAGTGAGCGTTGTTCGGGGTTGCATGAACAGTCCCGATGGGGGTTGGACGAATAGGACCCCATGGTAGTAGAGGCCGTTGCCGCTGGATGAACAGGACCCCTATCGAGGCGGTTGGGGGTGGATGAACAGGACCCCGTGGAGGGCTGGTTGAACAGTAGCCGGTGGAGGGCTGGATGAATGCTACCTCTTAGGCATGCGTTGGTTTTTGCCTTGAAGAGGAAAGGGTGATGCAGCAAAGTAGCATAAGTATTTCCCTCAGTTTTTGCGAACCAAGGTGTTGATAACCCACAAGTATAGGGGATCGCAACAGTTTTCCAGGGTAAAGTATTCAACCCAAATTTATTGATTCGACACAAGGGGAGCCAAAGAATATTCTCAAGTATTAGCAGTTGAGTCGTCACAACCACACCTGGATAACTTAGTATCTGCAGCAAAGTATTTAGTAGCAAAGTAGTATGGAAGTAACGATAACGGTAGCAAAAGTAAAAAATTTGGGTTTTGTAGTGATTGTAACAGTAGCAACGGAAAAGTAAATAAGTGGAGAACAATATGTGAAAAGCTCGTAGGCATTGGATCGGTGATGGAGAATTATGTCGGATGCGGTTCATCATGTAACAGTCATAACATAGGGTGACACAGAACTAGCTCCAATTCATCAATGTAATGTAGGCATGTATTCCGAATATAGTCATACGTGCTTATGGAAAAGAACTTGCATGACATCTTTTGTCCTACCCTCCCGTGGCAGCGGGGTCCTAGCGTAAACTAAGGGATATTAAGGCCTCCTTTTAATAGAGTACCGGACCAAAGCATTAACACATAGTGAATACATGAACTCCTCAAACTACGGTCATCACCGGGAGTGGTCCCGATTATTGTCACTTCGGGGTTGCCGGATCATAACACATAGTAGGTGACTATAGACTTGCAAGATAGGATCAAGAACTCACATATATTCATGAAAACATAATAGGTTCAGATCTGAAATCATGGCACTCGGGCCCTAGTGACAAGCATTAAGCATAGCAAAGTCATAGCAACATCAATCTCAGAACATAGTGGATACTAGGGATCAAACCCTAACAAAACTAACTCGATTACATGATAGATCTCATCCAACCCATCACCGTCCAGCAAGCCTACGATGGAATTACTCACGCACGGCGGTGAGCATCATGAAATTGGTGATGGAGGATGGTTGATGATGACGACGGCGACGGATTCCCCTCTCCGGAGCCTCGAACGGACTCCAGATCTTCTCAATCATATTTGCCAAACCAATTAAAAAGTAAAATTAAAATACCAATTCAGGCACTATATGGCCGAAAATTTAAAACAAAAAACAAAGTGCAACCATATGTCGACCACTATTCTGGGAATTTTCACTCAGTGTTGCACATTTGCTGATATACTCACAAAATATTCCTTTTCTATTCTCATTTAGCCTATTTGGTGCTATTGCATTTAAAAAACATAGGTACATACCATTTCTGGAGAAAAGATCGGAGACGAAGTAGCCCTCCCGAGAGGTTTTAGGGCTTGGCGGCGGCTCCGTATCGTAAAACGTGATGAATCCTTCTCTCTGATTTTTTTCTCCCCGAACACGAATATATGGAGTTGGAGTTGAGGTCGGTGGAGCAACAGGGGGCCCACGAAGCAGGGGGGCGCGCCCAGGGCGGCAAGCGCGCCCCCACCCTCGTGGACAGGTGGAGGCCCCCCTGACGTGGATTCTCCTTCCAGTATTTTTAATATTTTCCAAAAATAAGTTCCGTGGAGTTTCAGGTCATTCCGAGAACTTTTTTTCTGCACATAAATAACACCATGGCAGTTCTGCTGAAAACAGTGTCAGTCCGGGTTAGTTCCATTCAAATCATGCAAGTTAGAGTCCAAAACAAGGGCAAAGGTGTTTGGAAAAGTAGATACGACGGAGACGTATCAACTCCCCCAAGCTTAAACCTTTGCTTGTCCTCAAGCAATTCAGTTGACAAACTGAAAGTGATAAAGAAAAACTTTTGCAAACTCTATTTGCTCTTGTTGTTGTAAATATGTAAAGCCATCATTCAAGTTTTCAGCAAAGATTATGACTAACCATATTCACAATAACATTTAGGTCTCATGTTTACTCATGTCAATGGCATAATCAACTAGCGAGTAATAATAATAAATCTCGGATGACAACACTTTCTCAAAACAATCCTAATATGATATAACAAGATGGTATCTTGCTAGCCCTTTCTGAGACCGTAAAACATAAATGCAGAGCACCTTTAAAGATCAAGGACTGACTAGACATTGTAATTCATGGTAAAAGAGATCTAGTCATAGTCATACCCAATATAAATTAAGAGTAATGGATGCAAATGACAGCGGTGCTCTCCAGCTGGTGCTTTTGATAAGAGGGTGATGACTCAACACAAAAGTAAATAGATAGGCCCTTCGCAGAGGGAAGCAGGGATTTGTAGAGGTGCCAGATCTCAGTTTTGAAATAGAGATAAATAATATTTTGAGCGGCATACTTTCATTGTCAACATAACAACCAAGAGATGGCGATATCTTCCATGCTACACACATTATAGGCGGTTCCCAGACAGAATGGTAATGTTTATACTCCCCCTCCACCAACAAGCATCAATCCATGGCTTGCTCGAAACAACGAGTGCCTCCAACTAACAACAGTCCCAGGGGGAGTTTTGTCTGCAATTATTTTGATTTGATTTGCATAAAGCATGGGACTGGGCATCTCGGTGACCAGCCATTTTCTCGTGAGTGAGGAGCGGAGTCCACTCCTCTTGAGAATAACCCGCCTAACATGGAAGATAAGGACAGCCCTAGTTGATACATGAGCTATTCGAGCATACAAAACAGAATTTCATTTGAAGGTTTTGAGTTTGGCACATACAAATTTACTTCGAACGGCAGGTAGATACCGCATATAGGAAGGTATAGTGGACTCATATGGAATAACTTTGGGGTTTAAGGGATTGGATGCACAAGCAGTATTCCCGCTTAGTACAAGTGAAGACTAGCAAAAGACTGGGAAGCGACCAACTAGAGAGTGACAACAGTCATGAACATGCATCAAAATTAATAAACATTGAGTGCAAGCATGAGTAGGATATAATCCACCATGAACATAAATATCGTGAAGGCTATGTTGATTTTGTTTCAACTACATGCGTGAACATGTGCCAAGTCGAGTCACTTAAATCATTCAAAGGAGGCTACCACCCCACTATACCACATCACAACCATTTTAATAGCATGTTGGCACGCAAGATAAACCATTATAACTCATAGCTAATCAAGCATGGCACGAGCAACTATGATCTCTAATTGTTATTGCAAACATGTTTATTCATAATATGCTGAATCAGGAACGATGAACTAATCATATTTACAAAAAAAAAGAGGTCGAGTTCATACCAGCTTCTCTCATCTCAATCAGTCCATCATATATCGTCATTATTGCCTTTCACTTGCATGACTTGACGATGTGAATAATAATAAGAGTGCACGTGCATTGGACTAAGCTGGAATCTGCGAGCATTCAATAAACAGGAGAAGACAAGGCAATATGGGCTCTTGGTTAAATCAACAATAATGCATATAAGAGCCACTTCAACAATTTAATCATGGTCTTCTCCTATCGACCCCCAAAGAAAAGAAAATAAATAAAACTATTTACACGGGAAAGCTCCCAACAAGCAAAAGAAGAACGGGAAATCTTTTTGGGTTTTCTTTTTAATTGTTACTACTACAGCAAGAAAAGTAAACTAACTAAAAGCTACACTAATTTTTTTTGGTTTTTCTTAAGGTTTATTAAACACACAAGAAGAAAGCAAGAAAAAGGAAAATAAACTAGCATGGATATTACAGTGAAAGAGTATGAGCACCGACATCTAGAAATGAGTCTGTGTGAACATAAATGTAATGTCGGTGGGAAATACGTACTCCCCCTAGCTTAGGCTTTTGGCCTAAGTTGGTTTATTGCCACGGATGGCCTGGCGGATATCCATAGTTGTAGCCGGGGTCGTATTGAGATGAAGAAGACCCTGATTGCCACTGGTTGGCAATCATCTCCGGATCCCACTGGTAATTAGACTGTCGTGGAGGTTCAAATTGTGGTTCCGGCTCCTTGGCTGGTGTAGGGTTCCGGTAGGCGTGAATGGCCGCCAACGGAACGAGATACAGAACTGCAGATAAATTAAACAAGGAGGGAGCAGGCAAGGTAATAGTCTCAGGGTGATGTTTATCAAAGAACAATTTGTATTTAAGTGCCCCTTCCCTATTATTAACAATAAAGTCATGCGCTACCATACTCTTATAATCTAAATAAGCAGTGGGCAACAATTTTTCTTCTTTTTCATAGTGCCTAATAGGTATGTTATAATGTGCAGCAAGGCGTGAAGCGTAAATACCTCCAAAGATGGGGCCCTTTGTATGGTTCAAACTTAACCGTTTAACAATAATACCGCCCATACTAACAGTGTTATCGCAGAATAAACCATGGAACAAAATGATAATGTCAGGAACACTAAGGTTTCCACAGTTTCTGTGACCAATTAAGCAACGACTAGCAAATATGGCAAAGTAGCGTAAAACAGGAAAATGTATGCTAGTGATTCTTGCATCGAAAACCATCCTAGTTTCCCCTATAGTAATAGTGTCAATAAACCCGTCCACATCTTTACGATGTGGTTCCTCTAAACTACCCTCAAAAGGTATTTTGCAAACCTTGCAAAATTCATCTAGTGGCAACTTCTTAACCACATCATATAAATGAAACTCTACTGAAGGAGGTGATTCCTTAGGATAATAGTAGAAGTTTTGCACAAAAGTATTGGTGAGTAAGAGATACTGTTCGCGTTGGTCACGGAGGTAGTCGGTGAGGCCTGCATTCTCAGCCAATTCATAAAAATCATCATAAATCCCGGCTGCACTCAAGAAATCATTGGAAGGCCATTCACACGGCCGGACGTCCGCGGTGCAAGGCAAATTATATTTGGGCCTCTGTGCTTCTTCACTTTGCTTTTCCTTCGAGCTTCGGCTCGATGAGCCCCTCAAAAATCTCTTCATTATTTTCTGAAATATTCTGAAATTTTTAGTAATTTCAAATAAAAGTGAACCAAGCTCAACAAAATTGATAGCAACTACTCCTACAAGTGCCTAGAGACTATATCATGCATTAGAACTACTTGGAACCATATAAATTTGACATGCAAGCTCAAGAGCATGGTCACCTAGGCAGCACAAATTTGCAATGAATAAAGCACTAGAACAAAAACTAATTGGACCAATGGAGGAGTCACATACCAAGGAACAATCCCCCCAAGCAGTTTTGTGAGAGGTGCTTTGAGCAAGGAGATCGAAAATCGCAGCAAAATGAGCTAGAACTCGTGCTTGAGCTGGATGGTGATTTTTTGGGAGGAAGAAGTGTGTGGGTGCAGGAATAAGTGGAGGGGAGCCACCGTGGGCCCACGAGGCAGGGGGGCGCACCCTGTAGGGGTGGGCGCGCCCTGGACCCTCGTGGCCAGGTGCTTGCTCCCCCTGTTGTGTTCTCAGTTCCAGATATTCTCAAATATTCCAGAAAAAATCATATTCCATTTTCAGGGCATTTGGAGAACTTTTATTTTCGGGGCATTTTTATATTGCACGGATAAATCAGAAAACAGACAGAAAAATACTATTTTTACTTTATTTCAACTAAATAACAGAAAGTAAAGAGAGGGTATAGAAGGTTGTGCCTTCTAGTTTCATCCATCTCATGCTCATCAAAAGGAATCCACTAACAAGGTTGATCAGGTCTTGTTGACAAACTCATTCCGACTAACATGGAACCGGAGAAATTTCGAATAACACTACGTTACCTCAACGGGGATATGCACATCCCCAATAATAAGAATATCATATTTCTTCTTGACAGCAGGAAGAAGAAATTCAAAACCTCCAAAAATAATCGATGGAATTTTTCTAATAGAATTGATACTGTGGACTTGGGGTTGTTTCCTCAGAAAGTGTACCGTATGCTCATTACCATTAACATGAAAAGTGACATTGCCTTTGTTGCAATCAATAACAGCCCCTGTAGTGTTCAAAAAAGATCTTCCAAGAATAATAGACATACTATCGTCCTCGGGGATATCAAGAATAACAAAGTCCGTTAAAATAGTAACGTTTGCAACTACAACAGGCACATCCTCACAAATACCGAGAGGTATAGCAGTTGATTTATCAGCCATTTGCAAAGATATTTCAGTAGGTGTCAACTTATTCAAATCAAGTCTACAATATAAAGAGAGAGGCATAACACCGACACCGGCTGCAAGATCACATAAAGCAGTTTTAACATAGTTTCTTTTAATGGAGCATGGTATAGTGGGTACTCCTGGATCTCCAAGTTTCTTTGGTATTCCACCCTTAAAGGTATAATTAGCAAGCATGGTGGAAATTTCAGCTTACGGTATCTATCTTTTATAAGTGACAATTTCTTTCATATACTTAGCATAAGGATTCATTTTAAGCATATCAGTCAAACGCATACGCAAGAAGATAGGTCTAATCATATCAGCAAAGCGCTCAAAATCCTCATCATCCTTTTTCTTGGATGGTTTGGGAGGAAAAGGCATGGGTTTCTGAACCCATGGCTCCCTTTCTTTACCGTGCTTCCTAGCAACGAAGTCTCTCTTATCATAACGTTGATTCTTTGATTGTTTGTTATCAAGATCAATAGCAGGTTCGATTTCTACATCATTATCATTACTAGGTTGAGCCTCATCATGAACATCTTCATTAATATTATCGCTAGGTTCATGTTCATTACCAGATTGTGTTTCAGCATCAGAAATAGAAATATCATTTGGATTCTCAGGTGTTTCAGCAATAGGTTCACTAGAAGCATGCAAAGTCCTATCATTTTTCTTTTTCTTCCTTTTAGAAGGACTAGGTGCATTTATATTATTTCTCTGAGAATCTTGCTCAATTCTCTTAGGGTGGCCTTCAGGATACAAAGCTTCCTGAGTCATTTTACCAGTTCTAGTAGCCACTCTAATAGCGTAGTCATTATTCTTACTATTCAATTCATTGAGCAAATCATTTTGAGCTTTAAGTACTTGTTCTACTTGACTGGTAACCATAGAAGCATGTTTAGTAATGAGTTTAAGTTCACCTTTAACTCTAGACATATAATCACCCAAGTGTTCAATCATATAAGCATTTTGTTTTAATTGTCTACCAAAGTAAGCATTAAAATCTTCTTGCTTAAACATAAAATTATCAAACTCGTCCAAACATTGGCTAGCAAACTTAATAGGAGGGATTTCAGCTTTATCATATCTATAGAGAGAATTTACCTTTACTACCTGTGTCGGGTTATCAAGACCATGTGTTTCTTCAATAGGTAATGGATTAGGATCATATATTTCTTCAACACGCGGTTGATACGTCTCCGTCGTATCTACTTTTCCAAACACTTTTTCCCTTGTTTTGGACTCTAACTTGCATGATTTGAATGGAACTAACCCGGACTGACGCTGTTTTCAGCAGAATTGCCATGATGTTGTTTTATGTGCAGAAAACAAAAGTTCTCGGAATGACCTGAAACTCCACGGAACGTCAAGTTAAAAATAATAAAAAATCCTCGCCAAAGATGAAGACCAGGGGGCCCACACCCTGTCCACGAGGGTGGGGGTGCGCCCCCCTAGGGCGCGCCCCCTACCTCATGGGCCCCCTGGACCTCCTCCGACGCCAACTCTGACTCTATATATTTGCTTTCGGGGAGAAAAAAATCAAGGAGAAGAAATCATCGCATTTTACGATACGGAGCCGCCGCCAAGCCCTAAAACCTCTCGGGAGGGCTGGTCTGGAGTCCGTTCGTGGCTCTGGAGAGGGGGATTCGTCGCCGTCGTCATCATCAACCATCCTCCATCACCAATTTCATGATGCTCACCGCCGTGCGTGAGTAATTCCATCGTAAGCTTGCTGGACGGTGATGGGTTGGATGAGATCTATCATGTAATCGAGTTAGTTTTGTTAGGGTTTGATCCCTAGTATCCATTATGTTCTGAGATTGATGTTGCTATGACTTTGCTATGCTTAATGCTTGTCACTAGGGCCCGAGTGCCATGATTTTAGATCTGAACCTATTATGTTTTCATGAATATATGTGAGTTCTTGATCCTATCTTGCAAGTCTATAGTCACTTACTATGTGTTATGATCCGGCAACCCCGAAGTGACAATAATCGGGACGACTCCCGGTGATGACCATAGTTTGAGGAGTTCATGTATTCACTATGTGTTAATGCTTTGTTCTGGTTCTCTATTAAAAGGAGGCCTTATTATCCCTTAGTTTCCATTAGGACCCCGCTGCCACGGGAGGGTAGGACAAAAGATGTCATGCAAGTTCTTTTCCATAAGCACGTATGACTATATACGGAATACATGCCTACATTACATTGATGAATTGGAGCTAGTTCTGTGTCACCCTATGTTATGACTATTACATGATGAACCGCATCCGGCATAATTATCCATCACCGATCCAATGCCTATGAGTTTTCCATCTACTGGTTTACGCTTATTTACTTTCCCATTGCTATTGTTACAATCACTACAAAACCCCAAAAATATTACTTTTGCTTTCATTACTCTTTTGTTACCGTTACCACTACTATCATATTACTTTGCTACTAAATACCTTGCTGCAAATATTAAGTTATCCAGGTGTGGCTGAATTGACAACTCAGTTGCTAATACTTGAGAATATTCTTTGGCTCCCCTTGTGTCGAATCAATAAATTTGGGTTGAATAATCTACCCTCGAAAGCTGTTGCGATCCCCTACACTTGTGGGTTATCAAGACTAATTTATGGCACCATCGCCGGGGAGCATAGCTCTATTCTTTGAGTCACTTGGGATTTATATCTGCTGGACACTATGAAGAACTTGAAAGACGCTAAGACAAAAATATATCCCTCAACTACGAGGGGAGGTAAGGAACTGCCATCTAGCTCTGCACTTGATTCACCTTCTGTAATGAGTAAGCTTGCGACACCTAAACCTGCTTCTCCTATTCGTTCTGATATGTCGCATGTTATTGATGATGCTACTTCTGCTGTGCATGATACTTATGATGAAACTACTTCTATGCTTGGTACTACTGTGCCCCTTAGTGAATTTCTTGATGAACAAATTGCTAGGGCTAGAGAGAAAGGAATTATTGAATCTGATTATAATGATGAGAGTGATGATGAAGATAGGCCTGTTATTCCTGAGGGTTGTGTTTTTGATAGAGAATCTTCTGCAGCTATCTTAGCTTGCAAAGATAGTCGTGAACTCAAGAGGCTATTAAGTAAATGGAACAAGGAATCCCTTAGAGATAGAATGAGGCCTGACCCTGCTTTTGCTACTTCACCTACTTGTGTTGCCGATAAGGAATATGAATTCTCTGTTGATCCTGATATAATTACTTTGGTTGAATCTGATCCTTTTCATGGCTATGAATCTGAAACTGTTGTGGCAAATCTTACGAAATTAAATGATATAGCCACCCTGTTCACTAATGATGAGAGATCTCGCTACTTTTATATCCTTAAAATATTTCTGTTCTCATTAAAGGGTGATGCTAAGATATGGTTTAATTCTCTTGATCCTAGTTGTGTGCGTAGTCCCCAGGATATGATTTATTACTTCTCTGCTAAATATTTCCCTGCTCATAAGAAACAAGCTGCTTTGAAGGAAATATACAACTTTGTGCAAATTGAAGAAGAGAGTCTCCCACAAGCTTGGGGGAGGCTTCTCAAGTTACTTAATGCTTTGCATGATCATCCTCTTAAGAAAAATGAAATACTTGATATCTTTTATAATGGACTAACCGATGCTTCCAGAGATTACCTGGATAGTTGTGCTGGTTCTCTTTTCAGGGAAAGAACACCAGATGAAGCTGAAATTCTATTGAATAATATGTTGACAAATGAAAATAATTGGGCACCTCCTGAGCCAGCTCTTGAGCCAGCTCCTGCTCCAATTACTGAGCCTATTCCTAAACCAACTCTGAAGAAGAGAGGTGTTCTGTTTCTCAGTCCTGAAGATATGCAAGAGGCAAAGAAATCTATGAAAGAAAAAAGGTATTAAAGCTGAAAATGTTAAGAATTTACCTCCGATTGAAGAAATACATGGTCTTAATTTACCGCCCGTTGAAGAAACATATGATCTTGATCCATTACCTATTGAAGAACCTCCAGATCTTGATAACCCGACGCAGGTAGTAAAGGTAAATTCTCTCTATAGATTTGATGAAGGTGATATTCCTCACTATAAGTCTGCTAGACAATGCTTTGATGAGTTTGATAATTTTATTGTCAAACAAGAAAATTTCAATGCTTATTTTGGTAGACAATTGAAATACGATTCCGATATAATTAAACACTTGGGTGACTATATGGCTAATATTAGAGGTGAACTTAAACTTGTTAGCAAACATGCTTCTATGGTTACCACTCAAGTAGAACAAGTACTTAAGGCTCAAAATGATTTGCACAATGAAATGAAGAGTAGGAAAAATGATTATGCTATTAGAGTGGCTACTAGAACTGGTAGAATGACTCAGGAACCTTTGTATCCTGAAGGCCACCCTAAGAGAATTGAGCAAGATTCTCAGAGAAATAATATTGATGTACCTAGTTCTTCTAAAAGGAAGAAAAAGAAAAATGATAGGACTTTGCAAACTTCTAGTGAACCTATTGCTGAACCACCTGAGAATCCAAATGATATCTCTATGTCTGATGCTAAAACACAATCTGGTAATGAACATGAACCTAGTGAAAATGTTAATGATGATGTTCAAGATGATGCTCAACCTAGTAATAATAATGATGTAGAAATTGAACCTGCTGTTGATCTTGATAACCCACAATCAAAGAATCAACGTTATGATAAGAGAGACTTTGTTGCTAGGAAACATGGTAAAGAAAGAGAACCATGGGTTCAGAAACCCATGCCTTTTCCTCCCAAACCATCCAAGAAAAAGGATGTTGAGGATTTTGAGCGCTTTGCTGAAATGATTAGACCTATCTTTTTGCGTGTGCGACTGACTGATATGCTCAAAATGAATCCTTATGCTAAATATATGAAGGATATTGTTACTAATAAAAGAAAGATACCGGAAGCTGAAACTTCCACCATGCTTGCTAATTACACTTTTAAGGGTGGAATACCAAAGAAACTTGGAGATCCAGGAGTACATACTATACCATGCTCCATTAATAGAAACTATGTTAAAACTGCTTTATGTGATCTTGGAGCCGATGTTAGTGTTATGCCTCTCTCTTTATATCGTAGACTTTATTTGAATAAGTTGACACCTACTGAAATATCTTTGCAAATGGCTGATAAATCAACTGCTATACCTGTCGGTATTTGTGAGGATGTGCCTGTTCTGGTTGCAAACGTTACTATTTTAACGGACTTTGTTATTCTTGATATTCCCGAGGACGATAGTATGTCTGTTATTCTTGGAAGACCTTTTTTGAATACTGCAGGGGCTGTTATTGATTGCAACAAAGGCAATGTTACTTTTCATGTTAATGGTAATGAGCATACGGTACACTTTCCGAGGAAACAACCTCAAGTTCATAGTATCAATTCTATTGGAAAAATTCCATCGATTATATTTGGAGGTTTTGAATTTCCTCTTCCTACTGTCAAGAAGAAATATGATATTCTTATTATAGGGGATGTGCATATCCCCGTTGAGGTAACATAGTGTAATTCGAAATTTCTCCGGTTCCATGTTAATCGGAATGAGTTTGTTAACAAGACCTGATCAACCTTGTTAGTGGATTCCTTTTGATGAGCATGAGACGGATGAAACTAGAAGCACAAAACTTCTGTACCCTCTTTATACCTTCTGTTATTTAGTTGAAATAAAGTAAAAATAGTATTTTTCTGTCTGTTTTCTGATTTATCCTTGCAATATAAAAATACCCCGAAAATAAAAGTCCTCCAAATGCCATGCCAATTTAATATGATTTTTTCGGGAATATTTGAGGATTTATGGTACTGAAAACACCGCGGGGGGAGCTGCCACCTGGCCAGGAGGGTGGAGGGCACGCCCTACCCCCCCAGGGCGCGACCCCTGCCTCGTGGGCCCACGGTGGCCCTCCTCCACTTATTCCTGCACCCATCCTCTTCTTCTTCCTCCCACAAACACGAATATCTGGTTCAAGCACGAGTTCTAGCTCACTTTGCTGTGATTTTCAATCTCCTTGCTCAAAGCACCTCTCGCAAAACTGCTTGGGGAGATTGTTCCTTGGTATGTGACTCCTCCATTGGTCCAATTAGTTTTTGCTCTAGTGTTCTATTCATTGCAAATTTGTGCTGCATAGGTGACCATGTTCTTGAGCTTGCATGTCAAATTTATATGGTCCCAAGTAGTTCTAATGCATGATATAGACTCTAGGCACTTGTAGGAGTAGTTGCTATCAATTTTATTGAGTTTGATTCACTTTTGTTTGAAGTTACTAAAAATTTCAGAATATTTCAGAAAATAATGAAGAGACTTTTGAGGGGCTCATTGAGCCGAAGCTTGAAGGAAAAACAATATGAAGAAGCACAGAGGCCCAAATTTAATTTGCCTCGTACCGTGGAGGTCCGGCCGTGTGAATGGCCTTCTGATGATTTCTTGAGAGCAGCCGGGATTTATGATGATTTTTATTCATTGGCTGAGAATGCTGGCCTCACCGACTTCCTCCGCGACCAACGTCATCAGTATCTCTTACTCACTAATACTTTTGTGCAAAACATCTACTATTTTCCTAAGAAATCACCTCCTTCAGTAGAGTTTCATTTATATGATGTTGTTATGGAGATGCCATTAGCTGAATTTTGCGAGGTTTGCAAAATACCCTATGAGGGTACCTTAGATGAACCACCCCGTAAGGATGTGGAAGAATTTATTAACACCATCACTGTGGGAGAAACCAGGAAGGTTTCTGATGCAAGAATCACTAGCAAATATTTTCCTGTTTTACGCTACTTTGCCATATTTGCTAGTCGTTGCTTGATTGGTCGTGGGAACTGTGGAAACCTTAGTGTTCTTGATATTATCATTTTGTTCCATGGTCTATACCGCGATAACACTGTTAGTATGGGCGGAATTATTGCTAAACGGTTAAGTCTGAACCGTACTAAAGGCCCCATCTTTGGAGGTATTTATGCTTCACGCCTAGCTGCACATTTTCACATACCTATTAGGCTTTATGAGAAAGAAGAAAAATTGCTGCCTAATGCTTATTTAGATTATAAAAGTATGCTAGCGCATGATTTTATTGTTAAAGGCAGGGAAGGAGAGCTTAAATATAAACTGTATTTTAATAAACATCACCCTGAGACTATTACCTTGCCTGCTCCTTCCTTGTTTAATTTTGAAGGACCGTATCTCGTTACGAGGGCTGCCGTTCAAGCCTACCGGAATCCTGCACCAGCCCCCGAACCGGAACCACAATATGAGCCTCCACGACAGTCTGTTTATTCTTGGGATCCGGAGGTGGCTGCTAGCCAATGACAGTCAGAGTCTTCTTCATCGCAGTACGACCCTAGCTACACCTACGGGAATCCGCCAGGTTATCCCTGGCAATGAACCAACTTAGGCCAAAAGCCTAAGCTTGGGGGAGTACGTATTTCCCACCGACATTACATTTATGTTTACACACACTCATTGCTAGATGTCGGTGCTCATACTCTTTCATTGTAATATCCATGCTAGTTTATTTTCTTTTTCCTGCTTTCTTCTTGTGTGTTTGTTAAACCTAAAGAAAAACAAAAAAATAGTAGTAGTTTACATTTCTTGCTGTAGTAGTATTAATTAAAAAGAAAAGTCCAAAAAGATTTCCCATTCTTCTTTTGCTTGTTGGGAGCTTTCCCGTGTAAATAGTTTTATTTCTTTTCTTTTCTTTGGGGGTCGGTAGGAGAAGACCATGATTAAATTGTTGAAGTGGCTCTTATATGCATTATTGTTGATTTAACCAAGAGCCCATATTGCCTTGTCTTCTCCTGTTTATTGAATGCTCGCAGATTCCAGCTTAGTCCAATGCACGTGCACTCTTATTATTATTCACATCGTTCGGTCGTGCAAATGAAAGGCAATAATGACGATATATGATGGACTGATTGAGATGAGAGAAGCTGGTGTGAACTCGACCTCTCTTGTTTTTGTAAATATGATGAGTTCATTATTCCTGATTCAGCTTATTATGAATAAACATGTTTGCAATGACAATTAGAGATCATAGTTGCTTGTGCCATGCTTGATTAGCTATGAGTTATAATGGTTTACCTTGTGTGCCAACATGCTATTAAAATGGTTGTGATGTGGTATGATGGGGTGGTATCCTCCTTTGAATGATTTAAGTGACTTGACTTGGCACATGTTCACGCATGTAGTTGAAACAAATCAACATAGCCTTCACGGTATTTATGTTCATGGTGGATTATATCCTACTCATGCTTGTTTTCAATGTTTATTAATTTTAATGCATGTTCATGGCTGTTGTTGCTCTCTAGTTGGTCGCTTCCCAGTCTTCTGCTAGCCTTCACTTGTACTAAGCGGGAATACTGCTTGTACATCCAATCCCTTAAACCCCAAAGTTATTACATATGAGTCCACCATACCTTCCTATATGCGGTATCTACCTGCCGTACCAAGTAAATTTGTATGTGCCAAACTCTAAACCTTCAAATAAACATTCTGTTTTGTATGCTCGAATAGCTCATGTATCAACTAGGGCTGCCCTTATCTTCCATGTTAGGCGGGTTATTCTCAAGAGGAGTGGACTCCGCTCCCCACTCACGAGAAAATGGCTGGTCACAGGGATGCCCAGTCCCATGCTTTATGCAAACTAAATCAAAATTAATTGCAAACAAAACTCCCCCTGGGACCTGTTGATTGTTGGAGGCACTCGTTGTTTCGAGCAAGCCATGGATTGATGCTTGTTGGTGGAGAGGGAGTATAAACTTTACCATTCTGTTTGGAAACCGCCTATAATGTATGTAGCATGGAAGATATCGCCATCTCTTAGTTGTTATGTTGAGAATGAAAGTATACCGCTCAAAATATTATTTATCTCTATTTCAAAACCGAGCTCTAGCACCTCTACAAATCCCTGCTTCCCTCTGCGAAGGGCCTATCTATTTACTTTTATGCTGAGTCATCACCCTCTTATTAAAAAGCACTAGCTGGAGAGCACATCTGTCATTTGCATTCATTACTGTTAATTTATATTGGGTATGACTGGATCTCTTTTACCATGAATTATAATGTCTAGTCAGTCCTTGATCTTTAAAGCTGCTCTGCATTTATGTTTTGCGGTCTCAGGAAGGGCTAGCGAGATACCACCTTGTTATATTATATTATGATTGTTTTGAGAAAGTGTTGTCATCCGAGATTTATTATTATCGCTCGCTAGCTGATTATGCTATTTATATGAGTAATCATGAGACCTGAGAATTATTGCAAATGTGGTTAGTTATAATCTTTGCTGAAAACCTGAATGCTGGCTTTACATATTTACAACAACAAGAGCAAACAGAGTTTGTAAAAGTTTTTCTTTTTCTCTTTTAGTTTGTCAACTGAATTGCTTGAGGACAAGCAAGGGTTTATGCTTGGGGGAGTTGATACGTCTCCGTCATATCTACTTTTCCAAACACTTTTGCCCTTGTTTTGGACTCTAACTTGCATGATTTGAATGGAACTAACCCGGACTGACGCTGTTTTCAGCAGAATTGCCATGATGTTGTTTTATGTGCAGAAAACAAAAGTTCTCAGAATGACCTGAAACTCCATGGAACGTCAAGTTAAAAATAATAAAAAATCCTTGCCAAAGATGAAGACCAGGGGGCCCACACCCTGTCCACGAGGGTTGGGGCGTGCCCCCTACCTCGTGGTCCCCCTGGACCTCCTCCGACGCCAACTCCGACTCTATATATTTGCTTTCGGGGAGAAACAAATCAAGGAGAAGAAATCATCGCGTTTTACGATACGGAGCAGCCGCCAAGCTCTAAAACATCTCGGGAGGGCTGATCTGGAGTCCGTTCGGGGCTCCGGAGAGGGGGATTCGTCGCTGTCGTCATCATCAATCATCCTCCATCACCAATTTCATGATGCTCACCGCCGTGCGTGAGTAATTCCATCGTAGGCTTGCTGGATGGTGATGGGTTGGATGAGATCTATCATGTAATCGAGTTAGTTTTGTTAGGGTTTGATCCCTAGTATCCATTATGTTCTGAGATTGATGTTGCTATGACTTTGCTATGCTTAATACTTGTCACTAGGGCCCGAGTGCCATGATTTCAGATCTGAACCTATTATGTTTTCATGAATATATGTGAGTTCTTGATCCTATCTTGCAAGTCTATAGTCACCTACTATGTGTTATGATCCGGCAACCCCGAAGTGACAATAATCGGGACCACTCCCGGTGATGACCATAGTTTGAGGAGTTCATGTATTCACTATGTGTTAATGCTTTGTTCCGGTTCTCTATTAAAAGGAGGCCTTAATATCCCTTAGTTTCCATTAGGACCCCGCTGCCACAGGAGGGTAGGACAAAAGATGTCATGCAAGTTCTTTTCCATGAGCACGTATGACTATATACGGAATACATGCCTACATTATCCATCACCGATCCAATGCTTACGAGTTTTCCATCTACTGGTTTACGCTTATTTACTTTCCTGTTGCTATTATTACAATCACTACAAAACCCCAAAAATATTACTTTTGCTTTCATTACTCTTTTGTTACCGTTACCACTACTATCATATTACTTTGCTACTAAATACCTTGCTGCAGATATTAAGTTATCCAGGTGTGGCTGAATTGACAACTCAGTTGCTAATACTTGAGAATATTCTTTGGCTCCCCTTGTGTCGAATCAATAAATTTGGGTTGAATACGCTACCCTCGAAAGCTGTTGCAATACCCTGCACTTGTGGGTTATCAGCGGTAGATTAAGACCATGTATTTCTTCAATAGGAGATAAATTCTTAACATCTTCAGCTTTAATACATTTTTCTTTCATAGATTTCTTTGCCTCTTGCATATCTTCAGGACTGAGAAATAGAACACCTCTCTTCTTCGGAGTTGGTTTAGGAATAGGCTCAGGAGTTGGCTCAGGAAGTGTCCAATTATTTTCATTTGTCAACATATTATTCAATAGAATTTCAGCTTCATCCGGTGTTCTTTCCTTGAAAACAGAACCAGCACAACTATCCAGGTAATCTCTGGAAGCATCGGTTAGTCCATTATAAAAGATATCAAGTATTTCATTTTTCTTAAGAGGGTGATCAGGCAAAGCATTAAGTAATTGGAGAAGCCTCCCCCAAACTTGTGGGAGACTCTCTTCTTCAATTTTCACAAAATTATATATATCCCTTAAAGCAGCTTGTTTCTTATGAGCAGGGAAATATTTAGCAGAGAAGTAATAAATCATATCCTGGGGACTACGCACACAACCAGGATCAAGAGAATTAAACCATATCTTAGCATCACCCTTTAATGAGAACGGAAATATTTTAAGGATATAAAAGTAGCGGGTTCTCTCATCATTAGTGAACAGGGTGGCTATATCATTTAATTTAGTAAGATGTGCCACAACAGTTTCAGATTCATAGCCATAAAAAGGATCAGATTCAACCAAAGTAATTATATCAGGATCAACAGAGAATTCATAATCCTTATCAGTAACACAGATAGGTGAAGTAGCAAAAGCAGGGTCAGGTTTCATTCTAGCATTAAGAGATCGTTGCTTCCATTTAGCTAATAACCTCTTTAAATCTCTTCTATCATTGCAAGCTCAAATAGCTCTAGCAGATTCTTCATCCAAAACATAACCCTCAGGAACAACAGGTAATTCATATTTATTAGGGGGAGAGTCTTCATCATCACTATCTTCAAAATTATCAGTTTCAATAATTTCATTCTCTCTAGCCCTAGCAAGTTGTTCATCAAGAAATTCACCAAGTGGCACAGTAGTATCAAGCATAGAAGTAGTTTCATCATAAGTATCATGCATAGCAGAAGTGGCATCATCAATAACATGCGACATATCAGAATTAATAGCAGAAGCAGGTTTAGGTGTCGCAAGCTTACTCAAAACAGAAGGTGAATCAAGTGCAGAGCTAGATGGTAGTTCCTTACCTCCCCTCGTAGTTGAGGGATAAATTTTTGTTTTCGCATCTTTCAAGTTCTTCATAGTGACCAGCAGATATAAATCCCAAGTGACTTAAAGAATAGAGCTATGCTCCCCGGCAACGGCGCCAGAAAATAGTCTTCATAACCCACAAGTATAGGGGATCACAAGGGGAGCCAAAGAATATTCTCAAGTATTAGCAGTTGATTGTCAATTCAACCACACCTGGATAACTTAGTATCTGCAACAAAGTATTTAGTAGCAAAGTAGTATGGAAGTAACGATAACGGTAGCAAAAGTAATATTTTTGGGTTTTGTAGTGATTGTAACAGTAGCAACGGAAAAGTAAATAAGCGGAGAACAATATGTGAAAAGCTCGTAGGCATTGGATCGGTGATGGAGAATTATGTCGGATGCGCTTCATCATGTAACAGTCATAACATAGGGTGACACAGAACTAGCTCTAGTTCATCAATGTAATGTAGGCATGTATTCCGAATATAGTCATATGTGCTTATGGAAAAGAAGTTGCATGACATCTTTTGTCCTACCCTCCCGTGGCAGCGGGGTCCTAGCGGAAACTAAGGGATATTAAGGCCTCCTTTTAATAGAGTACCGGACCAAAGCATTAACACATAGTGAATACATGAACTCCTCAAACTACGGTCATCACCGGAAGTGGTCCCGATTATTGTCACTTCCGGGTTGCCGGATCATAACACATAGTAGGTGACTATAGACTTGCAAGATAGGATCAAGAACTCACATATATTCATGAAAACATAATAGGTTCAGATCTGAAATCATGGCACTCGGGCCCTAGTGACAAGCATTAAGAATAGCAAAGTCATAGCAACATCAATCTCAGAACATAATGGATACTAGGGATCAAACCCTAACAAAACTAACTCGATTACATGATAGATCTCATCCAACCCATCACCGTCCAGCAAGCCTATGATGGAATTACTCACGCACGGCAGTGAGCATCATGAAATTGGTGACGGAGGATGGTTGATGATGACGACGGCGACGGATTCCCCTCTCCGGAGCCCCGAACGGACTCCAGATCAGCCCTCCCGAGAGGTTTTAGGGCTTGGCGGCGGCTCCATATCGTAAAACGCGATGAATCCTTCTCCATGATTTTTTTCTCCCCAAACACGAATATATGGAGTTGGAGTTGAGGTCGGTGGAGCAACAGGGGGCCCACGAGGCAGGGGGGCGCCCCCACCCTCGTGGACAGGTGGAGGCCCCCCTGACGTGGATTATTCTTCCAGTATTTTTAATATTTTCCAAAAATAAGTTCCGTGAAGTTTCAGGTCATTTCGAGAACTTTTGTTTCTGCACATAAATAACACCATGGCAATTCTGCTGAAAACAGCGTCAGTCCGGGTTAGTTCCGTTCAAATCATGCAAATTAGAGTCCAAAACAAGGGCAAAAGTGTTTGGAAAGGTAGATACGACGGAGACATATCAGGTATCAATCTAGTAGGAGACCACGCTCGAGTCCCACACACCTACACAAACAAATAGGAACCTCGCAACCAACGCGATAAAGGGGTTGTCAATCCCTTCACGGTCACTTACGAGAGTGAGATCTGATAGAGATGATAAGATAATATTTTTGGTATTTTAATGATAAAGACTAAAAGTAAAGAAAGAAAAATAAACAAAGATAGAAATAGCTTGTTGACTGAAGATTAATATGATGGAGAATAGACCCGGGGGCCATAGGTTTCACTAGTGGCTTCTCTCAAGATAGCATAAGTATTACGGTGGGTGAACAAATTATTGTCGAGCAATTGATAGAATTGATGTCATGACCGGTTTTCCAATAAAAGTATTTATTGAGAGACCGATCCCTTTTATGGACCAGTAGAGAAGAATCCCTTCTCACTGGTAGACAATATCTTGGTCACCGAAGAAAAATACCAGGAGTACTGAATATAATACAAGGTTGAGCGGAGACTGCTCAACAATTTATTACAAGCACGCCAATAATACATAAAGGCGGATAGGGTGGCATAACTACTAACTCACGATAAAAGCGGAAGTGGATATATCACAGCGAAGTGGGTGATATGACTCCTGAGAACTAACAGCTCTTCGAGCGTTGGAGTGAGGCTCGAGGAGACTTATTGCGGGTGGCGGAAGCGTATATGATACAAGTGACCAATATCCAGGATCGCACAGGACTGACTGGGACTCCTCTAGGCGTCGGACTCACTATCAAACTCTTCATCCATGAGATCGCCTTCGTCAACATCTGGCCAAATCAACAAGCCAGGTGAGTACTATGAAAGTACTCGCAAGACAGTTCGGACATAAGATATAACAAATGTAAGCATGATGCATATGAACAGATTAACAAGTGCACTCAGACATAGGGATAATAATGCGTGGAAAACAGAAGAGAAGTCGGGCGGTAGTCCTCCCGAAATCCCAAAGTAAATACTGAGGGCCAAACGAGTGTCTGAATGACTCCTCGAGAGGAAAATGCAGAATAACAATGCCGCAGTCGGGCGTCAAGGCGACACCACATAAAGGGCTCATGAATAGAAAATAAAAGACAGTGCGTGCCACAGTCGGACGTCTGAGCGACATCACATAAAGGGCTTATATTGAAAGTAAAAGACAAACATGCCACAGTCAGACGTCTGAGCGACATCACATAAAGGGCTTATATTGAAAGTAAAAGACAAACATGCCACAGTCGGACGTCTGAGCGACATCACATAAAGGGCTTATAGTGAAAGTAAAAGACAAACATGCCACAGTCGGACGTCTGAGCGACATCACATAAAGGGCTTATATTGAAAGTAAAAGACAAACATGCCACAGTCGGACGTCTGAGCGACATCACATAAAGGGCTTATATTCATAGCTTAGTAGCTCATGAACTTAAATTATATCAAGAGAAAAATCAGGCATGAGATAAACAACAGGGTTAGTCCATCCACAGGAATGATGTTTAACCAAGTTTACCACTCAAGATTGTTTACCGGGGATAATACCACGAGGACTTGACATAGATATGGGTTCACTGATCATGGTCCTTGACCATGGATACGATGACTCGGAAGGATTTGACTCTGCAGAGTTTGTACTTTAACCACAGCCAACGGATTTCAGTAGTCACGGGGACTAGTTCCGTTTACGGTGTTTTGGAAGAAACACATCTAACCAGTACACACCCATTCAACATTCCGAAGCCAGGAATCACCCTCGGCAACGTTCAAGAAAAACCTTGAGACGGGGAGGCTACAACCTCGCGTAGCATGGGATCAAATTTATATACGCGCGCTCTAAGGGGTGCCCCATCTCGGTCCCAACCGGAAACACCCATGCGCCCTGACCGGATGAGTGGCTTTAATCCAGGGCCATGGAACCCTCATCCCCGCCCCTCTATTTGGTGTGTACACGGAAAGAGGTTACCAACTTACTAAACCACATTCTGGCAGAAAACATGTGGTAGCACGGAAGGGGAAAGAACGATAACGTGACTCCGTCCATGTTAACGTCGGAATTTATCGGATGACGAAAGGCTGGCATGCTACAACAGTACCACCTTGCTGCCCTTCATGTCACCACATGACTAGGCCATCTCTCATCGGAGATCACAGTAACTTCGGAACACACGGGTAGTTGCCTTACATGCAACGAGATACTCACCGATGCTCATATGCCATGCACAACCATTCAAGCAAACATGCTAAACACTTATCATATCAAAAGTTCAAACATGCTTGCCTGGTTCGGAGAAGTCGGAGTCTAGCTCGGCGAAGTTCGCGGCTCCGTCACCTCTTCCGGAACCTACGGTAGCGAAAACGTATACTAACGTGAAAACCAACGCGTGCATAAAAGTTGTCTCAAAAATTTTCCAAATAAATCCTATAAAAAACTAGACAAAAATATAAGACTATCAGGAAAAGAATCACTCAAAAATCACTTTTTATTAAAAAATTATAAGGGTTTTAGTCCAGGGACTAATCAGTGATGAAACAGAAAATATCCAGGGACTCAACTGAGAAAGCAGAAAACGGTTCGGAGTAAAAGACGTCAGCCAAAAGAGAAAACGTACTTGCCCGAAGGCGCCAACAGAAAATGCTTCGGGGGAGAGAAAGAGGAGAGGCTGACGTGGGGGTCCCACATGTCAGGTTCAAATACTCGCCGGCGCCCGAAGGCTGCGGTGGACGCCGGCGTCGAACCACGGCGAGTCAGGGAGATCGGAGTGTACCAAGAGGTTCAGCGTGTCCTTCCGCATCGGTGGGTGGTGGACTTGGTCGTCGGGAAGCACCACGTCGATGGCGACACTTTCTCCAGCGGACGGCGGTTCGGGCGATGGTGGAGATCTCCGGTTGTAACATCCCAAATTTTCAATTTGGTATGTTATACATAGATCATCATTTCATATCATGTTTTATTGCATTTTGACAAATCCTCGATAAATCCTAAGCAACTCAAGGACCCTCGGAGAGAGTTGGGGATTTTCTCGAATTTTCATATTTGATTTTCATCAAATAATAAGACGAGGATTTTGGTTTTAATATTTTCTCTCCGGAAAATATTTCATTAAACAAAATAAACGAGAGGAGAAAATATGACTTCTCCAAAACAATTGAAATACTGGAGGAAAAATGTTAAAATCATTTATTGGATTTATTTGGATTTTATTTGATATTTTTATTGCATTAAAAATATTACATGTTTTCAAAATATTTATTTTTATTTAAAAAAATGTTCACCCTATTCTAGATTTTCTAACTAGCCGGGCAAAATTTATTTCATATTTTTCTGATTTTTATTTATTTTTCTACGAATTATTTTCCACGGAACTTAAAAAAAAAACGAGCGACGCCCGCTGGGCTGAAGCCCAGCCGAGCGCCGGCCCACCCCGCGCCTCTCCTCTCCGCGCACGGGACGCCGCCGCCGCCATGGCCGAGTCCGGCACCCACACGGCACCCGCCGGCCGACCCCTCCCCCAAGCCACCTTGCGCCCCCCTATATATATACCCCCCTCTCTCTTTCCTCTCACCGCCGCCGCCGCCCTCATCGCCGAGCGCAGCCGCCGCCCGCACTTGCCGCCGCCGCCGCCCAAGCCGCCGCCCTCGCCTCGCCCGCACCCCCCCGAGCCCCGCACCCCGCCGCCGAGCCCGGAGCTGCCGCTGGAGCCCCGACGAGGTACTGCCGCTGCCCCGTTTCGTCGTTGCCGGTTTTCGTTTAAAAAAACCCTTCGTTTAAAAAAAACCTAGATCGGTTTCTTTTCGGTTTTATTATTTTGCGAGCGTTTACCGAACCGTTCGTTTTATCGAACGCGTTCGTCGGTTTTTCTCTGTTAACGAACGTCCGTTCTTTAACCGTTCGTCCGTTTTTCTTTTTCGTCGGATTTTTCCGTTATTTTCTCAGATTCAATTTCTGATCGAATCTTCGTTTCTGTTTAACTTCTCGCTCGTTTATCGGAATCAGGCGATTCAAGCGCCTAGAGTTTCGTCTCGAAATTATCTTTCTGTTTAACCTACTCAAATAAGTTTTTGCTACAGTAAAATTTGACCTAGATCCAGATTAGCAAACGAAGTTTCTTTCTTCCGCCGTTTGACTTTCGTTGCTTCTTTCGAGTTGATTCTTTTTGCAAACCAGAGTTCTTAAGTTGAACTTTCTGGTTGGATCTTTCATTCGAGTTTTACCTGTGCATTAGATGAGTACTGATTGTATAATTGTTTGTTTGCGATAGAGTACCCGGAGTGTGCCGCTTGTTACTTCGACTCGTTAGGTTTTGCGGATCATCTGCAAGGCAAGTAACACTTTGATCATATCTTCCATACCCAGTTTTTATTGCACTAGATCTATTCCTCAAACATTGCATGATTAGGATCTAATTAAATTGTGGGTATTGGGAAGTAGTTGAGGTAGTACCTATTACCTGTTTTTCTTATCAAACCCTTGGGAGTTACTTCTACGTTGCTTTTATTATGCCATGCTATGCTAGTAGACGTGGATTGGGTTTGAGAGATATTCATGACAGATGTGAGATGTTAATTAATGGTTCAACCTAAGGTGGCAACTAAAACTCACATCTGGGTGGATTGAGGCACCTGGAGAACCCAGTGTTGTCTGATTTTATAAGGTCCGCCACCCAGGCTCAAAGGGATCATAAGATTATTCATGCTAGAAACTTCTGTGTGCAGCCACAAGCTATTATGGGCTCTAGCATAGTTGAGTAGGTTACAGGATCTCTTGAAGAGGTGGGCTAGCAGATGTAGGGGGAAGTAGGTGTACCGGTCCATCCAGAGTAAAGAGTGATTGTTTCTGAAAGACTGTGTCTCGGTCATCCGTTTCTCAAACACCATGCAGTGCGAGAATCAAGCGGAGGCGATCGAGTCTTGTGGGAAAAGTGCGCAAACCTCTGCAAAGTGTACAAACTAATCATGGTTAGCCGTGTCCCCGGTTATGGAAAACTTGAGTATCTAGTACCTGGATTATCATTTGAATCTCATCACCATGTTACTTTTAAATTAATTTTGTTGGGTTAATGATGACACTTAATTGGGATTGAGTTGGAGGTACCTTCTCAATGTTTCAACCACCATGATAGTTAAATAAAATTTATTCCTTTGCAGTAGGATAAAATTGGCTTTTCGCAAAACTGTAACCATAGAGCTTTCCACCAGCCATATATGCATGTAGTATAGTATCACTACTGTTCATTACTCTCTATGTGCTATTTTGCCAGCATATTCTATGTGCTGACCCATTTTCGGGCTGCAACGTTTCATGTTGCAGACTTTTCAGACGACGAGTAAGGTGCCTTAGGTCGTGGTCTTATACTCAGTGATGCCGCTGGAGTTGATGGACTCATTTATCTTCCAAGTCTTCCGCTGTTATCGTTTTTAGATGGCCTTAAGCCATGTTTATCATACTTAATCTCTTCGGAGATATTCGATGTAATAAGTCCGTGATTGCTACTCTGTTATAAATCCTCCATTTGTACTGTGCGTGTCAGCATTACTGATCCAGGGATGACACTGGTGCACAGCAGCACAGACCATTTGAGGTCTGGTCGCTACAAAGTTGGTATCAGAGCACACGCTGACTGTAGGACACGACCACTAAGCTTAAGCCCTAGGAAGCTTCTCTCTTCTCATTTCTGACCCCTCTCCACTTTCTACTCCTTTTAGGAATGGCGAATGCAAAGAGCAAGTTCATGCAACCAGATGAAGACACGCCGCTTGGTCGACACTTGAAGGAAGTCACCAAGTACTTGAACATAGGAATACCAAGCATCACCGGAACCTACAACTCCACATTACCCGAAGAGGAGAGCTGGAAGATTCAAGTTATCATTCCAGGAAGGATGTTTAGTGCCATAAGATTGGTTTTCGAAGCACCAACTTGGAGTTTAGGGAAGAGCATGGCCGCACACATCGCCATGGGACGCATTGGAGAAGTCTACCACCAGAAGCTTAAGGATATAATTTACCAAATTTGTGGACGTCGAGACGCGCAATGGGAGATGATCAAGACCAAGAAGGATGGATCAATTGCAGCTTTCATCCAGGAGCAGAACCAACATATTCGTCGCCAGGAGAACCAGATGTGCACGGACAAGGAAGAACTGAAGAAGGCATTGACGAAGATCAAGGAGCTCCAAGAAGAACTCAAGGCTACACGCGAAGATTATTTGGAGGAGATCAACGCACTAGTAGGGAAGAATGACGACCTGGAGAAGAAGATTGGAGTATTCATGGGAAATCCAGTGCCAAAAGCAGAAGTTGACGAATGCACTTGTCCGGATAACTACATCATCATCGATGACACCGACTCAGAACCAAGTGAAGACGACTGGGTTGATGAAGCTGGAGCAGACATCATGGAGTCTTCAACGGATCAGAATTTCTAGTAGACCACCATATCAGTAGTAGTTTTCCCCCATTTAATAGTATAGTTCAAGCACTTTGTAACGCTAGTTAGATCGATGTTTTGCCTTGTTTGAATTGATTGAGTGATATTGATTGTATTTGTCTCATGAGCATATGGGTAGTGTTTTCTCTCTAGACCTCATTCTATTCTTAACTCTCATCTTTTCTAAACCTATCAGATGCCTCCGAGACGCGACACCGGATTTGTTTTCCCGCCAGAGATCACCCAGTTGATTCAGCAACAGAATGCCCTGATGCAAGTGTTAGTGCAAAACCAAGGCAACAACAACAACAACAACCCACCGCCACCACCACCTGTTGATCACTTAGCCCGTTTCTTAAGGCTAAACCCGCCGGTGTTTTCCAGTAGCACCGAGCCGATTGTAGCAGATGATTGGCTCCGCAAGGTTGTAAGGGAGTTGACCACTGCAGGATGCACAGATGCGGAAAGAGTGCGTTTTGCCGCATATCAGCTTGATGGACCCGCAGCATCATGGTGGGAGAATTATACAGCCACGCACCCTATTGACACTGTCACATGGGACCAGTTTCAGCAAGCTTTCCGTACAGCTCATGTTTCAGCAGGAGCTATGGCTATGAAGAAGCGTGAGTTTCGTAACCTACGCCAAGGAGGACGCACCGTAGGCCAGTATGTGGAGGATTTCAGTAAGTTAGCACGTTATGCACCAGATGACGTTGCAACAGATGCTGCCAAACAGGAGAAATTTTTGGAAGGACTGAATGATGAACTGAGTATGCAGTTGATGGTAGCAACCTTCAACAACTACCAGGAACTGGTAGATAGAGCTCTCATGATTGAAGGGAAGCAACAGCAGATTGAAAACCGCAAGAGGAAGTATGGACAAGGGAAGTACAATTCTGGAGCCCAGCAGAAGCCACGATTTACCCCGAAGCCGGGAGGACAGTTTCAGCATACCCATGGAGGAGGTAGTTCGCACAACCACAATGGCTCCAAGAATGGTAATGGGAATGGAGGAGGAAACGGACAGAACTGCACCAACCCATCTACCCCAACCAAGAGGGATCTAAGTCACATTACTTGCTTCAAGTGCCAGAAGACTGGACATTATGCTACTGATTGTCCCGAAGCCCAAAATAGAAATGGCAATGGAAGCTCTGGGAAGAAGCCGAACCCATTCAACAAAGGACATGTGAACCACGTGAGCGTGGAGGAGGTTGAAGTTCAGCCTGATGCAGTAATAGGTAAGTTTTTGGTTAAGTCATTTACTGCAACCATTCTTTTCGATACTGGTGCATCGCATTCATACATATCAAGGGGATTCGTGAATAAGTTTAAGTTGTCCACCCAAGTTCTCAAAACCCCTATGTTAGTAACCTCGCCAGGAGCAGAGTATATGGCCACCCAAGGATGTTTTCAGATACCATTGGCCATTGGTAGGCATGTTTTCCCCTCAGACCTCATTGTTTTGGAATCGCAAGGTTTGGATGTGATTTTGGGAATGGATTGGCTATCGTTGTATGGAGGAAACATCGATTGTGCCAGCAAGACAATTTTGCTTACCACCCCGGAAGGGAAAAGGATCAAGTATGTATCCCGGCATATGCCGAAGAGGACTCAAGTAAATTCCTTATCAGGAGTTGTACAGGAGGAAGTACCAGTGGTGAAGGATTATCCGGATGTATTTCCAGAAGAGTTGCCAGGCATGCCACCAGATAGAGACATTGAATTCTTGATTGAACTTTTGCCAGGCACAGGGCCAATATCTAAGAGACCGTACAGGATGCCCGCAAAGGATTTGGAGGAAATTAAGAAGCAAATCAAGGAGATACTGGATAAAGGCTATATTCGCCCAAGTTCGTCACCTTGGGGATCCCCAGTACTTCTAGTGGAGAAGAAAGATGGATCACTAAGGATGGTTGTTGATTACCGAGGATTGAATGAAGTGACCATCAAAAACAAGTACCCATTGCCGATGATCAATGATTTGTTTGACCGCTTACAAGGAGCTAAAGTATTTTCCAAGATCGATCTACGATCAGGATACCATCAGTTAAAGATTCGAGAACAGGATATACCCAAGACGGCATTTACCACCAGATATGGATTGTATGAGTATACCGTTATGTCATTTGGTCTGACTAACGCACCTGCCTATTTCATGAACCTGATGAACAAAGTGTTTATGGAGTTTTTGGATAAGTTCGTCGTGGTGTTCATTGATGATATTTTAATCTTTTCCAAGAACGAGGAAGAGCATGAGGAGCATTTACGATTGGTACTTGAGAAGCTCAGAGAACATCAATTATATGCCAAGTCCAGCAAGTGTGAGTTTTGGCTGAAGGAAGTTGGATTCCTTGGACATGTTATTTCTGGAGAAGGAATAGCAGTAGACCCTGCCAAGGTCGACACAGTGACAAGTTGGGAATCACCCACGACAGTTGGAGAAATCCGGAGTTTTCTTGGACTTGTTGGATACTACCGGAGATTTATCGAGAATTTCTCAAGGATTGCTAAGCCCATGACTGAGCTATTGAAGAAGGACACCAAATTCAATTGGACTGAGGAATGTGAAGCTAGTTTCCAAGAGCTGAAGAAACGATTGGTTACATCACCAGTGTTGATTCTACCCGATCAACGCAAGGACTATGAAGTATACTGCGACGCTTCTCGTCGAGGACTTGGAGCAGTGCTTATGCAGGAAGGAAGAGTTGTGTCATATGCTTCACGACAACTTAAACCCCATGAGAAGAATTATGCTACGCATGATTTGGAGTTAGCAGCCGTGGTGCATGCATTGAAAACATGGAGACATTTTCTCATCGGAAACCATTGTGAGGTGCACACGGATCACAAGAGTTTGAAGTATATTTTCACGCAGAAGGAGTTAAATCTCAGACAGAGGAGATGGTTGGAGCTCATTAAAGATTATAATATGAGATTGCATTATCACCCTGGAAAGGCTAACGTAGTAGCAGACACGTTGAGCCGCAAGAGTCATGTCAACACCCTCATGACAGGAAAATTACCTCAGGAGTTAGCCGAGGACCTTCGCGAGCTATGTTTGGAGATAGTCCCTAGAGGCTATTTAGCGTCATTGGAGATTCAGTCTACCTTGATGGAAAGGATCAGAGAAGCTCAGAAGACAGACAAGGAGATTGAAGAGATAAAGGAGAAGATGAGCAAAGGAAAAGCCAAGGGATTTCGTGAGGATGAGCACGATACCTTATGGTTTGAGGACCGCGTATATGTACCAAATGATCCGGAGATCCGAAAGTTGATTTTGCAAGAAACCCATGATTCACCGTACTCGATTCACCCAGGGAATACCAAGATGTATTTGGATTTGAAGAATACTTTCTGGTGGACCGGAATGAAGAAGGATATTGCAGAATATGTAGCAGTTTGTGATGTGTGTCAGAAAGTGAAGGCAGAGCATCAGAAGCCAGCAGGATTGCTACAACCATTGCCGATACCCGAATGGAAGTGGGATAAAATAGGCATGGATTTTATCACAGGATTACCCAGGACTCGTTCAGGCTATGACTCGATATGGGTTGTAGTCGACCGTTTGACGAAAGTGGCTCATTTCATTCCAGTGAAGACCACTTACACCAGTGCTAAGTTGGCAAAGATATACATGACCAGGATCGTATGTTTGCATGGAGTTCCGAGGACCATTGTATCAGACAGAGGAACCCAATTTACCTCGAAGTTTTGGAAGCAGTTACATGAAACATTGGGAACCAGGCTGGAATTTAGCACAGCTTTCCACCCACAGACAGATGGACAGACCGAGAGAGTCAACCTGATTTTGGAGGACATGTTGAGAGCATGTGCACTAGATTATGGATCTAGTTGGGACGACAATTTGCCATATGCTGAGTTTTCATATAACAACAGTTATCAAACCAGTTTGAAGATGGCCCCTTTCGAAGCCTTGTACGGAAGGAGGTGTAGAACACCGTTGTTATGGGACGAAGTCGGAGACCGTCAGTTGTTTGGACCAGATTTGATTAAGGAGTCTGAACAGAAAGTGAGGTTGATTCGCGATAGGCTCAAGGTAGCCCAGTCCAGGCAGAAGAGTTATGCTGATTCTAAACGAAAGGAGACCGTTCACGAAGTCGGAGACAGAGTGTATCTTCGAGTATTACCCCTTCGAGGAGTAAAGCGCTTTGGAGTTAAAGGAAAGTTAGCGCCCCGTTTTATCGGACCATACAGAGTGTTGGAACGAATGGGAGAAGTTGCCTACAAGCTGGAATTGCCGAAGGATTGTCTGGAGTACATGATGTATTTCACGTTTCGCAGTTGAAGAAGTGCCACGCAGAGATGGCTGAGATACCGCTGAGAGATACTGTGCCACTGGAAGTGATACAGTTGGAAAGTGATTTGACTTATGAGGAGAAGCCAGTTAAGATTCTCGAGTATGCCAGCCGAGTTACCCGCAGCAAGGTTATCAAGTTTTGCAAAGTTCAGTGGAGTCACCACACAGAAGATGAAGCCACCTGGGAGCGAGAGGAAGATCTACGGAAAGACCACTCCCACCTGTTTTCTAGCCAACCCGAATCTCGAGGGCGAGATTCATCTTAAGGGGGGTAGGTTTGTAACATCCCAAATTTTCAATTTGGTATGTTATACATAGATCATCATTTCATATCATGTTTTATTGCATTTTGACAAATCCTTGATAAATCCTAAGCAACTCAAGGACCCTCGGAGAGAGTTGGGGATTTTCTCGAATTTTCATATTTGATTTTCATCAAATAATAAGACGAGGATTTTGGTTTTAATATTTTCTCTCCGGAAAAATATTTCATTAAACAAAATAAACGAGAGGAGAAAATATGACTTCTCCAAAACAATTGAAATACTGGAGGAAAAATGTTAAAATCATTTATTGGATTTATTTGGATTTTATTTGCAATTTTTATTGCATTAAAAATATTACATGTTTTCAAAATATTTATTTTTATTTAAAAAATGTTCACCCTATTCTAGATTTTCTAACTAGACGGGGAAAATTTATTTCATATTTTTCTGATTTTATTTATTTTTCTACGAATTATTTTCCGTGGAACTTAAAAAAAAAACGAGCGACGCCCGCTGGGCCGAAGCCCAGCCGAGCGCCGGCCCACCCCGCGCCTCTCCTCTCCGCGCACGGGACGCCGCCACCGCCATGGCCGAGTCCGGCACCCGCACGGCACCCGCCGGCCGACCCCTCCTCCAAGCCACCTCACGCCCCCCCTCTATATATATAGCCCCCCTCTCTCTTTCCTCTCACCGCCGCCGCCGCCCTCATCGCCGAGCGCCGCCGCCGCCCGCACTTGCCGCCGCCGCCGCCGCACAAGCCGCCGCCGCCGGGAGCCGCCGCCCTCGCCTCGCCCGCACCCCCCCCCCGAGCCCCGCACCCCGCCGCCGAGCCCGGAGCCGCCGCCGGAGCCCTGACGAGGTACTGCCGCTGCCCCGTTTCGTCGTTGCCGGTTTTCGTTTTAAAAAAACCCTTCGTTTAAAAAAAACCTAGATCGGTTTTTTTTCGGTTTTATTATTTTGCGAGCGTTTATCGAACGCGTTCGTCGGTTTTTCTCTGTTAACGAACGTCCGTTCTTTAACCGTTCGTCCGTTTTTCTTTTTCGTCGGATTTTTTCGTTATTTTCTCAGATTCAATTTCTGATCGAATCTTCGTTTCTGTTTAACTTCTCGCTCGTTTATCGGAATCAGGCGATTCAAGCGCCTAGAGTTTTGTCTCGAAATTATCTTTCTGTTTAACCTACTCAAACAAGTTTTTGCTACAGTAAAATTTGACCTAGATCCAGATTAGCAAACGAAGTTTCTTTCTTCCGCCGTTTGACTTTCGTTGCTTCTTTCGAGTTGATTCTTTTTGCAAACCGGAGTTCTTAAGTTGAACTTTCTGGTTGAATCTTTCATTCGAGTTTTACCTGTGCATTAGATGAGTACTGATTGTATGCTTGTTTGTTTGCGATAGAGTACCCGGAGTGTGCCGCTTGTTACTTCGACTCGTTAGGTTTTGCGGATCATCAGCAAGGCAAGTAACACTTTGATCATATCTTCCATACCCAGTTTTTATTGCACTAGATCTATTCCTCAAAAATTGCATGATTAGGATCTAATAAATTGTGGGTATTGGGAAGTAGTTGAGGTAGTACCTATTACCTGTTTTTCTTATCAAACCCTTGGGAGTTACTTCTACGTTGCTTTTATTATGCCATGCTATGCTAGTAGACGTGGATTGGGTTTGAGAGATATTCATGACAGATGTGAGATGTTAATTAATGGTTCAACCTAAGGTGGCAACTAAAAATCACATCTGGGTGGATTGAGGCACCTGGAGAACCCAGTGTTGTCTGATTTTATAAGGTCCGCCACCCAGGCTCAAAGGGATCATAAGATTATTCATGCTAGAAACTTCCGTGTGCAGCCACAAGCTATTATGGGCTCTAGCATAGTTGAGTAGGTTACAGGATCTCTTGAAGAGGTGGGCTAGCAGATGTAGGGGAAAGTAGGTGTACCGGTCCATCCAGAGTAAAGAGTGATTGTTTCTGAAAGACTGTGTCTCGGTCATCCGTTTCTCAAACACCATGCAGTGCGAGAATCAAGCGAAGGCGATCGAGTCTTGTGGGGAAAAGTGCACAAACCTCTGCAAAGTGTACAAACTAATCATGGTTAGCCGTGTCCCCGGTTATGGACAACTTGAGTATCTAGTACCTGGATTATCATTTGAATCTCATCACCATGTTATTTTTAAATTAATTTTGTTGGGTTAATGATGACACTTAGTTGGGATTGAGTTGGAGGTACCTTCTCAATGTTTCAACCACCATGATAGTTAAATAAAATTTATTCCTTTGCAGTAGGATAAAATTGGCTTTTCGCAAAACTGTAACCATAGAGCTTTCCACCAGCCATATATGCATGTAGTATAGTATCACTACTGTTCATTACTCTCTATGTGCTATTTTGCCAGCATATTCTATGTGCTGACCCGTTTTCGGGCTGCAACGTTTCATGGTCCAGACTTTTCAGACGATGGGTAAGGTGACTTAGGTCGTGGTCTTATACTCAGTGATGCCGCTGGAGTTGATGGACTCATTTATCTTCCAAGTCTTCCGCTGTTATCGTTTTTAGATGGCCTTAAGCCATGTTTATCATACTTAATCTCTTCGGAGATATTCGATGTAATAAGTTTGTGATTGCTACTCTGTTATAAATCCTCCATTTGTACTGTGCGTGTCAGCATTACTGATCCAGGATGACACTGGTGCACAGCAGCACAGACCATTTGAGGTCTGGTCGCTACACCGGTGGTGTGCTGCAAGCTCCGAATTGAAGCGCGGGTCAGGAGAGTGGATGCATAAGGAAACTTCTGGCAAGAGATGAGAGGCAGTGGTGCCCGCACGGGAGCGAATCGAGCTGGATCCCGTGGCGGGTTGCGGCGGCCAGAGTCGAGGAGGAAGGCTCCCTCGGGGCTCTTCCAGTGGCTAGGCGGGGTGTTGGAGGTGTGCAGAGGTGGTGTGGGTTCGAGGTGAAGCTCGGGGCCTCTATTTATAGGCGGCTCGAGGGGGTGGCCGTGAACGGGATCGCTCCGGCAAGCAATTACGGCGAGGCAGGGGCTTGGCAAGGAGCTAAAGTGGCCAGGCAGCATCAGTGAGGTGTACTGGTGCCGTTCCCCCGCTAATCCTGGTCGGTCTTGGCGTAATGGCGCCGGTCCACGGTGGGGTGGCCGTACGGGCACGGCGGCGGCAGAGAGCGCGCTCCGCGCCCAGCGGTTCACGACGAGGGTGGCAGCGCGCACTGGGGAGTGGAAGACCACGCGGCGGCCTCCGGTGGCTTGGGCGGCGCTGGACGACGCCGTCTGCGCTGCGCCTCTCTCTGGCGGCCGCAAAGCCGCCGCTGGCGTCGGTCACGGGGCGGCGCACCTCCTCCTGCTCGTCGCCGATGCCCGCAACCTTCCAGGCGCTCGTGCGGTGCAGAGGACAAGGGGGAGGGGACAGGAAACACGGCGACGCCGGGGTACTGGCGAGATTGACAACAGACACTCAAGAAATGACAGTGGATTCAGACACTGTTAACTGAACTTGACTGAACATAAGAGAAACAGTGTCCAGCAGGTGTTCGATGAAATGATTTGGCAAGAAGAAAAATTTTCGTGGAGCTGGGACTTGGTGAGGTGACCTCTCAATGCACCCAGAGGCTGCCTGATTTTTCTTAGATTTCTAGGAGAAGGATTTGAATGAATTTCATCAAATTTGGCAAATCTGGTCCAAACTTGCAGCAAGTGCAGTTTGAAAATTTTGAACTGAAGACCAGTGGATCTTCATGGATCTTGGTTGAGGGTTCAAAGGACTAGGTGGGGAAATTGGTTTGGGAGCAAAAATCAAAACAGAAAGGGTACCTCCTTTGAAAACCTCCAAGAGTCAAGGTAGAAGGCAGAAATTGTTTTTGATAAGAAAATAAATGGAGATAAATATATGGAGAGGTTCAACTTGCTGGTTTTGAAGTACATCATGATCCAAAGGTGAGGAAAGGCTTATGGGAAGGGATTTGCACTTAGGTCAAGGCAAGAGAGATTTTTGAAAGTGGAAAAGGATCATTCCAAAAGTCATAGGATTATTTTAAAAGAATTTTCAAAAGGAAATTTCCCAAGTGAAAGGCATTTTGGTTTTGAGTCCAAATAAAGAGGGAAAACCTCCAAGACCAAAGATCAAGTCTTGGGTGAATCCAAAACAAAAACACTTGTCATAAAAAGAATATTTTGAGAGGGAGAGTTCTTTAGAAGAAAAATTTAAATCACCTCCCTCAAATCAAATAAAAGTTTGAAAAAGCCAAATAAAATTTTGGGTGAAGTTGTTGCTAGTCTGTGTCCCATAAACTTCTTCTGGCCGATTGGGCATGGAACGAGTCCACGGATGAGACATTTTTCCAGTCTGGGGTATTATTTTGCAAAATTCATGAGAAGAAATGTGTGGCACAAGGAAAATCTTGCAAAGGCAAAATTCAAAAGACCCCAAGATTTTCAAGAAAACACAAACGATTTCGCACGGAGGAGAACTGCTTAGTACAAATCTTACACGCGAAATGCAAACATACGATACAGCACTCAGGATGTGCATACACATTCCTGACATGATATTAGACTAGCACACTCCTACGGAAAGCAGCGTACATAACTACTACATACTAACGCACAGATAAAACACATCATACAAGCAGACACAACGCGCGGTTACTCGGCGCTCTCAGTCGGAGATGGTGACGATGTCCTTCCCTTACCGAGGGCAAGACTCAGCGGTGCAGGAGACTCAACCTCCACCTCCTCTCTAGCAGGTTCCTGACGTGTAGCACTGCGCTGCGGTGATGGTGCGGGAGCGACGGGCGGCAGTGCGGGTGCGGCAGGCGGTGCAGCTCTGACTGGAGTAGGAGCGATGACTCGGTCGAACTCCTCAGTGGTAGGCAGACGGCGAGCAGTGGCCAAAATGGCTGGTGCATAAGATGCTGAGGACGAGACGAATGTCAGAGGCGGTGCCGTGTGGAGAAGCTCCTTCCTGCTGGCAGGACCGCCCCGGACTAAGTCCATCCTGGCCGCCACAAGATCGTCCACGAGGTTGTCGAAAGACTCCTCCAGAGCCTTGAGATACTCCACAACCATCTCGATGGCTTCATCTCACTCTCCCCTAGGGCAGGCGAATGCATAGTGGCAAGTATAAGGCACATGGCATGGGAGGTAGCGGTAGCGACGAGTCTTCATCATAGGAAGAATGTCCCGAAGGCGAGCTATCGCCTCACGGGCAACCATCTGCATGGCATGCTTCTCCGTAGGCATGGCCCTTCCCACAAAATGGAAGTGGCGAGATGCAGAACGTCCTCCCTTGAATTGCACCATGGCCTGGTGCATAGACACGTCGTCGCTGAGCTTGTGCTGATAAAGCGTGAACTCCGGACGAGTCGCTGGCCCGATCGCGAGCTTGGTGATGGAGACGAGGAGTTTGACAAACCCCTCGGGCACGTTAGTGAACACCCGAGTCTCGCAGTTGCTGCCAGCCATCTACAAAAGTAGGCAAAAATTTTGAGTAGTCATGTCATAAATTTATGATGACCAACAGAAAATAGCTACATTTGCAAAAATGCTGAAAAAGCACAAAGCACGCTAATAACCGATTAAAGATCGCACCTAGTGGCTTCCTACAGTCAGCCTGGCTCTGGTACCAAGCTTGTCACGCCGGTTTTCCAATAAAAGTATTTATTGAGAGACCGATCCCTTTTATGGACCAGTAGAGAAGAATCCCTTCTCACTGGTAGACAATATCTTGGTCATAGAAGAAAAATACCAGGAGTACTGAATATAATACAAGGTTGAGCGGAGACTGCTCAACAATTTATTACAAGCACACCAATAATACATAAAGGCGGATAGGGTGGCATAACTACTAACTCACGATAAAAGCGGAAGTGGATATATCACAGTGAAGTGGGTGATATGACTCCTGAGAACTAACAGCTCTTCGAGCGTCGGAGTGAGGCTCGAGGAGACTTATTGCGGGTGGCGGAAGCGTATATGATACAAGTGACCAATATCCAGCATCGCACAGGACTGACCGGGACTCCTCTAGGCGTCGGACTCACTATCAAACTCTTCATCTATGAGATCGCCTTCGTCAACATCTGGCCAAATCAACAAGCCAGGTGAGTACTATGAAAGGACTCGCAAGACAGTTCGGACATAAGAAATAACAAATGTAAACATGATGCATATGAACAGATTAACAAGTGCACTCAGACATCGGGATAATAATGCGTGGAAAACAGAAGAGAAGTCGGGCGGTAGTCCTCCCGAAATCCCAAAGTAAATACTGAGGGCCAAACGAGTGTCTGAATGACTCCTCGAGAGGAAAATGCAGAATAACAATGCCGCAGTCGGGCGTCAAGGCGACACCACATAAAGGGCTCATGAATAGAAAATAAAAGACAGTGCGTGCCATAGTCGGACGTCTGAGCGACATCACATAAAGGGCTTATATTGAAAGTAAAAGACAAACATGCCACAGTCGGACGTCTGAGCGACATCACATAAAGGGCTTATATTGAAAGTAAAAGACAAACATGCCACAGTCGGACGTCTGAGCGACATCACATAAAGGGCTTATAGTGAAAGTAAAAGACAAACATGCCACAGTCGGACGTCTGAGCGACATCACATAAAGGGCTTATATTGAAAGTAAAAGACAAACATGCCACAGTCGGACGTCTGAGCGACATCACATAAAGGGCTTATATTCATAGCTTAGTAGCTCATGAACTTAAATTATATCAATAAAAAAATTAGGCATGAGATAAACAACAGGGTTAGTCCATCCACAGGAATAATGTTTAACCAAGTTTACCACTCAAGATTGTTTACCGGGGATAATACCACGAGGACTTGACATTGATATGGGTTCACTGATCACGGTCCTTGACCATGGATACGATGACTCGGAAGGATTTGACTCTGCAGAGTTTGTACTTTAACCAACAGCCAACGGATTTCAGTAGTCACGGGGACTAGTTCCGTTTACGGTGTTTTGGAAGAAACACATCTAACCAATACACACCCATTCAACATTCCGAAGCCAGGAATCACCCTCGGCAACGTTCAAGAAAAACCTTGAGACGGGGAGGCTACAACCTCGCGTAGCATGGGATCAAATTTATATACGCGCGCTCTAAGGGGTGCCCCCCTCTCGGTCCCAACCGGAAACACCCATGCCCCCTGAACGGATGACTGGCTTTAATCCAGGGCCATGGAACCCTCATCCCGGCCCCTCTATTTGGTGTGTACACGGAAAGAGGTTACCAACTTACTAAACCGCATTCTGGCAGAAAACATGTGGTAGCACGGAAGGGGAAAGAACGATAACGTGACTCCGTCCACGTTAACGTCGGAATTTATCGGATGACGAAAGGCTGGCATGCTACAACAGTACCACCTTGCTGCCCTTCATGTCACCACATGACTAGGCCATCTCTCATCGGAGATCACAGTAACTTCGAAACACACGGGTAGTTGCCTTACATGCAACGAGATACTCACCGATGCTCATATGCCATACACAACCATTCAAGCAAACATGCTAAACACTTATCATATCAAAAGTTCAAACATGCTTGCCTGGTTCGGAGAAGTCGGAGTCTAGCTCGGCGAAGTTCACGGCTCCGTCACCTCTTCCGGAACCTACGGTAGCGAAAACGTATACTAACGTGAAAACCAACGCGTGCATAAAAGTTGTCTCAAAAAATTTCCAAATAAATCCTATAAAAAACTAGACAAAAATATAAGACTGTCAGGAAAAGAATCACTCAAAAATCACTTTTTATTAAAAAAATTATAAGGGTTTTTGTCCTGGGACTAATCTGTGATGAAACAGAAAATATCCAGGGACTCAACTGAGAAAGCAGAAAACGGTTCGGAGTAAAAGACGTCAGCCCAAAGAGAAAACGTACTTGCCCGAAGGCGCCAACAGAAAACGCTTCGGGGGAGAAAAGAGGAGAGGCTGACGTGGGGGTCCCACATGTCAGGTTCAAATCCTCGCCGGCGCCCGAAGGCTGCGGTGGTTGCCGGCGTTGAACCACGGCGAGTCAGGGAGATCGCAGTGTACCAAGAGGTTCAGCGTGTCCTTCCGCGTCGGTGGGTGGTGGACTTGGTCGTCGGGAAGCACCACGTCGACGGCAACACTTTCTCCGGCGGACGGCGGTTCAGGCGATGGTGGAGATCTCCGATGGTGTGCTGCAAGCTCCGAATTGAAGCGCGGGTGGATGCATAAGGAAACTTCTGGCAAGAGATGAGAGGCAGTGGTGCACGCACGGGAGCGAATCGAGCTGGATCCCGTGGCGGGTCACGGCGGCCAGAGTCGAGGAAGAAGGCTCCCTCGGGGCTCTTCCAGTGGCTAGGCGGGGTGTTGGAGGTGTGCAGAGGTGGTGTGGGTTCGAGGTGAAGCTCGGGGCCTCTATTTATAGGCGGCTCGAGGGGGTGGCCGTGAACGGGAACGCTCCGGCGAGCAATTACGGCGAGACAGGGGCTTGGCAAGGAGCTTAAGTGGCCAGGCAGCATCAGTGAGGTGTACTGGTGCCGTTCCCCCGCTAATCCTGGTCGATCTTGGCGTAATGGCGCCGGTCCACGGTGGGGTGGCCGTACGGGCACGGCGGCGGCAGAGAGCGCGCTCCGCGCCCAGCGGTTCACGACGAGGGTGGCAGCGCGCACTGGGGAGTGGAAGACCACGCGGCGGCCTCCGGTGGCTTGGGCGGCGCTGGACGGCGCCGTCTGCGCTGCGCCTCTCTCTGGCGGCCGCAAAGCCACCGCTGGCGTCGGTCACGGGGCGCCGCACCTCCTCCTGCTCGTTGCCGACGCCCGCAACCTTCCAGGTGCTCGTGCGGTGCAGAGGACAAGGGGGAGAGGACAGGAAACACGGCGACGCCGGGGTACTGGCGAGATCGACAACAGACACTGAAGAAACGACAGTGGATTCAGACACTGTTAACTGAACTTGACTGAACATAAGAGAAACAGTGTCCAGCAGATGTTCGATGAAATGATTTCGCAAGAAGAAAAAATTTCCTGGAGCTGGGACTTGGTGAGGTGACCTCTCAATGTACCCAGAGGCTGCCTGATTTTTCTCAGATTTTTAGGAGAAGGATTTGAATGAATTTCATCAAATTTGGCAAATCTGGTCCAAACTTGCAGCAAGTGTAGTTTGAAAATTTTGATCTGAAGACCAGTGGATCTTCATGGATCTTGGTTGAGGGTTCAAAGGACTAGGTAGGGAAATTGGTTTGGGAGCAAAAATCAAAACAGAAAGGGTACCTCCTTTGAAAACCTCCAAGAGTCAAGGTAGAAGGCAGAAATTGTTTTTGATAAGAAAATAAATGGAAATAAATATATGGAGAGGTTCAACTTGCTGGTTTTGAAGTACATCATGATCCAAAGGTGAGGAAAGGCTTATGGGAAGGGATTTGCACTTAGGTCAAGGCAAGAGAGATTTTTGAAAGTGGAAAAGGATCATTCCAAAAGTCATTTTCAAAAGGAAATTTCCCAAGTGAAAGGCATTTTGGTTTTGAGTCCAAATAAAAAGGGAAAACCTCCATGACCAAAGATCAAGTCTTGGGTGAATCCAAAACAAAAACACTTGTCATAAAAAGAATATTTTGAGAGGGAGAGTTCTTTAGAAGAAAAATTTAAATCACCTCCCTCAAATCAAATAAAAGTTTGAAAAAGCCAAATAAAATTTTGGGTGTCACAATTGAGCATACTTATGAGAATATCTAGGTATGATCATGTATATAGGCATCACGTCCATGAGAAGTAGACCGACTCCTGCCTGCATCTACTACTATTACTCCACACATCGACTGCTATGCAGCATGCATCTAGAGTATTAAGTTCATAAGAACAGATTAATGCTTTGAGCAAGATGACATGATGTAGAGGGATAAACTCATGCAATATGATATAAACCCCATCTTTTTATCCCCGATGGCAACAATACAATACGTGTCGTTTCCCTGCTATCACTGGGATCGAGCACCGCAAGATTGAACCCAAAGCTAAGCACTACTCCCATTGCAAGAAAGATCAATCTAGTAGGCCAAACCAAACTGATAATTCAAAGAGACTTGCAAAGATAACCAATCATACATAAAAGAATTCAGAGGAGATTCAAATATTGTTCATAGATAATCTTGATCATAAACCCACAATTCATCGGATCTCGACAAACACACCGCAAAAAGAAGAGTTACATCAAATAGATCTGCAAGAGAATCGAGGAGAACTTTGTATTGAGATCCAAAGAGGGAGAAGAAGCCATCTAGCTAATAACTATGGACCCGAAGGTCTGAGGTAAACTACTCACACATCATCGGAGAGGCTATGGTGTTGATGTAGAAGCCCTCCGTGATTAATGCCCCCTCCGGCGGATCGTCGGAAAAGGCCCAAAGATGGGATCTCACGGGTACAGAAGGTTGCGGTGGTGGAATTAGGTTTTTGGCTCCGTGCCTGATGGTTTGGGGGTAAGTAGGTATATATAGGAAGAAGAAGTAGGTCGGTGGAGCTACGAGGGGCCCACGAGGGTGGAGGGCACGCCCCCTGCCTCGTGGCCTCCTCGTTTGTTTCTTGACACCCACTCCAAGTCCTCTGGATCACATTTGTTCCAAAAATCACGTTCCCGAAGGTTTCATTCCGTTTGGACTCCGTTTGATATCCTTTTCCTTCAAAACACTGAAATAGGCAAAAAAACAGCAATTCGGGCTGGGCCTCCTGTTAATAGGTTAGTCCCAAAAATAATATAAAAGTGTATAACAAAGCCCATTAAACGTCCAAAACAGAATATATAATAGCATGGAACAATCAAAAATTATAGATACGTTGGAGACGTATCAAGCATCCCCAAGCTTAATTCCTGCTCGTCCTCGAGTAGGTAAATGATAAAAACAGAATGTTTGATGTGGAATGCTACTTGGCATAATTTTCAATGTAATTATCTTATTTGTGGTATGAATATTCAGATCCGAAAGATTCAAGATAAAAGTTTAATATTGATATAGAAGTAATAATACTTCAAGCATACTAATAAAGCAATCATATCTTGTCAAAATAACATGGCCAAAGAAAGTTATCCCTTCAAATCATATAGGCTGGCTATGCTCTATCTTCACCACACAAAATATTTAAATCATGCACAACCCCGATGACAAGCCAAGCAATTGTTTCATACTTTTGGTGTTCTCAAACTTTTTCAATCTTCACGCAATACATGAGCGTGAGCCATGGATATAGCACTATAGGTGGAATAGAACGGTGGTTGTGGAGAAGAAAAAAAAGGAGAAGATAGTCTCACATCAACTAGGCGTATCAACGGGCTATGGAGATGCCCATTAATAGATATCAATGTGAGTGAGTAGGGATTGCCATGCAACGGATGCACTAGAGCTATAAGTGTATGAAAGCTCAATAAATAAAGCTAAGTGGGTGTGCATCCAACTTGCTTGCTCACGAAGACCTAGGGCATTTTGAGGAAGCCCATCATTGGAATATACAAGCCAAGTTCTATATTGAAAAATTCCCAATAGTATATGAAAGTGCCAAAACAAGAGACTCTCTATCATAAAGATCATGGTGCTACTTTGAAGCACAAGTGTGGAAAAAGGATAGTAGCATTGTCCCTTCTCTCTTTTCTCTCATTTTTTTATTGTTGGGCCTTTTCTCTTTTTTTATGGCCTCTTTTTTTTTTAGTCCGGAGTCTCATCCCGACTTGTGGGGGAATCATAGTCTCCATCATCCTTTCCTCACTTGGGACAATGCTCTAATAATGATGATCATCACACTTTTATTTACTTACAACTAAAGTATTACAACTCAATACTTAGAACAAAATATGACTCTATATGAATGCCTCCGACAGTGTACCGAGATATGCAATATATCAAGAGTGACATGTATGAAGATAATGAATGGTGGCTTTGCCACAAATAAGATGTCAACTACATGATCATGCAAAGCAATATGACAATGATGGAGTGTGTCATAATAAATGGAACGGTGGTAAGTTGCATGGCAATATATCTCGGAATGGCTATGGAAATGCCATGATAGGTAGGTATGGTGGCTGTTTTGAGAAAGGTATATGGTGGGTGTATGATACCGGCGAAAAGTGCGCGGTAATAGAGAGGCTAGCAATGGTGGAAGGATAAGAGTGCATATAATCCATGGACTCAACATTAGTCATAAAGAACTCATATACTTGTTGCAAAAATCTATTAGTTATCAAAACAAAGTATTACGCGCATGCTCCTAGGGGGATAGATTGGTAGGAAAAGCCCATCGCTCGTCCCCGACCGCCACTCATAAGGAAGACAATCAATAAATAAATCATGCTCCGACTTCATCACATAACGGTTCAAAATACGTGCATGCTACGGGAATCACAAACTTTAACACAAGTATTTCTCAAATTCATAACCACTCAACTAGCACAACTTTAAGATCACCATCTTCATATCTCAAAACAATTATCAAGCATCAAACTTCTCTTAGTATTCAACGCACTTATAAGAAAGTTTTTACTAATCTTGGATGCCTATCATATTAGGACTAATTTCACAATTAAAGAAAATTACCATGCTATTTTCTAGGACTCTCAAAATAATATAAGTGAAGCATGAGAGAACAATAGTTTCTATAAAACAAACCACCGCCGTGCTCTACAAGATATAAGTGAAGCTCTAGAGCAAAAAAACTATATAGCTCAAAAGATATAAGTGAAGCACATAGAGTATTCTAATAAATTCCGAATCATGCGTGTCTCTCTCAAAAGTGTGATCAGCGAGGATGATTGTGGTAAACTAAAAGCAAAGACTTAAATCATACAAGACGCTCCAAGCAAAACACATATCATGTGGTGAATAAAAATATAGCTCCAAGTAAAGTTACCGATGGACGAAGATGAAAGAGGGGATGCCTTCCGGGGCATCCCCAAGCTTTATGTGGCACCCCGACTCAGAGCAACCGGTTTACCCTGCATTGCCAGCCCAGAGATCGAGTCTTCTGGCAATACACAACAACATGGTACAGAAATAACTGCTTTATTGATACTAGTGTGGTACAAAGGTCTGATATTACATCGAGATTTGAGGCCAAGCGGCACACACGGTGCTGCTGGACAGTATGTACATTATTTAATGAACATGGCTGGGGTCTCGATCACACGAAACTACGCGGCAGCAGAAGAACAACGTAGCGGAATTCCATGGCACAGGGACACCGACGTGGACACGGCCTAGACACGAGAAGCGCTCCGATGCGAATCAACTTGCCTGAAAGCTGGCATGACACGCCAGGTCAGTACATTGAAAGTAGTTGCAAGCTCACAACAAACATAAGCACGATGACAGACAATATCATGATAATTAATCAAGTTAAATTAATGTAAGAAATTACTACAAATGCAAAGCTATGCAAGTCGGAGGCGAGTGCTTGCATGCACACGCGCGAAACAGAACGCAAAGCGCCAGCCAGAGCGCGTCGAGACACTGCCAGGCACCTTGTCCTCGCGCGGTCACCAAGCTGGCATGGCCAAAATGATGGCCAGGAGCGGCCAAACCTTGTCTACGAGCTCGACCGTGCAGTGCTACGTCTAGGAGAGGTGATGGATCATACCCAGGCCGACCAGACGCGACTCTACCAAGCTGGCAAGTTTCTGGTCAGAAACTTGGTCGCCAAGTTTGGCCACCTTCTAGAAGGCCATTAGGGCTAGTCTCCTGGTTTTTAGGGTTTCTTAGGAAGGTCTTTAAGCTCAAGAAATCTCAAGGCCAAAATCTCAAGAAAAAATGCACTTGCTGTATAAAGTGCATTTCTGGTCGAGAAGTGAAAAGATTTTCTACAGAAAAAATATTACAAAAAGTGATGCAATATTTTTGCATGGGAAGATGTTCCATGGTCATAAGAATATTTAGGAATTATCTCAGATTTTTCTGAGCAAGAAAAATTGAGGTTGCTTTGGAGCACAAAGTTCTGAAATGAGCTTAAGAGAGAAAAATGAATATTTTCCTTTTAGGAAAAATATTCATTTTATTATTTTGGGAATTTGTGGGAGGAATAAGGTAGATAGGTCACTTGGGTGAAAGCCAAGGATATGCCCAAGTGACAAGTCCATTTGAATTGATCCAAAAATCCAAATCAAATCAGGGCAAAAACCACGATGAAAACCAAGTCCGGAAAGAGAGAGAAGGCAAGTCCGGTAAAAAGAGAGAATGCAAAATCCAGGCTATCACAAACCTCCCCCACTTAGGATGAATCTCGTCCTCGAGATTCGGTTGCTTGGGAAAACCATTCTGGGTATGCAGTCCTTAAAAATTCCTCTGTTTCCCAGGTTGCTTCTTCTTCGGTGTGATGCTCCTACTGAACCTTGTAAAATCGTATCTCTTTGCTACGAGTGACCCTTTCTGTCTGATCCAATATTCTGATTGGCTTTTCCTCATAAGTCAAATCCTTAGCCAATTCTATCTCTTACATATCAGTCCTTTTCTCCGGTGGCGAGATGCATCTTCTTAGCTGTGAGATGTGAAACACGTTGTGTACTTCTGACAATTCTGGTGGCAATTCCAACTGGTAGGCAACTGTTCCGACTCTGGCCATGATGGGGAATGGACCGATATATCTGGGTGCCAATTTTCCTCGGGTCTGAAACCTCTTGACTCCTTTCATAGGGGTGACTCGGAGATATACGTGTTCTCCTGGTTCGAAGCTGATCTGACGATGTTTGGCATCATAGTAGCTCTTCTATCGGGATTTGGCCAGTTGTAGTCTGTCTCGGATTTCCTTGACTTGCTTCTCTGCTTCGAGCATTAAATCAGTCTCGAAAATACGGCTATCTCCGGTTTGAGACCAATTTAATGGGGTGCGGCATTTCCGGCCATACAGGGCTTCATAGGGTGACATCTTTAAGCTGGCCTGGAAACTGTTGTTGTAGGAAAACTCGGCGTAGGGCAGATAGTCTTCCCACTTGGTTCCTTGGGCCAATGTACATGCCCGGAGCATATCTTCGAATATTTGATTTACTCGCTCAGTCTGTCCATCTGTGTGAGGATGGTAAGCCGTGCTGTACTTCAGAGCGGTCCCCAAGGCTTCATGAAGTCGGGACCAAAATGCGGATGTGAATAGAGATCCCCTGTCGGAGGTGATAGTCATGGGTACTCCATGCAGACTGACGATTCTTGATACATACAGCTGTGCAAGTTGATTTGCACGGTATGTGGTCCGGATGGGTAGGAAGTGTGCCACCTTGGTTAGAGTGTCCACTATGACCCATATCGCGTTGTTTCCTTGATGAGACCTTGGTAATCCGGTGATGAAATCCATACAAATCCGGTGATGCAACCCCCTTTTTACTTTGCTCTAGTACTTTTGAGCTCTTTCCTACCTATAGTCCTCTCTACCAAACTCTTAAGTCCAGGAGATTGGGCCCATTGGCATATTTTTGGTGCATGCAATGTCAGCCTTTAGTTTCTGCCCAAAACTGGTTTTCTCAAATTCTTGCACTATCAACTTTCTGTTTTTGCCAAACTAATCTTACACGATCTCCTGCATCTAAAGAGACACTGATCTGGAGATTTTGGCCACTCCCAAGAGTTGCCTAAGTGCATCTGGCATTCTGTCGAACACCTGGTGTGCACAGTCTGTTTTGGCATGAGTCCTTTGTTTACACTATGATTTTGTTCCACTGACCCAACAACCTTGTCCACTGAGCTCCTAGCCACCCCTACCCTTGTTCTGTTCTTTACCAGCCTCGCCCAAGCTTTCTAGAGCACACTGGCATTGCGTCAAACACCTGCCGTGCGCGCACTGAGCCGACACGCCGCTCTGCCGCCCTCGTCGCGTCCCATCTCTGGCCCCTGCTCGCCTGCCGAACCACGCCAGGCACTCGCCCTCTCTCCAGTACCCTCCAAGCCCTCCCTGGCACCCTGCAGCGCCACCTTGGCAGCACGCCGGCATCGGCAGCGGGTTCCACTGCGGACGGCGCCGCCCAAACCGCCAGCGCACGCTAGCTGCCCCAGAGCACAGGCCGTGCTTATCCTCCCGCTCGTCGGCACGCTTTCGTCGCCGCCACGATGCCCTGCAACTACAGAAAAGTGGTCGCCGGTGATCTTATCCTCGGCCACCGCGGGAGCCAGCCTCGAGCGCCTATTTAAAGGGACCCCGAGCTCAACCGAACACTCAAGCAACCCCAGACCACCCCCATAGCCCTCCCACAGCCAGCAATCGACGGGAAAGCTCTTTCTTCCCCGCCTCCGGCAAGTTCGGTCGCCGCCACAATCCAGTGTCGTTCGTCGCAACCGGAGCTTCCCCCGCCAATCCAACGCCACCACAAACTCCCCCGTAGTCGTGCGGAGCTTCCTAGCGCCTCCGCTTCGGCCAAGGATCACCGGAGCCCAGATATCACTTCACCACCGTAGCCCCCTCCGTCGCGGAGCTCGCCGCCGGTGACCTCCTTCGTCCCCACCTGCCTAACGCCCACCGAGAGGACCGCCTCGGTCTGGCCAACCCATCCCTGCCCTCAGATGCCCTCGAGGAGCCGCCGTTCGCCGCCGGCGATCGCCGGAGCCCCGCCACCGTTCGGGCACAGAGAAAGGAGGGAGAGGGAAAACGGTCAAACCTGACCAGTGGGCCCCTTGGACCCACTGTCAATGACCCATGCGGCCGCTCTCTCTGTTTAAGTGAAAGCGCAAAGCTCCGGAGTACGTCACCTCTGCTTTGAAAACGTATTCTTCCCCGCAGCGTTTTCTTTTTCTGATTTTATTAAAACAGAAGTTTGACTAATCTTTGACTGGCTATAACTTTTAAAATAGAACCCCAAATGAATTGATTCTTTTTCCTACCTCTCTCAATTTTCATCTAGTTTATTTTAAGATTTATTTCAAAAATATTGGAGACAACTTTTTGTACTGTGTTTGAAATGTTTGTTATTTGGATATTTTGCAAAATAGGATTTTTGGAGGAAAGGGAAAGCTTTCAAAAAGTGCATCCCTTGCATACTCTTGAAGGCAAGCATTTCTGAACTCTGGCATAATATTTTGTTGTGGTGCGATCACAACACCTTTTGACTTGGTAAATGCGTTGGCTTTATGTATCGATTTAGTCTCGTGCCTGAGTGCACTTTGGAGTTGTGTTGTGGTCAGCAATGGATACATTAGTGATTTAGATCATCCTCGTGAGCTCCTCATGCATACCGTTAGGAAGCCGGCAAAGTCGTGGTCTTGGGTAGACACGAGCTTGTCCCTAGTCCCTCGTCGAGACGAGTATGTCTGGCATGGCATGGTGAGGGTTGAGGAGTGGTGATTTATTTCATAAATGGTAATATTGTTGGAAGATACTTGGACCACCTGAGTCGGTTGTAGACCGAGTCTTGTTCAATAGCTCCCTTTTTTTTGGTACCACCACTTGTCCCGGCAGTGGACAGGGTATGGTTCAGTAGGTTATCAACCCCTTTCCAAAGCACACACCGTACAGAGAGGCCATGATGGAAGATACCGGGTGCATCCGGTAGGCAGGCCACCTGGTCCGGGGGCATGGGTGTTTCCGGTTGGGACCGAGAGGGGGGCACCCCCTTAGAGCGTGCGAATAGAAATTTGATCCCATGCTACGTCGAGGTTGTAGCCTCCCCACTTAGAGTTTTGCTTGGCAGGTGTCGTGGGTGATTCCAGACACCGGTGAGTTAAGCTGGTGTGTGCAGGTCAGGCGTGTTTTCAATTAAAAGACCGTAGACGGAATTAGTCCCGATGGACTAAGTAAACCCGTAACTCGTGGGAAAATGGTACTCCCTCTGCAGAGGATATATCCTGTTGGACAGTCATGTTCTTGAGTAAAGACCACAGTCTGAGTTAAATCTAGTAACGGTTTTCGGATGGAGGACGATTTAGCTAGAACTCAGTAACGGTATTCGGATGGAGGACGATTTAGCTAGATCTCACTGACGGTTTTTCGGATGGAGATACGGCTTGAATTAAATTATCGGTTTTCGGATGGAGAAACGACTGAACTAAATATTGTTTATGATTATGGCACATATGAATTATTTCTGGACTAACCATTTATATTATGTATTCTTTTTTAGTATCCCTGGGATGGTTCTACCTCCTGGATACTCACTGTGATTATTCTCTTATAAGCCCTTTCTGTGGTGTCGCTCAGACGCCCGACTGCGGCATGCTTGTTGTTCATTTAACTTTTATAAGCCCTTTATGTGGTGTCGCCACGACGCCCGACCGCGGCATTATTATTCTTGCAGTTTCCTCTCGAGGAGTCATTCAGACCCTCGTTTGGCACCAGTATTACTATTCTTGCAGTTTCCTCTCGAGGAGTCATTCAGACCCTCGTTTGGCACCCCAGTGTTTTACTTTGGATTATTTTAACCACATATGTGCATCATGGGTTTTTGTATATTTCGTGACAGACGTTGGGATCAAAATTCTTTCGGAGCATGTTTGTCCTTATTATATTATACCCGTGTCCCTAATGTTTGCGAGTACATTCAAACGTACTCACCGGCTTGTCCCTGGCTATTGTCTTGGCCAGATTCCTTGCGTGGAGATAAGCATCGCGGTGGCAACCTCGGAACCTACATGTTGACTTTTGCAGCCTCGCGAAGATAGGAGTTATCCTGGTCAGCTGTTCTTGTGGGAAATGGAGTCCCATAGACGCAGATGTTTCCAACCGCTTCCGCCCTCAGCCATAAGAAACCAAGTGTTGTACTCCTAGGCCTAAATGGTCTTGTACTACATATTTTTTTGTACTTGCTTGGAATTCTTGTATCAAGTTGGTACCTCATCAGCTAACAGTAATCCTGGGGCTGGTGAGCACACAGGCCGCCTTTCTGGGAATTTATATCCCGAAAATCCGGTCGTGACAGACTTGGTATCAGAGCCAGGCTGACCATTGGCTAATCCTATCTTAGCCAGGTCAATAAACCTAGGCTAACCAAACCACCAGACCTCAGCCTAACCTCGGTCAAGCTTCCCGCGTAAGGCAGCTCCACAATGACCCGACGCCTTTCGGCGGACGGTGCCCAACCTATCAGCCTAGCCCGTTGATCACGCGCCAGTGACCGACACCCAACCCGTCTCTATCGCAAGCGTGCGGAGGAAGACTCCGTCCCCTATCCCTATAAAAAGGGCACACTAGCCCCAACACAGCACAGCACAGCCTCCTTCCCCCAAAACCAAGCCACGATGCCCGGTCCCATTGTTCACAATGAGACCACAGCAACCAACCTGGGAGGTTTTGTGACCGTGCTCGCAAACCTCACCCGCCGTGCCTATGCGTTAGAGGAGCCTCCTGAATATGTTGTGTACCAGGGACCCATGTACGGTGAGAGCCGTCAGTACTGGGCCACTGTGCACATCTACGGTAGGGGTCTGTCGCCAGAACGCCCCTACAGGTTCACTGCAAGGACAACTTCCTTTGAGCCACAAGCCATCCAACTGGCAGCCCGAGAAGCTATAGTTCAGCTCCGGCACTTGTCGCCCAGAGTTGACTGTCGCTCTTTCTACTACTACCCCAGTCGTGACGGGTATGGTAGGCCGCCCCCGGTTGCCAACGGAGACCACGAGACAGACCCTGCGCTGTTACATCTGGTGCGCTATGTAAGCGCACTAGAGCAACTGTTCGATCAGGTCACCCTTGATCTGATCGCAGCTCATGGAGAACTGGTTCGCCGAGTCCCGGCCAGAAGAGACGCGGAGCCCGACACCGACAACCCAGTCGTGCTGTTCGGACACCCGATCGATCCCTTGAGGGCTGCGCCAGCCCTCAACCAGAGTGCTTTGGTGACCCCAGAAGCGCTTCGTCGCCTTTTGGGAACCCATTCCAACGGGATTATGGCCAACAACCCCCGCGATGGTCATCACCACTACCCCGACTCTGCAGCTCCTCAACCTCAACCAGCAGATCCCGACGGTGAGAACCGTGGAGAAGCATCGGCGTCCGCAAGGCCAGCCCACTGAGACATTAACGTAGTGGACTAAGTCGCTCGAGTTGTATCGAGCCTTGGTTTTCCTACGCTTTGTAATGGTGTGGTCTTGTATCGCTTCTGTTGCATGCTGTCTTCTTGAGTGCCCCTGCTTAGGAGTGGCAGCCATGCGTATGTACGTTAGCGTACAGTTGCATATTTTTCGGGCGCAGCTACCAAGACCAACCCCGACGGCACCCATAGATGCGTCACTTTTAGGTGATATGTATACCTGTGGCTTTGACCCAAGTACAGGATCGACAACCAGTCACCTTTTCCCCAGTGATTAATCCCAGCCCCGGTGCTATATATAGGCCACTTCGTGACCTTGCCGAGTACCCCTCACCTTGTGCTCTTCTCGACCTTTCCTTTGCCATGCCGACCCCCAGTATTTATCTGAGAACCCCAGACGCTACCCCGGGTAGCTTTGTCAAAATATTGTGGGACATTACCTGCAGTACTATGAGTGCCACCCGTCCACCCCAGTACGAGTTGCTCAAATCGAGGATCACTCCATCCACCTCGAAATATTGGGCAGTGGTGCACATCCCTCCTGCCTACCCAAACCAAGACCCAACGGAAGTCTCCTTCGTGGGGAAATCCATGCCGACTCCGCATATGGCTATAGAAGCTGCTGCGTACGAGGCGCTCACCCGTCTTCGATTCGCAGTACCCTATGCCAGCGAACAAGGATACTATTATTTTCCGAGTCGTGCAGCACCCGAAGAAGTTGCATCTTTTCCCGGTGGGCACATTGAGAGAGATCCAGTACTGGCCAACCTCGCGCAGTACGTTATTGCCCAGGAGCGTTTAACGCAGCGAGTAATGGGTTATCTCCAGAGCCTCGCTGATTTAAATCCTCGGATCGCTATTGGCAGACCCCTGAGGCCTGACCAAGAAGGGCGCATTCATCAGCTAGTCAACCCGCTTCCCCCGATAGAAGAGGAGTGTGCCCCAGTGCCAGAGGCATTTTCTCAGGACCCTGTCTTTTTGCCGTTTTCCTTGTAAACGCCTCCGATGTATTTATTGTCCCAGTACTTGTATTTATGTGTTGCAGCATGTTCGTAAAAAAATTTGTGCGACGGATCCGATTTTCTTTAGTTCTTGTTTTTGTGAGCAGTGTTACTGCTGTTAGTTTTGTTTTAATTATTTCTTTTTCTCTCGCAGCATGTTTTTGAGGAGATTTCTTTCCCCGAGATATTGCTGCATATATTTTCTTTTCTCGACACAGATTTTTATTCGCGCAGCATCGGAACAGCAAACTCTCAGCAGCCACCACTCGACCTCGAGCACTATTACAAATCCTTGAGCACATTTTTACACCTGTGTGACCACACTCGAGGGCACCACGGTCTCAGTAAGAGAGATTTGTGAGTGTTCATTCGAGCACGAGCTGCCCCAGCACACCGATAGCAGTCAGCCCCGAGGCCGCACCTAATCCACGTGATCGCCGCCACCGCGAAGAGCCAACACTCGAGCGGCAGCATCACGACGATCATCCAGGATCATCGCGCACAGGAGCACGGAGAACCCCAGCAGCACCGCCAAACCTCCACACACCAGGACCACATACCAGTCCGGCATTGCCTCCGCCATTAGAGCCTCGGCTCGAGCTCCTGCTAACAGCAATGGAGGAGAAGGAAGGAGAAGTAGAAGCGAGGCCAGGTGTGAGGAAGAAGAGAGGAGCACCGCGATCGTTTTATAGCCCGAGATCGGTGTACGGTGGACGAGGTCCACCAGCGCCACTCGTCGCTCGACCGCCGGTGTTCGGAGGCGAGTCCGCGAGCAGTGCCGACAGCGCCCTGGCCCACGAGGTAAGTGCACGCTGCACCGGCAGCTAGCACGCCGCGCAGTACCTCGGTACGGCCTCGATGCCCTACGAGCTAGGCATCACCGGTGGAGGAAGCGCGGGAGAACGCGCGAGAGAGAAGAGAGAGCCAGAGGTAGGGGAAGAGGCCGACAGTGGGCCCTGGGCCCACCTGTCAGCCAGAGAGAGCACTGTGCTCTCGGGTGCAACCAGCGTATTTTAGTAATTTAGAATTTATTCTAAATTACTGTTTCTGCGTATAAATATCTCGTTTTCCCTAACCGTGGATTTTTCCACACTACACCAGTGTATCACACTGTGGTTTTTTCACCACTTATTGCCCTCTCACTGTAGCCACTTCATTTTTGTGCAGTTGAATGTTTCCTTTTGATAAAAACAGTTTTTGTTCAAAACAGCTTTTAACAAATCTCGAGGACGAGATTTTTCTTAAGGGGGGTAGTGTTGTGACACCCCAAAATTTTGGCCTTGTTTTATTTATTAAAATGTTGCCAGGAAATAAACCTTTTCCATTTGTCAAAATTTACCCTTTTGTTATTGTGAATTTTTACTTCAAGTGGAAAAACCTTCAAAGAGTAGTATTGGACTTGTGTGCCCTCTTTATAAAATCAATCCGTTATCAGTGGATTTATTTGCATAATTATTTTTCATGAGCTTTATTCTTTTAAAATGATCTTTCATAAATTGGGAGCCCCTTTTTGCACTATAACCATTTGATAAATGCTTCTAAAAATTTCACCAAAATTTGGGGATGTCATGTGATGTTTCCACATCACTTTCATGCAAAAAGACCTCTTGGCCATTGGAGATTTTGAGCTCTACACCAACTTTTCCAATCTGGCCCAGTAGGCACTTTTGCACTACAACTCATTTAAATATTTGTTTAAAAATTCTTCCAAGTGTTTGGAGATGTCAGTGGGTGCATACAATTCATCTTCGAGCAAAAACCCAGTGATGTTCCTTGAAAAATTTGATTGGATCAACCTCTTTTGCATTCTGGTCCAATTTGGTGATTTGTACTGCAACCCCCTTTTTATTTTGCTCTAGTACTTTTGAGCTCTTTCCTACCTATAGTCCTCTCTACCAAACTCTTAAGTCCAGGAGATTGGGCCCATTGGCATATTTTTGGTGCATGCAATGTCAGCCTTTAGTTTCTGCCCAAAACTGGTTTTCTCAAATTCTTGCACTATCAACTTTCTGTTTTTGCCAAACTAATCTTACCACCATCTCCTGCATCTAAAAAGACATTGATCTGGAGATTTTGGCCACTCCCAAGAGTTGCCTAAGTGCATCTGGCATTCTGTCGAACACCTGGTGTGCACAGTCTGTTTTGGCATGAGTCCTTTGTTTACACTGTGATTTTGTTCCACTGACCCAACAACCTTGTCCACTGAGCTCCTTGCCACCCCTAGCCTTGTTCTGTTCTTTACCAGCCTCGCCCAAGCTCTCTAGAGCACACTGGCATTGCGTCAAACACCTGCCGTGCGTGCTCTGGGCGCGCCCAGAGCGCACGTTTTGCACGCGCGCGCACTGAGCCGACACGCCGCTCTGCCGCCCTCGTCGCGTCCCATCTCTGGCCCCTGCTCGCCTGCCGAACCACGCCAGGCACTCGCCCTCTCTCCAGTACCCTCCAAGCCCTCCCTGGCACCCTGCAGCGCCGCCTTGGCAGCACGTCGGCGTCGGCAGCGGGTTCCGTCGCGGACGGCGCCGCCCAAACTGCCAGCGCACGCCAGCTGCCCCAGAGCACAGGCCGTGCTTATCCTCCCCCGCTCTTCGGCACGCTTTCGTCGCCGCCACGATGCCCTGCAACTACAGAAAAGTGGTCGCCGGTGATCTTATCCTCGGCAACCGCGGGACCCAGCCTCGAGCGCCTATTTAAAGGGACCCCGAGCTCAACCGAACACTCAAGCAACCCCAGACCACCCCCATAATCGACGGGAAAGCTCTTTCTTCCCCGCCTCCGGCAAGTTCGGTCACCGCCACAATCCAGTGCCGTTCGTCGCAACCGGAGCTTCCCCCGCCAATCCAACGCCACCACGAACTCCCCCGTAGTCGTGCTGAGCTTCCTAGCGCCTCCGCTTCGGCCAAGGATCACCGGAGCCCAGATATCACTTCACCACCATAGCCCCCTCCGCCGCGGAGCTCGCCGCCGGTGACCTCCTCCGTCCCCACCCGCCAAACGCCCATCGAGAGGACCGCCTCGGTCTGGCCAACCCATCCCTGCCCTCAGATGCCCTTGAGGAGCCGCCGTTTGCCGCCGGCGATCGCCGGAGCCCCGCCACCGTTCGGGCACAGAGAAAGGAGGGAGAGGGAAAACGGTCAAACCTGACCAGTGGGCCCCTTGGACCCACTGTCAGTGACCCACGCGGCCGCTCTCTCCGTTTAAGTGAAAGCGCAAAGCTCCGGAGTACGTCACCTCTACTTTGAAAACGTATTTTTCCCCGCAGCGTTTTCCTTTTTCTGATTTTATTAAAACAGAAGTTTGACTAATCTTTGACTGGCTATAACTTTTAAAATAGAACCCCAAATGAGTTGATTCTTTTTCCTACCTCTCTCGAATTTCATCTAGTTTATTTTAAGATTTATTTCAAAAAGATTGGAGACAACTTTTTGTACTGTGTTTGAAATATTTGTTATTTGGATATTTTGCAAAATAGGATTTTTGGAGGAAAGGGAAAGCTTTCAAAAAGTGCATCCCTTGCATACTCTTGAAGGCAAGCGTTTCTGAACTCTGGCATAATATTTTGTTGTGGTGCGATCACAACACCTTTTGACTTGGTAAATGCGTTGGCTTTATGTATCGATTTAGTCTCGTGCCTGAGTGCACTTTGGAGTTGTGTTGTGGTCAGCAATGGATACATTAGTGATTTGGATCATCCTCGTGAGCTCCTCATGCATACCGGTAGGAAGCCGGCAAAGTCGTGGTCTTGGGTAGACACGAGCTTGTCCCTAGTCCTCGTCGAGACGAGTATGTCCGGCATGGCATGGTGAGGCTTGAGGAGTGGTGATTTATTTCATAAATGGTAATATTGTTGGAAGATACTTGGACCACCTGAGTCGGTTGTAGACCGAGTCTTGTTCAATAGCTCCCTTTTTTTGTACCACCACTTGTCCCGGCAGTGGACAGGGTATGGTTCTGTAGGTTGTCAACCCCTTTCCAAAGCACACACCGTACAGAGAGGCCATGGTGGAAGATACCGGGTGCATCCGATAGGCAGGCCACCTGGTCCGGGGGCATGGGTGTTTCCGGTTGGTACCGAGAGGGGGGGCACCCCCTTAGAGCGCGCGAATAGAAATTTGATCCCATGCTACGTCGAGGTTGTAGCCTCCCCACTTAGAGTTTTGCTTGGCAGGTGTCGTGGGTGATTCCAGACACCGGTGAGTTAAGCTGGTGTGTGCAGGTCAGGCGTGTTTTCAATTAAAAGACCGTAGACGGAATTAGTCCCGATGGACTAAGTAAACCCGTCACTCGTGGGAAAATGGTACTCCCTCTGCAGAGGATATATCCTGTTCGACAGTCATGTTCTTGAGTAAAGACCACAGTCTGAGTTAAATCTAGTAACGGTTTTCGGATGGAGAACGAATTAGCTAGAACTCAGTAACGGTATTCGGATGGAGGACGATTTAGCTAGATCTCACTGACGGTTTTTCGGATGGAGATACGGCTTGAATTAAATTATCGGTTTTCGGATGGAGAAACGACTGAAATAAATATTGTTTATGATTATGGCACATATGAATTATTTCTAGACTAACCATTTATATTATGTATTCTTTTTGAGTATCCCTGGGATGGTTCTACCTCCTGGATACTCACTGTGATTATTCTCTTATAAGCCCTTTCTGTGGTGTCGCTCAGACGCCTGACTATGGCATGCTTGTTGTTCATTTAACTTTTATAAGCCCTTTATGTGGTGTCGCCACGACGCCCGACTGCGGCATTATTATTCTTGCAGTTTCCTCTCGAGGAGTCATTCAGACCCTCGTTTGGCACCAGTATTATATTCTTGCAGTTTCCTCTCGAGGAGTCATTCAGACCCTCGTTTGGCACCCCAGTGTTTTACTTTGGATTATTTTAACCACATATGTGCATCATGGGTTTTTGTATATTTCGTGACAGACGTTGGGATCAAAATTCTTTCGGAGCATGTTTGTCCCTTATTATATTATACCCGTGTCCCTAATGTTTGCGAGTACATTCAAACGTACTCACCGGCTTGTCCCTGGCTATTGTCTTGGCCATATTCCTTGCGTGGAGATAAGCATCACGGTGGCAACCTCGGAACCTACATGTTGACTTTTGCAGCCTCGCGAAGATAGGAGTTATCCTGGTCAGCTGTTCTTGTGGGAAATGGAGTCCCATAGACGCAGATGTTTCCAACCGCTTCCGCCCTCAGCCATAAGAAACCAAGTGTTGTACTCCTAGGCCTAAATGGTCTTGTACTACATATTTTTTTTGTACTTGCTTGGAATTCTTGTATCAAGTTGGTACCTCATCAGCTAACAGTAATCCTGGGGCTGGTGAGCACACAGGCCGCCTTTCTGGGAATTTATATCCCGAAAATCCGGTCATGACACAAAGTCTTCCTCGGAACCTTAGCGAACCTTGCTGATCCGTAGTGAAATCCGATGCTTGCCCTTGGTGCAGCTCCTGAACATATATCCGTAACACCTTATCATCCGCTTGAGCTCTGCGGATTTCTTCTTCGAGAGTAGGAGCAACTTCCAATATATTGGTAAGACGGGCGTCGGTGATTACCAAATTTAGCTGCATGAGTTCTTCATAGAGCTCTGGAGGCAAGGAATCCATTAGGGCATTGAGGTCGGCTGGTTTGCGACTGAGGGCATCAGCCACCACATTAGCTTTGCACGGGCCATAATTTATTCCGAGGTCATAGTCCTTAAACAACTCGAGCCATCTTCGCTGTCGAAGGTTCAAGTCGGGCTGAGTGAATATATACTTGAGACTTTTATGGTCGGTGAATATCTGGCACTTCTTTCCAATCAGATAATGTCTCCAGATTTTCAAAGCATGCACCACTGAGGCCAATTCCAAATCATGAGTAGGATAGTTTCCTTCATGTTGTCGCAGTTGGCGAGATGCATAGGCCACCACTTTGCCATCTTGCATGAGTACACACCCCAGTCCTTTTCTGGAGGCGTTGCAGTAAACATCAAACTGCGGTAGATATCTGGAAGAGTTAATACGGGTGTCAATGTCAGTCTGGTTTTTAACTCATTGAAGCTCCGTTCGCAGTCTTCAGTCCATACGAACTTCTTGTCCTTCTTGAGGAGCTAAGTCATTGGCTTGGCGATCTTGGAAAATCCTTCGATAAAACGGCGATAATATCCGGCCAGTCCAAGGAAACTCCGGATTTCTGAGATGGTGGTGGGTGCGGACCAATCAAGTACATCTTTTACCTTGCTTGGGTCCATCGAGAGGATATGTCCAAGGAATCCCACTTGCTGGAGCCAAAACTCACATTTGCTGAATTTGGCATACAGTTGATGATCGCGAAGCCGTTGCAGAACTGCACGAAGATGTTCCTTATGTTCGTCCTTGCTTTTGGAGTAAATGAGGATGTCATCAATGAACACCACCACAAACTTGTCCAAGAAGTCCATAAACACCTTGTTCATCATATGCATAAAGAATGCAGGAGCGTTGGTGAGGCCGAAGGACATAACAGTGTATTCGTAAAGACCGTACCGAGTGGTGAACGCGGTCTTAGGAATATCTTCCTTCTTAATCTTGAGTTGATGATATCCCATCCTCAAATCAATCTTTGAGAATACTTTGGCCCCACTGAGTTGATCAAACAGGTCGTCAATCCTCGGCAGTGGATACTTGTTTTTAATGGTGACGTCATTTAGCTATCGGTAGTCTACACACATTCGTAGACTGCCATCCTTTTTGTCCACGAAGATTGCTGGTGATCCCCATGGGGAAGAGCTTGGACGAATGTATCCTTTTTGCAGCATCTCATCCAGTTGTTTCTTCAATTCCACCAATTCTTAGGAGGGCATCCAATAATATTTCTTATGTATCGGGGTGGTTCCAGGCACTAGGTCAATAGCGAACTCCAATTCCCGGTCTGGTGGCATGCCAGGCAATTCTTCAGGAAATACATTTGGATACTCAATGACCACTGGGATTAATTCCACCTCTTCTGTCACGGCTGCGAAAACCATATCCTTCATGGGGATGCGCTTGCGGGCATAAAAACTGGTAGTGCGACCTTCCATATTTTTCACGGTAACTTCTCTGGTCGCACAGCTGATGCAGACTTGGTATTGGGTTAACCAATTCATGCCCAGAATGACATCCAATTTGTTGGAATCGATGATTATCAACGATGTTGGAAACTTGACGCCCTTGTTGTCAATCTCCAAATTTCGGCAGACGAGATTGCTTCTCAGGAGGGATCCGGGGATTGTACCAGCATGTGTTTTCCCAAAATTGAGTAAGAAAAAATATTTTGGGAAGCAAAACTCCGCGAAATGAAAGAGTGGGAAGCCCCAGAGTCAAATAAAATTACGGCGGGTATGTCGTTAATGAGAAGCATACCAATGATGACTTCTGGGTCCTCTTGGGCTTCGTCTGCGGAGATGTGATGAACTTGCCCTTGGATTATATCGGGGGCGGAATACTGCTCCATGTAGTTGACTTGCGGCTGAAATGGAGCGACGTGCTTGGTGTTCTTGGGACACTGTCGGGCGTAGTGTCCGGTTTGACCACAGCTAAAGCACGAATTGTTGCGCTGGCAATCGTCGCGCATTGGGCTGGTCACGACATTCTTGACTTGTGTAGTACTCTTGTTGACGTTCTGCTGCCAATTGGGTTTGTACTCCACCTGAGTCTGTTGCCATGTACGAGCCTTTTGCACTGGTTGCATATCCTTCTTGGGCTCGAATTTGCACTTGTGGTCATTAGCAGCTAGCTTGTTGTCGTGCAGGAGCTTGTATTCCCTCTCGACGATGAGGGCCTTGCTCACCAGAGTCAGGAAGTCCGGGAAATCAAACAACTAAGAGTGCACCGGAGATGTTGATGTAGGCCTCCAAGGAATCGGTCGATCTTCCGCTCTTCTGTGGCCACATCATGGAGAGAATAACGGGCCAGATGGTTGAATTTATTCAGATACTCGGTGGCGGTCATGCTGCCTTGAGTGAGAGCGAGAAATTTGTGTTTCTTGATCTTCATGACTCCGGTGGGAATATGATATTTGTGGAAATGATCCTTGAATTTTGTCCAAGTAATTTCCTCGTCGGCAGGCCATATTGCTTTGGCATTATCCCACCATATAGCGGCAGCTCCTTTGAGATAATGCGTTGCGAAGGGAACCTTGTCTCCGTTGTCTGTGCGAGCAATTTCCAGTTTTCTTTCAATAGTCCTTAGCCAGTCGTCAGCGTCCAAAGGATCAGTAGCATGGCTAAAACTGGGAGGCTTGGTTCGCTGAAAATCTGATAGCTTGGAATGATGGCCATTCTGGTTTCCATTCTGCCCAACCATAACTTGTACACTTTTCAGTATTTCCGGCAGATCGTTGCTCCTTCTTTCTTCAAACATTCGCCGGATTTGCTCGGTGGAAGGCGGTTGTGGCGGTGGAGGCGGAGGTGGCTGGTATGGTTCAGGGGAATGTTCTGCCTGTCTTGCGGAATGACAGACAGGGACATCCTCACCAGCTTGACTGCTGCTGCCTCCGCGCGGCATCCTATTTTTTGTTTTCCCAATACATAGCAATCATGATGAGAAAATTCCAAAATTGGGGAAAAACCAATGACAAATCCCGAAAGAAAGTAGTGAATAAAACCAAGTCGAAAAAGAGTCCAACATAATTATACATAGTCCCAACATGAAAATAAACATCGCAATGGGTCTACTACCCTCGTACATGAAACTACGCATCATGACAAGTGCGATTACAGCCATACATCATGCTCATGACTACCCCGATACTCTAACGATCTACTGCTCGGATGGTGCTGCTGCAGGCTCGTCTCCTGAGCCGGACCCAGATCCTAAACTGATAGAGTAGAGACCTCTGGGGGAAGAGAGGTGCGCTGGCGCAGCCTTGAGGGCTCTCCCTCAGGGGCAGGCGGGGGATGGGATCTAAGCATAGGAGCGACAGGAGTAGCGACAAAAGAAGACCATGCAGCAGGAGCGCTGCGAGGGTTCACTGTCAAAGGGTTAACGGTACCCTGCGAGGTCGTCGTAGGAACGGAGGTGGGAGGAGCAGAAGTGTAGATGACAGCGGGAAGAGGGTTCCTTATACGAGCAGCAGCGAGAGTGGCGCGAGCGCATGAGAGCTCCCGAGCTAACTCATAGTTAAGGAGATAGCTAGCGGTGATGTAGTGTGCAAGGTGGCTAGTGGGACGATCGCACGCCGGATTAATCAAAGGAAAGCGGATACGCTCATTCTCGTGCAGAGATGGGTAGAAGAAAAGTCCAGGGTGGGTGTGCATGCGAACCTCATTGTAGCGCAAGTCTACAAGAGCCTCGATAGCAGCAAACTGAACCGCCTGAGATGGCGTAGAAGCAAGACCACCCTTAGACGAACGAGTGTAAGCGCAGGATGGGGAACTGTGGTGTAGAGTGACCTCAGCATAATACTCATACATTGCAACAGCCAGATGCTCGCGATACACCCGATACTCTGGATCAGCACCCTCTGGATAGAGTCGTCGCCACACGTTCTAAAGCAGGTGCGGGGATGTGCACGGAGCTAGCTTAGGATGGTACAAGATCGGTACTGGTGCCATCTACACTCACAAACCATACGGTTAGTAATAACAACAATAAGTTATGCATGCAATGCAACAACCAATTCCTATGTCTACCGGCACTCAAACGAAACTATCTACCGTTTTACTAACGCAACTACCAGTCTAGCGTGTCCTACAATCAGCGCGGCTCTGATACCAAGCGTTGTGGCACCCCGGCTCAGAGCAACCGGTTTACCCTGCATTGCCAGCCCAGAGATCGAGTCTTCTGGCAATACACAACAACATGGTACAGAAATAACCGCTTTATTGATACTAGCATGGTACAAAGGTCTAATATTACATCTAGATTCGAGGCCAAGCGGCACACACGGTGCTGCTGGACAGTATGTACATTATTTAATGAACATGGTTGGGGCCTCGATCACACGAAACTACGCGGCAGTGGAAGAACGACGTCGCGGAATTCCATGGCACAGGGACACCGACGTGGACACGGCCTAGACACGAGATGCGCTCCGATGCGAATCAACTTGCCTGAAAGCTGGCATGACACGCCAGGTCAGTACATTGAATGTACTTGCAAGCTCACAACAAACATAAGCACGATGACAGACAATATCATGATAATTAATCAAGTTAAATTAATGCAAGAAATTACTACAAATGAAAAGCTATGCAAAGCAACCAAACAGCGCACCGAGTCACACGGACTAGCTTACCAGACGGTTACCTCGTAACCAAACGGTGACCACACCGGGGTCACACCTGCAACCAATCACTCATGAACACCTCGAGTGTTCAAGGTTCACCACGAAACAATGCATCACGACAATTACTAGTTTGCAAGATTAATTATAAAAGTTGATCCATGGTGTGACTTACTCCCGAGTCTTGCCCATAACCGAGGGCGCGGCTATCGATAGATTAAATACACTCTGCAGAGGTAGCGCACCTTACCCACACTACAGAATACCTGGCCTCGTACCCCCATTCGGGTGGACCAAAGTATGCCGACGAAACCCTCCCTTTGTCATGCACTCTCCCCGGCCACTCCGACCGTCTCCCTCTCAGGGCTAGGTCTTGGGTGGCCCCGTGTCTACCAAAGACACCAACAGCCACCGTCATGGCAAAACGGTCCCAAACAGGGACAAGGTACCATAAAAACAAAACGAGCACACAAGGTTATGTCTGCCTACTGGGCCAGGGTATGCACGCCCATAACCTTTCCTCGCGGGAGGCACCGGTGAGAGCCACGACAAAGGACCGAATCAAGAACTTCCCATTAGGTAAACGTGGCCGCACTGAATTAAAAACCCAATTCAGTGGCACCATGATGTGATCAACATCATATTCAGGTTGAACTTAATCAAGTAATAACTTTCAGAAAAACTTTTTAGTACTACTCATGGCATCATACCGGAAATCATGCAACTACTCGTCACACAGAGCAAGCAACTCTTAAGCACGGATCAAAACAAGCAACATAACTATCTTGCAATACTCAGATCAGAAACTTCTCTGGTTATAACTCATTTTTATCTGCAAACAACATTTTTATTAGTTCACCATTTAGTTGGAAACTATTACTAGCAAAAATAGCTACCATAACTTTCCATAACAAAATATCTAGTGCAAAATCTTACTCTACTTAGCCAAACAATTCTATGAACTCAACCAGAAGCTAAAACAAGCATATCAAGCATCATAAAACAACTAGCAATCAACCATATTAATTTATCAAATTTTAAATGCAAATAAAGACTCATATTCAAGTAGAAAATCATAGATATTGAAATAACACCATCCAAATGATGTTGTGGCTTGCCTTAGTGCAGAGGAGGGTCACACTCCTCCTGGTTAGCTTCAAGGCAAGATCCTCCTTCTGGAAATATTTTAAAACCACAAGAATAAATGTCAAAACACATTCTGAAAATCACCAGAAATTCTAGACAGCAAGGAAAAATCCACCTTTTGGTGTGCTGCTAGAGCTTTCTGTAACAAAGACAATGCAAAAAGAATCAATTCATTTGGACTTATGGTTTAGAAATGGTGGCTGGTCAAAGTTTAGTCAAATTTCTGAATTAAATTTGAATAAATAGAAAATCCGGGGGGTGACGTCGAAGGCGTAAAGCGGGAGTGCGCCTCCACTCGTACCGCTTCGGGAGTGGTGAGGCTGACATTGGGCCCCACCAGTCAGGAGAGAGAAGGGGATCGAGATCAGAGGGGAGGCGGTGCTTCGCCGGAGCTCATGCCGGCGACGAGGGGGTTTGGGCTAGGCTAGAGGGATAGGTCGGAAGCAGGGCTCGCGGTGCACCTGCCCATACCCGTGGCTTGGCGAAAGGTGGACGGAGCTGGTCGCAGTCGAGCTCGCAAGCTTCGGTGGCGGACGGGGTTCGCCGGAGAGGTGGAAGACGGTGGCTAGAGGTAGCTCCGAGGGCTTGGCGGGGTCCAGGCAGCTCCAGCAGACCACCCAGGCCCTGCCCAAGCAGCTGCTTGAGCTCGAGAGGCCCTGGAGAGTGGCAGCTGGTCTGCAGGGATCGCCGGAGTCCTCGGGTCGGGGCGACGGCCAGAGGCCTGCCCGACCGGGCTTCTCCTCGTCGACGTGTTCATGGAGGTGGTGTGGAGTGGTGCGTGGCTAGCAAGGGAGGCGGGGTGGCTTTATATAGCCGGAGCAGAGGGGGGACGTGTCACTGTCGGAGCACTCTGGACACGCGACGAATGTCGACGAGAGGCTCCAACGCGAGGGGACAGGGTGCAGCGTCAACGCCGGCGCTTGCCCACGCTCGCGGACGAGCACATGAGGCGGTTTGAGATGGGGACAAGCACACGCGCGCACTGTGCCGTTTTGGCCACGACTTGACTGGGCTTGCTGCGGCGGCTCCGGCGTCAGTGAGCGCCAGGGAGGGGTCATGGGTGATGGGTCTAGGGTTGTGGCACGTTGCGGCAGTCGGAGGCGAGCGCTTGCATGCACACGCGCGAAACAGAACGCAAAGCGCCAACTAGATCGCATCGAGACGCTACCAGGCGTTGTGTCCTCGCGCGGTCACCAAGCTGGCATGGCCAAAACGACGGCCAGGAGTGGCCAAACCTTGTCTATGAGCTCGACCCTGCAGTGCTACGTCTAGGAGAGGTGATGGATCATACCCAGGCCGACCAGACGCGACTCTACCAAGCTGGCAAGTTTCTGGTCAGAAACTTGGTCGCCAAGTTTGGCCACCTTCTAGAAGGCCATTAGGGATAATCTCCTAGGGTTTAGGGTTTCTTATGAAGGTCTTTAAGCTCAAGAAATCTCAAGGCCAAAAGCTCAAGAAAAAATGCACTTGCAGTACAAAGTGCATTTCTGGTCCAAAAGTGAAAAGATTTTCTACAGAAACAAAACACCACTTCAAGGTACTGTAATTAACTCATTCTTTATTTATATTGGTGTTAAACCTACTGTATTCCAACTTCTCTATGGTTTATAAACTATTTTACTAATCATAGATTCATCAAAATAAGCAAACAACACACGAAAAAAGAATCTGTCAAAAACAGAACAGTCTGTAATAATCTGTAACTAACGCAAACTTCTAGAACTCCAGAAATTCTTAAATAAATTTCTGGACGTGAGGAATTTATCTATTAATCATCTGCAAAACGAATCAACTAAATAGCACTCTCCAGTAAAAAGTTGAAGCTAATCTCGTGAGCGCTAAAGTTTCTGTTTTTTACAGCAAGATCGCAAAGACTTTCCCCAAGTCTTCCCAAAGGTTCTACTTGGCACAAACACTAATTAAAACACAAAAACAGATCTAAACAGAAGCTAGATGGATTATTTATTGAATAACAGCGAGGAAAAATATTGGGTTGTCTCCCAACAAGTGCTTTTCTTTAAAGCCTTTTAGCTAGGCATTGATAATTTTAATGATGCTCACATGAAACATAGAAATTGAAACACAAAGAGAGCATCATAAAGCATGTAAAAAAACACATCCAAGTCTAACATACTTCCTATGCATGATCATCTTATAGCCAAACAAATTACCATACCAAGCAAAAACTAGCATATGCAAGGAAGAGGAAAGAAACAATAGCAATCTCAACATAACGAGGGGTAATTTAGCAACATGAAAATTTCTACAACCATATTTTCCTCTCTCATAATAATTACATGTGGGATCATAAGAAAATTAAACAAAATAGCTATCACATAAAATATTTTCAACATGATCCACATTCATGCGAAGTTGACACTCTTCCAAAATAGTGGGATTATCATTAACTAAAGTCATGACCTCTCCAAACCCAGTTTTATCAAAAAATTCACAAGATTGAACATTGTCCAAATATGTGGGATCTAAAGTCGACACTCTTCCAAACCCACTTTCAATATTATTACAAAAATTATTATCAATCTCATATTCATCATGGGGCTTAAATAAATTTTCAAGATCATAAGAAGAATCACCCCAATCATGATCATTGCAACAAGTAGTTGACATAGCAAAACTAGCATCCCCAAGCTTAGGGTTTTGCATATTATAAGCACAATTGACATTAATAGAATTTATACTATCATCATTGCAATCATGCTTTTTATTCAAAGATCTATCATTAATCACTCCATAAAGTACTTCATCACAATTTTCAGATTCACGAATTTCAAGCAAAACTTCATAAAGATAATCTAGTGCACAAAACTCACTAGCAATTGGTTCATCATAATTGGATCTCTTAAAAAGTTTAGCAAGCGGATGAGGATCCATAGATCTTAGGTTCTCTGTTTAGCAATAAATAAACAACTATTCCAACCAAACAAGCAAACGAGCCAAGTAAGACATCAAAGCAAACGAAAAGACAAACAGAAGAAGGGTGAATAAAACGGCAAAGGTGAAGTGGGGGAGAGGAAAATGAGAGGCAAATGGCAAATAATGTAATGCGAGGGATAAGAGTTTGTGATGGGTACTTGGTATGTCTTGACTTGTGCGTAGACTCCCCGGCAACGGCGCCAGAAATCGTTCTTTCTAGCTCTTGAGCATGCGTTGGCTTTTCCCTTGAAGAGGAAAGGGTGATGCAACAAAGTAGCGTAAGTATTTCCCTCAGTTTTTGAGAACCAAGGTATTAATCCAGTAGGAGACCATGCTCGAGTCCCACACACCGACACAAACAAATAAGAACCTCACAACCAACGCGATAAAGGGGTTGTCAATCCCTTCACGGTCACTTACGAGAGTGAGATATGATAGAGATGATAAGATAATATTTTTGGTATTTTTATGATAAAGACTAAAAGTAAAGAAAGCAAAGTGAACAAAGATAGAAATAGCTTGTTGACTGAAGATTAATATGATGGAGAATAGACCCAGGGGCCATAGGTTTCACTAGTGGCTTCTCTCAAGATAGCATAAGTATTACGGTGGGTGAACAAATTACTGTCGAGCAATTGATAGAATTGAGCATAGTTATGAGATTATCTAGGTATTATCATGTATATAGGCATCACGTCCGTGACAAGTAGACCGACTCCTGCCTGCATCTACTACTATTAGTCCACACATCAACCGCTATCCAGCATGCATCTAGAGTATTAAGTTCATAAGAACAGAGTAACGCTTTGAGCAAGATGACATGATGTAGAGGGATAAACTCATGCAATATGAAATAAACCCCATCTTTTTATCCTCGATGGCAACAATACAATACATGTCGTTTCCCCTGCTGTCACTGGGATCGAGCACCGCAAGATTGAACCCAAAGCTAAGCACTTCTCCCATTGCAAGAAAGATCAATCTAGTAGGCCAAACCAAACTGATAATTCGAAGAGACTTGCAAAGATAACCAATCATACATAAAAGAATTCAAAGGAGATTCAAATATTGTTCATAGATAATCTTGATCATAATCCCACAATTCATCGGATCTCGACAAACACACCGCAAAAAGAAGAGTTACATCAAATAGATCTCCAAGAGAATCGAGGAGAACTTTGTATTGAGATCCAAAGAGAGAGAAGAAGCCATCTAGCTAATAACTATGGACCCGAAGGTCTGAGGTAAACTACTCACACATCATCGGAGAGGCTATGGTGTTGATGTAGAAGCCCTCCGTGATAATGCCCCCTCCGGTGGAGCGCCGGAAAAGGCCCCAAGATGGGATCTCATGGGTACAGAAGGTTGCGGCGGTGGAATTAGGGTTTTGGCTCCGTGTCTGATGGTTTGGGGGTACGTAGGTATATATAGGAGGAAGAACTAGGTCGGTGGAGCTACGAGGAGCCCACGAGGGTGGAGAGCGCGCCCAGGGGGGTAGGCGCGCCCCCCTGCCTCGTGGCCTCCTCGTTCATTTCTTGACGTTCACTCCAAATCCTCTGGATCACGTTTGTTCCAAAAATCACGTCCCCGAAGCTTTCATTCCGTTTGGACTCCGTTTGATATCCTTTTCCTTCGAAACACTGAAATAGGCAAAAAACAGCAATTTGGGCTGGGCATTAAGCGTCCAAAACAGAATATATAATAGCATGGAACAATAAAAAATTATAGATACGTTGGAGACGTATCAATGAAGAGTAGCCCGTGGAGGGCTGGTTGAACAGTAGTCGGTGGAGTCTGGATGAACAGGAGCCCGTGGATGAATAGTAGCTGGTGGAGGCAGGAGGAAGACGCCGCGGATGAACAGTCGCAGGTGGAGGCTGGAGGTGGTCGACGGTGGATGAACAGTAGCCCGTGGAGGCTGGAGAGAGGCAGTAGACGGTGGTGGATGAACAGTAGCCCGTGGAGTCCCGTTTTGCGGTATGCCACACCCCTCCCAATGAACAGGACCCCCGTTTCGACCGTAGGAGGTCGAAGAGAAGTCCGTTTCATCCGTTTTGCGTGATGCCACACCCCTCCCGATCAACAGGACCCCGTTTCGACCATAGGAGGTCGAAGAGAAGTCCGTTTCCTCTGTTTAGCGGTATGCCAGACCCCTCGCGGTGAACAGGATCCCATTTCGACCGTAGGCAGTCGAACAGAAGGACGTTTCCTCCGTTCTGCGGTACGCCAGACCTCGTTTCGGCTTTCCGTCCAAGCGGGTTGGCTCCCGATGAATATTGCGCATTCCGTTGCCTCCCGATGAACATGACGCAGTTTCTCCATTCCGACCCAGCCGGTTGGCTACCGATGAACAGTATGCCGTCGCTGTACGCGTTCGAGACCCCACCCATATGTACGTACGTAGCCGTATTTACTTTCTTGCAGCATGGTGGTACGTACATGTACACGATATAGAAGGGACTGTGTGACATGCTACGTTTGCGCCTCTACTACGACACGTGCCGCTCCTTACTCGGTCATGGTTCATCGCTGTAGAGAGACCGATCGACCAGTATGTATGTACATGTTCACGACCAGACAGACAACCCTACGTACGGTTCGACCGGGTGGGTCCCAGTTGTCAGGGAGGATAAGGAGGCACTTCCTTGTGTGCGAAGATATAGCTGGTGGGTCCCAACTGTTAGGGGAAGAATCATTTTTTTCGTAATATAGACTCACTTCCTTGCGTGCGAAGATGTAGCTAGTGGGTCTCAGCTGTCAGTGGTAGGAATAAGGAGGCACTTCCTTCCTTGCGAAGATATACCTGGTGGGTCCTAGCTTTCAGGGGGAGGAATAATTTTATTTTCGCGTAATAAGGAGGCAGTTGCATGCGTGCGTCCATGGACCTGGTGCGTCCCACTGTCAGCCTCTCCATATATAGTCCTCTTCCGAACACTCTCGTTTGTGGACCGTGGGGCATGCGCATGGTGGTGTTGAGTTCTTGGAGGGATCTCTCCCAAGGGTCGAGAAGTTTGTAATTTGCGGGAGGAGGAAATTCCCGTTCAGAAGGATCTGCGTCAGTTTCAGATTAGCCAGTCTGGATTGGCAATATACGAGATTTGAGAAGCTAGGGGTTGGCATACTGTGCGCCGCCGCCAACGCGGCTTGGCGAACCGAAGCCAGATCGATAAGGGAAGCCGAGTCTGACAAGTTCTACTACTGATTCAACCCGTACATGGAGATTGACCAGAAGCGACCCGCTGAGCCGCTGTTCCCGCACGTACTGTCTTCAAGTGCCGAGGAAGCCAAAGCTGCTATTAGGCGATTTTCAATTGATCTCTACAGCTACTACTCACGGCATATTACAAGGTTTCACTTCTGCTGCTGTGTCGCATCAAGCCATCAATCAACCGGATCAAGTATTGCAGGACTACTACTTTCTCACGTGAGGCTACTAGTAGTACTGGTGACAAAATTTCGTGTTTTGACCCTTTTCCCTAACAATTTCATGATCTGACCCTGGTTTGAAAATATTTTGGGATTTGACCCTTTTTCTTACCGCCGGGGCCTCTGGCGGTAGGGTTAGGCAGGCTACCGCCATAGCCCCTGGCGGTAGGGTACTTATCCACGTCAGCACGCGGAAACAGCCGCCGTCCCCCTCCGTCGCACCCTACCGCCAGGGAACCTAGCGGTAGGTTGTATAAACCTACCGCCAGCTCCCCTGGCGGTAGGGTCTGGGCAGTTATTTTGCCCCAAAGCCCCGCGCCCCTGCCCATCTCCCCGCCCCTTCCCCTCCCCCCGTCGGGCAGTTCCTCATTTTCTCCCCCAAGTCGCCCCTCTCTCCCTCTCTCATCTCCTCCACTGCCCCCCTCGGATCTTCATCGTTTCTTCACCATTTTTGCGGATCGAGATGGCCCCGGAGAGAGAAACGTAAGCTCCTCCAATCCCTCCAATTAGTTTTTGCAAACTTGCTTCCGATTCGACGCATTATTTTCTTCAAATCCCTCATATTTTTTAACTTAGATTGGATTTTTTTGTACCTAAGATTGTTTTAGCTTGATTGTAGTTGTAGTTCTTAGTTATTTAGTAAGTAGTGGTATTGAACATGAACTCTAATCAATAGTTCATATGTTAGTGTGAAGATGAACCCTAGTTCATAAAAAAAAATTGTTAAAAAAATTTATGATTGTAATGCATGTGGGAGGACTTGATAGTAGTTTTATGATGCATGTTGATATGATGATATGAAGATGTTGGAGGATTTTTTTCTATGATATGATGCATGTTGATATGATGCATATTGGAGTAAACAAAATATATATGATGCAAGTAGTGGATTTGGTTGGAGTAAGTATAATATGGTATGATTTTGCATTTGACACATCTTGATATATGTATTTTATTTATTTGATCCATATGTTTAGGTCTGGAACAATGGCGCAACCATCGCCCATTCATCTCCAACACGACCCGTCCGGCTTGCCACTTCCGTACGTGTACGAGACCTTCCCCGAGCTTCTGGTGCCGGTGACCGATTTTTCAGACGAGTTCCTACAGGAGACGAGGGCAGTGCAGTGGCACGAGAGGGCAGAATGGATCGCCGACGATGTGAAGTGTTGGTCGCAGAGTGTGAAGGAGTGGAAGAGAGTGATTGCAGAGATGGAGGGAGATCCAACTATCTGTCGTGAACGCCGGGAAGGGACCATTGAAGTTGCCAAGCAGCACTCCAACTGGGAGCTGCGCAATTTGGGCCGAAGGATCTACTTCGAGAGCACTGCGGAGGAGAGAGCTAGGATGCCACCCCCAAGTGCATCGGCGTTCGATATCATCAGCTGTGGAAGGGCGGAGGCGAAAACTCTAGCGGGCAAGGCAAGGTGGGAGTGCTTGAACGGTCGGATGCCGACCAGCGTTCCGCCTCCGCCTGAACCGGTGGATCCGCTGTCGTATCTGTCTCCACGGCCAGGCCTAACATACGAGGGGGGAGGTATATCCAACCTATAAACATGTCTGTTAGATATGCATCTATGTTTTAGTATGGGTTGTCAAACTATGGGACAAGTTTGCTATTTGCTATTTTGTACTTATGAATCTATGTGTAAACTCTTTGATATTTGTTATGTGGGACTTTTATTAATATGTGAGCTCATATTTTGCTATTCGTGAAACTATGTGAAACTTGTGACAAAACAAACAATCAATAAAATTAGTAAAAACCTAAACCCACGGGACCCACCGCCAGGGGACCTGGCGGTAGGATCAGACAACCTACCGCCAGCCACCATGGCAGTAGGATGAACCTACCGCCAGGGCCGTTGCACATTTCGTTACAGAAACTTTGCAGTGCAAAATCCTGCCACACCTTACCGCCAGGGTCCCTGGTGGTAGGGTTAGAGATCCTACCGCCAGGGTCCCTGGCGGTAAGGTACCTATCCACGTCAGCAAAGGCAAACGGCCGTCGTCCCCCTCCGTCACACCCTACCGCCAGGGGCTATGGCGGTAGCCTGCCTAACCCTACTGCCAGAGGCCCTGGCGGTAGCAAGAGGGTCAAATCCCGAAAATATTTCAAACCAGGGTCAGATCCTGATTTTGTTAGGGAAAAGGGTCAAAACACGAAATTTTGCCAGTACTGGTTCAGTTTTTCAATTACCAAAGGAAACAGCCACGACTCGGGAGCGAGTTATCCAGTAATTTTTGGAGCGTACTGTGCGCCTGGCAAGTGGTCATATTGCAAGTCGCCGCCAGCTACCATGTCCTGACGTGAAGACCTAAACCGCTTCTTAAAAAATCAAGATAAAGTCAAGCCATCACACGACATCGACGTGGAAGTCAAACGACCAGGAGGAGGACACGGACGAGAGCCAATTGATCCAGCTATGACCCGGAAGCGGACGTCTCCGCGGACTCGGGCTCAACTGTGTTGACTCGCCTCCGCCTCTGCCGTGAGCCACTTGCTGCAACGGCCGTGCCAAGCTGGCCTCGGCCTGCGCCTCGCCCGAAAGTCTTCTCACGAGCCACCACCACCGGCGTGTCACCTCACCCGCGGATGCGCCACATCGCCCTGAGCCGCCACTTCGCCTCTGCCGCCTCCTGATCCGTTGACTCACTCTGTTGGAAAGCTTGCTCTCCGTTTTTTGCCACAAATCACTGCACCCGACCGGGTCGCGCCCCGCGCCCCCACTTTCTCTGAGCCGCCGGCGCGCTTTGCTTCTTCTGAGCCACCGTCAAGGCCACCGCCTCTGCCGTTGCCAGCACCGGTCTCCGCCGTGGTTGCCTTGAGCCGTCTGCACGCATGGCCCTTAGAGTCGCCACCCCGTGGCTGTCCTCGCTAAACCGTCGCGCCGCGTCCATGACCCCGTGCCCGCTGCTGACCTGCGAGCTGCCTGTCGCCTAGTGACAAGCTGCTTCAAGCCATCCTTGTCGAACAGCTGCGTTTTGAGACGTTGTTAAAATCGGGCTTCCATCATTGCCGCTTGGTCAACCAAGCAACAACAATACTGGTCAAAGTACAAATCTGTTTCCATTAGAGCATTCACGTGGAAAGGAAGTGCATGCATGCATGATTGCTTTGAAGACCACTCTGCCAATTGAACTGGAGAACGAGTCCCACCGATCTGTGTTGGCTGTCATAAGGGGAACGGAAGAGGAGAAGCGCCAGCTAAACAGCTGCGCAAAAACAATTCCAAAAGAATATACTGCACGAGGCTGCCAGCGCTGTTCAAAAAAAGGGCTTCTGCAGCAGGCCACTATATCTCTGATTATTTTAACTAGACGACTGCTGCGGCTGCACGTACAAACCAGTACAACAGTGGGACAGAGGCAAGTTGGATTGATTGTTCCTGCTACTGCTTACGTCAAGAGCTATATCAGACATTTGTCATGTCTCTGATCGTCAGCATCCGTGTTCGTGCCACGAAAATACCAGGTGCTATTTGCCCTATCTATTTTTTCAATACATATTAATTTATTGAAAACAGTCATTCTGGCTTGTTATATTTTTATGCAGGACGATTGTTCAATGCAAGAGCGATGGTCGTGTTATAAGCCCAATTTGCATCAACATGACGTGGTTGACTCGCCCGTCCGTATGGCTTACCGCGCCTGCGATTGACTCGTCCATCCGCGCTGGCTTGCAACACAGCGGCTGGCTCATCCGTCCAACTTGGATTGATTTCAGCTCAGCATGGTGATCATCAACTCCGTGGTGGATAATTACTGGCCTGACATATCAGGTGAAATCCATCCAGTATTTTTTACATATTGCTTTCTTTAAAAAAGCAATTACTCTGGCTTGTGATGTTTTTTATGCAGGACAATTATTCACTGAAAGGATGATCGTTATGTCATGGATATAAGGCTCACGCCAATATTATTAAGCGCCAGCATCCAACCATACTGCATTGTTCAACAAATATGTATGTAAATCGTCGCCTCTGTGGCTCAGTCTACAACAACAACACCGCGGCCGGCTCACCCGTCTGCGCCGGTTTACAACACCACAGACAACTCACCCGTCTGCCCCCGTGGCCGACTCTCCCGCCCGCACCGGCTTACAACGCTGCAGCCGACTCATCTACCTGTGCCGCCTCTGATGCGGCGGTCGTCTTTGTCGTCCGTTTCTCGCGGCCTGGTCTACATCAACATACCGGGCTGCACCTGTCTGCATGAGCTGTTTATTGAGTATGAGCAAGTCACAGCTTGGGTAGGCCGGTTTTCTTTCAACAAAATGGAGGCAAATTATCATATACTATCAACCGCCGTCTGCACTGGGTGGCTCAATGGGCAGGCGCACAAGTCACCGCCACTACAGTTTGGTTAACTTCAAATCGCCAGTTGGAAGGAACCATTGGCCGAGTTGCTGACACGGCTCATACGGGATCATTTATAACCCGCACAGTCACCTCAGCCTTCTGTGGATTCACATCGTGCTATCAACACCAATGATATACAAGTTATACCGGTTTATATCACGGTCAAATATGGAGAGTCCAAAGCCAACTCCTCGAGTCACCTTTGAGACTCGGGGGCTACGATGACATGACTCAGCAAATCTTGCCAGTTTCAGCAAATTTAAGAACCCCAGGACGATGGAGGGAAAGATAACCCGGTCCCGGAGGCTACTGTTATATTGATGAAAATTTCAAGGTCGTCAGAAAAGTTTCCGGTTCAAAATGAAGAATGCCGGTTTAAAATTCGGTTCAAGGGAAATTTGTTCTCCCACAAAGCTCTAAAGCTCTCAAATCCGGTTTAAGAATTTCCGGTTCAAAAAGGAATTAACTTCTCGCAAGTTCGAGTTAAAAGGCCGTCAGAAAATTTCCGGCTGAAAATGAAGATTCCGGTTTAAATTCCGGTTCAAGGGAAAGATGTCTCCCACAAAGCTTTGAAGCTCTCAATATCCGGTTCAAAATCCCGGTTCAAGAAGAATTTATCTCTTGCAAAAAGTTAAAGGTTGCCGAAGAGGACCTGCTGCCATGATGCGTGGTTCAAACATGGATATCCTGCCTTATTGGCTTATCATATTATTGATCACGTGGGGGCTTCTGTTATAAAGCGGCGTCCTGTTTGCTCATTGATCCGGCTTATAAAGTCATATATGAAGAATCACTTGGGGGCTTGGTCGTATTCAAACCATAAGCTACACCTCTTGATCGGTGCAAGGCCACCAGGAAAATCACTTGGGGGCTTGGTCCTGTCCGAACCATAGCTACACCAGAAAACTACTTCGGGGCCAAAGAGAGTGTTGCAAAAGAACAACTCAAACATAGGCACCCCCTGAGCACAGCTCAAAATGTTACTTGGGGATTCTTTGCTGTCGCAATGAACAAAGAATCTACACTTGTAATAGGCTATCAAGTCATGGCTTGGAAGCCTGGTGTATACACCTAAAACCCCGGGTTAGCATGCCTATTTAAGTAAGTCACTCCGCCCAGGTAAACCTGGTATGACCCTTCGAACTTTGGCAAGTTACTCCAGAAAAGGACCCTGAACTTGTCAAGTTAAAACGATGATTGGTTAAGGATTGAGGACCATCTTAAAAGGCTTTCTGAAATGGTTTAACTCAGTGGCCTGGCAGCCCATGAAAAGCCTCGAATTTGGGGCCTGGCAGCCCGTGAAAAGCCTCGACTACAAGTTTTCATTTGCTTTTTGCTAAGTTTTTCTCTCTTTTGACAAAGCTTATAATGTTTTCTGTTAAACCGGCGTTCATTGACCCGGCTTGGCTTTCAATTACAAGTTGAAAATACATGATCAATTATAATCCGGTGTTATTAACCCGGTCTGGTTTCGACTATAAGTCGCCAGTATTATATATAATCCGGTGTTTATCACAACCCGGTACGGTTTTATCATAAACCGGCACAATATGGAAGGAGTTATCAGTACTCAAGATTGGGGTTATCACCTTTACTACAATAAAGTTGGCCAACCAACGATGTGATTCAATGTCACAGGTATGATATATTTCATATTTGATTATTCTTAAGTGCAGCCTTGGTTATCAACCCAGGTTATATGTTGGGCATTATGACCCGTCCGGCGGTAAACCACTAGGATACTTTAAACTTGTTGTATGCAGAAACAGGTTGAATAAAGCATAATTATAAATCACCGGCGTTTATTAACCCGGCCTGGCTTTAAGACGATAAGTCGCCAGTGTATGATGAGAAATTATCCGGTGTTTGTTAACCCGGCCTGGCTTTGGACTATAAGTCGCCAGTATATATTTGGATTGCACCATTGGAATCATGCGCTTATAAATCATTAGGTATATTGTTCAAATCTTTATTAGCCAACATGGCTGGATTTTTATTATTATGGTTATCAATAACCAGTATTATGATTAAAGTTTTCAAAGTCGCTTTAGCGCAATGGCTATCGTATTATCAATGGATATGATTTATTCTACAATTGAAGGAATAGTCCCGAGTTGCTGCAGGCTTACGACCCGGCACTTGGGGGCTACATTATTCAAGTTGAGATTACATGAAATATGCAAGTCCCATGTCACTGCCAGCATGCACCATGACACTTGGGGGCTAATGCAAAGTCATTTTTACTGGCCTTATTGAAGACCCGACTCATCACATCATAATGAGCCGGCCCTTGGGGGCTACCAATTGCTCCTATCAATGATTCAAGGTACACAAGTTTTAATCTATTATATTCAAGGGTCCACTGCTCAGTTGGTAAAGCACAAAGCTCTTAACCTTGTGGACGTGGATTTAAGCCCCATGGTGGAGTTACATCATATGACGTTATTATTCAATGAAGCATGATCATATTTATAAAGTCCCTGCTCATTATTGCATAATGACCCGGCCCTTGGGGGCTACACTGGTTGAAGTTTTTTCAGCATCAAGCAATTACATGTCCCAGGTTGCCGCAAGCATGACAACCCGGCACTTGGGGGCTACATAATGTGGTTATTTAGTTTTTACTAAGTGACTGGGATGAACAACATGGATTTCTTCTTAAGTGGCAGTATTTATATTGAAGCAAGTCTTAAGCCATCACTTTGTTCTGCTCAAGACTTGGGGGCTACAGGTAATATGGATATAAGGGAGAAAAATCTTCAAATTCTCTGTTTTGAATAAACCAGATTGACCCGGTGTTCGCAACAATCATAACCCGGCATCATCAGTAATCATGAACTGGTGTTGGCAACAATCATGAACCGGTGTTGGCAACAATCATGACCCGGAATTATCAGTTTTTATAACCCGCCGATTTTGGAAATCATAGCTCGGCAAGTTCTACATTTTCAAGCCGGCTGAATATCAGTTGAATATTTGAAGACCAATATTTTTGTCAAGAGCATTCAAGGCAGATTCAAGTGGATTCTTTATTTACAAAATATCTTCTACAAGCAAATTGATTATGAAGCTGGTATATTGACTCAGATTTTTCAGAAGGAAGAAATGACAAGGAATTAAGGATGATCAAGTTCCAGTTCATAAGAATATTTAAACCGGAGCACAACCCGCCAAATTTGTTCTTGTGTTTATGTTGCAGATCAGTTTAACATGGCTAAATCCAAATTAAACTGGGGGCTAATGTCGGGGATATACCCAGCAGCGTAAACCGCCCGGAAGTATAAACCGGCCGGACTTGGCGGTTTACTTGAGACCCGGCTGATACTTGGCGTTTCATTTGTAAAGCTGCCCGAAGATTAGTCAGTCACTGGTGACTCGGCGGGCGGGTCAGACGGATGACAAGGCCCAAGGCCCAGGAGGCCGGTTCATACTATGGTGGGCCGGTTTAAGAGGAAAGGCGTGAGGAATATTTGTTTTACAAGGAGTTAAGACCTGGACTTGTATCTGGCTTGTAATAGAGTAATCCTAATACAACTAGGACTAGTCATGTAACCCGCCCCTTCAACATATATAAGGAGGGGCAGGGCTCCCCAAAGAGGGACAAGCAAGAAGAAACAATCTCTAGGGCTAGACACAAAGAGCCGGTTTACCGGCGACTCCCTCGTGATCATAATGAGACCTAGCCTCAAACAACATGTAGGGTTGTTACCGGACGATGTTTCCCGGGGCCGGAAGCTGTCTAAATCCTTGTCTTGTGTTGCGTCTCTCGACTCCGCTCAACCCCTCTCAAGCTACCACATACATGCGTTGGCCTCACGACCAAGTCCTCACACTAGGACATCTTCCGTGACAATTCCACGACAATATGGCTCCTGCCAGTTGCCGATAACTCGGTTACAAAACATGGTCATCTCATACAATAAAATATAGCATCATGTCTTGACCATATCACATCACAACATGCCCTGCGAAAACAAGTTAGACGTCCTCTACTTTGTTGTTGCAAATTTTACGTGGCTACTACGGGCTGAGCAAGAACCGTTCTTACCTACGCATCAAAACCAGAATGATAGTTCGTCAAGTTAGTGTTGTTTTAACCTTCTCAAGGACCGGGCGTAGCCACACTCGGTTCAACTAAAGTTGGAGAAACTGACACCCGCCGGCCACCTGTGTGCAAAGCACGTCGGTAGAACCAGTCTCGCGTAAGCGTACGCGTAATGTCGGTCCGGGCCGCTTCATCCAACAATACCGCCGAACCAAAGTATGACATGCTGGTAAGCAGTATGACTTGTATCGCCCACAACTCACTTGTGTTCTACTCGTGCATATAACATCTACGCATAAAACCTGGCTATGATACCACTGTTGGGGAACGTAGTAATTTCAAAAAAATTCCTACGCACACACAGGATCATGGTGATGCATAGCAATGAGAGGGGAGAGTGATGTCCACGTACCCTCGTAGAACGAAAGCGGAAGCGTTAGAACAACGCGGATGATGTAGTCGTACGTCTTCACGATCCGACCGATCCAAGTATCGAACGCACGGCAGCTCCGAGTTCAGCACACGTTCAGCTCGATGACGTCCCACGAACTCCGATCCAGCAGAGCTTCGAGGGAGAGTTCCCTCAGCATGACGGTGTGATGACGGTGTTGATGATGCTACCGACGCATGGCTTCACCTAAGCACCGCTACGATATTACCGAGGTGGAATATGGTGGAGGGGGCACCGCACACGGCTAACAGATCAATGATCAATTGTTGTGTCTCCAAGGGGTGCCCCCCTCCCCGTATATAAAGGAGTGGAGGAGGGGGAGGGGGCCGGCCTCCCTAGGCGCGCCCCATGAGGAGTCCTACTCCCACCGGGAGTACGACTCCCCCCTTCCAAGTGGGAGTAGGAGAGGAGAGGGAAGGAGAGAGAGGGGGAAAGGAAAGGGGGGGCGCCGCCCCCCTCCTTATCCAATTCAGACTGGGGGAGGGGGCGCGCGGCTGCCCTTGGCCGCCCGTCCTCTTCTCCACTAGGGCCCAATAGGCCCATTAGTCTCCCCGGGGGGTTCCGGTAACCCCCCGGTACTCCGGTATATGTCCGAAACTCCCCGAAACCATTTCGGTGTCCGAACATAGTCGTCCAATATATCGATCTTTATGTCTCGACCATTTCGAGACTCCTCATCATGTCCGTGATCACATCCGGGACTCCGAACTACCTTCGGTACATCAAAACACAAAAACTCATAATACAATCGTCACCGGAACTTTAAGCGTGCGGACCCTACGGGTTCGAGAACTATGTAGACATGACCGAGACATGTTTCCGACCAATAACCAATAGCGGAACCTGGATGCTCATATTGGCTCCTACATATTCTACCAAGATCTTTATCAGTCAAACCGCATAACAACATACGTTGCTCCCTTTGTCATCGGTATGTTACTTGCCCGAGATTCAATCGTCGGTATCTCAATACCTAGTTCAATCTCGTTACCGGCAAGTGTCTTTACTCGTTCCGTAATACATCATGCCGCAACTAACTCATTAGTTACAATGCTTGCAAGGCTTATAGTGATGTGCATTACCGAGTGGTCCCACAGATACCTCTCCGACAATTCAGAGTGACAAATCCTAATCTCGAAATACGCCAACCAAACAAGTACCTTCGGAGACACCTATAGAGCACCTTTATAATCACCCAGTTACGTTGTGACGTTTGGTAGCACACAAAGTGTTCCTCCGGTAAACGGGAGTTGCATAATCTCATAGTCACAGGAACATGTATAAGTCATGAAGAAAGCAATACCAACATACTAAACGATCAAGTGCTAAGCTAACGGAAAGGGTCAAGTCAATCACATCATTCTCCTAATGATGTGATCCCGTTAATCAAATGACAACTCATGTCTATGGCTAGGAAACATAACCATCTTTGATTAACGAGCTAGTCTAGTAGAGGCATACTAGTGACACTCTGTTTGTCCATGTATTCACACATGTATCATGTTTCCGGTTAATACAATTCTAGCATGAATAATAAACATTTATCATGATATAAGGAAATAAATAATAACTTTATTATTGCCTCTAGGGCATATTTCCTTCATCCTCCACCTTGCCGGAGCCGCTACCCCTACCCCGTCGTCCACTGCAAGAGATGGACGTCTCTCATCCACGGCGCCGGACCAGGATCCTTTCATCGCGTCGTCTCACTTCATCGGCGTCGTCGTCCACCTTTCCGTTGCCGCTTCTACGACCGCCTCGTCCACGGCAACAGGATTTATCCCCTGACCCGGCCGTCTTCCATCTAAAGTCTTCTTCCCCACCACCGACAGCCATCGCACCCGCAGCACCCTCAACATATCAGCAGGGGCCTACACGGCGTCGCAAGAGAGCTGGTACTCTTCCATATGTGCTTAAGTTATTGATCTCACCCAGAAAATAGATCTTAAATTGTTTACTGTACTTTTCTTGTCCGTACCAAATCGTAGTGGCTAGTTGAATGCAAACATTGGTTGCGAAGTAGCTTTGTCCGGTTCGCACCTTCAGATCCGCCATGTCACGGTCACTATACTCGTAAAGCTTATGGTTTCCCCCCTTTATATTCACTACCATCATCGTAGGTGCTTCACTGCTTCATGTCGTGCTAGCACTGCTCCTCAAGACCTCAACCCATCAAGCGAAACAACATGCCACTCATAATTCCAAAGCTTACGTGTTGAAATACGAATCTGATATGATGCTCATATTACTAAAACAGAGAATGTTTAATTGGTCACCTAATGTTCCTATATTCGTTTCGAAAAGCATGTCTGCCACCCACTGGTCCAACTAGTTCCACTTTCTTGATTTTACTCTTGATGCTTAGGGTTTTCCCCTTTTATCTACCCTACTATTATCTGCGGAGGTGCTTTCTGTCGTACTAGCATTACTCCACCCTTCAAGCTAAACAACACAACACTCAAAATTCCAAAGCTTAGTTTTTCAAATATGATTGTGATATGATACTGATATTAGTTAACAGACACATTTAATTGGTTAGCTAAAGGTCCCACTTGAGTTTCCAAATGCATATTGCGACATATAGAGAGACAGCAGAATTGCATTTCTTTGTCACTTGTTGACTATACTTTCTTGTCCATAACAAATATTAGTTGTTATTTCAAAGGAAACATTGGTTGCTAACTACCCTTTGCGCGGTTTGCAGCTTCAGATCTGCCATCCCACTGCCTCGGTCAACACTATACTCATCATGCTTACGTTTTCCCCATTTTATGATGACCATGATCAGCCTACGTGGTTCGTGTCGTAATAGCACTGCTCCACCCATCGAGCTAAACAAGCTTAGTTGTACAAATACAAATATAATATTATGTTGATATTAGTAAAACTGAGAGATGTTTAATTGGTCAGCTAAATGTTCCTACTTTAGTTTCGAAATGCATGTGAGCCACATATGGAGAGACCGGAAGGAATAGTATTTCTCTGTGCGCTCTGGTTCATCACGGGTGGCCAACCGACATTGTATAGAAAGACTTGTAATATCTTCAATCTGCTTGCTCTTCTGCTCTTCTTTAAGATGATCCTCTTCTCTTGCGGTCGACTGGTCAGGTCGAGTTATTCTCCCTTAGTATATTTTGAATCTGTCAGGTCAGGTCGACTTGTTCTTCTTTACTATATGTGGAAGCTGTCGTCTGCGAAGTACCATCACTTCTGGAGCTCTCTGATACGTCTCCAGCGTATCTATAATTTTTGATTGCTCCATGCTATATTATCCACTGTTTTGGACCATATTGGGCTTTATTTTCCACTTTTATATTACTTTTGGGACTAACCTAGTAACCGGAGGCCCAGCCCAGAATTGTTGTTGTTGCCTATTTTAGTGTTTCGAAGAAACGGAATATCAAACGGAGTCCAAACGGAATGAAACCTTCGGGAACGTGATTTTCTCACCGAATATGATCCAGGAGACTTGGACCCTCCGTCAAGAAAGAAGGGAGGCGGCCACGAGGGTGGAGGGCGCGCCAAATCTTCCTGCTACCTCTTGAGCACTGTGTTGGATTTCCTTGAAGAGGAAAGGGTGATGCAGCAGAGTAGAGTAAGTATTTCCCTCAGTTTTTGAGAACCAAGGTATCAATCCAGTAGGAGGCTACGCGCGAGTCCCTCGTACCTACACAAAACAAATAGCTCAACGCAACCAACGCGATTAGGGGTTGTCAATCCCTTCACGGTCACTTACGAGAGTGAGATCTGATAGAGATGATAGATAATATTTTCGGTATTTTTGGTATAAAGATGCAAAGTAAAATAAAAGGTAAAGTAAAAAAGCAAAGCAATAATAAAGTGATGGAAGATTGATATGATGAGAATAGACCCAGGGGCCATAGATTTCACTAGTGGCTTCTCTCAAGAGCATAAGTATTCTACGGTGGGTGAACGAATTACTGTTGAGCAATTGACAGAATTGAGCATAGTTATGAGAGTATCTAGGTATGATCATGTATATAGGCATCACATCCGAGACAAGTAGACCGACTCCTGCCTGCATCTACTACTATTACTCCACTCATCGACCTCTATCCAGCATGCATCTAGAGTATTAAGTTCAAGAAAACAGAGTAACGCCTTAAGCAAGATGACATGATGTAGAGGGATAAATTCATGCAATATGATAAAAAAAAACCATCTTGTTATCCTCGATGGCAACAATACAATATGTGCCTTGCTGCCCCTACTGCCACTGGGAAAGGACACCGCAAGATTGAACCCAAAGCTAAGCACTTCTCCCATTGCAAGAAAAACCAATCTAGTAGGCCAAACCAAACTGATAATTCGAAGAAACTTGCAAAGTTAACCAATCATACATAAAAGAATTCAGAGAAGATTCAAATATTGTTCATAGATAATCTTGATCATAAACCCACGATTCATCGGTCTCAACAAACACACCGCAAAAAGAAGATTACATCAAATAGATCTCCACGAGAGAGGGGGAGAACATTGTATTGAGATCCAAAAAGAGAGAAGAGGCCATCTAGCTACTAACTATGGACCCGAAGGTCTGAGGTAAACTACTCACACTTCATCGGAAGGGCTATGGTGATGATGTAGAAGCCCTCCGTGGTGGATTCCCCTTCCGGCGGAGCTCCGGAATAGGCCCCAAGATGGGATCTCGTGGATACGTAAGGTTGCGGCAGTGGAATTAGGTTTTTGGTTCTGTATCTGATCGTTTGAGGGTACGTAGGTATATATAGGAGGAAGGAGTACATCGGTGGAGCAAAGGGGGGCCCACGAGGTAGGGGGCGCGCCCTAGGAGGGGCGCCCTCCACCCTCGTGGCCGCCTCCCTTCTTTCTTGACGGAGGGTCCAAGTCTCCTGGATCATATTCGGTGAGAAAATCACGTTCCCAAAGGTCTTATTCCGTTTGGACTCCGTTTGATATTCCGTTTCTTCAAAACACTGAAGTAGGCAAAAAAACAGCAATTCTGGGCTGGGCCTCCGGTTAATAGGTTAGTCCCAAAAGTAATATAAAAGTGGAAAATAAAGCCCAATATGGTCCAAAATAGTAGATAATATAGCATGGAGCAATAAAAAATTATAGATACGTTGGAGACGTATCAGGCATCCCCAAGCTTAATTCCTGCTCGTCCTCGAGTAGGTAAATGATAAAAAGAGAATTTTTGATGCGGAGTGCTACTTGGCATAATTTCAATGTAATTCTTATTAATTGTGGTATGAATACTCAGATCCAAAATTTTCAAGACAAAAGTTTAGATTGACATAAAAATAATAATACTTCAAGCATACTAACAAAGCAATCATGTCTTCTCAAAATAACATGGCCAAAGAAAGTTATCCCTACAAAATCATATAGTCTGGCTATGCTCTATCTTCACCACACAAAGTATTTAAATCATGCACAACCCCGATGACAAGCCAAGCAATTGTTTCATAATTTTGACATTCTCAAAACTTTTTCAATCTTCACGCAATACATGAGCGTGAGCCATGGATATAGCACTATATGTGGAATAGAATGGTGGTTGTGGAGAAGACAAAAAGAGGGAAGATAGTCTCACATCAACTAGGCGTATCAACAGGCTATGGAGATGCCCATCAATAGATATCAATGTGAGTGAGTAGGGATTGCCATGCAACAGATGCACTAGAGCTATAAATATATGAAAGCTCAATAAAAGAAACTAAGTGGGTGTGCATCCAACTCGCTTGCTCACGAAGACCTAGGGCATTTGAGGAAGCCCATCATTGGAATATACAAGCCAAGTTCTATAATGAAAAATTCCCACTAGTATATCAAAGTGACAAAATGAGAGACTCTCTATCATGAAGATCATGGTGCCACTTTGAAGCACAAGTGTGGTAAAAGGATAGTAACATTGTCCCTTCTCTCTTTTTCTCTCCTTTTTTTATTTGGGCCTTTTCTCTTTTTTTTCGTCCGGAGTCTCATCCCGACTTGTGGGGGAATCATGGTCTCCATCATCCTTTCCTAACTTGGGACAATGCTCTAAAAATGATGATCATCACACTTTTATTTATTTACAACTCAATGGTTACAACTCGATACTTAGAATAAAATATGAATCTATATGAGTGCCTCCGGCGGGGTACCGGGATATGCAATGAATCAAGAGTGACATGTATGAAAGAATTATGAACGGTGGCCTTGCCACAAATACGATGTCAACTACATGATCATGCTAGCAATATGACAATGATGGAGCGTGTCATACTAAACGGAATAGTGGAAAGTTGCATGGCAATATATCTCGGAATGGCTATGGAAATGCCATGATAGGTAGGTATGGTGGCTGTTTTGAGGAAGGTACATGGTGGGTGTATGATACCAGCGAAAAGTGTGCAGTATTAGAGAGGCTAGCAATGGTGGAAGGAAGAAAAGTGCGTATAATCCATGGACTCAACATTAGTCACAAAGAACTCATATACTTATTGCAAAAATCTACAAGTTATCAAAGCAAAGTATTACGCGCATCCTCCTAGGGGGATAGATTGGTAGGAAAAGACCATCGCTCGTCCCCGACCACCACTCATAAGGAAGACAATCAATAAATAAATCATGCTCCGACTTCATCACATAACGGTTCACCATACGTGCATGCTACGGGAATCACAAACTTTAACACAAGTATTTCTCAAATTCACAACTACTCAACTAGCATGACTCTAATATCACCATCTTCATATCTCAAAACAATTATCAAGCATCAAACTTTTCTTAGTAGTCAACGCACTCAAAAGAAAGTTTTACAAATCTTGAATACCAAGCATATTATTATTATTAAGAAAATTACCAAGCTATTTAAGACTCTCAAAATAATCTAAGTGAAGCATGAGAGATCAATAGTTTCTATAAAACAAATCCACCACCGTGCTCTAAAAGATATAAGTGAAGCACTAGAGCAAAACTATAAAGCTCAAAAGATATAAGTGAAGCACAAAGAGTATTCTATCAAATTCCAATTCATGTATGGCTCTCTCAAAAGGTGTGTACAGCAAGGATGATTGTGGTAAACTAAAAAGCAAAGACTCAAATCATACAAGACGCTCCAAGCAAAACACATATCATGTGGTGAATAAAAATATAGCTCCAAGTAAAGTTACCGATGGAAGTAGACGAAAGAGGGGATGCCTTCCGGGGCATCCCCAAGCTTTGACTTTTTGGTGTCCTTGGATTATCTTGGGGGTGCCCAGGGCATCCCCAAGCTTAGACTCTTGCCACTCCTTGTTCCATAATCCATCAAAAAAATTCATCCAAAACTTGAAAACTTCACAACACAAAACTCAACAGAAATCTCGTGAGCTTCGTTAGCGAAAGAAAACAAAAGATCACTTTAAGGTACTGTAATTAACTCATTATTTATTTATATTGGTGTTAAACCTACTGTATTCCAACTTCTCTATGGTTTATAAACTATTTTACTAGCCATAGATTCATCAAAATAAGCAAACAACACACGAAAAACAGAATCTGTCAAAAACAGAACAGTCTGTAGTAATCTGTAACTAACGCAAACTTCTGGAACTCCAAAAATTCAGCCAAAATAGGAAGACCTAGGAAATTTGTTTATTGATCAGCAGCAATTGGAATCAGTATTTTATCATGTTCTGGTGATTTTTAATAATTGTTTTCGTGAACAGAAAGTTTCTGGAAATTACAGCAAGATCAAATAACTATCATCCAAGAAGATCCTATAGGTTTAACTTGGCACAAACACTAATTAAAACATAAAAAATCTAACCAGAAGGTAGATGGATTATTTATTCCTAAACATAAACAAAAGCAAAAAAACTAAAAATAAAATTGGGTTGCCTCCCAACAAGCGCTATCGTTTAACGCCCCTAGCTAGGCATAAAAGCAAGGATAGATCTAGGTATTGCCATCTTTGGTAGGCAATCCATAAGTGGCTCTCATAATAGATTCATATGGTAGTTTTATTTTCTTCCTAGGGAAGTGTTCCATGCCCTTTTTTAATGGAAATTGGAATCTAATATTCCCTTCCTTCATATCAATAATTGCACCAATTGTTCTAAGGAAAGGTCTACCAAGAATAATAGGGCAAGAAGGATTGCAATCTATATCAAGAACGATAAAATCTACGGGCACATAATTCCTATTTGCAACAATAAGAACATCATTAATTCTTCCCATAGGTTTCTTAATAGTGGAATCCGCAAGGTGCAAGTTTAGAGAGCAATCATCAAAATCGCGGAAATCTAGCAAATCACACAAAGTTTTGGGAATAGTGGAAACACTAGCACCCAAATCACATAAAGCATAAAATTCATGATCCTTAATCTTTATTTTAATAGTTGGTTCCCACTCATCATAAAGTTTTCTAGGGATAGAAACTTCCAACTCAAGTTTTTCTTCATAAGATTGCATCAAGGCATCAACGATATGTTTAGTAAACGCTTTATTTTGACTATAAGCATGAGGAGAATTTAGCATGGATTGCAACAAGGAAATACAATCAATTAAAGAGAAACTTTCATAATTAAATTCCTTGAAATCCAAAATAGTGGGTTTAGCAACATCTAGTGTTTTGATTTCTTCAATCCCACTTTTATCAATTTTAGCATCAAGATCTAAAAACTCCGAATTTTTGGAACGCCTTCTAGGTAAAGGTGGATCATATTCAGTCCCATCATTATCAAGATTCATATTGCAAAACAAAGATTTAATAGGGGACACATCAATAACTTTTAGATCTTCATCTTTATTTTCATGGAAATTGGAAGAACACGCTTTAATAAAGGCATCTTTCGTAGCACGCATCCTAGCGGTTCTTTCCTTGCACTCATCAATGGAAAATCTCATGGCTTTGAGAGACTCATTGATATCATGCTGAGGAGGAATACATCTAAGCTTTAAAGAATCAACATCAAGAGAAATTCTATCAACGTTCCTAGCCAATTCATCAACCTTAAGCAATTTCTCTTCAAGCAAAGCATTAAAATTCTTTTGTGAATTCATAAACTCTTTAACACTATTCTCAAATTCAGAGGGCATCTTATTAAAATTTCCATAAGAGTTGTTGTAGGAATTTCCATAATTATTAGAAGGATTACTAGGATAAGGCCTAAGATTAAAGTTCCCTCTATACGCGTTGTTACCAAAATTATTCCTACCAACAAAATTCACATCCAAAGATTCATTATTATTCTCAATCAAAGTAGACAAAGGCATATCATTAGGATCAGAAGAAACACTCTTAGTAGCAAATAATTTCATAAGTTCATCCATCTTTCCACTCAAAACATTGATTTCTTCTATCGCATGCACTTTTTTATTAGTAGATCTTTCAGTGTGCCATTGAGAATAATTAACCATAATATTATCTAGGAGTTTAGTAGCATCTCCTAAAGTGATTTCCATAGAAGTTCCTCCCGCGGCCGAATCTAAAAGATTTCTAGAAGCAAAATTCAATCCGGCATAAAAAAATTGTATAATCATCCACAAATTCAAACCATGAGTAGGACAATTATGTATCATTAATTTCATTCTCTCCCAAGCTTGTGCAACATGTTCATGATCAAGTTGCTTAAAATTCATAATATCGTTCCTAAGAGAGATGATCTTAGCGGGAGGAAAATACTTAGAGATAAAAGCATCTTTGCACTTGTTCCAAGAATCAATACTATTTTTAGGCAAAGACGAAACCAAGCTTTAGCATGACCTCTAAGCGAAAAAGGAAATAGCTTCAATTTAACAATATCATTATCGTCATCTTTCTTCTTTTGCATATCACATAAATCAACGAAGCTATTTAGATGAGTAGCGGCATCTTCACTAGGAAGGCCGGCGAATTGATCTTTCATAACAAGATTCAACAAAGCAGTATTGATTTCACAAGATTCAGTATTGGTAAGAGGAGCAATCCGAGTGCTAAGGAAATCATTATTGTTGGTATTGGTAAAGTCACACAATTTAGTATTATCTTGAGCCATTGTAACAAGCAAGCAATCCAACACACGAGCAAACAAAAGGCAAGCGAAGAAAAAGGCAAACGGAAAAGAGAGGGCGAATAAAACGGCAAGGGTGAAGTGGGGGAGAGGAAAACGAGAGGCAAATGGAAAATAATGTAATGCGAGAGATAAGGGATTGTGATAGGTACTTGGTATGGCGCCAGAAATGACTCTTTGTTGGAGTCCAAATCTTGACTTGACTTTTTGCGTAAGCCTCCCCGGCAACGGTGCCAGAAATCTTCCTGCTACCTCTTGAGCACTGCGTTGGATTTCCTTGAAGAGGAAAGGGTGATGCAGCAGAGTAGAGTAAGTATTTCCCTCAGTTTTTGAGAACCAAGGTATCAATCCAGTAGGAGGCTACGCGCGAGTCCCTCGTACCTACACAAAACAAATAGCTCAACGCAACCAACGTGACTAGGGGTTGCCAATCCCTTCACGGTCACTTACGAGAGTGAGATCTGATAGAGATGATAGATAGTATTTTTGGTATTTTTGGTATAAAGATGCAAAGTAAAATAAAAGGTAAAGTAAAAAAGCAAAGCAATAATAAAGTGATGGAAGATTGATATGATGAGAATAGACCCGGGGGCCATAGTTTCACTAGTGGCTTCTCTCAAGAGCATAAGTATTCTACGGTGGGTGAACGAATTACTGTTGAGCAATTGACAGAATTGAGCATAGTTATGAGAGTATCTAGGTATGATCATGTATATAGGCATCACGTCCGAGACAAGTAGACCGACTCCTGCCTACATCTACTACTATTACTCCATTCATCGACCGCTATCCAGCATGCATCTAGAGTATTAAGTTCAAGAAAACAGAGTAACGCCTTAAGCAAGATGACATGATGTAGAGGGATAAATTCATGCAATATGATAAAAAAAACCATCTTGTTATCCTCGATGGCAACAATACAATACGTGCCTTGCTGCCCCTACTGCCACTGGGAAAGGACACTGCAAGATTGAACCCAAAGCTAAGCACTTCTCCCATTGCAAGAAAAACCAATCTAGTAGGCCAAACCAAACTGATAATTCGAAGAGACTTGCAAAGATAACCAATCATACATAAAAGAATTCAGAGAAGATTCAAATATTGTTCATAGATAATCTTGATCATAAACCCACAATTCATCGGTCTCAACAAACACACAGCAAAAAGAAGATTACATCAAATAGATCTCCACGAGAGAGGGGGAGAACATTGTATTGAGATCCAAAAAGAGAGAAGAAGCCATCTAGCTACTAACTATGGACCCGAAGGTCTGAGGTAAACTACTCACACTTCATCGGAAGGGCTATGGTGATGATGTACAAGCCCTCCATGGTGGATTCCCCTTCCGGCGGAGCTCCGGAACAGGCCCCAAGATGGGATCTCGTGGATACAGAAGGTTGCGGCGGTGAAATTAGGTTTTTGGCTCCGTATCTGATCATTTGGGGGTACGTAGGTATATATAGGAGGAAGGAGTACGTCGGTGGAGCAAAGGGGGCCCACGAGGCAGGAGGCGCGCCCTAGGGGGGGCGCCCTCCACCCTCGTGGCCGCCTCCCTTCTTTCTTGACGGAGGGTCCAAGTCTCCTGGATCATATTCGGTGAGTGTCGGTGTGAAACGACACCTATGGGATCAAGGGGATCCCTTATACGGTTGCGGGACGCTGGGAGTGGTGAGGAGAGCAGGATCAACAGCCAGTGCAAACACACGGGTCGTTTACCCAGGTTCGGGCCGCAAACATGCGTAATACCCTAGTCCTGCTTTGGTGGTTGTATATCTGAGTTCTTGAGGGGTTTGAACTAGCTACAGGGAGCATAACTTGTCCAAAGGTCTGAATCCTGCTCCTGGGCGCCTTGGGTCTCCTTTTATAGGCAAAGGGATCGCCACAGTGGCACCAGGAGGTGGCATCAAAGTATCGTGGCTGAGTTTATCGCTAGCCATTACGGGACAAAGCGCATTTAATGCGAGGCTTAGGTGTCCCTTCGCTTTATTGGGGGATGGGGGTGAGGCCCGTCCCGTCCGTCGCCGCTCCTCCTCGCTCCGACACACGCCCTGGCCAGCGATGCATGTGACGCCATGCAGGCAGGCTGGCAGCTGAGGTGGCGCGGTGGTGGAGCCTCCAAGAAGATCTGCATGCCACCACGTAAGCACGTGGTGAGTTGGCGAAAGAGCCCTTCGCTGACACGCAGGTGCCTGCCCGGCTGGTGGGCTGGCAGCTGCATGGAATCGGCGGTGGAAACCTTGGCGGGTGCGGGCCTGGCCGCGGACTCACAGATGCTTCTGGCAAGGGCCTTGCCGGGGCCCCGGCAAGGGTCTTGTCGTGGCTTCATGGGCGTCCCCGGCAAGGATCTTGCCGGGGGGCCTTGTGGACGTCCCCGGCAAGGATCTTGCCGGGGGCCTTGTGGATTCCCTCGGCAAGGATTTTGCCGAGGCTTGTTGCTTCCCACTCTTCTGATCAAGAGTGTTGCTCTTGTCTTCACAAAGATCTGCATGCCACCATAGAGGTGCCTCCCGAGCCCTGGCCCAGCGCAGTTGGATAGCGTCGGAGGCCGCGGGCTCAAGGGTGGCTCGCTCTGTTGGTGTTTGGGCGAGCTTCCCTGGCAAGGGTCTTGCGGGGGCTGCGGAGGCTACCCCCGGCAAGGACCTTGCCGGGGAAACCTGCTTCGTCCCTCTGCTCTTTGTGGTCTTGGCCTTGGCGTTGCTTTGCTTCTGGACTAACCTTGGCTCACCTCCCTGGCCGTGCCAAGTGTGGTCGTGGCGCGTGGCCTCGACTGCCCATGCACAAGTAAAGGGGTCAAAAGGAGGGCCCCTACTTTTGTACACCGACAGGAGCCCTCGGGCCTGGGCCACACATAAGCGCAACACGTTGTTGGGCCAGGCCCAAGAACGGTGCGCTGGCAGGCGGGGCAGTTTTTACCACGGTATTTTTTCCATCTGCTGCGCTTCCCCATGTTCCGCGCGCGACGTGGGGGTCGTGTGTGACACGGGGGTCATGCGTGGGGCGGTTCCCGCACGCGTGCGTCACGTCGCAGTAAATGGGAAAGGAGGCGGCCTGCGCCTTCTCCGTAAAAAGGGATAACCGCGGGCGCGCTGCTCACTTTACCCCTTCTGCGCCTTCCCCCAATCTCAGAGCCGCCGCCCCTCTTGCTCCTTCTTCCCCAAGCTTCGCCCATCGCCGCTGTGCTTCTACCTCGCCCCCCTGTTCCTCGTAGCGTCCATGGTGCCCAAGTCTACCAGAGGCAAGGGAGCGGCAAGAGACACCGGCAAAGGAGCGACAGGAGGCGCCGGAGCGGCGGAGCAGCCGGAGAGCGAGTTGGTGGTGCGAAGGGCGCAGTACGCCTACTTCGAGCCTTCGACGGTCGACGCGTCCGAGCTCTGGGAGTTCTTCAGGCCCTTGTGGGGGGTGAAGACGGGAGGAGCAACGACGGGGCATCCCGCCATGCGCGCCGTCCTGGCTAGCGCCGGGCCTGCCCCGAACCGGTACCCCTTCTTCGTCGACTACTTCTCCTGCGGGCTCTGCCCTCCTTTTTCTGATTTCTTCAAGGATGTCATGCACAGCTACGGTTTTCGCCTTCTGGATTTTACTCCGAATGTCGTGGCATGCATGGCCCTTTTCGCGCATCTCTGCGAGGGGTTCGTCGGGGTGAACCCCAGCATGGTGCTTTTCCGCCATTATTTCACCCCTCGGATCCAGAAGGGCGGCGCCATTGCTGGGTGCGTCGCCTGGATCACGAGGGCCAAGGGGGCGTACCCAGACGGTGCCATGAAGGAGAGGTGGGAGGAATGGCGAGGCCGGTGGTGCTGGATCGAGGAGGAGATCGGGTAGTCAACGCGCCGCCGGTTCGAGGGAACGACTGGAGCGACCTCGATGCCGATGACGCAAAGCTCAGGATCGCCACCACCAGGATTCTTCGGCTTACCCAGGCCGGGCTCACCCTCGAGATGATCGGGGCGGATTTCATCCGCCGCCGGATTGCTCCTCTGCATGCCAAGGGGAGGCCGGCCTGGCTCTTCACGAACGCGGGTGACGTCATGCGGCTTGGACCCGGCCTCGACCACAACTTGACGGTGCTCAGGCACGCCCATCTTTGCCAACGGCTTTTTCAGCTCGAGGTCGACGAAGAAGGCGAGGTCGGGCGGTCCGGCAAGGCTGCGCGGGAAGCAGCGAAGGCTGGCAAGATCATCAAGGAGCCCGTCTTCAGGCTGCCGGCGGGAGTGGTCACGCTGTGCAATAATTCTCGTCAGTCCGACATCATTGCCATGATGCCGGACCTCAATGCGCACGGTCTTGACCCGACTGGGTCGAGCCGGACGACCTTCAGGTGCAAAAGTTCTTCGACACTCTGCATGAGAGGTATGTCACTGAAGAGCCGCGGCTCATTCAGGACACCTCACCGGTGGAGCTGGACTATATCGCCAGGAGGGTGTCGGAGGTGCAGCGCGCCATGGAAGAGGCTGCGCTTGCCGAGGCAGCCGGCAGAGCCGGCGGCACAAAGGACAAGGCCGCGACGGCTGAGGAGGAGCTCGCCACGTGGGCGAAGGCTGCCGGGGAGACCAGCAGCGTCGGCACCGGGGCTCCTCTTGTCGAGGACGCAGGCGACGAGCCGTCGGAGGAGGAGGAGGCCGGGGCCGGCAACCCTTCAGCCCCAAGGACGAGGCGACTGCGCCGGGCTGCTTCTGGCGACCCGGTCCGCCCTGTCGAGGCCGCACTGCGGCCTGGATCTCTGGTGGAGCCCGTGCACTAGGCGAAGGCCGCGGCGGCAAAGAAGGTGGTGCAAGCCGCGGTGGCGACGAGGAAGGCATCCGCTTCCTCTTCGTCCAAGCGCGTGCAGACCCCGCCTTCCTCTCCTCCTCCGGCGAGCACCGGCGTGAGGGCTGAGTTCAACTTTGGGTCCCTCAGCCCGCCGAGGAAGAGGAAAGCAGCAGAGGAGGAGGCGGACGATGAGTAAGCGTTCTGCTCTCTTTGTCACCCCCGTTCCTTCAATCTGCATCTCTTGACTCGACTTGTCTTTGTTTTTGCAGGGACGTGGAGATGTTGGCCCAGAGGATAAAGAGGGCCAAAGCCTCAGTGGGTGGCCAGCCCCCGGCTGGTACTTCAGGGGTACCACTGGTGGTGCTGAGCAGCCCAGACAGCAGCCCCCGGCACAGCCCCCAGCGTAAGTTCTCTATTCTCTCATCGTCGACATGTGTTAGGGGTATGATGCGTTGGTGCTGACCTTGACGAGTGTGCAGGAGGAGAGCAGCGGCCGGAGGAGCCGCAGAGGCCACCCCCAACACGCCGCCTCCGTCGACCACGCCGCCCCGAGGGGTGTCTCCGGCAAGGGCGCCAAGCGTCGAGCCCACGCACATGGAGGAGGAGGAAGAGAACTTGGGCGCCAGCGGCTCCACCTCGACACCAAACATTGGCGGGGAGGGCACTTCTGCTTCCTAGCCTGGCACTGGTAATCTGCTTGCCCTTCGACTTTGTTGTTGTTGTTTTCTTTGATCCTTGCTTTTATCCTCTCCCCTTTCATGGTATTCAGATCCCTTCTCGGCGGATCGGGAGGACCTGGACACCATCATCGGGGACGTGGCCAAGGACGCCGTGGCGGAGGCTGAGAAGATTGCCGCCGAGGAGGCCGGCAGGGACGTTGCCAAGGAGGCCGGCAGGGACGCTGCCGAGGGAGCCGGCAAGGCCACTACCAAGGAGCCCGGCAAGGGATCTGCCGGGGGGGCAGCGGGGCCGCCACCGAACAGAAAGGCAAGGGGCCTGCCGGGGAGGCCAGCGCGGCTTCCGCCGAAGAGGAGGAGGAAGTGGCAGATGGCCGGCCTTCTTCCTCTACTGCTCCTGGCCCCGATAGGTATCTGAAGGTGGGTGAGGACTTGTTCGTCCATCTCCCAGGCGTGCCTAGCACCAGGGCACCCGTCGAGGGGGAGGTTTTTGACGGCGAAGTGCTTGCCGCCGTCGGGCTTGAGGTCGTCGATGAGCCAAGTGTTGGCGGCGGTGGCCCCCAGGTGGAGCAGTTGCTCCAGGCCATGGGCGCCAGCTACCGGAAGCTCCAGGCTCTCCAACGTGCCCGCCTGGACAAGGTTAAGTCCAGGGCAGCAGTGGTAGAGAAGGCAGAGGTGGACCTCCAGAAGCGCGTCGCCGAGACGCGGGACTGGTTCTGCCAAGCCCACGAGGAGTTGAGGGCAGCTCAAGGCGAGCTGGCCAAGCGGGACGTGGAGCTCTCCATGAAGCTGGCCGACGTCGAGAAGGCCCAGGAAGCGACGGAGAACCTGGTCGCCGCCGCTGAAGCCGCCCGGGTCCAGCACGAGGCTGCACTGAACTCCTAGGAGGAGGACCTCGTCGCTCGTGAGGAGAAGCTTGCTGCCATGCTCCGCGGCAAGGACGAAGAGGTGTAAAAGCTCGTCGTGCAGCGGACCCAGGAACTGGAGCAGAGGCACAGAGAGGCGCTCGATGCCCAGGCCTTGGTCTACGCCGGCAGGGTGGAGGAGCTGGAGGCCCAGGCTCTGAAGTTGGCCCAGGAGAAAGACACGCTCAACAGTGCCCTGACGGAAACGCAAAGCGCCATCCTCGACAAGGCTGAGCAGCTTTCCAAAGCCAACGACTCCCTCAAGGACCTGACGGTGAAGCTGGAGGCCCTTGAGGGGGTGCTCTCGGAGGCCAAGGCCCAGGAAGAGACCCTGGCCAAGGCGTTGCAGACCGAGAGACAGCTGCGGAAGGACGAGGCCGTCATCCACAAGGACTTCATGGATGCCGACGACCGCTGGATCGGCCTCCTCGAGGACGTCGCCGACAAGATCACTGCACAGCTGGCCACCATGGGCATGCCAACCGTGAGGTATGCTCGGGAGCGCGGCGGGTCCACCCGCGCCAAGCTGACCCTGTTCTTCGAGGTTGTCCTCGGTGCTTTGGAGCAGCTCCAGTCGAACCGGGAAAGCACCTTGGCCGACGAGTCCCGGCGTATGTGCCTGGGCGCCATGACCAAGGTCCTCACCAAGCTGGCCTTCCGGTACCCTGACCTCGACTTCAACGACGTGGTGGACAGCTTGCCGGACGACGCGGACCTCTCTGGGATCGAGGATCGCATCAAGCCCGTCACCAGTCGCATCCGCGGAATCGAGAGGGTGGAAGGCGAGCGCCGGGACTAGGTGCTCCGTTTTCTGTTGCCGCTGCGAGTTCATGACCAAGACAATTCATATCTTTAGTTAGAACCGCAGCAACAATTTGATGTAATATAACTCTACAGTACTTTTGATATCATGCATGTTATTTTCCCATTTGTTCTTCCCTTTGTATGTCCACCCTACGTTGACTGAGTAGGTTTGCCGGCGCGTAAACCCAGGGCGGCAGATTAAGGACGGATCCCCAACGGCCTGCCGGGTGTGCGTGCTGCCGGGCAAACCACCTTACCGCTCTCGACGCAGCCACTCGACTTGTCGAGCTTGACTCGAGTCAGAGTCGAGAGCGTTTCCGATCACAGAAGGCTACCCTGCCATTTTCGACGCGGCCGTTTGAGCTGTTGAGCGGACTCGGAACAGAACAAAGGCGTTGCCAATCACGGGAGGGCCCCATCGCGTGCAGGTTTCCATACATAGGACAGGATTTTCGGGGATGATAACTTTATATGTAAAAAGGGAAATATTTATAGCTGTGAACAACTTATCTTTTCTGCCGTCGTGTTGGCGTCCTTCGTGTTGGCGGGCGGTGCCTTTTTCCTTGGCCGCCCCTTCTTCTTTGGGGCCATGGCGATGAAGAACTGCGTTGCCGGCTGTAAAACCAGATGCTCGCTACTCCACGCCCCCTACCTGGCGCGCCAAAGATGCCGGTGTGAAACGACACCTATGGGATCAAGGGGATCCCTTCTACGGTTGCGGGGCGCTGGGAGTGGTGAGGAGAGCAGGATCAACAGCCAGTGCAAACACACGGGTCGTTTACCTAGGTTCGGGCCGCAAAGATGCGTAATACCCTAGTCATGCTTTGGTGGTTGTATATCTGAGTTCTTGAGGGGTTTGAACTAGCTACAGGGAGCGTAACTTGTCCAAAGGTCCGAATCCTGCTCCTGGGCGCCTTGGGTCTCCTTTTATAGGCAAAGGGATCGCCACAGTGGCACCAGGAGGTGGCATCGAAGTATCGTGGCTGAGTTTATCGCTAGCCTTTACGGGACAAAGCGCATTTAATGCGAGGCTTAGGTGTCCCTTCGCTTTATTGGGGGACGGGGGTGAGGCCCGTCCCGTCCGTCGCCGCTCCTCCTCGCTCCGACACGCGCCCTGGCCAGCGATGCATGCGGCGCCATGTAGGCAGGCAGGCAGCTGAGGTGGCACGGTGGTGGAGCCTCCAAGAAGATCTGCATGCCACCACGTAAGCATGTGGTGAGTTGGTGAAGGAGCCCTTCGCTGACACGCAGGTGCCTGCCCGGCTGGTGGGCTGGCAGCTGCATGGAATCCGCGGTGGAAACCTTGGCGGGTGCGGGGCTGGCCGCGGCCTCGCGGATGCTTCTGGCAAGGGCCTTGCCGGGGCCCCGGCAAGGGTCTTGTCGTGGCGTCATGGGCGTCCCCGGCAAGGATCTTGCTGGGGGGCCTTGTGGACGTCCCCGGCAAGGATCTTGCCGGGGGCCTTGTGGATTCCCTCGGCAAGGATTTTGCCAAGGCTTGTTGCTTACCACTCTTCTGATCAAGAGTGTTGCTCTTGTCTTCACAAAGATCTGCATGCCACCATAGAGGTGCCTCCCGAGCCCTGGCCCAGCGCAGTTGGATAGCGTCGGAGGCCGCGGGCTCAAGGGTGGCTCGCTCTGTTGATGTTGGGGCGAGCTGCCCTGGCAAGGGTTTTGCCGGGGCTGCGAAGGATGCCCCCCGCAAGGACCTTGCCGGGGAAACCTGCTTCATCCCTCTGCTCTTTGTGGTCTTGGCCTTGGCGTTGCATTGCTTCTGGACTTACCTTGGCTCACCTCCCTGGCCGTGCCAAGTGTGGTCGTGGCACGTGGCCTCGACTGCCCGTGCACAAGTAAAGGGGTCAAAAGGAGGGCCCCTACTTTTGTACACCGACAGTGAGAAAATCACGTTCCCGAAGGTTTCATTCCGTTTGGACTCCGTTTGATATTCCGTTTCTTTGAAACACTGAAATAGGCAAAAAACAGCAATTCTGGGCTAGGCCTCCGGTTAATAGGTTAGTCCCAAAAGTAATATAAAAGTGGAATATAAAGCCCAATATGGTCCAAAACAGTAGATAATATAGCATGGAGCAATCAAAAATTATAGATACGTTGGAGACGTATCACTCTCATATTTTGAGTAGTAGGCCACATTATATTAATGCACACACCAAATTACAGCATGCATGGCACCTCTTAGAAGAATTGCAGAGATAGCACAAAGGGGTTTACAGGGAGGAAGTATTGGATTAGAATCACTTCTGCATTACAAAGATAATCTCACTTGTTTTTATGTTTTCATGCATGTTAGGTATTGAACATTATCATGAATATGAGAATGGGCGCACGAGAGGAATATTGTGGAATAATCCACTGGCTAACAAACTTGGCATGGTGGAGGATGGCCTATCTTATTCACCCATCAAGGTGCATGCTCTAACTTGGCAAGGTTGTATTGGTCGCACATATTTTGCATCTGACCTCTTGCGTTACTTCTACTTTGTTACACCATCTGCTTAGTTTAAGCATCATATATGAGTATATGCCATACCTATCCATTTTCTGTACCTATTCCATGTGTCGTCATACTATGTTTTTCCAGTCAAATGTTGTTCTTTCGTAATAGATGTCCAAAAGGAAGAGGGTGAGTGCAGATCCTCAAGGAGTACAAACTAGGTATTTGGAAAAGGTAGTGATACCTGTTAAATCGGATAGATCAGCAGCCACAGAAAACACAGGCCCAACTGTACCAGACTTTACCCCTACTCCAGTGGCCAAACCCCTATTAGAACTGCTGAGAGCCCAGCGTCTGGTACTGTCTATGATATCAATTCAAAATTTGAACTCCTAAATTTATGCATGTGCCTTACCTTCTCTCTTGTATGAAAACTAATTTCAGATGAATCTCCTTGCTCAAAGGATCATATAGGATCTCACGACGATACTGGGATCTGCATTGCTCTTGTCAGTACCTCTTGCCCTTTGTCAGCATACTTACACTCATTGCTGTTTGATTATGTAGCATCACTGTAAATGTTCGCTTCTTTATCCTCCCTTTGCTTGAAACTATAAGATCTATATTTACTCTTAGATAAAGGTAGAATTAACACAGTGGTTATGAAGTTTTGGATTGCTCATGTAAGTACCTGTTGTCATGTACTCCCTCTGTATCGAATTAATTGTTGATCAATTGGATGTATTTAGAACTTAATAGTGCTAGATACATCCATTTGAGCGACAAGTAATAACGGACGGTGGTGGTATTACTGTACATGCATCACGAGATAGTTGATTGTCTAGCATTACTCTGCATCTTATTTGCCCTGCCCTCCACTTTCTCCAAATTATCATATCTACATTTACTCTTACCAAAATGTTGAATAAAGCCAATGCCACTGCACACGTTGATGTCTGCATTCCTCTTGTCAGTACCTTTTTCCTTGTAACGCTGTACTTAATTAATTGCTATTTGATTATGTATCATCAGTCTGCACCTGAGCTTCATTATCCTCTATTTCTTCCAATATTATTTGATCTATATTTACTCTTTCCAAAATGTAGAATAATGGCAACGCTTATAAAGAATTTTCTTTGGGGAATTTATTGAATTATCCTTCCATCAACATGGAGAAGGGCTTTGTCCAGCCCGTGTTAACATGTAATGTAAGTTCATCCTTCTCAAGCCTTCAAACTTTGTTCTAGTATAGATTTGGATAGGCATCATTTCCTCCACTGTTGTTTACATCTGATTGGATGTTTGCAACAACTACCAGTTTTAAATTGTAGTTGTAAAAACATGTTCCTTATGCAGAACAGGTCCATTTATTTGCTTATATAATTGTGAAACCTATTACATGTCTCCTTGTTTCTCTTTCAGAGTCGTATCTCTTATGCCAGGTAGAACTTTAGGAAAGATAGTGAGCCAAACCATCTTGAGGACAGCGAGATGACCCCAAGGTCCTGTCTTGATGAAGACAGTGAGTTGAAGCTACTCACCAGCAGGTGTGAGACAACCTCTATGCAGTCGCTGCCTCAATCAGTTCGACTTCTTCAGTCTCAACTTAAAGCGGAAAGGCTTGCTTCAGCTCAGCTCTGACTTGAAGTCAAAGATGTAATGAAGATGTCAGGCGACTGCCTTGCGCACTATGGTGCCATACAGCTAGGGATGAAGCATCTATCGTTGACACAACTGAGGTCTCATCAGCTTGTTCAGCTACTTGCGGGGCCCCACCTTGCCAGGTCTAGTGCCTTTTGAAGTGCTCTCAGTTTTGTATATTCTTTTGTCGGCGCATTTATATGCACTGGTGGCGACCTTTGATGCCCAGTGTATGTAATCCGCGGTCATGTTGCGCTTTATTATCACCGGTAGCGAACTTTGATTCCCAGTGGATGTAATATGCCGTAATTTCTTTATTGTATAGTCTAGGTTTATTCTTTGGTCGGTATGCTATAATTTAGGCTGGAAGGTTCAGTGGATCTCAGTGTTGTCGGTCTTTAGGCTGGCCTGTCGTGGGCCTATAATCATCTTGGGCCATTAGCAGGTCTAAACCTATAGTAGTTTCCCGCCCTTAACACGCCATGGGCTACATATTTACTGTAGTGACACTGGGGCTCCTACGGGCCGTAGAAACAATGGGCCTTCTACGGTCCATAGAAACAATGGGCCTTCTATGGGCCATACAAACAATGGGCCTTCTACGGGTCGTATCATCGCTGGGCCTTATACGGGCCGTATGATCGATTGGCCAAACATGGGCCAAAAACAGACCGCATTATGGTCGTAAACGGGTAGAGTTGGAGTCGTCCGTTCATGGGCCGACCATAAAGGGCCGTTGTTAATAGGCCATATTTGATGGCGCTATGAAAACGACCCAACATATTAACGGGCCACAAATGGGCCGACTGTAACCACGGGCTGAATTTGGCCCACAAGCAGAAAATGGGAGTAACGGGCCGTAAGTAACCGAATGCTGGAAATGAGCCCAAGAATAAATGGGACCTGAGAAGGCCGAAACATAACATGGGCTGGAAATGGCCCAACAGAATAATGGGCCATTAATGGGTATAAAGTGATACACTGTTCATTACGGGCCAGTTTTACCATGGGCCGTTGGGCCGAGGGTTACTAAGGGCCTCATATGGGCCGAAAGACGTCATGGGTCATACATGGCCCAGAAGTTAAAATGGGCAAGAATTATATTGGACGGCCCAGATGACGCTACTGGGCCTAATTTGGATAGGCCGTAAACGGGCCCTGGGTTAGCGGGCTGTAAATGGGCTATATGCGAATAGGCCGTTAACAAGCTTGCCGTGGGCCGGCCCGCCACATTTTGACCAAGTCAAACAGGCCAGCCTTTTCACAGGATGGGCCTGTGTTGGGTCGTGCCACATGTCGACGTATCATAGGCGCTTTGGCTCCAATGAGTGGATGACATCTGTCCCAACGGTGAGCGGACACGTGTTTCCTCCAGCCAATGATGATTTTACACATGGAAAATCCCCATTGGTTGGGGTTGTTAACGGGTTATCGGATCCAAAACTGGACCCGATAGCTTAACGGCGTTCCGTTACGGTGGATGCCACGTGTTGGTCACCCTTGACGAAAGCACTTCTGTGACGCGCGATTTATCGCCATGGAAGTGGACACTTCCGTGATGATAATTTTGGTAATGTCATGGAACACTTCTACGACAGCACATGTATGACTATCTTGATTCTGTCATAAAATTGTCATGGATGTACATGCATGACAGAAAACGTGACCTACTGTGACAAACACATATCATCACGGAAGTATATTTTTTGTAGTGTGGGACGGAGGCCGAATTGCTAGTCGAGCTCCTGACGAGCCGAGCTGTCCTGCTGCAGAATAGTCCGGACCCTCTTAACGGTGTTCGGGGGTCGGCAGTGAATTAAGGTTCTGCTTGAGAAGGCCGCTCTGTACTTCTGCTGCTAAGGCAGCGATGTGCTCTTCTGTACGGAGGGAGCGTTCCGTGTTTCCATTGACTGTTATGACGCCGCGTGGACCGGGCATCTTGAGGTTGAGATAAGCATAGTGTGGCACCGCATTGAATCAAGCAAATGCGGTTCGTCTGAGCAGTGCGTGGTAGCCGCTGCGAAAAGGGACAATATCAAAGATCAATTCTTCGCTTCGGAAGTTGTCCGGAGATCCGAAAACAACCTCGAGCGTAATTGAGCCCGTACAACGGGCCTCTACGCCCGGCATGACTCTTTTAAAGGTAGTCTTTGTGGGCTTGATCCGTGATGGGTTAATGCCCATTTTGCGGACTATATCCTGATAGAGCAGGTTCAGGCTGCTGCCGCCATCCATCAGAACTCGCATCAGGTGGAATCCGTCAATTATTGGGTCAAGGACCAATGCGGCTAAACCGCCATGACGGATACTGGTCGGATGATCCCGACGATCAAAGGTGATCGGACATGACGACCATGGATTGAATTTTGGGGCGACTGACTCTATCGCATAGACGTCCCTGAGCGCGCATTTGCGCTCCCTCTTGGGGATGTGTGTAGCATATATCATGTTCACCGTTTTGACCTGAGGGGGAAACTTCTTCTGTCCCCCTGTGTTCGGTTGCCGGGGCTCCTCGTCATCATCCTTGCTTTGTAATCCCTTTTCTTTGTTTTTGGCATTTAACTTGCCGGCATGTTTAAAAACCCAACAATCTCTGTTGGTATGATTGGCTGGTTTGTCTGGGGTGCCATGGATCTGGCACAGGCGGTCGAGTATGCGGTCCAGGCTGGATGGTCCCTGGTTGTTCCTTTTATATGGCTTCTTCCGCTGACCGGACTTGGAGCCACTGAATCCGGCGTTGACTGTCATGTCATCGGTGTTGTCGCCATTGCTTTGGCGTTTGTGTCTATTACGTCAGAGCTTGCCATTGCTATTTTTGCTGCGGGCCAGCCAACTATCCTCACCCGCACAGAAGCGGGTCATGAGTGCCGTGAGGGCTGCCATGGACTTTGGCTTTTCGGGGCCGAGGTGGCGGGCGAGCCATTCGTCACAGATGCTATGTTTAAAGGCCGCTAGGGCTTCGACTTCCGGACAGTCGACGATCTGGTTCTTTTTAGTTAGGAACCTAGTCCAGAATTTCGTGGTGACTCTCCAGGTTGTTGGACTATGTGACTTACGTCATCGGCATCAGGTGGCCGGACATATGTACCTTGGAAGTTGTCGAGGAAAGCTTCTTCCAAGTCCTCCCAGCTGCCAATAGAATTTTCAGGCAGACTATTTAGCCAGTGCCGAGCTGGCCCTTAGAGTTTTAGTGGGAGGTATTTGATGGCGTGAAGGTCATCCCCGCGGGCCATGTGGATGTGGAGAATAAAGTCCTAAATCCATACTGCAGGATCGGTTGTTCCATCGTATGATTCGATGTTTACGGTTTTAAACCCTTCTGGGAATTCATGATCCATTACTTCGTCAGTGAAGCAAAGAGGGTGTGCGACGCCTCTATATCAGGCCGCCTCGTGGCATAGCTCCGATGGGGACCGTCTGCGGTTTTCGGCCCGGGCGTGACTAGGTTTGTTACGTCTGAATAGATAGCCATCCTCGCATGTCAAGGTATGTCCTCGCGATCCGTAGATCGATCTTGTATGTTCTGCTCTACTGTCCAGGTCTTAACGAAGGTCATATGTATAACCCTGAGCTGTCTTATCCCTGCCTTTACGGCGAGGTGGGACAGATTGGTTTTCGGCTCGAGTTGCCATTTTATCCCGATAGTGTGGCGGTCGGTCGGCCGCATTGCGCGATGCTGGTGTGGGCTCTAGCGCCTCGTCATCGAACTGAGGTAGCAATTTGTGCTTCAGGTAACTTTTAGCTGGGCGTTTAAGGCTGTATTCCTCAGCTGCCAGGACATCGGTCCATCTGTCATTGAGCAGGTCTTGATCAGCTTGAAGCTGCCGCTGCTTCTTTTTCAGGCTCCTCGCAGTGGCTATTAGCTGAAGCTTAAAGTGCTCCTGCTCGAGAGGTTCCTCAGGCACGATGAAGTCTTTGTTGCCGAGGCTCACCTCCTCCTCGGAGAGCGGATGATAACTACTGTCCTCCGAGTCTTCTTCTATGACCTGTTTATCAGGGCTGACTTGCCCATCTTCCCGATTGTCTTGTTCGGCAGTTTGTTCGTCAGGGTCTTCTATGTCTTCGGCACCATCCAGAGTGTTATCGTCTCATGTGTCGGTGTTGCTGTCCTTGCTGCGGCGCGATTTAGAGTGGTGCCGCTGATGACGGCGCTTTGGTTTTGTTTTAGGAGGGTCATCCTTCGCTGGGTTCTCCTTGTCCTCGCCGCTATTTTCTTTGGGTGTATCCATCGTGTATACGTCGTACGACGAAGTGGCCGTCCAGCGTCCGGTGAACGGCAGGTTTGGGCCATGCTCTTCTTCTGCATCGTCGTCCATACTGTCGATGTCTTCGGAGCCATAATCGAGCGTGTCGGTTAAGTCCTCGACAGTGGCTATGTAGTGGGTGGCGGGTGGGAAGCGAGATTCCCCGTCATCAGCCTCCGATTCGAACCGGATATAGTTCGACTGCGAGTCCCCTGCTAAGGACAAATTTCTTAATGAGTTTAACACATCACCCAAAGGCGAGTGCCGGAAGATATCTGCGGCGCTGAATTCGAAGATCGATAACTGATCAAGCTCGGCGTCCGCGGATGCACATGGTTCGGAGCTTATAGCCGGAGACAAGTCCGAAGTTCCGGTGACATAGACATCACACGAGGTTAAGTATGTGTGTGGCTCCAACACCGCGGGATCTGCGGCCTCCGTGGTGGGGTTGATCCTCCCGTCCTCGGATGATGCAGTCTGCTCTGGATCTAAGGCCGGAGCGGTTGCAGGTGCAATTTCCTGAGTATGGTCCGATGACAGATTTAAATCATGTTCATCGTAGGGATAGGGAGCAGCTGCCATGGTCTCGAATCCGTCGAAGATCAAGTCTCCGCGGATGTCTGTGACGTAGTTCAGGCTCCCAAATCTGAACTGATGGCCAAGGGCGTAGCTGTCGATCTGCTCCAGATGGCCAAGCGAGTTGGCCCGCAGTGCAAAGCCACCGAACACGAAGATCTGTCCGGTGAGGAAGGTCTCCCCTCGGACGCGTTGTTGATGATCGAAGGAGCCATCGAAAACCTTTTGGGGATGGCACAGTGGAACTCTCAATGAAAGCACCAATGTCGGTGTCAAAACCGGCGGATCTCGGGTAGGGTGTCTCGAACTGTGCGTCTAAGGTCGATGGTAACAGGAGACGGGGGACACAATGTTTACCCAGTTTCGGGCCCTCTCTATGGAGGTAATACCCTACTTCCTGCTTGATTGATCTTGATGAATATGAGTATTATAAGAGTTGATCTACCACGAGATCGTAATAGCTAGAACCCTAGAAGTCTAGCCTGTATGACTATATGTGCGTGTTTTCCAGACTAAGCCCTTCGGTTTATATAGACACCGGAGGGGGCTAGGGTTGTACAAAGTCGGTTACAGAGAAGGGAATCTTCATATTCGGTCGCCAAGCTTGCCTTCCATGCCAAGGAGAGTCCCATCCGGATACGGGTGGAGTCTTCGATCTTCGTATCTTCACCGTCCATCAATCCGGCCCATGTCCAACAGGCCGGACGCCTGAGGACCCCTTAGTCCAGGACTCCCTCACCCCCTCCCCGTATGTAAAGGAGTGGAGGAGGGGGAGGGCCGACCCTCTGTGGCGCGCCCAAGGGGAGTCCTACTCCCACCGGGAGTAGGATCCCCCCCTGAGGGAGTCCTGGACTAAGGGGTCCTCGGGCGTCCGGCCTGTTGGACAAGGGCCGGACTGATGGGCTGTGAAGGTACAAGACCGAAGACCCTCTCTCATGTCCGGATAGGACTCTCCTTGGTGTGGAAGGCAAACTTGGCGACCACATATGAAGATTACTTTCTCTGTAACCGACTTTGTACAACCCTAGTCCCCTCCGCTGTCTATATAAACCGGAGGGCTTAGTCCGAACACATCGAACAATAGTCATATAGGCTAGACTTCTAGGGTTTTAGCCATTATGATCTCGTGGTAGATCAACTCTTGTAATACTCATATTCATCAAGATCAATCAAGTAGGAAGTAAGGTATTACCTCCATAGAGAGGGCCCGAACCTGGGTGAACATTGTGTCCCCCGTCTCCTGTTACCATCGACCTTAGACGCACAGTTCGGGACCCCCTACCTGAGATCCGCCGGTTTCGACACTGACATTGGTGCTTTCATTGAGAGTTCCACTGTGTCGTCCCCAAAAGGTTTTGATGGCTCCTTCGATCATCAACAACGACGCCGTCCAAGGGGAAACCTTCCTCCCCGGACAGATCTTCGTGTTCGGCGGCTTCGCTCTATGGGTCAACTCGCTTGGCCATCTAGAGCAGATCGATAGCTACGCCCCTGGCCATCAGGTCAGATCTGGGAGCTTGAACTACGTCGCGGATACCCGTGGAGACTTGATCTTCGACGGCTTTGAGACCATGGCAGCCGCTCCCTGTCCCTACGGTGGACATGACTTAAACCTGTCACTGGTTTATACTCAAGAAATTACACCTGTAACTACTCCGGCCTTAGATCTGGAGCAGATCGCGCCATCCGAGGACGGGAAGCTCAACCCCGCCACGGAGGCCACAGATCCCGCGGTGTTGGAGCCGCACACTGACTTAACCTCATGTGATATCTGTGTCACTGGAACTCCGGACTCGTCTCCGGCTATAAGTTCCGAACCATGTGCGTCCTCGGACGCTGAGCTTGATCAGTTATCGATCTTCGCATTCAGTGCCGCAGATATCTTCCGGCACTCGCCTTTAGGCGACGTATTAAACTCATTAAGAAATATATCCTTAGCGGAAGGCTCACAGCCGAACTATGTCCGGTCTGAACTGGAGGCTGATGACGGGGAATTTCGCCTCCCACCCGCCACCCATTACATAACCACTGTCGAGGACTTGACTGAGATGCTCGATTACGGCTCCGAAAACATCGACGGTATGGACGACGATGCAGATGTGGAGCACGGCCAAAACCCGCCGTTTATCGGGCGCTGGACGGCCACCTCTTCGTACGACGTATACATGGTGGATACAAGCAAAGAGAATAACGGCGAGGAAAAGGAAAATCCAGCTAAGGATGAGCCTCCTAAGACACAACAAAAGCACCAGCGTCAGCGGCGCCGCCCGAAATGCCGCCACAGCAAGGACAGCAACATCGGCACAGGAGACGATCATACTCCAGACGGTGCCAAAGACAATGAAGATCCCGGCGAGCAAACGATCGAACAGGATGAATGGGAAGACGGGCACATTAGCCCTGACGAACGGGCCATAAACGAAGACTCAGAGGACAGTAATTATCTTCCACTCTCCGAAGACGAAGAGAGCCTCGGCAACAAGGATTTCATCGTGACTGAGGAGCCTCTTGAGCAGGAGCGCTGTAAGCGCCGGCTAATAGCCACTGCAAGGAGCCTAAAAAAGAAGCAGCAGCAGCTTCAAGCTGATCAAGATCTACTCAATGATAGATGGACCGAAGTCCTAGCCACCAAGGAATACGGCCTTAGTGGCCCAACCAAAAATTACCCGAAGCGCAAATTGCTACCTCAGTACGGTGATGAGGCACTGGCGCCCATACCATCATCACACAATACGGCTAATCGACCACAATGCGGTCATGATGGAGCGGCAACTCAAGCCGAACACCAGCCCGGCACACCTCGTCGTAAAGGCAGGGATAGAACAGCTCAGGGTTATACATACGACCCGTGGCAGGGCCCGGACAGCAGAGCAAAACATGCTAGATCGATCTACGGATCACGAGGACGCGCCCCGACGCGCAGCGATTACTATCTACTCGGACATGACAAGCCTAATCATGCCCGGGCCGAAAACCGCAGACGGACTCCATCAGAGCTACGTCACAGTGTGGCCCAATACAGAGGCGTCGCGCACCCTCTTTGCTTCACAGACGAAGTAATGGAGCATGAATTCCCAGATGGGTTTAAACCCATGAATATCGAATCATACGACAGAACAACGGATCCCGCGGTATGGATCGAGGATTTCCTCCTCCATATCCACATGGCCCACGGAGACGACCTTCATGCCATCAAATAGCTGCCATTAAAACTCAAAGGACCAGCTCGGTACTGGTTAAACAGTCTGCCGGAAAACTCTATTGGCAGCTGGGAGGACTTGGAGGATGCCGTCCGCGACAACTTCCAAGGTACGTATGTCCGGCCACCAGACGCCGATGACTTAAGTCACATTGTCCAGCAGCCCGGAGAGTCAGCCAGGAAGCTCTATACTAGGTTTCTAGTCAAAAAGAACCAAATCATCGACTGTCCGGACACGGAAACCCTAGCGGCCTTCAAACACAGCGTCCGGGACAAGTGGCTTGCCCGCCACCTCGGTCAATAAAAACCAAAATCCATGTCAGCCCTTACCGCTCTGATGACCCGCTTTTTCGTGGGAGAGGACAGCTGGCTCGCTCGTAGTAGCAACAGCGCCAGCGATCCAGGCACTTCCGAAGTCCGAGACGGCAATGGCATGCCATGGCGCAGCAAGCACGAACGTCGCAATGATAACGACAGAACGCGTGACACATCGGTCAACGCCGGATTCAGCGGTCCCAAACCCGGTCAACGGAAAAAGCCATTCAAGGCAAACAGAGACGGACCATCCAATTTAGACAAGATATTGGACCGGCCCTGCCAGATTCATGGCCAACCCGATAAGCCAGCTAATCATACCAACAGAAACTGTTGGGTCTTCAAGCAGGCCGGCAAGCTCAACACCGAACACAAAGGGAGGAGGCCGCCCGGTGATAGCGACGACGAAGAGACTCACCAACCAAATACCGGGGGTCAGAAGCAATTTCCCCCCGAAGTAAAAACAGTGAACATGGTATACATGACACACAACCCCACATGGGAGCAGGAGAAACACCCCCTCTAGACTAAAGATTATACTGCGGCAACCTCAGTCGAAGTACCAAGTTGTCTCATTAAACCGCACACCTTGCCGGCCATTAAGCCACCGGTCCCCATACAACAGGATCGACCAATTCCGGAGCGGACCTAGCAGTTCAGCTTCCGCCGCCCACCACATACACCTGTGAAATTTGTATCGCGCATACATAACTATGCACTTAAGATACCCTGGGCATCGGCGGAAGCACAATACGGATGAGCCTGCAAGCACTCCCGTAACCTTTTTTTCTAATTACTCTTTCTTTTTTCATTATCCTTTACTACAGGTGACGCAAAGGCTAAACATCTAGCAGACTCTAGAGGAGTTCGGATCCGTACACCCACCTAGGGGGCTATTTCAGTTAAGGAGTCCCCTCACAGAGGACAGGCGGTGCAGACGTGCGACAGGAGGGTCCAAAACAACTTTTTGTAGACCGCACTCTTTATTTCGAGCCTGTAATGTGCCTTTTTCCTCCGCCTTCGACCCCAGGCATGTCAAATAGCCGGGGTTGTGGCTTTGTTATCTATAAAATGAATATTGGCATATCACTCAGGTCCCGGTAAACATAATCCGTGTTCAGCATTCGCTTTTTTTCAAAAAAAACGAATTCGGCTCCTGTGGTTGTTTCACACACATACCTCGGCATAACTTGCCAAGGGCTCGGTATGGGAACAAATGAGTTGCCGACAAGTCCAAACAAATTTATAGCATACATCGGCGTCGCGAGTTTGGCCTTATATGCATCAGCTCCGAATCATGCCTTGGGTCAATAGTTGGGTTGCCCAGCTCCTGTGCTTACTACCTTACGTTCCGCTCTATCGGCTAGGGTAGTAAAGGGAGAACTACTGCGATTGTGCTTCCGGTTCATTTGGTCAAGCACCTCAGTAGAGAAAGCCGAAAACTGACTGTCATGATGCGGCGAGAGCTGGTCAACCACTCGATGACTTATCGGGATCTTTCACGATTCCCTCTGTATTATACGAAGGACCTTTTTCAGGTCATATATGTAACACACCATATTGGAATAAGCCGTACACATACCAGGGGCTATATCGTAGTCCCCCCCCTATAAACTCCTATGGCTAAGTGAAGTGTTAACGCCCTATAGTCCGATTTCCTAGTTCACCGCATTGACACCTCCTTAATGGACCAAGACGTTGGGTTAAGAGTGATCAAATGCTTTTCCGAACACCCCCGTACTTTACACGAGGGGGCTGAAGCCGACGACTGGATTTTTTTTAGATTAATACAAAAACGGCTGCACAGGAGGAACAAAAGTTTTAGGCGAAACTAACATATATAGCCTTATCATAACATTGTCTTTTACAACTAACAATACATTTCACTCGAATATCATCTTTTTCGAGCATTGACCCTCTATCAAGCGGGCACCCTCCAGGACATCCTCGAAATACTGCTCTGGTGCGTGATGTGTTGGGGAACGTAGTAATTTCAAAAAAAATCCTACGCACACGCAAGATCATGGTGATGCATAGCAACGAGAGGGGAGAGTGTTGTCCACGTACCCTCGTAGACCGACAGCGGAAGCGTTATCACAACGCAGTTGATGTAATCATATGTCTTCACGATCCGACCGATCAAGTACCGAACGCACGGCACCTCCGAGTTCAGCACACGTTCAGCTTGATGACGTCCCTCGAACTCCGATCCAGCCGAGTGTTGAGGGAGAGTTTCGTCAGCACGACGGCGTGGTGACGATGATGATGTTCCACCGACGCAGGGCTTCGCCTAAGCTCCGCAACGGTATTATCGCGGTGTAATATGGTGGAGGGGGGCACCGCACACGGCTAAAATATCGTATATCAAGTGTGTGTTCATGGGGTGCCCCCCTGCCCCCATATATAAAGGAGCAAGGGGGAGGCCGCCGGCCTAGGGAGGAGAGGCGCGCCAGAAGGGGGAGTCCTACTCCCACCGGGAGTAGGACTCCTCCTTTCCTTGTTGGAATAGGAGAAGGGAAGGGAGAAGGAGAAAGAAGGAAGGGGGCGCCCCGCTTCCCTAGTCCAATTCGGACCAGACCATGGGGAGGGGCGCGGCCACCTTTTGAGGCCTTTCTCTCCTTTCCCGTATGGCCCATTAAGGCCCAATACGAATTCCCGTAACTCTCCGGTACTCCGACAAATACCCGAATCACTCAGAACCTTTCCGAAGTCCGAATATAGTCGTCCAATATATCGATTTTTACGTCTCAGCCATTTCGAGACTCCTCGTCATGTCCCCAATCTCATCCGGGACTCCGAACTCCTTCGGTACATCAAAACTCAGTAAAACTGTCATCGTAACGTTAAGCGTGCGGACCCTACGGGTTCGAGAACTATGTAGACATGACCGAGACACCTCTCCGGTCAATAACCAATAGCGGGACCTGGATGCCCATATTGGCTCCCACATATTCTACGAAGATCTTTATCGGTCAGACCGCATAACAACATACGTTGTTCCCTTTGTCATCGGTATGTTACTTGCCCGAGATCCGATCGTCGGTATCTCGATACCTAGTTCAATCTCGTTACCAGCAAGTCTCTTTACTCGTTTCGTAATACATCATCCCGCAACTAACTCATTACTCACAATGCTTGCAAAGCTTATAGTGATGTGCATTACCGAGTAGGCCCAGAGATACCTCTCCGACAATCGGAGTGACAAATCCTAATCTCGAAATACGCCAACCCAACAAGTACCTTTGGAGACACCTGTAGAGCACCTTTATAATCACCCATTTACGTTGTGACGTTTGGTAGCACACAAAGTGTTCCTCCGGTAAACGGGAGTTGCATAATCTCATAGTCATAGGAACATGTATAAGTCATGAAGAAAGCAATAGCAACATACTAAACGATCAGGTGCTAAGCTAACGGAATGGGTCAAGTCAATCACGTCATTCTCCTAATGAGGTGATCCCGTTAATCAAATGACAACTCATTTCTATGGCTAGGAGACATAACCATCGTTGATTAACGAGCTAGTCAAGTAGAGGCATACTAGTGACACTCTGTTTGTCTATGTATTCACACATGTATTATGTTTCCGGTTAATACAATTCTAGCATGAATAATAAATATTTATCATGATATAAGGAAATAAATAATACTTTATTATTGCCTCTAGGGCATATTTCCTTCAGTCTCCCACTTGCACTAGAGTCAATAATCTAGTTCACATCGCCATGTGATTTAACATTAATAATTCACATCACCATGTGATTAACACCCATAGTTCACATCTCTATGTGACCAACACTCAAAGGGTTTACTAGAGTCAATAATCTAGTTCACATCGCTATGTGATTAACACCCAAAGAGTACTAAGGTGTGATCATGTTTTGATTGTGAGATAATTTTAGTCAACGGGTCTGTCACATTAAGATCCATAAGTATTTTGCAAATTTCTATGTCTACAATGCTCTGCACGGATCTACTCTAGCTAATTGCTCCCACTTTCAATATGTATCTAGACCGAGACTTAGAGTCATCTAGATTTAGTGTCAAAACTTGCATCGACGTAACCCTTTACGATGAACCTTTTGTCACTTCCATAATCGAGAAACATATCCTTATTCCACTAAGGATAATTTTGACCGCTGTCCAGTGATCTACTCCTAGATCACTATTGTACTCCCTTGCCAAAATCAGTGTAGGGTATACAATAGATCTGGTACACAGCATGGCATACTTTATAGAACCTATGGCCAAGGCATAGGGAATGACTTTCATTCTCTTTCTATCTTTTGCCGTGGTCGGGCTTTGAGTCTTTACTCAATTTCACACCTTGTAACACAGGCAAGAACTCTTTCTTTGACTGTTCTATTTTGAACTACTTCAAAATCTTGTTAAGGTATGTACTCATTGAAAAACTTATCAAGCGGCTTCATCTATCTCTATAGATCTTGATGCTCAATATGTAAGCAGCTTCACCGAGGTCTATCTTTTAAAAAAATCCTTTCAAACACTCCTTTATGCTTTGCAGAATAATTCTATATTATTTCTGATTAACAATATGTCATTCACATATACTTATCAGAAATGTTGTAGTGCTCCCACTCACTTTCTTGTAAATACAGGCTTCACCGCAAGTCTGTATAAAACTATATCCTTTGATCAACTTATCAAAGCGTATATTCCAACTCCGAGATGCTTGCACCAGTCCATAGATGGATCGCTGGAGCTTGCATATTTTGTTAGCACTTTTAGGATTGACAAAACCTCTTGGTTACATCATATACAACTCTTCTTTAATAAATCCATTAAGGAATGTAGTTTTGTTTATCCATTTGCCAGATTTCATAAAATGCGGCAATTGCTAATATGATTCAGACAGACTTTAAGCATAGATACGAGTGAGAAACTCTCTCATCGTAGTCAACACCTTGAACTCGTCAAAAACCTTTTGTGACAATTCTAGCTTTGTAGATAGTGACACTACTATCAGCGTCCGTCTTTCTCTTGAAGATCCATTTAATCTCAATGGCTCGCCGATCATCGGGTAAGTCAACCAAAGTCCATACTTTGTTCTCATATATGGATCTTATCTCAGATTTCATGGCCTCAAGCCATTTCGCGGAATCTGGGCTCACCATCGCTTCTTCATAGTTCGTAGGTTCGTCATGGTCTAGTAACATAACCTCCAGAACAGGATTACCGTACCACTCTGGTGTGGATCTCACTCTGGTTTACCTACGAGGTTTGGTAGTAACTTGATCTGAAGTTCCATGATCATCATCATTAACTTCCTCACTAATTGGTGTAGGAGTCACAGGAACAGATTTCTGTGATGAGCTACTTTCCAATAAGCGAGCAGGTACAGTTACCTCATCAAGTTCTACTTTCCTCTCACTCACTTCTTTCAAGAGAAACTCCTTCTCTAGAAAGGATCCATTCTTAGCAACGAATATCTTGCCTTCGGATCTGTGATAGAAGGTGTACCCAACAGTCTCCTTTGGGTATCCTATGAAGACACATTTCTCCGATTTAGGTTTGAGCTTATCAGGATGAAACTTTTTCACATAAGCATCGCAACCCCAAATTTTAAGAAACGACAACTTTGGTTTCTTGCTAAACCTCAGTTCATAAGGCGTCGTCTCAACGGCTTTTGATGGTGCCCTATTTAACGTGAATGCAGCTGTCTCTAATGCATAACCCCAAAACGATAGTGGTAGATCGGTAAGATACATCATATATCGCACCATATCTAATAAAGTACGATTACGACGTTCGGACACACCATTAGACCATGGTGTTCCAGGTGGCGTGAGTAGTGAAACTATTTCACATTGTTTTAACTGAAGGCCAAACTCGTAACTCAAATACTCTTCTCTACGATCAGATCGTAGAAACTTTATTTTTCTTGTTACGATGATTTTCCACTTCACTCTGAAATTCTTTGAACTTTTCAAATGTTTCAGACTTATGTTTCATTAAGTAGATATACCCATATCTGCTCAAATCTTCTGTGAAGGTGAGAAAATAACGATATCCGCCACGAGCCTCAATATTCATCGGACCACATACATCTGTATGTGTGATTTCCAATAAATCTGTTGCTCTCTCCATAGTTCCGGAGAACAGTGTTTTAGTCATCTTGCCCATGAGGCACGGTTCGCAAGTACCAAGTGATTCATAATCAAGTGATTCCAAAAGTCCATCAGTATGGAGTTTCTTCATGCGCTTTACACCAATATGACCTAAACGGCAGTGCCACAAATAAGTTGCACTATCATTATTAACTTTGCATCTTTTGGCTTCAATATTATGATTATGTGTATCACTACGATCGAGATCCAACAAACCATTTTCGTTGGTGTGTATGACCATAGAAGGTTTTTATTCATGTAAACAGAACAACAATTGTTCTCTAACTTAAATGAATAACCGTATTGCAATAAACATGATCAAATCATATTCATGCTCAACGCAAACACCAAATAACACTTATTTAGTTTCAACACTAATCCCGAAAGTATAGGGAGTGTGCGATGATGATCACATCAATCTTGGAACTACTTCCAACACACATCGTCACCTCTCCTTTTACTAGTCTCTGTTTATTCTGCAACTCCCGTTTCGAGTTACTACTCTTAGCAACTGAACCAGTATCAAATACCGAGGGGTTGCTATAAACACTAGTAAAGTACACATCAATAACATGTATATCCAATATACCTTTGTTCACTTTGCCATCCTTCTTATCCACCAAATAGTTGGGGTAGTTCCGCTTCCAGTGACCAGTCCCTTTGTAGTAGAAGCACTTAGTCTCAGGCTTAGGACCAGACTTAGGCTTCTTCACTTGAGCAGCAACTTGCTTGCCGTTCTTCTTGAAGTTCCCCTTCTATCCCTTTGCCCTTTTCTTGAAACTAGTGGTCTTATTAACCATCAATACTTGATGCTCTTTCTTGATTTCTACCTTCGTCGATTTCAGCATCGCGAAGAGCTCGGGAATTACTTTCGTCATCCCTTACATACTATAGTTCATCACGAAGTTCTACTAACTTGGTGATGGTGACTAGAGAATTCTGTCAATCACTATTTTATCTGGAAGATTAACTCCCACTTGATTCAAGCGATTGTAGTACCCAGACAATCTGAGCACATGCTCACTAGTTGAGCGATTCTCCTCCATCTTTTAGCTATAGAACTTGTTGGAGACTTCATATCTCTCAACTCGGGTATTTGCTTGAAATATTAACTTCAACTCCTGGAACATCTCATATGGTCCATGACGTTCAAAACGTCTTTGAAGTCCCGATTCTAAGCCGTTAAGCATGGTGCACTAAACTATCAAGTAGTCATCATATTGAGCTAGCCAAACGTTCATAACGTCTGTATCTGCTCCTACAATAGGTCTGTCACCTAGCGGTGCATCAAGGACATATTTTTTCTGTGCAGCAATGAGGATAATCCTCAGATCACGGATCCAATCCGCATCTTTGCTACTAACATCTTTCAACATAATTTTTTCTCTAGGAACATATCAAAAATAAACACAGGGAAGCAACAATGCGAGCTATTGATCTATAACATAATTTGCAAAATACTATCAGGACTAAGTTCATGATAAATTTAAGTTCAATTAATCATATTACTTAAGAACTCCCACTTAGATAGACATCCCTCTAATCCTCGAAGTGATCACGTGATCCATATCAACTAAACCATGTCCGATTAACACGTGAGATGGAGTAGTTTCAATGGTGAACATCACTATGTTGATCATATCTACTATATGATTCACGCTCGACCTTTCGGTCTCTGTGTTCCGAGGCCATATCTGTATATGCTAGGCTCGTCAAGTTTAACCTGAGTATTCCGCGTGTGCAACTGTTTTGCACCCGTTGTATTTGAACGTAGAGCCTATCACACCCGATTAACACGTGGTGTCTCAGCACGAAGAACTTTCGCAATGGTGCATACTCAGGGAGAACACTTTATCTTGAAATTTTAGTGAGAGATCATCTTATAATGCTACCATCAATCAAAGCAAGATAAGATGCATAAAGGATTAACATCACATGCAATCAATATAAGTGATATGATATGGCCATCATTATCTTGTGCTTGTGATCTCCATCTCCGAAGCACCGTGCTTGTGATCTCCATCTCCGAAGCACCGTCATGATCACCATCGTCACCGGCGCGACACCTTGATCTCCATCGTAGTATCGTTGTCGTCTCGCCAACTTATTGCTTTTACGACTATCGCTACCGCTTAGTGATAAAGTAAAACTATTACATGGCGATTGCATTTCATACAATAAAGCGACAACCATATGGCTCCTGCCAGTTGCCGATAACTCGGTTACAAAACATGATCATCTCATACAACAAATCATATCACATCATGTCTTGACCATATCACATCACAACATGCCCTGCAAAAACAAGCTAGACGTCCTCTACTTTGTTGTTGCAAGTTTTACGTGGCTGCTACGGGCTTAGCAAGAACCGTTCTTACCTACGCATCAAAACCACAACGATAGTTTGTCAAGTTGGTGCTGTTTTAACCTTCGCAAGGACCGGGCGTAGCCACACGCGGTTCAACTAAAGTGAGAGAGACAGACACCCGCCAGTCACCTTTAAGCAACAAGTGCTCCGAACGGTGAAACCAGTCTCGCGTAAGCGTACGCGTAATGTCGGTGCGGGCCGCTTCATCTCACAATACCGCTGAACCAAAGTATGACATGCTGGTAAGCAGTATGACTTATATCGCCCACAACTCACTTGTGTTCTACTCGTGCATAGCATCAACGCATAAAACCAGGCTCGGATGCCACTGTTGGGGAACGTAGTAATTTCAAAAAAATTCCTACGCACAAGCAAGATCATGGTGATGCATAGCAACGAGAGGGGAGAGTGTTGTCCACGTACCCTCGTAGACCGACAGCGGAAGCGTTATCACAACGCGGTTGATGTAGTCGTACGTCTTCACGATCCGACCGATCAAGTACCGAACGCACGGCACCTCCGAGTTAAGCACACGTTCAGCTCGATGACGTCCCTCGAACTCCGATCCAGCCGAGTGTTGACGGAGAGTTTCGTCAGCACGACGGCGTGGTGACGATGATGATGTTCCACCGACGCAGGGATTCGCCTAAGCTCCGCAACGGTATTATCGAGGTGTAATATGGTGGAGGGGGGCACCGCACACGGCTAAAATATCGTATATCAAGTGTGTGTTCATGGGGTGCCCCCCTGCCCCCGTATATAAAGGAGCAAGGGCGAGGCCGCCGGCGTAGGGAGGAGAGGCGCGCCAGAAGGGGTGGGAGTAGGACTCCTCCTTTCCTTGTTGGAATAGGAGAAGGGAAGGGAGAAAGAGAAAGAAGGAAGGGGCGCCCCCCTTCCCTAGTCCAATTCGGACCAGACCATGGGGAGGGGCGCGGCCACCATTTGAGGCCTTTCTCTCCTTTCCCGTATGGCCCATTAAGGCCCAATACGAATTCCCGTAACTCTCCGGTACTCCGAAAAATACCCGAATCACTCGGAACCTTTCCGAAGTCCGAATATAGTCGTCCAATATATCGATTTTTACGTCTCGGCCATTTAGAGACTCCTCGTCATGTCCCCGATCTTATCCGGGACTCCGAACTCCTTCGCTACATCAAAACTCAATAAAACTGTCATTGTAACGTTAAGCGTGCGGACCCTACGGGTTTGAGAACTATGTAGACATGACCGAGACACCTCTCCGGTCAATAACCAATAGCGGGACCTAGATGCCCATATTGGCTCCCACATATTCTACGAAGATCTTTATCGGTCAGACCGCATAACAACATACGTTGTTCCCTTTGTCATCGGTATGTTACTTGCCCGAGATTCGATCGTCGGTATCTCGATACCTAGTTCAGTCTCGTTACCAGCAAGTCTCTTTACTCGTTCCGTAATACATCATCCCGCAAGTAACTCATTAGTCACAATGCTTGCAAGGCTGTAGTGATGTGCATTACCGAGTGGACCAAAGAGATACCTCTCCGACAATCGGAGTGACAAATCCTAATCTCGAAATACGCCAACCCAACAAGTACCTTTGGAGACACCTGTAGAGCACCTTTATAATCACCCATTTACGTTGTGACGTTTGGTAGCACACAAAGTGTTCCTCCGGTAAACGGGAGTTGCATAATCTCATAGTCATAGGAACATGTATAAGTCATGAAGAAAGCAATAGCAACATACTAAACGATCGGGTGCTAAGCTAACGGAATGGGTCAAGTCAATCATGTCATTCTCCTAATGAGGTGATCCCGTTAACCAAATGACAACTCATGTCTATGGCTAGGAAACATAACCATCTTTGATTAACGAGCTAGTCAAGTAGAGGCATACTAGTGACACTCTGTTTGTCTATGTATTCACACATGTATTATGTTTCCGGTTAATACAATTCTAGCATGAATAATAAACATTTATCATGATATAAGGAAATAAATAATACTTTATTATTGCCTCTAGGGCATATTTCCTTCATGATGGTCCTTGCCTTTGGGTGGACCCTTCGCGGCCACATCTGTGGCCTTCATCTTCGCCTAGTATGTCTTAACACGGGCAAAGGCCATCCGTGCACCTTCAATGCACGCCGACCGCTTAACAACGTCGATACGCGGCACCGCATCAGCAAGTCGCCGCACCAAACCAAAATAACTATCCAGAATTGGCTCGTTCGGCCACAGCGTCCTTCATGGCAGCACCGGATAGTTTATGGAGTTCGGCCCATTGGGTCATCTGTTCGTTCAGCAACAGTGGGCGTTTGGACGCACCGAACTGCGACCAGAAAAGCTTCTCCATCACATACCCTTCCTGCGCTTGGTAAAATTGCGCTGCATTGGAAGCACTCTTCGGCAAGTCCAACAATTCGTCTGGAGAACTCCACACTTTATTAAGTGGAGCATAATTCGGATCGCCGAACTTAGTTTGCAATAAAAAGGGCTTCCCAGCCACGATCTCCCCAACTTGTCAGATCTCCTCCCAAGCCGCTCTAGGCTCGGACCGCGCTTCTTTCGCCTCTCGCAAGGCCTTGTCAAGATCAGCCGTTTTTGCTTTATTATCCTTCTCGAGGATTCCACAGCGGCTAGCGGCATCCTTTAGCTCGCGTGCCATCGTGGATATTCTCTCTTCGCATTGGCGCCGAGCAGCCTGTTCGGTCCTTAGCTCGGCAGACGCCTTCTCGGCAGCTGCATTACTAATCCGGGCCTGCTCCTTGGCCCGGATCTCGACCGCGGCGGCACCATCTGCAGTCATGCATATTTCAATATAAAATTCTTAGCGTCATGATCAATTATAGGCATGGGCATCTAATGACAAACCCCGAGACATACCTTGCACTTCGTCAAGTCGCCTGTTGATAAGCGTAATGTCATCATCTGCCACATCAAGCTTCCGCTGCAGCTCTGCAACCTCCGCAGTCCGGGCAGTCGCCAGGGGAGTAACAGCCTGCGTTCCAATTCATCGGATTATTTCCTTGAGATATCTTTTTGATCCTCTGACCCCCCCCCCTCGGGAGGCCAATCAGAGTCTCAGGGGATACTACCTATACACAGGTGCAGTTCGTGAATAAAACACACTCAATGATTTTTTCAGCACAAACCTCGAAGCCTCTTAACAGGCTCGCATAGGCTTCATTTAGTCCGCTTTTCGCGGACAGAACCTTTTCAACCACCATACCCATCAAGGTACGATGTTCCTCCGAGATGGACGCCTGTCGCAACATGCTCGTCAATATATCCGGCGCTTCTGGATCTCCGGAAGCTGCTGTAGGAGTACGGCCCCCCTTCAAAGGGATCCGTGTATCTATTCCCAGAGTAGTCTCCGGCTGTAAGCCGGACAGTCCAGGGCCTTTATTATTGGCCCCCAGATCCTGGGCTACCGAAGTATCACCTTCGGGTAGTGTCTTCATCACCCCTCGCACCATTTGATCAAGAGAGGTCCTCCGGGACGACACCTCAAAGTGGTCCGCCTTATTGGGCGAGAAGACCGGCGGAGGTGTCTCGCTTTCCATCATATCTGGGAGAATATCTCCCGCGGAAGAGGATTGGTGAAGAAGACTATTTGCCGAGCTGCGAAAACATATATTTTAGAAGTTACCCTGGTAACAGGAAAGAAACAGGATATGTTTAAAGAAAACATCCTGGTCCACTCACGATTCAGCTGGAAGCTTGATCTCATCATGGGACTATGCGAGAATGTCGTTCTCCAAACCCGAACCGCCTGGCTGGGGCACCTTGCCTCGCTTAGGAGCCTTTTTCTCCCAATCTTCAGAGGCAAACCCTTTTCTTACCATGGGGCGAAGAAACATCAACTCCTCCTTCGCTTTTGTCCACGGACGATGGAATTCTGATTCCCCCGGGCGCAATGTTCGATATACCTTCGGGATAGGGGCCGCCCTGGGCCTTCCCGCTTTCCCCCTTGTCCTCCTCCATAGGTATCTGGTATGGTGCGGGGGCCAGCATCCTTGTTAGTACGGGATACGCTGGGTCTTTGGGGAGGGGGGCAAACACCAGATTCGCACCGCTTTCTTTACCCAGCCCTGAAAAACAAAAAGACAGTTTGGTCTGTAACATATTGCAGCACGCTTAACTACAAAGTATTCAGGGATTGAGCGCTTACCGAGGTATCCGGATGGTTGCAGTCGAGGCCGATATCCTCGGTGGTGTCTGGCCACTGTTTCCGTTTCCCGAAAAACAACTTCCACATCCCTTTGTGCGTCATGCCAAAGAAGTGTTGGAGGGTCCATGGTCCTTCCGGGTTAAACTCCCACATGTGAAGAGGCCTACGCTGGCATGGCAGGACTCAGCGGACTAGCATTACCTGAATCACGTTGACAAGATCGATGTCCCTCTCAATGAGGGTTTGGATGCGGCTCTGTAGAGTATCCACTTCATTAACTGATCCCCAGTCCAGCCCCTTTATTAATCCATGATGCAAGTTGTAACGGAGGGCCCGAACGGAATGTAGGTATAGCTGCCACTTGGTACCGCGGGGTTCTGTAACATAAAACCACTCCCGCTGCCATTGGTTGGAAGTTTCGGTGAAAGAACCTTTTGGCCAAAGGGCATTGGTAAGCTTGCTCACTACAGCGCCGCCGCACTCCGCCTGTTTCCTATCGACCACCTTCGGCCTTACACTAAAAGTCTTGAGCCATAAGCCGAAGTGTGGGGGAATTCAGAGGAAGGCTTCACATGTGATGATGAACGCTGAAATGTGAAGGAAAGAATCTGGGGCTAGATCGTTAAAATCTAGTCCGTAATAAAACATGAGCCCCCAGACGAAGGGGTTAAGGGCAAATCCTAACCCTCGGAGGAAGTGAGAGATGAATACGACCCTCTCACCAGATCTGGGAGTTGGAATAACCTGTCCTTAAGCAGGAAGCCTGTGGGGGATCTCCGCGGTCAGGTATCTAGCTGCCCGAAGCTTCGCAATATCCTCCTCTGTAACAGAGGAAGCCATCCATTGGCCCTGCGGGCTGGGTCCGGACATGACTGGGAGGATTGAAGCAATGGAGTTGAGCCTTGGGTGCTAGAAATCGAGGTCGGGGAGGCTGAGGAGAAGTTTGGCGTAAATAAAGATGACCCTTTACGCCTTTATAAGGCAACGGGTATTGAACTCCTCCTCCTAAGCCTGAAAACCTGCCTATTCCCATGGACTATTTCCAATGGAACAGTTGGGTTACCCACGCTCGTATTAATAAAAATCCCGCGGTAAGGGGACACGATCTTTGCTTTGACAAGACGTGGCAATAAAAACCTCGCCTCGAAACGTGGAATGGCAGGACAGGAAACGGTTCAAAATAATGACTGGACGAGCGTGATGCCACGTTACGAAAAGTCGTCGGCAGATTGGATTCGTGAAATATTATATTATCTTGTGGTACTTGTGTTGCAGATCCGGACACGTTCGTCCAAAGACTATCTTGGAGTGTTCGGAAGGAGGAACCCGCCTTGCAATGCCGAAGACAATCTGCGCGCCGGACACCTCGTCATTGAAGCCTCGTTCAAGGGCTACTGAGGGAGTCCTAGACTAAGGGGTCCTCGGGCATCCGGCCTGTTGGACATGGGTCTGACTGATGGGCTGTAAAGGTACAACACCGAAGACTATCTCTCTCTCTCTCGTGCCCGGATAGGACTCTCCTTGGCGTGGAAGGCAAGCTTGGCGACCACATATGAAGATTCCTTTCTCTGTAACCGACTTTGTACAACCCTAGTCCCCTCCGGTGTCTATATAAACCGGAGGGCTTAGTCCGAACACATCGAACAATAGTCATAAGGGCTAGACTTCTAGGGTTTTAGCCATTACGATCTCGCGGTAGATCAACTCTTGTAATACTCATATTCATCAAGATCAATCAAGCAGGAAGTAGGGTATTACCTCCATAGAGAGGGCCCGAACCTGGGTAAACATTGTGTCCCCCGTCACCTGTTACCATCGACCTTAGACGCACAGTTCGGGACCCCCTACCCGAGATCCAGCGGTTTTGACACCGACACCCCCCTTCCCTAGTTGGATTAGGAGAGGAAGGAAGGGGGAGAGAGGGGGAAGGAAAAGGGGGGCCGGCCCCCCACCCAATTCGGATGGGCTTGAGGGGGGGCGTGCCCCCTCCTAGGCTCCCTTCTCCTCTCTCCCACTATGGCCCAATAAGGCCCATAGACTTCCCGGGGGGTTCCGGTAACCTCCCGGTACTCCGGTAAATGCCTGAACTCACCCGGAACCATTCCGATGTCCAAACATAGTCATCCAATATATCGATCTTTACGTCTCGACCATTTCAAGACTCCTCGCCATGTCCGTGATCATATCCGGGACTCCTAACTACCTTCGGTACATCAAAACACATAAACTCATAATACCGATCGTCACCGAACGTTAAGCGTGCGGACCCTACGGGTTCGAGAACTATGTAGACATGACCGAGACTCATCTCCGATCAATAACCAATAGCGGAACCTGGATTCTCATATTGGTTCCTACATATTCTACGAAGATCTTTATCGGTCAAACCGCACAACAACATACGTAGTTCCCTTTGTCATCGGTATGTTACTTGCCCGAGATTCGACCGTCGGTACCTCGATACCTTGTTCAATATCGTTACCGGCAATTCTCTTTACTCATTCCATAATGCATCATCCCGCAACTAACTCATGAGTCACAATGCTTGCAAGGCTTATAGTGATGTGCATTACCGAGAGGGCCTAGAGATTCCTCTCCGATACTCGGAGTGACAAATCCTAATCTCGATCTATGCCAACTCAACAAACACCATCGGAGACACCTGTAGAGCATCTTTACAATCACCCAGTTACGTTGTGACGTTTGATAGCACACTAAGTGTTCCTCTGGTATTCGGGAGTTGCATAATCTCATAGTCATAGGAACATGTATAAGTTATGAAGAAAGCAATAGCAACAAACTAAACGATCATCGTGCTAAGCTAACGGATGGGTCAAGTCAATCACATCATTCTCTAATGATGTGATCCCGTTTATCAAATGACAACTCTTTGTCCATGGCTAGGAAACTTAACCATCTTTGATCAACGAGCTAGTCAAGTAGAGGCATACTAGTGACACTTTGTTTATCTATGTATTCACACATGTACTAAGTTTCCGGTTAATACAATTCTAGCATGAATAATAAACATTTATCATGATATAAGGAAATATAAATAACAACTTTATTATTGCCTCTAGGGCATATTTCCTTCAGTTTTAAGTTACTAGGGGTTTCTGTGAACATTGCTACTTGTGATAATTGTCGGGATTCCCCGAAGAGGAAGGGTGATGTAGTATAGTAGCAGATAGTGTTTCGAATATCCATTTTTGAGCCCAGGCTCCTCTGCACCCGCTAAAGAAAAAAATAAAACAAATACTACAAAAATTCAAAAAAAATCCAATTTTTGCTTGCTAGATAATTTGGTGAGTGAGGTCCACTCCAATTTTCAAATCATTTGGACATCTGAGTAGCTCTCGGCAAAAAGACAAATTTGGGGTCTATAAAAAACTTTACTGTTCTATCCCGATTTGTCTATTTTGCTGAGAGCTACTTAGATGTCCAAAAGATCTAAAAATTGGAGCGGACCTCACGCAATAAATTATCTACCATGCAAAAAATTAGAATTCTTTGAATTTTTTGTGAATTATCTTCTGACCGGGTGCTAATGAGTTTGGGCACCAAATTGCTGCACCCATAGTATTTCTCTCAGTAAAGAACCAAGGTTATCGAACCAGTAGGATACAACACATAGACAACGTTAATAGTACTTGCACACAAACAAAGCATATGCTTGCACCCAACAAAGGCAAGGGGGTGATACGTCCATTTTGCATCATGCTTTTATATCAATAGTTATTGCATTATGGGCTGTTATTTCACGTTATGTCACAATACTTATGGCTATTCTCTCTTATTTTACAAGGTTTACATGAAGAGGGAGAATGCCGGCAGCTGGAATTCTGGGCTGGAAAAGGAGCAAATATAGAAGGCCTATTCTGCGCAACTCCAAAAGTCCTGAAACTCCACGGAATACCTTAAAATAAATAAAGAAAAATCATCGCCAAAGATGAAGGCCAGGGGGCCCACACCCTGCTCACGAGGGTGGGGGCGCGCCCTCCCCCCTGGGCGCGCCCCCCTACCTCGTGGGCCCCCTGGTGGCTCTCCGACGCCCATCTTCTCCTATATGAAGTCTTTTGATGAGAAAAAAATAGAAGGCAACCTTTCGGGACGAGACTCCGCTGCCACGAGGCGGAACCTTGGCGGAACCAATCTATGGCTCCGGCAGAGCTGTTCTGCCGGGGACACTTCCCTCCGGGAGGGGGAAATCATCACCATCGTCATCACCAACGCTCCTCTCATCGGGAGAGGGCAATCTCCATCAACATCTTCACCAGCACCATCTCATCTCCAAGCCCTAGTTCATCTCTTGTATCCAATTCTTGTCTCCAAGTCCGGGATTGGTGCTAGTAGGTTGCTAGTAGTGTTGATTACTCCTTGTAGTTGATGCTAGTTGGTTTATTTGGTGGAAGATCATATGTTCAGATCCTTTATGCACATTATTACCCCTCTGATTATGAACATGAATATGCTTTGTGAGTAATTACGTTTGTTCCTGAGGACAAGGGAGAAGTCTTGCTATTAGTAGTCATGTGAATTTGGTATTCGTTCGATATTTTGATAAGATGTATGTTGTCTAACCTCTAGTGGTGTTATGTGAACGTCGACTACATAACACTTCACCATTATTTGGGCCTAGAGGAAGGCATTGGGAAGTAATAAGTAGATGATGGGTTGCTAGAGTGACAGAAGCTTAAACCCTAGTTTATGCGTTGCTTCGTAAGGGGCTGATTTGGATCCATATATTTCATGCTATGGTTAGGTTTACCTTAATACTTTTGTTGTAGTTGCGGATGCTTGCAATAGAGGTTAATCATAAGTGGGATGCTTGTTCAAGTAAGAACAGCACCCAAGCACCGGTCCACCCACATATCAAATTATCAAAGTACCGAACGCGAATCATATGAGCGTGATGAAAACTAGCTTGACGATATTCCCATGTGTCCTCGGGAGCGCTTTTCCTACTATAAGAGTTTGTCCAGGCTTGTCCTTTGCTACAAAAAGGATTGGGCCACCTTGCTGCACTTTATTTACTTTTGTTACTTGTTGCTCGTTACGATTTATCTTATCACAAAACTATCTGTTACCACTTATTTCAGTACTTGCAGAGAATACCTTGCTGAAAACTGCTTATCATTTCCTTCTGCTCCTCGTTGGGTTCGACACTCTTACTGATCAAAAGGACTATGATAGATCCCCTATACTTGTGGGTCATCAAGACTCTTTTCTGGTGCCGTTGCCGGGGAGTGTAGCGCCTTTGGTAGGTGGAATTTGGTAAGGAAAAATTTATATAGTGTGCCGAAATTTTCTGTCACTTGTTACTATGGAAAGTAATTGTCTGAGGGGCTTGTTCGGGGTATCTTCACCCCGTCCAGTAGAGCAAAGAGTTGCTCCTCAACCTACTGAACCTATTGAAAATGAAACTCCTTTTGAATTTCCTGTGGGTATGATAGAAAAACTGCTAGCTAATCCTTTTACAGGAGATGGAACAAAGCATCCTGATGAGCACTTAAAATATGTGGATGAAATTTGTGGACTATTTAAGCTTGCAGCTATACCCGATGATGTTGTTAAGAAGAAGGCTTTCCCTTTATCTTTGAAGGGAGATGCAACATGGTATAGGCTATGTGATGATATGAGATCATGGAACTATAAAAGATTGAAATTGGAATTTCATCAAAAGTATTACCCTATGCATCTAGTTCATCGTGATCGCAATTATATATATAATTTTTGGCCTCGCGAAGGACAAAGCATCGCTCAAGCTTGGGGAGGCTTAAATCAATGTTGTATTCATGCCCCAATCATGAGCTCTCAAGGGAAACAATTATGCAAAATCTTTATGCTCGGCTTTCTGAAAATAATCGCACCATGCTCGATACTTCTTGTGCTGGCTCTTTTATGATGAAGACTATTGAATTCCGATGGAATTTATTGGATAGAACTAAACGCAACTCTGAAGATTGGGACCTCGACGAAGGTAAGGAGTCAGGTATGACACCTAAGTTTGATTGTGTTAAATCTTTTATGGATACCAATATTTTCCGTAAGTTTAGCACTAAATATGGACTTGACACTGAGATAGTAGCTTCTTTCTGTGAATCTTTTGCTACTTATGTTGATCTCCCCAAGGAGAAGTGGTTTAAATATCATCCTCCCATAGAAGTAAAAGTAGTTGCACCTATTAAAGTTGAAGAAAAGATTGTCACTCATAATGATCCTATATATTGTTCCCACTTCTTATGTTGAGAAACCACCTTTCCCTGTTAGAATAAAGGATCATGCTAAGGCTTCAACTGTTGTTCGTAAAAGTAATATTAGGACTTATACACCTCCTGGGCAAGTTAAAATAGAACCTAATATTGCTATCGTTAAAGATCTCTTGGCTGATAATATTAATGGGCATGTCATTCAGTTCGACGGTGAAACTGCTAGAATTGCTAAACCTTGTGATAGAGATAAACATAGACCTGTGGTAGGCGTGTCTGTTATTTCTGTTAAAATAGGAGATCATTGTTATCATGGCTTATGTGATATGGGTGCTAGTGCTAGTGTTATACCTTATACTTTGTATGAAGAAATTAAGCATGAAATTGCACCCGCTGAGATAGAAGATATTGATGTTACAATTAAACTTGCCAATAGAGATACTATATCGGCTATGGGAATTGTTAGAGATGTTGAAGTCTTGTGTGGGAAAACTAAATATCCTGCTGATTTTCTTGTTCTTAGTTCCCCACAAGATAACTTTTGTCCCATTATATTTGGTAGACCCTTCTTGAATACTGTTAGTGCTAAAATAGACTGCAAAAAGAATGTTGTTACTGTTGGCTTGGATGATATGGTTCATGAGTTTAATTTCTCTAAATTTAGTAAACAACATCGTGAAGAAGAATTGCCTAGTAATGATGAAATTATTGGTCTTGCTTCTATTGCCGTACCTCCTAGTGATCCTTTAGAACACTATTTGCTAGACCATGAAAATGATATGTTCATGAATGAAAGAAGGGAAATAGATGAAGTATTCCTTAAACAGGAACCTATTCTGCAACACAATCTGCCTGTTGAAATCCTAGGGGATCCTCCTCCACCCAAGGGTGATCCCGTCTTTGAGCTTAAACCGTTGCGTGATAATCTTAAATATGCTTATCTTGATGAAAAGAAAATATATCCTGTTATTATTAGTGCTAACCTTTCAGAGCATGAAGAAGAAAGATTATTGAAAACTCTGAAGAAGCACCGTGCTGCTATTGGATATACTCTAGATGATCTTAAGGGCATCAGTCCCACTCTATGTCAACATAAAATAAATTTGGAAGCTGATGCTAAACCAGTTTGTGATCCTCAACGACGTTTGAATCCTAAAATGAAAGAAGTGGTAAGAAAAGAAATACTCAAGCTTCTGGAGGCAGGTATAATTTATCCCGTTGCTGATAGTCAGTGGGTAAGTCCTGTCCATTGTGTCCCTAAGAAGGGAGGTATTACTGTTGTCCCTAATGATAAAGATGAATTGATTCCGCAAAGAATCATCACAGGTTATAGGATGGTAATTGATTTCCGCAAATTAAATAAAGCTACTAAGAAAGATCATTACCCCTTACCTTTTATTGATCAAATGCTAGAAAGATTATGCAAACATACACACTATTGCTTTCTAGATGGTTATTCTGGTTTCTCTCAAATACCTGTGTCGGCTAAAGATCAATCAAAAACTACTTTTACATGCCCTTTTGGTACTTTTGCTTATAGACGTATGCCTTTCGGTTTATGTAATGCACCTGCTACCTTTCAAAGATGCATGATGGTTATATTCTCTAACTTTTGTGAAAAGATTTGCGAGGTTTTCATGGACGACTTTTCCGTCTATGGATCCTCTTTTGATGATTGTTTGAGCAATCTTGATCGAGTTTTGCAGAGATGTGAAGAAACTAATCTTGTCTTGAATTGGGAAAAGTGCCACTTTATGGTTAATGAAGGTATTCTCTTGGGGCACAAAGTTTCTGAAAGAGGTATTGAAGTTGATAAAGCCAAGGTTGATGCTATTGACAAGATGCCATGTCCCAAGGACATCAAAGGTATAAGAAGTTTCCTTGGTCACGCCGGATTTTATAGGAGGTTCATTAAGGACTTCTCAAAAATCTCTCGGCCTCTGACTAATTTATTACAGAAAGATGTACCATTTTTCTTTGATGATGATTGTGTTGAAGCCCCTGGCGGTAGGGTACTTATCCACGTCAGCACGCGGAAACGGCCGCCGTCCCCCTCCGTCGCACCCTACCGCCAGGGAACCTAGCGGTAGGCTGTATAAACCTACCGCCAGCTCCCCTGGCGGTAGGGTCTAGGCAGTTATTTTGCCCCAAAGCCCCGCGCCCCTGCCCATCTCCCCGCCCCTTCCCCTCCCCCCGTCGGGCAGTTCCTCATTTTCTCCCCCAAGTCGCCCCTCTCTCCCTCTCTCATCTCCTCCACTCCCCCCTCGGATCTTCATCGTTTCTTCACCATTTTTGCGGATCGAGATGGCCCCGGAGAGAGAAACGTAAGCTCCTCCAATCCTTCCAATTAGTTTTTGCAAACTTGCTTCCGATTCGACGCATTATTTGCTTCAAATCCCTCATATTTTTGAACTTAGATTGGATTTTTTTGTACCTACGATTGTTTTAGCTTGATTGTAGTTGTAGTTCTTAGTTATTTAGTAAGTAGTGGTATTGAATATGAACTCTAATCAATAGTTCATATGTTAGTGTGAAGATGAACCCTAGTTCATAAAAAAATTTGTTAAAAAAATTTATGATGTAATGCATGTGGGAGGACTTGATAGTAGTTTTATGATGCATGTTGATATGATGATATGAAGATGTTGGAGGATTTTTTTTCTATGATATGATGCATGTTGATATGATGCATATTGGAGTAAACAAAATATATATGATGCAAGTAGTGGATTTGGTTGGAGTAAATATAATATGGTATGATTTTGCATTTGACACATCTTGATATATGTATTTTATTTATCTGATCCATATGTTTAGGTCTGGAACAATGGCGCAACCATCGCCCATTCATCTCCAACACGACCCGTCCGGCTTGCCACTTCCGTACGTGTACGAGTCCTTCCCCGAGCTTCTGGTGCCGGTGACCGATTTTTCAGACGAGTTCCTACAGGAGACGAGGGCAGTGCGGTGGCACGAGAGGGCAGAACGGATCACCGACGATGTGAAGTGTTGGTCGCAGAGTGTGAAGGAGTGGAAGAGAGTGATTGCAGAGATGGAGGGAGATCCAACTATCTGCCGTGAACGCCGGGAAGGGACCATTGAAGTTGCCAAGCAGCACTCCAACTGGGAGCTGCGCAATTTGGGCCGAAGGATCTACTTCGAGAGCATTGCGGAGGAGAGAGCCAGGATGCCACCCCCAAGTGCATCGGCGTTTGATATCATCAGCTGGGGAAGGGCGGAGGCGAAAACTCTAGCGGGCAAGGCAAGGTGGGAGTGCTTGAACGGTCGGATGCCGACCAGCGTTTCGCCTCCGCCTGAACCGGTGGATCCGCTGCCGTATCTGCCTCCACGGCCAGGCCTAACATACGAGGGGGGAGGTATATCCAACCTATAAACATGTCTGTTGGATATGCATCTATGTTTTAGTACGGGTAGTCAAACTATGGGACAAGTTTGCTATTTGCTATTTTGTACTTATGAATCTATGTGTAAACTCTTTGATATTTGTTATGTGGGACTTTTATTAATATGTGAGCTCATATTTTGCTATTCGTGAAACTATGTGAAACTTGTGACAAAACAAATAATCAATAAAATTAGTAAAAACCTAAACCCACGGGACCCACCGCCAGGGGACCTGGCGGTAGGATCAGACAACCTACCGCCAGCCACCATGGCGGTAGGATGAACCTACCGCCAGGGCCGTTGCACATTTCGTTACAGAAACTTTGCACTGCAAAATCCTGCCACACCTTACCGCCAGGGTCCCTGGCGGTAAGGTACCTATCCACGTCAGCAAAGGCAAATGGCCGCCGTCCCCCTCCGTCACACCCTACCGCCAGGGGCTATGGCGGTAGCCTGCCTAACCCTACCGCCAGAGGCCCTGGCGGTAGCAAGAGGGTCAAATCTCGAAAATATTTCAAACTAGGGTCAGATCCTGATTTTGTTAGGGAAAAGGGTCAAAACACGAAATTTTGCCAGTACTGGTTCAGTTTTTCAATTACCAAAGGAAACAGCCACGACCCGGGAGCGAGTTATCCAGTAATTTTTGGAGCGTACTGTGCGCCAGGCAACTGGTCATATTGCAAGTCGCCGCCAGCTACCATGTCTTGACGTGAAGACCTAAACCGCTTCTTAAAAAATCAAGATAAAGTCAAGCCATCACACGACATCGACGTGGAAGTCAAACGACCAGGAGGAGGACACGGACGAGAGCCAATTGATCCAGCTATGACCCGGAAGCGGACGTCTCCGCGGACTCGGGCTCAACTGTGTTGACTCGCCTCCGCCTCTGCCGTGAGCCGCTCGCTGCAACGGCCGCGCCAATCTGGCCTCGGCCTGCGCCTCGCCCGAAAGTCTTCTCACGAGCCACCACCACCGGCGTGTCACCTCACCCGCGGATGCGCCACATCGCCCTGAGCCGCCACTTCGCCTCTGCCGCCTCCTGATCCGTTGACTCACTCTGTTGGAAGGCTTGCTCTCCATTTTTTGCCACCAATCACTACACCCGACTGGGTCGCGCCCCGTGCCCCCGCTTTCTCTGAGCCGCCGGCGCGCTTTGCTTCTTCTGAGCCACCGTCAAGGCCGCCGCCTCTGCCGTTGCCGGCACCGGTCTCCGCCGTGGTTGCCTTGAGCCGTCTGCACGCATGGCCCTTAGAGTCGCCACCCCGTGGCCGTCCTCGCTAAACCGCCGCGCTGCGTCCATGACCCCGTGCCCGCTGCTACCTGCGAGCTGCCTGTCGCCTAGTATCAAGCTGCTTCAAGCCATCCTCGTCGAATGGCTGCGTTTTGAGACGTTGTTAAAATCGGGCTTCCATCATTGCCGCTTGGTAAACCAAGCAACAACAATACTGGTCAAAGTACAAATCTGTTTCCATTAGAGCATTCACGTGGAAAGGAAGTGCATGCATGCATGATTGCTTTGAAGACCACTCTGCCAATTGAACTGGAGAACGAGTCCCAGTGATCTGTGTTGGCTGTCATAAGGGGAACGGAAGAGGAGAAGCGCCAGCTAAACAGCTGCGCAAAAACAATTCCAAAAGAATATACTGCACGAGGCTGCCAGCGCTGTTCAAAAAAAAAGGGCTTCTGCAGCAGGCCACTATATCTCTGGTTATTTTAACTAGACGACTGTTGCGGCTGCACGTACAAACCAGTACAACAGTGGGACAGAGGCAAGTTGGATTGATTGTTCCTGCTACTGCTTACGTCAAGAGCTATATCAGACATTTGTCATGTCTTTGATCGTCAGCATCCGTGTTCGTGCCACGAAAATACCAGGTGCTATTTGCCCTATCTATTTTTTTCAATACATATTAATTTATTGAAAACAATCATTCTGGCCTGTTATATTTTTATGCAGGACGATTGTTCAATGCAAGAGCGATGGTCGTGTTATAAGCCCAATTTGCATCAACATGACGTGGTTGACTCGCCCGTCCGTATGGCTTACCGCGCCTGCGATTGACTCGTCCATCCGCGCTGGCTTGCAACACAGCGGCCGGCTCATCCGTCCGACTCGGACGTGATTGATTTCAGCTCAGCATGGTGATCATCAACTCCGCGGTGGATAATTACTGGCCTGACATATCAGGTGAAATCCATCCAGTATTTTTTACATATTGCTTTCTTTAAAAAAGCAATTACTCTGGCTTGTGATGTTTTTTATGCAGGACAATTATTCACTGAAAGGATGATCGTTTTGTCATGGATATAAGGCTCGCGCCAATATTATTAAGCGCCAGCATCCAACCATACTGCATTGTTCAACAAATATGTATGTAAATCGTCGCCTCTGTGGCTCAGTCTACAACAACAACACCGCGGCCGGCTCACCCGTCTGCGCCGGTTTACAACACCACAGACAACTCACCCGTCTGCCCCCGTGGCCGACTCTCCCGCCCGCACCGGCTTACAACGCTGCAGCCGACTCATCTACCTGTGCCGCCTTTGATGCGGCGGTCGTCTTTGTCGTCCGTTTCTCGCGGCCTGGTCTAGATCAACATACCGGGCTGCACCTGTCTGCATGAGCTGTTTATTGAGTATGAGCAAGTCACAGCTTGGGTAGCCCGGTTTTCTTTCAACAAAATGGAGGCAAATTATCATATACTATCAACCGCCGTCTGCACTGGGTGGCTCAATGGGCAGGCGCACAAGTCACCGCCACTACAGTTTGGTTAACTTCAAATCGCCAGTTGGAAGGAACCATTGGCCGAGTTGCTGACACGGCTCATACGGGATCATTTATAACCCGCCACAGTCACCTCAGCCTTCTGTGGATTCACATCGTGCTATCAACACCAATGATATACAAGTTATACCGGTTTATATCACGGTCAAATATGGAGAGTCTAAAGCCAACTCCTCGAGTCACCTTTGAGACTCGGGGGCTACGATGACATGACTCAGCAAATCTTGCCAGTTTCAGCAAATTTAAGAACCCCAGGACGATGGAGGGAAAGATAACCCGGTCCCGAAGGCTACTGTTATATTGATGAAAATTTCAAGGTCGTCAGAAAAGTTTCCGATTCAAAATGAAGAATGCCGGTTTAAAATTCGGTTCAAGGGAAATTTGTTCTCCCACAAAGCTCTAAAGCTCTCAAATCCGGTTTAAGAATTTCCGGTTCAAAAAGGAATTAACTTCTCGCAAGTTCGAGTTAAAAGGCCGTCAGAAAATTTCCGGCTGAAAATGAAGATTCCGGTTTAAATTCCGGTTCAAGGGAAAGATGTCTCCCACAAAGCTTTGAAGCTCTCAATATCCGGTTCAAAATCCCGGTTCAAGAAGAATTTATCTCTTGCAAAAAGTTAAAGGTTTCCGAAGAGGACCTGCTGCCATGATGCGTGGTTCAAACATGGATATCCTGCCTTATTGGCTTATCATATTATTGATCACGTGGGGGCTTCTGTTATAAAGCGGCATCCTGTTTGCTCATTGATCCGGCTTATAAAGTCATATATGAAGAATCACTTGGGGGCTTGGTCGTATTCAAACCATAAGCTACACCTCTTGATCGGTGCAAGGCCACCAGGAAAATCACTTGGGGGCTTGGTCCTGTCCGAACCATAGCTACACCAGAAAACTACTTCGGGGCCAAAGAGAGTGTTGCAAAAGAACAACTCAAACATAGGCACCCCCTGAGCACAGCTCAAAATGTTACTTGGGGATTCTTTGTTGTCGCAATGAACAAATAATCTACACTTGTAATAGGCTATCAAGTCATGGCTTGGAAGCCTGGTGTATACACCTAAAACCCCGGGTTAGCATGCCTATTTAAGTAAGTCACTCCGCCCAGGTAAACCTGGTATGACCCTTCGAACTTTGGCAAGTTACTCCAGAAAAGGACCTTGAACTTGTCAAGTTAAAATGATGATTGGTTAAGGATTGAGGACCGTCTTAAAAGGCTTTCTGAAATGGTTTAACTCAGTGGCCTGGCAGCCCATGAAAAGCCTCGAATTTGGGGCCTGGCAGCCCGTGAAAAGCCTCGACTACAAGTTTTCATTTGCTTTTTGCTAAGTTTTTCTCTCTTTTGACAAAGCTTATAATGTTTTCTGTTAAACCGGCGTTCATTGACCCGGCTTGGCTTTCAATTACAAGTTGAAAATACATGATCAATTATAATCCGGTGTTATTAACCCGGTCTGGTTTCGACTATAAGTCGCCAGTATTATATATAATCCGGTGTTTATCACTACCCGGTACGGTTTTATCATAAACCGACACAATATGGAAGGAGTTATCAGTACTCAAGATTGGGGTTATCACCTTTACTACAATAAAGTTGGCCAACCAACGATGTGATTCAATGTCACAGGTATGATATATTTCATATTTGATTATTCTTAAGTGCAGCCTTGGTTATCAACCCAGGTTATATGTTGGGCATTATGACCCGTCCGGCGGTAAACCGCTAGGACACTTTAAACTTGTTGTATGCAGAAACAGGTTGAATAAAGCATAATTATAAATCACCGGCGTTTATTAACCCGGCCTGGCTTTAAGACGACAAGTCGCTAGTGTATGATGAGAAATTATCCGGTGTTTGTTAACCCGGCCTGGCTTTGGACTATAAGTCGCCAGTATATATTTGGATTGCACCATTGGAATCATGCGCTTATAAATCATTGGGTATATTGTTCAAATCTTTATTAGCCAACATGGCTGGATTTTTATTATTATGGTTATCAATAACCAGTATTATGATTAAATTTTTCAAAGTCGCTTTAGCGCAATGGCTATCGTATTATCAATGGATATGATTTATTCTACAATTGAAGGAATAGTCCCGAGTTGCTGCAGGCTTACGACCCGGCACTTGGGGGCTACATTATTCAAGTTGAGATTACATGAAATATGCAAGTCCCATGTCACTGCCAGCATGCACCATGACACTTGGGGGCTAATGCAAAGTCATTTTTACTGGCCTTATTGAAGACCCGACTCATCACATCATAATGAGCCGGCCCTTGGGGGCTACCAATTGCTCCTATCAATGATTCAAGGTACACAAGTTTTAATCTATTATATTCAAGGGTCCACTGCTCAGTTGGTAAAGCACAAAGCTCTTAACCTTGTGGACGTGGATTTAAGCCCCATGGTGGAGTTACATCATATGACGTTATTATTCAATGAAGCATGATCATATTTATAAAGTCCCTGCTCATTATTGCATAATGACCCGGCCCTTGGGGGCTACACTGGTTGAAGTTTTTTGAGCATCAAGCAATTACAAGTCCCAGGTTGCCGCAAGCATGACAACCCGGCACTTGGGGGCTACATAATGTGGAGTATTCAGTTTTTACTAAGTGACTGGGATGAGCAACATGGATTTCTTCTTAAGTGGCAGTATTTATATTGAAGCAAGTCTTAAGCCATCACTTTGTTCTGCTCAAGACTTGGGGGCTACAGGTAATATGGATATAAGGGAGAAAAATCTTCAAATTCTCAGTTTTGAATAAACCAGATTGACCCGGTGTTGGCAACAATCATAACCCGGCATCATCAGTAATCATGAACTGGTGTTGGCAACAATCATGAACCGGTGTTGGCAACAATCATGACCCGGAATTATCAGTTTGTATAACCCGCCGATTTTGGAAATCATAGCTCGGCAAGTTCTACATTTTCAAGCCGGCTGAATATCAGTTGAATATTTGAAGACCAATATTTTTGTCAAGTCAGAGCATTCAAGGCAGATTCAAGTGGATTCTTTATTACAAAATATCTTCTACAAGCAAATTGATTATGAAGCTGGTATATTGACTCGGATTTTTCAGAAGGAAGAAATGACAAGGAATTAAGGATGATCAAGTTCCAGTTCATAAGAATATTTAAATCGGAGCACAACCCGCCAAATTTGTTCTTGTGTTTATGTTGCAGATCAGTTTAACATGGATAAATCCAAATTAAACTGGGGGCTAATGTCGGGGATATACCCAGCGGCGTAAACCGCCCGGAAGTATAAACCGGCCGGACTTGGCGGTTTACTTGAGACCCGGCTGATACTTGGCGTTTCATTTGTAAAGCTGCCCGAAGATTAGTCACTCACTGGTGACTCGGCGGGCGGGTCAGACGGATGACAAGGCCCAAGGCCCAGAAGGCCGGTTCATACTATGGTGGGCCGGTTTAAGAGGAAAGGCGTGAGGAATATTTGTCTTACAAGGAGTTAAGACCTGGACTTGTATCCGGCTTGTAATAGAGTAATCCTAATCCAACTAGGACTAGTCATGTAACCCGCCCCTTCAACATATATAAGGAGGGGCAGGGCTCCCCAAAGAGGGACAAGCAAGAAGAAACAATCTCTAGGGCTAGACACAATAGGGTTGTTACCGGACGATGTTTCCCGGGGCCGGAAGCTGTCTAAATCCTTGTCTTGTGTTGCGTCTCTCGACTCCGCTCAACCCCTATCAAGCTACCACATACATGCGTTGGCCTCACGACTAAGTCCTCACACTAGGACATCTGCCGTGACAATTCCAGGACAATATGGCTCCTGCCAGTTGCCGATAACTCGGTTACAAAACATGATCATCTCATACAATAAAATATAGCATCATGTCTTGACCATATCACATCACAACATGCCCTGCAAAAACAAGTTAGATGTCCTCTACTTTGTTGTTGCAAATTTTACGTGGCTACTACGGGCTGAGCAAGAACCGTTCTTACCTATGCATCAAAACCACAATGATAGTTCGTCAAGTTAGTGTTGTTTTAACCTTCTCAAGGACCGGGCGTAGCCACACTCGGTTCAACTAAAGTTGGAGAAACTGACACCCGCCGGCCACCTGTGTGCAAAGCACGTCGGTAGAACCAGTCTCGCGTAAGCGTACGCGTAATGTCGGTCCGGGCCGCTTCATCCAACAATACCGCTGAACCAAAGTATGACATGCTGGTAAGCAGTATGACTTGTATCGCCCACAACTCACTTGTGTTCTACTCGTGCATATAACATCTACGCATAAAACCTGGCTATGATACCACTGTTGGGGAACGTAGTAATTTCAAAAAAAATTCCTACGCACACACAGGATCATGGTGATGCATAGCAATGAGAGGGGAGAGTGATGTCCACGTACCCTCGTAGAACGAAAGCGGAAGCGTTAGAACAACGCGGATGATGTAGTCGTACGTCTTCACGATCCGACCGATCCAAGTACCAAACGCACGGCAGCTCCGAGTTCAGCACACGTTCAGCTCGATGACGTCCACGAACTCCGATCCAGCAGAGCTTCGAGGGAGAGTTCCCTCAGCATGACGGTGTGATGACGGTGTTAATGATGCTACCGACGCAGGGCTTCACCTAAGCACCGCTACGATATTACCGAGGTGGAATATGGTGGAGGGGGGCACCGCACACGGCTAACAGATCAATGATCAATTGTTGTGTCTCCAAGGGGTGCCCCCCTCCCCGTATATAAAGGAGTGGAGGAGGGGGAGGGGGCCGGCCTCCCTAGGCGCGCCCCATGAGGAATCCTACTCCCACCGGGAGTATGACTCCCCCCTTCCAAGTGGGAGTAGGAGAGGAGAGGGAAGGAGAGAGAGGGGGAAAGGAAAGGGGGGGCGCCGCCCCCCCTCCTTGTCCAATTCGGACTGGGGGGAGGGGGCACGCGGCTGCCCTTGGCCGCCCATCCTCTTCTCCACTAGGGCCCAATAGGCCCATTAGTCTCCCCGGGGGGTTCCGGTAACCCCCCGGTACTCCGGTATATGTCCGAAACTCCCCGAAACCATTTCGGTGTCCGAACATAGTCGTCCAATATATCGATCTTTATGTCTCGACCATTTCGAGACTCCTCGTCATGTCCGTGATAACATCCGGGACTCCGAACTACCTTCGGTACATCAAAACACAAAAACTCATAATACAATCGTCACCGGAACTTTAAGCGTGTGGACCCTACGGGTTCGAGAACTATGTAGACATGACCGAGACATGTTTCCGGTCAATAACCAATAGCGGAACCTGGATGCTCATATTGGCTCCTACATATTCTACGAAGATCTTTATCAGTCAAACCGCATAACAACATACGTTGCTCCCTTTGTCATTGGTATGTTACTTGCCCGAGATTCAATCGTCGGTATCTCAATACCTAGTTCAATCTCGTTACCGGCAAGTCTCTTTACTCGTTCCGTAATACATCATCCCGCAACTAACTCATTAGTTACAATGCTTGCAAGGCTTATAGTGATGTGCATTACCGAGTGGGCCCAGAGATACCTCTCCGACAATTCAGAGTGACAAATCCTAATCTCGAAATACGCCAACCCAACATGTACCTTCGGAGACACCTGTAGAGCACCTTTATAATCACCCAGTTACGTTGTGACGTTTGGTAGCACACAAAGTGTTCCTCCGGTAAACGGGAGTTGCATAATCTCATAGTCACAGGAACATGTATAAGTCATGAAGAAAGCAATACCAACATACTAAACGATCAAGTGCTAAGCTAACGGAAAGGGTCAAGTCAATCACATCATTCTCCTAATGATGTGATCCCGTTAATCAAATGACAACTCATGTCTATGGCTAGGAAACATAACCATCTTTGATTAATGAGCTAGTCTAGTAGAGGCATACTAGTGACACTCTGTTTGTCCATGTATTCACACATGTATCATGTTTCCGGTTAATACAATTCTAGCATGAATAATAAACATTTATCATGATATAAGGAAATAAATAATAACTTTATTATTGCCTCTAGGGCATATTTCCTTCATCCTCCACCTTGCCGGAGCCGCTACCCCTACCCCGTCGTCCACTGCAAGAGATGGACGTCTCTCATCCACGGCGCCGGACCAGGATCCTTTCATCGCGTCGTCTCACTTCATTGGCGTCGTCGTCCACCTTTCCGTTGCAGCTCCTATGACCGCCTCGTCCACGGCAACAGGATTTATCCCCTGACCCGGCCGTCTTCCATCTAAAGTCTTCTTCCCCACCGCCGACAGCCATCGCACCCGCAGCACCCTCAACGTATCAGCAGGGGCCTACACGGCGTCGCAAGAGAGGTGGTACTCTTCCATATGTGCTTAAGTTATTGATCTCACCCAGAAAATAGATCTTAAATTGTTTACTGTACTTTTCTTGTCCGTACCAAATCGTAGTGGCTAGTTGAATGCAAACATTGGTTGCGAAGTAGCTTTTGTCCGGTTCGCACCTTCAGATCCGCCATGTCACGGTCACTATACTCGTAAAGCTTATGGTTTCCCCCTTTATATTCACTACCATCATCGTAGGTGCTTCACTGCTTCGTGTCGTGCTAGCACTGCTCCTCAAGACCTCAACCCATCAAGCGAAACAACATGCCACTCATAATTCCAAAGCTTACGTGTTGAAATACGAATCTGATATGATGCTCATATTACTAAAACAGAGAATGTTTAACTGGTCACCTAATGTTCCTATATTCGTTTCGAAAAGCATGTCTGCCACCCACTGGTCCAACTAGTTCCACTTTCTTGATTTTACTCTTGATGCTTAGGGTTTTCCCCTTTTATCTACTCTACTATTATCTGCGGAGGTGCTTTCTGTCGTACTAGCATTACTCCACCCTTCAAGCTAAACAACACAACACTCAAAATTCCAAAGCTTAGTTGTTCAAATATGATTGTGATATGATACTGATATTAGTTAACAGACACATTTAATTGGTTAGCTAAAGGTCCCACTTGAGTTTCCAAATGCATGTCGCGACATATAGAGAGACAGCAGAATTGCATTTCTTTGTCACTTGTTGACTATACTTTCTTGTCCATAACAAATCTTAGTTGTTATTTCAAAGGAAACATCGGTTGCTAACTACCCTTTGCGCGGTTTGCAGCTTCAGATCTGCCATCCCACTGCCTCGGTCAACACTGTACTCATCATGCTTACGTTTTCCCCATTTTATGATGACCACGATCAGCCTACGTGGTTCGTGTCGTAATAGCACTGCTCCACCCATCGAGCTAAACAAGCTTAGTTGTACAAATACAAATATAATATTATGTTGATATTAGTAAAACTGAGAGATGTTTAATTGGTCAGCTAAATGTTCCTACTTTAGTTTCGAAATGCATGTGAGCCACATATGGAGAGACCGGAAGGAATAGTATTTCTCTTTGCGCTCTGGTTCATCATGGGTGGCCAACCAACATTGTATAGAAAGACTTGTAATATCTTCAATCTGCTTGCTCTTCTGCTCTTCTTTAAGATGATCCTCTTCTCTTGCGGTCGACTGGTCAGGTCGAGTTATTCTCCCTTAGTATATTTTGAATCTGTCAGGTCAGGTCGACTTGTTCTCCTTTACTATATGTTGAAGCTGTCGTCTGCGAAGTATCATCACTTCTGGAGCTCTCTGATACGTCTCCAGCGTATCTATAATTTTTTTATTGCTCCATGCTATATTATCCACTGTTTTGGACCATATTGGGCTTTATTTTCCACTTTTATATTACTTTTGGGACTAACCTAGTAACCGGAGGCCCAGCCCAGAATTATTGTTTTTGCCTATTTCAGTGTTTCCAAGAAACGGAATATCAAACGGAGTCCAAACGGAATGAAACCTTCGGGAACGTGATTTTCTCACCAAATATGATCCAGGAGACTTGGACCCTCCATCAAGAAAGAAGGGAGGCGGCCACGAGGGTGGAGGGCGCGCCAAATCTTCCTGCTACCTCTTGAGCACTGTGTTGGATTTCCTTGAAGAGGAAAGGGTGATGCAGCAGAGTAGAGTAAGTATTTCCCTCAGTTTTTGAGAACCAAGGTATCAATCCAGTAGGAGGCTACGCACGAGTCCCTCGTACCTACACAAAACAAATAGCTCAACGCAACCAACGCGATTAGGGGTTGTCAATCCCTTCACGGTCACTTACGAGAGTGAGATCTGATAGAGATGATAGATAATATTTTTGGTATTTTTGGTATAAAGATGCAAAGTAAAATAAAAGGTAAAGTAAAAAAGCAAAGCAATAATAAAGTGATGGAAGATTGATATGATGAGAATAGACCCAGGGGCCATAGATTTCACTAGTGGCTTCTCCTCAAGAGCATAAGTATTCTACGGTGGGTGAACGAATTACTGTTGAGCAATTGACAAAATTGAGCATAGTTATGAGAGTATCTAGGCATGATCATGTATATAGGCATCACATCCGAGACAAGTAGACCGACTCCTGCCTGCATCTACTACTATTACTCCACTCATCGACCTCTATCCAACATGCATCTAGAGTATTAAGTTCAAGAAAACAGAGTAACGCCTTAAGCAAGATGACATGATGTAGAGGGATAAATTCATGCAATATGATAAAAACCCCATCTTGTTATCCTCGATGGCAACAATACAATACGTGCCTTCCTGCCCCCACTGCCACTGGGAAAGGACACCGCAAGATTGAACCCAAAGCTAAGCACTTCTCCCATTGCAAGAAAAACCAATCTAGTAGGCCAAACCAAACTGATAATTCGAAGAGACTTGCAAAGATAACCAATCATACATAAAAGAATTCAGAGAAGATTCAAATATTGTTCATAGATAATCTTGATCATAAACCCACAATTCATCGGTCTCAACAAACACACAGCAAAAAGAAGATTACATCAAATAGATCTCCACGAGAGAGGGGGAGAACATTGTATTGAGATCCAAAAAGAGAGAAGAAGCCATCTAGCTACTAACTATGGACCCGAAGGTCTGAGGTAAACTACTCACACTTCATCGGAAGGGCTATGGTGATGATGTAGAAGCCCTCCATGGTGGATTCCCCTTCCGGCGGAGCTCCGGAACAGGCCCCAAGATGGGATCTCGTGGATACAGAAGGTTGCGGTGGTGGAATTAGGTTTTTGGCTCCGTATCTGATCATTTGGGGGTACGTAGGTATATATAGGAGGAAGGAGTACGTCGGTGGAGCAAAGGGGGCCCACGAGGCAGGGGGGCGCGCCCTAGGGGGGGCGCCCTCCACCCTCGTGGCCGCCTCCCTTCTTTCTTGACGGAGGGTCCAAGTCTCCTGGATCATATTCGGTGAGAAAATCACGTTCCCAAAGGTCTTATTCCGTTTGGACTCCGTTTGATATTCCGTTTCTTCGAAACACTGAAATAGGCAAAAAACAGCAATTCTGGGCTGGGCCTCCGGTTAATAGGTTAGTCCCAAAAGTAATATAAAAGTGGAAAATAAAGCCCAATATGGTCCAAAATAATAGATAATATAGCATGGAGCAATAAAAAATTATAGATACGTTGGAGACGTATCAGGCATCCCCAAGCTTAATTCCCGCTCGTCCTCGAGTAGGTAAATGATAAAAAGAGAATTTTTGATGCGGAGTGCTACTTGGCATAATTTCAATGTAATTCTTCTTAATTGTGGTATGAATACTCAGATCCGAAAGATTCAAGACAAAAGTTTATATTGACATAAAAATAATAATACTTCAAGCATACTAACAAAGCAATCATGTCTTCTCAAAATAACATGGCCAAAGAAAGTTATCCCTACAAAATCATATAGTCTGGCTATGCTCTATCTTCACCACACAAAGTATTTAAATCATGCACAACCCCGATGACAAGCCAAGCAATTGTTTCACAATTTTGACATTCTCAAAACTTTTTCAATCTTCACGCAATACATGAGCGTGAGCCATGGATATAGCACTATATGTGGAATAGAATGGTGGTTGTGGAGAAGACAGAAAGAGGGAAGATAGTCTCACATCAACTAGGCGTATCAACAGGCTATGGAGATGCCCATCAATAGATATCAATGTGAGTGAGTAGGGATTGCCATGCAACAGATGCACTAGAGCTATAAATATATGAAAGCTCAATAAAAGAAACTAAGTGGGTGTGCATCCAACTCGCTTGCTCACGAAGACCTAGGGCATTTGAGGTAGCCCATCATTGGAATATAAAAGCCAAGTTCTATAATGAAAAATTCCCACTAGTATATCAATGTGACAAAATGAGAGACTCTCTATCATGAAGATCATGGTGCCACTTTGAAGCACAAGTCTGGTAAAAGGATAGTAACATTGTCCCTTCTCTCTTTTTCTCTCCTTTTTTTTATTTGGGCCTTTTCTCTTTTTTTTCATCCGGAGTCTCATCCCGACTTGTGGGGGAATCATGGTCTCCATCATCCTTTCCTCACTTGGGACAATGCTCTAAAAATGATGATCATCACACTTTTATTTATTTACAACTCAATGGTTACAACTCGATACTTAGAATAAAATATGAATCTATATGAGTGCCTCCGGCGGGGTACCGGGATATGCAATGAATCAAGAGTGACATGTATGAAAGAATTATGAATGGTGGCCTTGCCACAAATACGATGTCAACTACATGATCATGCTAGCAATATGACAATGATGGAGCGTGTCATACTAAACGGAATAGTGGAAAGTTGCATGGCAATATATCTCGGAATGGCTATGGAAATGCCATGATAGGTAGGTATGGTGGCTGTTTTGAGGAAGGTACATGGTGGGTGTATGATACCAGCGAAAAGTGCGCAGTATTAGAGAGGCTAGCAATGGTGGAAGGAAGAAAAGTGCGTATAATCCATGGACTCAACATTAGTCACAAAGAACTCATATACTTATTGCAAAAATCTACAAGTTATCAAAGCAAAGTATTACGCGCATCCTCCTAGGGGGATAGATTGGTAGGAAAATACCATCGCTCGTCCCCGACCGCCACTCATAAGGAAGACAATCAATAAATAAATCATGCTCCGACTTCATCACATAACGGTTCACCATACGTGCATGCTACGGGAATCACAAACTTTAACACAAGTATTTCTCAAATTCACAACTACTCAACTAGCATGACTCTAATATCACCATCTTCATATCTCAAAACAATTATCAAGCATCAAACTTTTCTTAGTATTCAACGCACTCAAAAGAAAGTTTTACAAATCTTGAATACCAAGCATATTATTATTATTAAGAAAATTACCATGCTATTTAAGACTCTCAAAATAATCTAAGTGAAGCATGATAGATCAATATTTTCTATAAAACAAATCCACCACCGTGCTCTAAAAGATATAAGTGAAGCACTAGAGCAAAACTATAAAGCTCAAAAGATATAAGTGAAGCACAAAGAGTATTCTATCAAATTCCAATTCATGTATGGCTCTCTCAAAAGGTGTGTACAGCAAGGATGATTGTGGTAAACTAAAAAGCAAATACTCAAATCATACAAGACGCTCCAAGCAAAACACATATCATGTGGTGAATAAAAATATAGCTCCAAGTAAAGTTACCGATGGAAGTAGACGAAAGAGGGGATGCCTTCCGGGGCATCCCCAAGCTTTGACTTTTTGGTGTCCTTGGATTATCTTGGGGGTTCCCTGGGCATCCCCAAGCTTAGACTCTTGCCACTCCTTGTTCCATAATCCATCAAAAAAATTCACCCAAAACTTGAAAACTTCACAACACAAAACTCAACAGAAATCTCGTGAGCTCCATTAGCGAAAGAAAACAAAAGATCACTTTAAGGTACTGTAATTAACTCATTATTTATTTATATTGGTGTTAAACCTACTGTATTACAACTTCTCTATGGTTTATAAACTATTTTACTAGCCATAGATTCATCAAAATAAGCAAACAACACACGAAAAACAGAATCTGTCAAAAACAGAACAGTCTGTAGTAATCTGTAACTAACGCAAACTTCTGGAACTCCAAAAATTCAGCCAAAATAGGAAGACCTAGGCAATTTGTTTATTGATCAGCAGCAATTGGAATCAGTATTTTATCATGTTCTGGTGATTTTTAATAATTGTTTTTGTGAACAGAAAGTTTCTGGAAATTACAGCAAGATCAAATAACTATCATCCAAGAAGATCCTATAGGTTTAACTTGGCACAAACACTAATTAAAACATAAAAAAATCTAACCAGAAGGTAGATGGATTATTTATTCCTAAACAGAAACAAAAGCAAAAAAACTAAAAATAAAATTGGGTTGCCTCCCAACAAGCGCTATCGTTTAACGCCCCTAGCTAGGCATAAAAGCAAGGATAGATCTAGGTATTGCCATCTTTGGTAGGCAATCCATAAGTGGCTCTCATAATAGATTCATATGGTAGTTTTATTTTCTTCCTAGGGAAGTGTTCCATGCCCTTTTTTAATGGAAATTGGAATCTAATATTCCCTTCCTTCATATCAATAATTGCACCAATCGTTCTAAGGAAAGGTCTACCAAGAATAATAGGGCAAGAAGGATTGCAATCTATATCAAGAACGATAAAATCTACGGGCACATAATTCCTATTTGCAACAATAAGAACATCATTAATTCTTCCCATAGGTTTCTTAATATTGGAATCCGCAAGGTGCAAGTTTAGAGAGCAATCATCAAAATCGCGGAAATCTAGCAAATCACACAAAGTTTTGGGAATAGTGGAAACACTAGCACCCAAATCACATAAAGCATAAAATTCATGATCCTTAATCTTTATTTTAATAGTTGGTTCCCACTCATCATAAAGTTTTCTAGGGATAGAAACTTCCAACTCAATTTTTTCTTCATAAGATTGCATCAAGGCATCAACGATATGTTTAGTAAACGCTTTATTTTCACTATAAGCATGAGGTGAATTTAGCACGGATTGCAACAAGGAAATACAATCAATTAAAGAGCAACTTTCATAATTAAATTCCTTGAAATCCAAAATAGTGGGTTTAGCAACATCTAGGGTTTTGATTTCTTCAATCCCACTTTTATCAATTTTAGCATCAAGATCTAAAAACTCCGAATTTTTGAAACGCCTTCTAGGTAAAGGTGGATCATATTCAGTCCCATCATTATCAAGATTCATATTGCAAAACAAAGATTTAATAGGGGACACATCAATAACTTTTAGATCTTCATCTTTATTTTCATGGAAATTGGAAGAACACGCTTTAATAAAGGCATCTTTCGTAGCACGCATCCTAGCGGTTCTTTCCTTGCACTCACCAATGGAAAATCTCATGGCTTTGAGAGACTCATTGATATCATGCTGAGGAGGAATACATCTAAGCTTTAAAGAATCAACATCAAGAGAAATTCTATCAACGTTCCTAGCCAATTCATCAACCTTAAGCAATTTCTCTTCAAGCAAAGCATTAAAATTCTTTTGTGAATTCATAAACTCTTTAACACTATTCTCAAATTCAGAGGGCATCTTATTAAAATTTCCATAAGAGTTGTTGTAGGAATTTCCATAATTATTAGAAGGATTACTAGGATAAGGCCTAGGATTAAAGTTCCCTCTATACGCGTTGTTACCAAAATTATTCCTACCAACAAAATTCACATCCATAGATTCATTATTATTCTCAATCAAAGTAGACAAAGGCATATCATTAGGATCAGAAGAAACACTCTTAGTAGCAAATAATTTCATAAGTTCATCCATCTTTCCACTCAAAACATTGATTTCTTCTATCGCATGCACTTTTTTATTAGTAGATCTTTCAGTGTGCCATTGAGAATAATTAACCATAATATTATCTAGGAGTTTAGTAGCATCTCCTAAAGTGATTTCCATAAAAGTTCCTCCCGCGGCCGAATCTAAAATATTTCTAGAAGCAAAATTCAATCCGGCATAAAAAAATTGTATAATCATCCACAAATTCAAACCATGAGTAGGACAATTACGTATCATTAATTTCATTCTCTCCCAAGCTTGTGCAACATGTTCATGATCAAGTTGCTTAAAATTCATAATATCGTTCCTAAGAGAGATGATCTTAGCGGGAGGAAAATACTTAGAGATAAAAGCATCTTTGCACTTGTTCCAAGAATCAATACTATTTTTCGGCAAAGACGAAAACCAAGCTTTAGCACGACCTCTAAGCGAAAAAGGAAATAGCTTCAATTTAACAATATCATTATCAACATCTTTCTTCTTTTGCATATCACATAAATCAACGAAGCTATTTAGATGAGTAGCGGCATCTTCACTAGGAAGGCCGGCGAATTGATCTTTCATAACAAGATTCAACAAAGCAGTATTGATTTCACAAGATTCAGTATTGGTAAGAGGAGCAATCCGAGTTCTAAGGAAATCATTATTGTTGGTATTGGTAAAGTCACACAATTTAGTATTATCTTGAGCCATTGTAACAAGCAAGCAATCCAACACATGAGCAAACAAAAGGCAAGCGAAGAAAAAGGCAAACGGAAAAGAGAGGGCGAATAAAACAGCAAGGGTGAAGTGGGGGAGAGGAAAACGAGAGGCAAATGGCAAATAATGTAATGCGAGAGATAAGGGATTGTGATAGGTACTTGGTATGGCGCCAGAAATGACTCTTTGTTGGAGTCCAAATCTTGACTTGACTTTTTGCGTAAGCCTCCCCGGCAACGGCGCCAGAAATCTTCCTGCTACCTCTTGAGCACTGCGTTGGATTTCCTTGAAGAGGAAAGGGTGATGCAGCAGAGTAGAGTATGTATTTCCCTCAGTTTTTGAGAACCAAGGTATCAATCCAGTAGGAGGTTACGCGCGAGTCCCTCGTACCTACACAAAACAAATAGCTCAACGCAACCAACGCGATTAGGGGTTGTCAATCCCTTCACGGTCACTTACGAGAGTGAGATCTGATAGAGATGATAGATAATATTTTTGGTATAAAGATGCAAAGTAAAATAAAAGGTAAAGTAAAAAAGCAAAGCAATAATAAAGTGATGGAAGATTGATATGATGAGAATAGACCCGGGGGCCATAGATTTCACTAGTGGCTTCTCTCAAGAGCATAAGTATTCTACGGTGGGTGAACGAATTACTGTTGAGCAATTGACAGAATTGAGCATAGTTATGAGAGTATCTAGGTATGATCATGTATATAGGCATCACGTCCGAGACAAGTAGACCGACTCCTGCCTGCATCTACTACTATTACTCCACTCATCGACCGCTATCCAGCATGCATCTAGAGTATTAAGTTCAAGAAAACAGAGTAACGCCTTAAGCAAGATGACATGATGTAGAGGGATAAATTCATGCAATATGATAAAAACCCCATCTTGTTATCCTCGATGGCAACAATACAATACGTGCCTTGCTGCCCCTACTGTCACTGGGAAAGGACACCGCAAGATTGAACCCAAAGCTAAGCACTTCTCCCATTGCAAGAAAAACCAATCTAGTAGGCCAAACCAAACTGATAATTCGAAGAGACTTGCAAAGATAACCAATCATACATAAAAGAATTCAGAGAAGATTCAAATATTGTTCATAGATAATCTTGATCATAAACCCACAATTCATCGGTCTCAACAAACACACAGCAAAAAGAAGATTACATCAAATAGATCTCCACGAGAGAGGGGGAGAACATTGTATTGAGATCCAAAAAGAGAGAAGAAGCCATCTAGCTACTAACTATGGACCCGAAGGTCTGAGGTAAACTACTCACACTTCATCGGAAGGGCTATGGTGATGATGTAGAAGCCCTCCATGGTGGATTCCCCTTCCGGTGGAGCTCCGGAACAGGCCCCAAGATGGGATCTCGTGGATACAGAAGGTTGCGGCGGTGGAATTAGGTTTTTGGCTCCGTATCTGATCATTTGGGGGTACGTAGGTATATATAGGAGGAAGGAGTACGTCGGTGGAGCAAAGGGGGCCCACGAGGCAGGGGGGCGCGCCCTAGGGGGGCGCCCTCCACCCTCGTGGCCGCCTCCCTTCTTTCTTGACGGAGGGTCCAAGTCTCCTGGATCATATTCGGTGAGTGTCGGTGTGAAACGACACCTATGGGATCAAGGGGATCCCTTCTACGATTGCGGGGCACTGGGAGTGGTGAGGAGAACAGGATCAACAGCCAGTGCAAACACACGGGTCGTTTACCCAGGTTCGGGCCGCAAACATGCGTAATAACCTAGTCCTGCTTTGGTGGTTGTATATCTGAGTTCTTGAGGGGTTTGAACTAGCTACAGGGAGCGTAACTTGTCCAAAGGTCTGAATCCTGCTCCTGGGCGCCTTGGGTCTCCTTTTATAGGCAAAGGGATCGCCACAGTGGCACCAGGAGGTGGCATCAAAGTATCATGGCTGAGTTTATCGCTAGCCATTACGGGACAAAGCGCATTTAATGCAAGGCTTAGGTGTCCCTTCGCTTTATTGGGGGACGGGGGTGAGGCCCGTCCCGTCCGTCGCCGCTCCTCCTCGCTCCGACACGCGCCCTGGCCAGTGATGCATGCGACGCCACGTAGGCAGGCAGGCAGCTGAGGTGGCGCGGTGGTGGAGCCTCCAAGAAGATCTGCATGCCACCACGTAAGCACGTGGTGAGTTGGCGAAGGAGCCCTTCGCTGACACGCAGGTGCCTGTCCGGCTGGTGGGCTGGCAGCAGCCTGGAATCGGCGGTGGAAACCTTGGCGGGTGCGGGCCTGGCCGCGGCCTCACGGATGCTTCTGGCAAGGGCCTTGCCGGGGCCCCGGCAAGGGTCTTGCCGTGGCTTCATGGGCGTCCCCGGCAAGGATCTTGCCGGGGGCCTTGTGGATTCCCTCGGCAAGGATTTTGCCGAGGCTTGTTGCTTCCCACTCTTCTGATCAAGAGTGTTGCTCTTGTCTTCACAAAGATCTGCATGCCACCATAGAGGTGCCTCCCGAGCACTGGCCCAACGCAGTTGGATAGTGTCGGAGGCCGCGGGCTCAAGGGTGGCTTGCTCTGTTGGTGTTTGGGCGAGCTGCCCTGGCAAGGGTCTTGCCGGGGCTGCGGAGGCTACCCCCGGCAAGGACCTTGCCGGGGAAACCTGCTTCGTCCCTCTGCTCTTTGTGGTCTTGGCCTTGGCGTTGCTTTGCTTCTGGACTTACCTTGGCTCACCTCCCTGGCCGTGCCAAGTGTGGTCGTGGCGCGTGGCCTCGACTGCCCGTGCACAAGTAAAGGGGTCAAAAGGAGGGCCCCTACTTTTGTACACCGACATGAGCCCCCGGGCCTGGGCCACACATAAGCGCAACACGTTGTTGGGCTAGGCCCAAGAATGGTGCGCGGGCAGGCAGGGCAGTTTTTACCGCGGTAATTTTTCCGTCCGCTGCGCTTCCCCATGTTCCGCGCGCGACGTGGGGGTCGTGTGTGACGTGGGGGTCATGCATGTGGCGGTTCCCGCACGCATGCGTCACGTCGCAGTAAATGGGAAAGGAGGCGGCCCGTGCCTTCCCCGTAAAAAGGGATAACCGCGGGCGCGCTACTCACTTTACCCCTTCTGCGCCTTCCCCCAATCTCAGAGCCGCCGCCCCTCTTGCTCCTTCTTCCCCAAGCTTCGCCCATCGCCGCCGTGCTTCTACCTCGCCCCCATGTTCCTCGTAGCGGCCATGGCGCCCAAGTCTACCAGAGGCAAGGGAGCGGCAAGAGACGCCGGCAAAGGAGCGACAGGAGGCGCAGGAGCGGCGGAGCAGCCGGAGAGCGAGTTGGTGGTGCGAAGGCCGCAGTACGCCTACTTCGAGCCTTCGACGGTCGACGCGTCCGAGCTCTGGGAGTTCTTCAGGCCCTTGTGGGGGGTGAAGACGGGAGGAGCAACGACGGGGCATCCCGCCACGCGCGCCGTCCTGGCTAGCGCCGGGCCTGCCCCGAACCGGTACCCCTTCTTCGTCGACTACTTCTCCTGCGGGCTCTGCCCTCCTTTTTCTGATTTCTTCAAGGATGTCATGCACAGCTACGGTTTTCTCCTTCTGGATTTTACTCCGAATGCCGTGGCGTGCATGGCCCTTTTCGCGCATCTCTGCGAGGGGTTCGTCGGGGTGAACCCCAGCATGGCGCTTTTCCACCATTATTTCACCCCTCGGATCCAGAAGGGCGGCGCCATTGCTGGGTGCGTCGCCTGGATCTCGAGGGCCAAGGGGGCGTACCCAGACGGCGCCATGAAGGAGAGGTGGGAGGAATGGCGAGGCCGGTGGTGCTGGATCGAGGAGGAGAACGCGCCGGCTTTTTGCCGGGTCCGCAATGCGCCGCCGGTTCGAGGGAACGACTGGAGCGACCTCGATGCCGACGACGCGAAGCTCAGGATCACCACCACCAGGATTCTTCGGCTTACCCAGGCCGGGCTCACCCTCGAGATGATCGGGGCGGATTTCATCCGCCGCCGGATTGCTCCTCTGCATGCCAAGGGGAGGTCGGCCTGGCTCTTCATGAACGCGGGTGATGTCATGCGGCTTCGGCCCGGCCTCGACCACAACTTGACGGTGCTGAGGCACGCCCATCTTTGCCAATGGCTTTTTCAGCTCGAGGTCGACGAAGAAGGCGAGGTCGAGCGGTCCGGCAAGGCTGCGCGGGAAGCAGCGAAGGCCGGCAAGATCATCAAGGAGCCCGTCTTCAGGCTGCCGGCGGGAGTGGTCCCGCTGTGCAATAATTCTCGTCAGTCCGACATCATTGCCATGATGCCGGACCTCAATGCGCACGGTCTTGACCCGACTGGGTCGAGCCGGACGACCTTCAGGTGCAAAAGTTCTTCGACACTTTGCATGAGAGGTATGTCACTGAAGAGCCGCGGCTCATTCAGGACACCTCACCGGTGGAGCTGGAGTATATCGCCAGGAGGGTGTCGGAGGCGCAGCGCGCCATGGAAGAGGTTGCGCTTGCCGAGGCGGCCGGCAGAGCCGGCGGCACAAAGGACAAGGCCGCGACGGCTGAGGAGGAGCTCGCCAGGCGGGCGAAGGCTGCCGGGGAGACCAGCAGCGTTGGCACCGGGGCTCCTCTTGTCGAGGACGCAGGCGACGAGCCGTCGGAGGAGGAGGAGGCCGGGGCCGGCAACCCTTCGGCCCCAAGGATGAGGCGACTGCGCCGGGCTGCTTCTGGCGACCCGGTCCGCCCTGTCGAGGCCGCACGGCGGCCTGGATCTCCGGTGGAGCCCGTGCGCCAGGCGAAGGCCGTGGCGGCAAAGAAGGTGGTGAAAGCCGCGGTGGCGACGAGGAAGGCATCCGCTTCCTCTTCGTCCAAGCGCGTGCAGACCCCGCCTTCCTCTCCTCCTCCGGCGAGCACCGGCATGAGGGCTGAGTTCAACTTTGGGTCCCTCAGCCCGCCGAGGAAGAGGAAAGCAGCAGAGGAGGAGGCGGACGATGAGTAAGCGTTCTGCTCTCTTTGTCACCCCCGTTCCTTCAATCTGCATCTCTTGACTCGACTTGTCTTTGTTTTTGCAGGGACGTGGAGACGTTGGCCCAGAGGATAAAGAGGGCCAAAGCCTCAGTGGGCGGCCAGCCCCCAGCTGGTACTTCAGGGGTACCACTGGTGGTGCTAAGCAGCCCAGACAGCAGCCCCCGGCACAGCCCCCAGTGTAAGTTCTCTATTCTCTCATCGTCGACATGTGTTAGGGGTACGATGCCTTGGTGCTGACCTTGACGAGTGTGCAGGAGGAGAGCAGCGGCCAGAGGAGCCGCAGAGGCCACCCCCAACACGCCGCCTCCGTCGACCACGCCGCCCCGAGGGGCGTCTCCGGCAAGGGCGCCAAGCGTCGAGCCCACGCACATGGAGGAGGAGGAAGAGAACTTGGGCGCCAGCGGCTCCACCTCGACACCAAACATTGGCGGGGAGGGGACTTCTACTTCCCAGCCTGGCACTGGTAATCTGCTTGCCCTTCGACTTTGTTGTTGTTGTTTTCTTTGATCCTTGCTTTTATCCTCTCCCCTTTCGTGGTATTCAGATCCCTTCTCGGCGGATCGGGAGGACCTGGACACCATCATCGGGGACGTGGCCAAGGACGCCGTGGCGGAGGCTGAGAAGATTGCCGTCGAGGAGGCCGGCAGGGACGTTGCCGAGGAGGCCGGCAGGGACGCTGCCGAGGGAGCCGGCAAGGCCACTGCCAAGGAGCCCGGCAAGGGATCTGCTCGGGGGGCAGCGGGGCCGCCACCGAAGAGACCGGCAAGGGGCCTGCCGGGGAGGCCAGCGCGGCTGCCGCCGAAGAGGAGGAGGAAGTGGCAGATGGTCAGCCTTCTTCCTCTGCTACTCCTGGCCCCGGTAGGTATCTGAAGGTGGGTGAGGACTTGTTCGTCCATCTCCCAGGCGCTTCTAGCACCAGGGCACCCGTCGAGGGGGAGGTTTTTGACGGTGAAGTGCTTGCCGCCGTCGGTCTTGAGGTCGTCGACGAGCCGAGCATTGGCGGCGGCGGCCCCCAGGAGGAGCAGTTGCTCCAGGCCATGGGCGCCAGCTACCGGAAGCTCCAGGCTCTCCAACGTGCCCGCCTGGACAAGGTTAAGTCCAGGGCAGCAGTGGTGGAGAAGGCAGAGGCGGACCTCCAGAAGCGCGTCGCCGAGACGCGGGACTGGTTCCGCCAAGCCCACGAGGAGTTGAGGGCCGCTCAGGGCGAGCTGGCCAAGCGGGACGTGGAGCTCTCCATGAAGCTGGCCGACGTCGAGAAGGCCCAGGAAGCGACGGAGAACCTGGCCGCCGCCGCTGAAGCCGCCCGGGTCCAGCACGAGGCTGCACTGAACTCCCAGGAGGAGGACCTCGTCGCTCGTGAGGAGAAGCTTGCCGCCATGCTCCGCGGCAAGGACAAAGAGGTGGAAAAGCTCGTCATGCAGCGGACCCAGGAACTGGAGCAGAGGCACAGAGAGGCGCTCGATGCCCAGGCCTTGGTCTACGCCGGCAGGGTGGAGGAGCTGGAGGCCCAGGCTCTGAAGTTGGCCGAGGAGAAAGACACGCTCAACAGCGCCCTGACGGAAACGCAAAGCGCCATCCTCGACAAGGCTGAGCAGCTTTCCAAAGCCAACGACTCCCTCAAGGACCTGACGGTGAAGCTGGAGGCCCTTGAGGGGGCGCTCTCGAAGGCCAAGGCCCAGGAAGAGACCCTGGCCAAGGCATTGGAGACCGAGAGACAGCTGCGGAAGGACGAGGCCATCATCCACAAGGACTTCATGGACACCGAGGACCGCTGGATCGGCCTCCTCGAGGACGTCGCCGACAAGATCACCGCACAGCTGGCCACCATGGGCATGCCAACCGTGAGGTATGCTCGGGAGCGCGGCGGGTCCACCCGCGCCAAGCTGACCCTGTTCTTCGAGGTTGTCCTCGGTGCTTTGGAGCAGCTCCAGTCGAACCGGGAAAGCACCTTGGCCGACGAGTCCCGGCGCATGTGCCTGGGCGCCATGACCAAGGTCCTCACCAAGCTAGCCTTCCGGTACCCTGACTTCGACTTCAACGACGCGATGGACAGCTTGTCGGACGACGCGGACCTCTCTGGGATCGAGGAGCGCATCAAGCCCGTCACCAGTCGCATCCGCGGAATCGAGAGGGTGGAAGGCGAGCGCCGGGACTAGGTGCTCCGTTTTCTGTTGCCGCTGCGAGTTCATGACCAAGACAATTCATATCTTTAGTTAGAACCGCAGCAACAATTTGATGTAATAGAAGTCTACAGTACTTTTGATATCATGCATGTTATTTTCCCGTTTGTTCTTCCCTTTGTATGTCCACCCTACGTTGACTGAGTAGGTTTGCCGGCGCATAAACCCAGGGCGGCACATTAAGGACGGATCCCCAACGGCCTGCCAGGTGCGCGTGCTGCCGGGCAAACCACCTTACCGCTCTCGACGCAATCACTCGACCTGTCGAGCTTGACTCGAGTCAGAGTCGAGAGCGTTGCCGATCACAGAAGGCTACCCTGCCATTTTCGACGCGGCCGTTTGAGCTGTTGAGCGGACTCGGAACAGAACAAAGGCGTTGCCAATCACGGGAGGGCCCCTTCGCGTGCAGGTTTCCATACATAGGACAGGATTTTCGGGGATGATAACTTTATATGTAAAAAGGGAAATATTTATAGCTGTGAACAACTTAGCTTTTCTGCCGTCGTGTTGGCGTCCTTCGTGTTGGCGGGCGGTGCCTTTTTCCTTGGCCGCCCCTTCTTCTTTGGGGCCATGGCGATGAAGAACTGCGTTGCCGGCTGTAAAACCAGATGCTCGCTACTCCGCGCCCCCTACCTGGCGCGCCAAAGATGCCGGTGTGAAACGACACCTATGGGATCAAGGGGATCCCTTCTACGGTTGCGGGGCGCTGGGAGTGGTGAGGAGAGCAGGATCAACAGCCAGTGCAAACACACAGGTCGTTTACCCAGGTTCGGGCCGCAAAGATGCGTAATACCCTAGTCATGCTTTGGTGGTTGTATATCTGAGTTCTTGAGGGGTTTGAACTAGCTACAGGGAGCGTAACTTGTCCAAAGGACCGAATCCTGCTCCTGGGCGCCTTGGGTCTCCTTTTATAGGCAAAGGGATCGCCACAGTGGCACCAGGAGGTGGCATCGAAGTATCGTGGCTGAGTTTATCGCTAGCCTTTACGGGACAAAGCGCATTTAATGCGAGGCTTAGGTGTCCCTTCGCTTTATTGGGGGACGGGGGTGAGGCCCGTCCCGTCCGTCGCCGCTCCTCCTCGCTCCGACACGCGCCCTGGCCAGCGATGCATGCGGTGCCATGTAGGCAGGCAGGCAGCTGAGGTGGCATGGTGGTGGAGCCTCCAAGAAGATCTGCATGCCACCACGTAAGCACGTGGTGAGTTGGCGAAGGAGCCCTTCGCTGACATGCAGGTGCCTGCCCGGCTGGTGGGCTGGCAGCTGCATGGAATCGGCGGTGGAAACCTTGGCGGGTGCGGGCCTGGCCGCGGCCTCGCGGATGCTTCTGGCAAGGGCCTTGCCGGGGCCCCGGCAAGGGTCTTGTCGTTGCATCATGGGCGTCCCTGGCAAGGATCTTGCCGGGGGGCCTTGTGGACGTCCCCGGCAAGGATCTTGCCGGGGGCCTTGTGGATTCCCTCGGCAAGGATTTTGCCAAGGCTTGTTGCTTCCCACTCTTCTGATCAAGAGTGTTGCTCTTGTCTTCACAAAGATCTGCATGCCACCATAGAGGTGCCTCCCGAGCCCTGGCCCAGCGCAGTTGGATAGCGTCGGAGGCCGCGGGCTCAAGGGTGGCTCGCTCTGTTGGTGTTGGGGCGAGCTGCCCTGGCAAGGGTCTTGCCGGGGCTGCGGAGGATGCCCCCCACAAGGACCTTGCCGGGGAAACCTGCTTCGTCCCTCTGCTCTTTGTGGTCTTGGCCTTGGTGTTGCTTTGCTTCTGGACTTACCTTGGCTCACCTCCCTGGCCGTGCCAAGTGTGGTCGTGGCACGTGGCCTCGACTGCCCGTGCACAAGTAAAGGGGTCAAAAGGAGGGCCCCTACTTTTGTACACCGACAGTGAGAAAATCACGTTCCCGAAGGTTTCATTCCGTTTGGACTCCGTTTGATATTCCGTTTCTTCGAAACACTGAAATAGGCAAAAAACAGCAATTCTGGGCTGGGCCTCCGGTTAATAGGTTAGTCCCAAAAGTAATATAAAAGTGGAAAATAAAGCCCAATATGGTCCAAAACAGTAGATAATATAGCATGGAGCAATCAAAAATTATAGATACGTTGGAGACGTATCACTCTCATATTTTGAGTAGTAGGCCACATTATATTAATGCACACACCAAATTACAGCATGCATGGCACCTCTTAGAAGAATTGCAGAGATAGCACAAAGGGGTTTACAGGGAGGAAGTATTGGATTAGAATCACTTCTGCATTACAAAGATAATCTCACTTGTTTTTATGTTTTCATGCATGTTAGGTATTGAACATTATCAAAATGAATATGAGAATGGGCGCACGAGAGGAATATTGTGGAACAATCCACTGGCTAACAAACTTGGCATGGTGGAGGATGGCCTATCTTATTCACCCATCAAGGTGCATGCTCTAACTTGGCAAGGTTGTATTGGTCGCACATATTTTGCATCTGACCTCTTGCGTTACTTCTACTTTGTTACACCATCTGCTTAGTTTAAGCATCATATATGAGTATATGCCATACCTATCCATTTTCTGTACCTATTCCATGTGTCGTCATACTATGTTTTTCCAGTCAAATGTTGTTCTTTCGTAATAGATGTCCAAAAGGAAGAGGGTGAGTGCAGATCCTCAAGGAGTAAACTAGGTATTTGGAAAAGGTAGTGATACCTGTTAAATCGGATAGATCAGCAGCCACAGAAAACACAGGCCCAACTGTACCAGACTTTACCCCTACTCCAGTGGCCAAACCCCTATTAGAACTGCTGAGAGCCCAGCGTCTGGTACTGTCTATGATATCAATTCAAAATTTGAACTCCTAAATTTATGCGTGTGCCTTACCTTCTCTCTTGTATGAAAACTAATTTCAGATGAATCTCCTTGCTCAAAGGATCATAGGATCTCACGACGATACTGGGATCTGCATTGCTCTTGTCAGTACCTCTTGCCCTTTGTCAGCATACTTACACTCATTGCTGTTTGATTATGTAGCATGACTGTAAATGTTCGCTTCTTTATCCTCCCTTTGCTTGAAACTATAAGATCTATATTTACTCTTAGATAAATGTAGAATTAACACAGTGGTTATGAAGTTTTGGATTGCTCATGTAAGTACCTGTTGTCATGTACTCCCTCTGTATCGAATTAATTGTTGATCAATCGGATGTATTTAGAACTTAATAGTGCTAGATACATCCATTTGAGCGACAAGTAATAACGGATGGTGGTGGTATTACTGTACATGCATCGCGAGATAGTTGATTGTCTAGCATTACTCTGCATCTTATTTGCCCTGCCCTCCACTTTCTCCAAATTATCATATCTACATTTACTCTTACCAAATTGTTGAATAAAGCCAATGCCACTGCACACGTTGATGTTTGCATTCCTCTTGTCAGTACCTTTTGCCTTGTAACGCTATACTTAATTAATTGCTATTTGATTATGTATCATCAGTCTGCACCTGAGCTTCATTATCCTCTATTTCTTCCAATATTATTTGATCTATATTTACTCTTTCCAAAATGTAGAATAATGGCAACGCTTATAAAGAATTTTCTTTGGGGAATTTATTGAATTATCCTTCCATCAACATGGAGAAGGGCTTTGTCCAGCCCGTGTTAACATGTAATGTAAGTTCATCCTTCTCAAGCCTTCAAACTTTGTTCTAGTATAGATTTGGATAGGCATCATTTCCTCCACTGTTGTTTACATCTGATTGGATGTTTGCAACAACTACCAGTTTTAAATTGTAGTTGTAAAAACATGTTCCTTATGCAGAACAGGTCCATTTATTTGCTTATATAATTGTGAAACCTGTTACGTGTCTCCTTGTTTCTCTTTCAGAGTCGTATCTCTTATGCCAGGTAGAACTTTAGGAAAGATAGTGAGCCAAACCATGTTGAGGACAGCGAGATGACCCCAAGGTCCTGTCTTGATGAAGACAGTGAGTTGAAGCTACTCACCAGCAGGTGTGAGACAACCTCTATGCAGTCACTGCCTCAATCAGTTCGACTTCTTCAGTCTCAACTTAAAGCAGAAAGGCTTGCTTCAGCTCAGCTTTGACTTGAAGTCAAAGATGTAATGAAGATGTCAGGGGACTGCCTTGCGCACTATGGTGCCATACAGCTAGGGATGAAGCATCTATCGTTGACACAACTGAGGTCTCATCAGCTTGTTCGGCTGCTTGCGGGGCCCCACCTTGCCAGGTCTAGTGCCTTCTGAAGTGCTCTCAGTTTTGTATATTCTTTTGTCGGCGCGTTTATATGCACTGGTGGCGACCTTTGATGCCCAGTGTATGTAATCTGCGGTCATGTTGCGCTTTATTATCACCGGTAGCGAACTTTGATTCCCAGTGGATGTAATATGCCGTAATTTCTTTATTGTATAGTCTAGGTTTATTCTTTGGTCGGTATGCTATAATTTAGGCCGGAAGGTTCAGTGGATCTCAGTGTTGTCGGTCTTCAGGCCGGCCTGTTACTCATATGGGCCAAAACGTGGGCCTATAATCATCTTGGGCCATTAGCAGGTCTAAACCTATAGTAGTTTCCCGCCTTTAATAGGCCATGGGCTACATATTTACTGTAGTGACACTGGGGCTCCTACGGGCCGTAGAAACAATGGGCCTTCTACGGTCCATAGAAACAATGGGCCTTCTATGGGCCATAGAAACAATGGGCCTTCCACGGGTCGTATCATCACTGGGCCTTATACGGGCCGTATGATCGATTGGCCAAACATGGGCCAAAAACAGACCGCATTATGGTCGTAAACGGGTAGAGTTGGAGTCGTCCGTTCATGGGCCGACCATAAAGGGCCGTTGTTAATAGGCCGTATTTGATGACGCTATGAAAACGGCCCAACATATTAACGGGCCACAAACGGGCCGACTGTAACCACGGGCTGAATTTGGCCCACAAGCAGAAAATGGAGTAACGGGCCGTAAGTAACCGAATGCTGGAAATGAGCCCAAGAATAAATGGGCCCTGAGAAGGCCGAAACATAACATGGGCTGGAAACGGCCCAACGGAATAATGGGCCATTAATGGGTATAAAGTGATACACTATTCATTACGGGCCAGTTTTACCATGGGCCGTTGGGCCGAGGGTTACTAAGGGCCTCATATGGGCCGAAAGACGTCATGGGTCATACATGGGCCAGAAGTTAAAACGGGCAAGAATTATATTGGATGGCCCAGATGACGCTACTGGGCCTAATTCGGATAGGCCGTAAACGGACCCTGGGTTAGCGGGCTGTAAATGGGCTATATGCGATTAGGCCGTTAACAAGCTTGCCATGGGCCGGCCCGCCACATTTTGACCAAGTCAAACGGGCCAGCATTTTCACAGGATGGGCATGTGTTGGGTCGTGCCACGTGTCGACGTATCATAGGCGCTTTGGCTCCAATGAGTGGATGACATCTGTCCCAACGGTGAGCGGACACGTGTTTCCTCCAGCCAATGATGATTTTACATGTGGAAAATCCCCATTGGTCGGGGTTGTTAACGGGTTATCGGATCCAAAACCGGACCCGATAGCTTAATGGCGTTCCATTACGGTGGATGCCACGTGTTGGTCACCCTTGACGAAAGCACTTCTGTGACGCGCGATTTATCGCCATGGAAGTGGACACTTCCGTGATGATAATTTTGGTAATCTCATGGAACACTTCTACGACAGCACATGTATGACTATCTTGATTCTGTCATAAAATTGTCATGGATGTACATGCATGACAGAAAACGTGACCTACTGTGACAAACACATATCATCACGGAAGTGTATTTTTTTGTAGTGTGGGACGGAGGCCGAATTGCTAGTCGAGCTCCTGACGAGCCGAGCTGTCCTGCTACAGAATAGTCCGGACCCTCTTAACGGTGTCCGGGGGTCGGCAGCGAATTAAGGTTCTGCTTGAGAAGGCCGCTCTATACTTCTGCTGCTAAGGCAGCGATGTGTTCTTCTGTACGGAGGGAGCGTTCCGTGTTTCCATTGACTGTTATGACGCCGTGTGGACCGGGCATCTTGAGGTTGAGATAAGCATAGTGTGGCACCGCATTGAATCAAGCAAATGCGGTTCGTCTGAGCAGTGCGTGGTAGCCGCTGCGAAAAGGGACGGTATCAAAGATCAATTCTTCGCTTCGGAAGTTGTCCGGAGATCCGAAAACAACCTCGAGCGTAATTGAGCCCGTACAACGGGCCTCTACGCCCGGCATGACTCTTTTAAAGGTAGTGTTTGTGGTCTTGATCCGTGATGGGTTAATGCCCATTTTGCGGACTATATCCTGATAGAGCAGGTTCAGGCTGCTGCCGCCGTCCATCAGAACTCGCGTCAGGTGGAATCCATCAATTATTGGGTCAAGGACAAATGCGGCTGAACCGCCATGACGGATACTGGTCGGATGATCCCGACGATCAAAGGTGATCGGACATGACGACCATGGATTGAATTTTGGGGCGACTGACTCTATTGCATAGACGTCCCTGAGCGCGCGTTTGCGCTCCCTCTTGGGGATGTGTGTAGCATATATCATGTTCACCGTTTTGACCTGAGGGGGAAACTTCTTCTGTCCCCCTGTGTTCGGTTGCCGGGGCTCCTCGTCATCATCCTTGCTTTGCAATCCCTTTTCTTTGTTTTTGGCATTTAACTTGCCGGCATGTTTAAAAACCCAACAATCTCTATTGGTATGATTGGCTGGTTTGTCTGGGGTGCCATGGATCTGGCACAGGCGGTCGAGTATGTGGTCCAGGCTGGATGGTCCCTGGTTGTTCCTTTTATATGGCTTCTTCCGCTGACCGGACTTGGAGCCACTGAATCCGGCGTTGACTGTCATGTCATCGGTGTTGTCGCCATTGCTTCGGCATTTGTGTCTATTACATTGGAGCTTGCCATTGCTATTTTTGCCCTCGGAGGTGCCTATTTTGCTTGCTGTGTTTTTGCTGCGGGCGAGCCAACTATCCTCACCCGCACAGAAGCGGGTCATGAGTGCCGTGAGGGCTGCCATGGACTTTGGCTTTTCGAGGCCGAGGTGGAGGGCGAGCCATTTGTCACGGATGCTATGTTTAAAGGCCGCTAGGGCTTCGACTTCCGGACAGTCGACGATCTGGTTCTTTTTAGTTAGGAACCTAGTCCGGAATTTCCTGGCTGACTCTTCAGGTTGTTGGACTATGTGACTTAGGTCATCGGCATCAGGTGGCCGGACATATGTACCTTGGAAGTTGTCGAGGAAAGCTTCTTCCAAGTCCTCCCAGCTGCCAATAGAATTTTCAGGCAGACTATTTAGCCAGTGCCGAGCTGGCCCTTTGAGTTTTAGTGGGAGGTATTTGATGGCGTGAAGGTCATCCCCGCAGGCCATGTGGATGTGGAGAATAAAGTCCTCAATCCATACTGCAGGATCGGTTGTTCCATCGTATGATTCGATGTTTATGGTTTTAAACCCTTCTGGGAATTCATGATCCATTACTTCGTCAGTGAAGCAAAGAGGGTGTGCGACGCCTCTATATCAGGCCGCCTCGTGACATAGCTCCGATGGGGACCGTCTGCGGTTTTCGGCCCGGGCGTGACTAGGTTTGTTACATCTGAATAGATAGCCGTCCTCGCATGTCAAGGCATGTCCTCGCGATCCGTAGATTGATCTTGTATGTTCTGCTCTACTGTCCAGGTCTTAACGAAGGTCATATGTATAACCCCGAGCTGTCTTATCCCTGCCTTTACGGCGAGGTGGGACAGATTGGTTTTCGGCTCGAGTTGCCATTTTATCCCGACAGTGTGGCGGTCGGTCGGCCGCATTGCGCGATGCTGGTGTGGGCTCTAGCGCCTCGTCATCGAACTGAGGTAGCAATTTGCGCTTCGGGTAACTTTTAGCTGGGCGTTTAAGGCCGTATTCCTCAGCTGCCAGGACATCGGTCCATCTGTTATTGAGCAGGTCTTGATCAGCTTGAAGCTGCCGCTGCATCTTTTTCAGGCTCCTCGCAGTGGCTATTAGCTGAAGCTTAAAGTGCTCCTGCTCGAGAGGTTCCTCAGGCACGATGAAGTCTTTGTTGCCGAGGCTCACCTCCTCCTCGGAGAGCGGATGATAACTACTGTCCTCCGAGTCTTCTTCTATGGCCTGTTTACCAGGGCTGACTTGCCCATCTTCCCGATTGTCTTGTTCGGCAGTTTGTTCGTCAGGGTCTTCTATGTCTTCGACACCATCGGAGTGTTATCGTCTCCTGTGCCGGTGTTGCTGTCCTTGCTGCGGCGCGATTTAGAGTGGCGCCGCTGATGACGGCGCTTTGGTTGTGTTTTAGGAGGGTCATCCTTCGCTGGGTTCTCCTTGTCCTCGCCGCTATTTTCTTTGGGTGTATCCACCGTGTACACGTCGTACGACAAAGTGGCCGTCCAGCGTCCGATGAACGGCAGGTTTTGGCCATGCTCTTCTTCTGCATCGTCGTCCATACCGTCGATGTCTTTGGAGCCATAATCGAGCGTGTCGGTTAAGTCCTCGACAGTGGCTATGTAGTGGGTGGCGGGTGGGAAGCGAAATTCCCCGTCATCAGCCTTCGGTTCGAACCGGATATAGTTCGACTGCGAGTCCCCTGCTAAGGAAAAATTTCTTAATGAGTTTAACACATCACCCAATGGCGAGTGCCGAAAGATATCTGCGGCGCTGAATTCGAAGATCGATAACTGATCAAGCTCGGCGTCCGCGGATGCACATGGTTCGGAGCTTATAGCCGGAGACAAGTCCGAAGTTCCGGTGACATAGACATCAACGAGGTTAAGTATGTGTGTGGCTCCAACACCGCGGGATCTGCGGCCTCCGTGGTGGGGTTGATCCTCCCGTCCTCGAATGATGCAGTCTGCTCTGGATCTAAGGCCGGAGCGGTTGCAGGTGCAATTTCCTGAGTATGGTCCGATGACAGATTTAAATCATGTTTATCGTAGGGATAGGGAGCGGCTACCGTGGTCTCGAATCCGTCGAAGATCAAGTCTCCGCGGATGTTCGTGACGTAGTTCAGGCTCCCAAATCTGAACTGATGGCGAAGGGCGTAGCTGTCGATCTGCTCCAGATGGCCAAGCGAGTTGGCCCGCAGTGCAAAGCCACCGAACACAAAGATTTGTCCGGTGAGGAAGGTCTCCCCTCGGACACATTGTTGATGATCGAAGGAGCCATCGAAAACCTTTTGGGGATGGCACAGTGGAACTCTCAATGAAAGCACCAATGTCGGTGTCAAAACCAGCGGATCTCGGGTAGGGGGTCTCGAACTGTGCATCTAATGTCAATGGTAACAGGAGACGGGGGACACAATGTTTACCCAGGTTCGGGCCCTCTCTATGGAGGTAATACCCTACTTCCTGCTTGATTGATCTTGATGAATATGAGTATTACAAGAGTTGATCTACCACGAGATCGTAATAGCTAGAACCCTAGAAGTCTAGCCTGTATGACTACATGTGCGTGTTTTCCGGACTAAGCCCTTCGGTTTATATAGACACCGGAGGGGGCTAGGGTTGAACAAAGTCGGTTACAGAGAAGGGAATCTTCATATTCGGTCGCCAAGGAGAGTCCCATCCGGATACGGGTGGAGTCTTCGATCTTCATATCTTCACCGTCCATCAATCCGGCCCATGTCCAACAGGCCGGACGCCTGAGGACCCCTTAGTCTAGGACTCCCTCACCCCCTCCCCGTATATAAAGGAGTGGAGGAGGGGGAGGGCCGACCCTCTATGGCGCGCCCAAGGGGAGTCCTACTCCCACCGGGAGTAGGATCCCCCCCTGAGGGAGTCCTGGACTAAGGGGTCCTCGGGCGTCCGGCCTGTTGGACAAGGGCCGGACTGATGGGCTGTGAAGGTACAAGACTGAAGACTCTCTCTCTCATGTCCGGATAGGACTCTCCTTGGTGTGGAAGGCAAACTTGGCGACCACATATGAAGATTCCTTTCTCTGTAACCGACTTTGTACAACCCTAGTCCCCTTCGCTGTCTATATAAACCGGAGGGCTTAGTCCGAACACATCGAACAATAGTCATACAGGCTAGACTTCTAGGGTTTTAGCCATTACGATCTCGTGGTAGATCAACTCTTGTAATACTCATATTCATCAAGATCAATCAAGTAGGAAGTAAGGTATTACCTCCATAGAGAGGGCCCGAACCTGGGTAAACATTGTGTCCCCCGTCTCCTGTTACCATCGACCTTAGACGCACAGTTCGGGACCCCCTACCCGAGATCCGCCGGTTTTGACACCGACATTGGTGCTTTCATTGAGAGTTCCACTGTGTCGTCCCCAAAAGGTTTCGATGGCTCCTTCGATCATCAACAACGACGCCGTCCAAGGGGAAACCTTCCTCCCCGGATAGATCTTCGTGTTCGGCAGCTTCGCTCTACGGGTCAACTCGCTTGGCCATCTAGAGCAGATCGATAGTTGCGCCCCTGGCCATCAGGTCAGATCTGGGAGCTTGAACTACGTCGTGGATATCCGTGGAGACTTGATCTTCGACGGCTTTGAGACCATGGCAGCCGCTCCCTGTCCCTACGGTGGACATGACTTAAACCTGTCACCGGTTTATACTCAAGAAATTACACCTGTAACTACTCCGGCCTTAGATCCGGAGCAGATCGCGCCATCCGAGGACGGGAAGCTCAACCCCGCCACGGAGGCCACAGATCCCACGGCGTTGGAGCCGCACACTGACTTAACCTCATGTGATATCTGTGTCACTGGAACTCCGGACTCGTCTCCGGCTATAAGTTCCGAACCATGTGCGTCCTCGGACGCTGAGCTTGATCAGTTATCGATCTTCGCATTCAGCGCCGCAGATATCTTCCGGCACTCGCCTTTAGGCGACGTATTAAACTCATTAAGAAATATATCCTTAGCGGAAGGCTCACAGCCGAACTATGTCCGGTCTGAACTGGAGGCTGACGACGGGGAATTTCGCTTCCCACCCGCCACCCATTACATAACCACTGTCGAGGACTTGACTGACATGCTCGATTACGGCTCCGAAAACATCAACGGTATGGACGACGATGCAGATGTGGAGCACGGCCAAAACCCGCCGTTTATCGGGCGTTGGACGGCCACCTCTTCGTACGACGTATACATGGTGGATACAACCAAAGAGAATAACGGCGAGGAAAAGGAAAATCCAGCTAAGGATGAGCCTCCTAAGACACAACCAAAGCGCCAGCGTCAACGGCGCCGCCCGAAATGCCGCCACAGCAAGGACAGCAACATCGGCACAGGAGACGATCATACTCCAGACGGTGCCAAAGACAATGAAGATCCCGGCGAGCAAACGATCGAACAGGATGAACGGAAAGACGGGCACATTAGCCCTGACGAACAGGCCATAAACGAAGACTCAGAGGCAGTAATTATCTTCCACTCTCCGAAGACGAAGAGAGCCTCAGCAACGAGGATTTCATCGTGACTGAGGAGCCTCTTGAGCAGGAGCGCTTTAAGCGCCGGCTAATAGCCACTGCAAGGAGCCTGAAAAAGAAGCAGCAGCAGCTTCAAGCTGATCAAGATCTACTCAATGATAGATGGACCGAAGTCCTAGCCACCAAGGAATACGGCCTTAGTGGCCCAACCAAAAATTACCCGAAGCGCAAATTGCTACCTTAGTACGGTGATGAGGCACTGGCGCCCATACCATCATCACACAATACGGCTAATCGACCACAATGCGGTCATGATGGAGCGGCAACTCAAGCCGAACACCAGCCCAGCCCACCTCGTCGTAAAGGCAGGGATAGAACAGCTCAGGGTTATACATACGACCCCTGGCAGGGCCCGGACAGCAGAGCAAAACATGCTAGATCGATCTACGGATCACGAGGACGCGCCCCGACGCGCAGCGATGACTATCTACTCGGACATGACAAGCCTAATCATGCCCGGGCCGAAAACCGCAGACGGACTCCATCAGAGCTACGTCACAGTGTGGCCCAATACAGAGGCGCCATGCACCCTCTTTGCTTCACAGACGAAGTAATGGAGCATGTATTCCCAGATGGGTTTAAACCCATGAATATCGAATCATACGACAGAACAACGGATCCCGCGGTATGGATCGAGGATTTCCTCCTCCATATCCACATGGCCCGCGGAGACGACCTTCATGCCATCAAATACCTGCCATTAAAACTCAAAGGACCAGCTCGGTACTGGTTAAACAGTCTGCCGGAAAACTCTATTGGCAGCTAGGAGGACTTGGAGGATGCCTTCCGCGACAACTTCCAAGGTACGTATGTCCGGCCACCAGACGCCGATGACTTAAGTCACATTGTCCAGCAGTCCGGAGAGTCAGCCAGGCAGCTCTGTACTAGGTTCCTAGTCAAAAAGAACCAAATCATCGACTGTCCGGACACGGAAGCCCTAGCGGCCTTCAAACACAGCGTCCGGGACAAGTGGCTTGCCCGCCACCTCGGTCAATAAAAACCAAAATCCATGTCAGCCCTTACCGCTCTAATGACCCGCTTTTGCGTGGGAGAGGACAGCTGGCTCGCTCGTAGTAGCAACAGCGCCAGCGATCCAGGCACTTCCGAAGTCCGAGACGGCAACGGCAAGCCATGGCGCAGCAAGCACGAACGTCGCAATGATAATGACAGAACGCGCGACACATCGGTCAACGCCGGATTCAGCGGTCCCAAACCGGGTCAACGGAAAAAGCCATTCAAGGCAAACAGAGACGGACCATCCAATTTAGACAAGATATTGGACCGGCCCTGCCAGATTCATGGCCACCCCGATAAGCGAGCTAATCATACCAACAGAAACTGTTGGGTCTTCAAGCAGGCCGGCAAGCTCAACACCGAACAAAAGGGGAGGAGGCCGCCCGGTGATAGCGACACGAAGAGACTCACCAACCAAATACCGGGGGTCAGAAGCAATTTCCCCCCAAAGTAAAAACAGTGAACATGGTATACGTGACACACAACCCCACATGGGAGCAGGAGAAACACCCCCTCTGGACTAAAGATTATACTGCGGCAACCTCAGTCGAAGTACCAAGCTGTCTCATTAAACCGCACACCTTGCCGGCCATTAAGCCACCGGTCCTCATACAACAGGATCGACCAATTCCGGAGCGGACCTAGAAGTTCAGCTTCCGCCGCCCACCACATACACCTGTGAAATTTGTATCGCGCATACATAACTATGCACTTAAGATACCCTGGGCATCGGCGGAAGCACAATACGGACGAACCTGCAAGCACTCCCGTAACCTTTTTTCTAATTACTCTTTCTTTTTTCATTATCCTTTACTACAGGTGACGCAAAGGCTAAACATCTAGCAGACTCTAGCGGAGTTCGGATCCGTACACCCACCTAGGGGGCTATTTCAGTTAAGGAGTCCCCTCACAGAGGATAGGCGGCGCAGACGTGCGACAGGAGGTCCAAAACAACTTGTTGTAGACCGCACTCTTTATTTCGAGCCTGCAATGTGCCTTTTTCCTCCGCCTTCAACCCCAGGCATGTCAAATAGCCGGGGTTGTGGCTTTGTTATCTATAAAATGAATATTGGCATATCACTCAGGTCCGGTAAACATAATCCGTGTTCAGCATTCGCTTTTTTTCAAAAAAAACGAATTCGGCTCCTGTGGTTGTTTCACACACATACCTCGGCATAACTTGCCAAGGGCTCGGTATGGGAACAAATGAGTTGCCGACAAGTCCAAACAACTTTATAGCATACATCGGCGTCGCGAGTTTGGCCTTATATGCATCAGCTCCGAATCATGTCTTGGGTCAATAGTTGGGTTGCCCAGCTCCTGTGCTTACTACCTTACGTCTAGCACCTCAGTAGAGAAAGCCGAAAACTGACTGTCATGATGCGGCGAGAGCTGGTCAACCACTCGATGACTTATCGGGATCTTTCGCGATTCCCTCTGTATTATACGAAGGACCTTTTTCAGGTCATATATGTAACACACCATATTGGAATAAGTCGTGCACATACCAGGGGCTATATCGTAGTCCCCCCCCCCCCCTATAAAACTCCTATGGCTAAGTGAAGTGTTAACGCCCTATAGTCTGATTTCCTAGTTCATCGCATTGACACCTCCTTAATGGACCAAGACGTTGGGTTAAGAGTGATCAAATGCTTTTCCGAACACCCCCGTACTTTACACGAGGGGGCTGAAGCCGACGACTGGAATTCTTTTAGATTAATACACAAATGGCTGCACAGGAGGAACAAAAGTTTTAGGCGAAACTAACATATATAGCCTTATCATAACATTGTCTTTTACAACTAACAATACATTTCACTCGAATATCATCTTTTTTGAGCATTGACCCTCTATCAAGCGGGCACCCTCCAGGACATCCTTGAAATACTGCTCTGGTGCGTGATGTGTTGGGGAACGTAGTAATTTCAAAAAAATTCCTACGCACACGCAAGATCATGGTGATGCATAGCAACGAGAGGGGAGAGTGTTGTCCACGTACCCTCGTAGCCCGACAGCGGAAGCATTATCACAATGCGGTTGATGTAGTCGTACGTCTTCACGATCCGACGAATCAAGTACCGAACGCACGGCACCTCCGAGTTCAGCACACGTTCAGCTCGATCACGTCCCTCGAACTCCGATCCAGCCGAGTGTTGAGGGAGAGTTTCGTCAGCACGACGGCGTGGTGACGATGATGATGTTCCACCGACGCAGGGCTTCGCCTAAGCTCCGCAACGGTATTATCGAGGTGTAATATGGTGGAGGGGGGCACCGCACACGGCTAAAATATCGTATATCAAGTGTGTGTTCATGGGGTGCCCCCCTGCCCCCGTATATAAAGGAGCAAGGGGGAGGCCGCCGAACTAGGGAGGAGAGGCGCGCCAGAAGGGGGAATCCTACTCCCACAGGGAGTAGGACTCCTCCTTTCCTTGTTGGAATAGGAGAAGGGAAGGGAGAAGGAGAAAAAAGGAAGGGGGCGCCCCCCTTCCCTAGTCCAATTCGGACCAGACCATGGGGAGGGGCGCGGCCACCTTTTGAGGCCTTTCTCTCCTTTCCCGTATGGCCCATTAAGGCCCAATATGAATTCCCGTAACTCTCCGGTACTCCGAAAAATACCCGAATCACTCGGAACCTTTCCGAAGTCCGAATATAGTCGTCCAATATATTGATTTTACGTCTCGGCCATTTCGAGACTCCTCGTCATTTCCCCGATCTCATTCGGGACTCCGAACTCCTTCGGTACATCAAAACTCAGTAAAACTGTCATCGTAACGTTAAGCGTGCGGACCCTACGGGTTCGAGAACTATGTAGACATGACCGAGACACCTCTCTGGTCAATAACCAATAGCGGGACCTGGATGCCCATATTGGCTCCCACATATTCTACGAAGATCTTTATCGGTCAGACCGCATAACAACATGCGTTGTTCCCTTTGTCATCGGTATGTTACTTGCCCGAGATTCGATCGTCGGTATCTCGATACCTAGTTCAATCTCGTTACCAGCAAGTCTCTTTACTCGTTTCGTAATACATCATCCCGCAACTAACTCATTACTCACAATGCTTGCAAGGCTTATAGTGATGTGCATTACCGAGTGGGCCCAGAGATACCTCTCCGACAATCGGAGTGACAAATCCTAATCTCGAAATACGCCAACCCAACAAGTACCTTTGGAGACACCTGTAGAGCACCTTTATAATCACCCATTTACGTTGTGACGTTTGGTAGCACACAAAGTGTTCCTCCGGTAAACGGGAGTTGCATAATCTCATAGTCATAGGAACATGTATAAGTCATGAAGAAAGCAATAGCAACATACTAAACGATCGGGTGCTAAGCTAACGGAATGGGTCAAGTCAATCACGTCATTCTCCTAATGAGGTGATCCCGTTAATCAAATGACAACTCATGTCTATGGCTAGGAAACATAACCATCTTTGATTAACGAGCTAGTCAAGTAGAGGCATACTAGTGACACTCTGTTTGTCTATGTATTCACACATGTATTATGTTTCCGGTTAATACAATTCTAGCATGAATAATAAATATTTATCATGATATAAGGAAATAAATAATACTTTATTATTGCCTCTAGGGCATATTTCCTTCAGTCTCCCACTTGCACTAGAGTCAATAATCTAGTTCACATCGCCATGTGATTTAACATTAATAATTCACATCACCATGTGATTAACACCCATAGTTCACATCTCTATGTGACCAACACTCAAAGGGTTTACTAGAGTCAATAATCTAGTTCACATCGCTATGTGATTAACACCCAAAGAGTACTAAGGTGTGATCATGTTTTGATTGTGAGATAATTTTAGTCAACGGGTCTGTCACATTCAGATCCGTAAGTATTTTGCAAATTTCTATGTCTACAATGCTCTGCACGGAGCTACTCTAGCTAATTGCTCCCACTTTCAATATGTATCTAGACCGAGACTTAGAGTCATCTAGATTTAGTGTCAAAACTTGCATCGACGTAACCCTTTACGATGAACCTTTTGTCACTTCCATAATCGAGAAACATATCCTTATTCCACTAAGGATAATTTTGACCGTTGTCCAGTGATCTACTCCTAGATCACTATTGTACTCCCTTGCCAAAATCAGTGTAGGGTATACAATAGATCTGGTACACAGCATGGCATACTTTAGAGAACCTATGGCCAAGGCATAGGGAATGACTTTCATTCTCTTTCTATCTTTTGCCGTGGTCGGGCTTTGAGTCTTTACTCAATTTCACACCTTGTAACACAGGCAAGAACTCTTTCTTTGACTGTTCTATTTTGAACTACTTCAAAATCTTGTTAAGGTATGTACTCATTGAAAAACTTATCAAGCGTCTTCATCTATCTCTATAGATCTTGATGCTCAATATGTAAGCAGCTTCACCGAGGTCTATCTTTGAAAAACTCCTTTCAAACACTCCTTTATGCTTTGCAGAATAATTCTATATTATTTCTGATTAACAATATGTCATTCACATATACTTATCAGAAATGTTGTAGTGCTCCCACTCACTTTCTTGTAAATACAGGCTTCACCGCAAGTCTGTATAAAACTATATCCTTTGAACAACTTATCAAAGCGTATATTCCAACTCCGAGATGCTTGCACCAGTCCATAGATGGATCGCTGGAGCTTGCATATTTTGTTAGCACTTTTAGGATTGACAAAACCTCCTGGTTGCATCATATACAACTCTTCTTTAATAAATCCATTAAGGAATGTAGTTTTGTTTATCCATTTGCCAGATTTCATAAAATGCGGCAATTGCTAATATGATTCAGACAGACTTTAAGCATAGATACGAGTGAGAAACTCTCTCATCGTAGTCAACACCTTGAACTTGTCGAAAACCTTTTGCGACAATTCTAGCTTTGTAGATAGTGACACTACTATCAGCGTCCGTCTTTCTCTTGAAGATCCATTTAATCTCAATGGCTCGCCGATCATCGGGTAAGTCAACCAAAGTCCATACTTTGTTCTCATATATGGATCTTATCTCAGATTTCATGGCCTCAAGCCATTTCGCGGAATCTGGGCTCACCATCGCTTCTTCAAAGTTCGTAGGTTCGTCATGGTCTAGTAACATAACCTCTAGAACAGGATTACCGTACCACTCTGGTGTGGATCTCACTCTGGTTTACCTACGAGGTTTGGTAGTAACTTGATCTAAAGTTACATGATCATCATCATTAACTTCCTCACTAATTGGTGTAGGAGTCACAGGAACAGATTTCTGTGATGAGCTACTTTCCAATAAGGGAGCAGGTACAGTTACCTCATCAAGTTCTACTTTCCTCCCACTCACTTCTTTCGAGAGAAACTCCTTCTCTAGAAAGGATCCATTCTTAGCAACGAATATCTTGCCTTCGGATCTGTGATAGAAGGTGTACCCAACAGTCTCCTTTGGGTATCCTATGAAGACACATTTCTCTGATTTAGGTTTGAGCTTATCAGGATGAAACTTTTTCACATAAGCATCGCAACCCCAAATTTTAAGAAACGACAACTTTGGTTTCTTGCTAAACCTCAGTTCATAAGGCGTCGTCTCAACGGATTTTGATGGTGCCCTATTTAACGTGAATGCAGCTGTCTCTAATGCATAACCCCAAAACAATAGTGGTAGATCGGTAAGATACATCATATATCGCACCATATCTAATAAAGTATGATTACGACGTTCGGACACACCATTACACCATGGTGTTCCAGGTGGCGTGAGTAGTGAAACTATTTCACATTGTTTTAACTGAAGGCCAAACTCGTAACTCAAATACTCTTCTCTACGATCAGATCGTAGAAACTTTATTTTTCTTGTTACGATGATTTTCCACTTCACTCTGAAATTCTTTGAACTTTTCAAATGTTTCAGACTTATGTTTCATTAAGTAGATATACCCATATCTGCTCAAATCTTCTGTGAAGGTGAGAAAATAACGATATCCGCCACGAGCCTCAATATTCATCGGACCACATACATCTGTATGTATGATTTCCAATAAATCTGTTGCTCTCTCCATAGTTCCAGAGAACGGTGTTTTAGTCATCTTGCCCATGAGGCACGGTTCGCAAGTACCAAGTGATTCATAATCAAGTGATTCCAAAAGTCCATCAGTATGGAGTTTCTTCATGCGCTTTACACCAATATGACCTAAACGGCAGTGCCACAAATAAGTTGCACTATCATTATTAACTTTGCATCTTTTGGCTTCGATATTATGATTGTGTGTATCACTACGATCGAGATCCAACAAACCATCTTCGTTGGTGTGTATGACCATAGAAGGTTTTTATTCATGTAAACAGAACAACAATTGTTCTCTAACTTAAATGAATAACCGTATTGCAATAAACATGATCAAATCATATTCATGCTCAACGCAAACACCAAATAACACTTATTTAGTTTCAACACTAATCCCGAAAGTATAGGGAGTGTGCGATGATGATCACATCAATCTTGGAACTACTTCCAACACACATCGTCACCTCTCCTTTTACTAGTCTCTGTTTATTCTGCAACTCCCGTTTCGAGTTACTACTCTTAGCAACTGAACCAGTATCAAATACCGAGGGGTTGCTATAAACACTAGTAAAGTACACATCAATAACATGTATATCCAATATACCTTTGTTCACTTTGCCATCCTTCTTATCCACCAAATAGTTGGGGTAGTTCCGCTTCCAGTGACCAGTCCCTTTGCAGTAGAAGCACTTAGTCTCAGGCTTAGGACCAGACTTAGGCTTCTTCACTTGAGCAGCTTGCCGTTCTTCTTGAAGTTCCCCTTCTATCCCTTTGCCCTTTTCTTGAAACTAGTGGTCTTGTTAACCATCAACACTTGATGCTCTTTCTTGATTTCTACCTTCGTCGATTTCAGCATCGCGAAGAGCTCGGGAATTACTTTCGTCATCCCTTACATACTATAGTTCATCACGAAGTTCTACTAACTTGGTGATGGTGACTAGAGAATTCTGTCAATCACTATTCTATCTGGAAGATTAACTCCCACTTGATTCAAGCGATTGTAGTACCCAGACAATCTGAGCACATGCTCACTAGTTGAGCGATTCTCCTCCATCTTTTACCTATAGAACTTGTTGGAGACTTCATATCTCTCAACTCGGGTATTTTCTTGAAATATTAACTTCAACTCCTGGAACATCTCATATGGTCCATGACGTTCAAAACGTCTTTGAAGAACCGACTCTAAGCCGTTAAGCATGGTGCACTAAACTATCAAGTAGTCATCATATTGAGCTAGCCAAATGTTCATAACGTCTATATCTGCTCCTGCAATAGGTCTGTCACTTAGCGGTGCATCAAGGACATATTTTTTCTGTGCAGCAATGAGGATAATCCTCAGATCACGGATCCAATCCGCATCTTTGCTACTAACATCTTTCAACATAATTTTTTCTCTAGGAACATATCAAAAATAAACACAGGGAAGCAACAACGCGAGCTATTGATCTATAACATAATTTGCAAAATACTATCAGGACTAAGTTCATGATAAATTTAAGTTCAATTAATCATATTACTTAAGAACTCCCACTTAGATAGACATCCCTCTAATCCTCTAAGTGATCACGTGATCCATATCAACTAAACCATGTCCGATTAACACGTGAGATGGAGTAGTTTCAATGGTGAACATCACTATGTTGATCATATCTACTATATGATTCATGCTCGACCTTTCGGTCTCCGTGTTCCGAGGCCATATCTGTATATGCTAGGCTCATCAAGTTTAACCTGAGTATTCCGCGTGTGCAACTGTTTTGCACCCGTTGTATTTGAACGTAGAGCCTATCACACCTGATTAACACGTGGTGTCTCAGCACGAAGAACTTTCGCAACGGTGCATACTCAGGGAGAACACTTTATCTTGAAATTTTAGTGAGAGATCATCTTATAATGCTACCATCAATCAAAGCAAGATAAGATGCATAAAGGATTAACATCACATGCAATCAATATAAGTGATATGATATGGCCATCATTATCTTGTGCTTGTGATCTCCATCTCCGAAGCACCGTGCTTGTGATCTCCATCTCTGAAGCACCGTCATGATCACCATCGTCACCGGCGCGACACCTTGATCTCCATCGTAGTATCGTTGTCGTCTCGCCAACTTATTGCTTTTACGACTATCGCTACCGCTTAGTGATAAAGTAATACTATTACATGGCGATTGCATTTCATACAATAAAGCGACAACCATATGGCTCCTGCCAGTTGCCGATAACTCGGTTACAAAACATGATCATCTCATACAACAAATTATATCACATCATGTCTTGACCATATCACATCACAACATGCCCTGCAAAAACAAGTTAGACGTCCTCTACTTTGTTGTTACAAGTTTTACGTGGCTGCTCCGGGCTTAGCAAGAACCGTTCTTACCTACGCATCAAAACCACAACGATAGTTTGTCAAGTTGGTGCTGTTTTAACCTTCGCAAGGACCGGGCGTAGCCACACTCGGTTCAACTAAAGTGAGAGAGACAGACACCCGCCAGTCACCTTTAAGCAACGAGTGCTCCGAACGGTGAAACCAGTCTCGCGTAAGCGTACGCGTAATGTCGGTCCGGGCCGCTTCATCTCACAATACCGCTGAACCAAAGTATGACATGCTGGTAAGCAGTATGACTTATATCGCCCACAACTCACTTGTGTTCTACTCGTGCATAGCATCAACGCATAAAACCAGGCTCGGATGCCACTGTTGGGGAACGTAGTAATTTCAAATAATTTCCTACGCACACGCAAGATCATGGTGATGCATAGCAACGAGAGGGGAGAGTGTTGTCCATGTACCCTCGTAGACCGACAGCGGAAGCGTTATCACAACGCGGTTGATGTAGTCGTACGTCTTCACGATCCGACCGATCAAGTACCGAACGCACGGCACCTCCGAGTTCAGCACACGTTCAGCTCGATGACGTCCCTCGAACTCCGATCCAGCCGAGTGTTGAGGGAGAGTTTCGTCAGCACGACGGCGTGGTGACGACGATGATGTTCCACCGACGCAGGGCTTCGCCTAAGCTCCGCAACGGTATTATCGAGGTGTAATATGGTGGAGGGGGGCACCGCACACGGCTAAAATATCGTATATCAAGTGTGTGTTCATGGGGTGCCCCCCTGCCCCCGTATATAAAGGAGCAAGGGGGAGGCCGCCGGCCTAGGGAGGAGAGGCGCGCCAGAAGGGGGAGTCCTACTCCCACCGGGAGTAGGACTCCTCCTTTCCTTGTTGGAATAGGAGAAGGGTAGGGAGAAGGAGAAAGAAGGAAGGGGGCGCCCCCCTTCCCTAGTCCAATTCGGACCAGACCATGGGGAGGGGCGCGGCCACCTTTTGAGGCCTTTCTCTCCTTTCCCGTATGGGCCCAATACGAATTCCCGTAACTCTCCGGTACTCCGAAAAATACCCGAATCACTCGGAACCTTTCCGAAGTCCGAATATAGTCGTCCAATATATCGATTCTTACGTCTCGGCCATTTCGAGACTCCTCGTCATGTCCCCGATCTCATCCGGTACTCCGAACTCCTTCGGTACATCAAAACTCAATAAAACTGTCATCGTAACATTAAGCGTGCGGACCCTACGGGTTCGAGAACTATGTAGACATGACCGAGACACCTCTCTGGTCAATAACCAATAGCGGGACCTGGATGCCCATATTGGCTCCCACATATTCTACGAAGATCTTTATCGGTCAGACCGCATAACAACATGCGTTGTTCCCTTTGTCATCGGTATGTTACTTGCCCGAGATTCGATCGTCGGTATCTCGATACCTAGTTCAATCTCGTTACCAGCAAGTCTCTTTACTCGTTTCGTAATACATCATCCCGCAACTAACTCATTAGTCACAATGCTTGCAAGGCTTATAGTGATGTGCATTACCGAGTGGGACCAGAGATACCTCTCCGACAATCGGAGTGACAAATCCTAATCTCGAAATACGCCAACCCAACAAGTACCTTTGGAGACACCTGTAGAGAACCTTCATAATCACCCATTTACGTTGTGACATTTGGTAGCACACAAAGTGTTCCTCCGGTAAACGGGAGTTGCATAATCTCATAGTCATAGGAACATGTATAAGTCATGAAGAAAGCAATAGCAACATACTAAACGATCGGGTGCTAAGCTGACGGAATGGGTCAAGTCAATCACGTCATTCTCCTAATGAGGTGATCCCGTTAATCAAATGACAACTCATGTCTATGGCTAGGAAACATAACCATCTTTGATTAACGAGCTAGTCAAGTAGAGGCATACTAGTGACACTCTGTTTGTCTATGTATTCACACATGTATTATGTTTCCGGTTAATACAATTCTAGCATGAATAATAAACATTTATCATGATATAAGGAAATAAATAATACTTTATTATTGCCTCTAGGGCATATTTCCTTCATGATGGTCCTTGCCTTTGGGTGGACCCTTCGCGGCCACATCTGTGGCCTTCATCTTCGCCTAGTATGTCTTAACATGGGCAAAGGCCATCCGTGCACCTTCAATGCACGCCGACCGCTTAACAACGTCGATACGCGGCACCGCATCAGCAAGTCGCCGCACCAAACCAAAATAACTATCCGGAATTGGCTCGTTCGGCCATAGCCCGGCCACAGCGTCCTTCATGGCAGCACAGGATAGTTTATGGAGTTCGGCCCATTGGGTCATCTGTTCGTTCAGCAACAGTGGGCGTTTGGACGCACCGAACTGCGACCAGAAAAGCTTCTCCATCGCATACCCTTCCTGCGCTTGGTAAAACTGCGCCGCATCGGAAGCACTCTTCAGCAAGTCCAACAATTCGTCTGGAGAACTCCACACTTTATTAAGTGGAGCATAATTCGGATCGCCGAACTTAGTTTGCAATAAAAAGGGCTTCCCAGCCACGATCTCCCCAACTTGTCAGATCTCCTCCCAAGCCGCTCTAGGCTCGGACCGCGCTTCTTTCACCTCTCGCAAGGCCTTGTCAAGATCAGCCGTTTTTGCTTTATTATCCTTCTCGAGGATTCCACAGCGGCTAGCGGCATCCTTTTGCTCGCGCGCCATCGTGGATATTCTCTCTTCGCATTGGCGCCGAGCAGCCTGTTCGGTCCTTAGCTCGGCAGACGCCTTCTCGGCAGCTGCATTACTAATCCGGGCCTGCTCCTTGGCCCGGGCCAGCTCAGCCCGAAGGATCTCGACCGCGGCGGCACCATCTGCAGTCATGCATATTTCAATATAAAATTCTTAGCGTCATGATCAATTATAGGCATGGGCATGTAATGACAAACCCCGAGACATACCTTGCACTTCGTCAAGTTGCCTGTTGATAAGCGTAATGTCAGCATCTGCCACATCAAGCTTCCGCTGCAGCTCTGCAACCTCCGAAGTCAGGGCAGTCGCCAGGGGAGTAACAGCCTGCGTTCCAATTCATCGGATTATTTCCTTGAGATATCTTTTTGATCCTCTGACCCCCCCCCCCCCCTCGGGAGGCCAATCAGAGTCTCAGGGGATACTACCTATACACAGGTGCAGTTCGTGAATAAAACACACTCAATGATTTTTTCAGTACAAACCTCCAAGCCTCTTAACAGGCTCGCAGAGGCTTCATTCAGTCCGCTTTTCGCGGACAGAACCTTTTCAACCACCATACCCATCAAGGTACGATGTTCCTCCGAGACGGACGCCTGTCGCAACATGCTCATCAATATATCCGTTGCTTCTGGATCTCCGGAAGCTGCTGTAGGAGTACGGCCCCCCTTCGAAGGGATCCGTGTATCTATTCCCAGAGTCGTCTCCGGCTGTAAGCCGGACAGTCCAGGGCCTTTATTATTGGCCCCCGGATCCTGGGCTACCGAAGTATCACCTTCGTGTAGTGTCTTCATCACCCCTCGCACCATTTGATCAAGAGAGGTCCTCCGGGACGACACCTCGAAGTGGTCCGCCTTATTGGGCGAGGAGACCAGCGGAGGTGTCTCGCTTTCCATCATATCTGGGAGAATATCTCCCGAAGAAGAGGATTGGTGAAGAAGACTATTTGCCGAGCTGCGAAAACATATATTTTAGAAGTTACCCTGGTAACAGGAAAGAAACAGGATATGTTTAAAGAAAACATCCTGGTCCACTCACGATTCAGCTGGAAGCTTGATCTCATCATGGGACTATGCGAGAATGTCGTTCTCCAAACCCGAACCGCCCGGCTGGGGCACCTTGCCTCGCTTAGGAGCCTTTTTCTCCCAATCTTCAGAGGCAGCCCTTTTCTTACCATGGGGCGAAGAAACGTCAACTCCTCCTTTGCTTTTGTCCACGGACGATGGAATTCTGATTCCCCCGGGTGCAATGTTCGATATACCTTCGGGATAGGGGCCGCCCTGGGCCTTCCCGCTTTCCCCCTTGTCCTCCTCCATAGGTATCTGGTATGGTGCGGGGGCCAGCATCCTTGTTAGTACGGGATACGCTGGGTCTTTGGGGAGGGGGGCAAACACCAGATTCGCTCCGCTTTCTTTACCCAGCCCTGAAAAACAAAAGACAGTTTGGTCTGTAACATATTGCAGCACGCTTAACTACAAAGTATTCAGGGATTGAGCGCTTACCGAGGTATCCGGATGCTTGCAGTCGAGGCCGATATCCTCGGTGGTGTCTGGCCACTGTTTTCGTTTCCCGAAAAACAACTTCCACATCCCTTTGTGCGTCGTGCCAAAGAAGTGTTGGAGGGTCCATGGTCCTTCTGGGTTAAACTCCCACATGTGAAGAGGCCTACGCTGGCATGGCAGGACTCAGCGGACTAGCATTACCTGAATCACGTTGACAAGATCGATGTCCCTCTCAATGAGGGTTTGGATGCGGCTCTGTAGAGTCTGCACTTCATCAACTGATCCCCAGTCCAACCCCTTTATTAATCCATGATGCAAGTTGTAACGGAGGGCCCGAACGGAATGCAGGTATAGCTGCCACTTGGTACCGCGGGGTTCTGTAACATAAAACCACTCCCGCTGCCATTGGTTGGAAGTTTCGGTGAAAGAACCTTTTGGCCAAAGGGCATTGGTAAGCTTGCTCACTACGGCGCCGCCGCACTCCGCTTGTTTCCTATCGACCACCTTCGGCCTTACACTAAAAGTCTTGAGCCATAAGGTAAAGTGTGGGGGAATTCAGAGGAAGGCTTCACATGTGATGATGAACGCTGAAATGTGAAGGAAAGAATCTGGGGCTAGATCGTGAAAATCTAGTCCGTAATAAAACATGAGCCCCCAGACGAAGGGGTTAAGGGCAAATCCTAACCCTCGGAGGAAGTGAGAGATGAATACGACCCTCTCACCGGATCTGGGAGTTGGAATAACCTGTCCTTAAGCAGGAAGCATGTGGGGGATCTCCGCGGTCAGGTATCTAGCTGCCCGAAGCTTCGCAATATCCTCCTCTGTAACAGAGGAAGCCATCCATTGGCCCTGCGGGCTGGGTCTGGACATGACTGGGAGGATTGAAGCAATGGAGTTGAGCCTTGGGTGCTAGAACTCGAGGTCGGGGAGGCTGAGGAGAAGTTTGGCGTAAATAAAGACGACCCTTTACGCCTTTATAAGGCAACGGGTATTGAACGCCTCCTCCTAAGCCTGAAAACCTGCCTATTCCCATGGAATATTTCCAATGGAACGGTTGGGTTACCCACGCTCGTATTAATAAAAATCCCGCGATAAGGGGACACGATCTCTGCTTTGACAAGACGTGCCAATAAAAACCTCGCCTCAAAACGTGGAATGGCAGGACAGGAAACGGTTCAAAATAATGACTGGACGAGCGTGATGCCACGTTACGAAAAGTCGTCGGCAGATTGGATTCGTGAAATATTATATTATCTTGTGGTACTTGTGTTGCAGATCCGGACACGTTCGTCCGAAGACTATCTTGAAGTGTTCGGAAGGAGGAACCCGCCTTGCAATGCCGAAGACAATCTGCACGCCGGACACCTCGTCATTGAAGCCTGGTTCAGGGCTACTGAGGGAGTCCTAGACTAAGGGGTCCTCGGGCATCCGGCCTGTTGGAAATGGGTCTGACTGATGGGCTGTGAAGGTACAACACCGAAGACTCTCTCTCTCTCGTGCCCGGATAGGACTCTCCTTGGCGTGGAAGGCAAGCTTGGCGACCACATATGAAGATTCCTTTCTCTGTAACCGACTTTGTACAACCCTAGTCCCCTCCGGTGTCTATATAAACCGGAGGGCTTAGTCCAAACACATCGAACAATAGTCATAAGGGCTAGACTTCTAGGGTTTTAGCCATTACGATCTCGCGGTAGATCAACTCTTGTAATACTCATATTCATCAAGATCAATCAAGCAGGAAGTAGGGTATTACCTCCATAGAGAGGGCCCGAACCTGGGTAAACATTGTGTCCCCCGTCTCCTGTTACCATCGACCTTAGACGCACAGTTCGGGACCCCCTACCCGAGATCCGCCGGTTTTGACACCGACACCTCCCTTCCCTAGTTGGATTAGGAGAGGAAGGAAGGGGGAGAGAGGGGGAAGGAAAAGGGGGGCCGGCCCCCCACCCAATTCGGATGGGCTTGAGGGGGGCGTGCCCCCTCCTAGGCTCCCTTCTCCTCTCTCCCACTATGGCCCAATAAGGCCCATAGACTTCCCGGGGGGTTCCGGTAACCTCCCGGTACTCCGGTAAATGCCTGAACACACCCGGAACCATTCCGATGTCCAAACATAGTCATCCAATATATCGATCTTTACGTCTCGACCATTTCGAGACTCCTCGTCATGTCCGTGATCATATCCGGGACTCCTAACTACCTTCGGTACATCAAAACACATAAACTCATAATACCGATCGTCACCGAACGTTAAGCGTGCGGACCCTACGGGTTCGAGAACTATGTAGACATGACCGAGACTCATCTCCGATCAATAACCAATAGCGGAACCTGGATCCTCATATTGGTTCCTACATATTCTACGAAGATCTTTATCGGTCAAACCGCACAACAACATACGTAGTTCCCTTTATCATCGGTATGTTACTTGCCCGAGATTCGACCGTCGATATCTCGATACCTTGTTCAATCTCGTTACCGGCAATTCTCTTTACTCGTTCCATAATGCATCATCCCGCAACTAACTCATGAGTCACAATGCTTGCAAGGCTTATAGTGATGTGCATTACCGAGAGGGCCCAGAGATACCTCTCCGATACTCGGAGTGACAAATCCTAATCTCAATCAATGCCAACTCAACAAATACCATCGGAGACACCTGTAGAGCATCTTTACAATCACCCGGTTACGTTGTGACGTTTGATAGCACACTAAGTGTTCCTCTGGTATTCGGGAGTTGCATAATCTCATAGTCATAGGAACATGTATAAGTTATGAAGAAAGCAATAGCAACAAACTGAACGATCATCGTGCTAAGCTAACGGATGGGTCAAGTCAATCACATCATTCTCTAATGATGTGATCTCGTTTATCAAATGACAACTCTTTGTCCATGGCTAGGAAACTTAACCATCTTTGATCAACGAGCTAGTCAAGTAGAGGCATACTAGTGACACTCTGTTTATCTATGTATTCACACATGTACTAAGTTTCCGGTTAATACAATTCTAGCATGAATAATAAACATTTATCATGATATAAGGAAATATAAATAACAACTTTATTATTGCCTCTAGGGCATATTTCCTTCAATTTTAAGTTACTAGGGGTTTCTGTGAACATTGCTACTTGTGATAATTGTCGGGATTCCCCGAAGAGGAAGGGTGATGTAGTATAGTAGCAGATAGTGTTTCGAATATCCATTTTTGAGCCCAGGCTCCTCTGCACCCGCTAAAGAAAAAAATAAAACAAATACTACAAAAATTCAAAAAAAATCCAATTTTTGCTTGCTAGATAATTTGGTGAGTGAGGTCCACTCCAATTTTCAAATCATTTGGACATCTGAGTAGCTCTCGGCAAAAAGACAAATTTGGGGTCTATAAAAAACTTTACTGTTCTATCCCGATTTGTCTTTTTTGCTGAGAGCTACTTAGATGTCCAAAAGATCTAAAAATTGGAGCGGACCTCACGCAATAAATTATCTACCATGCAAAAAAATTGGAACTCTTTGAATTTTTTGTGAATTATCTTCTGACCGGGTGCTGATGAGTTTGGGCACCAAATCGCTGCACCCATAGTATTTCTCTCAGTAAAGAACCAAGGTTATCGAACCAGTAGGATACAACACATAGACAACGTTAATAGTACTTGCACACAAACAAAGCATATGCTTGCACCCAACAAAGGCAAGGGGGTGATACGTCCATTTTGCATCATGCTTTTATATCAATATTTATTGCATTATGGGCTGTTATTTCACGTTATGTCACAATACTTATGGCTATTCTCTCTTATTTTACAAGGTTTACATGAAGAGGGAGAATGCCGGCAGCTGGAATTCTGGGCTGGAAAAGGAGCAAATATAGAAGGCCTATTCTGCGCAACTCCAAAAGTCCTGAAACTCCACGGAATACCTTAAAATAAATGAAGAAAAATCGTCGCCAAAGATGAAGGCCAGGGGGCCCACACCCTGCTCACGAGGGTGGGGGCGCGCCCTCCCCCCCTGGGCGCGCCCCCTACCTCGTGGGCCCCCTGGTGGCTCTCCGACGCCCATCTTCTCCTATATGAAGTCTTTTGATGAGAAAAAAAATAGAAGGCAACCTTTCGGGACGAGACTCCGCCGCCACGAGGCGGAACCTTGGCGGAACCAATCTAGGGCTCCGGCAGAGCTGTTCTGCCGGGGACACTTCCCTCCGGGAGGGGGAAATCATCACCATCGTCATCACCAACGCTCCTCTCATCGGGAAAGGGCAATATCCATCAACATCTTCACCAGCACCATCTCATCTCCAAACCCTAGTTCATCTCTTGTATCCAATTCTTGTCTCCAAGTCCGGGATTGGTGCTAGTAGGTTGCTAGTAGTGTTGATTACTCCTTGTAGTTGATGCTAGTTGGTTTATTTGGTGGAAGATCATATGTTCAGATCCTTTATGCACATTATTACCCCTCTGATTATGAACATGAATATGCTTTGTGAGTAATTACGTTTGTTCCTGAGGACAAGGGAGAAGTCTTGCTATTAGTAGTCATGTGAATTTGGTATTCGTTCGATATTTTGATAAGATGTATGTTGTCTAACCTCTAGTGGTGTTATGTGAACGTCGACTACATAACACTTCACCATTATTTGGGCCTAGAGGAAGGCATTGGGAAGTAATAAGTAGATGATGGGTTGCTAGAGTGACAGAAGCTTAAACCCTAGTTTATGCGTTGCTTCGTAAGGGGCTGATTTGGATCCATATGTTTCATGCTATGGTTAGGTTTACCTTAATACTTTTGTTGTAGTTGCGGATGCTTGCAATAGAGGTTAATCATAAGTGGGATGCTTGTTCAAGTAAGAACAGCACCCAAGCACCGGTCCACCCACATATCAAATTATCAAAGTACCGAACGCGAATCATATGAGCGTGATGAAAACTAGCTTGACGATATTCCCATGTGTCCTCGGGAGCGCTTTTCCTACTATAAGAGTTTGTCCAGGCTTGTCCTTTGCTACAAAAAGGATTGGGCCACCTTGCTGCCCTTTATTTACTTTTGTTACTTGTTGCTCGTTATGATTTATCTTATCACAAAACTATCTGTTACCACTTATTTCAGTACTTGCAGAGAATACCCTGCTGAAAACTGCTTATCAATTCCTTCTGCTCCTCGTTGGGTTTGACACTCTTACTTATCCAAAGGACTACGATAGATCCCCTATACTTGTGGGTCATCAAGACTCTTTTCTGGCGCCATTGCCGGGGAGTGTAGCGCATTTGGTAGGTGGAATTTGGTAAGGAAAAATTTATATAGTGTGCTGAAATTTTCTGTCACTTGTTACTATGGAAAGTAATTGTCTGAGGGGCTTGTTCGGTGTATCTTCACCCCGTCCAGTAGAGCAAAGAGTTGCTCCTCAACCTACTGAACCTATTGAAAATGAAACTCCTTTTGAATTTCCTGTGGGTATGATAGAAAAACTGCTAGCTAATCCTTTTACAGGAGATGGAACAAAGCATCCTGATGAGCACTTAATATATGTGGATGAAATTTGTGGACTATTTAAGCTTGCAGGTATACCCGATGATGTTGTTAAGAAGAAGGCTTTCCCTTTATCTTTGAAGGGAGACGCAACATGGTATAGGCTATGTGATGATATGAGATCATGGAACTATAAAAGATTGAAATTGGAATTTCATCAAAAGTATTACCCTATGCATCTAGTTCATCGTGATCGCAATTATATATATAATTTTTGGCCTCGCGAAGGAGAAAGCATCGCTCAAGCTTGTGACACCCCAAAATTTTGGCCTTATTTTATTTATTAAAATGTGGCCAGGAAATAAAACTTTTCCATTTGTCAAGATTTACCCTTTTTCTATTGTGAATTTTTGCTTCAAGTGGAAAAACCTTCAAAGTACTATTGGACTTGAATACTCTCTTTTATAAAACAACTCCTCATCAGTGGATTTAAATTTTTCATAGATTTATTTTTCCTCCAAGCTTTATTCCTTTAAAATGATTTCTTTTGCATTTGGAGCCTGTTTTGCACTGCAACCTTTTGACAAATGCATTCAAAATTTCCACCAAAATTTGGGGATGTCATGTGATGTTTCCACATCACTTTTATGCAAAAATACCTTCTGGCCGTTGGAGATTTTGAGCTCTACACCAACTTTTCCAATCTGGTCCAGTAGGCACTTTTGCACTACAACCTTTTTAAACATTCTTCTAAAAATTCTTCCAAGTGTTTGGAGATGACAGTGGATGCATACAATTCATCTTCAAGCAAAAAACCAGGGATGTTCTTTGGAAAATTTGAGAGGATCAGCCTCTTTTGCATTCTGGTCCAATTTGATGATTTGTACTGCAACCTTATTTTCCTTTGCTCTAGCAACCCTGAGCTTTTTTCCTACTTGTAGCCCTCCCTACCAAACTCTTAAGTCCAGGAGATTGGGCTCATTGGAGGTTTTGAAGTGCATGCTCTAAACCCTTCTGTTTTCTGTCCAAAACTGGAGTTTTGCAAATCTTGCACTATCAACTTTCTGTTTTTGCCAAACTAATCTTACCATCATCTCCTGCATCTAAAGAGACACTGATCTGGAGATTTTGGCCACTCCAAGAGTTGCCTATGTGCACTTGGCTTTCTGTCGAACACCTGGTGTGCACAGTCATTTTTGGCAAGCTCTCTGGTTTGCATTGTGGACTTGAACCCCTGACCTATCCACCTTGTCCACTGAGTGCTTTGCTACCCCTACCTCCATCCTGTGCAGTGCCAGCTCCACCCTCGAGCTCTAGAGCGCGCTGGCATTTCGTCAAGAAGGTGCCGTGCGTGCTCTGGGCGCGCCCAGAGCGCACGTTTTGCACGCGCGCGCACTACACCGACACGCCGCACTGCCGCCCTCGTCGCGTCCCATCTCTGACCCCTGCTCGCCTGCCGAACCATGCCACGCACTCGCCCTCTCTCCAGTACCCTCCAAGCTCCCCCTGGCACCCTGCAGCGCCGCCTTGGCAGCACGCCGGCGTCGGCAGCGGATTCCGCCGCGGACGGCACCGCCCAAACCACCAGCGCACGCCAGCTGCCCCAGAGCACAGGCCGTGCTTATCCTCCCGCTCGTCGGAACGCGTTCGTCGCCGCCACGATGCCCTGCAACTATAGCAACGGCTGTCGCCGGCGATCCTATCTTCTACCGCCACGGTCCAACCTCGAGCGCCTATATAAAGGGTCCCCGAGCTCGTTCAAGGCTTCAGACGACATCAGACCCTCCCCGTAGAGCTCCCCTGGCCGTAGATTGACCGGAGAGGACCGTCCTCCCCAACTCCGGCCAGCTCTGCCGCCAAGCTCCGGTGCAATTCGTCGCAGCCGACCACCCTTTTGCCAATCCAGCGCCACCAAGAACTTCCCCGTAGTCTTGCGGAGCTGCCCAGCTACCCAACTTCGGTCGGAGACCACCGGAGCACCAAAGTCACTTCACAACCGTAGCTTTTCTCCGCCGCGGAGCTCGCCGCCGGCGATTCCCTCCACCTCCGATGACCCATCAACCACCCAAAGGACCGCCTCGGTCTAGCCGTTCCATCCCCGCCCTTGGATGCCCGTGAGGCGCTGCCATTCGTCGACGGCGATCGCCGGAGACCCGCTCCCGTCGGGCAGAAGAGAGGAGAAGGAGGGAAGAAACGGTCAAACCTGACCAGTGGGCCCTCTGGACCCACTGTCAGTGACCCGCGCGATTGCTCCCTCTGTTTAAGTGGAGGCGCAAACTCCCGAGTGCGTCTCCTCTACTGCGAAAGCGCATTTTCTTCTGAATCGTTTTCTTTTCTCGTTTTATTTAAAAACAGAGATTTGACCAAACTTTGACTGGCTATAACTTTTAAAATAAAACTCCAAATGAGTTGATTCTTTTTCCTACCTCTCTCACATTTCATCTAGTTTATTTTAAGATTTATTTCAAAAATATTTGAGACAGCTTTTGGTACTGTGTTTGAAATATTTGTATTTGTGTATTTTGCAAAATAGGATTTTTTTTTTTTGGAGAAGAAGGAAAGCTTCCAATAAGTGCATCCTTTGCATACTCTTGAAGGCAAGCATTTCTGAACTCTGGCATAATATTTTGTTGTGGTGTTTTGATACGATCACAACACCTTTTGACTTGGAGTATGTGATAGCTTTATGTATTGATATAGTCTCGTGCCTGAGTGCACTTTGGAGTTGTTTGTGGTCAGCAATAGATACACTAATGATTTGGATCATCCTCGTGAGCTTCTCTTGCACACCGGTAGGAAGCCGGGAAAGTCGTGGTCTTGGGTAGACACGAGCTTGTCCCTAATCCCTCGTCGAGACGAGTATGCCCGGCATAGCATGGTGAGGCTCGAGGAGTGGTGATTTATTTCTCTAGTGTTAATATCGATGGTGGATGCTTGGACCACTTGAGTCGGTTGTAGACCGAGTCTTGATCAATAGCTTCCTTTTTGTTGGTACCACCACTTGTTCCTGCAGGGGACAGGGTATGGTTCAGTAGATTGTCAACCCCTTTCCAAAGCACACACCGTACAGAGAGGCCGTGATGAGGGTCCCATGGCCATGGATTAAAGCCAGTCATCCGGTCCGGGGGCATGGGTGTTTCGGTTGTAGCCGAAGGGGTAGCTCCCCTAGTTTGCGCGCGGTATAAATTTTGTGATCCCATGCTACGTCGAGGTTGTAGCCTCCCCACTTAGAGTTTTGCTTGGCAGGTGTCGTGGGTGATTCCAGACACTGGTGAGTTAAGCTGGTGTGTGCAGGTCAGGCGTGTTTTCAATCAAAAGACCGTAGACGGAATTAGTCCCGAGGGACTGAGTAATCCTGTTACTCGTGGAAAATGGTACTCCCTCTGCAGAGGATATATCCTGTTGGATAGTCTTGTCCTTGAGTAAGGACCGCAGTCTGAGTTGAGTCTGGTAACGGTATTCGGATGGAGAACGATTTAACTAGAACTCTATAACGGTATTCGGATGGAGACACGGCTAACTGGATCGCAGTAACGGTATTCGGATGGAGATACGGCTTGACTAAATCATCGGTTTTCGGATGGAGAAACGACTGAACTAAATATTGTTTATGATTATGGCACCTATGGATTGTGATCTTTATTATTTTGGACTAACCATTTACATTATGTATTATGTTTTGAGTATCCCGGGGATGGTTCTACCTCCTGGATATTCACTGTGATTATTTTTCTTATAAGCCCTTTCTGTGGTGTCGCTCAGACGCCCGACTGCGGCATTACTATTCTGCATTTTCCGCTCGAGGAGTCTTTCAGACACTCGTTTGGCACCTGTATTATTATTCCGCATTTTCCGCTCGAGGAGTCTTTCAGACACTCGTTTGGCACCTGTATTATTATTCCGCATTTTCCGCTCGAGGAGTCTTTCAGACACTCGTTTGGCACCTGTATTATTATTCCGCATTTTCCGCTCGAGGAGTCTTTCAGACACTCGTTTGGCACCAGTATTGCTATTCTGCATTTTCCGCTCGAGGAGTCATTCAGACACTCGTTTGGCACCCGGTATTTTATTTTGGTATAATTTTTAACCATATGTGTGCATCATGATTTTTCGTATATTTCGTGACAGATGTATGATCATCTATTAAATCCGGAGTATGTTTGATATATTATACCCGTGTTCTTAATGTTTGCGAATACATTCAAACGTACTCACTGGCTTGTCCCTGGCTATTGTCGTGGCCAGATTCCTTGCATGGAGGTATGCATCGCGGTGACAACCTCGGAACCCACGTGTTGGCGATAGAAGCCTCGCGAAGATAGGAGTTATCCTGGTCAGCTGTTCTTGTGGGAAATGGAGTCCCCTAGACGCAGATGTTTCCAACCGCTTCCGCCCTTAACCATTAGAAACCAAATGTTGTACTCCTAGGCCTAAATGGTCTTGTACTACATATTTTTTTACTTGCTTGGAATTCATGTATCAAGTTGGTACCTCATCAGCTAACGGTAATCCTGGGGCTGGTGAGCACGCGGGCCGTTTTTCTGGGAATTTATATCCCAAAATCCGGTCGTGACAGACTTGCTATCAGAGCCAGGCTGACCATTGGCTAATCCTATCTTAGCCAGGTCAATAAACTTAGGTTAACCAAACCACCAGACCTTAGCCTAACCCCGGTCAAGCTTCCCGGGTAAGGTAGCCCCACAGTGACCCGACGCCCTTTTCGGCGGACGGTGCCCAACCTATCAGCCTAGCCCGTCGATCACGCGCCAGTGACCGACACCCAACCCATCTCTATCGCAAGCGTGCGGAGGAAGACTCCGTCCCCTTTTCCTATAAAAAGGGCACGCTAGCCTCAGCACAGCACAGCACAGCCTCTTTCTCCCAAACCAAGCCACGATGCCTGGTCCCATTGTTCACGATGAGACCACAGCGACCAACCTTGGAGATTTTGTGACCGTGCTCGCAAACCTCACCCGCCGTGCCTATGCATTAGAGGAGCCTCCTGAGTATGTTGTGTACCAGGGACCCATGCACAGTGAGAGCCGTCAGTACTGGGCCACTGTGCACATCTACGGTAGGGGTCTGTCGCCAGAACGCCCCTACAGGTTCACTGGAAGGACCACTTCCTTTGAGCCACAAGCCATCCAACTGGCAGCCCACGAAGCTATAGTTCAACTCCGGCACTTGTCGCCCAGAGTTAAATGTCGCTCGTTCTACTACTACCCCAATCGTGACGGGTATGGTAGGCCGCCCCAGGTTGCCAACGGAGACAACGAGACGGATCCTGCGCTGTTGCATCTGGTGCGCTATGTAAGCGCACTAGAGCAACTGTTCGATCAGGTCACCCTTGATCTGATCGCAGCTCGTGGAGAGCTGGTTCGCCGAGCCCCGGCGAGGAGAGAAGCGAAGCCCGACACCGACAACCCAGTCGTGCTGTTCGGACACCCAATCGATCCCTTGAGGTCTGCGACAGCCCTCAACCAGAGCACTTTGGTGACCCCAGAAGCGCTTCGTCGCCTTTTGGGAACCCATTCCAACGGGATTGTGGCCAACAACCCCCGCGATGGTCATCACCACTTCCCCGACCCTGCAGCACCTCAGCCTCAGCCAGCAAATCCCGACGGTGAGAACCGTGGAGAAACATCGGCGTCCGCAAGGCCAGCCCACTTAGACATTAACGAAGTAGACTAAGTCGCTCCAAGTTGTATCGAGCCTTAGTTTTCCTACACTTTGTAATGTATGGCCTTGTATCGCTTTTGTTGCATGCTGTCTGTTTGAGCGCTCTTATTTTGGAGTAATGGCTATGCATGTGTACGTTGGCGTACAGTTGCATTTTTATATTTCGGGCGCAGTTACCGAGACCAACCCCGTCGACGCACACAGTAATGCGTCACATTTATGTGATGTGTATATCTGTGGCTTTGACCCGAGTACAGGATCGACAGCCAGTTACCTTTCACCCCGGTAGATATCCCAGCCCCGGTGCTATATAAAGGCCACCTCGTGACCTCGCCGAGCACCCCTCACCTTTGTGCGTAGCACTCACAGCCATTCCTTGCCATGTCGACCCCCAGCATTTATCTGAGAACCCCAGATGCAACCCCCGACAGTTTTGTCAAATTATTGTGGGACTTTACCTGCAGTACTATGAGTGCCACCCGTCCACCCCAGTACGAGTTGCTCAAATCGAGGATCACCCCTTCCACCTCGAAATATTGGGCAGTGGTGCACATCCCTCCCGCCTACCCAAACCAAGATCCCACGGAAGTCTCCTTCGTGGGGAGATCCATGCCGACTCCGCAGATGGCCATATAAGCTGCTGCGTACGAGGCGCTCACTCATCTTCGATTCGCAGTACCCTATGCCAGCGAGCGAGGATACTATTATTTTCCGAGTCGTGCAGCACCCGGAGAAGTTGCATCTTTTCCCGGTGGGCGCATTGAGAGAGATCCAGTACTGGCCAACCTTGCCCAGCACGTTATTGCCCAGGAGCATTTAACTCAGCGAGTAATGGGCTATCTCCAGAGCCTCGCTAATTTAAATCCTCGGATCGCTATTGGCAGACCACTGAGGCCTGACCAAGAAGGGCGCATTCATCGGCTGGTCAACCTGCTTCCCCCGATAGAAGAGGAGTGTGCCCCAGTACCAGAGGCGTTTTCTCAGGACCCTGTCTTTTTACCATTTTCCATGTAAACGCCTCCGATGTATTTATTGTCCCAGTACTTGTATTTATGTGTTGCAGCATGTTCGTAAAATCTTTGTGCAACGGATCCGAATTTTTTTTCTTTAGTCCCTGTTGTGTGGGCAGTTTTACTGCTGTTAGTTTTGTTTTTACTTTTCTCTCGCAACATGTTTTTGAGGAGATTCCTTTCCCCGAGTTACTGCTGCGTATATACATTTTCACGACATAGATTTATTTTATTCGCGCAGCATCGTAACAGCAGACTCTCAGCAGCCACCACTCGACCTCGAGCACTGTTACAAATCCTTGAGCACATTTTTGCGCCTATCTAACCACACTCGAGGACACCACAGTCTCAGTGAGGGAGATTTGTAAGTGACCATTCGGGCACGAGTTGCCCCAGCACCCCGGCAGCAGTCAGCCCCGATGCCGCGCCTAATCCACGTGATCGCCGCCACCGCGAAGAGCTAACACTCGTGCGGCAGCATCACGACGATCATCCAGGATCATCGCGCACAGTAGTACGGAGAACCCCAGCAGCACCGCCAAGCCTCCACACACCAGGACCACATACCAGTCCGGCATTGCCTCCGCCATTAGAGCCTCGGCTCGAGCTCCTGCCAGCAGCTATGGAGGAGAAGGAAGGAGAACTGGAAGCGAGGCCAGGTGTGAGGAAGAAGAGAGGAGCACCGCGAGCGTTTTATAGCCCGAGATCGGTGTACGGTGGGCGAGGTCCACCAGCGCCACTCGTCGCTCGGCCGCCGGTGTTCGGAGGCGAGTCCGCGAGCAGTGTCGACAGCGCCCTGGCCCGCGAGGTGAGTGCACGCTACACCGGCAGCTAGCACGGCGCGCACTACCACGGTATGGCCTCGATGCCCTACGAGCTAGGCATCGACGGTGGAGGAAGCGCGGGAGGGCGCGCGAGAGAGGAGAAAGAGCCAGAGGTAGGAGAAGAGGCCGACAGTGGGCCCTGGGTCCACCTGTCAGCCAGAGAGAGCACTGTGCTCTCGGGTGCGACCAGCGTATTTTAGTAATTTAGAATTTATTCTAAATTACTGTATCCGCGTAGAAATATCTCGTTTTCCCTAACCGTGGATTTTTCCACGCTACGCCAGTGTACCACACTGTGGTTTTACACCACTTATTGCCCTCTCACTGTAGCCGTTTGTTTTTATGCAACTGGAGGACTTCTTTGATAAAAACAAATTTATTTCAAAACAATTCTTGTTCAAAACAGCTTTTAACAAATCTCGAGGACGAGATTTTTTCTTAAGGGGGGTAGTGTTGTGACACCCCAAAATTTTGGCCTTATTTTATTTATTAAAATGTGGCCAGGAAATAAAACTTTTCCATTTGTCAAGATTTACCCTTTTTCTATTGTGAATTTTTGCTTCAAGTGGAAAAACCTTCAAAGTACTATTGGACTTGAATACTCTCTTTTATAAAACAACTCCTCATCAGTGGATTTAAATTTTTCATAGATTTATTTTTCCTCCAAGCTTTATTCCTTTAAAATGATTTCTTTTGCATTTGGAGCTTGTTTTGCACTGCAACCTTTTGACAAATGCATTCAAAATTTCCACCAAAATTTGGGATGTCATGTGATGTTTCCACATCACTTTTATGCAAAAGTACCTTCTGGCCATTGGAGATTTTGAGCTCTACACCAACTTTTCCAATCTGGTCCAGTAGGCACTTTTGCACTACAACCTTTTTAAACATTCTTCTAAAAATTCTTCCAAGTGTTTGGAGATGTCAGTGGATGCATACAATTCATCTTCAAGTAAAAAACCAGGGATGTTCTTTGGAAAATTTGAGAGGATCAGCCTCTTTTGCATTCTGGTCCAATTTGATGATTTGTACTGCAACCTTATTTTCCTTTGCTCTAGCAACCCTGAGCTTTTTTCCTACTTGTAGCCCTCCCTACCAAACTCTTAAGTCTAGGAGATTGGGCTCATTGGAGGTTTTGAAGTGCATGCTCTAAACCCTTCTGTTTTCTGTCCAAAACTGGAGTTTTGCAAATCTTGCACTATCAACTTTCTGTTTTTGCCAAACTAATCTTACCATCATCTCCTGCATCTAAAGAGACACTGATCTGGAGATTTTGGCCACTCCAAGAGTTTCCTAAGTGCACTTGGCTTTCTGTCGAACACCTCGTGTGCACAGTCATTTTTGGCAAGCTCTCTGGTTTGCATTGTGGACTTGAACCCCTGACCTATCCACCTTGTCCACTGAGTGCTTTGCTACCCCTACCTCCATCCTGTGCAGTGCCAGCTCCACCCTCGAGCTCTAGAGCGCGCTGGCATTTCGTCAAGCAGGTGCCGTGCGTGCTCTGGGCGCGCCCAGAGCGCACGTTTTGCACGCGCGCGCACTACGCCGACACGCCGCACTGCCGCCCTCGTCGCGTCCCATCTCTGACCCCTGCTCGCCTGCCGAACCACGCCACGCACTCGCCCTCTCTCCAGTACCCTCCAAGCTCCCCCTGGCACCCTGCAGCGCCGCCTTGGCAGCACGCCGGCGTCGGCAGCGGATTCCGCCGCGGACGGCGCCGCCCAAACCACCAGCGCACGCCAGCTGCCCCAGAGCACAGGCCGTGCTTATCCTCCCGCTCGTCGGAACGCGTTCGTCGCCGCCACGATGCCCTGCAACTATAGCAACGGCTGTCGCCGGCGATCCTATCTTCTACCGCCACGGTCCAACCTCGAGCGCCTATATAAAGGGTCCCCGAGCTCGTTCAAGGCTTCAGACGACATCGGACCCTCCCCGTAGAGCTCCCCTAGCCGTAGATTGACCAGAGAGGACCGTCCTCCCCAACTCCGGCCAGCTCGGCCGCCGCCAAGCTCCGGTGCAATTCGTCGCAGCCGACCACCCTTTTGCCAATCCAGCGCCACCAAGAACTTCCCCGTAGTCTTGCGGAGCTGCCCAGCTACCCAACTTTGGTCGGAGACCACCGGAGCACCAAAGTCACTTCACCACCGTAGCTTTTCTCCGCCGCGGAGCTCGCCGCCGGCGATTCCCTCCACCTCCGACGACCCGTCAACCACCCAAAGGACCGCCTCGGTCTAGCCGTTCCATCCCCGCCCTTGGATGCCCGTGCGGCGCTGCCATTCGTCGACGGCGATCGCCGGAGCCCCGCTCCCATCGGGCAGAAGAGAGGAGAAGGAGGGAAGAAACGGTCAAACCTGACCAGTGGGCCCTCTGGACCCACTGTCAGTGACCCGCACGACCGCTCCCTCTGTTTAAGTGGAGGCGCAAACTCCCGAGTGCGTCTCCTCTACTGCGAAAGCGCATTTTCTTCTGAATCGTTTTCTTTTCTCGTTTTATTTAAAAACAGAGATTTGACCAAACTTTGACTGGCTATAACTTTTAAAATAAAACTCCAAATGAGTTGATTCTTTTTCCTACCTCTCTCACATTTCATCTAGTTTATTTTAAGATTTATTTCAAAAATATTTGAGACAGCTTTTGGTACTGTGTTTGAAATATTTGTATTTGTGTATTTTGCAAAATAGGATTTTTTTTTTGGAGAAGAAGGAAAGCTTCCAATAAGTGCATCCTTTGCATACTCTTGAAGGCAAGCATTTCTGACCTCTGGCATAATATTTTGTTGTGGTGTTTTGATACGATCACAACACCTTTTGACTTGGAGTATGTGATAGCTTTATGTATTGATATAGTCTCGTGCCTGAGTGCACTTTGGAGTTGTTTGTGGTCAGCAATAGATACACTAATGATTTGGATCATCCTCGTGAGCTTCTCTTGCACACCGGTAGGAAGCCGGGAAAGTCGTGGTCTTGGGTAGACACGAGCTTGTCCCTAATCCCTCGTCGAGACGAGTATGCCCGGCATAGCATGGTGAGGCTCGAGGAGTGGTGATTTATTTCTCTAGTGGTAATATCGATGGTGGATGCTTGGACCACTTGAGTCGGTTGTAGACCGAGTCTTGATCAATAGCTTCCTTTTTGTTGGTACCACCACTTGTTCCTGCAGGGGACAGGGTATGGTTCAGTAGATTGTCAACCCCTTTCCAAAGCACACACCGTACAGAGAGGCCGTGATGAGGGTCCCATGGCCATGGATTAAAGCCAGTCATCCGGTCCGGGGGCATGGGTGTTTCGGTTGTAGCCGAAGGGGTAGCTCCCCTAGTTTGCGCGCGGTATAAATTTTGTGATCCCATGCTACGTCGAGGTTGTAGCCTCCCCACTTAGAGTTTTGCTTGGCAGGTGTCGTGGGTGATTCCAGACACTGGTGAGTTAAGCTGGTGTGTGCAGGTCAGGCGTGTTTTCAATCAAAAGACCGTAGACGGAATTAGTCCCGAGGGACTGAGTAATCCTGTTACTCGTGGAAAATGGTACTCCCTCTGCAGAGGATATATCCTGTTGGATAGTCTTGTCCTTGAGTAAGGACCGCAGTCTGAGTTGAGTCTGGTAACGGTATTCGGATGGAGAACGATTTAACTAGAACTCTATAACGGTATTCGGATGGAGACACGGCTAACTGGATCGCAGTAACGGTATTCGGATGGAGATACGGCTTGACTAAATCATCGGTTTTCGGATGGAGAAACGACTGAACTAAATATTGTTTATGATTATGGCACCTATGGATTGTGATCTTTATTATTTTGGACTAACCATTTACATTATGTATTATGTTTTGAGTATCCCGGGGATGGTTCTACCTCCTGGATATTCACTGTGATTATTTTTCTTATAAGCCCTTTCTGTGGTGTCGCTCAGACGCCCGACTGCGGCATTACTATTCTGCATTTTCCGCTCGAGGAGTCTTTCAGACACTCGTTTGGCACCTGTATTATTATTCCGCATTTTCCGCTCGAGGAGTCTTTCAGACACTCGTTTGGCACCTGTATTATTATTCCGCATTTTCCGCTCGAGGAGTCTTTCAGACACTCGTTTGGCACCTGTATTATTATTCCGCATTTTCCGCTCGAGGAGTCTTTCAGACACTCATTTGGCACCAGTATTGCTATTCTGCATTTTCCGCTCGAGGAGTCATTCAGACACTCGTTTGGCACCCGGTATTTTATTTTGGTATAATTTTTAACCATATGTGTGCATCATGATTTTTCGTATATTTCGTGACAGATGTATGATCATCTATTAAATCCGGAGTATGTTTGATATATTATACCCGTGTTCTTAATGTTTGCGAGTACATTCAAACGTACTCACTGGCTTGTCCCTGGCTATTGTCGTGGCCAGATTCCTTGCATGGAGGTATGCATCACGGTGACAACCTCGGAACCCACGTGTTGGCGATAGCAGCCTCGCGAAGATAGGAGTTATTCTGGTCAGCTGTTCTTGTGGGAAATGGAGTCCCCTAGACGCAGATGTTTCCAACCGCTTCCGCCCTCAACCATTAGAAACCAAATGTTGTACTCCTAGGCCTAAATGGTCTTGTACTACATATTTTTGTACTTGCTTGGAATTCTTGTATCAAGTTGGTACCTCATCAGCTAACAGTAATCCTGGGGCTGGTGAGCACGCAGGCCGTTTTTCTGGGAATTTATATCCCAAAATCCGGTCGTGACAAAGCTTGGGGAGGCTTAAATCAATGTTGTATTCATGCCCCAATCATGAGCTCTCAAGGGAAACAATTATGCAAAATCTTTATGCTCGGCTTTCTGAAAATAATCGCACCATGCTCGATACTTCTTGTGCTGGCTCTTTTATGATGAAGACTATTGAATTCCGATGGAATTTATTGGATAGAATTAAACGCAACTCTGAAGATTGGGACCTCGACGAAGGTAAGGAGTCAGGTATGACACCTAAGTTTGATTGTGTTAAATCTTTTATGGATACCGATATTTTCCGTAAGTTTAGCACTAAATATGGACTTGACTCTGAGATAGTAGCTTCTTTCTGTGAATCTTTTGCTACTTATGTTGATCTCCCCAAGGAGAAGTGGTTTAAATATCATCCTCCCATAGAAGTAAAAGTAGTTGCACCTATTAAAGTTGAAGAAAAGATTGTCACTTATAATGATCCTATTGTTCCCACTTCTTATGTTGAGAAACCACCTTTCCCTGTTAGAATAAAGGATCATGCTAAAGCTTCAACTGTTGTTCGTAAAAGTAATATTAGGACTTATACACCTCCTGGGCAAGTTAAAATAGACCCTAATATTGCTATCGTTAAAGATCTCTTGGCTGATAATATTGATGGGCATGTCATTCAGTTCGACGGTGAAACTGCTAGAATTGCTAAACCTTGTGATAGAGATAAACATAGACCTGTGGAAGGCGTGCCTGTTATTTCTGTTAAAATAGGAGATCATTGTTATCATGGCTTATGTGATATGGGTGCTAGTGCTAGTGTTATACCTTATACTTTGTATGAAGAAATTAAGCATGAAATTGCACCCGCTGAGATAGAAGATATTGATGTTACAATTAAACTTGCCAATAGAGATACTATATCGGCTATGGGAATTGTTAGAGATGTTGAAGTCTTGTGTGGGAAAACTAAATATCCTGCTGATTTTCTTGTTCTTAGTTCCCCACAAGATAACTTTTGTCCCATTATATTTGGTAGACCCTTCTTGAATACTGTTAGTGCTAAAATAGACTGCAAAAAGAATGTTGTTACTGTTGGCTTGGATGATATGGTTCATGATTTAATTTCTCTAAATTTAGTAAACAACATCATGAAGAAGAATTGCCTAGTAAGGATGAAATTATTAGTCTTGCTTCTATTGCCGTACCTCCTAGTGATCCTTTAGAACACTATTTGCTAGACCATGAAAATGATATGTTCATGAATGAAAGAAGGGAAATAGATGAAGTATTCTTTAAACAGGAACCTATTCTGCAACACAACCTGCCTGTTGAAATCCTAGGGGATCCTCCTCCACCCAAGGGTGATCCCGTGTTTGAGCTTAAACCGTTGCCTGATAATCTTAAATATGCTTATCTTGATGAAAAGAAATATATCCTGTTATTATTAGTGCTAACCTTTCAGAGCATGAAGAAGAAAGATTATTGAAAACTCTGAAGAAGCACCGTGCTGCTATTGGATATACTCTGGATGATCTTAAGGGCATCAGTCCCACTCTATGTCAACATAAAATAAATTTGGAAGCTGATGCTAAACCAGTTTGTGATCCTCAACGACGTTTGAATCCTAAAATGAAAGAAGTGGTAAGAAAAGAAATACTCAAGCTTCTAGAGGCAGGTATAATTTATCCCGTTGCTGATAGTCAGTGGGTAAGTCCTGTCCATTGTGTCCCTAAGAAGGGAGGTATTACTGTTGTCCCTAATGATAAAGATGAATTGATTCCGCAAAGAATCATCACAGGTTATAGGATGGTAATTGATTTCCGCAAATTAAATAAAGCTACTAAGAAAGATCATTACCCCTTACCTTTTATTGATCAAATGCTAGAAAGATTATGCAAACATACACACTATTGCTTTCTAGATGGTTATTCTGGTTTCTCTCAAATACCTGTGTCGGCTAAAGATCAATCAAAAACTACTTTTACATGCCCTTTTGGTACTTTTGCTTATAGACGTATGCCTTTCGGTTTATGTAATGCACCTGCTACCTTTCAAAGATGCATGATGGTTATATTCTCTGACTTTTGTGAAAAGATTTGCGAGGTTTTCATGGACGACTTTTCCGTCTATGGATCCTCTTTTGATGATTGTTTGAGCAATCTTGATCGAGTTTTGCAGAGATGTGAAGAAACTAATCTTGTCTTGAATTGGGAAAAGTGCCACTTTATGGTTAATGAAGGTATTGTCTTGGGGCACAAAGTTTCTGAAAGAGGTATTGAAGTTGATAAAGCCAAGGTTGATGCTATTGAAAAGATGCCATGTCCCAAGGACATCAAAGGTATAAGAAGTTTCCTTGGTCACGCCGGATTTTATAGGAGGTTCATTAAGGACTTCTCAAAAATCTCTCGGCCTCTGACTAATTTATTACAGAAAGATGTACCATTTTTCTTTGATGATGATTGTGTAGAAGCATTTGAAATACTTAAGAAAGCATTAGTCTCTGCACCTGTCGTTCAGCCACCTGATTGGAATCTACCTTTTGAAATTATGTGTGATGCTAGTGATTATGTTGTAGGTGCTGTTCTAGGGCAAAGAGTTGATAAGAAATTGAATGTTATCCATTATGCTAGTAAGACTCTAGACAATGCTCAAAGAAATTATGCTACTACCGAAAAGGAACTTTTAGCAGTTGTATTTGCTTGTGATAAATTCAGACCCTATATTGTTGATTCTAAGGTAACTATTCATACAGAACATGCTGCTATTAAATATATTATGGAAAAGAAAGATGCAAAACCTAGACTTATTAGATGGGTTCTCCTGCTGCAAGAATTTGATTTACATATTGTTGATAGAAAAGGAGCTGAGAACCCTGTTGCAGACAACTTATCTAGGTTAGAGAATGTTCTTGATGACCCACTACCTATTGATGATAGTTTTCCTGATGAACAATTAAATGTCATAAGCACTTCTCGTAGCACTCCATGGTATGCCGATTATGCTAATTATATTGTTGCTAAATTTATACCACCTAGCTTCACATACCAGCAAAAGAAAAAGTTTTTCTATGACTTGCGACATTACTTTTGGGATGATCCACATCTTTATAAAGAAGGAGTAGATGGTGTTATTAGACGTTGTGTACCTGAGCATGAACAGGAACAGATCCTACGCAAGTGTCACTCCGAAGCTTATGGAGGACACCACGCTGGAGATAGAACTGCACATAAGGTATTGCAATCTGGTTTTTATTGGCCTACTCTCTTCAAGGATGCCCGTAAGTTTGTTCTGTCTTGTGATGAATGTCAAAGAATTGTAGTAGACGTCAAGAAATGCCTATGAATTATTCACTTGTTATTGAACCATTTGATGTTTGGGGCTTTGATTATATGGGACCTTTTCCTGCCTCTAATGGATACACACATATTTTAGTTGTTGTTGATTACGTTACTAAGTGGGTAGAAGCTATTCCAACTAGTAGTGCTGATCATAACACTTCTATTAAAATGCTTAAGGAAGTTATTTTTCCGAGGTTTGGAGTCCCTAGATATTTAATGACTGATGGTGGTTCACACTTTATTCACGGTGCTTTCCGTAAAATGCTTGCAAAATATGACGTTAATCATAGAATTGCATCTCCATATCACCCACAGTCTAGTGGTCAGGTAGAATTGAGCAATAGAGAGCTCAAATTAAATTTGCAAAAGACTATCAATAGGTCTAGAAAGAATTGGTCCAAAAAACTGAATGACGCATTATGGGCCTATAGAACTGCATATAAAAATCCTATGGGTATGTCTCCGTATAAAATGGTTTATGGAAAAGCTTGTCACTTACCTCTCGAACTAGAACATAAGGCATATTGGGATACTAAAGAGCTCAACTATGATTTCAAACTTGCCGGTGAGAAGAGGTTATTTGATATTAGCTCACTTGATGAGTGGAGAACCCAAGCTTATGAAAATGCCAAGTTGTTCAAAGAAAAAGTTAAAAGATGGCATGATAAAAGGATACAAAAGCGTGAGTTTAATGTAGGTGATTATGTGTTGCTATACAACTCTTGTTTAAGATTTTTTGCAGGAAAACTTCTCTCTAAATGGGAAGGTCCCTACGTTATCGAGGAGGTCTATCATTTCGGTGCCATAAAAATCAACAACTTCGAAGGCACAAATCCGAAGGTGGTAAACGGTCAAAGGATCAAACACTATATCTCAGGTAACCCTATAAATGTTGAAACTAATATTATTGAAACCGTAACCCCGGAGGAATACATAAGGGACACCTTCCAGAACGTTCCAGACTCCGAAAAGGAATAGGTATGTGATACGGTAAGTAAACCGACTCCAAAACAATTTTTAAGGCAATATTTCTCCGTTTTGGAATATTTAGAAAAATAGAAAAATAAGTAGCAGTCCGGGGAGGACACGAGGCCTCCACGAGGGTGGAGGGCGCGCCCTACCCCCCTGGGCGCACCCCCCTACCTCGTGAGCACCTCGTGTGCCCTCCGGACTCCGTTTCCTTGCACGATACGTATTTTGGTCGGTAAAAATTCATTATATATACTCCCGAAGGTTTTGACTCCCGTATCACGCAAATCCCCTCTGTTTTTGTTTCGAGCTGTTTCCTGGCAGGGTTTTCGAGGCTAGGCATCATGTCATCCCCCTTCTCCAACAATGGTGACAACGATGCTTGGCTAATGAAGATAGATCTGAAGAGGGAAGAACCCATAAAGATCAACAAGGATGAAAGGATCAAGAAGGCCTCGGAGGATAAAGCCCTGGCAGCAGAAGACATCCTTCAACTTGATCATAATCTTCTTACCCCAACTGAGATCGAAGCTTTCAAGATGATCGAGTTAGCTCGTATACAGAACAAGTATCTCACAAGTGAAAATATTTTGTTGAAGGAGCATATTGTTGCACTCAAGGGCATTATCCGCAAGCTGGAGGACCTCTTACGCTCGATGTGTGACTATCCATCATCACCACCTTCTTCACCAACAACAAAGAAGGAGAAATAATCACATGGGTATGGGCACTCCCCTTGGCAACTGCCAAGCTTGGGGGAGGTGCCCCGGTATCGTATCACAACCACAACTCCTATCTTTACCGTTTTTTCTTAGTTCGATCCTATTAGTAGTATCTTGCTTTAGTAGAATAAAGTCATGGCATGATCTAGTTTTGAGTTTTGCTTTATGATCCTCCTTTGTAATCGAGTCTGTGAGCTATATAAAGATTAGTGTTGAGTCAAGGGCTTGATTATTTTTGCCATGATCTTGAGTGAATAAAAGAAGAAAAAGAATAAAAAGAAACAAAGAGTTCATATTGATCTTATTGAGAGTAATGACTTCACATAGAAAGAGTATGATGATTAAAAGTTGTTGGGAGTTGGCAAACATAGCTTTGGTCATCGTTGCAATTAATAGGAAGTGATAAGGAAAGAGAGGTTCATATATAAATACATTATCTTGGACACCTTTTATGATTGGGAGCACTCATTAAGTATGACATGCTAAAAGAGTTGACGTTGGACAAGGAAGACAACGTAATGGTTTATGTTTTCTCACATCTCAGTTAAAGTATATTGTCATTGACCTTCCAAACATGTTGAGCTTGCCTTGCCCCCTCATGCTAGCCATATTCTCAGAACCAAGTAGAGATACTACTTGTGCTTCCAAAAACCCTTAAACCAGTTTGCCATGAGAGTCCACCATATCTACCTATGGATTGAGTAAGATCCTTCAAGTAAGTTGTCATCGGTGCAAAGCAATAAAAATTGCTCTCTAAATATGTATGATTGATTGGTGTGGGAGAAATAAGCTTTATATGATCTTGTGATGTGGAAGAAATAAAAGCGACGGACTGCATAATAAAGGTTCACATCACAAGTGGCAATATAAAGTGACGTTCTTTCGCATTGAGATTTTGTGCATCCAACCATAAAAGTGCATGGCAACCTCTGCTTCCCTCTACGAAGGGCCTATCTTTTACTTTATGTTTTTACTTTATGCTTGAGTCAAGGTGATCTTCACCTTTCCCTTTTTCATTTTATCCTTTGGCAAGCTCCTCGTGTTTGAAAGATCATGATATATATATCCAATTGGATGTAAGTTAGCATGGGTTATTATTGTTGACATCACCTAAAGGTGAATATGTTCGGAGGCAACACAATAAGCCCAATCTTTCTCAGTGTCCGGCTGAAACTCCATAACCACAAGTATTGCGTGAGTGTTAGCAATTATAGAAGACTACAAGATAGTTGAGTATGTGGACTTGCTATTAAGCTCTGACATAGACTCTTTCTGATGTTATGATAAATTGCAATTGCTTCAATGACTGAGATTATAGTTTGTTGGTTCCCAATAAAGTTTATGATTTGTACTTTGCATTGTGAATAGATTATTACTTGAACATGAGTAATCATATGACAAAATCTATTTATGTTGCTGTTATGGAAATAATCATGATGCCTTCATGTCCGTATTTTATTTTTATCGACACCTCTACCTCTAAACATGAGGACATCTTTATTGTTATCGGCTTTTCGCTTGAGGACAAGCGAGGTCTAAGCTTGGGGGAGTTGATACGTCCATTTTGCATCATGCTTTTATATCAATATTTATTGCATTATGGGCTATTATTTCACATTATGTCACAATACTTATGGCTATTCTCTCTTATTTTACAAGGTTTACATGAAGAGGGAGAATGCCGGCAGCTGGAATTCTGGGCTGGAAAAGGAGCAAATATAGAAGGCCTATTCTGCGCAACTCAAAAAGTCCTGAAACTCCACGGAATACCTTAAAATAAATAAAGAAAAATCATCGCCAAAGATGAAGGCCAGGGGGCCCACACCCTGCTCACGAGGGTGGGGGCGCGCCCTCCCCCCTGGGCGCGCCCCCCTACCTCGTGGGCCCCCTGGTGGCTCTCCGACGCCCATCTTCTCCTATATGAAGTCTTTCGATGAGAAAAAAAATAGAAGGCAACCTTTCGGGACGAGACTCCGCCGCCACAAGGCGGAACCAATCTAGGGCTCCGGCAGAGCTGTTCTGCCGGGGACACTTCCCTCCGGGAGGGGGAAATCATCACCATCGTCATCACCAACGCTCCTCTCATCGGGGGAGGGCAATCTCCATCAACATCTTCACCAGCACCATCTCATCTCCAAGCCCTAGTTCATCTCTTGTATCCAATTCTTGTCTCCAAGTCCGGGATTGGTGCTAGTAGGTTGCTAGTAGTGTTGATTACTCCTTGTAGTTGATGCTAGTTGGTTTATTTGGTGGAAGATCATATGTTCAGATCCTTTATGCACATTATTACCCCTCTGATTATGAACATGAATATGCTTTGTGAGTAATTACGTTTGTTCCTGAAGACAAGGGAGAAGTCTTGCTATTAGTAGTCATGTGAATTTGGTATTCGTTCGATATTTTGATAAGATGTATGTTGTCTAACCTCTAGTGGTGTTATGTGAACGTCGACTACATAACACTTCACCATTATTTGGGCCTAGAGAAAGGCATTGGGAAGTAATAAGTAGATGATGGGTTGCTAGAGTGACAGAAGCTTAAACCCTAGTTTATGCGTTGCTTCGTAAGGGGCTGATTTGGATCCATATGTTTCATGCTATGGTTAGGTTTACCTTAATACTTTTGTTGTAGTTGCGGATGCTTGCAATAGAGGTTAATCATAAGTGGGATGCTTGTTCAACTAAGAACAACACCCAAGCACCGGTCCACCCACATATCAAATTATCAAAGTACCGAACGCGAATCATATGAGCGTGATGAAAACTAGCTTGACGATATTCCCATGTGTCCTTGGGAGCGCTTTTCCTACTATAAGAGTTTGTCCAGGCTTGTCCTTTGCTACAAAAAGGATTGGGCCACCTTGCTGCACTTTATTTACTTTTGTTACTTGTTGCTCGTTACGATTTATCTTATCACAAAACTATCTGTTACCACTTATTTCAGTACTTGCAGAGAATACCTTGCTGAAAACTGCTTATCATTTCCTTCTACTCCTCGTTGGGTTCGACACTCTTACTTATCGAAAGGACTACGATAGATCCCCTATACTTGTGGGTCATCAGGGGGTCGTCACTCCCCTTGTTCTTGCCAGTTGCAAGTGTCAAATCTGGTAGTGATAGGTACAATAATAAAAGTAAAATAAAATTAAAGTAAAACAACGAATAGTTGTAAGATAGCTTGATAATATTTGAGAATGGACCCGAGGCACATAGGTTCACTAGAGGCATCTCTCTCATAAACATAGCATCGGAGGGTAAATAAATTACTGTTGTGCAATTGACATAATTGCGGATAGTTATGATGATCATCCAAGGCATAATCAAGATATAGGCGTTACGTCTGTGACAAGTAGACCTTTAATCCAACTGCATCTACTACTGTTAGTCCACCCCAAGACCGCTATCCAACATGCATCTCGAAGTATTAAGTTTAGACAAACAGATTAATGCATTAAGTAGGATGATATAATGTAGATAGAATAAGATCAACTAATATGACCAAACCTCGTCATTTTATCCATAGTAGCAACAATTCTCTTGTCACAGAGCAAGGTCACTACAAGATTAAACCTACCAAAAAACACCTCTCCCACTGAAGATAAATCAGTCTACTTGGCCAAAGAAGACAGATAGATCGGGCCGATTTCCAAATCGACCTGAGTCTCGGGGGCTACTAGGATCAGCGGCTCTGTTCTATCCTTCATGTGCGTACCGATCTTTAGGCCGGAACACACCTTGAGGGCTATTGGCTATACATCTCAACAGAGAATAAATTGAACCAATCAAAAATATTCCGCGAAAAATCACGACGCTGAAACCCGCTTTGGCAGAAAACTTTTTCCACGAAGGCCGGCCATCTACATCGATAACTCAAAACTGAGGTGGTGCACCACCTCGGAAGCACTCTGGCATGGAGACCGACTGCGAGAGTCGCCGTTGCACCGGGAGGGGGGATTTTTTAAACCTGAGGTGTGGCATGAAAATAACAAGACATTTGATAAAGGCTGAGAACTTAAAGGGGAACCTCGGGTGCTCGACGTGTATACTCCTCAGACGTACTTCAGCGATCCACAAAGACGAAGATGGGAGGATTTGTTAAACAAGCTTTCAAGACCGATGACCGAAGACGAGGAGCTGTTCGGAAGAACCGAGGAGCGTCCCCGACTTGAAGACCAATTCAGGGGCTACTGGCGGAGTCCTGGATTAGGGGGGTGCCAGCCACATCGACTCCCGTCCAGGTAGACCGGGCCGAGGACCCCTTTGCCGGTTCCATCCTAGGCCGCTTCGGGTAGCCCATGACGCACACAAGTAAGATTTCACAAGACTTGGCGCACTAGACAAGGACTTCTGGTATCCTAGACCTCTAGTGTATTATATAAACCGAGGCTAGGCTAGTCAATAAATCATTAGAATTTTACACAACAGTCTCGTGGTAGATACATGCATGTACTCTGTACTATTCCCCAATACAATAAACACAAGCTCTTGGATTACTATTGCTCTTCGAGGGAGCCCGAACCTGGGTAAAATCCTATGTCCTTGTTATTATTGCTCCAAGAAGCCTAGCTTTAGGACCCCTATATTGAGATTCGCCGGAATCAACTCTAACAATATGTTTTAGAGCTCTTGGATTAGGATGATTATGTATGCACCCCTTGATGCAAACATTAAATAGAAGTCTAGTTACTGTACCATGTTCCAAATGACAATTATGTTACCTAGTTATATTTCTTCAAAACTTTTGATTAGTTATATTTAACTGTGAACCAGGCCTCATATATACCACAAAGTTCCTTTTTTCTTCGAAAAGGAGGATATTCCCGGGGTGATATATGTCTCACGCGTAGTGCCAACTCTCCCTGTGAAAAAACTAAAATAAACTCTCCTAGTAAAAGGATCTGTCATGCAATACAAATTTATGTTAAAAAGAAACTCTGATTTAAAAGAATCTCTTTCCTTTGCTTTCACAAGTCCTAAAATTAGACTTAATAGCACATATCAAAATTTTCAACCCAATTTTGCCCGAAAAAATCATGCACTTGCAGGTCACATTTGAACTATATTCATTAAATGACTAGAACACTAAATGGCTTGAATATAGCGAACAAATCCACTCCTCATGTTCCACCCAATCTCCCTCCAAATTTCTCGTAATCCATGTACATGTAATTTTTATCCATGACATCTCATTTTTTTGAAATAGAACATTTAAATGTTGCATGTTGCCTCATATGGGACCACATCTGCAAACATTTGGTTTGGATTTTGATTGCAAGTTTCCTGCATCAGAGTGCATTTGATTTGGATTTTGATATGCATGTGCGTGTGTTTATTTGACCGCTAGAAGGCGCATTTGTTCTGTCTAATCATGCAGCTAAGTAATTTGGAACAACTATGGTTGACCAAGGGGGTACATTTCCCATTTTCATGTCAAACACTGAAAGAAAAGATGTTCAATCTCAAACTTTAATTTATAAGCATATGATTACATGTTTCATTTACTCGATAGATATTCATGAGCACATCATCTTCATCACATCAATGAGAAATGTTGCCCTATTGACTTGGTTCTGGCAGCATCATCTACAATATGTAAGTCGCCAAAGTGTTCAACACCAGTCACCAGATTCCAGGTCTTTACCTTATGCGCATATTTTTACGCTCGTCTTTGTCTGATGTCATCCCTTCAAAAATAGAAATAAAAATAACTTAGATATATAAACCATCTCAGCATCTTGGGAGCAGTCTGGGCAGATAACATGAAGGCACTTAAGAATTAATGCCTGTACACAATAATAATAGTTAAAAAAAGAAATGGACAGACAAGAAAGAGAAATGATATTGCATTAGAGTAATACTTTCACCCTCAATATATATGTAAATGGAAGTTTCAGATGGTATCCACACCATGCTCTTCACCGTTCGCTCTCACCTAACTTGTAATCAAAGCATTGTCTCTATTTTTGCGACGACGGACTGGTGTCGACCATGCTGCAGATGGGCCATCCAAGGGGCGCGGGGGGGGGGGGGGGGGGGGGGGGGGGGGGGGGGGCGGGGGGGGGGTTCAGAACAGGTGCAAGTATGTTGGGTGAGGATGAAGAAAACAAGACTCGTCGCCAGTATCAGGAGGAAGATAGTAACATGAGAAGGTGGCTTATACTAGCGGATTTTTACCTAATGACATTCTCATGGATGGAACATGGCATTTCACTCGCCCAGTATCCAATTACACGATATAAGTACTCCCTCCGTTCCTAAATGTAAGCCTTCTTAGAGATTCTAATATAGACTACATAAGGAGCAAAATGAGTGAATCTACACTCTAAAATGCGTCTATATACATCCGTATATAGTCCATATTGAACTCTCTTAAAGGTCCTATATTAAGAAACGAACGGAGTACATGCTATCTGAAACAAAAGCTAACAGAAACAGCCAAATATGTGACCTGATTGACCCCAAAATAACGCAGTGGAACACGTTCTAGAACTTTTGCCAACAAAAAAAATATGCGTAAAAGGCTTCATATATATCGTCTAAGGGTAGGAGACATTTGTACTAGCTTCAGTGTAAAGTTGTACTAAGATTAAGACACTCATTTTGGGATGGAGGGAGTAGAAAATAGAGGACAATATAGTTTTATGCTACACAAGAGCAATCAAAACAGTGTGTTTCGTAGAGTTCACTTCAAAATAGCACATCAGACTAGTGGCAACAGAAGGCTGCCTAATGAATCAACTACAAAATAGCACATCCAACGAGGAGAAATAGAGGATTCCAAGTCTATACCTTGCACGCATATGCTTACGCTCCACTGAAAGACGAGTACGCTTGTATTTGTCCGATGTCATCCCTTTAAAATAGAAACAAAAATAACTCAGATATATACACCATCGCAGCATCTTGCAAGCAGTATAGGCAGATAACATGAATCTGCAGTTATAAATTAAAATGCTGTACACAATAATAATAGTTCAAAAAAAAGACAAACAAGAAAGAGAAATGATATTGGTATTTCTCGCCCTCTATTAATGTAAACGGAATGGCACCATATACTTGATCTGGTTTCAGATGCTAACGACATCATGCTTTCCACCATTAGCTCTCAGCTAACTTGTAAACAAAGCATTGTCTCTTTCTTTTTGCGACGATCAAGCTTTCCTAATCAGCACGGACACGAGGGGACTCGTGTCGGTTCAAGGTAGCACAAGGCTGCCGGCAGAGACAGGACAGCGGAATCAAGAGAAATCTATTCCTGCCAACAGGTGCAAGGATGTCGGGTAGGAGCCATGAGAAGGATGAAGAAAACAAGGCTCATCGCCAGAATTTGTAGAAGACAGTTATATGAGAAGGCGGCTAATACTAGCAGAGTTTTACCTAATGACATTCCCATGGATGGATAATGGCTTTTCACTGGCCCAGTATCCAGTTACACAATATAAGAAGTAGACGCTATCTGAAACAAAAGGATTCTAACAGAAACGGCCAAAGATGTGACCTGATTGATTCAAAGCAACGCAATAGAACACCGTCTAAAACTTTTGCAACAGAAAAATTATGTGTAGAAGGCTTCATATATACTCCCTGCGTCACAAAATAAACTTTCTACTAAATCGACACTTATTTTGGGAGGGAGTATCATCTAATGGTACAAGACATTTGCTCCGATATAGAAAATAGAGGACAATATAGTTTTATGGTATAGAAGAGCAATCAAAATAGTGTGTTTTCTAGAGTTCATCAAAGTAGCACAGCAGAGACCAGACTACTGGTAACAGAAGCCTGCCTAATTAATCAACTACACATACAGATAATGGATATATTCCTATAAAGGGCAAAGATCCAACAAGGAGAAATAGAGAATTCTCTCAAAGGACAGAAAGCTATTATTGATTGATATACAGTGTAGTGCACCTATACAACTGGAGCTGCTAAAATTCAAAAACACTCAAACAACCTAACACAAGATTCATGGCAAGAATATATGGAATGCTTCAATTAATTAATATATCACAATATAGGTCCATGATGGAATGTCAGAAGGCAGGAAAATAGAAATTTTGAGACAGGAGCAAGGCAACAGAGAATGACATAACAACCCTGATTAGTATAGTGGTATGGGTCTACAAGTCATTGCCCAGAGAGTTGCTAATGCCTTGTTTTCAAGGTATTTACCAGCACTTGAGAACGTAGGTTCAGGGAAATCTGCAAATACTAAGATTATGGTGACTCAAATTAAAATTTACTGCATTACAGTGTTAAGTGCTCCTGTGCCTGCGTTGAGAACTTGTTGTGTACAATTTGCTGCCATTTCTGCGTTGTGTTTTTCAAGACCTTGCTGTGCCGTAACTTACTTGACATTTGATCAATCAGCATGCACGGAACAATACTGACTGTAAGAAGCACTATGACAACGACTAATAGTTCAGGAGGAAAGGACCTCGCTACTAACACAAGAACAAGCCATGTTCATAAGCATGTGAGAAAGCAAAGTCAAGAGTTCAATTACCTTTCAGCCATACTCCATCCAAAGGCCGACAAACGGAAGTGCTAAAGGTTTCATGTGATGCTGACCTCACTGAACCAGACATCGAGAATTCCTTCATCCCTTCGCTCCGAGGATTGGTCGAGTACTTGGCCACATGCATGAGTAAGCCTGTTGCCGGGATGTCCCATTAAAAAGGCAGGTCCCATATTTGAAATACAAAAATAAGATCAGTTTGAAGAATCCTATACCCAGCTGGGCAGCATATGTAGTGCAACATAGGTAAGATAAACAAGCAAAAGCCTGTGTTACATCAAGCTAAGCAAAGGCAACCATGTAACGTAATACATAAGAACGAACACAAAAGGTACGTCATAGCATTTGAATACTAAGAGAGCTTCTTCTAGTTACCTGTTGGCCTTTCAAGGTATTTGCAGAAGACAGTTGGGAGTAGAGGGACATTAGGAAACCTGTTAACATGAGCTTCCATACCCACAGACTCACATGACCGCAGACATGCATGGTTCATGTCAAGCATGATCATCCACCCATTACCATCAAATTCCTCCTCGGTTAACAGGCAGCACAGAACATCGGGGTCATCCAAGCTGATGGTTGGGAACTCAGGAAGACGCTGATGTATGTGCAGATCTCGGTAACCAGCTTGCGCCCAGAGAGAATCCAGGTTGAACATGCGGTGCAGCTCCCACTGGAACTCGGAGTTCAAAGTCCAAATGGTGATTTTCTGGGGAGTCTGCTGCTGCTGCCCTTGCCTTTTTCTATCGGGAAGCTCAAGGCATCGGCGGCAGCGACCAGGGACTCTGTCATGGAAGTCATTGTCAATGTGGACAAAGCAGAGCTTGCCTTGGCTGATGGACACACTTCGGAATCTGTCCGGGAAGTACCTTTCAACCCGTACCTTACCACGGTACTCTTTTCCTCCAGGGAAAGGCACAAAGCAGAGCGACGGGGCGTCCATATTTTTGGAGAAGTCACATAGCAGGACACCGCTGAAGTAGTCGACCCAGCACAGGAAACGGCCGTCGAAAGCGAGCACATTGTCGGTTGACCAGAGTTCGGGGAACTGGCCGCCATTGCCCGGGTCCATTTTGGGGATGATTTTCCACTTTCCAGTCTCGGAGTTGAAGACGCAGAGTTCGGCACGCATGCCCTTTCTTTTGGGGTAGACATTGAGGTCGGCAACAATGAAGTGGTCCTCCGCGAGCTGCAGGATGCCTGTGGTGAGGTCACCCGTCAGGAACGGCCTTCTACTGTACTCGGCGAAGGGAGGGAGACCCTGCACCGAGGGGCGAGGACCGCCGGCCTTGTAGATGAACAGATCTGCCGGGGGCTCCCGGTAGCAACTCCGGCTCGGGTTGGAGATGTCGAAGAGGACGATTTCCTTGACTTTTTTCTGCGGGTTGGTGATGTCGAAGAGGACGAGGTTGTTGTCGGTTGCCAGGAGGAAGGCATAGGCGGGCGGGGTGTCTAAGGCAATTGGAGGTCCCTCCGGCAAGTGGAGGTTGAGGCAGGAGATCCCTTTTTGAGGAGCCGCGAGGGTGAAGGTCACGTAGCAGGAGGGGCCGCCGTCCATGTCGACCGGAGCGGCGGTCTTGTCCTTGTCGACAGCCACACGAGCAGCTTCTAGGCTGTTGTGGCAGAGGGTGTTGCCCTTGCGGTCCAGCACCACCCAATGAGGGAGGACGACGGTCTCCTCCTCCGGCTCCGGCTCCGGCGCGCCTCCAGTGTCCATGGCGATCGGCATCGGGAATAAAGCAGCCGCCGCCTCCCTAACCCTAACCCTAGTTTTTGGTGGGGAAACTGATGGACGGGAAGGAAGGAAGGGCGACTGACTCAAGTTATCATACTATACTAGCAGCTAGCTGGGCCGTCGATCTGGTTGGGCCGCTAATGAAGGGCGACAACTAGCAAGCAGGGGCAGCTCATTGGGCCAGGCGAACCAAGTGGGCCGTCTCATTGGTCTCCGATGCAAAAAGAGCCGATTTTTTCTATCCCACCAATTTATTTAAACTGGTTTTTAGCCCACGGGTCTATTATGGTTTTATCTGCCTAATTTAGTAATGTTGTTATGAAAAGCAATCAATCATGGTAATCTCTAATCAATTTTTAAAGGTCAAATCTATGAAAAGGAATCAATGTTTTATAACACAAGGCAAAATTCATAGAAAGGAATCAATGTCAAATGCATCATGGATACATTCTTAAGTTCTTTGATTAAAGAGGTTTTAGCTCTTGACTAGTAGAATGCCCGTGCGTTGTCACGGGCTTCTGAATTTTTCTGCTGAAGCTTTATAAAGATAATGCATGTTAAATTTCACAAGTAGGGATAATATAACTTGATCCGGTTTTATCTACCTAATTTAGTAATGTTGTTATGAAAAGCAATCAATCACGATAATCTCTAATCAAATTTTAAAGATCAAATCTATGAAAAGGAATCAATATTTTATAACACAAGGCAAAATTTATAGAAAGGAATCAATGTCAAATGCATCATGGATACATTCTTAAGTTCTTTGATTAAAGAGGTTTTAGCTCTTGACTAGTAGAATGCCCGTGCGTTGCCACGGGCTTCTGAATTTTTTTGCTGAAGCTTTATAAAGATAATGCATGTTAAATTTCACAGGTAGGGATAATATAACATGAATATAATTGCATAATAATTGAAGCCCACTTCACTTGTAATGTAAACTGATAACAAAAAGGCAAATTGATGATGTATACATATAAAAGCGATGATCCGCCTAAGAATCTATTACAAATTATTAAGATCTCCTTGATGTGCTTAAGAAATTCTCGCACAATATCAGGAAAGTTGTCTTTAGCTTCATTCGAAAGATGTTTTTTCAAGAATAATAAAAACTGCTTCCTCAACTCATACCCGTCCTGCAAAACCAATATATATAGTTAACATGAATGCTTCACGTGGAAGGTCTTACAACGTGTAACGGACAATACTCACCGCGCAAATTGGCTTCACCCATTCAATATTTTCTATTACATGATATGTTTGTGTTCATGAGTACCAAACACAATAATTTTCAATTTGCGAACCAAGTGGGCCGTCTCATTGGTCTCCGATGCAAAAAAGAGTTGTTTCAACCAACAGCAACAATAACAAAGCCTTTAATCCCAAACTAGTTGGGGTAGACTAGAGGTGAAACCCATAAGATCTCGCGACCAACTCATGGCTCTTGCAGATGGATAGCAAGCTTCCACGCACCCCTGTCCATAGCTAGTTCTTTGGTGATACTCCAATCCTTCAGGTCTCTCTTAACGAACTTCGCCCATGCCAAATTCGGTCTACCGGTCTACCCAGACCTCTCTTGACATTCTTCGCACGCTTTAGCTGTCCGTTATGCACTGGAGCTTCTGGAGGCCTGCGCTGAATATGCCCAAATCATCTCAGACGATGTTGGACAAGCTTCTCTTCAATTGTGCTACCCCAACTCTATCTCGCATATCATCATTCCAGACCCGATCCTTCCTCGTGTGGCCACACATCCACCTCAACATACGCATCTCTGCCACACCTAACTATTGAGCATGTCGTCTTTTAGTCGGCCAACACTCAGTGCCATACAACATTGCGGGTAGAACCTTTTAGTTCTACTAAGCTTAAACCCTTTCGATTCCAAGGTTTGTCTCTATAACTCTAACTTCCTATTTACCCCTGTCCGACTATCGTCAACTAGCATCACATCATCCGCAAAGAGCATACACCATGGGATATCTCCTTGTATATCCCTTGTGACCTCATCCATCACCAAGGCAAAAAGATAAGGCTCAAAGCTAACCCCTGATGTAGTCCTATCTTAATCGGGAAGTTGTCTGTGTCAACATCACTTGTTCGAACACTTGTCACAACATTATCGTACATGTCCTTGATGAGGGTAATGTACTTTGCTGGGACTTTGGGTTTCTCTAAGGCCCACCACATGACATTCTGCGATATCTTATCATAGGCCTTGTCCAAGTCAATGAACACCATATGCAAGTCCTTCTTTTGCTCCCTGTATCTCTCCATAAGTTGTCATACCAAGAAAATGGCTTCCATGGTCAACCTCCCAGGCATGAAAGCAAATTGATTTTTTGTCACGCTTGTCATTCTTTTTAAGCGGTGCTCAATGACTCTCTCGCATAGCTTCATTGTATGGCTCATCAGCTTAATTCCACGGTAATTAGCACAACTCTGAACATCCCCCTTGTTCTTGAAGATTGGTACTAATATACTTCATCTCCATCCTTCTGGCATTTTGTTTGCCCGAAAAATGAGGTTGAAAAGCTTGGTTAGCCATACTATCACTATGTCCCCGAGGCCTTTCCATACCCCAATGGGGATACAATCAGGGCCCATCGCCTTGCCTCCTTTCATCCTCTTCAAAGCCTCCTTGACCTCAGACTCCTGAATTCGCCGCACCAAACGCATGCTGGTCTCATCAAAGGAGTCGTCCAGTTCAATGGTAGAACTCTCATTCTCCCCATTGAACAACTTGTCGAAGTACTCCCGTCATCTATGCTTAATCTCTTCGTCCTTCACCAGGAGTTGGTCTGCTCCGTCCTTGATGCATTTGACTTGGCCAATATCCCTCGTCTTCCTCTCTCCGATCTTGGCCATCTTATAGATGTCCCTTTCGCCTTCCTTCATGCCTAACCGTTGGTAGAGGTCCTCATACGCCGGACCCCTTGCTTCACTGACAGCTCACTTTGCAGCCTTCTTCGCCATCTTGTACTTCTCTATGTTGTCTGCACTCCTATCCAGGTATAGGCGTCTGAAACAATCTTTCTTCTCTTTAATCGCCTTCTGACATCATCATTCCACCACCAGGTATCCTTATCCTCGCTTCTCCTTCCCTTGGACACTCGAAACTCCTCCGAGACCACCTTACGAATGCAAGTCGCCATCTTCATCCACATATTATTCGCATCCCCTCCTTCCTCCCAAGGGCCCTCCTTAATGACCCTATCCTTGAATGCCTGAGCCACCCCCCTTGAGCTTCCACCACTTCGTTCTAGAGACTTTGGCACGCTTATCCCGTTGGACACGAATCTGAAAGCGGAAGTCAGCAACCACCAGTTTATACTGAGGTACAACTCTCTCTCTCTCTAGGTATCACCTTACAATCTAGGCACGCACGCCTGTCTTCTCTTCTCGAGAGGATGGAATCAATCTAGCTAGAGTGTTGGCCACTAGCCCACTACTAAAAGTCACCAGATGTGATTCCCTCTTTCTAAAGAGGGTGTTAACTACAATCAAGTCATGGGCAAGAGCAAAGCTTAAGACATCTTCTCCTTGATTCCTGATGCCATAGCCAAAGCCCCCATTTACCCCTTCAAAACCTGTGTTAGATGTACCCACATGGCCATTAAGGTCTCCTCCTATGAAGACCTTCTCACCAATTGGTACACTCCTAACCATGTCTTCCAGGCCTTCTCGGAACTCCCTCTTTGTGTTCTCACGGTGGCCTATGTCGGATTCAGGGCTCCGGAGACCCAAGAAGGTTCGAACTCTGGGGCATGTGCGAAGAACTCAACCTCTCCAGCCTACCAACCCGTCGCCCCGCAGCCTAGCCTGATTCGCGCGAGCAAGGAAGAAGATGAACACGGCAGTATACCCAAGTTCGGGCCACCTTGCGGTGTAAGACCCTACTCCTGCTTTGTGGTGGATTAGCCTCACGAGGGGCTAAGGATGAACTGGTACAAGGGATGAACAACCTCGCGAGGTTCAGGGGTGAGGAATGAGTCGAACCCTTCTACGGTGGTGGCTAACCTATATTTATAGTGGCCTCGGTCCTTTTCCCCCAAAAAGTAGGCAGGAAGGGGTCCCACAGTGGCCAATTTGAAAAGGGGACAAGTAGTACATCTTATCCTAACGAAAGTTGGTCCTCGCCTGCAAAGCTTCTGCCCGTGACGCGGTAGTGGGCTCGGCGATGACATCCGTCCTGCCGTGCTGGTGGCCTTGGTCTCGTTGCACCGGAATGGAAACCTTTGCTAGATTCCTCGGGAACCCACGCCTGTCCTTACCTCCTTAGCACCAAAGAGGAAACTGCCTCCTCTGCGCCCGTTGGCGCCCGCCTGCCTTGGTCGTCATGGCTTGCATCATCGTAGCCTCCAGAGGCTGGGTGCCTGCATAGAAATCTCCGCTCCTCGGGAGGCCGCCTGGAGAGGCAGCTCCCTTGGGAGGTCTTGGTGCCGCCCGCCTCGCGAGGCTTGGCCCCTCGCGAGGGTCTTGTTTTGATGGTCTTGTAGATGGGTCTTACCAGGCCATCGAAGGAGCCACGCCATGGGCCGCAGGCAGGCAAGTCTGGGTACCCTGGTTCCTAGAACGCTGATAGTAGCCCCCGGGCCCAAGGCGCACTTGGGCTTGGCTTCGAGGCGAAGCCATGGGGCAAGGGCGAAGCGCCGCGGGCCCCAATCGCCTGCGGGCCAGGCGGACGCGTGGCGCTTGATGGGACATGGGCGTCTTCGCTTCCCCACATCACCTCGGCAACTGCCCGGTTTGACAACTGCCTGGTGCATGTAGCGGGGCCATCATTGCCTAGAACGTGAGGGGCCGCCGATCAGCCTTCCTTTGCCTATAAATGGGGAAGGGGGCAGAGCCCCCAGCCCATCTTTTTCTTCTTGCTGCTCGCCCCTTCTTCTTATCCGTTGTCCTGCCACCTTGCCGAAGCATCCATGGAGCCGGTGAGGAGGTTTTCCGCCACGGAGAAGGGGAAAATCCCTCAGGTGCCGGGGAACCGAAGTTGCTCCCGCCGAAGAAAAGACGCGGTTGCCCTCGCGAGGCCACCGTAGCGCCGACAGTTGTGCAACCCTGGCATGAATGTGCCCCGCAGGGTTTCCCTGTCAGCGCGGACATCCGTGGGCAGGGCCCCGCTCGAGAGAGCAGCCGCGGGAGTAGTGGAGGACGAAGCCGAGAAGGAGAACAAGCGTTGGCCGCGCGACCACCTTGCCCGTAGGCCCATGCCGGCGGCACGACACTAACTTTCTCTCGTGCATGCACACACCCTCCTCGCCCTCCCCCTCCCTCAGCATTCTATCCATCGCGCACATTCATTTTTTTAGGTCATTCTCCCACGGTCTCCAGAACTCCTTTCCAACACACACCAATCGATAAACCTCTCCAGCGATGTCTGCCTACAACATACACACGCACCTTTGATACGTCTCCAACGTATCTATAATTTTTTATTGCTTCATGCTATATTATATTCTGTTTTGGATGATTAATGGGCTTTGTTATACACTTTTATATTATTTTTGGGACTAACCTATTAACCGGAGGCCCAGCCCAAATTGCAGTTTTTTGCCTATTTCAGAGTTCCGCAGAAAAAGAATATCAAACGGAGTCCAAACGGAATGAAACCTTCGGGAACGTGATTTTCGGAACAAACGTGATTTTCGGAACAAACTTGATCCAGAGGACTTGGAGTCTATGTCAAGAAATCAACCAGGAGAGCACGAGGCAGGGGGCGCGCCTACCCCCCTGGGCGCGCCCTCCACCCTCGTGGGGCCCATGTTGCTCCACCGACGTACTTCTTCCTCCTATATATACCTATGTACCCCCAAACTAACAGAAGCATCCACAAAAACCTAATTCCACCGCCGCAACCTTCTGTACCCATGAGATCCCATCTTGGGGCCTTTTCCGGCGTCCTGCCGGAGGGGGCATTGATCACGGAGGGCTTCTACATCAACACCATAGCCTCTCCGATGATGTGTGAGTAGTTTACCTCAGACCTTCAGGTCCATAGTTATTATCTAGATGGCTTCTTCTCTCTCTTTGGATCTCAATACAAAATTCTCCACGATTCTCATGGAGATCTATTCGATGTAATCTTCTTTTGCGGTGTGTTTGTTGAGACCGATGAATTGTTGGTTTATGATCAAGTTTATCTATGAACAATATTTGAATCTTCTCTGAATTCTTTTATGTATGATTGGTTATCTTTGCAAGTCTCTTCGAATTATCAGTTTGGTTTGGCCTACTAGATTGATCTTTCTTGCAATGGGAGAAGTGCTTAGCTTTGGGTTCAATCTTGCGATGTCCTTTTCCAGTGACAGCAGGGGCAGCAAGGCACGTATTGTATTGTTGCCATCGAGGATAACAAGATGGGGTTTATATCATATTGCATGAGTTTATCCATCTACATCATGTCATCTTACTTAAAGCATTACTTTGTTCTTTTGAACTTAATACTCTAGATGCATGCTGGATAGCGGTCGATGTGTGGAGTAATAGTAGTAGATGTAGGCAGGAGTCGGTCTACTTGTCACGGACGTGATGCCTATATACATGATCATACCTAGATATTCTCGTAACTACGCTCAATTCTATCAATTGCTCAACAGTAATTTGTTCACCCACCGTAATACTTATGCTCTTGAGAGAAGCTACTAGTGAAACCTATGGCCCCCGGGTCTATTTTCCATCATATTAATCTTCCAACACTTAGCTATTTTTATTGACTTTTATTTTACTTTGCATCTTTATTATAAAAATACAAAAAACATTATCTTATCATATCTATCAGATCTCAGTTTCTTAAGTGACCGTGAAGGGATTGACAACCCCTTTATTGCGTTGGTTGCGAGGTTTTTATTTGTTTGTGTAGGTGCGAGGGACTTGAGCGTGGCCTCCTACTAGATTGATACCTTGGTTCTCAAAAACTGAGGGAAATACTTATGCTGCTTTACTGCATCACCCTTTCCTCTTCAAGGGAAAACCAACGCAGTGCTCAAGAGGTAGCAAGAAGGATTTCTGGCGCTGTTGCCGGGGAGTCTACGCAAAAGTCAACATACCAAGTACCCATCACAAACTCTTATCTCTCGCATTACATTATTTGCCATTTGCCTCTCGTTTTCCTCTCTCCCACTTCACCCTTGCCGTTTTATTCGCCCTCTCTTTTCCGTTCGCCTCTTTACCGCTCGATTTTTCGTCATGGCTAGTCCCTTATCTACTCCTTTATCTCCCGAGAATGAAGTTCTTAATTTTAAACAAAGGGAGGGAGAAAATCTAAAAGATGCTTGGTATAGATTCTGCAATGCTCAAAATAGATCTACCCGAAAGCAATCTACTACCATTCTTCTTCGCAATTTTTATGTAGGCGTTGCTCCTTGGTATAGATATATTCTTGATACCATTACCGGAGGGAATTTCTTGGGTAGCCATACTTTTGATTCTTATAATGCTATGATAGATTTGTTTGGCTCACCACCTCTCTTGGTTAACGGAACTACGTTAACTTTGGAACATGTGATGCAAAGGCTTGAAATTATTGAAAATAAAGTTGCCACTACGGAATTAATTGAGAATTTGGATAAAAAGATCCATAATCAAATTACCCAATATGGATCTAAGGTAGGAGTAACTTTAAAAAATATTAAGGAAAAGGAACCCATAGTTAATGAAAAACTAAACCATTATTCCACTAGAATCGATAAACTTGAGGGTATCATCACCAACTTGGGGACCGCCTTTTCTTCCGTAAAGAATACTCCAAGTCCTCCTACTAAAATTGCCAAGCTTATGTATGTTCCTAAAAATAAGGGTGAATCTTCTAATAAGGAAACTGCGGATCTCAAATCAATAAGTGTTCACCCCAATCTATTTGCTATCATTAAGGAACCATTTGCTGCCAATGATTTTTTCGATTTTGTGCCTAGAAGTTTGATAATTAATAGAAAGAAAGAAACTCCTAAGGGTTATAGGTGTCTTATTGAAGAATTGCCTTCCAAAGATGGCAATACCTAGATCTATCCGTGCTTTTATGCCTAGCTAGGGGCGTTAAACGATGGCGCTTGTTGGGAGGCAACCCAATTTTATTTTTAGTTTTTTTTCTTTTTGCTTCTGTTTAGGAATAAATCTTTGATCTAGCCTCTGGTTAGGTTTGTTTTTATGTTTTAATTAGTGTTTGTGCCAAGTTAAACCTATAGGATCTTCTTGGATGATAGTTATTTGATCTTGCTGTAATTTCCAGAAACTTTCTGTTCACGAAAACAATTGTTAAAAATTACTAGAACGTGATATAATATTGATTCCAATTTCGGCAGATCAATAAACAAATTATTTAGGTCGTCCTATTTTGGCTGAATTTTTAGAGTTCCAGAAGTTTGCGTTAGTTACAGATTACTACAGACTGTTCTGTTTTTGACAGATTCTGTATTTCGTGTGTTGTTTGCTTATTTTGATGAATCTATGGCTAGTAAAATAGTTTATGAACCATAGAGAAGTTGGAATACAGTAGGTTTAACACCAATATAAATAAATAATGAGTTCATTACAGTACCTTGAAGTGGTGTTTTGTTTTCTTTCGCTAACGGAGCTCACGAGATTTTCTGTTAAGTTTTGTGTTGTGAAGTTTTCAAGTTTTGGGTAAAAGATTTGATGGATTATGGAACAAGGAGTGGCAAGAGCCTAAGATTGGGGATGCCCATGGCACCCCAAGATAATCTAAGGACACCAAAAAGCCAAATCTTGGGGATGCCCCGGAAGGCATCCCCTCTTTCGTCTACTTCCATCGGTAACTTTATTTGGAGCTATATTTTTATTCACCACATGATATGTGTTTTGCTTGGAGCGTCTTGTATAATTTGAGTCTTTGCCTTTTAGTTTACCACAATCATCTTTGCTATACACACCTTTTGAGAGAGACCCACATGATTCGGAATTTATTAGAATACTCTATGCGCTTCGCTTATATCTTTTGAGCTATATAGTTTTTGCTCTAGTGCTTCACTTATATCTTTTAGAGCACGGCGGTGGTTTTGTTTTATAAAAACTATTATTCTCTCATGCTTCACTTATATTATTTTGAGAGTCTTAAACAGCATGGTAATTTGCTTAAATTGGGAAATTAATCCTAATATGTTAGGTATTCAAGACTAGTAAAAAAACTTTCTTATGAGTGTGTTGAATACTAAGAGAAGTTTGATGCTTGATGATTGTTTTGAGATATGGAAGTAGTGATATTAAAGTTGTGCTAGTTGAGTAGTTGTGGAATTGAGAAATACTTGTGTTAAAGTTTGCAAGTCCCGTAGCATGCACGTATGGTAAACGTTATGTAACAAATTTGAAACATGAGGTGTTCTTTGATTGTCTTCCTTTTGAGTGGCGGTCGGGGACGAGCGATGGTCTTTTCCTACCAATCTATCCCCCTAGGAGCATGCGCGTAGTGCTTGGTTTTTGATGACTTGTAGATTTTTGCAATAAGTATGTGAGTTCTCTATGACTAATGTTGAGTCCATGGATTATACGCACTCTTACCCTTCCATCATTGCTAGCCTCTTCGGTACCGTGCATTGCCCTTTCTCACATTGAGAGTTGGTGCAAACTTCGCCGGTGCATCCAAACCCCGTGATATGATACGTGATACGTCCATTTTGCATCATGCTTTTATATTGATATTTATTGCATTATGGGCTGTTATTACACGTTATGTCACAATACTTATGCCTATTCTCTCTTATTTTACAAGGTTTACATTAGGAGGGAGAATGCCGACAGCTGGAATTCTGGGCTGGAAAAGGAGCAAATATTAGAGACCTATTCTGCACAACTCCAAAAGTGCTGAAACTCCACGAAAGTCATTTTCGGAAATAATAAAAAATATCCAGCGGAAGAAGTTCACCAGAGGGGGGCCCACCTATCCACGAGGGTGGGGGGCGCGCCCTACCCCCCAGGGCGCGCCCCCTACCTCGTGGGCCCCCTGTTGGCTCTCCGACGCCCATCTTCTCCTATATGAAGTCTTTTGATGAGAAAAAAATAGAAGGCAACCTTTCGGGACGAAACTCCGCCGCCACGAGGCGGAACCTTGGTGGAACCAATCTAGGGCTCCGGCAGAGCTGTTCTGCCGGGGACACTTCCCTCCGGGAGGGGGAAATCATCGCCAACGTCATCACCAACGCTCCTCTCATCGGGAGAGGGAAATCTCCATCAACATCTTCACCAGCACCATCTCCTCTCAAAACCCTAGTTCATCTCTTGTATCCAATTCTTGTCTCCAAGTCCGGGATTGGTACTAGTAGGTTGCTAGTAGTGTTGATTACTCCTTGTAGTTGATGCTAGTTGGTTTATTTGGTGGAAGATCATATGTTCAGATCCTTTATGCATATTAATACCCCTCTGATTATGAACATGAATATGCTTTGTGAGTAGTTACGTTTGTTCCTGAGGACATGGGAGAAGTCTTGCTATTAGTAGTCATGTGAATTTGGTATTCGTTCGATATTTTGATGAGATGTATGTTGTCTAGCCTCTAGTGGTGTTATGTGAACGTCGACTACATAACACTTCACCATTATTTGGGCCTAGAGGAAGGCATTGGGAAGTAATAAGTAGATGATGGGTTGCTAGAGTGACAGAAGCTTAAACCCTAGTTTATGCGTTGCTTCGTAAGGGGCTGATTTGGATCCATATGTTTCATGCTATGGTTAGGTTTACCTTAATACTTTTGTTGTAGTTGCGGATGCTTGCAATAGAGGTTAATCATAAGTGGGATGCTTGTTCAACTAAGAACAGCACCCAAGCACCGGTCCACCCACATATCAAATTATCAAAGTACCGAACGCGAATCAGATGAACATGATGAAAACTAGCTTGACGATATTCCCATGTGTCCTCGGGAGCGATTTTCCTTCTATAAGAGTTTGTCCAGGCTTGTCCTTTGCTACAAAAAGGATTGGGCCACCTTGCTGCACTTTATTTACTTTTGTTACTTGTTGCTCGTTACAAATTATCCTATCACAAAACTATCTGTTACCACTTATTTCAGTACTTGCAGAGAATACCTTGCTGAAAACCGCTTATCATTTCCTTCTGCTCCTCGTTGGGTTCGACACTCTTACTTATCTAAAGGACTACGATAGATCCCCTATACTTGTGGGTCATCAAGACTCTTTTCTGGCACCGTTGCTGGGAGTGAAGCGCCTTTGGTAGGTGGAATTTGGTAAGGAAACATTTATATAGTGTGCTGAAATTTACTGTCACTTGTTACTATGGAAAGTAATCCTCTGAGGGGCTTGTTCGGGGTATCTTCACCCCGACCAGTAGAGCAAAGAGTTGCTCCTCAACCTATTGAACCTACTGAAAATGAAATTATTCCCTTTGAAGTTCCTTCGGGTATGTTAGAAAAACTGCTAGCTAATACTTTTACAGGAGATGGAACAAAGCATCCTGATGAACATCTACTCTATGTGGATGAAGTTTGTGGATTATTTAAGCTTGCAGGTATACCCAATGATGTTGTTAAGAAGAAGGTCTTCCCTTTATCTTTGAAGGGAGATGCATCGACATGGTATAGGCTATGTGATGATACGGGATCATGGAACTATAAACGAATGAAGTTGGAATTTCATCAAAAGTATTATCCTATGCATCTTGTTCATCGTGATCGCAATTATATATATAATTTTTGGCCTCGCGAAGGAGAAAGCATCGCTCAAGCTTGGGGGAGGCTTAAATCAATGTTATATTCATGCCCCAATCATGAGCTCTCAAAAGAAATAATTCTTCAAAAAATTTATGCTCGGCTTTCTGAAAACAATGCACCATGCTCGATACTTCTTGTGCTGGCTCTTTTATGATGAAGACTATTGAATTCAAATGGAATTTATTGGATAGAATTAAACGCAACTCTGAAGATTGGGATCTCGACGAAGGTAAGGAGTCAGGTATGACACCTAAGTTTGATTGTGTTAAGTCTTTTATGGATACCGATGTTTTCCGTAAATTAAGCACTAAATATGGACTTGACTCTGAGATAGTAGCTTCTTTCTGTGTATCTTTTGCTACTTATGTTGATCTCCCCAAGGAGAAGTGGTTTAAATATCATCCTCCCATAGAAGTAAAAGTAGCTGCACCTACTAAAGTTGAAGAAAATACTGTCACTTATAATGATCCTATTGTTCCTACTTCTTATGTTGAGAAACCACCTTTCCCTGTTAGGATAAAGGATCATGCTAAAGCTTCAACTGTGGTCCGTAAAAGCAATATTAGAACTTATACACCTCCTGAGCAAGTTAAAGTTGAACCTAATATTGCTATTGTTAAAGATCTCTTGGCTGATAACATTGACGGGCATGTTATTCAATTCTGCGGTGAAACTGCTAGAATTGCTAAACCTTGTGCTAAAGATAAACATAGACCTGTGGTAGGCGTGCCCGTTATTTCTGTTAAAATAGGAGATCATTGTTATCATGGCTTATGTGATATGGGTGCTAGTGCTAGTGTTATACCCATTGACTTGTATGAAGAAATTAAGCATGAAATTGCACCTGCAGAGTTAGAAGATATTGATGTCACAATTAAGCTTGCTAATAGAGATACTATATCAGCAATGGGAATTGTTAGAGATGTTGAAGTCTTGTGTGGGAAAACTAAATATCCAACTGATTTTCTTGTTCTTGGTTCCCCACAAGATAGCTTTTGTCCCATTATATTTGGTAGACCCTTCTTGAATACTGTTAATGCTAAGATACTCTGCGAAAAGAATGTTGTTACTATTGGCTTGAATGATATGATTCATGAGTTTAATTTCTCCAAATTTAGTAGACAACACCGTGAAGAAGAATTGCCTAGTAAGGATGAAATTATTGGTCTTGCTTCTATTGCCGTACCTCCTAGTGATCCTTTAGAACAATATTTGCTAGACCATGAAAATGATATGTTTATGAATGAAAGAAGGGAAATAGATGAAGTATTCTTTAAACAGGAACCTATTCTAAAACACAATTTGCCTGTTGAAATCTTAGGGGATCCTCCTCCACCCAAGGGTGATCCCGTGTTTGAGCTTAAACCGTTGCCTGATAATCTTAAATATGCTTACCTTGATGAAAAGAAAAAATACACTACAAAAAAAGACACATCCGTGACATTTTGGGCCGAACGAAAAAAAATTCTGTCATACATATGACACTTCTATGACGATAATTGTGACAAAACCCGGTATCATCATAGATGTGGTGGGCTCCTACTTCTATGACAAAAAATCATGACAGAAAATGGGCTTTTCGTCCTGGGCGGGCCGGAGACGCAGCTGCATGACATTCTTTGGGCCGTGCATGACGGAAAAAACCGTGGTAGAAGTGAGGGCGAGGAAAATTTCGGGGAGTTCCAGGTTACGGTGGGAGGTCGGGGGCTGAGCGATGCGCGTTTCTCTCATACATGTTGATACGTCTCCAACGTATCTATAATTTTTGATTGCTCCATGCTATATTATCTACTGTTTTGGACCATATTGGGCTTTATTTTCCACGTTTATATTATTTTTGGGACTAACCTATTAACCGGAGGCCCAGCCCAGAATTGCTGTTTTTTTTGCCTATTTTAGTGTTTTGAAGGAACGGAATATCAAACGGAGTCCAAACAGAATGAAACCTTCGGGAACGTGATTTTCTCAACAAATATGATCCAGGAGACTTGGACCCTCCGTCAAGAAAGGAGGGAGGTGGCCACAAGGGTGGAGGGCGCGCCCCCTGCCTCGTGGGCCCCCCTTTGCTCCACCGACGTACTCCTTCCTCCTATATATACCTACGTACCCCCAAACGATCAGATATGGAGCCAAAAACCTGATTCCACCGCCGCAACTTTCTGTATCCACGAGATCCCATCTTGGGGCCTGTTCCGGAGCTCCGCCGGAAGGGGAATCCACCACGGAGGGCTTCTACATCAACATCATAGCCTCTCCGATGAAGTGTGAGTAGTTTACCTCAGACCTTCGGGTCCATAGTTAGTAGCTAGATGGCTTCTTCTCTCTTTTTGGATCTCAATACAATGTTCTCCCCCTCTCTCGTGGAGATCTATTCGATGTAATCTTCTTTTTGCGGTGTGTTTGTTGAGACCGATGAATTGTGGGTTTATGATCAAGATTATCTATGAACAATATTTGAATCTTCTCTGAATTCTTTTATGTATGATTGGTTATCTTTGCAAGTCTCTTCGAATTGTCAGTTTAGTTTGGCCAGCTAGATTGGTTTTTCTTGCAATGGGAGAAGTGCTTAGCTTTGGGTTCAATCTTGCGGTGTCCTTTCCCAGTGAGAGAAGGGGCAGCAAGGCACGTATTGTATTGTTGCCATCGAGGATAACAAGATGGTTTTTTTATCATATTGCATGAATCTATCCTTCTACATCATGTCATCTTGCTTAAGGCGTTACTCTATTTTCTTGAACTTAATACTCTAGATGCATGCTGGATAGCAGTCGATGAGTGGAGTAATAGTAGTAGATGCAGGCAGGAGTCGGTCTACTTGTCTCGGACGTGATGCCTATATACATGATCATACCTAGATATTCTCATAACTATGCTCAATTCTGTCAATTGCTCAACAGTAATTTGTTCACCCACCGTAGAATACTTATGCTATTGAGAGAAGCCACTAGTGAAATCTATGGCCCCCGGGTCTATTCTCATCATATCAATCTTCCATCACTTTATTATTGCTTTGCTTTTTTACTTTACTTTTTATTTTTACTTTGCATCTTTATATCAAAAATACCAAAAATATTATCTATCAGATCTCACTCCCGTAAGTGACCGTGAAGGGATTGACAACCCCCAATCGCGTTGGTTGCGTTGAGCTATTGTTTTTGTGTAGGTGCGAGGGACTTGCGCATGGCCTCCTACTGGATTGATACCTTGGTTCTCAAAAATTGAGGGAAATACTTACGCTACTCTACTGCATTATCCTCTCCTCTTCGGGGAAATCCAACGCAAGCTCAAGAGGTAGCAAGAAGAATTTCTGGCGCCGTTGCCGGGGAGTCTACGCAAAAGTCAACATACCAAGTACCCATCACAATTCCTTATCTCCCGCATTACATTATTTGCCATTTGCCTCTCGTTTTCCTCTCCCCCACTTCACCCCTGCCGTTTTATTTGCCCTCTCTTTCCCTATCTCCTCCTCTCTTTTCCATTTGCCTTTGTTTGCTCGTGTGTTGGATTGCTTGCTTGTCGCGATGGCCCAAGATAATACCAAATTGTGTGACTTTACCAATACCAACAATAATGATTTCCTTAGCACTCCGTTTGCTCCTCTTACCAATACTGAATCTTGTGAAATCAATACTGCTTTGTTGAATCTTGTTATGAAAGATCAATTCGCCGGCCTTCCTAGTGAAGATGCCGCTACTCATCTAAATAGCTTCGTTGATTTATGTGATATACAAAAGAAGAAAGATGTCGATAATGATATTGTTAAATTGAAGCTATTTCCTTTTTCGCTGAGAGATCGTGCTAAAGCTTGGTTTTCGTCTTTGCCTAAAAATAGTATTGATTCTTGGAACAAGTGCAAAGATGCTTTTATCTCTAAGTATTTTCCTCCCGCTAAAATCATCTCTCTTAGGAATGATACTATGAATTTTAAGCAACTTGATCATGAACATGTTGCACAAGCGTGGGAGAGAATGAAATTAACGATACGTAATTGCCCTACTCATGGTTTGAATTTGTGGATGATTATACACAACTTTTATGCCGGATTGAATTTTGCTTCTAGAAATCTTTTAGATTCGGCCGCGGGAGGCACTTTTATGGAAATCACTTTAGGAGATGCTACTAAACTCCTAGATAATATTATGGTTAATTATTCTCAATGGCACACTGTCGGTGTCAAAACCGGCGGATCTCGGGTAGGGGGTCCCGAACTGTGCGTCTAAGGTGGATGGTAACAGGAGGCAAGGGACACAATGTTTACCCAGGTTCGGGCCCTCATGATGGAGGTAATACCCTACTTCCTGCTTGATTGATCTTGATGATATGAGTAGTACAAGAGTTGATCTACCACGAGACCGTAGAGGCTAAACCCTAGAAGCTAGCCTATGGTATGATTGTTGTTGTCCTACGGACTAAACCTTCCGGTTTATATAGACACCGGAGGGGGCTAGGGTTACACATAGTCGGTTACAACAGGAGGAGATCTACATATCCGTATCGCCAAGCTTGCCTTCCACGCCAAGAGAGTCCCATCCGGACACGAGACGAAGTCTTCAATCTTGTATCTTCATAGTCCAACAGTCCGGCCAAAGGATATAGTCCGGCTGTCCGGATACCCCTGTAACACCCCCAGTGTCATGCTACAGTAACCCTCTGTGATTAAGCTAATCATTTTTCCGAACAGTGCTTGATCACCCTTGATCAAAAATTCCATTTGAAATTCCAGTCAATTCAAATTCAAGCGAAGTTTGAAGTTGCTGGAAAAATGTTCATCATTTGTCAAAAATTCCATAACAATTATTTGTTAAGGAAAACAACATCTCTTTTCTGCAAAGATGAGCATTAGCAATTATAACAGCACCAATATAGCATTTTTAACTGCTTTCCTATTTATGAAAAATACCAAATGAATTCTTTTGGTCTCCAAAATATTTGTGGCACTGTCTAAGATCACCAGGAATTTAATGGGATGCCTCCCAAATTTTCCCTAAGTGAAATAGTTGACCAAATAATTCCCTTTCTCTCTCTGTTAATAAATAAAAGCTAAAACCGAAAAGAAGAAATAGAAAAGGGCCTAGCTACTACTGTGCACTTGCAGCCCATTGCTATAGTGCACAGCCCAACCCACTTCCATGTCCCCCTTCCTCTCCCTGTTCACCTCATGCGCTGGCCGCAGCGCGCCCGCACACGCCGCCGATGGACACGCGGCGTCCATCCGCCGCTCCCCGGTGAGGATAAGGCACGCCCCGGCTCTCTCCCCCTCCTAACCCTAGCGCCCACTTTCCCCTCTCCCTCTCCCTGGAGCTCGCCCACCCCTCCCTTCTCTCTGCCGAGCACAACCGAGCGTGGCCGCCGCCACATCTTCGTCGACCCCGCGGCCGCCGAGCCCTTCCGACCCTGCCGATTTGTCCGGGATCCCTAGCGCCGTCGACCCCTTCGTCTGGTGTCGTTGGATCAAGTCGGGGAGCAGCACAGCAACGCCAGCGACCCCATCCCCTTCTCCGGCCATCGCGACGCCGCCGCCTCGATTCGCTACACCGAGTCCTCCCCGAGCACGCTGTCGTCCCCCTACAGCCTCGCCGTGAGCTTTTTCCCCTTCTTCCCCTCTCCATTCGCCCTCGCGCGCCTCCTAGCTAGCTCGCCCGTCGTCGCCCGAGCGCGTTGCCGCCGACGAGCTCGGCGCCGTGGCCATGGGCGCCTTCACATGAGGCCGAGCGCCGCATCGTGCTCCTGGGGTTCCCAGGGGGCCAACGCGCGCGTCCGTTGCTCTCACCGAGCCCCGTAGCCCGATCCCCGCCAACGTCCGTTCCGGCCGTCTGCCCCGCTCGACGCCGTCGTCGTTGCAACCCACCCCCCGCTCGAGCTAAGGTCGCAGTTGGGTGCGCCGCTTCTCCTGCGTCCGAACGAGCCTAGCCGCGCCCGATTTGAGCCACCGTAGCGCCATTTCCGTCGGGCACCCGTACGCGCCGCCGCCTCTGCTCATCGCCGGCGACGATTCCAGCCAAGTCCGGCCGCGCTACCGCCACCACTCGACGCGCGACACCGACCGCGTTCGAACGCAATTAGAACCGCGCGAAACGGTGCCCCGTAGCGAAATTCTGAGCGTCTTCGGCGAGCTCGCCGCCGCGGGAGGCCACCGGAGCAACTCCGGCGCCGGCCGCCGACGTGGCACACCTGGGGCCACCCCTGGGTCACTGCCAGCGGGCCCCGCGGGCCCCTGTTGACTAAGTTGACTCAGTCAACTTTGCTGACTGGGCATCCCTTGTCAATGACAGGCGGTCCCCACTCGCTAATTAACTTCAGCGTAATTTAAAATGGTTAATTAACCTAAGCAGCCACTAACACCCGGGGCCCACCCCCCTTAATTAGCTCTGTTTAATTAAAATGAACTCAATTAGCTCTCTGTCTATGACATGTGGGTCCCACTGGACCCACAGGTCAGTTTGACCTGGTCAGCGAGTCTGTTGACTGCTGACGTCATTAGCACGTCATGCTGACGTCATATTTCTTTTTTTTTTGTTAATTTAGATAATTCCAGAATATTGTTTAAACTTTGAAAATTCATAGAAAATTAACCGTAGCTCGGATGAAAATGCTTTATATATGAAAGTTGCTCAGAAAAGCGAGACGAATCCAGATACGCCTTCCGTTCGTCTCTCACACATCCCTAACATAGCAAACTTGCAACCTTCCCCCTCCGGTTCGTCTGTCCGAAAATACCAAACGCCGGGAAAGCCTCTCCGGATGTTTCCCTCTCCGTCTGCAACGTCTAGCATTGCGTTAGTTCACACCCAACACATCATATTGCCTGTTGTCCTATTATGCCTTGTTTGCTCTATATTTATTGTTTCTTCCCCCTCTTCTCTCCGGTAGACCCCGAGACCGATGCTGCCCCTGTGATCGACTACGTCGACGACGACCCCTCCTTGCCAGAGCAACCAGGCAAGCCCCCCCTTTGATCATCCCGATATCGCCCATTCTATACTCTCATGCTTGCATTAGATTTTGCTACTGTTATTGTTTGCTCCTATTCTAATGCATAGCCTGCTTTTGTAACCTACTTATCCTAAACTGCTTAGTATAGGTTGGTTAGTGATCCATCAGTGACCCCCACCTTGTCCTTGTTGCCCCTGCCTCATCATTGAAGACCCGATCAACAGGATCGAAGACCAGGCCCCGGCACCGCACATCACTTTCCCCTTAGTTGCTCGACACTACTGGGTTCCTATCGAGTGCCGAGGGTGAGACCTCTACATCACTTCTGATGTTAACCCTGTAGTGTAGTTATTCGGTCGTGGTCATCGAGGGTGATTCCGCCTTAACTACTTCCGATACGACTCTGTCGTGCAACCCCTCAAGTGTGAACCTCGGGGGTGGTTCCTCTTACGTTCACCTTGATGATTACATCGAGTGGAATTCACCGGGGGTGATTCCTCGGGTTTTCCCCTTGATGTTTTGACACACGGATACTTGGACTTACAACTGTTGCTTAGCAAGGCGGGTCGACCCTGAGGGGTACCCGCGAGTGATGTGGAGACGGGTTGACCTGGAGGGTGCCCGCGAGATAATTACGAGGCATGGCCGGGCATTCCTAGCCCTTGCCACAACTCCTCGAGACGGGGCAACGGGGTCACATCTTTCGTGAGTCTCTGCTTGTTACCGCGTGCTCCTAATCCACTACGATTTGGATATTTGATCCGAGGGGCCTCTGGCCTAACCATCACGTGGGCATAGTATGGGCGTTCTGCGTCGTATGCATCAGCTGAAGCTTAATAGACGTCAGCGACTGAGCGGCGCGCGCCGGGTTGGACTGGTAAGCTCCTGCCTTTTTAAGGAGGTAGCTAGGTCTGCTCACCGGCCGCCCACGCAATGTGCAGGAGTTCCCGGGGCGATGGCCCATGACCCCTGGGGGCATAGGTTTAGTCCGGCGTGCTGGCCTCTCTATTAAGCCTAGGTTGGGTTGCGGCGTATTGTTTGGCCGAGGCCGGGCATGACCCAGGAAAGTGTGTCCGGCCGGAGTTAATCGAGCGTGGTGGGTAAGTTGGTGCACCCCTGCAGGGAAGAAAACATCTATCGATAGCCTGTCCTACGGTAACGGACACTTGGAGTTGTATCCCGATCGATACAACTAGAACTGGATACTTGTGATGAGAATTGGATTGTGATGAGACTGGATAGTATGGCTCTGGGATTGCTTTCTCGCAGGGAGTCGAGAAAGGATCTCTGGCCCAGGATGATAACACTTCTACTACTTTACGTTATGCTACTCTACTCCCTCCTGATGCTGCAAGATGGTGGTTTCCAGAAGATGCTAGTCTTCGGTAGGACTAGGCCTTCTCTCTATTCTGGCATTTCTGTAGCCCAGTCCACATATACAGCCTTCCTTTGATAATGTTGCATATGTAGTGTAGATCCTTGCTTGCGAGTACTTTGGATGAGTACTCACGGTTGCTTTGCTCCCCCTTTTCCCCCTTTTCTTCTTCTTTCCGGTTGATGCAACCAGATGTCGGAGCCCAGGAGCCAGATGCCACCGCCGATGCCTACTACTTCATGGAGACCGTCGACGACCAGGAGTAGTTAGGAGGCTCCCAGGTAGGAGGCCTTGCCTTTTCGATCGATGTTGCTTTTGTGCTAGCCTTCTTAAGGCAAACTTGTTTAAACACATGTCTGTACTCAGATATTGTTGCTTCCGCTGACTCTTGTGTATTCGAGCTTATGTATTCGAGCCCTCGAGGCCCCTGGCTTGTAATATAAAGCTTGTATTATTTTAATTTGTGTCTAGAGTTGTGTTGTGATATCTTCCCGTGAGTCCTTGATCTTGATCGTACACATTTGCGTGCATGATTAGTGTACGATTGAATCGAGGGCGTCACAACCCCCTAATCCAGGACTCCCTCAGTAGCCCCCGAACCAGGCTTCAATGACGATGAGTCCGGCGCGCAGATTGTCTTCGGCATTGCAAGGCGGGTTCTTCTCCAAATCCCAAAACCTGTTAAATAGTGTCCAGCTTCTCATAAATACTTGCGCTTCTTGGCTTCCACACCCAATAATGGCCATCTTCCACGTGTCGAACGAATGTGAGGAGCCAGGGCGTTTTTACATTTAATACCCTAGCTATGTGAACAAACTGCCTACTTAAAGAGACGAGGATTATCAGATCCAAATCACACCATTCTTCAGCGAGCATTCATCGGAGCGCGCCCGAGCGAAACCCATCCCAACATGGCCGGCCCGCGCAGCTCCTCCTCTCGCTCCCGTAGCCCTAAGCCCGGAGATTGGATGAAGTGTTCCGTCCCGCATAGCCAATTAGTGAAGCTACAGACCCAGGGATTCCTCCCCCCGGCGTACATGGTGCCTGTTCGAGCCGGGCTTGCCACCTATAATGGCGGAGAGCAAGTGGAGAGCTTTCTCGACCCCTCCAAGGGGGAGCGGGTATGCCTCGTTCCTTATTTATTAAGGGGACTTGGATTTCCAATCCATCCGTTCCTGCGAGGGCTCCTGGAGTTTTACGGCCTCCAATTGCATAATCTCACCCCTGCCTCCATATTGCACATCGCTGGTTATGTGGCCCTTTGCGAGCTGTTTCTAGGCTGCGAAGCTCATTTCGCTCTGTGGAAAAGGTTATTCTGCCTTGTGCCCCGTACACAGAGGGGCTCAATATTTCAAGTGGGCGGGGCCGAAATAAGGCGCATCGCCGGGACCGGATACCTATCCGGTACCCCGAAGAAGACGTCCAAAGACTGGCCTTCAGAGTGGTTCTATATAGAAGACGTCCCTCTTCCGGATCCTATTCGGATTGGCCTTCCTGAGTTTAAGAATGCTCCTCTGAAGAAGCGCCTAAGCTGGCGACCAAGGAGCCCTCAGGAGGAAGATGATAGAGACGTTTCTTACCTGATGAGCCGGATAAAGGTGCTGGCTCTATCAGGACTGACTACAAACGAGGTTATGTCAATATGCATTATGCGAGGAGTGCAGCCGCTTCAATATCGAGGCTGCCCTATGTGGGATTTTAACGGGGAAGATGATGCCACCCGCTGCCGCCGTAAGGGGCCGGACTCAGTTGCCACTCTGGCAAAAATTCTGTCCGGTCTGTACAAGGGAGAGGAAGAGGAGTTCCTCCGCATCAAGCCGCGGGACGGATTCTCCATGTACAATCCTCCGAGCTGGGTAAGCTGCCACTTTTCATGCCCTTCCCTTCCGCATTTCCGCAATAGATATCTTATTTTGCCCGTTCACCGCAGGAGCCGCGCAAGGCAGTAAGGGAGATCAACAGCCCACCTCCACAACCAGAGGAACCTGAACGGTCCCTCGACCCCGGCCTTCAAGAGGATCCGGACATATTCGTGGAGCTGATCGATAGGATATTTTATCAATTAAGCCATGATGAGGCCATGGTGGCTATTACAGCCGACTATCCGGGGCTACTCCCTGCCTCGCAGGTAAGTGAGACCAGGGGCCCAACCTTTGAAAAGTATCCCTTTCTACGCACCTCACCTACCGTATATGTACGGTGTCTTACAGGGAAGGTCCTCCGGACGCCATGCCGAGCCCGTGGCGAGTTGCCAACAAGGGGTACCGAGGTCAGGCAGGCTGAAAAGGAAAGCGGTTCAGACTGAGATGCCGGCGCGGAGGTAGGATATAAAACCTCGCTCCGTGGGCGTTGGCTTTGAAAACATAATAACACCCATGTTTCCTAGAAGGAAAAACACTCACCGGACTATATCCGGAGAAGTTGCCGATCACGCCTCCACTAGCCGGGCTCCAGGGCCGGACACGGAGGCGGGGCACGCGTCGGATGTTCCTCCTACAGAGGATGCGGATAAAATATCCGCTACAAATTCCGAAGTGGAGAGCGCCATGAATCACAGGCGTCGCCGGGCCGTACTCCGTGATGCTTGTTTCTCCCAAGAGGCGTTTGATGCCTTCAATTCGGGAGACGCGTACATCCGTGCTGCTCAAAATGGTCTTGCCAGAGCCACGGACCAGTATGTAAAGGATATACGGGTAAGAAAATTTTATGATTATATATATCAGTAGCCCCTGAGACTTGAAATAGTTGGCACAACTGATTTAAGGATCATTATCTGTGCAGGTTCTTACAGAGAAGAATACCCAATTGTCTCAAGAGCTGGAAGAGTGCAAGGCCTAGCTACGGGCCGCAGAGGCCGCATTGAAGGAGTCCGAAAAGGTCCCCTCCGGTAACACCTGCTTTAAAGAATGACATGTACCATACAGGATGCGGCATGCACGTAATTCTGACAAGAAATATTGCAGATGACGCTGGAGTGAATCCGGATGAGCGACATGTCATACGGCAGCTAAAGGCTGGCGAGCGCGTGCTCACAAAGGTTAGGCAGGAGAAAAACGATCTCCAAGATGCCAATACCCAGCTGAGCGTAGAACTAAAGGATGTTCGCGCCCAGCTATCGAACTCCATGAAGGAGACAAGCGGCTTCGACGCGACATTTTCAGTAAGTGCTTGAACGAACTTTAAAAAGAGTTCGGCGAAGAAGCCGGCTAATAGAGTTATGTCTGTAGGTATGCTGACAGGTCGTCCCGCGAATGAGATGCCCGGGTCTGCGGGTGATCTTCTACCAGAGCTCTCACAACTGCACGAACAAGTTCGGCAGGTGATGCAAGGTATTGCCTAGGCCTTGTGGCCATCCGTCTCCCTGCCCGAAGGCCTTGGAGAGCTTGCGGAGAATCTTAAGGGAGCGCGGCGGCGCTTCCGTTTATGGAAGATATCGGCCTGCCTTCAAGGTGCCAGGGAAGCCTGGGCCATGGTGAAGACGCGGTATACCAAGGCTGACCCAAACCACATGGCCGAGGTCGGACCTGTGGGGCCCGATGGGAAAGAAATCCCTGTCAGTTTGGTGTATGACCAAGTAGAATTAGCCGCCAAGTATTCCCAACAGGATTGTAGGCTAGACAGCCTGTTGGATGGCATAGAAGAAGAATTTAATCAGTCTAAGTGACTATGTAATTTAAATGACATGTAGAATGTCTCTAGCCGGATTGTAAATCATTTGTCATGGCGGACCTTTTCGCTTCAACCTCTGGACCCGATAGTCCGGAGTGTCTCCGAATACCCGCTCAGTTATGTAAAAACCAGGGTATGCGTGGAAACCAGGCGTAGGGGTCATAAGTGCTTGAACAGACAAGTACCCAACTAGTTATGTTATATTACATGGGTAGTAAGAAACATCTTCCAGGGAGAATAGTTCTGTTAAGGGTTCCTTTCCCCGGGTACGCATGCCCTAATGTGCATGTCCGAACTACGAGAAGAAACGCAGGAAAAAACATCTGGGGGCAAGTGGAAAAAAAATAAAAAGTCATCTTTTATTCACCGACCGAATATTCCCTTAAGAACGCTAGCTTTCGGCTTCACCCAGTCTGAGGTACACATCCGGCTGACCCGGCAGTAACAATCGCAGAGGTGCTCCCCTTATGCCCTAGCCGAATTAACCAGAACGCAGGGCATAAATACAAGAGCCAGGCAACCCAGCTTGGCCAAAACTTAAGTCATATCGATGCATATAGTGGCGAAAAAAGGTACACGCGGAAGCATAATACATGTGCGGGGCATGAAGCCCATAAAATAATTAAGCTTCTGTACAAGAAGCCCCCAGGTATAATGAGCGCGGCTAGCGCATCAAGGTTGTGTAATCAAAACACATCTTAGCCCTTCAGGGCCTCGAAAGAAAAGGGGAAGAAAGAAAGAAAGAAAAGACAGATAACGAATGTATAAAAATTTGACAGAGGTGAGGAGACGAACACGGAGTCCGGCACTAGGCATAGAATCTTCTGAGTCTGGCTGCGTTCCATGGATTTGGCTCGAGTCGATTGTCCGATGCATCCCGCAGACGGTACGCTCCACCGGTTAAAACCTGGTCAATAACGAAGGGACCTTCCCATTTGGGCTTGAGCTTGTCCTTTTTCTTCCCCGGTAGGCGTAGAACTAGCTCGCCAACATTATAAGTTTTGGCCCGTACTTCTCTGCTTTGGTATCTTCTTGCCTGTTGCTGATAAAATGCGGAACGAGCTTTTGCCACGTCACGCTCCTCCTCGAGGGCGTCCAAACTGTCCTACCGATCGAGCTCGGCCTCTCTTTCTTCATACATGCGCACTCGAGGTGAGTCATGAATTATGTCGCAGGGCAGAACCGCCTCTGCGCCGTACACCATAAAGAACGGTGTGTATCCAGTAGTGCGATTCGGCGTGGTCCACAGCCCCCAGAGTATGGAGTCGAGCTCCTCTACCCAGTGCGTGTTAGATTCCTTTAAGGACCGCACTAATCTGGGTTTGATGCTGCTCATGATAAGACCATTTGCTCATTCGACTTGACCGTTAGTTTGTGGATGATAGACAAAAGCATAATCGAGCTTGATGCCCATATTGCTGCACCATAGTTTCACCTCGTCGGCAGTGAAGTTCGTGCCGTTGTCAGTGATGATGCTGTGGGGGACACCATAACGGTGTACAACCCCGGATATGAAGTCTATCACTGGTCCGGATTCGGCCGTTTTAACAGGTTTGGCTACTATCCATTTGGTGAATTTATCCACCATTACCAGTAAGTATTTTTTCTTATGGGTTCCTCCTTTAAGGGGTCCAACCATGTCAAGCCCCCAGACCGCAAAAGGCCAGGTAATGGGGATTGTTTGTAGGGTGACGGGTGGCATATGGATTTGGTTTGCAAAAAGCTGGCAACCGACGCAGTGTTGGACCAAGTCCTGTGCATCTGCCCGGGCCATTGGCCAATAAAATCCTGTACGGAAGGCCTTACTTACGAGGGCCCGGGCTGCGGCGTGGTGGCCACCGAGTCCGGCATGGATTTCTGCCAGAAGCTTCCGCCCTTCCTCTTCGGAGATGCACCTTTGAAGGACTCCGGTGGTGCTTTTATTATAGAGCTCTTCCTCATGGACCTTGTAAGCTTTGGATCGCCGCACAATGCAGCGTGCCTCATTTTGGTCCTCGGGAAGTTCCTGCCTAGTTAGGTAGGACAGGAATGGTTCAGTCCATGGGGCGATGACGACCATTATTACGTGGGCTGAAGGTGTTATTTCGGTGGCGGAGCCACCGATTATGTCAGAGTGTTCGGTATCTGGCGTTGTAGCCGGGTCCGGGCTGTTGTTGCTTGTTTCCCCTTCCCATACCACGGATGGCTTAAACAACCTTTCCAAGAACGGATGGCTTAAACAGCCTTGGCGCCGATACGGGCGAGGATATCCGCCGCCTGATTGTTTTCCCGAGCCACATGGTGGAATTCGAGCCCCTCGAATCGAGCTGACATCTTGAGTACGACATTGCGATAAGCAGCCATTTTTGGATCTTTAGCGTCGAAGTCTCCATTTATTTGGGATATTGCGAGGTTCGAGTCCCCGCGCACCTCCAGGCGTTGAATGCCCATGGAAACTGCCATCCGGAGACCATGTAACAGGGACTCGTATTCGGCGGCATTGTTGGAGTCTGTGTACATTATTTGGAGTACATATTGGACTGTATCTCCGGTAGGGGACATCAGGACGACGCCAGCCCCCAGACCGGCCAACATTTTAGAGCCGTCGAAGTGCATAATCCAATTGGAGTATGAGCCATGCTCTTTAGGGAGTTCGGCTTCTGTCCATTCGGCAAAAAAATCGGCCAATACCTGCGACTTAATAGCTCGCCGTGGTTTATATGTTATGTCGAATGGGAGGAGCTCAATGGCCCATTTGGCAATCTGGCCTGTGGCGTCGCGGTTGTTTATTATGTCGTTCAGTGGCACTTCCGAGGCCACTGTAATTGAACACTCTTGAAAGTAGTGTCGTAGTTTTCGGGATGCCCTGAATACCGCATACGCTATCTTTTGATAATGCGGGTACCGTTATTTGCATGGGGTGAGGACAGTGGATACATAATATACCGGCTTTTGAAGGGGGAAATTTATGTCCGTCTGTTTCTCGTTCGACGACGAGCACTGCGCTTATGACTTGATGAGTCGCCGCTATGTATAGCAGCATTGGTTCACCGATCTTTGGCGCGGCAAGGATTGGGTTGGTGGCTAGTATGGCTTTTATTTCTTCCAATCCGGCCGTGGCAGCATCCGTCCACTCGAAGTATTCGGTGGGCCGAAGAAGGCGATAAAGGGGTAGTGCCTTTTCTCCTAATCGGGAGATAAAGCGGCTTAAGGCCGCAACGCATCCAGTTAATTTCTGGATTTGTTTGAGGTCTTTGAAATCGACACATAGGCGCCAGGATTTGTCCATCTTTGGCACCATCACCAGGTTTGCTAGCCAGTCCGGGTGTTTTATTTCTCTGATGAATCCGGCCTCCAATAACTTGGCTAGCTCCTCACCCATAGCTTGTCGCTTAGGTTCAGAAAAACGCCGAATAGTCTGCTTGACCGGCTTGAATCCTTTTAGAATGTTAAGGCTATGCTCGGCCAACCTGCGTGGGATTCCTGGCATATCTGATGGGTGCTAGGCAAATATATCCCAGTTCTCGCGCAGGAACTCCCGTAGTGCGGCGTCCACAGCGGGGTTTAACTGTGCCCCAATTGAGGCTGTTTTGGTAGGGTCCGTTGGGTGGACTTGGAGGTTTGAAAGAGGTGGACTTGGATCCCTTGTCGAGTATCATGTCGTCCCTGTCCACGGTCGAGCGTAGCACAGTTAACTCCTCTGCCGCTAGGGCTTCGGATAGTGCCTCGAGGGCTAGTGCGGCTGTCTTGTTTTCAGCGCGGAGCGCTATGTCCGGATCACTAGCTAGAGTGATAATTCCATTGAGCCCAGGCATTTTGATCTTCATGTACCCATAATGGGGTATAGCTTGGAAGATCGTGAATGCCTCCCGCCCTAGAAGGGCGTGGTATCCGCTACTGAACGGGGCCACTTGGAATGTTATTTCTTCGGACCTGTAATTTTCCTGTGTGCCGAATACCACATCTAGTGTGATTTTCCCAGCGCAACGTGCCTCCCGACTGGGGATGATTCCTCTAAAGGTTGTGCTGCTTTGCTCAATGCAGTTCCATTCTATTTCCATTTTGTGAAGAGTTTCCTCGTAAATGAGGTTTAATCCGCTGCCGCCGTCCATGAGCACTTTAGTGAGCCCAAAGCCGTCCACAATTGGACTAAGGACTAATGCGGCTGGTACTCGGGCTGTTCGGCATTTAGGTTCGTCACTGGCATTGAAGGTGATAGCCGTGTCGCTCCATGGGTTTATTGCTGCCACCTGGCAGATCTCGGCAAGGCTGCGGAGTGCTCGCTTGCGCCTATTATTTGAGGCGAATTTGTCGAAGACTATTAAGACCGTATTGTGATTCATGGGATGTTGCTCTGTGGTGTTTTGAATGAGGAGATCCTCGCCGCTTTTAGCAACCTGCCGGAGTACCCAACATGCTCTAAGGTTGTGTGTTGGTGTGGTATCCACCGTACTATGAATTTTGCAGGGTCCGTTAAGCCATCCCTCCAATACGTCTCCATGCCCTGTAGTGGGCTTTTGCTTTTTGCCATTGAATCGGGTGACTTACGATGCTGCACCCTTTTAATTCGGACTGGGTGTTTAGCCAAAGCCGGGTTATCCCAAAATTTTGTTTCGGTTTTCCAGGCGCTCTCCATCGCACAGTACTTCCGTACTATGGCCGCCAAGTCCGTGAAGTGTGCTATGTTGTGGCGGCTTATGGCGTTGAGGATTCCCTTGTCCGTGCAATTATTGCAGAAGAATGAAATTGCGTCTTCCTCACGACAGTCCTTGACCTTGTTCATTACAAGGAGGAATCTGGCCCAATAGTGATGTACTGTTTCCTGGGGCTCTTGTCTAATGTGGGAGAGATCGCTTGTATCTGAGTGGGTGGGCGGAATTGAGTCCGGACCCTGACCCAATCTGAGACCCAGGGGCATGGGAGTTTCCGATCTTGGAAGTTCGGGCTCCGGGATATCGCCCGATAGGTCTGGCCCACTGCCTGATTCTAGGTTCAAGGCTTGGGAGATGTCCTTCCGTATACGGGTATCCGGCTCGGAGAGCTCTGGAATCCAGACATAGTTTTTCCTCAAGATTGATGAAGAATTACCGCATTGTTCCTCCACTACCGCTATCTGATGGGTGACCGGCGGAGAGTTAATCTCCCTTTGGTCGGGTTTAAGCCCGATCCGATCATAGTCCGTAGCGACTCCCAAAGTGGCGATGCGATCCAAGAGCTCGTTTAGGGAAGAGAGCTCCATCGGATCCATCTGCTCGACAAGTTCCGAGCCGACGTGGAGGCTGTTTTCGATGACCCGAGAAGTCATCGTCGGCGCAGCAGCCGAACGGGCGGCATGACGAACTCGCCTAGCCAGAGAGTCTAGCCGACAGCCAGGGCTCCCCCAGAGGTGACGCTGTCCTTGACAACGAGACGGGACATCCTTCCTTACGGTGACGACACAGTGGAACTCTCAATGAAAACACCAATGCCGGTGTCAAAACCGGCGGATCTCGGGTAGGGTGTCCCGAACTGTGCGTCTAAGGTGGATGGTAACAGGAGGCAAGAGACACAATGTTTACCCAGGTTCGGGCCCTCACGATGGAGGTAATACCCTACTTCCTGCTTGATTGATCTTGATGATATGAGTAGTACAAGAGTTGATCTACCACGAGATCGTAGAGGCTAAACCCTAGAAGCTAGCCTATAGTATGATTGTTGTTGTCCTACGGACTAAACCCTCCGGTTTATATAGACACCGGAGGGGGCTAGGGTTACACATAGTTGGTTACAACAGGAGGAGATCTACATATCCATATCGCCAAGCTTGCCTTCCACGCCAAGAGAGTCCCATCCGGACACGAGACGAAGTCTTCAATCTTGTATCTTCATAGTCCAACAGTCCAACCAAAGGATATAGTCCGGCTGTCCGGATACCCCCTAATCCAGGACTCCCTCACACACCGAAAGATCTACTAATAAAAAAGTGCATGCGATAGAAGAAATTAATGTTTTGAGTGGAAAGATGGATGAACTTATGAAATTATTTGCTACTAAGAGTGTTTCTTCTGATCCTAATGATATGCCTTTATCTACTTTGATTGAGAATAATAATGAATCTATGGATGTGAATTTTGTTGGTAGGAATAATTTTGGTAACAACGCGTATAGAGGGAATTTTAATCCTAGGCCCTATCCTAGTAATTCCTCTAATAATTATGGAAATTCCTACAACAATTCTTATGGAAATTTTAATAAGATGCCCTCTGAATTAGAGACTAGTGTTAAAGAATTTATGAATTCGCAAAAGAATTTCAATACTTTGCTTGAAGAGAAATTGCTTAAAGTTGATGAATTGGCTAGGAACGTTGATAGAATTTCTCTTGATGTTGATTCTTTAAAGCTTAGGTCTATTCCTCCTAAGCATGATATCAATGAGTCTCTCAAAGCCATGAGAATTTCCATTGATGAGTGCAAGGAAAGAACTGCTAGGATGCGTGCTATGAATGATGCCTTTATTAAAGCGTGTTCTTCCAATTCCTATGAAAATCAAGATGAAGATCTAAAAGTTATTGATGTGTACCCTATCAAATCTTTGTTTTGTAATATGAATCTTGATGAAACTGAATATGATCTACCTTTACCTAGAAGGCGTTCTAAGAATTCGGAGTTTTTAGGTCTTGATGATGAAATTGATAAAAGTGGGATTGAAAAGAATGAAACCCCAGATGTTGATAAACCCACTATTTTGGATCTCAAGGAATTTAAGTATGAAAGTTGTTCTTTAATTGATTGTATTTCCTTGTTGCAATCCGTGCTAAATTCTCCTCATGCTTATAGTCAAATAAAGCGTTTACTAAACATATCGTTGATGCCTTGATGCAATCTTATGAAGAAAAACTTGAGTTGGAAGTTTCTATCCCTAGAAAACTTTATGATGAGTGGGAACCAACTATTAAAATAAAGATTAAGGATCATGAATTTTATGCTTTATGTGATTTGGGTGCTAGTGTTTCCACTATTCCCAAAATTTTGTGTGATTTGCTAGGTTTCCGCGACTTCGATGATTGCTCTCTAAACTTGCACCTTGTGGATTACACTATTAAGAAACCTATGGGAAGAATTAATGATGTTCTTATTGTTGCAAATAGGAATTATGTGCCCGTAGATTTTATCGTTCTTGATATAGATTGCAATCCTTCATGTCCTATTATTCTTGGTAGACCTTTCCTTAGAACGATTGGTGCAATTATTGATATGAAGGAAGGGAATATTAGATTCCAATTTCCATTAAAGAAGGGGATGGAACACTTCCCTAGGAACAAAATAAGATTACCATATGAATCTATCATGAGAGCCACTTATGGATTGCCTACCAAAGATGCCAATACCTAGATCTATCCTTGCCTTTATGCCTAGCTAGGGGCGTTAAACGATAGCGCTTGTTGGGAGGCAACCCAATTTTATTTTTATTTTTAGTTTTTGTTTCTGTTTAGGAATAAATAATCCATCTACTTTCTGTTTAGATGTGGTTTTATGTTTTAATTAGTGTTTGTGCCAAGTTAAACCTATAGGATCTTCTTGGATGATAGTTATTTGATCTTGCTGTAATTTCCAGAAACTTTCTGTTCACGAAAACAATTGTTAAAAATCATCAGAACGTGATAAAATACTGATTCCAATTGCTTATGATCTATAAACAAATTTCCTAGGTCGTCCTATTTTGGCTGAATTTTTGGAGTTCCAGAAGTTTGCGTTAGTTACAGATTGCTACAGACTGTTCTGTTTTTGACAGATTCTGTTTATCGTGTGTTGTTTGCTTATTTTGATGAATCTATGGCTAGTAAAATAGTTTATAAACCATAGAGAAGTTGGAATACAGTAGGTTAAACACCAATATAATTAAAGAATGAGTTCATTACAGTACCTTAAAGTGGTCTTTTGTTTTCTTTCGCTAACAGAGCTCACGAGATTTCTGTTGAGTTTTGTGTTGTGAAGTTTTCAAGTTTTGGGTGAATTTTTTTGATGGATTATGGAACAAGGAGTGGAAAGATACTAAGCTTGGGGATGCCCATGGCACCCCCAAGAGAATCCAAGGACACCAAAAAGTCAAATCTTGGGGATGCCCCGGAAGGCATCCCCTCTTTCTTCTACTTCCATTGGTAACTTTACTTGGAGCTATATTTTTATTCACCACATGATATGTGTTTTGCTTGGAGCATCTTGTATGATTTGAGTCTTTGCTTTTTAGTTTACCGCAATCATCCTTTCTGTACACACCTTTTGAGAGAGCCATACATGAATTGGAATTTGATAGAATACTCATTGTGCTTCACTTATATCTTTTGAGATTTATAGTTTTGCTCATAGTGCTTCACTTATATCTTTTGAGCTTTATAGTTTTTCTCTAGTACTTCACTTATATCTTTTAGAGCATGGTGGTGGATTTGTTTTATAGAAACTATTGATCTCTCATGCTTCACTTAGATTATTTTGAGAGTCTTAAATAGCATGGTAATTTCCTTAATAATAATATGCTTGGTATTCAAGATTTGTAAAACTGTCTTTTGAGTGCGTTGGATACTAAGAAAAGTTTGATGCTTGATAATTGTTTTGAGATATGAAGATGGTGATATTAGAGTTATGCTAGTTGAGTAGTTGTGAATATGAGAAATACTTGTGTTAAAGTTTGTGATTCCCGTAGCATGCACGTATGGTGAACCGTTATGTGATGAAGTCGGAGCATGATTTATTTATTGATTGTCTTCCTTATGAGTGGCGGTCGGGGATGAGCGATGGTCTTTTCCTACCAATCTATCCCCCTAGGAGCATGCGCGTAATACTTTGCTTTGATAACTTCTAGATTTTTGCAATAAGTATATGAGTTCTTTATGACTAATGTTGAGTCCATGGATTATACGCACTTTTCCCATCCTTCCACCATAGGTAGCCTCTCTAATACCGCACACTTTTCGCCGGTATCATACACCCACCATATACCTTCCTCAAAACAGCCACCATACCTACCTATCATGGCATTTCCATAGCCATTCCGAGATATATTGCCATGCAACTTTCCACCGTTCCGTTTATTATGACACCCTCCATCATTGTCATATTGCTTAGCATGATCATGTAGTTGACATAGTATTTGTGGCAAAGCCACCGTTCATAATTCTTTCATACATGTCACTCTTGATTCATTGCATATCCTGGTACACCGCCGGAGGCATTCATATAGAGTCATACTATGTTCTAAGTATCGAGTTGTAATTGTTGAGTTGTAAGTAAATAGAAGTGTGATGATCATCATTTTTAGAGCATTGTCCCAAGTGAGGGAAGGATGATGGAGACTATGATTCCCCCACAAGTCGGGATGAGACTCTGGACGAAAAATAATAATAAAAAAAGAGGCCAAAAAAAGAAGAGAAAAGGCCCAAATAAAAAAAAATGAGAGAAAAAGAGAGAAGGGACAATGTTACTATCCTTTTACCACACTTGTGCTTCAAAGTAGCACCAAGATCTTCAGGATAGAGAGTCTCTCATTTTGTCACTTTCATATACTACTGGGAATTTTTCATTATAGAACTTGGCTTGTATATTCCAATCATGGGCTTCCTCAAAATGCCCTAGGTCTTCGTGAGCAAGCGAGTTGGATGCACACCCACTTAGTTTCTTTTGTTGAGCTTTCATATATTTATAGCTCTAGTGCATCCGTTGCATGGCAATCCCTTCTCACTCACATTGATATCTATTGATGGGCATCTCCATAGCCCGTTGATACACCTAGTTGACGTGAGACTATCTTCCCTCTTTTTGTCTTCTCCACAACCACCATTCTATTCCACATATAGTGCTATATCCATGGCTCACGCTCATGTATTGCGTGAAGATTGAAAAAGTTTTGAGAATGTCAAAAGTGTGAAACAATTGCTTGGATTGTCATCGGGGTTGTGCATGATTTAAATATTTTGTGTGGGGAAGATGGAGCATAGCCAGACTATATGATTTTGTAGGGATAACTTTCTTTGGCCATGTTATTTTGAGAAGACATGATTGCTTTGTTAGTATGCTTGAAGTATTATCATTTTTTGTGTCAATATGAACTTTTGTCTTGAATCTTTTGGATCTGAATATTCATACCACAATTAAGAAGAATTACATTGAAATTATGCCAAGTAGCACTCCGCATCAAAAATTCTCTTTTTATCATTTACCTACTCGAGGACGAGCAGGAATTAAGCTTGGGGATGCCTGATACGTCTCCAACGTATCTATAATTTTTGTTTGCTCCATGCTATATTATCTACTGTTTTGGACCATATTGGGCTTTATTTTCCACTTTTATATTATTTTTGGGACTAACCTATTAACCGGAGGCCCAGCCCAGAATTGCTGTTTTTTTGCCTATTTCAGTGTTTCGAAGAAACGGAATATCAAACGGTGTCCAAACGGAATGAAACCTTCGGGAACGTGATTTTCTCAACAGATATGATCCAGGAGACTTGGACCCTCCGTCAAGAAAGGAGGGAGGTGGCCACGAGGGTGGAGGGCGCGCCCCCCTGCCTCGTGGGCCCCCCTTTGCTCCACTGACGTACTCCTTCCTCCTATATATACCTACGTACCCCCAACGATCAGATACGGAGCCAAAAACCTAATTCCACCGCCGCAACTTTCTGTATCCACGAGATCCCATCTTGGGGCCTGTTCCGGAGCTCCGCCGGAAGGGGAATCCACCACGGAGGGCTTCTACATCAACATCATAGCCTCTCCGATGAAGTGTGAGTAGTTTACCTCAGACCTTCGGGTCCATAGTTAGTAGCTAGATGGCTTCTTCTCTCTTTTTGGATCTCAATACAATGTTCTCCCCCTCATGGAGATCTATTCGATGTAATCTTCTTTTTGCGGTGTGTTTGTTGAGAACGATGAATTGTGGGTTTATGATCAAGATTATCTATGAACAATATTTGAATCTTCTCTGAATTCTTTTATGTATGATTGGTTATCTTTGCAAGTCTCTTCGAATTGTTAGTTTAGTTTGCCAGCTAGATTGGTTTTTTTTGCAATGGGAGAAGTGCTTAGCTTTGGGTTCAATCTTGCGGTGTCCTTTCCCAGTGAGAGAAGGGGCAGCAAGGCACGTATTGTATTGTTGCCATCGAGGATAACAAGATGGGTTTTTTTTATCATATTGCATGAATCTATCCCTCTACATCATGTCATCTTGCTTAAGGCGTTACTCTGTTTTCTTGAACTTAATACTCTAGATGCATGCTGGATAGCGGTCGATGAGTGGAGTAATAGTAGTAGATGCAGGCAGGAGTCGGTCTACTTGTCTCGGACGTGATGCCTATATACATGATCATACCTAGATATTCTCATAACTATGCTCAATTCTGTCAATTTCTCAACAGTAATTTGTTCACCCACCGTAGAATACTTATGCTATTGAGAGAAGCCACTAGTGAAATCTATGGTCCCCGGGTCTATTCTCATCATATCAATCTTCCATCACTTTATTATTGCTTTGCTTTTTTACTTTACTTTTTATTTTTACTTTGCATCTTTATATCAAAAATACCAAAAATATTATCTATCAGATCTCACTCCCGTAAGTGACCGTGAAGGGATTGACAACCCCTAATCGCGTTGGTTGCATTGAGCTATTGTTTTTGTGTAGGTGTGAGGGACTTGCGCGTGGCCTCCTACTGGATTGATACCTTGGTTCTCAAAAACTGAGGGAAATACTTACGCTACTCTGCTGCATTATCCTCTCCTCTTCGGGGAAATCCAACGCAAGCTCAAGAGGTAGTGATACGTCTCCGTCGTATCTACTTTTCCAAACGCTTTTGCCCTTGTTTTGGACTCTAACTTGTATGATTTGAATGGAACTAACCCGGACTGACGCTGTTTTCAGCAGAATTGCCATGGTGTTGTTTTATGTGCAGAAAACAAAAGTTCTCGGAAAGTCCTGAAACTCCACGGAACATCTTAGAAAAAATAATAAAAAATCGTCGCCGAAGATGAAGACCAGGGGGCCCACACCCTGTCCACGAGGGTGGGGGGCGCGCCCCCTCCCCCTGGGCGTGCCCCCTCCCCCTGGGCGTGCCCCCCTACCTCGTGGGCCCCCTGGTGGCCCTCCGACGCCAACTCCAACTCTATATATTGGCTTTCGGGGAGAAAAAATAAGATAGAAGAAATCATCGCGTTTTACGATACGGAGCCGCCGCCAAGCCCTAAAACCTCTCGGGAGGGCTGATCTGGAGTCCGTTCGGGGCTCCGGAGAGGGGGATTCATCGCCGTCGTCATCATCAACCATCCTTCATCACCAATTTCATGATGCTCACCGCCGTGCGTGAGTAATTCCATCGTAGGCTTGCTGGACGGTGATGGGTTGGATGAGATTTATCATGTAATCGAGTTAGTTTTGTTAGGGTTTGATCCCTAGTATCCATTATGTTCTGAGATTGATGTTGCTATGACTTTGCTATGCTTAATGCTTGTCACTAGGGCCCGAGTGCCATGATTTCAGATCTGAACCTATTATGTTTTCATGAATATATGTGTGTTCTTGATTCTATCTTGCAAGTCTATAGTCACCTACTATGTGTTATGATCCGGCAACCCCGAAGTGACAATAATCGGGACCACTCCCGGCGATGACCATAGTTTGAGGAGTTCATGTATTCACTATGTTCTAATGCTTTGTTCTGGTTCTCTATTAAAAGGAGGCCTTAATATCCTTTAGTTTCCAATAGGACCCCGCTGCCACGGGAGGGTAGGACAAAAGATGTCATGCAAGTTCTTTTCCATAAGCACGTATGACTATATACGGAATACATGCCTACATTACATTGATGAATTGGAGCTAGTTCTGTGTCTCCCTATGTTATAACTGTTACATGATGAACCGCATCCGGCATAATTATCCAGCACTAATCCGGTGCCTACGAGTTTTCCATATACTGGTTCTCGCTTATTTACTTTTCTATTCCTACTGTTACAATCACTACAAAATACCAAAAACATTACTTTTGCTGTCTTTACTTTTGTTATCGTTACCACCACTATCATATTACTTTGCTACTAAACACCTTGCTGCAGATACTAAGTTTCCAGGTGTGGTTGAATTGACAACTCAGCTGCTAATACTTGAGAATATTCTTTGGCTCCCCTTGTGTCGAATCAATAAATTTGGGTTGAATACTCTACCCTCGAAAACTGTTGCGATCCCCTATACTTGTGGGTTATCAGGTAGCACACGTACGCGCGTGTGTGCAAGGCATTGGCTCTAACTGAACCCGAGCGAGGCGTTGGGCTCTAACTAAACCCGAGCGATTGCACTGCAGGCTACGCGTTACTGAACCCGAGTGATCGATCGATGGCTGTTAACTGAACCCGATCGAGCGATTCCTTCGCTACTGCTGCTAACTGAAGCCGATCGATGCTGCCTCTGGGATGAACAGTGAGCGTTGCGGGGGGGGGGGGTTGGATGAACAGTGAGCGGTGGTGTTGCCTCTGGATGAACAGGACCCCGTGGTGTGGTGGAGGGCTGGATGAACAGTAGACGGTGGAGGGGTGCCCGTGGAGGGGTGGTTGAACAGGACCCCGTGGTGTGGAGGGCTGGATGAACAGTAGACGGTGGAGGGGTGGTTGAATAGTAGCCGGTGGAGTAGCGCGCGGTGGAGGCTGGATGAACAGGAGCCCGTGGAGGCTGGAGGAGGTCGACGGTGGAGATGAACAATATCCCGTGGAGTCCCGTTTTGCGGTACGCCACACCCCTCCCGATGAACAGGACCCCCGTTTCGACCGTAGCGCTCCAACACAATTCTGTTTCGTCCGTTTTGCGGTATGCCACACCCCTCCCGATCAACAGGACCCCCGTTTCGACCGTAGGAGGTCGTTTCGTCCGTTTTGCGGTACGCCACACCCCTCCCGATCAACAGGACCCCGTTCCGAACATAGGAGGTCCGTTTCCTCCGTTGTGCGGTACGCCAGGCCTCGTTTCCATCGCCTGTTCCATCCAAGCCCTCCCGATGAACACGACCACGCATTCCGTTCGGACCCAGCCGGTTGGCTCCCATGCGTTCCGTTGCCTCCCGATGAGCACGACGCATTCCGTTGCCTCCCCATGAACACGACGACGACGCTGTTTCTCCGTTCCGACCCAGCCATGTCAACGAGCCCTCGCCGTACGTATGCGCGAGTAGGCGTTCGAGACCCCGCCCGTATGCACACATACGTGGCCGTATTTTCTTTCTTGCACCCTGGCCGCTGTACGTATGTGTACATGCTACCTGCGCGCCTCTACTACGACACGTGCGCACCTCTACTACGACACGTGCGCGCCTCTACATTGACCAGTATGTACGTACACGTTCGTGACCAGAATGACAATGCTATGTACGCTTCGACCAAGTGGTCCCGACTGTCAGGCACTTCCTTGCGTGCGAAGATGTAGCTGGTGGGTCCCAGCAGTCAAGGGGGTGAATCGTTTTTTTGCCCGGACGCACTTCCTTGCGTGCGAAGATGTAGCTGGTGGGTCCCAGCAGTCAGGGGGGCGAATCATTTTTTTCCCGGACGCACTTCCTTGCTTGCGAAGATGTAGCTGGTGGGTCCCAGCAGTCAGGGGGAAACGTTTTTTTTCGCGAAATACAGTGGCCCGTCCGGTGGGTCCCAGCTGTCAGGTGGAGGAATCATTATTTTCCGCGTAATAAGGAGGCACTTCCTTGCTGCGGCCGTGGACCCAGCTGTCAGCCTCTCCACGTACAGTCCACGTCCGATGGAAGTCGTTCCTGGACCACGTTGACCACGCCGCGCTGAGAGCACCAGGGCAGTGGACGACGGCGAGGCCTAGGAAGGGGACGACGCGGAGCCGGGGAAGACGCGACAGTGGAAGCCCGCGCGGAGAGGAGTACGAGGGTTCACTGATTCGGCTGCGGTGTGAGGCTGCCGTCGCCGCAGGGCCTGGCCAGTGGTGGGAATAGTAGGGGGCGGTGAGGCCTCCGCGGCAGCACATCCGGCCACGGGAGGCAGGAGCATGCGGCACGACCGGCGCTGCTTTGGGCGGCTGGAGCAAGAAGACCAGAGGTTGAAGAAGCACTACGGCCGTTGGATGGACATCGTACGGTCACTGGAGCTAGAATCGTTTATATTGACTAAGTTGACAAAGCCCTCCGTCCCCATCAACTTAGTAGGCCCACAAGTCAGCCTCCCACCAAGGTGGGTCCCAGCTAGCAGGGGGTATTAATTTTTTTTGTGCGTAATAAGGAGGCACTTCTGGTGGGTCTGAGCTGACAGGAGGGGGAACTTTTTTTCGCGAAATACGGTGGCCCATCGGGTGGGTCCCAGCAGTCAGGGGCAAACGTTTTTTCGTGAAATACTGGTGGGCATCCGGTGGGTCCCTGCTGTCAGGTGGAGGAATAATTATTTTCCGCGTAATAAGGAGGCACTTCCTTGCGGTTGCCATGGACCCAGCTGTCAGCCTCTCCACGTACAGTATTCTTCTGATGGAATTCGGTCGTTGACCACATTGACCACGCTGCGCCGAGAGCACCACGGCGGTGGACGACGGCGAGGCCTAGGAAGGGGACGACGCGGAGCCGGGGAAGACGCGACAGTGGATGCCCACGCAGAGAGGAGTACGAGGGTTCACTGGTTCGGCTGCGCTGCCGTCGCCGCAGAATAATAGGGGGTGTGGGTGAGTGGAGTGGAGGGATGGCCTGGCCAGCGGTGGGAGTTGTATGGGGGCGGTGAGGCCTCCGCGGCAGCACAGCTGGCCACGAGAGGCAGGAGCAGGCGACACGACCGGCGCTGCTTTGGGCGGCTGGAGCAAGAAGACCAGAGGTTGAAGAAGCACTACGGCCGTTGGACGGACATCGTACGATCAGTCGAGCTAGAATCGTGCATATTGACTAAGTTGACAAAGCCCTTCGTCCCCGTCAACTTAGTAGGCCCACTATACTGGGTCCCAGCTCGTAGGGGAGTATTCATTTTTTTGTGCGTAATAAGGAGGCACTTCCTTGCGTGCGAAGATATAGCTGGTGGGCCGAGCTGTCAGCGGCGGTAACGTTTTTTTCGCGAAATACAGAGGCCCTTTCGGTGGGTCCCAGATGTCAGGTGGAGGAATCATTATTTTGCACGTAATAAGGAGGCATTTCCTTGCGTGCGGCCGTGGACCCAGCTGTCAGCCTCTCCATGTACAGTCCACTTCAGATGCATGTCGGTCATTGACCATGTTGACCACGCCACGCCGAGAGCACCAGGGCGGTGAACGACGGCGAGGCCTAGGAAGGGAACGACACGGAGGCAGGGAAGACTCGGCAGTTGTTTTTGTTTCCCACGCGGAGGGGAGTACGACTGTACGAAGGTTTACTGGTTCGTCTGCCGTCGCCGGAGAATAACAGCAGGTGTGGGTGAGTAGAGGGATGGCTAGGCCAGCGATGGGAGTACGGTGGGGCGGTGAGGCCTGCACGGCAGCACAGCCGGCCGCGGGGAGGAGGGAGCAGGCAGTCCCGCTGGCGCTTGTTTGAGCGGCTGAAGCAGGAAGAGCAGAGATTGAAGAAGCACGACGGCCGTTGGATGGACATCCAACAGTATACATGCCATCTGTGGAAAGCCTCAAATCTGTGGAAAACAGAATACAGCCCATCTGCCATTATTTCAAATAATTTACAACCCATTTGCTAATTCTTACGGGTTTTTTTGGAGCCCATATTCTTTTTGTTAGCATTACAGCCCATATTGTGGCCACGGTTAAAAAATTATACGAAATTTGCATATGTCAGTGCGGTCTGAACTGTTTTAAATTCCAAAATTTCGAGTCACATTCAGACTGATTTTAAAAATAAATGTATATCAATATAAAATCCAATAAATTGTCCAGGCATAAAAATCAATGCAATTTAAAATCTCAAAATGAAAAAAAGATATTTGAAACTAATTGCCGGTTTGATGTGTTTTAAAAATGTACAGCCCATTTCTCATTACTGATAGGCCATTTTCTCGGCCAGCCGAATGAAGCTCTCCTCATCTTGAAAGATTTGCAGCCCAATAGGCCTAATAAAGCGACTTACTTGACAAATCACAAAAAAACTGGGCTAGCCATTTTCAGAAAGAAAAAAAACTACTGGGCTGGTCTGTGGTAAACATAAAAGAAAAGGCTGTCTAGACAGGCCAGAGTGTCCCGCACAGCCCAGTTGACACCCTGCTTCCATCTCAAAAACAAATTAGATAAATGCCACTCCAATTATGGCGATTCATAAAAATGCCACGACAATTTTTGCAAACTTTGAAAAACGCCACTGCAGTTTGCAAACTTTGAGAAACGCCACTCCAAACTTCGAAAAATGCCACTAGAAATGGCATGAAATGGCATTTTTCAAACTTCGGAAATTGCAGTGGCATTTCTCGGATACACCAGATTTGGAGTGGCATTTATCAAATTAACCCAAAACAAAAATAACTGGGCGAGCTGCTGGGTCCCTGGTGTCAGCCGCTCGTTGTGCAATTCTCTCGTTTATTGACTACGTTGACAATGGCATGGGACCCAGATGTCAGAAATCCACTAGGAGGAGCCATTTTTTTATTGGCTTGAAATAAGGAGGCACTTGCTTACGTACTGCCATGACCTTGGCGGGTCCCTGCTATCATCCTCTCCACGTACAATCATCTCGTGATTGTGTACGCGTCAACTTGCTAGGCCCACAAGTTAGCCTCTAAACCCGTGGAGGACAAATACAACCCATTTAAAAAAATAACAGCCCATTCCATACGTTCAAATGGAAAGTTCAACATTCAGAGCAAAGTAACAGGTCCGATCCACATATAGAGTACTGAACTTCCATGTTGACAACCATCATAGCCAAGTTAACTATCTACTCCCACTAATACTCTAGTAGCGTACAAGTACTAACTTACTCTTAGCTAACTAGACGATGCCGGCCGCCATCTGTGGTACACGGTAAACGCCGGCACCGGCGTCGTGCGCCTCGCCTCGGACTTGCAAGAGGTGCGATAGGGCGCGTTGCTCGTGCGCATTGGCCCTTTCCATGCCGGCGTGGTCCACCGAAGCTTCGGCTTCCAAGCGGGAAACCCACTTGACGAGCTGGTAGTAAAAATCGGCGTCACGAACGCGTGCGTGCCCGATAGCCTCCAGGGCTATTTGCCAGGCGCCGGCCTCCATGTAGTCGGCCTAGTTGCGGGCGCTCTGCTCACGACTCAGAGCGTCGGTGCGCTGCTGCTCCATGTCCCGCTGGCGGCACAAATCGGTGATACGCTGCTCCTTCGCCAGGCGGTCGTGCTCCAACAACTGCTGCTCCTCCGCCATGCGGTTGCGCTCCAACAACTCCTCGATCTCTGCATTGCCATCTAAAGACAGATAGAATGCCTCCTCCCTTTGTCTGCCTTCCGGTGAAAACCCAAACACTAGTTCCGGCGGTGACCGCCTCCGGCGTCGCCTACCGCGGACGGGCGGGGGCATGGCGGACGTGGCGAGCGACGTCGGGCCGGTGGGGGCTTATGAGGATATGGCGAGTTGGGTCACAGTGGCACCGGAGATGGCCGGGAAACAGTACTTATAGGCGGAAGGTAGCGCGACGGTCATCGGAATTCAATGCATAATGGCTTAGCGCACCAGCTTGCCGTGGAAAACTAGAGAAACTGAAACTATGACTGTGCCGTCCCGTCCCGTCTTGGTCGCACGCCGGCATGGCGGTCAAACGAGTGCACTCGAATCATCTCTCTCCTTGTCAATAATGATTCCACGAATTTAAAAAGCTCGCAACAATTAAAGCGTATCTTTTTTCGCATCAGTTAGCTGCCTTAATTATGGCCGGCTGCATGCAAGCACTCAGAATCGCTCGCAGGCAGTACACGAAGCAGCATGTAACGAGTCGCAGCCGAGGGCACGGATGCAGCCACTTAAATCACGAGTTTGCAAAATCACCCAATTAATGCTCTTGTTTTCCTCAAAAAAGTATGTTTACCAATGCATTAATTGCAATGCATGCATGCATAAATTACATGCATTGGTTAATTTTCTCTTAATACTTGCATGCAATGATTTAATGCACCTTGGAATCTGAACATGTGATGGGAAACAACCAAATTGAGCCTTATAAAATGGAAAAACAATAATTTTGAGATTAGCCCTATAAACCGGAAAGGAGGGAGTAGTACGTGCATGATCCGCTATTTATCCGTGTAGGATCGAGTAGGTCGTTTCTTGAATTGAGCCCTGCAAACCGGAAAGGAGGTAGTACGTGCGTGATCCGCTATTTATCCATGTAGGATCGATAGTGTAGCTTGTCAGTTTCTTCAGAGGTAGGCATTTTTATCCGTGTAGGATCGATAGTGTAGCTTGTCAGTTTCTTCAGAGGTAGGCATTTTTATTCAAAAAACTGCCACTTCGCATCTTGCGTCGCAAATAAAACTGCCAGGAGCGCATTTGTAGGCTAGCTAGTGATCGATCAGTAACTTGTAAACACTGAGCGAACAGAAATAAGTAACTGTTAATGCATCTCAATGATTCACAGATCATATACAAATATGTAGCTCCAAAAGCAAAGATCAGCCACTTCGGATCTTGCGTCGCAACTAAAACTAACTAGTACGATTCCCATACATAAGATCAACATGTTAATGCATCTCAATGATTCACAAATCATATACAAATATGTAGCTCCAAAAGCAAAGATCTAGAAAAAACATTTGTTCTTCCTACTAACATGGATGCTTCTCTTGGCCAACATTCAGTACAGACTGAAAGACAAATTTGTTTGTGAAGTCTACAATTCCTCTTGCAAACGTAATTGGTTTCACCAACAGCTGGAACCATGAGAATGAACCACACATGATGGAGGAACATCCACTGCAATATGATTTGGTCTTCTCTCGATCACACCGCGAGACTATTTTCAGAATACAAACTTTAACTTAGGCAAAATGATGCCCATTGTATAATCAGAACAAAGCAATGAAGCACCTAGTGTTGGCCAATAAATAGTACAGTACTACTTTTCTGCAGTCCATGAAGTGACTATCCAATCTTTCTGTGTCTATTTTCAAATGGCACTGCATGCAGTGACTATACTATTCTCTTGTGCAGTTCAACCCAAATTGCGGACACTTTGTTTGTTTGCCAAATAGCAAACAAATATCAAGCAGCTAGTAAACATATACCACACCTTGTATTTTCTATTTAAACATGTCTCTTCCGCTTAGCATCTGTCATGTTCTGCTCTGGACAATCTGATACAGTTATGTTTTGCCCTGGACAATTTCATACTGAATTGATTTGCTGGTTCAGAGCAGAAATATAGCGCCTATTCTTCATCAGACCAAGGATATCCATGTTCGCAGTGATGGAAGAGGTGAAATCGATACAACCGAAATTGAGCATCCAATCATTGAATCTTGTCCTGCACCTCCAATGTAGGTCCACCCTGCCAATAAATTCACATGCAAACCACTAGTATTACTATCTAATGACAGTACAAAAAGAGTAGCAAGATAGTAGCAAACCATGTACCTTCATAATGAACAGCCCATAGTGCCACCAATTGGATATAAAGGTTTGGAAAAAACATGCTCCTAATGTTGAACCAGTTGGACTTTTTGTGTAGTTCCACTAAAATCGAGCATCCCTGTTTGCATAGATATTGAAAGTGTGATTACTCTAAAAGTGGCACTAGTTGAAGCATAGACTCAAAAATATAAGCATTCCAATTTCTTAATGGGGAAAGATAGCAAGACTTTTTCTAACCACCTGTTTGAAGGAATAAATAAAGCAACAATGGCTGATGTCAGGAAGGCATACATAGTTTTTTCTGAAAAACTGAGCCATTCCTGAGCTTTCCTCTTCTTTTAAGCAAATTTTGTGCAGTTCTACTAAAATAAAATGCCATTACCGGCTTGACAATTCAGTGACACTGTACAAAAGGAAATGACTTAACATTACATCATGATGTCAGGTATGTAGTCGACAGGCATTAGAGACAAACATACAGACCTCCTCCGATAACATAATGAACATTAATTTTAACAAAGGTGTGACTAGCTTTACCGGGATAATTTGAGTGAACTCTACACCCTTTGTTCCTTAATATAAGACATTTTCGCGGTTCAATTTAAAGTACCCAAACGTCTAGTATTTAGAAAAACAGGTAGTAGTTTTCTTGAGCACATATCTGGGAAAGCTTGCCACAATTTATTTATGTCCATACGCTAATGCAACACCATTCGAACACTACAAATATACACTAATCCAATGGCTAGTGCGACAGTAGAGTAGTTAGTTTATTACAGGGTACAGTACAATGGTTTTACTGAACAGATTTCAATAAACTCTAGCACTGGAAGGTTTCTATAAGAATTAACAATACAAAATGTAAAGGTAACAAGTTTCAGCATTGGTATACTAGCTGTGCATGAGCATTAAACCAAATACAGAAGTCTGAAGGTAACTAGCATTATTAACTAATGAAAGTATAAAAAAATTGCAAACCATGTACCTCCAAGGTAAATATCATTTCGAACTCGGGGGGACCTTAAAAATTGCTATCCCAATCTTGATAATCGATCAAACATAAAAACTTGATCAAACGAATCAAGGGAACAGCTGGAGGAGGAGGTGCCCACTCTCGACCTTTCCTCTTGTCTTCATAATTGTCTGTGCAGTTTAACCAAAATAAAATGACATCAGCGCCTTGGCATTTTGGTGACACTGTACAAAAAAATTAACTTATCTCATGAAAGTGAGGTATGTAATCTATAAGCATTAACAGTACAAAAATCTGAAGGTAGTAACAAGTTTCATCGTTGGTATACTGGCTGTGCAACAGCATTAAAATGCCTTAGCTGAAAAATCTTTAATATATCCACAATCAACAGCTAACCCTGAAATAATCCAGTGACATTAAATGGCATTGCTTAAATTTATCGGTGGCATTAGACTGAGAGCGGCATTAGTTAAATGTGGCACCACTTTAGCAGTAGCATTGCTTGACTTGACTGCTGGCGTTATACTAACAACAAAAAAAGTGGCAATAAGAGCATGGGAGGCCCATTCGGACAGTGGGCGCACCAGTACGAAGTACCTCCACGGACGCAGAGTGGTGAGGGAGGTATGGTTGCCCAGAGCAACAAATATCCAGGCAGCATATGTGGATTACGTCCCATTTTTGTTCTCTTTAGCCACCTTTTTCCTATGCGAGGACAACAAACCGATCGACCTGGTCATTCTCTATTGCGTTGTCATGCCTTTCTACCCTTCTTCAACCAAGAGACACGAGACTTGTTCCTTAGCTACTGATTTTCCCCTTTTCAACCTAGATGTGGGTTCGATGCCTACTCTCTTGGACAGTATAGTCTCCCTTCCTTTCCTTATTCAACCCAGACATGGATTAGTCTGCATGAAGTAGGGTTTCCTTTAATAGTGCAAATTATGGTTTTCGTCTGCGTGGCCAGTAGAGCAGAGGATAGCAAATTGGGAAGATGGTGGAGTGGAAAAAGATCCACATGCAACGACGTGGCAGATGGGGCAATAGAACAAGGTTATGGTTCGAAAAGAGGTAGCATACCTGAGGGTCGGCGGGAAGTGGCTTCGCTCGTGGTCATCGTCCTCCGCACACACTACGACAGCGAGCTTGGGGACGGAGGCCATCCCGCGCGGGCGCTAGGTCTGAGAGGACGGCCTTGTCGTCAGTGCGTGAGCTCGCTCGCCGACGACGAGTGCGTCAACGCTGCACGTCCTTTTCTTCCCCGGAGGATCTGTGACCACCGGTGAGGAGGGAGAGAGGGGCCGTCTTTTTTAGATCTGGAGAGAGGGTGGTAGTGTGAGAAGCAAGTGGGCAGCCCTTAGCAAGAAAACGCCGAAGCTCCAGCCTATATATCTTTTTTATACTACTAGTACTGGAGGTGGAGTAGTGGTAGAGTAGTTTATATTTTCTCTGCGTACAGTACCAGTTAGTCATGCTTCAAAACTGATCGGCATGCCATTAAAAAAATAAAGGTCGATAACTAATGCGGCACCTCGGGCCAACGCGGCCAGATCGCATTTTGCACGAGAAATTACACACCATGTTTCATTGACATGTGGTCCCGTTCCAACATATCAGTGAGACGATGGCGAGTAGTAGGAGTATTTACTAACGGACATGTAGGCCGGGGCGCCTCTTCGTGAACCATGGCAAACTCGCAACCGTCCACCGACTCTTCGCCTTTCCCTCTCGATTTGGAACTGCTGTCGCACGCTCTTCCTCTCCCTCCTCCATTTTCCTTCAGCCCTTCACCCTTTCTTCTGCCATTGTTCGATCGTCTTCTCCATGCAGCTTCATTGAAAGATGACGTGGTGGAGGAACTCATTGATCGGTGCGACGTCATCACCTCGGCTAGCATGGCAGGTTCGTTCAAGCCCATTCTCGACTCAACTAATAACATCAGTACAAGGAACCCAAGAGTCAAGGAGCAGTTTGATCTCCCCTATCTTCTTCGCCGTGACCCTGATGACTGGCGCCGGCACGATGAAGGCCTCGCCCTGTGCAAGTTGATGCCGCTTGATAATGATACGTATGATGTTAAGATGCCATCGCTTGAGGGCAAGGCTTGGGCGGGCGCAAATGGAGATTGGGTTGTTTACATTGGCTCCAAGTGCGAGTGGGAACTTGTGAATGTGTACACTCGTGACCGGGTTCCACTTCCAAAAATCTCAGCAGACTGCCCAGAGGTTGAGCACACCAGTATTGTACGCACGTTCAAATACGATCATGGTGACTGTCTTCTACGAAAGATAGCAATTTGTCGAGTTCCCAACCGCTCTTGGAATTACAACAACTATGAAATTGTTGCTATCTTCGACAAGCTTGTTGCCATCCTTGGTGGTTTGACTCGATGGATATTGCTCAAAAATCAGTTTCTGTACACGGATGAGTACTGTGATGCAATTCAATACGAGGGCCTTGTGTTTGCTGCCACCACTCGTGGCACTGTTTTTGCATGGGATCCTTGTAGTTTCGGTACATTTGTCTTCCACCGTAATTATAATTGTTTCATCCACATGCATGCGGGTTAGCAAGTTTCCTTTTACTAATTAACCTTCTTCTTGTGTTTCCAAGGTCCTGTGAACATCCCACCACCTATACTTGAAAAATTTTATAACCAAGGGGGAGATGACGATGGTGATGATCACGAGCATGAGGACGAGCAGCGCCCATATACTCTGTGGCGCCTGGCAACTAATTCCGATGGATCACCTCTTCTTGTGTGTATACAGCCCACTAATGATGTTACTACTAAGGAAGCAGGTGTAGTCTCCCATGGTCGCACTCTTCGGACCTATTCCAACACCCGTTGCATGGTATTCAGGATGGATACTAGTGTGCTAGCGCCAACTCCTTCTCCCTGGTACAGAATTGATAGTCTTGGAGAAAACTCGCTCTTCCTTGGACAAAACTATCCGATGATGGTGAAAGGCGATCCAACTGGTGTTGACACAATGTTACTAGTACCATTTATGAGAAGCAACTGTGTCTATACCTCGGACATTTGGGTGGTTCCCTACCCTGGTACTGATATAGTAGGCCGCTTCAGCCTAGATGATCAGTCCTGCGTTGGTCTCCAGATCGACAATGGATGGCCCGTCCCAGAGAATCACTTGTGGTTCAAAGCAAGTGTTTCCAACGCCGAGGAATGGTTTAGTTGAAGTTCATTTCATTGCTTGTTATTTGTTGTGTGGTGAAAACTTTAGTATTTATAATGTATCCTCGTTGTCGATGTGGGTTGATGACCTGTTGTATGTAATAAAATGATATGCCTGTGATAAACTTACTAAATTTATGAATGGCTTTCGAGTCGCTTCTCTGAGTGAGTGGTGCGACGAGGCAAAAAAATATTTTCCGAATACATAATTGTACGTGCATTGCAACAGGTTATCGGATGAGGCCAATCAACAATAGTAGTACACTATTTGTACTAGCTTCACATGCTTCGCGCGTCGGGCGGGTGTTTTTACTGTAGCCATATGTTAATGTGTTCGCTGTACGTAACCAGCACCTCGAATCCTCGATACTAGTACTATATAGTAGGAGTAAGTAGTAGGAGTAGTAGGGTGGCATGGGCCAGAACAAGCATTCACGTCCAGGAGTACGGCACACGCCACCACCACGACATCCATCTGACACCATATTATTTCTTGGAGTCCGTGCTAGAGCAATCTCTTCAACCTCGTCGTTTCTCTAACTTCAGCCATCGCGCGGCGCGCGAGGTGGGGGTTTGCCGATAGTCGGTTTCCTTAACTGCGGTCCCACTTGTAAGGCCAACTCCAACGCACGACCCCAAATGGACCTCCGTTTTGCACGAACTCCAACGGTAATTTTGACTAGAAAAGCAAGACCAAAGAAAACAAGAAGCACAAGAATACATTTTACTACTCCTGTAAGTTGGATTAGTGCCTTCTCGATGCATTCATTGTTGATCTGCGGAGGCTCGATCTTGCGTGCTTCTTTCTTCTTCGAGTGTAAGAAGTAGACGTTGCTTCCTCGCATCTAGTCTCATGTCTAGCCTCTATTCTAGTAGGAGTATCAACAAGTGCACTAATCTCATCTCTAGCCGTTGTGCTAGCTAAAAGTGATAGAACATCTACTAAATTGCGCGCTATCAATATATGGATGTACTCTTCTTCCCAATACAAAAACTTGCATCCATTCCACTCCCTCCATTGCACAATACATGCCTTCTATTTGTCAATATATATATGTATCTAGACATGTTTTAGTATATAGGTACATCCATTTTTGGACAAATGGAAGTCAAGTATTTTGGAACGGAGGGAGTACACAATAAATTTTTTAAGTTAGCACAACTAGTCTAATCCGAGAGCACAACCGAAGATTTGGTTGGGTTCTTCCTCCTTTTGCCGACACGTGGGACATCCAGCATCCAGGTCATGTCATGAAAGAAAATAGAGTGGTAGTTGAAGCCACAAGATGTGCATCTTGGGTTAAACTGTAAATAGAATCTTACTACTCTTGAGTAACTCCAAAAGCGGCCACCGAAGATCTTTATTGGATTTGTTTTTCATCACCAGCACGTCGAGGTGAAAGATGTGCAGGTTTAGTGGGTCCTCTTGCGTTTTCACTGACATGTGGGGCCGCATGTGAGCAAACAGACGATGGGCTCCGCGTGTCCGCTGGCTGGCTGAGAAGAGAGATAGAGGAGGGCTGAGCACAGACTGCAGGAAATTTGTTCTACGTACCTCGATATAGGCTCGATATAGTGGGGTGGCATGGGCCATAACTAGCATTCACGTCTAGCAGTACGGCACACGCCACCCACACGAGTCCCATCCGACACCAATTTTCTTGGAGTCCGTGCTACAGCCATCTCTTCTCCCTCCTATTTTCTCAGCCATCGCGCGGTGGGCAGGGTGGGGGTGTGCCGATAGTCGGTTTGCTCAACTGCGGTCCCACTTGTAAGTGAAAATGCAACACCGCACGCATTCCCGCTTGAGCGGCGTGCCGGACCAACCGTGTGGGGGTGCGACGCGAACACGGCAGGCTTTTCCTTTTGAACTCGTAACTTGTAAAATTTGGTTCTGCTCCATGGCGCGACCGATAGATAGAAAATAACGATTTTGCCTAGAGTAATGAGAAGTTTGGTTCTGGCGCCGTTCATGCATGGAGTACGTACGAAAATTATGAAGTTGATGCGAAAGGTAAGATAATTACTGTAGTATCATATACTACTACTTGGATTTGACGGAAAGATAAAAATACATACGGATCCATCAACGACATCCTCACGCCCTAGGGCGCCGGGTCACCAACCGACGTGTGAGGAGCAGCGGCGTTGGCGGCGAGCTCAACGTGCTTCTGAACAGTGCCGTCCAAGGTTGCCCTGCGGTCCAAGAAGGCTAGCGTCCTATCGTCCTCCTCTTGCATGTAGTAGTCCTTGTGGACGATTTGCACATAGACATGGGTGATTATGTCGATGGTGTCTTGCTGCGCCAGGCGCTGTGCGGCGAGTGCGACCTCGAGGTGGACATTCTCCGGCGCGACGGCGGGCAGTCGCAGGGCCACCAGTGCGTCGAAGAGGTTGTCACCATAGTGGCCGTTGAGGGTGGCGGGCATCGCAGAGCCTGGGTGCGTCGGCTGGAGGCTTACGTCAAAGTCATCCGCGAGCTTCTTGACGACGGTGAACTTGTCGAGGAAACTGACGAGGACCTCGTCGAACAAGGAGACAAAGCTGTCGTCCAAGCGGCCCCTCGCCCTGGCGGCCTCAAGCAATACTACCTAGAGACGTTCCTCGGTGCTGGGCCGCAGGCTGGCGTCGTGGACCATCTGGCACAGCCGGCTGATGCTCGCGCTCATCGCCTCCATGGGTCTACTTAGCTTCTAGTCAACTTATCTTGCGATTCGAGTGATCACTCTTGCCCTTGGTTAGCGTGCGTAGGTGCGTAGGATTTCGTACTACTCCTCGGCCCTCTACTGCACCTGCCTTTGGCTATATGATAGGTGGCCAGCCACCCCCTGGGCCCACGTGTCATTCACCCAAAGGCAGTTGCCGTAAGTCAATGAAGCTGCGTCCCCCTCCGTGCCGGTGCAGTATAGTCATCTCACCGGACCTCTAGTTGGGGCCAAACGAGAGAAGTTTGATGTTTACTGGTTTATTGGTCCCCTTTGCATTTTGCGCCAAGTTTTGACCTTTGATTTAACTAATAAAATGTTAATGCATGTAAACAAAAATGTTGTGTAAGTCACCTTACGAAAACCAAATAATCACAAAATACTTAGGCACGGTGCATTAACTCCCTCCTTGTTTCTTATTTCGTGACATATCAACCAATGAGAGATGTGGGCCGTGCATGCTTTCAATGACTTGAGACTACCAAACATGACATGCAGTGTTTAGTTCATTGCATGTAATCCTATTAGTACTCTAGTTAGCAAAAAAACATTAAGTTCTCTCGCCGATAGGAATAAAACACCATGCATTTATTTACAGAGGGAGTAGTACATTTTTTGTGACATGCATTACTAGATATTGCTAGTCAAATACTAAAATCCAGATGGACGTGGTAGTACTCCTAAATCCAGCCGGTGGTGCTACTAGTACTACTAGTAGTACTACCAATGTAGTAGTAGGAGTACTAGCACTGTACTACCCGTTGGTTTAATTATTACGTGCTGCTCCTCACAGTGAAGTGACAAGACCCTACGCCAGAGATGACACCTGAGTATAGGCGCCGTGTTCGGCATACCATAGTCAGCCTCACCGTCTGCAGTCACTATCATCATGGCTGTAGAGCTAGCCTGCTTACAACTAGCCCTGTTCGACTTAATTTCCCGTGCGTAGATGCCCATGCATTGCACGGAACACCAAGATTGGGGGTGGACGGTTCCGGCAGCGGCCATCGCGCCAGATTTTTCCACGGCCTTCTAGATGTGGTGGGGAGGAGATAAGGCTGATTGTGAGAGACAAGGAGTTGTTTGTAAATAGGGAACAAGTGCAGGCATCTTTTTGCAAAAATGGAGAAGCTTGGTTTGTATGCGTCAGATCTAGATCCGACGGCTATTGGTGATAGATGGGAGGCACAACATCATCACCAACTCAGGACCTGTTTGATTCGCAGGATTTTGAAAACGCAGGAATAGGACACGGCAATATTACAAGTTTCAAACTGATATTACAAATGTTAGGAGTAATGCTGCACCTACGAAGAGGGAATTACTAGGAAGTTTACGTAAGAACTTTCGTTACTTTAGGTGGATGCAGCATTATCGTACAAACTAAAATCCACCGCCCTGACAAGTCACTAATGGGCAAATAAGTTTTCGAGTCTCTGGCCACTTGATGTTTCAAAAACAAATTCAGCTTCTGCGGAGACTTTGTCATTTAGGCTTAGACGCTTGCGGTGATCAGCACGCCATTCATTGTTGCGCCAGAGAACGCCAAACCTCATTACCTTGAGCACACTTGCCTCCAGAACAAAGAACCTGGCCAATTTAATCTCAGATGTGCTGCCTCGGTAGTCGATCAAATCAATTTCTGTAAGATGGAGATCAAGGCATTCGATGAGATTGTTATAGTGCAGCACATTTTTCACTTTCGGGTCTTTTTTTATCTACAAAAGAAGAGAACATATTAGAGCAACTGGCTGCATAAGATTGCCATGTCATCAAGAGGTACCAATATCATTCGCTCATACGATAGGGTTGGCTGGCTAGTGATATTTTTTCACTCTCTCTCTCTCTCTCTCTCTCTCTCTCTCTCTCTCTTTCTGTTTCCTCTCATTTAACTAGGAGCACGTGAAGAGCTTGGGCATTTGTTGCCTTCCACTATGTGGCCGATGCCATATTTCGCAAAAGTATGCCACATAATACGCATCGATGTCAAATCAAAAGATTTTGGCACCGCTCTCGTGATGTGAGAGAGTTGGCACCGCTGTGCACACAGACCCACATGTATAAACAAATCAATCAAACCAACTACACCAGCCTCTCACTCTCCCAAACAAGTGTTTTTTATTGCCTCAGTCCTCTCTCTCTCTCCCACGTAGTGTTTTTTCATTGCGTGAGTTAATTTGTCACCAGAGCAAAGTAGGTGATCCAGATTGGGGCACCAGGTGAGCAATGGAGGGGCATCGATGCCAAATGCATCACAAGTGAATTTGGCACATGTTTTGGCCTACATAGCCCACTTTTGCACTCCCTCCGTCCCAAAATTCTTGTCTTAAATTTGTCTAAATACGGATGTATCTAGTTACATTTTAGTGTTAGATACATCCGTATCTAAACAAATGTAAGACAAGAATTTTGGGACGGAGGGAATACTACCTCGTATTTAGTATAAACTTTTGACCATAGATTTACCTAAGAAAATGCCAATGCATGTCACTAAAAATTACACCATTTGAAATTATGTCCAAATACGAATCCAACGATATAGTTCTTAGTGACATGCATTAACATTTTGTCAGTTAAATCTATGGTCAAATTTTGATACTACAAAATTGGAAGAGTAAACCAGGACGGAGGTAGTACTTGCTCTTAGGGTAACCATAGAGTTACTGGAGTAGTCTAAGTTACTTTCCACTATGACTAGCCTAGGCTACTATAGTAGTACAGCATAAAAACGATGCAGGTGATCACGTGAGAAAAAAAATACTAAAAACGTTTCTTTCGGTGTAGTGCGTAGATGTAGTTTTGAACACTACACTGGTCATCGTAATTTGGGAAAATTATGAAAAAATTGAGCTACGTTGTGATTACCGTTTACTTATAGGAAAGAAGTTTCACCTCGATGACTAGCTTCTCTGTGCACGGAAAGCATGTAAGGAATCCAACAACTTGATCCAGATTGGGGCCGATAGATTTTAGTGCTAAGATCTTCACTGTGCGCATGGACTGGGTCAAGCTTGTGGGAATCATTTTCTGAAAGACGGTCGTAAATACATCAAGAAGAAATTTAAAAATGTGAATTTCAAGAAGACGGAGAAGAAGATGAGTGCTGTACCTGAACGATTACAGATCCAATAAAGAGTTCAGAGAATTTGGCAGACGAGTACACCAACGCCGTCAATTTCGGCGCGTCAATGACCCTGATTTTTGTTGGACCTTCTAGATCTGATACAAGCAATCTCTCAAGGAAAGGCGCATTCTCCATGACCATAACGTGGAACAGCTGGAGTGATCTCTTCCCAATTGATGTCTTGTTGCGGGGCCAGCAGGACACATAAATCCATTGGAGATTCGTCGAGGCGATGTGGAGGCTAATGAACCCGTGGATCTACTCAAGACGAAGGTACTCGAGCGTAGTATAGCTATGGAGCAAGTGCTCCATAGCCTTCTTTGAGATGACAACGTCGAAGAGGTCAAGCTGCTTGAGTTGAGGGAGAAGAAGGGCGGGCGCGGCATTAATCTGGGGAAGATAGCAGGAGCTGAAGCTGGCGCGGCGCAGCGTTGGCGTGAGGCGGAGCGCGGACGGCGGCAGAGAGCGACATCGTCCAGCTTCAAAGCTGAGCTCCTCGAGCTGATCTAGGGCGGGGGATAAGAACCACTCGTCGGACTTGGGTTGGACCTTGCAGTTGGTACTGAACATGCGGATGTCAAGGCGTCTGGCTGGCCCAGGGTGCGATGAAAGGATCTTGGAGACTGCGGCCATGCATTTGCAATCCCCGTCGCAGAGGTAGCTGTCGACGAAGAGGTTGAGGGGGACGCAGCGCCAGAGGGGGCGCCACCGCCGGGAGAGCAGGGCAGTCCGCACGGCAGATTTGGTGGGGAGGAGGCCGATGATGACGAGCAACATGTCGTCAGGGAGGCTGCTGATGAAGTCCAGGCTCACCGGATGCGGTTTTGGCTTGAGCCACCTCCGCTTGTTGGCTGCCTCGCCGTCCATCTCAAGCGGCGGCGACGCCGGTGTACACGTGTGCTGGTGTGTGTTGTGTGCTGGGTGTGCGCGAGTGCGTCCTTCTGTGCATGCCGCCACGCAGTGGTGAATTGTGCGCGAGTGCGTCCTTCGCGCGCAAGAAGTTTGTCCTCAATGCGCCCTCAATTTACTAGCATGCGGGGTGCTACCCCGAGTGGTTTCAACTTTGTTTACTTCACCGCGTGTCAGATGGGCCTCTAGTTTACTTATTTTCACCCACTTCCACATGGGCCAGCACATGAAGATACAGAACACGAGCTGACAAGGCAGCATGTGGATTGGTTGACTGGTCAACTAAACAATATACGGAGCTATACGCTGACACAGTGAGCATATAATCCGTCGGTATAGAGAGTTCGAGTGAGAGGGGAGGCTCGTGAGAGATAGCAGAGAGAGAGAGAGAAAGAGCTACTCCCTCCGTTCGATAATGTAGTTCCAACATTTTTTTAAGTCAAACTTTTGAAACTTTGACCAAGTTTATAAAGAAATTACTTATATCTACAATACCAAAGATAAATGATAGTATGAAGTAAGTACATGTTGTGATGAATCTAATGATCGTTCCAGATGTAAATGTTTTTCTCCACATATACCTGGTCAAACTTTTCTGAGGTTTGACTTTTCAAAACATCCACATGCTTATGGACATGACAGAGTCCCTAACTAGAGAGAGAGAGAGAGTGAGTGAAAAAAGTGTGTGTGCGTGTGTGAAAGAGACATGGACAACACATGATAAAAGTAGAGAAAAAGCGTGTGTGTCTTATGCAAACATATCACACATGCATCTTCGACAATGGAGGCAAGGTGAGGAGATAGTGTGTGGTTGTTTGGAACCGAGAGAGCAAGACCCCTAGCACGTGGCCAAGAGGGGTCTGACAAATAAGGGAGAGAGGCCGAGAGAGACGTACAGAGAAAATGCAGACATGGGGAGGAGAGAGTGTATGTTTGTCATAGAGAGATCCCCTGGAGATCGTGATGGGACTACATGGGTGGGAGATCGAATGACAAGGTGTGTGCACGATAGAATATGCCCCGAGAGATATCGAGATAGACGTATGGATGTAAGGAGACAATACGTGTGTTCCTGATGGCTAGTAAGAGATAATCATACTTAGGAGGGGGGGGGGGAGTGCTTGCGCCTATGATGGAGTGAGGGATTATGGTACTTAGGGGGGTGCGTGTCACGTGGAGAGAGAACAAGGGCGGAGAGTGTTGGATGGGTCTATATGTATAGCGCGACCGAGACATGTGTATGTGTGAACCAGGGAGATATAAGGCCAGTTTGGCTTGCGTCCTAAGCATCTTTTGCCTGGCCTGGGGTTGTGGCTAGATTTCATGTATGCTTGTTTGGTTGCTACCCTGTGAAAAAGAAAGCCCGCCTGGCCTGGGTTCCCTTGCACTTTAATTAGCCTGGCTGAACTCCAGACACTCCAAGTAGCCTGGCCCAGGCGACCGATTTCGAATGCCTGGCCGTGCCTGGTCGTGTGGCACGAGGCTAACAACAACATGGATGGATATTAGCATTAAATAATTGATGCATGGATTGATTGATGGGACGTTGATGCTTTGCTTGGCCCAGGCATGAACCAAACGCTTCAGCACCACACAAGCCTGGCCAGGTAGAAATATTTTACATCTCACGTCCACACCAGGCAGTACTGGCCATCAAGGCATGAGGGTCAGGTCACGAACTAAACTGACCAATAAAGTTTGAGAGAGATTGAGGAGCCCCGATAAGGCTGAGTGGTGCGTCAGATAGCTGAGAGGGGGAAAGAGATATTCCATCCGCTCGATAATGCAGTGCATGTAAAATTTTTAGAAGTCAAACTTTGAAAACTTTGATCAGGTTTACGCAAATGTTATTTATATCTACAATACCAAAGATACATCATACAAAACTACATCTTGTTGAATCTAATGGTATATGTTTGTCGTACTAGATGTAATTCTTTTTCTCCACGTACATGGTCAAACTTTGTGATGTTTGACTTTTCAATAAATCTATATGCTATGGACCGAGGAGAGTGCCTCAGTCGAGACAGATCAAGTGCGTGTGAAGGAGAATGAGTAAGTGTGCAAAAAATAGTATGTGTGTGAAAGAGAAAGTGACAACAAACGATAAATTAGAGAGAGAGAGTGTGTTTTTTCGTTTGTTATGCGAACATATCACGCATGCATCTTCGAGATGGAAAAGTGAGGCGAGGAGATACACGAAGATAGCTAGTGTGTGATTGTTTGCAACGGAGAGAGACACCCCTGTAGCACATGTCCAATAGAGGTGTGGCCAACAAGGAACAAAGGTCGAGAGGGACACATGGATGGCATGGATGCATGGGGAGGGAGAGAGGGTGTGTTTGTGATAGAGAGATCCCGTCGAGATCATGAGGGGACTATATGGGTGGGAGATCGAGGGAGTGCGTGCACGATAGAAAGATGCCCCGAGAGAAATCAAGATAGACCATGCACATGTTTGTGATGGAGACTAAGATTAGCTAGTCATATACATATAGGGGGACTGCGTGTGCCTACAATTGAGTGAGAGACCATCATACCTGGCTAGCTGGGCATGAGATTGTGTGTGTGTGCGCGTGTGAGATGGAGAGAGAACGAGGGGGAGAGATAGAGTTTTAGATGGGCCTATCGAGTGCGAGTGAGATATGCATGTGTATGTGTGACCCAGGTGGATGGAGAGTTTGAGAGAGGGGGGAAGAGCTCCGAGACGACATAGTGGTGCGTGAGAGAGTTACGGGCAAAGAGCCAAGGAATTTGTGTGCGTACGATGAGTGCACCCAAGATATCTAGCTTGGACTAGCTAGAGTATCATACATAGTGTGCGAGAGAGACCTATAGATGGTGTATATATGCATGCGAACTAGAAAGACCCCCCACACACACAAAGAGAGAGAGAGATGGAGAGAAAGGGAGAGGGACCAACACGGTTTTTGTGTCGGTTGCGTGCGACAGAATTGAAGATTGTCGGCGAGAGAGAGAGAGAGAGAGAGAGAGAGAGAGAGAGAGAGAGAGAGAGAGAGAGAGAGAGAGAGAGAGAGAGAGAGAGAGAGAGAGAGAGAGAGAACAGGAGTCCGAGAGAGGGGAAGGTCGCGTTTTATGCATCAAAGACTGATATAAACCATGTTTCGATATAAACTTGCATTCAAATATTTAAATTGGAGAACATGTTGTCTGCGATCCACACATGAACGGATATATGTGTATATCAAAGAAGTTCATTAATTTGACTTTCAACATGTTCATGGAGTACTATAATACTGTACAACATGCTACTCGATTGAGGTGTTCAATTTTGGATTTAGTTCACTATTTTGACCTACTGAACGAGCTATTTCATTGAATCGAGATATTTCATTTTGGGTTTGATTCGCGTTTTTGAGTGGGTCAACTATTTGTCATATAGTAAATCGCTAGCAACGAGCATGTAAAAACACATTACTCCCGAGCATCATCTCTCCATCTAAAAAAGAAGTGGCAAGCTAATATTTCAAAATTTGATCCGAATCGACTTGGTAAGGTAGACGTGGATGCTCGTTCTCCCAAAATTTGAACGAACCGTTAAACATCCTCTCTGCTCGGTGGAATTCGCCCAAGCAAATAAATGGGAGATGCGAAATTACCGTCCTATGTCGGACACACATCAATTGGCCCGTTGTACATCGAGGGTAGGTTCGTAACTTCATCCAAGCGCGCCTTCTCCTCGGCTGAAATGACATGTGCCGAATAATTCATAAACCATGGTCGGCAAAACACGCTCTCCTCGCCCGAAATAGCTCGCGCCCACTATAGTTCAAAACACGCCCTCCTCGCCCGAAATCGCTCCCGCCCACTATCTGGGGAGAAGCAAAGTTACTCTACTATCCCCGACCCTCAGTACACAGACCCAAGCCGAGAAGCCTATAGGCAAGGGTAGAACTGTAACTCCCCCTCACATTTCAGACAAATGCGTCCGTATGACATGGTTCCACTCCCCTCCCAATTCCCCCCCCGCCCGCCCCCATTCATACCTCTTGGGCACCAAATCACCTTCTCCCCGGGAAGCTCTCTTCTCCCGAGCCGCGAAACCTCAGCCCCACCTCCATGGCGCCCCCACCGCACCAATTTCACAGCCGCCCTCCTCCCTAATGCCGGAGACGCTGTCCATTTGCCGTCGTGCACTGGGCCGTGTGCCTCTTACTCCGTGCTGCTAGTGCTGCCTCGACGACGGCCGCGTGAACCGTACCGGAGCCGATTCACCCCCTCCGTTGTTCACGGCGCTGGAGCGGCTCCAACTTCGGATCTGTCCAGAGTCCCGCCACTGCTTCCATGTAGCCGTCGACCGTCGCGACATCGCTCTTTCCTTGCCGCCGGTCGCCACCGCAACCACGCCGGCCTCACCGACTCGGCAGCTGGACCTGCCTACTTCACCATACCGCCAGATAGGTCGCACCCTCATCTCAAATCACTTTATTTAGGCGTCAGTTGTCTGAATTTTTATTCTGGGCCAATCGATTCCCAATGGGAAGCAGCACCCCTCGAGGCGGCGGAGCTCCTAGGTTGCCGGTTGGCTGGTGTCTAACGTAAGGGTGCGGGGCCGCAAGTTCGCCGTGGAAGCAGCGCTTAGATGGCTATCTTTTAGAGTTGCGTGGGTTGAAGGTACTGCCGCCGCTGGATCTGGATGACGGGGAGTATTTGTGGATTGGCCCGGGGGCGGCGCAACCACGGCAGTGCGGTGGGGCGGGGAGCGGGGTTTTGGCCGGGGCCACAGACGGCGGAGGCAGGCTGCTCTGCCGTTGGTCGCTGGCTCTTCGGGGAAGATTCCGAACAGTGTCAGCCGGGAGGCACAAGACGACTAGCCATCCGGTGTAGATCGAACAGTACCAAAATAAAATAAAATCGTGTGACCCCAATTTAGTCTTCAGTCAACAGACGTGTGACCACTCTCGTACCTTGCTGTTGATCTCTTAGTGTATTTCTTCATATCAAAGAGATATGTCGTTCTTAACATTATGCGTTATCTGCATCTTTAGACACACCGTCTTCCGACTCACCGCAGCTGCTCCAACAAGGGAAGCATACACCAGAAGGGAGCTATAGTCCCCACTCAACAGTTCCCTGCATCGAATGCGCGTGCCCGACATGGACAGCCACAACAACTGCAGGGCCATCGACAAGTCAGCACATGATGCTCACTCCTATGGATGGCAGCCAGATAGGTTGTACCCTCATCTTACTTGTGTGCAACATTTATGGCTTTGTTATTCATCTAAGCATGGAAAATAGATCATCACATTTCACTGTATATTCATGCTGATCTCTTACGGGTCTTGTTTGGGAGTTAACGCTGTTCCATAGTTCAGCTAAGATACTTGTTCTTTAGGTAACGCTGTTCCATAGTTATCATCCATCAGCCAATGCTATCCCACAGGCTGGTGATTATAGTATTATACCACTTCTAGTATTACCTATGTTGTTCTTTAATACTTTTGTGTGCCATCTAGTTAATCTCGAGTACAAACGATACATATTCTGTAGCTTTCATCTGTGTTCTCCCTTTAGTTTATGAGACCTGTTGCTGCTAGTTAACCCCAGTCCTACTATTTATGTCGTCTCCTACAGGCACTCATTACATAAATCTAACTACTAGTTGTCTTCCATGCATGTCAGATATAATTGCACACACTGATATATCCACAAGAACCTCACGGAGCAATGTAAAGGCCAATAAACTTGATGTCAATGATACCCAATATGATGGAACATGTAAAGGCAGTTCTTCAGAAGACTTGCAGAAAGATGATGAATCCTCTTCACCCCACAAGGTCCTTGCTCTAACTTGGCCTGTGATATGGGTACAACATGCATATAATGTCCTGGAGTGTATCTACTCTGTTGCAATGCCATGTGCTTAGCATGCTGATCGTGCATGTAAATATGTCATGCCTTCCTGTTTTTCAGTACCTATTTCATTCATGATAATATGTTTTCAAATTCAAGTACTGTCATTCTACTCTATCGCAATGCCATCTGCTTAATTTGGACATCATGCTTCTGAATATCTTATGCATTGTTATTCATCAGTATGTACTTCATCTGTCTACCATACCATGTTTTTTTACATTGAAGTGCTGTTCTAGTGCTCTGTTGCAATGCCATCTTATTCTCCCAATCATACACGTGTATGTTGCCTTAGTTATTTCTGTACGTATTCCGCTAGCATACAGTTTTACATTCAACTAGTGTTTTTTTGCTGTGTTGTCCTGTCGTATCCCTAGCTCACCATACTCCCTCCGTCCGGATTACATGTTGCCGAAATGGATAAAAAAGGATGTATCTAAAACTGAAATACGCCTAGACCCATCCATTTTTTTCCGGATGGAGGGAATACATGTCAATATGTCATGCCTTTCTATTCTTCAGTACCTATTCCATCTCTCTGCTGTCGCATGTTTTATAATTAAAGCACCATTCTTCTATACAAGGCATGCAAGGGGAAGACGACTATGTTAGAATCTGAAGGGTTACAAACAAGGCCTTTGCAAAAGATCCAAATGCCAGGAGATAATAAACCAACTCCAGTTTTTATAGATACTGCTCCAGCATAGAGAAACCCAACTCCTACTGATAATAAGCAGATTCCAGTGGCCAAAGAACTAGTCCGCTCCAGTCTAGCAAAAATATGTCAACTCAATTCTAAGAAGCGTGTGCGTATCCTTGCATCATGAAATTTTATATCATGCTGATCATATTTTCTACATGTTTCTTACCCATCTCTCTTTTAGAAAATAAGCTTAACAGATAGAAGAATTTCTGGAATGGTATCGTTTATGAGGAAAGATTCTTGCAGGAATTCTCTGTGCTCCAATGTAGATGTAAGTACCTGTTGTATATCACTATATTTTTACATCAGCATGTATTTTATTAATCAGCGTGAATCCAACCTTTATCTGATCTAAATTTAGTTGTAGCAAAATGTATGATTAAATGCCACAATGTTGGTTTTTGCAAGGAAAACTGCCTGGTAGTTTTGCATCCTGAGCTGCATGAGTGTACTACCTCATATCAGTGGGTTTGAATACTTTGGTTCTGTAGTGGGTTTTTCAGTGTTTTTTTCTACTGTGTTGTCCTGTCGTATCCCTAGCTCTTACATCATACTCCCTCCGTCCGGATTAAATGTCGCAGAAATGGATAAAACTGGATGTATCTAGAACTAAAATACGCCTAGACCCATCCATTTATTTCCGGATGGAGGGAATACATGTCAATATGTCATGCCTTTCTATTCTTCAGTACCTATTCCATCTCTGCTGTAGCATGTTTTATAACTGAATCACCATTCTTCTATATAAGGCATGCAAGGGGGAAGACGGCGATGTTAGAATCTGAAGGGCTACAAACCAGGTCTTTGCAAAAGATCCAAACGCCAGGAGATAATAAACCAACTCCATTTTTCATAGATACTGCTCCAGCACAGAGAAACCCAACTCCCACTGATAATAAGCAGATTCCAGTGGCCAAAGAACTAGTCCGCTCCAGTCCAACAAAAGAATGTCAACTCCATTCTAAGAAGCGTGTGCGTATCCTCGCATCATGAAATTTTATAGCATTCTGATCATATTTTCTACATGTTTCTTACCCATCTCTCTTTTAGAAAATAAGGTTAAACGATACAATACTTCCTCCATTGGGATCGTATTCGAGGAAAATATCTTGCGGGAATTCTCTGTGCTCCAATGCTGATGTAAGTACCTGTTGTATATCACTATATTTTTACATCAGCATGTATTTTGTTAATCGGCGTGAATCTAACCTTTATCTGATCTAAAATTAGTTGTAGAAAAATGTTAAAGGCGCCAATGTTGATTTTTGTAAGGAAAACTGCCTGGTAGTTTTGCATACTGAGCTGCATGAATGTACTATCTCATATCACGCACATTACTGAATTGTAGTGCTTCTCTGGTTGCCCATTCATTCATTGTGTCAATGTTGCTTTCGTATTACCTTACCTGGCTGATGATAGTTGTGCCATATTGTGTTAATTTGGCGTAGGCTAGTTGCCCAAACGTTCGTTGTGTCAATGTTGCTTTCCTATTATCTGACTTTGCCAATGATAGCAATGCTAGTGTGTTAATTTTGTGCAGGCTGCTGAAGATAAGAAGACAAACTCTGAAAAGGCAAACCCATTGTTTCTTTCCAGTAAATCTAGGCCAGGTAATATGGCAATAACTCATGACTAATCTGTTTGGTTCCCGTCCTAATTTATGTTATGATGCAGTGGTCGAGACGCTCTCCACTATCAATAATACAAGCCTGCCAAAATCGCCATCTGAATTTGTTCAGTATCCTCTGTCTCGAATGCAACGGAATAAATGTATGTTTGTGAACCAGTTAATGGCTAAAGGAATGATGGAAATGGTGGAGGAATCAGAGGTGCAGAGTCGTGCGACACAACAACTGATCAATGTTTTCAGAGACAGTGTAGCAAAGCAGCAAGAACTTGCCCACATGCTTATGGGCGTCATCCGTGCTGAGGTTGCAGATTGTGACGTTATAGACCGTTAGGTTCTGTTCATTTATTTGCACTGGCATCAATCTTTGATTGCCCAGTGGATGTAATTTCATGTATTATATGCTGGATGTGCAACGTTATTCCCTGTATGCCGTACCTTTGCTTGATCGGTTTTGGTCCTGTGCATAATTGCTCGTCGTAATGGGCTCAAATTATCTAATTTGGCCTAAAGACATGTATGAACTTTAGTGGGCCCATTAAGTTAATGGGCCGTTACTAGGCCGAAAGTTAATGGTCGGCCCTCTTACCTCCCGGGTCGTTAACAGGCCGACATCGAAGCGGGCAACAGGTGGCCCCAATTTATTTCACGGGCCGTTAACAAGCCGTTACTAAGTTTGGGCTACATATGGCCCAACTATACTGTAGGCCTTTAGCAGGCCGAAAGAGACAACGGGCTTGTACTGGACCATGAAGAGCATGGGCCGCTATGAGGCCGAAAGTCAACTCAGGTCCGACTACAAATGGCCCATCAGATTTATGGGCCGTCAACAGGCGGAAAGACACACCGGGCCGGAAATTAGCCCAACATTTAAATGGGTCGCTAAAGGGCCGAAAGATGTACATCCTGAAAATTGGCCCATCCATTAAATGGGCCGTTAACAGGCCGAAATCTCATCGGGCCGATATGGAGCCCAAATATATAGCGGGCTGTTAACGGGCTCGAACTGATGATGGGCTGCAATGGTGTCAAATCTTTAACGGGCCGTTGACGGGCCAAATTGGCACATCTCGTATGGGCCGTGGGCTTAAATGGACCTGACACAAGTAGGCCTTATATGGGCCGGCCTGCTAATTTTTACTGGGCCGACCTTTTTCACCGGAATGGGCCACTGTTGGGCCGTGCCACGTGTCGACCTATCATAGGCGCCTCCTGTCCAATGAGTGGATGACATCTGTCCCAACGGTGAGGCAACACGTGTTTCCTGCGGCCAATGATGATTTTACACGTGGAAAATCCCCATTGGTCTGGGCTGTTAACGGGTTATCGGATCCAAAACCCGACCCGATAGCTTAACGGCGTTCCGTTACGGTGGATGCCACGTGTCGGTCACCCTTGACGAAAGCACTTCTGTGACCCGCGATTTATCGTCATGGAAGTGGACACTTCCGTGATGATAATTTTGGTAATGTCATGGAACACTTCTACGACAGCACAGGTATGACTATCTTGATTCTGTCATAAAATCGTCATGGATGTACATGCATGACAGAAAACGCGACCTACTGTGACAAACACGTATCATCACGGAAGTGTATTTTTTTGTAGTGATATATCCTGTTATTATTAGTGCTAACCTTTCAGAGCATGAAGAAGAGAGATTATTGAAAACTCTGAAGAAGCACCGTGCTGCTATTGGATATACTCTTGATGATCTTAAGGGCATTAGCCCCACTCTATGTCAACACAAAATAAATCTGGAAGAAGATGCCAAACCAGTTCGTGATCATCAACGAATGCTTAATCCTAAAATGAAAGAAGTGGTAAGAAAAGAAATACTAAAGCTTCTGGAGGCAGGTATAATTTATCCCGTTGCTGATAGTCAGTGGGTAAGTCCTGTCCATTGTGTCCCTAAGAAGGGAGGTATTACTGTTGTTCCTAATGATAAAGATGAATTGATTCCGCAAAGAATTATTACAGGTTATAGGATGGTAATTGATTTCCGCAAATTAAATAAGGCTACTAAGAAAGATCATTACCCCTTACCTTTTATCGATCAAATGTTAGAAAGATTATGCAAACATACACATTATTGCTTTCTAGATGGTTATTCTGGTTTCTCTCAAATACCCGTGTCAGCTAAAGATCAATCAAAGACTACTTTTACATGCCCTTTTGGTACTTTTGCTTATAGATGTATGCCTTTTGGTTTATGTAATGCAGCTGCTACCTTTCAAAGATGCATGATGGCTATATTCTCTGACTTTTGTGAAAAGATTTGTGAGGTTTTCATGGACGACTTTTCCGTCTATGGATCTTCTTTTGATGATTGCTTGAGCAATCTTGATCGAGTTTTGCAGAGATGTGAAGAAACTAATCTTGTCTTGAATTGGGAAAAGTGCCACTTTATGGTTAATGAAGGTATTGTCTTGGGGCATAAAGTTTCTGAAAGAGGTATTGAAGTTGACAAAGCTAAGGTTGATGCTATTGAAAAGATGCCATGTCCCAAGGACATCAAAGGTATAAGAAGTTTCCTTGGTCACGTCGGATTTTATAGGAGGTTCATTAAGGACTTCTCAAAAATTTCTCGGCCTCTGACTAATTTATTACAAAAAGATATACCATTTGTCTTTGATGATGATTGTGTAGAAGCATTTGATATACTTAAGAAGGCATTGATCTCTGCACCTATTGTTCAACCACCTGATTGGAATTTACCCTTTGAAATTATGTGTGATGCTAGTGATTATGCTGTAGGTGCTATTCTAGGGCAAAGAGTTGATAAGAAATTAAATGTTATCCATTATGCTAGTAAGACTCTAGACAATGCTCAAAGAAATTATGCTACTACTGAAAAAGAACTCTTAGCAGTTGTATTTGCTTGTGATAAGTTCAGACCTTATATTGTTGATTCTAAAGTAACCATTCACACAGATCATGCTGCTATTAAATATCTTATGGAAAAGAAAGATGCTAAACCTAGACTTATTAGATGGGTTCTCTTGCTACAAGAATTTGATTTTCATATTGTTTATAGAAAGGGAGTTGTCGGTGTCAAAACCGGCGGATCTCGGGTAGGGGGTCCCGATCTGTGCGTCAAGGCCGATGGTAACAGGAAACAAGGGACACAATGTTTACCTAGGTTCGGGCCCTCTCGACGGAGGTAAAACCCTACTTCCTGCTTGATTAATATTGAAGATATGGGTAGTACAAGAGTAGATCTACCACGAGATCGTAGAGGTTAAACCCTAAGAGCTAGCCTATGATGGTATGATTGTAATTATGATCGGCCTTCTAAGGACCAACCTCTCCGGTTTATATAGACACCGGAGAGGGCTAGGGTTTACATGGAGTCGGTTACAAGGAAGGAAATATAATATCTGGATCGCCAAGCTTGCCTTCCACGCCAAGGAGAGTCCCATCCGGACACGGGCCGAAGTCTTGAGTCTTCACGCTTCAATAGTCCGGACGATGTATACAGTCCGGCTGTCCGGATACCCCCTTATCCAGGACTCCCTCAGTAGCCCCTGAACCAGGCTTCAATGACGATGAGTCTGGCGCGCAGTCTTGTCTTCGGCATTGCATGGCGGGTTCCTCCTCCGAATACTCCAAAGTGGTTGTCGAACACATAGACCGTGTCCGGACCTGCAAGATGATCTCCATATAACATAAATCTGGTCCGCGGGAAATCCTTGTATGTTGTGCCCTCGCATCGTGGCCTGGTCCAACGTGAACCGACGCTTCTTACCCCCACCTCGACTCGCGTTACGAGGCGGTTTTACTGGCACGTCCTGTCGAGGCAGAGATCGTGTCCCCCTTATTACGGGATTTACCATTAATATGGGTGTGCGTGACCCCACAACGACTGTTGGTATAACTCTGTGTGTTTTTAGATAAACCTCAAACGGTCACACCGAGGACTCTTGATATTCACCTTCTTTATAAAGGGATCGAGGTCTACGCCTCTTTTCCACCTTCCTCGCGCCTTCTCGTACCTCGAGTTCTAACACCCAAAACCTAAGCTCCAGCACTCCAGATCCTCCAATATGTCCGGATTTGATCCTCAAGGCCGGTGGGTGGCTTCCTCGATTAAGAAGGAGGACATTGCAAAGCTTAGGGAGGTCGGATATCTGACCGCCGACATCCAGCACAGGCTTCCTGCCCCAGGGCAGGTCATCCCCACACCGGAGCCCAATGAGTGCGTCGTTTTCGTCCCGCACCTCCTCCGCGGCTTGGGCTTCGCCCTCGACCCCTTTGTGAGGGGGCTCATGTTCTATTATGGGTTGGATTTCCATGATTTGGCTCCAGATGCTATCCTCCATATCTCGTTGTTCATTATCGTGTGCGAGGCTTTTCTTCATGTCGCCCCACAATTCGGCTTATGGCTCAAGACCTTCAATGTGAAGCCGAAGATGATCGAGGGGCGTCATGTGGAGTGCGGCGGTGCCGTAATAAGCAGGAACGTCGATGCCCCATGGCCAGAGGGTTCTTTTCCAGAAGTATCCGATGTATGGCAGCGGAGGTGGTTTTATGTCACAGCCCCCAGGGGCTCAAAGTGGGTAGCCGCCCCTGAGTTCCGCTCGGGCCCTCCGTCACAGTTGGCATCCTGGACAGACGTAGGACTGAATTGGGGGCCCGCTGGTGTTGTACCAGTACTGCAGAACCGCATCCGGGAGCTTCTTGAGAGGGACATTAACCTCATCAGCATAATGCAAGTAATGTTAATCCGACGGATGTTGCCGTGCCAACGCCGGCCTCTCCGGATGTGGGAGTTCAATCCGGAGGGTCCGCAGACTGTCAAGCACTTCTTCGGCTCGAAGCTTGAAGGGATGTGCAAATTATTCTTCGGACAGAAAGTAAAGTGTATGGACACCACCGAGGATACGGGCCTAAGCTGTAATCGCCTAGATACCCAAGTAAGTAGCCTTGATATCGGACACCTTGTTTTGTATTTGTCATATTTATTTATTCTGACGACCATCCGCGGCCAGGAATGGCTCAACAAGGCGGAGAGAATTAGGTGTCCAGCGCCACTTCCCGAAGGCTCGCTGCTACCTCTTGAGCACTGCGTTGGATTTCCCCGAAGAGGAGAGGATGATGCAGCAAAGTGCGTAAGTATTTCCCTCAGTTTTTGAGAACCAAGGTATCAATCCAGTAGGAGACCACGCACAAGTCCCTCGTATCTACACAAAACGATAGCTACTCGCAACCAACGCTTAGGGGTTGTCAATCCCTTCACGGTCACTTACGAGGGTGAGATCGGATAGAGATGATAAATAATATTTTTGGTATTTTTTTGATAGATAGATGCAAAGTAAAAAATAAAAGCAAAGTAAAAACAAAGCAAGTAAATAAAGTGATAGAGATTGATATGATGAGAATAGACCCGGGGGCCATAGGTTTCACTAGTGGCTTCTCTCAAGAGCATAAATATTCTACGGTGGGTGAACAAATTAGTGTTGAGCAATTGACAGAATTGAGCATAGTTACGAGTATATCTAGGCAATGATCATGTATATAGGCATCACGTCCGAGACAAGTAGATCGAAACGATTCTGCATCTACTACTATTACTCCACTCATCGACCGCTATCCAGCATGCATCTAGAGTATTAAGTTAAAAACAGAGTAACGCCTTAAGCAAGATGACATGATGTAGAGGGATAAATTCATGCATTATGATAAAAACCCCATCTTGTTATCCTCGATGGCAACAATACAATACCTGCCTTGCAACCCTTTCTGTCAGTGGGTAAGGACACCGCAAGATTGAACCCAAAGCTAAGCACTTCTCCCATTGCAAGAACTACCAATCTAGTTGGCCAAACCAAAAGGATAATTCGAAGAGACTTGCAAAGATAACTCAATCATACATAAAAGAATTCAGAGAAGAATCAAATATTTTCCATAGATAATACCGAATCATAAACCCACAATTCATCGGTCTCAACAAACACACCGCAAAAAGAAGATTACATCGAATAGATCTCCACAACAGAGGGGGAGAACATTGTATTGAGATCCAAAAAGAGAGAAGAAGCCATCTAGCTACTAGCTATGGACCCGAAGGTCTGAAGTAAACTACTCACACTTCATCGGAGGGGCTATGGTGTTGATGTAGAAGCCCTCCGTGGTGGATGCCTTCTCCGGCGGAGCTCCGGAACAGGCCCCAAGATGGGATCTCGTGGATACAGAAAGTTGCGGCGGTGGAATTAGGTTTTTGGCTCCTGTTCTGATCTGTCGGGGGTACGTAGGTATATATAGGAGGAAGAGGTATGTCAGTGGAGCAACAGGGGGCCCACGAGGGTGGGGGGCGCGCCCAGGGGGGAGGGCACGCCCCCTACCTCGTGGCTTCCCTGTTGGTTGCTTGACGTAGGGTCCAAGTCTCCTGGATCTTATCCGATGAGAAAATGACGTTCCCGAAGGTTTCATTCCGTTTGGACTCCGTTTGATATTCCGTTTCTTCGAAACACTGAAATAGGCAAAAAACAACAATTCTGGGCTGGGCCTCCGGTTAATAGGTTAGTCCCAAAAATAATATAAAAGTGGAAAATAAAGCCCAATATGGTCCAAAACAGTAGATAAAGTAGCATGGAGCAATCAAAAATTATAGATACGTTGGAGACGTATCAGGCATCCCCAAGCTTAATTCCTGCTCGTCCTCGAGTAGGTAAATGATAAAAAAAAGAATTTTTGACGCGGAGTGATACTTTGGCATAATTTCAATGTAAATCATCTTAATTGTGATATGAATATTCAGATCCAAAAGATTCAAGACAAAAGTTCATATTGACACAAAAATAATAATACTTCAAGCATACTAATCAAAGCAATCATGTCTTCTCAAAATAACATGGCCAAAGAAAGTTCATCCCTACAAAGATCATATAGTTAGGCTATGCTTCATTTTCGCCACACAAAGATGTTCCCAACTTCTATACCCCCGATGACAAGCCAAGCAATTGTTTCATACTTAAATAATCTCAAACTTTTTCAACCTTCACGCAATACATGAGCGTGAGCCATGGATATAGCACTATGGGTGGAATAGAATATGATGGTGGGGATTGTGTGGAGAAGACAAAAAAAGGAGAAAGTCTCACATTGACGAGGATAATCAACGGGCTATGGAGATGCCCATCAATTGATGTCAACATGAGGAGTAGGGATTGCCATGCAACGGATGCACTAGAGCTATGAATGCTCAACAAAAGAAAACTAGTGGGCGTGCATCCAACTTGCTTGCTCATGAAGACCTAGGGCATTTGAGGAAGCCCATTGTAGGAATATACAAGCCAAGTTCTATAATGAAAAATTCCCACTAGTATGAAAAGACGACTTATGAGACTCACTACATGAAGAACAAGGTGCTACTTTGAAGCACAATATATGAGACTCACTACATGAAAAACAAGGTGCTACTTTGAAGCACAAGTGGGGAAAAAGGATAGTAGCATTGCCCTTTTTATTTTATTTTTATTTTTTGGGCCTTTTTTTTTGGCCTTTCTTTCTTTTTTCTTTTTTTGGGCAATGCTCTAATAATGATGATCATCACACTTCTATTGATTACAACATAAGGATTACAACTCGAAACTTAGAACAAGATATGACTCTATATGAATGCCTCCGGTGGTGTACCGGGATGGTGCAATGAATCAAGAGTGACATGTATGAAAAATAATGCATGGTGGCTTTGCCACAAATACGATGTCAACTACATGATCATGCGATGGCAATATGACAAAAGTAATGCATGTCATGATGATGATGATGGAAGTTGCATGGCAATATATCTCGGAATGGCTATGGAAATGCCATGATAGGTAGGTATGGTGGCTGTTTTGAGGAAGATATAAGGAGGTTTATGTGTGATAGAGCGTATCATATCACGGGGTTTGGATGCACCGGCGAAGTTTGCACCAACTCTCAAGGTGAGAAAGGGCAATGCACGGTACCGAAGAGGCTAGCAAAGGCGGAAAGGTGAGAGTGCGTATAATCCATGAACTCAACATTAGTCAAAAGAACTCATATACTTATTGCAAAAATTTAGAAGCCATAAAAAATCAAGTACTACGCGCATGCTCCTAGGGGGATAGATTGGTAGGAAAAGACCATCGCTCGTCCCCGACCGCCACTCATAAGGATGCACAAGCCAGGTACACTTCATGTTTCAAATTTGTCACACAACTTTAACCATACGTGCATGCTACGGGACTTGCAAACTTCAACACAAGCATTTCTCAAATTCATAATCACCCAACTAGCATGACTTTTAATATTATCACCTCCATATCTCAAAACAATTATCAAGCATCAAACTTATCTTAGTATTCAATTCACTCAAAAGAAAGTTTCACATATCTTGAATACCAAGTATATTAACATTAAGCAAATTACCATGCTATTAGTGACTCTCAAAATAATCTAAGTGAAGCATGAGAGATCAATAGTTTCTTTAAAACAAATCCACCACCGTGCTCTAAAAGATATAAGTGAATCACTAGAGCAAAAATTATCACGCTCAAAAGATATAAGTGAAGCACTATGAGCAAAACTATCAAGCTCAAAAGATATAAGTGAAGCACATAGAGTATTCTAACAAATTCCAATTTATGTATGGCTCTCTCAAAAGGTGTGTACAGCAAGGATGATTGTGTTAAACTAACAAGCAAAAACACAAATAATACAAGACGCTCCAAGCAAAACACATATCATGTGGTGAATAAAAATATAGCTCCAAGTAAATTACCGATGGAAGTGGACGAAAGAGGGGATGCCTTCCGGGGCATCCCCAAGCTTTGACTTTTTGGTGTCCTTGGATTATCTTGGGGGTGCCATGGGCATCCCCAAGCTTAGGCTCTTGCCACTCCTTGTTCCATAATCCATCAAAAGAATTCACCCAAAACTTGAAAACTTCACAACACAAAACTCAACAGAAATCTCGTGAGCTCCGTTAGAGAAAGAAAACAAAGAACTACTTCAAAGTAATGTAATGAACTCATTCTTTATTTATATTGGTGTTAAACCTACTGTATTCCAACTTCTCTATGGATTATAAACTATTTTACTAGCCATAGATTCATCAAAATAAGCAAACAACACACGAAAAACAGAATCTGTCAAAAACAGAACAGTCTGTAGTAATCTGTAACTAACGCAAACTTCTGGAACTCCAAAAATTCAGCAAAAATAGGAAGACCTAGGAAATTTGTTTATTGATCAGCAGCAATTGGAATCACTAATTTATCACGTTCTGGTGATTTTTAACAATTGTTTTCGTGAGCAAAAAGTTTCTGTAAATTACAGCAAGATCAAATAACTATCATCCAAGATGATCCTATAGGTTTAACTTGGCACAAACACTAATTAAAAGATAAAACCACATCCAAACAGAGGCTAGATGGATTATTTATTCATAAACAGAAACAAAAACAAAAAACATAAAGAAAATTGGGTTGCCTCCCAACAAGCGCTATCGTTTAACGCCCCTAGCTAGGCGTAAAATCAAGGATAGATCTAGGTATTGCCATCTTTGGTAGGCAATCCATAAGTGGCTCTCATGATAGATTCATATGGCAATTTTATTTTCTTTCTTTGGAAGTGTTCCATGCCCTTCTTTAAAGGAAATTGGAATCTAATATTCCCTTCCTTCATATCAATAATTGCACCAATCGTTCTAAGGAAAGGTCTACCAAGAATAATAGGACATGAAGGATTGCAATCTATATCAAGAACTATAAAATCTACGGGCACATAATTCCTATTTGCAACAATAAGAACATCACTAATTCTTCCCATAGGCTTTTTAATAGTGGAATCCGCAAGATGCAAATTTAGAGAGCAATCATCAAAATCACGGAAATCTAGCAAATCACATAAAGTTTTGGGAATAGTAGAGACACTAGCACCCAAATCACACAAAGCATGAAACTCATAATCTTTAATTTTAATTTTAATAGTAGGTTCCCACTCATCATAGAGTTTTCTAGGGATAGAAACTTTCAACTCAAGTTTTTCTTCATAAGATTGCATCAAAGCATCAACAATGTGTTCGGTAAAGGCCTTATTTTGACTATAAGCATGAGGAGAATCTAGCACGGATTGCAACAAGGAAATACAACCAATCAAAGAGCAATTTTCATGATTAAATTCCTTGAGATCCAAAATAGTGGGTTTATCAACATCTAGGTTTTTATTTCTTTCAACCCCACTTTCATCAATTTCATCATCAAGATCTACAAACTCCAAATTCTTAGAACGCCTTCTAGGTAAAGGAAGATCATATTCAGTTTCATCAAGATTCATATTGCAAAACAAAGATTTGATAGGGGACACATCAATAACTTTTAGATCTTCATCTTGATTTTCATAGGAATTCGGTTTAGCGGCCATCTTATTGACTAAGGTAGCTTGCATATCCGAAATTTCAGCGGTCATCTTTTCAAGACGAGCAATTTGGGCCCTTATACCATCGAATTCTCTAGACATATCATCGAGTTCTTTATTCATATAACTCATAAAACTTTTTTGTTCCTTAAGCTCGTTTCTAAAGAAATTATTGTGCTCAAATTGTAAAACCATAAACTTTCTGACATTGCTTTCGATCTCCTCTAGCCTTTTAAGGTGAAGGTCACCAAATCTAGGTAGAGCCATCGCGAGAAATAAGTAAACCGGCACACGAGCAAACAGAAAAGCAAAGGGAAAAAGGCAAAAGGGAAAAGAGGAGGAGATTGGGAAAGAGAGGGCGAATAAAACGGCAAGGGTGAAGTGGGGGAGAGGAAAACGAGAGGCAAATGGCAAATAATGTAATGCGGGAGATAAGGGATTGTGATGGGTACTTGGTATGGTTGACTTGCTTGCGTGAGCCTCCCCGGCAACGGCGCCAGAAATTCTTCTTGCTACCACTTGAGCACTGCATTGGATTTCCCCGAAGAGGAGAGGATGATGCAGCAAAGTAGCGTAAGTATTTCCCTCAGTTTTTGAGAACCAAGGTATCAATCCAGTAGGAGACCACGCACAAGTCCCTCGTACCTACACAAAACGATAGCTACTCGCAACCAACGCTTAGGGGTTGTCAATCCCTTCACGGTCACTTACGAGGGTGAGATCTGATAGAGATGATAAATAATATTTTTGGTATTTTTTTGATAGATAGATGCAAAGTAAAAAATAAAAGCAAAGTAAAAACAAAGCAAGTAAATAAAGTGATAGAGATTGATATGATGAGAATAGACCCGGGGGCCATAGGTTTCACTAGTGGCTTCTCTCAAGAGCATAAATATTCTATGGTGGGTGAACAAATTACTGTTGAGCAATTGACAGAATTGAGCATAGTTATGAGTATATCTAGGCAATGATCATGTATATAGGCATCACGTCCGAGACAAGTAGATCGAAACGATTCTGCATCTACTACTATTACTCCACTCATCGACCGCTATCCAGCATGCATCTAGAGTATTAAGTTAAAAACAGAGTAACGCCTTAAGCAAGATGACATGATGTAGAGGGATAAATTCATGCATTATGATAAAAACCCCATCTTGTTATCCTCGATGGCAACAATACAATACGTGCCTTGCAACCCTTTCTGTCACTGGGTAAGGACACCGCAAGATTGAACCCAAAGCTAAGCACTTCTCCCATTGCAAGAACTACCACTCTAGTTGACCAAACCAAAAGGATAATTCGAAGAGACTTGCAAAGATAACTCAATCATACATAAAAGAATTCAGAGAAGAATCAAATATTTTCCATAGATAATACTGAATCATAAACCCACAATTCATTAGTCTCAACAAACACACCGCAAAAAGAAGATTACATCGAATAGATCTCCACAAGAGAGGGGGAGAACATTGTATTGAGATCCAAAAAGAGAGAAGAAGCCATCTAGCTACTAGCTATGGACCCGAAGGTCTGAAGTAAACTACTCACACTTCATCGGAGGGGCTATGGTGTTGATGTAGAAGCCCTCCGTGGTGGATGCCTTCTCCGACGGAGCTCCGGAACAGGCCCCAAGATGGGATCTCGTGGATACAGAAAGTTGCGGCGGTGGAATTAGGTTTTTGGCTCCTGTTCTGATCTGTCGGGGGTACGTAGGTATATATAGGAGGAAGAGGTATGTCGGTGGAGCAACAGGGGGCCCACGAGGGTGGGGGGCGCGCCCAAGGGGGAGGGCGCACCCCCCTACCTCGTGGCTTCCCTGTTGGTTGCTTGACGTAGGGTCCAAGTCTCCTGGATCTTATCCGATGAGAAAATCACGTTCCCGAAGGTTTCATTCCGTTTGGACTCTGTTTGATATTCCGTTTCTTTGAAACACTGAAATAGGCAAAAAACAACAATTCTGGGCTGGGCCTCCGGTTAATAGGTTAGTCCCAAAAATAATATAAAAGTGGAAAATAAAGCCCAATATGGTCCAAAACAGTAGATAAAGTAGCATGGAGCAATCAAAAATTATAGATACGTTGGAGACGTATCACTCGCCTGGTCCCACCGTGGCCAAGATGCTTGACCGGGTACTCAGCAGAATGCCCTCAAGGAAGGACAAGGGGAAGAATGAAGAAATCGAACTCCCCATGCTACGCATCCGAACCGGGGGAATTGTTACCTCCCCTGAGGAGGATAATCGGGGCGGGGAGGCTAAGGCCTCCTCCCCGCGCGGGAAAAAGAGGGCCGCCTCCGAAGACTTGGAGACGGAGATACCCAGGCAAGGGAAGAAAGCATCACCAAGGGGCTCTGCCGCAACGGGCATCCTCACCGCGCTATGCCCGCCAACGGGCCAGCCCTCCACTGAGCTGTAAGTCAATCGTTAATTCGAAGGTACTGTGCTTCCCCTAGATCGGTAACCAGGATTTGCCTTTTGCAGTCCGGCGAGCAGCTCTTCTCAACAGAGTTCGTCTTCGGGGGATCTTCCTCCGGAGATGATGGAGAGCGAGACCCCACCCATCTCTCCGGCTCATGAGGCGGGTGACACCGAGGTGTCGTCACGAAGGAGTCCGGATCTGCCGAAGCTGGAAGCCAATACGTCAGCCGCCCTGAACCCGGAGCGCTTGGCTTCCACGGGGGGCGATGGTAAGGGTCCGACACAGTTTGATGTCCGGCCGGACGCACTGACGGGCCTACTGGAGCGAGCTGCGATCTCGGGGGAGCACCGCTCATTAATGAGTACGGTGCTCAAGAAGATTTCATCCGCTACAAGCGGTTTGAATGAAGCATTCACAAGCCTGCTCAGAGGCTTTGAGGTATGTAGTGAAGAATACACCATTTTATGGCTGAGTGGCACGCGCTAGGTGTGCTTCATATAGATAGTAGCCCCTGAGACTCTGGTTGCCCGCCCTAGGCGGCAAACGGGGGATCATAAACCAATAATTGCTTTGTAAATACATGCAGGTAACCGGGGGTCCGGCCGCCGACCAGTCGGTTGAAATTGCCGAACTAACAAGGCAGATTGGATCGATTGACGCCGATATCACGCTGGTAAATGAGTGGCTGGACAACTCACAAGGTATGTCCCCTACCTTCCTTAGTATAGGAAAATATGAAGGTGGCATTACATTAATGTAATATGTTTGGGCTGCAGATGGTGCTGCTGCCGTGGAGGCCCTGAGGGCGGAACTTGCTCAAGCCAAGGAACAAGCTCGGGTGAGTAATGCGGCTGCCCTAAAGGCGGCCGAGGAATTGAGAGCCGAACAGGCTGCTCATCGCTGAAGCGAGGAAAAGATTGCCGAAATGGCTATTGAGTTAAAAATGCCGCTGACCGGTATGAGCTTCTGAAAAAGGAGCGGCTGACCTGAACAAGGCACTTAATGCCACCAAGGAAATACGGACCGAGCTTAGGGGTGCGCGGGAGGAGCTTCAACAGGCCGATTAAATTGCGGCTGGGGGCTCCTATTTACTGCGGACGAAGTATGTCGATCCGAAGTACGCTCCCCTGGATGGACGCTGTAGTCCTGCGGGCGCATATGCGGATTTGGCGAAGAGTACGGCTGACGCCGCCGAGTTCTTCAAAGACCAAGGTGATAAGGAAGTGGAGAAGCTTTTCTGGTCGCAATTCAATGCTCCCACTCGCCCGCTGCCGTTAAGTGACAAAATGGCTGCTATAGCAGAGCTTCACAGGCTGTCCGGGCTTGCAATGCGGTCTGTAATAGACCATCTGTGGCCGCAAGGGCCGAAGCCGGACAATTACTTTGGCTTGGTGCAACAATTCCTCGGGGTAGTGCCTCAGATCGATGCCATGAGAAGGTCGGCGTGCATAGAGGGTGCACGGATGGCTCTTGCTCGCGTTAAAGCCTATTGGACGGATATGGAGGTCAACACTATAGCGACCCAGGATCCGGCGGGGGGCCAATATCCGGCCGAGCACTACTTGGCGCAGGTCACAGAAGGTGCCCGCCTAATAGAGGCGCAGTGCTCGAAGGATGTCTTGTTCGAATGATGAATCGAATCATTGTAAAATGATCTTTATTTTGATTGTGAGGCTATATTTATACTGTTTGCCTGAAAATATGATTATGTCCCTTGTGCGGCCGTTTATATATATGTATATATAAATATGTAATCCGAAAGTTAGCAGTCGTTGGCTTCAGCCCCCACACATATAATGCGGGGGTGTTCGCGAACAATATGCTTAGTCACACTTTATCCAACGTCTTGGTCCATTAAGGAGGTGATCGCATGGCGAACTAGGCAACCGGACTATATAGCTGTAACGCTTTCGCTTAGCCGCGGGAATATAAAGTTGGGGCTACTATGTAGCCCCTTGTACCTTCGCGTGAATCCGAGTACGGGCGCGTATGTACATGGCCGGGAAAGGGCCCTTCGTTAATGCGGAGGAATCCGAAAGATTCCGGTGAGTCTTCGAGTGGTTGATCAGTCTTTCACTGTATCATGACAGTCAGTTTTCGGCTTTCTCTACTGAGGTGCTCATCCGGAATAACCAGGGCACAATCGCAGTAGTTCTCCTTTGGCCGCCTTAGCCGATAATAACGGAACGTAAGGCGGCAAACCTAGGAGCCTGGCAAACCCAACATTTGACCAAAGACATGATTTGGAGCTGATGCATATAAGGCCAAACTCGTGACGCCGAACACTCCCTAAGGTATTCGGACTTTGTAACAGGTGATGGGCTCAAGAATGCCCATTCAGTATAAACCCTGTGTTTCCAGGTACGTGCGTTAATCTGTCGTGGCGAAATGCCAAAAACGACAGTATCCTTTGTGGGTATGAAGCCCATGGATGGTTATACAACAAGAGGCAATAGAAAAGGTTTACACAGGGGCTTAATCTAAAAAGAAACCTGTTGAACGGGGCCCTGCTGCACGTCTGCGCCTTTGTCTCTGTTGTGCCGTATCCTGGAAGGGTATCACGCGAACGTTGTCTGTGAAAAGAAAAATAAAAAACTCATAGGAGAGTACAACGTAAGTATGCGATGGATAGTAAAAATATAAGATGTTGGCCTGCCCATAAGGTTAAGCCAAGTGTGGGGCTTTATTAAGTATTTATAGCCCCTGGTATCCGCTAAGGGATGACATATACGGTGCCCTGGTTCGATCTGGGCTACCGGACTCGTCTAACCGTGTCTGTGGTCTTAACGACCAGTCATGTGTATTTTCTTTATATTGGAGGCCACTTATAGTCCGGCCGCTAGGGCCGTCGCGTGTTCCTCTATGCGTGAAGAGCATGCTGTAATTCCGCTAACGGTGATGACGCCACGTGGACCGGGCATTTTGAGAGTAAGGTAGCCGTAGTGCGGCAATGCGTTGAAGCAGGCGAAGGCCGTTCTTCCAAGCAATGCGTGATAGTCGCTTTGGAAGGGTGCGATGATGAAGAGTAGTTCTTCACTTCTGGAGTTGCTTGGGGAGCCAAATGTTACCTCCAGTATGATGGAGCCCCTGCTGTGGGCTTCAACGCCTGGTATCACCCCTTCAAAGGTGGTGTTGCTTTGGCTGATTCTGGATGGGTTTATCTCCATCCTGCGGACAGTGTCCTCATATATTAAATTGAGACTACTACCGCCGTCCATAAGGACCCGGGTGAGACGGTATCCGTCGATTATTGGGTCAAGCACCAAGGCCGTTGATCCTCCATGCCGAATACTAGTTCGGTCGTCCGTGTGATCGAAAGTGATCGGATAAGACATCCAGTAATTAGGTGTGGGTATGATGGGCTCTATATCGCGCGCGTCTTTATGCGCGTGTTCGTGCCCTCTCATGGATGGACGAGTCGCGTGGATCGTGTTCACTATTTGAACCTCTGACGGGAATTCTTTCTGTCCCCTAGTGTTCGGCCGGCGAGGTTCATCCTCGTCTTCACTTGGTGTTTACCTTCCCTTGTGTTCGGCATTTAATTTGCCGGCCTGCTTGAAGACCTAGCACTCTCTGTGCGTGTGGTTCGCAGGTTTGTCCGGGGTGCCATGAATTTGGCACAGTCTGTCCAGGACTCTGTTCAGACCGGACGGCCCCTCTTTATTGCCTTTAGATGGCTTACTTTGCTGATTAGGCCGAGAGCCCCTGAATCCGGCATTAACCGTCGTGTTATCCGGGCTCTCTTCCTTGTTTTGGCGTTTGTTTTTATTACGCCGTGGCTTCCCATTGCCATCCCTAATTTCGGATGTGCTGGGGTCGCTGGTGCCTTTACGGGCTAGCCAGCTATCTTCGCCCGCGCAAAAGCGGGTCATGAGACTTGTTAGGGCTGCCATTGTCCTTGGCTTTTCTTGGCCGAGGTGTCTAGCGAGCCACTCGTCGCGGATGCTGTGTTTGAATGCCGCTAAGGCCTCGGCATCCGGACAATCGACGATTTGATTCTTCTTGGTGAGGAATCTGTTCCAAAGCTTGCGGGCGGACTCCCCGGGCTGTTGGATTATGTGACTTAGATCGTCAGCATCCGGAGGCCGGACATAAGTCCCTTGAAAATTCGCCCTGAAAGCGTCCTCGAGTTCCTCCCAACTCCCAATTGTATTTTCGGGGAGGCTTTTCAACCAGTGTCTAGCTGGTCCCTTTAGTTTGAGGGGAAGGTATTTGATGGCGTGGAGATCGTCCCCACGAGCCATATGTATATGTAGGATAAAGTCCTCGATCCAGACCCCTGGGTCTGTTGTTCCGTCGTATGCCTCTATGTTCACAGGTTTAAAGCCCTGTGGGAATTCGTGGTCCAGCACCTCTTCGGTAAAGCACAGGGGGTGAGCAGCCCCTCTGTAACTGGACGTGCTTCGGCATGTCGTCGGCTATTGTTGTGTCCGGTGGTTATCCCGAACTGGTATTTGGTTGGCATAATCGTTTTGACGACCACAGTCCCTCGCCGAGGTGTGTCCTTTAGATCCGAAGATGGACCTAGTTGCGCCAGCTTCCGTAGTCAGGTGCTTACGTAGATCGCGCGCGGCGTCGGTAGCTGCTTTATTGCGGTTATGAAGTGGTGCGTCTGGCCTCCTGGTCATGTTATTCTTTGGTGGAACGGCCTCGTCGTCGAATTCTGGCAGTAGCTTGCGTTTTGGGTAGCTCTTTGTATGGCGATCGTCGCCATATCTTTCTTCAGTGTCTAACACTTTGTTCCATCTGCGATTGAGCGTTTCCTGTGCGGCATCAAGCCGTTGCTTCTGCTTCTTCAGACTTCTCGCTGTGGCCATAAGCTTTCTATGGAGGTTATCTCGTTCTACGCGTTCTTCCAGAATGATGAATGCGTCATCGTCCATACTGTCTTCTTGTTCTGGGCCGGTTAGATGATCTTGTCGCTCTGGATCATTGTCCTCGGGAGTCTGCTCCGAACTGTGTTCGGCGTGACCAGGCTCGTCCTGCTCCATCGCTGGTTCCGTATGGTCATTGTTGCCTTCAGGGTTGGCTGGAGTGTCGATCCCTCTGGCGCTCTTGCTGCTATTTTTGCTGTTGCTGGACTTGGAACGGCGTCTGCGCCGTTGCTTTGGCTTTTGCCCGGGGTTTTTATCTTTCGGGTTATCGCCGTCGTCCCCCTTGGGCGTGTCCACCATGTATATGTCATGTGACGAGGCGGATGTCCGGCACCCCATGGATTCTGAATCTTCCCCTGCATCGTCGTCCATACCGTCGATGCCTTCGTGATCGGGGTCAAGCACGTCGGTTAAATCATCGATTGTGGCAACGAAGTGGGTGGTGGGTGGGCAACGAATTCTGTCGTCGCCTGCTTTCCACTCTAGCCGGACATAGTTTGGCCCAGAGCCTCTTGACAAAGAGAGAGACTTTAATGAATTCAGCATGTCGCCAAAGGGCGAGTGCTGGAAGATGTCCGCAGCGGTGAATTCCATTACCGGAGCCCAAACAGGCTCGGTGGGCTTGGGAACGCGCGGACTGGAACCTCCAACCGGATACGAATTAGGTGGTTCGGAGTCACAGGCTTCCTCAGAAGCGAGGCCCGTGTTCGGCTCCACCGCCGATGAGGGTACGGCCTGCGGGGCGGGGTCCATCCCTCCGTCCCTAGGCAACGCAGTCTGCTCCGGATTTTAGTCCAGGGCTACTGCCGGGGTGATATCCCGAGTGTTGTCCGATAGCAGGTCCAGGCCATGCTCGTCGTGACTGTCTGGTGTCCCTGGCATAGGCCCGAATCCGTCGAAGATCAAGTCTCCGCGGATATCCGCCGTGTAGTTCGGGTTTCCGAACCTGATTTGATGGCCAGGGGCATAGCCGTCGATCTGCTCCAAATGGCCAAGCGAATTGGCCCGCAGTGCAAAGCCGCCGAACACGAAGATCTGTCCGGGGAGAAAAGTCTCGCCCTGGACTGTGTTGTTGATGATGGTCGAAGGAGCCATCGAGCCTTGTGGTGACGACACAGAGGAACTCTCAATGAAAGCACCAATGTCGGTGTCAAAACCGGCGGATCTCGGGTAGGGGGTCCCGATCTATGCGTCAAGGCCGATGGTAACAGGAAACAAGGGACACAATGTTTACCCAGGTTTGGGCCCTCTCGACGGAGGTAAAACCCTACTTCCTGCTTGATTAATATTGAAGATATGGGTAGTACAAGAGTAGATCTACCACGAGATCGTAGAGGCTAAACCCTAAGAGCTAGCCTATGATGGTATGATTGTAATTGTGATCGGCCTTCTAAGGACCAACCTCTCCGGTTTATATAGACACCGGAGAGGGCTAGGGTTTACATGGAGTCGGTTACAAGGAAGGAAATATAATATCCGGATCGCCAAGCTTGCCTTCCACGCCAAGGAGAGTCTCATCCGGACATGGGCCGAAGTCTTGAGTCTTCACGCTTCAATAGTCCGGACGATGTATACAGTCCGGCTGTCCGGATACCCCCTTATCCAGGACTCCCTCAGGAGCTGAGAACCCCGTTGCAGACAACTTGTCTAGGTTAGAAAATGTTCTTGATGACCCACTACCTATTGATGATAGCATTCCTGATGAGCAATTAAATGTCATAAATACTTCTCGTAGTACTCCATGGTATGCTGATTATGCTAATTACATTGTTGCTAAATTCATACCACCTAGTTTCACATACCAACAAAAGAAAAAGTTTTTTTTATGATTTGAGACATTACTTTTGGGATGACCCACATCTTTATAAAGAAGGAGTAGATGGTGTTATTAGACGTTGTGTACCTGAGCATGAACAGGAACAGATCCTACGCAAGTGTCATTCCGAAGCTTATGGAGGACACCATGCTGGAGATAGAACTGCACATAAGGTATTGCAATCCGGGTTTTACTGGCCCACTCTCTTCAAGGATTCCCGTAAGTTTGTCTTATCTTGTGATGAATGTCAAAGAATTGGTAATATTAGTAGACATCAAGAAATTCCTATGAATTATTCACTCGTTATTGAACCATTTGATGTTTGGGGCTTTGATTATATGGGACCTTTTCCTACCGCTAATGGATATACACATATTTTAGTTGCTGTTGATTACGTTACTAAGTGGGTAGAAGCTATTCCAACTAGTAGTGCTGATCATAACACTTCTATTAAAATGCTTAAGGAAGTTATTTTTCCGAGGTTTGGAGTCCCTAGATATTTAATGACTGATGGTGGTTCACATTTTATTCATGGTGCTTTCCGTAAAATGCTTGCTAAATATGATGTTAATCATAGAATTGCATCTCCTTACCACCCATAGTCTAGTGGTCAAGTAGAATTGAGTAATAGAGAGCTCAAATTAATTTTGCAAAAGACTGTCAATAGGTCTAGAAAGAATTGGTCCAAGAAACTTGATGATGCATTATGGGCCTATAGAACTGCATATAAAAATCCTATGGGTATGTCTCCGTATAAGATGGTTTACGGAAAAGCATGTCACTTACCTCTCGAACTAGAACATAAGGCATATTGGGCTATTAAAGAGCTCAACTATGACTTCAAACTTGCCGGTGTAAAGAGGTTATTTGATATTAGCTCACTTGATGAATGGAGAACCCAAGCTTATGAGAATGCCAAGTTGTTTAAGGAAAAAGTTAAAAGATGGCATGACAAAAGGATACAAAAGCGTGAGTTTAATGTAGGTGATTATGTATTGCTATACAACTCTCGTTTAAGATTTTTTGCAGGAAAACTTCTCTCTAAATGGGAAGGCCCCTACATTATCGAGGAGGTCTATCGTTCCGGTGCCATAAAAATCAACAACTTCGAAGGCACAAATCCGAAGGTGGTAAACGGTGAAAGAATCAAACATTATATCTCAGGTAATCCCATAAATGTTGAAACCAATGTTATCGAAACCGTAACCCCGGAGGAATACATAAGGGACACTTTCCAGAACGTTTCAGACTCCGAAAAGGAATAGGTATGTGGTACAGTAAGTAAACCGACTCCAAAATAGTTTTAAGGCCATATTTCTCTATTTTGGAATATTTGGAAAAATAGAAAAATAAGTAGCAGTCCGGGAAGGACACGAGGGCCCCACGAGGGTGGAGGGCGCGCCCTACCCCCCTGGGTGTGCCCCCTACCTCGTGGGCACCTCATGTGCCTTCCGGACTCCGTTTTCTTGCACAATACGTATTTTGGTCGGTAAAAATTCATTATATATTCTCCCGAAGGTTTTGACTCCTGTATCATGCAAATATCCTCTGTTTTCATTTCGAGTTGTTGCTGCTGCAGATTAGATCAACATGTCATCCCAGGATTCGGAAGGGGAAAGCTATGTGGATGATTACTTAGCAAATCCCAAGGTCTATGGAGATGTGGAGCACGATGGCTGGACTACGGAGGAAGAAGAGGACTATGAACCTAAGGGGAAGGAGGAGACGAGCTCAGATGAAGATGAAGCCCCATTACCTCAATTTGGGGACATGCATGTGGAGTTCAAAAAGTCAAGTCTCCCTGCCGAAGATCGAGTTTATCCCTTTTCGTCTTTTGCAGGAAAATAAGCAAGACCTATGCAAAAAGATATTAACCCTGGAGTGGGAGATTAATGATTTGAGGGACCAAAATTCTGTCCTCAAGCGTAAATTAAGGGAGAGGTCTATGCCAACAACTAAGTCAAGATCACCACCATCATCTTCACCGACAAAGAAGGAGGCATAATCACATGGGTACGGGCACTCCCCTTGGCAACTACCAAGCTTGGGGGAGGTGCCCCGGTATCGTATCACCATCACACTCCTATCTTTACCGTTTTCTTAGTTCGATCCTATTAGTAGTATCTTGATCTAGTAGAATAAAGTTTATGGCATGATCTAGTAGAATAAAGTTTATGGCATGATCTAGTAGAATAAAGGAATAACAATTTAGTTCTTCAGAACAAATTGATGCGTGATACAGACGAACTGAACTTTGATGTTAGATAACCACATGATAGGAGGATGTAATATGTACGAAAAACAGGACAACATGAGATAACCAGAACTATGATGTGTAAACTAAGCAGAAGACATTTCACTAAATTAGAAGGATTGCAATGGAAGGTAGACACCATATGAAAGATGCTAAAAATATCGCTCTGCCAAGTTAGCAGTGTCTCATCATAACTGGCGATTAAACAAATGTGAAGCAGTACAAGAAATAAATCATATGCAAGATGCAAACAACATCACACTACCAAGTTAAAGGTCTCTTGTCATTAGTGCCATTGCATATTCACATCATTGCATATTCACAGCTTATGATGTGTAAACTAAGGAGAAGGCATTTCAACAAATTAGAAGTAATGAAAGCTAGACACCATATGAAAGATGCAACGAATATCACTCTACCAAGTTAAAACTGTCTCATCATAAGTGCCATTTCAACAAACAAGAAGTAGTACAAGCTAGAAAACAATGCGAGATGTAACCTATATCACACTCCCAAGTCAAACGTGTCTTATGATAAGTGATTCTTGTAGGTTACACAACAATAATACTTTGATGTAAGAACATGGTGTGATAGACAGATATTGTATGTTCTAGAAACAGGAACACGTGTCTTATTCACAAGTATAATGTGTAAAGTAAGCAGATGGGATTCAACAAAATTAGAAGCACTACAATCTAGACATCATACATAACATGCAACCACATATAACAGTGCCAAGTTAGAGGGAGCACCTGTGATGGTGCACTAGGGGAGATGTGCTCATCATCAACACACCTACATTGAGTGTCTATGCATGTGTTGTCTTGCAAATCATCTTGGGGGGTTGGACGAGTAGAATCTGTAGAGGCCTTACGTTTGGAAGGAGCACCTTTATCCGCTGCCTTGATAACTTGCTTCTACTTTATTGATTTTGAATTGTCAAGTAAAACCGACAAGAAAAAGCAATAAAATTCACTCTTCAGAACTCATTCGTGCATGATACCGACAATCACTACTTTGATGTAAGGCAAACACATGATACCAGGATGGAATATGTACGAAAAACAGGACAACATGGCATATTCACAACTGTTTGTGTAAACTAAGCAGAAGCCATTTCAACAAATAAGAAGCAATGGAAGCTAGACACCGTATGCAACATGCAAGACAATATCACAGTGCCAAGCTAGAGAAAACACCTGGGATGCCGGTTTCGCTGGAAGACCGCCATCAGTCCCTACCTTATTTTTTCTTCCCGCTTCTTAGTTTTATTGCCTTGTCAATTCAAACCCACAAGAAAAATGAATAAAAATCCACTTTTCAGAACTCATTGATGAAGGATGCTGACGAGCACTACTGTAATGTAAGGCGACCACATGATAGGACGATTGAATGTGTAACAAAAAAGGACAACATTGCATATTCACAGCTATGATGTGTAAACTAAGGAGAAGGCATTTCAACAAATTAGAAGCAATGAAAGCTAGGCACCATATGAAAGATGCAACGAATATCACTCTACCAAGTTAAAACTGTCTCATCATAAGTGCCACTTCAACAAATTAGAAGTAGTACAAGCTAGAAAAGAATGCGAGATGTAACCTATATCACACTCCCAAGTCAAACGTGTCTTATGATAAGTGATTGTTGCAGGTTACACAACAATAGTACTTTGATGTAAGAACATGGTGTGATAGACATATATTGTATGTTCTAGAAACAGGAACACGTGTCTTATTCACAAGTATAATGTGTAAAGTAAGCAGATGGAATTCAACAAAATTAGAAGCAATACAAGCTAGACATCATACATAACATGCAACCACATATAACAGTGCCAAGTTAGAGGGAGCACCTGTGATGGTGCACTAGGGGAGACGTGCTCATCATCAACATGGCTACATTGAGTGTCTATGCATGTGTTGTCTTGCAAATCATCTTGGGGGGTTGGAGGAGTAGAATCTGTAGAGGCCCTCCGTTTGGAAGGAGCACCTTTATCCGCTGCCTTGCTAACTTCCTTCCGCTTTATTGATTTTGAATTGTCAAGTAAAACCGACAAGAAAAAGCAATAAAATTCACTCTTCAGAACTCATTCGTGCATGATACCGACAATCACTACTTTGATGTAAGGCAAACACATGATACCAGGATGGAATATGTACAAAAAATAGGACGGCATGGCATATTCACAACTGTTTGTGTAAACTAAGCAGAAGCCATTTCAACAAATAAGAAGCAATGCAAGCTAGACACCACATGAAAGATGCAACCAATATGACTCTTCCAAGTTAAAAGCGTCCCATCATAAATGGCATTTCAACAAATTAGAAGCAGCGCATGCTATAAATCATATGAAAGATGCAACTAATATTGCACTGCATATACTAAAGGTGTCTCGTCATATTAATTGATGCTGGATACCAAAAAAAATGGTTTTATGTAAGGACATGCTTAATAAACAGATGTACTATGTACTAAAAACAGGAAGGCATGTCACATTAACAGGTATAATGTATATACTAAGCAGAATAGCACATGCAATTTAACCAGATTGGAAGAATTACAATCTAGACACCATATGCAACATGCAACCACATATTACGCTGCCAAGTTAGAGCAAGCACCTGTGATGCTCGTGTAGGGGAAATGCGGTAATCAACTACAGAGCTACGTTCACTATCTTCATCTAGCCTTGCTGTTTCTTGAGAATCATGTGGGGAGGCTGACGCTGCATTCTTTAAATGAGGATCTTTACTCACAGTAGTCCACTGGCCTGACTGCCTCATCATAAGTGATTGATGAGGGATACACAAGAACATTAGTTTGATGTAAGAACATGGTTAATAGATAGATGTACTAGTATGTACCAAAAACAGGAAGGCATGTCATATTCAAAGGTATAATGTGTAAGCTAAGCAGATGCAATTTAACCAAATTGGAAGCAATACAAGCTAGACATCCGGCTGGAGTGGTGATCATGATCATCTAGGACCTGAGAGCCTGGTGGGAGGCGGGCTGCTTCGCCACCATCGCGGCTTTTTAGTTGGCTTCCAGGTGATGCCTGTCTGTGCTGGGCTTGTCATTGGCTCAGCCAGTGCCCTGACTATCTATTTTGTCTTCTGGTGTTCCTGGGATGGTGGTTCATGTAAAAATATCTTTCCTTATCTTAATAAAGACCAACTTCGGCCTTTCGAATACAAGCTAGATAGCATATGCAACATGCAACCACATATGACACCGCGAAGTTAAAGCAGGCACCTGGGATGGTGGTTCATTGTGAGCGAGATCATCAACTCCAGAGCTACATTTACCGTCTCCATCTGCTGACACTACACCCTTTAAACTGCTGAAACGTGTCTGGCCTAGCCGCGTACGAAACTGGAGCGACTTCTCTCTTTTCTTTTCTGCTTCTGTTAAGGCAGAGTCTGAAATATCCTTGCATAAAAACACAATAGTGAGAGTATGGGTGAAGTGTGTGCAGAACTAGTGCACTGTAAAAGTAGCAGATAGCAGGTGGCTGAAAAATAAATGACATGAGACATATGATAGCTCTACAACATTGCATGGCAAGTAAAATTAGATTCTACTCCGTATGATTTTGTAATAATGAGCACAGGGATGGCTGGGAAATGCAGGTACTCCTCTAGCACACCACCACATGTGGTCCTATCAAAATAATAGTCGACTGAAAATAAATAGGTTAGTCGATTTTTTTATGAACCACCTGATCTATAAGGAACGGGCAGATGGCCTTCGTCTACCTCCCACCAGTCACTGTTGAAGATCTTTCTCTAATCGTCAGCGACCACTGGCCCAGATCCCTGCCTCCGCCACCCCGCCCTCCCCTCAACCTCACACCACCGCCGTGCTTGGCAGCGCCCCCGGCCATCCCTTTAATCCCGGCCGACCTCCATACCGGGCGCCAACAGCTCTAGGCCCCACACACCCCTAAGATAAACACCGAGGTGCTGCTTCCCCGGCGTAATAGGCGGACTAGCGCCTGTTATGCTGGGGAATGCTTCCTTTAATTGGGAATCAACTGGCCAGGAATTGAAATCCAAGGGGGCGACGGACCTCTAGCTAAGGTCAAATAGTATATGAGGAGAAACCTTGTGCATCGCGAGTTACTAGGAACATCTAGTATCAAGAAGAAGCAGTCAACTAGTGTCTTCTATGGGATGAATACCGTGCAAGAAGACACGTAAGATTTGCACGAATAAGGGAAGAGGAGTACCATTACCGGTTGCCAGTGTTGTATCCTCCATATGTCGCGGCGATTTTCTTCTTTTTGCCGGGGAACCGATGTTTTGGAGGAGGGTACAGCCTTGGATGAACCAATGGCCAAATTGTTGACTTTGTTGCCGTGGCCGTATGTTGGCGGAGGGGAAGCAGATCCGAGGTGGCGAAGGGCGGCGTAGTAGGAACAAGTCCGGTGCGGTGGACGATGGCGAAGTTGGAGCGGCAGCGGTGAGGCGCAGGACGGCGTGGTTGAACTGGCTCGTGTACGGATAGCTCGACCTCGGCTTCGACTACTAGCCGTGGAGGGTGTTGTAGTTGAGGTTGCGGTGGACGGTGACGTCGGGGTATCGGTTCCGGCGTGATGGAGGAGGGCGGCGGTTGATGGGTGGGATGGGGTGGTGGATGGAGGACGCCGGGGTTTCACGGCTGGTGGAGAGGTAGTTTTGGTGCCCACGGAGTACGAATGGGGAATCGGACGGGGGGGGGGGGGGGGGGCGGGGGGAGCTAAGGGAGAACATGTTTCGGTCTGGGATGCGCTTGTTTTTGGCTTTTTTGAACATCGGTATCTAGTGGGCGGGAGCGATTTCGGCCGCGCGCATGTGTGCTTAGGCGGCCATTGTGTATGAATGTTTTTCGGAGGAGGTTGCGTGGCGTCTAGATCAAGCTACAAACCTACCCCGGTTTAGACCTTTGGACATCGGGCCGGTAGTTTTCAGGGTTAGAGTTATAAAAGTAATTTCCTTCTACTACCAAACGTTGGTCTCACGCGGTTTCGGACGAGTAGAGGCTCTTTTGGTGTTTTGTTTGAAATTTTGAAACAGAAGCATTGACGTTTAGAGTACTCTTGAACTTTGAGGATTGACCTAAATAGACAATGTTAAATTTGACCTTGTATGTTTGAAAACCTCATTAAATTATCCGCTTCTTTTTGAAATTTTGACACTTTAAAATCCTATAACTACGATTATTTTGGAATGGAGGAGCTAAATTTGAATCTATTTTGTACACAACTATATATGCTATTATGTACAAAAGCAGAGCAAAGATTGGTGCCCCCATAATTTAGGTATGATTTACAAATGCCATGATATTGAATTCAAATAATTGAATGGACTTCATGTTGAATTCAAATTTTTTAAACCACCTTAAGTTGAATTAAAATGTATGCTAGTTCATAGCTAGCTATTTATAATGTTCATTGTGTAACTTTTGTATGTATAATGTGCTTTACACACACAACATGAACTGCACTCACGTTTATATTCAATTGCTAAAGCGATGAATTGTTTGGGGTTCAAAATACTAACTATGTGGATCAATTATATCGAATAATAATATAGACATGCTCAAATTTGATAGAATCTAGATTCCTGATGGATCAATGACCGTTCCTTACGCGAATTGCAAATATCATGATCCCATCCTAATATTTGGATACAATTTATATTTTGAATCAATGTGTACATCAGTCTTTTACGTGTAGTTTCACTCTCCATCAGTGGTCTCTCACACATGCTCACACACTCTTTCCCGAGGTGCATTTCTCACAGACATGCTCTCGATATAACCCTCCCTCCCTCTCGTAACCATTTACGTCTGTTTTCACTAACCTTTATAACAAGCACTCTTACTCTCACAAGCATACACACGCACAATCCCCATCGACCCTTTCTATATACATAGACCTGCCTACGTGTCTCCCGTACACACATTATCTTTAGGCCTGTCGCTCACGCATTGTCTCACACCTCTCTTCCTAATCGACGAGTATGATTCTAGTAGACATTCTGTAGGATGCCCCTTAAAGTTAGGTTAAATGAATAGTAATATCAAAGATAAGGGGTTACCTTAGTCCGAGGACCTAGGGTTACAAATCCTAGCCGGCTTTGTCAGTGGACACAAAGTCCTTGATGATTCTGATATCTTTGTCTTGTACGACTAGTCATCCATGGGTCTCCCTAAATGCGTCTCGGGCCGACCAATGTGGCGCAGGACGGAACCAAACCAAGGGCCTCACCTCGGCCCATCGGACATCACACGGTGACACACCTTCTGCCCCCAGGTCTTGTTATCTTCACACACCCACACATACCAACACAGACACCACACAACAAAAATTCTCCTCGTGCCTCTATCCCCCCCTTGCATATACACACTCAAGGGCATCTCTCGCCATGACATCATATTCGTCTCTCTCTCTAGACCTCTCTCATCTCTCGTGCTATCTCTCCCACATCTCCCTGCCCCCGCCGGCCCCTCTATCCATGCCTCTCTCGAATACGTAATACACACACATACCTCCCTAGGCCCTGCCAAATACATCAACTACACATTCACACATGTTACATCACGTACCCCATTGATCTAAAAAGCCCTCTCTTCACGTTTATTTCACATACAACATTCCTTTTGAATAAAGTGTGGCCAAAAAATTATTTTAGAATTTGTACATATATACAACATTACAAAGTTATATGGAGGAGTATGAACGTTAATTTGCATTGCATGGTGCCCACAATGATATTTATTCCGCACTGTGAATTTTTATATTTTTATACTATATATAAAGTTAGTCATAATAAAGAGAAACGAAGAGCATCTCTCTCTCCATCGCATACACCCCTTCTACGCCTCTTTCACGTACGCACACAAACTATCTCCAGGTCCTCTAAAAGTACGCCCCCAGCACATTCACGCATGTTTCATCTTTCTCTCGCGATATATACAGTGACGATCATTGTATTTGTTGCGAAAGCACGATACGTACATTGGACTTCCGAATCCACTCATTACGGTCACCATTTATGTTTTGAGGTTATTATACAGTCACGGGCTCACCGTACAGCTCTGTATTTTCTCAAGACACGACTAGTTGACCAGTTAAACGCTCCACGTGGCACATCTAATGTTGCATCACATTATCTCACTACCATTGGGCACACCTGTTGGCGTGTACCTACTCTACAACTCTTATAAAAAATAGAGTTGGTGATGATGGTGTGCCTGCCATCATGCAATATAGGCCGTCCGATTTATATCTGACAGATAGGAAGGAAACTATGGCAATTTTGCAAAAAGGTACTCACACACCTCTCCACATTTGCAAATAAGGCCTTCCCTCGTTCATCCTTTTCTCTCACAAGATAAACTACTCATACAAATGCATCTTGATGTTACATGCAACGCACGGGCATCTTGCTAGTAAGAATGAAAACAAACGACACAAAATTTTTGGACGGTGGTTCGAAGTCATTACCGTGGGCACAGTTGACAAGGTGGCCTTGTATTGGTATGCTGAGCCGTCTGTTATAACACACAGGACAGGAGCTGGTGTGGTGATTATACACACACACACATACATGCACACGAACTGCATGCACGCAACACTCACACGAACACATGCAGCCATGCACGCACGCAACACTCACACATACACACACAGCCACGTACGCACGCAACACTCACATGCACACACGCACGCATGCATGCACACACCACACGACCAACACACTCTCTCACGCTCAAGTGCTCAACCTACACGTGCATGCGCACACATGAGGCCCTGACACACACATACACAACCAGGTGGTTCCCGCGCACAGGTTGGAGTCTTGTCGCGCCTGCGTAAATTTGTGTTTATCTGACCTTTTCCCTATGCGAACTGATAGGTGGGACCCACAAGGAACATGGTCATTTTAACTAGTCAACATGGTGCCACACAGACTATTTGGCCAGTCAACAGAGTGCAATCCGACGCTGAACGGTGAGAAAATGACCGTATAATCACAGCAAAACGTATATAGTGATCGTAATGAGCGAGTCTGGTGACCGTATTACGCTTTTCTCTCTGTAGGCCCTCCAAAACAACATCTCTACACGTTCTCGCATGTTACATCTAACAACTATGCAATACAGCACTACTACTACTACTACTACTACTACTACTAGTAAGGTACACGTGCATTGCACGCATGAGATTTGGTAACCAAATTATGAATAAATACCACACTATAGCATGTAAGCTTTGAGTCATATATGCATGATGTAGATGTTCGTTTAATCCTTATAGTTCATCTCATTCAAAATCAATTAGTTTTATAAAAAAATCTATTTTAAGATTCATGGAATTGTGCATTGTAAATCATAAAGTAAAAACAAATAGTGACAATTCATTTAGATTTTTTTGGGCAATTAAGATATGAAAGATTCTAGAACAAAGGAGAAGTGATTGTGTTTTGAGGTTTGTGCATTATGCTTAAGTTCAACCATGGAGTCTTCTAGATTGTACATGTGGCAGAATCTGGTGGAATGTAGATGATATCCAACGGCCAGTAGTGCTCGGATTTGCCATCTCTGTACCGTCGGATTGGCTTCATCCAACGACCAACTTTCAAAGTTATTCGCACACTATATAGGGGTATAGGCACTCTAACACAATAAATCATATGCATTTTTAGTTTTACTAGATATCATATTGTTACTTAATTATTCAGTTTGCATACATTAAAATTGCCTTTGAAATGTATGCTTAGTATCATCTACCGCGCGGGAAAAATCCCGCCCTTCCCTGTTTAATCGGGTTTGTATCGATGGATCGTGCGAAACAGCAAAATATAGTACATAGTACTACAGTACAAGTAATAGTTCACTGGGCCGTCGTGTCGTGTACTCCTCCGTCGTAAGAGTGGAGTGCTCACTTTCATACATGTTCTAGTCCCTTTCACCGACATGTGGTACATCAAGCTACCGGGTCCACGTGCCATACCGAAATACAGTGCAGAGCAGCAGGGGTGAAGCACCCCAGTCATGGCGCCGGCGTAGTAATGAGCAATGAGGCGTCAAATCACAAAGCTGCACCTTTCCCACAGTTAAGTTGGAGGGATGAAGTAATAATGCTAAAAAAATAAGGTGGAGGGACGAAGCAACCATCATTTCACTCATTGCTGAATCCGCTTCTCCCTCATCTTCTTCAACTTAACCACGTGTTTGCTTTTGCCGTTGTGCTGCCTCATGTGGGACGTGGATCGGCTTGGTAAAGCACTGGCACGTGGGACCGCATGTTAGCAAACCGCCAGGCCAACATCCTCTAAAAATAAGAAACCTCCCCCGCCATCCGCGTAGCAAAATCACCTCCTTTTTACTAATCTTGATTCTATAATTTTTTAGATCAATATAATTGAGATTTGTATAGATAGCACACAGGAGAAAAACCAAGTGGTACGGTAAGGGCATCCAGAATGTGTAGCCAAATGTGAAAATATCTTTTGGCATGGATGGGAACCATTGTGGACGGTGCTGCCAAAGCCAAAAAGATGGAACCGGAGCTCCCTGATTGATTGAAGGAATAGAAAATGCAACGTCTCTCCTCTTTCTCCTGTGCTTAGACGCATGTACAATATAGAGCACAGAGTCTACTCCCCTGTCCCTTCTATCACAAATCACAAAGCAGTGAGGCGTCAAATCACAAAGCACAGATGAAGCAACCATCATTTCACTCTTTGCTGACTCCGCTTCTCCATCGTCTTCTTCGAGAAACCACCTCACCGCACTAAGCTGGACGGACGACGCTATTGCGTACTAGTACTAGTACATTTACGCGTCCTTTGGTTCAACAGACTTCCTGGATGCAAATAAGGCAGTTGTCTCGGCTTGCAGGCAGCACTTGCGGACGACTTAGTGTGGTCTCCCTCAATGGTGTTCTCCGTCGAACACACTTCGCCAAACCACAACGTTCGAGATATCGTCGACGTCACCGCAGTGGGGAAGGAAGTCAAATAGTTACTACCTCCATTTTTTTGTACACAAGGCCAGTATATCAAAATTACATTTTGCAGAAGGCCACTAACACTAATCGAGGCAAAATTGATGGGGTTTGCCTCGTACTAGCAACTAAGGACATTATCACATTAATATACCCTTGCATGCATGAGGAAGTGAGAAGGTTGGTTTGCATGGCGCTGCATTAATCAAGCGACGAGGAGTGAGATTGTTAGTTCTTTGTGCTTTGGAAAAAAATACACATTAATTGACACGTCTAACGAGGATTTGTATCGATTAATCCCGCGAAGGAAAACCCCGCCTTTCTTTTTAACACTAGGACTCCTACGTACGTACTTGTATCCTGTTTGGGTCTAGGCCTTGAATTGTCATACTTCACCACACATTTTTGCCAAGCTTGCCTAAAGTTTTCGAAATGAAAAGGAGATACACTTGCGCATGGCAGTCGCGGTAGCACCGCACCCTCACACAGTCGCTCCTGCACGCCGCAAACCCAACCAAGGGAATGCACCCTCACTGACACATGATACCGCATGTGATGAAACCAAACTCAGCCATCCTACCGCTGACACATAATTTTCGTTCATACAATATGTTTATCCAACCGCATGTTGGGGAAGATCCGTACGGCCCGTGTGGTGGTCTCTTGGGGAAGAAGAAGAGGTGAGGAAGAAGGGTTAGGAGATGTAGGATATTCATCCAACCGCCTGAAATGGTATACGGACCCAAATGATGAAAGTCAGGCGACTTGCATAAATATATGTTTTCACACAACAAAAGATCCCTAAAAACAACAACATAAAGAAAAACTATCACTGCTCGCAGAATGAGACGACCTCGTCATCTTTGGCTGCTGGCGCGAACCAGCCGTAGCTGCCGACGTGTGTCTCTGCATCGTGGTTGTCCTCGGCCTACAACTACTCGTTCACGCGGAGCGTGCGGGCGCTCTGCATAGATGAGAGCACCGCCTGGTTCAAGTCCATGACGTCCGGTTCCGCCTGCAGGAGGGCCTCGATGGCGGTGGCATCTGCGCGCTCCATGTAGAGTTGAGCCTCCGGGGCCCGGTTCAAGTCCAGGATGTCCGGTTCCGCCTGCAGGAGGGCCTCGATGGCAGCGGCATCCACGCGCTCCGCGTCGAGTTGAGCCTTCGCCGCTCGGTTCAAGTCTAGGATGTCCGGTTCCGCCTGCAGGAGGGCCTCGATGGCAGCGGCATCTGCGCGCTCCGCGTCAAGTTGAGCCTCCGCCGCCCGGTTCACATCCACGACATCCGGTTCCGCCTGCAGGAGAGCCTCGATGGCAGCGGCATGCACGCACTCCGCGTCGAGTTGAGCCTCTGCCTCCCGGTCCTCCTTTAGTATCGCCGGGTTGAACTGCTAGTCCGCCTGCACCATGGGGGACCTGGACGCCGGCACAAAGTCGACGTCCATCATCTCATACGCATCAGGGGCCTTCTGCGCCGTGACCTCCACCATGAACATTGGACCAGCTTCCTCATCCTCGTAGCTTGGCTCTAGAGAACTCAGGGATTGGCCTGCCGCAAAGAGAGCTTGGGAATGGAGGTCTGTGGCATTGACCGCCGCCACGATTTCTGCGCGGCGCTCCGGTGTCAGCATCTTGTAGTATGTGATCTTGCGGTGCACCATGGCTTTTCGGCGAACTAGGGGACGCTTGATGCGGGTTAGGGGATCGAAAGGTGGGGGAATGGGCTGGAGAGGAGGTGTGGTTTTGGGGCAGTGGCTGGCATAGGATGAGCAGTGAAGGTTCTGATGTGAATAGTGGTTCCGGTGACGACCGGTCAATCGGTTTTGACTGTACATCGCTCTGGTCGCGTTAACATTGCACCTCGGCACGTTAGACCCTCCACGTCGCTCACCGAATGGAACGCGCTTCGTCTTGTGTTTTCGCTTGCTTGTGGGACCGTAGTTGAGAGCAAACCGACGTCCCTCCCCCTCCCCCCGCGTCATTTATACTACTACTCTCTCCATTTTATGCGGAGTAAATAAAAACAAAGGGAGTATACTACAGATGAGGATCCCCTGACGTGGCCGAACCCATTGAGTAACTGACATGCGGGGCGTAGCAAGCATGGGGCCCGCCAGTAAGTGACCGAAAGGGAGGGTAAGGCAGGATACCTACGTCGGAGGATCCACTCCCACTACTACTCCCTCCTTCCATCTATAAAGGGCCTATTGCGTTTTTCGAGGCTAACTTTGACCAAATGTTAGAGTAATAATATATGACATGCAACTTACACAAAGCATATGGTCAAATTCGTATGTGAAAGGAGCATCCAATGATATAATTTTCACATTATACATCTCATGTACTATTAATTTTGTCAATAGTCAAAGGCGGTTTTGAAAAATGCATTAGAGCATGGTTAATAATGTAGCCGGCTGTTGGCTATAAAGAGATGCCACCTCACTTAGAGCCATCATAAAAAATACTCATATAAGTAATAGGTTGGCTCTTAGAATGGCTATTAGGTTGGCTCTAAGAATTTAATATTTGCATGAGCAAGGTATATGATTGGAAGAGAGTTGCATGCATACTATTTTTTCTTGATCTATGTGTTATAGCTGGGCTGTAGAATAAGAGCCCGCTTCACTCTCTCTCCTCTATTCTCACTCCTCCAAGTAGGATTTTAATGACATGACAAGTCTTATTGCCTGCTGACTAGGCCTTATCAGACTTGCTCTTAGGCCCCATATAAATGGAAGGAGGGAGTACTATGAGCACTGCACACTCTACTACAGATGTTGTCAGTACTCCACTAGTACTATTGGACAAGGAGCTTAAAAAACATACTATTGGACTGGCTATACGTGGATAAATCCTAGTAGGAAGAGCATGCACGAGAACAAGCACATTCACGTGTTTGAAAACAAATTGGAAACCATCTCTGTTTGAATACAAATCTAGGAGTACGTACGAATCTAACAATATTGGTTGGGCGTTGTTGAATGTTGATACTTTTTTCTCTAACTTTGATCAAAGTAGAGATACTTTGACTACACATAGAACTTATATGTAAACTAGAAAGGATCAGAGGGAGTATATTGTACGTTCAAAAGCGAAACAACATTGAATACCCTTTATATTTGATTTGCGGATGCTATGATCACCGGTTCAAAATTTTGAATCTGCCTTAGGTATCACACATGCACCCACTCGTCCTCTCTCGATTTCATCTCGTGGTCCGGAGATCGATTGAAAGAGGACTAGGGTGGGTACAATACGTTTGTTTCTCTTATGAACGTACAATTGAAAGTGCGTTATATCGACTAGAAGGGGGGGGGGTGAATAGGCGATTTTTATGAATTCTTCACTGAGGAATTTGTGGGTGAGGAAATTCCTTAGCGAAGAACTACTTGCAGCGGAATAAGTACTCAGAAGTATGCATAGCAAAACACAAGCATGGTCATCATGATGAAATGAAGACAAGCACAGAGGACAGAAAGCGTAAACACGGGATAACACAGGGTCAAGACAAACAGACTGAAGAAATTGAACTAAGGAAATTGAGAAAGCCTTCAGTCAAAGTCTTCAAACACAGATATGAGGAAATGAAAGAGTTGAGGAAATAGAACCAGTTGGCTTGGTGAAGACAATGATTTGGTAGACCAGTTTCAACTGCTGTCTCAGTTGTACATCTGGTTGGAGCGGCTAGGTATTTAAACCTGAGGACACACAGTCCCGGACACACAGTCCTCACCGTATTCTCCTTGAGCTAAGGTCACACAGACCTCGCCCAATCACTCGTGGTAAGTCTTCAGGTGACTTCTGAACCTTCACAAACTCGGTCACTCGGCGATCCACAATTCCTCTTGGATGCTCTAGACCATGACGCCTAACCGTCTGGAAGAAGCACAGTCTTCAAAGGTAACAAGCATCGGATCCACGCAGGATCAATCTCTTTAGTGATGCTCAATCACTTTGGGTTTGTAGGTGTTTGGGTTTGGGTTTTCCTCACTTGATGATTTTTGCTCAAAGTCCTCGGAGGATGGGATGCTCTCAAATGACAAGTGTCAGTTTCTCTCAAAGCAGCCAACCAGCTAGTGGTTGTAGGGGGCGGCTATTTATAGCCTAGGGAGCAGCCCGACATGATAAGACATAAATTCCCTTCAATGATATGACCGTTAGGTGGGTAGATATTTTGGGACAGCTGGCACAAGGCACAGCAATGGTCGGAAATTAGAGTATCAAATTCCTCAGGGCTATCATGTTCCTCACTATGTAGGCCATCCGCACTGGCGAATTCCTAACTCTTCAGTCAGAACAAATTCCTCAGAGACCAGAAGAACTTCGTCTCTATCACTGAAGAATATGACTGAACTGTATGAGATTTCCAATGGCTTCACTCGAAGGGATTGGTAGGTGTAGGATTTTGAGTTGAGCATCACATGGAAAATTTTCCTTAGTATTTCCTCGACCCCTTTAACAGTACGGTGTTTCCTATGACTCAAGAAAGAGAAAAATGAAACTACAAAAACAAAAGTCTTCATGCTTCATGTTCCTCGAATGAATACCAAGTCTTCAAGGTCACACAAATTTCTTCACTTTCAAAGTCTTTAGAAAGTCTCCAGAAATCCAAAGTCTTCAGTCGAAGAATTTCATTTTTAGGGGTCGACTTTCTCTATAAATATCAAACTCCTCATAGACTTATAGACCTGTGTACACTCATAAACTCATTAGTCTCTTAACCTATAAGTCTTCAATACACCAAAATCACTAAGGGGCACTAGATGCACTTACAATCTCCCCCTTTTTGGTGATTGATGACAATATAGGTTAAGTTTTCAACGGGGATAAACATATGAAGTGTAAATACTGATACTGAGGAATTTGATTGCAAGATATAGAAGAACTCCCCCTGAAGATGTGCATAGTGAGGAATTTTCTTTTGAAGCAATGCACACTTGAAGAGTCGAATCATGGAGATCTCCCCCTATATCTTGTAATTCATGCCCGCATTTGACATATAACATGAAGAGTTTGAAATGCATGATGAAATATGGTGACTGATGTAATTCAGCATGCGTGCATTAGCATTAATGAGGAATAAGCATGCAGAAAGCTCAGCAAAAGTATTAGGCCACCATAGAGTTTAAGTTTACAACTTGATCCAACAAGGTCATCAAAAGAACGAGAGTTGTAACTTAGCAAAAAAAACGCCCATATAAGATAGACCCGCTTGAAGACTAACTCAAATTTCTCCCCCTTTGTCATCGAATGACCAAAAGGATCGAAAATGAGGACTAATGCCCTTGAAGAATATCATGTTGAAGGAGGAGCGCCAGCGTTGTTGGGGTCGTTTGTTGATGTAGGGCCTGCCGCTGTGTCGTCCAAGTCTTCATGCTCGTCGGTTTCGCGCGATGAAGAATAGGAGATGGCCACCAAGGAAGGAACCTTGACCTTCTTGTATTTCTTCGGTGGAGGTGCAGACCAGTCAAAATCTTCCTTGAGACCCATTTTCTTCATATCTTCTTGACCATATACATGTGACAGAATAGCCCAGGTACGACCAAAGACCTCATGGAGGTAGCAATGGTTTTTCTTCACTGCATTGTGTGTAGCAGTCATGTTGTGAAGAATTGAACCAAACTGACGCTTGACCCATTTATGGTTTCAATCCACCTTATGGTGAAGACTAAGCAGAAGCTCACGGTCAGTCATCACACGAGGAGCAGTGGCTTGAGGATTTGGCTTGGATGCATGGATAGCAGAATCATGAGTGGCAGAGTCATCATTGGTGGAATAAGATGCAGCTTTGTGAAACTGACCATCCAATGGACGAATTCCTTCATCAATAACAGCTGGTGCCTTGCCCTTTTCATCAGCTGAGGAATAGGTCCGCTTGAGGACTTCAATCGGGGGCAAGTAGCTGAGGTGATTCTGAAAATCAGCCTTGTAGTTGAGTGAAGACCTTGTCCTGAGGAATCTCATAATCCAAGGTGCATAAGGCTTCAGCTCAAACGGTGAAAGTGCAACATTTTCCAGAGTCCTCATGAATAAATCATGATAGTTGACGGGTATGCCATGAATGATGTTGAATACCAGATTCTTCATGATGCCAACAATTTCCTCATCAGAGGAGTCGTGGCCTTTGATTGGACTCATAGTCTTCGTCAGAATGCGATAGACTGTCCTTGGTACATACTGTAATTCCTTCATGAGGAATTTGGTCCTTGAGGCTTGACCGGGTTTCATAGGCTTCATAAGAACTTGCATATAATGAGCAGTGAGCTCAGGCTCTTGGTACAGGCAACGGGCTCCTTCAGGTGGAGGACTGATGGGCAGGGTGTGAAGTAATTCAGAGGCCGGTGCTTTGTAATGAGTGTTTTTGGTCATCCAGTCCAAAACCCAGGAGTTCACATCGTCAGCATCTCCTGTGATGTGCAGTGTTGCGTAGAATTGAAGAATGAGTTCTTCCTTCCAATCAACTATGTCCGTGCAAAAGTTGAGGAGGCCTGTGTCATGAAGCACACTGAGGACAGGTGTGAAGCATGGCAATGATTCCATGTCCACATGAGGAATATGCTCGTCGTCGAAGACTTTGTCCTTGTTGAAGAGCAGTGAAGAATAGAAGTTGGCCTGGCTGGCGGTCCAGAAGCGCTTCCTTCTAAGACGAGCAGAATCATAGGGATTGTAGTCTGTGAAGAACACGTGCTCGCTGAAGAAATCATCATCCTTGAATTTTTGCTTCTTTGAGAATGGATCCTTTAGCTTGGGCTGAGGAGTGTCAGTCAATTGCATTATCACCTCAGGAATCGCAATCTCAGGTTCTTCAGGCTGAGGAATTTCTGCTTCTTCTTCAGTGACAGCCTGGTGATACGTCTCCAACGTATATATAATTTTTGATTGCTCCATGCTATATTATCTACTACTTTGGGAAATATTGGGCTTTATTTTCCACTTCTTTATTATTTTTGGGACTAACCTATTAACCGGAGGCCCAGCCCAGAATTGCTGTTTTTTGCCTATTTCAGTGTTTTGAAGAAAAGGAATATCAAACGGAGTCCAGTTGACCTGAAACTCCACGGAACTTATTTTTGGACCAAAAGAAGCCCACGGAGTACCGGAAACTCACCAGGGGAGTCCCGGGCTGCCCACGAGGGTGGGGGGCGCCCCCCTAGGGCGCGCCCCCTACCTCGTGGACAGCCCGGAGGTCCACCGACGTACTTCTTTCACCCATATATACCCATGTACTCTAAAAACTTCGAAGACGAGAATAGATCGGGAGTTCCGCCACCTCAAGCCTCTGTAGCCACCAAAAACCAATCGGGACCCTATTCCAGCACCGTGCCGGAGGGGGGAACCCTCACCGGTGGCCATCTTCATCATCCCGGCGCTCTTCATGATGAGGAGGGAGTAGTTCACCCTCGGGGCTGAGGGTATGTACCAGTAGCTATGTGTTTGATCTCTCTCTCTCTCTCTCTCTCGTGTTCTTGATTTGGCACGATCTTGATGTATCGCGAGCTTTGCTATTATAGTTGGATCTCATGTTGCTTCTCCCCCTCTACTCTCTTGTAATGGATTGAGTTTTCCCTTTGAGGTTATCTTATCGGATTGAGTCTTTAAAGATTTGAGAACACTTGATGTATGTCTTGCTGTGCGTATCTGTGGTGACAATGGGATATCACGTGATTCACTTGATGTATGTTTTGGTGATCAACTTGCGGGTTCCGCCCATGAACTTATGCATAGGGGTTGGCACACGTTTTCGTCGTGATTCTCTGGTAGAAACTTTGGGGCACTCTTTGAGGTTCTATGTGTTGGTTGAATAGATGAATCTGAGATTGTGTGACGCATATCGTATGATCATACCCATGGATACTATTGGGGAACGTAGTAATTTCAAAAAATTTCCTACGCACACGCAAGATCATGGTGATGCATAGCAACGAGAGGGGAGAGTGTTGTCCACGTACCCTCGTAGACTGACAGCGGAAGCGTTATCACAACGCGGCTGATGTAGTCGTACGTCTTCACGATCCGACCGATCAAGTACCGAACGCACGGCACCTCCGAGTTCAGCACACGTTCAGCTTGATGACGTCCCTCGAACTCCGATCCAGCCGAGTGTTGAGGGAGAGTTTCGTCAGCACGACGGCGTGGTGACGATGATGATGTTCCACCGACGCAGGGCTTCGCCTAAGCTCCGCAACGGTATTATCGAGGTGTAATATGGTGGAGGGGGGCACCGCACACGGCTAAAATATCGTATATCAAGTGTGTTTAGAGGTGCCCCCTGCCCCCGTATATAAAGGAGTAAGGGGGAGGCCGGCTGCCCTAGGCGCGCCAAGGAGAGGGGGGGAGTCCTCCTCCTAGTAGGAGTAGGACTCCCCTTTCCTAGTCCAACTAGGAAAAGAAGGGGGGAAGGAAAGAGAGGGAGAGGGAGAGGGAAAGGGTGCTGCGCCCCCCTCTCCTAGTCCAACTAGGATTCCTCCTGGGAGGGGGCGCACCACCTCCTGGCTGCTGCCCTCTCTCTCCCCTCTAGGCCCACTATGGCCCAATACTTCCCCGGGGGGTTCCGGTAACCCTCCGGCACTCCGGTTAAATCCGAAACTTCTCCGGAACACTTTCGGTGTCCGAATATAGTTGTCCAATATATCAATCTTTATGTCTCGACCATTTCGAGACTCCTCGTCATGTCCGTGATCACATCCGGGACTCCGAACAACCTTCGGTACATCAAAACATATAAACTCATAATATAACTGTCATCATAACTTTAAGCGTGCGGACCCTACGGGTTCGAGAACTATGTAGACATGACCGAGACACCTCTCCGGTCAATAACCAATAGCGGAACCTGGATGCTCATATTGGTTCCTACATATTCTACAAAGATCTTTATCGGTTAGACCCCATAACAACATACGTTGTTCCCTTTGTCATCGGTATGTTACTTGCCCAAGATTCGATCGTCGGTATCTCGATACCTAGTTCAATCTCGTTACCGGCAAGTCTCTTTACTCGTTCCGTAATACATCATCCCGCAACTAACTCATTAGTCAAAATGCTTGCAAGGCTTATAGTGATGTGCATTACTGAGTGGGCCCAGAGATACCTCTCCGACAACCGGAGTGACAAATCCTAATCTCGAAATACGCCAACCCAACAAGTACCTTTGGAGACACCTGTAGAGCACCTTTATAATCACCCATTTACGTTGTGACGTTTGGTAGCACACAAAGTGTTCCTCCGGTAAACGGGAGTTGCATAATCTCATAGTCATAGGAACATGTATAAGTCATCAAGAAAGCAATAGCAACATACTAAACGATCGGGTGCTAAGCTAACGGAATGGGTCAAGTCAATCACGTCATTCTCCTAATGAGGTGATCCCGTTAATCAAATGACAACTCATGTCTATGGCTAGGAAACATAACCATCTTTGATTAACGAGCTAGTCAAGTAGAGGCATACTAGTGACACTCTGTTTGTCTATGTATTCACACATGTATTATGTTTCCGGTTAATACAATTCTAGCATGAATAATAAACATTTATCATGATATAAGGAAATAAATAATACTTTATTATTGCCTCTAGGGCATATTTCCTTCAGATACTTGAGGTGACATTGGAGTATCTAGGTGACATTAGGGTTTTGGTTGATTTGTGTCTTAAGGTGTTATTCTAGTACGAACTCTAGGGCTGTTTGTGACACTTATAGGAATAGCGCAACGGATTGATTGGAAAGAATAACTTTGAGGTGGTTTCATACCCTACCATAATCTCTTCGTTTGTTCTCCACTATTAGTGACTTTGGAGTGACTCTTTGTTGCATGTTGAGGGATAGTTATGTGATCCAATTATGTTATTATTGTTGAGAGAACTTGCACTAGTGAAAGTATGAACCCTAGGCCTTGTTTCCTATCATTGCAATACCGTTTAAGCTCACTTTTACCATTAGTTACCTTGCTGTTTTTATATTTTCAGATTACAAAAACCTATATCTACTATCCATATTGCACTTGTGTCACCATCTCTTCGCCGAACTAGTGCACCTATACAATTTACCATTGTATTGGGTGTGTTGGGGACACAAGAGACTCTTTGTTATTTCGTTGCAGGGTTGCTTGAGAGAGACCATCTTCATCCTACGCCTCCCACGGATTGATAAACCTTAGGTCATCCACTTGAGGGAAATTTGCTACTGTCCTACAAACCTCTGCACTTGGAGGCCCAACAATGTCTACAAGGAGAAGGTTGCATAGTAGACATCACCTGGGTCTTCAATTCTTCATTCTCATTTTCATTTTCTTCAGCACTAGTGGCTGGAATTTCTTCATGGACCGATGGTGTGGCATGTGGTTCATTAGAGCCCATTTGTACTGTAGTAACTGGGGACTGAGGAATTTGTTGCAACGGTGTGAACAGTGGAGAGTTGGGGTGCTGACTTTCCCAAAAGTCATCATTTAGCACAGGTGTGGTACAACCAATGTCCACATCCTCATCTTCCATTTCTTCAACGCCGGCCTCTTCAGCAGTAAACTGAGGCATAGGCGAGGAAACAACTGGAGTTGAAGGGATTGCATCCACTTCAATTTCTTCATCCAACTGCTCTGACGAAGCAACAGAAGGATTTTCTTCATCAGATTCGCTAGGAATCACGTATTCTTCATCATAAGGAACAAGGTCCTTGGATGGCATGGTTGATATAGGAACAACATCAATCGGGTTTGTAAACGAGCTGGTCAAAGGCTTCATATTCTTCGAGGCTGAAGAATCTGATGAAGTTGATGTCTTCCTTTTCTTCACTGCTGCACGCTCTGCAGCCTTGGTCTTCTTCACTTCTGATGCAGATGGAAGGATCGGAGTTAGGGTAGGCGCAGGAGGAGCAGAGGAATTTGGTGCATTTTCTTCAGGCACAACTGATGCAGTTGCCCTGGCATTTTCAGTTTCTTCAGGCACATCAACTGAACCTTCAGATGGCCTGGCTTGTTGAGGGAGTCCTGGATTAGGGGGTATCCGGACAGCTGGACTATACCCTTTGGCCGGACTGTTGGACTATGAAGATACAAGATTGAAGACTTCGTCTCGTGTACGGATGGGACTCTCTTGGCGTGGAAGGCAAGCTTGGCGATACTGATATGTAGATCTCCTTTTGTTGTAACCCACTCTGTGTAACCCTAGACCCCTCCGGTGTCTATATAAACCGAAGGGTTTAGTCCGTAGGACAACAACAATCATACGATAAGCTAGCTTCTTGGGTTTAGCCTCTATGATCTTGTGGTAGATCAACTCTTGTATTACTCATATCATCAAGATCAATCAAGCAAGAAGTAGGGTATTACCTCCATTGAGAGGGCCCGAACCTGGGTAAACATCGTGTCCCTTGCCTCCTGTTACCATCCACCTTAGACGCACAGTTCGGGACCCCCTACCCGAGATCCGCCGGTTTTGACACCGACATTGGTGCTTTCATTGAGAGTTCCACTGTGTCGTCGCTGCAAGGTATGATGGCCCCTTCGATCATCGACAATGATGCGGTCCAGGGTGAGATTTTCCTCCCCGGACAGATCTTCATGTTCGGCGGCTTCGCACTACGGGCCAACTCGTTTGGCCATCTGGAGCAGATCGAGAGCTACGCCCTTGGCCATCAGGTCAGGTTTGGAAACTTGAATTACACTGCCGATATCCGCGAAGACTTGATCTTCGACGGATTCAGGCCCATGCCAGGTGTGCCGCACGATCACGACGAGCACGATTTAGCTCTGCCGTCGGACAGTGTTCGGGAGATCACGCCAGCAACTACTCTGGCCTTCAGTCCGGAGTAGATCGCGCCATCCGAAGACGGGAGGATAGACTCCGCCACACCCTCAGTGGCGACAGAGCCGAATACTAACTTCACCCTTCACGAGAGCCGTGTCGCTGAACTGCTGGACTCGTCCTCGGCCACGGACTCCGTACCACCCGCGCCCATACCTATCGAATCCGATTGGGCGCCGATCATGGAGTTCACCTCCGCAGATATCTTTCAGCACTCGCCTTTCGGCGACATACCGAACTCATTAAAATCTCTCTCTCTCTCTGTCTGGAGAACCTTGGCCGAATTATGTACGGCTAGAGTGGGATGCGGATGACGAAGAAATTCGCTCCCCACCCACCACCCACTTAGTAGCCACTGTCGACGACTTAACCGACATGCTCGACTTCGACTCCGAAGACATCGATGGCATGGACAACGATGCAGGAGACGAACAGGAACCATCGCCAACAAGGCGCTGGACTGCCACTTCATCACATGACATATACATGGTGGATACACCCAAAGAAAATAATGACGAGGATGCAGCGAGAGATAGCTCCCATGACAAGCAATGAAAACGGCGCCGTAGGTGCCGCTCCAAATCCCGCCTTGGCAAAGACAGCGATAACAGTGCAAGAAGCCAAATTGACCCACCGATAGAGCAGGGTGCGCCAGCGGGCGACGAACATAGTGCGGAGCCGCTGCCCGAACACGGCGACGCCGAGCGTCAACACAACCAACCCGTCTCCGGCCAGGAGAACAGTCCGGACGACGACGAGCGTATCATCCTAGAAAGGCAGCTGGAGCAAGAAAGGCTTATTGCCACTGCAAAAAGTTTGAAGAAGCAGAAACAAAGGCTCAAGGCTGCACAAAACACACTCAATAGTAGATGGAATAAAGTGCTCGACACGGCAGAAAAGTACGGTGGCTGTCGACACACGAAGAGCTACCCAAAGCGAAAGCTTCTGCCGGAATTCGACGACGAGGCCTTCGAACCCCCGCAGCCAAAAAACGAAACCGCCGACCGGTCGGATCGATGACCTCATGGCCGTGATAGGGCGGCCAACGAGGCCGCACATAAGTTAGTACATGACCGATGCGAGGACCCACATCAACGGGCCGGCGCAATCAGATCCATCTACGGATCAAGGAAACACGCTCCAGCACTCAGCCAACACCAAATATCACAACCGTCCGAACGCCATGGCACAGCCAAATACAGGGGTGCCGCACACCCCCTATGTTTCACCGACGAGGTATTAGACCATGAATTTCCAGAAGGGCTCAAACCAGTCAACATAGAGGCATACGACGGAACCACAAACCCTGGGGTTTGGATCGAGGACTTCATCCTCCATATTCACATGGCTCGCGGAGACGATCTCCACGCCATCAAATACTTGCCCCTCAAGCTCAAAGGACCAGCTCGGCACTGGCTGAAAAGTCTCCCAGAAAATTCCATTGGAAGTTGGGAGGAGCTCGAGGACGCTTTCCGGACTAACTTTCAAGGGACTTATGTCTGACCTCCGGACGCTGATGATTTAAGTCATATAATTCAACAGCCCGGAGAGTCAGCCCGAAAGCTTTGGAACAGGTTTCTCACTAAGAAGAACCAAATTGTCGACTGTCCAGACGCCGATGCCCTAGCAGCTTTCAAGCACAGCGTCCGAAACGAATGGCTTGCCAGACACCTTGGCCAAGAAAAGCCGAGAACAATGTCAGCCCTAACAAGCCTCATGACCCGCTTTTGCACGGGCGAGGACAGCTGGTTAGCCCGCAGCAGCACCAGCGACCCAAGTACATCCGAGGTCAGGGACGGCAATGGAAAACCGCGACGGAGTAAAAACAAGCACCGGAATAAAGAAGGCAGCCCAGATAACACGGCGGTAAATGCCGGATTCAGAGGCTCTCGACCGAGTCAGCGGAAACAGCCCTTTAAAGGCAGCAGAGACGAACCGACCGGCCTAAACAAGATTCTAGACAAACTATGTCAGATCCACGGAACCCCCGACAAACCTGCAAATTATACCCACAGAGAATGCTGGGTCTTCAAGCAGGCTGGCAAGCTAAACGCCGAACACAAGAGGTAGGACACTCCTCGCGAGGATGAGGATGCGCCTTGCCAGCAATACACTGGGGGACAGAAAAAATTCCCACCAGAAGTCAAAACAGTAAATGTTATCCACGTGACAAAGAGGAGAGGCAAATACGCACTCCAAAATACACAAGCCATAGAGCACGTCACCCATGAGTTCGACCCCTGGTCGGCCTGCCCAGTCACTTTTGATCGCATGGATCACCTAATAGGTATCCGGCAGGAAAGATCAGCCGCCTTGGTGCTGGACCCAATAATAAACAGATACCATCTCACACGAGTCCTTATGGACGGCGGCAGTAGTCTAAATCTGATATATCAGGACACATTCCGCAAAATGGGGATAAACCCAACAAAAATCAGCCACAGTAACACTACCTTCAAGGGAGTAATACCAGGTACAGAGGCCCGCTACACGGGCTCTCTAGTACTAGAGGTTGTGTTCGGCTCGCCCGACAACTTCCGGAGCGAAAGGTTAACCTTCGACATTGCTCCATTCCGAAGTTGCTATCAAGCACTACTCGGACGAGAGGCTTTCGCCCGTTTTAATGCAATACCGCATTACGCTTTACTCCAACTTAAAATGCCCGGTCCGCGTGGCACCATCACAGTTCATGGAAATGTTGAGCGCTCCTTACGAGCAGAAGAACGCACGGTTGCTTTAACAGCCGAACACTAGACGGCCTCACCACCAGAGATGATGACCGGTCGTTAGGACCGCGGACACGATTAGACGAGTCCGGCTACTCGTTGGATAGGGATTGGTTCGATGGTTATACCCGTATAGACAGTACCAGGGGCTTCGCCGCGATAATTCGGCTCAACTTTACCCATCTCGACTTTTTCATGGTTTGTTTATAATAACCAATTTTTTGCACGGCAACTTTCAACTAAGTTCCTCTCTTTTACAGATGACAATCGTGCTACACCCGTCCAGGATACGGCACAACGGAGACACAGGCGCAGACGTGCAGCAGGGACCCGTGCAAAGGTTTCTTTTTAGATTAAGACCATGGGTAAACCTTTTTTTACTGTCTTTTGTTGTTCACATCCTCCAGATTCTCAATACAACCGAGAAGGATGCTGACGTCTTGGCATGTGGCCACGTCAGAATATTGCTCGTACCTGGACATTAGGGGTTCATTATCCAAGGGCATCATCTAAGCCCAGTATGTACTTCAAAGACCGAACACCTTAGGGAGTGTTCGGCGTCGCGAGTTAGGCCTTATATGCATCAGCTCCGAATCATGTCTTTGGTCAAATGTTGGGTTTGCCCGGCTCCTGTGTTTTGCTACCTTACGTTCCACTCTATCGGCTAAGGTGGCACCAGGAGAACTACTGCGATTGTGCCCTGGCTAGCCCGGACGAGCACCTCCGTAGAGAAAGCCGAAAACTGACTATCATGATAAAGCGAGAGACTGGTCAACCACTCGATGACTTACCGGAATCTTCAGGATTCCTCCGCATTAACGAAGGGCCGTTTCCCGGCCAGGCATGACCGCACCCCGTATTCGGATGAGCGTGGAGCCACCAGGGGCTATATAGTAGCCCCACTGTCAAACTCCTATGGCTAAGTGAAAGTGTTAAAGCAATATAGTCCGATTGCCTAGTTTGCTGCGCTATCACCTCCTTAATGGACCAAGACGTTGGATCAAGTGCAAACACACGTCTTCTGCAAACACCCCCGCATTATATGCGTGGGGGATGAAGCCGACGACTGCAAACTTTCAGGTTATATACACATATACATAAACGGCCGCACAGGAGGCATCATAACACTTTCAGGCAAAAGTATAAAAATAGCCTTTATATAATTTAGTAAAACATTGTCTTTCAATGGGAATACATGTCATTAGAACATAATATTCTTCGAGCACTGCGCTTCTATTGAACGAGCGCCATCAAGGACCTCATCAAATTAGTGCTCGGCAGCTACTCGGCTAACCGCCGAACTCGGGGCTGCAATTGCGGTGGCCTCCATCTCCGCCCAGTGCATTTTGACACGGGCAAGCGCCATCCGCGCACCCTCGATGCACGCTGACCTCTTCATAGCGTCGATGTGCGGCACAACGCCAAGGAACTGCTGCACCAAGCTGAAGTAACTGTTTGGCCTTGGCCCTGCCGGCCACAGGTGGTCCACAATTGACCTCATGGCGAGTCCGGACAACCTATGGAGCTCGGTTCATTCGGCCATCCGCTCATTCAGAGGAAGCGGACGCGTTGGACCATTAAATTGCGACTAGAATAGCTTCTCCACTTCGCAATCCCTTTGATCTTTGAAGTACTCGGCCGCATCAGCAGCACTTGCTGCCAAATCCAGATAGGCGTCTGCAGAACTCCACAGCCGGTCCAGAGGAGCATACTTAGGATCTACGAACTTCATCCTCAACATAAAGGGCTTCCCAGCCGCGATATCCCCGGCGTGACGCAGCTCCTCCTTCATCGCTTTAATTGCAGAGCGGGATTCCTTGGCTGCTACCATGGCCTTCTCCAGCTCCGTAGCCTTCGCTCGACTTTCCTTCTCAAGAAGCCGGTATCGGTCGGCGGCATCACTTAACTCAACGGCCATCTTGGCCATCTTCTCCTTACTTTGGCAATGGGCAGCCTGTTCCACCCTCAGCTCTTCGGCTGCCTTCAGAGCGGCCGCATCACTATTCCTGGCTTGCTTTTTGGCTAGGGCAAGTTCCGCCCGAAGTGTCTCCACTGCCGCAGCTCCATCTGCAGTTCACAACATGTTCAAGATACTGGCATTACGCTCCTCTTACCATATGTTGACCACCGGAGAAATTACATACCCTGCGCCTCGTCAAGCTGCTTGTTGACAAGCACGATGTCGGCATCTGCCGCGTCAAGTCGCCGCGTTAGCTCGGCAACTTCACCAGTCTGGCCAGCCACCGGACCTCCCGCCACCTGCATATGAAGACGGCCGGATTGTTACCTGGGACTATGATCCTCTGTTTACCGCTGTTCCCGATGGCAACCAGAGTCTCAGGGGTTACTATCTGCACAGGGCGCATTTAAAACATGTGTGCCCGCTTTCGGCGGATGAAATCCTATCAACCACCGCGCCCGTTAGTGCATGGTGCGCTTCTGAGATAGCCGCCTGCTCTAGCAGATCCTTCAGTGCATCCGACCGCATAACAGGCAGAACCGGATCCTTCCGGTTGCTCTCTTCAAGAGCCGGATACTGAAGACTTCGGGTGGCCAAAGAATCACCCTCTAGCCTTGCCGGATCGGGAGAAGCCCTCCGAGACGACACCTCGGGGTCACCCGCCTCGTAAGGCGGGATGGCGTAGGGAGGCGTTTCGCTCTCTATCATCTCCGGAGGAAGATCTCCCAAAGACGAACTCGGCCGAGAGGGGCTACGTTCCGGACTACAAGACATATGTTTCGGTTATTTTCCTCAGAGGTAAAGTAGGATGTTTTTTACTATTAAACCCTTTTTTACTTACAGCTCGTTGGAGGGCTGATCCCCTTGCGGACACTGTACGGCCGGGGTTTCCCAGGGGCCAGGACCCTCTGGCAAAGATTTCTTCCCCCGTTTAGAGACTATTGTCTCCGGGCCTTCAGAGGCGGTCCTTTTCCTTCCTTGGGGAGAGGGAACTTTGGCTTCTTCTCCCCGGTTGTCCGCCTTCGCAGAGGCGTCAGCCTCTTTCTTCCCACCTTTATCTTCCCCTGAGGGCGCTTGGTAGGGCGCAAGCTCCAGCATCCGGGCTAGTACCGGATCCGGTGAGACCTCGGGGAGGGGGGCCGGACACCTGATCATCTTCGCCTCTGCTATCCAGTCCTGGTCAAAGAGCGACTTTTCAAAATGATGTTGTGATGAATAAAAATACAACGTGTTCGGCCACAGGGCGACTTACTGGGGTATCTGGACGATTGCAGCTGAGACCCGCATCCTCGGTGGAATCCGCACACATTGCTTGTGGTCCGAAGTACAATTTGTACATCTCCTCAGGCGTCATGCCGAGGAAGTGTTGAATAGCTCGCGGTCCCTCCGGATTGAATTCCCACAGGCGGAGGGGACGACATTTGCAGGGCAGGGTTCGGCGAAGTAACATTACTTGCGTTACTGTGACCAGACCAATATCTCTTACGAGGAGATCTCGGATGCAGCTCTGCAGTAGGGGCACGTCCTTTACTGGCCCCCAGTCCAGCCCCTTGTTGATCCATGAAGTTAGTCGTGGAGGGTGACCCAAGCGAAAGGCAGGGGGAGCCACCCATTTGGTACCCCTAGGGGCTGTGACATAAAACCATTCTCGTTGCCATAAGCTGGACACCTCCTGGAAGGAACCCTCGGGCCATGGGGCGCCGGCACTTTTTCTTATTACGGCACCTCCGCACTCCGCGTGCCTCCCCTCAATCATCTTCGGCTCCACATGGAAGGTCTTGAGCCACAGGCCGAAGTGAGGGGTGATGCGGAGGAAAGCTTCGCACACGACGATGAAAGACGAGATGTGGAGAATAGAATCCGGAGCTAAATCACGGAAATCCAGCCCGTAATAGAACATGAGCCCCCTCACAAAGGGATCCAGAGCCAGGCCCAGCCCTCAAAGGAAGTGAGATATGAACACTACGCTCTCGCCAGATTTGGGAGTAGGTATGACCTGCCCTTGAGCAGGCAGCCGGTGCACGATCTCGCCGGTCAAAAACCTGGCTTCTCTTAACTTTTTGACGTCTTCCTCCGTGACGGAGGAGGGCATCCACCGACCTTGATGGTTGGATCTGGACATGACTGAAGGTCCGAAGCGCCTGACCTAAGCCTTGGGAGTTGGAACTCGAGGCGGGGGAGGGATTCGATTGAGTTCAAGGAATAAAAAATGGTAGGCCTTGGCCTCTCTATAAAAAGGGTGAATACCAAGCGTCCTCCTCGTGACCGTTTGGGACTTGCCTATAATCGAGGAGTCATATCAACGGGCACGATAGGGTTACCCACGCCCGTATTGATGACAATCCCGTGATAAGGGGACACGATCTCTGCTTCGACAGGACGTGCCAAGGAAACCGCCTCGTGATATGCGCCAAGGCTGGTTAAAAAACACGGTCGATAATAATCGGGCCATGGCGTGATGTCATGATATCAAATATGTCAGCAGGTCGGATTTGTGGAAATATTATCTCTCTATGGTGGTATGTGGAACTTGTTTTGCAGAGCCGCACACTGCCCTTGTGTTCAAAATCTTCTATGGAGTATTCGAAGGAGGAACCCGCCTTGCAATACCGAAAACAATCTGCGCGCCGGACTCATCGTCATTAAAGCCTGGTTCAGGGGCTACTGAGGGAGTCCTGGATTAGGGGGTATCCGGACAGCCGGACTATATCCTTTGACCGGACTGTTGGACTATGAAGATACAAGATTGAAGACTTTGTCTCGTGTCTGGATGGGACTCTCTTGGCGTGGAAGGCAAGCTTGGCGATACGGATATGTAGATCTCCTTCTGTTGTAACCGACTCTGTGTAACCCTAGCCCCCTCCGGTGTCTATATAAACCAGAGGGTTTAGTCTGTAGGACAACAACAATCATGCCATAGGCTAGCTTCTAGGGTTTAGCCTCTACGATCTCGTGGTAGATCAACTCTTGTATTACTCATATCATCAAGATTAATCAAGCAGGAAGTAGGGTATTACCTCCATCGAGAGGGCCCGAACCTGGGTAAACGTCGTGTCCCTTGCCTCATGTTACCATCCACCTTAGACGCACAGTTCGGGACCCCCTACCCGAGATCCGCCGGTTTTGGCAGCGACACTTGTACTTCATCCGCAACACTAGAAGTTGCCCTTGTAACATCTTCAGCAGCTGGAATGCAGTCATCAGCCCTGGAACTCACATTTTCCTCAGCAGCCTGATTGTCATCAACGGTGCTGGCATTTTCTTCAGTAGGCTGAGCAGATGCTTCAGCTTGAGGATTTTCTTGTTGCGTTGGGGCTGCAACATTGGAGGTGAATTTATCAGTCAATTTCACAAATCTGACTTTGGCTCCAAGCACTACAAGAAATATGTCAACTAGTGACCTTCTGTCAGTGACTTGGAAGAATTGGTCATAGATCTATGACCATTTGAGACCAATTGGTCAAAAGCAGTTCGGGGGGCTTCAAACCCTAAACCATTGCGACCATTTTGGTCAGAAAGGTCATAATTTCCTTACACGAAATGGTCATAAAGCAAACAGTGCTGGTCCGCTGCCTTATTTCTAGTTGTTAACGACCAATATAGATGGTCATAGCCTTGTACATTGTGGTGGGTTGTGATGACTAGGCGCCATCTCATCAGTTTTGCCTATGTGTCATGTCCATGTGTCAATTTTTGCCCTAGGTTGTGAAGCAACCTATATTTCTGTTATTCCAAAAATTCCCAAAAAATTCTCATAAATTTTTTGGATCATATCTTCATCAAATATGTCAAAAACATTCCTTGCCTAGTTCAAAAATAACTCAACAATATTCATTTTCCTATTTTGTTCAGAGCAGCACTTTGTGAAGGAAGTACCACTTTGGCATGTCCAAATGGTATCCATTTTCTACAGTGCTTTCCTATGCCCAAATAACCATCCTCCACCAAATGCTAGCTCAATCCGTTCATTATTTTGAGCCCAGCTTCAACATTCGTATTTATGTCCAGTGTGGTACTTTGCAAAGCAAGTACCACCTAGGCTCCTCCTTTTGAGGTGAAAATTTGTGAAGACGGTCTTCTTAGTAACTGATCATCCTCAGCCAAAACTCACGCCCATTAGCCATGTGCATTTCCCGTACCGCAAATCAAACACTTGGCTGCTTATTCATGTTTGAGCATCGATCGGTCTCCTCGTGAGAATATTATGTTGTGATTTTCTTCCTAGTACCTACCTGGGGAGTTCCCAACCCACTAGACATGCCTAGGCCACCCAGAACACATGGCAACACCACGGTCACGCGGTGACCACGCGGCGGGCATGCGATCTTACGCGCTCTAGAGTTGGGGCCCTCGGCCACCGTCCAAACCTCGATGTCTCGCCATCAAACCATGTATTTCTGATTAAATAGATACTTATTTACCTAGAAATGATTTTTGGAAAAAACAAAGAGCAAACTATGAGGCAGCTGCAGTTCAAATTTGACCCGCTTCCAACTTAATCGACGGGAATTTGTCTTTTTCACCAGAGGTGGATCAAAACTTTTGACACCCAACCATTTTGTCAATTGTGCATTAAATATGGCCTAGTATTTTATAAAATTGATTAGGTCCAATTTTGCAACAAATATATGGTAGGTCCTTCACAAAAAAAACTCATTTCGGGCACTCGGAAAACGGAAAATGTATTTTCTGTGAAAATAAAATGAAAAATCCCTTAGGCAACATTGTTTGGAATTCCAAGATGCACCCTTGTGCACAATATGAGATCATTTGAACAAACTATGCCATGAATCATCACACATGATAGCTCATTTCTGAGAACACTTTTTGAAAATAATTACCGTATTACAAGTTTATTATTTTTCCTGGAAACTTGGTCACATATAATGACACAATGCGAAGGTTTTCCAATTTTTTTGACTTTTTTGAATTTTTTATGCCCGTTTCAAAATGCGGTCAAAACGGCGGGCTTGACCGTTCCTAGCTAATGGTTGAATCTTGGAATTTTTTGGTGTTTCTCTGATTAAATAGATACTTATGTACCTATAAATGATTTTTGGAAAAAATAAAGAGCAAACTACGAGGTAGCTACAGTTCAAATTTGACCCGCTTCCAACTGAATCGGTGGAAATTTGTCTTTTTCATGAGAGGTGGATCAAAACTTTTTACAACCAACCATTTGGTCAATTGTGCATTAAATATGGCCTAGTATTTTATAAAATTGATTAGGTACAATTTTGCAACAAATATATGGTAGGTCCTTCACAAAAAAACTCATTTTGGGCACTCGAAAAAATGGAAAATGAATTTTTCGTCCAAAGAAAATGAAAACTTCCTTAGGCAACATTGTTTGCCATTCCAATATGCACCCTTGTGCACAATATGAGATCATTTGAACAAACTATGTCATGAATGTGGCCATAAGATTGATCATTTGGCTTGAAAGCCATGAATCTTCACACTTGATAGCTCGTTTCCGAGAACACTTTTTTAAAATAATTGCTGTATTACAAGTTTATTATTTTTCCTGGTAACTTGGTCACATATAATGACGCAATGCGAAGGTTTTCCATTTCTTTGACTTTTTTTGAATTTTTTATGCCCGTTTCAAAATGCGGTCAAAACGACGGGCTTGACCGTTCGTAGCTAGTGGTTGAATATTGGAATTTTTTTGGTGTTTCTCTGATTAAATAGATACTTATGTACCTAGAAATTATTTTTGAAAAAAATAAAGAGCAAACTACGAGGTAGCTACAGTTCAAATTTGACCCGCTTCCAACTGAATCGGTGGAAATTTGTCTTTTTCACGAGAGGTGGATCAAAACTTTTTACACCTCTCGTGAAAAACAGCGGGAGGTGAAAAATTTGACACAATGCGAAGGTTTTCCAATTTTTTGATTTTTTTGAATTTTTTATGCCCGTTTCAAAATGCGGTCAAAACAGCTGGAATGACCGTTCCTACCTAGTGGTTGAATATTGAAAAACTTTCGGTGTTTCTCTGATTAAATAGATACTTATGTACCAAAAAATGATTTTTGGAAAAAATAAATAACAAACTATAAGGTAGCTGCAGTTCAAATTTGACCAGTTTCTAGCTGGATCGGCGGAAATTTGTCTTTTTCATGAGAGGTGAATCAAAACTTTTGACACCCAAGTATTTGGTCAATTATACATTAAGTATGTTCTAATATTTTAGAAATTGATTTGGTCTAATTTGCAACAAATATATTGTAGGTCCTTAAAAAAAACTCATTTTGGGCACTTGAAAAATGGAAAATGAATTTTTAATCAACCATGACCAATTTTTTATTCAACTACGACCAATTTAGATGGTCATGACATCGTACCCGTGTGCTGCATTTTGATTGGTCTATGGGCGTTTCACGCGGATCGTGGATCAAACACCGTCGGATGCTCGGATCCAACGACAGTCCTCACCCATAGCCCACCTAAGCCGAAACCCTAGTCCTCGTGGCAATTTTCCATCCACCCCCCGCCTCCTTTCTTTCTCCCTCTCTCCACAGTCCTCTCCCCCGATCCCCTCCCTCCCGCAACCTCCTCTCCCCCGATCCCATCAGGGGGCGCGACCTCCGCTCCACCAGCCCCGCCAGCGACCTGCTACCCCACCGCCGGCGCGCGGCAGATCCAACCCAGCAGCAGCTCAGGTTGAACCCCTACCCCGCGGGCATGGCAGGGGGAGCCCGAAACCCTACCCCATGGCGGCTAGGGTTTTAGTCGGCTCCAACTCCGGCGCTGGTCTGCCTCCGGCGACTCCCAAGCCCTCAAGCGCCACTCCGTCTCCTGGATGGCGTTGAGGACGGCAGGTTTTTCCTCAACCTCGAGGACACGCGCCGGCAGCCGGCCATCTCCGCCGAGCCCACCGATGGCGACCTCCAGATCTGGTATGAATTCCCCCTCTCTCTCTATCTGTGTGTGTAGGCACTTCCTCACCTCACCTTGTCTCCTTCCCAGAACGACCAGAACACGTCCGCCATGGGAGAGGAAGGCCTCGGGACGCCATGCCCTTCCTCCCGCTGGTTCTCCTTGCTCCTCAAGGTCCGCACATCTCCGGTCGATGGAGTCAGCTCCAGCGTCAAGGACACAACGGCAGCAGCAGCAGCAAGGTTCGCCCCGCCTCTCGATTTAATCTTCTTCCACTCCATTGCCTTCTGATGCTCGTGGACTCCTTCTTCTACAACTTCTCATCATCTCCTATTGATGTGTGCTCGTATTGTGTCAAGGAAAGGAATTCAAGGCCATGGGAGATGCTTCTAGTATAGGACGTGTTGGACCTACTGCTGCTGCCGGTTGTGTTCCCCAACCAAGTCCCCAAGCTGCATCGTGCTGCTCCTGCCCCGGCCGTCCTCAACTTGCTCCTGGACAGCTACTGCAGGTGAGACAATTGCCTCCATCTACTGCAGGTAGAACTACTATGTAGTTTGGTTGTAGCAGCAACTGTTGTAGGTTGGAATATATATGTGGTTTCATAAGCTGGTGCTGCTAGTTGTTATGGGAATATATATCTTAGTGCTTTTGGGGTTGTTCCTGTGGATCCGGCGAGTTTAGTTTGGTTGTAGCAGCAACTGTAACTTTGTATTGCACTGAGCAATGACAAAACGCTTCTGTACCATTATCTCCGAATTACTTCTGTAGTTCTGCTTGGCTGCTTGCGCAATAATGGTAATATGCCATTATACCTCATTACTTTATTAGAATTGTTTGCTGTGTGAACCTGATGTATGCTCCCTCGGTCCAAAATTACTTGTCTTAGAATTGTTTAGATATGGATGTGTACATCCATATCTAAACAATTCTAAGACAAGTAATTTGGGACGGACGTAATATTTGGTATGGTGTGAACTGCATTTTAGATGATATATTTCAATACGTATGTGCTATGTATCCCATTTTCCTATGCATATTATTCAAAAATAGTCAAATTCTGGCCAATTTTAAAAAATGATTAAGCTGTGCTCAAGCGCTCATTGCTCTATGCTTTGGCCTTCAGCTTTGCTTATGCTTTCCTTTTTTTGAACATTAATCATCTCACCCCCAGTCAACAGTATTAGCTAAGTGCAAAGTTGAAATGATTAAGTGAGCCCAAGTAAATCTCTGAGTTTAGGTACAGACACTTAGACATGAGCTTTTCAAACAATTAACATGTGGCCACCACATTAAATGTTTGTCTCCTAGTTGTGTGTGTCTTGAGTTCCCATTTATTCCTATGAAGCCATGTGTTTCCTGCCTTGGTCTGCCTAATTGTTGATCGAGCGCTGCGGTGCTAATTTTGCTGCCTGACTGGCGCCTTCATGGACATTGGCATCCATTTATTATATGCATCACTATTAGTTTTCTTGATTTCACACTTAAATAATTTTTTTCAGGTTGAAGCTCCCCGGTGAGCGGCTCCCTCTCCTAACTCTAGTTCTCTTTTCTACTCCTATAGCATTGCTCTGTTGGTTTAGAACACTAGTAACACGAGTACTAAAAGCTTACTGATGTAGGAGTAGTGAAAGCTTCATGGTTGATCCTGATTGCTGAACATGGGAGATGTATCTTCTTTTGCATATCAATTACATAGCAGTACTATGTAATGGAACAGTCTATGTACTGTTATTTTTAGGGTAGGTTGAAGTGATTGGTAGGCCTTCGTTAACAAGCGAGCTTCTTTAAATTTCCGTTGTTATTTGCACTATATTCCACACACGCCTCATGTGAATATGTGATCGTATCCATAGACCAGTGAATTTATTGCACTATTTGCTTGCTGTGAAGTATCCAGTATTTGTTACATTATGTCTTTAAGTAGTAAAATTGAGAATGGCAAGCTAAATTCTTCAACTGAACCGCTCTTTCATTGTACCACGAAATCGGAAATACTAAAGTTTTGCTATGTATAACATTGCTACATGTGCAGGTCCGGCTTGTGGGGATGGTCAGCGGCAAGGCGGAGCGGAACACGGATGTGTCCTTCATGCTCGACGATGGCACCGGCCGTATGGACTTCATCAGATGGTGAGCGCATCTCGGCAAACCGCTTGCTTTTTTACTTCAGTTCCAGATGTATTTTAGGGCTACATTCTTAGACTTTTGTTTGGATTCCATTGCTGGATGTTGACTGGATGTGGGATTTGCCTACTGTTGCAACTTCAATCTTCACTACTAGATAGAAATACTGTTGGTTGTTGGTATGACAGTGCTAGATTTGCCTACTGTTGGATGTTTATGATTGTCCAGTACTTCAAATGTTTGAATCGGGGTCAATGTAATCACTTGCTGCATCCTGTTTGTTTGACCGGAGATGCTAATAGGAAAAGCATGTGCTGCTTCTTTTGCTTATCCTCTGCACACAAGTAAAGCACCTGACTGACAACTTCTTATACCACCTGACTGACTACATTGATCTCTTGTTAAATTGGAGAGAAAGATTGCAATTTATGGTGAGACTGATGGTTTGCAGGATGATGGCAAGTTATATATTTTTCTTGAACTTTGTGACCGCTTAGATTGGATCTTGTCTTGATGTTTGAATTCATTTCGCTTTGGCGCTTTTGCTGGTGATATAACTTCATTGATGTGTATGCGTGTGTGGCAGCCTGGAGCAGAAGAAGAAGGTGATTCCCTAATGCCAGGTGGCTGACTAGGCGGTGCTCATCAACGCCTACTGCCCCTCGCCCCCTAAAGCACAACTACATGTATGCTTATACTTCCAACCAAACTCAACAACCTCATCGATGGTCCGTGTTGCTGCCTCCTGCAAGTGTTAATGTGTGTAGAGAAGCTGGTGAGTTGATGTGTAGCTTCATTTGCCTAATATAAGTGTAATCTAACTGCTCGGAGCTCAAGATAACCTGTGATATGACATGCTACGGTACTAATTCAAACATTTCTGATGCCTGGGAGCCACCCGTCCTTAGTTTCTACTTTGGTTACTCGCTGTGCTTTGTGATTAAGTGAGCTATTGCAATCTCCGTAGTAGCTTACAAGTTGGAAGGCAAAATTGCTTGTGTCAATGCTATCTGTAGTTGTGTCGTGTGTACTACTTTGAAACGTCGGTCTATGACTGTCGAGTGTACCCATGACTGATTTGCTGTCTCCTCGATTGAGAAATCTAAATGAAATTTATCTAAAAGTTGAATTATTTTTGATACCTGACAGCCACCGAGTGTTTCTTGTGTAGATAGGGAAAGAAAAAAAATTGAATTTCAAACTTTCCACGGTCTAGACAAGCTGCTTACATGACTGACTATATGTCTTGTTAAATTGGAGGGTAAGATTGCAATTTATGGTGGGTGGGAGTGACTGACTTTTTGCATGAAGATGGCAGATTTTATACCATTTCCTTGAATTTGTGTGACTCTTTTGGTTTGATGTTGTTTCAATTTGATGTGGCGCATTTGGTGGTGATATAACTGTATCGTCGTGTGTGCGTTTGTTGCAGCCTGAGGCTGAAGCAGAAGCTGGTTCCTGAGTGCCATAGCTGACTAGTGGAGCTCGGCGACAAGCTGCAGATTTGTAGAACGGAGGACCCGGCTGGGCTGTTGACGGCAACCGAGGTATGCTCTCCTCTCCTTGCGTCTGGGTAGTTGCTAATTAATCTGAAGGCACTCAAAGTTGAAATATGTAGACTTGTTACCACCAAGTTAGAAGATATTGCTTGGCTTGTCTATTATGTTGTACATAGTATATGTGAAGAAGAGAAAGATAGGAATTTGAAGAGGATGCTCTATGTAATAATGTCGAAAGTCTAGACAGGTTGCTAGATGTGACTGACTTACGTATCGTATATCTCATGTTAAATTGAAGAGGATTTTGTTGTCATGTGTTTGCGTTGGAATATACTATTCTTATATAGTCAATCTGTATAGGTCCTAGCGGCATCTTTTGCTAAGGAATATACCGTTTTCTCTCCTGTGATGTTAATTATTAGTTGCAACCGCCCTTATGTTTACCACCTTCCTGTTTCCCCGTGGTTTCCGGGCGGCCGTTGGCCTGAACCTGCTGTTTGTTTGTTGGAGTTCAAGCAGAAGAACTCCAAGAACAAGCCGGTGGCCACCGCAAGTCCCTTCCAACAAACATCCCACTCCTGAGCATTTTTCCATATGGTTTAATATGCAGACAACAAGAGAGCTAGTGATGCTATGTTAAAATTAATGTGTACTTGTCAATTCTAACTTATATTTGTGTCTTGCGATCCTGTTCTAATTAATGTGTATACTACAAGCCCTTGTTTTCCTGTCTAAATGCACGCACAAAAGTTCAGTTATCTTCTGAAAAATTGTTCGTGCATTTTTCAGTTTCTCAAATACAAAATAGCTCGCTCCTTTCAGTTCATGCATTTTGTTCATAACCATTTTGTTTTATAACATGCAGATGATTGCCTTCATTCATGTTTTGACGTGAGCTCTAGGACGAAGTTGGAAGAAGCAAGGCATGCAGGATCTAGGCATGCATGCATGCTCTCTTATCCCTCCTGCTCCTAGGGAGATGCAGGACTTTGTTGTAATGTTGGCCTTGGAATTTGGATGTACTGCTGATTTTGCTGAGAATTTGATGTATATGTCCTTGCTAACTTGTTATTCAAATGCTGGGAGTTATGTACATATTCTTAGAATAATATTGTTTACCTGAAATGCATTTCTGTACTGGAAAATATATTGGCATTGAATCTGGTTTGTGGAATGGATACCTGACTTGTGGGACCCATTTATGAAAATAATTTGAGGAGTTTTGAAATTTCTGTCAAGTGGGCCCAATTTGTGCGAGATGATGACAAGTGGCACCCATTTGATTGGTGGGACCAACTCTAAAATATAATGGCCCAAACAATGTTAAAAGGCCATGGCTCAGAAATAAATAAAAGGTCGAATTGTTGGGCTTGGCCCATGAAGTCAACCAAAAATTAGTAGGAAAAAAAATATAGAAAGGCTGAATTGTTGGGCTCGGCCCATGTAAAACACCTAATCAGACCGGGCTGAATCTTATCAACGACCTTTTGAATTGGTCGCAATTTTGCCACGTTAGCTTGCCACGTCGGATCCGACGTGGCCTGGGCAGACAGCCAGTGACCAAAACAAAAGGTCATGGGTTCAACGACCTTCTGTTTTGGTCGTAAACGTCTGTGACCTTCTCACAGAGAAGGTCGTTAATTTTAGTTTACGTCTGTCAGCTTTTGACCTTCTGTTTTTGGTCACAAAAAGGTCGCAAATGAGAAACAATGACCTTTCAGTGACCAATAGTCAAGGTTACAAGTTGACATATTTCTTGTAGTGAAGCCAGTCAGCACGGTACACGTCAAATTCATCATTGAGTTTCTTGATCTCAGATTGAATTGTGACAAGTTCTTCAGTTGTCATAGAGACAACGTTTTTCTTCAGGAAGCGCTCCTTCCTGTATTGTGCTTTCTTGAGCTGCCTGGCCTTCTCATATTTCCATTTTTCTTCTTGGATGAAGGCAGTCAGCATATGACTTTGGCCAGGAGTCGGCTTGAAATCAGGCATAGGAGTGTTGGGGTCCTTGTGCCAGAGATCAATATAGTCAAGGATCAACTTTGGATCCAAAAGCAAAGGCACATTTGTGCCCTTGGCTCTAGCGGCCTTGACTTGCCTATCTCTGATGATTTCTGCAAGTTCATCATCATCAGCTTCGTCTTCATCAGACGACACTTGGAAGGCAACCTGCTTCTTGTGAGGACTTGGGCGAGAACCTCGTCCAGCAGTGGCCTTTGTCTTCAGTAGAGAGGGTCCCATTGAAGAATTTGGTGCAGCTGAGGAACTAGCAGAAGCTCCTGAGGCAATAGAGATGCCTGTCGTCCTTTGGCACGTGGCAAGATGCAAAGGTGCTGAGGATTTGGTCGGAGCAGCTGAGGACTTGAGCGGAGGAGCTGAGGACTTTGGAGCGAGAGTAGCATGAGGAGTTGGTCATGAGGGCTTTGAGGATTCTGACCGTGAGGGCATTGCTGAGGAACTTGGCCGTGAGGGCATTGAAGGTGAAGCACTTGGCTTTTGAGCAGGCTTCTTTGCCATGGCCTTCTTCGGCTTGACAGCGGAGGCCTCAGCAGTGGCAGCAGCAGAGTCTTCGTTGAATTTCCTCACTGATTCTCTTGCTTGTCTGGCCAATTTGGCCTGGCGCTTGGCCCATTCATCAGGATAATCCTCACCGCGCTTGAGGCTGGTGGGATCCGCTTCTTGGCCAGGTGCCAACGGAGGTCTTGTGCAGGGAGGATTTAGCGCGAATTTCTTCATGCATTTGGGAGTAACATACCTGTACTCCCTCCACTCTCTTGCCCATCTCCTCTCTATTCTTTGGATGCGCACCTTGCGCTGATTCTTGTCCTCCTTTCCAAACTTGGCCTCATCAGGAGTGCAGTAATCTTTGTATATGTCATCAGGGATCTCAAAGGCAGTGTTGATTTCAGGCCTCTTTCCTCCTTTCTGTGGCTTCTTACCATCAGCCATTTTCTTCAGATGAGGAATTTGAACAATGGAATTCTCTAAAGATGTATGCAACTTTTCTTCGAGGAACGCTGCAAATGAGTTAAGTTGATGAGAACCTAGTGATTCAGCAGCGGACATGAGTACCTGTGAACAGAGTATAGTTGCGAGGAATTTGGAGAGGTCATATGTGTTCTCAGAAGGTTTTTCAAAAAGAACAAGTTTGAGGAATTTGACCAGATGAGTCTTGAAGAATTTCACTAAGCGTTCTTTGTCTTAGGTTCCAGATTTGTACAGATCAGAAATCCACACAATTGAGGAATCTTGAAGAAAAACGTAGCTTAGGGAAATGAATCAAGAACAGATGACATGTGAGGTGTTTAGTGTGTGAAGAGTTGAAGAAAAACACCTTTGAAGATTTTGTAGAAATCATTTGAATGAAAGAGGGCAGTAAAAGTAACTTTTAATTACCCTGGACGAAGAACACGACGAACTGAGAGGTGTAGATGTGAAGTTCATCAGTGCAGATCTTCCACGCCCTAACTCGGCAGAGGAAGACAGCTACGGCGGCGGCGGAGTGAAGAAATCCGCGGCCGGCGCGAGTACGATTGCGACGAGGTCGAGGCAGTGAAGCTCTTCCTCACCGGCGACGATGAAGTAGCGGCGGTGCTAGGGTTTGAGAAGCTCGAGCTGGAGTGAGGTCAAGCGGAGTAAAAGAGAAGTAAGGAAGGGGAGGGGTATTTATAGCCACGGTGAAAAACTGTTCGCCCGAAGAATTTGGACGAACATGCCCCTGACCCTTCTCATTCGCTTGACATGTGTCACCCACGTACTGATAAGTGGAGATCGTGTGAGATCGTGGGTGAATAGATAAGTGTTTTCGTGGGATGCGGAACGGTTTGAGCGGCAAAACGAAAATTTTGGATAAGATAAGTTTTAACGTTGCGTTCGCAAATTCTTCAGCTGACAAGGACACAGTGAAGATTTTGAACGAGTTTCAAATAGAACGCACATAAAGAATTTGTGAATAGATTGGGTTGAGTTTAGCATAGAGGGGGAAGGGTCCGATCACATTCACTTAGCAGAAAAAGGAGCTTGAAGAATTAGCAATAAGTGAATGCTGTAGAGGACATAAACTCATATATATATATATATATATATATATATATATATATATATATATATATATATATATATATATATAGCCAATGAAGAAAAACGACGGAAATGGTGAAGACAATGCAAAGTTATATATATATATATATATATATATAGCCAATGAAGAAAAACGACGGAAATGGTGAAGACAATGCAAAGTTGAAGAACCTGAACAACTGAGGAATTTCAAAACCGAGGAAAAACTCAAATTGAAGATTTTCAACTTTTGGTGGTGGCGTGACCCACCGTATAAGAATGATGATTTCAGACACCGCGTACAATTGTCGTAGGGCTCTGAGAATCAAATTCTTCGTTAATTTTTTCACACTTAGAGTGTTATTCTTCATTAATTGAAGAAAAACGTTTCTTCATGCGTTGCACATCTAAGTCATCAATTTTGCATAAGTGTTAGGATGAGTGTCCTTTTCAAAGAACATTCGAAGATTCTAGGATATTTAGCTCACACCGCAACTTACTAAATCTCTTCTCATCCAAGGTCTTTGTGAAGATACCGGCTAGCTGTTCTTCATTCTTCACATGCTCAATAGAAATGTCGCCCTTCAACACATGATCACGAAGAAAGTGATGACGAATCTGAATGTGCTTTGTCTTCAAGTGCTGAACTAGGTTGTGAGCGATCTTGATGGCTGAGGGAGTCCTGGATTAGGGGGTATCAGGACAGCCGGACTATATCCTTTGGCCGGACTGTTGGACTATGAAGATACAAGATTGAAGACTTCGTCTCGTGTCCGGATGGGACTCTCTTGGCGTGGAAGGCAAGCTTGGCAATATGGATATGTAGATCTCCTCCCTATTGTAACCGACTCTGTGTAACCCTAGCCCCCTCCGGTGTCTATATAAACCGGAGGGTTTAGTCCGTAGGACAACAACAATCATACCATAGGCTAGCTTCTAGGGTTTAGCCTCTACGATCTCGTGGTAGATCAACTCTTGTAATACTCATATTCATCAAGATCAATCAAGCAGGAAGTAGGGTATTACCTCCATAGAGAGGGCCCGAACCTGGGTAAACACCTTGTCCCTTGTCTCCTATTACCATCCACCTTAGACGCACAGTTCGGGACCCCCTACCCGAGATCCGCCGGTTTTGACACCGACATTGGTGCTTTCATTGAGAGTTCCACTGTGTCGTCGCTGCAAGGTTCGATGGCCCCTTCGATCATCGACAATGATGCGGTCCAGCGTGAGGTTTTCCTCCCCGGACAGATCTTCGTGTTCGGCGGCTTCGCACTGCGGGCCAACTCATTTGGCCATCTGGAGCAGATCGAGAGCTACGCCCCTGCCCACCAGGTCAGGTTTGGAAACTTGAATTACACTGCCGATATCTGCGGAGACTTGATCTTCGACGGATTCGGGCCCATGCCAGGTGTGCTGCACGATCACGATGAGCATGATATAGCTCTGCCGTCGGACAGTGTTCGGGAGATCACGCCAGCAATCACTCCGGCCTTCAGTCCGGAGCAGATCGCGCCATCCGAGGGTGGGAGGATAGACTCCGCCACGGAGGCCGCACCCCTAGTGGCGATAGAGCCGAATACTGACCTTACCCCTCACGAGAGCCGTGTCGCCGAACGGCTAGACTCGTCCCCGGCCACGGACTCCGAACCACCTGCGCCCATACCTATCGAATCCGACTGGGCGCCGGTCATGGAGTTCACCTCCACAGACATCTTTCAGCACTCGCCCTTCGGCGACATACCGAACTCATTAAAATCTCTCTCCCTGTCTGGAGAACCTTGGCCGAACTATGTCCGGCTAGAGTGGGATGCGGATGACGAAGAAATTCAATCCCCACCCACCACCCACTTAGTAGCCACTGTCGACGAGTTAACCGACATGCTCGACTTTGACTCCGAAGACATCGATGGCATGGACAACGATGCAGGAGACGAACAGGATCCATCGCCAACAGGGCGCTGCACTGCCACCTCATCACATGATATATACATGGTGGATACACCCAAAGAAAATAACGACGAGGATGCAGCGAAAGATAGCTCCCAAGACAAGCAATCAAAACGGCGCCGTAGGCGCCGCTCTAAATCCCGCCTTGGCAAAAACAGCGATAACAGCACACCAAGAAGCCAAATCGACCCAGCGATAGAGCACGGTGAGCCAGCGGGCGACGAACAAAGTGCGGAGCCACTGTCCGAACACGGCGACGCCGAGCGTCACGACAACCAACCCGTCTCCGGTCAGGAGAACAATCCGGACGACGACGAGCGCGTCATCCTTGAAAGGCAGCTGGAGCAAGAAAGGCTTACTGCCACTGCAAGAAGTTTGAAGAAACAGAAACAAAGACTCAAGGCCGCACAAAACACACTCAATAGTAGATGGAACAAAGTGCTCGACACGGTAGAAAAGTACGGTGGCACTCGCCACACGAAGAGCTACCCAAAGCGAAAGTTGCTGCCGGAATTTGACGACGAGGCCTTCGAGCCCCCGTAGCCAAAAAATAAAACCGCCGACCGGTCGGATCGACGACCTCATGGCCGCGATAGGGCTGCCAACGAGGCCGCACATAAGTCAGTACGTGACCGACGCGAGGACCCACATCAACGGGCCGGCGCAACCAGATCCATCTACGGATCAAGGAAACACGCTCTAGCAATCAGCCAACACCAAATACCACAACCGTTCGAACGCCATGGCACAGCCAAATACAGGGGTGCTGCACACCCCCTATGTTTCACCGATGAGGTATTAGATCATGAATTTCTAGAAGGGTTCAAACCAGTTAACATAGAGGCATACGATGGAACCACAGACCCTGGGGTCTGGATCGAGGACTTCATCCTCCACATTCACATGGCTCGCGGAGACGATCTCCACGCCATCAAATACTTGCCCCTCAAGCTCAAAGGACCAGCTCGGCACTGGCTAAAAAGCCTCCCAGAAATTTCCATTGGAAGTTAGGAGGAGCTCAAGGGCGCTTTCTGGACTAACTTTCAAGGGACTTATGTCCGTCCTCCGGACGCTAATGATTTAAGTCATATAATTCAACAGCCAGGAGAGTCAGCCCGAAAGCTTTGGAACAGGTTTCTCACTAAGAAGAACCAAATTTTTGATTGTCCGGACGCCGAGGCCCTAGCAGCTTTGAAGCACAGCGTCCGAGACGAATGGCTTGCCAGACACCTTGGCCAAGAAAAGCCGAGAACGATGGCAGCCCTAACAAGCCTCATGACCCGCTTTTGCGCGGGCGAGGACAGTTGGTTAGCCCGCAGCAGCACCAGCGACCCAAGTACATCCGAGGTAAGGGACGTCAACGGAAAACCGCGACGCAGTAAAAACAAGCGCTGGAATAAAGAAGGCAGCCTAGATAACACGGCGGTCAACGCCGGATTCAGAGGCTCTCGACCGGGTCAGCGGAAACAGCCCTTTAAAGGCAACAGAGATGAACCGACCGGCCTAAACAAAATTCTAGACAAACTATGTCAGACCCACGGAACCCCCGACAAACCTGCAAATCATACCCACAGAGAATGCTGGGTCTTCAAGCAGGCTGGCAAGCTAAACGATGAACACAAGGGGGAGGACACTCCGAGCGAGGACGAGGATGCGCCTCGCCAGCAAGACACTGGGGGACAGAAAAATTCCCACCAGAAGTCAAAACAGTAAATGTTATCCACGTGACAAAGAGGAGAGGTGAATACGCACTCCGAAATACACAAGCCATAGAGCCCGTCACCCATGAGTTCTATCCTTGGTCGGCCTGCCCGGTCACTTTTGATCGCATGGATCACCTAATAGGTATCCGGCAGGAAGGATCAGCCGCCTTGGTGCTGGACCCAATAATAAACGGATACCATCTCACACGAGTCCTTATGGACGGCGGCAGTAGTCTAAATCTGATATATCAGGACACTGCCCGCAAAATGGGGATAAACCCAACAAACATCAGCCACAGTAATACTACCTTCCAGGGAGTAATACCAGGCATAGAGGCCCGCTGCATGGGCTCTCTAGTACTAGAGGTTGTGTTCGGCTCGCCCAACAACTTCCGGAGCGAAAGGTTATCCTTCGACATTGCTCCATTCCGAAGTGTCTATCAAGCACTACTCGAACGAGAGGCTTTCGCCCGCTTTAATGCAATACCGCATTACGCTTTACTCCAACTTAAAATGCCCGGTCCACGCGGCACCATCACAGTACATGGAAATGTTGAGCGCTCCATACGAGCACAAGAACGCACGGCTGCTTTAACAGCCGAACACTAGACAGCCTCACCATCAGAGATAACGAGCGGTCGTCAGGACCGCGGACACGGTTAGACGAGTCCGGCTTATCATTGCATAGAGATTGGTTCGATGGTTCTACCCATACAGACGGTACCAGGGGCTTCGCCGCGATAATTTGGCTCAACTTTACCCATCTTGACTTTTTTCATGATTTATTTATCATAACTAAATTTTTGCACATCTGCTTTTCACTAAGCACCTCTCTTTTACAGATGGCAATTGTGCTACACCCGTCCAGGATACGGCACAATGGAGACACAGGCGCAGACGTGCAGCAGGGACCCATGCAAAGGTTTCTCTTTAGATTAAGACCCTGCGTAAACCTTTTTTACTGTCTTTTGTTGTTCACATCCTCCGGATTCTAAATACAACCGAGAAGGATGCTGACGTCTTGGCATGTGGCCACGTCAGAACATTGCTTGTACCTGGACACTAGGGGTTCATTATCCAAGGGCATCATCTAAGCCCAGTATATATTTCAAAGACCGAACACCTTAGGGAGTGTTCGGCGTCGCGAGTTAGGCCTTATATGCATCAACTCCGAATCATGTCTTTGGTCAAATGTTGGGTTTGCCCGGCTCCTGTGTTTTGCTACCTTATGTTCCGCTCTATCGGCTAAGGTGGCACCAGGAGAACTACTGCGAATGTGCCCTGGCTAGCCCGGACGAGCACCTCAATAGAGAAAGCCGAAAACTGACTGTCATGATAAAGCGAGAGACTGGTCAACCACTCGATGACTTATCGGAATCTTCCGGATTCCTCCGTATTAACGAAGGGCCGTTTCCCGGCCAGGCACGACCGCGCCCCGTATTCAGATGAGCGCGGAGCCACCAGGGGCTATATAGTAGCCCCACTGTCAAACTCCTATGGCTAAGTGAAAGTGTTAAAGCAATATAGTCTGATTGCCTAGTTCGCTGCGCTATCACCTCCTTAAGGGACCAAGACGTTGGATCAAGTGTGAACATGCGTCTTCTGCGAACACCCCCGCATTATATGCGTGGGGGCCGAAGCCGACGACTGCAATCTTTCAGGTTATATACACATATACATAAACGGCCGCACAGGAGGTGCCATAACACTTTCAGGCAAAAGTATAAAAATAGCCTTTATATAATTCAGTAAAACATTGTTTTCAATGGGAATACATGTCATTAGAACATAATATTCTTCGAGCACTGTGCTTCTATTGAACGAGCGCCTTCAAGGACCTCATCAAAATAGTGCTCGGCAGCTACTCGGCTAACTGCCGAACTCGGGGCTGCAATTGCGGTGTCTTCCATCTCCGCCCGATGCATTTTCACACGGGCAAGCGCCATCCACGCACCCTCGATGCATGCCGACCTCTTCATAGCATCGATGTGCGGCACAGCACCAAGGAACTGCTGCACCAAGCTAAAGTAACTGTTCGGCCTTGGCCCTGCCGGCCACAGGTGATCCACAACAGACCTCTTGGCGAGTCCGGACAACCTATGGAGCTTGGCCCATTCGGCCATCCACTCATTAAGAGGAAGCGGACGCGCTGGACCATCAAATTGCGACCAGAACAGCTTCTCCACTTCGCGATCCTTTTGATCTTTGAAGTACTCGGCCGCATTAGCAGCACTTGCTGCCAAGTCCAGATAGGCATCTGCAGAACTCCATAGCCGGTCCAGAGGAGCATACTTAGGATCTACGAACTTCATCCGCAGCATAAAGGGCTTCCCAGCCGCGATACCCCCGGCTTGACGCAACTCCTCCTTCATCGCTCTAATTGTAGAGCGGGATTCCTTGGCTGCTACCATGGCCTTCTCCAGCTCTGTAGCCTTCGCTTGGCTTTCCTTCTCAAGAAGCCGGTATCGGTCGGTGGCATCACTTAACTCAACGGCCATCTTGGCCATCTTCTTCTTACTTTGGCAATGGGCAGCCTGTTCGCCCCTCAGCTCTTCGGCCGCCCTCAGAGCGGCCGCATCACTATTCCTGGCTTGCCTTTTGGCTCGGGCAAGTTCAGCCCGAAGGGTCTCCACTGCCGCAGCTCCATCTGCAGTTCACAATATGTTTAAGATACTGGCATTACACTTCTCTTACCATATGTTGATCACCGGAGAGATTACATACCATGTGCCTCGTCAAGCCGTTTGTTGACAAGAACGATGTCAGCATCTGCCGCGTCAAGTCGCCGCGTTAGCTCGGCAACTTCACCAGTCCGGCTAGCCACCGGACCTCCCGCCACTTGCATATAAAGACGGCCGGATTGTTACCTGGGACTATGATCCTCTGTTTACCAGCAACCAGAGTCTCAGGGGCTACTATCTGCATAGGGCACATTTAAAACATGTACGGTACTGTCAAAAATAAAAACCACTTCACGCACCTCAAAACCTTTTAGCAGACTCGTAAAGGCTTCATGCAACCCGCTTTCGGCGGATGAAATCCTCTCAACCGCCGCGCCCAAAAGCGCACGGTGCGCTTCTGAGATAGCCGCTTGCTCCAGCAGATCCTTCAGTGCGTCCGACCGCATAACAGGCGGAGCTGGACCCTTCCGGTTGCTCTCTTCAAGAGCCGGGTACTGAGGACTTCGGGTGGCCAAAGAATCATCCTCTGGCCTTGCCGGATCGCGAGAAGCCCTCCGAGACGACACCTCGGGGTCGCCCACCTCGTAAGTCGGGATGGCGTGGGGAGGCGTTTCACTCTCCATCATCTCCGGAAGAAGATCCCCCGAAGAGAAACTCTGCCGTGAGGGGCTATGATCCGGACTACAAGACAGATGTTTCGGTTACTTTCCTCAGAGGTAAAGTAGGATGTTTTTGCTATTAAACCCTTTTCTTTTACTTACAGCTTGATGGAGGGTTGATCCCCTTGCGGACACTGTGCGGCCGGGATATCCCCTGGGCCAGGACCCTCTGGTGAAGATTTCTTCCCCCGTTTAGAGACTGTTGTCTCTGGGCCTTCAGAGGCAGTCCTTTTCCTTCCTTGGGGAGAGGGAACCTTGGCTTCTTTTCCCCGGTTGTCCGCCTTCGCGGAGGCATCAGCCTCTTTCCTCCCACCTTTATCTTCCCCTGAGGGCGCTTGGTAGGGCGCAAGTTCCAACATCCGGGCTAGTACAGGATCTGGTGAGACCTCGGGGAGGGGGGTCGGACACCTGATCATCTTCGCCTTTGCTATCCAGTCCTGGTCAAAGAGCAACTTTTCATAATGATGTTGTGATGAACAAAAATACAGCATGTTCGGCCTCAGGGCGACTTACTTGGGTATCTGGACGATTGCAGCTCAGACCCGCGTCCTCGGTGGAATCGGGACACATTGCTTGTGGTCCGAAGTACAATTTGTACATCTCCTCGGGCGTCATGCCGAGGAAGTGCTGAATAGCTTGCGGTCCCTCCGGATTGAATTCCCACAGATGGAGAGGACAACGTTAGCAGGGCAGGGTTCGGTGAAGTAACATTACTTGCGTTACTGTGACCAGACCAATATCTCTTTCGAGGAGATCTCGTATGCGGCTCTACAGTAAGGGCACGTCCTTTACTGGCCCCCAGTCCAGCCCCTTGTTGATCCATGACATTAGTCGTGGAGGGGGACCCGAGTGAAAGGCAGGAGGAGCCACCCATTTGGTACCCCTGGGAGTTGTGACATAAAACCATTCTTGTTGCCATAAGCTGGACACCTCCTGGAAGGAACCCTCGGGCCATGGGGCATCGGTGCTTTTGCTTATTACTGCGCCTCCACACTTTGCGTGCCGCCCCTCAATCATCTTTGGCTCCACCTTGAAGGTCTTGAGCCACAGGCCGAAGTGAGGGGTAATACGGAGGAAAGCTTCACACACGAACATAAAAGACGAGATGTGTAGAATAGAATCCGGAGCTAAATCATGGAAATCCAGCCCGTAATAGAACATGAGCCCCCTCACGAAGGGATCCAGAGCCAGGCCAAGCCCTCGAAGGAGGTGAGATATGAACACTACACTCTCGCCGGATTTGGGAGTAGGTATGACCTGCCCTTGAGCAGGCAGCCGGTGCGCGATCTCGCCGGTCAAAAACCTGGCTTCTCTTAACTTTTTGACGTCTTCCTCCATGACGGAGGAGGGCATCCACCGACCTTGAAGGTTGGATCCGGACATGGCTGAAAGTCCGAAGTTCCTGACCTAAGCCTTGGGTGTTGGAACTCGAGGCGGGGGAGGGATTCGATTGAGTTCGAGGAATAAAAAGGGTAGGCCTAGGTCTCTTTATAAAGAGGATGAATACCAAGCGTCCTCCTTGTGACCATTTGGGACTTGCCTATAATCGAGGAGTCATATCAACGGGCACGACAGTGTTACCCACGCCCGTATTGATGAGAATCCCAGGATAAGGGGACACGATTTCTGCTTTGACAAGACGTGCCAAGGAAACCACCTCGCGATATGTGCTAAGGCAGGTTGAAAAACACGGTTCGATGATAACCGTGCCATGGTATAATGTCATCAAGTGTGTCAGCAGATTAGATTGGTGGAAATATTATTCTCTCTACGGTGGTATGTGGAACTTGTTTTGCAGAGCTGGACACTATTCTTGTGTTCAAGATCTTCTATGGAGTATTCGGATGAGGAACCCGCCTTGCAATGCTGAAGACAATCTGCGCGCCAGACTCATCGTCATTGAAGCCTCGTTCAGGGGCTACTGAGGGAGTCCTGGATTAGGGGGTATCCGGACAGCCGGACTATATCCTTTGGCCGGACTGTTGGACTATGAAGATACAAGATTGAAGACTTCGCCTCGTGTCTGGATGGGACTCTTTTGGCATGGAAGGCAAGCTTGGCGATACGGATATGTAGATCTCGTCCCCATTGTAACCGACTCTGTGTAACCCTAGCCCCCTCCGATGTCTATATAAACCGGAGGGTTTAGTCCGTAGGACAACAACAATCATACCATAGGCTAGCTTCTAGGGTTTAGCCTCTACGATCTCGTGGTAGATCAACTCTTGTAATACTCATATTCATCAAGATCAATCAAGCAAGAAGTAGGGTATTACCTCCATAGAGAGGGCCTGAACCTGGGTAAACATCGTGTCCCTTGCCTCCTGTTACCATCCGCCTTAGACGCACAGTTCGGGACCCCCTACCCGAGATCCGCCGGTTTTGACACCGACAATGGCACTCTCATTGTCACAAAAGAGAGGCACATTCTTCACGTTGATGCCGTAGTCCTTGAGAGTTTGCTTCATCACAGCAATTAAGCACAACAAGAACCAGCAGCAATGTACTCAACTTCAGTAGTAGACAGTGATACGCAGTTCTGTTTCTTCGAGGACCAATAGACTAAAGATCGCCTGAGGAAATGACATGTACCAGATGTTGACTTGCGGTCCACACGATCACCAGCATAGTCAGAGTCAGAATATCCAATGAGATCAAAAGCCGAGCCCTTGGGATACCATAATCCAAGTGTTGGTGTGTGAGCTAGATATCGAAGAATATGCTTCACAGCCTTATGGTGTGATTCCTTCGGTGTAGCTGGAAATCAGGCACACATGCAAACACTAAGCATAATATCTGGCCTAGATGCACATAAATACAATAAAGAACTAATCATGGAGCGGTATACCTTTTGATCAAAGTCAATACCATTTTCATCAGTGCATAGATGGCCATTTGTGGGCATAGGAATTTTGACGCCTTTGCAATCTTGCATGCCGAGTTTCCTCAGTACATCCTTGAGGTATTTCTCCTGAGATATGAATATGCCATTGCGCTGTTGACGAATTTGAAGACCTAAGAAAAATTTCAATTCTCCCATCATAGACATTTCATATTCCTCTCTCATCATATAACCAAATTCGTCAGTGTAACGTTGGTCAGTACAGCCAAAGATATATATCATCAACATATATTTGGCACACAAACAATCCACCATCATAAGATTTAGTGAAAAGAGTAGGGTCAAGTGAACCGGGTTTGAAGCCTTTCTTCATGAGGAATTCCTTCAAAGTATCATACCACGCCCGAGGGGCCTGCTTCAGGCCATAGAGGGCCTTATTGAGTCTGAAGACTTTGTCAGGATTCTTTGGATCTTCAAAACCTGGGGGTTGAGCAACATATACTTCTTCCTCAAGCTTACCATTGAGGAATGCACTTGTCACATCCATTTGATATAAGGTGATATCATGATGGTTAGCATAAGCAAGTAATATGAGAATAGCCTCAAGTCTAGCAATAGGTGCAAAAGTTTCATCAAAATCAATTCCTTCAACCTGAGTGTAGCCTTGAGCTACAAGTCGTGCCTTATTCCTCACCACAAGGCCATTTTCATCTTGCTTGTTGCGGTAGATCCACTTTGTGCCAATGATATTGTGCTTGCGAGGATCTGGATGTTTGACCAGTTCCCAGACGTTGTTGAGCTCGAACTGATGTAATTCTTCTTGCATGGCCTGAATCCACTCAGGCTCCAGAAATGCTTCATCTACCTTTGCGGGCTCTGTGATAGAGACAAAAGCAAAGTGCCCACAAAAGTTAGATAAATGTGAAGCACTTGAGCGTGTGAGAGGACCTAGGGCTTCAATGTCATCGATGATCTCCTCAATTTGCACTGCTTTTGCAACACGAGGATGAGCTAGTTGTCGTCGAGGAATTTGATCAGCATTTTCTTCAGCACCATTTTCTTCAGGTGCCTCAGCTCGACGTTCTTCACGTTCTGGAATGAATTCTTCAGCAGATTCTTCGGTAGGAATGACATCCTCAGTAGCCTTGAACTTGATAGTTTCCTCAGGTGCTGGTTCATCTATCACGGAAGGTAGGTGCTCTCTTGTCACGACCGGTTTTCCAATAAAACATTTATTGAGAAACCGACCCCTTTAACGGACCAGCATAGAAGAATCCTTCTTACTGGTAGACAAATCCTTGATACAGAAATCCAGAAGTACTAAATATAATACAGGGTTGAGCTGAGGTGGCTCAACAATTTATTACAAGCACACCGATATAATACATAAAGGCGGATATGACACAAGGAATATGGTGGCATAACTACTGACTCGTAATAAAAGTGGTGGTGGATATGTCACAGCGAAGTGGGTGACATGACTCCTGAATCTCACAACCCATCGAGCGTCGGAGTGAAGCTCGAGGGTCTTTATTTGGGGTAGCGGAAGCGTATATAATACAAGTGACCAACTCCAGGATCGCACGGGACTGACTGGGACTCCTCTAGGCGTCGGCCTCGCTATTGAACTCTTCATCCATAAGATCGCCTTCGTCAACATCTGGCCAAATCAACAAGCCAGGTGAGTACTATGAAAGTACTCGCAAGACAGTTTGGACATAAGATATAACAAATGCAAACATGATGGATACGAGCAGATTAGTAATGCGCACTCGGATAATAAAATTTGCGCTGCATGTTAAATAAAAAGGAAGTCGGGCGGTAGTCCTCCCGAAATCCCAATGAAATACTGAAGGCCAATCGAGTGTCTGAAATGACGCCTCGAAAAGGAAAATAAATAAATTAACAATGCCGCAGTCGAGCGTCAGGGCGACACCGCATAAAGGGCTTATATTGGAATATAAACGACAGTACGTGCCACAGTCGGACGTCTGAGCGACATCACATAAAGGGCTTATATCAAAAGTAAATAACAAGAGTGCCACAGTCGGACGTCTGAGCGACATCACATAAGGGGCTCATATCAAAAGTAAATAACAAGAGTGCCACAGTCGGACATCTGAGCGACATCACATAAAGGGCTCATATCAAAAGTAAATAACAAGAGTGCCACAGTCGGACGTTTGAGCGACGTCACATAAAGGGCTCATATGAAAAGTAAATAACAAGAGTGCCACAGTCGGACGTCTGAGCGACGTCACATAAAGGGCTTATATTTCATTACTCGAAATTCAAGTAGCTCATGAATTTAAATCATCTCAAGGAAATACTCAGGTACGTAATAATAAAAGGGTTAGTCCATCCACAGGAATAACATTCAACCTGGTTTACCACTCAAGCTTGTTCACCGGGGATTTTCAGTGAGACTGACACCGGGACTGACGCTGAGACTGGTATGGGTACTGATATGGGTATGTTGACCAAGGTCCTTGACCATGGACACGATTACTCAGAAGGTTTTGACTTTGCAGAGTTTGTACCTTTAACCACAGCCAATGGATTTCAGTAGTCACAAGGGACGAGTTCCGTTTACGGTATTTTAGGAGAAACACATCTAACCAGTACACACCCAATTCCACATTCCGCTGCCAGGAATCACCCTAAGCAACATTCAAGAAAAACCTTGAGACGGGGAGGCTACAACCTCGCGTAGCATGGGATCAAATTTATATCGCGCGCTCTAAGGGGTGCCCCCCTCTCGGTCCCAACCGGAAACACCCATGCCCCCTGACCGGATGACTGGCTTTAATCCAGGGCCATGGAACCCTCATCCTGGCCCCTCTATTTGGTGTGTATAAGGAAAGAGGTTTCCAACTTACTAAACCGTATTCTTTGCAGAAAACATGTGGCAGCACGAAAAGGGGACGGACGGTAACGTGGCTCGGTCCACGTTAACACCGGAGTTTAACGGTTGACATAAGACTGGCATGATCAGGTTATCTCCCATCAAAAGATCACATCACGATTCGAAGCACACTGGTAGTTGCCTTGCATGCAACGTAACACTCACTGATGCCCATATGCCATGCACAACTATTCAAGCAAACATGCAAAACACTCATCATATCAAAGGTCCAAACATGCTTGCCTGGTTCGGAGAAGTCGGAGTCTAGCTCGGCGAAGTTCGCGGCTCCGTCACCTCATCCGGAATCTACGGTATAAAGAAACCGTATACTAACGTGAATACCGTGTGTGTATAAAAATTATTCCAATTTTTTTCCAAATAAATACTATAAAAAACTAGACAAAAATATAAGACTGACAAAAAATGAATCAATCAAAAAGCATCTTTTGTTTAAAAGATATAAGGGTTTTAGTCCAAGGACTAATCTGTGTTGAAACAGAAAAGATCCAGGGGCTAGTTTGAAAAAGCAGAAAACGCTTCGGTAGGAAATACGCCAGCCCAGAAGAAAAACACACTTTGCCCGAAAGCACCTTCAGAAAACGGTTCGAGGAAGAGGGAGAGAGGCTGACGGGGGGTCCCACCCGTCAGGTTCAAACTTCGAACAGAGCTCGCTGGCGCCCGTGGGCTGCGGTGGTTGCCGGCGTTGATACACGGCGAGGTAGGGGGATCGGAGGGTACCTACGGGTTCATTGTGCCCTTCCGCGTCGGTGGGTGGTGTACTTGACCGTCGGCGAGTACCACGTTGACGACGGCCTTATCTCCGGCGGACGGTGGTTCGGGCGAGGATGAAACTCTCCGGTGGGTGCTGCAAACTTCAAATTAGGGCGCGGGTTAGAGAGGTGGATGCACTAGGGAGCTACTGGCATGTGTTGAGAGGCGGGGGTGCACGCACTGGAGCAAATCTTGCCGGATCCCGAAGCGGGTCGAGGCGGCTGGAGTTGGGGAAGAAGACCTCCTCGAGGCCTTCCCAGTGGCTTGGCGTGTTTCTTGTGGGGTGGAGTGATGGTGCGTGGTCGAGATCGAGCTCGGGACCTCCTTTTATAGTCGATCCGAGGGGGGTGGCCGTGAACTGGATAACGCCGGCGAGCAATTACGGCGAGGCAGAGGTCGGGCAGGAGGTTTAGGTGATTGGGCATCATCGTGGTGGTCCACTAGTACCGTTTCTTAGTTAAAACCTCGGTCGGACTTGGGTAATACTCTGGCCCTCGACGGAACGGCCATACGGGCACGTCGGCGGCAGGGAGCGCGCTCCGTGCCTCCCAGTTCACGACGATGGCTCTGCAGCGTGCACAGGGGAGGGGACGGCCACGCGGTGGCCTCTGGTGGCTTGGGCGGTGCTGGACGGCGCCGTCCCTCGTTGCGCCTCTCTGGCAGCAGCAGCGGGTGTTGCTGCCACCACTCACGGGGCGATGCACCTCGGCCAGCTCACCGCCGATGCCCGTAACCTTCCAGGCAACCGTGCGGCACGGTGGATAAGAAGGAGGAACAGGGAGCAAGGCGCCACTGCAGTTACTGGCGAGATCGACGTGAAGTTCAGAGGAAAACGACACTCACACCTGAAACTGTTCTCTGAACTCTGAACTTTGACAGGAACAGTGCATGCCAGGTGTTCGACGATATGATTTGGGCACGAGGAAAATTTTTCTGGAGCTGGGACTTGGTGAGGTGACCTCTTGATGCATCTAGAGGCTGCCTGAATATTCTCGGATTTTTAGGAGAAGAAAACAAATGAAATTCACCAAAATTTGCAAATATGGTCCAAACTTGCAGCAAGCACATTTTGGAAATTTTGAACTGTGGACCAGTGGATCTTCCTGGATCTTGGTTGAGGGTCCTAGGGACTAGCCAGGGAAACTTGTTTGGAGGCAAAACTCAAAGGAAATCTAGTGGTTCCTTTGTAAATTTCCAAGGGCCAAAATAGGAGACAGAAAAGATTTTTGATTAAAAATAAATGGAGATAAAATCATGGGGGAGTTAAACTTGCTGGATTTGAAGCTTGACTTGACACAAAGTGGGAAGATGGCCTTTGGGAGGGGGATTTCAACTTAGGTCATGGCAAGAGATAATTTTTGAAAGGAGAAGGATTACCCCATAAGCCATAGGGCTATTTATAAAAGAAAAGATTTTCAAAAACTTTCCCAATGAAAAACACTTGTGTTGAGTCAACACAAGATGAAAAATCCTCAAGACCAAAGATCAAGTTTTGGATGAACCCAAGGAAAATACTTGTCATAAAAGAAATTTTTTGAGAAGGAGAGTCCTTTAGATTTTTTTTAAATAACCTCCTTCAAATCAAATAAAAAATTTGATAAAACCAAACAAAATTTTTGGGTGTCACATCTCTTTGCGAGCCATTAGTTTCATCGAACCGCAGATCTACAGTTTCAACAACCTTATGAAGAACGTTGTTGAAAACTCTGTAGGTGTGCGAGTCCTTTTCGTAACCAAGCATGAAACCTTCATCTGCTTTCATATAACTCACATTGAAGACTTTCAAATAACTCACATTGGGTTTCTTGTCAGTGAGGAGTTCATAGGTGTCGGTGTACAAAAGTAGGGGCTCTCCTTTTGACCCCTTTACTTGTGCACGGGCAGTCGAGGCCACGCGCCACGGCCACACTTGGCAAGGCCAGGGAGGTGAACCAAGGTGAGTCCAGAAGCAAAGCAACGCCAAGGGCAAGACCACAAAGAGCAGAGGGACGAAGCAGGTTTCCCCGGCAAGGTCCTTGCTGGGGGTAGCCTCCGCAGTCCCGGCAAGACCCTTGCTGGGGAAGCTCACCCCAACACCAACAGAGCAAGCCACCCTTGAGCCTACGGCCTCCGATGCTATCCAACCGCGCTGGGCCAAGGCTCGGGAGGCACCTCTATGGTGGCATGCAGATCTTTGTGAAGGCAAGAGAAACACTCTTGATCAGAAGAGTAGGAAGCAACAAGCCTCGGCAAAGTCCTTGCCGAGGGAATCCACAAGGCCGCCGGCAAGATCCTTGCCAGGGATGTCCACAAGGCCCCCGGCAAGATCCTTGCCGGGGACGTCCACGATGCACCGACAAGACCCTTGCCGGGGCCCCGGCAAGACCCTTGCCAGAAGCATCCGCGAGGCCACGGCCAGGCCCGCACCCGCCAAGGTTTCCACCGTCGATTCCATGCAGCTGCCAGCCCACCAGCCGGGCAGGCACCTGCGTGTCAACGAAGGGCTCCTTCGCCAACCCACCACGCGCTTACGTGGTGGCATGCAGATCTTCTTGGAGGCTCCACCACCGCACCACCTCAGCTGCCTGCCTGCTTACATGGTGCCGCATGCATCGCTGGTCAAGGCGCGTGTTGGAGCGAGGAGGAGCGGCGACGGATGGGACGGGCCTCACCCGCGTCCCCCAATAAAGCGAAGGGACACCTAAGCCTTGCATTAAATGCGCTTTTGCCCATAATGGCTAGCGATAAGCTCAGCCACGGTACTTCGATGCCACCTTTTGGTGCCACTGTGGCGATCCCTTTGCCTATAAAAGGAGACCCAAGGCGCCCAGGAGCAGGATTCGGACCTTTGGACAAGTTACGCTCCCTGTAGCTAGTTCAAATTCCTCAAGAACTCAGATATACAACCACGAAAGCAGGACTAGGGTATTACGCATCTTTGCGGCCCGAACCTGGGTAAACGACCCGTGTGTTTGCACTGACTGTCGATCCTGCTCTCCTCACCACTCCCAGCGCCCCGCAATCGTAGAAGGGATCCCCTTGATCCCATAGGTGTCGTTCCACACCGACATCTTTGGCGCGCCAGGTAGGGGGCGTGGAGTAGCGAGCATCTGGTTCTACAGCCTGCAACGCAGTTCTTCATCGCCATGGCCCCAAAGAAGAAGGGGGTGGCCAAGGAAAAAGGTACCGCCCGCCAACGCAGAGGGCGCCAGCGCGACGGCAGAAAAGCTAAGTTGTTCACAGCTATAAGCATTTCCCTTTTTACATATAAGGTTATCATCCCCAGAGATCCTATCCTATGTATGGAAGCCCATACGCAAAGGGGCCCTTCCACGATTGGCAACGCCTTTGTTCTGTTTCAAGTCCGCTCAACAGCTCAAACGGCTGCGTCGAAAGTGGCAGGGTAGCCTTCCGTGATCGGCAACGCTCTCGACTCTGACTCGAGTCAAGCTCGATAGGTCGAGCGGCTGCGTCTAGAGCGGTAAGGTGGTTTGCTCGGCAGCACGCACACCCGGCAGGCCGTTGGGGATCCGTCCTCAATGTGCCGCCCTGGGTTTACGCGCCGGCAAACCTACCCGATCAACGTAGGGTGGACATACGAAGGGAAGATCGAATGGGAAAATAACGTGCATGATATTGAAAGTACTGCAGAGTTATATTACATCAAATTGTTGCTGCGGTTCTAACTAAAGATATGAATTGTCTTGGTCATGAACTCGCAGCGGCAACAGAAAACGGAGCGCCTAGTCCCGGCGCTGGCCTTCCACCCTCTCGATTCCGCGGATGCGACTGGTGACGGGCTTGATGCGCTCCTCGATCCCAGAGAGGTCCGCATCGTCCGGCAAGCTGTCCACCGCATCGTTGAAGTCGAGGTCAGGGTGCCAGAAGGCCAGCTTGGTGAGGACCTTGGTCAAGGCGCCCAGGCACATGCGCTGGACTCGTCGGCCAAGGTGCTTTCCCGGTTCGACTGGAGCTGCTCCAAAGCACCGAGGACTGTTGGGAAACGTAGTAATTTCAAAAATTTCCTACGCACACGCAAGATCATGGTGATGCATAGCAACGAGAGGGGAGAGTGTTGTCCACGTACCCTCGTAGACCGACAGCGGAAGCGTTATCACAACGCGGTTGATGTAGTCGTACGTCTTCATGATCCGACCGATCAAGTACCGAACGCACGGCACCTCCGAAGTTCTACACACGTTCAGCTCGATGACGTCCCTCGAACTCCGATCCAGCCGAGTGTTGAGGGAGAGTTTCGTCAGCACGACGGCGTGGTGACGATGATGATGTTCCACCGACGCAGGGCTTCGCCTAAGCTCCGCGACGGTATTATCGAGGTGTAATCTGGTGGAGGGGGGCACCGCACACGGCTAAAATATCGTATATCAAGTGTGTTTAGAGGTGCCCCCCTGCCCCCCGTATATAAAGGAGCAAGGGGGAGGCCGGCTGCCTATGGGGCGCGCCAAGGAGAGGGGGGGAGTCCTCCTCCTAGTAGGAGTAGGACTCCCCTTTCCTAGTCCTACTAGGAAAAGAAGGGGGAAGGAAAGAGAGGGAGAGGGAGAGGGAAAGGGAAAGGGAAAGGGGGCTGCGCCCCCTCTCCTAGTCCAACTAGGACTCCTCCTGGGAGGGGGCGCACCACCTCCTGGCTGCTGCCCTCTCTCTCCCCTCAAGGCCCACTAAGGCCCAATACTTCCCCGGGGGGTTCCGCTAACCCTCCGGCACTCTGGTTTAATCCGAAACTTCTCCGGTACACTTCCGGTGTCCGAATATAGTCGTCCAATATATCAATCTTTACGTCTCGACCATTTCGAGACTCCTCGTCATGTCCGTGATCACATCCGGGACTCCGAACAACCTTCGGTACATCAAAACATATAAACTCATAATAAAACTGTCATCGTAACTTTAAGCGTGCGGACCCTTTGGGTTCGAGAACAATGTAGACATGACCGAGACACCTCTCCGGTCAATAACCAATAGCGGGACCTGGATGCCCATATTGGCTCCCACATATTCTACGAAGATCTATATCGGTTAGACCGCATAACAACATACGTTGTTCCCTTTGTCATCGGTATGTTACTTGCCCGAGATTCGATCGTCGGTATCTCGATACCTAGTTCAATCTCGTTACCGGCAAGTCTCTTTACTCGTTCCGTAATACATCATCCCGCAACTAACTCATTAGTCACAATGCTTGCAAGGCTTATAGTGATGTGCATTACCAAGTGGGCCCAGAGATACCTCTCCGACAATCGGAGTGACAAATCCTAATCTCGAAATACGCGAACCCAACAAGTACCTTTGGAGACACCTGTAGAGCACCTTTATAATCACCCAGTTACGTTGTGACGTTTGGTAGCACACAAAGTGTTCCTCCGGTAAACGGCAGTTGCATAATCTCATAGTCATAGGAACATGTATAAGTCCTGAAGAAAGCAATAGCAACATACTAAACGATCGGGTGCTAAGCTAACGTAATGTGTCAAGTCAATCACGTCATTCTCCTAATGAGGTGATCTCGTTAATCAAATGACAACTCATGTCTATGGCTAGGAAACATAACCATCTTTGATTAACGAGCTAGTCAAGTAGAGGCATACTAGTGACACTCTGTTTGTCTATGTATTCACACATGTATTATGTTTCCGGTTAATACAATTCTAGCATGAATAATAAACATTTATCATGATATATAAGGAAATATATAATACTTTATTATTGCCTCCAGGGCATATTTCCTTCAGTCTCCCACTTGCACTAGAGTCAATAATCTAGTTCACATCGCCATGTGATTTAACATCAATAATTCACATCACCATGTGATTAACACCCATAGTTCACATCTCTATGTGACCAACTCTCAAAGGGTTTACTAGAGTCAATAATCTAGTTCACATCGCTATGTGATTAACACCCACAGAGTACTAAGGTGTGATCATGTTTTGATTGTGAGATAATTTTAGTCAACGGGTCTGTCACATTCAGATCCGTAAGTATTTTGCAAATATCTTTGTCTACAATGCTCTTCACGGAGCTACTCTAGCTAATTGCTCCCACTTTCAATATGTATCTAGACCGAGACTTAGAGTCATCTAGATTTAGTGTCAAAACTTGCATCGACGTAACCCTTTACGACGAACCTTTTGTCACTTCCATAATCGAGAAACATTTCCATATTCCACTAAGGATAATTTTGACCACTGTCCAGTGATCTACTCCTAGATCACTATTGTACTCCCTTGCCAAATTCAGTGTAGGGTATACAATAGATCTGGTACACAGCATGGCATACTTTATAGAACCTATGGCCAAGGCATAGGGAATGACTTTCATTCTCTTTCTATCTTCTGCCGTGGTCGGGCTTTGAGTCTTACTCAATTTCACACCTTGTAACACAGGCAAGAACTCTTTCTTTGACTGTTCTATTTTGAACTACTTCAAAATCTTGTTAAGGTATGTACTCATTCAAAAAAAACTTATCAAGCGTCTTGATCTATCTCTATAGATCTTGATGCTCAATATGTAAGCAGCTTTACCGAGGTCTATCTTTGAAAAACTTCTTTCAAACACTCCTTTATGCTTTGCAGAATAATTCTACATTATTTCCGATCAACAATATGTCATTCACATATACTTATCAGAAATGCTGTAGTGCTCCCACTCACTTTCTTGTAAATACAGGCTTCACCGCAAGTCTGTATAACACTATATTCTTTGATCAACTTATCAAAGTGTATATTCCAACTCCGAGATGCTTGCACCAGTCCATAGATGGATCGCTGGAGCTTGCATATTTTGTTAGCACCTTTAGGATTGACAAAACCTTCTGGTTGCATCATATACAAGTCTTCTTTAATAAATCCATTAAGGAATGCAGTTTTGTTTATCCATTTGCCATATTTCATAAAATGCGGCAATTGCTAACATGATTCGGACAGACTTAAGCATAGATACGAGTGAGAAACTCTCATCGTAGTCAACACTTTGAACTTGTCGAAAACCTTTTTTCGGCAATTCTAGCTTTGTAGATAGTAATACTACTATCAGCGTCCGTCTTCCTCTTGAAGATCCATTTATTCTCAATTGCTTGCCGATCATCGGGCAAGTCAACCAAACTCCACACTTTGTTCTCATACATGGATCTCATCTCAGATTTCATGGCTTCAAGCCATTTTGCGGAATCTGGGCTTACCATCGCTTCTTCATAGTTCGTAGGTTCGCCATGGTCTAGTAACATGACCTCCAGAACAGGATTACCGTACCACTCTGGTGCGGATCTTGATCTAGTTGACCTACAAAGTTCAGTAATAACTTGATCTGAAGTTTCATGATCATTATCATTAACTTCCTCACTACTTGGTGTAGGTGTCACAGAAACTGATCTCTGCGATGATCTACTTTCCAATAAGGGAGCAGGTACAGTTACCTCATCAAGTTCTACTTTCCTCCCACTCACATCTTTCGAGAGAAACTCCTTCTCTAGAAAGGATCCATTTCTAGCAACAAATATCTTGCCTTCGGATCTGTGATAGAAGGTGTACCCAACGGTCTCCTTTGGGTATCCTATGAAGACACATTTCTCCGATTTAGGCTCGAGCTTATCAGGTTGAAGTTTCTTCACATAAGCATCGGAACCCCAAACTTTAAGATACGACAACTTTGGTTTCTTGCCAAACCATAGTTCAAAAGGCGTCGTCTCAATGGATTTCGATGGTGTCCTATTTAGAGTGAATGCAGCTGTCTCTAAAGCATAACCCCAAAACGATAGCGGTAAATCAGTAAGAGACATCATAGTTCGCACCATATCTAATAAAGTACGATTACGACGTTCAGACACACCATTACGCTGTGGTGTTCCGGGTGGCGTGAGTTGCGAAACTATTCCGCATTGTTTCAAATGTAGACCAAACTCGTAACTCAAATATTCTCCTCCACGATCAGATCGTAGGAATTTTATTTTCTTGTTACGATGATTTTCAACTTCACTCTGAAATTCTTTGAACTTTTCAAATGTTTCAGACTTATGTTTCATTAAGTAGATATACCCATATCTGCTCAAATCATCTGTGAAGGTGAGAAAATAACGATATCCGCCACGAGCTTCAATATTCATCGGACCACATACATCTGTATGTATGATTTCCAACAAATTTGTTGCTCTCTCCATAGTTCCGGAGAACGGTGTTTTTGTCATCTTGCCCATAAGGCACGGTTCGCAAGTACCAAGTGATTCAAAATCAAGTGATTCCAAAATTCCATCAGTATGGAGTTTCTTCATGCGCTTTACACCAATATGACCTAAACGGCAGTGCCACAAATAAGTTGCACTATCATTATTAACTTTGCATCTTTTGGCTTCATTATTATGAATATGTGTATCACTACGATCGAGATCCAACAAACCATTTTCGTTGGTGTGTATGACCATAAAAGGTTTTTATTCATGTAAACAGAACAACAATTGTTCTCTAATTTAAATGAATAACCGTATTGCAATAAACATGATCAAATCATATTCATGCTCAACGCAAACACCAAATAACACTTATTTAGTTTCAACACTAATCCCGAAAGTATAGGGAGTGTGCGATGATGATCATATCAATCTTGGAACTACTTCCAACACACATCGTCACCTCGCCTTTTACTAGTCTCTGTTTATTCTGCAACTCCTGTTTTCGAGTTACTACTCTTTAGCAACTGAACCAGTATCAAATACTGAGGGGTTGCTATAAACATTAGTAAGTACACATCAATAACATGTATATCCAATATACCTTTGTTCACTTTGCCATCCTTCTTATCCACCAAATACTTGGGGCAGTTCCGCCTCCAGTGACCAGTCCCTTTGCAGTAGAAGCACTTAGTCTCAGGCTTAGGTACAGACTTGGGCTTCTTCACTTGAGTAGCAACTTGCTTGCCATTCCTTTTTGAAGTTCCCCATCTACCCTTTGCCCTTTTCTTGAAACTAGTTGTCTTGTTAACCATCAACACTTGATGTTTTTCTTGATTTCTACCTTCGTCGATTTCAGCATCACGAAGTGCTCGGGAATTACTTTCGTCATCCCTTGCATATTATAGTTCATCACGAAGTTCTACTAACTTGGTGATGGTGACTAGAGAATTCTGTCAATCACTATTTTATCTGGAAGATTAACTCCCACTTGATTCAAGCGATTGTAGTACCCAGACAATCTAAGCACATGCTCACTAGTTGAGCGATTCTCCTCCATCTTTTAGCCATAGAACTTGTTGGAGACTTCATATCTCTCAACTCGGGTATTTGCTTGAAATATTAACTTCAACTCCTGGAACATCTTATATGGTCCATGATGTTCAAACGTCTTTGAAGTCCCGATTCTAAGCCGTTAAGCATGGTGCACTAAACTATCAAGTAGTCATCATATTGAGCTAGCCAAACGTTCATAACGTCTGCATCTGCTCCTGCAATAGGTCTGTCACCTAGCGGTGCATCAAGGACATAATTTTTCTGTGCAGCAATGAGGATAATCCTCAGATCACGGATCCAATCCGCACCTTTGCTACTAACATTTTTCAACATAATTTTTCTCTAGGAGCATATCAAAAATAAACACAGGGAAGCAACAACGCGAGCTATTGATCTACAACATAATTTGCAAAATACTATCAGGACTAAGTTCATGATAAATTTAAGTTCAATTAATCATATTACTTAAGAACTCCCACTTAGATAGACATCCCTCTAATCATCTAAGTGATTACGTGATCCAAAGCAACTAAACCATGTCCGATTAACACGTGAGATGGAGTAGTTTCAATGGTGAACATCACTATGTTGATCATATCTACTATATGATTCACGCTCGACCTTTCGGTCTCTGTGTTCCGAGGCCATATCTGTACATATGCTAGGCTCGTCAAGTTTAACCTGAGTATTCCGCGTGTGCAACTGTTTTGCACCCGTTGTATTTGAACGTAGAGCCTATCACACCCGATTAACACGTGGTGTCTCAACACGAAGAACTTTCGCAACGGTGCATACTCAGGGAGAACACTTTTGTCTTGAAATTTTAGTGAGAGATCATCTTATAATGCTACCGTCAATCAAAGCAAGATAAGATGCATAAAGGATTAACATCACATGCAATCAATATAAGTGATATGATATGGCCATCATCATCTTGTGCTTGTGATCTCCATCTCCGAAGCACCGTGCTTGTGATCTCCATCTCCGAAGCACCGTGCTTGTGATCTCCATCTCCGAAGCACCGTCATGATCACCATCGTCACCGGCACGACACCTTGATCTCCATCGTAGCATCGTTGTCGTCTCGCCAACTTATTGCTTTTACGACTATCGCTACCGCTTAGTGATAAAGTAAAACTATTACATGGCGATTGCATCTCATACAATAAAGCGACAACCATATGGCTCCTGCCAGTTGCCGATAACTCGGTTACAAAACATGATCATCTCATACAACACATTATATCACATCATGTCTTGACCATATCACATCACAGCATGCCCTGCAAAAACAAGTTAGACGTCCTCTACTTTGTTGTTGCATGTTTTACGTGGCTGCTACGGGCTTAGCAAGAACCGTTCTTACCTACGCATCAAGACCACAATGATAGTTTGTCAAGTTGGTGCTGTTTTAACCTTCACAAGGACAGGGCGTAGCCACACTCGGTTCAACTAAAGTGAGAGAGACAGACACCCGCCAGTCACCTTTAAGCAATGAGTGCTCTGAACGGTGAAACCAGTCTCGCGTAAGCGTACGCGTAATGTCGGTCCGGGCCGCTTCATCTCACAATACCCCTGAACCAAAGTATGACATGCTGGTAAGCAGTATGACTTATATCGCCCACAACTCACTTGTGTTCTACTCGTGCATAGCATCAACGCATAAAACCTGGCTCGGATGCCACTGTTGGGAAACGTAGTAATTTCAAAAATTTCCTACGCACACGCAAGATCATGGTGATGCATAGCAACGAAAGGGGAGAGTGTTGTCCACGCACCCTCGTAGACCGACAGCGGAAGCGTTATCACAACGCGGTTGATGTAGTCGTACGTCTTCACGATCCGACTGATCAAGTACCGAACGCACGGCACCTCTGAAGTTCTACACACGTTCAGCTCGATGACGTCCCTCGAACTTCGATCCAGCCGAGTGTTGAGGGAGAGTTTCGTCAGCACGACGGCGTGGTGACGATGATGATGTTCCACCGACGCAGGGCTTCGCCTAAGCTCCGCGACGGTATTATCGAGGTGTAATCTGGTGGAGGGGGGCACCGCACACGGCTAAAATATCGTATATCAAGTGTGTTTAGAGGTGCCCCCTGCCCCCGTATATAAAGGAGCAAGGGGGAGGCCGGCTGCCTATGGGGCGCGCCAAGGAGAGGGGGGGAGTCCTCCTCCTAGTAGGAGTAGGACTCCCCTTTCCTAGTCCTACTAGGAAAAGAAGGGGGGAAGGCAAGAGAGGGAGAGGGAGAGGGAAAGGGGGCTGCACCCCCCTCTCCTAGTCCAACTAGGACTCCTCCTGGGAGGGGGCGCACCACCTCCTGGCTGCTGCCCTCTCTCTCCCCTCAAGGCCCACTAAGGCCCAATACTTCCCCGGGGGGTTCCGGTAACCCTCCGGCACTCCGGTTTAATCGGAAACTTCTCCGGTACACTTCCGGTGTCCGAATATAGTCGTCCAATATATCAATCTTTACGTCTCGACCATTTCGAGACTCCTCATCATGTCCGTGATCACATCCGGGACTCCGAACAACCTTCGGTACATCAAAACATATAAACTCATAATAAAACTGTCATCGTAACTTTAAGCGTGCGGACCTTTTGGGTTCGAGAACAATGTAGACATGACCGAGACACCTCTCCTGTCAATAACCAATAGCGGGACCTGGATGCCCATATTGGCTCCCACATATTCTACGAAGATCTTTATCGCTTAGACCGCATAACAACATACGTTGTTCCCTTTGTCATCGGTATGTTACTTGCCCGAGATTCGATCGTCGGTATCTCGATACCTAGTTCAATCTCGTTACCGGCAAGTCTCTTTACTCGTTCCGTAATACATCATCCCACAACTAACTCATTAGTCACAATGCTTGCAAGGCTTATAGTGATGTGCATTACCGAGTGGGCCCAGAGATACCTCTCCGACAATCGGAGTGACAAATCCTAATCTCGAAATACGCCAACCCAACAAGTACCTTTGGAGACACTTGTAGAGCATCTTTATAATCACCCAGTTACGTTGTGACGTTTGGTAGCACACAAAGTGTTCCTCCGGTAAACGGGAGTTGCATAATCTCATAGTCATAGGAACATGTATAAGTCATGAAGAAAGCAATAACAACATACTAAACGATCGGGTGCTAAGCTAACATAATGGGTCAAGTCAATCACGTCATTCTCCTAATGAGGTGATCTCGTTAATCAAATGACAACTCATGTCTATGGCTAGGAAACATAACCATCTTTGATTAACGAGCTAGTCAAGTAGAGGCATACTAGTGACACTCTGTTTGTCTATGTATTCACACATGTATTATGTTTCCGGTTAATACAATTCTAGCATGAATAATAAACATTTATCATGATATATAAGGAAATATATAATACTTTATTATTGCCTCCAGGGCATATTTCCTTCAGTCTCCCACTTGCACTAGAGTCAATAATCTAGTTCACATCGCCATGTGATTTAACATCAATAATTCACATCACCATGTGATTAACACCCATAGTTCACATCTCTATGTGACCAACTCTCAAAGGGTTTACTAGAGTCAATAATCTAGTTCACATCGCTATGTGATTAACACCCACAGAGTACTAAGGTGTGATCATGTTTTGATTGTGAGATAATTTTAGTCAACGGGTCTGTCACATTCAGATCCGTAAATATTTTGCAAATATCTATGTCTACAATGCTCTTCACGGAGCTACTCTAGCTAATTGCTCCCACTTTCAATATGTATCTAGACCGAGACTTAGAGTCATCTAGATTTAGTGTCAAAACTTGCATCGACGTAACCCTTTACGACGAACCTTTTGTCACTTCCATAATCGAGAAACATTTCCTTATTCCACTAAGGATAATTTTGACCGCTGTCCAGTGATCTACTCCTAGATCACTATTGTACTCCCTTGCCAAATTCAGTGTAGGGTATACAATAGATCTGGTACACAGCATGGCATACTTTATAGAACCTATGGCCAAGGCATAGGGAATGACTTTCATTCTCTTTCTATCTTCTGCCGTGGTCGGGCTTTGAGTCTTACTCAATTTCACACCTTGTAACACAGGCAAGAACTCTTTCTTTGACTGTTCTATTTTGAACTACTTCAAAATCTTGTTAAGGTATGTACTCATTGAAAAAAAACTTATCAAGCGTCTTGATCTATCTCTATAGATCTTGATGCTCAATATGTAAGCAGCTTTACCGAGGTCTATCTTTGAAAAACTTCTTTCAAACACTCCTTTATGCTTTGCAGAATAATTCTACATTATTTCCGATCAACAATATGTCATTCACATATACTTATCAGAAATGCTGTAGTGCTCCCACTCACTTTCTTGTAAATACAGGCTTCACCGCAAGTCTGTATAACACTATATTCTTTGATCAACTTATCAAAGTGTATATTCCAACTCCGAGATGCTTGCACCAGTCCATAGATGGATCGCTGGAGCTTGCATATTTTGTTAGCACCTTTAGGATTGACAAAACCTTCTGGTTGCATCATATACAACTCTTCTTTAATAAATCCATTAAGGAATGCAGTTTTGTTTATCCATTTGCCATATTTCATAAAATGCGGCAATTGCTAACATGATTCGGACAGACTTAAGCATAGATACGAGTGAGAAACTCTCATCGTAGTCAACACTTTGAACTTGTCGAAAACCTTTTTTCGGCAATTCTAGCTTTGTAGATAGTAATACTACTATCAGCGTCCGTCTTCCTCTTGAAGATCCATTTATTCTCAATTGCTTGCCGATCATCGGGCAAGTCAACCAAACTCCACACTTTGTTCTCATACATGGATCTCATCTCAGATTTCATGGCTTCAAGCCATTTTGCGGAATCTGGGCTTACCATCGCTTCTTCATAGTTCGTAGGTTCGCCATGGTCTAGTAACATGACCTCCAGAACAGGATTACCGTACCACTCTGGTGCGGATCTTGATCTAGTTGACCTACGAAGTTCAGTAATAACTTGATCTGAAGTTTCATGATCATTATCATTAACTTCCTCACTACTTGGTGTAGGTGTCACAGAAACTGATCTCTGCGATGATCTACTTTCCAATAAGGGAGCAGGTACAGTTACCTCATCAAGTTCTACTTTCCTCCCACTCACATCTTTCGAGAGAAACTCCTTCTCTAGAAAGGATCCATTTCTAGCAACAAATATCTTGCCTTCGGATCTGTGATAGAAGGTGTACCCAACGGTCTCCTTTGGGTATCCTATGAAGACACATTTCTCCGATTTAGGCTCGAGCTTATCAGGTTGAAGTTTCTTCACATAAGCATCGGAACCCCAAACTTTAAGATACGACAACTTTGGTTTCTTGCCAAACCATAGTTCAAAAGGCGTCGTCTCAATGGATTTCGATGGTGTCCTATTTAGAGTGAATGCAGCTGTCTCTAAAGCATAACCCCAAAACGATAGCGGTAAATCAGTAAGAGACATCATAGTTCGCACCATATCTAATAAAGTACGATTACGACGTTCAGACACACCATTACGCTGTGGTGTTCCGGGTGGCGTGAGTTGCGAAACTATTCCGCATTGTTTCAAATGTAGACCAAACTCGTAACTCAAATATTCTCCTCCACGATCAGATCGTAGGAATTTTATTTTCTTGTTACGATGATTTTCAACTTCACTCTGAAATTCTTTGAACTTTTCAAATGTTTCAGACTTATGTTTCATTAAGTAGATATACCCATATCTGCTCAAATCATCTGTGAAGGTGAGAAAATAACGATATCCGCCACGAGCTTCAATATTCATCGGACCACATACATCTGTATGTATGATTTCCAACAAATTTGTTGCTCTCTCCATAGTTCCGGAGAACGGTGTTTTTGTCATCTTGCCCATAAGGCACGGTTCGCAAGTACCAAGTGATTCAAAATCAAGTGATTCCAAAATTCCATCAGTATGGAGTTTCTTCATGCGCTTTACACCAATATGACCTAAACGGCAGTGCCACAAATAAGTTGCACTATCATTATTAACTTTGCATCTTTTGGCTTCATTATTATGAATATGTGTATCACTACGATCGAGATCCAACAAACCATTTTCGTTGGTGTGTATGACCATAAAAGGTTTTTATTCATGTAAACAGAACAACAATTGTTCTCTAATTTAAATGAATAACCGTATTGCAATAAACATGATCAAATCATATTCATGCTCAACGCAAACACCAAATAACACTTATTTAGTTTCAACACTAATCCCGAAAGTATAGGGAGTGTGCGATGATGATCATATCAATCTTGGAACTACTTCCAACACACATCGTCACCTCGCCTTTTACTAGTCTCTGTTTATTCTGCAACTCCTGTTTTCGAGTTACTACTCTTTAGCAACTGAACCAGTATCAAATACTGAGGGGTTGCTATAAACATTAGTAAGTACACATCAATAACATGTATATCCAATATACCTTTGTTCACTTTGCCATCCTTCTTATCCACCAAATACTTGGGGCAGTTCCGCCTCCAGTGACCAGTCCCTTTGCAGTAGAAGCACTTAGTCTCAGGCTTAGGTACAGACTTGGGCTTCTTCACTTGAGTAGCAACTTGCTTGCCATTCCTTTTTGAAGTTCCCCATCTACCCTTTGCCCTTTTCTTGAAACTAGTTGTCTTGTTAACCATCAACACTTGATGTTTTTCTTGATTTCTACCTTCGTCGATTTCAGCATCACGAAGTGCTCGGGAATTACTTTCGTCATCCCTTGCATATTATAGTTCATCACGAAGTTCTACTAACTTGGTGATGGTGACTAGAGAATTCTGTCAATCACTATTTTATCTGGAAGATTAACTCCCACTTGATTCAAGCGATTGTAGTACCCAGACAATCTAAGCACATGCTCACTAGTTGAGCGATTCTCCTCCATCTTTTAGCCATAGAACTTGTTGGAGACTTCATATCTCTCAACTCGGGTATTTGCTTGAAATATTAACTTCAACTCCTGGAACATCTTATATGGTCCATGATGTTCAAACGTCTTTGAAGTCCCGATTCTAAGCCGTTAAGCATGGTGCACTAAACTATCAAGTAGTCATCATATTGAGCTAGCCAAACGTTCATAACGTCTGCATCTGCTCCTGCAATAGGTCTGTCACCTAGCGGTGCATCAAGGACATAATTTTTCGGTGCAGCAATGAGGATAATCCTTAGATCACCGATCCAATCCGCATCTTTGCTACTAACATTTTTCAACATAATTTTTCTCTAGAAACATATAAAAAATAAACACAGGGAAGCAACAACGCGAGCTATTGATCTACAACATAATTTGCAAAATACTATCAGGACTAAGTTCATGATAAATTTAAGTTCAATTAATCATATTACTTAAGAACTCCCACTTAGATAGACATCCCTCTAATCATCTAAGTGATTACGTGATCCAAAGCAACTAAACCATGTCCGATTAACACGTGAGATGGAGTAGTTTCAATTGTGAACATCACTATGTTGATCATATCTACTATATGATTCACGCTCGACCTTTCGGTCTCTGTGTTCCGAGGCCATATCTGTACATATGCTAGGCTCGTCAAGTTTAACCTGAGTATTCCGCGTGTGCAACTGTTTTGCACCCGTTGTATTTGAATGTAGAGCCTATCACACCCGATTAACACGTGGTGTCTCAACACGAAGAACTTTCGCAACGGTGCATACTCAGGGAGAACACTTTTGTCTTGAAATTTTAGTGAGAGATCATCTTATAATGCTACCGTCAATCAAAGCAAGATAAGATGCATAAAGGATTAACATCACATGCAATCAATATAAGTGATATGATATGGCCATCATCATCTTGTGCTTGTGATCTCCATCTCCGAAGCACCGTGCTTGTGATCTCCATCTCCGAAGCACTGTCATGATCACCATCGTCACCGGCACGACACCTAGATCTCCATCGTAGCATCGTTGTCGTCTCGCCAACTTATTGCTTTTACGACTATCGCTACCGCTTAGTGATAAAGTAAAACTATTACATGGCGATTGCATCTCATACAATAAAGCGACAACCATATGGCTCCTGCCAGTTGCCGATAACTCGGTTACAAAACATGATCATCTCATACAACACATTATATCACATCATGTTTTGACCATATCACATCACAGCATGCCCTGCAAAAACAAGTTAGACGTCCTCTACTTTGTTGTTGCATGTTTTACGTGGCTGCTATGGGCTTAGCAAGAACCGTTCTTACCTACGCATCAAGACCACAACGATAGTTTGTCAAGTTGGTGTTGTTTTAACCTTCACAAGGACCGGGCGTAGCCACACTCGGTTCAACTAAAGTGAGAGAGACAGACACCCGCTAGTCACCTTTAAGCAACGAGTGCTCTGAACGGTGTAACCAGTCTCGCGTAAGCGTACGCGTAATGTCGGTCTGGGCCGCTTCATCTCACAATACCGCTGAACCAAAGTATGACATGCTGGTAAGCAGTATGACTTATATCGCCCACAACTCACTTGTGTTCTACTCGTGCATAGCATCAACGCATAAAACATGGCTCGGATGCCACTGTTGGGAAACGTAGTAATTTCAAAAATTTCCTACGCACACGCAAGATCATGGTGATGCATAGCAACGAAAGGGGAGAGTGTTGTCCACGCACCCTCGTAGACCGACAGCGGAAGCGTTATCACAACGCGGTTGATGTAGTCGTACGTCTTCACGATCCGACCGATCAAGTACCGAACGCACGGCACCTCCGAAGTTCTACACACGTTCAGCTCGATGACGTCCCTCGAACTCCGATCCAGCCGAGTGTTGAGGGAGAGTTTCGTCAGCACGACGGCGTGGTGACGATGATGATGTTCCACCGACGCAGGGCTTCGCCTAAGCTCCGCGACGGTATTATCGAGGTGTAATCTGGTGGAGGGGGGCACCGCACACGGCTAAAATATCGTATATCAAGTGTGTTTAGAGGTGCCCCTGCCCCCGTATATAAAGGAGCAAGGGGGAGGCCGGCTGCCTATGGGGCGCGCCAAGGAGAGGGGGGAGTCCTCCTCCTAGTAGGAGTAGGACTCCCCTTTCCTAGTCCTACTAGGAAAAGAAGGGGGGAAGGAAAGAGAGGGAGAGGGAGAGGGAAAGGGGGCTGCACCCCCCTCTCCTAGTCCAACTAGGACTCCTCCTGGGAGGGGCGCACCACCTCCTGGCTGCTGCCCTCTCTCTCCCCTCAAGGCCCACTAAGGCCCAATACTTCCCCGGGGGGTTCCGGTAACCCTCCGGCACTCCAGTTTAATCCGAAACTTCTCCGGTACACTTCCGGTGTCCGAATATAGTCGTCCAATATATCAATCTTTACGTCTCGACCATTTCGAGACTCCTCGTCATGTTCGTGATCACATCCGGGACTCCGAAAAACCTTCGGTACATCAAAACATATAAACTCATAATAAAACTGTCATCGTAACTTTAAGCGTGCGGACCCTTTGGGTTCGAGAACAATGTAGACATGACCAAGACACCTCTCCGGTCAATAACCAATAGCGGGACCTGGATGCCCATATTGGCTCCCACATATTCTACGAAGATCTTTATCGGTCAGACCGCATAACAACATACGTTGTTCCCTTTGTCATCGGTATGTTACTTGCCCGAGATTCGATCGTCGGTATCTCGATACCTAGTTCAATCTCGTTACCGGCAAGTCTCTTTACTCGTTCCGTAATACATCATCCTGCAACTAACTCATTAGTCACAATGCTTGCAAGGCTTATAGTGATGTGCATTACCGAGTGGGCCCAGAGATACCTCTCCGACAATCGGAGTGACAAATCCTAATCTCGAAATACGCCAACCCAACAAGTACCTTTGGAGACACCTGTAGAGCACCTTTATAATCACCCAGTTACGTTGTGACGTTTGGTAGCACACAAAGTGTTCCTCCGGTAAACGGGAGTTGCATAATCTCATAGTCATAGGAACATGTATAAGTCATGAAGAAAGCAATAGCAACATACTAAACGATCGGGTGCTAAGCTAACGTAATGAGTCAATCACGTCATTCTCCTAATGAGGTGATCTCGTTAATCAAATGACAACTCATGTCTATGGCTAGGAAACATAACCATCTTTGATTAACGAGCTAGTCAAGTAGAGGCATACTAGTGACACTCTGTTTGTCTATGTATTCACACATGTATTATGTTTCCGGTTAATACAATTCTAGCACGAATAATAAACATTTATCATGATATATAAGGAAATATATAATACTTTATTATTGCCTCTAGGGCATATTTCCTTCAAGGACAACCTCGAAGAACAGGGTCAGCTTGGCGCGGGTGGACCCGCTGCGCTCCCGAGCATACCTCACGGTTGGCATGCCCCTGGTGGCCAGCTGTGCGGTGATCTTCTCGGCGACGTCCTTGAGGAGGCCAATCCAGCGGTCCTCGGCGTCCACGAAGTCCTTGTGGATGACGGCCTCATCCTTCCGTAGCTGTCTCTCGGTCTCCAACACCTTGGCCAGGGTCTCTTCCCGGGCCTTGGCCTCCGAGAGCACCCCCTCAAGGGCCTCCAGCTTCACCGTCAGGTCCTTGAGGGAGTCGTTGGCTTTGGAAAGCTACTCAGCCTTGTCGAGGATGGCACTTTGCGTTTCCGTCAGGGCGCTGTTGAGCGTGTCTTTCTCCTCGGCCAACTTCAGAGCCTGGGCCTCCAGCTCCTCCACCTTGCCGGCGTAGACCAAGGCCTGGGCATCGAGCGCCTCTTTGTGTGTCTGCTCCAGTTCTTGGGTCCGCTACGCGACGAGCTTTTCCACCTCTTCATCCTTGCCACGGAGCGTGGCGGCAAGCTTCTCCTCACGAGCGGCGAGGTCCTCCTACTGGGAGTTCAGTGCAGCCTCGTGCTGAACCTGGGCGGCTTCAGCAGCGGCAGCCAGGTTCTCCGCCGCCTCCTGGGCCTTCTCGACGTCAGCCAGCTTCATGGCGAGCTCCACGTCCCGCTTGGCCAGCTCGCCCTGGGCAGCCCTCAATTCCTCGTGGGCCTGGCGGAACCAGTCCTGCGCCTCGGCGACGCGCTCCTGAAGGTCCGCCTCCGCCTTCTCCACCACCGCCGCCCTGGACTTAACCTTGTCCAGGCGGGCACGTTGAAGAGCCTGGAGCTTCCGGTAGCTGGCGCCCATGGCTTGGAGCAGCTGCTCCTCCTGGGAGCCGCCGCTGCCGACGCTCGGCTCATCGACGACCTCCAGCCCGACGGCGGCAGGCACTTCGCCGTCAAATGCCTCCCCCTCGACGGGTGCCCTGGTGCTAAACGCGCCTGGAAGGTGAACGAACAAGCCGTCGCCCAACCTCAGGTACTTGCTGGGGCCAGGAGCAGCAGAGGAAGAAGGTTGATCATCTGCCACTTCCTCCTCCTCTGCAGCGGTAGCCGCGCTGGCCTCCCCGGCAGGCCCCTTGCCGGTCTCTTCGGTGGCGGCCTCGCTGGTCCCCCCGGCAGATCCCTTGCCGGGCTCCTCAGCAGTGGCCTTGCTGGCTCCCTTGGCGGTGCCCTTGCCAGCCTCCTCGGCAGCGTCCTTGCCGGCCTCCTCGGCGGCAATCTTCTCAGCTTCCGCTGCGGCGTCCTTGGCCACGTCCCCGATGATGGTGTCCAGGTCCTCCCGATCCGTCGAGAAGGGATCTGAATACCATGAAAGGGGAGATGATAAAAGAAAGGATAAAAGAAAACAACAGCAACAAAGTCGAAGGGCAAGCAGATTACCAGTGCCAGGCTGGGAAGCGGAAGTCCCCTCCCCGCCAATGTTTGGTGTCGAGGTGGAGCCGCCGGCGCCCAAGTTCTCTTCCTCCTCCTCCATGTGCGTGGGCTCGACGCTTGGCGCCCTTGCCGGAGACGCCCCTCGGGGCGGCGTGGTCGACGGAGGCGGCGTGCTGGGGGTGGCCCTCTGCGGCTCCTCTGGCCGCTGCTCTCCTCCTGCACACTCGGCAAGGTCAGCACCAAGGCATCGTACCCCTAACACATGTCGATGATGAGAGAATAGAGAACTTACGCTAGGGGCTGTGCCGGGGGCTGCTGTCTGGGCTGCTCAGCACCACCAGCGGTACACCCGAAGTACCAACCGGGGGCTGGCCGCCCGCTGAGGCTTTGGCCCTTTTACCCTCTGGGCCAGCGTCTCCACGTCCCTGCAAAAACGAAGACAAATCGAGTCAAGAGATGCAGATTGAAGGAACGGGGGTGACAGAGAGAGCAGAATGCTTACTCATCGTCCGCCTCCTCCTCTGCTGCTTTCCTCTTCCTTGGCGGGCTGAGGGACCCAAAGTTGAACTCAGCCCTCACGCTGGTGCTCGCCGGAGGAGGAGAGGAAGGCAGGGTCTACACGCGCTTGGACGAAGAGGAAGCGGATGTCTTCCTCGTCGCCACCGCGGCTTTCGCCACCTTCTTCGCCGCCGCGGCCTTCGCTTGGCGCATGGGCTCCACCGGAGATCCAGGCCGCCGCGCGGCCTCGACAAGGCGGACCGGGTCGCCAGAAGCAGCCTGACGCAGTCGCCTCCTCCTTGGGGCCGAAGGGTTGCCGGCCCCGGCCTCCTCCGATGACTCGTCGCCTGCGTCCTCGATAAGAGGAGCCCCGGTGCCGACGCTGCTGGTCTCCCCGGCAGCCTTCGCCCACCTGGCGAGCTCCTCCTCCTCCTCAGCCGTCGCGGCCTTGTCCTTTGTGCCACCGGCTCTGCCGGCCGCCTCGGCAAGCGGCGCCTCTTCCATGGCGCGTTGCGCCTCCGACACCCTCCTGGCGATGTAGTCCAGCTCCACCGGTGAGGTGTCCTGCACGAGCCGCGGCTCTTCAGTGACATACCTCTCGTGCAGAGTGTCCAAGAAACTTTGCACCTGAAGGTTGTCCGGCTCGACCCAGTTTGGGTCAAGACCGTGTACGTTGAGGTCCGGCATCATGGCGATGATGTCAGACTGACGAGAATTGTTGCTCAGCGGGACCACTCCCGCCGGCAGCCTGAAGACGGGCTCCTTGATGATCTTGCCGGCCTTCGCTGCTTCCCGCGCAGCCTTGCCGGACCGCTCGACCTCGCCCTCTTCGTCGATCTCGAGCTGAAAAAGCCGTTGGCAAAGATGGGCGTGCCTCAGCACCGTGAAGTTGTGGTCGAGGCCGGGTCGAAGCCGCATGACGTCACCCGCGTTCGTGAAGAGCCAGGCCGGCCTCCCCTTGGCATACAGAGGAGCAATTCGGTGGCGGATGAAATTCGCCCCGATCATCTCGAGGGTGAGCCCGGCCTGGGTCAGCCGAAGGATCCTGGTGGTAGCGATCCTGAGCATTGCGTCATCGGCATCGAGGTTGCTCCAGTTGTTCCCTCGAACCGACGGCACATTGTGGACCCGGCAAAAAGCCGGCGCGTTCTCCTCCTCGATCCAGCACCACCAGCCTCGCCATTCCTCCCACCTCTCCTTCATGGCGCCGTCTGGGTACGCCCCCTTGGCCCTCGAGATCTAGGCGACACACCCAGCAATGGCTTCGCCCTTTTGGATCTGAGGGGTGAAATAATGGCGGAAAAGCGCCGTGCTGGGGTTCACCCCTACGAACCCCTCGCAGAGGTGCGCGAAAAGGGCCATGCACGCCACGACATTCGGAGTAAAATCCAGAAGGCGAAAACCGTAGGTGTGCATGATGTCCTTGAAGAAATCAGAAAAAGAAGGGCAGAGCCCGCAGGAGAAGTAGTCGACGAAGAAGGGGTACCGGTTCGGCGCAGGTCCGGCGCTAGCCGGGACGGCGTGCATGGCGGGATGCCCCGTCGTTGCTCCTCCCGTCTTCACCCCCCACAGGGGCCTGAAGAACTCCCAGAGGTCGGACGCATCGTCCGTCGAAGGCTCGAAGTAGGCGGACTGCGCCCTTCGCACCACCAACTCGCTCTCCGGCCGCTCCGCCGCTCCGGCGTCTCCTGCCGCTCCTTTGCCGGCGTCTCTTGCCGCTCCCTTGCCTCTGGTTGACTTGGGCGCCATGGCAGCTGCGAGGAGCAGGGGGGCGAAGTAGAAGCACGGCGGGGATGGACGAAGCTTGAAGAAGAAGGAGCGAGGGGGGCGGCGGCTCGGAGATTGGGGGAAGGCACAGAAGGGGTAAAGTGAGCAGCGCGCCCGCGGTTATCCCTTTTTACAGGGAAGACGCGGGCCGCCTCCTTTCCCATTTACTACGACGTGACGCATGTGTGCGGGGACAGCCCCACGCATGACCCCCACGTCACACACGACCCCACGTCGCGTGTACAAAAGTAGGGTCACTCCTTTTGACCCCTTTACTTGTGCATGGGCAGTCGAGGCCATGCGCCACGGCCACACTTGGCAAGGCCAGGGAGGTGAACCAAGGTGAGTCCAGAAGCAAAGCAATGCCAAGGCCAAGACCACAAAGAGCAGAGGGACGAAGCAGGTTTCCCCGGCAAGGTCCTTGCCGGGGGTAGCCTCCGCAGCCCCGGCAAGACCCTTGCCGGGGCAGCTCGCCCCAACACCAACAGAGCGAGCCGCCCTTGTGCCTACGGCCTCCGACGCTATCCAACCATGCTGGGCCAAGGCTCGGGAGGCACCTCTATGGTGGCATGCAGATCTTTGTGAAGGCAAGAGCAACACTCTTGATCAAAAGAGTAGGAAGCAACAAGCCTCGACAAAGTCCTTGCCGAGGGAATCCACAAGGCCGCCGGCAAGATCCTTGCCGGGGATGTCCACAAGGCCCCTGGCAAGATCCTTGCCGGGGACGTCCACGATGCCCCGACAAGACCCTTGCTGGGGCCCCAGCAAGACCCTTGCCGGAAGCATCCGCGAGGCCACGGCCAGGCCCGCACCCGCCAAGGTTTCCACCGCCGATTCCATGCAGCTGCCAGCCCACCAGCCAGGCAGGCACCTGCGTGTCAACGAAGGGCTCCTTCGCCAACTCACCACGGGCTTACGTGGTGGCATGCAGATCTTCTTGGAGGCTCCACCACCGCGCCACCTCAGCTGCTTGCCTGCCTACATGGCGCCGCATGCATCGCTGGTCAGGGCGCGTGTCGGAGCGAGGAGGAGCGGCGACGGACGGGACGGGCCTCACCCCCGTCCCCCAATAAAGCGAAGGGACACCTAAGCCTCGCATTAAATGCGCTTTGTCCCATAATGGCTAGCGATAAGCTCAGCCACGGTACTTCGATGCCACCTCCTGGTGCCACTGTGGCGATCCCTTTGCCTATAAAAGGAGATCCAAGGCGCCCAGGAGCAGGATTCGGACCTTTGGACAAGTTACGCTCCCTGTAGCTAGTTCAAACTCCTCAAGAACTCAGATATACAACCACCAAAGCAGGACTAGGGTATTACGCATCTTTGCGGCCCGAACCTGGGTAAACGACCCGTGTGTTTGCACTGACTGTTGATCCTGCTCTCCTCACCACTCCCAGCACCCCGCAACCATAGAAGGGATCCCCTTGATCCCATAGGTGTCGTTCCACACCGACAATAGGCAGTCTTCTTGAAGAATTTGTGAAGATATACTCTGTTGATGATGTGGTACGCAGTATCAATTGCCTCAATCCAGAAACGACGAGGCGTCTTGTATTCATCAAGCATAGTGCGAGCCATCTCAGCAAGAGTCCTGTTCTTGCGCTCCATGACGCCATTCTGCTGAGGAATATAAGGAGCAGATAACTCATGAGTAATACCAAGTTCATCAAGATAGTCATCAAGATCAGAATTCTTGAACTCAGTTCCATTGTCACTTCTGATGTGCTTGCACTTCATGTTTGTAAGTAACAATGTGTACCCATGTGTAACGAGAGTAATCATCAACAATAACAAATCCATATTGAGATGCATCATTTGAGACTGCAGAATAATGATTAGGACCGAAGAGATCCATATGAAGCAATTCAAATGGTCGAGTAGTAGTCACGATAGTCTTCGCTGGATGCTAAGCCTTGGTCATCTTTCTAGCTTCACAGGCTCCGCATAAGTGATCCTTGAGGAATTTGACATTCTCGATGCCAATGACATGCTTCTTCTTCGCGAGCGTGTGCAAATTCTTCATGCCTGCATGACCAAGTCGTCGATGCCATAGCCAGCCTTCTGAAGCTTTTGCAAGTAGGCACACGGCTGGTTGTGGTCTTGTAGAGAAATCAACAATATACAAGTCTCCTCTCCTAAAGCCTTCGAAGACTTTGGAATTGTCAGCTTCCATGATCACAACACAACGATACTTTTCAAAGACAACAACCATATCAAGATCGCAAAGCATTGAGACAGACATGAGGTTGTATCCTAAGGACTCGACAAGCATGACTTTGTCCATGTGTCGATCCTTTGAGATCGCAACCTTACCTAGACCCAATACCTGACTTTTGCCTTTGTCAGCGAAGATGATATGCTTCCGATGCGATGGAGATAAGAGAGCATCCATCAATAGATTCTTGTCACCAGTCATGTGATTTGTACATCCACTATCGAGGACCCACTCAGTGGCTTTGGGTTGATCATCCTGCAGATGAATTAGTGCAGCTTACGAACTCATATACTTCATCAATGAAGAATATGACATCAATTCATCAGATCAATTTCATCAAGCAATAGAATAGATAAAGCAGTGTGAGGACGTGAGAAACGAAAGTTCATTTCTTCATGATTAGCCTGTGTCCTTCCAGGCACTTTCAGGTCTCCAGCAAATTCTTCAGACATTTTACGCACGTCTGGAGACCTGATCCTGCATAAGAGATTAGTTCTTTTTCTTCACCACCCACATCTGAAGGGGTGGCAAAGAGTTCATCACTCTGCGAGCTCCATACGAGAAAGGCGGCATAGAAGCAAGTCCATTTTGTTTCACATAAGAGGAGCTAGGATAAGCATATGAATAAGCAGAGAAATTCTTCGAAGACTTATGAACATAATGGTTAGAAGAATAATGCTCATATTCATAGCCCTTAGCTCTTCCCTGCGAAACAGAGTTGTTAGCACAATGATGTTCATATGAGGACTTTGATCCTTTTGAGGAATTTGATCCACGTGAGGAATTTGGTCCGTATGAGGACTTTGATCCATATGAAGAATTTGGTCCATATGAAGAATTTGATCTGGGGTTCCTATTCTTTACAGGTGGTGTCATGAGGACATTCACTTGAAGACTTTCAAGGCACCTTTTGGAAACCCATATTTTCTTCATAGGGGAACCATTCCTGCAGTTAGTGGCAACATATCTAGCAAATAATTCACCATTCTGATTTTTGAACAATTTATAGATGGAGTCAAATGCCTCATCAGAAGAATGAGGAGATTCACATGTAAAGCTAGATAAATTGGATGGATCAACTGGAGGTCCCTTTGCAGCAACCCATGAGGTTTTGGGGTACTGCTCAGGCTTCCAATATGTACCACCAGCATTGAGTTTCCTCTCAAAGGCAATACCCTCTTTCCTAGGGTTCCTGTTGAGGATCTGCTTTTTAAGCACATCACAAAGAGTCTGATGCCCTTTGAGGCTTTTGTACATGCATGTCATGTACAATTCCTTCAGCCCTGCATCATCAGTGATACTAGCAATGTCCTCAGATGAGGAATTACTGATAGCAGAGGCAGGTGAATAATTTGTCACATTAGAAGCATTTGAACATTCAGGTGAAGAATTAGCAGATTCACGTTCAATGCACTTCAAACATGGAGGAACAAATTCTTCCTGAGCAGCGCTGATTTGTTGAGCAAGTAATGAATCGCGCTCCTTCTGAAGATCTTCATAACTCACTCTTAGCTTTTCAAGATCTTGCTTTCTTTGAAGAAATTCATAAGAAAGCTTCTCATGATCAGATAAGAGAGTGTTATGATGGCCTTGAAGGTTGTCAAACCTAGACTGAAGTCTCTGAAGATTTTCAGTCAAGGTTTTAGTGCGATCCATTTCTTCACCTAACATATTATCACTTTTGTCTAACATGTTTTGAACCTTTTCAAAAGCCTTTTGTTGTTTCACAGCGATCTTAGCAAGTTTAGAGTAGCTGGGCTTGAGGTTTTCATCAGATTCAGTCTCATTTGATTCAGAGGAGGTATATTTGAGTAGCTTGGCACCCTTTGCCATGAAGCAATAGGTGGGAGCGTAGTCATCATTGCCTTCATCAGCCTTGTCGGTGAAGTCATTTTCTTCAGAGTTGAAGATAGACTTGCTGATGAATGAAGTGGCGAGGGCTAGGCTCGCCACACCAGACTCGGACTCTTTAGATGCCTCCTCTTCTTTATGTTCCTCAAATTCAGCCTCAGAGTCCATTTCCTTGCCAATGAATGCCCGAGCCTTCTTGGAGCTGCTCTTCTTGTGAGACGAAGACTTCGAGGATTTTGATGATGAAGATTTTGAGGATTTCTTCTTTTTCTTCGCATCATCAGAACTATAATCCTTGTATTTCTACTTCTTTGATTCCTTTTCCCACAGAGGACAATCTTGAATGTGGTGTCCAGGTTTCTTGCATTTGTGGCAAAGCCTCTTCTTGTAGTCACTGGATGAGGAATCATTGCTCCTTGAGGGTTTTCCAAAGCGACCACGTCTTGAGAACTTCTGGAATTTCTTCAGGAGCAGTGCTAGCTCATGGCTCAGTTCTTCAGGATTACCAAGGCTGCTACCAGAATCTTCATCTTCAGACTCAGAAACTGCCTTGGCCTTCAGTGCACGTGATCTGCCATAGCTCGAACCATAGAGATCTCTCTTTTCAGCAAGCTGGAACTCATGAGTATTTAGCCTTTCGAGGATATCAACAGGATCCAGTGACTTGTAGTCAGCACGCTCTTGTATCATCAGTGCCAGAGTATCAAATGAGGAATCAAGCGATCTCATCAATTTCTTCACCACCTCATGGTCGGTGATGTCAGTGGCAGCAAGTGCTTGAAGCTCATTTGAGATGTCAGTGAGGCGATCGAAGGTTTGTTGAACGTTTTCATTGTCGAGTCTTTTGAAGCGGTTGAAGAGATTGTGAAGAACATCAACTCGAGAGTCACGCTATGTTGAGACTCCTTCATTGACTTTGGACAGCCTATCCCAGATAAGCTTAGCAGTTTCCAAAGCACTCACTCTTCCATACCGTCCTTTGCTCAGATGGCCACATATGATATTCTTCGCTTGAGAATCGAGTTGCTTGAATCTCTTCACATCAGCAGCATTCAGAGAAGGTGTGACTGAGGGAACACCATTTTCCACAACATACCAGAGATCGTTATCAATTGCCTCAAGATGCATTCGCATCTTATTCTTCCAGTAGGGGTAGTCCGTCCCATCGAAGGTAGGACACGCAGCAGAGACCTTGATCATACCTGCGGTCGACATAACTAAAACTCCAGGCGGTTAAACCAAAATCACACAGAACAAGGGAGTACCTTGCTCTGATACCAATTGAAAGTTCGTTATATCGACTAGAGGGGGGTGAATAGGCGATTTTTATGAATTCTTCACTGAGGAATTTGCGGGTGAGGAAATTCCTTAGCGAAGAACTACTTGCAGCGGAATAAGTACTCAGAAGTATGCATAACAGAACACAAGCATGGTCATCATGATGAAATGAAGTCTAGTGCAGAGTACAGAAAGCGTAAACATAGGATAACACAAGGTGAAGACAAACAGACTGAAGAAATTGAACTGAGGAAATTGAGAAAGCCTTCAGCCAAAGTCTTCAAACACAGATATGAGGAAATGAAAGAGTTGAGGAAATAGAACCAGTTGGCTTGGTGAAGACAATGATTTGGTAGACCAGTTCCAACTGCTGTCTCAGTTGTACATCAGGTTGGAGCGGCTAGGTATTTAAACCTAAGGACACATAGTCCCGGACACACAGTCCTCACCGTATTTTCCTTGAGCTAAGGTCACACAAACCTCGCCCAATCACTCATGGTAAGTCTTCAGGTGACTTCCGAACCTTCACAAACTCGGTCACTCGGCGATCCACAATTCCTCTTGGATGCTCTAGACCATGACGCCTAACCGTCTAGAAGAAGCACAGTCTTCAAAGGTAACAAGCGTCGGATCCACGCAGGACCAATCTCTTCAGTGATGCTCGATCACTTTGGGTTTGTAGGTGTTTGGGTTTGGGTTTTCCTCACTTGATGATTTTTGCTCAAAGTCCTCAGAGGATGGGATGCTCTCAAATGAAAAGTGTCGGTTTCTCTCGGAGCAGCCAACCAGCTAGTGGTTGTAGGGGGCGGCTATTTATAGCCTAGGGAGCAGCCCGACATGATAAGACATAAATGCCCTTCAATGATATGACCGTTAGGTGGGTAGATATTTTGGGACAGCTGGCACAAGGCACAGCAACGGTCGGAAATTTGAGTATCAAATTCCTCAGGGCTATCATGTTCCTCACTATGTAGGCAATCCGCATTGGCGAATTCCTAAATCCTCAGTCAGAACAAATTCCTCAGAGACCAGAAGAACTTCGTCTCTGTCACTGAAGAATATGACTGAACTATATGAGATTTCCAATGGCTTCACCCGAAGGGATGGTAGGTGTAGGATTTTGAGTTGAGCATCACATGGAAATTTTTCCTTAGTATTTCCTCGACCCCCTTTAACAGTACGGTGTTTCCTATGACTCAAGAAAGAGAAAATGAAACTACGGAAACAAAAGTCTTCATGCTTCATGTTCCTCAAATGAATACCAAGTCTTCAAGGTCACACCAATTTCTTCACTTTCAAAGTCTTCAGAAAGTCTTCAGAAATCCAAAGTCTTCAGTCGAAGAATTTCATTTTTAGGGGTCGACTTTCTCTGTAAATATCAAACTCCTCATAGACTTATAGACCTGTATACACTCATAAACTCATTAGTCTCTTAACCTATAAGTCTTCAATACACCAAAATCACTAAGGGGCACTAGATGCACTTACAACAATATACTTCGTCTGATCCCCACAGACCCCCCCCCCCCCCCCGCAGGTCATTTCTATCATAGAAACAGACCAAACCTTTATCTCCTTGCACGACACACAGTTGATCTCTCAACATCAATCAATCTCGTCAAGATGTGGGGGCATGAACCGAATGGGATGTCAAAACTAAGACGGGAAGCGACACGTAGTGGAGGCAAAGTGAAACTTTAAACGAACCATTTGTTTGTATGCATGTCGGACAAATTACAACATTGGAAATACAAGCATGGTCTAGGCCCACATGCGAATGATACTCGGCAGAATGTTCAAATGAGGCATGCGGGAGGATGGACTCGACCGGAGGGCGGCATGATCAATGGAGAAGAGGGTTGGAGAGGAATGAGAAATAAGCAACGCCACATGATTATACTTGAACGGCTCAAATAAACAACAAGTTTTCTCGTTTTCCCTTCCGTCTTGTTCACGGAGTAAGATACTCCCTCTGTTTTTATTTACTCTGCATATAGGTTTGACTTAAGTCAAACTTCATAAAATTTGACCAAATTTATAGAAAACTAGCAAGATGCCCGTGCGTTGCATGGAACATCAAGATCTTATGGGAGAAAAGGATGAACGAGGGAAGGCCTTATCTACAAATGTGGAGAGGAGTGCTGGTAAATTGTCATAGTTTCCTTCCTATCAGTTAGATATAGATCTGACGACCTATATTGCAGGATGGCAGGCACACCATCATCACCAACTCTGCTTTTTATAAGAGTAGAAATATGAACATTTGCAATAGAAAATCTATATGATGTGAAAGTATATTCAATAATGAATCTAATGGTATTGATTTGTTACTGTATATGTTATTATTTCTGTCTATAAACTTTGTCAAAGTTTACAAAGTTTGACTTTGAGCAAAGCTAAAATGCGGAGTAAATAAAAATAGAGGGAGTACGCAGGGACTAGTATAGTTACTACTGCCGGAACATGGTAAGTTGGACCCCTATATGCAGGCACGGACCGGGCACACCTCAGTTATTCCTTCAAACAGTCGGACACCTACATTTCGCACACCATTCGGCTACTTAATCAAGTGTTACACTTCACTACTTGAAAAGGAAAAGGGTGGTACCGTACCAAAAACCACCACACTTGGGGCTAGGGTAACAACTTGGTACTGTACCACATTTGAACCAGGGCACAAAAACCACCTGTTCTGCGCCTAATGCGCAACGCGGAGCACTTATGCTCGAATTTAGCCGGGAAAACAGGGAAACCGACATGTGGGGCACACCTGTCGGGACGACGTGGCATAGACTAGTCCAATGGAGGAGCTGGCCCATGATCTCCTCGCCACCGGCAACCGTTCATGTGGGTCGTGGGGGCCAGTAATGTGGCGCAGCTCCAGCACCGCCTCTAGACACAGCGACCACGGTGAGCGTCACGCTCATTGTCGCTGGACACGGTCGGCTTCAGTGTGCCGAGGGTGGCGTTAGCGCTGTGGCACGACCTGCAGATCAACACCCGGCTCGTCGAGGATGCACGAGGCCCCGAAGGGCGCGCACGCCACGACGCGTCCGTGGAGTAGTGTAGCGCGGCCAACTGCATCGCCAGGACCTGAGACCATGGCGGGTTGTCTTGTTTTTTCAATGACATGTGGGGATCACATGTGAGCAAAGGGCATCTCCAACGTTGCCACGACCAAAACTGACTACCTAGCACACCAAAAACCCTCGTCCCTCGCACCGTCGCGCGGTGCGTTCCCAGCCGGCGCCAGCTTCCCGCATTCATGCCGTCCGTCCGTATGCCGTCGTTAAGAGGCTCGTTGCCCGTGGAACCAACTCCAGTGACTTAATGACGCACCCGGACACTTGGCCTCACCGGAATGCACTACTTAAAGCGGGAACGCCCAGCTAACCTCCACACGATAGCGCATCGTCCTGCTACCTGGCACCACATCCGCCATGACCGCGAGCGCGAACGCTCTGCGGGCGAGCTTGTCTTCGGGGACGAAGCTCGAGGTCGCCGCCCTCACTCAAGTCGCCGCTGGCGACGCAATAGCGGCGTAGTCAGATGCGACCGCACAAGCGGTGCCCACGCTGGCAGCCGACAACGGGAGCACCGCCAGCCACGCGTCCTACTTGCCGCCGTCCAACGTCTGACACTCCTCCGAGGATGAGTAGGGCATGGGAGGCGGCAGGGCGTGGTGTGCCAATTGGCCGGTCCGTCTCCCGTGTTCTACCCTTCCTCGTCGGAGACCAGACTTTCAGTTCACGGGTCTTGAACCCTGCCCCGTACATGGAGATCGCAGATGGAGGACGTCGGTCACCGCCATAGAATAGGTTTAGGGTCGGGTTTCTTTTATTTTACTGTCCTATAAAAGTTCGAAATGTAATGAAAATCTGCCGAGTTTGCATTAATCTCGGCTGGTGTATACGAACTTTCACAATAATATAGTATATTGTAGGAGTACTAGCAAGATGCCCGTGCATTGCACGAAACATCAAGATCTTGTGGGAGAAAAGGATGAACGAGGGAAGGCCTTATCTGCAAATGTGGAGAGGAGCGCGGGTAAATTATCATAGTTCCCTTCCTATCCGTTAGATATAGATCGGACGGCCTATATTGCAGGATGACAGGCACACCATCATCACCAACTCTGCTTTTTATAAGACTAGATAGATAGATAGATGGATAGATAAGAGTAGATAGATATGGAATGATGATTCGTTTTTGTGTGTATAAACTTAGAAGGTTTGAACCAAGACAAAGCTAACATGCGAAGTAAATAAACATATAGGGTCTACATACATAATTTATCCTAGGCACTCCAATAGTACGTCCACTACACATTCACGCATTTCACATCTTTCTATATCTACGGAACCTACGAAAGGGCTAACATAAATTGCCTCTCTCTCCTCCCTGATTTTCATGGTGGTGGGCCCGTCCCTCCCCCAAATCTACAATCAACAACTCACACGTTTCACATTATGTTAATTAGGTAACTGGGATTACGTAGATGTAGCATTACTCGTCCTAAAAAACCCAACTAAGCCAACCTCCCAGCATATCGCGCGGGAAAAGACCCGGTCGCGCCATTTTAGTCGGGATTACCGGATTACTAGTAGTAGTATCGATGGATCGCGTGAAGCACCAAGTTTTTTTTGAGGGGGCGAAGCACAAGTTTAAAAGGAAAAAAATGTGGTACACTCACAGCACCCCTGTCGCGGCCGCATTGCACCCCACAGACGTTCGGTCCTACACACGGCTCACGCAAACAGAACGCGCTTCGGCTTGCCTCTTCACTGACACGTGGGACTGCACTTGGAGAAACCGACCATGCGCCAAACTCCCCCCGCCCACCGCACAAAAATCCCCCACCCCCCTCCCCCCAAAAATTCCCCCCAAATCCCAAATTCAACCGCCCTTCGGCCAACTATCCAATAATATTCCCCAAACCCCCTCCTCCCGCCCCCTCCACTCCATTCGCTCTGCCAAAGCCGTCCTCCCCGCCAAAGCCGATACGTCGATGCCATGGTTCATTGAGGACGCACGACGATCCTCTCACTCCCACAGTATGCTCTCATAGACTGCCGTCCTCTAGCCGCGCCGCCACCGCTGGTGACGTTCTTGTGGAGACGCACGGCGGTCAGCGCCGCCACCGCTGGCGATGTTCGCATGGAGACACACGGAGGTCAGCTTCTCCCACAGTACGCGCATTCTAGACTGACGCCCCGTGCATGTCGGTGTAGCGCTGAATGTTAGCTGATAGACGTTGTTAATCTCACTGTTTTCCGAAGTAGTACGGTCGATATGCTCTGCTTAATAAGCTTCCTTGCCCTGTTCTGCACTCAATCTGCTTAGCTGAGATGGCATGCCAAGCCCGATTAGTTGCTAAAATATCATGCCATATATTTATTATGACGTAGATTGCCATGGTCTAGTAGCCAATCTATTAGGTGAAATAGCTCTACACCATTTTATACTCGATCTTTGTTGCTGAGATGGCCTTCAATAGCTTGATGGCTGTGTGCTCGGCCTCATTGACTGCTGAAACAGCCTGCCATAATTTAGCACTCAAATCTGTTTGCTGAATTAGCTTTACATATAATTCGTTACTTAGATCTGCTCGTCCAAATATCTTGCCATAGCTTTAGACATCGACCTAGGTACTTTTTTCTGGACTTCATAAAAAAGCATATATGTTTTTCCTGTAATACCTAGTAGAAGAACTAATTTGTATGTCTAACAGATGGATAGGACTTGAATAACTTCTGCTCAAAGATTCTCCGCTGCATATGTCGAGGGGGTTGAAAACTTCATGAACTTTATCAGAGCTGAGTACGGTGGTTCGAAATCAGATGTGCTCTTCCTGTGTAGCAGTTGTATGAATTCAGTTACAAGACCCCAGTCAACTGTGCAAAATCATCTACACTTGTATGGGATGTCGGTCACATATACTAGGTGGGTCCATCATGGTGAAGCTGTGAACGTCAATGTTACTGACTATGTGGAAGCAGCAGATCACCATCTTGATCTGCCTGATGCTCAGGTGGAAGAGGAGGAGGAGGTGGTGGTGGCGGAGCCAGTGAGTTTGACCAACATTGAAACAATGCTACGAAATGCTCGTGCATTACATGAACTTTCACCTGCAAAAGAAAAACGGCGGGCCCGCATGTTGGAGCAATGCAACGTGGCTGTCACCCCAAGAAATAAACTGACAGTATTCTCAGCTATGGTCACCTTTCTTCAGGTGAAGACATCTGAGCGGATGACCAACAAGTCATTCGATGCGATGTTGGCAGCTTTCCGCAAATCTTTCCCAGATGCGTCTGAGCCGCCACACACCTACAGTAAAATGAAGAATTTCCTTCGTGTAGTTGGAATTGGATATGATACGATCCATGTTTGTAAGAATAATTGTGTTCTGTTCCGGAAGGATTATGTCAACTTAAGTGAATGCCTGAAATGCAAATCATCATGATGGAAAGATGGCGATGCTGTGAAGAGGATTCCTCATAATGTTCTGAGACATTTTCCAATTATACCAAGATTGCAGAGGTCATTTCATGATGCTGAAACAAGAGAGGATGTACTGTGGCATTCTAGGAACCAGGAGTACAGAGATCAGAATGTAATGAGCCATCCATCTCATGGTAGTGACTGGAAAAGCTTCAATGAGAAACACAAAAAGTTTGCTGCTGACCCAAGAAACATTAGACTTGGCTTAGCTTCAGATGGATTTAACCCATTTGGCCACCAAAGCGCCACATATAGCATGTGGCCAGTGCTTGTTATCCCTTACAACATGCCTCCAAATGTCTGCACCAAAGAATCAAACTACATGATGGCCTTGCTCATCCCAGGTCCAAAAAGTCCTAGAAAGGATTTTGATTTATTCATGGAGCCTCTTGTGGAGGAACTTCAACAGCTAATGGAGGGGTGTTCTCACTTGAGACCTATATAGCAGCCCACCAGCTGATTTCTTTCTGCGTGCTGTTATAATTTGGTGCATCCATGATTATCCGGCTTTGGGCACTATGTCAGGGCGAACGACACATGGTTAAAATGCATGTGTTCGCTGTGACAGGAATCCTCTGTCATATGAAATACTTAGCAAGATCTGTTACATTGGACACCGTCGTTTCCTTGCCAAGGACAAGCCGCGTCCTACAAAATATCGAAGGCATGTGTTCAATGCAAAGCATGAAAACCGTGATGCGCCAAATAGGCTCACCGCCGATGAGTTGCAAGTGGAATTAGAGAAGGTCAGGCATATTACACCAGTAAGCCATCCTGGTAATGGTAGCAGGAAAAGGAAGCATGGCAGGGCAGAAAAGAGCTAGACCCGCAGGTCCACTTTGTGGGACTTGGAGTATTGGAAAGATTTGGGTCTGCGGCATAATCTTGATGTGATGCACATCGAGAAAAATATTGTGGCATCATTATCGACACACTTCTTAATATTGAAGGCAAGATGAAAGATACCTTAAAATCTAGGATTGATTTGACACACCTGGGTATCAGAAGGGATTTGCAGGTGCAAAATGAAGGTAAACCACGGGATATGGCACCAGTTGTGTACGTCTTGGACAAGGTAAAAAGAAAAGAATTTTGCAAGGTCCTATCACCTGTGAGATTCCCACATGGATTTGCTTCCAACCCTGCAAGGATAGTCAGTGCAGATGGAAACAAGGTACAAGGGTTGAAAACTCATGACTGCCATGTCCTACTTCAAATGGTTTTACCTATTATCCTTAGAGGATTGGGCCGCCCTGACTTATACGGAGTAGTTGTAGAGTTGGGACAATTCTTCAGGGAACTCTGCAGTAGAAATATCAGGATTGATGCTTTGGAGCGTCTTAGAGACAAGATACCAACTATCCTATGCGACCTTGAGAAGATATATCCTCCAGCCTTCTTTGATGTGATGGTGCATTTGGCTGTGCATATACCTGATGAGGCACTACTTAGAGGTCTAGTACAGTATGGCTGGATGTACCCTATTGAGAGGCGGCTAGGCACTTTCAAGGGCTATGTTAGGAACAGAGCTAGACCCAAGGGTTCCATTCCAAAGGCCTACATTGCTACAGAAGCGTTGACATTCTGCTCAAAATACATTAAAACAGCTGATCAGCTTAGCAAAGAGGTGGGTGAAGACAATCCCGGGCTCAATGTTTTCGATTATTCTGTTCAAGTTACAAGGAAGAGTCGACAAGAGGACAAACCTAAAGATTTGGACAAAATGGTTTGGTATGTGTTGAATAACTGTCCTGAGATACTACCTTATATCAAGTAAGTGCTAAGTACTGTCGCTTATACATCGTAATCTACTAAACTTGCAGCACATTCTTATATATTTAGATGTTTGACGCGATCACTATGTTGTGCAGCATCTATAAAAAGGAGTTACTGCCGCAAAATCCAAGAAACATTGACAAACTGGTTACGGCTGGATTTGCGAAATGGTTCAAGAGCCATGTAAGCTTTTGAATTGCACTATTAGTTTTTTTAATATATTGAGTACATAAGACGATCAGCTTGTCTATTTTCTAACCATAGGTTAAGAAGATGCGGGAGGATGGGCAGGCAGTTAATGATGCCCTTTACGCACTAGGAATGGGTCCTGATTGTTAGAAAAAATCCGAGGCATATCATCGATCATCCAAGGACCAAGCAATCACACGAGAACGACACTGAGATTTGTTAACGAGGTTCACCGATATGGCTACATCCCCGGGGCCTGACTATGGGCGCTCCTCCCCATGACACCGCTACAATACCACACCCGGTCGCCCTGGACACCGGCACATGCCGCCGGCTTCCCCTGCATTCCGGTGCTATTATGTTGGCATAGGTTACATCGTGTGTCTACCCTCACTATATATGAGATGCCTAGGATACAAGTGTCCTACTAGGACACGACTCCATATCCTATCTAAACACAATACTACTCAGAGTCCAACTGTAACCTACCTTGTACACAATATTCGACACAACACTAACAAACTCCACCTTGGCGAATATTCTCCACCATCTTGAATTTGTCAATGCATCAAACTTCCATGTACATTGGACTTGAGCTTATCCCGTGAGTACCGCTGCTACTCCAAAGACTCCATATGACTTCACCTGCAACTTGTAGTTCCTTCTTTTCTTGACCACAGTCAACACTCAAACAAAATTAAGTTCCTTGTTACTCTAGTTTGTGCTCCCAACTTCTAGAGTATCCATCCAAAGCCATCACACACTGATCACTGGCCTGCGTGAAAGTGAACAACTCACATATTGGATGCCACACATAAGAGTTACCTGAACTCAACATCACCTCTCCTTTCTTGACCGCCTGTCTGAAACATGAAGAAATTTCACCGTTGCTTGTAGTCATCCCGAGTCAAATTCGCAGTTGTCTCACCACATGTATGACCACCAAAGCCCTGTCCCATCTCCATGTACCCGTGCTAACCGCACACCTCGCCGCTATTACCGCGTCGAGCCTCCGCTGTCCCGGTCAAGTCTCAAGGGTTGCAAACGCACACCACTCAACCCCCACTACAGAGTTCCACCGATCATCACCGACCGATGACGAGTTTCACGCTTCCATCAGACCACTGGACTCCAGTCCGAACTACGTGTCACTCACTTTTTCCCCTTGCTGAATAGGCTTCGATTCCCTGGATCCTTACACCGTAGTCCCTTAATTCAGCTCCACCTTCAACATGACTCCATGGTAGATGATCAGTCCACCCTTGCGCCCCGTCAACTTCAAGCTCCATGTGTACATCACCTTGAATCAACCCTGCGCCATAGTCTTGTCGAAGCTACACAAGCCCTTAGGCTCGCGCCACGTGTTTCCACGCCCAGAAGTCTGTCACCATCAACATCATCACACTCCTATATCATCGTCGCCGATCCCACCATCATCTTCTGTACCAACCGACTCACGTCGATCCTGTCAAACTGACTAGTCCGATCCAGCCAAACTCGTTCGACTGCATGACACGCTCGAGGCTCCCAAATCGTATTCTGTAGATTTCCATCCATCAATGATAATTCCATCTTAGCTGACATGACTTCCAGCAACGCCTTCAAGCATCCCCATTGTGCCAACAAATATTTCACCTTTGTCTGCCATAACCCAAGGTTTTAAGTTCCGTTGAACTTCTCCACCTCAAACCCGATGCGCGATGGCGTCATGATTCTTCATATGACTAACACTGTGAAAAATTGATCGAGCTTCCACTGCAATGCCCCAAGTCCATGAGCAAAACCTGATGAGGTACACCCCCATGTACTAATAGCAAAATCCAACCAAACTTGGTCTTTCACGTAGCTCCTGGGCACAACTCCCGTCGCTAGCTATTGCTTTGCCAAGCCCCTATTTCAATGGATGCATACACCTGATGGATTTTCTCTTTCTGCTAATTGATTATACTGCCTATCTCCGTGTCACGTGGAGACTCGGTCTCCCTTTTTTTCTCAAAACAAACCCCGTGATCTCTTTCCTGGTCAACACCAGCAGTCTGCTCCTTACGATCGATTAGCTCACCGCGTCGTGCCTTGATGGGCCCTGTTCCCAGGCTCGGGTCTTGCCTAGGCCGGCTGTCTACGCTGCTACTGCTTTGCAGCTAGCCAGCGCCTGGCCCGCTTTCTCATAGCTGGATCGATCCATCGCACTGCAGCTCCAAGCATATGCGACGCTGCTTCCATCAATCCGATGCAAGCACGTAGTTTGATCTCGCCAAGAACTCTGGCTCCTTCCGACTGCTATTCCAAAAAACACCGCTGTTTGGATCGCCCCTCGTCCGTACATGTCGCTCTGTTGCGACGTCCATACGAACAATGTTAATCCACGCCGAGCGCTTCTCTCCTCTAGATCAACGATCCACGTCCTCAAATCGAACCTTGCTCATGATACCACTTGTTAGAATAAATCCGAGGCATACCGTCGATCATCCAAGGACCAAGCAATCACACGAGCACGACACTGAGATTTGTTAATGAGGTTCACCGATATGGCTACATCCCCGGGGCCTGACTATGGGCGCTCCTCCCCATGACACCGCTACAATACCACACCCGGTCGCCCTGGACACCGGCACATGCCGCCGGCTTCCCCTGTGTTCCGGTGCTATTATGTTGGCATAGGTTACATCGTGTGTCTACCCTCGCTATATATGAGAGGCCTAGGATACAAGTGTCCTACTAGGACACGACTCCATATCCTATCTAAACACAATACTACTCAGAGTCCAACTGTAACGTACCTTGTACACAATATTCGACACAACTCTAGAACTGATACTCGGGTAAGACATTATGAATCTTGCATTGTTGGAGATGTGCGCTACAACACCCTTGCACACGACGAAGGCAGGAAGACACAAAACAGTGCCATCATGAGCACATATACATATGACAGAGACACAACTGAAATGTATGCTAACATAACAGACATTGTTCAGTTGCAGTATACACTACTAGGAAAAGGGCTGCTAGTGGCACACCTGTTTTCGCTACTAATGGCGCACTACAGGTGCGCCACTAGCACCACGCCATTAGATTTTTTTACTAATGGCGCACCTGTGGTGCGCCATTTGTATCTGGTATACTAATGGCGCACCGCAGGTGCGCCATTAGTATAGCCCATGGTGCGCCATTAGTATTTGGTATACTAATGGCGCACCACATAGAAGTGCGCCATAAGTTTGAATTTTTTTTTTCAAATTTTTTCACATATAAGGTCACCCATCCTCACACTACTCCAGCCCGAGCACGCTTAACTTCACAGTTCTATCCAACCCCAGCACCAAGTCACTTCACACGCACTTGTTGATATATCTATCATATCAATCCTATTAAACCTTCTTGATGTCTAGGACTTTGTTCATGTTCATGAGTATGATGAAATTTTGAAAAAATATTTCAAACTTCCCGGTCATATTACGTATCATATTTTGAAAAAAAATCAATTTTTTTTTCGAAACCAATTTTTTTCCGTTACTAGTGGCGCACCTAGCAAACGGTGCGCCACTAGTAAGTTTGAAGTTTTTTCCATTTTTTTCCCTCTAGATCTTAAAAGCCCCATAACTTTTTTCTGTTAGGTTTTTGGGGATTTTGAAAATGTTTAACGGGGTACCCCCGGTTAAATTCGGATGTAACTTTTCGAGTAGATGATTTTTCATATAAAAAACTTTTTAATCCGAGTTCGTATGCAAAAGTTATGCCCATTTTACAAATTCCAGAGAGATTTTGCAAATAAAGTCGAAATTCATATTTGTAAATTTTCCCAACAAGTAGACCACATATCACATGGGAAACTTATTTTCTTTTATTTTTTTGACATTTCCATCATTTTCTTTTATTTCTTTTTAAACTGAAAAGGCGGTCCACTAGGGGGGTGCATTCGGTGGAATTTTTGGGCCAAGTTAGTAATGGCGCACCGTGGGAGTGGTGCGCCATTACTAGTTCAAACTAGTAATGGCGCACCACATACACGGTGCGCCATTACTAGTTTTGAAAAAAAATAAAAAAAATTGAAAAAAAATTGAATTTTTTTACTAGTGGCGCACCGTGGATGTGGTGCGCCATTACTAGCACGATTCACTGGTGCGCCATTACTAGTTTTGGAAAAAAAATTGAAATTTTTTTTAAGAAAAATTGAAAAAAAATTACTAATGCGCACCGAGGATGTGGTGCACCATTACTAGTTTAACTAGTAATGGCGCACTATCCACTGGTGCGCCATTACAAGTTTTGAAAAAAAATGAAAAAAAAATTGTTACTAATGGCGCACCATGGATGTGGTGCGCCATTAGTATTTGGACACTAATGGCGCACCAACACATGGTGCGCCATTAGTATATACTAATGGCGCACCACATGTGTGGTGCGCCAATAGTGGCCATATCATCTATAGCCCTTTTCCTAGTAGTGATATCTCCAATTTCGAGGATCATCGGTGTGTGGTTCTGTTGTGCTGTCGTTGGTATAAACTGTTTTCCAAGATCGCAAAACCCAGAGCTGATGATTATTTCAAATCCATCAATGTCAAGGTGGCGTACCAGACCAACGAGCCTTTTATTTTGGCAAATCAAGCAACACAGATATTTATCTTGGAAGACACATTTGCATGTAGCGATGACTGGAGAGTATTGCAAAGGTTTGAGTAGAGCAATTTGTTTAATGAAGTTGCACAACAAGGTGATGCTTACACTGCTCCTGATGTACAAGATTCCACATATGTTCTTAATATCTTTGAGAACCATCACGTTAATGACGCTGGTGAAAAGATTGCCGTGTCGTGCTGTGGACATACAAGAGTTGATCAAGAAGAAGCCAATGTTCAAGGACATTGAGGATGAAGAAGAAGATGACACTATGGGGAATTATGATTCAAACTGATACACATGGCGAAGATGTTAACGCTGCTGCTGCGGATGATGATTAGATTGCTTTTGTCATATTTTCCTGTCAGAAGACGTTTTTTATGTACTATGTGAAATTGTGTTTGCTATGACAACTGAAACCTGATGAACGTGTTAATTGTTTAGTATTTTGCTGTGAGAACATCACTTGTTATGTAATTATTCTCCATATGAGCGAGAAGGAATGATTGAAATGTACGAAAGGGTTGTCTGGCACTGACTTACATTGGATAATTATTTGTGTTTGGTGATTGTATGACGACTAATACATGATGACATTGTTGTTTAGTTGTACTCATATTTGGCTGTGAAACTTGAATTTGATGACATAGTTTGTTGTTGGACTACAATTTGCTCGACGTCTTCGAATGGGAACAAAGCTGACCCGACAGGGCCTCTGCTAATTTATTTATTTATTACCAAAAGGGCCTCTGCTATATATTTATTTATGAGCAAAAGGGGGTACCTCCTGATTTTCATTAGTAGAAATCATTAGATGTTCACAACACTACGTCCAGCCTGCTACACATGTTTCATTCATTACTAGTTTCAGCAAAGTGCTCATGTCATAGCCACTGAATACATCACGAGTACTACATACACTACAAATAAAGAGACAGTCATCCTACAGAGCACATCGATTTTGCCCATTATCTTCACAAGCTCTTTCATCTCCTCATTGCTGTCAAGGTCGTTCAGCAGCTGTTGCTTGGCCATGATCAGAGGAACTGCATCTTTAACCTTCTGCTCTGCATCTTCCTCTTCTGCCGTTCCTTCAGTTACTTGTCCAACACCCCAACCTGCTGGTATTGGGATTCCTCGGCTAACCAAATAATCAGCGTAGTTGCATTCCCCCACATCAGCAACTTCCCAGAAATACAAATCACACGAATCTTCCCTTTTCTGCACGAATCAAATTGGAAGATCATCAACCAAACTATTAAAAAATAGCAACTGAAAGCAGCAGAACAACACTTAAACATATTATTACCCCATGATTCGGGCATTTGTAGAAGACTCGACCAGGGTTGAGGATTGTGGTTGAGACGCGATGGATGACTCTGCGTGATTTGCAGTAGTGGCACCACACCAATGGCAGCGGGTTGTTGCCTACTGAAGAGCAGGTGGACGAGCAGCCAGTGGACATGGTTGCTGCGGCCAGAGCTTCTGATGCTAGGCAAAGTAAGTAGAGAAGAGGAGAAGCGAACGTTGGATATGTCAATTTCATTACTTGCAAAGTAGCATAGCACCATATATAGTCATACTCTAGGTTTGGATTAGAACCAGCTACAGGAGCACGACTCTCTTTTTTCTAAAACTCAGCAACATCCCTTTACTAGTACACTAGCTTGTTTTGTACGCCTTCTCAAGTCTTTGATTTTCTTTATTTTTTTGCGAGGAAGGAAGGAGGACAAAATTGAGAGTTCCTGGGACTCGAACCCAAGATCTCTCGGTTGAAAACCAAGGGTGCTAGTCACTTATGTGGCGAACGTTCCCTGGGAGGAGGACGGCAGACAAACGCATTTTCCTCGCACTTTTAGTTGCAACGCAAGATTGAACGGTCGCAGTTTCGGGAATGTTATCAGGCGAACGAGCCTAGTTTTTCATTTCTACCTATATATAAAAAAGTATGCTACTTGGTGTCGGCTTAGTCAACAAACGATTGTGCCAACCTTGGCCGTTGGATTGACATTCAACGTCTCTCGTGTTTCTTCAGTTTCTTCCTCCTCCAGCCGCCAAAGCCAAACTAGCGCTGATGGGACCGCCTGCTCCTTTCTGAAAATGGCTACCCCAGCTATTTTGTTTTTTGCAGAATAACCAACATAGGCCTACTTGCTTTTCTACGCCCTACTGGGCCGGAAATCTTTCTAGATGAGGAGGGATGCATTCGGGCTTGCCCAGAAAATGGGCTATAAGTAATAAGAAATGGGCTATAAGTAATAATAAATGGGCTGTAAAATGAAAAAAATACAGCAAACAGGCAATTAGTTCCAAAATAAATTTTTCTTTCGGATTTTGATATTTTAAATTTCATTGTTTTTGTGTGGGTAAAATTTCATTGGATTAAAATTAAGGTATGTTTAGTTTTTAAATTAATTTGAATCTGGCTAGAAATTTAGGGCTATATATTGTTTGGGACAGATTTGGAGGCTGACTTGTGGGTATACAAGGTTGACGTGTACGAAAGGCTTTGTCAACATAGTCCACAAACGATTCTAGCAGGAGTGACTGTTGGATGTTAATCCAACGGCCGTGCTGCTTCTTCAATATCTGATCTTCTTGCTCCAGCCGCCCAAACCAGCACCGGTGGGACTGCCTGCTCCCGCCTCCCATGGCCGGCTGTGCTACCGCACAGGCCGCACCGCCCTACCCTACTCCATTGCTGGCCAGGCCATTCCTCTACTCACCCACACCTCCTGTTATTTTCCGGCGACGACAGCTGAACCAGTAAACCCTCGTACTCCCACTGTGTGGGCAACCACTGCTGAGTCTTCCCCGGCTCTGTGTCCTTCCCTTCGTATCGTCCATCGCCCTGCTGCTTTCGGCGCAACATGGTCAAGATGATCAACGAACGACATCCATCGGAAGTGGACTGTACGTGGAGAGGCTGACAGCTGGGTCCACGGCCGCAGCAAGGAAGTGCCTCCTTATTACGCGGAATGATTTCTCCACGTGACAGTAGGGACCCATCGGACGGGCCACCATATTTTGCGAAAAAAAGATTCCCCCCTGACTGCTGGGACACACCAGCTACATCTTTGCACGCAAGGAAGTGCCTGACAGTCGGGACACCCACCTGGTCGAAGCGTACGCAGCGTTGTCATTCTGGTCGCGAACGTGTACGTACATACGATCGGTCTGTCTGCAGGCTGCATCGATGAACCGTGGCCGTGTAAGCAAGGGCACATGTCGTACTATAGGTGCGCATGTGTCGTAGTAGAGGCGCGCATGTAGCATGTACACATACGTACAGCCAGGGTGCAAGAAAGTAAATACGGCCACGTACGTAAATACAGGCGGGGTCTCGAATGCCTACTCGCGCATACGTACGGCCAGGGCTTGTGTACATGGCTGGGTCGGAACAGAGAAACTGTGTCGTCGTCGTGTTCATCGGGATCCACTACAAAAAAATACACTTCCGTGATGATACGTGTTTGTCACAGTAGGTCACGTTTTCTGTCATGCATGTACATCCATGACAAATTTATGACAGAATCAAGATAGTCATACATGTGCTGTCGTAGAAGTGTTCCATGACATTACCAAAATTATCATCACGGAAGTGTCCACTTCCATGAAGATAAATCGCGCGTCACAGAAGTGCTTTCGTCAAGGGTGACCGACACATGGCATCCACTGTAACGGAACGCCATTAAGCTATCGGGTCCGGTTTTGGATCCGATAACCCGTTAACAGCCCGGACCAATGGGGATTTTCCACGTGTAAAATCATCATTGGCCGGAGGAAACACGTGTCAGCTCCGCGTTGGCACAGGTGTCACTCAGCCAATGGGCGAGATGCGCCTATGATATGTTAACACGTGGACCGGCCCAAAAGTGGCCCATAAAGTTTAAATGGGCCGGCCCAACTAAAGGCCCACAAGATTTTGTAGACCATAATGGGCCGGCCCAGCTAAAGGCCCACAAGATTTTGCGGGCCATAATGGGCCGGCCCAGTTAAAGGCCCCCATGATTTTTGCAGGCCATAATGGGCCGGCCCAGGTGAAGGCCCACAAGATTTTTGTGGACCATAATGGGCCGGCCCAGCTAAAGGCCCACTAGATTTCGCCGACATTAATGGGCTGGCCCAACTGTAGGCCCACAAGATTTTGAGGACCCTAGTAGGCCGGCCCATTAACTGGCTGCCATGTTCTGGGCCTAATAATGGCCCATATGAGACCCGGCCCGTTAAAAGCCTACCATGTTCTGGTCCAAATTACAGCCCAGATCAGGTCTGGCTCTTTAAGAGGCTTTGGGCTAAATTATGGCCCATATTAGATTCGGCCCGTCAACTAGACGCTATGCTTTTGGGCCCACTTGCTAAAGGCCCATTTAGTAATTCGGCCTGATATTAGTTTCGGCCTGTTAAGGGCCCATTTAACATTTCGGCCCTATATTAATTTCGCCTGTTAAAAGCCCGTCATATAGTTGGGCCTAACTACGGCCCGGTTTGCATCCGGCCTGCTCGCAGCGGATAATCTGATTGGGCCAAACAAGGTCCGAGACAATTTTGGCCTATTATAAGCCCATGATTTGATTGGCACATTCATGGCCGGGGTCTATTTCGGCCTGCTGCCGGCCCATGAGCTGTTCGACATGTTTCAGGCCCAACCTACTTTTCAGCCTCCTAAAGGCCCATTGAGTTTTCTTGGGAAAATTGGGACGGCGGTTTACTCGGCCTATTAAAGGCCTGAATCTACTAGTGGGCCAGTTTACATTTAGGCCTGTTAACGGACCAAGATGACGGGGCCCATGATGCGGATCATACAGGTGATTTGCATGACGGCCGTTTGGCCGGTTTACTTCGAAGACAAGATATATATACAGTAAAATAACTGCAGCATCGTGAATAAGAGAAACACCTAGACTATACAATAAAGAAATTACGGCATATTACATCCACTGGGCATCAAAGTTCGCCACTATGATAATAAAGCACAAGCAGACAGCAGATTACATACACTGGGCATCAAAGATCGCCACCAGTGCAACTAAACACGCCGACCAAATAATATAACAAACCGACATCACTTCAATAGAGTTCAAGAAAGGTTAGCCCTGCTCGGGAGCTGCAGCGCAAGCAGCTGAGCAAGCTGGTGAGACTGCACTTGTTTGACACTTATATCCTCCTCACTGTGAAAGATAAACAAGCAGACAGATGACAGGTTTTGCACAAATAAGTATCAGTGCTGACAATTCATCACATTTCTTACTGATGAATAAAGTGACACAGTTTAAAATAGCATTAACACAATATGGTATTGTTCAGGTAAGGACATGGCAGGAAATGATATTGTGAAGGAGTTGGCAGCTTCACGACACCACTGGATTACAGATCAAGAACTCATAAGTATCAATCGTTAGTGTGCTGTCAATTTATCCCATTTCAGATTGGCAAAATAAGATCACTTGCTCTGTATAGTTTAATTTACATGGTATGAAGAAGGAACTTGGTTGTACAACTGAAAACTTAAATTGAGAAGGACAAACTTTTGTTTATGAACTGGAGTACATAATAAACTTTAAACATGCAATTTGATGCAAACACCAAAAATAAACAGTTGTTGCAGTCATGCCTAACCAAATATACACAACAAAGTTTGAAGGCTTGAGAAGGACAAACTTACATTATTGGTGAAGGCAGGCTCTATAAAGTCCTTGTCCATGCTGATGGGGGGGGCAATTCAAGAAGTTTACCATGGAATCTTCTTCATAAGCATTGCCTTTATTCTACATTTTGTTAAGAGTAAATATAGATGTGACAATATAAGAAAAAATGGAGAATATTTAAGATAAGATGAAGAGTGATGCTACATAACCAAGTGGCTATAAATGTAAGTACAGCGATACAGGCAAAAGGTACAGCCAAGAGCAATGCAGAGCTAAAATTCTTCAGTACCATCAGTGTTATCCAACCTTATGGTAAGAGTAAATATAGATCTTATGTGTAGAAAATGGAGGGCAAAGGAAAATAAGCTGCAGAGTGATGGTACATGAACAACTACCTGTCAATATAAGTACACTAATAAAGGACAACAGATACTTACAAGAACAATGTAGAGCTAAAAAATTTCATTGGCATTGGATATATTCTACACTAATGTAACCATTCATACAGATAAGATAATTTGGAGCGAACAATTGATAAGCAAGCTATCATGTATACTGCTGTCACATAATGAACCAGGTATGTATGCAAGTACAGTGATACAGGACAACAGGTACTAACAAGAGCAAAGCAGCGGGCAGCATATTTGCGATATCCTATCGTTCTTTTCAAATTGGAATTCTTTTTCGAGCAGATTTCCTGCAAAAAAGATCCGTAAGGCACATGCGAAAAAGTAGAAGTTCAAATTGTCATGCGATATCATAGACAGTACCTCATCCTCGGAACGAGACCAATGCATAACAAGGTTTTTCCATTCAATGTCTTCTAAATTTAGCACATGAGACTTCACCAGAAATTCGTTTATAGACTTGCCATCAAAGTGTGATTTCCTCAGGTAACACCAATACTGTTGCAATGCTTCCTTGAAAAGCGCAAGCAAGCTTTGCTCGTCATGACTATCCAGATTGACCCTCGCCTACTTACGACAATGTAATGTAAATCATTGATGTGTTCAATCGGCAGAAAACAGGAAAATAATCACCATGAATAATAGCACTTACACGTAACTGGGACAGGAAGATGTGAAAATGGTGTTTGTCTTCACTATAATCTTCCAATGATGGGAATATATGCACGTAGTCCCTAACAACATTGAAAGCATTGTCTTTTAAATTGGGAATAATTGGAATGGGGTTCCAATCTGCAGGAATTGGCCATCTCTACAGTTGGGATAGGTCTTCGGCCGGTGGACTTGCTGTATGATACGTCTCCAACGTATCTATAATTTTTGATTGTTTCATGCTATATTATCTACTGTTTTGGACCATATTGGGCTTTATTTTCCACTTTTATTATTTTTGGGACTAACCTATTAACCGGAGGCCCAGCCCAGAATTGCTGTTTTTTGCCTATTTCAATGTTTCGAAGAAACGGAATATCAAACGGACTCCAAACGGAATGAAACCTTCGGGAACGTGATTTTCTCACCGAACATGATCCATGAGACTTGGACCCTACGTCAAGGAAGCCACGAGGTGGGCACGAGGTAGGGGGCGCGCCCTACCCCCCCAAGCGCGCCCCCACCCTTGTGGGTCCCACAAAGCTCCACCGACGTACTCCTTCCTCCTATATATACCTACGTACCCCCAAACGATCAGAGACGGATCCAAAAACCTAATTCCACCGCCGCAACCTTCTGTACCCATGAGATCCCATCTTGGGGCCTGTTCCGGACCTCCGCTGGAGGGGGCATCCATCACGGAGGGCTTCTACATCATCACCATAGCCTCTCCGATGAAGTGTGAGTAGTTTACCTCAGACCTTCGGGTCCATAGTTAGTAGCTAGATCACTTCTTCTCTCTTTTTGGATCTCAATACAATGTTCTCCCCCTCTCTCGTGGAGATCTATTCGATGTAATCTTCTTTTTGCGGTGTGTTTGTTGAGACCGATGAATTGTGGGTTTATGATCAAGATTATCTATGAACAATATTTGAATCTTTTCTGAATTCTTTTATGTATGATTGGTTATCTTTGCAAGTCTCTTCGAATTATCAGTTTTGTTTGGCCTACTAGATTGGTTTTGCTTGCAATGGGAGAAGTGCTTAGCTTTGGGTTCAATCTTGTGGTGTCCATTCCCAGTGACAGTAGGGGCAGCAAGGCACGTATTGTATTGTTGCCATCGAGGATAACAAGATGGGGTTTTTATCATAATGCATGAATTTATCCCTCTACATCATGTCATCTTGCTTAAGGCGTTACTCTATTTTCTTGAACTTAATACTCTAGATGCATGCTGGATATCGGTCGATGAGTGGAGTAATAGTAGTAGATGCAGGCAGGAGTCGGTCTACTTGTCTCGGACGTGATGCCTATATACATGATCATACCTAGATATTCTCATAACTATGCTCAATTCTGTCAATTGCTCAAAAGTAATTTGTTCAGCCACCGTAGAATACTTATGCTCTTGAGAGAAGCCACTAGTGAAATCTATGGCCCCCGGGTCTATTCTCATCATATCAATCTTCCATCACTTTATTATTGCTTTGCTTTTTACTTTGCCTTTTTTTTGCCTTGCATCTCTATACCAAAAATACCAAAAATATTATCTATCATCTCTATCAGATCTCACTCTCGTAAGTGACCGTGAAGGGATTGACAACCCCTAATCACGTTGGTTGCGTTGAGCTATTTGTTTTGTGTAGGTACGAGGGACTCGCGTGTAGCCTCCTATTGGATTGATACCTTGGTTCTCAAAAACTGAGGGAAATACTTACTCTACTCTGCTGCATCACCCTTTCCTCTTCAAGGAAATCCAACGCAGTGCTCAAGAGGTAGCAGGAAGATTCCTGGTGCCGTTGCCGGGGAGTCTATGCAAAAGTCAACATGTCAAGTACCTATCACAATCCCTTATCTCTCGCATTACATTATTTGCCATTTGCCTCTCGTTTTCCTCTCCCCCACTTCACCCTTGCCGTTTTATTCGCCCTCTCTTTCCCAATCTTCTTGTGTGTTGGATTGCTTGTTTGTCGCGATGGCTCAAGATAATACCAAATTGTGTGACTTTACCAATACCAACAATAATTATTTCCTTAGCACTCCGATTGCTCCTCTTACCAAAACTGAATTTTGTGAAATCAATACTGCTTTGTTGAATCTTGTTATGAAAGATCAATTTGCCGGCCTTCCTAGTGAAGATGCCGCTACTCATCTAAATAGCTTCGTTGATTTATGTGATATGCAAAAGAAGAAAGATGTCGATAATTATATTGTTAAATTAAAGCTATTTCCTTTTTTGCTTAGAGATCGTGCTAAAGCTTGGTTTTCGTCTTTGCCTAAAAATAGTATTGATTCTTGGAACAAGTGCAAAGATGCTTTTATCTCTAAGTATTTTCCTCCCGCTAAGATCATCTCTCTTAGGAACGATATTATGAATTTTAAGCAACTTGATCATGAACATGTTGCACAAGCTTGGGAGAGAATGAAATTAATGATACGTAATTGCCCTACTCATGGTTTGAATTTGTGGATGATTATACAAATTTTTTATGCTAGATTGAATTTTGCTTCTAGAAATCTTTTAGATTCGGCCGCGGGAGGCACTTTTATGGAAATCACTTTAGGAGATGCTACTAAACTCCTAGATAATATTATGGTTAATTATTCTCAATGGCACACTGAAAGATCTACTAATAAAAAAGTGCATGCTATAGAAGAAATCAATGTTTTGAGTGGAAAGATGGATGAACTTATGAAATTATTTGCTACTAAGAGTGTTTCTTCTGATCCTAATGATATGCCTTTGTCTACTTTGATTGAGAATAATAATGAATCTACGGATGTGAATTTTGTTGGTAGGAATAATTTTGGTAACAATGCGTATAGAGGGAACTTTAATCCTAGGCCTTATCCTAGTAATCCTTCTAATAATTATGGAAATTCCTACAACAACTCTTATGGAAATTTTAATAAGATGCCCTCCGAATTTGAGACTAGTGTTAAAGAGTTTACGAATTCACAAAAGAATTTCAATGCTTTGCTAGAAGAGAAATTGCTTAAAGTAGATGAATTGGCTAGGAACGTTGATAGAATTTCTCTTGATGTTGATTCTTTAAAGCTTAGATCTATTCCTCCTAAGCATGATATCAATGAGTCTCTCAAATACATGAGAATTTCCATTGATGAGTGCAAGGAAAGAACCGCTAGGATGCGTGCTACGAAATATGCCTTTATTAAAGCGTGTTCTTCCAATTCCTATGAAAATCAAGATGAGATCTAAAAGTTATTGATGTGTCCCCTATTAAATCTTTGTTTTGCAATATGAATCTTGATGAAACTGAATATGATCTACCTTTACCTAGAAGGCGTTCCAAAAATTCGGAGTATTAAGATCTTGATGATAAAATTGATAAAAGTGGGATTGAAGAAATCAAAACCCTAGATGTTGCTAAACCCACTATTTTGGATTTCAAGGAATTTAATTATGAAAGTTTCTCTTTAATTGATTGTATTTCCTTGTTGCAATCCGTGCTAAATTCTCCTCATGCCTATAGCCAAAATAAAGCGTTTACTAAACATATCGTTGATGCCTTGATGCAATCTTATGAAGAAAAACTTGAGTTGGAAGTTTCTATCCCTAGAAAACTTTATGATGAGTGGGAACCAACTATTAAAATAAAGATTAAGGATCATGAATTTTATGCTTTATGTGATTTGGGTGCTAGTGTTTCCACTATTCCCAAAACTTTGTGTGATTTGCTAGATTTCCGCGATTTTGATGATTGCTCTCTAAATTTGCACCTTGCAGATTCCACTATTAAGAAACCTATGGGAAGAATTAATGATGTTCTTATTGTTGCAAATAGGAATTATGTGCCCGTAGATTTTGTCGTTCTTGATATAGATTGCAATCCTTCTTGCCCTATTATTCTTGGTAGACCTTTCCTTAGAACGATTGGTGCAATTATTGATATGAAGGAAGGGAATATTAGATTCCAATTTCCATTAAAAAAGGGCATGGAACACTTCCCTAGGAAGAAAATAAAAATACCATATGAATCTATTATGAGAGCCACTTATGGATTGCCTACCAAAGATGGCAATACCTAGATCTATCCTTGCTTTTATGCCTACCTAGGGGCGTTAAACGATATCGCTTGTTGGGAGGCAACCCAATTTTATTTTTAGTTTTTTCTTTTTGTTTCTGTTTAGGAATAAATAATCCATCTACTTTCTGTTTAGATGTGGTTTTTATGTTTTAATTAGTGTTTGTTCCAAGTTAAACCTATAGGATCTTCTTGGATGATAGTTATTTGATCTTGCTGTAATTTCCAGAAACTTTCTGTTCACGAAAATATTATTAAAAATCGTCAGTATGTGATAAAATATTGATTCCAATTGCTTCTGATCAATAAACAAATTTCCTAGGTCGTCCTATTTTTTCTGAATTTTTGGAGTTCCAGAAGTTTGCGTTAGTTACAGATTGCTACAGACTGTTCTGTTGTTGACAGATTCTGTTTTTCGTGTGTTGTTTGCTTATTTTGATGAATCTATGGCTAGTAAAATAGTTTATAAACCATAGAGAAGTTGGAATACAGTAGGTTTAACACCATTCTAAATAAATAATGAGTTCATTACAGTACCTTAAAGTGGTCTTTTGTTTTCTTTCGCTAACGGAGCTCACGAGATTTCTGTTGAGTTTTGTGTTGTGAAGTTTTCATGTTTTGGGTGAAATCTTTTGATGGATTATGGAACAAGGAGTGGCAAGAGCCTAAGATTGGGGATGCCCATGGCACCCCCAAGATAATCTAAGGACACCAAAAAGTCAAAGCTTGGGGATGCCCCGGAAGGCATCCCCTCCTTCGTCTACTTCCATTGGTAACTTTACTTGGAGCTATATTTTTATTCACCACATGATATGTGTTTTGCTTAGAGCGTCTTGTATGATTTGAGTATTTGTTTTTTAGTTTACCACAATAATCCTTGCTGTACACACCTTTTGAGAGAGCCATACATGAATTGGAATTTGATAGAATGCTCATAATGCTTCACTTATATCTTTTGAGCTTTATAGTTTTGCTCTAGTGCTTCACTTATATCTTTTAGAGCACGGTGGTGGATTTGTTTTATAGAAACTTTTGATCTTTCATGCTTGACTTAGATTATTTTGAGAGTCATAAATAGCATGGTAATTTGCTTAATAATAATATTCTTGGTATTCAAGATTTGTAAAACTTTCTTTTGAGTGCGTTGAATACTAAGAAAAGTTTGATGCTTGATAATTGTTTTGAGATATGGAGGTGATAATATCAAAGTCGTGCTAGTTGAGTAGTTGTGAATTTGAGAAATGCTTGTGTTGAAGTTTGCAAGTCCCGTAGCATGCACGTATGGTAAACGTTATGTAACAAATTTGAAATATGAGGTGTTATTTGATTGTCCTCCTTATGAGTGGCGGTCGGGGACGAGCGATGGTCTTTTCCTACCAATCTATCCCCCTAGGAGCATGCGCGTAGTACTTTGTTTTTTGATGGCTTGTAGATTGTTGCAATAAGTATATGAGTTCTTTATGACTAATGTTGAGTCCATGGATTATATGCACTCTCACCCTTCCATCATTGCTAGCCTCTTCGGTACCGTGCATTGCCCTTTCTCACATTGAGAGTTAGTGCAAACTTCGCCGGTGCATCCAAACCCCGTGATATGATATGCTCTTTCACACATAAACCTCCTTATATCTTCCTCAAAACAGCCACCATACCTACCTATTATGGCATTTCCATAGCCATTCCGAGATATATTTCCATGCAACTTTCCACCATTCTGTTCATCATGACACATTCATCATTGTCTTATTGCTTAGCATGATCATGTAGTTGACATAGTATTTGTGGCAAAGCCACCGTTCATAATTCTTTCATACATGTCACTCTTGATTCATTGCATATCCTGGTACACCGCCGGAGGCATTCATATAGAGTCATACTATGTTCTAGTATCGAGTTGTAAATAAATAGAAGTGTGATGATCATCATTTCATAGACCATTGTCCCAAAAATAGAGAAAGGCCAAAGAAAAAAAAGAAGGCCAAAAAAATAAAAAAATAAAAAGGGGCAATGCTACTATCCTTTTTTTCCACACTTGTGCTTCAAAGTAGCACCATGTTTTTCATATATCGAGTCTCATATATTGTGCTTCGAAGTAGCACCATGTTTTTCATATAGAGAGTCTCATATGTTGTCACTTTCGTATACTAGTGGGAATTTTTCATTATAGAACTTGGCTTGTATATTCCAACGATGGGCCTCCTCAAGTGCCCTAGGTCTTCGTGAGCAAGCAAGTTGGATGCACACCCACTTAGTTTCTTTTGTTGAGCTTTCATACATTTATAGCCCTAGTGCATCCGTTGCATGGCAATCCCTACTCCTTGCATTAACATCAATCAGTGGGCATCTCCCTAGTCCATTGATTATCCTCGTTGATGTGAGATCTTCTCCTTTTTTGTCTTCTCCACATAACCCCCATCATCATATTATATTCCACTCATAGTGCTATATCCATGGCTCACGCTCATGTATTGCGTGAAGGTTTATAAAGTTTGAGATTATTAAGGTATGAAACAATTGCTTGGCTTGTCATCGGGGTTGTGCATGATGAGAGCATTCTTATGTTAAGAAAATGGAGCATGACTAAACTATATGATTTTGTAGGGACGAACTTTCTTTGGCCATGTTATTTTGAAGAGACATAATTGCTTAGTTAGTATGCTTGAAGTATTATTATTTTTATGTCAATATGAACTTTTTTCTTGAATCTTTCGGATCTGAATATTCATACCACAATTAAGAAGAATTACATTGAAATTATGCCAAGTAGCACTCCACATCAAAAATTCTCTTCTTATCATTTACCTACTCGAGGACGAGCATGAATTAAGCTTGGGGATGCCCGATACGTCTCCAACGTATCTATAATTTTTGATTGCTCCATGCTATATTATCTACTGTTTTGGACCATATTGGGCTTTATTTTCCACTTTTATATTATTTTTGGGACTAACCTATTAACCGGAGGCCCAGCCCAGAATTGCTATTTTTTTGCCTATTTCAGTGTTTCGAAGAAACGGAATATCAAACGGAGTCCAAACGGAATGAAACCTTCGGGAACGTGATTTTCTCACCGAACATGATCCAGGAGACTTGGACCCTACGTCAAGGAAGCCACGAGGTGGGAACGAGGTAGGGGGGCGCGCCCTACCCCCACAGGCGCGCCCCCACCCTCATAGGCCCCACGAAGCTCCACCGACATACTCCTTCCTCCTATATATACCTACGTACCCCCAAACGATCAGAGACGGAGCCAAAAACCTAATTCCACCGCCGCAACCTTCTGTACCCATGAGATCCCATCTTGGGGCCTGTTCCGGAGCTCCGCCGGAGGGGGCATCCATCACGGAGGGCTTCTACATCATCACCATAGCTTCTCCGATGAAGTGTGAGTAGTTTACCTCAGACCTTCGGGTCCATAGTTAGTAGCTAGATGGCTTCTTCTCTCTTTTTGGATCTCAATACAGTGTTCTCCCCTTCCTCGTGGAGATCTATTCGATGTAATCTTTTTTTTGCAGTGTGTTTGTTGAGACCGATGAATTGTGGGTATATGATCAAGATTATCTATGAACAATATTTGAATCTTTTCTGAATTCTTTTATGTATGATTGGTTATCTTTGCAAGTCTCTTCGAATTATCAGTTTGGTTTGGCCTACTAGATTGGTTTTTCTTGCAATGGGAGAAGTTCTTAGCTTTGGGTTCAATCTTGCGGTGTCCTTTCCCAGTGACAGTAGGGGCAGCAAGGCACGTATTGTATTGTTTCCATCGAGGATAACAAGATGGGGTTTTTATCATATTGCATGAATTTATCCCTCTACATCATGTCATCTTGCTTAAGGCGTTACTCTGTTTTCTTGAACTTAATACTCTAGATGCATGCTGGATAGCGGTCGATGAGTGGAGTAATAGTAGTAGATGCAGGCAGGAGTCGGTCTACTTGTCTCGGACGTGATGCCTATATACATGATCATACCTAGATATTCTCATAACTATGCTCAATTCTGTCAATTGCTCAACAGTAATTTGTTCACCCACCGTAGAATACTTATGCTCTTGAGAGAAGCCACTAGTGAAATCTATGGCCCCTGGGTCTATTCTCATCATATCAATCTTCCATCACTTTATTATTGCTTTGCTTTTTACTTTGCCTTTTTTGCTTTGCATCTCTATACCAAAAATACCAAAAATATTATCTATCACCTCTATCAGATCTCACTCTCGTAAGTGAATGTGAAGGGATTGACAACCCCTAATCGCGTTACTTGCGTTGAGCTATTTGTTTTGTGTAGGTACGAGGGACTCGCGTGTAGCCTCCTACTGGATTGATACCTTGGTTCTCAAAAACTGAGGGAAATACTTACTTACTCTGCTGCATCACCCTTTCCTCTTCAAGGAAATCCAACGCAGTGCTCAAGAGGTAGCACTGTACTTTTTGTTGGAGTGGGATTGTTCCGTGGTACGGGCCGTACGGCTGGTGCTATGGCAACTTAAATCGGCATAGCTTTTGCTGGAGTGCATGTCCTGTGTGGTGGGGCTAGTGGTGTGGCCAGTGAAGTATGGGTACAGTCTGCTGGAGTCGGTCCGAAGTTTTGTGTCACTGGTTGTACAACCAATATAAGTGGGGTGCTGTCTGATTTCTCCGGCACAACCACGTTTTCAAGGACTTTGCTGGTGCTCCTTCAGGTTCGGCAATCACCCTCTTCCTTTTTGATGTCTGATGCACAAGAACATCATTTGAGTGGAAAAACATGGTATGATGACAGATGGAATATGTATTGATAATGGATGGGCATGGCATCTCGACATATATGATGAGTAAACTAAGCAGATGGCGGTGCAACAAAGTAGAAGAAATGCAAGACAACATATGCAAGATACGCGCAATCAATAAAACCTTGCCAAATTAGAGCAGGCACCTTGATGGGTGAACATGACATGCCATCTGCCTTTGACTCCTCGAGGTTAGAATAGTCATTAGGATCATATTCTGAACAAGAATCAACAGGTGGTGAGTGTATGAGTTTCATTGCATCCAGAATGGCACTCAATGCCTTGGTGCCAATTTTGTAAGTCATTGCAGTGTTCCACAATATTCTTCTGATGCGCGGATTCAAATATTCACTGTAATTACGTATAATATCTGAGAACCATGAAAACATAAATAGTTGTGAGATTATCTTTGTAATGCAGAGGATATTCTAATATACGGGCGCCCCTGTAAACACTTGTGTGCTATCACTGGATTCTGATGAGAGAGTTCATGTGTGCTGTAATATGGTGCGTGCATTTATATAATCTGGCACAAGTACACAAAAAATAGGCTCCAGAAGTAAGGACAGTTGGCAGATGATAGATTCAAAATATACTTTATAGAGAGTTTATTGCCAAACCATGATAACAAGAGCACACAGTAACTAGGCAGATCATAGTGTACATAAAAGGGGTACACCATAACCACGATATATTAATCGGGAAAGTGGAACTGGCTTGAAAATACGGTGTTGTATTGCCGCTAGTAATTGAAAGCCTATCGATCAAGTACATGCCAGCTCTATCAGCTGTTGACTGCAGATGTCCCTGCTCCCCTTCCTGACAAGGAACATACTGTACGTACTAAATACAGAATAACAAAAGAGGAACATGTTAAAGAATAGAAGAGGAAGCATATTCTTGAGGTTCCGCTTATTTGCATACAATGTTGGTTGCCCACTCATGATGAATCACAACACCCAAAGAAATGCAATTCCATGCTATCTCTCTATATGTGGCAATTTTGAACAAGAGTCATTAGGATCATATTCTGAACAAGAGTCAACAGGTGGGGAGCATATGAGTTTCATTGCATCCAGAATGGCACTCAATGCCTTGGTGCCAATTTTGTAAGTCATTGCAGTGTTTAGCTTCAAGAGTGGACTGCTGCTAGTGCGAAAAAAAGCAGCTACACATATCATAGTGTAGATATAATGGGAAAACCGTAAGCATCAGAGTAAAATCAGCAAAGTGGAACTTGCTGGAATATATGTGCTAGTATTGCCGGTACGGCTAGAAAGGCTTCAGATACCAGCTCTCTTCAACTGAAGGTGCGGTACTGTTAATATCAGTGTAACTCTCAAAGGCGACACAGCTCCCCACATTTCCTTGCTATTCTTATAGGATTCAAGTGGGCAGGCCACTACAAATCCTATTCCCATGTTTACAAAATCCTACGAATCAAAGAGGCCCGAAGAGTTCAAAGTGTCCATACCAACCGACCGTATAGACCTCTACACTACAAATGTCCCTGCTCATCTTCACTACAAGGAACATACTGTACTACTATCATACTCCCTCCGTTCCAAAATATAAGCCTTGGTAGAGATTTCCACTATGGATCACATACAGATGTATCCAGATACATTTTAGAGTGTAGATTCACTCATTTTGCTCCATATGTAGTCCATGGTGGAATCTATACAAAGACTTGTATTTAGGAATGGAGAGAGTACTTATTAAAGAAGAACGGAAGAGGAACATGCTAAAGAAGAGCAAGCAGAATTTGGATAATAAAATGTTCGTTGCGCAGTGCCCACATATGATGAACCAGAGCGCATTAAGAAAGCAACTCCCTGTTGTCTCTCTATATGTGGTGCACGTGCTTTTTCGAAAGTAAAGTAGGAACATTAGCTGACCAATTAAATGTTATCTATTTTAGTAATATCAGCATCATATCAGATTCGTACTTGAGCAACAAGTTTGGAATTATGAGTGGCACGTTGTTTAGCTTGATGGATTCAGGAGCAGTGCTAAGCAGGTACGATGATGGTACTGAATATAAAGGCATGTCTGCATTTGGGTCAGTCGACCATTTCAGGCGGTTGGATGAAGATCCTACGTCTCCTAACCCTTCTTCTTCCTCATCTCTGATTCTTCCCATACAGAACACCGCACGGGCCGCCGGCCGGACCATCAGCCCCCACCACCTGTGTTCCTCCGCCACCCCCTCCTCCCACCCCCGCCCCCACCCGCGTCAAGTTTTCTTTGTTCGGCGAGGCCCCACCACCGCCTCACCCCCCACAACCAAAGTCCCCACCCGAGCCCCTTCGTTCGCACCGGCGAACTCCGGCAAGCTCTGAAAAATCGACTGACCCAATTTTGAAATTTAGTCTACTGTGATTTAACCAGTGTGGAATATAAAAAGGGGAAAACCATAAGCATTGGGAGTATAGTGTTGAGCGTGCCATGGCAGATCTGAAGGTGCAAACCGGACAAAGGCAACTTCGCAACCAATGTTTGCTCTCAACTAGCAAGTAAGTGATGGACAAGAAATTAGAGTAAAGCAGTGGCGATCTATTTTCTTGTTGCGATAAATAAGTTGAGCAGATACGAAAGAGTACCGCCTCTGGTGCGGCGCCGTGTGTGCATCTGCTGAAAATTTGATGGTGCTGCCATAGCGATGGCTGTCGGCAGCGTGGAAGCAGATCTAGGAGGGTAGACGGTGGCGGCAGGGCGCGGTGGACGAGCCGGTCGTAGGAGCGGTGCTGACAAGGTGGACAACGGCGGGGATGAAGCGAGAGGACGGGATGCAAGGATCCCGGTCCAAAGCCGTGGATGAGAGAGGTCGATCTCTTGTAATGGACGGCGGCGTCGGGGTATCAGCTCCGGCATGGTGGAGGAGGACGGCAGTGGATGGGGTGGCGGACGGAGGAGGCTGCGGTGGAGAGGGTGTTTTGGCGCCCATGGAGTACGAATGGGGAAATGGAGGTGGAGAGGAAGGGGGAACCATGTCTTCAGGGCGCGCTTGTCTCAAATGCAAGGAAATTTACAAACTTAGCGCCAGTTTCAAATTTCCTACATCACAACAATATTAGTCGGTTGGGGATAGGACGGTAATCTCGCATACACCGAATATTTGCCGACGAGAGTTTGCTTTTGGCGCCCACTGTGTATGAATCGGGGAGGGAGTCGATTTCGGCTGAGGACACACTGTGTTTTGGCGCCCACCGTGTATGAATCCGAGTGAGAGGCGGTTATGTCACGTTCGAGAGAAATTACAAACCTACCCCTATCGAAACCTATAGAAATCGAGCAGATAGGCTTTTCGTGGCAGGGATAGGCAGTAGTAATTTCCATCTCGCAGATTTTTGTTTCGGGCGGTTACTGCAACTTTCCTCGCTTCGTTCAAATTTTGCAGAGTGCACGTTTACAGTGCCAACTCAATTCGAATCCCGTTTGTATTCTACTTTTTTCCGGGCGGGATCCATTTTCGATTGGAATAAAATTCTATATACATCATTTTTTATATATACTTTCAAAAGCACAACAAAGAATTCTGCTCCTTTAAATGTATAATATGCTTTACAAATACAATGATCTCAAAATCATAAGGTTGAATTCAAAAAATTAAACCAAATTATGTTCTACTAAGATGTATGGATCAGTAATATCTACATATTAAATAACATAGATGCGCGTGAATTCATATGAGTATGCATGTTTGATTGATCAATTTTGGTTCGAGTATGGATTACATGTATCATCATCTCGAATTCAAATATTTGAATCCCTTTTATGTTCACTCCTTTCATGCCCATCTCTCTCGCATGCATGCTCCTTCATGTAGCTATCACTCTCTTTTCTCCAGCTCACCCGCATGCTCACTTCATGTTTTTCCTATCCTCGCAAACATGGTATCTCGACGTCTCCCTTGAGAAGTGTCACACTCTCCCTATCATTATACATTACACGGTTTTCATTATCTCTCACGTCTCTACCGTACTCTCGTATCACTAGGTACCTAAGCTTTCTTTTTCACCGCCACACACACAGTCTCCACTCGTCTTTCACTTTGTGTTTCTCTCTATGGGATTCTCTCTCACACCCTATATATCTCTAGATATGAATCATACCACTAATATTACTCTCTCTCTCTCTCCTGTAGACACAACATTTGTTGCGGTCTCCTTTTCGTCTCCATCCCACACTGACATTATTCATTTGTTTACCGATCAGACAAACTCCCCCTCTCTCTCTCACACACACACAACTCCTGCTTCCACTCCCTTTCCCGACCGCCGTCTCTCACACACAAAACTCTCGCTTTCACACCCCAACTTGTATTTCTCTCACAGACATTTATCGACTAGCCTCTAGATAGGTTTATACACCCGCACACTCATGCTTCCACTATCGCATACATGTCTCTCTCCCGCTCCTTGTATCTATGTAGATTTTTCTTCCCTTCTTGAGACACGCCCTCTCGGTCGTGCACACACACACTATCGCCTCATTTTAAGCTGATACCTCTCGCACACACACTCTTTGTGTCTTTGTCACACATGCACTCCGTCCTCCTCCTCTCTCTCCCTCTCTCTCTCACACATGGGCTTTTTGCAACAACTAGCAAGATGCCCATGCGTTTCATGGAACATGAAGATGCATTTGTATGAGTAGTTTATCTTGTGGGAGAAAAGGATTAACAAGGGAAGGCCTTATTTGCAAGTGTGAAGAGGGGTCTGGGTATCTTTTTGCAAAATTGCCATACTTTCCTTCCTATCCGTCAGATATAGATCGGACGACCTATATTGCAGGATGTCAGGCACACGATCATCACCGACTATGCTTTTTATAAGAGTTCTCTACTCTTATAAAAACCCGAATTGGTGATGATGGTGTACCTGCCATCCTGCAATATAGACCGTTCGATCTATATCTGACGGATAGATATCAAAGTATGACAATTTTGCAAAAAGATACCCCACCTCTCTCCATATTTGCAGATAAGGTCTTCCCTCATTCATCCTTATCTCTCACAACCTCATTGTTGAGCAATTAAAAAAGAACCCACTGGAACAATCTGGCATGGTTGCCGGCTGGCCGCTACCGGCGTCGTCCATCCCCATGCCTATGCTCAGTCCGACCACCAATCGCCACCACGCCCAACTCCTACTCACCTCATTTCTCCTCTTTCTTCAGATATTGTTAGTTTTTACATATGGGATTACTCCTCCATGGATCAATCACAACAGATATTTTGTAAAATAAATGCATCCTGGTGTTCCGTGCAATGCACGGGCATCTTGCTAGTAGAGATAAAAAACAGAGTTGGTGATGATGGTGGGCCTGCCATCCTGCAATATAGGCCGTCCGATTTATATCTGACGGATAGGAACGAAACTATGGCAATTTACCCGCACTCCTCTCCACATTTGCAGATAAGGCCTTCCCTCGTTCATCCTTTTCTCCCACAAGATCTTGATGTTCCGTGCAACGCACGGGCATCTTGCTAGTAAGAGTAGAAATTAGACATATACCACTTCTCGAATCTTGAAACCAACAACATTCCTCCCTTATCTCATCAAAACCACCAAAGGAATATATTTTGAGTGAAACATAACAATTTTTTAGTGATATACGTATTTCAAAACTAGACTTTTTTCCTATCAAATCGGTGAATATGTATTAATCTACTCAGATCGTGTGGCAACGCATTGACACATTGCTAGTAGTTATTATAATTTTTTGGACACCACACAAACGGTGGAGTACATATACGAAGAGAAGAGGTGCACGCACGCAGTCGATCTCTCGCTGTCTCACACACATGAGTGCTACGTAAAGGCAACTTAACAAATAAACCCTAAAACCCTAGGTGCACGATTGCTGCATTCGCGGGTACCGGGTACGTGGTGGAGTGCACCTTTGTAGGAATAGTCAGCTCGCGTGATAATTTGATCAATAGGAGTTGATGGTCGGGACCACAGGTGAACGACTTGGAGGCGGTGGCTCGCCAGTTGCCACAGATCGAGTAGCCACGTTTAAAATTGTATCATTTTTTAGCGGGGTTAAGAGTTCCGATTTTCAATGGCGCGTTATAAGTACTAAGTAGTTTTTAGAACGATTGGTATGGAGCGAAAATTGAATTCATAGTACTACGTACCTCCTTGGCGTATGATTGTATGGGTTTATGCTGCGAGATGTTGAACCTGGTAGTTTTAGGGAAAATACTATGGTTTAGATTTAGATGTTGGTTTTCAGTAATGAAAATCGGAAGGACCATAGGTGAACGACTTGGAGACGTTGAAACTGTTGAACATGCGTAGGAAGCGAGCAAGGCATGCTTTCACCGTCGCGGATCCACGGGTGTAGATGACGTCGAACTCATCGCCGGTGATGGTTCTAACATTGTACTCACCGCCGACCAGGGAGATTTGGGACGCCATGGATTTGGGAGGAGGGTTAGGATTAGTGGAACTGCCGTAATGTGAAAGGACGGGACGACTGGGAGCGAACTGTTGTAAGGTACTGTACTAGTAGAAGACGGGGACGAGTAGGGCGTGCGAATGGCGTGGGGTTGCTGGCTTGCCCGGTGGATAAACGGCTGCAAGCCCCCAAAGAGTTCTCGAGAACTATGCGGGACCCACTAGATGTCATGTCTACTAGACCCATATCGTAGGCCTGATGGTATAGCTTCTGCCTGTTCGCACGCCATGCTGACGCGTGGGTAACTTCACTTAATTCCGTCAACCGTCACGCCTCCCACGACCTTCGCCTCCCTCGCGCGGTCGCTCCCTTTGAGACTTCGACCGGCTATAAATGAGCAATTTTTTGCGTACTCCGCATGCATGATACTCCCTCTGGTCCTTTTTACTTCCGTCAACCGTTTACAAAGTGTTTGACCAAATTTATACTCCCTCCTTCTAGGTGTGTAAGTCATCTTACAAAAACCAAATAATCCCAAAACACTTAGGCACGGTGTATTAACTTCTACCTTGTTTCTTGTTTCTTGACATATCAACCAATAAGAAATTAGGGGTGCACATGCTTTTAATGACTTGAGACTAGCAAACACGACATGCAGTGGTTACTTCATTGCATGCAATGCTATTAATTAGCAAATAAACATTAAGGTCTCTCGTTTTGCCCTCCTCTTGGTCACGGTGCACAATCTAAGATGAGTTACACACCTAGACGGAGGGAGTAACCCAAATAAGCACCTCTTGGGTGGGTTAGATTTTTTTGGGTTAGTTGAGTTCAAACTAACCCAAACTAACTCTAACACATGGATCCAAATAGGGCCAAGGTTAGCTATTAAAGTACTACTACCTCCCTTCTAGTTTAAAGGGCTCGACTCAAAAATTTGGCCTACTCTTAGCAAGATAGAGGCGCTGGAATAGTTTTTGTAGTTCTTCACAAAAAGATGTGTTTACCAATGCATGCATGAACACTAGTTACTCTAACCCCCCTCTCTTCTTTAATTCTTTGCCACATCAGCATGTTTGCTATTCCTGTGTGCATGATACCAGCTAACATACCACCATTATGGCCAGCCTTAATCATCGCATGCAATAATTTAGTGCACCTTGAAATATGAACATGTGTGGGGCGTGTATGTTTTTAATGACTTGAGACTATACCTAGCCCGGCATGCATGACTCTCCTCCCCCGCGCTCGTCCAATCCGTTGTGACTAGCAATATTTCCACCCCTTCCCTCCCCTGTAATTTGCTCCAACAAATATGCCCACGTAGCAGTTACTTAACTGCAGGTGCATTGGGTCACTAACATATGGGCCCAACAGGGGTCTGGCCCACATGTCAGTGACGCAACTGGACCTGCAGTTAAGTCAGTGCAGCTCAGTCTATATCTTACATAGGTGTGCCATTGCTCGCTATAAATACTACGCCTCCCACGACATCGCTATCTCCTCCCCCTCATGTTCACGTTCATCGCTATCTCCTGCCCCTCCCTCTCACGTCGACCACCATGGCATCGCCCCTCCCAAGCCCTAGGCGCCCCTCGCTGCACCGCGCGGACAGTCACGCGTCGCCGTTCCGTTCCTCGACGCCACTAGTCGAGGAGGACGCGTCGGTGTTCCGCTCCTCGCCGTGACGCGACGCGTCGCCATTCTGTTCCTCGCCGCCACTAGTCGAGGAGGACGCGCCGGTGTTCCGCTCCTCGCCGCGACGCGTCGAGGTGGACGCGTCGGTGTTCCCAATCTCGCCAGCACGCGCGTCGGAGGATGCGTCGGCTCCCTGCTACAAGGAGAACGCCGCGCCGCCCGCCGAGCCCCCCAGCCTTGAGGAGCTTTGGAAAGAAATGGATGTTGCCTTGTGGGAGGCTTTGCCTCCAGCAGAGCACGCCAAAATAGAGGCGGAGAAGAAGGCCGAGGAAGAGAAGCGCATCACGGAACAAGCTGCCTGGGAGGCCTATGTCGCGTCCGAGAGAGTTAGGCAATTGGCTCTTTGGAAGAAGGATCGTGCGAGGGCCGTGAGGGAGGCGGAGGACGCCCGTGCCGACGCCCTGAGTGCAGTCGGGCCCAAGTGCCTCGTCTACGCTTGGCAGTACGTGGACCGGGTGCATGCTTCCAGCAAGGAGTACCTGTTGGCGCCGGATCACCACACCGGTGAGATCGCGCTCGCCCGCCGGCAAGCCACCAACCAGCACCTCGCGAGTTGCGAGGCTAAGGAAGAGGCGTTGTGTCGGCGCGCTAGGAAACGGCCGCGCACCAGGGCACTCGTGGCGCGCCACAAGTGCTCCTGTGAGCGCCGTGGCTTTTAGTAGGAGTATAATTTTTGTTTTGTAAGGCGATCTCATTAGTTTTGGGACGCAAATGATAAATCCCGAACGTTCAGGAATTATTAGCGTCCTTAATTAAGTATGTAAAAGGGAAAGTTTGGAAACCTTGTGTATTCGTACGCATTTTGCAAGTACGTGCATATAGCACAGAATTTACTATATACTATCGCACTACACGTCTCTCTCGATATATGCTTGCAGACTGTGCTACTCCCTCCATCCAGGTCAATAAGTCATCTTTGGTTGTGTACCGTGACCAAGAAGGAAGGAAGACTTATACACCTAGACGGAGGGAGTACTACTATTACTTATGTACGTGCAAATGCAAGTTTTAACATTACGATGCGGTTTTTGTAAAAGTAGAAAAACAGCACTAGTCAAGCTTGTGAAACGATTCAATGCAAAACAAATGCAAAAATGCTCATTTGATTGTTTACTTTTAGCTTCCTTCTCTGTGGTTATTTCTCTGTCGTACTTTGTACGGAGTATCTCACTGGTCGGAAAGGCATGCAAATTCCCAAACCGCTTCCTACACCCTGTATCGAATTTTTTGCCTAACAAGTTGTGCCGTGCAATTGGAATTCCAACTTGAGTACTACTACTAGTAGGAGTACCAGGGGCCAGTTCTTTTAGGCTTCTAGATTAGTAATCCCATAACTACTACCTCCGTCCTGGTTTATTGGTCCCCATTGTAATCTGTGTCAAATTTTGATCATAAATTTAACTAATGAAATGTTAGTGCATGTCACATGCACTAACATTTTATCAGTTAAATCTTTGGTCAAAATTTAGCACAAATTACAATGGTGAGGAATAAACCAGGACGGAGGTACTACTAGTAGTAGTTTAGAAGCCCAAATAAATGAGTGAGGCGCCTTAATGTTACTCTGCACTGTGACTAGTGTTATGGGAAAAGCTGGGGAAGCCGCCAAAAGAACTAGCCCTAGGAGTAGTAGCTAGGGATCGAGTGTGTGAGATGAACCGGAGAAAGTAAATGCAGAGAGATGAAATGCAAGAAAGACGGAGGGATGTGATGGTTGTTTGTCCGTTTATTTTACCAGACCACTTATTACAGGGGGTGGTTGGGTTTTGTGATATGACGGCTTTACTGCCGCGCCAAAAGCGGGGTGAGACTCCCGTGGAGCGCCGCCCTCTACACTAGTACTACTACATCGGTCGTGGTTTATCCCCCATTGAATTTGACTGAAGATTTAACTGACAAAATGTTAGTGCATGTCAACAAAAACAATATTGTTTGATTCGTATTTGAACATAGTTTTCAATGATATAATTTTAGGTGACATGCATCATCATTTATCGTACTATATATAATGTTAGTTAAATTTTTGGTCGTACTAATCTATAGTAAGGTGCTCGTGCGTTGCACGGAAGAGTGAAATGCATTGATCGGGGAGTTGTTTATTTTGATAAAGGAGGTGGGGCTCATCTCATGTGTAACGGGTATCGATAGGTTTGTTCGGATATTATTTCATCTCTAGAGCTCAGAAACATCCGGGTGAAATAGATAAAAAAGTATCTTTTGCAAACAAAAGCGTTCCACTGTTCAACCTGCATCCAAAACTTGTGAAGAAATAACTCTTATTGTGCTTTGCAGGAAATGATCTTCAAGAATTTGTTTTTGAGTATCCATTGTTATACATGTTGGCTACAGATGACATGGCACTTTCTTATAGTCAACAGTTGGCTATACTATTTAAGTATTAACCATGCCCTTATACACCGAGACGGAGGGATTAAATCAGGATGACTTGGAAGGGGGCAGAGGATATGTAAGAAATGGTTCATCATAAGTCTGTCACCAGTACTATAGTAAAAATTCATACATGGAAGATTCTAGACTAAACCATAAATGGATACACTTTTATTCATGCGCGATACTCCAATAGAGCAAGATCATGCATGGAAGTCTCCACATGCTTAAACAGCGGATTACATTGAGCGAAGACTCATGATCAACATTTAACTTGATAATGCAGATGTCCAGGTGAACCTCCTTGGAGTCCCCGTGCACATTGTTGGGGGTCAAATAATACCGTGCGTCTTCCATGTCCACATCGGTGGGAAGGTCCCAGCTCGGCAGAGTCCAAGTCATCTTGACGTAGCCAGTGTCGCCGCCCACGTAGCTCCGTGGGGTAGTAATAGTGAGCACGCACCCGTACATCGGCCTCGTGTCAGTGTCAGCGTCAGCGGCGTCGCCCCTGACGCACACTACAGAGATGTGGCGGCGGCCTGCGTGGGCCTCGCTGGTGGCCACGATCAAGAGGAAGACGCTGCCGTCCTCCTCCGAGACTAGCAGATGGCGCTGATCCTCCAGCGACTCCAGCACGGTGAACGGGTAGCACGTCTCGTACTTGATGTTCTTTGCTAAGGACCAGTAGTGATCGCCGCACGCTTGCATCAGCTGATGCATGATGTCCGCCGGCGAGCCCCAAAACGGCACTGGGCACTCATAGCAGTAGACGAAGGGCTCCTTGGAGGCATCGACCAGGCCGTCCATGAAACGGGAGTGGCTGTAGGGGACGTTCCTCCAGTTGAATATATGAGCAAGTTACTACGAGATTTACTACAAAATAAATCATGAGGGCTATAACAGAGATTAAACTAATCGTGCGGACTAGCATAGTAGATGAACAGATCAAATCTAGGACACATCCTAGAAACATGAATTCTACCACGATTTCGAACAGGAAGGACAGAAACACATACGGTGCAACGAGAGCAGCACCATTGGCGTTGAGGTTGTCGCCCATGTCATTGAGGAAGAGGTTCCCGAGGTCAGGGAAGAAGTCCTCGTCGGTGAAGTCGTCGCTGCTAGCAGTCACGAGAATGCGCTCCCCAAATTTCAACAGCACCCGCCAAATGGAGCGCAGGAGGGAGTGGCTGTAGGGGACGTTGCAGCCGCCGAATGGAGCGCAGGAGTAGCCCACAAAGCAGTAGATGGTGCTCCTCCCTGGTCTCTATTCTTATCTCTATCTCTACTACTCTTCTTTATTTTTTATAATATACTAGTTGTAGTTGTCAAAACGAATAGTACTGCGTCGTCCACTTCACGCCCGGCTGAACACGCCTCCTCGCCTCCATCAAACCCCTCCGTTAAACCCGCATGCAAACCGAGAAACCTACTCCGGCCCGCGGGAGGAAATTTGCCGGTTGCCGTTGGAGAATAATAGAGTCACGTCCAATCCATTTGAGTTAATTGCGTGTATGATTCTCCCTCTATAAAAAGTTAATTGCATCCTTAATCTTGTATTCTAAGTACTCTGTGGGTTCCACTGTCAGTACAGTGTGCATGACTTGCAGGCTGGCTACAGATTCGTACAGAAAGTTAAAAAGAAACAAATCCATGACTTGCAGGATTGGAGTTAGCACCGATGGCGGTTCGTAGTCGTTCCATGCACGGGCATTGAAGTTTGTAACTATTTTAGATTAGAACATACTACTCCTCCGGTGCTAGTAGCAGAGCAGAGTCCAATTCCACTACTACTCTACTCAAGCAAGTTAGGGCATAGTAGCAGGTACTGTAGGGAGTACCAGTACTGTGATCACTCAAGCAAGTTGTCTGACTTCGATATAACCCTACGCTGCTGGTATCTGTCTCGTAAGTCAAGCGGCGTGCTGTAGTCATCATCACCTGTCCACTTCCCGCAGCACATTTTCGCTTCTCCATCTTTGTCCGCTCTTCCATCCCCGCTAAGGCGCCTCCCCCCTCGTCCAATCTTCCATCCCCGCTAAGGCGCCTCCCCCCTCGCTCGAAACCCAAGCACTAACAATGGTAGAACCGAGCAGCGTCCGCCGAAAGAGTGGCTGGAATTCGCTCCCCACAAAGGTAATCAAGCTCATTGTTTCGCGTGTGGACAATCTCAGTACCATGCCGCTCGCCACATGCTCGTCGAGGCTGTACCGTTTACTCAAAGCCCTCAGGCCGAAGCTTTTTAAGCCAGCTCCTTGCTTGCTGATGCCGCCTAATCTTCAGAAATGGTGTATCACGCATCATAACGATCGTAGGGTGGCGAGCATCAACCCCGACTGCGATCCAATCCCCGTCACCCTCAACTACATTAACGGTATGTACTGGGTCGGCATGAACACGTCTTGGATGATGCTCGTCGACGGTGGCGGCAGCTGGATGCTCGTGGAGGTCTACACCCGATGATTGATCCCCCTTCCTTCGATTAACACTGCACTGCTTTGGCACCGCGGCCCAGAATACTCGGAATCTTACAGTAGCCAACATGATACCAAGTTTGATTTGCTCAAGGTTGTAATCTGCCAAGTGCCCACAAGATCTGCGAATTATAAAGACTTCAGGCTAATTGCGTACTTCAACCGCGGTCTCGCCTATCTGAGAGGTCACTGCGGTAAGTGGATAAATGTGCACGTCCATCGCAGGATCATACATCCTCCATGGTTCTCTGATGCCATTGAACACAAGGGCTTCATTTACGCTGTCGACTCCTTCTATGGCTGGACGTATTGCTGGCCTACTCCTGTCATCGCTACAAACGGCTGTTACAACTGTATGTTACTTTCCTATGATATCATGATGGCTTGCTTATATTACTGTCAACATTTACTGAAAAAATATTCATGCTCATAACATGCTGTTCTTAAGATTGACTACATCAAGAGCCCTTTTTTATTTGACTCCAACTTTTTTTTGTGTTACTTTCCTATGATATCATGATGGCTTGCTTATATTACTGTCAACATTTACTGAAAAAATATTCATGCTCATAACATGCTATTCTTAAGATTGACTACATCAAGAGCCCTTTTTTATTTGACCCCAACATTTTTGTGTGGGTTATTTGACTCCAACTTGATATGATGTTGTAGGCCGCCTGGTGTCCCTACCCTTCCTAATCCCAGAACCTTTCAAAGAAAAGCGGCATGTCAGTTGCAGGTGGTTCGTGGCTCGATTAGACGATGGAGAACGATTGATGATCGTTCGCACGTACCGGACGTGTTATTTTGTGGAATACAATCACAGTCACTGCAAGGTCTTTGAGCAGGATCCCAGCTTCTCTGGGCCTTAAGGAATTTTTGACTGGAGGTTGGTAAGTAGCCTTGGTACAAGCTCTCTGTTTGTTGGACTGAATTATCCGATTAACCAGGAGATAACCGACGACAAGGATCATGATGGCAGCGAGGTTTCGTTCATCAGGAAAAACTGTGTGTACACAACGTACCATGCGTCTCTGCATGCACCATACCCTGATATGTGCCGCCACGCTCTGCAGCCAAAAGTAGGAGAGAGGGTCCACTACAAAAAAAAGACACATCTGTGACATTTTGGGCCGAACGAAAATCTTTTATGTCATACTTATGACACTTCTATGACGATAATTGTGACAAAACCCGGTATCATCATAGATGTGGTGGGGTCCTACTTCTATGACAGAAAATGGGCTTTTCGTCCTGGGCAGGCCGGAGACGGAGCTGCATGACATTCTTTGAGCCGTCCATGACGGAAAAAACCATGGTAGAAGCGAGAGCGAGGAAAATATCGGGGTGTTCCCGGTTACGGTGGGTGATCGGGGCCGAGCGATGCGCGTTTCTCTCGTACATGCACATGCGTGGGTGCGAGGCGTTGGGCTCTAACTGAACCCGAGCGAGGCGTTGGGCTCTAACTGAACCTGAGCGATTGCACTGCAGGCTACGCATTACTGAACCCGAGGCATCGATCGATGGCTGTTAACTGAACCCGATCGAGCGATTCCTTCGCTACTGCTGCTAGCTGAAGCCGATCGATGTTGCCTCTGGATGAACAGTGAGCGTTGCTGGGGGGGTTTGGATGAACAGTTCCCGGTGGGGGTGGATGAACAGGACCCCATGGCGTTGCCTCTGGATGAACAGTGAGTGTTGCTGGGGGGTTTGGATGAACAGTTCCCGGTGGGGGGTGGATGAACAGGACCCCAATCGTTCGAGCCGGTTTGGGCTGGATGAACAGGACCCCGTGGAGGGCAGGATGAAAAGGACCACCCCGTGGAGGGCAGGATGAATAGTAGATGGTGGAGGGCAGGATGAACAATAGCCGGTGGAGGGGTGGTTGAACAGGAGCCCGTGGAGAGGGCTAGTTGAACAGTAGCCAGTGGAGTAGCGCGCGGTGGAGGGGTGGTTGAACAGGAGCCCGTGGAGAGGGCTGGTTGAACAGTAGTCAGTGGATTAGCGCGCGGTGGAGGCTGGATGAACAGGAGCCCGTGGATGAACAGTCGCAGGTGGAGGCTGGAGGAGGTCGAAGGTGGATGAACTGTAGCCCGTGGAGGCTCGTGGAGGTCGACGGTGGAGATGAACAGTATCCCGTGGAGTCCCGTTTTGCAGTACGCCACACCCCTCCCAATGAACACGACCCCCGTTTCGACCGTAGCGCTCCAACACAAGTCCGTTTCCTCCGTTTTGCGGTACGCCACACCCCTCCCGATCATGACCCCCGTTTCGACCATAGGAGGTCCGTTTCCTCCGTTTTGCGGTACACCAGACCCTCCCGATGAACAGGATCCCGTTTCAAACGTGGCCGGTCGAACACAAGGCCGTTTCCTCCGTTCTGCGGTACGCCAGGCCTCGTTTCCATCGGCTGTTCCATCTAAGCGGTTGGCTCCTACGCGTTCCGTTTCCTCCCGATGAACACGACGCATTCCGTTGCCTCCCCATGAACACGGCGACGACGTTGTTTCTCCGTTCCGACCCAGCCATGTACACGAGCACTGGCCGTACGTACGCACGAGTAGGCATCGAGACCCCGCCCGTATGTACGTACGTGGCCATATTTACTTTATTGCACCCTGGCCGCTGTACGTACGTGTACATGCTACGTGCGCGCCTCTACTACGACACGTGCACGCCTCTACATCGACCAGTATGTATGTACACATTCGTGACCAGAATGACAACGCTACGTACGCTTCGACCAGGTGTGTCCCGACTGTCAGGCACTTCCTTGCCTGCGAAGACGTAGCTAGTGGGTCCCAGCAGTCAGGGGGAAACATTTTTTTCACGAAATACGGTGGCCCATCTGGTGGGTCCCCACTGTCAGGTGGAGGAAAAATTATTTTGCGCGTAATAAGGAGGCACTTCCTTGCTGCGGCCGTGGACCCAGCTGTCAGCCTCTCCACGTACAGTCCGCGTCCGATGGAAGCCGTTCCTTGACCACCTTGACCACGCCGCGCCGAGAGCACCAGGGCGGTGGACGACGGCGATGCCTAGGAAGGGGACGACGCGGGGCCGGGGAAGACGCGGCAGTGGATGCCCATGCGTAGAGGAGTACGAGGGTTCACTGGTTCGCTGTGGTGTGACGCTGCCGTCGCCACAGAATAATAGGGGGTGTGGGCGAGTAGAGGGATGGCCTGGCCAGCGGTGGGAGTAGTAGGGGGAGGTGAGGCCTCCACCGCATCGCAGCTGGCCACGGGAGGCAGGACCACGAGGCACGACCAGCGCTGGTTTGGGTGGCTGGAGCAAGAAGACCAGAGGTTGAAGAAGCACTACGGCCGTTGGATGGACATCGTACGGTCACTGGAGCTAGAATCGTGCATATTGACTAAGTTGACAAAGCCCTCCGTCCCCATCAACTTAGTAGGCCCACAAGTCAGCCTGCCACTATACTGGGTCCCAGCTAACATGGGGAGTATTCATTTTTTTGTGCGTAACAAGGAGGCAGTTCCTTGCGTGCGAAGATATAGCTGGTGGGTCCGAGCTGTCAGCGGGGGTAACGTTTTTTTCGCGAAATACAGAGGCCCTTTCGGTGGGTCCCTGATGTCAGGTGGAGGAATCATTATTTTGCGCGTAATAACGATCCATTTCCTTGCGTGCGGCCTTGGACCCAGCTGTCGGCCTCTCCACGTACAGTCCACTTCAGATGCATGTCGGTCGTTGACCATGTTGACTAGGCCGCGCCGAGAGCATCAGGGCGGTGGACGACGGCGAGGCCTAGGAAGGGAACGACACGGAGGCCGGGAAGACTCGGCAGTTGTTTCCCACGCGGAGGGGAGTACGACTGTGCGAGGGTTTACTGGTTCGTCTGCCGTCGCCGGAGAACAACAGCAGGTGTGGGTGAGTACAGGGATGGCTAGGCCAGCGATGGGAGTATGGTGGGGCGGTGAGGCCTGCGCGGCAGCACGGCCGGCCGCGGGGAGGAGGGAGCAGGCAGTCCCGCCAGCGCTTGTTTGAGCGGCTGGAGCAGGAAGAGCAGAGATTGAAGAAGCACGACGGCCGTTGGATGGACATCCAACAGTCACTACTTGTGCGTCAACCTTTTTTAGGAAAGCCTCAAATATGTGGAAAACAGCATACAACCCATCTGCCATTATTTCTAATAATTTACAGCCCATTTGCTAATTCTTAAGGATTTTTTGGAGCCCATATTCTTTTTGTTAGCATTACAGCCCATATTGTGGTCATGGTTAAAAAATTATACGAAATTTCGCATATTTCGGTGCGGTCCAAACTGTTTTTAATCCCGAAATTTCGAGTCACATTCAAACTGATTTTAAAAATAAATGTATATCAATATAAAATCCAACAAATTGTCCAGGCATAAAAATTAATGTAATTTAAAATCTCAAAATGAAAAAAAGAAATTTGAAACTAATTGCCGGTTTGATGTATTTTAAAAATGTACAACCCATTTCTCATTACTGATAGGCCATTTTCTCGGCCAGCCGAATGAAAGCTCTCCTCGTCTTGAAAGATTTGCAGCCCAACAGGCCTCACAAGAAGACTTACTTGGCAAATCACAAAAAAACTGGGCTATGGCCATGGACCCAGCTGTCAGCCTCTCCACGTACAGTACTCTTCCGATGGAAGTCGGTCGTTGACCACAGTGACCACGCCGCGCCGAGAGCACCATGGCGGTGGACGATGGCGAGGTCTAGGAAGGGGACGACACGGAGCCGGCGAAGACGCGGCAGTGGATGCCCACGCGGAGAGGAGTACGAGGGTTCACTGGTTCGGCTGCGGTGTGAGGCTTCCGTCGCCGCAGGGCCTGGCTAGCGGTGGGAGTAGTAGGGAGCGATGAGGCCTCAACGGCAGCACAGCCGGCCACTTGAGGCAGGAGCAGGCGGTCTCGCCGGCGCTGGTTTGGGCGGCTGGTGCAAGAAGAGCAGCGATTGGAGAAGCAGCAGGACCATTCGATTCAAATCCAACGGTTACTGCTCCTAGAATCGTTTGTTGACTAAGTTGACAAGCCCTGCGTACGCATCAACTTAGTAGGCCCACAGGTCAGCCTCCCAACCGGTGCGCCCAGATGTCAGTGGGAGGAATCATTTTTTCGCGTAATAAGGAGGCAGTTGATTGCGTGCGGCCAGGCCAGCGGAGGGAGTAGGGTGGACCGGGGAAGCCTGCGCGGCATCACAGCGGGCAACAAGAGGAGGGAGCAGGCAGTCCCGCTGGCGCTAGTTTCGGCAGCTGGAGCAGGAAGATCAGAGATTGAAGAAGCACGTCGGCCGTTGGATGGACATCCAACAGTCACTGCTGCTAGAATCGTGTGTTGACTGACAAAGCCTTGCGTAAACAAGTCAGCCTCGAAATTTGTGGCGTGTACAGCCCATTTGCTATTATTTTATAATTTTTACTCATTTTCTAATTCATATGGAATTTATTGCAGCCCGTTTTCCATTTTTAGAATTGCTGCTCATTTTCTGGTCAGTACCAGGGTCAAAAAATTAACTAAATATGTGGGAAATTTTGAAAATTCGCAAATTTTTGCTGTGGAACAAAATATTCTTAATCCAAAAATTAGTAGCCGTACTAAAACAAATTTAAAAATAAACTAGTACTATGTCATGTTAATTCCAATGAAATACTCCCTCCGTCCCAAAATTCTTGTCTTAGATTTGTCTAAATGCTGTCGCCAATGTGCTGGGCTGGGTTGGACATTCTTATTGAAAAATAAAAATAGACCGGATCTATTTACGACGTTGACTATGATTTGCATGGGTCCGCTGGTTGCAGGAAGAAAATGCTGGGAGAACAAAGACTGGTCGCTATCTTTGCCGAAGAATAATATCGACTGAATGTAACGACACGATCATAGGAAATAATATCCTCCTGTTAAATCATGAATTTAAAGAACTGGTGCATGAGCATTTAGCTTTATTTATTTACTTACTTATTTATGTTTAGGGGACCATGAGCATGTACCTGGGCCGGATTCATGTGAGAGCCTCCCTTCCAGTTAATTATGGGCTTCTCTTTTGGGCCTTCATCAGTGGGCTGCATGTTATCAACAAGTGGAAAATGTGTTCCGTACGAAAAATAGTATGCGCTACGTACGGTACAGGGCACTAAAGGATCGAACCGTGCAACGACTTCCAAAACATTGTGTTTGTCGTTCTAACAACACATTTATTCAACCAACAGACGAAATATACTACTGATTGTACATTGAAAACAGCAGCAGCAGCAACCATTGCTGGGGGTGCAATAGAAGCAGTAAGCAGGCCAGAAGAGTGAAGACGCAGCTCTCTCTTCCAAACCAAACATCAGCCATCATTACAAAAGGGCTACCAAAAAAGAACAAGTGTATGCATCAAACTAAATAAAGATCCTACTACACCAAGTGTACGCATCTAACTAACTAGCTCAGTTAGACGTTACTATTTATTAAGCTGTGGAGATTGGCTGACGGCTTGAACCAGATGGGTGCCTGATGGGGGAAACTCCAGCTAGCATGTCGAAGTCTGATACTTGCGACCCTCTCTGCTACCTTGGGCTGCAGAGCGTGGCGGCACATATCAGGGTATGGTGCATGTAGAGACGCATGGTATGCTGTGTAGACACAGTTTTGCCTGATGAACGAAACCGCGCTGCCATCATGATCCTTGCCGTCGGTTATCTCCTGGTTAATCGGATAATTCAGTCCGACAAACAGAGAGCATGTACCAAGGCTACTTACCAACCTCCAGTCAAAAATTCCTGATGGCCCAGAGAAGCTGGGATCCTGCTCAAAGACCTTGCAGTGAATGTGATTGTATTCCGTGAAACAACACGTCCGGTACGTGTGAACGATCGTCAATCGTTCGCCGTCGTCTGATCAAGCCAAGAACCACCTACAACTGCCATGCCGCTTTTCTTTGAAAGGTTCTGGGATTAGGAAGGGTAGGGACACCAGGCGGCCTTCAACATCATATCAAATTGGAGTCAAATAACCCTCAAAAAACAGTTGGAGTCAAATAAAAAAGGGCTCCTGATGTAGTCAATCTTAAGAACAACATGTTATGAGCATGAATATTTTTTCAGTAAATGTTGACAGTAATATAAGCAAGCCATCATGATATCATAGGAAAGTAACATACTGCTGTAACAGCCGTTTGTAGCGATGACTGGAGTAGGCCAGCAATACGTCCAGCCATAGAAGGAGTCGACAGCGTAAACGAAGCCCTTGTGTTCTATGGCATGAGAGAACCATGGAGGATTTATGATCCTGCGATGGACATGCAGATTTATCCACTTACCGCAGTGACCCGTCAGATAGGCGAGACCGCAGTTGAAGAACGCAATTAGCCTGAAGTCTTTATAATTCGCAGATCTTGTGGGCACTTGGCAGATTACAACCTTGAGCAAATCAAACTTGGTATCATGTTGGCTACTATAAGATTCCGAGTATTCTGGGCCGCGGTGCCAAAGTAGTGCAGTGTTAATCGAAGAAAGGGGGATCAATCGCTGGGTGTAGACCTCCACGAGCATCCAGCTGCCGCGACCGTCGACGAGCACCATCAAGACGTGTTCATGCCGACCCAGTACATACCATTAATGTAGTTGTGGGTGACGGGGATCGGATCGCAGTCAAGGGGGTTGATGCTCACCACCCTACGATCGTTATGCTGCGTGACACGCCGTTTCTGAAGATCAGGCGGCATCAGCAAGCAAGGAGCTGGCTTAAAAAGCTCCGGCCTGAGGGCTTTGAGTAAATGGTACAGCCCCGACGTACACGCGGCAAGCGGCATGGTACTGAGATTGTCCACACGCGAAACAGTGAGCTTGATTACCTCTGTGGGGAGCGAATTCCAGCCACTCCTTCGGCGGACGCTACTCGGTTCTGCCATTGTTAGTGCTTGCGTTTCGGATGGGGGGGAGGCACCTTAGCGGGGATAGAAGAGCGGACAAAGATGGAGAAGCGAATATGTGCTGCGGGAAGTAGACAGGTGATGATGACTACAACACGCCGCTTGACTTACGAGACACATACCAGCAGCGTAGGGTCATATCGAAGACAGACAACTTGCTTGAGTGATCACAGTACTGGTACTCCCTACAGTACCTGCTACTATGCCCTAACTTGCTTGAGTAGAGTAGTAGTGGAGTAGGACTCTGCTCTACTACTAGCACCGAAGGAGTAGTATGTTCTAATCTAAAATAGTAACAAACTTCAATGCCCGAGCGTGGAACGACTACGAACCGCTATCGGTGCTAACTCCAATCCTGCAAGTCATGGATTTGTTTCTTTTTAACTTTCTTTACGAATTTGTAGCCAGCCTGCAAGTCATGTACACTGTACTGATAGTGGAACCCACAGAGTACTTAGAATACAAGATTAAGGATGCAATTTACTTTTTATAGAGGGAGAATCATACACGCAATTAACTCAAATGGATTGGACGTGACTCTATTATTCTCCAACGGCAACCGGCAAATTTCCTCCAGCGGGCCGGAGTAGGTTTCTCGGTTTGCATGCGGGTTTAACGGAGGGGTTTGATGGAGGCGAGGAGGCGTGTTCAGCCGGGCGTGCAGTGGACGGCACAGTACTATTCAATTTGACAACTACAACTAGTATATTATAAAAAACAAAGAAGAGTAGTAGAGATAGAGATAAGAATAGAGACTAGGGAGGAGCACCATCTACTGCTTCGTGGGCTACTCCTGCCCTCCATTCGGCAGCCGCAACGTCCCCTACAGCCACTCCCTCCTGCGCTCCATTCGGCGGGCGCTGTTGAAATTTGGGCAACGCACTCTCACGACTGCTAGCAGCGACGACTTCACCGACGACGACTTTTTCCCCGACCTCGGCAACCTCTTCCTCAACGACATGGGCGACAACCTCAATGCCAATGGTGCTGCTCCCGTTGCACCGTATGTGTTTCTGTCCTTCCTGTTCGAAATCGTGGTAGAATTCATGTTTCTAGTCTGTGTCCTAGATTCGATCTTTTCATCTACTATGCTAGTCCGCATGATTAGTTTAATCACTATTATAGCCGTCATGATTTATTTTGTGCTTATTCGGACTAAATCTCGTAGTAACTTGCTCATATATTCAACTGGCGGAACGTCCCCTATAGCCACTCCCGTTTCATGGACGGCCTGTTCGATGCCTCCAAGGAGCCCTTTGTCTGCTATGAGTGCCCGGTGCCATTTTGGGGCTCGCCGGCGGACATCGTGCATCAGCTGACGCAGGCGTGCGGCAATCACTACTGGCCCTTGGCGAAGAACATCAAGTACGAGACGTGCTTCCGTTCACCGTGCCGGAGTCGCTGGAGGATCAGCGCCGCCTGCTAGTCTCGGAGGAGGACGGCAGCGTCTTCCTCTTGATCGTGGCCACCGGCGAGGCCTACGCAGGCCGCCGCCACATCTCTGTAGTGTGCGTTAGGGGCGACGCCGCTGACTCTGACACTTACACGAGGCCGATGTACAGGTGCGTGCTCACTATTACTATCCCTCGGAGGTCCGTGGCGGCGACACTGGCTACACCAAGCATACTTGGACTCTACCGAGCTAGGACTTTCCCGCCGATGTGGACATGGAAGACGCACGGTGTTATTTGAGCCCCAACAATGTGCACGGGGACTCCAAGGAGGTTCACGTGGACATCTGGATATTCAAGTTAAATGTTGATCATTAGTCTTCGCTCAATGTAATCCGCTGTCTAAGCATGTGGAGACTTCCATGCATGATCTTGCTCTATTGGTGTATCGCGCATGAATAAAAGTGTATCCATTTATGGTTTAGTCTAGAATCTTCCATGTACGAATTTTTACTACAGTACTGGTGAAAGACTTATGATGAACCATTTCTTACATATCCTCTGCCCCCTTCCAAGTCATCCTGATTTAATCCCTCCGTCTAGGTGTATAAGGGCATGGTTAATACTTAAATAGTATAGCCAACTGTTGACTATAAGAAAGTGCCATGTCATCTGTAGCCAACATGTATAACAATGGATACTCAAAAACTAATTCTTGAAGATCATTTCCTGCAAAGCACAATAAGAGTTATTTCTTCACAAGTTTTGGATGGAGGTTGAACAATTGAACGCTTTTGTTTGCAAAAGATACTTTTTTATCTATTTCACCCGGATGTTTGTGAGCTCTAGAGATGAAATAATATCTGAACAAACCTATCGATACACGTTACACATGAGATGACCCCCACATCCTTTGTCAAAATAAACAACTCCCCGATCAATGGATTTCACTCTTCCGTGCAATGCACGGGCACCTTACTATAGATTAGTATGACCAAAAATTGAACTAACATTATATATAGTACGATAAATGATGATGCATGTCACCCAAAATTATATCATTGAAAACTATGTTAAAATACGAATCCAATGGTATTGTTTTTGTTGACATGCACTAACATTTTGTCAGTTAAATCTTCAGTTAAATTCAATGGGGGATAAACCACGACCGATGTAGTAGTACTAGTGTAGAGGGCGGCGCTACTTGGGAGTCTCACCTCTCACCCCGCTTTTGGCGCAGCAGTAAAGCCGTCATATCACAAAACCCAACCACTCCCAGTAATAAGTGGCCTGGTAAAATAAACGGACAAGCAACCATCACATCCCTCCATCTTTTTTGCATTTCATCTCTCTGCATTTACTGTCTCCGGTTCATCTCGCACACTCGATCCCTAGCTACTACTCCTAGGGCTAGTTCTTTTGGCGCCTTCCCCAGCTTTTCCCATAACACTAGTCACAGTGCAGAGTAACATTAAGGCGCCTCACTCATTTATTTGGGCTTCTAAACTACTACTAGTAGTACCTTTGTCCTGGTTTATTCCTCACCATTGTAATTTGTGCTAAATTTTGACCAAAGATTTAACTGATAAACTGTTAGTGCATGTGCCATGCACTAACATTTCATTAGTTAAATTTATGATCAAAATTTGACACAGATTACAATGGGGACCAATAAACCAGGACGGAGGTAGTATTTATGGGATTACTAATCTAGAAGCCTAAAAGATCTGGCCCCTGGTACTCCTACTAGTAGTAGTACTCAAGTTGGAATTCCAATTGCACGACACAACTTGTTAGGCAAAAATTTGATACAGGGTGTAGGAAGCTGTTTGGGAATTTGCATGCCTTTCCAGCCAGTGAGATACTCCGTACAAAGTACGACAGAGAAATAACCACAGAGAAGGAAGCTAAAAGTAAACAATCAAATGAGCATTTTTGCATTTGTTTTGCATTGAATCGTTTCACAAGCTTGACTAGTGTTGTTTTTCTACTTTTACAAAAACCGCATCTTAATGTTAAAACGTGCATTTGCACGTACATAAGTAATAGTAGTACTCCCTCCGTCTAGGTGTATAAGTCTTCCCTCCTTTTTGGTCACAGTGCACAACCAAAGATGACTTATTGACCTGGACAGAGGGAGTAGCACAGTCTGCAAGCATATATCGAGAGAGACGTGTAGTGCGATAGTATATAGTAAAGTTTGTGCTATATGCACGTACATGCAAAATGCGTATGAATACATAAGGTTTCCAAACTTTCCCTTTTACATACTTAATTAAGGACGCTAAAAATTCCTGAACGTTCGGGATTTATCATTTGCGTCCGAAAACTAATGAGATCGCCTTACGAAACAAAAATTATACTCCTCCTAAAAGACACGGCGCTCGCAGGAGCGCTTGCGCCGTGCCACGAGTGCCCTGATGCGCGGCCATTAACCAGCGCGCCGACACAATGCCTCTTCCTCAGCCTCGCAACTCGCGAGGTGCTGATTGGCGGCTTGCCGGCGGGCGAGCGCGATCTCACCGGTGTGGTGATCCGGCGCCAACAGGTACTCCTCCTCACTGGAAGCATGCAGTCGGTCCACGTACCGCCAAGCGTAGATGAGGCGCTTGGGCCCGACTGCACTCAGGGCGCCGGCATGGGCGTCCTCCGCCACCCTCACGGCCCTCGCACGAGCCTTCTGCCAAAGAGCCAATTGCCTGACTCTCTCGGACGTGACATAGGCATCCCAGGTAGCTTGTTCCGCGGTGCACTTCTCTTCCTCGGCCTTCTTCTCCGCCTCTATTTTGGCGCGCTCTGCTGGAGGCAAAGCCTCCCACAAGGCGACATCCATTTCTTTCCAAAGCTCCTCAAGGCTGGGGGGCTCGGCGGGTGGCGCGGCATTCTCCTCGTAGCTGGGAGCCGACGCGTCCTCCGACGCGCGTGCTGGTGAGATTGGGAACGCCGACGCGTCCAACTCGACGCGTCGCGGCGAGGAGCGGAACGCCTACGCGTCCTCCTTGACTACTGGCGGCGAGGAACAGAACGGCGACGCGTCGCGTCACGGCGAGGACCGGAACGCCGACGCGTCCTCCTCGACTAGTGGCAGCGAGGAATGGAACGGTGACGCGTGACCGTCCGCGCGGTGCAGCGAGGGGCGCCTAGGGCTTGGGAGGGGCGATGCCATGGTGGTCAATGTGAGAGGGAGGGGGAGGAGATAGCGATGAACGTGAATGTGAGGGGGAGGAGATAGCTATGTCATGGGAGGCGCAGTATTTATAGCGAGCAATGGCACACCTACGTAAGATATGGACTGAGCTACACTGACTTAACTGCAGGTCCAGTTGCGTCACTGACATGTGGGCCAGACCCCTGTTGGGCCCATATGTTAGTGAACCAATGCACCTGTAGTTAAGTAACAGCTACGTGGGCATATTTGTTGGAGTAAATTACGGGGGTGGAAATATTGCTGGTCACAACGGATTGGACGAGCGCGGGGGGAGGAGAGTCATGCATGCAGATTTTTTGCACACGGGCTGGAGTGGTGGGACCGCCGGAGGGAGAAGGAGAGTCTGGCAGGCATATTGTTTCCACACATGGAGAGGAAATGATTTGGAGACAAACGGGCTTCCTGCAGGTATGGAACGGTGCATAATAAATCTCATCTTGCATGCCGGGCTAGGTATAGTCTCAAGTCATTAAAAACATACACGCCCACACATGTTCATATTTCAACGTGCACTAAATTATTGCATGCGATGATTAAGGCTGGCCATAATGGTGGTATCTTAGCTAGTATCATGCCCACGGGAATAGCAAACATGCTGATGTGGCAAAGAATTAAAGAAGAGAGGGGGGTTAGAGTAACTAGTGTTCATGCATGCATTGGTAAACACATTTTTTGTGAATTACTACAAAAACTATTCCACCGCCTCTATCTTGCTAAGAGTAGGTCAAAATTTTGAATCGAGCCCTTTGAACTAGAAGGGAGGTAGTAGTACTCTAATAGCTAACCTTGGCCTTGTTTGGATCCATGTGTTAGAGTTAGTTTCGGTTAGTTTGAACTCAACTAACCCAAAAAAAATCTAACCCACCCAAGAGGTGCTTTATACAACTCATTATAATCAATATTGTAGATATTGATATTTTTAGTATAAACGGTTGACGGAAGTAAAAAGGACCAGAGGGAGTATCATGCATGCGGAGTACGCAAAAAAAATTGCTCATTTATAGCCGGTCGAAGTCTCAAAGGGCGCGACCGCGCGAGGGAGGCGAAGGTCGTGGGAGGCGCGACGGTTGACGGAATTAATTGAAGTTACACACAAGCCGGCATGGCGTGCGAACAGGCAGAAGCTATACCGTCAGGCCTATGATATGGGTCTAGTAGACATGATATCTAGTGGGCCCCGCATAGTTCTCGAGAACTCTTTGGGGGCTTGCAGCCATTTATCCACAGGGCAAGCCAGCAACCCCACACCGTTCGCACCCCCTACTCGTCCCCGTCTTCTACTAGTACACAGTACCTTACAACAGTTCGCTCCCAGTTGTCCCGTCCTTCCACATTACGGCAGTTCCACTAATCCTAACCCTCCTCCCAAATCCATGGCATCCCAAATCTCCATGATCGGCGGTGAGTACAACGTTAGAACCATCACCGGCGATGAGTTCGACGTCATCTACACCCGTTCTTCCGCAACGGTGAAAGAATGCCTTGCTCGCATCAAACGCATGTTCGAAAACTCAAATGATGAGTGGGTCACTGGGCTAGATGTTGAGTACACCACAATCCTGGGAAGCGAGAAGAAACTAAAGGAGGCAGAGAAGAAGAAGCCCGCCGTGATCCAGGTTTGCGTGCATGACTTATGCTTGGTCTACCACATATGCCATGACGACGATGAGTGCGAGGAATTTAAGAAGTTACTCAAGGGCGGCCGAGTCAAATTTGTTACTGTAGACTTTAGGAACGACAAGAAAATCCTGGGTCGGATAGGCCTCGTTGTAGGCGACCCCTTCGACCTCTAGAAGGAAGGGCTGGTGCCCTCCCTTGATCAGCCTTCAATGCTGACCTTGGCATGAGCCATGCTTCATCCTTCGTACGGTAAACTGAAGAAACCTCATCACGAGTTTCATCATGCATGGGAGTCGAAGACATTAGATGAAGATCACATCCTGTACGCAGCAATAGATGCCTACCTTTGTTTCAATATCTACAAGGGTTGGATGAAGAAGCAGAGCCCAGCGTCCGGTTCAAGCAAAGAAGCGTCGGCGAAGAGGAAGAGGGACGAGGACAAGTCGCGGACGTGGACTCAGACTCCAAGTAGGTGGCAGTGTCGTCGCCCATGCTGGTTCTACTGCAGTGTCAAGCGGACTAGTTGCTTAGTTTATTTTCAAGGGTGTGTTGTGCTGAGGCCCCAGCAGAACTATGTTTATGTTCTTTCTCGTTATTTGAACTCTTTAGTACGTACAGTAGTACTAGTACTATGTCTTACTATTGTTCTTATTGCAGTTGGTACTACTGCTCGTATCTTCGTGTTCCTACTATAGTTAATATGTTCGTACTAGTAGTATAATTTGGGTCAGTTGATTTGTGAAAGAAGTTCGACGGAGTGAAGGAAGAAGACGGCAGGGTGCCCATGATCTATCTTGTGAGTGTTGGGTGTGGAATGCAGTTCGCCAGAAAAAATGGATCGTGCCCGGGGTTAAACGGATGGCAGGGGTGGGGGAGCATGGCGGTGGCAGGCGGTTCAGGGGAGGGCACGGCAGCGGCGGCAGGCGGTTAGGCATGTGGCGGGCTGAGAAGATGAACCGCACATCTATTTCGGAGGTTGAAGAAGCCCTTCTAGCCATCCATGTTGCATCAAACGGCTCAATAGAGTCGACTGACCCAAATTGCTCCTTCAGATTGTAGGATCCACGTGGCATTCAAGGTCTCGAAGGTAGATTCCGCGTCCGCACCCGGTTTGCGGGCTCGACGCGCGCGCGACTGGCTTCCGCCGCGACAGCCACCATGCGCGCCTCCTTCGCACGGGCGGAGACGACAATGACACGCTAGTTCCTCCTCGCCGGCGTGCTGGAGCACGCGCTCGTCCTGCTCTTCATACGCTCCATGCATAGACACGGCTCCACCACCTGCTCGCGCGCGCGGCGGCATCGCGAGGAGGGACTGCAGACGACGTGAGCGGGTGAGCCTTCGACTTGACGACGACACGGCGGTGATGGGCGAGAAATTATTGGCCGGAGCAGGTGGGCGCCGGCATGCGCAACGGCGGTGGCGGCATATTGATGAGTGCGCGTATGGGAGCTTAGTTTAGCTTTATATAGGGTTGGTCAAACTTAAAAGAAAACCGTACTAGTACACGTAAACATTAGACTTAGACAGTGCTTTTATTAGTTACCATAGCCACGATACAGAATCATGTGCAAGCACGTGAAAAGCGGCCGCGCGGTCGATCGAACGGTGCGTCACCGTGTCGCGCTCGAAGGACATCCACCGAACATTTTTGTGTGTGTGAAAACAATCCCCGAATATTACTCAACTTTTTTTCCGGGAAAATTTCTTGACGCTACAATATTTCCATATATTTGAATTTAGCTCCAGTTCGTGTTTATTTGGATTTGGACGTTTTAGGTGCGCCCTAGTTTTTTTTAATACTGATTTTGGGGCTGTTTGGTTCCCAGCCACCATTTGCCAAGCCAAAATTTGGCAGCCACAGTTTAGTTGGCATGTGTTTGGTTTTTGCCACACTTTGGCTTGCCACACTTTATTGCCCCTATGGCCCACTTGTCATAGAGACAATGTTGCCACACTTGCCTAAGGTTAGTTCTTCAAAATGAGAGCCACAAGTTGGCAAGCCTAAGGGAATCTTGCCACACTTTTTGAGTGTATGTAATGTGGGACCCTAATGTGGCTTGCCTAAGGTGTGGGTTGAACCAAACAACCACCTAAGTTGGTCAAACTTGCCTAACCTTAGGTGTGGCAACCTTAGGCAAACTTACGGGCTGTTTGGTTTTAGGCCTAGGAATGCCACATTTTGCCACACAATTTTTGCCACACTTGCCTAAGGTTAGTTCTTTAAAATAGGGGCTGTTTGGTTTGCAACTAACATTGCCAAAGGTTGCCACACCTAAGGTTAGGCAAGTTGACTAACTTAGGTGAGTGTTTGGTTCAAGCCATACCTTAGCCAAGCCACACGTGAGCCCCACATGGCATACACACAAAAAGTGTGGCAAGATTCCCTTAGGCTTGCCAACTTGTGGCTCTCATTTTAATGAACTAAGCTTAGGCAAGGTTGGCAAAAATGTGTGGCAAATTGTGGCAATGCTAGGCCTAGAACCAAACAGCCCCTGAGAGCCACAAGTTGGCAAGCCTAAGGGAATCTTGCCACACTTTGTGAGTGTATGTCATGCGGGGCCCTAGTGTGGCAAAAAGTATATTTCCTAAGGTAAGGCTTGAACCAAACAACGTCCTAAATTGGTTAAAGTCGCCTAACCTTAGGTGTGGCAAGATGTGGCAACCATAGTCACAAACCAAACAGCCCCTTAGTCTCAAACCAAACAGCCCCTGTGTGTGACTGAGAGAGAACGTGTGTATGTGTCCATATGTGTGTTGTGGCGGAAGGGCAATGTGGAGACGGTGTGCGTGTGATAGAGACATAGAGAGGTGTGAATGTGCAAATGATCATGCATGAGTGAGAAATAGACAGATGCCGATACGTTGTGTATACATGAGAGAACGGTCTTCTATTTTACTTGTGTGTGTGTGTGAGAGAGAGAGAGAGAGAGGAGCATCCGTAACACAAGAACCATCTCTCTCGATTCGTCCGTCCCTCGCACGATCGCATGTAACAGATGCATCAACGCACATTTTGACGCCCTCACCCGGCCCCTGCCCACCCCAAGGCCCGCACATCGCTCTCTATCTCGCACGCACAATCTCTTCGTGAATACCCTGTTTAGCAAGTAGCTTTTCGTCACATACACACACATTTCGCTCCTTAGGTTTGTTTTCTCTCAATATCTGAAACACACACACACACACACACGCACACACACAGACAGCACACATCACACACACAGTCCCTCCCCCGAGCACACAATTCATCCCCATCCAAGGTTATATGGCGACCACTCTCGCTTGTGCTTCTTCGCACCCCAGCATGCACAACACCTCAATCTTCAAAGAGGTAATCGAGGAGATCAAAGACGGTGACCACACTGCGCTAGAGAATGCGGGGCCATTTGGAAGCAGGATGATGTGACGGCGGCTGACTAACTCCTCCCCCCAGCCTCTGTCTCTCGCACAAACTTACCAATCCCTCTCTCCCCCGCACAAATTTATCAATCCCTCAACCCACGAGATCCTTCCCCTCTTGTCCATGTTTTTCCAGCTCTCTCATCAAACCTGTTGTCTCTTCTCCTTCCACGTGTACAGAATCCAGATGCACACGCATCTCACGTATTACATGTCTCCATCTTTCTCACAGACCTAACTTCTTCCTCTCTCTTTCTCTCTCTATATCCCTCTTTCTGTTTCGTTAGGTTTGTCTCCTACTCTCTTGTCCACATACATACAATCTTTCCCGCCCTATCTGCTCCATCTTCGCAAGCTCTCTGTGCACGTTTCATTCACACATTGGGATATGTTCAAATGTTGCTTTTATAATGGCTGATGTAGAGTTATTGTTGGTTTTGTTGCATCCTACAAAGTAATAACTATGAAATGCATTTTGATTGTCATTTGACTGGGATTATGCGAGTTTGAGCATGTTGTGAAGTACTATAGACCTCGTATACATCTTGGAATTTGACAATGATTGTAACTATTGAATTGTATAGACCATTACATTCGAAGTCAGTAGCCTAATATATTTATTTCACAATTTCAACAAATCATTAATTCACTACATACTAAGAAAACAAATGTGTACACCCTCCGTTTTTATTTAAGTCTGCGTATTAACATTGGTCAAAGTCAAGTTTTGTAAACTCTCAGAAAGTTTATAACAAAAAATATTAACATATACAATAACAAATAAATACCATTAGATTCATTATTGAATGTACTTTCACATCATACATATCTGTTATGGTAAATGTTTATATTTTTCTATAAACTTACTCAAACTTTAGGAAGTTTGACTTCTGTCAAACCTAATATGCAGAGTTTACTAGTACTACTCGCTAGTTGCTTAGCCGAATCACCCAACACGCCACACGGGGAGTTCAGTGTCACAAAATTTTGAGGTTGGCGGGAAAATCTCCTGCGACCCTGATTCGAGCAGTGGGAAGTTACCATCATAGCCTTCGGAACAGGCCTACGGATGACAGTTGGTGGGGGGCTGTTTTCGTAACTTCAAGTTCACCCTACCCAGCTAACCCCACCCCGGCACCTAGAGTAGTACACCTGAATACTCCCCATTTCCTATCCCCACCGCAAAATAGACTTCTCCACGGCACCGCAGCCTTTGTGCTCCTCCCCTTCTACATCGGCGCACTCGTCCACCGCAGTGCATCTTCCTCATTGACGACCTCGTACGCTGCACTGGAGCCAGTCCACCGTCGTCGTCGTACACGGAGCCTCTTCCCCGGCACCGTTTTCCACGGTCTCGGATCTAATTCCCGGAAGCCGACGCCAAGCGCAGAAGCACCACCGTCGTGGACAATGAACTGACTCCCGTTGCCGACCATCATGCTCCTCCTCGATTGGTAATGTGTGTATTGAATCACTTGGCAGTACATGTGCAGTTCCAATTTTGTTCATACCTACCCTTCAAATTTCCTGGGTTCTATTGTTCTCGTAAAATTAATTGGGTATAGCCTCCATTGTCCAACAGAATATCAGCTTGTAATTGTGTGTCGCTCCTGTATCGCGCTATGCTTGGGTAGGTATTTCATCTACAACCAGTAGTGTGGCAAATGATGGATAGTTTTTTAGAACTAGCAAGATGCCCGTGCGTTGCACGCATCAAGATGCATTTGTATGAGTAGTTTATCTTCTGGGAGAAAAGGATGAACGAGGGAATGCCTTATTTGCAAATGCGGAGAGGGGTGTGGGTATCTTTTTGCAAAATTGCCATAGTTTCCTTCCTATCTGTCGGATATAAATCGGATGGCCTATATTGCAGGATGGCAGGAACACCATCATCACCAACTCTGTTTTTTATAAGAGTAGGGAAAAAGTAGAGAAAAAATAGAGAGTAGAGAAGTAGAGATAAATATTAAATATAAAATAAATATAACAGTAGAGAAGAGAGTAGAGATAGCAGAGACGTCGGGAAAGGATTGCGCGCGCGCGGGAAAAAGCGGCCGGGCGTGCGCTAGTTTTGGCGCATGGCGTCCGGCGCGCTTTATAAAATCCAACACCCTCCCACCGCTGTGCCTTGCCACCGCGCTCTCCCTGCTCTATGCCTCGCCACCGCTTTCTCCCTGCTCTGTGCCTCGCCACCGCTTTCTCCCTGCTCTTTCTCGCCTCGCCGCCGCCGCGCCACCATGCCGCCGCGTCGCCGGGAAACTTGGGGATACCGCGGCGTCCGCGCGCGCCTCTCCGGCGGCTTCTCTGCCGAGATCCGGTTCCGCGGGATGCGCCTCGGCTTCGGCAATTTCGACACCACCAACGAGGCCGCCCGCGCGTACGACGCGGCGGCGTGGCGCCTCCAGTGGCCTCATAGAACATTGAACTTCCCCAACGTGACGACGCGGGAGAGGGCACAGGAGCTCGTGCCTCTGCCGCGGCTTATCCCCGACAAGGATCTTCGCAACAACCAGAGGCGGGAGCACCGTCTCGGCATCACCGAGATGGACGAGGAAGCCATGGCACTATGGCGCCAACGCTTCCCGCAGGACATCATAAACGAGCGTGAGTTCTACGAGCAAAGGAGGGCGGAGAGGGATAAGAGGAGGGCGGAGCGAGCCGCCTATCGCGAGGACAAGCGTAGGCGAAAAGCGGATGCTCAATTCAACATGAGGCTAGGAGCAGCGTCGCCCTGGGAATCCGACGACGATCGGTATCTTCACGCCTACAGTCAGACGTCGGAGGAGGACATCACCGAGGAGGAGTCGGACGACGAGGAGTAGTTGAATAATCTATTTTTTATCTATCTATGCTGAGAACTATCCTCTACTCTCTATCTCTACTTCTCGATCTCAGCACTGTAAACGCTTTTTAAAGCGCCGCGCGTTGCGATTCTGTTGGAGATGCTCTAACATGGCAGACGAGTGCTTTAATGTTGCCCACAAGATGCGCGAGTATTACTAGTAGTATATTTTTCTTGCCATGTTGAGATTTTAAAACCATGAGTGCGAACATGCAGAGGAGCAATGAAGACCAAACACGGGATATTGGGGACATCTTCAAGGAGCATGGCAAGTTAAAGAGGAGCTGCACCGAACCTGTAAAACGAGCTTTCGTAAGTAACACCCTTTCAATTACTTTCATTTAGCCTCGTGTTCTTCGATGTGTATATGTTGTAGTTTCTGTTTCTCTTAAGCCTCATGTACTTCGATGTGTCATAAGAAGTCTTAATCATCCTAATGCTTTCATTTTTAGCTTGATGTAGGAAGTGGGTGTTCTCACCGTGTAGTCTATTTTTTTCCTTTTGAATTCACTTCTCCCAATTCTATTTATCTGGCTTCTACTAAATGGATCTGGGTTGCTCTGAGTAATTATCTAAAAAAGAAGTAACTTCATGTCAGGATGTAGTTCCTGCGAGGAGGGAAGTATGGTCAACCTCGAGATCATGTTTGTAGAATGAGTTGGATTACACACAAGGTGCCAGCTTCCTAATGATGCTAGATTAGACACAAGGTGCAAATTCCTAGATGATGCTGGATTACACACAAGCCAGGTGGAGTCATCAGCTGTTCGTGTCCTCGTGGCTCTAGTAAAGGCTAAAAGAAAGCGTGGAGCAGCCCTTGAGAATGTAGCTGAGTTCCTAAAGAAGCGAAAAGAGCAATCAGATGCTCTCTTCACCCATGCCAAAGAAGAGATGGAAGGAGCCAGAAATAAGCTAGCAGAGGCAGAGCAGGCTAGGCGTCTCCTGCTATCTAAAACTGTTGTCCATACAAAATTTCCTTCATAGTAGCTAGGTTCAAATGTTTATCCAGTCAGCATGCCTGTTGTGATGTCCGTGCATCTACTGATGTGGCACAATTTTTTTTGGGTCATGTAATAACAACAATTACTTTCCAAAAACAATAACAGACGAAGCATTGGACATGGTATAGTTCACGCGCAAGCCCGACATTCCAAGTTCAACTTCCACATCAAACTCATGTTCACAGATATCTCCACGTTCATACATAATGTCCACAACCATGATTCACATCAAAGCCAAAAAAAATTGAGGAGAGTTATGAATAAAGAAAAACCTCTAGTTCCTGCTACCAGTGTGAGCACAATAAGTCAAGACCATGTGTAACTAATTATATTTTGGTCACTTTTTGTGTTATAAAATGCCCGCCGGCTCATGGAAGGACGTGTTGCCGGCACACGCGCGGATTCAATGAAGGCAGGCGGGGCAGTCTGAAGCCAGTTGCATGCGGCAAGGAGGCGTGTTCAGCCGGGCCTGCAGCGAGTGGGGCCCTCTTGGCCGGCGCGCCGGTTCAATGCATGCGCTATGAGAGGTCGCGTCCGTGTCAGAGCAATCACTCCCTCCAGTCCTTTTTTGTTTGTGTATAACAAAATCTCGTTTTCCATTCACATTTTACATGTAAAATTCATGGACAAACTTTGACCCAAAAACGATGGGGACTAGTAAACCAGAACGGAGGTAGTAGTTTTTTTAATCAAAGAAGGGTTTCCCCCTTCCGATTTTCATTACTGAAAACCAACATCTAAATCTAAACATAGTATTTTCCCTAGAACTACCAGGTTCAACATCTCGCAACATAAACCCATACAACCATACGCCAAGGAGGTACGTAGTAGGTAGTACTATGAATTCCATTGTCGCTCCATACCAATCGTTCTAAAAACTACTTAGTACTTATAACGCACCATTGAAAATCAGAACTCTTAACCCCGCTAAAAATGATATTTGAAACGTGGCTACTCGATCCGTGGCAACTGGCGAGCCACCGCCTCCAAGTCGTTCACCTGTGGTCCCGACCATCAACTCCTACAGATCAAATTATCACGCGAGCTGACTATTCGTACAAAGGTGCGCTCCACCACGTACCCGGTACCCGCGAATGCAGCAATCGTGCACCTAGGGTTTTAGGGTTTATTTGTTAACGTTGCCTTTACGTAACACTCATGTGTGCGAGACAACGAGAGACTGACTGCGTGCGTGCGCCTCTTCTCTTCGTATATGTACTCCACCGTTTGTCTGGTTTCCACAAAATTATAATAACTACTAGCAATGTGCCAATGCGTTGCCACACGATCTGAGTAGATTAATACATATTCACCGATTTGATACAAAAAAGTCTAGTTTTGAAATACGTATATCACTAAAAAAATGTTATGTTTCACTCAAAATATATTCCTTTGGCGGTTTTGATGAGATAAGGGAGGAAGTTGTTGGTTTCAAGATTTGAGAAGTGGTATATGTCTAATTTCTACTCTTACTAGCAATATGCCCGTGCGTTGCACGGAACATCAAGATCTTGTGGGAGAAAATGATGAACGAGGGAAGGCCTTATCTGCAAATGTGAGAGGAGTGCGGGTAAATTGCCATAGTTTCATTCCTATCCGTCAGATATAAATCGGACGGCCTATATTGCAGGATGGCAGGCCCACCATCATCACCAACTCTGCTTTTTATCTCTACTCTTATAAAAAGCATAGTCGGTGATGACCGTGTGCCTGCCATCCTGCAATATAGGCCGTCCGATCAATATCTGACGGATAGGAAGGAAACTATGGCAATTTTGCAAAAAGATACCCACACCCCTCTCCATACTTGCAAATAAGGCCTTCCCTTGTTCATCCTTTTTTCCCACAAGATAAACTACTCATACAAATGCATCTTCATGTTCCGTGCAACGCATGGGCATCTTGCTAGTTGTTGCAAAAAGCCCATGTGTGTGAGAGAGAGAGAGGGAGAGAGGAGGAGGACGGAGTGCATGTGTGACAAAGACACAAAGAGTGTGTGTGCGAGAGGTATCAGCTTAAAATGAGGCGATAGTGTGTGTGTGCACGATCGAGAGGGCGTGTCTCAAGAAGGGAATAAAAATCTACATAGATACAAGGAGCGGGAGAGAGACATGTATGCGATAGTGGAAGCACGAGTGTGCGGGTGTATAAACCTATCCAGAGGCTAGTCGATAAATGTCTCTGAGAGAAATACGAGTCGGGGTGCGAAAGCGAGAGTTTTGTGTTTGAGAGAGAGACGGCAGTCGGGAAGGGGAGTGGAAGCAGGAGTTGTGTGTGTGTGAGAGAGAGAGGGGGAGTTTGTCTGATCGGTAAACAAATGAATAATGTCAGTGTGGGATGGAGACGAAAAGGAGACCGCAACAAATGTTGTGTCTACAGGAGAGAGAGAGTAATTTTAGTGGTATGATTCATATCTAGAGAGATATAGGGTGTGTGAGAGAATCCCATAGAGAGAAACACAAAGTGAAAGACGAGTGGAGACTGTGTGTGTGGCGGTGAAAAAGAAAGCTTAGGTACCTAGTGATACAAGAGAACGGTAGAGACGTGAGAGATAATGAAAACCGTGTAATGTATAATGATAGGGAGAGTGTGACACTTCTCAAGGGAGACGTCGAGAGACCATGTTTGTGAGGATAGGAGAAACATGAAGTGAGCGTGCGGGTGAGCTGGAGAAAAGAGAGTGATAGCTACATGAAGGAGCATGCATGTGAGAGAGATGGGTGTGAAAGGAGTGAACATAAAAGGGATTCAAATATTTGAATTCGAGATGATGATACATGTAATCCATACTCGAACCAAAATTGATCTATCAAACATGCATACTCATACGAATTCACGCGCATCTATGTTATTTAATATGTAGATATTACTGATCCATACATTTTAGTAGAACATAATTTGGTTTAATTTTTTGAATTCAACCTTATGATTTTGAGACCATTGTATTTGTTAAGCATATTATACATATAAAGGAGCAGAATTCTTTGTTGTGCTTTTGAAAGTATATATAAAAAATGATGTATATAGAATTTTATTCCAATCGAAAATGGATCCCGCCCAAAAGAATATAATACAAACAGGATTCGAATTGAGTTGGCACGGTAAACGTGCACTCTGCAAAATTTGAACGAAGCGGGGAAAGTCGCAGTAACCGTCCGAAACCAAAATCTGCGAGATGGAAATTACTACTGCCTATCCCTGCCACGCAAAGCCTATCTGCTCGATTTCTATAGGTTCCGATAAGGGTAGGTTTGTAATTTCACTCGAACGTGCCATAACCTCACCCGGATTCATAAATGGTGGGCGCCAAAACACGGCATGTCCTCAGCTGAAATCGACTCCCCCCCCCCCCCCGATTCATACACGGTGGGCGCCAAAAACAAACTCTCGTCGGCAAATATTCAGTGTATGCGAGATTACCTTTCCTATCCCCAACCGACTAGTATTGCTGTGATGTAGCAAATTTGAAACGGTGGCTAAGTTTGTAAATTTCCTCGCATTTGAGACAATCGCGCCCTGAAGACATGGTTCCCCCCTTCCTCTCCACCTCCATTTGCCCATTCGTACTCCGTGGGCGCCAAAACACCCTCTCCACCCGAACCTCCTCCGTCCGCCACCCCATCCACCGCCGTCCTCCTCCACCATGCCGGAGCTGATACCCCGACACCGCCGTCCATTACAAGAGATCGACCTCTCTCATCCACAGCTTCGGACCGGGATCCTTGCATCCCATCCTCTCGCTTCATCCCCGCCGTCGTCCACCTTGCCGGCGCCGCTCCTACGAGCGTCTCGTCCACCGCGCCCCGCCGCCACCATCTACCCTCCTAGATTTGCTTCCACGCTGCCGACAGCCATTGCTACCGCAACACCGTCAAATTCTCAGCAGATGCATACACGGCGCTGCACCAAAGGCGGTACTCTTTTGTATCCGCTCAACTTATTTATCGCAGCAAGAAAATAGATCGCCAGTGCTTTACTCTGATTTCTTGTCCATCACTTACTTGCTAGTTGAGAGTAAACATTGGTTGCGAAGTTGCCTTTGTCCGGTTTGCACCTTCAGATCCTCCATGGCACGCTCAACACTATACTCCCAATGCTTACGGTTTTCCCCTTTTATATTCCACACTAGTTAAATCACAGTAGACTAAATTTCAAAATTGGGTCAGTCGTTTTTTCAGAGCTCGCCGAAGTTCGCCGGTGCGAACGAAGGGGCTCGGGTGGGGACTTTGGTTGTTGGGGGGGTGGTGGTGGGGCGTCGCCAAACGAAGAAAACTCGATGCGGGTGGGGGCGGGGGTGGGGGGTGAGGGTGGCGGAGGAACACAGGCGGTGGGGGCCGATTGTCCGGCCGGCGGCCCATGCGGTGTTCTATATGGGAAGAATTAGAGACGAGGAAGAAGAAGGGTTAGGAGACGTAGGATCTTCATCCAGCCGCCTGAAATGGTCGTCTGACCCAAATGCAGACATGCCTTTATATTCAGTACCATCATCGTACCTGCTTAGCACTGCTCCTGAATCCATCAAGATAAACAACTTGCCACTCATAATTCCAAACTTGTTGCTCAAGTTTGAATCTGATATGATGTTGATATTACTAAAACAGATAACATTTAATTGGTCAGCTAATGTTCCTACTTTACTTTCGAAAAAGCACGTGCACCACATATAGAGAGACAACAGGGAGTTGCTTTCTTAATGCACTCTGGTTCATCATGTGTGGGCACTGCGCAACGAACATTTTATTATCCAAAATCTGCTTGCTCTTCTTTACCATGTTCCTCTTCCGTTCTTCTTTAATAAGTACTCTCTCCGTTCCTAAATACAAGTCTTTGTATAGATTCCACCATGGACTACATATGGAGCAAAATGAGTGAATCTACACTCTAAAATGTATCTGGATACATCTGTATGTGATCCATAGTGGAAATCTCTACCAAGACTTATATTTTGGAACGGAGGGAGTATGATAGTAGTACAGTATGTCCCTTGTAGTGAATATGAGTAGGGACATTTGTAGTGTAGAGGTCTATACGGTCGGTTGGTATGGACACTTTGAACTCGTCGGGCCTCTTTGATTCGTAGGATTTTGTAAACATGGGAATAGGATTTGTAGTGGCCTGCCCACTTGAATCCTATAAGAATAGCAATAAAATGCGGGGATCTGTGTCTCCTTTGAGAGTTACACTGATATTAACAGTACGACACCTTCAGTTGAAGAGAGCTAGTATCAAAAGGCTTTCTAGCCGTACCGGCCATACTAGCACATATATTCCAGCAAGTTCCACTTTGCTTATTTTACTCTGATGATTACGATTTTCCCGTTATATCTACACTATGATCTGTGTAGCTGCTTTGTGTCGCACTAGCAGCAGTCCACCAAGGCATTGAGTGCCATTCTGGATGCAATGAAACTCATACGCTCACCACATGTTGATTCTTGGTCAGAATATGATCCTAATGACTATTCTAACCTCGAGGAGTCAACGGCAGATGGCCTGTCCTATTCACCCATCAAGGTGCCTATTCTAATTTGGCAAGGTTTTATTGATTGCGCGTATCTTGCATATGTTGTCTTGCATTTCTTTGACTTTGTTGCACCGCCATCTGCTTAGTTTACTCATCATATATGTCAAGATGCCATGCCCATCCATTATCAATACATATTCCATCTGTCATCATACCATGTTTTTTCACTCAGATGATGTTCTTGTGCATCAGACATCAAAAAGGAAGAGGGTGATTGCCGAACCTGAATGAGCACCAGCAAAGTCCTTGAAAAACATGGTTGTGCCGGAGAAATCAGACAGCACCCCACTTATATTGGTTGTACAACCAGTGACACAAAACGTAGGACCGACTCTAGCAGAATGTACCCATACTTCACTGGCCACACCACTAGCCGCACCACACAGGACCTGCACTCTAGCAAAAGGTATGCCGATTTCAGTTGCCATAGCACCAGCTGTACCACAGAAAAATCCCACTCCAACAAAAAGTACAGCAAGTCCACCGGCCGAAGACCTATCCCAACTGCAGAGACGGCCAATTCCTGCAGATTGGAACCCCATTCCAATTATTCCCAGTTTAAAAGACAATGCTTTCAATGTTGTTAGGGACTACGTGCATATATTCCCATCATGGGAAGATTATAGTGAAGACAAACACCATTTTCACATCTTCCTGTCCCACTTACGTGTAAGTGCTATTATTCATGGTGATTATTTTCCTGTTTTCTGCTGATTGAACACATCAATGATTTACATTACATTGTAGTAAGTAGGCGAGGGTCAATCTGGATAGTCATGATGAGCAAAGCTTGCTTGCGCTTTTCAAGGAAGCATTGCAGCAGTATCTGTGTTACGTGAGGAAATCACACTTTGATGGCAAGTCTATAAACGAATTTCTGGCAAAGTCTCCTGTGCTAAATTTAGAAGACATTGAATGGAAAAAGCTTGTTATGCACTGGTCTCGTTCCGAGGATGAGGTACTGTCTATGATATCGCATGACAATTTGAACTTCTACTTTTCCGCATGTGCCTTACGGATCTTTTTTTGCAGGAAATCTGCTCAAAAAGAATTCCGGTTTGAAAAGAACGACAGGATATCGCAAATATGCTGCCCGCAGCTTTGCTCTTGTTAGTACCTGTTTTCCTATAGCACTGTACTTGCATACATACCTGGTTCATTATGTGACAGCAGTATGCATGATAGCTTGCTTATCAATTGTTCGCTCCAAATTATCTGATCTGTATGAATGGTAACATTAGTGTAGAATATATCCAATGCCAATGAATTTTTTTAGCTCTGCATTATTCTTGTAAGTACCTGCTGTCCTTTATCAGTGTACTTATATTGACAGGTAGTTGTTCATGTACCATCACTCTGCAGCTTATTTTCCTTTGCCCTCCATTTTCTACACATAAGATCTATATTTACTCTTAGCATAAGGTTGGATAACACCGATGTTACTGAAGAAGTTTAGCTCTGCATTGCTCTTGGCTGTACCTTTTGCCTGTATCGCTGTACTTACATTTATAGCTACTTGGTTATGTAGCATCACTCTTCATCTTATCTTCAATATTCTCCATTTTTTCTTATATAGTCACATCTATATTTACTCTTAACAAAATGTAGAATAAAGGCAATGCTTATGAAGAAGATTCTTTGGTAAACTTCTTGAATTGCGCCCCCATAAGCATGGACAAGGGCTTTATAGAGCCTGCCTTCACCAATAATGTAAGTTTGTCCTTCTCAAGCCTTCAAACTTTGTTGTGTATATTTGGTTAGGCATGACTGCAACAGCTGTTTATTTTTGGTGTTTGCATCAAATTGCATGTTTAAAGTTTATTATGTACTCCAGTTCATAAACAAAAGTTTGTCCTTCTCAATTTAAGTTTTCAGTTGTACAACCAAGTTCCTTCTTCATACCATGTAAATTAAACTATACAGAGGAAGGGGTCTTATTGTGCCAATCTGAAATGGGATAAATTGATAGCACACTAACCATTGATACTTATGAGTTCTTGATCTGTAATCCAGTGGTGTCGTGAAGCTGCCAACTCCTTCACAATGTCATTTCCTGCCATATCTTGACCTGAACAATACCATATTGTGTTAATGCTATTTTAAACCGTGTCACTTTATTCGTCAGTAAGAAATGTGATGAATTGTCAGCACTGATACTTATATGTGCAAAACCTATCATTTGTCTGCTTGTTTATCTTTCAGAGTGAGGAGGATATAAGTGCCAAACAAGTGCAGTCTCACCAGCTTGCTCAGCTGCTTGCGCTGCAGCTCCCGAGCAGGGCTAACCTTTCTTGAACTCTATTGAAGTGCTATCGGTTTTGTATATTATTTTGTCAGCGTGTTTAGTTGCACTGGTGGCGATCTTTGATGCCCAGTGTATGTAATCTGCTGTCTGCTTGTGCTTTATTGTCATAGTGGTGAACTTTGATGCCTAGTGGATGAAATATGCCGTAATTTCTTTATTGTACAATCTAGGTTTTTTTCTTATTCACGATGCTACAGTTATTTTACTGTATATGTATCATGTCTTCGCAGTAAACCGGCCGAACCGTAAAATTACGGTACATAATCGGGTCGTCATGCAAATCACCATGTATGATCCGCATCATGGGCCCCGTCATCTTGGTCCGTTCACAGGCCTAAATGTAAACTGGCCCACTAGTAGATTCGGGCCTTTAATAGGCCGAGTAAACCGTCGGCCCTATTTTCCCAAGAAAACTCAATGGGCCTTTAGGAGGCTGAAAAGTAGGTTGGGCCTGAAACATGCCGAACAGCTAATGGGCCGGCAGCAAGCCGAAATAGACCCCGGCCCACGAATGTGCCAATCAAATCATGGGCTTATAACAGGCCAAAATTGTCTCAGTCCTTGTTTGTCCCAATCAGATTATCGGCTGCGAGCAGGCCGGATGCAAACCGGGCCGTAGTTAGGCCCAAGCCCAACTATAGGACGGGCTTTTAACAGGCCGGAATTAATATAGGGCCGAAATGTTAAACGGGCCCTTAACAAGCCGAAACTAATATCAGGCCGAATTACTAAATGGGCCTTTGGCAAATGGGCCCAAAAGAGTAGCGTCCAGTTGACGGGCCGAATCTAATATGGGCCATAATTTAGCCCAAAGCCTCTTAAAGGGCCGGACCTGATCTGGGCCGTAATTTGGCCCAGAACATGGTAGGCTTTTAACGGGCCGGATCTCATATGGGCCATTATTAGGCCCGGAACGTGGCAGGCCATTAATGGACCGGATCAAATATGGGCCGACATTTGGCCCGAAACATGGCAGCCAGTTAATGGGCCGGCCTACTCGGGCCCTCAAAATCTTGTGGGCCTACAGCTGGGCTGACCCATTAATGTCGGCGAAACCTCGTGGGCCTTATTAGCTGGGCCGGCCCATTATGGTCCACAAAAATCTTGTGGGCCTTCACCTAGGTCGGCCCATTATGGCGCGCAAAAATCTTGTGGGCCTTTACCTGGGCCAGCCCATTATGGCCCGCAAAATCTTGTGGGCCTTTAGCTGGGCCGTCCCATTATGGGCCGCAAAATCTTGTGGGCCTTTAGTTGGGCCGGCCCATTTAAACTTTATGGGCCACTGTTGGGCTGTGCCACGTGTCGACATATCATAGGTACTTTGGTTCCAATGAGTGGATGACATTTGTCCCAACGGTGAGCCGACACGTGTTTCCTCTAGCCAATGATGATTTTACACGTGGAAAATCCCCATTGGTCGGGGCTGTTAACGGGTTATCGGATCCAAAACCGGACCCGATAACTTAACAGCGTTCCGTTATGGTGGATGCCACGTGTCGGTCACCCTTGACGAAACCACTTCTGTGACGCGCGATTTATCGTCATGGATGTGGACACTTCCGTGATGATAATTTTGGTAATGTCATGGAACACTTCTACGACAACACAGGTATGACTATCTTGATTCTGTCATAAAATTGTCATGGATGTACATGCATGACGGAAAACGTGACCTACTGTGACAAACACGTATCATCAGGGAAGTGTATTTTTTTGTAGTGGTCGCAAGTATCAGACTTCGATCTGCTGGCTAGAGTTTCCCCCGTCAGGCACCCATCTGGTTCAAGCCGTCAGCCAATCTCCATAGCTTAAAAAATAGTAACGTCTAACTGAGCCAGTTAGTTAGATGCGTACACTTGGTGTAGTAGGATCTTTATTCAGTTTGATGCATACACTTGTTCTTTTTTGGTAGCCCTTTTGTAATGATGGCTGATGTTTGGTTTGGAAGAGAGAGCTACGTCTTCACTCTTCTGGCCTGCTTACTGCTTCTGTTGCAACCCAGCCCTGGTTGCTGCTGCTGTTATTTTCAATGTACAATCAGTAGTATATTTTGTCTGTTGGTTGAATAAATGTGTTGTTAGAATGACAAACACAATGTTTTGGAAGTCGTTGCACGGTTCGATCCTTTAGTGCCCCGTACCGTACGTAGCGCATACTATTTTTCATACGGAACACATTTTCCACTTGCTGATAACATGCAGCCCACTGATGAAGGCCCAATAGAGAAGCCCATAATTAACTGGAAGGGAGGCTCTCACATGAATCCGGCCCAGGTACATGCTCATGGTTCCCTAAACATAAATAAGTAAATAAATAAATAAAACTAAATGCTCATGCACCAGTTCTTTAAATTCATGATTTAACAGGAGGATATTATTTCCTAGGATAGTGCTGTTACATTCAGTCGATATTATTCTTCGGCAAAGATAGCGACCAGTCTTCTTCCTCCTAGCATTTTCTTCCTGCAACCAGTGGACCCATGCAAATCGTAGTCAACGTCGTAAATAGATCCGGTCCATTTTTATTTTTCAATAAGATTGTCCAACCCAGCCCGGCACATTGGCGGCAACACTTTATCCTCCGCCTTGGTCCGCTCGCCGCGGTGCCGTCGTCCGGCCCTGTCAACATAGTTTTTTTTAAACGGTCCCTGTCAACATAGTGTATCGGGAGAGGACTGTAGTTGTGAGTATGACAGTACGGACCCACCAGGTCCACTCCCGAACACAAGCAAGTGCCTCTTTTACTACCTAGATGAACCCCTCGTTTTTACTCTAATCCACCCTGCTGATATCTGGGACCACATCATTTTCAACGTATAGTCAATTAACGACAGAATTGCACAACTTTTTTTAGTAGTAATTCGGAGGAGCAGGCTATAAACTGGGTTTTGCGGTCTCTGTGGCCCGTCTAACAACATGACCAACCCAACAGTTTTTTCTTTGGGAAAATAGGTAGCCCAGTATTTCTTTTTGAAGAATACCCAAGCTAGGCCTATTTGTTTTCTCCGACTCACTGGGCTGCAAATGTTTCAAGACGAGGAGGGGTGCATTCAGGCCTGGCCGAAGAGTATGGTCAGTGTTTGTTAAAAGTAACATCAAAAGGGGTTGAAAATTCCAAAAAAATTATAGCAAATGGGATATTAGTTTCTTTTTTTGTTTTTGTTCTGCACTAATATCTTATACTCCCTCCGCCCCAAAATTCTTGTCTTAGATTAGTCTAGATACGGATGTATCTAATACCGAAACGTGACTTGATACATCCGTATTTAGACAAATCTAAGACAAGAATTTTCGGACGGAGGGAGTATTTCATTGGATTTAACATGACATACTACTAATTTATTTTTAAATTTGTTTTAGTATGGCTACTAATTTTTGGATTAAGAATATTATTTCCCCAGCAAAAATTTGCAAATTTTCAAAATCACATATTTAGTTAATTTTTTTACCCTGGTACTGACCAGAAAATGGGCAGCAATTCTAAAAATGGAAAACGAGCTGCAATAAATTCCATATGAATTAGAAAATGAGTAAAAATTATAAAAATAATAGCAAATGGGCTATACACGCCACAGATTTTGAGGCTGACTTGTTTACGCAAGGCTTTGTCAGTCAACACACGATTCTAGCAGCAGTGTCTGTTGGATTTCATTCCAACGGCCGACGTGCTTCTTCAATCTCTGATCTTCCTGCTCCACCCGCCTAAACTAGCGCCGGCGGGACTGCCTGCTCCCTCCTCTTGTGGCCCACTGTGATGCCGCGCAGGCTTCCCCGGCCCACCTTACTACCTCCGCTGTGCTGGCCGCACGCAATCAACTACCTCATTACACGAAAAAAATGATTACTCCCACTGACATCTGGGGCGCACCGGTTGGGAGGCTGACTTGTGGGCCTACTAAGTTCACGCGTACGCAGGGCTTGTCAACTTAGTCAACAAACGATTCTAGCAGCAGTAACCGTTGGATTTGAATCAAACGGTCCTGCTGCTTCTTCAATCGCTGCTCTTCTTGCACCAGCCGCCCAAACCAGCGCCGGCGAGACCACCTGCTCTTGCCTCCAGTGGCCAGCTATGCTGCCGTTGAGGCCTCACCGCCCCTACTACTCCCACCGCTAGCCAGGCCCTGCGGCGACGGTAGCCTCACACCACAGCCGAACCAGTGAACCCTCGTACTCCTCTCCGCGTGGGCATCCACTGCCGCGTCTTTCCCGGCTCTGCATCGACCCCTTCCAAAGCCTCGCCATCGTCCACCGCCTTGGTGCTCTCAGCACGGCGTGGTCAATGTGGTCAACGACCGGCTTCCATCGGAAGAGTACTGTACATGGAGAGGCTGACAGCTGGGTCCACGGCCGCAGCTGGGTCCACGGCCACAGCCCAGTTTTTTTTGATTTGCCAAGTAAGTCGCTTTGTCAGGCCTGTTGGGCTGCAAATCTTTCAAGACGAGGAGAGCTTCATTTTTTTCATTAATGAGAAATGGGTTGTACATTTTTAAAACACATCAAACCGGCAATTAGTTTCAAATTTCTTTTTTTCATTTCGAGATTTTAAATTGCATTGATTTTTATGCGTGTACAATTTGTTGGATTTTACATTGATATATATTTATTTTTCAAATCAGTTTGAACATGACTCGAAATTTCCGGATTAAAAAGAGTTCGGACCGCACCGAAATATGCAAAATTTCGTATAATTTTTTAACCATGGCCACAATATGGGCTGTAATGCTAACAAAAAAAATATGGGCTCTAAAAAACCCTTAAGAATTAGCAAATGGGCTGTAAATTATTAGAAATAATGGCAGATGAGCTGTATGCTGTTTTCCACAGATTTGAGGACTTCCTAAAAAAAGGTTGACGCACAAGCAGTGACTGTTGGATGTCCATCCAACGGCCGTTGTGCTTCTTCAATCTCTGCTCTTCCTGCTCTAGTTGCTCAAACAAGCGCCGGCGGGACAGCCTGCTCCCTCCTCCCCGCGGCCGGCTGTGCTGCAGCGCAGGCCTCACCGCCCCACCGTACTCCCATCACTGGCCTTGCCATCCCTCTACTCACCCACACCTGCTGTTATTCTCCGGCGACGACATACAAACCAGTAAACCCTCGTACAGTCGTACTCCCCTCCGCGTGGGAAACAACTGTCGAGTCTTCCCTGGCTCCGTGTCTTTCCCTTCCTAGGCCTCGCCATCGTCCACCGCCCTGGTGCTCTTGGCGCGGCCTGGTCAACGTGGTCAACGACCGACATGCATCTGAAGTGGACTGTGCGTGGAGAGGCTGACAGCTGGGTCCACAGCCGCACGCAAGGAAATGCCTCCTTATTACACAAAAAATAATGGTTCCTCCACCTGACATCTGGGACCCACCAAAAGGGCCTCTGTATTTCATGAAAAAATGTTATCGCCGCTGACAGCTCGGACCCACCAGCTATATCTTCGCATGCAAGGAAGTGCCTCCTTATTACGCACAAAAAATGAATACTCTCCCTGCTAGCTGGGACCCAGTATAGTGGTAGGCTGACTTGTGGCCCTACTAAGTTGACGAGGACGGAGGGCTTTGTCAACTTAGTCAATATGCACGATTCTAGTTCCAGTGACCGTACGATGTCCATCCAACCGCCATAGTGCTTCTTCAACCTCTGCTCTTCTTGCTCCAGTCGCCCAAACCAGCGCCGGTCGTGCCTCGTGCCCCGTGGCTGGCTGCGATGCGGCGGAGGCCTCACCGCCCCCTACTAATCCCACCGCTGGCCAGGCCATCCCTCTACTCGCCCACACCCCCTGTTATTCTGCGGCGATGGCAGCCTCACACCGCAGCGAACCAGTGAACCCTCATACTCCTCTACGCGTGGGCATCCACTGCCGCGTCTTCCCGGGCTCCGCGTCATCCCCTTCCTTGGCCTCGCCGTCGTCCGCCGCCCTGGTGCTCTCGGCTCGGCCTGGTCAACATGGTCAAGGAACGGCTTCCATCGTGGACTGTACGTGGAGAGGCTGACAGCCAGGTCCACGGCCGCAGCAAGGAAGTGCCTCCTTATTACGCGCAAAATAAATATTCCTCTACCTGACAACAGGGACCCACCAGACCGGCCACCGTATTTCACAAAAAAATTGTTTCCCCTGACTGCTAGGACCCACCAGCTACATCTTCGCACGCAAGGAAGTGCGTCCGGGCAAAAAAAATAGATTCGCCCCCTGACTGCTGGGACCCACCAGCTACATCTTTGCACGCAAGGAAGTGCCCGACAGTCGGGACCCACCTTGTCGAAGCGTACGTAGCGTTGTCATTCTGGTCGTGAATGTGTACGTACATACTAGTCGATGTAGAGGCGCACACGTGTTGTAGCAGAGGCGCGCACGTAGCATGTACATGTACGTACAGCGGCCAGGGTGCAAGAAAGTATATACGACCACGTATGTACATACGGCGGGGTCTCGAACGCCTACTCGCGCATACGTACGACCAGAGCTCGTGTACATGGCTGGGTCGGAACGGAGAAACTGCGTCGTCATCGTGTTCATGGGGAGCCGACCGGCTGGGTCGGAACGGAATGCGTCGTCGTGTTCATCGTGAGAGCTTGGATGGAACAGCCGATGGAAACGAGGCTTGGCGTACCGCAGAACGGAGGAAACGGCCTTGTGTTCGACCGGCCACGTTTGAAACGGGATCCTGTTCATTGGGAGGGGTCTGGCGTACTGCAAAATGGAGGAAACAGACCTCCTACGGTCGAAACGGGTGTCCTGTTGATCTGGAGGGGTGTGGTGTACTGCAAAACGGAGGAAACAGACTTGTGTTGGAGCGCTACGGTCGAAACGGGGGTCCTGTTCATCTGGAGGGGTGTGGCGTACCACAAAACGGGACTCCACGGGATACTGTTCATCTCCACCATTGACCCCCTCCAGCCTACACGGGCTACTTTTCATCCTCCGTCGACCTCCTCCAGCCTCCACCTGCGACTGTTCACACACGGGCTCCTGTTCATCCAGCCTCCACCGCGCGCTACTCTTCCGGCTACTGTTCAACCAGCCCTCTCCACGGGCTCCTGTTCAACCACCCCTCCACGGGCTACTGTTCATCCTGCCCTCCACCGTCGACTGTTCATCCTGCCTTCCACGGGGTGGTCCTGTTCATCCCGCCCTCCATGGGGTCCTATTCATCCAGCCCCAACCGGCTCGATCGATCAGGGTACTGTTCATCCAGAGGCAACACCACGGGGTCCTGTTCATCCACCCCCACCGAGAGCTGTTCATTCAACCCCCCCCCCCCGCAACCCTCATTGTTCATCCAGAGGCAGCATCGATCAGCTTCAGTTAGCAGCAGTAGCGGAGGAATCGCTCGATCGGGTTCAGTTAGCAGCCATTGATCGATCGCTCAGGTTTAGTAAGGCCTAGCCTGCAGTGCAATCGCTCGGGTTCAGTTAGAGCCCAACGCCTCGCTCGGGTTCAGTTAGAGCCCAACGCCTCGCACACACGCGCGTACGTACAAGAGAAATGCACATCGCTCGGGCCCTGACCAACTACCGTAACCGGAGTCTCCCCGATATTTTCCGCGCCCTCGCTTCTACCATGGTTTTTCCGTCATGGACGGCCCAAAGAATGTCATGCAGCTGCGTCTCCGGCCCGCCCAGGACGAAAACCCCATTTTCTGTCATGATTTTTTGTCATAGAAGTAGGACCCCAGCACATCTATGATGATACCGGGTTTTGTCGCAATTATCGTCATAGAAGTGTCATAAGTATGACATAATTTTTTTTCGTTCGTCCCAAAATGTCACGGATGTGTCTTTTTTTTGTAGTGATCCAACCTGCTTGGACGGAACAACCGATCGAATCGAGGTCTGGCATATCGTAGAACGGAGGAAACGACCTTGTGTTCGACCGGCCCCGGTCGAAACGGGATCCTGTTCATCTGGAGGGGTCTGGCATACTGCAAAACGGAGGAAACGGACTTCTCTTTGACCTCCTACGGTCGAAACGGGGTCCTGTTGATCGGTAGGGGTGTGGTGTACTGCAAAACGGAGGAAACAGACTTGTGTTGGAGCGCTACGGTCGAAACGGGGGTCCTGTTCATCGGGAGGGCTGTGGCGTACCGCAAAACGGGACTCCATGGGCTACTGTTCATCTCCACCATTGACCTCCTCCAGCCTCCACGGGCTACTATTCATCCACCATTGACCTCCTCCAGCCTCCACCTGCGACTGTCATCCACAGGCTCCTGTTCATCCAGCCTCCACCACGCGCTCCTCGACCGGCTACTATTCAACCAGCCCTCTCCATGGGGTCCTGTTGAACCACCCCTCCACGGGCTACTATTCATCCAGTCCTCCACCGGCTACTGTTCAACCAGCTTGCCACCGGCTACTGTTCAACCATCCCTCCACGAGGTCCTGTTCATCCAGCCCTCCATGGGGTCCTATTCATCCACGCCCAACCGGCTCGATCGATCGGGGTCCTGTTCATCCAACGGCAACACCACGGGGTCCTGTTCATCCAACCCCCCACCAGGAACTGTTCATCCAACCCCCCAACAACGCTCACTATTCATCAACACCGGTACATCGATGTGCTATACAAATGGTTTTTAACCCCTTTTTGCGACGGCATTTGGAACTGTCGCCAAGTGAGTGTGGGCGATAGGGGGGTCCTTCCCACATGACCCAGAAACCGTCGGGGATAGGCCCTCCTGGGACACAGGATGGGGCCATGTGTAATCGGGCGAGGCATCGAAACCCAATCATTTCCGTAGGTATGTACATCCCACACGGTGAATCCTAGAAAAACATTTCCGTAGGTATGTATATCACACACAGTTCTTTGTGTGGAAATGTTTGTGCAAGGTGGTCTAATGCAAACAATTCGCTGCCGGAGGCCGTGTGTGATTGTTAGTTGATCGAACACACCTACTTTCTAGAAACCGTGCGGGTTGTTTGAGTTCATCGCCCACGGTGTTGTCTGAGTAACCGTCTGCAATAGAAAACCCCAATAAGCAGGGTAATTAGCCTATTATTGACAATCCATGTACTAATCAAATTGACATTTCTTATAAAACACACCAGATATTTCATATCTGTATAACAGCAACCAGGATTTTATAATCGAAGTACATCAGATAGCTCCGGAACTCAGTTACGCCATTACACAACAGCACCAAGTTTCACATGCAGCATCAAAAACCTTTGGAAAGTAGCATCATACACGGTCAATAGACATATGAATCTCATCTTGGAAATTGCAGAAGCAGAAGGCAAATATTGAGCCTTCAGTGATGTTGAATGTCCTTGCAACATTAGGCCAGTGGCTATGGATAATTACCCGCCCAACCTTCATCCTCTTCAGCGGGACTTCAATATTGTACCGTGGGTGTTGAATGAATACCTTCCTCGCCTCTTGACCATGCAGGTGGTTTTAGAGGTAATCATCGGTGAACTGCTTTGAAAAGTACTGAAAACAAAATTATGCATAAATCGCTGTTATAAATTTTCAAATGGCGCAAGGGGTAAAAATAAGGTAAAAGAGTTAGTACCATCCTATAGTTGACTGATGTCTTCTTCATTGTGCAAACAAAGATCTTGCTGTTATTCGTCGCAAGTTTCTTCATCCTAACAATCTTTCTGAGTTTCTTGACTTGACTGATATTCATGGACATCTCATTTCCCCATATGCAAAATGGGTCGAACAATGGTTCTAAGCCTCTGACAGCAGGACCTACATGTGCAAGACCAAATTGTAAGAAACCTTAATATTAGAATGGTTCCTGCAACTGCACGGTAATGTGCTATTAGCCAAAGGACCCTTCTTGAACAAACCTCGATGGTAAACCGCAGTGTCTCCCATTGTTTCCCTGCAACACACATAAGGAAGATCTTGATAAGGTTAACTGAGAGTTGCCATACTATCAGTAGAATATGTGTTGAGTACAGCCAAATTCGATTGGTGTCACATGCATAACAATACAAAATTGTACCCAGAGCAAATGAAAATCAAATTGCAGAACTAAACCAAATAGTTAAATGGACAGCAGACCAAATGAACCAAAATAGTTAACTGAGCACGACATTGCAGAATAGAAACATGTTTTAGAAGATAAGACAGTTAAAAAAACAAAGGATGCTTGAGAACAGTACTACGAAATGTAGCAATTGTTGGAACAAAAGTGTTAACTTAACATAACATTTCAGAGGACCAAACTGTTAACTGAACATCAGATTGCATATTAACATTACAGAGGACAAATAACTAGAAGGCACTGGCGGTGGCCTCGATAAAATAGCACGAATTGTATTTTAAAGTAGATAACCGCTGTCGGATTTCGGGTTCCGGCAAAACACTTGAGGTTCGAACACTGGGGTGCGCATGAAGATCTCTCCCTACCTAATAACGCCCTCATCCTCACCGCGATCTCAAAGCTTAGCGCATCAAACCCAGGCCGAGGATGAACAGTTACAAGGGAAGAACAACGTCCTGAGGAGAGGTGCTCTTGTGCTTGGTGAACTCGCGTGTGGAACGGCTCTGTTCAAGGTGAGATCCATATGCCTCCTTTGGTGGTGGCTAGTCCTATTTATAGAGGCCCTGGCCCTCTTCCCAAATATTGAGCGGGAAGGGATGCAACAACGGCCAAAATCAAAGGCGGACAACTAGTAAAAGTTATCCTGACTAAAGGTGTTCTTCGCCTGCCAAAGGCTCTGGTGGTGACGCCGTCTTGGGCTCCACGGTGACCTCCATCCTGTCGTCCTGCTGGTCTTGGTCTCGTTGCATCGATATGGAAACCTTTGCCTGATGCCTCAGGACTCCTCGCCTCCGCTTGCCCCTTTAGAACCAAAGAGGAAACGAGGACACTGCGCACTGGCGCCCGCCTGGCTACGGTCGTCATGGCTTGCGTCACAGGAACCTCACGAGGTGTCCCTTTCCTTGATCTCTCCGCCCCTCGTGAGCCGGCCTGGTGAGGCTGCCCCCGAGGAGGTCTTGTGTCATCCGCCTCGCGAGGCTTGGCCCCTCGCAAGGGTCTTGAGTACTTGCTGGTGAAGATGGGCCGTACAGGGCCGATGGTGGAGCCACGCTGTGGGCCGCAGGTAGGCAAGTCTGGGGACCCCCATTCCCAGGACGCCGACAGTAGCCCCCGGGCCCAAGGAGTGCTCGGACATGGCTTCGAGGCGAAGCCAAAGGGCAAGTGCGGAGCGCCGTGGGCACTAACAGCCTGTGGGCCCGCTTCGACGTGTGGCGACTGATTGGACGCGGGCGTCTCCACTTCCCCACGCTACCTCGGCAACTGCCCGTCTGACAAAAGGCTGGCGCGGTCAATGCTTGCCTTCATTGCTTTCCTTTGTCTTGCTCCAGATCCCCTTTCTCGCCCCTTGCTTCCGAAATCTCTAGATCTGCTTCAATCTCCTTTCGACCCTGCTATCAACGGCGCCCCGGAAGGTCCAGGCTTCTTCATCGCCCGCCTGGTACGAGCTGGCTCTGGACGCGCCCAATGTCTCGAAGAAGAACCTCGTCGCCACGCGCCTGCTGATGGCGGGGGAGAGCAACGAGAGGGGGAAGACCGAGATCCGGGCTGGCTCCACCGGGCCAGAGGCTTCGGAGAGCACCTTGTACCCCTTCTTCATGAGCAGCGTCGTCGCGGGCCTGGTTCCCCCCTTCTCCGACTTCTTCTATGCTGTCCTTCGTCATTACAGGTTGCAGGCCCTCCATATCCATCCCAACTCCATTCTTGTCTTGTCGATCTTCACCTTCTACTGTGAGGCGTATGTCGGGGTGATGTCGTCCGTGGCACTGCTGCGCCACTTCTTCCTTTGAATCAACGACGGCCACACCTCAAGGTGCGCCAACTTCATCTCGGCCGGCAAGGCCAACACGATCTCTATGGCCGGCAAGAAGGCCGATGGCTGCAGGAGCAAGTGGGTCATGATGGATGCCAAGTGTGTCCACCCACGGTTGAAGCTGCCGACGGAGATGCCCCAGTCCGATGAGCGGTGGTCCCATGCAAAGCTTACTGACGACCGGGTAAAGTCAGTACTGGAGAAGATGACCGCCGACCTGGAGCTGGGCAACGCGAAGGCGGCGAAGCTGATGGGGGCCATGCTCCTGAGAGAATTCCAGATGCTGCGGGTGGCTGTGCTCCAGGCATGCTCGCGCCCCTTGTGGACGCTTGGGGGTGCAGAAGACAAGCTTTGCCTGAGTCTGGAGGCCTTGTCTGATGAGGAGCTGGCTGTGGCTCTCTACCTCTTGGTCGGGAACGACAAAGAGTACCAGCCGGGCGCCTTCGTTCCCATGTTCCTTCGCAAGGATGGAGCGCAGGTTGTGGCCGCCATGACCACCTTCGACGGGCGCGGCCTGGTGCCACCAGTGCCCCTTGTGGACCCGGAGGTGACGGCGCCGGTGGACGTGTCTTCTGGCGACTCCCGCAGGGGGGAGGAAGAGGAGGAGGAGGGCGAGGAGCGCGACTCGGAGGCGACCCCTGAAGGGATGGGGGAGACCTCCCCCATGCGCAAGGCCGACATCCTCCGTACCTTGCCTGATGATGACAACGAGGCCGATGTCCTCCCGGAGAGGAAGGAGCCGTCTGTGGTTCTGACGAGGGGCAGGTCGGCGTTGATCTCCCGAGATGATGCTCCTGCTCTGACTCCGCCTGGAGCTGCTACTGGTCCATCCACTGCCCCTTCATCCGCTCTTGGTGCCCGCGCGCCCGCGCCTCAGGCTGCGAGGCTCTCCGGCTTCAAGATTATGAAGCGGAGGGACTACGCCGCGGTAGACCAGTAAGTGTTCTTGTCCTGTTCTATTCTTGCTTCTGCTGCTTACCCTTGATGCTTCTCTGTTGTGCAATTAGGCCGACACCCGCGGCAAAGAGGAAGGAGGACGAGGCAGTACTGCTCGAGACCAGGTCGCCTCCCACGGCCGCATCCCTTTCCATGGGGAAGGGCAGTGATGGCGCTCGCGCTTCTCCAACCCGATCATCCTCGCGAGGCTTGGGGGAGCATACTTGGGAGGAATCAGCCCCCGTGGCCCCGCTAGCTCCGGATGTGCCAACGCCTGGCTCGGTCATCGAGATCGCGAAAGCTCAGGAGCCTCCGTCCTCCCAGGCCATGATGATGACGTCGCCTCCTCCCCCTTCTGCCGCACTGCTTCCTCCGGGTCCTTCGGCCTCCCCTGACGTTCTGGAGCACGCTCTTTCTGCGATCACCCTGCTGCGAGAAGATCTTCAAGGCGCCGACCGTCGCCTGGTGGCCGGGCGCCTGGAGTTGGTCTCTGGCTGGCTTCATTCTGATGTGTCCGTCTGGGCGATGCTAAGCCAGGCTACTGCAGACTCCGAGAAGGATAGGGAGGCCGTCGCCTAAGCCGTGGCCGCCCGCGATGTGGCGTTGAAGGATGCCGAGGCCGCCCAGGACCGCTGTCGGTCGCTGGAGGCCGAGCTGGAGACCGCGCGGGGGGAGCGCGTGAAAGAAGCCCAAGGCCGCAAGGCGGAGGAGAAGAAGATGAAGGCTCGAGAGGACGCTGTCAGGGATCGTGACGTCGAGCTGGAGCAGTTGGCGATGGCGCAGGCCACGGAGCACGGCCATTTGGAGGAGTTGGCGCAGAAGCTGAAGGCGGAGAAGGCCGATCTTGAAGCCAAGGCGAAGGACCTGGCTGAGGACCGCGAGGCCTTCAAGCTCCTCGAGGAAAGGTCTCGAACGGTGCTGTGGTCACTCTACGAGAAGGGCTTGGAGGAGTCGCTGGCCACCGGTGACGAGCGTCCCGCCCAGCTGCTTCCTTATCTGGTCGACGCGCTTGAGGACGTCGTGAGCGGTATCGGCCCCACGGCAGAGGAAGAAGCCCGCGTTCTTTCCTCGGCCGTGCTGATGCACGTCTTCAGCCACCTCCACCTTTGTGACCCTGCCACCCGCCTTGACGAGCTACTGGAGCCTGTGAACGATGAGCATTGCATGGCCGCAGCCGCAGCCATGAAGGGTCAGGTGGAGGCCATGCTAAAGAAGTTCCACACCTTCGCTCTCGTTCCCTCAACCGGCGGTGCTACTGATCCCGCAACTCCGGCAGGTGGCACAGGTGAAGGTGATGCCGTTGGAGAAGACGCGTCCCTTGCAGGCGACGGCGGTGTCCAGGGATGACGGAATGACTTGCCGGCGGCTCCTTTCCTACTTAACTCCTGCAACATGTACCGTGCCTCGTGGAGGCATTTAAAGTTGCGTTTGGTATTGGAAGAACCATATGTCTTGTAATATTTGCTTGAGATTCTGCGATTTCCTTCCCATTTGCTTTATGTTCTGCGTCGGCAGGGCCCGACCCCGCGCATACCTCAGCCGCCGTTTGGTCGTCCGGATCACCAGGACGAGCCCAAGGAGTGAGGGGCTACGTGGCCAGTTAGGCTCCTGAGTCGCGATGCTCAGGAGTCCTTCTTGACGCACAAACAGCTTATGGGAAGGAAATGCGGGAATAGGTCTAGTGTTCTACGTCGGCAGGGCCCGGCCCCGTGCATACCTCAACCGCCGTTGGGTCGTCCATATCAGCAGGACGAGACCAAGGACTGAGGGGCTACGTGGCCAGTTAGGCTCCTGATTCGCGATGCTCAGGATTCCCCCTTGACGCTCAAACGACCTTCATACCTTTGCCCTCGCCAAGGCTCGGCTTGGGAGGGACGCGCGACGACCAGGTCCGAGGGACCTGGCAGTGTGGCGTACGCTTGGTCGTTACCCGAGCGCAGCCCCCGTGCCCAGCCCCCTCACGCGACTCTCCCGAGGGGAGGTGTTGCGATGAGGCCAGACACTGAGCTCAAGGCTCCCTGAGGTTGATACGGCCATGAGGCCGCCCTCAGTTGTTTATCACCAGCGTGGAGCATAGCGCTTCCGCACTTGCACGGGCATAGCCTCTCCTTGGCAGTGTCGACGGCCAGCGCGGAGCATGGTGCTTCCACTGGTACGTGGGAGGGGACTCCCTACTGCGGAGAGTCCCCGGGGCGTGTACAGCCCCGCCCTGACACGTGGCTTGCACGGCAGGGCTAGACGAGGTGTGTCTAGGCACTCGTGAGCCAGCGCGGGACTCACGAGGCCCTACCTCAAGGCGGGTTGCACCTGGTCTTGGTTCTTGATGGCTGTGGTGTTCCTGCGAGATGGTTAGGCAGCCTGTGCCGAATGAATTTCCTGAGGTTTCACAGGAGAAGGCCAAGCACCAACGACCCCAGGAGGTGACGTGAACGGGACCGGCCCGCCAGACAGAGCTCAGTCGCTGGATTTATCGACGCTGCAGGGACGGGCCCGAGCACAAACGCCATGCCTAGCCTTCTTATGCTAAGGATCCTGAAGAAAGACAATCGGCGCGCGGCTCCCATTGTGGGCGGCGATCAAGCAGGTGATAACCATAGAGAGATTACGCATGAAAAGCAAACTAGCTTAGGTAAGTGCAGGGATGATACACGCCACTGGGTCGGACCCGAGTGGCCTGGGGATTATCCAGCCCGAGGGGCGCCCCCAGCAAAGTAAGCTAAAGACGTAAAAGGATACATGCCGCAGGGACAGACCCACACGGCCTGGGAATGATTCAGCCCGGGGGGGCGCTCCCAGCTAAATAAACTTGTTAAATGTCACCTGGTTCCGTTGTCGAAGGGATGTTGGGGTAGCTGAAGATGCATGGCGAAGGGGTAGCTCCTCATGAGCCACCGGGCCCCCGAGCCTCGAGAGGCTCTGGGGGTCCGAGCGGTTCCTTGAGGACCGTCTCTAGCTCTGTCAGGACTGTGTGATGCCTGGCCTCCTGAGCCGCCAGGATTCTCCGCAGGTTGCGCTAGAAGGTGGCTGCCATTCTCGGCAGCCCAATGACATGCGAACATAGCTGTGAAGTGGGCTCTCGCAGCGTCCCATGCGCGAAGGCCAGAAGAGCTCCTGAGATGCGGCCCTGTTGAACCCTGGGATGTTGTCGCAGACGCGCAGCCTGCCATCCTCGCCTGGATGGGGAGCTGCGCCAGGTGGGCGGCAGTCGCCGCGCATGGCCCTTGCATCCTGTTGCTCTTGACTGGCCTTGTTGATGAACTCTTGAGCACCAGGCGCTCCTTGCCTGGTGTCCTCCCAAGGGAAACGTGCCGCGAAGCACGCCTCCACGTGGTGCCTGCGCACCTCCCTCATGATATTGGCTAGGTCTGAGGCCCTCCAGAAGAGAGCCCCCGAGCCATGCCCGAGGAGGGCGCCAGGCACGCCTCCCTATGCGAGGGAGGGAGGCGCCCCAGGCGCGGGCGCCGATCCTGATGCTGCACCTCCAGAGACGTCGCTCCCCTGAGGCCATGTGCGGAACAACTGCTTCTTCTTCTTAGGGACGGCCTCGGGAAAGTATAGGGTGCCTTGGTTGCCAGGGTCTTCGATTGACGCAGCTTGGAAGGTGTCGGTGTCAAAACCGGCGGATCTCGGGTAGGGGGTCCCGAGCTGTGCGTCAAGGCCGATGGTAACAGGAAACAAGGGACACAATATTTACCCAGGTTCGGGCCTTCTCGATGGAGGTAAAACCCTACTTCCTGCTTGATTAATATTGAAGATATGGGTAGTACAAGAGTAGATCTACCACGAGATCGCAGAGGCTAAACCCTACGAGCTAGCCTATGATGGTATGATTGTAATTGTGATCGGCCTTCTAAGGACCAACCTCTCCGGTTTATATAGACACCGGAGAGGGCTAGGGTTTACATGGAGTCGGTTACAAGGAAGGAAACATAATATCCGGATCGCCAAGCTTGCCTTCCACGCCAAGGAGAGTCCCATCCGGACACGGCCCGAAGTCTTGAGTCTTGTATCTTCACGCTTCAATAGTACGGACATTGTATACAGTCCGGCTGTCCGGATACCCCCTTATCCAGGACTCCCTCAGTAGCCCCTGAACCAGGCTTCAATGACGATGAGTCCGGCGCGCAGTACTGTCTTCGGCATTCCAAGGCGGGTTCCTCCTCTGAATACTCGAAAGTAATTATCGAACACTTCAATCGTGTCCGGATCTGTAAGAAGATCTACACATGCCACCGTAGAGAGAACGATATTTCACAAACACAACATGCTGACAACTTTTCGTATAACGCGACGTGTTATTACGGTCGGGTCATTATTCGAACCGCTTTCCTTCGACCAGCCACAGCGCACATTGCGAGGCGGTTTCTTTGACACGTCTTGTCAAAGCAGAGATCGTGTCCCCTTATCACGGGATTCTCGTTAATACGGGTATGGGTAATCTTATCACGCCATTAATCGTGACGCTTGGGAAGCAAGCGATTCCCAATGGGCAAGTGGGGAGGCGCACCACTTTCGGCGCCTCTATAAAGGGATAAGATTTCCCCATTTTTACCCATGCCTTCTTACTCCTTTGCCCACTCTTGCCCCCTCGAGCTCCAGCGCCCAAGCCCAAGTCTTCTCTGCACAACTAAACGTGTCCGGGGCAGGAGGCAAGTGGGTGGCCTCCACCGTCAAGGAGAAGCACATCACAAATCTTCGGGCGGCCGGATACTTGGCCTCAGACATAGCGCACCGGCTACCGGACGCCGGGCAGGTCATTCCGACCCCAGGACCCCACGAGAGGGTCGTGTTCGTTGCCCACTTCGTCTGTGGACTGGGATTTCCACTCCACCCCTTCGTCTGCGGACTCATGTTTTACTATGGGCTAGATTTCCATGATCTAGCCCCGAATTTCATCCTCAACATCTTGGCGTTCATCGTCGTATGCGAGGCCTTCCTCCGCATCCGGCTTCACTTCGGCCTGTGGCTGCAAATCTTCTGCGTGAAGCCGTAGGTTGTAAGCGCCCAGCAAGCGGAGTGCGGAGGAGCCATGGTGGGCAAAATGCCTAATGTCACCTGGCTGGACGGTTCCTTTGCGGAAACCGTAAAAGGGTGGCAATCGGGGTGGTTCTACATCACCGAGCCACGCGGCTCCAACTGGGCGGCGGCCCCCGAGTTCCGATCCGGAACCCCCGTGCGGCTCACCTCCTGGGAAAAGAAGGGCCTGTCCTGGGGCGATTCTACGGAGCTGACCAGACTCCAGACCTGCATCAAGAGCATGAAGGACAAGAACATCAAGCTTGTCAACGTGATCCAGGTCATGCTCATTCGCTGGATTTTGCCCTGCCAAAGGCGGGCATTCAATCTGTGGGAGTTCGTCCCGGCCGAACACCAGATGCTCCGGAAGCTCTATAACATGACGCACAAGGGCGCATGGAAGGCATTGTTCAAGGCCTCCGAAGTACCTCCTCCCACATCCGAGGACCGCGGGCTTCACGCCGCGCGCCCTCCTAATCAGGTGAGTACTCAGACTATCACCGGATTTGGTCCTCCCTAATATATTCATGGGGGAGCCTTAAGCAATTATGCATATTTGTTCAGAATTACGTGGAGACAGCGAAGCAGATTTACTGTCCGGCTCCGCTACCAGAAGGCCCAGCTGACGCTCTCCTGACGGAGATGCTGGTCCCGGCATCGTACGACGTGCCAGAGAAAAAGGCCGAAAGAAGGCCCCGGGGACCCGAAAGGGTCTCAGGCGCAAGGTCGCGCCAGCAGCCTCGTCCGAAGGCGACGAGACACACTCCTCCCATGAAGGGGAGGAGGAAGAAGAAGAAGACGCCCCGTCCGGGAAGGATGAGGGGCTTGAGGAGGCGGACCAGGGGGCCCAAAAAGGCCCTCGGCGCAAGGCTGTCATACCCACGTCGTCTGACGACGACGAGACGGATTCCTCCCGTGGAGGCGTGGGGAAGCAAGAAGAAATTCTACCTCCCTGCACTGGGGAGGAGAAAATGAGAAAGGCCTCCCCGGAAGGGGAGGCTGAGACGCCCAAGAAGGGAAAGGTGTCCCTTCCGGACTATTCCGCTACGGCCACTTTCAGCGAGGAGGAGTGGCTGCCCAGGGGGAAGCCCCTAGTGCGATCGTAAGTGCCCGCACTCCATCATTACTTTACTTCATAGTTTTTGTGTTTATAATGCCGAACATGTATGCAGTCCGGCCAGGGACCATCCTGAGGTATCCTCCTCCGGATCCCTGAGCGATTCGGAGATGGAATCGCTTCCGACGGCCACTACTTCCCAGCCCGCGGATAACACGGAGGTGTTGTCCCAAAGGCTCCCAGAGCAGGGGGAGGTGACTCTGGAGATGTCCCAAGGCGGGAGTCCAGGTGTCGGACATGCGGGGTTCAAGATCCCCGTGGATCGTGTCGATGAGAGCCACAGTAGGTCTCAGCCGAACACTGTTCCGGAACCTTCAACGGCTCCGGGCTCCGGCAGGCAGCCCCTCGTCAAGGAGGGCGAGCCGTCGTGACTGTGTGACAGGGACCACCGCCGAAGTGGCGTCCCTGAAGAAAGCGCTGTCCGAGGCCAAAAACAAAGCGGCCTTGGAATGCAAGGATCGCGAAAAGCAAAATGCTAGGGTGGACGAGGTACAGCAAGAGCTCCAGGACCTCGGCAAGAAGTACGAGTCCATGGACCATGATCTGAAGGCAAATGAGGCCGAGCTTGCGAAGGCCCTTGTGAGTATAAAGGATGCCAAGGCCGAAGCCTAGAAGGCACAGCAGGAAATCCAGGAGGCCAAAAAATAGCAGCGGGTAAGAAATTCTTTATGCAAAGCAAACATGTGGAGGAGGCGTTTCTGTTACTTACTCGAATTCGGAGCTCTCCAGGGGCATTCGCAGATCTGCCATGCAGCGTGCCCGACGCTGCGGAGTTCTACCGTGCCCAGGAGGGGAGCTCAACGGAGAAGCTGTTCTGGTCCCAGTATGTTGGGGCCGAACAGTCGATGCCTCTGAGTGACCAAATGAAGCAGTTGGTCGAACTCCATAGGGCGGCCGAAGTGGCTATGAAAGATTTCATAGTCCGGCTGTGGCCTGGTGAGCCCCTGCCCACTAGTTACTTTGGCCTGATCAAGCGGATGGTGAATGCCTGTCCGCGGCTTGAAGTCATCAAGCGATCTGTTTGCATTGAGGGTGCCCGCCGGGCCTTTGCCCGCGTGAAGGTGCATTGGGGCAAGCTGGATGCTGAGAAGCTGGTGAAGGACGGTCCACCAGAGGGCAAGGCGCATCGCCATCCTGAGATGTATTATGATGGCGTTATGAAGGATGCTCGTCTCGTGGCCGATGAATGTACCAGGGACACCATTTTAGAATGAATTCACTTCTGTCATTGTTGTAATTTGAAGACGAAGTTACTTTGTGCTATGTAGCATTTTTGTTATTTAAAATATTACCTTCTGTGCGGCTGTTTATAAAATTCTAAAAGTAGGCCAGTCGTCGGCTTCCGCCCCCACATAACTAGTACTAGGGTGTTCGTGGAAAATCCGGACACTCTTTATCCAAATGTTTGGTCCCTTAAGGAGGTGTCCGGCGCAGCGAACAAGGCACTCGGACTATTGCGGCCTTATAACTTTCACTTAGCCATAGAAGTCTACAATTTTAAATTTCGGCGAAGCCCCTAGAATCCGGAAGGCCGAATTGGGGCGCTATACACGCCTAGATCGGACGACACCGAGTTATCGCCTAAAGCGGAAAATCTTTAAGGATTTTAAGACCTCTCGAACAGCGACCAGTCTCTCGCCACATCATGCCGGTCAGTTTCGGCTTTCTCTACTGAGGTGCTTGTCCGGAAGAACCGGGACACAATCGCAGTAGTTCTCCCTGCGCTACCTTAGCCGATATAACGGAACGTAAGGTACCAAAACAAGGGAGCCGGGCTAACCCACTGTAGACCCAAGACATGATTCGGAGCTGATGCATATAGTGCTATAAGTTCGGGGTGCCGCACTGTTGAAAGTGTTCGGACTTTAATTGCCATATTACGGGGCGCCATGAGGATCCCCTGGTAAACAGACCGTATCAAGATGTATGGGTGCAATATCAAATAAACATTTATAAGAAAAAATGCTCGAATAAAAATAGTAAGTTGACGCTATATGTGATCTCCCATTCATGAATAATACATTTAAGCGTATGTTTACAATGGATGCATTAAGCGGAGAGAAATAGGACTATTTGACATGTCCTCTCAAGGGGCAGGCTGTGTGCAGATAGATAAAGCAGGTATAACGATCGTAAATAGATGCCACCTGTGTATTTCCTTCTGTGTGCAACGCCTGTTGCCTCCTTGATTGTCTTTCCTATGTATGTCCGGCGATCCGGCTCTTCTGAGGATGCTGCACTAGGGCGATGTCCTGAAAGGTAAAAAGGAAAGATTATGAAGGTACTTGGCGGTTACCCGCACTATTGGCTGAGTCGTTGTTGCGCCTCCGCCTATGCCCATGGTATCTTGAGCGCATAATTATGTACGCGTGGCACGCATGCTACTTTGATGGGGCTTGAGCGGAGGCCGGACTGCTAATCACGCTCTTGGCATTCCTGATGGTCCTGTTGCAGGGTGCCCCAGACGCGCTTGACGGTGCTTGGGGTTGTCGTCGCCGTATTGATGGCCTGGCGGAGGAGGCTGCATTGTACTTCTGCCGCGAGGGCTGCAGTATGCTCTTCTGTACGGAGAGAGCGGTCCATGTTTCCGTTGACTGGTATGACCCCGCGCGGACCTGGCATCTTGACCTTGAGGTATGCATAATGTGGTACCGCATTGAATCTAGCGAATGCGGTTCGTCTGAGCAGTGCGTGATAGCCACTACGGAAAGGGACGATATCGAAGATTAACTCTTCGCTCCAGAAATTATCCGGTGATCTGAAGACCACTTCCAGTGTTATAGAGCCTGTGCAGCGGGCCTCTACTCCAGGGATTACACCTTTAAAGGTGGTTTTGGCGGGCTTCATCCTTGAAGGATCAATGCCGATTTTGCGCACTGTGTCCTGATAAAGCAGGTTCAGGCTGCTGCCGCCGTCCATGAGGACTCGCGTGAGGTGGAATCCGTCGATGATTGGGTCTAAGACCAATGCGGCTGAGCCGCCGTGACGGATGCTAGTGGGATGATCCCTATGATCAAAGGTGATCAGACAAGCTGACCATGGGTTGAACTTGGGGGCGACTGGCTCCATCGCGTAGACGTCCCGTAGTGCCCGCTTCCGTTCCCGCCTGGGGATGTGAGTGGCGTAGATCATGTTGACCATTCTCACCTGGGGGGGAATTTCTTTTGACCCCCCGTATTCGAACGCCAGGGCTCTTCGTCATCGTCGTTGTGCAGCCCCTCGTCCTTGTTTTCGATGTTTATTTTGCCGGCCTGTTTGAACACCCAGCAGTCCCTATTGGTGTGGTTGGCTGGCTTGTCCGGGGTGCCATGAATTTGGCACGAGCGCTCTAGTATGCGGTCCAGACTGGACGGTCCTTGTTTGTTCCTTTTGAACGGCTTCTTCCGCTAACCGGGCTTAAATCCGCTGAATCCGGCGTTTACTGCCGTGTCTTCAGTGTTGTCGCCGTTGTTCCGTCGCTTATGTCTGTTGCGTCGTGGCTTGCCGTTGTTGTCGCGGACATCCGAAGTGCCGGCATGTGGCGTGGTGCCGCTGCGAGCTAACCAGCTGTCCTCGCCCACGCAAAAGCGGGTCATTAGTGTTGTGAGGGCTGCCATGGACTTGGGTTTTTCCTGGCCGAGGTGTCAAGCAAGCCACTCGTCACGGATATTATGCTTAAAAGCCGCCAGGGCTTCGGCGTCCGGACAGTCAACTATTTGGTTCTTTTTAGTTAGGAACCGAGTCCAGAATTTCCTGGCTGACTCTCCGGGCTGTTGAATAATGTGGCTCAGGTCATCAGCGTATGGTGGTCGCACATATGTGCCCTGGAAGTTGTTGAGGAATGCGTTTTCCAGGTTTTCCCAACTACCAATGGAATTTGCTGGCAGGCTGTTTAGCCAGTGCCGGGCTGGTCCTTTGAGCTTAAGGGGAAGATACTTGATGGCGTGTAGGTCATCTCCGCGGGCCAAGTGAATGTGGAGGAAGAAATCCTCGATCCATACTGCGGGGTCTGTTGTGCCATCGTATGATTCGATGTTTACGGGTTTGAACCCTTCTGGGAATTCATGATCCATCACCTCGTCGGTGAAGCAAAGGGGGTGTGCGGCGCCTCTGTGCCGGGCTATGTGGTTGCGCAGGTCGGATTGGTCTGGGTTTCTGCGTTCGGCCCGGTCGGACTTGTTGATAGTGTATCCGGCGTGACGGGCATCGTCACCTGCTGGGGCGCGCCCCCGCGATCCGTAGATCGATCTTGGCTATCCTGCTTTGTTTTCAAGATTATCTCGCAGGTCTTGCCTGTTGCCTCGAGCCGTAGTGTATCGGCATGGGGGTGCTGGCTGGTATTCGGGCTGATATCCCGTTTTATCCCGGCCACGGGGTGGCCGGTCAGCCGTTTGGCGCTCGAGTCCGTTTTCCTCGGCTGCCAGGACTTCGGTCCATCTGTCTGTGAGCAAGTCTTGATCAGCTTGGAGTTGCTGCTGCTTCTTCTTCAGGCTCCTCGCAGTGGCTATAAACCGACGCTTGAAGTGCTCCTGCTCCACGGGATCCTCGGGCACGTCGAACTCGTCGTCGCCGAGGCTGATCTCGTCTTCGGAGGGGGGTATGTAGTTGTCCTCCTCCGAGTATCCGTCCGTCGCCTGTTCCTCTGCGCTGACCTGCTCATCTTTCTGGTCGGCCTGCTCGAAGGCGGGCTGTTCAGGGTTATATTCTTCTTCGGCGCCATCCGGATTGCTTTCATCTCCGGGGCCGGTATTGCTGTGGCGGGGCTTGGAGCGGCGCCGGCGACGCCCATGCTTTGCTTTTCTCCCCGAGGGGTTATCCTCCGTTGCCTCATCGCCATTGGTTTCCTTTGGAGTGTCCACCATATATATATATCATATGATGAGGTGGCCGTCCACCGTCCTGTGAGCGGTGGCTCCTGTAATTCTCCTGCATCGTCGTCCATACCGTCGATGTCTACGGAGTCAAAGTTAAGCACGTCGGTTAAATCATCGACCGTGGCGATGAAGTGGGTGGTGGGTGGGCAACGAATTCCATCGTCGCCTGCTTCCCACTCTAGCCAGACATAGTTCGGCCCAGAGCCTCCTGACGAATTTAGCATGTCGCCAAAGGGCGAGTGCTGGAAGATGTCCGCGGTGGTGAATTCCATTACCGGAGCCCAACCAGGCTCGGTGGGCTCGGGAACGCGCGGACTGGAATCTCCAACCGGATACGAATCTGGGGGTCCGGAGTCATAGGCTTCGTTAGAAGCGAGGCCCGTGTTCGGCTCCACCGCCGATGAGGGTACTGTTGGGGAACGTAGCAGAAATTCAAAATTTTCTACGCATCACCAAGATCAATCTATGGAGTAATCTAGCAACAAGGGGAAGGGGAGTGCATCTACATACCCTTGTAGATCGCTAAGCGGAAGCGTTACAAGAACGCGGTCGGTGGAGTCGTTCACGAAGCGATTCAGACCGCGGCCGAATCCAATCTAAGCACCGAAGAACGGTGCCTCCGCGTTCAACACACGTGCAGCCCGGTGACGTCTCCCGTGCCTTGATCCAGCAAGGAGAGAGGGAGAGGTTGGGGAAGTCTCCATCTAGCAGCAGCACAACGGCGTGGTGGTGGTGGAGGAGCGTGGCACTCCAGCAGGGCTTCGCCAAGCACCGCAAGAAACGAGGAGGGAGAGGGGTAGGGCTGCGCCATGAGGGAGATGTTCTCGTCTGTATGGCAGCCCCAAACCCCCACTATATATAGGGGAAAGGGAGGGGTTGTGCCCCCACCTAGGTTTCCACCTCTAGGGGTGGAGGCCAGCCCTAGATGGGACTTGGAGGGGCGGCCAAGGGGCGAGAGAGGGGGGCGCACCACTAGGTGGGCCTTAGGCCCATCTGAGCCTAGGGTTTCCCCTTTTCCCTTCTCTCTTCGCCTTGGGCCCTGGTGGGGGCGCGCACCAGCCCACCTGGGCTGGTCCCCTCCCACACTTGGCCCACGCAGCCCTCTGGGGCCGGTGGCCCTACCTGGTGGACCCCCGGGACCCTCCCGGTGGTCCCGGTACGTTACCGATAGCACCCGAAACTTTTCCGGTGACCAAAACAGGACCTCCCATATATAAATCTTTACCTCCGGACCATTCTGGAACTCCTCGTGATGTCCGGGATCTCATCGGGCACTCCGAACAACATTCGGTAACCACGTATATTTATTCCCTATAACCCTAGCGTCATCGAACCTTAAGTGTGTAGACCCTACGGGTTCGGGAACCATGCAGACATGACCGAGACAACTCTCCGGCCAATAACCAACAGCGGGATCTGGATACCCATGTTGGCTCCCACATGTTCCACGATGATTTCATCGGATGAACCACGATGTCAAGGATTCAGGCAATCCCGTATACAATTCCCTTTGTCAATCGGTACGTTACTTGCCCGAGATTCGATCGTCGGTATCCCAATACCTCGTTCAATCTCGTTACCGGCAAGTCACTTTACTCATTCCGTAATGCATGATCCCGTGACTAACTACTTAGTCACATCGAGCTCATTATGATGATGCATTACCGAGTGGGCCCAGAGATACCTCTCCGTCATACGGAGTGACAAAATCCCAGTCTCGATTCGTGCCAACCCAACAGACACTTTCGGAGGTACCTGTAGTGCACCTTTATAGTCACCCAATTACGTTGTGACGTTTGGTACACCCAAAGCACTCCTACGGTATCTAGGAGTTACACAATCTCATGGTCTAAGGAAATGATACTTGACATTAGAAAAGCTTTAGCAAACGAACTACACGATCTTGTGCTATGCTTAGGATTGGGTCTTGTCCATCACATCATTCTCCTAATGATGTGATCCCGTTATCAATGACATCCAATGTCCATGGTCAGGAAACCATAACCATCTATTGATCAACGAGCTAGTCAACTAGAGGCTCACTGGGACATGTTGTGGTCTATGTATTCACACATGTATTACGGTTTCCAGTTAATACAATTATAGCATGAACAATAGACAATTATCATGAACAAGGGAATACAATAATAACCATTTTATTATTGAGGGCATATTTCCAACAGTCTCCCACTTGCACTAGAGTCAATAATCTATTTCACATCACTATGTGATTGTAATGAATTCAACACCCATGGGTTTGATCATATCTCGCTTGTGAGAGAGGTTATTAGTCAGCGGGTCTGAACCTTTCAGATCCGTGTGCGTTTTACAAATCTCTATGTCATACTGCAGCTTCCACGCTCTATTTGGAGCTATTCCAAATAACTGTTCTACTATACGAATCCGGTTTACTACTCCGAATCATCCGGATTAGTGTCAAAGTTTGCATCGACGTAACCCTTTACGACGAACTCTTTTACGACCTCCATAATCGAGAAAATTTCTTAGTCCAGTAGTTACTAAGGATTAGTCTGACCGCTGTCCTGTGATTCATTCCTGGATCACTGTTGTACCCCTTGACTGACTTATGCCAAGGCACACTTCAGGTGCGGTACACAGCATAGCATACTGTAGAGCCTACGTCTAAAGCATAGGGGACGACCTTCGTCCTTTCTCTCTTTTCTGCCGTGGTCAGGTCTTGAGTCTTACTCAATACTCACAACTTATAACATAGCCAAGAACTCCTTTGCCGATCTATTTTCAACTCCTTCAAAATCTTGTCACGGTATGTATTCATTTGAAAGTACTATTAAGCGATTTTGATCTATCCTTATAGATCTTGATGCTCAATGTTCAAGTAGCTTAATCCAGGTTTTCCATTGAAAAACACTTTTCAAATAACCCTATATGCTTTCCAGAAACTCTACATCATTTCTAATCAACAATATGTCAGCAACATATACTCATCAGAAATTCTATAGTGCTCCCACTCACTTCTTTGGAAATACAAGTTTCTCATAAACTTTGTATAAACCCAAAATCTTTGATCATCCCATCAAAGTGTATATTCCAACTCCGAGATGCTTACTCTAGTCCTTAGAAGGATTGCCGGAGCTTTGCATACTTGTTAGCACCTGTAGGATTGACAAACCTTCTGGTTATATCACATACAACCTTTCCTCAAGAAAACTGTTGAGGACATAATGTTTTGACATCCTATCTGCAAGATTTCATAAATAATGCAGTAACTACTTATATAATTCCAACAGACTCTTAGCATCGCTACGAGTGAGAAAGTCTCATCATAGTCAACTCCTTGAACTTGTCGGAAACATCTTAGCGACAAGCCGAGCTTTCTTAATGGTGACACATACCATCATTGTCTGTCTTCCCTCTTAGAATCCATTGTACCCAACAGCCTTACAACCATCAAGTAGTTCTTCCAAAGTCTACACTTTGTTTTCATACATGGATCCTCTCTCGGATTTTATGGCCTCGAGCCATTCGTCGGAATCCGGGCCCACCATCGCTTCTCCATAGCTCGTAGGTTCATTGTTGTCTAGCAACATGACTTCCAAGACAAGATTATGTACCACTCTGAAGTAGTATGCATCCTTGTCGACCTACGAGGTTTGGTAGTGACTTGATCCGAAGTTTCATGATCACTATCATAAGCTTCCACTTCAGTTGGTGTAGGTGCCCCAGGAACAACTTGCTACACACTAGTTGAAGTGACGGTTCAGTAACCTCATCAAGTCTCCACCATCCTCCCACTCAATTCTTTCGAGAGAAACTTTTCCTCGAGAAAGGACCCAATTCTAGAAACAAACCCTTTTGCTTCCGGATCTGAGACAGGAGGTATACCCAACTGTTTTTGGGTGTCCTATGAAGATGCATTTATCCGTTTTGGGTTCGAGTTTATCAGCCTGAAACTTTTCACATAAGCGTGGCAACCCCAAACTTTTAAGAAACGACAGCTTAGGTTTCTCTAAACCATAGTTCATACGGTGTCATCTCAACGGAATTGCGTGGTGCCCTATTAAAGTGAATGTGGTTGTCTCTAATGCCTAACCCATAAACGATAGTGATAATTAAATAAGAGACATCATGGTATGCACCATATCCAATATGGTGCAGCTATGATGTTCGGACACACCATCACACTATGGTGTTCCAGTTGGTATTTGTTGAGGATATAACCATTAGAGTCACCCGCCCAGGAGGGGCCGGGTTACGTCATAATGATCATCACATGAAGCCTAGTACCAAGCTTGAGGATGGCGGATCAATAATGGGCTTAAGACCCGGAGGTGGCCTAAGGCCCGTAGTGATAACCCGCCGTTATGGCAAGACTTGTAATGTAAGGCAAGAGTAGTTAAGAGTCCAAGCCGGATACTGTTATAAGCCGGCCGGGACTCTGAGAGCCGCGGGGTGTCAACCTCTCTATATAAAGGGACGACCCGGCAGCGGTTCAGGACGAGAGACAACAGATCGAGAGCCGGGCATAGCGATTAAGCTTCCTGGTCATCGAAACCCTAAGTAATACCACCTCAACTGGAGGTAGGCTTTTACCTTCACCGTAAGGGGCCGAACCAGTATAACCCTCGTGTTTCTTGTCCCGTTTAACCCCTTTAAGCTTCCTAGCGGCGATGGCTCCATGACTAAGTCCTTGCACGAGGACATCTGCCGTGACAATTCCACGACAGTTGGCGCCCACCGTGGGGCCAGCGCACGGTGGATTCGAGTTCTTGAAGGGCAGCTTCGAAGGGCTCAAGGGATACGCTGTGGGCTGGATGACCAAGAGTCGTCGCGGCAAGCTCTACATCGACAATGCAAATTGGGGCCCCGACGCCGGCTCAATTGAGTACGGGTACCGGGTCCCCTTCGGCGGAATCCATGTCTTTATTGGCAAGATTGGTGAGCCGGGCCCTGAGCCGGACCTCTGCGCCGATCTCATTGAGACGGCTCAACGTGCACGACCCGCCCAGAGTTTGCCTGCCTTGAAGCATGTTTTCGTGGGATGCGTCCATGGAGAGCTCTCTGAAGGATCTGGATCTGGTGATGAGACGGCCGCTCGCTCTAACGGCGAGTCATCCACAGAGGAGACCGATTCGTTATACCAACTTCAAGATGGCAAGCTCAGGGGTTGTTCCAATGGCGACAGTATTCCGGACCCCTTTGAGCCGCCGAGCCGGGTTGGAATCTTCATGGCTGGCGCACAACCTGTTCAAAACCCCACCGCCGGGGCAGGAAGCCCTGTGCCCTCACCGGCTCAGGTGCTGATGGATCTCACAGACAAGATGACGGCCCTGTTAACCGCTACGGTCGTCCCAGCGGATCAAGCTCAGCATTACGCGGAGGTGGCATAGTTAAAGCTGGATCTAGCAAAAGCCAAGGAGGATCTGGCGGCGGAAGGGATGAGGATGGCTGCGGAGAGGGCGGCTCTCGACGCCCAGACTCAGCTAATTCAGGCATAGTCTTTCCGGCTCACGATGGATCAGAACGCGTCCAATGAGGTCATGAGAAGGAGGCATCAAAAGGCCCAATCTCGACTCCCTCCGGTTTACGATCCTCGAAACCTCTTCAACACGCCTGGTGCAGGGCCCAGCAACCCGCCAGAGTTCACGACGCCCGGGGCCGGAACGTCAATTCAGCCCCAAGTGATGGGGCCTCCCCGGGTGAACGCTGCCCCGCCTCAGTATGTGCCAATACCACCGGGTCATTATGCCAACCCGTTGGAAAACATGGTCGCCGCGGCAGCACGACTGGCGGCTCTCCCAATCGATGGTGACTCTCCAACGGCGGTTGAAACCCGCTGGGTCAGAGAACTCCTTCAGATGGCTCTGGCGCAGCAGGAGGCATATTCTTATAGCCGGGACAGGATTCATTCAACCCCTCGTCCAGGCCGGAGCCCGAGTTATAGCAGAGCCTGGCCACGGCCCAGCTCATAACTTGCCTCCTGGCCACGGCCCAGCTCATAACAGAGCCTTTCACGCGGTAGACCAAGACAGAGCACGGCAAGAGGCGGAGCAGGCGCCTCAGTTGACGGCTTACCAGCCACCCCCGGCTTATCCGACGGCTTCTATTGATGCGGGTATACCTACGAGTACTGGAGGTGTCCCTTGTCTGGTGCTGGCTCTCCGCAATGAACGTCTGCCCAAGGATTTCAAAGGGCCTAGGAAGGTGCCTAATTACACGGCTGATTTACAACCCGGAGCCTGGATCGAGAGTTACGAGATGGCCATGGAGTTGCTGGAGGTCAGTGAAGCGGCAATGGCCAAGTACTTCACCATGATGTTAGATGGGACTGCCCGCACTTGGTTGAAGGGACTGCCACCAAACTCTATCGGGTCTTGGGCTGAACTAAAAGCCCGGTTCATCCAAAAGTTCAAAGATACCTGTAGGCAGTCTATGTCAATTGTGGATTTGACTAACTGTAAGCAGCAGGAGGGTGAATCTACAACCCATTGGGTTCGCCGGGTCAAAGAGATAATACATTCATCTGATAAGATGGATGCCGGCTCTGCAGTCTTAATGTTAGAGCAGAATTGTCGCTTTGCGCCCCTGAAGATGAAGCTCGGGCGGCTCAAGCGCGATTGCAACGATATGGGTACGCTGATGGCGGCTCTGGTTAAGTACGCTGACTCTGATAGTACCAAGGATCCCGCGTCGGATGATCAAAGGACAGGGAAGGGAAAACGGAATGGCAATGGCAAGGGCCCCCAGCATAACCCGGCGAACCAGGGGGGTAACAAGCGTAAGGCTGATGGCAGTATCGAGTTTGTGGCCAACGCCAGTTCACAGGGTAACAACCACCGGCGCAAGGGGAGACCGCCTCCCCGCGCCGGCGGGTCAGGCCCGACGCTTGAGCAGTTGTTGAATGAGCCTTGTCCAAGGCATGGCTCTAGGGAAAAGCCGGCCACTCATCTGTGGAAGGACTGCGCAATCATGAAGGCCTTTAAAAATTCCAATGCTTTCAATGGCAATAATGGCCCGAGCGGCGGCTCAGGCGCCGGCGGCTTTCATGGCCCGGGCGGCGGCTCAAATTCCAATTCTCAGAATGTTCAAAGGGGCTTTAATCAGCAGTCCGGCCAGGGTCATCAGCAGCAGCAGCAGGGGGGATACCAGACCGATCCAAAGCAGCTCAATGGTCGAGAGTATCACGTGTTTACCACCAGTCTATTCAAGCGAGATCGGAAGCTTCATAAAAGGGTTGTGAATGCTGTTGAGCCGGCGGTTCCACGCTATTTAAGATGGTCTGAGCAGCCTATTGTGTGGAGTAGGGAAGATCACCCTCCCCGAGTTGATAATCCGGGTCACCTGGCTCTGGTGGTGGCTCCTTAGGTGGGGGGATATAAATTCACTAAAGTGCTCATGGACGGAGGCAGCAGCATCAACATCCTCTATTATGAGACCTTCCGTCGTATGGGGTTGATTGATAAGAACCTCAGCCAGTCCAATATTGTTTTCCATGGTGTGGTGCCTGGTAAGTCAGCATATCGAGTTGGTAAGATCGAGCTGGAAGTGGCTTTTGGAGATGAGTACAACTACAGGGCGGAAAAATCAACCTTTGAGGTGGTTAAGATAAGAAGTCCGTATCATGCTTTATTTGGGCGGCCGGCTTACGCCAAGTTCATGTCACGGCCGTGTTACGTGTATTTGCAGCTCAAGATGCCGGGTCACAATGGGACCATTACGGTTCATGGCAGCCGAAAGATAGCCTTGGAGTGTGAGGAAGGTGACGCGGCTTATGCAGAATCTGTTTGTGCAACAGAGGAGTTGAAGTTTTATAAGGACAATGTTGACCCGGCAGATATGACGTCTTTGAAAAAGCCGACCACGGAGCATGAGCCGACAATGAAATTTAAGTCAGCTGATGAGACTAAACTTGTTGACTTCGTTCCAGGTGACTCATCTCAGCAGTTTAGCATCAGTGCCAATCTGGATCCGAAATAGGAAGGCGCGCTCATCGAGTTCATCCGTGAGAACAGGGACATTTTTGCATGGAAACCTTCTGACATGCCAGGTGTACCTAGAGAACTCGCTGAGCACACTCTCAATATTGATCCGAAATTTAAGCCGGTCAGGCAATTCCTTCGGCGGTTTAATGAGGAGAGGCGGAAAGCCATTGGTGAGGAGGTGGCCCGGCTCTTGGCGGCCGGGTTTATTGTTGAAGTTTTTCATCCAGAATGGTTAGCTAACCCGGTACTCGTGCTCAAGAAGAACGGCACCTGGCGGATGTGTGTGGACTACACGGACTTAAACAAGGCTTGTCCGGCTGATCCTTTTGCTCTCCCCCGTATTGATCAAATCATTGATGCTACGGTGGGTTGTGAGCGCTTAAGTTTTTTGGATGCTTATTCTGGATACCATCAGATTAAAATGGCAGTTAAGGACCAGGAGAAGACGGCGTTCATCACTCCCTTTGGAGCCTTCTGTTATGTGTCTATGCCTTTTGGACTCAAGAGTGCACAGGCGACTTATCAGCGTTGTGTGCAGAATTGTCTTCATAACCAGATTGGGCGCAATGTTCATGCCTATGTGGATGATATCGTGGTTAAGTCCAGGGAGAAGGAGACCCTGGTAGATGATCTTAGAGAAACCTTTGATAATCTTCGGGTTTACAAGATGATGCTTAACCCGGCCAAGTGTGTTTTTGGTGTTCCCGCAGGCAAGCTCTTGGGTTTCCTGGTTTCTCACAGAGGCATTGAAGCTAACCCGGAAAAGATCAAGGCAATCACCTCTCTGGCTAAGCTGGCGTGCATAAACGACGTCCAGCGTCTGGCGGGCCGCATCGCTCCTTTGAGCCGATTTATCAGCCGTTTGGGTGAAAAGGCCATGCCACTGTACCAGTTGATGAAGAAGACAGATGACTATGTCTGGAATGATGCTGCTAATGCTGCTTTTGAGGATTTGAAGAGACAGCTGGCTGAGCCCCCAGTTCTCGCTGCTCCTGTTGACAAGGAGCCCTTATTGCTGTATGTAGCTGCTAACACACGAGCCGTCAGTGTGGCTGTGGTGGTGGAGCGCAAGGAAGAGGGTAAGGAGTATCCGGTTCAGCGGTCGGTTTACTATGTCAGTGAAGTGCTCATTGAGTCCAAACAACGGTATCCACATTGGCAGAAGCTTGTGTACGGGGTATTCATGGCAAGCCGGAAGCTTAAGCATTATTTCGAGGGTCACCCTATCACTGTGGTTAGTTCTGCTCCCCTAGGAGATATCATCCAAAACAGAGAAGCCACAGGAAGAGTGGCTAAGTGGGCTATAGAGCTTGGGCCTCATGGTCTGAAATACGTACCACGCACTGCTATCAAATCTCAAGCATTGGTGGATTATTTCATCAACGATTGGACAGAGCTGCAGGTGCCTGAGGAGAAACCGGATAATACATACTGGACTATTCACTTCGACGGGTCTAGGCAATTGGAGGGTTGGGGGGATGGAGTTGTATTAACTTCCCCTCGAGGTGACAAGTTCTGCTATGTGCTACGGTTGATGTTTCCCTGTACTAACAATGCGGCTGAGTACGAGGCCTTGCTCCATGGTCTTCGGATGGCTAAGGAGATGAGCTTGAGCCGGGTAAGGTGCTTTGGCGACTCAGGTTTAGTGGCTCAACAAGTGTCAGGCAAGTGGGATTCCAAGGACCCTCTCATGGCGGCTTATCGCCGTGAAGTTGATGCCATTGCTGGACACTTTCAGGGTTACCAAGTAGAGCACATTGATCGCAGGAAGAACGAGGCGGCTGATGCATTAAGCCGGCTGGGCTCTCAGCGAAAGCCGGTGCCGCCTAATACTTTCTTGGACATTTTGCATAACCCTTCTGTTAAGTTGCCTACAGAGGAAGACTTGGCTGTCCCTGACCCGGAGACACAGTTAGTGGCGGATCTCCACATTACCCCAGAGTGGACAGTACCATACTTGGCTTACATGACCCGGGGAGAATTGCCTAAGGATGAAACTTTGTCCAGACAAATAACCCCGCGGTCTAAGTCAATGATAATTATCAATGGCGAGCTGCATCATCGCAGTGTCACTGGAACTTTCCAGCGTTGTGTTTCCCCTGAGGAAGGTCAAGAAATTTTACATGAGATTCACGAGGGGGATTGTGGCCATCATGCCGGCTCAAAATCCCTTGTGGTCAAGGCTTTTCGTCATGGTTTTTATTGGCTAACGGCTCATGCTGATGCGGAGGACTTGGTCAATAAATGTGACGGTTGTCAGAGGTTCTCGCGACGGGCTCATGTGCCGGCTTAGGAGCTGAGGATGATTCCAATTACTTGGCCATTTGCAGTCTGGGGGCTTGATATGGTTGGGCCTTTTAAAAGGTCCAATGATAAGAAGACTCACCTCTTGGTGGCGGTCGACAAGTTCACAAAGTGGGTTGAAGCGGAGCCAGTTAGTAAGTGTGATGCAGCCACAGCGGTTCAGTTCATGAAAAGGGTGATATTTCGCTTTGATTTTCCGCATAGCATTATAACTGACAATGGTACCAATCTGTCTAAAGGCGCCATGGAGGAGTTTTGTCAACGAGAGCATATCCGACTTGATGTTTCATCCGTGGCTCACCCTCAATCCAATGGTCAAGCTGAGAGAGCTAATCAGGAGATTTTGAAGGGCATCAAGCCCCGGCTTTTGGTCCGTTTGCAACAGACGCCGGGTTGTTGGGTGGAGGAGTTACCCTCCGTGTTATGGAGCATCAATACTACTCCTAACAGATCTACGGGTTATACGCCTTTCTTCATGGTTTATGGAGCCGAAGTAGTCCTCCCTAGCGACATCCGTCATGACTCGCCTCGAGTGGCGGCTTATGTTGAGGCGGATAATGAGAGGGCGCGCCAAGATGCTCTTGACTTGTTGGACGAACAGCGTGATGTGGCAGCAGCTCGCTCGGCGATTTACCAACAAGACCTGCGCCGTTATCACAGCCGCCGGGTTAAGTCCTGGGTCTTCCAGAAAGGTGATCTGGTGCTCCGGCTCATCCAAGATCAAACAGATGCACACAAGTTATCCCCGCCTTGGGAAGGGCCCTTTGTGGTCAGCAAGAACTTAAACAACGGGTCATACTACCTTATCGATGTTCGGGAGCACAAAGATTCACGTAAGTCAGAGGAGGAGACCCGTCGGCCGTGGAACATAGCTCAGCTTCGGCCTTATTACACTTGAGCCACCGGCTTTCATAATGTACATATTTCTGTAGTCATGTATATATTATGATAAATAATAAAGCAGGACCTCTGTCCTTTTCTCCTCCAAAGGTAAACGTGTTATTTCCATTACAACATTACATGGTCACTTGGAGGTGGATCCGGCTTACGATCGTATTTGAATCTAGCCGTTAACAATATGATCACCTGGGGGCTTCCTGTTCAAACATAGGTCGTATTCGAACCAAAGAGAACATAGCTGTCGATACCCACTTGATTGGCAAATTGCCGAGCTCATTGGGGAGTTTTTCTTGATCATATTTGAATCATAGCTCAACCCCCTTTGGGAACCGACGTGGATCGTATTCGAATCAGTGTCGTTAAACAACTCTCAAGGTCATTTGGGGGCTTCCTGTTCAAACATAGGTCGTATTCGAACCAAAGAGAACATAGCTGTCGGTACCCTCTTGATCGGCAACGCCAAAGCCACTGGGGGCTATATGATCGCATTCGAATCTTAGCTTAACCCCTTTGGGACGGTTTTCTGGTCGTGTTCGAACCAGAAGCCCCTAAGTTTTGATCTTCTGATTTGCAGCAAGTTCTTCTGCTCATATCAATAGTGTGCAAGGGCGGTTCTTACTCCGCCGGCTTAACTTTGATTAATAATGTTGATAGCACACAACACACATTATCGATGCTGGTGAACCGGAGTTGCGTCCTCAACCTCATTATTTGGGTTACATAAGCCGGAGGTGTACTTGCAAGGCTTGCAGGTAGGCTATTGTGGTTATCCCAAAGATATGATTGAGAGCCGGTCTTTTATGACCTTGGTTATGTTTCGGGTTAAGTGTAAGATATATGACTCTCCATGCGGTAAGCCGCCTAGAGACTTGTGATTTATTTTTCTATGCAGAACAATTAAAGACAGTTCTTCAAGCTTAAGGAAAATAAATGATCAAATATAACCCGGAGGAATATAAAGAGCAGCTTCAACGGATTTAAGCACTCCACGCGTGCACGATGGCACGATAAAATTAAGTGTTTGTCCTACTCTATTACAAGACTCTCCGAGTACATAAGGTGAGGCATTGTTTTAAGGTGTAACCATGAGCCGCCTAAGAAATCAAGGTGCTTGTTGGGTTGAAGCTCCCGGCTCATCCCTCTCCGCTCCTCTGGATGATTCCACAACCTGGAAGGTTGATGATTTCCAGTCAATGCCGCTCAAAGCTTCAAACTGAGCCTCATCATCAATTAACCCGGCCGGGTCAACTTCTGGGGCGAAGGTATGCTTACGAGTCGGAGGGACTAGGCTGACTGCTTCATAGCGTGGGGTTGGGATCCTCTGATTCTCCACGTCATAGCCCGGCTGATACTTGGTAAGATCTGTGTCATTCCCAATCAAGGTAGCCACCGGGCGCACGCTTTTCACACAGGCGGCGAAGTCTTTCTGGTCAAAAGGGGTCCCGTCTTCCTTCAGGCTGGGGTATCCAAGAGCGATGTCGGCCGGGTCTACCTCCGGGAGAAACGCCTTGGCCCGGCTCAGAGCAGCTATAGCTCCGACTCTTGCAGAAGCCCGTCTGAGTTCTTGGTAGTGCTGAGGAAGAACGGCAAGCCGCCTGAGTACGTCTGCCAGGTGAGTGGGAACCTCATTGGACAGAGCCACAACGGCTAAAGCACGTTGTGACCCGGTATAGAGTTGCTCCACCAAGGTGTAAACAGCCTTCAGCTTGGTCAGAACATTCTGATTAAGATTGGAGCTTCTGGGACCTATATAAGCAAAGTCAGGTGAGCTGATGGCAATGGTGGGATTTATGAGACATGAATGATGTAAACTTGTTAAGAGCTTGCAGAATGACTTACCGAAGATTGCGGAGACCATCTGTGACACATGGCGTTTTAAGCCGAAGAGTTCAGCGGTTCTTTCAGTCAGAGCAGCCTCCGCTTGTTAGGCCCGGCTGAGCAAGGCAGTCTTCTCGTCGGCCCAAGTTTTTCTTTTTGTTTCAAATTTTTTTCTTCAATTTTTCTTGTGCAGCAACCCTGAACTCAAACTTGGCATTGGCCTTCCGGGTCTCAGTTTCCTGAGTCTTCAGGCGGTTCTTCAGCTCAGATATTTCTGACTCAAATTTCTTGCAGGCAGCGTGTACAAATTTCGGGTTACAGTTTGAGTGGTTATCATGCAACATTAAAGTCCCAAGCACTTTGCAAGCAAAGACACTTGGCACTTGGGGGCTAATGTATGCTGAAAGATTCTATTTATAAGTGCCGGTTCATGAAGATAAGCCGGAAGTTAAGTCTACAACATATTCTATCATAAGTAATAGACTTGGGGGCTAGCATGGTAAGGATGACTATGGAGCAAGCAAGAGAGTTGTACCTCAGATTTTTGCTATATCTGCTTCACCATGTGAATCTCCAAGTCCCGGCTGTTGTGCACTTGACTAATATAACTAGAAACAATGTCTCCAATGCTCAAGTTGGCATAGTCAGTGATATCGAGTCTGGCCCTGCGGTGCTCCAGCAGTTCTTCTTTAGCAGAGCATCTGGCCAGCACAGTGGGTCTTCCCGGCTCAACGTATTCGGTCCGGGTAATTACCACATCCGGGTCATTAGCCGGTTGAGTTGAGCTGGGGATCTCTGGGTTGCTAGAACTCTCCATGGCTTGTTGGTCAGTTGGAGCGGTGGTTTCTGGAGCTGATGCAGACGGCGGCTCAGAAGCAGAGGCGTTGGGTTCAGTCAAGACCGGGTCTTCGACCGGGTGACTTTTCTTTGCCCTCTTGCTGATTTTTGCTTGTGCGCTGAAAGTCAAAAGGTTAGTACAAAAACATGAGTAAGATAAAGCACAAAATAAGCCGGTTATCATTACCCGGGTGCGGTCTTGAAAGCCGGCAGGTTAGATTGCATGGAGTCACCGGAGGAAGGTGAAGTTTCCTGATAGTTTGAATCAGACGAATTGAGTGGTTGACGAGTGACGCCCGCTAAAGGATGAAAAGGGTATAAGTTGGAGATAACCTCAGTCCGGAGCTTCCTTGATGCTTCAGGTAAGCCAAAGGAGAGGTCTGCATCCTTATTGGTCCGAGTGTGTCTCCGGCTCTCATGAATCTGTCGCTTCAAAAGAAATTGAGGATCTTGATAAGCTAAAGGATGTGAAAATCTTACTTTCCGGGTTACTCTTCGGACTTTCAGCCTTGGCAAGGGCTCCGGGTCGCAGGAAAGTATAGTTACCTCTTCAATCACCGGGTTACTCGCTCCGGTATCATCCTGCTGATAATCAGTATCAATAAGGTGGTTAAAAACAAACGAAAAAAGAGAGCATAAAGAATCAAGGGCTACCTCTGACTCGGGGCTATCATCCAACTGAAGTAGCTCTGAGGCGCTAGGCTTACTCCCCTTCTTGCGGGGAGCGGCTCTCCTGGCGGCTTTTTTAGCCTTCCTGGCTTTTTTAGCAGCCTCATGGTCATACCCGACCTTCCAGAACTTGTCATTAGCCTGAAAAAATGCAACAAAGGTTTCCTTGAAGTTAAAACGAAAATTGTTAAAATGGAAAGTAAAGTGCTCAGATCGGTAGCTTACCGCCGGAGCCGGGTTAGCTTGGCAGAAGGGGCTTAAGCCGGTCCTCCCGCAGTCTGCTAAGCTCTCGTTCAAGAGGGACTTGGTCATGTCGTCAACGACGTCCTCAGGTAGGTCGTTGGGGCTGTGCCGCAGAGGATCAACCTTCCGGCCCGTGTAATCACACATTAAGCCGGGGCGGCGGCTCAAGGGAATCACCCGCCAAGCAATCCAGACCCGGACCAGATCAACGCCGTTAAGGCCATTTCCCAGAAGAGCCTTAATCTTGTTGATGGTGGGGATCAGTGGTTGACGCTTAGCTTGAGATAGTTTGTCTGGCAGGGGGTGATTTTGCTCCAGACGCAGGGCACGAAAGCCGGGCAGAGGGTTCTCTTCAGGCGGAGAAGTATCTTGGCAGTAGAACCATGTCTGGTTCCAGTCCTTTGGGTGGCTTGGCGGCTCAGCGTAAGGAAAGAGGCAATCTCTCCATCGTTGAATGGAGATTCTGCCAAGTTCCAAGCTAGGCCCGTTGGCGCATTCATTCTGGCGGTTCAAGTAAAACAACTCCCTAAAGAGTAGCAGGCTGGGTTCCTCTCCAAGGTATACCTCACAAAACACTTAAAAGTTACAAATGTTCGACACGTAATTGGGTCCAATGTCTTGAGGTCGCAAATCGAAAAAGTTCAGAACGTCTCTGAAGAATTTTGAGCCGGGAGGAGAAAAGCCCAGGCTCATGTGATCAGCAAATATCACAACCTCTCCGTCCCTTGGTTGAGGTCTTTCTTCGGATGGGTCAGGGGCACGATAGGACATGACCTCCTTTTTAGGCAGGTAACCCGTCTTCACGAAATCATCTAAAGTATCATCAGTAACATTGGATCTCATCCAGTTGCACGTAATGGGTGCCTTGGGAGCCTTGGGCGGCATTGTGAAAGATGAAAGCCTATGACAAAAGGAAATGTCCGGTTCAAATATAAGCCGGAGGAAGATTACAGTTCAGTATTCAAGATGGCGGCTTATGAAGGGGCCTAATGATATATGGCTAATTGTGTCGGGTTATCTAAGCCGCTGTGGGCATCATGAGTAATTCAAGTTGTTTAAAACTCTATCATAAATGAGCCGGAAATTTCACAGCGCATGGCCTCTTTTAAGCCGGAGATATGAGCCGCCATAGCTAACAGATGCAATTTTTTGACTAAGTGTGGCACAAACAAGTTTCACAGATCGCAGTAATTATTTTGGATCAAACAATCGTCTAGAAAGGAAAAACTTCTAGACCTAGAAAGCTGATACAGAGAAGTTCATAAGCTAAGAACGAGGTATTTTTGCGCCAAAGGGGATTTACTAGCATAAAAATGAGTGAGAAACTACTACCGCAGGGAGTCTATACCGTTTTTAGATCAAAGGGAACCTCGGTGGCGGAATTGTGAAGAACTTGAGATGAATAGCGGAGAACAGGGGAAGAACGACAGAACCCTAATGCGGATCTACTGTAGGGAGGTGCAAGGACTTACTGGCGCTGATGAGATGCGGAGGTCGCCGCCGTTTCTCTGGACCAGTTCAGGGTGATGCAGCGGCCAAGGTTGAGGAAGACAAGGGGCGCGGCGGCGGCGGCGGAGCTCGAGCTCTCGGGCGTCAGAGGAGGAAGACGATGGAAGAGAGGAGTGAATGAAGGCTTATGGGCCGGGCCTATTTATAAGGGTGACTGATAAATGGGCGCGAGAAACGAGGAGGCCAAGACGTGATTATCTCACCACAGAAACGCCTCGATTTTCGGGATGGTCATTAAAGATAAGATCTGTTGGGATATGATAGAATAAAAAATGAATTTAATGGAAGATGACGTCACGGCGGGTTACCAAGAATCCAGAAGATGACATCATGGCGGGTTATAACTTTTGCACAAGCAGAAGCCGGAAAATTTTCTTTCAAAGGGATTGAAGATTGACATGAACCGGTTCAAATCAATCTGGGGCCTAATGTTGAGGATATAACCATTGGAGTCACCCGCCCAGGAGGGGTCGGGTTACGTTATAATGATCATCACGTGAAGCCCAGTACCAAGCTTGAGGATGGTGGAACAATAATGGGCTTAAGACCCGGAGGCGGCTTAAGGCCCGTAGTGATAACCCGCCGTTATGGCAAGACTTGTAATGTAAGGCAAGAGTAGTTAAGAGTCCAAGCCGGATACTGTTATAAGCCGGCCGGGACTCTGAGAGCCGCGGGGCGTCAACCTCTCTATATAAAGGGACGACCCGGCGGCGGTTCAGGACGAGAGACAACAGATCGAGAGCCGGGCATAGCGATTAAGCTTCCTGGTCATCGAAACCCTAAGTAATACCACCTCAACTGGACGTAGGCTTTTACCTTCACGGTAAGGGGCCGAACCAGTATAACCCTCATGTTCCTTGTCCCATTTAACCCCTTTAAGCTTCCTAGCGGTGATGGCTCCACGACTAAGTCGTTGCACGAGGACATCTGCCGTGACAATTCCACGACATTATTAGTAGTGAAACAATTTTCACAGGGTCTTAATTGTGTGCCGAACACGTAACTCAGATATTCATCTCTATGATCATATCATAGACATTTTATCCTCTTGTCACGACAATCTTCAGCTTCACTCTGAAATTACTTGAACCTTTCAATAATTCAGACTTGTGTTTCATCAAGTAAATATACTTAGAATCTACTCAAATCATATGTGAAGTAAGAGCATAACGATATTCACTGCGTGCCTCAGCACTCATTGGATTGCACACATCAATTTATTACTTCCAACAAGTTGCTCTCTTGTTTCATCTCACTGAAAACGAGGCCTTTCAGTCATCTTGCCCATGTGTTATGATTTTCATGTCTCGAGTGATTCAAAATCAAGTGAGTCCAAACGATCCATCTGTATGGAGTTTCTTCATGCAAATCTACCAATAGACATGGTTCGCATGTCTCAATCTTTTCAAAAACGAGTGAGTCCAAAGATCCATCAACATGGAGCTTCTTCATGCGTTTTATACCAATATGACTCAAATGGCAGTGCCACAAGTATGTGGTACTATCATTACTATCTTATATCTTTTGGCATGAACATGTGTATCACTATGATCGAGATTCAATAAAGCATTCATTTTAGGTGCAAGACCATTGAAGGTATTATTCAAATAAACAGAGTAACCATTATTATCCTTAAATGAATAACCGTATTGCGATAAACATAATCCAATCATGTCTATGCTCAACGCAAACACCAAATAACAATTATTTAGGTTTAACACCAATCTCGATGGTAGAGGGAGCATGCGATGCTTGATCATACCAACCTTGGAAACACTTCCAACACACATCGTCATCCACCTTTAGCTAGTCTCCGTTTATTCCGTAGCTCTTTTATTTCGAGTTACTAACACTTAGCAACCGAACCGGTATATAATACCGTGGTGCTACTAGGAGTACTAGTAGAGTACACATTAATATAATGTATATCCAATATACTTCTATCGACCTTGCCAGCCTTCTCATCTACCAAGTATCTAGGGTGGTTCTGCTTCAGTGCCCGTTTCCCTCATTACAGAAGCACTAAGTCTTGGGTTTTGGGTCCTTGGGTTTCTTCACTGGAGCAGCAATTGCTTTGCCGTTTCATGAAGTATCCCTTCTGGCCCTTGCCCTTCTTGAAACTAGTGGTTTTACTAACCATCAAAAATTGATGCTCCTACTCGATTTCTACTTTCGCGGTGTCAAACGTCGCGAATTGATCAAGGATCATCATGTCCATCCCTGATATGTTATAGTTCATCACGAAGCTCTAAAAGCTTGGTGGCAGTGACTATGGAGAACCATCACTATCTCATCTGGAAGATTAACTCCCACTCGATTCAAGTGATTGTTGTACTCAGACAATCTGGGCACAAGCTCAACGATTGAGCTTTTCTCCCTTAGTTTGCAGGCTTAAGAAACTTGTCAGAGGTCTCATACCTCTTGACATGGGCACTAGCCTGAAATCCCAATTTCAGTCCTTGGAACATCTCATATGTTCCGCGACATTTCAAAATGCCTTTGACGCCTTAATTCTAAACCGTTTAACATTACGCACTGAACTATCACGTAGTCATCAAAACATGTATGTCAGATGTTCGCAACATCCACAAATGACGTTCGAGGTTCAGCACACCGAGCGGTGCATTAAGGACTTAAGCCTTCTGTGCAGTAATGAGGACAATCCTCAGAATACGGACCCAGTCCTCATAATTGCTACTATCAACCTTCAACTAAATTTTCTCTATGAACATATCTAAAACAGTAGAACCAAAGCGTGAGCTACGACATAATTTGCAAAGACCTTTTGACTATGTTCATGATAATTAAGTTCATCTAATCTAATTATTTTAATGAACTCCCACTCAGATAGACATCCCTCTAGTCATCTAAGTGATACATGATCCGAGTCATCTAGACAGTGGCCGATCATCACGTGAGACGGGCTCGTCATCATCGGTGAACATCTTCATGTTGATCGTATCCACTATACGACTCATGTTCGACCTTTCGGTCTCTTGTGTTCCGAGGCCATGTCTGTACATGCTAGGCTCGTCAAGTCAACCTAAGTGTTTCGCGTGTGTAAATCTGGCTTACACCCGTTGTATGTGAACGTTAGAATCTATCACACCCGATCATCACGTGGTGCTTCGAAACAACGAACTTTCGCAACGGTGCACAGTTAGGGGAAACACTTTCTTGAAATTATTATGAGGGATCATCTTATTTACTACCGTCGTTCTAAGCAAATAAGATGCATAAACATGATAAACATCACATGCAATCAAATAGTGACATGATATGGCCAATATCATTTTGCTCCTTTTGATCTCCATCTTCAGGGCTCCACGATCATCATCGTCACCGGCATGACACCATGATCTCCATCATCATGTCCTCATGAAGTTGTCTCGCCAACTATTACTTCTACCACTATGGCTAACGGTTTAGCAATAAAGTAAAGTAATTACATTGCGTTACTCATGACACGCAGGTCATACAATAAATTAAGACAACTCCTATGGCTCCTGCTGGTTGTCAAACTCATCGACATGCAAGTCATGATTCCTATTACAAGAACATGATCAATCTCATACATCACATATATCATTCATCACATTCTTTTGGCCATATCACATCACAGGGCATATGCTGCAAAAACAAGTTAGACGTCCTCTAATTGTTGTTGCAAGTTTTTACGTGGCTGTTATAGGTTTCTAGCAAGAACGTTTCTTTCCTACGCCAAAACCACAACGTGATATGCCAATTACTATTTACCCTTCATAAGGACCCTTTTCATCGAATCCAATCCGACTAAAGTGGGAGAGACAGACACCCGCTAGCCACCTTATGCAAGTAGTGCATGTCAGTCGTTGGAACCTGTCTCACGTAAGTGTACGTGTAAGGTCGGTCCGGGCCGCTTCATCCCACGATGCCGCCGAATCAAGATAAGACTAGTAACGGCAAGTAAATTGACAAAATCGACGCCCACAACAACTTGTGTTCTACTCGTGCATAGAAACTACGCATAAACCTGGCTCTGATACCACTGTTGGGGAAAGTAGCAGAAATTCAAAATTTTCTACGCATCACCAAGATCAATCTATGGAGTAATCTAGCAACAAGGGGAAGGGGAGTGCATCTACATACCATTGTAGATCGCTAAGCGGAAGTGTTACAAGAACGCGGTCGGTGGAGTCGTTCACGAAGCGATTCAGACCGCGGCCGAATCCAATCTAAGCACCGAAGAACGGTGCCTCCGCGTTCAACACACGTGCAGCCCGGTGACGTCTCCCGTGCCTTGATCCAGCAAGGAGAGAGGGAGAGGTTGGGGAAGTCTCCATCTAGCAGCAGCACAACGGCGTGGTGGTGGTGGAGGAGCGTGGCACTCCAGCAGGGCTTCGCCAAGCACCGCAAGAAACGAGGAGGGAGAGGGGTAGGGCTGCGCCATGAGGGAGATGTTCTCGTCTGTATGGCAGCCCCAAACCCCCACTTTATATAGGGGAAAGGGAGGGGCTGTGCCCCGACCTAGGTTTCCACCTCTAGGGGTAGCGGCCAGCCCTAGATGGGACTTGGAGGGGCGGCCAAGGGCGGAGAGAGGGGGGGCGCACCACTAGGTGGGCCTTATGCCCATCTGAGCCTAGGGTTTCCCCTTTTCCCTTCTCTCTTCGCCTTGGGCCCTAGTGGGGGGGTGCACCAGCCCACCTGGGGCTGGTCCCCTCCCACACTTGGCCCACGCAGCCCTCTGGGGCCGGTGGCCCCACCTGGTGGACCCTCGGGACCCTCCCGGTGGTCCCGGTACGTTACCGATAGCACCCGAAACTTTTCCGGTGACCAAAACAGGACTTCCCACATATAAATCTTTACCTCCGGACCATTCCGGAACTCCTCGTGACGTCCGGGATCTCATCCGGGACTCCGAACAACATTCGGTAACCACGTATATCTATTCCCTATAACCCTAGCGTCATCGAACCTTAAGTGTGTAGACCCTACGGGTTTGGGAACCAAGCAGACATAACCGAGATAACTCTCCGGCCAATAACCAACAGCGGGATCTGGATACCCATGTTGGCTCCCACATGTTCCATGATGATTTCATCGGATGAACCACGATGTCAAGGATTCAGGCAATCCCGTATACAATTCCCTTTGTCAATCGGTACGTTACTTGCCCGAGATTCGATCGTCGGTATCCCAATACCTCGTTCAATCTCGTTACCGGCAAGTCACTTTACTCGTTCCGTAATGCATGATCCCGTGACTAACTACTTAGTCACATCGAGCTCATTATGATGATGCATTACTGAGTGGGCCCAGAGATACCTCTCCGTCATACGGAGTGACAAAATCCCAGTCTCGATTCGTGCCAACCCAACAGACACTTCTGGAGGTACCTGTAGTGCACCTTTATAGTCACCCAGTTACGTTGTGACGTTTGGTACACCCAAAGCACTCCTACGGTATCCGGGAGTTACACAATCTCATGGTCTAAGGAAATGATACTTGACATTAGAAAAGCTTTAGCAAACGAACTACACGATCTTGTGCTATGCTTAGGATTGGGTCTTGTCCATCACATCATTCTCCTAATGATGTGATCCCGTTATCAATGACATCCAATGTCCATGGTCAGGAAACCATAACCATCTATTGATCAACGAGCTAGTCAAATAGAGGCTCACTGGGGACATGTTGTGGTCTATGTATTCACACATGTATTACGGTTTCCAGTTAATACAATTATAGCATGAACAATAGACAATTACCATGAACAAGGAAATAGAATAATAACCATTTTATTATTGCCTCTAGAGCATATTTCCAACAGGTACAGCCTGCGGGGCGGGGTCCATCCCTCCGTCCCTGGCGACGCAGTCTGCTCCGGATTTAAGTCCAGGGCTACTGCCGGGGTGATATCTCGGGTGCTGTCCGACAGCAGGTCTAGGCCATGCTCGTCGTGACTGTCCGGTGCTCCTGGCGCAGGCCCGAATCCGTCGAAGATCAAGTCTCCGCGGATATCCGCCGTGTAGTTCAGGCTTCCAAACCTGATTTGATGGCCAGGGGCGTAGCTGTCGATCTGCTCCTGATGGCCAAGCGAATTGGCCCGCAGTGCAAAGCCGCCGAACACGAAGATCTGTCCGGGGAGAAAAGTCTCACCCTGGACTGTGTTGTTGATGATGGTAGAAGGAGCCATCGAGCCTTACGGTGACAACACAGTGGAACTCTCAATGGAAGCAGCAATGTCGGTGTCAAAACCGGCGAATCTTGGGTAGGGGGTCCCGATCTGTGCGTCAAGGCCGATGGTAACAAGAAACAAGGGACACAATGTTTACCCAGGTTCGGGCCCTCTCGATGGAGGTAAAACCCTACTTCCTGCTTGATTAATACTGAAGATATGGGTAGTACAAGAGTAGATCTACCACAAGATCGTAGAGGCTAAACCCTAAGAGCTAGCCTATGATGGTATGATTGTAATTGTGATCGGCCTTCTAAGGTCCAACCTCTCCGGTTTATATAGACACCGGAGAGGGCTAGGGTTTACATGGAGTCGGTTACAAGGAAGGAAACATAATATCCGGATCGCCAAGCTTGCCTTCCACGCCAAGGAGAGTCCCATCCGGACACGGGCCGAAGTCTTGAGTCTTGTATCTTCACGCTTCAATATTCCGGACGTTGTATACAGTCCGGCTGTCCGGATACCCCCTTATCCAGGACTCCCTCAGAAGGCGCGCTCGAGGGAGCACACCACATCTCTTTCTTCACAGGGGACGATGATGAACCCGCCGCTTCCTGGCATCTTGAGGACGTTGTAACCGTGGTGAGTCACCGCCATGAACTTGGCCAGGGACGGATACCCGAGGGTGGCATTGTACGACAGACGGATGTGAGCAACGTCAAAGTCGATGAGCTCGGTGCGGTAGTTGTTGGGCTGCCGGAAGGTGACAGGGAGGCGGACCTACCCTATCGGGTGGTGGAGCCGTCGGTCACTCCTGAGAAAGGCTTGGTAGGCTGAAGCTGATCGTATGGCACTTGGAGGCTATCGAACGTCTCGATGGACATGATGTTAAGCCCTGTGCCGCCGTCGATGATGGTCTTGGTGACTTGTACGTTGCTGATGACGGGTGAGAAAAGCATTGGGAGGGCGCCAGCGGTGGCCGCACACTTGAGTTGGTCCGCTGAGCTGAAAGTGATGGCGCACTTGGACCACCTGAGAGGGCACGTGGCCTCAAGCCTAGGAAGGACTGCGTTCACCTTGCGAGCAAACTGCTTGAAGATGCGCTGAGAGGCTGGGACTTGAGCTCCACCCAAGATGCAGGCGATGGCGCGCGGTTCCTGGAAGCCCCCAGCCCCTCGTCCGGATGGTGCTCGTCGTTCCTTCTTGGCGGTAACGGCAGCGGAGGAAGACCAACATTGCCCTGAGGGTGATCCTCGCGAGGCTGGTCCCTCCATGCGCCCTCGCGAGGCTGGTCCTGCCAGCGGTCCTCGCGACGCCGGTCGCGCCACTCCTGGCGAGGGCCGCGGTCGTCCCAGCGTCCTCCGCCTCGTGCTCCTCCTCAGCCGTAGCCCCGGTCGTGGCGCTTGGGGCATCGACCGAGGCACCCATCTCGAATGGCCTTGAGCTCTTGACAGTCATTGGTGTTGTGGTTGTGTACATTGTGGAAGGCGCAGAACGGCCGGCTGCTCTTGGATGACTCGGGATGGTCCCGACCGCGCTTCCTATGTGGCTCCGCCACGAGCACGGGTACTCCCTTGCGCTTAATGTCCTTGGCCTTGGCTTTCTTCTCCTCTGGGTCGGCAGCTGGGAGCTCGAGGAGGGAAAGGCGCCCCTCCTCAGCTCTTGCGCACTTGGTCGCCAGGTTGAACAGCTCCAAAGCCATGCACAGTTCCTCGTGGATGGCGAGTTCCTCCTTCATCTTGACGTCACGAATGCCATCAGGATATGCGGAGATGATGGCCTCGTCCGTCACCTTGGGGATCTTGAGACGAATGTTGTTGAAGCGCTGGATGTACTTTTGCAGAGTCTCTCCTGGCTGCTGCTTGATACGGCGCAGGTCACCCGCGGCCAGCGGGCGGTCGCGAGTGCCCTGGAAGTTGGCGACGAAGTGGTTGCACATCTCGTTCCAGGAGGAGATCGAGCCCGGGGGCAGGTTCAGGAGCCACGAGCGAGCGCCATCCTTGAGAGCCATGGGGAACCAGTTCGCCATGACTTTTTCGTCGCCGTTGGTCGCCTCAATGCTTAGCTTGTAGAGCTGCAGGAACTCCGCAGGGTCGGGGGTGCCGTCATAGCGAGGAGGCAGGTCTGGCTTGAACTTGCCCGGCCAGGCGACGCTATGCAGCTCGGGAGTGAAGGCGCGGTAGCCCGCGGTGGCCACCGGGACCCTTTGCTGATGTGGAGCCTGCCCTTGATGCCCGCGCTCCGCCGTCGCAGGCGGCACGCTGTCCTGTCGCAGTGGCGCTAGGAGCGTGGGCGCATTCTCTTGCGGCCGGGGAACTTCTTGACAGCTTCCTTCTTCTCGCGCGGGCGCCCGACGCGGTGGGTCGCGCCGGGGGCACTACAAAAAAAAGACACATCCGTGACATTTTGGGCCAAACAAATTTTTTTCTGTCATACTTATGACACTTCTATGACGATAATTGTGACAAAACCCGGTATCATCATAGATGTGGTGGGCTCCTACTTCTATGACAAAAAATCATGATAGAAAATGGGTTTTTCGTCCTGGGCGGGCCAGAGACGCAACTGTATGACATTCTTTGGGCCGTCCATGACGGAAAAAACCATGGTAGAAGCGAGGGCGAGGAAAATATCGGGGTGTGCCCGGTGTCGGATTTCGGGTTCCGGCAGACCCTTGAGGTTCGAACTCTGGGGCGCGCGCGAAGATCTTTCCCCTACCGGCTCGCGTATCGATGGTTCGCAAGGAATCTAGGCTAGAAAGAAGAACACACAAGAGACACGAGATTTATACTGGTTCAGGCCACCATTGTGGTGTAATACCCTACTCCAGTGTGTGGTGTGGTGGATTGCCTCAGGGCCTGATGATGAGCAGTACAGAGGAAGAACAGCCTCGCGAGAGGTGTTCTTGAGCTGGCGAGGTGTTCTTGTGCTGGGATCGATCCCTCTCTAGTTGAGATGCCTGGGGCTTCCTTGGTTTTCTCCTACTGTGATGGCTAGCCCTATTTATAGAGGGAGGCCCTGGGCCCCTTCCCAAATAATGAGCGGGAAGGGCGCCAACAATTGGCCATTTTGAAGGGGAACATCTAGTACGTTTATCCTGACTAAAGTTGGTCTTCGGCTGCCAATGGCTCTGACGATGTCGCCGTCCTGGGCTCCACGATGACCTCCATCCTGCCGTTCTGCTGGTCTCGGCCTTGTTGCACCGAAATGGTAACCTTTGCCAGATGCCTTGGCCTATGCTTGCCCCCTTTGCACCGAAGGGGAAACAAGGACACTGCACAAGCCGGCGCCCGCCTGGCGCCCGCCTGGTCTCGATCATCATGGCTTGCGTCACGGGCTCCTCACGAGGTACCCTGCCTTGATCTCTCCGCCTCCTTGCGAGCCTGCCTGATGAGGCTGCTCCTGAGGAAGCTTCCTGTCGTCCGCCCCGCGAGGCTTGGCCCCTCGCGAGGGTCTTGAGCTTGAGCTGATGAAGCTGGGCTGAACTGGGCCCCCACTTGATCCACGCCGGAGGCCGCAGGCAGGCAAGTCTGGGGACCCCCATTCCCTGAACACCAACAGTAGCCCCCGGGCCCAAGGCGCGCCCGGGCTTGGCTTAGCAGAGAAGCAAAGGGGCAAGCGTGAAGCGCCGCGGGCCCCAACAGCATGCGGCCTTGGGCGCCGCGTGGCGATTGATTGGACGTGGGCGTCTCCGCTTCCCCACGATGCCTCGGCAACCGTCCTTCTGACAAAAAGAGGCGCCCGGGCCAGACTTACTTGTTTGCTCTCGTTCGCCTTGCTCCAGATCCCCTTTCTCGCTCTTCTCCTTCCTGCTCCTAAAATCCTCCAGATCTGTCTCAATCCTTCCCATCTGGCAAGCCATGGCACCTCGCAAGTCCTCGAGCGAGGCCTGGTACTCGCCGGCTCTGGATCCCCCGAACTTGTCAGAGAAGAACCTCGCCCTCACGCGCCTGATGATGGCGCAGGGCAACGAGGAGGCGACCGTGCTCAAGGTCGGCTCCGACCAGCCTGAGGGTAAGGGGAGCACCTTCTATCCGCTCTTTGTGAGCACCATCATCGCCGGTCTGGTGCCTCCTTTTTCCGAGTTCTTCTTTGCTGTTCTCCACCTGTACAACTTGCAAGCTCTGCACCTCCACCCCAACTCTGTTCTTCTCCTGGCGATTTTCGCCTACTATTGTGAGGCTCACGTTGGGGTGAAGCCCTCGGTGGCCTTGCTGCGTCACTATTTTTCCCTCCGGGTTTCTCGTGCCCATATCTCCGCATGCGCGAGCTTTATCGCATACTCCAACTCCAACGCCATCTCGAAGCCTGGGAAGAGGATTGAAGGCTTCCGGAGCAAGTGGGTCATGGTGGATGTTGGGCGCCTCCACCCCCGGCTGGTGTTGCCTACAGGGCAGCCCAAGACCGTTGACGCGTGGTCCCACGCGGAGCTCGTCAACCCCCGCGCGAAGGCGGTGCTGAAGAGGATGAATGCGGACCTGAGGCCAGGCAACTTAGGGGCGCCGAAGCTGACCGGGGCTTCACTCCTGAGGGAGTTCCTGGAGCACCGGGTGGCTCCACTCCGGGAACACTCGCTCCCGTTGTGGAGGCTTGGGGAAGCGGATGCCGCCCTACGCCTAAGCTCCGAGGCCCTGGCCGATGAAGATCTGGTCGCGGCTCTGCACTCCTTGGTTGGGGGAGACGTGGAGAGCCCGGAGGGCGCTCCCGTCCCCCTGTTCCTTCGCGATGACTGGGAGCAGGTGGTGAACACCATGCCCACCTTCAACGGCGAGGGGCTGGTGCCCGCAGAGGCTCCTAGGGATCTGGCGGCGCTGGCGACGGTGAACGTGTCCTCCGACGGCTCCAGCGGGAGTGAGGAGGAAAAAGCGGAGGATGAGGAAGAGTCTGACTCTGAGGCGACTGGCGAGGAGTCGGGGGAGTCCTTCCCTTGGCGCAGGTCCAGTGCCCTCCGCTCCATGCCGGACGATGACGAGGCCGGCGCCAGGCGAGGAGGGGAGGATTCCCCCTTGGTCCCGAGGAAGGGCAGGTCGGGGCTGGTCCTTCCAGGGTCTGCGCTGGTCCCGGAGCGGTCTGAGGCCAGCTCCGGCCCTCCTGACGCGCCTTCTGCTTCCGGGCCTCCCAAGGCTGACCCCAGCTGCAGGCTCTCGGGCTTCAAGTTTGGCTGGAAGCTGCTTGAGTCCGTGAACGACGACCAGTAAGTGCTCGATTCGTGTTTTGCTTCATTTCTGCCGCCGAGGCTTGACGTCTGCATTCTTTTGGCCAGGACGGCACCAGCAGCAAACAGGTTGAGAGGGGCTTCTGCGGCCCTGCTTGCGGCGAGTTCATCTGCCGGGAAGGAGGAGGCGAGGCTCGCGCCTCCCTTGCCCGATCGTCTTCGCGAGGCCAACAGGGACGCTCCGACGAGGAGTCAGCCCCCGTGGGCCCGCTGACTCTGGAGGTGCCTGTGCTCGATGCTGCAGCCAGGGTGGCCAAGGCCCAGGGGGTTCCTACCTCCCAAGCCATGATCACACTGCCATCCTCTCCGCCTGCTCCACCGGCTCCCGTCTCTTCTGATCGCTCTGCCGCCGTCCTGGACCGGGCCGCCCACGAACTGAACCAGTTGCGGGAGGATCTTCTGAGCGCGAACCCTCGCCTGGTGGTCGGGCGCCTGGAGCTAGCTTCTGGCTGGGCCTGCTCTTCCTCCTCCGTCCGAGCGGCGCTGAGCCAGGCCATGTCGGCCTCCGATGGGGAGAAACAAGCCGCCTGCCAGGCCAAGGCCGATCGCGACGCTGCCCTGGGCGATGCTGCGGATGCCCAGGGCCGCTGCAAGGCGCTGGAGGTCGAGCTGCAAGGCCTGCGTGGCGAGCTCGCCAAGGAGGTCCGCGTCCGCCAGGAGAAGGAGAAGGAGATGAAGGCTCGGGAGGCTGCCGTGAAGGACCGGGACTCCGAGCTTGATGACCGCCGTGGCCGATTGGAGACGCTGGAGCAAGCGCTGAAGGCGGAGAGGAACGAGCTAGACAGCAAGGCGAAGGTCCTGGCCGAGGATCGAGTGGCCTTCGCCAAGCTGGAGGAGAAAGCTCGTGCCGCGCTGAAGACGCTGTATGAGGGCGGCTTGGAGAAGCCGTTGGCTGGTGCAGAGGACGGTCTTGCCGAGCTGCTTCCCTTCCTGGTCCGCGCGCTTGAACATGTCGCAGACGGCCTTGGTCCCACGGACGAGGCCGAGGCGCGTGCCCTGTCTTCTACAGAGCTGATGCGTGTCCTCATCCACGTTTACCTGCGCAACCCCAATGTCGACCTCGACAGCCTGCTGGAACCCGTGAGCTGCGACCTTGCCGCTGCTGCTGCTGAGGCCGTGAAAGGCCGAGCCGAGGCTTTGCTGGGGAGGTTCCGTGCCTTCAGCACCTTGCCCGGGCGCGGTGCCACCAGCTCCGTGGCCTCAGGAGGCAGAGCCGCCCAGCGTGACTCCACCACAGGCGGCGGCGCCACTGGAAAGTGATCCCTTCGCGGCTTCTGTCCTGTTTTTACTCCTGCAAAATGCACCATGCCTTGTGGAGGCATTTAAACTTGTGTTTGGCGTTGTGAAACAATCTATGGCTTGTAATATTTTCTTTTGAATTCCCTAGAATTTGCATTTTTCCCTCCTATTTGCTTGTGTTCTCCGTCGGCAGGGCCCGGCCCCACGCATACCTCAACCGCCGTTAGCCCCGACCGGAAACCAGGACGAGACTAAGGAGTGAGGGGCTACGTGGCAAGTTAGGCTCCTGAGTCGCGACGCTCAGGAGTCCCCCTTGACGCACGAACAGCAAGTAGGGAAGGGGGGCATAGGAGTGGATTTGTCATTCTACGTCGGCAGGGCCCGGCCCCGCGCATACCTCAACCGCCATTAGCCCCGACCGGGACTAAGGAGTGAGGGGCTACGTGACCAGTTAGGCTCCTGAGTCGCGATGCTCAGGAGTCCCCCTTGACGTTCAAACGAGCTTTCATACCTTGGCTCCGCTCGGGGAGGGGCGCGCGACGACCAGGTCCGAGGGACCTGGCTGGGTGGCGTGCGCTCGGGCGTGGCCCTCGGGTACCCCCGTGTCCAGCCCCCTCGCGCAGCACTCCCGAGGGGAGGCGTTGCGACGGTGCCGGACACTGAGCTCTGGGCTCCCTGAGGTTGATACGGCCGTGGGCCGCCCTCAGTTGTTTATCACCAGCGCGGAGCATAGTGCTTCCGTATGTGTACGGGCATAGCCGCTCCTCGGCAGTGTCGTCACCCAGCGCGGAGCATGGTGCTTCCACTGGTACGTGGGAGGGGGCTCCCCTCCGGGAGGAGCCCCCGGGGCGTGTACAGCCCCGCCCTGACACGTGGCCGGCAAGGTAGGACTAGGAGAGGTCTATCTGGGCACCCGTGAGCCAGCGCGGGACTCACGGGGCCCTACCTCGAGGCGAGTTGTGCCTGGCTCTGGGCCTTTATCAATGGTGTGTTCCTGCAAGGTGGTTAGAATGCAAGTGCTCTATGTCCTCAGGTCCCGGCCCTCGAGCGAGCTCAGCCGCCGCTGGTATGACAGGTCGCGATGCCGTGGGTCAAGGCCAGTGGGTGAGGGCTGGAGAGCCAGTAAGAGCCCGTGAGTCGTGATGCTCAGGTACCCCCCTTTTAACGTGCAAGCGCTGGTGTCGTTGCGGAGGAGGTGTTGGAGTAGCTGATGATGCGCGGTGGAGGAGTTGACCCTTACGAGCCAGCGGAGTCCTAAGCCTCGGAAGGCTCTGAGGGCCCAGGCAGTTCCCTATGGACCGCCTCCATCTCCGCCAGGACCGCGTGACGCCTGGCCTCCTGAGCTTCCAGGATGCTCCACACCAGGCGCTGGTGTGTTGTAGCCGCGTTCAGCAGGCCAAAAGGCATGCGAGCATAGCTGTGAGGTGGACCCTCGCAACGCCCCACGCGCGAAGGCCAGAGGCGCTCCTGAGACGCGGCTCGGTTGAGCCCCGGCATGTCGATACAGACGCGCAGCCCACCATCCTCGCCTGGATGGGGGGCCACGCCGGGCAAGCGGCGGTTGCCGCGCATGACTCTTGACTCCTTTAGCTCTTGAGTGTTTCTCGCGATGAACTCCTGAGGGTTTGGCCCTCCTTGCCTCAGACCTTCCTGAGGGAAACGCGCCTTGAAGCACTCCTCCAAGTGGTGCCCTAGCGCCTCCCTCGTGACCTTGGCAAAGTCGGTGGCTCTCCAAGAAAGATCCCCCGAGCCCTACCCGAGGAGGGCGCCGGGCGCGCCTTCCTATGCGACAGAGGGTGGCGCTCCCTGAACGGGCGCGAATCCTGACGCAACGCCTCCGGAGCAGCGAGGCCAGGAGCAGTGAGGCACGCGCGTCCGTGGGGGCGCGACGGGCGTTAGACGACGAGCTGACTGGAGTCAGTGACGGCGTAGCGGTGCGGCCTTCCCGCCGCACCGAGGGATGCAGCAACGAGGCCTGCTGCTCGTTCCTCGCCGGTTCGGTGCGGCCTTCCCGCCGCACCGAGGGATGCAGCAACGAGGCTTGCTGCTCGTTCCTCGCCGGTCTGGTGGCGGCGTTGGCGGCAGGCGACGGGGAAAGGCGGGGGCGACCGCCGACGGGCGCCGTCTGGGCGACGCGGGTGGCGAGAGCAGCCCGACGCTCGGTGCGGGCCCGACGAGCGTCAGCCATGGACACGATGGAAGATCACACGCGAACAGCGGAAGAAAGATTCCGGCGCACCCCTACCTGGCACGCCAAATGTCGGATTTCGGGTTCCGGCAGACCCTTGAGGTTCGAACTCTGGGGTGCGCGTGAAGATCTTTCCCCTACCGGCTTGCGTATCGATGGTTCGCAAGGAATCTAGGCTAGAAAGAAGAACACACAAGAGAAACGAGATTTATACTGGTTCAGGACACCATTGTGGTGTAATACCCTACTCCAGTCTGTTGTGTGGTGGATTGCCTCAGGGGCTCATGATGAACAATACAGAGGAAGAACAGCCTCGCGAGAGGTGTTCTTGAGCTAGCGAGGTGTTCTTGTGCTGGGATCGATCCATCTCTAGTTGAGATGCCTGGGGATTCCTTGGTTTTCTCCTTCTGTGATGGCTAGCCCTATTTATAGAGGGAGGCCCTGGGCCCCTTCCCAAATAATGAGCGGGAAGGGCGCCAACAATTAGCCATTTTGAAGGGGAACATCTAGTACACTTATCCTGACTAAAGTTGGTCTTTGGCTGCCAAAGGCTCTGACGATGACGCCGTCCTGGGCTCCACGATGACCTCCATCCTGCCGTTCTGCTGGTCTCGGCCATGTTGCACCGAAACGGTAACCTTTGCCTGGTGCCTTGGCCTGTGCTTGCTTCCTTTGCACCGAAGGGGAAACAAGGACACTGCGCAGGCCGGCGCCCGCCTGGCGCCCGCCTGGTCTTGATCGTCATGGCTTGCGTCACGGGCTCCTCGCGAGGTACCCTGCCTTGATCTCTCCGCCTCCTCGCGAGCCTGCCTGATGAGGCTGCTCCTGAGGAAGCTTCCTTTCGTCAGCCCCCCGAGGCTTGGCCCCTTGCGAGGGTCTTGAGCTTGAGCTGATGAAGTTGGGCGGCACTGGGCCCCCACTTGAGCCACGCCGCAGGCAGGCAAGTCTGGGGACCCCCGTTCCCTGAACGCCGACACCCGGTTACGGTGGGTGGTCGGGGCAAAGCGATGCGTGTTTCTCTCATACAGGCATGCGCGTGCGTGCGAGGCGTTGGGCTCTAACTGAACCCGAGCGAGGCGTTGGGATCTAACTGAACCCGAGCGATTGCACTGCAGGCTACACGTTACTGAACCCGAGCGATCGATCGATGGCTGTTAACTGAACCCGATTGAGTGGTTCCTTCGCTACTACTGCTAACTGAAGCCGATCGATGCTGCCTCTGCATGAACAGTGAGCGTTGCTGGGGGGTTTGGATGAACAGTTCCCGGTGGGGGTGGATGAACACGACCCCTTGGTGTTGCCTCTGGATGAACGGTGAGTGTTGCTGGGGGGTTTGGATAAACAGTTCCCGGTGGGGGTGGATGAACAGGACCCCGTGGTGTTGCCTCTGGATGAACAGGACCCCGATGGATCGAGCCAGTTGGGGATGGATGAACAGGACCACCCCGTGGAGGGCTGGATGAACAGTAGACGGTCGAGGGCTGGATGAACAGTAGCCCGTGGAGGGGTGGTTGAACACTAGCCCGTGGAGAGGGCTGGTTGAATGGAGTAGCGCGCAGTGGAGGCTGGATGAACAGGAGCCCGTGGATGAACAGTCGCAGGTGGACGCTGGAGGAGGTCGACGGTGCATGAATAGTAGCCCGTGGAGGCTGGAGGGGGTCGACGGTGGAGATAACAGTATCCCGTGGAGTCCCGTTTTGCGGTATGCGACACCCCTCCCGATGAACAGGACCCCCCGTTTCGACCGTAGCGCTCCAACACAAGCCCGTTTCCTCCATTTTGCGGTACGCCACACCCCTCCCGATCAGCAGGACCCCCGTTTCGACCGTTGGAGGTCCGTTTCCTCAGTTTTGCGGTACACCAGACCCCTCCCTATGAACAGGATCCCATTTCGAACGTGGCCGGTCGAACACAAGGTCGTTTCCTTGTTCTGCGTTACGCTACGCCTCATTTCCAACGGCTGTTTCATCCAAGCCGGTTGGCCCCACGCGCTCTGTTGCCTCCCGATGAACACGACGTATTCTGTTGCCTCCCGATGAACACAACGACGACGCAGTTTCTCCGTTCTGACCCAGCCATGTAGACGAGCTGGTCGTACGTACACGCGAGTAGGCGTTCGAGACCCCGTCCATATGTACGTACGTGCCGTATTTACTTTCTTGCACCCTGGCCGCTGTACGTATGTGTACATGCTACGTGCGCGCCTCTACTATGACACGTGCGCGCCTCTACATCGAACAGTATGTACGTACACGTTCGCGACCAGAATGACAACGCTACGTACGCTTCGACCAGGTAGTTCCCGACTGTCAGGCACTTCCTTGCGTGCGAAGATCTAGCTGGTGGGTCCCAACAGTAAGGTGGCGAATCGTTTTTTTGCCCGGACGCACTTCCTTGCGTGCGAAGATGTCGCAGGTAGGTCCAAGCAGTCAGGGGGGAAACTTTTTTTTCACGAAATATGGTTACCCGTCTGGTGGGTCCCTGCTGTCAGGTGGAGGAATCATTATTTTCCGTGTAATAAGGAGGGACTTCCTTGTTGTGGCCGTGGACCCAGCTGTTAGCCTCTCCACTTATAGTCCACGTCTGATGGAAGTCGTTCCTTGACCACGTTAACCACGCCGCGCCGAAGCACCAGGGCGGTGGACGACGGCGAGGCCTAGGAAGGGGACGGCGCCGAGCCGGGGAAGACGTGACAGTGGAAGCCCGCGCGGAGAGGAGTACGACGGTTCACTGGTTCGGCTGCGGTGTGAGGCTGCCGTCGGCACAGAATAACAGGGGGTGTGGGTGAGTAGAGGGATGGCCTGGACACCGGTGGGAGTAGTAGGGGGCGGTGAGGCCTCCGCGGCATCACAGCCGGCCACGGGAGGCAGGAGCAGGCGGCACGACCAGCGCGGCTTGTGGCGGCTGGAGCAAGAAGACCAGAGGTTGATGAAGCACTACGGCCGTTGGATGGACATTGTACGGTCACTGCAGCTAGAATCGTTTATATTGACTAAGTTGATAAAGCCCTTGGTACGCGTCAACTTAGTAGGCCCACAGGTCAGCCTCCAAAACGGTGCGCCCCAGATGTCAGGGGGACGAATCATTTTTTGGGCGGCTGAAGCAAGAATATCCGAAATTGAAGAAGAAGCACGACATCCGTTGGATGGACATCCAATGACCATAGCTGCCAGAACCGTGTGTTGTTGACAAAGCCGTGCATACGCGTCAACTTAGTTTTTTCAGGGGATGCGTCAACTTAGAAGGCCCACAAGTGTGTGGCAGAGAACATATAGCCCATTTGCGATTTGTAAGAATGTACAACCCATTTTTTAATTCCAATGGAATTTACTACAGCCTATTTACAGTTTGTTAAAAGTACAGCCCATTTTCTAGCTAGGACAATGATTAATAATTTCAACCAACCACCCAAAACAGAATTAAAAAAAATCCCACATTTTTATGGCATCCGAAATATTTTTATCCGAAATTTCTAGTCAGATTAAATATAATTTCAAAATAAAGTTGTATTACGTTAAAATCCAACGAAATATTGCGCGCGCAACAAGTAATGGAATTAAAATTTTCAAATTCCAAAAATAATATAATTTTTAAACTAATTACGCGTTTGGTGCATTGGTTTATAGTTACAGCCCAGTTATTATAATTACATCCCATTTATTATTTCTTAAAGTCCATTTTCTTGTTAAGCCTAATGCATACCTCATAGGAAAGTTTGCAGCCCAGCGGGGCGGAGAATAACAAGTTGACCCGGATATTGTGTACAACTATCGGCCCAGTTGCATTGCTGATGTTGAAAAAAAAAGGCCTGTGTAGTACAGTACATCCTAACATGGCTATTCAGCCCACATTCAGCGACGCCGGAAAGGCCCAAACAAGGCTTCTGTATAACTTTTTGAAGTCACTGAGCTCAATAATAACTTAAGAAAAATGTTAGATTATAGTGGAACCTAATTAAAAGTTGTCACGAGCAAAGAAATAATTCAACGGGTCCCACTTGTGCGTGTGTGCGTGTGTGTTTGTGTGTGTGAGAGAGATACCCATCGGTCGATGCTTGTAAATACATCTTTCAGCCCTATGCATTGCTGATGCAAAGTAAAAACTTATATAGTTGACACAATCATATAGAACATCATAGCAAACTGAACTTGCATACAAAAATTTCGCGCAGGCGACACAATCATGATGGAAGTAGTGGATCGCTACGGGTAGGGCTATGTTGAAACCAACAAACTCGTACATAACGGTTCATCGTCTTTATCAATGACAGGGAATATCTTGAATGCTATGCAAAGAAAACAGACAGACAACACAATAAGTTCTACTAGCACATTAAGTTGACGTACAACCCTTTCTAAAAAAGGTTCAGGTACAAAATTAGAACAGGTCACAATCAAATGTATTGGCACATCAGTGCTTCACACCCATTGCTCGGATTTAACTAGTATCTGATAAGATTCAGTTGTTACCTCAAATTAGAGCACATCGAGGCACCCAACCCTGCCTCTTCTCCCAAAGAAGCAGTGGCCTCCACCGCACGATGGAGTAGGCCCTGTGCCATTCATCGTTCCGAGCAACATGGGGAAAGTTTGACGTTGACTCCTGTAATGGACGTCGTCGACGGACCCTGGCACCGGCGGCGGCGGCAGGACTTCGATTGATGGATTGACCACTTCTTCGACATGCACGAACACTCAATACAGGTACATCGCTAACGTGGCCCGCGGCGGCCTTGGTGGTGACGAATAGTACAACCCCGGTTCCTGCACAGGTATCTCAACAACAATCACCTTCGGTATGGTGGACGGCTTCTTCATCCATGCCATAACCGTCAGAGCCCAGCTGTCTGGAGGAACAAACATACTTACGAGCTCACCTCCAAGGTCATTGATAAGCACATTCATGGACTCGCTATTCTAAGCACGTCGAGGCATGCCGTGGAAGGTAAGCTTTGTTAAAAATTCAAGCTCAGAGGGCACCGAGCCCCATCCTGGGTGCCACCGATCAAAGCTCACCAGCACGCCATCGCAGAACAAATGCCGGGAAGATTCGAACACACGACTGCAGTCGAAAGTTGTCCGGAACCTGACAAAGAAATCAGCCAGTGGCGGACAGACTTTGACGAGCAAGTCACTTATTTGGATGCCGTATGCAATGACAAGAGCTTTGACAAGGTTGTCCGGCGAGGCGGGACGCCGGTCGCCGTTGATGGTTACCATCAGCACTTTGCCGGCAAACTGGTCGTCAAGCGCTGCCATGCCACTGTTGAGCGACATCATGCAGCGACCGAAGGCAGGACGAACCTCAGGATCTCCGGCTCGGAGATCTGCCTTGACCAGCGACATGATAGTGAGCTTGAGTACAGGAGGGGGATTCGGGGGAACTGGAGTAGGAATCGAGATTCCAGAGGTGGGGGAGGGGCGGGAGATTGAGGATGAAAAGGTAGCTTGAATTTCGAACACGCGCCACTATGCTCTCGGTGCACAAGCGCACGAAAACACCGGTGGCGCCCAGATGTCGGCCTAAGAGTCCTTAATATTTCTTTTTTGGAGAGCCCGACCTTTTTTAGGATCTTTTGAGAGCCCGGCCTGAGAGTCATAATTGACCTGTTTGGCATTGCATTACTACTCGGCCCATATTCAACAACACCTCACTGTCCCAAACAAGTGTACATCATCAAAAAGACACCGAGCTCAAATTATATAACTTGAAAAAGGAGATACACTCTGAACACTGGAGAATGGTGATGCCCTCATTTAGCCCACCAGTAGTTCGAGATAATAAACAGTTCGAAACAACGATATATACAACATTCAAACACTGACTAGTGACTACTACTGACATAAACATCAAGACATGATAGTTCATAAGAAGTCTTGCTACACCACCAAAACGCACCCATCTGCAGTGCTCAGACTCTCGTGATCCAGACGAGAATGACATTCTAAATAGAGGCAACTATTACATAGTAAGAGTGAGATAGACGAGGATGACCAAATGACAACGAATATGCATAACAAAAGAAAGAACTACCCATCCGGAACAAGCAGCAAAGATAACGAAGTCATTGGAAGAGATGATCCAACACCATCATAATTTGCAGCCCCGCTTCAGCGACCAATAATCCGGAGACACCAGTACTCCACCCTTTCGACGCAACAGCCCAATTACCTATCAACCTAAAGGCTTGAACCACATCACTGCCTGTCGTAATTGAGACATCCAATTATCAAATTAATCCGGATGCCTTTGTCATTCTCACCTTCTTTTGGCTGCAGGTTGTATCATTGACAATCAGGGGAGTTTGCTCCTGAACTCCTAGGGCTCGCCATGTAGACACAGTTTTCCATAGCAAACAGAGCCTCTCTGCCATCAAGGTCCTTGCCAATGGTGATCTCCTGGTTAATCGAATAATTGAGTCCGAGAAACAGAGAGTGTGAACCAAGGCTGTTTACCCGCCTCCAACTAAAAAATCCTGAAGGCCCCAACAAGCTGGTATCCTGCTCATAGACGTAATAGCCACTGTCCGGATACTCACGTATTTCACGGTGCTTGTATACAACGGGGTTTTTGCAATATAAGTTTTCTGGCTCATGTGTCTGAATGATCATCAGTCTTTTGCCGTCATCTGATCGAGCGAGGAACCAGTTGTGCTTCCCTATTTTTGGCGAAGGTGGTGCGATTACAAAGGGCATTAACTGTAGGGACACTGCATCATATCAAAAAGGACAGACATTGTTAATGTAAGATCAGCATTGTTCAGAGTATGAGTAGGATAATGCAAGAAATAGCATTGATATGTCCCTGTTGGAACTGGGAGGAAAATACAGGGAAATGTATACTAGGTTCAAAAATATAGAAGTGCCATGCATGGTTATACTCATGTTATCTCGCAATCAATTCTTCACAGGAAACTAACATGTCATGCATGTTATGTAATCATGTTCTGTCCTCACAAACAAATTCTTCAAGGTAACTAACAGACCATGCATTGTTATATACTCGTGTTCTGTGGGCAAAATTTTTGTGAGGATATTATTCTAGCCATTGATTGCTGAAGGGCGAATATAGGTATGTACACAGGGTAAGCATTACAGGATTTCACTACTTCCAAATATAGAGTTCTCTATATGCACATTTACTTCCCTAATGTATGGTTAGATGAAACCAACAGTGTGGTGCATGTTTCTACATCATGAAAATGAGGAAACTAACATGGCCATTGATACACACTCATAGTTAGTAGTAGTATATAGATTACTGTAAAATAAGGAGAATATCCATATATTCCTAACCGTTTGATTATTCAGGGGTACAAATTGGCTGTAATGACATGGTCACAATCGCATGAATTAACTTATTCCAAATATAGCTGATTTACGGCGTCTCTAATACATTGCCATAGTTCTACTCAAATTCTGCTCAAACAGGGATATGCCAATCATCACAAAAAGTTCAAACATTGTCATGGCGTCATCATTAACAAGAGACGGAAACAACTTACACGTGTCGTCCCAGCAATACGTGGTGCCATCTGCTTTGTCGATCACGTAGATGATTCCATTGTGTTCAATAACATCACATAAGTGTGTATCAGCTTTGACGATGATGCACTGCGAGCTGAGTTGTCTCCAGCTAAAGAAGGCACCGGCGTAAAGATAGGCGAGTCCGCAGTCGAACAAGGCAATTAGCTTGAAGTCTGCGTAATTCGCATATCGTGTGGGCACTTGGCATATTACAATCTTCGATGATGGCCGTGTGCATGCCCCTCGAGCATGCAGCCAGCCGCAGGGCGCACAACATATCCATACATGAACAACAGAGGTCGAGGATGTCACTGGGGAGATTGCTCCAATCCCGGCTCATATGGATCCTGCACGGTTCGCGTTCGGCCATGGTGGAGCTTGGAAGGTGGGGTTTTGGGGGGCTTGATTTACGGGGGAGAAGGCTGTCAGTGCTGGAGCGGCTAGCGAGGGAATAGTGGTACTAGCACTACAAAAAAAAGACACATCCGTGACATTTTGGGCCGAACGAAATTTTTTCTGTCATACATATGACACTTCTATGACGATAATTGTGACAAAACCCGGTATCATCATAGATGTGGTGGGCTCCTACTTCTATGACAAAAAATCATGACATAAAATGGGCTTTTCGTCCTGGGCGGGCCGGAGACGCAGTTGCATGACATTCTTTGGGCCGTCCATGACGGAAAAAAACGTGGTAGAAGCGAGGGGGAGGAAAATTTCGGGGAGTTGCCGGTTACGGTGGGAGGTCGGGGGCGGAGCGATGCGCGTTTCTCTTGTACGTACGCGCATGTGTGCGAGGCGTCGGCTCTAACTGAAGCCGAGCGAGGCGTTAGGCTCTAACTGAACCCGAGCGATTGCACTGCAGGCTACGCGTTACTGAACCCGAGGGATCGATGAATGGCTGTTAATTGAACCCGATGGAGCGATTCCTTTGCTACTGCTGCTAACTAAAGCCGATCGATGCTGCCTCTGGGATGAACAGTGAGCGTTGCGGGGGGGGGGGGGGGGGGGTTGGATGAACAGTGAGCGGTGGCGTTGCCTCTGGATGAACAGGAACCCGTGCTGTGGAGGGCTGGATGAACAGTAGACGGTGGAGGGGTGGTTGAACAGGACCCCGTGGTGTGGAGGGCTGGATGAACAGTAGACGGTGGAGGGGTGCCCGTGGAGGGGTGGTTGAACAGTAGCCGGTGGAGTAGCGCCCGGTGGAGGCTGGATTTACAGGAGCTCGTGGACGCTGGAGGAGGTCAACGGTAGCCCGTGGAGGCTGGAGGAGGTCGACTGTGGAGATGAACAGTATCCCGTGGGGTCCTGTTTTGCGGTACGCCACACCCCTCCCCCCCCCCCCCGTAGCGCTCCAACACAAGTCCGGTTCGTCCGTTTTGCGGTACGCCACACCCCTCCCTATGAATAGGACCCCCGTTTCGACCGTAGCGCTCCAACACAAGTCCGTTTCGTCCGTTTTGCGGTACGCCACACCCCTCCCGATCAACACGACCCCCGTTTCGACCGTAGGAGGTCCTTTTCCTCCGTTTTGCGGTATGCCAGGCCCCTCCCGATCAACAGGACCCCGTTTCGAACGTGGCTGGTCGAACACAAGGCCGTTTCCTCCGTTGTGCGGTACGCCAGGCCTCGTTTCCATCGCCTGTTCCGTCCAAGCCCTCCCGATGAACACGACCACGCATTCCGTTCCGACCCAGCCAGTTGGCTCCCCATGAACACGGCGACAACGCTGTTTATCCATTCCGACCCAGCCATGTACGTATGCGCGATAGGCGTTAGAGACCCTGCCCATATGTACGTACGTGGTCGTATTTTCTTTCTTGCACCCTCGCCGCAGTACGTACGTCTACATGCTACGTGCGCGCCTCTACTACGACACGTGCGCGCCTCAACATCCACCAGTATATATGTACATACACGTTCGCGACCAGAATGACAACGCTACGAACGCTTCGAATAGGTGGGTCCCGACTGTCAGGCACTTCCTTGCGTGCGACGATGTAGCTGGTGGGTCCCAGCAGTCAGGGGGGCGAATCGTTTTTTCACTAAATACGGTGGCCCGTCCGGTGGGTCCCCGCTGTCAGGTGGATTTTGCGCGTAATAAGGAGGCACTTCCTTGCTGCGGTCGTGGACCCAGCTGTCAGCCTCTCCACATACAGTCCACGTATGATGGAAGCCATTCCTTGACCACGTTGACCACGCCGCGCTGAGAGCACCAGGGCGGTGGACGACGGCGAGGCCTAGGAAGGGGACGACGCGGAGCCGGGGACGACGCGGAGCCGGGGAAGACGCGGCAGTGGATGCCCACGCGTAGAGGAATATGAGGGTTCACTCGTTCGGCTACGGTGTGAGGCTGCCGTCGCCGCAGAATAACAGGGGGTGTGGGTGCGTAGCGGGATGGCCTGTCCAGCGGTGGGAGTAGTAGGGGGCGGTGAGGCCTCCACGGCATCACAGCCGGCCACGGGCGACAGGAGCAGGCGGCACGACCGGCGCTGCTTTGGGCGGCTGGAGCAAGAAGACCAGAGGTTGAAGAAGCACTATGGCCGTTCGATGGACATCGTACGGTCACTGGAGCTAGAATCGTTCATATATTGACTAAAGTTGACAAAGGCCTCCGTCCCAGTCAACTTAGTAGGCCCACAAGTCAGCCTCCCACCAAGGTTGGTCCCAGCTAGCAGGGGGGTATTCATTTTTTTGTGCGTAATAAGGAGGCACTTCTGGTGGGTCCGAGCTGACAGCGGGGGGGGGGGAACGTTTTTTCACGAAATATGGTGGCCCGTCCTGTGGGTCCCAGCAGTCAGGGGGAAATGTTTTTTTTCGCGAAATACTGGTGACCCGTCCGGTGGGTCCCTGCTGTCAGGTGGAGGAATAATTATTTTCCGCGTAATAAGGAGGTACTTCCTTGCGGCTGCCGTGGACCCAGCTGTCAGCCTCTCCACGTACAGTACTCTTCCGATGGAAGTCGGTCGTTGACCACATTGACCACGCCGCGCCGAGAGCACCACGGCGGTGGACAACGGCGAGGCCAAGGAAGGGGACGACGGGGAGCCGGGAAAGACGCGGCAGTGGAAGCCCGCGCGGAGAGGAGTACGAGGGTTCACTAGTTCGGCTGTGGTGTGAGGCCACCGTCGCCGCAGGGCCTGGCCAGCGGTGGGAATAGTAGGGGGCGATGAGGCCTCCGCGGCAGCACAGCCGGCCACGGGAGGCAGGAGCATGCGGCACGACCGGCGCTGCTTTGGGCGGCTGGAGCAAGAACACCAGAGGTTGAAGAAGCACTACGGCTGTTGGATGGCCATCGTACGGTCACTGGAGCTAGAATCATTCATATTGACTAAAGTTGACAAAGGCCCCCGTCCCAGTCAACTTAGTAGGCCCACAAGTCAGCCTCCCACCATGGTGGGTCCCAGCTAGCAGGGGGAGTATTCATTTTTTTGTGCATAATAAGGAGGCACTTCCGGTGGGTCCGAGCTGACAGCGCGGGGAACGTTTTTTTCGCGAAATACGCTGGCCCGTCCGGTGGATCCCAGTAGTCAGGGGGGAAACGTTTTTTCGCAAAATAAGGTGGCCCGTTCGGTGGGTCCCTGCTGGAATAATTATTTTGCGCGTAATAAGGAGGCACTTCCTTGCGGCCGCCTGGACCCAGCTGTCAGCCTCTCCACGTACAGTACTCTTCCGATGGAAGTCGGCCGTTGACCACGCCGCGCCGAGAGCACCAGGGCGGTGGTCTGGACGACGGCGAGGCCTAGGAAGGGAACGACGCGGAGCCGGGGAAGACGCAGCAGTGGTAGCCCGCGCGGAGAGGAGTACGAGGGTTCACTGGTTCGGTTGCCGTCGCCGCAGAATAACAGGGGGTGTGGGTAGGTAGAGGGATGGCCTGGCCAGCGGTGGGAGTAGTACGGGGCGGTGAGGCCTCCGCGGCATCATAGCCGGCCATGGGAGGCAGCAGCACGCGACACGACCGGCGCTGCTTTGGGCGGCTGGAGCAAGAAGACCAGAGGTTAAAGAAGCACTGCGGCCGTTGGATGGACATCGTACGATCACTGCAGCTAGAATCGTTTATATTGACTAAGTTGACAAAGCCCTTGGTACGCGTCAACTTAGTAGGCCCACAGCTCGGATTTGGCAGAGAACATATAGCCCATTTGCGATTTGTAAGAATGTACAGCCCATTTTTCAATTCTAATGGAATTTACTATAGCCCATTTACGGGTTTGTTAAAAGTACAGCCCAACTTCTAGGTAGGACAACGATTAACAATTTCAAACAACCGCTCAAAACAGAATTCAAAAAAAATCCCACATTTTGATGGGATCCGAAATATTTTTATCCGAAATTTCTAGTCAGGTTAAATATAATTTCAAAATAAAGTTGTATCACGCTAAAATCCAACGAAATATTGCGCGCGCAACAAGTAATGAAATTAAAATTTCTAAATTCCAAAAATAATATATTTTTCAAACTAATTACGTGTTTGGTGCATAGTAATTGCCTAGTTATTATAATTACATCCCATTTATTATTTCTTAAAGTCCATTTTCTTGTTAAGCCTAATGCATACCTCCTAGGAAACTTTGCAGCCCAGCGGGGCGGATAACAAGTTGACCCGGATATTGTGTAAAACTGTTGGCCCAGTTGCATTGCTGATGTTGAAAAAAAAGGCATGTGTAGTACAGTACAACCTAATATGGTTACTCAGCCCACATTCAGGGACGCCGGAAAGGCCCAAACAAGGCTTCTGTACAACTTTTTGAAGTCACTGAGCTCAATTAATAACTTAAGAAAAAAGTTAGATTATAGTGGAACCTAATTAAAAGCTGTCACGAGCAAATAAATAATTCTATGGGTCCCACTTGTGCGTGTGCGCGTGTGTGTGCGCGTGTGTGTGTGTGTGTGTGTGTGTGTGTGTGTGTGAGAGAGAGAGAGAGACCCATCGGTCGATGCTCGTAAATACATCTTTCAGCCATACGCATTGCTGATGCTCAGTAAAAACTTATATAGTTGACACAATCGTATAGAACATCATAGCACACTGAACTTGCATACAAAAATTTCACGCAGGCGGCACAATCAGGATGGAAGCAGTGGATCGCTACGGGAAGGGCTATGTTGAAACCAACGAAGTCGTACATAACGGTTCATCATTTTTATAAATGACGGAGAAATATCTTGAATGTTGTGCAAAGAAAACAAACAGACAACACAATAAGTTCTGCTAGCACATTAAGTTGACGTACAACCCTTTCTAAAAAAGTTCAGGTACAAAATTAGAACAGGTCACAATCAAATGTACTGGCATATCAGTGCTTCAGACCCATAGCTCGGATTTAACTAGTACTATCTAACAAGATTCAGTTGTTACCTCAAATTAGAGCACATCCAGGCAGCCAGCCCTGCCTCTTCTCAGAAAGAAGCAGTGGCCTCCGCCGCGCGATGGAGTAGGCCCTGTGTCATCCATCGTTCCGAGCAACACGGGGAAAGTCTGACGTTGACTCCTGTAATGGACGTCGTCGACGGACCCTGGCACCAGCAGGGGCGGCAGGACTTCGATTGATGGATTGACCACTTCTTCGACATGCACGAACACTCGATACAGGTACATCCCTAACGTGGTCCGCGGCGGCCTTGGTGGTGACGAATAGTACAACCCCGGTTCCTGCATCGGTATCTCAACACTAATCACCTTCGGTATGGTGGACGGCTTCTTCATCCATGCCATAACCGTCAGAGCCCAGCTGTCTAGAGGAACAAACATACTTACGAGCTCACCTCCAAGGTTGTTGATAAGCTCGTTCAAAGACTCGTTGTTCCAAGCACGTCGAGGCATGCCGTGGAAGGTAAGCTTTGTTAAAAACTCAAGCTCAGAGGGCACCGAGCCCCATCCTGGGTGCCACCGATCAAAGCTCATCAGTGCGCCATCGCAGAACAAACGCCGGGAAGATTCGAACACACGACTGCAGTCGAAAGTTGTTCGGAACCTGACGAAGAAATCAGCCGGTGGTGGACAGACTTCGACGAGCAAGTCACTTATTTGGATGCCGTGCGCAATGCCAAGAGCTTTGACAAGGTCCTCCGGCGAGACGGGAGGCCGGTCGCCGTTGATGGTTACCATCAGCACTTTGCCGGCAAACTGGTCGTCAAGCGCCGCCATGCCACTGTTGAGCGACAGCACGTAGCGACCGAAGGCAGGACGGACCTCAGGATCTCCGGCTCGGAGATCCGCGTTGACCGGCGACATGATAGTGCGCTTCAGTACAGGGAGTACAGGAGGGGGATTTGGGGGAACTGGAGTAGGAATCGAGATTCTAGAGGTGGGGGAGGGGCGGGAGACTGGGGATGAAAAGGTAGCATGAATTTCGAGCACGCGCCAATATGCTCTTGGCGCGCAAGCACACGAAAACACCGGTGGTGCCCACATGTCGGCCTAAGAGTCCTTATTCTTTCTTTTTTGGAGAGCCCGGCCTTTTTTTCAGGATCTTTTGAGAGCCCGGCCCGAGACTCATAATTGACCTGTTTGGCATTGCGTTACTACTCGGCCCATATTCAACGACACCTCACTGGCCGAAACAAGTGTACATCATCGAAAAGACAGTGAGCTCAAATTATATAACTTGAAAAAAGGAGATATACTCTGAACACTGGAGAATGGTGATGCCCTCATTTAGCCCACCGGTAGTTCGAGACAATAAACAGTTCGAAACAACGATATATACAACATTCAAACAATGACTAGTGACTACTACTGACATAAACAGCAAGACATGATAGTTCATAAGAGGTCATGCTACACCACCAAAACGTACCCATCTGCAGCGCTCAGACTCTCGTGATCCAGACGAGAATGACATTCTAAACAGAAGCAACTATTACATATAAAGAGTGACATAGACGAGGATGACCAAATGACAAGGAATATGCATAACAAAAGAAAGAACTACCCATCCAGAACCAGCAGCAAAGACAACAAAGTCCTTCGAAGAGATGATCCAACACCATCATAATTTGCAGCCCCACTTCAGCGACCAGTGATTCGGAGACACCAATACTCCACCCTTTCGATGCAATAGCCCAATTACCTATCAACCTAATGGCTTGAACCACATCACTGCCTGTCGTAATTGAGACATCCAAGGATCAAAGTTAATCCGGATGCCTTTGTCATTCTCACCTTCTTTTGGCTGCAGGCTGTATCGTTGATAATCAGGGGAGTATGCTCCCGAACTCCTAGGGCTCGCCGTGTAGACACGGTTTTCCATAGCAAACAGAGCATCTCTGCCATCAAGGTCCTTGCCAACGGTGATCTCCTGGTTAATCGGATAATTGAGTCCGAGAAACAGAGAGTGTGAACCAGGGCTGTTTACCCGCCTCCAACTAAAAAATCCTAAAGGCCCCAACAAGCTGGTATCCTGCTCATAGACGTAACAGCCACTGTCCAGATACTCACGTATTACACGGTGCTTGTATATAGTGGGGTTTTTGCAATATAACTTCTCCGGCTCATGTGTCCGAATGATCATCAATCTTTTGCCGTCGTCTGATCAAGCGAGGAACCAGTTGTGCTTCCCTGTTGTTGGCAAAGGTGGTGTAATTACAAAGGGCAGTAACTGTAGGGACACTGCATCATATCAAAAAGGACAGGCATTGTTAATGTAAGATCAGCATTGTTCAGAGTATGAGTAGGATAATGCAAGAAACAGCATTGATATGTCCCTGTTGGAACTGGGAGGAAAATACAGGGAAATGTATACTGGGTTCGATAATATAGAAGTGCCATGCATGGTTATACTCATGTTATCTCGCAATCGATTCTACACAGGAAACTACCATGTCATGCATGTTATGTAATCATGTTCTGTCCTCACAAACAAATTCTTCAAGGTAACTAACAGACCATGCATTGTTATATACTCGTGTTCTGTGGGCAAAATTTTTGTGAGGATATTATTCTAGTCATTGATTGCTGAAGGGCGAATATAGGTATGTACACATGGTAAGCATTGCAGGATTTTACTACTTCCAAATATAGAGTTCTCCATATGCACATTTACTTCCCTAATGTATGGTTAGATGAAACCAACAGTGTGGTGCATGTTTCTACATCATGAAAATGAGGAAACTAACATGGCCATTGATACACACTCATATTTAGTAGTAGTATATAGATTACTGTAAAATAAGGATAATATCCATATATTCCTAACCGTTTGATTATTCAGGGTACAAATTGGCTGTAATGACATGGTCACAATCGCATGAATTAACTCATTCCAAATATAGCTGATTTACGGCGTCTCTAATATATTGCCATAGTTCTACTCAAATTCTGCTCAAACAGGGATATGCCAATCATCAAAAATAGTTCAAACAGTGTCATGGCGTCATCATTAACATGAGATGGAAACAACTTACACGCGGCGTCCCAGCAATACGTGGTGCCATCTGCTTTGTCGATCGCGTAGATGATGCCATTGTGTTCAATAGCATCACAGAAGTGTGTAGCAGCTTTGACGATGATCCACTGCGAGCCGAGTTGTCTCCAGCTAAAAAAGGTACCGGCGTAAAGATAGGCGAGTCCACGGTCGAACAAGGCAATTAGCTTGAAGTCTGCGTAATTCGCATGTCGTGTGGGTACTTGGCAGATTACAATCTTCTGCAAAACAAGGTCCGTCCAACTGACGTAGTAATCTAGATGACTAGGACCGCGATGGTAAAACTCTATATAATCCAACGGAGGAAGGATAATCTCATGGGAGGTCTGGAAGTTCACGAGCACCAACTTTTTACCGTCTTCTCTGAAGGCAGGCATCCAGTGGGAGTTCATGCCGACCCAGTACATACCCGCCAAGAAGTTTCGGGCGATGGTGATCGGATCGATGTCGAGGGAAATGATGTACGGCGACATACTACATACCTGCAAAGAAGTTTCAGCTAATGGAGATCGGATTGAAGTCGAGGGGCATCATGCACACCTCCGTATCATGGTGAGCCAATCTCGCAAGACCAGATAGCAGCAAGCAAGGTGTCTTGAAAAGCTTAGGCCTCGCTTCAACGATGGCCGTGTGCATGTCCCTCGAGCATGCAGCCAGCCGCAAGGCGGTCAACATATCCATACACGAACAACAGAGGTCGAGGATGTCACTGGGGAGATTGCTCCAATCGCGGCTCATATGGATGCTATCCGGTTCGCGTTCGGCCATGGTGGAGTTTGGAAGGGGGCTTGATTTACGGGGGAGAAGGATGTCGGTGCTGGAGTGGTTAGCGAGGGAATAGTGGTACTGGGGGAGGCGGGTGAGGCGACGGTCCACGGGGGCACAGTGAGATGGAGACGGAGACGGAGAAGGAGATGGAGATGGAGTGGTGCTATGGGAGAGGAGAGGGAGACGAGGCGAGGCGCCAATGTGCTGTCCAGCGGCGGTGACAGACTACACTGTGCACAGGGTGAGGCTGACTTTGGTAACCCGAACATGCCGCCTCGCCTGGACTAGTGTCAGGCGCAGGGTGTTGTCACTTCACTGTGAGGACCGGATGAATAGTATTTTGACCATCAAGTGTACCACAGTTGTACTACTACTACTACTAGTAGTAGGAACATGAGTACTCCAGTATTGTATAGCGGAAATAGGTCTCCCGTGCTAGCATGCCTGTTCACTTCATCGTTCAGGTATCATCCATATTGCGAGCAGAACCAAATTCTCGTGCATGCCCAATCAACGCCCTGCCGTGATGCATGCAGTGGTCGTTCTGGTGCATCAAGGACGGCATGCAGATCGTTCCACACTTGAGAAGAGGAAAAATAGAAAGGTAGAACGCAGCAGCACAGGAAGAGAACGCTGACTAACGAGGCTGGGAGGGGATCGAGCAGGAAGTTAATGCTCCACGCCTAAAGGTTTTGGGAAAACCTGATTTTCATAAGGTGACTTATACTCACCTAAACGGAGGGAGTATTCCTTAACCAGAGAATGTTGTGTCTCCCACTCATGGGCTAAAAAAAAGCTACGACACATTTTTTATCTGTTTGCATAGGTCCCACCTATCAGGAAGGATGGGCACGTACACGAACAGGTACGACTCCTCAATCTACCCGCATAGCCTTTTCGTTTAGTCTACCTAGTCGTCTAATCAACTGCCTGCACGCCACTTCTCCCATTTACTTCTCCATCGGGAACCGATTCGCCTCGGCTTCTTCACCTCCCCTTCGTCTTCATTTGCATCCAAACCCCACTGTGTTCACATTGTTTTAACCTCTTTAAATAATCATCTACTACTTCAGTTAGACTAGCCATCTAATCCTAATTCTCCAAACCATAGCCCTCCGTTCCAGCGGTTCCAAATGGTGAAAGAGATCGAGATGCAGGTTTTTAGCATCCAACATGTCCTCGTCGAAGGCTCGATGTGCATAGTTGCCACCGTCACCGTCCACCCAAGGGTTGTTCGGCAGTGGATCAACAATGTATCCAACTCCCTCAAAAAGGTAGAGACGAGGGTCATCGGTCTCGACGCAGAGTACACGGAGCGTGCCCCTGGGAAGATCCAGTGCGTCGCCGTCCTCCAGCTGTGCCTCGAAGATGATGTTTTGGTGTACCACATCATACACTCGCCCTCCATACCAGGTGAGCTTCACGATTTCTTTTCTCGGGAGGACGTATACTTCTGTGGGGCAGCCATCGAAGGGGACAAACAGAAGCTGGAGCCGTACAACCTTGATTTGAAAAGCATCTCTGACCTACAAACCAGAATCAAAATTCCTGTAGAAGATTGTGCTAAACAGACACCATCCCTATTCGACGTAGCAAATTTTGTGCTCGGTACAAATCTTCAGAAGGGTGACGAGACGGTGGCATTAAGGTCGTCTGGATGGGAGAATTATCCCTTGATGTACGAGCGGATAAAATATGCTGCCCTCGATGCCTGTGTGAGTTTCGAGATAGCTGCAAGGTCCAAAGAGCTTGTTGCGAAGCTGTCTCACACAGAGAATGAGAACAAGAAGAAGAAGAAGAAGAAGAAAACGCTGCACCAGCAGGAGGGCATTATGGATGGATGAACTATTTCCTCTGTTCTAAAAAAAATTATTCCCTCTCGGTGTATATTGATATAGATGGACTATTTCGATGGTGTGCATGTCTTTGGAACAGAGTAGTAGCGTGGGTCCGCTTGACTATAAGGAACTATTTATCCACATATATAGCTTTCTCTGCTACTCCTTCCAGTGATCGGTATACAGTGCATGTGTCCGTAGACATGACAGCTTGTCCATGGAAGTTCAACTACGGCGACCATCACGTTTCATCTCGCGATTCCCATGACGCCTCTCCAACCCACGGCACCACGCCCCCCGACATGCGCCTCACCCCTCTCGGCCGCACCGCCCCTCTGCCTTTGTGTGCATGACATGTGGGCCACCTAAAATGCGGCGAGCATCAAGTTTCTACCACAGCCACCCGCGATTCCCACGACGCCGCTCGAATCCATGAAACCACACGTCCCCCGACCTGCGGCTCACCCCTCTTGGCCCCACTGCCCCTCTGCCTTCGGGAGCATTACATGTGGACCAGTCACCTATCGGGTCCACATGTTATTGACTCAAAGGTAGGTGTAGTAAGGCGCTGAAGCTCAGTCCCGACGGCCCTGAGAGGGAAATGTAACTCATGCGCCAGGGCTTGTGGTGCTCCCGCAGCACGAACTCGTGCCAAACTCGAGATTTGTTTCTTTACTATACATGCACGCAACGATTTAATGGACATTGTAATCTCAACATGTGATGGGGAGCTCTAAGTTTGAATTTGAAACTTATAAAACGAAAAGATTCAAAACAAATAAACTGGGAGAGAGGGAGTATATCGTAGGATGTGTCCCATACAAAATAAGTCCCCTGGTTTGTCACCGCGAAGATGCGGTTAGAAACAAGCACAGCGTCTTCCTACTCGTACGGCAACAAATCGGCCGCAGACAGCATGGTCCGCCTTTGACTGCCAGGTGCAAGGTTCGTGCTATCTTTTATTCAATCTCACTGTGGTTCCATCGTACCAATTCATGCGGTGGCCCGTTGCATGGCTGATCCCAATGTTGGACAAAGGTTCTACGGGAACGGTGTCACCGTTGTAAATGTTGTGCAAATTGATGTTGGTACCCTCCCGTACATATGCAAGCCAATCTCCACTCGCACCAAGCCTAGCCTGTGAAACAGTGGGCAGGGGGAGAATTAGGAAATGGACACGGAAGTAGTCTTTAGAATGCATTTACTACGTGATCAAACTCATCTTACCTGCTCATCGGAGGAAATCCGAGTGCCCCTCGGCGTCGGCATCTCAAGGGACGTCAACTTGCAACTACGGCCACGCCGCGCTGGAGAGACCCCCAAGGAAACATCCTCGTGCGTTCCACGGAACATCAAGATGCATTTGTATGAGTATTTTATCTTGTGAGAGAAAAGGATGAACGAGGGAAGGCCTCTAGAGATAGAGATGGACACTACTACTACCAATGTGCTGGCCCGTGCGTTGCAATGGATCCAAACTACTAGAATAATACTTGTTCACGTGCTTGAAATATAAACACTCTATTTTTGATATACATGTGTCAGCAGACACGACATCTTGTCCATGGAAGTTCAACCACGGCGACCATCACGTTTCTTGTTTCTACCACTGCCACACCCACACGCGATTCCCACGACGCCGCTCCAACCCACGGCACGACGTCCCCCGACGTGGGCATGGATCCTCTTACGTGGCTATCACTGCCTTGCCCTGCCTTTCCTTCGCTGACAGTTGGGACCCACGCTTATGGGTCCCACATGTTAGTGACAGAATGGTAGGATTGTTCGTGCCCCTTATCCCTCTCGGCCCCACCGCTCCTCTGCCTTTGTGTGCATGACATGGAGGCCAGCTGAACTGCGGCAACAATCAACTTTCTACCTCAGACACACCCGATTGGACGCGGTTTGCCTGCTCCACTGCTGTGCTCCGATCTGTACTCCCGCACCATCGAATTTTCATCCAGCGGCTGTGACACATTTCGTCCCGGGCATCAATCCTCAGCTGGAGTACTTCTGTACTACAGGTAGTACCCGCCGGTGTGGCCATCTACGCCTCGTAACGCCCCGACGCCTAGCTGTGGTACCCTCGCCACAGCCACGCCACCACCGGCCGGTTCATCTCGAACGAGTGAGTCGCGAACCACGCCACCACCATGAGAATGACATATGGGCCAGCCGCATTTAAGGCCCACATGTCATTGACTCATAGGCCGGGCACTAAGCCACTGAAGTTCGGTCCCGTGGGCCCCGAGAGGAAAATGTAACTCCTGCGGCAGGCCTTGTAGTGCTCCCGCAGTACGAGCTCGTGCCAAAACTGGAATTTATTTCTTACTACTACTAGTACTAGTAGGAAGGTACACGTGCATTGCACGCATGAGATTCTGGTGGTTTGTGCATTATGCTTCTACATATGGAGTTTTCTGGATTCTAACATGTGGCAAAATTTGGTGGAATGTAAGGTTAGGCAAGTTTGATTAACTTAGGTGAGTGTTTGGTTCAAGCCACACCTTAGGCAAGCCACACTGGCCCCACATGACATACACACAAAAAATGTGGCAAGATTCCCTTAGGCTTGCCAACTTGTGGCAAAATTTGGTGAAATGTAAGGTTAGGCAAGTTTGATTAACTTAGGTGAGTGTTTGGTTCAAGCCACACCTTAGGCAAGCCACACTGGCCCCACATGACATACACACAAAAAATGTGGCAAGATTCCCTTAGGCTTGCCAACTTGTGGCTCTCATTTTGAAGAACTTATTAATAACTTTGCCTGAGCTTAGTTGTGGCAAAGTTAGTCATGAATTAAGTTCAACCATGGAGTCTTCTAGATTATACATGTGGCAGAATCTGGTGGATGATATCCAATGGCCAGTAGTGCTCGGATTTGCCATCTTTGTACCGTCGGATTGGCTTCATCCAACGACCAACTTTCAAAGTTTTTCACACACTATATAGGGGTATAGATATAGATGTGCCGGTCCGTTGCAATGGATCCAAAGTATATCTATTTAGTGGAGTGCACTCTAAACACATTATCTATTTATTTTTCTCTAACCTTCCGTAGCCATGCAACCAAGCCACATAAGCTTCATGGGTGCCCCCCACATCATATTATTCATACTACGTTGATTGAAAAAAAGATAAATCACCCAAAACAAGATCTTCCCTTTTTTGTTCCTACGATGTTGTGCCGTGCACGTATCTACTAGTTGTATAGTGGTAGTACTAGTAATATAATAGTATTAGGAGTACAAACTTGGTAGGAGTGGTACTAATACGGAATGCTCCTACTCTATCAACGAGCCCCGTCTGACACAAAATTTCTGGGCTTCCGTGCTACAGCTAGATTTTCCCCTTGTTTCCGTTTTCCAACCAGGCAGCGGGCGGGGTGTCGGTTTGCTCAACGGGCGGTCCCACATGAAAGTGAAAATGCTAGGCTGTAGGCAACACGCCTTCCCTAAGCTATGTGTCGTGCCGGACGGGCCGTGTTGTACTCCCGATAACCGGGCGTGTGGGGGTGCGACGCGAACGTGGCAGGCCTTTTCCTTTGTGATTTAACGGCTCATTTTTTTAAAGGCTAGAGGGCGGGGCAGTCTAGCTCGGTCGGTTTCACGAGAGGCGAGGGCCTTTGTGATTTGACGGCTCATTAATGCTGTCAAATCGAATAGTACTGCATCGCCCGCTGCACGCCCGGCGCCTCCATTAAACCCCTCTGTTAAACCCGCATGCAAACCGAGAATCCTACTCCGGCCACACGCCCGTTCATGAGCGGGCCGGAATTAAACGCAACACCGGCCGAGCTCCTCCCGTCCGCCCTCAGTTTAAACGAGGCCAGACGCCAGCCAAGCTCCTACCATTCGCCCTCTATTTACACGAGGCCAGACAAGACAGCGGGCAAGAATCGCACCTCTCCGCCGCTCCCCCATCTCCTCCTTCACCATTTTCTCCACCCTTCCGATGGCTTCCGATGAGCCGTTCTCCGGCATATTACCCGGCTGGGTGGCCCGCCGAGCCCTCCGGATACGGGCGAGGCCGCTCGGTGCTTCACCAACCTCGCTTGGCCCGACGGAGCCAGTTGCCACCCCAAGCAGGTGCGTGGTTCAGCAACTCGTCGCTCCAGTTCAGCTCGATGAGGAGTGGCGAGTTGCTCCACGCCGGCACGGGGCGAGCACGCCGGTACGAGCGCCGTCGCTGCCGTGTCGTACCGCGCCACCAGTGTCTGCGGTGGCCGCGCCTCCCGTGTCTGTGGGCGCGCCTCCCGTGCCTGCGGCAGCGCCATGCAGGCAGAGACAGAAGCCGGGTGCGTGGGGAGCGACCAGTCGGTGGCCAGCTTCTCCCTGTCCGCCGCCATCATTGAGGAGAAGTAGAACACGGGAGGCCGCCGCCACTTGGGACCCATGAAGGCCACCACCGAGGCGACGACCGCGGATTCAGGTGGTTTCTTTGCTGCTTCGTCTCTTCCGAGGACCTTCGTCGACCCCGCAAGTGTCTGACGGACAAGAGGAAGACAAAGGGATCCGCGGGCGGCCATTTAGAACTAAAATAAGTCTAGATATATCCATTTCTAGGATAAGTATTTCCGGACGGAGGGAGTATTAATTATACAAGAGAGCCGGATTGGCACCTCTTAGTTCATGTAAATGTAATGAAATCCATCATGTTTATATGAAGATCCGGCTTTTTTATACGAAATCCTTCATGCTTATATGAAATCAGTCCGTGTTTGCACGAATTTCATCTGGTTGGTTAGAGTTGTAAAAATGTATGCCGCTGGCGTTTGATGTCGTCCTCCGCGGAAGGAAGCGGGAGGAAATTTGCCGGCTGCCGTTGGAGATGCTCTTTATGCTGGAAATAATAGAGTTAATTGCCTGTATGATTGTCCCTCTGTAAAAAGTTAATTGCATGTACAGTGTACACGTGACTTGCAGGGTGGCTACAGCTTCGTACAGAAAGTTAAAAAGAAACAAGTCCATCCTTAATATTCTAAGTACTCTGTGGGTTCCACTGTCAGTACAGTAGCGAAAGAAGTATATATTAAATAAGTATAGTAATATATAATATACAAATCTAAAGTTAAAAGACAGAATTCAAACTCATGTCATCGCGTTGCGAGCATCCGGCGCTAACCAGCCCAGCACATTTTTGTTGTAGACCATGCTAGAGATATATCTCCATGTCTACTCTTATATATACTCCATTCGTTCCTAAATATTTGTCTTTTTCAGATTTCAAATGGACTACCACATACGGATGTGTATGTAGACATATTTTAGAGTGTAGATTCACTCATTTTGCTACGTATGTCTTTTCAGGAAGGGGTCAGATTTGTCCTTGATTTATTTATGAGGTATCCAGATGGCACTGCACCGCCAAGAAAAGAGGGTAACATCAAAATTATGGACTACTTTTTTGAGTATGTTGGTAAGGTCCGGTCATAGTCACTTGTTGAAATCTCTAAAAAGATAAATACTCCCTCCGTCCGGAAATACTTGTCATCAAAATGGATAAAAGGAAATGTATCTAGACGTATTTTAGTTTTAGATACATCTATTTTTATCCATTTTGATGACAAGTATTTTCGGACGGAGGGAGTAGAAAACAGAGTTGGTGATGATGGTGTGCGTGCCATCCTGCAATATAGGCCGTCGGATTTATATCTAACGGATAGGAAAGAAACTATGGCAATTTTTGCAAAAATATACCCACACGTCTCTCCATGTTCGCAAATAAGGCCTTCCCTCGTTCAGCCTTTTCTCTCACAAGATAAACTACTCATACAAATGCATCTTGATGTTCCGTGCAACGCACGGGCAGCTAGCTAATTTCTTTTAAAGTAGTTGCTGCGATAATTGGGTTGAAGTGATATGTTTTATGTCTGCCCCGAATGATTTCAGATTCACTAGTACTCCCTCCGTTCCAAAATAGATGACCCAACTTTATAGTAAAGTTAGTACAAAGTTGAGTCATCTATTTTGGAATGGAGGGAGTAGTAACAAAGAAAAGGTTGCCTTGTTAATTAACAGAAAACAGGGTGAAAAATATCACATGAGGCCGGTAAAAACAAGGCACACTGGGTTCAGCGTGATCGTCACTACAGTTGTGCGCGCGCGAGAAGTCTACATATCGAGGGGGCTACCGAGCGAGGCACCGAGACACAATGTTTGAGAGAGAAACCAATTGACAGATTATGATCAGATCGAGTTGTCACCCTTCTGCTGTCATTGTTGAGGGGGGGAGGGAGAGAAAGACGTATCAAGAGTGTGCGCGGTAGGCACAGAGGCACAACTAGCGAGTGTGTGTGTGTGTGTTTGAAAGAGGAGTCGATAGATTATTATCAAGATCGATGTGCCACCCTACTCCTTCAGTGCCGGGTAGTGTGTGTGTGTGTGTGTGTGTATGTTTGAGAGAGAATCCAGTCGATAGATTAGTATCAAGATCGAGGTGTCACCCTACTCCTTCGGTGCCGGGTAGTGTGTGTGTGTGTATGTTTGAGAGAGAAGCCAGTCGATAGATTAGTATCAAGATCGAGGTGTCACCCTACTCCTTCGGTGTTGGGAAGTGTGTGGGGGGAGCAGTGACACTCACATATCTCTACTCTTATAAAAAAACAGATTTGGTGATGATGGTGTTCCTGCCATCCTACAATATAGGCCATCCGATTTATATCTGACGGACATGAAGGAAAATATGGCAATTTTGCAAAAAGATACCCACACCCCTCTCCGCATTTGCAAATAAGGCATTCCCTCGTTCATCCTTTTCCCCCACAAGATAAACTTCTCATACAAATGCATCTTGATGTTCCGTGCAACGCACATGGGCATCTTGCTAGTAGGGATAAGGAGTTTGTGTGACACATATCTAGCTATATTAAGGGATAGGTAGATAGCATATGTGTGAGAGACATTATTATACTTTGAGACATTAGTGGCTGTGGGTGGGCGGAATTAAAGGGGTGGGCGTGTTAGACATGGAGAGCGTGTGTGTTTCTGTGTGAGAGACTTGTAGGACGGGGTAGAAAGACGAATTTAACCCTGACGGAGGGAGAGAAATACACGAAGTGCGCGTGTGTGATTCCGATGCCCACAGGGAAATGAGATATGTATGTGTGTGAGAGAGATTGCACAATTCATTCACGTATCACTATCTAGCGACCGTGGACGTGCATCGCTTGAACATAAGTCAATATCTACTTCGTATCGTGGCCAAAGGTACAATATCGATTCAACGCTATAAAGATTGGACACTCACATATCACATTTTTTTCTATTTAAATAAACCTTTTTTAGTTGTGCATGCCAAAGTTACAGTGATGTTTCTTCAAACAACCAATGTAGCTATCATGCACATGCACCATTGTTACTCTTGCATTCAAATTCATTAGTCTTGGATGATTTAAGTTTCTATTTTGAAGTAATATATATGTAATATTCATATATGAATTCAACGGTTACGCAATTAATGAAATGGAGGCTATGTAATCATATGAGATAACACTTTTAAGTAGCTAAGTACAATATCCATTTCTTTTTGTGCACCTCTACACTAACACGTCAATGCATTATGTTTAAAGTAAATAACCAATGGCACTAAATTATCTATTTACACGAGAAATACATAGGCTGAGCGTTTGACCCCTTTTTTGTGAATGCGCCACTACACCCGTACGATTGGCCGCGCCCGTGTGAACGTCCAAGTTATCGGCGCATCATCCCGAGTTATTGTGTTTTTTCTGGGGTGGACTTCACACCAGTTATTAACTGCTGACGCGTGCCCCGTGTACACAGTCTAGCATGACCTTCCCGCTAGCACGGTCCAAAATTAGTTGAAACTGGATACGAACGATCCCGTGGGGGGCAAAATCTCCCGCCTCCTTCTAAAATTTCCGCCACCTTAGTCTTTAGCATGCGAAATCCCCCTTTTGTCCTTGGTGCACGGAGACCAATAGTTACAATACCGCCCTCATCTACATGAGGTCGGGGCTGCTTTGGTAACTTCCGGTTCCCCCCACTACACGCCACCCCCATTTCCTCTCCCCTCCTCCCGCAAAAACGACTAACTCCACAGCACCAGCGCATCTTACATCACGCCGTCCGTACTTCATCGCCCTTTCTCCCCTCCCCTCTCGAAACCCTAGACTGCTCATCCACCGGCGTACCATAGCCCATTCACTGCCAGCGGCGTCCACCTTGTCGGATCTGCTTCTGCGGCCGCATCTACCCCTCCCACCTCCCCTAGAAACAAGTAGACTGCTCATCCACCACTGTACCACAGCCCATTCAGTGCCGGCCTTGTCCACGGCGCTGGATCTGCTTCGTCGGTACTCTCGTCAACCGCCGCGCATCTGCAGCGGCTCATTCGTACTCCCCACCGGAGACGCTTCGTCCACACCCCCCGGAGCTGCCCCACCGATGCCCCAGTCGACGGCCTCTGATCCTCTTCGCCGACACCTTCCTCAACCCTACCGGAGGCGCTTCGCCGACACCTTCCTCAACCCTACCTGAGCCGCTTTGCCGACACCAGCGTCAACCCTACCGGAGTAGCTTCGCCTATACCATTCTCAACCCTACCGGGGCCGCTTTGCCAACTCACAAGTCCATGGCCTCAGATCCGCTTCCTCGCACCCTCATCCAACCTACCGGAGCAGCTTCTGACGCCCCATCCACGGCCGCAGATCCGCATCGTCGACACCACCCTTAACCCAACCACCGGAGCAGCTTCTGACGCCCCGTCCACGGCCATAGATCCGCATCGTCGACACCATCCTTAACCCAACCACCAGAGTAGCTTCTGATGCCCCGTCCACAGCCGCAGATCCGCGTCGTCGACACCATCCTTAACCCAACCACCGGAGCAGCTTCACCTACGCCCTCATCCACGGCCACAGATCCGCTTCGCCCACACCGTAGTCCACCCTACCGGAGCCGCTCCACAAACACCCTACTCGACGGTTCTAGATCTCCTTACCGGACCCCGACAGCTAGCGCAACGTCATCACCCTCGACGTTTCTAACCTGATTCCCACCGTCTGGAGAGATGCCAAGCACCCGCCACGGCCTAGGTACTTGTCACCTTTAAACACGTCCAGCATCACCTGCCCGATGTACTTCAAATATACTAACCGGTCGCTGTTACCTGTTATGCAGCTGGCAAAGACTACAAGGACGATGTTTCTTCTGGATCTAACAGCTTGGCCAACCAAGATCCTGGACTGAGGCATTGCTATGATCTTGTAAGCGCGTCTCTCTCTCTTGTATTGTTCTGTGCCTGCCAGCGTGCTTTGCTAGGATTTTCGACCAGTAATCCCTTTGTGCAGACAATGATTTCTACTACTGGCTGCTAAATAAGATATGTAGATGTCATACATGATACTACCTCGTACCTCCGTTCCTAAATATAAGTCTTTCTAGAGATTCCACTATAGGCTACATACGGAGCAAAATGAGTGAATCTACACTCTAAAATGCATCTATATACATCTGTATGTGGTCCATACTGCAATCTCTACAAAGATATATATTTAGGAACAGGGGCAGTACATTACACAAAATCATAGGTGGCATGTAGGAATTCTAGTGCACTACATTAGGCTCCCTTAGAGTGCCTGCCAGTCCAGCATACAGAGTCATGGCTAGTTTATGGTACGCACACAATCGTTAATTGGTGGTTTAAATATGCGCAAGGGATATGCAATGTAGTATCATGTAGAGATGTCTGGAATTAGCCGTGTCAACTTGCAGATAGGGTTACACAATGAAAAAGTACAAGATGTATGTGGCAATTTCATGGAACATCGCAAAAAAGGAGAGGCAGCAGTGAGCCTATACAGTGTGCTATGGTACGTCACTCCTCCATTGCAATCATCGTGACATGTTATTTGTATGCCAGTTCTATTAATTAGCCAAGTTTCTTAGGGACAGTTATTACGAGTTATCCTAAGAAAATAAGCACCTGTGAATATAAGCTCCATGTAATACGCCAACCAGTTCTTTTCATTGCGTTTTCAGCTTATCTTTGGTATGATCAGTGGAAAGTCTAGATCGCATTATATATATATTTCATTTTGCTGCCCATATGGAAATTAATTTGACTTGCAAACATCACAAATTGAACCCAGTGCAGTAATTAATATGATAGGAAAACAGACCATCACTATTTGCTCAAAATGCAAATACAAAGATACCATCTACTTGGCACAATCTACTTTGGTCAATGTTTTCCATAGAGATCCCATTGCCTAATTTAAACGAAGAACGCATGACCCACATTTAAATGAAGAACAATTATTTATTGAAATTCGATGGTCCAAGTGGCTGGTTATTATCATATAGCAGTAGCACCTGAAAGCATCATATAGCAGCAGCAGCAGCTCATAGCAACTCATCATACAGCAGCAGCAGTCTGCAATTCATCATATACCAGCAGCAGCTCATAGCAATTCATCATATAGCAGCAGCAGCAGGAGCAGATCATAGCAATTCATCATATACCAGCAGCAGCTCATAGCAATTCATCATATAGCAGCAGCAGGAGCAGCTCATAGCAATTCATCATATAGCAGCAACAGGAGCAGGTCATAGTAATTCATCATATAACAGCAGCAGGAGCAGCTTGTAGCAACTCATCATATAGCAGCAGCAGCTCATAGCAATTCATCATATAGCAGCAGCAGCTCATAGCAACTCATCATACAGCAGCAGCAGCTCATAGCAATTCATCATATAGCAGCAGCAGGAGAAGCTCATAGCAATGCATCATATAGCAGCTGCAGAAGCAGCTCATAGCAATTCATCGTATAGTGGATCAGAATGAAAATTTGGCAAAAAATCAGAGGAGATCCTCACCTTGTTGGATGAGCTCATCCTTCAACAGCACCTCAAGGCCATGGCCTGGGAGGAGGGGAGGGGAACAAGGTGCCTTATGCCGCAGTGTGGCATCAGCCGTAGTTGTGCAGTGCCCGCCGGAGTAGTGCGTTGGACGAACCATAGTGGAGCCGCTGCTGGAGACCATGAGAATGAGGGGCGGCGCCAGAGGGAGGAGCAGCCAGGGAGATTTGCCCCTACCCGCCGTCCATGTAGCCTAGCTGGACATAGCATCGTCGAGGACCAGGCCAGATGGGACCAGTGGCGATGGCTCGCTGGAGGAACCCTAGTGCTGCAAGCAGGGGATCGAGGTAGAGGGAAAGGGGAGAGGAGATGCAAGCGGGCAGGGCAATGAATGCTTGCGTGTTTGTTATTACTTGAGGGTCAGGTGTGACACGGGCGTCAGCAGTTGCATTTTGAGTGTAATATAGGCAGACAACAGAGTCATTTCACTATTCCCCTTCCCTTCAATTTTTAGTGAGGTTCTACCAGAAACACCCCCCTCCAAAGCGAAATTAGTTAAGCCCAAGCCCATAACTCAAAAATGACTTCTTTACATATTTTATGGCTTATTTTGAGAATATGCCCTGAAAAGGCGGAATCGAACTGGCCCTTAACCTGCAATTCAATTGTGCGTGCAATGATGAATCACTCCTGCCTGCAATCTGTACATTTAGGCATCATCATACATGGCATAACCTAATACATGTGCTTTCCATTGTAGAATCTGGAATATGCAATGTTTATGTTAGTTCATACGTTGCACATGATGTTTAAATGCCCCTCAAATCTGGTCAGTCAAGTGATGGTCTTTAAGCCTCCTTCTTTGCTTCTTTTCGTGATATGTAAGATTTGCTCAAACATCTGTTCAATTGCTTGTTTGCATCAGCCAGCCATACTAGGACTGTTTGCTTTGATTACTTGCTGTTCTTGACCTAACACTCTAACAGAGCTTGTCAACAATTTAAACACTAAGGGCTGCTGTAGTGGGGCCTTGTCTAACTCATAGGTGACATAAAGGTTTGGCTGTACACTACAGTACGCTCTCCAAGAGTGCCTGGAGATCCAGTTCGAAGGTATGCGTAGTTTTTACATAGTGCAGACATAGTAAATGCTCATTTCATTGTGTTCAAGTGCAAGAGATGCGGCATGTTACATTATGTGGTGTTGTTTTGTTATAATCTCATCCTTTTGTGTTCACAGACTGGAAAGTATGCATATTTATCTTCCAAGGAGACGAGTAACTAGTTTGTGTCACCTTGCAGAAGGGGTGCAATGAAGATAAGATTGAGGATTTCCAAGTACAAGATGTTAGGAAGGAGCCTTGGAAGAGAAGTAGGAGCTACGCTGAGCCTCTTCAACCTGCTAAGGTAAGTCACTGTATGCAACTCAATAGTTCAATTCCTTGTTTGTTTCAGGCATAGTTAATTTTCTCTTTTCAATTGCTTTATTTGTCCTCACTTAATGAGATGCCCAAATAATTATGCCTCATGTTCGGTACTTGTATCACTATTAGTTGACATAATTAAAGGCCTTACCATTTAATTACTCTGCCGAAGTGTGCCTGAAGCTTTGAAGTCTATTAACCAACTATTATTGCATGAGGCTCACAATCTAGTTTATACTATGCTAATGATTGCATAGTTTTGCCTGCTGTAGTATGTTTGTATGAAACCCTCTGCTGTTCATTATGCTCCCTAAGACTTTAATTGAGGTACAGAATGGCCAACTACTTGCTTACTTATACGCAACATGTTGTCTAAATTTGTAACTTGTCTGTGTTTTCGATTGGGCCCCAACATCATGCTCCTCTGGTGAGCTAAGAGGGATTTCTGTATGCAGGCTGCACAAACTATCTTTTTATAATTTTTAAAATATCACCTGCTTATGCTTCATGACGTGTAACATTTTTTTTGTGAAAGTGACGTGTAACACTATTGTTAGTCCTGTTTTGCCATGTAGTACAAAATAGTGCCTTGTTCGCTTCACTGTTGTAACTATATTTTTGCCCTAGTCATGTGTACTTACAGAAACATTTCAGGATGAAGTGACATCAACACAAAAATCTGCGAGCATTGTGGCATGGCCGTTACCGAATGATTATGGATTGGAATTGGAATGTGCTGATGTTCTCGAGCATCAACTAGAGGTGGCAAGACAACGTGTACATGATTGTCAACGTATAATCAACAAGTTGAGACTGGACATGCAGGTATTAGATGCAGGAGTCAAAAAAATGAAACAAGACACCGAGGTAACCATGAAGGAATTGGAGATTTTGCAGACTGAAATTTGTGCTATCTGAATCCGGCCAATCCTATTTTCTGAAGAGATTATAGTTCAAATGGAGTTAAGTTGATGCGCGTCCATGATGTATGAGCCGTATTTGCCCAGTGTATGTAATTTGCTGTTTGTGTATGCTTTATTATCACTTGTGCCGTACCATAATGCCCAGTGGGTATAATCGGCTGTAATTTCTTTATTGTATAGTGTAGGATTATTCTACCTTTCTATGCCTTGATCTCTTTGTTGTATAGTGTATGCTTTTTAGAGGTGATAGTATTGAGTAGGATAATTCTTTGAATATGCTATATCGTTCAAACGGGGGCCAACTCGCCCGACCATGGGCCTTCTACGTCTCGTAGGATCCATGGGCCTTCAACGTCTCGTAGGATCCATGGGCCTACTACGTCTTGCAGTGTCCATGGGCCTTCTACATCTCGCAGGATCCATGGGCCTTCTACGTCACGTAGGATCCATGGCCGCCGACTCATTTATGGGTCTTGTACTGGCCTTTAATGGGCCGTAGACGGGCCTATAATGGAAATCGTACGTTTTATTGGCTGACCATAACGGGCCGTTAATAGGCCGTATTTGGTGATGCTATGAAAATGGCCCAACAGACTAACGGACCACAAACGGGCCGACTGTAACGACGGGCTGAATTTGGCCCACAAGCAGAAAATGACAGTAACGGGCCGTAAGTAACCGAATGCTGCAAATAAGCCCAAGAATAAATGGGCTCTGAGAAGGCCGAAAGATAACATGGGCTGTAAACGGCCCAACTAAATAACGGGCCCTTAATGGGTATAAAGCGATACACTATTCATTACGGGCCAATTTCACCACGGGCCGTTAATGGGTCTAAAGTAGTACACTGTTCATCGCGGGCCAGTTTCACCACGGGCCGTTAATAGGCCAAGAGTTACATAGGGCCTCATATGGGCCGAAAGACGTCATGGGCCATACATGGGCCAGAAGTGAAAACGGGCTGGAATCATATTGGATGGCCCAGATGACGCTACTGGGCCTAATTCGGATAGGGCGTAACGGGCCTTGGGTTAGCGGGCTGTAAATGGGCTATATGCGAACAAGCCGTTAACAGGCTTTCCATGGACCGGCCCGTCACCTTTTGACCAAGTCAAACGGGCCGGCCTTTTCATAGGAATGGGCCTCTGTTGGGCCGTGCCACGTGTCGATGTATCATAGGCGCCTTCTGTCCAATGAGTGGATGGCATCTGTCCCAACAATGAGCCGACACGTGTTTCCTCCAACCAATGATGATTTTACACGTGGAAAATCCCCATTGGTCGGGGCTGTTAACGGGTTATCGGATCCAAAACCCGACCCGATAGCTTAACGGCGTTCTGTTACGGTGGATGCCACGTGTCGGTCGCCCTTGACGAAAGCAGTTCTGTGACGCGCGATTTATCGTCATGGAAGTGGACACTTCCGTGATGATAATTTGGTAATGTCATCGAACACTTCTACGACAACACAGGTATGACTATCTTGATTCTGTCATAAATTTATCATGGATGTACATGCATGACAAAAAACGCGACCTACCGTGACAAACACGTATCATCACAGAAGTGTATTTTTTTTGTAGTGTAGGGGAGGCGAGCAATGCGAGGGTACACGGGGGCACAGTGAGATGATGAAGAGTGACCTCAGGATCTCCAGTGAGACGGAGATGGAGATGGAGTGGTGCTAGGGGAGAGGGATACGAGGCGAGGCATGCTATACAGCGACGGTGACAGTGACTGCACAGTGCACAAGGTGAGGCTGACTTTGGTAACCCTGACACGCCGTCTGGACTAGTGTCACCTCGGGCGCAGGGTCTTGTCACTTCACTGTGAGGATCGGATGAATAATAGTATTTTTACCATCAAGTGTACCACAGTTGTACTACTACTACTAGTAGGAGTAGTAGGAACATGAGTAGTACTCCCGTGCTAGCATGCCTCTGGGTTCACTTCATCCTTCAGCTATCATCCATATTGCGAGCAGAACCAAATTCTCGTGCATGCGGAAGCACGAAGAAGGACTTTTATTTTTTGAGGATAACCGCATATTCCTTAACCATAGAAGGAACATGAGTAGTACTCCCTCCGGCCCTCTTAAGTCTGCGCATAACTTTTTTCAGTATTTCTCTAATTAGTCTGCGTATATACCCTTTTGCATGCGCCCATTTCCCTCCATGCCCCGCATTCACAACATTAATTAGCATACGCATGAGCAGGAGCCAGATTCCAGCCAATAAACTACAGCATGCAAGTGGGCCATTCTGTGCGCATGGGAGAGAGAAAAGGCAACCGAAGAGCCCCTCCAGTCCATTGCATGCAGCAGTCAAACCACCGCAGCTCTCCTCATGCACGCGCATAACTTCTCCCATTTACTTCTCCATCGGGAACCGATTTTCCTCGGCTTTTTCACTACTCCTTGATCTTCATTTGCATCCAAACCACACTGCATTCACATTGTTTTAACCTCTTCACATCCTCCTAGAGTAATTCCGAAGCCCCTATAAATAATCATCTTCTTCAGTTAGACTAGCCATCTAATTCTAATTCTCCAAACGATAGCCCTCCGGTCCAGCGGTTCCAAATGGCGAAAGAGATCGAGATGCAGGTTTTTAGCGTCCAACATGTCCTCGTCGAAGGATCGTTGAGCATAGTTGCCACAGTCATCGACCACCCAAGGGTTGTTCAGAAGTGGATCAACAATGTATCCCACTCCCTCCAAAAGGTGGAGATGAATGTCATCGGTCTCGACGCAGAGTACACGGAGTGTGCGACTGGGAAGATCCAACGCGCCGCTGTCCTTGAGCTGTGCGTCGAAGATGATGTTTTGGTGTACTACATCATACATGCGCCCTCCATACCAGGTGAGCTTCACGATTTCTTGTCTCGGGAGGACATATACTTCTGTGGGGCAGCCATATCAGGGGACAAACAGAAGTTGGAGCCGTACAACCTTGATTTGAAAAGCATCGCTGACCTACAATCGAAAATAAAAATTCCTGTAGAAGATTGTGATAAACCGACACCATCCCTATTCGGCGTAGGAAATTTAGTGCTAGGAACAAATCTTCAGAAGGGTGACGAGACGCTGGCATTAAGGTCGTCTGGATGGGAGAATTATCCCTTGACGTATGAGTGGATAAAATATGCTGCCCTCGATGCCCGTGTGAGTTTCGAGATAGCTGCAAGGTCCAGAGAGCTTGTTGCGAAGCCGTCTCCCATAGAAAATGAGAAGAAGAAGAAGAAGATGATGATGATGATGAAGATGTTGCACCAGGAGCAGGGCATTATGGATGGATGAACTATTTCCTCTCTTGTAAAAAAATATTCCCTCCATATGTATATTGATATAGATGGACTATTTCGATGGTGTGCATGTCTTTGGAACAAGTAGTAGCGTGGGTCCGCTTGACTATTTATCCGCCTAGCTTTCTCTACTACTCCTTCCAGTGATCGGTATGCAATGCATGTGTCCGTAGACTTGACAGCTTGTCCATGGAAGTTCAACTACGGCGACCATCACGTTTCATCCACTGCCACTCGCGATTCCCACGACGCCGCTCCAACCCACGGCACCACGTCCCCCGACGTGCGCCTCACCCCTCTCGGCCGCACCACCCCTCTGCCTTTGTGTGCATCACAATGTGGGCCACCTTAAATGCGGCGAGCATCAATTTTCTACCACAGCCACACGAGATTCCCACGATGCCGCACGAACCCATGATGCCACACGTCTCCCGACCTGCGGCTCACCCCTCTCGGCCCCACTGCCCCTCTAAATTTGAATTAGAAACTTATAAAACGAAAAGATTCAAACAAAATAAACTGGGAGATAGGGAGTATATCATAGGATGTGTCCCATAAAAAACAAGTCCCCTGGTTTGTCACCGCGAAGATGCGGTTAGAAAGGAGCACAACGTCTTCGTACTCATATGGCAAAAAATCGGCCGCAGACAGCATGGTCCACCTTTGACCGCCATGTGCAAGGTTCATGCTATCTTATTCAATCTCACCGTGGTTCTATCGTACCAATTCATGCGGTGGCCCGTTGCATGGCTGATCCCAATGTTGGACAAAGGTTCTATGGGAACGGTGTCACCGTTGTAAATGTTGTGCAAATTGAGGTTGGTACCCTCCCGTACATATGCAAGCCAATCTCCACTCGCACCGAGCCTAACCTGTGAAATAGTGGGCAGGGGGAGAATTAGGAAATGGACACGGAAGTAGTCTTTAGAATGCATTTACTACGTGATCAAACTCATCTTACCTGCTCATCGGACGAAATCCGAGTGCCCCTCAACGTCGGCATCTCAAGGGGCGTCAACTTGCAACTACGGCCACGCCGCGCTGGAGAGACCCCCATGGAAACATCCTCGTGCGTTCCACGGAACACGAAGATGCATTTGTATGAGTAGTTTATCTTGTGAGAGGAAAGGATGAACGAGGGAAGGCCTCTAGAGATAGAGATAGACACTACTACTAGCAATGTGCTGGCCCGTGCGTTGCAATGGATCCAAAGTAGTAGAATAATACTTGTTCACGTGCTTGAAATATAAACACTCTGGTTTTCATATACATGTGTCAGCAGACATGACAGCTTGCCCATGGAAGTTGAACCACGGCGACCATCACGTTTCTTGTTTCCACCATTGCCACACCCACACGCGATTCCCACGACGCCGCTCCAACCCTACCTGTAAGCACGACGTCCCACGACGTGGACATGGATCCTCTGACGTGGCTATCACTGCCTTACCCTGCCTTTCCTTCGCTGACTGGTGGGACCCACACTTGCGGGTCCCACATGTAAGTGATAGAATGGTAGGATTGTTTCACGTCAGGGGATCCTCATCCCCCCGACGTGCGCATCATCCCTCTCGGCCCCACCGCTCCTCTGTCTTTGTGTGCATGACATGCAGGCCAGCTGAACTGCGGCGACCATCAACTTTCTACCACAGCCACACCCGATTGGACACGGTTTGCCTGCTCCGCTGCTGTGCTCCGATCCGTACTCCCGCACCATCGAATTTTCATCCAGCCGCTGTGACACATTTCGTCCCGGGCATTAATCCTCAGCTGGAGTACTTCTGTACTACAGGTAGTACCCGCCGGTGTGGCCATCTACGCCTCGTAATGCCCCAACGCCCAGATGTGGCACCCTCGCCATGGCCACGCCACCACTAGCCGGTTCATCTGGAACGAATGAGTCGCGAACCACACCACCACCATGAGAATGACATGTGGGCCAGCCGCATTTAAGGTACGCATGTCATTGACTCATAGGTCGGGCACTAAGCCACTGAAGTTCGGTCTCGTGGGCCCCGAGAGGGAAATGTAACTTTTGCGGTAGGCCTTGTGGTGCTCCTGCAGTACGAGCTCGTGCCAAACCCGGAATTTGTTTCTTACTACTACCAACTACTAGTAAGGTACACGTAAATTGCACGCATGAGATTCTGGTGGTTTGTGCATTATGCTTCTACATGTGGAGTCTTCTAGATTCTACATGTGGCACAATCTGGTGGAATGTAGATGATATGCAACGGCCAGTAGTGCTCGGATTTGCCATCTTTGTACCATCGGATTGGCTTCATCCAACGACCAACTTTCAAAGTTAGAGCATGATTGGTTTGATGCCAAAAGTTGGTGATTGGTTGGCTACCAACTTTTCTTCTCAACCTCACAAAAAGTTGCCAACATTTGGCAAATTTTGATTTTGCCAAATGTTGGCTTGCCAAATATTGGCATCAGACCAGTTATGTTCACACACTATATAGGGGTATAGATGTTTGGTTTGCAGCCTAAGGTTGCCACGCCTAAGCTTAGGCGTGCCACAAGTGTGTTTGGTTGCGTTCTTGTCTCAGCATAGTTGTTCCCTCTTCATGCATGCTCAACTCAACACCCCTCTTCATGTATGCTCTCTTCATGCATGCTTCTAGTGTATTTGTGCTAATCTAGTGTGGACTCATGCACCCTCCATACACTCTACCAAGCACCCAAAAGTGGGTCGAGAAGGGAACTCTTGGGATCACGCACCCTTCAAACACCCTACCAAACACACCAGGCATGTGTTTGGTTCATTGCTATACTTGTGGCTTGCCACACTTTTCTAGCTACATGGTCCACATGTCATAGACTCAACTTCTTGCCAAATCTTGCCACACTTTGTGGTGGCCATTTTTTTAGCCACATTTTTTGTGGCAGACACACTTTGCCTAAGCTTAGTTGTGGAAAATTTAGTCATGAATGAAGTTCAATCATGGAGTCTTCTAGATTTTACATGTGGTAGAATCTGGTGGAATGTAGATGATATCCAACGGCCAGTAGTGCTCGGATTTGCCATCTTTGTACCGTCGGATTGGCTTCATCCAACAACCAACTTTCAAAGTTATTCACACACTATATAGGGGGTATAGATATAGATGTGTCGGCCCGTTGCAATGGATTCAAAGTATATCTGTTTAGTGGAGTGCACTTGATAACCCACAAGTGTAGGGGATCGCAACAGCTTTCGAGGGTAGAGTATTCAACCCAAATTTATTGATTCGACACAAGGGGAGCCAAAGAATATTCTCAAGTATTAGCAACTGAGTTGTCAATTCAGCCACACCTGGATAACTTAATATCTGCAGCAAGGTATTTAGTAGCAAAGTAATATGATAGTAGTGGTAACGGTAATACAAGGTAACGGAAGCAAAAGTAATATTTTTAGTATTCTGTAGTGATTGTAACAGTAGCAATGGGAAAGTAAATAAGCGTAAACCAGTAGATGGAAAACTCATAGGCATTGGATCGGTGATGGTAAATTATGCCGGATGCGGTTCATCATGTAACAGTCATAACATAGGGTGACACAGAACTAGCTCCAATTCATCAATGTAATGTAGGCATGTATTCCGAATATAGTCATACGTGCTTATGGAAACTAAGGGCTATTAAGGCCTCCTTTTAATAGAGAACCGGAACAAAGCATTAGCACATAGTGAATACATGAACTCCTCAAACTATGGTCATCACCGAGAAGTATCCCAATTATTGTCACTTCGGGGTTATCGGATCATAACACATACTAGGTGACTATAGACTTGCAAGATAGGATCAAGAACTCACATATATTCATGAAAACATAATAGGTTCAGATCTGAAATCATGGCACTCGGGCCCTAGTGACAAGCATTAAGCATAGCAAAGTCATAGCAACATCAATCTCAGAACATAGTGGATACTAGGGATCAAACCCTAACAAAACTAACTCGCTTACATGATAGATCTCATCCAACCCATCACCGTCTAGCAAGCCTACGATGGAATTACTCACGCACGGCGGTGAGCATCATGAAATTGGTAATGGAGGATGGTTGATGATGACGACGGCGACGAATCCCCCTCTCCGAAGCCCCGAACGGACTCCAGATCAGCCCTCCCGAGAGGTTTTAGGGCTTTGCGGCAGCTCCGTATCGTAAAACGCGATGATTTCTTCTCCTTGATTTTTTTCTCCCCGAAAGCAAATATATAGAGTCGGAGTTGGCGTCGGAGGAGCTCCAGGGGGCCCATGAGGTAGGGGGCGCGCCCTAGGGGGGCGCCCCCACCCTCGTGGACAGGGTGTGGGCCCCCTGGTCTTCATCTTTGGCAAGGATTTTTTGTTATTTTTCACTAGATGTTCCGTGGAGTTTCAGTTCATTCCGAGAACTTTTGTTTTCTGCACATAAAACAACATCATGGCAATTCTGCTGAAAACAGCGTCAGACCGGGTTAGTTCCATTCAAATCATGCAAGTTAGAGTCCAAAACAAGGGCAAAAGTGTTTGGAAAAGTAGATACGACGGAGACGTATCAACTCCCCCAAGCTTAAACCTTTGCTTGTCCTCAAGCAATTCAGTTGACAAACTGAAAGTGATAAAGAAAAACTTTTACAAACTCTATTTGCTCTTGTTGTTGTAAATATGTAAAGCCAGCATTCAAGTTTTCAGCAAAGATTATAACTAACCACATTTGCAACAATTCTCAAGTCTCATGATTACTCATATCAATAGCATAATCAACTAGCGAGCGATAATAATAAATCTCGGATGACAACACTTTCTCAAAACAATCTTGATATAATATGACAAGATGGTATCTCGCTAGCCCTTTCTGAGACCACAAAACATAAATGCAGAGCACCTTTAAAGATCAAGGACTGACTAGACATTGTAATTCATGGTAAAAGAGATCCAGTCATACCGAATATAAATTAACAGTAATGAATGCAAATGACAGCTGTGCTCTCCAGCTAGTGCTTTTTAATAAGAGGGTGATAACTCAACATAAAAGTAAATAGATAGGCCCTTCGCAGAGGGAAGCAGGGATTTGTAGAGGTGCCAGAGCTCGGTTTTGAAATAGAGATAAATAATATTTTGAGCGGCATACTTTCATTGTCAACATAACAACTAAGAGATGGCGATATCTTCCATGATAAACACATTCACTACAAAAAAAGACACATCCGTGACATTTTGGGCCGAACGAAATTTTTTTCTGTCATACATATGACACTTCTATGACGATAATTGTGACAAAACCCGGTATCATCATAGATGTGGTGGGCTCCTACTTCTATGACAAAAAATCATGAGAGAAAATGGGCTTTTCGTCCTGGGCGGGCCGGAGACGCAGCTGCATGACATTCTTTGGGCCGTCCATGACGGAAAAAACCGTGGTAGAAGCGAGGGGGAGGAAAATCTCGGGGAGTTCCCGGTTACGGTGGGAGGTCGGGGGCCGAGCGATGCGCGTTTCTCTCGTACACGTACGCGCGTGTGTGCGAGGCGTTGGCTCTAACTGAACCCGAGCAAGGCGTTGGGCTCTAACTGAACCCGAGAGATTGCACTGCAGGCTACGCGTTACTAAACCCAAGCGATCGATTGATGGCTGTTAACTGAACCCGATCGAGCGATTCCTTCGCTACTGCTTCTAACTGAAGCCGATCGATGCTGCCTCTGGGATGAACAGTGAGCGTTGCGGGGGGGGGGGGGGTTGGATGAACACTGAGCGGTGGCATTGCCTCTGGATGAACAGGACCCCGTGGTGTGGTGGAGGGATGGATGAACAGTAGACGATGGAGGGGTGGCCGTGGAGGGGTGGTTGAACAGGACCCCGTGGTGTGGAGGGCTGGATGAACAGTAGACGGTGGAGGGGTGCCAGTGGAGGGGTGGTTGAACAGGAGCCGGTGGAGTAGCGCGCGGTGGAGGCTGGATGAACAGGAGCCCGTGGAGGCTGGAGGAGGTCGACGGTAGCCCGTGGAGGCTAGAGGAGGTCGACGGTGGAGATGAACAGTATCCGGTGGAGTCCCGTTTTGCGGTACGCCACACCCCGATGAATAGGACCCCCGTTTCGACCGTAGCGCTCCAACACAAGTCCATTTCATCCGTTTTGCGGCACGCCACACCCCTCCCGATCAACAGGACCCCCGTTTCGACCGTAGGAGATCCGTTTCGTCCATTTTGCGGTACGCCACACCCCTCCCAATCAACAGGACCCCCGTTTCGACCGTAGGAGGTCCGTTTCCTCCATTTTGCGGTACGCCACACCCCTCCCGATCAACAGGACCCCGTTCCGAACGTAGGAGGTCCGTTTCCTCCGTTGTGCGGTATGCCAGGCCTCGTTTCCATCGCCTGTTCCGTCCAAGCCCTCCCGATGAACACGACCACGCATTCCGTTCCGACCCAGCCGGTTGGCTCCCACGCGTTCCGTTGCCTCCCCATGAACACGACGCATTCCGTTGCCTCCCCATGAACACGACGCACTCCGTTGCCTCCCCATGAACACGATGACGACGATGTTTCTCCGTTCCGACCCAGCCATGTACACGAGCCCTAGCCGTACGTATGCGCGAGTAGGCGTTCGAGACCCCGCCCGTATGTACACATACGTGGCCGTATTTTCTTTCTTGCACCCTGGCCACTGTACGTACGTGTACATGCTACGTGCGCGCCTCTACTACGACACGTGTGCGCCTCTACAACGACCAGTATGTACGTGCACATCAGAATGACAAGGCTATGTACGCTTCGACCAGGTGGGTCCCGACTGTCAGGCACTTCCTTGCGTGCGAAGATGTAGCTGGTGGGTCCCAGCATTCAGGGGGGCGAATCATTTTTTTTTGCCCGGACGCACTTCCTTGCGTGCGAAGATGTAGCTGGTGGGTCCCAGCAGTCAGGGGGGCGAATCATGTTTTTTTGCCCGGACGCACTTCCTTGCGTGCGAAGATGTAGCCGGTGGGTCCCAGCAGTCACGGGGGGCGAATCATTTTTTTTGCCCGGACGCACTTCCTTGCGTGCGAAGATGTAGCTGGTGGGTCTCAGCAGTCAGGGGGGCGAATCGTTCTGGGTTTTTTTTGCCCGGACACACTTCCTTGCATGCGAAGGTGTAGCTGGTGGGTCCCAGGTGTCAGGGGGGCGAATCGTTTTTTTTGCCCGGACGCACTTCCTTGCATGCGAAGATGAAGCTGGTGGATCCCAGCAGTCAGGGGGAAACATTTTTTCCGTGAAATACAGTGGCCCGTCCGGTGGGTCCCAGCTGTCAGGTGGAGGAATCATTATTTTCCGCGTAATAAGGAGGCACTTCCTTGCTGCGGCCGTGGACCCAGCTGTCAGCCTCCCCACGTACAGTCCATGTCCGATGGAAGCCATTCCTTGACCATGTTGACCACGCCGCGCCGAGAGCACCAAGGCGGTGGACGATGGCGAGGCCTAGGAAGGGGACGACGCGGAGCCGGGGAAGACGCGGCAGTGGATGCCCACGCGTAGACGAGTATGAGGGTTCACTCGTTCCGCCGCGGTGTGAGGCTGCCGTCGCCGCAGAATAACAGGGGGTGTGGGTGCGTAGAGGGATGGCCTGGCCAGCGATGAGAGTAGTAGGGGGCGGTGAGGCCTCCGTGGCATCACAGCCGGCCACGGGAGGCAGGAGCAGGCGGCACGACCGGCGCTGCTTTGGGCGGCTGGAGCAAGAAGAGCAGAGGTTGAAGAAGCACTATGGTCGTTGGATGGACATCGTACGGTCACTGGAGCTAGAATCGTTCATATATTGACTAAAGTTGACAAAGGCATCCGTCCCAGTCAACTTAGTAGCCCCACAAGTCAGCCTCCCACCAAGGTGGGTCCCAGCTAGTAGGGGGTATTCATTTTTTTGTGCGTAATAAGGAGGCACTTCCGGTGGGTCCGAGCTGACAGCGGGGGTAACGTTTTTTTCGCGAAATACGATGGCCCGTCCTGTGGGTCCCAGCAGTCAGGGGCAAACGTTTTTTTTTGCGAAATATTGGTGGCCCGTCTGGTGGGTCCCTGCTATCCGCATGATAAGGAGGCACTTCCTTGCGGCTGCCGTGGACCCAGCTGTCAGCCTCTCCACGTACAGTACTCTTCCGATGGAAGTCGGTCGTTGACCACATTGGCCATGCCGCGCCGAGAGCACCACGGCGGTAGACGACGGCGAGGCCTAGGAAGGGGACGACGCGGAGCCGAGGAAGACGCGGCAGTGGAAGCACGCGCGGAGAGGAGTACGAGGGTTCACCAGTTCGGCTGCGGTGTGAGGCTGCCATCGCCGCAGAATAACAGGGGGTGTGGGTGAGTAGAGGGATGCCCTGGCCAGCGGTGGGAGTAGTAGGGGCGCTGAGGCCTGCGCGGCAGCACAGCCGGCCACGGGAGGCGGGAGCAGGCGGTCCCGCCGGCGCTGCTTTGGCGGCTGGAGCAAGAAGATCAGAGATTGAAGAAACACGACGGCCATTGGATTGACATCCAACGGTTACGTCTGCTAGAATCGTTTGTTGACGTATATAATAACTAAAAAAATCTTGCATACGCGTCAACTAAACAGGCCCACAAGTCAGACCACTCCCTCTTTTTTTAATAATTTATATATAGCTCATGGCAACTTCTTATGCAATTTATTGCAGTCATTTTTTTTGGTTGGCCAGGACCAATTTCGCATATTTATGTTGGTTCCAAACTATTTTTAATACCGAAATGTCGAGCCAGATTTAAAGTACTTTGAAGATATATTTAAATTAGGTTAATGCCAAGTGAATAGGAATCTGAAAATGTGAAAAAAATCAGAAATTATAAAGTAATTGCCAATTTGTCATCTGTTTTTATATTTACAACCCATTTCATATTACTTTCAAGATTTGCAGGCGTCTTGAAAGAGTTGCAGCCCATCAGGGCGTAGAAAAATAAGTAGGCCTGGATTGGGTATTCTTCAGAAAAAAATAAACTGGGCTCATTTTCACAAAGAAAAAATAGCTGGGCTGGTCACATGGTGAACATAAAATATAAGCCTGGGCTAGACGGGCCACAGCCCAGTTCAAAACCTGCTCCATCTCAACAATACCAAACTAAAAAAATACTGCTCGAGTAGCTACGTCCCAGGTGTCAGCCGATCTTGTGTTGTTCTCTTGTCTATTGACTATATACGCTCACAATGTCGTGGGTCCCAGATGTCAGGAAAACACTAGGAGGAAGCATTTTATTTTTCCATACACTGACGTGGTGGGCCCCTACTCTCATCCTCTCCACGTACTTCTGCCGATTCCTGTTGTTTGTTGACCATGTTGACAACGCGAGAGGGCGGCACTGCGGCAAGCGCACCAAAGCGCGCGGAGGACGTCGGTGTTAACGATTTAGGAGACTGTGGGGCAGCGATGCGTGCGCTGAGGCACAGCCAGCCGTGGGAGGCGGAAGCAGGCGGCCCCGCCGGCGCTGGTTTGGTTTTGGCGGCTGGAGGAAGACTGGACTGAAGAAACACGACAGGCTGAAAGCAGCAGGAGTACTTAACAACCTTAACTGAAACCAGCAGGGGCACTTAACAACCAAAGCTGAAAGCAGTATGAGTACTTATACAGGTTCAACCGTACAAAGCACGCCTCGAACAGTGCTACTTTGCCTACAGTTAACCAAGGTGAGACCGCCAAGCCCCAGGACAAGGCCCAGGCGCCACCCCGCGCATCCACAACCTTCTAAAAGCGGCTCCATCTCGCAACGTGGTCAATAAACAGGATATTCGCTTTAGAGCCATGGAAAAGCATGAACATAATCTTCTGTCCTATTCTCCAAGATGGACGGGCCTTCATTATTTGAGACCACCCATGAATAAGTATCTTTTCACCTCCAAGGGGAATTGAGTAGGTCGACATAAACATCATGTTGTGACCAAGCGCAAGTCTGACCCGACCATGGTCAGGCATCTGTATAGGAATAATAGAACTCGGCAGTTCCTGTTTCAAGAAGATCACGGCTGTAAAACTATCTATAAGCAATAGTTTATGAACAACATATATAACAGAAAACATCTCGTACCATAAGTTTCTCGACACAGTTGGACCTGTTCAACGAGTGCAGCAGTGTCACACATATCCCACGTGGCCTTCCACCATTTAAACGCCCCACAAGGACCTCAAGACGATCAATAAAGTGTAGGAACTTGTGGATGTCGATCTAGTCAACTTCAGTGCCATTAGTAATAGTTGAGTTATTACAGAGTAACAAACGAGCAGACTGCTTAACTCTGAAAAAACCTACACGTGCCACCAATTATAAGAAAATATTAGTTGGAAGTAGCATCTTCGTGAGAGATTCGTTGCTACTTCTAAAGTTAAATTGTGATTAGTTAGACAGGATAGGTGGATTAAGACGTAATCGAGGCAACAAGCAAGACCTAGATACAAAACTAACATGGATGAACAATGGGAACGACGTCGGGGTGGAAGATCGCAGTGAAGATGAGACCAGGTTCTGCTATTTCCATCAACATTCGTGCGCCAACTTTCAGTCCGTAACACTTGAGAAAGTTTATCCAAGTTCGGCCATAAAAAAAGCAGCGATCTTCTTGGTTCATGAACCCAACTCGGAACTTATATCCATGGCTTGTCTTCACTGTGACCATTAAACTAGTGTATTCAGTTATGGCAAGGCCGAGCATCTTGAGTACATGTGTTCTGGCAGAGCAAATAATACACTGCAGGAAAAATAATATGAGAACACAGCATGTTCAAAAAAAACCCACCCTCCCGGATAGAAAAGAGGATTCTAGGAACATGCTGTGCGCATTTCAAAATGCTGTGTTAGGATGAGAAGGAACAAGTGTGGTGTCTCGCCGAGGGCGCAGAAACATGTAGGGTACTCGCACTTTGGGCACTGCAAATGAAACACACTAGATTCAGTAGGAAGAAAAATGCATCAACGGCGGCGGCTGCCATCCTAGGATTACCTGCGACCAAGGGACTTGGATTTATCGGGGATGGATGAAGAATTCGTACCTGGTTCTCCATGAGAAAACCCTATGCAATCGCCGAGAGGGGTTTTGTCTGAACAAGCAGACGAGGGAGAAGGGGATTCAGACCCAGTGAAATATTGCCGCTTCGTCCGTCCAGCTTACTGCTTAAGCTGGAAAGGGGGGGTGTGATTTGACGGCTCATTGGGCATTACTGTGGCGCTACGACCGGGGTGTGTCTACCGTGAAGTTGTGCACTCTAATTTGTGCATATGGCACGTGGACCCCGTTGCCGGTTGCCCCACATATCAGCGAAAGGAAGTAGAAAGACAGGAGTAACTAGTTACACATAAATATATATTTTGACAGAGAGATACTCCCTCTGTAAAGAAATATACAAATCTTTTATATCATAGGCTCACCTTGCCGAGAAATATACTCCCTCTGCAACGCACGGGCATTATTGGGGTTCAGCTTTTTTTATGGGGGTTCGGCTGAGAATATAATACTCAGATAGGCTCACGGTTCTGGACTTTGGGCCGCAGGCCGACCCTGCATGTTTGGGGGCCCATGTGTTCTACCTCAGTGCTTTTCATATTGCAAGCGATCGGTACGGTGCTGGTTTTAGATGCTGTCGCAAGGCGAATACACAAAATTGAATAAAGCACGGCGACTGTTGGAATGAAATCGGACGACAGTTCCTAACCAGCAATCAGAGTTGCAATTCTATCAACGATATACCATGTGATAAATAATACTGTCGTACTACTTATACACACAGGACACTTGTTTCACCATGCCAGATTATTACATCAAAATCTCTCGGAGGATAGATCAGTTCGGCAGTTGCGTGCTGCTACTGAAGAATTTCAAAGTTGATTTGGACCAGCTCTCCTTGCCGAGAAAGTTCGATTTTGACATCATCCCCTACCGCAAGATATGATTTAGATTTGAACCTTGACCATCCTTTAGCATCAATCATCATGCGACCATCCTTTGTACTTACGGTATATTGAGCAGGTTCATTCACACCAAGGCTGCGCATGGTAAGAGAAACTTGGCCGCGGTCACCCGGATTGTTGAACGACTCCCTCGTGCTCTAGGAATTCTCTGTTTGCAAACAAGAAGACATACCCAAACAGTTAGATCAACACAGTGAATCATGTGAAACAACATGGAAAGAAAAAAGAACGAAGCACTTAGGCGGCCAATGCTTACCAAGAAGGTGGACATGTCGGTTTTTGTAAGGACTTTGGTATATGAAGTGCGAACTGCAGCCCAGTCTATTGCCGGTGCAACTGCACGGGCCGGAGCAGATGCAAGTGCAAGTGTTGGTGCAGGTGCCGGAGCCGCTGCTGTTGCCGGAGATGGTGCTCCTTGTAGAGCTAGTGCCGGTGTCAGAGCAGGTGCCGGTGTCGATCCCGATCCTCCGATAGATCAGACTAATCCGGTGACGCGGTCGGTGCCCAATCCTCAGCTGGATCAGACTGAGTTGCTGCCGCTGTCAGTGCTAGAGCAACTGCCGGTGATCGATCTGTGCGAGACAGCGGTGATCATGTCTGGTCTGCTATGATCAGCTTTCTAACTTGACTAGGATCCGTGACCATGATCCAGTTTTTTCTTCATTTCTTTTAAATGTGAGAAGGACTAATTGTGGTGTTTTTGTTAAACCAAACTGCAGTTCATCATAGGGATTCAGCTTGTACTCAGACAACAGACTGATCCAATTTTTTCTAGTAATATAAGTGATGGACAGTGACTTCGTTACTAACACGACATAAGAAGTGAAACCTGCAAAAATAGCCATCGTAGAGCAAACCAAACGGTTTATTCTGTGATGAATGTCACATGGCAAAACCTGCACCGTAAAATTACAGGAAAAGAAAGAAAACATGACATTAAATCAATAAGATTTAGACAGTAAATCAATAAGATTTACTTGATGTGACACGAGTGAATCCTTACCAGGAAATCACTATGTTGAAGTACTAAACAGAAGATTGATCGTCCAACTACGCGTGGCATGCAGGGGCCCCGCCTACTTCCACAAGCAGGACAGTCCAAAGGTCATGACAAATCGTATGGACCGAACATCCATGGGACTGGAAATCCTGGTGGGTGCGATAAACCCTACAATGCATACAGATATTGGAGTGTAACCATAATTGATAAACCGTCCTCACAAAAAATATGATCTGGATACTTCAAAATATATAGACTGAATTGAGTGGACAGACATTAACATAGACCGTTCTCAGGACTGACCACACACCAAAAGTAGCAGTACTAATAAACAATAGAGGGTTCACAAACACAAATCAAGTACTGAACAATAGTACTTACTACAGACAAGCAAAGTTGCACTAACTAAACTCTGCAGACTATTTCTTGCCACCGACCTACGGGATGAAACCCGCATAACTGACTAGGCCATGGACTTCGTGTGAGATGTCTACATGCACCATCACCATCTTGTCAACCTTGGAGAACCTAAGAGAGTGGTCTTTCCACTCATAAACATGATGATGAAGACAGGCCGCATCAGATTTGTTGGGAAGCTTTACAAGAACCAAACCCTTCGTAATTGAAGGCACAGCCGGGAAATTGTTGTGGTCAAGTACAGCCTCGAGAACACGCCTGACAACAATGCTACAGGAAAACACTAGTTCAGGACACGTGGCGACAAGGACACATCAGCTGGATAGTTCAGCAGTAGAACTCATCATCAGGTCTTCCAGTTCACACGGCATGACTTTGAGAACTTCATCTCCACCGCGGACCTGGTTCTAATTCAAACAGAAACCATATTTTATTACTACCTCCGTTCAGAAATATAAGATGATTTTCAATATTATACTCCATATATGACTACATATACGCACAGAAATGAGTGAACAAAGACACTAGAACATGTCTTCAAAGGCATGAGAGCAGATGGATTACATGCAATATCCATAACACAAGTTACTGAGGCAAATATACCCTCTTAAAAGGTAGCATTGATGTTCATAAAGTACTCCTTCCGTCCCAAAATTCTTGTCTTAGATTTGTCTAGATACAGATGTATCAAGTCACATTTTAGTATTAGATACATCTGTATCTAGACAAATCTAAGACAAGAAATTTGGGACAGAGGGAGTAGTTGAAAGTAATCTATAAGAAATCAGTGTCAAACTCTCGCATGTTTTGGTCAAAAGAGGAATTTAGAACTGTCATTTGGCACACTAAAATCACATGCAAGATCACCCAGAAAGTTGTACTACCAGTACTAGTACTGCGTGTTAGATGAAAAAACACGATCAAGATCGAGAAAAAGATCGTCAACAAGAGACATTACCTGGACTTTCTTAATGAGGGATCCTGGAGAGGGAGGCTTGGACAGGGCGATGGCTTTGAGCTTGTCTGCAGTAGTCTCGGCGGGGTGCTTGCGCTTCTTCGTACCATGAGCCTCGACGGTTTTGGCCAGAGCCATAGACATCACGTCGGCCGGTGCTCCGGCGTCCATCCAAGAGAGGAAACTGAGAGAGAAGAGTGAAAGGAGGAACAAGATGAGGGAGAAGCGAAGCGAGTGGGGATTTTCTTCAAGAGAGGAAGCTGAGAGAGAAGAGCGAAATGATGGTTGCTTCGTCTGTCCAACTTACTGCTGGAAAGGAGGGGGTTTTGTGATTTGACGGCTGCATTACTGCGGCGGTTCGATCGGGGTAGTCTACCGTCACTCTACTACGGAGTAATTTAGTGCATGGCTGGTGGACCCAGGTGCTGGCTATCCCACACGTCGGCGAAAGTGAGTAATTTAGTGCATGGCTGGAGGAGGGTCCGCACGGTAGAGCGTGTCCACTGTTTTTCATTCTGAAGAAAAAATGATTACAGCAAGCGTTTCCACTCTTACGACGGAGGAGTGCGAAACACGGCAGCCACTTGAACATACACAGTGCTCCTACTACTAGGCATGTGCAGTGGTTCATACGTCAGTACTACACAATCTTGTTGCTAGTGTAGTAAGATATGACGATAACAAATGATGTTGTGCGCATGTCAACTACTCCTATATGTAACATAGTACCGCTTTTTTGACAGTCCGGTCGAGAATGAACAGTGAGATCAATGTTAACAGAACTATGTCCATAGTGCACGGAGAGTACGGTGCTACAGTACTCCACGAAACATGAACCATATGAAGCACGAATAATGTTAGGCAGGGTGTATGAAGGGTGCACGGGATGGGAGCAAAAGTTCCCTTCTCGACACACTTTTGGGTGTTTGGCAGAGTGCATGAAGGGTGCAGGAGTCCACAGTAGTAGGTTGACAAAAATACGCGAAGAGGAAACAACTATATTGAGATGAGAATGCAACCAAACACACCCACACGCTTTGTGCTACAGTGACTGATCTGCACCGTCTGAGTTTGATCCAACGGTCATGTTGCACCGAGACATGGACATGCCCATGCAGAGGGCGCCTAAACACCACCGAAGTCCCTCTGCTTCTCGAGGTGCACGACGTTGGTGATGCAGGGTGGAACCGCCCGCAGAGCCCGCTCCCGGTCGACGGGAGCCAGCTCGTCAAAGACGGCGTCCAATGGCACGAATGGATTCTGGTGACGGAGCCCTGAAAGGATTCGCCCGCAACCCCTCCTTGTCCAGCTCAGCGCCCACCATCGCGCGGAGACGGCTTAGCTCCTCGGAGATATAGGTGAAGAAGGAGACCAGGTCAGGAAGCCGCAGCTCGTTGAAGTCGACCGGGTGGTCGAACGAGTTTAGCCCGACGGCCGGCATCGTCGCGCTGGCACGACGGTAGGCATCACGCAGCCGCAACACGTGCGTGGCAACTTGGTTCACCAAGTGGCTGAGGCGATCCTGGACCTCATCACGATCGGCCCACTCGCGCTCCAGCTGGCTCCCCTGATGGCCTATCGTATCTCCCGCTTTCTGCAGCAACGCCGCCGATGCCTCGAGCATCTTTGTGGTGGACGCCTGCCGCTTTTGAAGCTCCGTGAACTCCCGCACATAACAGAGGAGCATGGCACTCCTCTCCTCCTTAAGCTCACGGAGCTCCACGTCCTTGGCCCTGAGCTCCGCATCCTTGGCATGGAGCTCCTGTGTCAGGCGCCTCACCTCGGACTCCGTGATCTGCTGTGCCGCCATGGCACCAGGTAGAAGCAATGGGGAGAGGAAGCAAAGGGGGCGAAACGGCTGAAAGGCAATGCAATCTACGGGAAGGCGGAGGGAGCGGGGAATCTTTTGGTTTTCACCACGGTAAAACACTAGTCGACGACTTCTCACATCAGGGAGCAGTGGGTTTTTACAGGCGGAGTCATCGTGACTAATTGCTACCACGCCTGCTCCCGTCAATCAAAAAATTTAAAATCCTGTCGCGCCTGCTCCCGTCGATCAAAAAATTGAAAATCCTGCCGCACCCAAACACCACAGCAACGCCGCAGTGGATATTTAAATTTACATGCCGGCAAGTAGATAAAAAAAGGGGTGAAAAAACAAATGTGGCGGCGGCCTAGCTAATCGGTCGAACTAGCCCAACTAGCTAGCCAGCGTGCTTCACTGATGTACTCGGCGGGAAAGGTGGTCTTTCGTGATTTGACGACTTATTTACTTGCTTCGGCGCTACGACTGAGGAGGACCCAGAAAACGCGCGGTAGGGCGTCCCACGTCAGGAAGAATATATGCGTGCACCACCCGGGAGGACCCCGAAACTGCGCGGTAGGGTGTGCCACGTCTCGGCACGGATGAAAAATGTGCGTGTAAAAATATACTGTATCAGACGTAGTACCTATGGTTCGACCTCGGGACCCAGCCAGTCGGTCGAAAACACCCCACTAGCCACACAGCTTCATCATGCAAACGTGGCACGGAGGATAGATGTGGTTAGCTCCGTCTCGACCAGCCACAACGTCTCTTGTTCTAGGCGATTCTTCTATTTTCCAAGCTTTTTTTAGTTGTAATAACACCACGGCAAGCTAGCGTCGCTCTTCATGTGTGCCCGTGCAAAGGTTAGAGATGGAGAGAAGAGAGATTGAGATCGCAGACCTGGGACCCACCAGTAAGTGAGACAACGGTCATGCACGTGTTGACGAGGCACTCCCTCTACTCTACTCAACGCAAGTACTGTATAAAATCAAGTTATGGGACGAAGCCAACAACCGTTTGTTTTTTCAGGCTATCGACTTACGCTTTGTAGTCCAGGTTGCCAGTTCGAATCTCGTCTTTCAGATTTGTTAGTTTCAGGTCCAAATTTGATTAATGACAAGTGGGACCCCCGTGTGTTGTTCCGATATTTCAGTGTAGGATGGTTTTTTTGAACAAACACTTTGCGCGGTTAGACATGTAACGGCACGAGTTACACGTATTTTGCAAGTTTACGAACAAAAATGACAGCGGCATAGAATATCACATCCACCCCGCAGCTTAGATACTATGGTGATACGAGTTTTTACACCGTTGGAAGTGAGATCCAATGGCTTGGGAGTAGTCTTTGTAATTATGCGCAATTTCCAAACTCTCCAAAGGTTTTTTTGCAAATAAAACATTCAGGCCTCGTCTGTGCCGCTGCATCTTCGATCCAACGGCTCCCCGGTGCTCATATTAGGTGCTCCCCATAGCTTAATTACCCGCTACGGTGATATGAGCATCTAGGTCGTATGATCAGTGATCAGATGGCACATGCGTAGTACTTGTACTTTCTGCGCATTTCCCAAACTCTATCAGCCGTATATTGCAAAAACATTCAAACCTCCTACTCTGGGCCGTTAGATCTCAATGAACTCGTATCACCATAGAATCTACAGTGCGGGTGAGGGAGTCCAGGATAAGGGGGTATCCGGACAGCCGAACTATATGCTTTGGCCGGACTATTGGACTATGATGATACATGATTGAAGACTTCGTCTCGTGTCCGGATGGGACTCTCCTTTGCGTGGAAGGCAAGCTTGGCGATTCGGATATTTAGATCTCCTTCTATGTAACCGACTCTCTGTCACCCTAGCCCCCTCCGGTGTCTATATAAACCGGAGGGTTTAGTCCATAGGACAGGATACAACGATCATAATCATCATAGGCTAGCTTCTAGGGTTTAACCTCTATGATCTCGTAGTAGATCAACTCTTGTAACCCTATATTCATCAAGATCAATCAAGCAGGAAGTAGGGTATTACCTCGATAGAGAGGGCCCGAACCTGGGTAAACATCGTGCCCCCTGTCTCCTGTTACCATCGACCTTAGACGCACAGTTCGGGACCCCCTACCCGAGATCCGCCGGTTTTGACACCGACATTGGTGCTTTCATTGAGAGTTCCGTTGTGTGATCGACAAAAGGATCAATGGCTCGTCTGCGGGTTAATTGCGACGTCGACATCTTCGTCACCGGCTCGACTGGTCACCATGGCTTAACAAAGACTATGCCTCGCCTCCGATCGTCATGTTCGGACGAGGGCCTTCGTTGACACCAACTCCGATCTCTATCAAGATCACGGAGGAATCATCCATGGAGTTCGGGGGCTCAACGTCAACATTGCCCTCGAGCGACCGTGCTGTTTTTCCGGACAGCAAACTTGTATCCGCCGCCACCGCCTCCTCGAGTGTCCCTTAAACGATCGCTTCGGTGGAATTGTGCAGAATTGAGTCTACGACAACGCTGCAAAATTTCGTCGAGTTCCGATGGAGGAATCTCCGGCAATCTCCGATATACATGAGCCGTATTGAATCTGGACGAGAATCCGGACGAGTTTGGGGTGTTGTGTCCAGCATCTAGCTCGGACGTCCTTTGGAAGATCCAACCGTTGATCGGCTGCGGAATTCCTATATCTACCACCTGTCCAAAATTCAGCTCGATCCGACCGTCCAAACTCCGGGGACCTTCCGATTAGTGCATCACTTTTCGGATCTGTTTTCTGCGCGAGAACGAATCCGACCCGAGTTCATCTTCTTTATGAACGGGATTTTGGACCTCCTTTTTGAAGGAAGTTTTTGTATGGGCCCGACAACATCACTCCAGGGCGGCCGACCTGCGCTAGACACGTCGTCGCTTTGTTGAGCCGAGCTCAACTTCTTCGGATCATCATCTCGGCCAGCCAAACATTAGTTCGGCATCGCGGAGGATAAATCGTCACCAACATCGCCGCCCCATGGATTACACGGAGCGGGCACCCCTGCATCGCCGCACGGTCACTTCATCAAACCCGCATTGACCACGTCACAAGTTACGACCTGCATCGGCATGGCCGAACTGTTGCTTCGTCGAGCCAATGTCCACCAACGCCGAACTACCTCAACACCTCGGCTGACATGGTAGCTGCAACATCTCCCCATCGATCTGCCCGTCTCCCCGTCCGGACCGGGGGCTTCGTCATCCTTTCGCCAGCACACTCCGGCGACACCAGCCGACCAGCTTCGTCAAGTCAGCTGGACCGGGGGCTTTGCCTTGACGAGTCAACCTTTACCAGCGTCGCCATGCCATCGCTTCACCGCCCATCAGGCAATGGGTATGCGGATCGAGTCCCAATTTTTGGAGTCCCTTTTCCTTAGGACTACTACAAAAAATGAACCAGGTGCTATTAATCCTAGTAATATTTTCTTGCTTGGGTCTATTTTTTCGAAAAATTATTACTCTGGTTTGTTCCATCATCTGTACACAGGGCTGTCAAATGATGGCCGCATTAACGATGGTGGCGCAATGGTTCGGTCCGTCTCCCATCTGTAGTTCGGTGAACGCCGCATCTGGAGCACAGACCGCACTGCAAATTCAGGCCTTGTCACGCCTTCGTGCGTCACGCCGACGCCCTGCATCGACATTGGCTTCGGCACCAGGCCACATCTCTTTAACTAAATTATTTTTGCATAAAGCAACTATGCAAGGATTATATATATATTATTATTATTTCCTGGACCGCACTGTTTTATGTGTGCAGGTAATCGGTTTTGACTGCGTTACGCGGTCACCACTACTCTGGAATGCCGAACTCCTCGCTCGGACACCTCGGGCCTGGGGGCTGGGACCTCGGCCATGCCGAGGACTGCGAACCTTGTCGGTTCAATGGGCGTCTTCGTCCCGCCACAAGCCCGAATCGCGTCATCAACACCGAACACATTAACCAGCTAAGTTGCTTTCATGCTAAAAAACTTTCAGTTTTAAATTTTGTTCGGTTCGACCAAGCATTTTACTTTTTGGCACAAAGTTGTTGGTGACAAAGTTCCTTGTCAAAACTTTGTTGTGACGTACATATTCAAATACCCCGTTTACTTGGGGGCTTCCTTTGTGAAGCTTTTCCTCTTGCATATGATTATACTTGTACGGCTTCGTTCCTTGTTCGTGTATTATGCCACAATATGCACCATATTGACTTAAGCGATTTGCAAGCTGGGTTGCCTCGCTCCTGTGTTTACCCCTACTTTCCTGATTGTTCGGCTAGGGAGTTAAGGGAGCACCTTTGTGATTGTCACGATCGGTTCATCCGAGCCGGACCTCAGACTGGGTGAAGCCGAAGCTAGCGCTCTTACTGTTTTCAATAATGGTCGGCACACAACGGAACTCATGAGTACAAAAAATCTATTGCACAAGTCTCATATTAAAATTGAGCACCGAAGAAAGGTATCGGTGGGGGTACTATTTTCTTCGAAGATGCTTCTTACACTTTGTCAGTAATATAGCATAAGTTCCCTGAGCGCGCTTTGTTTGTTACAGCCTTATGACCTGATTGCCTGGTTATTGGAAACACCGTCGATATTCTCGACAGGTGGAGTACATAACACTTTTCGGTCCTTGACCGAAGAGGGAGAAGCCAACGGTCGCTTAAGACGCGTTTAAAGTTCGGGTGAACATAGATATGATATAAGTACTTCGGTACATACAATCATTCTTTTACCCAAGTCACTTGGGGGCTCTTAAATTTATGTGAGCTGTTTTATAATAAGTGTTCTTCTTCTTAGTCGTTGCAAAGTCTTTTTCTATCACTCCTTTTTTCGACACGAGTGTGCGGTCAATAGCCAGGGAGCCTAATTTCTCTCTCAAAGCCGCTAAAGTTTGCTAAACTGGCCTAACGAGAAGTACTCCACCTTCGGGATAGGAGGTTGAAGCCGTAGGCTGACCCATTTGAAGTCTTGAGATAGGATGTGTCATGTTAAAGCACGAAAGAAGCATAATTTTTTTCTAAGACCGATTTTCTGATTGGCACCAAACAATTGATCTAGTTCGGATGTCGAGTTTTTCCTGACGTTTTTTGGTTTTCCAATCTTGCGGCACTTTTCAACTATCTGTGTGTTTTCCGCATAAGTCTCGCCGTGCAGCGCCGGACAGGCAAAAATTCTCGGATACTGCTATATATGCATCAGTTTTGAATTGTATCTTCAGTCAAATAGTTGGGTTGCCCGGCTCCCGCGCTTGCCTCCTATGTTCCGCTTTGTTCGGCTAGGTGTGCAAAGGGAGAACCACTGCGATTGTGCTTCCAGCTCGCATGGTTAAGCACCGCAGTGGAGAAAGCCGAAAACTGACTGTCACAATAAGCGTAAACTGGTCAGCGGTCCGATGACTGTATTAAATAAAGGGCCGTTCAAAACATTGGCCGAAGTGTTTACGGCTTGACTTCGGCTGTCGCCGAACACTTACCGGGGGCCACTTGCTGGCCTCCCAACTTTAAGCTCCTATGACTAAGTGAAAGTAATAAAGCCCGCATATCTGATTGCCTCGTTTCCGCTAACACAACCGCCTTCGGGCACCGAGACGTCGGCTAAGGGTTGTTTTGTTATTTCGGAAACACCCCGCGTAGCCTCTACAAGGGGGTAGAAGCCGACGATGGGCCACTTTCAGATTATAAACGGTCGCGATGGAAGTGAAAATTTGGGTTCATTTAGACCATAGAGTTTGGAAGCTTTCCTCGAACTAAATCCTCAGTATTTTCCTCCCACATTGATCGGAGCTGAGGTTTCATGATCATGCTTAGCATGACAATCCAAAGAAAGGAACCGATAGTGGGACTATTTTCTTTGGACGATGTTTCTTATGTTAAACAATAATATAACATGTCTCTCTGCGTACCTTTGTTTATAAAACCGTATGACCGGATTGCCTTGTTTGCCATAAATCTTTGCCCTTATAAAGGCTTTATAAAGTAGGACAAATACTCCTCGGCTGCTGGCCAAAGAGGTTGAAGCCGATGGTCGTTCAACAAAGTTTTGTACAATGCGGATCAGAGCATTAATGATGTAGAGCACTTGGGTACATAGAATCATTACACATTCTTTGTGATTTTACTCTGGATATCGATCCTTAATTCGGCCACCCGTGCCCACATTAAGGCTCGGGGGCTACTGGGCTTCTGCTTATCATTTACAAATATTAAAGGGGTACGTCGATCCCCTGATCTGGTGTTGCCACCCGACCAGTGTCTCGGGGGCTACTGCATTGTCTATTCAATGCAGAAAAATTGTAGTGCTCAGTGTTCGGCTTGACCGAACTATGCGCAAGCGCGTCTTCGGACGACAATGGGTATCATCTGGACCTATCCGGCATCAAGCTAACATATTATGGCAACTTCCCAAGACCCTTTCTCAAGGGCCCGTTCGCCGATCACTATTATCTCTGATATAATACACTGCGTTCCTATCCCTATGTATGCTGCCGAGCTAGGAGTTGATCCTCGGGCCGATTTCGCGCATCGGCCTGAGTCTCAGGCGCTACTAGGATCAGCGGTTTCATATTTTCCTTCAGGTGCATCTCGGGTTTCAGACTAATACACACCTTGAGGGTTACTACTGGTTATACATCTCGTCAGAGATTACATTACACAATTCAGAATTAAATTCTTAAAAATCAGCCCGTGGCCAAGGTGGTGCACCACCCCGGCAGCGGTCCGGCATAAAGCTCGGGCGCCAGTGGCTGGCTCCATAGAGGGCATTTCCGGTATTAAGCTTAGCTAAATTCTTTCAACTTTTTGAACCAAGGTGATCTATGATACCTCGGATATAATCCGGCATTGGAGCTCGGATATAGTCCGGCGTTGGAGCTTGGACACAGTCTGGCGTTCGAGCTCGGATACTTTCCGGCGTTGGAGCTCGGAAGCGTCGTGTTGACGGCGCGGTTGGGTTACCCACACCCGTATTGATGTGAATCCCATGATAAGGGGACACGATCTCTGCTTCGACAAGACGTGCCAATGAAACCGCCTCGCAATATGTGCAGCAGCTGGTTAAGAAAAACGGTTCGAATAATGACCGGGCCACGGCGTGATGTCACGCTATGAAAAGTTGTCAGGAGATTAGATTTGTGAAATATATTCTCTCTATGGTGTTTTGTGGAATTTGTTTTGCAGAGCCAGACACGATCCTCGTGTTCACAATCTTCTATGGAGTATTCGGAGAAGGAACCCGCCTTGCAATGTCGAAGACAATCTGCACGCCGGACTCATCGTCGTTGAAGCCTGGTTCAAGGGCTACTGAGGGAGTCCTGGATAAGGGGGTATCCGGACAGCCGGACTATATGCTTTGGCCGGATGTTGGACTATGAAGATACATGATTGAAGACTTCGTCCCGTGTCCGGATGGACTCTCCTTTGCGTGGAAGGCAAGCTTGGCGATTAGGATATTTAGATCTCCTTCTATGTAACCGACTCTCTGTCACCCTAGCCCCCTCCGGTGTCTATATAAACCGGAGGGTTTAGTCCGTAGGACAGGATACAACGATCATAATCATCATAGGCTAGCTTCTAGGGTTTAGCCTCTATGATCTTGTGGTAGATCAACTCTTGTAACCCTATATTCATCAAGATCAATCAAGCAGGAAGTAGGGTATTACCTCGATAGAGAGGGCCCGAACCTGGGTAAACATCGTGCCCCCTGTCTCCTGTTACCATCGACCTTAGACGCATAGTTCGGGACCCCCTACCCGAGATCCGCCGGTTTTGACACCGACAGCGGGAGCACCTCATACTCTCCCGTGCGAGAAAACATAAGGTGCTATCGAAGCTTGGATGCTACGGTGATACGAGCTTGGAGGTCGTTTGATCTGAGATCCAATGGCATCTGTGCAGTCTTTGTGCTTGTAAGCAGTGGCCGAACTCTTTTGGGGCTTTTCTGCAAAAAAACCATTCAAACCACCGAGGAGGTGTTGGGTCACAAATCCAACGCCTCCGAAGAGCTTGTATCACCAAAGCATCTAAGGTGTGGTAGCACATGATATTCTTACATATAGGAGAATATGATGTCCGCCTTCATTTTAGATGCTACGGTGATACGAGCTTCGAGGTCGTTGGATATGGGATCAAAGGGCATCTAAGTAGTTTTTGTACAAATTGTGTGCAATTCTCAAACTCATCAAGGTTTCCTGCAAAAATATTAAGACACATCATGTGAGCTGTTATATCTCAGATCTACAAGCTCCAAGCAACTCGTATCGGCATATAGCATCTAAGGTATGGGGGCACATGATATTCTCCCGGGGAGGAGGGGTGAGGGGTGCACAACCAATCGGTGGTTGGGAGGGTGGGGACAAATATAATCTAAACAACCCTAAATAGAGCTCCACAATTTTATCTAAGGTCGAGGGGTTGACCCCCGACAATCATAGCTCCGCCTAAACACAACATTTGCATGTACTGTAGTACTAGACTTAATATTCATGTTTCAGCTTCATGTTCATTTTAAATATTGAACTGAGGACCATGGATGTCTTACATTTTACTCCCTTCGTTCCTAAATATTAGTATTTTTAGAGGCTTCAAATGGACTGGCACATACGGATGTATATAGACATATTTTAGAGTCTAGATTCACTCATTTTGCTCCTTATGTAGTCACTTGTTGAACTCTCTAAAAGACTAGTATTTAGGAATAGAAGGAGTATTTTTGAATTCGTGTCATACATGCATGGTTTGGAAAAATAGATGCACTATACTTATTGGGTTGTTGTTGTGTTCGTGCGTGTGTGTCTTTGTGTGTGTGTGTGGTCATATGCTTGATACATACAAAGTTTTCTCACCTCCGTACTGTTCATCTTTTAAATTTGAATCTGCATTGGAAAACTTACTAGGGATACCATGAAATGTGAAATCCATGTTGAGATCATTATATCACAAACTCACTCTAATTCAACAACTCGTCATAAATCAATTACCACGTTGAGATTAGTATTTGCAAGGAAAATACGGATATTGTAATACGCATAGATTCGTTCGGCAATTTAAAAGGTTCCTTTCGTATTCTTGAATGGTAGGACCCAACAGCGTACCAGCCAGACCTTGGCTCGTGTTGATCCTAAAAAACCGGGCTCGTGTCCTTCGGTGGCGTGCGTGGTACGCACATTAGGCAACCCCAACCAGTCGAGCCTCGGCGTTTCAAGTCGAAATATCTGGCGGCCAGAATTCCAGCCCTAGGAAATTCCCCTCATGTCCCCGGTCCATAATGACTACCGATGAACAACGGAGGGATGCTTTATTAACTAGACAACGTTACCTACCGTGCCGAGCACGGTTCAATTCCCTCGGTCGCCGCTCGTCAAGGTCACCCGTCAACTGCATTCCCTAGTACTACTACTGCTACTACACCAGGATCAGCATAGAATTGAGCCCATTTGTTCGTGCCTAGTACTTGAGTTAATATATCACGCAATGCACTGGTACGGAGGTATTATCCTTTTACTCTGCATATATAACTTGTCTGGAGTCTAACTAAGCAAAATGTTTGACCAAATCATTTCTTAAGAAACACAACAGGGCAGATGTACGGCTTGAAAATTTATTACATGATGCAGGTTATGATATTGTTTCGAATCCTGGATCTTAAATTTTGGAAAATCCAAAAGTGAGCATAAATTCTTGAAACTGAGCATGGTCACGTGATATGGCACAAATATTACTTCGTAAGTTTTTTCTTCAATTCGAGACAAGCTGCTTATGACAAGTTGCACAAATGAAGAGCCAAGGTATTTTGGAACAAAGACATGTCACGTTAAGGCAAACGCTTTCACTATTGAAACCGTGGGCATTTACGTGCCGCCCCGAGTCCCCGCTTCTCATCGGCAGGTGCCATCCCAGCGAGCGTGTGAGTCGACGGGAGGCGTGCGAGCAGACCGCTGCGCCGGCTATCAGGGAGGCGTGTGAGCAGACCGCTGTGCAGACTCACCGGGAGGCGAGCCCTTTGACCAGGCTCCGCTGCCCACCGTCGTCCCAACTGCTCCCACTTTTAATGTCGCCGGCGCCGTAGTTTAAAATCAACCCCGCACTACTCCCTCCGTCTAGGTGTGTAAGTCACTTTACGAAAACTAGATATTCCCAAATCACCTAGGCAGATAACATTAATTGTTTTCTTGTTTTCTTCCCCCCTCATTTAACCACCCACGCTTTCTCTTCTCTGACTATTAATTAGGGATTAATTGCTAAATAAACGACCTATGAATGCATAGAAAGAAGGCACCGGTTAGTCAAGAGAATCAAGCCGGCTTGCATGCAAGAGATTTAATTCTTGCATGGGCTAGCCAAACAGTCATACCTATTAATTAAGAATTAATTACTGAATTTTTGGCTGGCCATGAGGTACAACTATTGGATGGTATTCATGTTGATTTTTTTTCCTCGCCCAATCCTTTGCCACCTAGGTTGCGGAGCTCCTTCTAATATGACTTACACACCTAGACGGAGGGAGTACCCGGTATCGCTACAATCCTCTCTCTTCCTCTCCGATTCTCCTGTCGTCTACCTCCAACTAGCCTGACCTAAACGTACGCCATGCCGCATCACGATGGTCTGCCCTTAGTGTTCCAGTTTCCTGAGGAAGACACCCAGCCGGAGTCTCAAGAACATAAGGCGCTTTGGGACGAGCTTGAACTGGCCTTGCAGGAAGACGCCACGCCTGTCCCCGCTCCCGTTCCGTCTCCCATCGCCCCGACTGCGCCAGCGCCCATCCCCGTGGCATTGATGGGCTGGGAGCCGCACATGGTCGCCGAGCTTGATGCCACGGGGTTCCACGAGGTCCCCGCCGACTTTCACGCGCCCGTGCACCTGCCAACGCATGCGCTTGCGTGTGCACTGACGTGCATGGCCGTGCCGGTGCCCGTGCACCTGCCAGCGCATGCGCCTGCGCGTGCACTGACGTGCGCGCCCGTGCCGGAGCCCATGCACACGAATGTCTCCGCTGCGCCGTTGACAGCGCATGTCCCCGCGCGGGTGCTAGTGCCCCCCTCAGCGGCATGGATGGCCGCCGTCGACCGCTTCCTTGCACCAACGCCAGTCGCCTCCTCCCGCCAGTTGACTCGCTCCGAAGTCCAAAACATTTTTGGCCTTCCTTGAAGCTAGGCCAACGTACAGGAGTACGCCAACAACGGCGCAAGATGCCGCCGTCGCCGTCGGTCAGTGGCCCGACGACACATAGAGCATGGCAGAGGAGCCGCTTCCCACCGCGAGACGCCCCTGCCGCCGCCGCGTAATCTAAATTTGCCATGAAAAACGTTCGGATTGCCATGCTTAAAATCCGAACGTTTATCATTTCCGTTTATTTTATATCGATCGTCGTATAATTTAAAGTCGGAGTCAGACTGAACGAAATGTATGGTTTGATCGATTGAATGTTCTGCTAGAGCCGTATCAAATTAAATATAAAACGTCATCAAGCCACATGTATTCCTTGTCATCCAACGACCTAGACTGCTTCAATGTCGAGTGCTCAACACGTTTAGCGTGTAGTTAATTTCATGCCAAAAATAGTGCTAATCACATGACAACACGCAAATAATATCCTATTAGTTAATATCCGCATGCACTTCATATACTTCCAGATTAACGTGCATTGCACGTACACACTGACTAGTGCTGCTAGTACGTGAAACTGGTGCCGTGACTTGTGAACGCGTCCAGATATGGTCAACGGCAACATCGCCCGCGAGTTCTTCCTATTTGCCCGTGCGTCTAAACGCAGAAGGGGAGGAGAGACAGAGCACACATGGAACCCACCAGTAAGTGAAGGCGAATAGTACTAAAAATAATATTACATGTTATCCATTAATTAGGCTCTGGTAATATAAAAACATTATGTGAACAAAGGGGGTATAACAAACATTGCTATTCTACGTATGTTGCCTATTGACGTGCGGCTTGAAGGCCCGGTCGCATGTTCGATCCTCGTCCTTTATTTTTTAATTTGTATATGGGTCCAAATTAGTTCCATGACATGTGGGCCCCTCGGTGTGTAGTTTTGTAGGTTATTTATAATAATTAAAGAGAACAACATAGTTTTTTCAATAATACCATGGTGCGACGTTGAAGGCGAGAAAGGACGTGCGAGGGAGCGATGACCGAGCCAGAGGGAAATCAACTAGGGGAGTTGCGTGGGTTGCAACGGTGTTTGGAGTAGTTGTGGGTCGAATCCTACGAAAATATAATCTAAACCGACCGGAATAAATGCCTACACAAATTAATCCAAGGTTGGAGTGCCCCTCGCAATGTAAATAGCTCCGGCTTTGCGAGGGATGGAGAGGTAGTAGCTTCAACGCGTGGAAGATACGGTGTGAGAAAGCGAGGTCAATCGATAGACATATAGATAGAGAGACAAAGTGAGTGTGGTCCGACATTCATTGAACAAATATATATGCTCTTGAGAGATATTGTCCGATTGAGCTTTTGGCAAGGGTGAGGGCTGTAAGATAGAGCTTGAGAGATGATCCAGTCACAGACGTGTAGATATATTTTGTGCGTGGGAGGAAGCAGGGTCAACCGATCACATAGGGTCCCCGTGCGATCGAAAGAGTGAGACGGGTTGGAGAGAGTGACCTAGATAGACGATATGCGTGAGAGAGTATACAATGTGAATAGGTCAAATTGGGCTCAAACATGGTGATATATCATTTTTGTCCGAGAAAGAGCGAGGTCAATCGAGACACGCGGAGAGAGAGAGAGAGAGAGAGAGAAAGATTGAGTGAGCGTGGCCCACCATGAGGTCGAAAGAGTGGCGGCGGCTTGGATGGACTGACCTAGATAGACAATCTGCGTGAGAGAGTATAGAGTTTGTCGATCGAGGCCCGAAGAGGGAGATATATCATTTGTGTGTGAAAGAAAACGAGGTTAAACGAGACTCAGATAAAGAGAGCGAGATTGAGCGAGTGTGGCCCGCCGTGCGGAAGAAAGAGTGAGACGGTCTCGAGGGAGTGACCTAGATATACAACGTGCTTGCGTGCGCACGAGAGGTTGGGGGGCTAGATAGGCAATGCATGTATTTAGCGCGAGAGGGTGAGAGGGAGAGGGGGAGAGAGAGAGAGCTCGGCATGGGGTGCAATGGCGGGTGTGTGAGGTAAATACATTTGGTAACAGAGTGGAAAAAGGGGTTGTGTAGTTGAGAGACTTAGAGATCGAAACATGGAGAGAAAGAATGAACGTGTGTTGGAAACCGATAGCTTCCTAAGGTGGTTAGGAGAGGAAGATTGACCGATACAGGAAGTATGTAGCGTTTATGTGGGGGGGCTAAAAACAACATTTGAATGTACATAGTACGAGACTTAATATCGATGTTTCAATTCGGTGTACATTGTAAGATTTGAACCGAGGACCAGGCATACGGGTAATTATTTCGAATTCGTGCCATACTAAGTTTCGAAAAGTTGACATTGACTCAATTTGTTGTGCTATTTTGTAGGTCATATGTTTGAATCCATCCAAAAGTTTTCTCACTACCATGGTGTTCATCATATACATATGAATTTGTATTAAAAAAAGTAGCATGGATACAATGAAATGCGAAATCCCTGTTAGAATTTGAGATCGCTACGTGACACACTCTCTAATTCAAAAATCTAACTACGTGACACACACTCTAATTCAATTAACTAATTATGTGACACACACTCTAATCCACGTTAGCGTGGGTACCGTTTCGATTTTTTTTCAAATAACTCATTAATTAATTTATAGTACTCTCTCTGTTCACTTTTATAAGACCTTGAAGACCTTTCAGACAATGTGCAAAACAGTTCATTTTAAGTTGTCTGAAACGACTTACAAAAGTGAACGGATGGAGTATCTCGTTTCGAATGACTAATTATTGCAAGGAAAACACGGCCATGGTAATACATACAGATTCCTTTGCAAATGAAAGAAGATTCGTTTGCATTCTCAAATGTAGGCGCACTAGGCAGACCAGGGTCGTGTCGGGGTGGACGCTGCTTCGGTGCCATAAAGGCAACTGCCTTTGGGTGACTGACATGTGGGCTGGCAACTTGTTGGGCCCACATGTCATGGACACAAAGGCAGGTGCCTTAAGGCACCGAAGCTTAGTCCTGTCGGGCTGGTCGCGTGTGTCGGACGGACGCGTAGCACACAGCCACCCACCCCCCTCCCCCCAAAAAAAGGACGACGACAATATAAGTTCGCGCTTCCACGTTTCGGATTGAAATATCTGGCGGCCCTAATTCGAGCCCTACAAAATCTCTCTTCTCCACCGTCCCCTTCCGCGCCCAGATTGCTCAAATCCCTAATTCGCCGCCAACCCTCGAATCGCCCCTCGTCTCGTCTCTTTCCCCACCATTCCCCACCTCTGTGCCGGACGACGACGACGAAGACGACGGTCGCGCTTCACCACCGCACCGAGCTACCGGGTGGTCCACCGACAACGTCGGCCGCCGCACCTGGTGGTCCATCGACAACGTCGGCCGCCGCAACCGACGTGCCTCACAGACACCGAGTTCCACCGCATCAGGTGCGCTTCACCGATGCCGTCTCCCAGCTCACCGGGGCTACTTCACCGAGCACATCGTCGCACCTCCGCCCCCCGAGGCCGTTGGGGCTTCACCAACGGTCTCGTCCACCACATCGTAGTGCTCCGTTGCCACTCAAGATCTGCATCCGTGCGCGGCCAGCCAACGCCAGTGCATCACCCTCAACGGCTCTGAAGTGACCCGCACTCTAGCTAGGCGAGCATGCCCAAACGCCGGCCCGAACTAGGTATCCACACATCACTCCCTTGTGCACTGTTCCGACGATGTTTGGATATCCTTTCACTGCTGTCTTAGCTTACATGCCTATGCAACTCTGACTTTAACTCTTATTTCTTCTGGAGATATCATCTGAAACAAGCAAATCCATTTTTTAGCGAAGCATGATGGCGCTACGGGATCTGGTACACATCCTGCACACCCATATAACCTTGTAAGTATCTGTCCTCCGGTACAACATCAAGGTCGATTCCTCTTATTTGATCAACCATTCGCCGTGTCAAAAATGCAGAGAGGGATGCAAGGAGCACAAGGCCTGCACATCCAAGCAAGTGGTAACATGGACTTGTACATGGAACATCCCAAGCGCAAGCAAAGCTGCAGTGAGCCTGTACAACGAGCTAGCGTAAGTCCCTGCATTTCATTTAATTCATACTGGCATTCGTGTATGATTTGTGTGCAGTGGCTGATCCATGAATTCAAGTTACCAGGGGCGAATACTTAACTTAAAAAATACGAAGGCACTTGCACTCTGGAAATCAACATAACTTGAGAAATGTGAAGCTACATGCACTTTGAAAACCAGCTAATGATCCAAAGTAGTTCAGATTATAAACACTAAATGACGCAAGCACCAAAAAACACAAAATGCAACATGGTGTACAAGGACTACAAACATGGTCTATACCTGCTTGAATTATTCATTCTCTGGCTAAAAATATTGAAGTGTAATTGCACGTATAACCAGTGCGCAAACTGCATATCAATATATCTATCCTGCACAAGTATGCCAATAGTTTCAAACAACAAATTAGAAAAGTATTTATGCTATGTTGTCAGGATACGGGGACTTTCTGGTAGATGGCCTCGACGTTTCCTCAAGCTATGAAAATGCACTATAATTTGCTTGTCATCAATGCCTACAAATATCTGTCTATCTCAACATAGTAGATCATCATTAGACACTAAATCCTTCAATGAGCTTGCAAAATGCTTGCATTAGATCCGTCATTAGACACTATATGTTCATCACCAGGAGCATGTAAAATGTTTGCATCAAATCCTTCATTAGCAGTCTGTTCATTAGACACTTCAGGCTCAAGAACAACATGAGCTTGTATGTTTGCACCGGAAACTTGATTAGATACATCAGATTCAGTCAGTTCAGTATTGATTGGGGGAGTTATAAAATAAGTAGAAATTGGTTTCATTTTCTCATAGATTCCCTACATACAAGCAGTTTTACAACACCGCCAGGTTTAACTATTGGCCAGAAATTGAAGAGTTGAATTAGATATAATCAGGGATGTGATGTACCTGCTCGTTGCGCATGCTACTCTTGCAAGCTGCGACTGTCCGTTTGCGCAAGCTCGATGCCATGCCCGTGCTGCCGCCGCTGCCTCCCACGCAGGCTACACCCAGGGTTGGATCTTCATCTTCTTCTCCTTCCGTTCGCTTGAAGCCCGGCGACCGCCCTCCAACGAGGGCGCGGGGAAGTGCTGTGTCGGTCTGTCCAGCGGCGGCTAGGTTAGGAGCAAACCAGACTGGAGGCTGGAGCGAATGAATTGGGATTTTTCCTGCTGTCGATCGATATGGGAGGCGCTCATTTGGGCCGCGAGCCTGCTATAGGGCCTGCCTTGCACTTATGTTATTGGCCCATCCAAATAGAAACATTTTTCTTCATTTTTTACATTGCCTGCTCATGTGTTGGGACGAACAAAACTAACATGGGCCAACCTGGACGACTCAAAATAGGTGCACACTTTCCAGCCACCTGAGGCGGCCGCCCATACCAGCCCGTATGGTGGCGTCGCCCCTTTTTGTGTGTATGATTTGATAGTGAAAAACATTCTGGTGGCGCTTTTGTTTTACCCACAGAATGGTTGAATTGCTTGTTTCTATGAACTGAGTTCGCCAATAATGTGAAGGATGCCAGTCTTTTCATCCTATTGTAGATTGCTTAGATCTCGATATGCCAAAAGTAATCGCATGAAATATACAGTAAAAGCCAGTGTGATCTGTTTGGCTACAACTAGTCTGACTACACGTCCTCATATAACATATCAAGGACGCACCATCTTACCAGATTAACCATTCGACTTACCCATGCAGTGTGGGAGGAAAGAAGTATTGGGACTGCGTATCCAAGCAATTGATGCCATGGACTCCTTCGTACAACCTTGTAAGTGAAAAAGAAGTTGCAGTGTGCCTGTACAAAGAACTAGCGTAAGTTCAGTTACCTGCTTCTCGGAATTTTAGTTAGCCACTTATTGCAAAATTGTTCAATTACGTTGCTTGGCTTAATTTAGTTTGCTACTGATTACATAATGGCACATCCTGTTAATCATATTGTAGACTGCGCCTATCTATGTGTTTGATACTTACTGTTAAGAATTACCTGTTTGCATTAACTTAATATCTACTTGTTTGTTTAACTGGATTGCTGCTGCAACAGCGGGTTACAATGATGTTAATAACTACTTTTCAACATCCAATTGAAACTCTTTAATTCCTTGTTTGTTTAACTGGTTTGCTGTTATAACTCCCAGTTGAGATGTTTTGCTAACTTCAACTTTTCTGAATCCAATCGGAACTTTAATGGCAAAACAGGTTAGCCCAAGATCAAAGAGCGAGGTCCCATGGACGTTGCATCATCCCACAGCAGTGGCACCGGCCCAATCGTGCATTATGAATTGCCAACTGCTGATGCTCTAGAGGCTAAACTAGTGGTAGAAAGAGATTCTGCTTCTGCACTTAGAGATGAAGTAGACATGTTGAGGAAGCAAACAGCACAATCACAAGCAGTACTCAAGACAACCATTAAATATTTGGTGGATTTCAAAACGAAGCAAGCTGAGACTGACCAGATTGTTAAGGTCCTGAAGGAAAAAAGGAAATTAAATTCCTACTTGGTAAATCATAGGTGAAATGTTCTTTCCACAGTTGAATAACCTTTGTGTTGTCTGTTCATGTAATCAATCAAACCATTTGTTTTAGAGATCATGTAATAATTGTTTTTTTTGTTTTTTGGTTTGTAATTTTATTTGAGCACAAGTCTGTATTAATTGATAAGACTCGGAGACATTTCATTTGGATTGTTGTGCCAGACCTACAAATATGCCAATCGGGCTGAATGTGCATTCAGCAATAGTAGTAGTATAGATGGACCATAAGTGGCACGCATCGGAAAGGGCCAAGATGCTGGCTAAAAAAAGGATGCTGTTGTAGCCAAAAAAAGTACAGCGGCCTGGCTTATGTATGTTAGTTGATATTATTGATCCATATACTATGTAAGTGTTTATATGTTCGTTAGTTGTGTACATTATTGGTTGATTGACTCGGTATTTAAATCTTGATACATCGCTTGTGTACATATCTAAATGGGAGTACACATTATGCTGCGTGTGACATTTGAGTTGGACATAAAGTGTTCCAAATATTCGAATTCACCTTAAACTGGATTCTAGCTTCTGAATTCGAGTATAGGCATTTGTAAATCATATTCATATATGACAGTGGAATACATCTTTGTCGTGCTTTTGAAGATATATAAAAACACATAGAATGATTTATAAAGATTCGTATAGGAATACAAAATGGATTCGAATATAGTTGCCAGGGTAAACGTGGATGCTTATTGTCCCAATATTCGAAAGAAGTGGCAAAATGTCCACTCCCACGACGTCTGCCCGAAGCCAAGTGTTTGGGAGATGGAAATTACTGTCTATCCCTTACACAGACAATCCATCGGCCCGATTTCCACTGCTCTCAATAGGGGTAGGTTAGTAACTTCAAGTAGACGTGACACGACCGCCTCTGAGCCCATTCCGACACGGTGGGCGCCAAACATGGGCGGCAAAACACATTTGATTCAAGCTCGTCCGAAAGACCTCTGTTTCTCCCTCCATTTCCCCATTCATACACGATGGGCGGCAAAACAAACTCGACTCGGCCGAAATCGATGTAGGCAAATATTTTCAATAGGGGCAGGTTTGTAACTTCACTCAGACGTGACACAACCGCCCTACCTGTCAGCCCTGTTTATACACCATAGGCGCCAACCATGGGCACCAACCATCCTCTCCTCGCTCGAAGTCGCTCTAGGCAAATATTGGCGAGATGCGAGATTACCGTCCTATCCCCAACCGACGAGACATCCAAATTTTAAACGGGGGCTAAGTTCGTAACTTTCCCATATTTCAGACAGGCGCGTCCCAAAAACATGGTTCCCCATACCTCTCCCTCCATTTTCCATTCATACACCGTCCGCGCTAGAACACCCCATCCCCACACCAGCCTCCGTCCGCCACCCCATCCATCGCCGCCGTCCTCCACCACATCCATCGCCACTGTCCTCCACCATGCCGGAGCGCCTACCAAGACCGCGTCGTCCACTGCTAGAGATGGTCGTTTCTCATCCATGGCGACGGACCAATAGCCTTGCATCACGTCCTCTCGCTTCATCGGCGCCGTCGTCCTCTTTGCCGGGGCCGCTCACACGACCTTCTCTTCCACCGCAACGGGACTTATCCCCCAATGCACCCGTCTACAGTCGCAGATCTGCTTCAACGCCACCGACAGCCATCGCACCCCCGATGCCTACACGGCGCCGCAAGAGAGGTGGTACTTCATATCTCCTCAACTTTTTGATCTCAACCAGAAAATAGATCTTAACTTGGTTACTCTACTTTCTTTTCAGCTCTTAGAATTTAGTTCTTAGTTCGAAGCAAACAATGGATGCCAAATATCATTTCTCCGGTTTGCACCTTCAAATCTGCCATGGCACAGCCATAATACGGTTTAATTGATCATGCTTAGGGTTTAATTGATCATGTTGGTTCCGTGGTGGTTTCTTTAATAGAAATCGGAGGGGAAACCCTCTTTTGCTAAAAAAATATGCTTAGAGTTTCCCCCTTTTATGAAAAATATACGATCAGAATACGTGCTTCGTGTCATAATAACACTGCTCCAGCCATCAAGCTAAACAAGCTTAGTTGTTCAAATACGAATCTGATATTATTAAAACAGAGTTGTTTAATTGGTCAGCTAAATGTTCCTAAATTAGTTTCGAAAATGCATGTTCGCCGCTCGGGTGTGTTTCTCTACAGGGTGCCCACGGTGGGCCGGCCCACCCTGGGATTTTGGGTCGTCCCAGGCCCCGATTCCCCTCTGTTCTGCTGCGCGCTTCCAATCTCTACTCGCCCCCAGCCGCCTGCCTCGCCGGCGACTTGCCGTCCCCGGACGACATGACTCTAGGAGGAGACGCCAGACTAACAGGAGGCCAGGAGCCGCTCGCCCAACAGCGTCACCGCTGCCAGGGCGCGCCGCCGTGCCTACCATCCCTGTCCGTTCAGGGCTCAGGCGTGCATCACCCACCAAGCCAACCCGATTTATCCTGAGATACGTCCTCAACGCTCAGCAGCCAATCCTCATCACCCATTTTCTAATTGATTCATTACTCATTAGGCAGGACTGTCATTAGGGTTTGTTGTGTGCTCAGTGCTACCTACACTTAATGGTTCAGATGTATTTCGGTAATCTTTAGTACCTCTAAAGTTCATGGGGTTTTCAAAATTCCAGCCCTCGGAACAGAAACTAGTCATTTTGGATTGTTGGTCGTAGTGACATTGACCCAGATTACTACTGCAAGCCAGGTTTGTTGACAATTTTACTTGTCTTTCTTACTCATTCAATATAATATCCAATTATTCACGTCGATTAGTTGCAAACAATAAGTGCTAGACAAACTTCTTCATTCAGATTTTGGACGGTCTCTTACTGCAGTTACAATTCTGCATACTTGTCCTAATAAGCTCACATGTAAATGATTGATTCACTACATCTATGCTTGCCTTGTCATATTTGTTGTCAATATTCTTTTAGGGTGGAGCACCCTGTTTCTAAATACTGGAACCGTAGACATGAGTGAATAGTATTTCTCTATGTGATCTCTTCCATCATGTGTGGGTAACGAACACTGCATTGTATAGAAAGAAAGTGTCATTTCCAGCTTTTACATAGGTTTCGATCTTTTACATGGAATATAATCTGCCTACTTGCTTTGTGTCGCACTACCAACACTCCACCCTTGAAGCTAAACATTACGCCACTCATAATTGCTTAGTTTATTTGTTCAAATACGAATTTCATATGATTCTAATGTTCCTACTTCAGTTTTGAAATGTGTGCCTGCCTGTTATAGAGACATAAGGGGTTTGTATTTCTGTGTGTGGTCTGGTCAGCACGGTTGGGGAGGTGAACTTTGCATATGCAGGGGTTTATAGGGAGACACTCTCCGAGTTGAATCCGCAATGCATTCCATAGATAATCTGACTACTTTTTATGTTTTCATGAATCTTAGATTCTGAACAGCATCATAAGGATTATGAGCTTGCGTGCATGAAAAGAATAAAGCAGAACAATGCCATGGCTGTCTAACTTGGCATTAAGGGACTGAAATTAAGTCTGGATGCAATGCAATGCAAACGCTCTCCACCTACAGATTCATGCTCAGAATATGATCCTAACAGTGATTCTGAGCTAGAGGGAGACCTAAGTCAATGTAGCTCCCTAGTGGAGGAGTCAGAGGAAGATGCCCTATCTTATTCACCCATCAAGGTACTTGCTCTAACTTTCCAAGGTTACATTGCTCGCACATATCTTGCAACTGATGCTTTGCATTGCTTCTACTTTGTTGAACTGCCATTAGCTTAGTTTACACATCGTGTATGTGAATACACCCTGCCTATCCATTTTCAGTACATATTCCATCTGTCATCATACCATATTTATCCATTCAAATGTTGTTCTTGTGTATCAGACGTTCAAAAGGAAGAGGGCGATTGCTGATCGTAGAGGAGCACAAGCAAAGTATTTGGAAAAGGTAGTGGCACCTGATAAATCAAATAGCCCATTAGGTGTAGTTGCAATATCACCTGACCCACAAAATACCCCAACTCTAGCAGACTCTAGCCCTACTACACTGGTCATTTCTGATGCCCCAACTCAGCAGACCCCAACTGCAGCAAACAGTATGATTATGCAGTTGACATAGCACCAGCTGTACGATACAAAACCCCCATTCCAGCAAAGAGTACACCAAATCTAGTTGTCAAATCCCTTTTTGAACCAGAGAGAGCCCCAATTGCAGCAAATAGGACCCCTGTTCCAATTCTTCCCAGTTTAGAAGACGAAGCTTATGTTGTTGTCAGGAACTTTGTGCGCATCTTTCCTTCATGGAAAGATTATACCGCAGACACAGAACAATTTCCAGTCTTCCTCCGCAACTTACGCGTAAGTAATGTACTAATGTTATTCATGGTCATTACTGCATATGTTTCTGCTGACAGAAGACACAAGATTTCATTCTTTTAAATAAGCGAGGAGCAAACTGGATTGTGATGACGAGCAAGGGTTGGTTGCGCATTTCAAGCACTCGTTGATGAAGTATCGTTCCTACCTGAGGCAAGCGCACTTCAATGGCAAGCCTCTGAACGAAATTTCTGTAAAGTTTCCGGTGCTACATTTATCCAACGGTGACTGGAATAATCTTGTTACACATTGGTCTCGGCTGCAGCGTAAGGTACTGTCTATGATATCACATCACAATTTGAACTACATTTCTAGATTTGCCTTAATGTCTCACTTGTACGAAAACTATTAGCAGAAGAACATCCGTTCTCAAGGGACCACAGAATCTCGCAACTATACTGCACACTGCATTGCTCTTGTGAGTACCTCTTGCCCTGTATGACCATACTTACTTTCATAGTTGTTTGATTATGTAGCATCACTGCACATGTTAGCCTCATAATCGTCCATTTGGTGGACATTATAAGATCCGTATGGACTCTTACATAAATTTAGAATCAACCCAATGCTTTTGAAGAGGTTTAGCTCTGCAGTCCTCTTGTAAGGACTGAACGTGGTCTATCACTGTACTTACATTAACAGCTACTTCCAGGGATTGGTAGTAGATTATGTAGCATCAATCTGCATCTTATCTTCATTATCCTCTATCCCTTCCAGTATTATCATATCTATAATTACTCTATACAAATGTAGAGTACAGGCAATGCTTATGAAGAACATTTTGTGCTGAAATTCTTGAGTTATCCTTCCCTTGACATGGAGTAGGGCATTATAAAGCCGGTGTTAACTGTTAATGTAAGTCAGTCCTTCTAAAACCTTTATCCTCAACTGCTCTTTAATTTGCTCATACTCCCTATCGTTTACTGCTGTTTAGTTTGCTGTTTCTACCAAAATGCATGTTCGTAAGAACCGTAAGTTCTAAGTTTTACTTGTAAAACCAAATTCCTTATTCATACCATGCACATTACTTAATACTCCCTATATGTATGCTTGTTTTTGTGGATCTATAATCTAGTGTGTGGTGAAGCAGCCCATGTTTGCACCTTGTCATCTCCTGTTTTATCTTACTGATGTGGCTGATGATATGAACAACATGCCATGCACATTATCCAAAATAGATACAATGATTTTCTTTGCCCTTCATCTATGCTTGTTATGTTGACATGGTAATCCAGTAGTGTGGTGAAGCTCCCTGCATTATGAACAATGCCAAATTATGCTATTGATATTTTGAACTTACTCTTTATTTTCTAATTTGAAATTGGATAGAATTGACAGAACAGTTATCATCGTTGTTTATACACGTGCAAACCTGTCATCTCTCTGCTTTGTTTCAGGGTGATATGCCTGATGGCATGCACAAGTCTGCTGAAGGCTGTGAGACAAACCCAACATATATTGCAGCAAAGAAGGCAAAACATCTTGAAGATAGCGAGACAACCCCAAAGTCTTGTCTTGATGCACTGTTCAAGTTACTTGAGACTAACAGTCAGACAAGCTCACAGAATTCGTTGTCTGAATCAGTTTGAATTCTTCAGTCCCAAGTTCTAGCAGAAAGGCATTCTGCAACTCAACTTCGACTTGAAGTCCTATCTCTAAGAAAGATTGCGGAGAACACCAATGAGAACCTCATCGCTAAACAGTTACACCTAGAAGCTATGACCGACATGCTAGGCCGGTCTCACAGCCTTGCTCAGCAGCTTGCGCAGCAGTTCCCCCGCAAGGCTAACCTTTCTTGAACTGTCTTGGAAGTGGTCTCGGTTCAGTATTATTTTGTTACGCTGCAATGGTGCCCAGTTTTTGTAATCTGCTTCTTCGTTGCGCTTTATGATCACTGGTGGCGAACTTCGATGCCCAGTGGATGTAATATACCTTAAATCCTTTATTGTATAGTGTAGGTTTATTCTTAGTTACTATGCCGTAATTTCTTTATTGTATAGAGTAGGTTTGTTCTTAATTCCTACTAGTTACTGCCATCATTCGCTATCTGAAAAAAAAATCAGATGTAGTCGACCGGACCAAAACATTCGACTCTAACGGGCCAGGTTTTTAGAGGGCCACAATTGGGCCGGCCTGCGTCTTTCTTGGGCCCGAATGATTGGGGCCTTCACACATTGCGCCAGGCCCAAACTTACACCGGCCTATATTTTAGTTGGTCCTTTTGTCGACCCAACGCTTAGTTTGGCCCAGGTAGCGTTGGGCCATTAACAGGCTGAATATTGTACTGGCCTGTTACGACCGAGATGAAACCACGGGCCTTTAGCAGGCCAAAATGCTTGTTGGGCCTCAATTTTCACTAGTCGTCGACGGGCCTTCAGCAGGCCGAAATGTAGACCGGGCCGTTTTGGGCCCAGTTAGCTCACGGGCCGTTACCAGGACAAAACATATCTCGGGCCTTAGTTGGCCCACTGATATCATGGGCCTTTAAGAGGCCGAAAGCTTAGTACAGGCATCAACGGGCCGAATTACGTGACAGGCCTTTAACAGGCCCAAAGTCACGTTGAGCTTAACTGCTGCCACCTTTAGCACGGGCCGTTAGTGTGCCCGATGTCTCGCCGGACCATATATGGCCCATGGGCAGCACGGGCCATTCCCAGGCCGAAAGTCACACCGGGCTGAAATGGGCCCATGTCTACATCAGGCCTCTAACAGGCCGAAAGTCACTGGGCTGTAGTTGGGCCCAAATATTCAGCGAACAATTAACGGGCCAGATCTGGCTTCGGGCCGTAAATGGGCCCAAATATTGGGTGAACAATTAACGGGCCAGATCTGGCTTCGGGCCGTAAATGGGCCCAAATATTGGGCGAACAATTAATGGGCCAGATCTGGCTTTGGGCCATAAATGGGTCTTTATTAAGCAGGCCGTTATTGGGCTAGCCCACTAGTACCTGATTAAGTTCTACGGGCCTTTGACTGGGCCGTCCTTTTGAACCTATATGGGCCTCTGTTGGGCCCAGCCACGTGTCAACGTATCATAGGCATGTCTCCTCCAATGGACGGGCGACATCTGGCCCACTGACGAGCTGACAGCTGTTCCCTTCGGCCAATCAGAATTTTACACATGGAAATTTCCCATTGGTCAGGGCTGTTAACGGGTTATCGGATCCAAAATCCGACCCGATAGCTTAACGGTGTTCCGTTACGGTGGATGCCACGTGTCGGTCACCCTTGACGAAAGCACTTCTGTGAAGCGCGATTTATCGTCATGGAAGTGGACACTTCCATGATGATAACTTTGGTAATGTCATGGAATACTTCTACGACAGCACAGGTATGACTATCTTGATTCTGTCATAAATTTGTCATGGATGTACATGCATGACAAAAAACGCGACCTACTGTGACAAACACATATCATCACGGAAGTGTATTTTTTTGTAGTGATTATAGGCGGTTCCCAAACAGAATGGTAAAGTTTATACTCCCCCTCCACCAACAAGCATCAATCCATGGCTTGCTCGAAACAACGAGTGCCTCCAACAAACAACAGGTCCCAGGGGGAGTTTTGTTTGCAATTATTTTGATTTGGTTTGCATAAAGCATGGGTCTGGGCATCCCGGTGACCAGCCATTTTCTCGTGAGTGAGGAGCGGAGTCCACTCCTCTTGAGAATAACCCGCCTAACATGGAAGATAAGGGCAGCCCTAGTTGATACATGAGCTATTCGAGCGTACAAAATAGAATGTTTATTTGAAGGTTTAGAGTTTGGCACATACAAATTTACTTGGAACGGCAGGTAGATACCGCATATAGGAAGGTATAGTGGACTCATATGGAGTAACTTTGGGGTTTAAGGGATTGGATGCACAAGCAGTATTCCTGCTTAGTACAAGTGAAGGCTAGCAAAAGACAGGGAAGCGACCAACTAGAGAGCGACAACAGCCATGAACATGCATTAAAATTAATAAACATTGGATGCAAGCATGAGTAGGATATAATCCACCATGAACATAAATATCGTGAAGGCTATGTTGATTTGTTTCAACTACATGCGTGAACATGTGCCAAGTCAAGTCACTTAAATCATTCAAAGGAGGATACCACCCCATCATACCACATCACAACCATTTTAATAGCATGTTGGCACGCAAGTTAAACCATTATAACTCATAGCTAATCAAGCATGGCACGAGCAACTATGATCTCTAATTGTCATTGCAAACATGTTTATTCATAATAAGCTGAATCAAGAACGATGAGCTCATCATATTTACAAAAACAAGAGAGGTCGAGTTCATTCCAGCTTTTCTCCTCTCAGTCAGTCCATCATATATCATCATAATTGCCTTTCACTTGCACGACCGAATGATGTGAATAATAATAAGGGTGCACGTGCATTGGACTAAGCTGGAATCTGCGAGCATTCAATAAACAGGAGAAGACAAGGCAATATGGGCTCTTGGTTAAATTAACAATAATGCATATAAGAGCCAATTCAACAATTTAATTGTGGTCTTCTCCTATCAACCCCCAAAGAAAAGAAAAGCAATAAAACTATTTACACAGGAAAGCTCCCAACAAGCAAAAGAAGAACGGGAAATATTTTTGGGTTTTCTTTTTAATTATTACTACTACAGCAAGAAAGTAAACTACTACTAATTTTTTTTGTTTTTCTTATGGTTTAACAAACACACAAGAAGAAAGCAGGAAAAAGAAAATAAACTAGCATGGATATTACAGTGAAAGAGTATGAGCACCGACATCTAGCAATGAGTGTGTGAACATAAATGTAATGTCGGTGGGAAATACGTACTCCCCCAAGCTTAGGCTTTTGGCCTAAGTTGGTTCATTGCCAGGGATGGCCTGGCGGATACCCGTAGGTGTAGCTGGGGTCATACTGCGATGAAGAGGACTCTGACTGCCACTGGCTGGCAGCCATCTCCGGATCCCAAGAATAAACAGACTGTCGTGGAGGCTCATATTGTGGTTCCGGTTCCGGGGCTGGTGCAGGATTCTGGTAGGCTTGAACGGCAGCCCACGTAACGAGATACGGTCCTTCAAAATTAAACAAGGAAGGAGCAGGCAATGTAATAGTCTCAGGGTGATGTTTATTAAAATACAGTTTATATTTAAGCTCTCCTTCCCTGCCTTTAACAATAAAATCATGCGCTAGCATACTCTTATAATCTAAATAAGCACTAGGCAGCAATTTTTCTTCTTTCTCATAAAGCCTAATAGGTATGTTAAAATGTGAAGCTAGGCGTGAAGCATAAATACCTCTAAAGATGGGGCCCTTAGTATGGTTCAAACTTAACCGTTTAGCAATAATTCCGCCCATACTAACAGTGTCATCATGGTATAAACCATGGAACAGAATGATAATGTCAGGAACACTAAGGTTTCCACAGTTTCCGCGACCAATCAAGCAACGACTAGCAAATATGGCAAAGTAGCGTAAAACAGGAAAATGTATGCTAGTGATTCTTGCATCGGAAACCTTCCTGGTTTCTCCCACAGTGATGGTGTCAATAAATTCTTCCACATCTTTACGGTGTGGTTCATCTAAGGTACCCTCAAAGGGTATTTTGCAAACCTCGCAAAATTCAGCTAATGGCATCTCCTTAACAACATCATATAAATGAAACTCTACTGAAGGAGGTGATTTCTTAGGAAAATAGTAGAAGTTCTGCACAAAAGTATTAGTGAGTAAGAGATACTGATGACGTTGGTTGCGGAGGAAGTCGGTGAGGCCAGCATTCTCAGCCAATGAATAGAAATCATCATAAATCTCGGCTGCTCTCAAGAAATCATCGGAAGGCCATTCACACGGCCGGACCTCCGCGGTACGAGGCAAATTAAATTTGGGCCTCTGTGCCTCTTCATTTTTCTTTTCCTTCGAGCTTCGGCTCGACGAGCCCCTCAAAATTCTCTTCATGATTTTCTGAAATATTCTGAAATTTTTAGTAACTTCAAACAAAAATGAACCAACTTCAACAAAATTGATAGCAACTACTCCTACAAGTGCCTAGAGTCTATATCATGCATTAGAACTACTTGGAACCATATAAATTTGACATGCAAGCTCAAGAACATGGTCACCTATGCAGCAAAAATTTGCAATGAATAAAGCACTAGAGCAAAAACTAATTGGACCAATGGAGGAGTCACATACCAAGGAACAATCTCCCCAAACAGTTTTGCGAGAGGTGCTTTGAGCAAGGAGATTGAAAATCGCAGCAAAATGAGCTAGAACTCGTGCTTGAACAAGATATTCGTGTTTGTGGGAGGAAGAAGAAGAGGATGGGTGAAGGGATAAGTGGAGGAGGGCCACCGTGGGCCCACGAGGCAGGGGGCGCGCCCTGGGGGGTAGGGCGCGCCCTCCACCCTCGTGGCCAGGTGACAGCTCCCCCCGCGGTGTTTTCAGTACCATAAATCCTCAAATATTCCCGAAAAAATCATATTAAGTTGGCATGGAATTTGGAGGACTTTTATTTACGGGGTATTTTTATATTGCACGGATAAGTCAGAAAACAGACAGAAAAACACTATTTTTACTTTATTTCAACTAAATAACAGAAAGTATAAAGAGGGTACAGAAGGTTGTGCCTTCTAGTTTCATCCATCTCATGCTCATCAAAAGGAATCCACTAACAAGGTTGATCAAGTCTTGTTAACAAACTCATTCCGATTAACATGGAACCGGAGAAATTTCGAATAACACTATGTTACCTCAACGGGGATATGCACATCCCCTATAATAAGAATATCATATTTCTTCTTGATAGTAGGAAGAGGAAATTCAAAACCTCCAAATATAATCGATGGAATTTTTCCAATAGAGTTGATACTATAAACTTGAGGTTGTTTCCTCGGAAAGTGTACCGTATGCTCATTACCATTAACATGAAAAGTGACATTGCCTTTGTTGCAATCAATAACAGCCCCTGCAGTATTAAAAAAGGTCTTCCAAGGATAATAAACATACTATCGTCCTCGGGAATATCAAGAATAACAAAGTCCGTTAAAATAGTTACGTTTGCAACCACAATAGGCACATCCTCACAAATACCGACAGGTATAGCAGTTGATTTATCAGCCATTTGCAAAGATATTTCAGTAGGTGTCAACTTATCCAAATCAAGTCTACGATATAAAGAGAGAGGCATAACACTAACACCGGCTCCAAGATCACATAAAGTAGTTTTAACATAATTTCTTTTAATGGAGCATGGTATAGTAGGTACTCCTGGATCTCCAAGTTTCTTTGGTATTCCACCCTTAAAAGTATAATTAGCAAGCATGGTGGAAATTTCATCTTCCGGTATCTTTCTTTTACTAGTAACAATATCTTTCATATACTTAGCATAAGGATTCATTTTGAGCATATCAGTCAATCGCATATGCAAAAAGATAGGTCTAATCATTTCAGCAAAGCGCTCAAAATCCTCATCATCATTTTTCTTGGATGGTTTGGGAGGAAAAGGCATGGGTTTCTGAACCCATGGTTCTCTTTCTTTACCATGTTTCCTAGCAACAAAGTCTCTCTTATCATAACGTTGATTCTTTGATTGTGGGTTATCAAGATCAACAGCAGTTTCAATTTCTACATCATTATCATTACTAGGTTGAGCATCATCATGAACATCATCATTAACATGTTCACTAGGTTCATGTTCATTACCAGATTGTGTTTCAGCATCAGAGATAGATATATCATTTGGATTCTCAGGTAGTTCAGCAATAGGTTCACTAGAAGTTTGCAAAGTCCTATCATTTTTATTTTTCTTCTTTTTAGAAGAACTAGGTACATCAATATTATTTCTCTGAGAATCTTGCTCAATTCTCTTAGGGTGTCCTTCAGGATACAAAGGTTCCTAAGTCATTCTACCAGTTCTAGTAGCCACTCTAACAGCATAATCATTTTTCTTACTCTTCATTTCATTGAGCAAATCATGTTGAGCTTTAAGTACTTGTTCTACTTGAGGGGTAACCATAGAAGCATGTTTGCTAACAAGTTTAAGTTCACCTATAATATTAGCCATATAGTCACCCAAGTGTTTAATCATATAAGCATTTTGTTTTAATTGTCTACCAAATAAGCATTGAAGTCTTCTTGCTTAAAAATAAAGTTATCAAACTCATCCAAGCACTGACTAGCAATTTTAGTAGGAGAGACTTCAGCTTTATCATATATATAGAGAGAATTTACCTTTACTACCTGTGTCGGGTTATCGAGACCAGGAGGTTCTTCAATAGGTAATGGATTAAGATCATATGTCTCTTCAGCAGGCGGTAGATTGAGACCATGTATTTCTTCAATAGGAGGTAAATTCTTAACATCTTCAGCTTTAATACCTTTTTCTTTTATAGATTTCTTTGCCTCTTGCATATCTTCAGGACTGAGAAACAGAACACCTCTCTTCTTCGGAGTTGGTTTAGGAATAGGCTCAGTAATTGGAGCAGGAGCTGGCTCATGAGCTGGCTCGGGAGGTGCCCAATTATTTTCATTTGTCAACATATTATTCAATAGAATTTCAGCTTCATCCGGTGTTCTTTCCCTGAAAAGAGAACCAGCACAACTATCCAGGTAATCTCTGGAAGCATCGGTTAGTCCACTATAAAAGATATCAAGTATTTCATTTTTCTTAAGAGGATGATCAGGCAAAGCATTGAGTAACTTGAGAAGCCTCCCCCAAGCTTGTGGGAGACTCTCTTCTTCAATTTGCACAAAGTTGTATATTTCCTTTAAAGCAGCTTGTTTCTTATGAGCAGGGAAATATTTAGCAGAGAAGTAATAAATCATATCCTGGGGACTACGCACACAACCAGGATCAAGAGAATTAAACCATATCTTAGCATCACCCTTTAGTGAGAACGGAAATATTTTAAGGATATAAAAGTAGCGAGATCTCTCATCATTAGTGAATAGGGTGGCTATATCATTTAATTTAGTAAGATGTGCCACAACAGTTTCAGATTCATAGCCATGAAAAGGATCAGATTCAACCAAAGTAATTATAGCAGGATCAGTAGAGAATTCATAATCCTTATCGGCAACACAAATAGGTGAAGTAGCAAAAGCAGGGTCGGGCCTCATTCTATCCCTAAGAGATTCCTTGTTCCATTTAATTAATAGCCTCTTGAGTTCATTACTATCTTTGCAAGCTAAAATAGCTGCAGAAGCTTCTTTATCAAAAACATAATCCTCAGGAATAACGGGCCTATCTTCATCATCACTTTGATCATTATAATCGGATTCAATAATTTCTTTCTCTCTAGCCCTAGCAATTTGTTCATCGAGAAATTCACTAAGGGGCACAGTAGTATCAAGCATAGAAGTAGTTTCATCATAAGTATCATGCATAGCAGAAGTGGCATCATCAATAACATGCGACATATCAGAATGAATAGCAGAAGCAGGTTTAGGTGTCGCAAGCTTACTCAAAACAGTAGGTGAATCAAGTGCAGAGCTAGATGGCAGTTCCTTACCTCCCCTCGTAGTTGAGGGATAAATTTTTGTTTTCTCGTCTTTCAAGTTCTTCATAGTGTCCAGCAGATATAAATCCCAAGTGACTCAAAGAATAGAGCTATGCTCCCCGGCAACGGCGCCAGAAATTAGTCTTGATAACCTACAAGTGTAGGGGATCGCAACAACTTTCGAGGGTAGAGTATTCAACCCAAATTTATTGATTCGACACAAGGGGAGCCAAAGAATATTCTCAAGTATTAGCAACTGAGTTGTCAATTCAGCCACACCTGGATAACTTAGTATCTGCAGCAAGGTATTTAGTAGCAAAGTAATATGATAGTAGTGGTAACGGTAATAAAAGGTAACGGAAGCAAAAGTAATATTTTTGGTATTTTGTAGTGATTGTAACAGTAGCAACAGGAAAGTAAATAAGCGTAAACCAGTAGATGGAAAACTCGTAGGCATTGGATCGGTGATGGTAAATTATGCCGGATGCGGTTCATCATGTAGCAGTCATAACATAGGGTGACACAGAACTAGCTCCAATTCATCAATGTAATGTAGGCATGTATTCCAAATATAGTCATACGTGCTTATGGAGAAGAACTTGCATGACATCTTTTGTCCTACCCTCCCGTGGCAGCGGGGTCCTAATGGAAACTAAGGGATATTAAGGCCTCCTTTTAATAGAGAACCGGAACAAAGCATTAGCACATAGTGAATACATGAACTCCTCAAACTACGGTCATCACCGGGAGTGGTCCCGATTATTGTCACTTCGGGGTTGCCGGATCATAACACAAAGTAGGTGACTATAGACTTGCAAGATAGGATCAAGAACACACATATATTCATGAAAACATAATAGGTTCAGATCTGAAATCATGGCACTTGGGCCCTAGTGACAAGCATTAAGCATAGCAAAGTCATAGAAACATCAATCTCAGAACATAGTGGATACTAGGGATCAAACCCTAACAAAACTAACTCGATTACATGATAGATCTCATCCAACCCATCACCGTCCAGCAAGCCTACGATGGAATTACTCATGCACGGTGGTGAGCATCATGAAATTGGTGATGGAGGCTGGTTGATGATGGCGATGGCGACGAATCCCCCTCTCCCGAGCCCCGAACGGACTCCAGATCAGCCCTCCCGAGAGGTTTTAGGGCTTAGCGGCGGCTCCGTATCATAAAACGCGATGATTTCTTCTCCTTGATTTTTTTCTCCCTGAAAGAAAATATATAGAGTCAGAGTTGGCGTCGGAGGAGCTCCAGGGGGCCCACGAGGTAGGGGGCACGCCCTACGGGGGCGCCCCCACCCTCGTGGACAGGGTGTGGGCCCCCTGGTCTTCATCTTTGGCAAGGATTTTTTTATTATTTTTAACTAGATGTTCCGTGGAGTTCAGGTCATTCCGAGAACTTTTGTTTTCTGCACATAAAACAACATCATGGCAATTCTGCTGAAAACAGCGTCAGTCCGGGTTAGTTCCATTCAAATCATGCAAGTTAGAGTCCAAAACAAGGGCAAAAGTGTTTGGAAAAGTAGATACGACGAAGACGTATCAACACTTTAAACACATTATCTATTTATTTTTCTCTAACCTTTTGTAGCCATGCAACCAAGCCACATAAGCTTCATGGGTGCCCCCCACATCATATTATTCATACTACATTGACAGAAAAAAAGATAAATCACCCAAAACAAGATCTTCCCATTTTTTGTTCCTACGATGTTGTGCCGTGCACGTACCTACTAGTTGTATAGTGGTAGTACTAGTTGTATAGTACAAACTTGGTACTAGTTACTCTATCAACGAGCCCCATCTGACACCAAATTTCTTGGCTTCCGTGCTACAGCTAGATCTTCCCCTCGTTTCTATTTTCCAACCCGGCGGCAGGCGGGGTGCGGTTTGCCAATAGTCGGTTTGCTCAACGGTGGTCCCACATGAAAGTGAAAATGCTAGGCAACGCCTTCCCTAAGCTATGTGTCGTGCCGGACGGGCCGTGGAGTACTCCCGATTCCCGGGCGTGTGGGGGGGAGTGCGACGTGAACGCGGCAGGCCTTTTCCTTTTACTAGCAATGTGCCCGTGCGTTGCGACGGATCCAAAGTAGTAGAACAGTAGTACTTGTTCACAAACTTGAAAGAAAGCACTCTTGTTTTGATATACTCCTAATATATTACTCCTTTCGTTCCTAAATATTTGTCTTTTTAAAGATTTCAAATGGACTATCACATATGTGGGATCACGGGTTCCGACAAATCCCTCATGGTTCGAACACTGGGGTGCGCGCAAAGATTTCCTCCCTACTGATCCGCGCCCTAACTAGCTAAGATCTCAAGAACGAACTAGACGAACTCGCAACACAAGGGACACAAGATTTATACTGGTTCGGGCCACCGTTGTGGTGTAATACCCTACTCCAGTGTGGTGGTGGTGGATTGCCTCTTGGGCTAATGATGAACAGTACAAGGGGAAGAACAGCCTCCTGAGGTTGAGGTGTTCTTGTGCTTGGCGAACTTGTGTGTGTGTGTGGATTTGATCAGCTCAGGCTTGCTTCCGTTCAGGCTGAGTTGCCTCCTACTGTGGTGGCTAGTCCTATTTATAGATGCCCTGGTCCTCTTCCCAAATATTGAGCGGGAAGGGAGCCAACAACGGCCAATTTGAAAGTAGTCTTCGCCTTCAAAAGGCTCTGGTGGTGACACCGTCTTAGGCTCCATGGTGACCTCCGTCTTGCCGTCCTTCTGGTCTTGGTCTCGTTGCACCGATATGGAAACCTTTGCTTGATGCCTCGATACTCTGCGCCTGCGCTTGTCCCTTTAGCACCAAAGAGGAAACGAGGACGCTGCACACACTGGCGCCCGCCTGGCACCCACCTGATCTCGATCGTCAAGGCTCACGTCATGAGAACCTTGTGAGGCTTGCCTTGCCTTGATCTCTCCACCCCTCGCGAGCCTGCTTGGTGAGGCCGCTCCTGAGGAGGTCTTGCGTCGCCCGCCTCGCGAGGCTTGGCCCCTCGCGAGGGTCTTGAATGCCTTGTTGATGAAGATGGGCCGCACAGGCCTGCTTGCACAGTCACGTCGTGGGCCGCAGGCAGGCAAGTCTGGGGACCCCCGTTCCCAGAACGCCGACAGTAGCCCCTGGGCCCAAGGCGCGCTCGGTCTTGGCTTCGAGGCGAAGCCAAAGTTCAGGTGCGGAGCGCCGCGAGCCCCAAAAGCCTGCGGCCTCGGTCGACGCATGGCGGTTTATTGGACGTGGGCGTCTCCGCTTCCTCGCGCTGCCTCGGCAACTGCCCGACTTGACAAAAAGGCTGGCGTGAACAGTGCCTACCTTCATTACTTTCCTTCGCCTTGCTCAGATCCCCTTCCTTGCGCCCTGCTTCTGAAATCCTCAGATCTGCTTCCTGTTGGAAATATGCCCTAGAGGCAATAATAAATAGGTTATTATTATATTTCCTTGTTCATGATAATCGTTTATTATCCATGCTAGAATTGTATTGATAGGAAACTCAGATACATGTATGGATACATAGACAACACCATGTCCCTAGTAAGCCTCTAGTTGACTAGCTCGTTGATCAATAGATGGTTACGGTTTCCTGACCATGGACATTGGATGTCGTTGATAACGGGATCACATCATTACGAGAATGATGTGATGGACGAGACCCAATCCTAAGCCTAGCACAAGATCGTGTAGTTCGTTTGCTCAGAGCTTTTCTAATGTCAAGTATCATTTCCTTAGATCATGAGATTGTGCAACTCCCGGATACCGTAGGAATGCTTTGGGTGTACCAAACGTCACAACATAACTGGGTGACTATAAAGGTGCACTACAGGTATCTCCGAAAGTGTCTGTTGGGTTGGCACGAATCGAGACTGGGATTTGTCACTCCGTGTAAACGGAGAGATATCTCTGGGCCCACTCGGTAGGACATCATCATAATGTGCACAGTGTGACCAAGGAGTTGATCACGGGATGATGTGAGTTACGGAACGAGTAAAGAGACTTGCCGGTAACGATATTGAACAAGGTATAGGGATACGATCGAATCTCGGGCAAGTAACATATCGATAGACAAAGGGAATTGAATACGGGATTGATTGAATCCCCGACATCGTGGTTCATCCGATGAGATCATCGTGGAACATGTGGGAGCCAACATGGGTATCCAGATCCCGCTGTTGGTTATTGACCGGAGAACGTCTCGGTCATGTCTGCATGGTTCCCGAGCCGTAGGGTCTACACACTTAAGGTTCGATGACGCTAGGGTTATAGGGAAAGTATGTACGTGGTTACCGAATGTTGTTAGGAGTCCCGGATGAGATCCCGGACGTCACGAGGAGTTCCGGAATGGTCCGGAGGTAAAGATTTGTATATGGGAAGTCCTGTTTTGGTCACCGGAAAAGTTTCGGGCGATATCGGTAATGTACCGGGACCACCGGGAGGGTCCCAGGGGTCCACCAAGTGGGGCCACCAGCCCCAGAAGGCTGCGTGGGCCAAGTGTGGGAGGGTACCAGCCCCAGGTGGGCTGGTGCGCCCCCCACCAGGGCCCAAGGTGCATGGGAGAGTGGGAGGGGGCAAACCCTAGGTCCAGATGGGCCTTAAGGCCCACCCTAGTGGCGCCCCCCCTCTCCTCCCCTTGGCCGCCCCCCTTGGATGGGATCTAGGGCTGGCCGCCTCCTCTTGGGGGTGGAAACCCTAAGGGGGGCGCAGCCCCCTCCCGCCTATATATAGTTGAGTTTGGGCTGCCCAAGACACACGAGAACGTCTCCTTTTGCCGCAGCCCTACCCCTCTCCCTCCTCCTCCTCTCCCGCGGTGCTTGGCGAAGCCCTGCGGGACTGCCACGCTCCTCCATAACCACCACGCCGTCGTGCTGCTACTGGATGGAGTCTTCCCCAACCTCTCCCTCTCTCCTTGCTGGATCAAGGCGTGGGAGATGTCACCGGGCTGCACGTGTGTTGAACGCGGAGGCGCCGTGGTTCGGCGCTTAGATCGGAATCAACCGTGATCTGAATCGCTACGAGTACGACTCCCTCATCCGCGTTCTTGCAACGCTTCCGCATCGCGATCTACAAGGGTATGTAGATCCACTCCCCTTCCCCTCGTTGCTAGAGTACTCCATAGATTGATCTTGGTGATGCGTAGAATTTTTTTGAATTTCTGCTACGTTCTCCAACAGTGGCATCATGAGCTAGGTCTATGCGTAGTTTCTATGCACGAGTAGAACACAAAGTAGTTGTGGGCGTCGATGTTGTCAATTCTTCTTGCCGCTACTAGTCTTATCTTGTTTCGGCGGCATTGTGGGATGAAGCGGCCCGGACCGACCTTACACGAACGCTTACGTGAGACAGGTTCCACCGACTGACATGCACTAGTTGCATAAGGTGGCTAGCGGGTGTCTGTCTCTCCCACTTTAGTCAGAACGGATTCGATGAAAAGGGTCCTTATGAAGGGTAAATAGAAATTGGCATATCACGTTGTGGTCTTACGTAGGTAAGAAACGTTCTTGCTAGAAACCTATACAAGCCACGTAAAAACTTGCAACAACAATTAGAGGACGTCTAACTTGTTTTTGCAGCATGTGCTATGTGATGTGATATGGCCAGAAGATGTGATGAATGATATATGTGATGTATGAGATTGATCATATTCTTGTAATAGGAATCACGACTTGCATGTCGATGAGTATGACAACCGGCAGGAGCCATAGGAGTTGTCTTTATTTTTTGTATGACATGCGTGTCATTGAATAACGCCATGTAAATTACTTTACTTTATTGCTAAGCGCGTTAGCCATAGAAGTAGAAGTAATCGTTGGCGTGACAACTTCATGAAGACACAATGATGGAGATCATGATGATGGAGATCATGGTGTCATGCCGGTGACAAAGATGATCATGGTGCCCCGAAGATGGAGATCAAAGGAACAAAAATGATATTGGCCATATCATGTCACTATTTGATTGCATGTGATGTTTATCATGTTATGCATCTTATTTGCTTAGAACGACGGTAGTAAGTAAGATGATCCCTCACTAAAAATTTCAAGAGACGTGTTCCCCCTAACTGTGCACCGTTGCGAAGGTTCGTTGTTTCGAAGCACCACGTGATGATCGGGTGTGATAGATTCTAACGTTCGAATACAACGGGTGTTGACGAGCCTAGCATGTACAGACATGGCCTCGGAACACAAGCAAAACACTTAGGTTGACTTGACGAGCCTAGCATGTACAGACATGGCCTCGGAACACAAGAGACCGAAAGGTCGAACATGAGTCGTATAGCAGATATGATCAACATGGAGATGTTCACCGATGATGACTAGTCCGTCTCACGTGATGATCGGACACGGCCTAGTTTGACTCGGATCATGAATCACTTAGATGACTAGAGGGATGTCTATCTGAGTGGGAGTTCAATAATCAGATGAACTTCATTATCATGAACATAGTCAAAAATGTCTTTGCAAATTATGTCATACACTTTAGTTCTACTGTTTAAGATATGCTCCTAGAGAAAATTTAGTTGAAAGTTGGTAGTAGCAATTATGCGGACTAGGTCCGTAAACTGAGGATTGTCCTCATTGCTGCACAGAAGGCTTATGTCCTTAATGCACCGCTCGGTGTGCTGAACCTCAGCGTCGTCTGTAGATGTTACGAAACATCTGACATACACGTTTTGATGACTACGTGATAGTTCAGTGCGTAATGCTAACGGTTTAGAATTATGGCACCAGAGACATTTTTGAAACGTCGCAGAACATGTGAGATGTTCCGAAGACTGAAATTGGGATTTCAGACTAGTGCCCACGTCAAGAGGTATGAGACCTCTGACAAGTTTCTTAAGCCTGCAAACTAAGGGAGAAAAGCTCAATCGTTGAGCATGTGCTCAGATTGTCTGAGTACTACAATCACTTGAATCGAGTGGGAGTTAATCTTCCAGATGAGATAGTGATGGTTCTCCATAGTCACTGCCACCAAGCTAGTAGAGCTTCGTGATGAACTATAAATATCAAGGATAGATGATGATCCTTGAGCAATTCGCGATGTTTGACACCGCGAGAGTAGAAATCAAGAAGGAGCATCAATTGTTGATGGTTAGTAAAACCACTGGTTTAAGAAGGGCAAGGGCAAAAGGGATACTTGATGAAACAGCAAGTCGTTTGCTGCTCTAGTGAAGAATCCCAAGGTTGAACCCAAACCCGAGACTAAGTGCTTATGTAATGAGGGGAACGGTCACTGAAGCAGTACTACCCTAGATACTTGGTAGATGAGAAGGTAGGCAAGGTCGACAGAAGTATATTGGATATACATTATATGAATGTGTACTTTACTAGTACTCCTAGCGGCACCAGGGTATTAGATACCGGTTCGGTTGCTAAGTGTTAGTAACTCGAAATAAAAGCTGCGGAATAAACGGAGATTAGCTAAAGGTGAGATGACGATATGTGTTGGAAGTGTTTCCAAGGTTGATGTGATCAAGTATCGCATGCTCCCTCTGCCATCGAGATTTGGTGTTTGCGTTGAGCATGATTGGATTATGTTTATTGCAATATGGTTATTCATTTAAGGAGAATAATGGTTACTCTGTTTATTTGAATAATACCTTCAATGGTCTTGCACCTAAAATGAATCTCGATCGTAGTGATACACATGTTCATGCCAAAAGATATAAGATAGTAATGATAGTACCACATACTTGTGGCACTGCCATTTGAGTCATATTGGTATAGAACGCATGAAGAAGCTCCATGTAGATGGATCTTTGGACTCAGTCGTTTTTGAAAAGATTGAGACATGCGAACCATGTCTATTGGTATATATGCATGAAGAAACTCCATGCAGATGGATTGTTTGGACTCACTTGATTTTGAATCACTTGAGACATGCAAATCATACCACATGGGCAAGATGACTGAAAGGCCTCGTTTTCAGTAAGATGGAACAAGAGAGCAACTTGTTGGAAGTAATACATTTTGATGTATGCAGTCCAATGAGTGCTGAGGCATGCAGTGGATATCGTTATGTTCTTACTTCACAGATGATTTGAGTAGATGCTGAGTGTATTTACTTGATGAAACACAAGTCTGAATTATTGAAAGGTTCAAGTAATTTCAGAGTGAAGTTGAAGATCGTCGTGACAAGAGGATAAAATGTCTGTGATATGATCATAGAGATGAGTATCTGAGTTACGAGTTTGGCACACAATTAAGACATTGTGGAAATTGTTTCACAATTAATACCGCCTGGAACACCATAGTGTGATGGTGTGTCCGGACATCATAGCTGCACCCTATTGGATATGGTGCATACCATGATGTCTCTTATCGAATTACCACTATCGTTTATGGGTTAGGCATTAGAGACAACCGCATTCACTTTAAAAGGGGCACCACACAATTCCGTTGAGACGACACCGTTTAGAGAAACCTAAGTTGTCGTTTCTTAAAAGTTTGGGGCTGCGATGCTTATGTGAAAAAGTTTCAGGCTGATAAGCTCGAACCCAAAGCGGATAAATGCATCTTCATAGAATACCCAAAACAGTTGGGTATACCTCCTATTTCAGATCTGGAAGCAAAAGTAATTGCTTCTAGAAACAGGTCCTTTCTCGAGGAAAGGTTTCTCTCGAAAGAATTGAGTGGGAGGATGGTGGAGACTTTATAAGGTTATTGAACCGTCACTTCAACTAGTGTGTAGCAGGGCACAGGAAGTTGTTCCTGTGGCACCTACACCAGTTGAAGTGAAAGCTTATGATAGTGATCATGAAACTTCGGATCAAGTCACTACCAAACCTCGTAGGACGACGAGGATGCGTGCTACTTCAGAGTGGTACGTGATCCTGTCTTGAAAGTCATGTTGTTAGACAACAATGAACCTACGAGCTATGGAGAAGCGATGGTGGGCCCATATTCCGACAAATGGTTAGAAGCCATGAAATCCGAGATAAATGGAGAAGAAGACGGACGTGGACGGTAATGTTACCATCTATGAAGCTCGACTTGTGGAAAAGAGTATTTTCACAAGTTCAAGGAGTTGACTACGATGAGATTTTCTCATCCGTAGCGATGCTTGAGTCTGTCGGAATCATGTTACCATTAGCTGCATTTATGAAATCTGGCAGATGGATGTCAAAACAAGTTTCCTTACTAGTTTTCGTAAGGAAAGGTTGTATGTGATACAATCAGAAAGGTTTTGTCGATCCTAAGGATGCTAAAAGGTATGCTAGCTCCAGCGATCCTTCCATGGACTAGAGCAAGCATCTCGGAGTCAGAATATATGCTTTGATGGAGTGATCAAAGTTTTTGGGTTTGTACAAAGTTTGTTAGAAACTTGTATTTACAATAAAGTGAGTGGGAGCGCTACAACATTTCTGATAAGTATATGTGAATGACATATTGTTGATCCGAAATGATGTAGAATTTCTGGAAAGCATAAAGGGTTGTTTGAAAGGAGTTTTTCAAAGGAAGACCTGGATAAAGCTGCTTACATATTGGGCATCAAGATCTATAGAGATAGATCAAGAAGCCTGATGATACTTTCAAAGAACGCACACCTTGACATGATTTTGAAAGAGTTCAAAATAGATCAGCAAAGAAGGAGTTCTTGGCTGTGTTACAAGGTGTGAGTATTGAGTAAGACTCAAGACCTGACCACAGCAGAAGAGAGAGAAAGGACGAAGGTCGCCCCCTATGCTTTAGACATAGGCTCTACAGTATGCTATGCTGTGTACCGCACATGAAGTGTGCCTTGCCATGAGTTGGTCAAGGGGTACAATAGTGATCCGGGAATGGATCACATGACAGCGGTCGAACTTATCCTTAGTATCTAGTGGACTAAGGAATTTTCTCAATTATGGAAGTGAAAAGGAGTTCGTCGTAAAGGGTTATGTCGATGCGAACTTTGACACTAATCCGGATGGGTCTGAGAAGTAAACCGGATTCGTATAGTAGAGAAATTACTTGAAATGGCTCCAAGTGGCGCGTGGTAGCATCCACAAGATGACATAGATATTCGTAAAGCACACACGGATCTGAAAGGTTCAGACCCGTCGACTAATAACCTCTCTCACAAGCATAACATGATCAAACCAGAACTCATTGAGTGTTAATCACATAATGATGTGAACTAGATTGTTGACTCTAGTAAACTCTTTGGATGTTGGTCACATGGTGATGTGACCTGTCAGTGTTAATCACATAGTGATGTGGACTAGATTATTGACTCTAGTGCAAGTGGGAGACTGTTGGAAATATGCCCTAGAGGCAATAATAAATAGGTTATTATTATATTTCCTTGTTCATGATAATCGTTTATTATCCATGCTAGAATTGTATTGATAGGAAACTCAGATACATGTATGGATACATAGACAACACCATGTCCCTAGTAAGCCTCTAGTTGACTAGCTCGTTGATCAATAGATGGTTACGGTTTCCTGACCAGGGACATTGGATGTCGTTGATAACGGGATCACATCATTAGGAGAATGATGTGATGGACGAGACCCAATCCTAAGCCTAGCACAAGATCGTGTAGTTCATTTGCTCGGAGCTTTTCTAATGTCAAGTATCATTTCCTTAGACCATGAGATTGTGCAACTCCCAGATACCGTAGGAATGCTTTGGGTGTACCAAACGTCACAACGTAACTGGGTGACTATAAAGGTGCACTACAGGTATCTCCGAAAGTGTCTGTTGGGTTGGCACGAATCGAGACTGGGATTTGTCACTCCGTGTAAACGGAGAGGTATCTCTGGGCCCACTCGGTAGGACATCATCATAATGTGCACAATGTGACCAAGGAGTTGATCACGGGATGATGTGAGTTACGGAACGAGTAAAGAGACTTGCCGGTAACGAGATTGAACAAGGTATAGGGATACCGGCGATCGAATCTCGGGCAAGTAACATATCGATAGACAAAGGGAATTGAATACGGGATTGATTGAATCCCCGACATCGTGGTTCATCCGATGAGATCATCGTGGAACATGTGGGAGCCAACATGGGTATCCAGATCCCGCTGTTGGTTATTGCCCGGAGAACGTCTCGGTCATGTCTGCATGGTTCCCGAGCCCGTAGGATCTACACACTTAAGGTTCGATGACGCTAGGGTTATAGGGAAAGTATGTACGTGGTTACCGAATGTTGTTAGGAGTCCCGGATGAGATCCCGTACGTCACGAGGAGTTTCGGAATGGTCCGGAGGTAAAGATTTATATATGGGAAGCCCTGGTTTGGTCACCGGAAAAGTTTCGGGCGATATCGGTAATGTACCGGGACCACCGGGAGGGTCCCGGGGGTCCACCAAGTGGGGCCACCAGCCCCAGAAGGCTGCGTGGGCCAAGTGTGGGAGGGTACCAGCCCCAGGTGGGCTGGTGCGCCCCCCCACCAGGGCCCAAGGCGCATGGGAGAGTGGGAGGGGGCAAACCCTAGGTCCAGATGGGCCTTAAGGCCCACCCTAGTGGCGCCCCCCCTCTCCTCCCCTTGGCCGCCCCCCTTGGATGGGATCTAGGGCTGGCCGCCTCCTCTTGGGGGTGGAAACCCTAAGGGGGGCGCAGCCCCCTCCCCCCCTATATATAGTTGAGTTTGGGCTGCCCAAGACACACGAGAACGTCTCCTTTTGGCGCAGCCCTACCCCTCTCCCTCCTCCTCCTCTCCCGCGGTGCTTGGCGAAGCCCTGCGGGATTGCCACGCTCCTCCATCACCACCACGCCGTCGTGCTGCTACTGGATGGAGTCTTCCCCAACCTCTCCCTCTCTCCTTGCTGGATCAAGGCGTGGGAGACGTCACCGGGCTGCACGTGTGTTGAACGCGGAGGCGCCGTGGTTCGGCGCTTAGATCGGAATCAACCGTGATCTGAATCGCTACGAGTACGACTCCCTCATCCGCGTGCTTGCAACGCTTCCGCATCGCGATCTACAAGGGTATGTAGATCCACTCCCCTTCCCCTCGTTGCTAGAGTACTCCATAGATTGATCTTGGTGATGCGTAGAATTTTTTTGAATTTCTGCTACGTTCTCCAACACTTCCATCTCCCCCCGCACCAACGACTGATGGCGCCGCGGAAGGTCAAGCCCGCGGCGTCACCGGCTTGGTACAAGCCTGCTCTCGATGCACCCAATGTCTTGGAAAAGAGCCTCGCCTCCACGCGCTTGCTGACGGCGGGGGAGAGCAACAAGGGGGGGGGGACAGAGCTCCGGCTTGCCTCCGACGTGCCGGAGCCTGAGGAAAGCACCTTCTTCCCCTTCTTCACGGGCAACATCGCCGTCGGGTTGGTTCCTCCCTTCTTTGATTTCTTCTATTAGGTCCTCGACCACTACGGGCTGCAGGCGCTGCATCTTCATCCCAACTCCATCCTCCTCCTGTCCATCTTTGCCTACTATTGCGAGGCGTATCTGGGCGTGATGCCGTCTGTGGCTCTCCTGCGCCACTTCTTCTTCCTTCGCATTAGCGATGGTCACATCTCCGGGTTCGCCAATTTCATCGCGTCCGGCAAGGCCAACTCGATCTCTAACACCGGGAAGAGGGTTGACAACCCCAGGGCCAAATGGGTCATAATGAGTGCCAAGCGCGTCCATCCACGCTTGGAACTGCCGACGGAGGCGCCCCAATCTGACAAGGGGTGGTCTCGTGTAGAGCTCACTGACGAGCGGGCATTGTCAGTGTTGGAGCAGATGAAGACCGACCTGAAGCCGGGCAACGCGAAGGCGGCCAAGGTGACGGGGGCCATGCTCCTGAGGGAATTCTTGATGCTGCGCGTTGCTCCACTTCAGGCGCGTGCGCGCCCCTTGTGGAGGCTTGGAGATGAAGAAGACAAGGTTTGCCTGAGGCCGGGGGCCCTTCCTGATGATGAGCTGACTGCTGTCTTGCGCCTCTTGGTTGGGGACAACCAGGAGTACCCGCCGAGCGCCTTCGTTCCTTTGTTCCACCGCAAGGACTGGGAGCCAATCGTGACCTCCAGGCCGACCTTTGACGCGCGCGGGCTGGTGCCGCCCATGCCCTCTGGAGGCCCCGCGGTGCCGAAGCCGGTGGAGCTGTCTTCCGACGAGTCCCATGGGGAGGGAGAATGATACATCACCAACGTATCTATAATTTTTGATTGTTCCATGCTATTATATTATCTGTTTTGGATGTTTATGGGCCTTATTAAACACTTTTATATCATTTTTGGGACTAACCTATTAACCCAAAGCCCAGTGCCAGTTTCTGTTTTTTCCCTTGTTTTAGTGTTTTGCAGAAAAAGAATATCAAACGGAGTCCAAACAGAATGAAACCTTCGGGAAAGTTATTTTTGGAACGGAAGCAATCCAGGGGACTTGGAGTGCACGTTAAGGAATCAACGAGGAGGGCACGAGGCAGGGGGCGCGCCCACCCCCCTGGGCGCACCCTCCACCCTAGTGGGCCCCTCGTGGCTCCCCTTACCGACTTCTTTCACCTATATATATCCATATACCCTAAAACCATCGGGGAACAGAAGAGATCGGGAGTTCCGCCGCTGCAAGCCTCTGTAGCCACCAAAAACCAATCGGGACCCTGTTCCGGCACCCTGCCGGAGGGGGGATCCCTCACCGGTGGCCATCTTCATCATCCCGGCACTCTCCATGACGAGGAGGGAGTAGTTCACCCTCGGGGCTGAGGTTATGTACCAGTAGCTATGTGTTTGATCTCTCTCTCTCTCGCGCGCGTTCTTGATTTGTCACAATCTTGATGTATCGCGAGGTTTGCTATTATAGTTGGATCATATGATGTTTCTCCCCCTCTACTCTCTTGTAATGGATTGAGTTTTCCTTTTGAAGTTATCTTATCGGATTGAGTCTAAGGATTTGAGAACACTTGATGTATGTCTTGCCGTGCTTATCTGTGGTGACAATGGGATATCACGTGATCCACTTGATGTATGTTTTCAACTTGCGGGTTCCGCCCATGAACCTATCCATAGGGGTTGGCACACGTTTTCGTCTTGACTCTCCGGTAGAAACTTTGGGGCACTCTTTGAGGTTCTATGTGTTGGTTGAATAGATGAATCTGAGATTGTGTGATGCATATCGTATAATCATACCCACGGATACTTGAGGTGACATTGGAGAATCTAGGTGACATTAGGGTTTTTGTTGATGTGTGTCTTAAGGTGTTATTTTACTACGGACTCTAGGGCTGTTTGTGACAATTATAGGAATAGCCCAATGGATTGATCGGAAAGAATAACTTTGAGGTGGTTTCGTACCCTACCATAATATCTTCGTTTGTTCTCCGCTATTAGTGACTTTGGAGTGACTCTTTGTTGCATGTTGAGGGATACTTATATGATCCAATTATCTTATTATTGTTGAGAGAACTTGCACTAGTGAAAGTATGAACCCTAGGCCTTGTTTCCTAGCATTGCAATACTGTTTGTGTTCACTTTTACCACTAGTTACCTTGCTGTTTTTATAATTTCAGATTACAAAAAACTATATCTACCATCCATATCGCACTTGTATCACCATCTCTTCGCCGAACTAGTGCACCTATACAATTTACCATTGTATTGGGTGTGTTGGGGACACAAGAGACTCTTTGTTATTTGGTTGCAGGGTTGTTTGAGGGAGACCATCTTCATACTACGCCTCCCACGGATTGATAAACCTTAGGTCATCCACTTGAGGGAAATTTGCTACTGTCCTACAAACCTCTGCACTTGGAGGCCCAACAACGTCTACAAGAAGAAGGTTGAGTAGTAGACATCAGAGAACAGGAGGTGGACTCGGAGGCGACCCCTGAGGAAATGGGGGAGACTTCTCCCTTGAGCAAGGTCGACATCCTCCGCGCCCTGCCAGATGACGCCGAGATCGACGCCCGTCAAGGGGGGGAGCTGCCCCTCATCCCGACAAGGGGCAGATCGTCGCTGGTCTCCTTAGATGTTGCCTTCGCCTTGACACCACCTGGAGCCACCTCCGGCCCCTCTGCTGCACCGTCTTCTGCTCCCGGAGCCCGTGTGCCCTCTCCTCAGTCTCCGAAGCTTTCGGGTTTCAGGCTCTCCAAGCGGAAGGTGGACTATGTCGCGGTGGATCAGTAAGTGCTTTGAGCTTCGTCTTGTTCCTGCTTGTACTTGCTATCTTCTGACGTTCACCCATGGTTGATCAGGCCGATGTCTTCAGCGAAGAAAAGGAAGGAGGGTGCAGCGGTCGTGCCCCCTTCTGCAGAGAAAGGAGGCGACAACACTCGCATCTCCCCAGCCCGGTCGCCCTCGCGAGGCCATGAGGAGCATCGTCGGGAGGAGTCAGCCCCCGTGGCCCCGCTGGCTCCGGAAGTGCCGGTGCCCGGCTCGGCTGATGAGGTAAAAAAGGCTCTGGAGCCCTCGATCCTCCAGGCTCTGGTGACGACGCGGCCCCCTCCTCCTGCTGCTCCTCTAGCCCCGGGTTCTTCCGCTTCCTCTGCCGTCTTGCAGCGTATCCTTTCGGGGGTGGCCCAGCTACTGGAAGATCTCCTGAGTGCGGACCCACACCTGGTAGCTGGGCGCCTGGAGCTGGCCTCGGGCTGGCTTCACTCTGACTCGGCGGTTCGAGCGTCGTTGAGCTAGGCCGCGGCGGCCTCCGAGAAGGAGAAGCAGGCCGCCGCTGAGGGAGTCCTGGACTAAGGGGTCCTCGGGCGTCCGGCCTGTTATTCATTGGGCCGGACTGATGGGCTGTGAAGATATGAAGGCCGAAGACTATACCCGTGTCCGGATTGGACTTTCCTTGGCGTGGAAGGCAAGCTAGGCGACCAGCTATGCATATTCCTTCTTATGTAACCAACTCCATGTAACCCTAGATCTCTCCGGTGTCTATATAAACCGGAGAGCATAGTCCGTATAGAGATACACATTACCATAGTCATACAGGCTAGACTTCTAGGGTTTAGCCGTTACGATCTCGTGGTAGATCAATTCTTGTAATACTCATATTCATCATGATCAATCAAGCAGGAAGTAGGGTATTACCTCCATAGGGAGGGCCCGAACCTGGGTAAACATCATGTCCCCCGTCTCCTGTTACCATCGATCCTAGACGCACAGTTCGGGACCCCCTACCCGAGATCCGCCGGTTTTGACACCGACATTGGTGCTTTCATTGAGAGTTCCACTGTGCCGTCGACGAAAGGTTCGATGGCTCCTTCAATCGTCGATTGAGACGCTGTCCAAGGAGAAACCTCCCTTCTCGGACAGATTTTTGTGTTCGGCGGCTTCGTGTTGCGGGCCAACTCACTTGGCCATCTGGAGCAGGTTGATAGCTACGCCCCTGGCCGTCAGGTCGGATTTGGAAGCTTGAACTACATTGTGGATACCCGTGGAGACTTGATCTTCAGTAGGTTTGAAACCACAGCAATTGCTCTCCCTCGCTCTGATGAACATGACTTAGATCTGTCATCGGATCATACCCAGGGGATGGTCCCTGTTGCTGCAACGGCCTTAGAACCAAAGCAGATCGTGCCCTCCGAGGCCACAAAGTCCGTGGCGTTGGAGCCGCACACGGACTCTACATCCTGCAATGTTTGCGTCAATGGAACTCCAGACTCGTCTCCGGCTATACGTTCCGGACCAGGTACGCCCACGGACAACGAGCTGGATCGGTTATCGATTTTCGAATTCAGCGCCGCAAACAGCTTCCACCACTCACCTTTTGGTGACGTACTAAACTCTCTAAGAAATTGTCCTTGGAGGAAGACTCACAGCCGAACTATGTTCGGTTCGAGCTAGAGGAGGATGACGAGGAACTTTGCTTCCCACCCACCACCCACTTCATAGCCACTGTCGATGACTTAACCGATGTGCTTGATTATGGCTCCGAAGACATCGACGGTATGGACAACGATGCTGATAAAGAGCAAAGCCAAGACCCGCCATTCACTGGACGTTGGACGGCCACCTCTTCGTACGACATGTACATGGTTGATACACCTAAAGAATCCAGCGACGACAAAGAAGAGCCAGATGCGAATAAACCCTCTGAGACGCAGTCCAAGCGTCGGCGGCCCAAACGCCGTTCTAAGGCCCGTCGCTCAAAAGATGGCAACACTGGCACCGGAGAAAATAGTACTCCGGGCGACGCCGCAAACAATGAAGACCCTGTCGGAGTTGCATCTGAACAGGAGGAACATGACAACAGGCAAGATAACCCTAATGAATAGGCCATAGAAGATGACTCGGAGGACGATAGTTACCGTCCACCCTCCGAGGTGGAGACAAGCCTCGACAACGAAGACTTCATCGTGCCTGAGGATCCTATGGAGCAGGAGCGCTTTAAGCTTCAGCTCATAGCCACTGCAAGGAGCCTAAAAAAGAAACAGCAGCAGCTTCAAGCTGAACAAGATCTGCTCGTCGACAGATGGACTGATGTCCTGACAGCCGAAGAATACGGCCTCAAGCACCCATCCAAGAGCTACCTGAAATGCAGACTGCTACCTCAATTCGATGAGGAGGCGCCTGAGCACACATCTCCCTCGCATAATGTGGAACGACCACCATGTGGTCGAGACAGGGCGGCCGACCGGCCACCCTGCGGTTGAGATAAAGCGGCAACTCAGGCCGAACAGCAGCCTACCCCACCACCCCGTAAAAATAGAGATGGAAGAGTTCGATGTCACACGTACGACCTCCGGCAGATCCTGGACGATAGAGCAGGACATACAAGATTGATCTACGGATCATGAGGACGTGCCTCGAGGCACGACGACGGCTACCTATTCGGACGTGACAAACCTAACCACGTCCGGGCCGAATACCGCAGACGGACTCCATCAGAGCTACGCCACGACGTGGCCCGATATAGAGGCGCCGCACACCCGCTCTGCTTCACAGATGAAGTACTGGATCATGAATTCCCCGAGGGGTTCAAGCCCGTCAATATTGAATCATACGACGGCACAACCGATCCCGCAGTATGGATCGAGGATTTTATTCTCCATATCCATATGGCTCGAGGAGATGACCTCCATGCCATTAAATACCTCCCACTAAAGCTCAAAGGGCCAGCTCGGCACTTGCTTAACAGCATGCCTGAAAATTCTATCGGCAGCTGGGAGGACTTGGAAGAAGCCTTCGTAGACAACTTCCAAGGAACCTATGTCCGACCACCGGACGCCGACGATTTAAGCCACATAGTTCAATAGCCTGGAGAATTAGCCAAAAAATTCTGGACTAGGTTCCTAACCAAAAAGAACTAGATCGTTGACTGTCCGGATGCCGAGGCCCTAGCAGCCTTCAAACACAGCATCCGTGATGAATGGCTAGCACGCCACCTCGGCCAAGAAAAGCTGAAGTCTATGGCAGCCCTTACGACACTCATGACCCGCTTCTGCGCGGGTGAGGACAGCTGGCTGGCTCGTAGCAAAAACACGGCCAGCGAGGCAGGCCCCACTGAGGCCAAGAACAACACCGGCAAGCTCCGGCGCAATAGACACAAACGCCGAAGCAATAGCGACAACACCGATGACACCACAGTCAACGCCGGATTCAGTGGCTCCAAGTCCGGCCAACGGAAGAAGCCCTACAAAGGAAACAACGAAGGACCTTCCAGCCTGGACCACATACTCAACCGTCCGTGCCAGATTCACGGCACCCCGGATAAGCAAGCCAATCATACCAACAAGGATTGTTGGGTCTTCAAGCAGGCTGGCAAGTTAAATGCCGAAAACAAAGAAAAGGGATCAAAAAGTGAGGACAAGGACGAAGAGCCCCGTCAGCCGAACACTGGGGGGCAGAAGAAATGTCCCCCTCAAGTCAAAACGGTGAACATGATATACGCTATGCACATCCCCAAAAGGAGCGTAAGCAAGCACTTAGGGACGTCTACGCGGTAGAGCCAGTCGCCCCAAAATTCAATTCGTGGTCATCATTCCCGATCACCTTTGATCGTCGAGATCACCCAACTAGTATCCGCCATGGCGGTTCAGCCGCACTAGTCCTCGACCCAATTGTTGATGGGTTTCACCTAACACGAGTCCTGATGGACGGTGGTAGCAGCCTCAACCTGCTTTATTAGGACAGAGTGCGGAAGATGGGCATTCACCCCTCACGAATCAAACCAACAAAGACTACCTTTAAAGGAGTCATACCAGGCGTAGAGGCCCGCTGTACGGGCTCAATCACGCTGGAGGTGGTCTTCGGTTCTCCGGACAACTTCTGAAGCGAAGAGTTAATCTTCCATATCGTCCCCTTCTGCAGCGGCTATCACGCACTGCTCAGACGAACCGCATTTGCTAGATTCAACGCAGTGCCACACTATGCTTATCTCAAGCTCAAGATGCCCGGTCCACGCTGCGTCATAACAGTCAATGGCAATATGGAACGCTCCCTCCGAACAGAGGAGCACACCGCCGCCCTAGCAGCAGAGGTATAGAGCGGCCTTCTCAAGCAGCACCGTAGTACGGCTATCGAGCCCTCGGACATCATTAAGAGGTTCCGGACTACACTGCAACAGGACGGTGCGGCTCGTCGAGAGCTCGATTAGCAATTCGGCCTCCGTCCCAGTCCTGATGAGGTAGTGGCATTCGTACCACGCGTACACAATTACGCACTCAAAATTCCATGGACATCGACGGAGGCACAAGATAATCCGGGGTCTACAGTTCGGCCAGACCGATCCCGGACACACATACTTTCACTTTTTTTCTCTTGTTACAGGTTCCTTTTTCCGCGGGCCTGATCACAAGTCCTTTGGAAGGATTAGCATACAACGGAGGCAAGCAGCACAGGTGTGTAGGGTAACCTCTATACATTCTTCTTGACGACATTCATTCTTATTTCTCAGGACCCGCATGCTGCGCTCTATTGATTCCGGCATGTTAAATAGCCCAGACACTTCTCGCACCATATGTACAAGATACGCCTTGACGTATCCATCCAGTTATAATAAAAATGATTTGTGGCCCAGTTTCTGTGGTCTTTGTTCCTTACTTCATTTTATTTCGATCTGCTTATCGGCTGCATCGGTACTCTTTTGTACGTTTCATATTCGCCAGGGGCTACTTGTCGCCCCACAATAAGGCAGCAAAGTCCGAACACGTCTTATAGATAAGTTCGACACCTCGAATTTAGTATTATATGCATTGGCTCCGAATCATGTCTTTGGTCAATAGTTGGGTTGCCCGGCTTCCTGTGCTTGCTACCCTACGTTCCGCTACATCGGCTAGGGTAGTAAAGGGAGAACTACTACGATTGTGCCCTGGCCTTGACCGAATGAGCACCTTAGTAGAGAAAGCCGAAAATTGACTGTCATGATACGGCGAGAGCCGGTGAGCTGTTCGAGGGTTACAAAATCGTTGGAGATTCTTTCCGTGTTATGTGAAGGATCGGCACTTCTCGATCAGATGCAGACAGCACCCTGGCTTGGACTAGGGGCTGCGCCCATGCTTTATTATAAAACTCCTATGGCTAAGTGAGGGTGTTTAAGCCGTATAGTCTGATTGCCTTGTTCCTTGCGCTAAACAACTCCTCCAAGGACCATATAATTGGATCAAGATTGTTTAGATTCCATCCCGAACACCTCCGTACTACCTACGCGAGGGCAGAAGCCGACGACTGGCCAACCCTCAGATTGCATACTACACGGCCGCACAGGAGGAACCAATTAAAGCATATCAAAATTACATTACAAAACAGGCTTTGTTTCATAATACAAGGCAAGGGCAACACAAATGTTTTCATTCGAAAATAATGTCCTGCCCACACTCAGCTGCTGCAAGTCGAGACCCTTCTATGACATCCGCAAAATACCGCTCAGGTGTGCGGTGCTCCTTGCCCTCCGGCGGCCCTCTGGCCACTTCAACGGCGTTCATCTTCGCCCACAACATCTTGAAACGGGCGAAGACCATGCGGGCACCTTTAATACAGGCAGAGTGCTTGACGACGTCCAGCAGAGGACAGGCGTTCACCATCCGCCTCATGAGTCCGAAGTAGCTGCCAGGCATAGCTTTGGCTGGCCATAGCCGGATTACCAAATCCTTCATGGCTAGTTCGGCCACCCTATGCAGCTTCACCAGCTGTTTCAGCTGATCGGTGAAGGACACGGGAGGTTCCGGCGCCGTATATTGCGACCAGAATAGCGTTTTCGTCGAACCCCCTCCTTCGGCTCGATAGAACTCCACGGCGTCTGATACATTGCATGGTAAATCCGCAAAAGCCCCTAGGGAACTCCGAACCCGGGTTAGTAAAAGGTACTGCTTCGCCGCATACTTGCTTTGCATCTTAAAAGCCTTACCCGCTGTGATCTTCTTGGCCTCCTGGATCTCCTGGAGGGCGGCCTGGGTCTCATTCCGTGCGGTCTCCGTGCTCTAACGAGCCTGGGTGAGTTCGGCCCCTTGAGCCAACGCATCATGCTCCAAGGTCTCACATTTTTTCACCGCATCCTGGAGCTCCTGCTGGATTTCTTTGACCCGAGCCTTGAGCTTCTTACGGGCGGCTTTCTGCTGGACAACCTTCTCCTTGGCCTCGCCCAGGGCCTTCCTCAGGGCCTCGACCTCGGTCGCGGCTCCTGCACATACTACGACACTACAGTCAATATACAGCGCCTATGCTTTCCGAACACACAGCAAGTCGTTACTCACCTTGCTTCTCCTGGAGCCGAACCTTAACCTCGTCGAGCTCGTTCTCGGTCCGCTCCAGCCTCTGCCTCAATTCAGAGACTTCGGCAGCATGCGAGGTTCCGGCCAACAGCAACGCCTGCTTATGCATACATATTGCGTTAGTCTCCTACGACAGAAGATTGATCCTTTGTCCGGTTCTCCTCGCCGAACGTCGGACAGTGTCTCAGGGGCTACTGACTACATGGGGTTTTTCTCTTTCTATGTCACTTACCTCGAAACATGTCAACAGGTTGCTGCAGGCTTCGTTTAGTCCACTCTTGGCGGACTGAACCTTCTCGATCACCGCGCCCATAAGAACACGGTGCTCGTCCATAACGGAGGCACCTCGTAGCGCCTCCATCAGGATATCCGGCGCCCCCGGATGGACGGGGGCCACCGGCGGAAGCGGCGCACCCCCCCTCCTTTAAAGGGGGCTGCTTGCCCGACTCTGGAGCCATATGGGCCTCTGGAATCGTATTCGGCTGAGGGCCGAACTGGATACGGCCCTCTTCGCTAGTCTCCATGGGGATTGGCTCCCCCATGTGTCCAGCAGTGGACGTCTCGCCTTGTGGCGCCTCCCGGACAGCGTCCTGGGTTCCTTCCTTCGGAGCTGTCCTCCAGGACAACACTTCGGTGTCGTCCCTGGCCCCGGGGGAGTAAGAAGGCGGTGGCGACATGGTCGCCATCTCCGACGCAGCCAACGAACCTCCAGACGAGGATCGCTGGACAAGGTCTCGGGTCGAACTGCAATAGTGTAGTTAACCATGTTAAAATAATAAAGAGAAAGGGCTGGATGTGCGCATGAATAAGCCATGTCACTTACGATGCGGCCTGGGGCTTAGTGCAGGGGCGTCGTTCCGGACTACTGTCAACGTCCCACGCGGTATTGACCGCTGGGGCGCCCTTCCCCTTTTTGGGCGCTTTCGCCTCCAGATGCGCCGAGGCCGCCCTCTTTTTCTTCTTCTCCTCGGGGGGAGGGTTTTTTTCCTCCTCCTCCCCCTCTTCCTCGTAATTGTCCTCAGGGACAGAGGAATGGGCTTCGTCGTCTTCAGACGTTACGTCCGAGATGCCCTTGCGACAAGGACCACACTTGGCCCCCTTGGCCTTCTTCTTGGCCTTCTTCTCCGGCGCCTTATATGGCGCCGGCACCAGCATCTTCGCTAGACGCGGGATGACTGGCTCTTCAGGCAGCGGAGCCGAACACTGGATCCGCTTCACCCTCTCCATCTATGTAACACCCACGATGCGGCTATATCTCCCACGTGTCGGGGCACGACTTAGAGGCATAACCGCATAGTGGTTTTGTCGCAAGAAGGGTCATCTTCACACAATCCCATGTAATGAACAAGAATGGGATAAAGAGTTGGCTTACAATCGCCACTTCACACAATACATAAATATCATCATACATCATCCAAAATACAATCATATAGACCGACTACGGTCAAATCCAGATGAAAATAAGACAACCCCAAATGCTAGATCCCCGATCGTCCCAACTGGGCTCCACTACTGATCATCAGGAAAAGACACATAGTAACGACCACATTCCTCATCGAACTCCCACTTGAGATCGACGCCATCGTCTGCACTGGCATCGTTGGCACCTGCAACTGTTTGGAGGTATCTGTGAGTCACGGGGACTCAGCAATCTCACACCCGCGAGATCAATACTATTTAAGCTTATAGGACAAGGAGGTGCAAAGAGGTGGAGCTGCAGCGGCAACAGCATATATGGTGGCTAACTAGCGCAGACGAGAGCGAGAAGAGAAGCAAAGGAGCGGTCGTCATCTAGCAATGACCAAGAAGAGGACCTGAACACCTACTTACGTCATCCATAACACAGACCATGTTCACTTCCCGGACTCCGCCGAGAAGAGACCATCATGGCTACACACGCGCTTGGTGTATTTTAATTGGGTCAAGTGACAAGTCATCTAAAACCGGACATTAACAAATTCCCATCTGCCTCATAACCGCGGGCGCGGCTTTCGAAAGATAATACCCTGCAGGGGTGTCCCAACTTAGCCCATCATAAGCTCTCACGGTCAACGAAGGATAAACCTTCTCCCGGAAAGACCCGATCAGTCTCGGAATCCCGGTTTACAAGACATCTCGACAATGGTAAAACAAGACCAGCAAAGCCACCCGAATGTGCCGACAAATCCCGATAGGAGCTGCACATATCTCGTTCTCAGGGCACACCGGATAAGTCAAGCTACGAGTAAAACCAGACCTCGAGTTTCCCCGAGGTGGCCCCGCAGGCTGCTCGGTTCGGACCAACACTCGAAGGAGCACTGGTCCGGGGGGGTTAAAATAAGATGACCCTCGGGCTCGCGAAAACCCGGGGGAAAAGGCTTAGGTGGCAAATAGTAAAACCAAAGTTGGGCCTTGCTGGAGGAGTTTTATTCAAGGCGAACTGTCAAGGGGGTCCCATAAATCACCCGACCGTGTAAGGAACGCAAACTCAAGGAACATAATCCCGGTATATCAGTAATCTAGGGCGGCAAGAGTGGAACAAAACACCAGGCATAAGGCCGAGCCTTCCACCCTTTACCAAAATATAGATGCATTAATTAAATAAGAGATATTGTGATATCCCAACATATCCATGTTCCGACATGGAACAAACTTCAACTTCACCTGCAACTAGCAACGCTATAAGAAGGGCTGAGCAAAAGCGGTAACTTAGCCAAACAACGGTTTGCTAGTAAAGGATGGTTAGAGCTGACATGGCTAAAATGGGAGACATGATATAGCAAGTGATAGGTAGCGGAGCATGGCAATAGAGCGAACAACTAGCATAGCAAAGATAGAAGTGATTTCGTGGGGTGGTAGATATGATGCAAAACATATATGATATGCAAGATATGATATGCGATGCATATGCGTGCTCCGGAAGGAAAATGATGAACATGGCAGTAACTTGGCAAACCAAGCATGCCACTGGAAAGATGCGATGATTTCGGTCGAAATCGATATAAAGATCACCGGAATCGGATGCACGGTTTGCAAATGACAAGCAAAACAAGAATGACACTAATCTGCGATAAACAGCAAGATAACACTTAAAATGTAACAAACAACAATGCTACAGCACCCCAACATAGCAACAAAGCACATGGAAGTAATCTACAGGAGATGCTTGACAAAATATGAACAGTGAGCTACTGCTAGTTCACAAGATATCAAGCACAAACAAGCATGGCAAAAGTGCAAAAGATTACAGGTTCACAGACTTGGTGAAAAACTGGACATGGCAGAAATCAGCATCAGGTAGCAATGTTCAGAGCACGAAATCAACAGGCTACAGGAACTTAACATAGCAAAACAAGGAATGGTAGTGTTCTACAAAAAGCACATGACAAAACTCCCTTACTGATCATAAGCCAAAATGGAACAGAAGATATGATGGCAAGCATGTAAACATAGCAAGTTTCGTTATCAGGTTTCAGACTTGGCAGAAAACAGAGCATGGCAGAAATATTAATATGTAGGCCTCTTTGTGAGCTTGATGCACTCACTACAGAGCAATTCATGACAAGACAAGCATACCTACAGCAAGATGGCATGTTTATGAAGCTATCCATGGCAAGAACAATTGCATAGCATGTATGGATCAACTACAATAAGCTTGGCAATTATGCATATCATGTTAAGAATCTGCCAGAAATATTTTATAGCAAAAGTAGAGCAAGATTGGGTCATGCTATGGTATCCTAAAATTGCAAACAATTGCAGGAATGGATCAATTCCAACTATAGCTACAAAACATCCTTACTGAACATCTCCAAAATATGTATGGATCTCTCTGTAGCCTCAAGTTTACATGGCAACAAAATTACAGCAGACAAGGACTTAGAGAAATCACCAAGTCCCTGAAATCAGAAATATTACGGGGCCTACTTTGCATGCTTGTGCTAGACACCACAGAGATCACAATAATACATGGACTATACCACTGGAAAGATGGCATGGCATACTTCAAAACACATGTAGAGCTCATGCTCAAAAGATGCACAGAATAAATGATACAAAAATGACAAATCTCCAAGTTCTGATAAGAACCAGAGATTAACAGCAACTAGCCCTCTTCCAACGAAGATTTGGGCATCAAGATGACCTCTAATGAACATGGTGCAATTGAGCAAAATGAAGAGCATCACGAGGCGAACAATTTGACATATTACACGCGCGAATCGGAGCTACATGCAAGAAGTTATCGCATCTCGAACAGGAGCACATGCTGATGGAATTCTGGGACTTGGAAGAAATTAGAGGGGGATTTCGAGAAAAAGTCAACGGGCACTGTACCGGCTCCGATCGGATCGGGCTCCCGAGCTCGTGCTCGAGCCCGACGACGGCGAGGCAGGGACCGGCGGCGGCCTGGCCGGAGGAGGGCCCGGCGGCGGAGGAGGGCGCCGGAGGTGGCGGTCGCCGGCGGGGCGGCGGGGGCCGGCGAGGGCGCGGCGGCGGGGCCGGGATCCGGCGGGCGGCGCGGGGCCGGCGAGCTCGTGGCGGCGGCGGCCGGTGGCGATGGCGGCGGCGGCGGGCCGGCCGGCGACGGGAGAGGTGGCGGAGGCGCGGTGCGGGCGCGGGGGAGGCGGCGGCGGGCTCGGGCGGGCCCTCTGCGGGCTTCGTGGGCCGGCGGCGGGGCGGCTGGACGTGTCCGGCTCCACCCGGACGTGTCCGGCGGCGGAGTGGGACGAGGGCTAGGGTTAGACGGCAGTTTCGTTTTTGGGATGCCCACTTATAAATAGGTAGAGGGAACTAGGAGACTCCAAATGAGGTGCGGTTTTCGCCCACACGATCGTGATCGAACGACCTAGAGCATGGAAGAGAGTTTGGTGGGCTTTGGGCTGGTTTTGAAGGGGGTTTTTGCTTTACACTCAAATGGACTTTGCGGAGGCCCGGTTAACCGTTGGAGTACCAAACGACCTCCGAATGGAACGAAACTTGACCGGTAGTCTCCCGGTGGTATAATAAGACCACTTGACAAGCCTTGGTCCATTCCGAGAAAGTTTGACACATGCACACGAAAGAAAACTAGAGGGGTGCACCGGAGGAGATAGGAGCGCCGGATTGGAAAACGGACAACGGGGAAAATGCTCGGATGCATGAGACGAACACGTATGCGAATGCAATGCACATGATGACATGATATGAAAATGCATGACATGACAAAATACAAAACGAAAGAAAAAACCCGACAACGGAGGGAAAACATATCACATAGCTGGAAATGGCAAGAGTCGGAGTTACAAATATGGCAAGTTACATGCGGGGTGTTACAACACTCCACCACTACGAGAGGATCTCGTCCCGAGATCTAGGACTGAAAGAACTCCGGATATTCGGAACGGAGATGGTCCTCGCGTTCCCAGGTGGCTTCCCGGTCGGAATGGTGCGACCACTTCACTTTCAGGAATTTGATAGACTTGTTGCGAGTCTTGCGCTCAGTTTCTTCAAGAATAACAACGGGGTGCTCATGATAAGACAAATCTTCTTGAAGGTCAATCTCTTCGAAGTCGATAGTGCGCTCGGGCGTCTTGAAGCACTTACGGAGCTGTGACACGTGGAACACATCGTGCACGTTCGCGAAGTTGGAAGGAAGCTCAAGTTGATAGGCGAGGTCGCCTCTTTTGCCAATGATCTTGAAAGGACCCACGTATCTAGGGGCAAGCTTCCCTTTGATACTGAAGCAACGAGTGCCTTTCATTGGAGAGACGCGGAGGTAGACATGGTCTCCGATCTCGAAAGCCAAATCACGATGCTTACTATCATAGTAACTCTTCTGACGCGATTGCGCGGCTTTGAGATTATCACGGATGACTTTACACATTCCTTCAGCTTCAGTGATTAAGTCATTGCCAAGAAGTTGGCGTTCACCAGTCTCTGACCAATTGAGAGGAGTACGGCACTTTCTGCCATAGAGAATCTCGAATGGGGCCTTGCCCGAACTCGCTTGGAAGCTGTTGTTGTAGGAGAATTCAGCATATGGAAGACAATCTTCCCATTTCATGCCAAAGGAAATAACACAAGCCCTGAGCATATCTTCAAGAATTTGATTGACTCGCTCGACTTGGCCACTAGTTTGAGGATGGAAAGTTGTGCTGAAGCGAATATTTGTGCCCATGGCCTTCTGGAAGGAGTCCCAGAACTTAGAGGTGAAGATGCTTCCACGATCTGAAGAAATCAATTGTGGAATGCCGTGCAAAGAGACAATTCTGGAGGTGTAAAGCTCTGCCAGCTGAGCTGCTGTGATGGATTCTTTGATAGGAAGGAAATGAGCCACTTTAGAGAGCTTGTCAATGACAACGAAGATAGCATCATTTCCGCGCTTGGACTTGGGAAATCCAGTCACGAAGTCCATTTCGATATGATCAAACTTCCACTCCGGAATAGCAAGAGGTTGGAGGAGACCAGCTGGTCGGTGGTGTTCTGCTTTCACTCTGCGGCAGACATCACATTCATTCACGAATTGAGCAATCTCTCGCTTCATTCGAGTCCACCAATACGACTGCTTGAGGTCATGATACATCTTCGTACTTCCAGGATGAATGGAAAGGAGAGAATTGTGCGCCTCGTTCATTATGACTTTCCTTAGATCACCTTTCGGAACCACAATCCGGTCCTCGAAGAACAAAGTGTCTCTGTCATCAATGCGATAGCACTTGTATTTGGAAAGACCCTTGTCGATCCCACGTTTCACCTTCTTCACCATGGCATCAAGGAGTTGTGCCTCACGAATTTGATCTTCCAAAGTAGGAGATACAATGAGGTTGGCAAGAAAGCCTTGAGGAACAACTTGGAGATTCAGCTTGCGGAAAGATTCACAAAGATCCGGTTGGAAAGGCTTGAGAATTAAGCTGTTGCAATAAGCTTTCCTGCTTAAAGCATCTGCAATGACATTAGCCTTGCCTGGAGTATATTCGATACTCGGATTGTACTCTTGAATCATTTCGACCCATCGAGTCTGCCTGAGGTTGAGGTTGGGCTGAGTGAAGATATACTTGAGACTCTTGTGATCAGTGAAAATGTCCACTTGCCTCCCCAACAAGAGATGTCTCCACGTAATCAATGCATGGACAACTGCCGCCAACTCAAGATCGTGAGTGGGGTAGTTCTTCTCGTTGGGCTTCAACTGCCGAGAAGTATAAGCCACAACTTTCTTCTCTTGCATTAACACAGCACCGAGACCTTGGAGAGAAGCATCACAGAAAACTTCATACGGCTTGGATTCATCAGGAGGAGTCAAGACAGGAGCTGTGACTAGTTTCTGTTTGAGAGTGTTGAAAGCAACGTCACACTCAGGAGACCAGACATATTTCACATGCTTCTGTAGGAGGTTGGAAAGAGGCTTTGCAATCTTGGAGAAATTCTCAACGAATCTTCGGCAATAGCTTGCAAGACCCAGAAAACTGCGGAGCTGCTTGACATTTTGAGGAGGTTCCCAATCCAGAACTGCGGACACCTTCTCGGGGTTAACAGCGATGCCTTTGGCAGAGATGATGTGACCAAGGAAAAGAACTTCATCAAGCCAAAACTCACATTTGGAGAACTTCGCATAGAATTGATACTCTCTGAGCTTGTCGAGCACCAATCGCAAATGTTTGGCATGATCCTGCTTATTCTTGGAGAAGACCAAGATATCATCGAGATACACCAGAACGAATTCATTGGTATAGGGGTTGAAGATGAAATTCATCATCCGAGAGAACACCGGAGGAGCATTGACAAGGCCGAAAGACACGACAGTATATTCATAAGAACCAAAGCTTGTTCTGAATGCTGTCTTGGGAATGTCTTCTTCACGAATGCGAATCTAATGATAACCCATATGAAGGTCAAGCTTCGAGAATACTTTAGCACCTTTGAGTTGCTCAAATAGCTCATTGATGTTGGGAAGTGGGTACTTGTTCTTGATTGTCTTCTTGTTCAATGGACGGTAGTCGACACAAAGTCGGTCCGTGCCATCCTTCTTCTTGACAAAGAGAACACCACAACCCCAAGGAGAAGAACTCGGTCTGATCAAACCCAGACGCTCTTGTTCATCGAGCTGTTTCTTCAATTCCTTCAGCTCATTGGGTCCAAGCTTGTATGGACGCTTGCAAACGGGTTCAGTGCCAGGCTCTAGTTCGATAACGAACTCAACTGGCCGATGAGGAGGCATACCCGGAAGCTCTTCTGGAAAGACATCTTGATACTCGCAAACGACTGGAATTTGAGAGATGGCATTCAATTCGCCCTTCTCATTGAGAGAGAAAAACCGAATGGTTTCATTACGAGCAGCAAAAATAATCGCATCCTCAGACGAGTGTGTCAATTGAATTTCCCTGGCAGCGCAATCAAGTTGAGCCTTGTGCTTAGAAAGCCAGTCCATCCCGAGAATAAGATCGATATCCGAGTCACCAAGAACAATTGGAGAAGACTGAAATTTATAGTCGCCCATCTTGATGGAAACATCCGGAACCATCATACTAGAACTCAAACGTTTACCCGGAGAAACGACATCCATGGGTTTACTCAGATGAGAACAAGTGAATTCATGCTTGGCAAAAAACGGTCTTGACATGAAACAAGGCGATGCACCAGTATCAAAAAGAACCTTTGCAGGAATATCGTTAACAGGAAGATTACCCATTATCACATCAGTAGATTCCTCCGCTTGAGCTGCATTCATCATGTTCACCTTTGCAGACTTTGGATTATGCTTGACCACTGCATTGCTGGAAGATCTGACAGGAGGAGGAGGAGGAAGACGCCTCTGGTTGAAGCACTTGTTAGCATAGTGACCTTTCTGCTGACATTTGTTGCAAGTCACCTCTGAGAGTGGACGGTGATAAGGAGCATTGGACTTTGGAGCTTGATTCTGAGACTTGTTCTGATAGCCAGAGTTGGAAGAGTTGTTAGAACCATGGCCACCTTTGTTCTTCTGCTGATAAGGCTGACGAAACGGAGGAGGAGGAGGCAACCAGAACTTCTGTTGCTTAGCTGTCACAAGTGAGGAAGAAGAAGACTGAACTGCGTCCCTGACTCTCTTCTTAGAAGCCTCACACTTGAGCTGAGCAGCCTCTTGCTTCAATGCCATATTGTAGAATTGATCAAAGTGAGTAGGCTCAACAAGAACGAGAGCTAACTGCAGATCCTCTTTAAGGCCACCTCTGAAGTGATAGATCATGCTCTTCTCATCAGGAACGTCTTGTTTAGCAAAGCGAGCAAGTTTCTGAAACTGAATGTTGTATTGATACACAGACATGTTGCCTTGCTTGAGATTGCGGAACTCCTCACGCTTGCTCTCAACAACACTTTGTGGAATGTGGTGCGCTTTGAAGTCCCGACAGAAGTCAGTCCAAGTGATCACACGACCTCCTCTGGAATCTTTGTATTGTTGAAACCAATCAGCAGCTTGGTCCTTGAGCTGGAAAGAAGAGAACTTGACATAATCCTCAGGCCTGACATTGCTACATTCAAAATGCTTGTTGATGTCCACGAGCCAATCATCGGCATCCGTGGCCTCGGTACAGTAGCTGAAAGACTTGGGCTGATTTGCGAGAAACTGGTTGAGAGTGGCAAAGTGAAACTGATTGTTGCCTTGACCTTGATTGCCTTGATTGCCTTGCCCTTGAGTACGTTCTTGCAAGAGTTGCAGAATCATCTGAGCATTGGCGTTGGTGGCTGCCATGATTGCTTGCCATGCCTCCGGAGGTGGAGGTGGTGGCGCAGGGTTCGCTTGACTCCCTTCATTGCGATCCGGATTCTGACGCGTTGGCGGAGCCATCCTGAAGAGGGTGACATCCGTTAGCATCTTGATAGACAAATAGATAAGTAGAATCAACGGACAGAAATTGCAACATATAGTCTTCACAATAAACATTCGAACGAAGATGAACGAATGAATTCCGTAGTAAATCATCACACTTCCATAAGTTGAGAAGCCACTTGAAAAAGATATGGAATGAACATATGAATTCGAAGCAACTCGAATACCACAATACAAAATAAAACAAAGTATTGGCTTGCAGAATAAGCCGGAACAAACATATGATAGAAATTTCGTCCGAAGTTTTCGTGGTGGGGCCCACACGGGCTCAATCGTACAGCACCATCATGTACAAGGCTGTGCACATGACATACGAAGCGTCCCCGAGTCGGCAAAGCCATGGACTCTTTAAGACACAACGAGACCACTGTAAAATCAACCGTATACAGGCGGACCACTAGACGTCGAACCCCAATCTCATATCATGCGTCTGTCGGAAAGATATCCTAAGGCTACTTGAATTCCCACTTATAAACTCCCGAAACTTTCTGGTTATGCAATCTGGTGTAGGGGATACAGGGGACACAAAAATATATCACCCAAACTAGCAATCCCTAGATCCAGCTGTATCCATCCGTCAACACATAACCAAGAAACCTTCGGAAATCGTTTACCTCAACCTTCGAAAAACATCCGTTATACAAGTTATGGCAATACTCCCGAACTCCCGCCCTAGTACTGGGTAGCGTCGAGGTGATCTCACCAACAACTGCATAAAAGAGATTTCGATGTCGGCGAAACTCAGGTATTCCAGAACTGCAACGATAAAATTGTGACGACAACACCTCGGAGCTCAACTCCCCGGGACACTGCCACAACCCCTAAATGACAGGAGGCACCAAGAACAATGTTCTCGTCACAAATCCATCGGAACGATTCCAAGATACCCGCGTGATCCTAAAATTTTTTTAGTGAAATTTGAGGAGAGAATAGTCAAAACTCTACGTCAGGAGACCTCACCAGAGCGACGAAGGGACTGAGGAGTAAAAAGAATCCTACTCTCCGATATATATAATCCTAAGACTCAAAACATTTTGCTTCTAGACTCAACAACGTCAGCGATTCGATCAAGCAGGGGGCTCCTAAGTCGGGGATGGCTCTGATTACCAACTTGTAACACCCACGATGCGGCTATATCTCCCACGTGTCGGGGCACGACTTAGAGGCATAACCGCATAGTGGTTTTGTCGCAAGAAGGGTCATCTTCACACAATCCCATGTAATGAACAAGAATGGGATAAAGAGTTGGCTTACAATCGCCACTTCACACAATACATAAATATCATCATACATCATCCAAAATACAATCATATAGACCGACTACGGTCAAATCCAGATGAAAATAAGACAACCCCAAATGCTAGATCCCCGATCGTCCCAACTGGGCTCCACTACTGATCATCAGGAAAAGACACATAGTAACGACCACATTCCTCGTCGAACTCCCACTTGAGATCGACGCCATCGTCTTCACTGGCATCGTCGGCACCTGCAACTGTTTGGAAGTATCTGTGAGTCACGGGGACTCAGCAATCTCACACCCGCGAGATCAAGACTATTTAAGCTTATAGGACAAGGAGGTGCAAAGAGGTGGAGCTGCAGCGGCAACAGCATATATGGTGGCTAACTAGCGCAGACGAGAGCGAGAAGAGAAGCAAAGGAGTGGTCGTCATCTAGCAATGACCAAGAAGAGGTCCTGAACACCTACTTACGTCATTCATAACACAGACGTGTTCACTTCCCGGACTCCGCCGAGAAGAGACCATCACGGCTACACATGCGCTTGGTGTATTTTAATTGGGTCAAGTGACAAGTCATCTAAAACCGGACATTAACAAATTCCCATCTGCCTCATAACCGCGGGCGCGGCTTTCGAAAGATAATACCCTGCAGGGGTGTCCCAACTTAGCCCATCATAAGCTCTCACGGTCAACGAAGGATAAACCTTCTCCCGAAAAGACCCGATCAGTCTCGGAATCCCGGTTTACAAGACATCTCGACAATGGTAAAACAAGACCAGCAAAGCCACCCGAATGTGCCGACAAATCCCGATAGGAGCTGCACATATCTCGTTCTCAGGGCACACCGGATAAGTCAAGCTACGAGTAAAACCAGACCTCGAGTTTCCACGAGGTGGCCCCGCAGGCTGCTCGGTTCGGACCAACACTCGAAGGAGCACTGGTCCGGGGGGGTTAAAATAAGATGACCCTCGGGCTCGCGAAAACCCGGGGGAAAAGGCTTAGGTGGCAAATAGTAAAACCAAAGTTGGGCCTTGCTGGAGGAGTTCTATTCAAGGCGAACTGTCAAGGGGGTCCCATAAATCACCCGACCGTTTAAGGAACGCAAACTCAAGGAACATAATCCCGGTATATCAGTAATCTAGGGCGGCAAGAGTGGAACAAAACACCAGGCATAAGGCCGAGCCTTCCACCCTTTACCAAAATATAGATGCATTAATTAAATAAGAGATATTGTGATATCCCAACATATCCATGTTCCAACATGGAACAAACTTCAACTTCACCTGCAACTAGCAACGCTATAAGAAGGGCTGAGCAAAAGCGGTAACTTAGCCAAACAACGGTTTGCTAGGAAAGGATGGTTAGAGCTGACATGGCTAAAATGGGAGACATGATATAGCAAGTGATAGGTAGCGGAGCATGGCAATAGAGCGAACAACTAGCATAGCAAAGATAGAAGTGATTTCGAGGGGTGGTCATCTTGCCTGCAAGATTCTCAGAGTTGTCGAAAGCTTGATCCTCGTAAGCGTACTCGACAGGTTCCTCGTTCACGAACTCGTCTCCCGGCTCTACCCAAGACAAGAACATAAACAACCGGAACCACAATCAACAACGAGAAATGCACAAGCAACATGATGCAAAACATATATGATATGCAAGATATGATATGCGATGCATATGCGTGCTCCAGAAGAAAAATGATGAACATGGCAGTAACTTGGCAAACCAAGCATGCCACTGGAAAGATGCGATGATTTCGGTCGAAATCGATATAAAGATCACCGGAATCGGATGCACGGTTTGCAAATGACAAGCAAAACAAGAATGACACTAATCTACGATAAACAGCAAGATAGCACATAAAATGCAACAAACAACAATGCTACAGCCCCCCAACATAGCAACAAAGCATATGGCAGTAATCTACAGGAGATGCTTGACAAAAGATGAACACTGAGCTACTGCTAGTTCACAAGATATCAAGCTCAAACAAGCATGGCAAAACTGCAAAAGATTACAGGTTCACAGACTTGGTGAAAAACTGGACATGGCAGAAATCAGCATCAGGTAGCAATGTTCAGAGCACGAAATCAACATGCTACAGGAACTTAACATAGCAAAACAAGGCATGGTAGTGTTCTACAAAAAGCACATGACAAAAGACCCTTACTGATCATAAGCCAAAAGGGACCAGAAGATATAATGGAAAGCATGTAAACATAGCAAGTTTCGTTATCAGGTTTCAGACTTGGCAGAAAACAGAGCATGGCAGAAATATTAATATGTAGGCCTCTTTGTGAGCTTGATGCACTCACTACAGAGCAATGCATGACAAACCAAGCATACCTACAGCAAGATGGCATGTTTATAAAGCTATCCATGGCAAGAACAATTGCATAGCATATATGGATCAACTACAATAAGCTTGGCAAAAATGCATATCATGTTAAGAATCTGCCAGAAATATTTTATAGCAAAAGTAGAGCAAGATTGAGTTATGCTATGTTACCCTAAAATTGCAAACAATTGCAGGAATGGATCAATTACAACTATAGCTCCAAAACATCCTTACTGAACATCTCCAAAATATGTATGGATCTCTCTGTAGCATCAAGTTTACATGGCAACAAAATTACAGCAGACAAGGACTTAAAGAAATCACCAAGTCCCTGAAATCAGAAATATTACGGGGCCTACTTTGCATGCTTGTGCTAGTCACCACAGAGATCACAAAAATACACGGACTATACCACTTGAAACATGGCGGGGCGGCTGGACGTGTCCGGCGGCGGAGTGGGACGAGGGCTAGGGTTAGACTGCAGTTTCGTTTTTCGGGATGCCCACTTATAAATAGGTAGAGGGAACTAGGAGACTCCAAATGAGGTGCGGTTTTCGCCCACACGATCGTGATCGAACGACCTAGAGCATGGAAGAGAGTTTGGTGGGCTTTGGGCTGGTTTTGAAGGGGGGTTTTGCTGGACACTCAAATGGACTTTGCGGAGGCCCGGTTAACCGTTGGAGTACCAAACGACCTCCGAATGGAACGAAACTTGACCGGTAGTCTCCGGGTGGTATAATAAGACCACTTGACAAGCCTCGGTCCATTCCGAGAAAGTTTGACACACGCACACGAAAGAAAACTAGAGGGGTGCACCGGAGGAGATAGGAGCGCCGGATTGGAAAACGGACAACGGGGAAATGCTCGGATGCATGAGACGAACACGTATGCGAATGCAATGCACATGATGACATGATATGAAAATGCATGACATGACAAAATACAAAACGAAAGAAAAACCCGACAACGGAGGGAAAACATATCACATAGCCGGAAATTGCAAGAGTCGGAGTTACAAATATGGCAAGTTACATGCGGGGTGTTACAACACTCCACCACTACGAGAGGATCTCGTCCCGAGATCTAGGACTGAAAGAACTTCGGATATTCGGAACGGAGATGGTCCTCGCGTTCCCAGGTGGCTTCCCGGTCGGAATGGTGCGACCACTTCACTTTCAGGAATTTGATAGACTTGTTGCGAGTCTTGCGCTCAGTTTCTTCAAGAATAGCAACGGGGTGCTCATGATAAGACAAATCTTCTTGAAGGTCAATCTCTTCGAAGTCGATAGTGCGCTCGGGCGTCTTGAAGCACTTACGGAGCTGTGACACGTGGAACACATCGTGCACGTTCGCGAAGTTGGAAGGAAGCTCAAGTTGATAGGCGAGGTCGCCTCTTTTGCCAATGATGTTGAAAGGACCCACGTATCTAGGGGCAAGCTTCCCTTTGATACTGAAGCAACGAGTGCCTTTCATTGGAGAGACGCGGTGGTAGACATGGTCTCCGATCTCGAAAGCCAAATCACGATGCTTACTATCATAGTAACTCTTCTGACGCGATTGCGCGGCTTTGAGATTATCACGGATGACTTTACACATTCCTTCAGCTTCAGTGATTAAGTCATTGCCAAGAAGTTGGCGTTCACCAGTCTCTGACCAATTGAGAGGAGTACGGCACTTTCTGCCATAGAGAATCTCGAATGGGGCCTTGCCCGAACTCGCTTGGAAGCTGTTGTTGTAGGAGAATTCAGCATATGGAAGACAATCTTCCCATTTCATGCCAAAGGAAATAACACAAGCCCTGAGCATATCTTCAAGAATTTGATTGACTCGCTCGACTTGGCCACTAGTTTGAGGATGGAAAGCTGTGCTGAAGCGAATATTTGTGCCCATGGCCTTCTGGAAGGAGTCCCAGAACTTAGAGGTGAAGATGCTTCCACGATCTGAAGAAATCAATTGTGGAATGCCGTGCAAAGAGACAATTCTGGAGGTGTAAAGCTCTGCCAGCTGAGCTGCTGTGATGGATTCTTTGATAGGAAGGAAATGAGCCACTTTAGAGAGCTTGTCAATGACAACGAAGATAGCATCATTTCCGCGCTTGGACTTGGGAAATCCAGTCACGAAGTCCATTTCGATATGATCAAACTTCCACTCCGGAATAGCAAGAGGTTGGAGGAGACCAGCTGGTCGGTGGTGTTCTGCTTTCACTCTGCGGCAGACATCACATTCATTCACGAATTGAGCAATCTCTCGCTTCATTCGAGTCCACCAATACGACTGCTTGAGGTCATGATACATCTTCGTACTTCTAGGATGAATGGAAAGGAGAGAATTGTGCGCCTCGTTCATTATGACTTTCCTTAGATCACCTTTCGGAACCACAATCCGGTCCTCGAAGAACAAAGTGTCTCTGTCATCAATGCGATAGCACTTGTATTTGGAAAGACCCTTGTCGATCCCACGTTTCACCTTCTTCACCATGGCATCAAGGAGTTGTGCCTCACGAATTTGATCTTCCAAAGTAGGAGATACAATGAGGTTGGCAAGAAAGCCTTGAGGAACAACTTGGAGATTCAGCTTGCGGAAAGATTCACAAAGATCCGGTTGGAAAGGCTTGAGAATTAAGCTGTTGCAATAAGCTTTCCTGCTTAAAGCATCTGCAATGACATTAGCCTTGCCTGGAGTATATTCGATACTCGGATTGTACTCTTGAATCATTTCGACCCATCGAGTCTGCCTGAGGTTGAGGTTGGGCTTAGTGAAGATATACTTGAGACTCTTGTGATCAGTGAAAATGTCCACTTGCCTCCCCAACAAGAGATGTCTCCACGTAATCAATGCATGGACAACTGCCGCCAACTACAAGATCGTGAGTGGGGTAGTTCTTCTCGTTGGGCTTCAACTGCCGAGAAGTATAAGCCACAACTTTCTTCTCTTGCATTAACACAGCACCGAGACCTTGGAGAGAAGCATCACAGAAAACTTCATACGGCTTGGATTCATCAGAAGGAGTCAAGACAGGAGCTGTGACTAGTTTCTGTTTGAGAGTGTTGAAAGCAACGTCACACTCAGGAGACCAGACATATTTCACATGCTTCTGTAGGAGGTTGGAAAGAGGCTTTGCAATCTTGGAGAAATTCTCAACGTATCTTCGGCAATAGCTTGCAAGACCCAGAAAACTGCGGAGCTGCTTGACATTTTGAGGAGGTTCCCAATCCAGAACTGCGGACACCTTCTCGGGGTTAACAGCGATGCCTTTGGCAGAGATGATGTGACCAAGGAAAAGAACTTCATCAAGCCAAAACTCACATTTGGAGAACTTCGCATAGAATTGATACTCTCTGAGCTTGTCGAGCACCAATCGCAAATGTTTGGCATGATCCTGCTTATTCTTGGAGAAGACCAAGATATCATCGAGATACACCAGAACGAATTCATTGGTATAGGGGTTGAAGATGAAATTCATCATCCGAGAGACACACCGGAGGAGCATTGACAAGGCCGAAAGACACGACAGTATATTCATAAGAACCAAAGCTTGTTCTGAATGCTGTCTTGGGAATGTCTTCTTCACGAATGCGAATCTAATGATAACCCATACGAAGGTCAAGCTTCGAGAATACTTTAGCACCTTTGAGTTGCTCAAATAGCTCATTGATGTTGGGAAGTGGGTACTTGTTCTTGATTGTCTTCTTGTTCAATGGACGGTAGTCGACACAAAGTCGGTCCGTGCCATCCTTCTTCTTGACAAAAAGAACACCACAACCCCAAGGAGAAGAACTCGGTCTGATCAAACCCAGACGCTCTTGTTCATCGAGCTGTTTCTTCAATTCCTTCAGCTCATTGGGTCCAAGCTTGTATGGACGCTTGCAAACGGGTTCAGTGCCAGGCTCTAGTTCGATAACGAACTCAACTGGCCGATGAGGAGGCATACCCGGAAGCTCTTCTGGAAAGACATCTTGATACTCGCAAACGACTGGAATTTGAGAGATGGCATTCAATTCGCCCTTCTCATTGAGAGAGAAAAACCGAATGGTTTCATCACGAGCAGCAAAAATAATCACATCCTCAGACGAGTGTGTCAATTGAATTTCCCTGGCAGCACAATCAAGTTGAGCCTTGTGCTTAGAAAGCCAGTCCATCCCGAGAATAAGATCAATATCCGAGCCACCAAGAACAATTGGAGAAGACTGAAATTTATAGTCGCCCATCTTGATGGAAACATCCGGAACCATCATACTAGAACTCAAACGTTTACCCGGAGAAACGACATCCATGGGTTTACTCAGATGAGAACAAGTGAATTCATGCTTGGCAAAAAACGGTCTTGACATGAAACAAGGCGATGCACCAGTATCAAAAAGAACCTTTGCAGGAATATCGTTAACATGAAGATTACCCATTATCACATCAGTAGATTCCTCCGCTTGAGCTGCATTCATCATGTTCACCTTTGCAGATTTTGGATTATGCTTGACCACTGCATTGCTGGAAGATCTGACAGGAGGAGGAGGAGGAAGACGCCTCTGGTTGAAGCACTTGTTAGCATAGTGACCTTTCTGCTGACATTTGTTGCAAGTCACCTCTGAGAGTGGACGGTGATAAGGAGCATTGGACTTTGGAGCTTGATTCTGAGACTTGTTCTGATAGCCAGAGTTGGAAGAGTTGTTAGAACCATGGCCACCTTTGTTCTTCTGCTGATAAGGCTGACGAAACGGAGGAGGAGGAGGCAACCAGAACTTCTGTTGCTTAGCTGTCACAAGTGAGGAAGAAGAAGACTGAACTGCGTCCCTGACTCTCTTCTTAGAAGCCTCACACTTGAGCTGAGCAGCCTCTTGCTTCAATGCCATATTGTAGAATTGATCAAAGTGAGTAGGCTCAACAAGAACGAGAGCTAACTGCAGATCCTCTTTAAGGCCACCTCTGAAGTGATAGATCATGCTCTTCTCATCAGGAACATCTTGTTTAGCGAACCGAGCAAGTTTCTGAAACTGAATGTTGTATTGATACACAGACATGTTGCCTTGCTTGAGATTGCGGAACTCCTCACGCTTGCTCTCAACAACACTTTGTGGAATGTGGTGCGCTTTGAAGTCCCGACAGAAGTCAGTCCAAGTGATCACACGACCTCCTCTGGAATCTTTGTATTGTTGAAACCAATCAGCAGCTTGGTCCTTGAGCTGGAAAGAAGAGAACTTGACATAATCCTCAGGCCTGACATTGCTACATTCAAAATGCTTGTTGATGTCCACGAGCCAATCATCGGCATCCGTGGCCTCGGTACAGTAGCTGAAAGACTTGGGCTGATTTGCGAGAAACTGGTTGAGAGTGGCAAAGTGAAACTGATTGTTGCCTTGACCTTGATTGCCTTGATTGCCTTGCCCTTGAGTACGTTCTTGCAAGAGTTGCAGAATCATCTGAGCATTGGCGGTGGTGGCTGCCATGATTGCTTGCCATGCCTCCGGAGGTGGAGGTGGTGGCGCAGGGTTCGCTTGACTCCCTTCATTGTGATCCGGATTCTGACGCGTTGGCGGAGCCATCCTGAAGAGGGTGACATCCGTTAGCATCTTGATAGACAAATAGATAAGTAGAATCAACGGACAGAAATTGCAACATATAGTCTTCACAATAAACATTCGAACGAAGATGAACGAATGAATTCCGTAGTAAATCATCACACTTCCATAAGTTGAGAAGCCACTTGAAAAAGATATGGAATGAACATATGAATTCGAAGAACCTCGAATACCACAATACAAAATAAAACAAAGTATTGGCTTGCAGAATAAGCCGGAACAAACATATGATAGAAATTTCGTCCGAAGTTTTCGTGGTGGGGCCCACACGGGCTCAATCGTACAGCACCATCATGTACAAGGCTGTGCACATGACATACGAAGCGTCCCCGAGTCGGCAAAGCCATGGACTCTTTAAGACACAACGAGACCACTTTAAAATCAACCGTATACAGGCGGACCACTAGACGTCGAACCCCAATCTCATATCATGCGTCTGTCGGAAAGATATCCTAAGGCTACTTGAATTCCCACTTATAAACTCCCGAAACTTTCTGGTTATGCAATCTGGTGTAGGGGATACAGGGGACACAAAAATATATCACCCAAACTAGCAATCCCTAGATCCAGCTGTATCCACCCGTCAACACATAACCAAGAAACCTTCGGAAATCGTTTACCTCAACCTTCGAAAAACATCCGTTATACAAGTTATGGCAATACTCCCGAACTCCCGCCCCAGTACTGGGTGGCGTCGAGGTGATCTCACCAACAACTGCATAAAAGAGATTTCGATGTCGGCGAAACTCAGGTATTCCAGAACTGCAACGATAAAATTGTGACGACAACACCTCGGAGCTCAACTCCCCGGGACACTGCCACAACCCCTAAATGACAGGAGGCACCAAGAACAATGTTCTCGTCACAAATCCATCGGAACGATTCCAAGATACCCGCGTGATCCTAAATTTTTTTTAGTGAAATTTGAGGAGAGAATAGTCAAAACTCTACGTCAGGAGACCTCACCAGAGCGACGAAGGGACTGAGGAGTAAAAAGAATCCTACTCTCCGATATATATAATCCTAAGACTCAAAACATTTTGCTTCTAGACTCAACAACGTCAGCGATTCGATCAAGCAGGGGGCTCCTAAGTCGGGGATGGCTCTGATTACCAACTTGTAACACCCACGATGCGGCTATATCTCCCACGTGTCGGGGCACGACTTAGAGGCATAACCGCATAGTGGTTTTGTCGCAAGAAGGGTCATCTTCACACAATCCCATGTAATGAACAAGAATGGGATAAAGAGTTGGCTTACAATCGCCACTTCACACAATACATAAATATCATCATACATCATCCAAAATACAATCATATAGACCGACTACGGTCAAATCCAGATGAAAATAAGACAACCCCAAATTCTAGATCCCCGATCGTCCCAACTGGGCTCCACTACTGATCATCAGGAAAAGACACATAGTAACGACCACGTTCCTCGTCGAACTCCCACTTGAGATCGACGCCATCGTCTGCACTGGCATCGTCGGCACCTGCAACTGTTTGGAAGTATCTGTGAGTCACGGGGACTCAGCAATCTCACACCCGCGAGATCAAGACTATTTAAGCTTATAGGACAAGGAGGTGCAAAGAGGTGGAGCTGCAGCGGCAACAGCATATATGGTGGCTAACTAGCGCAGACGAGAGCGAGAAGAGAAGCAAAGGAGTGGTCGTCATCTAGCAATGACCAAGAAGAGGTCCTGAACACCTACTTACGTCATTCATAACACAGACCGTGTTCACTTCCCGGACTCCGCCGAGAAGAGACCATCACGGCTACACACGCGCTTGGTGTATTTTAATTGGGTCAAGTGACAAGTCATCTAAAACTGGACATTAACAAATTCCCATCTGCCTCATAACCGCGGGCGCGGCTTTCGAAAGATAATACCCTGCAGGGGTGTCCCAACTTAGCCCATCATAAGCTCTCACGGTCAACGAAGGATAAACCTTCTCCCGAAAAGACCCGATCAGTCTCGGAATCCCGGTTTACAAGACATCTCGACAATGGTAAAACAAGACCAGCAAAGCCACCCGAATGTGCCGACAAATCCCGATAGGAGCTGCACATATCTCGTTCTCAGGGCACACCGGATAAGTCAAGCTACGAGTAAAACCAGACCTCGAGTTTCCCCGAGGTGGCCCCGCAGGCTGCTCGGTTCGGACCAACACTCGAAGGAGCACTGGTCCGGGGGGATAAAATAAGATGACCCTCGGGCTCGCGAAAACCCAGGGGAAAAGGCTTAGGTGGCAAATAGTAAAACCAAAGTTGGGCCTTGCTGGAGGAGTTTTATTCAAGGCGAACTGTCAAGGGGGTCCCATAAATCACCCGACCGTGTAAGGAACGCAAACTCAAGGAACATAATCCCGGTATATCAGTAATCTAGGGCGGCAAGAGTGGAACAAAACACCAGGCATAAGGCCGAGCCTTCCACCCTTTACCAAAATATAGATGCATTAATTAAATAAGAGATATTGTGATATCCCAACATATCCATGTTCCAACATGGAACAAACTTCAACTTCACCTGCAACTAGCAACGCTATAAGAAGGGCTGAGCAAAAGCTGTAACTTAGCCAAACAACGGTTTGCTAGGAAAGGATGGTTAGAGCTGACATGGCTAAAATGGGAGACATGATATAGCAAGTGATAGGTAGCGGAGCATGGCAATAGAGCGAACAACTAGCATAGCAAAGATAGAAGTGATTTCGAGGGGTGGTCATCTTGCCTGCAAGATTCTCAGAGTTGTCGAAAGCTTGATCCTCGTAAGCGTACTCGATAGGTTCCTCGTTCATGAACTCGTCTCCCGGCTCTACCCAAGACAAGAACACAAACAACCGGAACCACAATCAACAACGAGAAATGCACAAGCAACATGATGCAAAACATATATGATATGCAAGATATGATATGCGATGCATATGCGTGCTCCGGAAGGAAAATGATGAACATGGCAGTAACTTAGCAAACCAAGCATGCCACTGGAAAGATGCGATGATTTCGGTCGAAATCGATATAAAGATCACCGGAATCGGATGCACGGTTTGCAAATGACAAGCAAAACAAGAATGACACTAATCTGCGATAAAGAGCAAGATAGCACTTAAAATGCAACAAACAACAATGCTACAGCCCCCCAACATAGCAACAAAGCACATGGCAGTAATCTACAGGAGATGCTTGACAAAAGATGAACACTGAGATACTGCTAGTTCACAATATATCAAGCACAAACAAGCATGGCAAAAGTGCAAAAGATTACAGGTTCACAGACTTAGTGAAAAACTGGACATGGCAGAAATCAGCATCAGGTAGCAATGTTCAGAGCTCGAAATCAACATGCTACAGGAACTTAACATAGCAAAACAAGGCATGGTAGTGTTCTACAAAAAGCACATGACAAAACTCCCTTACTGATCATAAGCCAAAAGGGAACAGAAGATATGATGGCAAGCATGTAAACATAGCAAGTTTCGTTATCAGGTTTCAGACTTGGCAGAAAACAGAGCATGGCAGAAATATTAATATGTAGGCCTCTTTGTGAGCTTGATGCACTCACTACAGAGCAATTCATGACAAACCAAGCATACCTACAGCAAGAGGGCATGTTTATGAAGCTATCCATGGCAAGAACAATTGCATAGCATGTATGGATCAACTACAATAAGCTTGGCAAAAATGCATATCATGTTAAGAATCTGCAAGAAATATTTTATAGCAAAAGTAGAGCAAGATTGAGTCATGCTATGGTACCCTAAAATTGCAAACAATTGAAGGAATGGATCAATTACAACTATAGCTACAAAACATCCTTACTGAACATCTCCAAAATATGTATGGAGCTCTCTGTAGCCTCAAGTTTACATGGCAACAAAATTACAGCAGACAAGGACTTAGAGAAATCACCAAGTCCCTGAAATCAGAAATATTACGGGGCCTACTTTGCATGCTTGTGCTAGACACCATAGAGATCACAAAAATACATGGACTATACCACTGGAAAGATGGCATGGCATACTTCAAAACACATGTAGAGCTCATGCTCAAAAGATGCACAGAATAAATGATACAAAAATGACAAATCTCCAAGTTCTGATAAGAACCAGAGATTAACAGCAACTAGCCCTTTTCCAACGAAGATTTGGGCATCAAGATGACCTCTAATGAACATGGTGCAATTGAGCAAAATTAAGAGAATCACGAGGCGAACAATTTGACATATTACACGCGCGAATCGGAGCTACATGCAAGAAGTTATCGCATCTCGAACAGAAGCACATGCTGATGGAATTCTGGGACTTGGAAGAAATTAGAGGGGGATTTCGAGAAAAAGTCAACGGGCACTGTACCGGCTCCGATCGGATCGGGCTCCCGAGCTCGTGCTCGAGCCCGACGGCGGCGAGGCAGGCACCGGCGGCGGCCTGGCCGGAGGAGGGCCCAGCGGCGGAGGAGGGCGCCGGAGGTGGCGGTCGCCGGCGGGGCGGCGGGGGCCGGCGAGGGCGCGGCGGCGGGGTCGGGATCCGGCGGGCGGCGCGGGGCCGGCGAGCTCATGGCGGCGGCGGCCGGTGGCGATGGCGGCGGCGGCGGGCCGGCCGGCGACGGGAGAGGCGGCGGAGGCGGCGGCGGGCTCGGGCGGGCCCGCTGCGGGCTTCGCGGGCCGGCGGCGGGGCGGCTGGACGTGTCCGGCTCCGCCCGGACGTGTCCGGCGGCAGAGTGGGACGAGGGCTAGGGTTAGACTGCAGTTTCGTTTTTCGGGATGCCCACTTATAAATAGGTAGAGGGAATTAGGAGACTCCAAATGAGGTGCGGTTTTCGCCCACACGATCGTTATCGAACGACCTAGAGCATGGAAGAGAGTTTGGTGGGCTTTGGGCTGGTTTTGAAGGGGGGTTTTGCTGGACACTCAAATGGACTTTGCGGAGGCCCGGTTAACCGTTGGAGTACCAAACGACCTCCGAATGGAACGAAACTTGACCGGTAGTCGTCTCCGGGTGGTATAATAAGACCACTTGACAAGCCTCGGTCCATTCCGAGAAAGTTTGACACACGCACACGAAAGAAACTAGGAGTGCCGGATTGGAAAACGGACAACGGGGAAAATGCTCGGATGCATGAGACGAACACGTATGCGAATGCAATGCACATGATGACATGATATGAAAATGCATGACATGACAAAATACAAAACGAAAGACAAAACCCGACAACGGAGGGAAAACATATCACATAGCCGAAAATGGCAAGAGTCGGAGTTACAAATATGGCAAGTTACATGCGGGGTGTTACAATCTAGTCCTGAAAGAGCAATAATAAATGCTCACACATCATCCTTGAAACAATTAAGTTGGGGTTACATCAAAAATAACATACCTCGCTGGCGGGGTGTTTACAATCGTGACCACGGTCTGAATCCGTGGCTGGTGGCTTCTCGTTGCCCTTAAAAAGCAACTTCCAGGCGCCTTCGTGAGTAGTCTCGAAGAGCCTTACCAAAGTCCGGTGCTTCTTCGAATTGAACTCCCACAGAGGGCGGCTTCGGCGCTGGCACGGAAGAATCCGATGAACTACCATCACCTGGTTTACATCAACGAGCTTGACATTCTTGGTCACCATGCTTTGAACACGCGTCTGCAGCGCTATCAGCTCGTCAGGTGAACACCATTCCGGACTCTTCTCGACCCAGGAGGTGAGTCGCATGGGAGCGCCAGAGCGGAATTCGGCAGCTGCGGCCCAGGTGGTGCCGCGAGGTTCAGTGATATCGAACCATTGCTTCTGCCACTCCTTTACTGTGTCCACAAAGGTGCCCTTGGGCCAGGAGACGTTGGACAACTTACTCACCATGGCTCCTCCGCACTCCGCGTGCTGGCCATCCACCACCTTCGGCTTCACGTTTAAGACTTCGAGCCACAGCCCGAAGTGGGGTTGGATGCGGAGGAAGGCCTCACACACGACGATAAAGGCCGAGATGTTGAGGAAGGAATTCGGGGACAGATCATGGAAATCTATCCCGTAATAATACATCAGCCCGCGGACGAAAGGGTGGAGTGGAAACCCTAGCCCGCGGAAGAAATGGGGGATGAATACTACCCTCTCGGTGGGCTTCGGCGTGGGGACGACTTGTCCCTCGGCCGGCAGACGGTGGGCGATCTCCTTCGCCAAATATCCGGCCGCCCGAAGCTCAGTAATGTCGTCCTCCTTGACGGAGGAGACCATCCACTTGCGCTGACCACCGGATCTGGACATGGTTGCTTGAGTGGAAAGGAGATGAGAACTTGGGCGCTGGAGCTCGAGATTGGAAAGGCAGAGACAGATAGAGAGCGTGGGAAGAGGAAGAGGGAATCCTTATCCCCTTATAAAGGCAGCAAATATTAAACACCTCCTCACTCACCTTAAGATTCGCCTATTCCCAAGGGCTGTATAAACGGCACGGTTGGGTTACCCATGCCCGCATTGATGAGAATCCCGTGATAGGGGCACGATTTCTGCTTTGACAAGACGTGCCAATGGCAACTGCGTCTTGGGACGTGGGGTGTCGAACATAAAAGCGGTCTCGAAATATGACCGGTCGGACGTAATGTCGTGCTGCAAAAAAGTTGTCAGCGGATGGATTAGAATAGTTATTTGGATCAAAGCCAGCCCTATAAGAGCCCGACAGGTACACTCCCGAACTTCCCAAAACTTGCAGATGAAAAAAAAGCCGCGCCCCACGCCCACCACTTCCCCTCCCAGATCCAGCGCCTCCTCGATCCAGCTCCTCCCCCCACCCCCTCCCCCCCGGGGCAACCGCCGCCGTCCCTGGCTCCGGCGAGCGGCCACCCCGGCCTTCACCTGTTCTCCTCCACCGGCGAGCTGTCCCCCCCCCCCCCCCCCCCCCCCCCCCCCCGTGCCGCCATCCTCCTGCAACCCCTTCCACCGTCGCCCCCTGCAACCCAGACCACCACCGCCCCGTCAACCTCTCGTGTCGCCGCCCCCATCAACACCGCCCGCCGCCGCCACAACCACCGGAGAGCTCGTCTCCCACCGCCGCCCCTCCCTTCCCCTCACCAGTAGAGGAGAGGGAGATCCAGTAGGCCAGGCACCGGCCATGGCGGCTGCCAGATCCGCCACAACCGGAGACCCCTCATCTGGTCGTCCATAGCGCAGGCCATGGCCCCGCCGACCAGACCCTTGCTTGCTCCTTGACCCCGATGCCACCTTCAAGTTCTGACGGCTGTTCGACGCCTCCTCCCTAGATCCTTGCTACAGCCTCCTCCCCCAATCCTTGCCACCTTCAAGTTCTGACGCCTGTTCGAGCTCGCTGGCGTGGAGTACACGAGTCACCTGGAATTGAACTTTTGTTGTTGTTGTTTGAAAACTGATTATGATGCCGGCATGCCTCTTCATTTTGCCTTGATTTTTGTGAATCCACACTCTGCACAATGTTTCTCCTCTCTGATTCAATCAAAGTAAAAATATTTTTTTGCACACAAAAATGCATGTACTAGCATACTCGAACTTCAGAGATGCCCATTTTGTTTCGGCTGAAAAGACACACTGCTTTTTCATCATGGAGAATATGCCTGTGTTTCGTTTAGTATACATTGAGAATGTTCATTTGTTTTTCAATTTGCTCCAGTAATCCTAGTTTTTTTAGGGCGTAATCCTAATATTTTCAATTTGACCTGTATGTATAATTGAGAATGTTAAGTGTTGTTTCATTTAGTTCGCTCACCTATTTCTCTGTATACATTGAGAGATTTAAGTGTTGTTTCATTTAATTCTCTCTCACAAGCCATGCGCATCATTTCTTTTTCAGGCAAGAGGAAAAGGGTGATGCTATCCCAGTCCAGCCCCGCGGCTGTAGGGAGGTCAAGCCCATCGCGAGCTGCAGTCCACACCTCCTACATCCTGTCCCACCCGCCCTTTGCAGTGCCCCCGACCCACCGCGTGTAGATGCCGTTTCACCGCCCATTAAATTTCCAACACTATTCGCAGCTCCAGCATGTAGTTCGCCGTGATGCTCCTGGAGGTTCAAATTTTTTGTGTTGTTGCATCTGACCCTGATGGATTTTCTTCTTTTTGATGTGCCATTTGATGCATAGTTATCACTGGATGCCCATAGCATGTGCAGAGTAGGGTGTTTGTGTTAGAAATCCCGAGATATTTGTTCGCGTATTTTGTGGTGATGGATAGAGAGATTCATTCTTCATTTATGTAGAATTTAAATAATTTAGTGGTTCGGTGTTTATCAAAAGCCGCTCTTTTGTTTGTACTTCTCAAAGCAGGGATCGGAAATGCACTCCGGTCTTTTGTTTGTGTGATTTGGCCTCTAAATTATACAAGCTGCTGATGAACTTCATTTACATCTCTGAGTGTTTCTAAGTACATGCATTAGCAGCCAGAGCCAGAGTGTTCTCGTGTGTTTTTTTGGTTGCCACGTATAGGCAGCTTCTCTGTGTTCTTTTGGCACGAACGCCTAGCTGAAGAGAAATTCAAAGAAGCTCGATCCATTCTCGTTTCTCGCCCCACCCGATTAGCTTCAATGCAAATTTGTGTATATCTGGTTGCATGAAAAGGTGCTTGTTCTAGATACATGTGTCGCTGTGTGCAGAAGTTCTCATTTTGGATGCCATACCATGCACGGAATGTTTGCTCATGTGCTAGTGCCATGGAAAAGTTGGAGCTTTTTTGAGTTGTCCTTTGTGTAATACTATTACACTGAAGTTCAAATTAAAAAAAATGATCATTTCAAAAATTATAAAAAACTTTCCCCGTTTCTAAAAAAACCTATAGGTTCAGACTAAAAAGACGAAGAAGTTCAATGCTTATTACAAACCCAAAGAAGGTCAAATAAAAAAAACATCTCAAACAATTTTATAAAAAAGGATTTTCTCTGTTAAAATAAACCTAGAAGTTTAAATTTAAAAATGGAGCGGCTCGATGTCTATCAAAAAATTGGATTTTTTTATTACTAAAAGAAAAAAAACAGGAAGTCCAAATTAAAAAGATGGAGAAGTTCAATGATTATAGAAAACTCAGATTTTTCGCGTTATTAAAGAATGGAAAAAAGAAGTTCAAAAATTAAATACCAAGAAGTTCAACTTTTAAAAATAGAGCGCTTCAAAATTTCATAAAAAGATTAAGAAATAAAACCAGGAAGTCCAATTTAAAAGATGGAGAAGTTCGATGATTATAGAAAACTCAGATTTTCCTCGTTATTAAAGAATGGAAACAAGAAGTTCAAAAATTAAATAACAAGAAGTTCAACTTTTAAAAATAGAGCGCTTCAAAATTTCATAAAAAAGATTAAGAAATAAAACCAGGAAGTCCAAATTAAAAAGATGGAGACGTTCGATGATTGTAGAAAACTCAGATTTTCCTCGTTATTAAAGAGTGGAAACAAGAAGTTCAAAAATAAAATAACAAGAAGTTCAACTTTTAAAAATAGAACACTTCGAAATTCATTAAAAAGGATTAAGAAATTCAGATAAATATTTATAAAAACTCAGATATTTTCACGTAACCGAGAGAAGTTCGATTGATAACTACCAGAAGTTCATGTACTACACGGTGTGCATTTTGTATTAAAAATGAATAAAAAAAGAAATACTACAAGTTTTGTTGTTATAATTTCAACTCCTCGGTCGGAGAAAGTTAAAAAAATTATTGTGAACGGGTTTGTACAAAAGGAGTATCATTTGTGTAACACTAACTAATGGATTAGAAAATTACAAATGAAAATACGTCAGAGAAGTTCAACGTGAAAACAGCAAGAAGTTCAACTAATGCACTGAATGAATTTCAGATAAAAACTTTTAAAACCGTCGCGAGTATGAAAAAATAATCAACACGGAAAAGTTGGGTGTTTACAGCAGCTTTCCATCAGTATATCACTTTCTCAATTATGGTGAGTGTTTCGGTGAGTGAATGAAGAGCTACGAGGAAAAAAAGCACGTGAAAAACAGAGTAAAGTTCAAATAGAACTGCCACAGAAGTTCAAGTATTTCACGCGATGCATTTTCGAGGAATCTATTTCGCGATAAAGGCAGAACAAGTGATCTCGCCATTTCTGAAATTATTTGAAAATGGTTGGGAATTAGAGAAAATCATCAACATGAAAAAGTTTTGCATTTTTCGTAGCTTTTGAACGGTATATTACTCGCCACATTCCGACAAAGTTTCTAGAAATTACGGCGAAAATACTTTTTTACCCATTTTCAAAACTGGCATAAAACCGTAAGGAATTGGGAGAAACAATACATACCAAAAAGTTCCGTATTTACTCAACCTTTCCAAGGCCATATCATTTGCTGCATTCGGACGACGGTTAAAAAATGAGCTTGAAAATACGAACTCGGTAGGACTTGTACCGTTTTCTAAATTACTCTTAAACCTTTAAGAATTAGAAAAAAACTTTCTACATGAAAAAGTAGCGCATTTTGATAAGCTTTCCAACGCTATATCATTTGCCTCAATTGGATTAGCCGTTTAGAAATGACATCGAAAATACGAACTCGGCTGTTTAGTTTGCGAAATTTTATGATTTTCCAAATTACTCTTTAACCATAGGGAATTAGAGAAAACTTTTAACATGTGGAAGGAGCGGTTTTGCAGCAGCTTTGCACCGCCATATTATTTGCCTCATTCCGATAAACGGTTTACAAATGCGATCGAAAATACGATTCACGTTTTTTGTGTGAAGAAAAAACGGTCTTCAAAACTGCTCTTAAACCGCTTACATTTTGCCAAAAATTTAACTTGGGTCTTGATACTGGTGTCCATAGCTTTCCAACGGTATATCGCAAGCCCCATTTGGGCAATGTTGGCAGAAGTTCAACCTAGCACTGGGAGAAGTTCAAGTCGAACAACTCAGGCAGTAAAATTGCAAAAAACACAATTTCATCACGACCCGAGAGCAAAATCCGCCAACGAGTGAGATTCCTATTTAAAACCAGTATTTAGTTGCTAAAAAACATTGGTAGATTACACTAACATCATATAGAACACGACTAACAAGAAAAATTCGCGGGGGAAGCCACGGCTGCGAAGATAGCCCGAAGTTCGGGTTCGTACAGAGGGAAGTTCAGGCGCGCTACTCAGGCAGTTCAGGTTGTGATCAGAATATTATCCTGATCCCATGATCAGAATAGTGTTATATATATATATATATATATATATATATATATATATATATATATATATATATATATATGTATATTCTCTCTGCGGTTGTGTGTGCTATGCGTTACAGGTCCGGATACAATCATCGCATCCGAAGACTATCTTGGAGTTCGGGAAAGGGGGGCCCGCCTTGCAATGCCGAAGACAATCTGCGCGCCGGACTCCTCATCATTGAAGCCAGGTTCAGGGGCTACGGAGGGAGTCCTAGACTAAGGGGTCCTCGGGCGTCTGGCCTGTTATTCATTGGGCCGTGAAGATATGAAGGCCGAAGACTATACCCGTGTCCGGATTGGACTTTCCTTGGCGTGGAAGGCAAGCTAAGTGACCATCTATGAATATTCCTTCTTATGTAACCGACTCCATGTAACCCTAGATCTCTCCGGTGTCTATATAAACCGGAGAGCGTAGTCCGGATAGAGATACACATTACCATAGTCATACAGGCTAGAATTCTAGGGTTTAGCCATTACGATCTCGTGGTAGATCAACTCTTGTAATACTCATATTCATCATGATCAATCAAGCAGGAAGTAGGGTATTACCTCCATAGAGAGGGCCCGAACCTGGGTAAACATCGTGTCCCCCGTCTCCTGTTACCATCGATCCTAGACACACAGTTTGGGACCCCCAACCCGAGATCCACCGGTTTTGACACCGACAGCCGCCAACGCTGTAGCCGACCGCGAGGCGGCGCTGAAGGATGCCGAGGCCACCCGTGACCGCTGCCGAGAGCTGGAGGACGAGCTGAAGAGCCTGCGCGACGAGCGCGCAGAAGAAGCACGTGGCCGTGAAGCGAAAGGAGGAGGAGATGAGGGCCCGGGAGGACGCCATCAAGGGCCGCGACGCCGAGCTGGGAGAACTGGCGAAGGCACAGGCCGCGAAGCGCGGCCGGCTCAAGGAGTTGGAGCAGAAGGCGAAGGCGAGGGAGGCTGATCTCGACGCCAAGGCGAAAGTCCTGGGCGAAGACCACGAGGCCTTCGCGCTTCTCGAGAAGAGGTCTCGCGTGGCGCTGAAGGCGCTCTACGAGAAGGGCTTGGAGAGGCCACTGTCCACCGGCGAGGACGACCCTGCCAAGCTTGTTCCCTACTTGGTTGACGCGCTTGAGGAGGTCGTGGCCGGCATTGGCCCCATGGAAGACGACGAGGCACACGTCCTTTCCTCGGCCGCGCTCACGCGGGTCTTCAGCCACCTTTAACTTCGCGATCCCTTCGCCCGCCTTGACGAGCTCCTAGAGCCTGTAGATGAGGAGCGTTGTGCGGCTGCTGCCGCCGCCGTGAAGGGCCAGGTGGAGACCCTGCTGAAGAAGTTTCGCGGCTTCGCTCTCGCGCCTTTGGCCGACGGTGAAGGTGAAGGCGATGCTACCAAGGAAGGAGCACCTCTTGTGGGCGATGGCGGTGCCCAGGGGTGACCTGCGGCTGCTTTCCTGTTTCATTCTTGCAGCATGCATCAGGCCTCGTGGAGGCGTTTAACTTTCGTTTGATGTTGTGAGAACAATATGCCTTGTAATATTTGCCTCGAGATTTTCTGATTTTTCTCCCTATTTGCTTCGTGTTCTGCGTCTGCAGAGCCTGGCCCCGCGCATACCTCAACTGCCGTTGGGCCGACCGCAGACCAGGACGGACCAATTAGTGAGGGGCTACATGACCAGTTAGGCTCCTGACTCGCGATGCTCAGGAGTCCCCCTTGACGCGCAAACAACTTATAGGGAGAATACGCGAGGAAAGGTTAATGTTCTACGTCAGCAGGGCCCGGCCCCGCGCATACCTCAACCGCCGTTGGGCCGACCGGAGACCAGGACAGACCAAGGAATGAGGGGCTACGTGACCAGTTAGGCTCCTTAGTCGGGATGCTCAGGAGTCCCCCTTGACGTGCAAAGAATCTCCATACCTTTGCCCTCTCCGAGGACCGGCTCGGGAGGGGCGCGCGACGACCAGGTCCGAGAGGCCTGGTTGGGTGGCGTACGCTTGGGCGTGACCCGAGCGCAGCCCCCGTGCCCAGCCCCCTCGCGCGGCTCTCCCAAGGGGAGGCATTGTGGTGAGGCCGGACACTGAGCTCTGGGGCTCCCTGAGGTTGGTACGGCCGCGAGGCCGCCCACAGTTGTTTATCACCAGCGCGGAGCATAGTGCTTCTACTTGTGCACGGGCATAGCCGCTCCTCGGCAGTGTCAACGGCCAGCGCGGAGCATGGTGCTTCCACTTGTGCGTGGGAGGGGGGCTCCCTCTGTGGAGAGCCCCCGGGGCGTGTACAGCCCCGCCCTGACACGTGGCTTGCACGGCAGGGCTAGACGAGGTGTATCTGGGCACCCATGAGCCAGCGCGGGACTCACGAGGCCCTACCTCAAGGCGGGTTGCGCCTGATCTTGGCTCTTGTTCGCTGTGCTGGTCCTGCGAGGTGGTCAGACAACCTGCGCCGAACGAATCTCCTGAGGTTATCTCGTGAGAGGGTCAAGCACCAACAGCCCCCGGAGGTGACGTGAACGCGGCCGGCCCGCTAGACAGAGCTCAGCCGCTGGATTTATCGACGCTGCAGGGACGGGCCCGAGCACAGACGCCGTGCTTACCCTACCCACGCGAAGGATCCTGAAGAAAAATGGTCGGCGTGCGGTTCCCATAGTGGGTGGCGATCGAGCAGGTAATAGCCACAGGTAGATTAAGCATGGAAAGTAGCAGGCTTAAGTAAATGCACAGGAGATACATGCCACCGGGTCAGGCCCGAGCGGCTTGGGGATGATGCAGCCCAAGGGGCGCCCCCAGTAAGGTAAGCTAAAGACATAAAAAGGGATACATACCATAGGGACGGACCCACGCGGCCTGGGAATGATGCGGCCCTGGGGGCGCTCCCAGCTAAATAAACTTGGAAAATGTCACCTGGCTCTGTTGATGAAGGAGAGTTGGGGCAGCTGAAGGTACGCGGCGAAGGGATTGCTCCTCGCGAGCCACCGGGGCCCTGAGCCTCGGGAGGCTCTGGGGGCTCAGGTGGTTCCTTGAGGATTGTCTCCATCTCCGTCAGCACTGCGTGCTGCCTGGCTTCCTGAGCCGCCAAGATGCTCCATGTGTTGCGCTGATAGGCGGTCACCACGCTCAGCATGCCGAAAGGCATGCGAACGCAGCTGTGGGGTGGGCCCTCCCAGCATCCCATGCGCGAAGGCCAGAAGAGCTCCTGAGAAGCGGCCATGTTGAGCCCTGGGACGTCGATGCCGACGCGCAGCCCGACATCCTCGCCTGGATGGGGTGCTGCGCCTGGTGAGCGGCGGTCGCCGCGTATGGTCCTTGCGTCTTGCAGCTCCTGAGTGGTCTTGGTGATGAACTCCTGAATGGTGGGCTCTCCTCGCCCTGTGTCCTCCTGAGGGAAACGCGCCGTGAAGCACGCCTCCAAGTGGTGCCCAAGCACCTCCCTCGTGATGTTGGCAAAGTCCGAGGACCTCCAGAAGAGAGCCCCCGAGCCCTTCCCGAGAGGGGCGCTGGGCGCGCTTTCCTATGCGATGGAGTCAGGCGCCCCAGGTGAGGGCGCCAATCCTGACGAGGCACCGCTTGCCTGAGGCCCTGCGTGGTGCAGCTGCTTCTTCTTCTTGAAGTTGGCCTCAGGAGGGCGCTCGCCCTTGCTGTCGGGGTCGTCGATTGCTGCATCTTGGAAGGCACGCTCGGGGAGCACACCGCATCTCTTTCTTCGCACGGGACTGTGATGATTCCGCCGCTTCCCGGCATCTTGAGGATATTGTAGCCGTGATGGGTCACAGCCATGAACTTGGCCAGGGCCGGATACCCGAGGATGGCATTGTATGGCAGACGGATGTGCGCGACGTCAAAGTCGATGAGCTCGGTGCGGTAGTTGCTGCGTTCTCCGAAGGTGACAGGGAGGCGGACCTGCCCTATCGGTGTGGTGGAACCGTCGGTCACTCCTGAGAAAGGCTTGGTAGGCTAAAGCTGGTCATATGGCACTTGGAGGTTGTCGAATGTGTCGACGGACAGGACATTGAGCCCTGCGCCGCCGTCAATGAGGGTCTTGGTAACTTGCATGTTGCTGATGACTAGTGAACAAAGCATCGGGAGGGCGCCAGCGGTAGCTGCGCACTTCAGCTGATCTGCCGAATTGAACGTGATGGGGCACTGAGACCATCTGAGCGGGCGTGTGGCCTCGAGCTTGGGGAGGACCGCATTCACTTCACGAGCAAACTCCTTGAAGATACGCTGCGAGGCTGGGGCTTGATGTCAGGACCCGATCCTAAGTCACCCCGATCTAGCATGTAACACATCATTATCACTTTGCGGCCTCACACACGGTATTCCCACGGGTGCCACCTTACCTGGCCCGGGACCGTTTGCGCCTTTTGTCTCACGTATATGATAGTGTCGCTAGCATCCATATGATAGAGAACTCGGGCCGACATGACTAGTTGTGAACCCAAAGTGGCACTAACTTACGGGGACGGGCATACATGAAACAACATCGAGCATGTCGGTCAGCAGCGTGTGAATCCGGGCTGTAGCAACTGGGCTAACAGGACTCCGGGAACCCGGGTTGTAGCAGGCTAGCAGGACTCCAGATGTCATCGCGTGACATTTCCCTGAAGGGACAGACACGGGAACGAAGTGTATCACATGCCGGCCAGTCTAGGTGTTCCGAAGCAGTAGTACTGGGCTAGCAGGACTCCGGTAAACCGGGAAGTAGCGGACTACCATGGCTCAATGCAAGCACCAGAATACATTTCCCCCATAAGAGAGGCTACCAAGGATAGACAACTAGGTTGTCGGATTCCACACATACCAAGCATTTCAATCATACACACAATATGCTCGATATGTGCAAATACAACATGGCATCACAACAAGACTCTACGACTTAGAGTATTTATTCATTAGGCTCCGAGGAGTTAAGTATTACAAACATGGGTCTCATGACCCAACATACAGAGCATACAAGCATCAAGCAAATGCGGAAGCTTAACTTGTCTAAGTACAGACAACTACAAATGAAAAAGGCTGAGAAGCCTGACTATCTACAAGACCCTCCCAAGGGTACAATATCGTAGCTGAGGTAACAAGCTAAACGTCGAAGTCCACACGGAACTACTAGCGAGACTGAAGTCTCTCTGCAAAAACATAAATTAAGAAAACGTGAGTACAAATGTACCCAGCAAGACTTAAATCAGAACTAGCTACATATGCATCGGTATCAACAAAGGGGGGTGGAGTTTAACTCCAGCAAGCCAGCTTTGACTCGGTGGCTATCCTGAACTACGACTGCAAGTAACTCTTTTGGGGTGGCGCACATGAGTCCACATATTCACCATATCAATACACCACTATGGATCTGCTCCCGTCTCTCTATGAGAACGCCATCCATAGCACTCATGCTTATCTTGCGTATTTTAGAGTATCCACTTTCACTTGTCTATGAACTGTATAGGCAACCCACAAGTCCTTTTCCGTGGACACGGCTATTCGAATAGATGATGTTAACCCTGCAGGGGTGTACTTCTTCACACACGCTCTCGCCACTTACCACCATGTACACGTCGTGTATCTCGGCAACCTTCAAGCGGAAGCCTGGCGAGGGAGTCGGCCACGACCTGACTAACCACACAAGTCTCTAGTCCAGGTTTATCGCTTATTCGGGTTCCATCCGCAAGGAGATCCAGCCGGGGTGTCGCTCACGGCCCCAAACGATGTGTGCAGGGTTCCCAAGCCCCCCTCGACGGATGGATCTACGCTTGGTACACCGTGCCACGGTGCCTAGTCTGTCCCAAGCCCACCTGTACCGGGTACCACTTGGTAGACTACTAACACTACCTACAAACACCAGAAACTAGTTGCAACTCCTGGACAGAGATCATGTTGATTAATAAGTCGAGAGAGCTTGGAGCGCCCGGAGCCCAATGTGTGGTAGTAACGGTTCATGGATCACAAACACAGAACTCAGTTCCTGAGGACGGCTGCAATGAGACAACCCACCATGTACTCGTACATGGCCTCTCACCGCAACCTTTACCAAATCGTGTTCACACACTTAGCTCTCAACAGTAGGACATGTTCACCACATTCCAATTCATCCGCGATGAATCAAACCTGACTCAACCCTAAGGAATAGCAAGCACGACAAACAAGCATGAATGAGTAGGCACATCAGGGCTCAAACAAATCCTACTCATGCTAGTGGGTTTCATCTATTTACTGTGGCAATGACAGGTCACGCAGAGGAAAGTGGTTCAACTACCGTAGCATGTAACAGTTGAAACATTGTTGTCCTAATGCAGTAAAAGAGAGCAGGAGCGAGAGAGTTGGATTGTATCGGAATGAACAAGGGGGTTTTGCTTGCCTGGCACTTCTGAAGATAATATAGCTCTTCATCGGTGTCATCGAACAGATCGTCGAAACCACGTCTACTGAGAGGGGACAAATACCGGCAAAAAAGAAGGAACACAATCAATGCAATGCAACAATATGATGCATGAATGTGACATGGCAAAATGCTATTGATTGAGCTAATGCATCTAGCAACAAGTTAAATGAAGTTGGTTTGAACCCTAGTTTCAAATTCAAACTCCATATGTGAAGGTTTAAATGCCCTTTATATGATTTGTCCTAAACAGCATCCATAAGTTGTTCTAACATGCATGAAAATGGTACAGATGGATAGATTGGATTTTTCTGATCATTTTTCATATATAAATCATTTCATTCTGAGCTATAGATTAATTTCTATGATTTTTAGAAGTTTTGAGTATTTTTCTGAAATAAATAAATCATTTAAGATTTATTTAAATTCCAGAAAACCTTTATTGCGTCAGCATGACCGTGGTATGACGTCAGCAGGTCAACCGGGGTTGAGCGAGGTCAAACCTGACGTTCGGGACCCACATGTCAGCTGCACAGTGATTTAACAGAGTTTATAATTAACCTAATTAAATAGTTAGCCGGGTTAATTAAACAGTAGGGCCCACCTGTTCGTGGCCCTATGCGTGGGTTAGCAGGGTGGTTACGCTCTAATGACTGGCCATGCCGGTGGTTAACTGCCGGTGGCCACTGGGCACGGCGGAGAGGCGCCAAAAGGCCACGGGAGCGGCGGGGAAGGGCACTGGGGTCTAGCCCACGGTCGGGCGAATCCAGAGGAGGCCACGGGAGGGCGCGGGGAGGCTTGAGCTCGCCGGAAGTGACCTCGCGGCGGCGGCCGGAGTGCGGCCTCAAGTGGCGCGGGGCTGTGGGGCACGGGGAGGCCGGATGTTGTGTGCTACGGCCTCCTGGGTCCACCTGGAGCTCGTCTACGAGCTCAGATGTGATGGCGCTAAGCAGAACGACGGCGGCGAAGAGGTGCTGCGGCGGCGAGATCGGCCATGGCGGGGGATGGGGCGAGACCATGCGAACGCGAGGGGGAGAATAGGGATTCGGGGCAGGGGCTCACAGCGAGTCCAATGAGCGCGAGAGCGAGGCCGGGGATGGCCGGGTTGCTGCGGATCGACAGAATCGAGCGCTGGTGCCGAAGCTTGAAGACGATGGCAGGGACGGCGATGCGGGGCGTCCGGCGGTGCTTGGCTTGGCGAGGAAGTCGACAACGTCGAGGCGGATCCTTTGGACACGGCGGATGCTCAAGCGACGGGAGGTGAGTGCGGTGGCAGTGTGCGGCGGCGATGGATGCGTTCGGGTCCGAGGTGCGGAGTGAGAGGGAGAGCAGCAGGGACGAGGATGAGCACGGTAGGGAGTCGAGAGGGCCTGAGGGGGTGCATGGCATCCGTAGCGGCATCGGGGAGGCAGCAGGCAGGCAGGAGGTGGCGCTGCGCGTGCGTGCGCGCTGCGGGCACACGCCCCTGTCCTACTGTCGCGAGGAGGAAGACGACAGGGAGAGCGCTGGTAGACTGGGCTGGCCGATTACGGTGCTGGGCCAAGGTAAGTGGCCAGGTACTATCTCTCTCTCTCTTTTCTGTTTTTCTTTTTCTATTTTATTTCCTCTGTTTTGATTTAGTTTAGCCACTAAATCATTTTAATAAATTCTGTAGGTTATTATATGGCTTGCTAAAATATATACAAAGCCACTCACAATCTTCCAGAATTATTGGAGTTATATTTAATATATATTAAAAATAAATCCAAAGCAAATAATTATTGGATTAATTCAAATGGCCAAAATAAATGTTTCTGAGCTCCTAAAAATATTGGTTTGAATTTTACCTCTTGCCAATATTTTTATAGAATAACAGGAACATTTTCTTGGACTCAGTTGAGAAGATTTTAAAGTTGGTTATTTTTAAAGGTTTCCGAGGCTTTGAAAATTCCCTCAATTCAATTTCCTTGAATTTTAAATGATGCATGGATGCTCTCTGATGCAATTATTAGCAAGCAATTTCTAGGGTTGTGACAACTCACCCCCACTAAACAAGAATCTCGTCCCGAGATTCAAGACGTGAGGTAAGAAGACAGAGGGGACACAAAGCTAACACAATCTCCACGACCCAACTGCCCTTCATAGGAATGTTGATTCCTTACTTTATGTTGATCTTGATATCCTTGCTTTCGAGATCTTCATCCAACACGATGACGACAGAAGAAACTCTATAGGAATCGATCTTCTTGAAGATCGAGCAACTCACGATCAACTCACAGAATGAGATGTTGAACATCTCTCGAGCTAAGACACGAAACATACATCAAGAGGGATGGAGTGAAACAGAGAACGAAGATTCAAGTTGATAAGCACAATTCCACGCTGAATAAGATGGTGCATGGTTTCAAGATAACGAGGAGTTATCTGCCATGATTCCATAATGGCACCTTAGGGAAGGTGACTTGCAGAAATATTCCCTTAAGTGGCAAAAAGAATTACTTTTGATTCAGAGATCATTGAAACTCTCTATACCAGCCTGAGGAAATTCACAAATGATCGTTTGAAGGAGTTCGAAGGAATGGCATACCCAGACTAGAAAGGAAACTAGAGTTATAAGACAACTCGGCAAACGGAAGGCACATTTCAATAGATACCGAGAATATAACCTAGTGCCTGAGCGTGCTCTCAAGAACTTGAGCATTTCCATACTCATCAAGGTCTTACCAACATCTGTGCCGAGGATCCTGGCAACACATCTTACTACCATGATGAATAGTGATGGACAATGCAGATGCAAAGGAAGACAACACTTTCTCAGATTTCACCTTAGCGAGGCCGAGGGAACGAAATCTGGATGATCGACGAAGAGACATTTAGCACTCCGGTTCTAATGTTCTCCTTGATCTTCTAGCTACCATTGTCATGCTTAAAAGCTCAACATGGCCATCAAGTAAAGGTCGGACTTCGGGAGCACAAGAATCCATAAGGAAAACTACGGAAGTAAATCCTACGAAATCCTTATGGGGAGGTGGCCAACTTTCTCAGTCAAGATACTACAATAATAGGTCTTCCGGCTGGGTGTGTTGGCCATGACATCCACCTTACCGGTTTAGAAAGACCAACATTATAATTCTTGGGAAAGGTCCAACCATCATATCTGCCTGAGATTCAGATCTAGTTGGTAACAGGATATTCCAGACTCATCGAGTCTAGAAGAAAATGAAAGTTTGCAACACAAATTGACGAGATGGCGTTGCGAGATTCTCGGGAAATGGACTATGGTAGTAAGCTCCAAAACATGAGCTGGTTCTGCTAAACACACGTGAACATGCTGTCCCAGACAAGCATGACCACACAGTAGTTTTACAACAAAACACTACCGAGTTCTGGTTGGGAACCATCATCTTAGTAAAAAGTCTTGTGCATGACCTAGGATTAGCACAACAACTCCTTTTCCTTGAACAAGTCAATCGGTGGCTTGGCACGCTAGGGATACATATAGAATGGAGGTAGCTAATCTCACAGACCAAAGTATACTTCGCACATGCATGACTGACTTGGGATGATTCCAGAGGAAGCAAATTTGACTTTCTCGAATTCACGGCGGCAACTTGCACCAAATGCACATGAACTTAGAGGAAGTCACTTCTTTCATCATGAATTATACTTCAAGGGTTTACATGAAGATAATGTTTAAGAAAATTTCTAACACTAACTTAGATGTTCAACATGAATCATGGACAAGATGAAATGTGGTTGATGAGCTCAACAGAAAATCATCGAGATTCCGATGAAGCTGGAATTCCACAACTATGTGAACAAGGTGATAGCATTGGTCAGACCCAAAAGATATAATGATGTATGCCCAAGGAAATAACCACGAGTAAGACAACATTACGAAAATTGTTGGTTCTGATTTGATTTGACGATAGCCCATACTCAAATCAAAGATTGGTAAGACAATAGATCCAACAACTAATCACGAGGATCAATCAATGAAGATATCATGTTTCCTCAACACACACACATAAAAGATATCCCCTTGAAAAGAACTAGGTTAGGTAAAGCCTTTATCTTCCAACTCTCCAAGTTGTTTTTTAGCTTAACCAACTAGCTCAGGGGTATCCAACACAGAATTCTTGGAGAAGGGGTGGTTATAACAAAAACCAAGTTGATCATGAACTCAACATAGCGGTCAGGTGACAACCTGGTAATACTTCCGAGAAGATATTCTGAAAATCATGAACCACCGATGTGTTATTAAGCTCAAGAACAATCTTGCTTTTCAGGGCAAGACGATATGATCTAAAGAGCAAGGGATTAACATAAACCAAACTCATTGATCGAAGAGTGCACCATGAAAATGGACTAGGTAGCATGATCAATCTTAGGATGATGGTTCAATAACCATCACGCTAAGAATGAAATTATTGTCCATTAACTACCAAACAACACGATTGTTAGGAGTATTGATTTCACGCATCATGGTTCACTTGTCGGCATTCCGGCTTCAACAACACGGGGCCGAGAAATGAGTAATGATGGTGAGAGGTATCACTACATCAAGAATTCATAAGATGGTGTGCAATTCCTATGATATTATTGACAAAAGAGGGTAACACTCCAAGGTAGAACTGAGCAAAGGCTAGATTGGCATCTTGATCCACGGAATACAACTACTTTGGCCCAATCCTAGAAGTGGACAAGGTACTGGAGTTTGTTTCTCCTAGTCATTCCGAAATAGAATGGCTTGACGGACCACAAGAATAACAGGCATCGATGAACACGATCGCACACATACTCTTGACTATCAATTGATAGATGAAGGTCGGAATATAACTGAAGGGGGACAACTTAAGGAACATATAATTTTCGGAGTTGTGGATGCATGGATTAGTATGTCGAACAAGTTCAACATATTTCTTCCGGATAACCCATGCAGAAGAAGAAGGACCGGCAGATTCACAATTTGAATGGAGAACTCGTCAAGAGCACTCTTGTTGTGATCTTTTCGTTCAGAGAACTTCTGCCATAAGCAGTTCATGGTATTTGGAAGAAGGAAATACCACGGACCTCGAGGACTATCCCAAATGTTACTAATACCCTAAAGGAACGAGCAACACTATCAACAGGAAGTAAGTAGAGTGAATCTCGGGTTCAAGAACCCAGAAATAGAAGGCCTACTAACTAAATGGCATCACGGGATGCTTTCGAGAATGGTGGCCAGAATCATCACACTGGGAACACAAAACATGGCTAGATTACTAGGTGATCCTCTAAGACACCTAGGGTCATAATAATAGCTCCAACATATATGTCGAGGCAACAGAGTACCTCAACTCACCTATTAGTGTGGTTAAACTGGCCCAAAGAAACATCGGGAACGGGAAGAAGAGATTTGCAAATGCATCAGACTAGTTAGAAGCCTGGGTTGACTCGGACAGCATAACGGTTGTAAATGCTCAAAAATATGTAGCCTAACCACTCAACATCATAATATCAAGGTTCAGAGACCAACTGTTAACACACGGAAGTAGTAGGAACAAAACTGAGGCTTGAAACCATCAATCCTATAAGTCTACAGATTAGTAACACGTGATCCTGATAGAAAGATTAGAAGCCTAATTCCTTAACCCCCGTAGAAAAGAAGAGGTTGACTCAGATCAGAAGGCATAAGGTAAAGGAGTAAAAAGAGCCTTACGTTCCCATCCACAATTAATTCCCTTATATAATTAAAGCATTTCTAGACTCAACTTCGACCAGTTTGGCTTGGTAATCCAACAGGCAGTCAGGCTCTGATACCAAAGCTGTCAGGACCCCGATCCTAAGTCACACCGATCTAGCATGTAACACATCATATCACTTTGCGGCCTCACGCACGGTATTCCCACGGGTGCCACCTTACCTGGCCCGGGACCATTTGCGCCTTTTGTCTCACGTATATGATAGTGTCGCTAGCATCCATATGACAGAGAACCCGGGCCGACATGACTAGTTGTGAACCCAAAGTGGCACTAACTTACGGGGACAGGCATACATGAAACAACATCGAGCATGTCGGTCAGCAGCGTGTGAATCCGGGCTGTAGCAACTGGGCTAACAGGACTCCGGGAACCCGGGCTGTAGCAGGCTAGCAGGACTCCGGATGTCATCGCGTGACATTTCCCTGAAGGGACAGACACAGGAACAAAGTGTATCACATGCTGGCCAGTCTAGGTGTTCCGAAGCAGTAGTAATAGGCTAGCAGGACTCCGGTAAACCGGGCTATAGCGAACTACCATGGCTCAGTGGAAGCACCAGACTACATTTCCCCATAAGAGAGGCTACCAAGGATAGACAACTAGGTTGTGAGATCCCACACATACCAAGCATTTCAATCATACACACAATATGCTTGATATGTGCAAATACAACATGGCATCACAACAAGACTCTACGACTCAGAGTATTTATTCATTAGGCTCCGAGGAGTCAAGTATAACAAACATGGGTCTCATGACCCAACATACAGAGCATACAAGCATCAAGCACATGCGGAAGCTTAACTTGTCTGAGTACAGACAACTACAAATGAAAAATGCTAAGAAGCATGACTATCTAGAAGACCCTCCCAAGGGTACAAGATCGTAGCTGAGGTAACAAGCTAAACGTCGAAGTCCACGCGGAACTACTAGCGAGACTGAAGTCTCTCTGCAAAAACATAAATTAAGCAAACGTGAGTACAAATGTACCCAACAAGACTTAGATCAGAACTAGCTACATATGCATCGGTATCAACAAAAGGGGGGGTGGAGTTTAACTGCAGCAAGCCAGCTTTGACTCGGTGGCTATCCTGAACTACGACTGCAAGTAACTCTTTTGGGGTGGCGCACACGAGTCCACATATTCACCATATCAATACACCACTATGGATCTGCTCCCGTCTCCCTACGAGAACGCCATCCATAGCACTCACGCTTATCTTGCGTATTTTAGAGTATCCACTTTCACTTGTCTATGAACTATACAGGCAACCCAGAAGTACTTCTTCACACACGCTCTCGCCACTTACCACCATGTACACGTCGTGTATCTCGGCAACCTTCAAGTGGAAGCCTGGCGAGGGAGTCGGCCACGACCTGTCTAACCACACAAGTCTCTAGTCCAGGTTTATCGCCTATTCGGGTTCCATCCGCAAGGAGATCCGGCCGGGGTGTCGCTCACGGCCCCAAACGATGTGTGCAGGGTTCCCAAGCCCACCTCGACGGATGGATCTACGCTTGGTACACCGTGCCACGGTGCCTAGTCTGTCCCAAGCCCACTTGTACCGGGTACCACTTGGTAGACTACTAACACTACCTACAAACACCAGAAACTAGTTACAACTCCTGGACAGAGATCATGTTGATTAATAAGTCGAGAGAGCTTGGAGAGCCCGGAGCCCAATGTGTGGTAGTAACGGTTCATGGATCACAAACACAGAACTCAGTTCCTGAGGACGGCTGCAATGAGACAACCCACCATGTACTCCTACATGGCCTCTCACCGCTACCTTTACCAAATCGTATTCACACACTTAGCTCTCAATAGTAGGACATGTTCACCACATTCCAATTCATCCCCGATGAATCAGACCTGACTCAACCCTAAGCAATAGCAGGCATGACAAAAGCATGAATGAGTAGGCACATAAGGGCTCAAACAAATCCTACTCATGCTAGTGGGTTTCATCTATTTACTGTGGCAATGACAGGTCACGCAGAGGAAAGTGGTTCAACTACCGTAGCATGTAACAGTTGAAACGTTGTTGTCCTAATGCAGTAAAAGAGAGCAGGAGCGAGAGAGTTGGATTGTATCGGAATGAACAAGGGGGTTTTGCTTGCCTGGCACTTCTGAAGATAATATAGCTCTTCATCGGTGTCATCAAACAGATCGTCGAAACCACGTCTACTGAGAGGGGACAAATACCGGCAAACAAGAAGGAACATAATCAATGCAATGCAACAATATGATGCATGAATGTGACATGGCAAAATGCTGTTGATTGAGCTAATGCATCTAGCAACAAGTTAAATGAAGTTGGTTTGAACCCTAGTTTCAAATTCAAACTCCATATGTGAAGGTTTAAATGCCCTTTATATGATTTGCCCTAAACAGCATCCATAAGTTGTTCTAACATGTATGAGAATGGTACAGATGGATAGATTGGATTTTTCTGATCATTTTTCATATATAAATCTTTTCATTCTGAGCTATAGATTATTTTCTATGATTTTTAGAATTTTGAGTATTTTTTTGAAATAAATAAATCATTTAAGATTTATTTAAATTCCAGAAAACTTTATTGCGTCAGCATGACCGTGGTATGACGTCAGCAGGTCAACCGCGGTTGACCGAGGTCAAACCTGACGTTCGGGACCCACATGTCAGCCGCACAGTGATTTAACAGAGTTTATAATTAACCTAATTAAATAGTTAGCCGGGTTAATTAAACAGTAGGGCCCACCTGTCCGTGGCCCTATGCGTGGGATAGCAGGGTGGTTACGCTCTAATGCCCGGCCACGCCGGCGGTTAACCGCCGGTGGCTACTGGGCACGGCGGAGACGCGCCAAAAGGCCACGGGAGCGGCGGGGAAGGGCACTGGGTCTAGCCCACGGTCGGGCGAATCCAGAGGAGGCCACGGGAGGGCGCGGGGAGGCTTGAGCTCGCCGGAAGTGACCTCGCAGTGGCGGCCAGAGTGCGGCCTCAAGTGGCGCGGGGCTGTGGGGCACGGGGAGGCCGGATGTTGTGTGCTACGGCCTCCTGGGTCCACCTGGAGCTCGTCTACGAGCTCGGACGTGATGGCGCTAAGCAGAACAACGGCGGCGAAGAGGTGCGGCGGCGGCGAGCTCGGCCATGGCGAGGGATGGGGCTAGACCATGCGAACGCGAGGGGGAGAACAGGGGTTGGGGGCAGGGGCTCACAGCGAGTCCAATGAGCGCGAGAGCGAGGCCGGGGACAGCCGGGTTGCTGCGGATCGATGGAATTGAGCGCTAGTGCCGAAGCTTGAAGACGATGGCAGGGACGGAGATGAGGGGCGTCCGGCGGTGCTTGGCTTGGCGAGGAAGTCGACGACGTTGAGGCGGATGCTTTGGACACGGCGGATGCTGGAGGGACGGGCGGTGAGTGCGGTGGCAGTGTGCGGCGGCGATGGATGCGTTCGGGTCCGAGGTGCGGAGTGAGAGGGAGAGCAGCAGGGACGAGGATGAGCACGGTAGGGAGTCGAGAGGGCCTGAGGGGGTGCGTGGCATCCGTAGCGGCATCGGGGAGGCAGCAGGCAGGCAGGAGGTGGCGCTGCGCGTGCGTGCGCGCCGCGGGCACACGCCCCTGTCCTACTGTCCCGAGGAGGAAGACGACAGGGAGGGCGCATTGGGCTGGGCCGGCCGGTTACGGTGCTGGGCCAAGGTAAGTGGCCAGGTACTATCTCTCTCTCTCTTTTATGTTTTTCTTTTTCTATTTTATTTGCTCTGTTCTGATTTAGTTTAGCCACTAAATCATTTTAATAAATTCTGTAGGTTATTATATGGCTTGCTAAAATATATAGCCACTCACAAACTTCCAGAATTATTGGAGTTATACTTAATATATATTAAATATAAATCCAAAGCAAATAATTATTGGATTAATTCAAATGGCCAAAATAAATGTTTCTGAGCTCCTAAAAATATTGGTTTGAATTTTACCTCTTGCCAATATTTTTATAGAATAACAGGAACATTTTCTTGGACTCATTTGAGAAGATTTTAAAGTTGGTTATTTTTTAAAGGTTTCCGAGGCTTTGAAAATTCCCTCAATTCAATTTCCTTGAATTTGAAATGATGCATGGATGCTCTCTGATGCAACTATTAATAAGCAAATTCTAGGGTTGTGACACTTGAGCTCCACCCAAGATGCAGGCGATAGCACGGGGCTCCTAGAAGCCCCCAGCCCCTCATCTTGATGGTGGTCGTCATTCCTTCTTGGAGGTGGCGGTAGCGGAGGGAGTCCGGCGTTGCCTTGAGGAAGATCCTCATGAGGCTGATGCCTCTAGGCGCCCTCGCGAGGCTGATCCTGCCAGCAGTCCTCATGAGGCTGGTCACGCCACTGCTGGCGCGGGCCACGGTCGTCCCAGCGTCCGCCACCACGTCCTCCTCCTCGGTCGTATCCCTGATCGCCGCGCTTGGGGCGTCGATCGAAGCGTCCTTCGCGAATGGCTCTGAGCTCTTGACAGTCGCTGGTGTTGAGGGTATTCAGGTTGTGGAAGGCGCAGAACGGTCGGCTGCTCTTGGATGACTCGGGCTGGTCTCTGCCGCGCTTGGTGTCCGGTTCCGCCGCGAGCACGACTGCTCCCTTGCGCTTCACGTCCTTGGCCTTGGCATTTTTTCTCCTCCGGGTCTGCGGCCAGGAGCTCGAGGAGGGAGAGGCGCCCCTCCTCAGCTCTTGCGCACTTGGTCGCCAGGTTGAACAACTCCAGAGACGTGCACATCTCCTCGTGGATAGCGAGCTCTTCTTTCATCTTGACATCGCGGACGCCATCAGAGAACACGGAGATGATGGCCTCGTCCGCCACCTTAGGGATCTTGAGGCGGACGTTGTTGAAGCGCTGGATGTACTTCTGGAGGGTCTCTCCTAGTTGTTGCTTGACGCGGCGCAGGTCACCCACGGCCGGTGGACGGTCGTGAGTGCCCTGGTAGTTGGCAACGAAACGGTTCACTACTAGGGAAAAGCCTAGTAGCAGCGCGGGTTTTAGGCCTATTAGTAGCGCGGGCAGGAGTGCTACTGGTATGGTGCTACAACTAAAGGTTAGCAGTAGCGTTGGTTAACCCACGCTACTGCTACACCGACTTAGTAGTAGCGCTTTCTCCACGCGGCGCTACTGGTAATTACTAGTAGCGCTTCTCCCAGCCTGCGCTACTACTATTATTCCGTATTTTATTTCTTTTTTATTTCATGTTGTATTCATACACCTCTATACAAGTTTTCATACAGCAGAAATGTAGAGATTGTTTTTACATCATAATGAGTTATTACATCACTGGGTGAAAGAACCGTGGACTAGTTTTCAAGTGGATGGACATCCACTTGAAACTAATCTGCGGTTCTTTCACGCAATGATATAATAAATATCATCATCATCATCAGCAGCACCATATCATTAACAACTTATCATCATAATACATCATTGTCATATACACCTCCTCATGATCATCGTTTTCATCGATGAGACATCACATAGCAAGTTGGTCACTAGTCATAATCACAGCTACTCCTCATCATCAACTCTAACACATTGTACCACATAATAAACAGATTGTACCTCATAGGACGTACTACATTCTCTTAGGACCTTCTATATTCTCTAAGGTAAAATAGCAAAAAACAAGATAGCCCCTGGCTCTCCATTATGGAGAATGGAGATTATCCCGTCTCCAATTCTTGCCTTTCGCTTAATGTTGCTTCCAAGAACCTCCTTACGAATGTCCAAACATTTTTTCCATTCTTTGATTAGCATGTGTTCACCGATTTCAGAAATCCGATATGCACAGATGAGATCCGCAGGATGACCTGGCTGTATGTTCAGAACTTCAAGGCGACCATTCTGATACATCAGATGAGGCACACAATCCATCGGGATTTTCTGTTGAAAAACATAGTAATAACTTCGTAGTTAGCAATGCAGTACTAGTTTTAGAAGTATGCAAAAGATGCACGGATGTCGTAATAGTAAAAAATCTTACCAGGGTATCTCCATAGAAGTTATCGTGGTTCAACACGTGCACTAGTGGCATGTATTCACCATAATTTGGAGGAGTTCGATAATAGGTATTGTAATTCTCAAAGAAAGTACAAAATGCGATCAGATGATTTTTGTCCTTATAAGTTAATTCGGAGCCATCGGTGTAGTGGGTTTTGTCTACCATCTTCCGCACATTCTTTGAAGAATGAAAATAAGCTGTCAATGGAAATAAGCTGTCAACTATTTTGAAATAAACAATATAAATTAGTTAATAACTATGTTTGAGAAACTCACATAGCCATAGAATCGGAAGTGTATCAACAAGGACCCAAATGTCCATATTGTTTTGCTCGATGTCAGGATCACCAAGATCCATGGTGACAATCATACCCTCATAAAAACCATACATTTTGCAAAGTGCTTCCCAATTTTGGCAACCAAAATGGGTTACGCTCTAAGAATTGTACAGATTTACATCAAAATCCATATCATGATGGGTCCTTAGGTGTATTTTCTTTGTTTCAAAATTTTCATGGTCTGCAAAACCCATCCTCTCCAAGACATAGCGTCTTGCATGGCATGGGATAAGCTAGTCGAATTGTAAAAGATGAAAATTAGACATTGAATAGTTGAAGTCGTGCTTAATTACGAAAAAAACACTTGTCATCGTTGTGTACCGTTTCAATGTTGAAGGTCTCCTCGAGCTTAATGCTGAAGCGCCGATCTTCATCCAGGTGAGGGCACCTGTCGCACAGACCTTGATCGTCGTGGCACCAGCTGCACTCCCCCGGGAGACTTTCATCATCCGAGTACGACATTTCCTACGTTCATAATTCAAAGATTAAACTTGTACAATTAAATATATGTACTAAAAAACCTAAATTAGATCATTATTATTCATTACCGGTTGACTATCGGTCTGTCGAGTCTTTTCTTGAAAACTCTCAGCTCACGTGGTGTATAAATTCGACCGTTGGTGATGGTCTCTCCTCCTTTCCTTCCCGAGTGCATTACACCAAAATGTCTAGCACACGGGAATGTAGGAGAAGCGACCCCCATGACAACAGTCGGGATTCTTCGTCCTCTCATATATGGTGGAGACTCTCCCTCACTGATTCATCTCTGACATTTGCGACCATCGGTGATGGTCGTTACTCCTCCTTCCCCTAGTGCATAACAAAGGTCTAGCACAAGGAGAAGAAGGAGAAATGACCCCAACGACAACAGTCGGGATTCTTCGGCCTCGATAGACTTAAAGTCAACCCGAAATGTCGTTTAATTATTTTTCGAGAAAATCCAGGCCACTCGATATTTCCTACATATTCTAGCACAAGTCATGCCAAAATTCACGGAAAATTCTGGCATGACCTTTGCTAAAAAGGGACATATCGAGCGCCTGAAATTTGCCGGAACGGAAATTAATCAACACTCCGGCAAAATATAGGCCACTCGGAGGTGTAACCTGAACATGACCGGCCACTTGGGCAACCACATATCCTATTTGACCAACACAAGATATACATGTTTTCATCTACATCATAACTTATAGGACTCATATTGACATGGAGATTTGGCTAGTCTCACGTCGAGGTCGGAGGGGGTCGGTGACGGGGACGACGGCGGGGATGATGGATGGGCTCCTTGATTTCTGCAAAAACAAAAACCCTATAAGTTATCACTAATACATCCAGAATAATTGCTGAAACTAAAAAAATAACAACAAATATGACATGTTCAACTAGTTCTATAAATTCAACTAGTTCTTACTAAATATGAACTTACTATAAATAGGAAAAAACTAGTTCTTTCTAAAAATAAAGTAGTTCAACTAGTTATATTAATTTCCTTACTAAAAATACATTAGTTCTATTAATTCAACTAGTTCAACTAGTTTATTAATTTACTTACTAAACTAGTTCAACTAAAACTAAACTAGTTCAACTATTACTAAAAATCATTATCTACGAACCCTAAATTAACATCTACTACTACTAAAAAACATCTACTAACTAAGTAGAGAGAGGGGGTGGGGGAGGGGTGGGGGGGCTTACAGAGAGGGGAGAGACGGTGGCGGGGAGGTGCTCGGCGACGGAGGAAGGGGCAGCGAGGGCGGGCTCGGGATCGGGAGGCGGCCGTCCTGGGCGGGCTCGGGCAGCGGCGGTGAGGTCGAGGGCGGCGGCGGTGAGGTCGAGGGCAGCGACGGTGAGGTCGACAGCGGTGGCGGGCGGCGGCGGTCAGGTTGAGGGCGGCCTCGGGCGGCGGCGCTGAGGGCAGGCGCGGGCTCGGGCGGCGGCGACAAAGGAGTAGGGGAACAGGGGGGAAAGGAGGGACTTAGCAAAATTTTGTGCCCGCGCGGGTGGTTAAGTCGAACTAGCAGTAGCGCTCATTAGGAAACACGCTATAGCTAATTTAGCTATAGCGCGTTACAAGGATAAACGCTACTGCTAATGGAAGCAGTTATTTTTTTTTTGAGAAAAACGCTATAATTCTAAGCAATGTAAAAACATCAAAAATATACATTGGTCATCATTGATCTTTTTGTGTAGAATCTAAATAGTCAATATGAATCCTCACTGTACCTGTATAGGTACAGGCGAGGATTCATATTGCAGCCACAAATCCTACACATATAGTGCAATGAAGACCAAGTTCTCGAGATAGTTTGAGAAGTATCATATTTAAGGTGGTAAACACCTTGTTCGCTTAGCAGTATGGGACTAAACTTAATTAGTTGCGGTGATACTTAGCAGCAGCGAGTTTTGAAGAAAAACGCTGCTACTAAGTACTTTAGCAGTATAGCGTTCAGGATAAGGGTGCTGCTACTATATCTAGCCTGGAGGCAACGCCGTGGCAATTATAGTAGCGCTCATTTCGCCTAGAGCGCTGCCGCTACTCAGCTGTTAGTAGCACGGTTTTCTAGAGCTCGCTACTGCTAATTAGCAGTAGCGTGTGTTTTTAAACCGCGCTGCTGCTAAGATTCTATGTATAAGGTTTTCCCTAGTAGTGGTTGCGCATCTCATCCCAGGAGGAGATCGAGCCTGGGGGCAGGTTCAGGAGCCAGGAGAATGGCTCCGTCCTTGAGAGCCATGGGAAACCAGTTTGCCATGACTTTCTCAACACCATTGGCCGCCTTGATGCTCAGCTCGTAGAGCTGCAAAACTCCATGGGGTCGGGGGTGCCGCCATAGTGAGGAGGCAGATCTGGCTTGAACTTGCCGGGCCAGGCGACGCTACGCAGCTCAGGGGTGAAGGCGCGACAGCCGGCCGTGGTCACCGGGGCCCGCTTTGGAGGTGGAGCTTGGTCTTGATGGGGTCCACGCGCTGCCGCTGCAGGCGGCGCGCGGTCTTGCCCCAGCAAATGGTCCTGGCGCGATGGTGCGAGGAGTGGCGGAGCGTTTTCTTGCGGAGGAGGGACTTCCTGACAGCTTCTCTCTTCACGCGCGTGCGCCGGACATGGTAGCTCGCGTCGCGGAGCCGCGCGCCATGGCGCCAGGGCGCCGTCTTGATGCGGAGGTGGTGGAGGTGCTCCATGAGCCATGTCGCCCGTGGCTGGCGGAGGGCGAGGCAGAGAGAGGGACGGCGCAGGGGAGCCCCCTGCGGCGTGGACGAGCTCGGCGATGCGGTCGAGCCAGTCCTCGTAGAGGTCGCCGCCCGGGCGGTAGCGCAGGAGCTCGTGCGCCATGAGGAGCACGGCCCGCGCGTCCATGGGAGCACGACGTGCATGGGACGAAGAACTGGCTGGGGTCAGCGATGGGGTGGCGGTGCGACCGTCCCGCCGCACCGAGGGGTGGAGCGAGGATGCTTGCTACTCATTCCCCGCCGCGCCAGTTGTGGTGTTGACGGCAGGCGACAGAGAACGACGAGGTGGCCCGCCGACGGGAGCCATCTGAGCGACGCGGGCGGCGAGGGCAGCCCTGCGCTCAGCACGAGCGCGGCGAGCGTCCGCCATGGAGACGACGGAGCAACTGGACGCGGAGTGATGGAAAGGAAGCTTGGGCGCACCCCTACCTGGCACGCCAAATGTCGGATCACGGGTTCCGGAAAAACCCTCAAGGTTCGAACACTGGGGTGCGCACGAAGATTTCCTCCCTACCGATCCGCGCCCTAACTAGCTAAGATCTCAAGAACGAACTAGACGAATTCGCAACACAAGGACACAAGATTTATACTGGTTCGGGCCACCGTTGTGGTGTAATACCCTACTCCAGTGTGGTGGTGGTGGATTGCCTCTTGGGCTAATGATGAACAGTACAAGGGGAAGAACAGCCTCCTGAGGTTGAGGTGTTCTTGTCCTTGACGAACTTGTGTGTGTGTGGATTTGATCAGCTCAGGCTTGCTTCCGTTCAAGATGAGTTGCCTCCTACTGCGGTGGCTAGTCCTATTTATAGAGGCCCTGGTCCTCTTCCCAAATATTGAGCGGGAAGGGAGCCAACAACGGCCAATTTGAAAGGGGACAACTAGTACAGCCTATCCTGACAAAAGTAGTCTTTGCCTGCAAAAGGCTCTGGTGGTGACGCCGTCTTGGGCTCCATGGTGACCTCCGTCTTGCCGTCCTTCCGGTCTTGGTCTCGTTGCACCAATATGGAAACTTTTGCTTCATGCCTCGGTACTCTGCGCCTGCGCTTGTCCCTTTAGCACCAAAGAGGAAATGAGGACGTTGTGCGCGCTGGCACCCACCTGGCGCCTGCCTGGTCTCGATCGTCAAGGATCACGTCACGAGAACCTCGTGAGGCTTGCCTTGCCTTGATTTCTCCGCCCCTCGTGAGCCTGCTTGGCGAGGCTGCTCCTGAGGAGGTCTTGCGTCGTCCGCCTCGCGAGGCTTGGCCCCTCGCGAGGGTCTTGAATGCCTTGTTGATGAAGATGGGCCGTACGGGCCTGCTTGCACAACCACGTCGTGGGCCGCAGGCAGGCAAGTCTGGGGACCCCCGTTCCTAGAATGCCGATAACATACGAATTATATAGACATATTTTGAAGTGTAGATTCACTCATTTTGCTCCGTATTTAGTCACTTATTGAAATCTCTAGAAAGACAAATATTTAGGAACGGAGGGAGTACTTTTCACTCAAAATATATTTCTCAGGCTGTTTTGATGAGGTGAGGGAGGGATGTGGTTGTTTTCAAGATAATAAGGGGTTTTCTGCAAATTGGAGCAGAGAAGTGGGCTATTGTCACAAAAATGCCACAACTTACCTCACAGCCGTTAGATGCAGATCTAATGGTCAGAAACGACGGATGGCAGACACACCACCATCACCAACTGAGTCTTTTATATTAGTAGGAGTAGAGAAACATGTATAAATTGTAACATTTTGGTTCTGCTCCTTGGCACGATCGATAGATAGAAATAATGATTGGAAATGCTAGGTCGGGGCTATTTCCGCCAGATAAGCAGGGTACGTAGTAGCTAGGTTGGCGCATCATCGGTTTGGTCACACGCGGTCCGACATGTTCTAGTGTTTCTAGCAAGATGCCCGCGCGTTGCACGAAGTTGATGGAAAAGGTAAGCACAACTTATAAATTGACGGATGGAGTACTAGTTACAGTGATGCATATAATTAAGGAAAGGTATCACACATGTCGGTATTGACTAGAACCAGAATGCAATAGCACAATAAGAATTAAGGCCACGATGATGATGCGATCGCAGTGGTTGTTACAGAAGGCAAGAAGAAAGATGCATCCATCAATCTACGACCTCCTCCTCCTCAACTTAGTGCGCCGGGCCACCGACCGGCGGCTAAGGAGCAGCGGCTTTTGTGGCGAGGTCGAGGTGCTTCTCAGCAAAGGCATCCAAGGATTCCAGCCGGTTGAGGAAGGCCAACGTAGTCGCGTCCTCGCTGGCCTTGTAGATACCTATGTACACGATTTGCTCGTACACGTGGATGTGTAGGTCGACGAATTCTTGTAGGGCGAGGCGCCTCGCAGCGAGCGTGACCTCCAGGTGGACATTCTTCGTGGCGTTGGCGGGCGGTCGTAGGGCCACCAGTGCTTGAAAGAGGTTCCGGCCATGGAGGCCGATTAGGGTGGCAGGGAATGAGGAGCCCGGGTGCGCAGGCTGGAGGAGTACGGCGATGTCGTCCACGAGCTTCTTGAGGACGGTGAACTTGTTGGTGGAGGCAACGATCATCTGGTCCAACCGAGAGTCATAGTTGGCATCGATAGTGGCCATCCACCAGCCGGTCTCCAACACCGTCTAGAGATGATCCTCGGCGCCATGCCGCAGGCCGACGTCGTGGACCATCTGGCACAGCCACTGGCCGCTCGCGTGCATCGCCGGCATGAGTCTGGAGTGAGCTCTTCTGCGCTTAGTGTAGGTGCTTAGGAAAATGCTTAGGTGCGTACGATGTGGTAGATGCATTGGAATGGAGGGGTGCCTTTATATGAGGGCTGTCGGCGTTCTGGGAACGGGGGCCCCAGACTTTCCTGCCTGCAGCCTGCGGCGTGGCTCAAGTGGGGGCCCAATGCAGCCCAGCTTCATCAGCTCAAGCTCAAGACCCTCGCGAGGGGCCAAGCCTCGCGGGGCGGATGACAGGAAGCTTCCTCAGGAGCGGCCTCATCAGGCAGGCTTGGGAGGAGGCGGAGAGATCAAGGCAGGGTACCTCGCGAGGGGCCCGTGACGCAAGCCATGACGATCGAGACCAGGCGGGCGCCGGCCTGCGCAGTGTCCTTGTTTCCCCTTCGGTGCAAAGGGGGCAAGCACAGGCCAAGGCATCAGGCAAGGGTTACCGCTTCAGTGCAACAAGACTGAGACCAGCAGAATGACAGGATGGAGGTCATCGTGGAGCCCAGGACGGCGTCATCGTCAGAACCTTTGGCAGCCGAAGACCAACTTTAGTCAGGATAAGTGTACTAGATGTTCCCCTTCGAAATGGCCAATTGTTGGCGCCCTTCCCGCTCATTATTTGGGAAGAGTCCCAGGGCGTCCCTCTATAAATAGGGCTAGCCACCACAGAAGGAGGGGATCGGATCTTTCTCAAGTAGAACACCTCGCCAGCTCAAGAACACCCCTCGCGAGGCTGTTCCACCACTGTATTGTTCATCATCAGCCCCTGAGGCAATCCACCACACCACACACTGGAGTAGGATATTACACCACAATGGTGGCCTGAACCAGTATAAATCTTGTGTCCCTTGTGTGTTCTTCTTTCTAGCCTAGATTCCTTGCGAGCCATTGAGACGCGTGTTGGTAGGGGAAAGATCTTCGCGCGCACCCGAGAGTTCGAACCTCAAGGGTCTGCCGGAATCCTAAATCCGACATTTGGCGCGCCAGGTAGGGGTGCACCGAAGTTCTCCCTTCCGACGACCCGCTCTCCACCGGCATCGCGTTTCGCCCTCATGGCTGACAGCGCTCCGCCTGCTCCAGCAGCCGATGCCGATGCTGGGGCCAGGGGGCTCCGAGCCTTGGCCCCCGCCTTGCGACAGGTGCAGTGGCCGCACAAGTTCAAGCCCGAGATGCCGCCGCGCTACAGCGGCGCGATGGATCCGCTGGTTTTCCTGCTAGCTTACGAGGAGGCCGTTCTCAAGGCCGGGGGCGACGACAGGGTGATGGCCAACTGGTTTCCCATGGCCCTCACCGGTGTTCCGCGCATGTGGCTGCTCCACCTACCGACGGCTTCTGTGACCTCCTGGGGGGAGCTACGCGACCTCTTCCTCGCCCATTACGCGGCGCCGGTGCCCCCGGTCGTCGCAGCTCTCCTGGGCAGCTCACAGGCGCCACCTTCAAGCCGGCACGTCAAGCCGTTCACCCGCCAGATCGGCGCCGCCTCCAAGCGCCGAGAAGCCCCCCCGGGCCGGGTGGCGCTCGAGGCCGACCTGACCTTCAACTCAGACGATCACCCCTCCAACCTCGCCGGTTCGGGTGCGCTCCCGATGCTGTGCACCCCCTCCATCTGCCAAGTGGCCGTCACCAGGACCCTTATCAACGGTGGTGCCGGTCTCAACATGCTCTCTATGGAGGCCTTTAGCCTCCTCCATGTGCCGCTAGACCGGCTCCAGCCCAGCAGGCCTTTCTCGGGAGTCGGAGCCGGTTCCACCGCCTCCTTGGGACAGATTCGCCTCCTGGTGACCTTCGGCACCTACGACAACTTCCGCACAGAGCTGATCAACTTCGACATCGCCCCCATCGGCCTCCCCTACAACGCCATCCTCGGCTACCCGGCCTTGGCCCGGTTCATGGCAGCAACTCACCCGGCGTACAACCTCATGAAGATGCCCGGGAGCAGCGGCGTCCTTACCGTGTCAGGAGACACAGGAGATGCACTGCAGGCGCTCAAGCTTGCTTTCAAGACGGCCGCGGTGGCGCAACCCACCAGCACTGACGCCCTCGAGCCCAAGGGGGCTGCGCTGGCTAAGAAGAAGCAGCTATTCACCCAAGACAAGGCGGAAATCAAGCAGGTACCAGTCGACGAGGACGGATCCACTAACGCCACCTTCACCATAGGTGTCAACCTCGAGCCTGAGCAAGAGGAGGCCTTGGTGAAGTTCCTGCGCGCGAACAAGAAGGTGTTCGCATGGGAACCTGATCAGCTAGCAGGGGTCCCGAGGAGTGTGATTGAGCATCACCTCAACGTGTGCCCCAACGTACGCCCCGTGAAGCAGAAGGCCAGGCGGCAGTCCACCGAGAAACAAGCTTTCATCGTCCAAGAGACCCGCAAGCTCGAGGCACCAGGGGTTATTCGCGAGGTCCGCTACCCGGATTGGTTGGCAAACCTGGTTGTCGTGCCAAAAAAGGGAGGAAAGGAACGCATGTGTGTTGACTTCACCAACCTCAACAAGGCCTGCCCACAGGATCCATTTCCGCTCCCTCACATCGACCGGATCGTCGACTCCACCGCTAAGTGTGACCTATTGTGCTTCCTGGATGCCTTCTCGGGCTATCATCAGATCAAGATGGCAGTAGAAGACGTGGAAAAAACGGCTTTCCTGACCCCGTGTGGAGTGTACTGCCATACATGCATGCCATTTGGGTTGGGCAACGCAGGCACGACCTTTCAGCAGCTGATGCACATCGCCTTGGGCCGACATCTCGGGAGGAACGCTGAGGCATACGTCGATGACATTGTGGTGAAATCTCGGGAGGCAAAAACCCTGATACCGGACTTGGAAGAAACCTTCGTGAGCCTCAATGAAGTGGACCTGCGCTCAACCCGTAGAAGTGCGTGTTTGGGGTCCCCTCGGGCAAGCTCCTGGGTTTCCTCGTGTCCCACAGGGGCATCGAGGCCAAACCGGAGAAGCTCAAAGCAGTCGAAGACATGAGCCCGCCGAAGACGCTCAGAGAAATGCAGAAGCTCAACGGGCGTGTAACTGCGCTAGGACGCTTCATCTCCAAGCTGGGGGAACGAGCACTGCCCTTCTTCAAGCTGATGAAGAAGAAGGGCCCCTTCGAATGGACTGAAGAGGCCGACAAGGCATTCCAAGATCTCAAGAGGTACCTTACCAGCCCTCCGGTGATGATAGCTCCGCGTCCACGGGAGCCCCTGGTGCTCTACCTTGCAGCCACCCCCTACTCCGCCAGCGCAGCCCTGGTGGCGGTTAGGGAGGAGCGTCGGACCAAGGCCGCCGCAACCGTCCGGGCCGAAGCAAAGCGAAGCCAAGAAAGCCTCACGAAGACCGCAACCACAGCCGAAAGGGATCAGCCGCAGCAGGGGAGCGCACCTGGAGCAGAGGAGGCCTCTCCAAGCGTTCAAGCACTGGGGGCTCCGTCGTCTCAGGAGGCGCCCCAACCTCCAAAGGACGCGAGCAGCGCCAGCACCCTCAACCTTGTCGAGCACCCCGTGTACTTCGTCAGCACGGTGCTACGGGACGCAAGGGCGCGGTACCCCATGCCTCAAAAACTCCTCCTCGCGCTATTGGTAGCCTCACGCAAGCTGCGGCACTACTTCCAAGGCCGTCCCATCAAGATCGTCTCAGCGTACCCCTTGGAGAGGGTACTCAGGAGCCCCAACTCGGCTGGAAGAGTCGCTGAATGGAACATCGAACTGCAAGCATTTCAGCTAGAATTCAGCACGACCAGAGTCATCAAGGGAGCCGCACTCGCAGATTTCGTGGCAGAATGGGCAGAGGCGCCGGGCCTCGAGGCAGGCGAGGACCGATCACTTTCCCCAGGAAGCGAGGCACCGGACGGCTGGGTCATGTACTTCGATGGAGCATTCTCCTGACATGGCGCGGGGGCCGGCGCAGTGCTCGAATCTCCCACTCAGGACAAGCTTTATTATGCCGTGCAGCTCTGTTTCCAGTATGGCGAGAAGGTCTCCAACAACATAGCAGAATACGAGGGCCTCATAGCAGGCTTAAAAGCTGCAGCCGCACTGGGAGTGAAGCGCCTCACCGTCAAGGGAGACTCACAGCTCCTTGTCAACTTCTCCAACAAAGTATACGAGCCCAGGGACGAGCACATGGAGGCGTATCTTGCAGAAGTGCGCAGGGTGGAAAAGCAGTTCCTGGGGCTGGAACTGAAGCACGTGCCGCGCGGCACCAATCAGGAGGCTGATGACATCGCCAAGAGGGCATCCAGGCGGCTGCCTCAGGAGCTTGGCGTCTTCAAGGAGCGACTCTTCAAGCCCTCGGCGGCACCGTCACTATCAAGCACGGCGCAACCTCGGGAGGAGCTCCCCCAGCCGCCTGCCTCGGGAGCCCCGGCCTGCGGCCCGGCCTTAGGGGGACGCCTACTCCTGGCACTGGAGCCTCAGGAAGGATGTTGGATTGCAGAGCTCAAGGACTACTTGACCCAAGGGACCCTACCGGAGAAGGAGGACGCGGAGCATGTGGCGCGGCAGGCTACAGCCTATTGCATCAGGGATGGAGAGCTCTACCGGAGGCAACCAAATGACGTGTCCCTACGTTGCATTTCCAGAGAGCAAGGGAAGGAGCTGTTGGCAAACATACACGATGGGGATTGTGGGCATCACTCATCGTCACGAACCCTTGTCGGCAAGGCGTTCCACAGCGGATTCTACTGGCCCACAGCACTTAGTGACGCCGTTGAGCTGGTGAAGGCCTGTGAGGCCTGCCAATTCCACGCCAAGCAGATCCATCAGCCGGCGGGGGGTCTGCAGACCATACCCCTCTCATGGCCGTTCGCAGTTTGGGGGCTGGACATTCTGGGCCGTTCCCACGGGTGCCAAGGGGCTATCGCTACCTCTACGTCGCCGTGGACAATTCCACCAAGTGGGCTGAGGTGGAAGCTGTCCGCACCATCCCAGCAGGCTCCGCAGTCAAGTTCATCAAGGGCCTCGTGAGCCGATTTGGGGTGCCTAACCGCATCATCACTGATAACGGTTCGCAATTCATCAGTAATCTCTTCAAAACGTACTGTGCTAACCTTGGAATGCAGGTATGCTACGCTTTGGTAGCACACCCCCGGAGCAACGGCCAGGCCGAGCGAGCCAACGCGGAGGTCCTGAGGGGCCTCAAAACCAGGACCTTCAAGAAGAAGCTAGAGGCTTGCGGCAGGGGCTGGTACGACGAGCTCCAGTCCGTGCTGTGGTCTATCCGCACGACTGCGACCAAGCCGACTGGCGAGACCCCGTTCTTCCTCGTCTACGGAGCAGAGGCCGTCTCCCTCACGAGGTCAGGCGTAGCTCCGCGCGGGTCCTGGCGTTCGACGAGACGCAGCAGGACGCCATGCGGGGGACAGATCTCGTGTTGGGGGAGGAACTCCGTCGAGAAGCCGCGCTGCGAGCGGCAAGGTATCAACAGGCGCTGCGACGATACCACTGCCGCAACATCCGCCCAGGACTCTTGAGGTAGGAGACCTCTTACTCAGACGGGTTCTCTCCAGGGATGGGTTGCACAAGCTCTCTCCCATGTGGGAGGGCCCGTTCAGGGTTGTTCATGTTTCCAGGCCCGGCTCCGCGCGCTTGGAGACCCAGGAGGGGGTACCCATCCAGAACTCATGTAACATTCAGCATCTTCAAAGGTTCTACCCCTGAGCGAGGCCTAGTGCCTATGGAAAAGGCTGGTGCCTGTGAAGAAGGCCAATGCCTGTGAAGCTGCCGCGTTTTGGGAAAGGCCCGGTGCCTGTGAAGAAGGCCAATGCCTGTGAAGCCGCCGCGTTTTGGGAAAGGCCCGGTGCCTGTGAAGGAGACCAATGCCTGTGAAGCTCGCCGCCCGTGACACTCTCACGTAATAATGAGTGGGGCTGTACACGCCCCGGAGTCTCCGGAGTGCCGCCCTCGGGCCTCGGGGGCTCCCGCCCACACCCAGTGGCAGCACTTAGCTCCGCGCTGGTGAGAAGACGTCGAAGACTAGATTAGGTGCCGGACGCAGTTTTTCATTTGCTTTCTGCAGTTGGCTTGTTCGTTCCTACTTGAAGTTTTATTGGAGCCGTTGCCGTCTCTAGTTTGTGACTCTTTATTTTTTTTTCGATCGCTTGCCTCGTTTTCTCTCGCGCAAGTGTCGCGAGGGAGGTACGCGGGCACCCTTGCGAGTGTTTTCTGCCCTGGTCGTTTGAAGCTTTCCTGTCCGAGTCCGCTGCGAGAGCACCCCTCCCAGTCCATGCCCCACGGGCATCACGACGCGAGCACATGACCTGGGTCGCTCGCCCCCGCGACCAAGACCGGAAGCTACCCCTCCTGACTAATCCTTGCAGGACATGAAGCGCACGGCGAGGCCTCGGCCTCGGGAGGCAAAGACCGCGACAAGCCTCCCCGAGATAAGTAGTTACCGCGCACGGGCACGCGGCACGGAAAGATAACACAGAAATAGCGGAAACAGCACGATAATTAACAACGACAGTTCAATACGCCCCCGCGGGGCCCATTACTACTTTCTTTTTGCGCGGGAAAGGAAGAAAAACAAAACAGGCATGCCTTGCTCGGCGCCAACACGCGGCGAAGGCTCGTACTGCCACCGGAGTTCAGTCAAATCCCTGCTCTCGCTTCACCGGGGCGCGACGGCGGGCGGTCGCTACCTTCCCCCAGGCGGGCGTGACGGCGCGGGGGCTGGTCGCGAGCACCGCTGGAGGAGCTGCTGTCCGAAGGAAAGTCGCCGAAGCTTGGCGAGCCCCAAGCGCCGCTGCCCACGCGCCTGCCACCATCTTCGTCCTGGTCAACACCGGGGCTGGGCATACGGCCGCGATCATCGTCTTCGGGGCAGCACCCGGCACGGCGGCCGTCTTCCCCGAACACCCTCACGTAGAGGGTGGCATCGGCGTCAAACTTAAAGTGCAGGGTGCACCGCCGGCTCAGGCCCCGCGCGCGGGAAAACGTTTGCCAGCCGCAGGTCAGGGCCGCATCCCCGAGGACGGAGACCTCCAGCGAAGCCCAGGAGGCCTTGCTGCAGCAACCGTCCGCCTGAAGCCAGAGGCCGCCCGGAGCGCCGACCAGAAGTTCACCAACAAAGAAGCGGGGGAGCGGGAGCCAGGTGCTGGTCGGGTCCGTCGACCACACGACGAACTCCGGCAGAACCTCCGCCGTGCGGAAGTGCGGCCTGGGGGGTCGCGCAGCTACGGCGTGCCTCCCATCTGCAACCGGGCGCTCATCGCCGTGTAGGGGACCGCCTCCACGACTACGGGAAGCCACTACGGGGGCTGCAGGATGCTTGCGAGGGTGGCCCCGGCCGCGCTTGGTCGGGGGAGAGTCAGGCCCTTCCTGACGAGCCTTTCCCTTCTCCGCGGCTGAGAACCTCTTCGGCGGAGCCATGGGAGTGGCGAGTAGCCGGGAAGGAGGGAAAGGAGTAGCACGAAGGAATGGATTGATGGGGCTCACGCCGCCCCGTACTTATAGCCGGAGAAGGCCAACCGCCGGCCACCACGATCTCAGGTAATCATGACCCATTTTTCACATGCAGGGACTTGTCAAGTCGTGTGGTTGCCGAGGCATCGTGGGGAAGCGGAGACGCCCACGTCCAATCAATTGCCACGCGGCGCCCAAGGATGCAGGCTATTGGGGCCCGCGGCGCTTCGTGCTTGTCCCTTCGCTTCTCTGCTAAGCCAAGCCCGGGCGCGCCTTGGGCCCGGGGGCTACTGTTGGCGTTCTGGGAACGGGGGTCCCCAGACTTGCCTGCCTGCGGCCTGCGACGTGGCTCAAGTGGGGGCCCAATGCAGCCCAGCTTCATCAGCTCAAGCTCAAGACCCTCGCGAGGGGCCAAGCCTCGCGGGGCGGATGACAGGAAGCTTCCTTAGGAGCGGCCTCATCAGGCAGGCTCACAAAGAGGCGGAGAGATCAAGGCAGGGTACCTCGCGAGGGGCCCGTGACGCAAGCCATGATGATCGAGACCAGGCGGGCGCCCGCCTGCGCAGTGTCCTTGTTTCCCCTTCGGTGCAAAGGGGGCAAGCATAGGCCAAGGCCTCAGGCAAGGGTTACCGTTTCGGTGCAACAAGACCGAGACCAGCAGAACGACAGGATGGAGGTCATCGTGGAGCCCAGGACGGCGTCATCGTCAGAACCTTTGGCAGCGGAAGACCAACTTTAGTCAGGATAAGTGTACTAGATGTTCCCCTTCAAAATGGCCAATTGTTGGCGCCCTTCCCGCTCATTATTTGGGAAGAGGCCCAGGGCCTCCCTCTAGAAATAGGGCTAGCCACCACAGAAGGAGGGGATCGGATCTTTCTCAAGTAGAACACCTCGCCAGCTCAAGAACACCCCTCGCGAGGCTGTTCCACCACTGTATTGTTCATCATCAGCCCCTGAGGCAATCCACCACACCACACACTGGAGTAGGGTATTACACCACAATGCTGGCCTGAACCAGTATAAATCTTGTGTCCCTTATGTGTTCTTTTTTCTAGCCTAGATTCCTTGCGAGCCATCGAGACGCGTGTTGGTAGGGGAAATATCTTCGCGCGCACCCCAGAGTTCGAACCTCAAGGGTCTGCCGGAACCCTAAATCCGACAAGGGCAAACTGCGTTATATTCACATCATGCAGCCTCTTTTCATGGTCCTCCTCCCATTACTTTCCTCATGCATTAATTGAAGGAGGTTGCATTGGCCGTTCAACATTTCGGGAACCACTACTCCCTCCCTCGTCTGCATTATACCCGTATCGGGAACTGCACCACCCGCTGTCAAATCGAATAGTACTGCGGCGCCCGCTGCACGCCCGACTGAACACGCCTTCTCCCCTCCATCAAACCCCTGCGTTAAACCCGCATGCAAACCGAGAAACCTACTCCGTCCACACATCTGTTCATGAGCGGTCCGGAATTAAACGCAACACCGGCCGAGCTCCTCCCGTCCGCCCTCAGATTAAATGAGGCCAGACGCCGGCCAAGCTCCTACCGTCCGCCCTCTATTTACACGAGGCCAGACAGACAACAGGCAAGAATCGCACCCCTCTGCTGCTCCCCAACTCCTCCTTCACCATTTTCTCCACTCTTCCGATGGCTTCCGAGGAGCCGTTCTCCGGCATATTAACCGACTGGGTGGCCTGCCGAGCCCTCCGGTTATGGGCGAGGCCGCTCGGTGCTTCACCAACCTCGCTTGACCCGACGGAGCCAGTTGCCGCCCCAAGCAGGCGCGTGGTTCAGCACCTCGCCGCTCCAGTTCAGCTCGATGAGGAGTGGTGAGTTGCTCCACCCCGGCACGGCGGCGAGCACACCGGTACGGGCGTCGTCGTTGCCGCGTCGTACCGCGCCACCAGTGTCTGCGGTGCTGCGCCTCCCGTGTCTGTGGGCGCGCGCTCCCATGCCTGCGGCAGCGCCATGCAGGCAGAGAAAGAAGCCGGGTGTGGAGAGCGATGAGTCGGTGGCCAGCTTCTCCGTGTCCGCCACCATCATCGAGGAGAAGTAGAACACGGGAGGCCGCTGCCACTTGGGTCCCATGAAGGCCACCGCCGAGGCGACGACTGCGCATTCAGGTGGTTTCTTTGCTTCTTCGTCTCTTCTGAGGACCTTCGTCGACCCTGCAAAGTGTCTGCCAGACATGAGGAAGACAAAGGGATCCGCGGGCGGCCATTTAGATTATGTACTCCCTCTCCAGTTGGCGGGAAATTTTTGTTCTAAGAATGGATAAATTGTATGTATCTATAACTAAAATAAGTCTAGATACATTCATTTCTAGGACAAGTATTTCCGGACAGAGGGAGTATTAATTATACCAAGAGAGCCGGATTGGCACCGCTTAGTTCATGTAAATGTAATGAAATCCATCATGTTTATATGAAGATCCGGCTTTTTTGTACGAAATCCTTCATGCTTATATGAAATCAGTCCGTGTTTGCACGAATTTCATCTGGTTGGTTAGAGTTGTGAAAATGTATGCCGCTGGCGTTTGATGTCGTCCTCCGTGGAAGGAAGCGGGAGGAAATTTGCCGGCTGCCATTGGAGATGCTCTTATGCTGGAAATAATAGTGACATCCAATCCATTTGAGTTAATTGCATGTATGATTGTCCCTCTATAAAAAGTTAATTGCATGTACAGTGTACACATGACTTGCAGGGTGGCTACACCTTCGTACAGAAAGTTAAAAAGAAACAAGTCCATCCTTAATCTTGTATTCTAAGTACTCTGTGGGTTCCACTCTCAGTACAGTAGCGAAAGAAGTATATATTAAATAAGTAATGTATAATATAAAAATCTAAAGTTAAAGACATAATTCGAACTCATTTCATTGCGTTGCGAGCATCCGGTGCTAACCAGTCCAGCACATTTTTGTTGTAGACCATGCTGGAGATATATCTCCATGTCTACTCTTATACTCCATCCGTTCCTAAATATTTGTCTTTTTCAGATTTCAAATGGACTACCACATACGGACGTGTATGTAGACATATTTTAGAGTGTAGATTCACTCATTTTGCTCCATATGTAGTCACTTGTTGAAATCTCTAAAAAGACAAATATTTAGGAACAGAGGGAGTAGAAAACAGAGTTGGTGATGATGGTGTGCGTGCCATCCTGCAATATATGCCGTCGGATTTATATCTAACGGATAGGAAGAAAACTATGGCAATTTTGCAAAAATATACCCACACCCCTCTCGACGTTCGCAAATACGGCCTTCCCTCGTTCATCCTTTTCGCTCACAAGATAAACTACTCATACAAATGCATCTTGATGTTCCGTGCAATGCACATGCATCTAGCTATTTTCTTTTAAAATAGTTACTGCGATAATTGGGTTGAAGTGATATATTTTATGTCTGCCCCGAATGATTTCAGATTCTAGTAGTAACAAAGAAAAGGTTGCCTTGTTAATTAACAGAAAATAGGGTGAAAACTATCACACGAGGCCGGTAAAAATGAGGCACACTGGATTCAGCGTCATCATCACTACAGCTGTGCGTGCGCGAGTAGTCTACATATCGAGGGGGCTACTAAGCGAGGCACAGAGACAAAATGTTCGAGAGAGAAACCAATTGACAAATTACGATCAGATCGAGTTGTCACCCTTTTGCTATCATTGTTGGGGTGGGGGGGGGAGGGAGAGAAAGACGTATCGAGAGTGTGCGCGGTAGGCAGAGAGGCACAACTAGCGAGTGTGTGTGTATGTGTGTGTGTGTGCGTTTGAAAGAGGAGTAGATAGATTACTATCAAGATCGAGGTGCCGCCCTACTCCTTCGGTGTCGGGTAGTGTGTGTGTGTGTGTGTTTGAGAGAGAAGCCAGTCGATAGATTAGTATCAAGATCGAGGTGTCGCCCTACTCCTTCGGTGTTGGGAAGTGTGTGTGTGGTTTTGTGTGGGTGTGGGTGTGTGTGTCGGGGGGGGGGGGTAGTGACACTTACATATCCCTACTCTTATAAAAAACAGAGTTGGTGATGTTGGTGTTCCTGCCATCCTGCAATATAGGCCATCCAATTTATATCCGACGGATAGGAAGGAAACTATGGCAATTTTGCAAAAAGATACCCACACCCCTCTCCATATTTGTAAATAAGGCATTCCCTCGTTCATCCTTTTCTCCCACAAGATAAACTACTCATACAAATGCATCTTGATGTTCCGTGCAACGCATGGGCATCTTGCTATATTAAGGGATAGGTAGATAGCATTTGTGCGAGGCATATTTAAAGCATCATGAAGATAAACAAAATTGTGTGCATGCAAGTGCCGAAAAAATGAAGCGAGAAAGAATGTGTGCGCGCGCGCGTGTGTGTGTGTGAGAGAGAGAGGGGGGAGAGAGAGAGAGAGAGCGAAATCTCAAAACAAAAGGTGCTCTGCTGGAATCCCATTGTCTGTATTCATATGGTTCCAGAACTCGAGTTAACCTTATGCATATGTGTGAGAGACATTATTATACTTTGAGACATTAGTGGCTGTGGGTGGGCGGAATTAAAGGGGTGGGCGTGTTCGACAGAGAGAGTGTGTGTGTTTCTGTGTGAGAGACTTGTAGGACGGGGTAGAAAGACGAATTCTAACCTTGACAGAGGGAGAGAAATACACGAAGTGCGCGTGTGTGATTCCGATGCCCACAGGGAAATGAGATATGTATGCGTGTGAGAGAGATTGCACAATGCACTCACGTATCACTATCTAGCGATCATGGATGTGCATCGCTTGAACATAAATCAATATCTACTTCGTATCGTGGCCAAAGGTACAATATCGATTCAACGCTATAAAGATTGGACACTCACATATCACATTTTTTTCTATTTAAATAAACCTTTTCAGTTGTGCATGCCAAAGTTATAGTGATGTTTCTTCAAACAACCAATGTAGCTATCATGTACATGCACCATTGTTACTCTTGCATTCAATATCATTAGTCTTGGATGATTTAAGGTTCTGTTACGAAGTAATATATGTAATATTCATATATGAATTCAACGGGTATGCAATTTATGAAATGGAGGCTATGTAATCATATGAGGTAACACTTTTAAGTAGCGGACTACAATATTCATTTCTTTTTGTGCGCCTCTACACTAACACGTCAATGCATTATGTTTAATGTAAATAACCAATTGCACCAAATTATCTATTTACGCGAGAAATACATAGGCTGAGCGTTTGATCCCTTTTTTGTGAACGCGCCACTACACCGTACGATTGGCCGCGCCCGTGTGAACGTCCAAGTTATCGGAGCATGATCCGGAGTTATTGTCTTTTTTTTCTGGGGTGGACTTCACACCAGTTATTAACTGCTGATGCGTGCCCCGTGTACACAGTCTCGCATGACCTTCCTGCTAGCACGGTCCAAAATTAGTTGAAACTGGATACGAACGATCCCGCAGGCGGAAAAATCTCCCGCTTCCTTCTAATATTTCCGCCACCTTAGTCTTTAGCATGCGAAATTCCCCTTTTGTCCTTGGTGCACGGAGATCAACAGTTACAATACCGCCCTCATCTACATAATAGGTCGGGGCTGCTTTGGTAACTTCCGGTTCCCCCCACTACATGGCACCCACATTTCCTCTCCCCCTCCCGCAAAAACGACTATCTCCACAGCACCAGAGCATCTCACATCACGCCGTCCGTACTTCAGCGGCTTTCTCCCCTCCCCTCTCGAAACCCTAGACTGCTCATCCACCGGAGTACCAGAGCCCATTCACTGCCAGCGGCGTCCACCTCGCCGGATCTGCTTCTGCGGCCACATCTACCCCTCCCACCTCCCCTAGAAACAAGTAGACTGCTCATCCACCACTGTACCACAGCCCATTCAGTGATGGCCTTGTCCACGGCACCGGATCTGCTTCGCTGGTACTCTCGTCAACTGCAGCGCATCTGCAGCGGCTCATTCATACTCCCCATCGGAGACGCTTCGTCCACACCCCCCGGAGCCGCCCCACCGACGCCCCCGTCGACGGCCTCTGATCCTCTTCACCGACACCTTCCTCAACCCTACCGGAGCCGCTTCGCTGACACCATCGTCAACCCCACTGGAGTAGCTTCGCCTATACCATATTCAACCCTACCGGGGCCGCTTTGCCAACTCACAAGTCCACGGCCTCAGATCCGCTTCCTCGCACCCTCATCCAACCTACCGGAGCAGCTTCTTCTGCCCCGTCCACGGCCGTAGATCCGCATCGTCGACACCATCCTTAACCCAACCACCGGAGCAGCTTCACCTACGCCCTCGTCCACGGCCACAGATCCGCTTTGCCCACACCGTAGTCCACCCTACCGGAGCCGCTCCACAAACACCCTACTCAACGGTTCTAGATCTCCTTACCGGACCCCGACAGCCAGCGCAGCGTCATCACCCTTGACGTTTCTAACCTGATTCCCACCGTATGGCAAGATGCCAAGCACCCGCCACGGCCTAGGTACTTTTCACCTTTAAACCCGTCCAGCATCACCTGCCCAATGTACTTCAAATATACTAACAGGTCGTTGTTACCTGTTATGCAGCTGGCAAAAACTACAAGGACGATGTTTCTTCTGGATCTAACAGCTTGGCCAACGAAGATCCTGGACCGAGGTATTGCTATGATCTTGTAAGCGCGTCTCCCTCTCTTGTATTGTTCTGTGCCTACCAGCGTGTCAGAGTAATGGGCCACGGGTAGGCAAACCCGAAGCCCAGAGCTTTTCAAGACATCAGGGCTGACTGCGCCCCTCAAGATGACAAGATGAAGAGCCGCCTCCTAGAGGTCGGCTGGAGGAATAGCCGGCTGCCCATAAACGGCCGAGTCCTGGAGGCAAGGCCAAGTCAAGCCGACTCCTATCGGGCGGCTTCTAGAGAAGCCAGCCCCGAGGAGTCGGCCCGCGGCACCTGCGAAGCCCGTGTGTAGGACGTTGAGAAGAGGTGTCTAGGGGGGGTGATTAGACACTAAGTATCAAAGTTGCAGTTTTTTTAACTTCTTTAAGTTTAGGTGGAGTTTAGGCACAAGTTTAACATTCACAATACATAACAAGCAAGCATGCAAAGAGTATATGAGCAGCGGAAAGTAAAGCATGCAATTTGCAAGAATGTAAAGGGAAGGGTTTTGGAGGATTCAAACACAATTGGAGACACGGATGTTTTTGCGTGGTTCCGATAGGTGGTGCTATCGTACATCCACGTTGATGGAGACTTCAACCCACGAAGGGTAACTGTTGCGCGAGTCCACGGAGGGCTCCACCCACGAAGGGTCCACGAAGAAGCAACCTTGTCTATCCCACCATGGCCATCCCCCACGAAGGACTTGCCTCACTAGCGGTAGATCTTCACGAAGTAGGCGATCTCCTTGCCCTTACAAACTCCTTGGTTCAACTCCACAATCTTGTCGGATTCTCCCAAGTGACACCTAGCCAATCTAGGAGACACCACTCTCCAAGAAGTAACAAATGGTGCGTTGATGATGAACTCCTTTCTCTTGTGCTTCAAGTGATAGTCTCCCCAACACTCAACTCTCTCTCATGGGATTTGGATCTGGTGGAAAGAAGATTTGAGTGGAAAGCAACTTGGGGAAGGCTAGAGATCAAGATTCATATGGTAGGAATGGAATATCTTGGCCTCAACACATGAGTAGGTGGTTCTCTCTCAGAACTGGTAAGTTGGAAGTGTAGGTTTGTTCTGATGGCTCTCTCCACGAATGAAGAGGAGGTGGGGGGGTATATATAGCCTCCACACAAAATCTAACCGTTACACACAATTTACCAAACTCGGTGGGACCGAATCGAGAAACTCGGTTGGACTGATTTAGCAAATCTAGTGACCGTTAGTATTTTCGGTGGGACCGACATGCAACTCGGTAGGACCGATATGGTTAGGGTTAGGGCATAACGTAATCTCGATGAGACCGATTACACAAACTCGGTGAGACCGATTTTGGTAATTAGCTAACCAGAGAGTTGGTCAGGCAAACTCGGTGGTACCGATTACTCAATCTCGGTGGGACCGACTTTGGTAATAAGTTAACCAGAGAGTTTGCATTGTAATCTCGGTAGTACCGATTGCTCAAACTCGGTGGGACCGATTTTGGTAATGGACATACACAGAGAGATTACACTCCCATCTCGATGATACCGAGATCCCTATCGGTGAGACCGATTTGCCTAGGGTTTGTGGCAGTGGCTATGACATCTGAACTCGGTGGCGCCGGATAGAAAGAATCGGTATGGCCGAGTTTAACTTTAGGTTTAGGTCATATGTGTGGAAGTGGGAAAGTAGTTGAGGGCTTTTGGAGCATATCACTAAGCACTGTGGAGCAAGAAACTCATTAAGCAACACCTCATCCCTTCTTGATAGTATTGGCTTTTCCTATAGACTCAATGTGATCTTGGATCACTAAAATGTAAAATGAAGAGTCTTGAGCTTGAAGCTTGAGCCAATCCTTTGTCCTTAGCATCTTGAAGGGGTTCCCACATCCTTTAGTCCATGCCACTCCATTGTTGAACTTATCTGAAACATACTAGATAAAAGTGTTAGTCCAACAAGAGATATGTTGACATTAATTACCAAAACCACCTAGGGAGCACTTGTGCTTTCAATCTCCCCCTTTTTGGTAATTGATGACAACATACACCAAAGCTTTTAGATAAAGATATAAAGAATAGCAAGTAAAGCTTTGGAAAGACATGTAACAAGCATAGGCTCCCCCTACATGTATGCAATCATGTGAATATGGAATATAGAAGCATGTGAGAGCATAATAATGATAGAGCAGGCAATGTGTTACATGTATCTTGGCCATATGCATCAGAGCAAAGAATATTAAAGAAAATACCTTCATGCCCATGAGTCCTTCTTGCAAACAGTATGTACATCAGCAAGAATTCCTCATACACATGATTGTGATGCATATACTTACCTTGTAGTCTTGAGTTGGCTAGGATGGAATGAACCTACGTAAACAAGGTTAGATAACATAGGTAGATCTACTAGCCAGAGCAAACAGAAGAAACCACAAGAATACCAAGACTGGGATGACATGTAGAGAGTGAGTACTAAGTACCACATTGGATTAGAAATGTCCCCAAGGGTAAAGATATGCAATGAAATTAAATGATTTCTTTCCCTTAGATGTCTTGCTCCCCCTGAATCTAGCATGGGATACTGGGAGAAGATAGGGAACAGAAAATCAGAGCTGAAAGATATAAAAGAACAGAGCTAATGCAAATAAGCACATATGAACATGTCTTTCCCCTCAAGAAGACATGTGGCATCTCTCCTCTTGATCACCAAGCATCTGGGATCCTTGAGAAATACTTTCTACTTGAGTATTCTCTCCCCCTGGAGATCTCTTTCTCCCCTTGTGGAAGTAATAATCTCTCCCTTGATAAGCTTTGATGTGATCTCTCTCACCCCCTTTGACATCAATTTCCAAGAAGGGTTTGATCCTTGAGTCACAGCACAAAGCATTTATATAAATGTGATGCTTGTAGAGGACAAGATTCAGTGAGTGGAGCTGGATCAGAAGAAACACAGAAGAAGTGGCAAACTGTTTTTCCTGTTGTGAAATCGGTGGCACCGAGTGGTATGCTTCGGTTGTACCGAAAGGATTCGGTTGGACCGAAAACAACAAATCAGTGAGACCGAGTTCATCGCAGAGAAAACACTTGTCACCTCAGCTCACTAGACTAGTAAGATCTCACAAAGATTTGCAAGGAATTTACTGAATGATATGCAAAGAATTGGATGCAGAAAATGTAGAGCAAACAGGAAGAAATCTAGATGAAGTTTTTTTGAAAGGGGAAACAAATATGCATGAGACAAATGCAAAAACACAGAAAAGAACACAAGAGAACTTCATCTAGAGATGGTCGGCAACAAAGTCACCTATGTTAGAGTATATTGACTTAGGAGTCAAGTGAGATCACTTGATCATAGGTCATACTCATCGTTTAAGCTCGAAATGGGGTTGCCATTTTTCGTTTAAGCATCTTGTATTCACATCTTGTCGAGTTGCTTTAGCTCATGACTTGGAGTAAAGCTTCTCTAAGATGGAATAGGTTGGTGGTGTAGAACATGTAGTTGAACTTGTGTGGGTTGCTCAAGGTTGATGTAGCTCATCAAGAATTGGGAGCACCACTTGGAATTTGAGTCCATCGACCTACATGGGTTAGTTCTTGCAAGGAAGAGCACTTGTGTATCCAAAAATGACAATCATGAAGCTCAACATAGAATTTGTCAAAGGATATGTTTGAATGGTTCCGTGCTTGCTTGTCTTCAACCACCATAGTGTAGAGACTTGGTGATGTAGAGATTGCTCAAGATGTGAGTAGATTACAATCTCATGGAATTTGATTCAACCAAGTACCTACATGGGTTATATAACATGCAAGATGCAAATATATCCAAGACATAAGATCTTCATCATAATAGAAATATCAAGGATTAGTCATAAGCTCATGTCTTGCATGTGTCCAATGGAGTTTCTACTCCAAGTTTGAAGCATCTATGATGTTCAATTCTCCTCTCAACCTGCAAAACACTTTCTCATCAAGAGGTTTAGTGAATATATCCGCTAATTGTTTTTCGGTGCGAACATGCTTAAGATTAATGTCACCCTTAGCAACATGATCTCGAATGAAATGATGACGAACTTCAATATGCTTAGTTCGAGAATGTTGTACGGGATTATGACCAATTTTGATAGCACTTTCATTGTCACAAAGCAATGGAACACGTTTCACATATATCCCATAATCTTTAAGAGTTTGGGTCATCCAAAGTAATCGAGCACAACATGAACCAGCGGCAATATATTCCGCTTCGGCGGTGGATAAGGATACCGAGTTTTGTTTCTTGGAGGACCAAGACACAAGAGATCTACCAAGAAGTTGACAAGTACCCGAAGTGGACTTTCTATCAACCTTATCTCCGGCATAGTCCGAGTCGGAGTAGCCAACAAGATCGAAAGAGGCCCTCTTAGGATACCAAATGCCAAAATTTGGTGTATGGATTAAGTATCTCACTATCCTTTTCACGGCCTTAAGATGACATTCTTTAGGAGCAGCTTGATATCGTGCACACATGCACACACTTAGCATGATATCGGGACGTGAAGCACATAGATATAAAAATGAACCAATCATAGAGCGATAAACCTTTTGATCAACCGATTCACCATCTTTGGTCAAATCAAGATGTCCACTAGTAGGCATGGGTGTAGACATACCTTTGCACTCTTGCATATTGAACTTCTTGAATATGTCCTTGGTGTACTTCATTTGAGGAACAAAAGTACCTTCCTTAGTTTGCTTGATTTGCAACCCAAGAAAAATTTGAGTTCACTCATCATAGACATCTCAAACTTCTCCGACATTAGCTTCCCAAACTTTTCACTAAAATGAGGGTTAGTGGAACCAAATATAATATCATCAACATAGATTTGGCACACAAATAGTTCTCCATTGACCCTTTTAGTAAAAAGAGTAGAATCTATTTTTCCAATTTCAAAGCCTTTTTCAATAAGGAACTTGGTCAAGCATTTATACCACGCTCTAGGAGCTTGTTTAAGACCATAAAGGGCTTTGTGAAGTTTGTAAACATGATTTGGTTTCTTAGGATTGACAAAGCCGGGAGGTTGCTTAACATAAACTTCCTCCTCTATTTCACCATTTAGAAAAGCACTTTTAATGTCCATTTGGTACAAGGTGATATCATGATGATTAGCATAGGCAAGTAAGATGCGAATGGACTCAAGTCTAGCAACGGGAGCGTAAGTCTCACCATAGTCCATACCTTCGACTTGTGTGTAGCCTTGGGCGACGAGACGTGCTTTGTTGTGAACTACTTGTCCATCTTCATCTTGCTTGTTGCGAAACACCCATTTGGTACCGATGATGTTGTGATTGTTGTCGGGCTTCTCAACCAATGTCCAAACTTGGTTTCTCTCAAAGTTGTGTAGCTCTTCATGCATAGCATTTATCCAACCCGGATCTTCCAATGCTTCTTCGACCTTCATAGGTTCAATGCTAGAGATGAAAGAATAGTTTTCACAAAAGTTAGCTAAACGAGTTTTAGAGCGAGTGATTCTCCCGGTTTGAATATCATTGTAGATTTGCTCGACCGAATGGTCTTTAGCAATTCTTGCTCGAACTCGTGAAAGCTTTTGCTTGGTTCTTTGTTGAACTTCTTCTTCATCTTGTTCTTCCTCTTGGCCTTCTTCATTGTTGGCGTTGTCGTTCTCTTGTCGTGGTGGAGAAGGAGGTTGTTGACGTTCATCTTGATGCACTTCCTTGTTTTCTTCATCTTGGTGTGTTCCACTTGTGGACGCTTCCGTATCAACTCTTGATTCACCTTGTCATGACGTAGAAGCTTCCACTTGGACGGACGAGGTACTCTCCTTCACCTCCGTTGGACGGACCTTGCCAATAGGCAAGTCTTGGATTGCTTCCGAAGGATCTTTGTCTCCTACATCAATTGGCAATTGCTCTACTTGCGAGCCGTTAGATTCATCAAACTTCACATCTACCGTCTCTTCAACCTTTCGGGTGAAATTGTTGTAGACACGGTAAGTGTGAGAGTTTGAGCCATAACCTAGTAGGAAACCTTCATGAGACTTAGGAGAAAATTTAGAACGACGATGCTTATCAAGAATGTAGCACTTTGAGCCGAATACTCGAAAGTATCCAACTTGGGGTTTATTACCGGTGAGGAGCTCATATGCCGTCTTGCCGAGTAGCTTGTGAAGATACAAGCGATTTGTTGCATGACAAGCTGTCTCAACCGCTTCTGCCCAAAAGTGCTTCGGTGTCTTGTACTCATCAAGCATCGTTCTCGCCATTTCGATGAGCGTCCGGTTCTTCCTCTCAAAAACTCCTTTTGTTGAGGTGTGTACGTAGCCAAGAACTCGTGTGAAATCCCTTCTTCGTCAAGAAAGGTGTCCACGTTTGCATTCTTGAACTCCGTTCCGTTGTTGCTGCGAACCTTCTTGATCTTCACTTCAAACTGATTTTGAGCCTTCCTGGCGAAGTTTTTGAAGATCTTTTGGACCTGCGATTTATCATCGAGAAAGAACACCCACGTAAATCTTGAAAAATCATCAACTATAACTGGACCAAAAGAATTTCCACCGAGACTCTCGTAATCGTTGGGACCAAAAAGATCCATGTGAAGTAGCTCAAGTGGCCTCCTTGTGCTCATGATGTTTTTCACGGGATGCCTTCCTCCAACCTGTTTACCTGCTTGACAAGCACTGCAAAGTCTATCCTTATCAAATATGACATCGTTAACACCAAGGATATGATTCCCTTTAATAAGCTTGTCAAGGTTTCTCATGCCAACGTGACCTAGTCGTCTATGCCATGACCAACCTTTTGAGGATTTAGCAATGAAGCAAGTTTTAGGTTGAGCCTTTTTAGAGAAATCAACAATGTAAAGATCACCTCTACGTATACCGGTAAAGACCATTTTATGATTGTCTCGATGAAACACTTGGCAATCTACTTCAGTAAATAGGACATTGAAACCGAAATCAGCAAGTCTAGATACTGAAAGTAAGTTGTAGCCAAGAGATTCAACGAGCATAACATTCTGAATGGAGCTATCATGTGAGATGGCCACCTTACGGAGGCCAACCACCTTACCCTTTGAGTTGTCACAAAAAGTGACATACTTTCGAGGACTATCATTTTCAGCAAGCTCACAAAACATGTCTTTATCTCCGGTCATGTGATCGGTACATCCACTGTCAAGAACCCATTCCTTTCCTCCTGACATATATCCCCGAAGATTTGCCATAAGACCAAAATGTCTCATTGCATCGTCAAGATCGAAGTCACTATCATCATCCTCATCATAGTATCCATGTTCAACATCGTCATGTGGTGGATCAAGTCCTAGAGAGGGTAATTCGTTAGAGTGAGTTTGACAATGATCTTGCTTATGAATTCTTATAGCTTCGGAAATAATATCACCAATAATTCCAACATCTCCTTTGGCACGCATAAGATTTGTAAGTTCAAATAGACGATCACCAAACATAGGATCACTAGTATTCATCTTACTCAAGGCAATAGAATTATGGAGAATTTCATCTAGATTTTTCAAGGAATAATTTGGAAAGCGTTCCTCAAGAAATTTCCATATAGTATAGGCACACTCAAGAGTAGGCAAGTTTCTAATTAAGTTTCTAGGCAAGCCTCTAGTGATAAGATTAACAGTTCTAAGATTCCTAATCATGTCAATTGACTCCTCAAGAGTAGGATGCATAGGATCAACATGAGGTGCACAAGGGCTAACAATGTACTTGTTCAAATGATATTGATTGAAGATTACAAGCATCTCATTTTTCCACTCATGAAAATACTCTCCAACAAGTATAGGCACTCTATGTCTAAGACTCCCCAAAGTAGACTCATCCATCTTCCTCCAATGGTGATTAAACCAAGGCAATGGAAACCTGGCTCTGATACCACTTGTAGGACCTTGAGAAGAGGTGTCTAGAGGGGGGTGATTAGACACTAAGTATCAAAGTTGTAGTTTTTTAACTTCTTTAAGTTTAGGTGGAGTTTAGGCACAAGTTTAACATTCACAATACATAACAAGCAAGCATGCAAAGATTATATGAGCAGCGGAAAGTAAAGCATGCAATTTGCAAGAATGTAAAGGGAAGGGTTTTGGAGGATTCAAACGCAATTGGAGACACGGATGTTTTTGTCGTGGTTCCGATAGGTGGTGTTATCGTACATCCATGTTGATGGAGACTTCAACCCACGAAGGGTAACGGTTGCGCGAGTCCACGGAGGGCTCCACCCACGAAGGGTCCACGAAGAAGCAACCTTGTCTATCCCACCATGGCCGTCACCCACGACGGACTTGCCTCACTAGCGGTAGATCTTCACGAAGTAGGCGATCTCCTTGCCCTTACAAACTCCTTGGTTCAACTCCACAATCTTGTCGGAGGCTCCCAAGTGACACCTAGCCAATCTAGGAGACACCACTCTCCAAGAAGTAACAAATGGTGCGTTGATGATGAACTCCTTGCTCTTGTGCTTCAAATGATAGTCTCCCCAACACTCAACTCTCTCTCACGGGATTTGGATCTGGTGGAAAGAAGATTTGAGTGGAAAGCAACCTGGGGAAGGCCAGAGATCAAGATTCATATGGTAGGAATGGAATATCTTGGCCTCAACACATGAGTAGGTGGTTCTCTCTGAGAACTGGTAAGTTGGAAGTGTAGGTTTGTTCTGATGGCTCTCTCCACGAATGAAGAGGAGGTGGAGGGGTATATATAGCCTCCACACAAAATCTAACCGTTACACACAATTTACCAAACTCGATGGGACCGAATCGAGAAACTCGGTCGGACCGATTTAGCAAATCTAGTGACCGTTAGTATTTTCGGTGGGACCGACATGCAACTCGGTAGGACCGATATGGTTAGGGTTAGGGCATAACGTAATCTCGGTGAGACCGATTACACAAACTCGGTGAGACCGATTTTGGTAATTAGCTAACCATAGAGTTGGTTAGGCAAACTCGGTGGTACCGATTACTCAATCTCGGTGGGACCGATTTTGGTAATAAGTTAACCAGAGAGTTTGCATTGTAATCTCGGTAGTACCGATTGCTCAAACTCGGTGAGACCGATTGTGGTAATGGACATACACAGAGAGATTACAATCCCATCTCGGTGAGACCGAGATCCCTATTGGTGAGACCGATTTGCCTAGGGTTTGTGGCAGTGGCTATGACATCTGAACTCGGTGGCGCCGGATAGAAAGAATCGGTATGGCCGAGTTTGACTTTAGGTTTAGGTCATATGTGGAAGTGGGAAAGTAGTTGAGGGCTTTTGGAGCATATCACTAAGCACTGTGGAGCAAGAAACTCATTAAGCAACACCTCATCCCTTCTTGATAGTATTGGCTTTTCCTATAGACTCAATGTGATCTTGGATCACTAAAATGTAAAATGAAGAGTCTTGAGCTTGAAGCTTGAGCCAATCCTTTGTCCTTAGCATCTTGAAGGGGTTCCCACATCCTTTAGTCCATGCCACTCCACTGTTGAACTTATCTAAAACATACTAGATAAAAGTGTTAGTCCAACAAGAGATATGTTGACATTAATTACCAAAACCACCTAGGGAGCACTTGTGCTTTCACCGTGCCGTCATCAAGGGGGATGGGACATGGAATGGCTACAGTGTAGCCCATCCCCTCCCCTTTCCAGGGGCTGGCGTGGCCACAACACGCTGTACCGGCGGAGATCTCCGCCCGGCGCGGCACTGTTGCCATGCCATCCCTGACATCATCACAAGCAGGCGGAGTCCTGCTCCCACAACGGCCTGTCTGTACGGCCCAAGGACGATGGGCCCCACCAGTCAGCGAGAGTCCAGAAGACGGCGAGAGCCCTACCAGTTGGACCTGAGGGAGGTCGGCCCCTAGGAGTCAGCCCGCCCCTTCCTCGGGACCCACGCGCCATTAACCAGACGAGATAGGGAGTGGCTACAGTAATCGCCCGCCAGGCGGCGGAGCTGTAGCCATGACCCCCTGACCAAGCCTGCGTCATTAGAGACACGGCAATAGTGATCAGCTGCCAACAAGACCCTTGAGCGGCGGGTACGGCCTGTCGGCCCCGTACCCAACCAGTCGGCGGGGCCCACCAGGCGGCGGGCCCCAGCAGTCGGCGGAGAAGCCGGCGGCCGAAGAGGCTGACGGCCAGGCCCTACACCCGGCCGGATTACCAATGTACCACTGGGGGGTAGGCCTATATAAACCCCCCAGGGCACCTATGCAAAGGGTTCCCAACCTGTTAGAACTAGACCAGATCACAGAGGAAGGAGAGAGCTAGCCTTGCCTTCTCCTACCTCTAGCATACAGCTCGAGGAGCACCTGTGTATTCACTTGTGCCTTAGTGATCATGCGGAGACCCCGTAGAGCAGGACTAGGGGTGTTATCTCCTAGGAGAGCCCCGAACCTGGGTAAAGTATGCCGGCGTTCGTGTCTACGCCTCATCCCGCTTTCGGGCACCAGCGACGTTCTACTCGCTCCCACCATGATAAGCCATCCTTTGGCATATCTTGCACCCAACCCCCGACATTTGGCGCCCACCATGGGGCGAGGTGCACCATCGTCCGGAGACCTGTTCTGGATGGGAACCCTTTTCCTCCCTAGCGAGCGCAGCCAGCCCGGCACGCCAGACGGAGTCTGCACCGATGCGCTGCATGGCACGGAAGTCGCCTGCGCGGCAAGTTGCCTCGCTGATCTCATTGGCGAGGTCCACCTATCCGGCGAGCCCGCGTCCGACGCGGGCACAGACGGCCCTGAGAGCCTCCTCGTGGGCCTCCTCGATCAACTCCACGTCACCAGCGAGCCAGCTATGGATCTGGAGTCTGTAGGCTCCACGACCCGATGTTGGTTGACTCCGACACCACGTCGCTCGACGTGTTCCCCACCAACGTGGTGGTCTATGACGAGCCGCTCCCTCGCGCGGAGAGCGGCGGAAGCACCGTCACGGAGGTGGTTGTCATCGGTCACGGCGAGCACTCCGGCGGAGGTGCTCGCGACCCGCTCGATGCGGCGCTGCAAGACCTGACGGCGCCCAGCCCAGAAGACACCAACACCGAGATGCTGGAAGCACTACGCATCCAGCTCGTCGAGGGCGCCAAGAAGCTGGCCAGCATGAGACACCTGTCGGAAGCCTACCAGCGTGAGATGGACCGCGCTGTGGGCGGCACGTCGGCTCCCGCTGGGCCCAGCCGCCTTGGCACGGTCCAACAGCGCGGCGTGGCCATCGCCAACCTGTTCGGGGTAGATCGCCCCGTCTACGCCACGCCTGCGGAAAACATCCGAGCTGCCCAGGCAACAGCTGAAGAGCTGGACAAGTTCGAGGGCGAGGAACGTCGCCAGATGGCGGAGCGCGTCCAGCGGCTCCTCGACGCGGCTTCCGAGCAGCACGAGGCCGGTTGCCGCACTGAGGCGCCACACCGGCAAAATGACGATCTGCCTCCCCGCTGAGATCAAGGCGTGACATCTCGGACGCCGAATGGTGGCGTCCGCGGAAGAAAAGACAAGGAGCCGGCTGCCAGCCGCAGTCGGACTCGCATCACCATAGAGCGCGAGCAAGACGGCCGCCCAAGAGCAGTGGAACGACGGGATGACTGCCCGCCTCCTCCCCCTCGCAGGGAAAGGCGCGTCTCCCCGCCGCTTGTAGATCACCCGACACTCGGCGACCGCCTTGGCCGCCGAGAGGGAGTCGGAGAGAATGATGCCCGCCACCGGATCGACCGTCTCCATCCGTCCCTGGCACTAGAAGAAGAAGATGAGTTGGGTCCGCCGTGTTTCGGCCCCCACATTCGAGACGAGCCCTTCCCCAAAGGGTTCACGCTCCCGAGAGACACGCCCAAATACACCGGCTCCGTGAAGCCGGAGGACTGGCTGGTCGACTACTCCACAGCCGTCAGCATAGCTAACGGCAAAAAAGCGCGTTGCTGTGAAGTACGTTCCGCTCATGCTCCAGGGCACAGCCCGGACATGGCTGAACAGTCTAAAGCCCCGCAGCATCAACAGTTGGGTCGACTTCACCGTCGCCTTCATCCGCAACTTCACCAGCACGTACAAGCGGCAACCCAAGCCTCGCCAGCTCTCCTTGTGCATGCAAGGCCCCAACGAGTCGACTCGCGACTACCTAACACGATGGGCTGAGCTTCGCAACTCTTGCGAAGGCGTGCACGAGGTGCAGGCCATCGAGTACTTCACCGCCGGGTGCCGGGAAGGCACCCTCCTCAAGCACCGACTCCTCTGCGATGAGCCGGCGACCCTCGACGAGCTGCTGATCATAGCAGACAAGTACGCCACGGCCGACTCCTCCATGAAGGCGGAGATCCAAGTAGATGCGTCTGGCAAAGTGGCCCCTCAAGCTCCCCGAACCCCGGCTGGTGACACCAATTGGCGCCAACAGCAAAGCGACCACATGCGCAAGGCCACGCAGCCGGCTTCCACCAGCCGGTAGGTGGCGACAGTCGAAGACCAGCAGCCGGAAGGGCAGCCTCCGCCCAAACGCCAGAAGGGCGGCAAGCCCAATTGGCTGCCGGCTTTCTCATATGAGCAGACTCTGGATGCACCCTGCAAATTCCATAGTGGTGCAAAGCCGTCCAACCACACCACTCGGAAGTGCCATTGGCTCACCAGGATCGCCAAGGGAGACGGCCTCTTGCCTCCCCCGCCTGCTAGGTAGCCGCCCCCTCCTCCGCCCCAGCAGCCGGCGGTCAGACCAGTCGGAGCCATACAAGATGAGTATCCAGAAGAGCATGGAGCATATGTCGTGTTCACCAGCGTGGCCGATGATCGGCGCAGCAGGCGGCTGCAGCAGCAAGAAGTGAATGCGGTAGCATCAGAGACCCCAGATTTCATGCATTGGTCCGAGAAGCCCATCCGCTGGAGCAGAGCCAACCACCCAGAAGTGATGCCCAATCCCGGCTCCTATGCTCTGGTTTTGGATGCCACCTTTGCCACAGATAGGCGAGCAGCTCGCTTCTCCCGAGTTCTGATAGATGGCGACAGCAGCATCAACATCCTGTACAAGGACACCATGGAGAAGTTAGGAATCAAACAAAGGCAGCTTCAGTCCAGCTGGACTGTTTTCCATGGCATAGTTCCTGGCCTTTCCTGCTCACCAATCGGCAAGATCTAGATAGACGTCCTCTTTGGGGACAAAGATCACTTCCGCCGAGAGCTGGTCTGGTTTGAAGTGGTGGACCTTGAGAGCCCATACCATGCACTACTTGGCCGGCCTGCTCTGCCAAGTTCATGGCGGTCCCCAATGATGCCTACCTCTAAATGAAGATGCCGAGTTCCCAGGGGATTCTGACCATAGCCGGCGACTACAAGAAGTCGTCCGCCTGCGCAGCTTAGAGCAGTCGGTTGGCCGAGTCCCTCGTGATCGCAGCTGAGAAGCGGCTCCTTGACCGGGTCATGGCGATGGCAGGCAAGCAGCCGGAGATGTCGCTCGATCCTAAGGAGTCGGAAGCCGAGGGCTCGTTCAAGCCGGCCAAAGAGACAAAGAAGATACCCTTGGACCTGGAGCACCGGGAGAGGTACGCTGTCGTAGGTACAAACCTCGACAGCAAATAGGAAGGCGAGCTCGTCCATTTCCTCCGTGAGAATCGGGTCATCTTTGCATGGTCCCCCAAAGACATGTTGGGTGTCCCGACGGATTTCGCCGAGCACAAGTTACATGTCCGACCTGATGCCAAACTAGTCAGGCAGCCCTTGCGCCGCCTGTCAGAAGAAAAGAGAAGAGTCGTTGGAGAAGAGATAGCCTGGCTGCTGGCAGCCGGCTTCATCATGGAGGTTTTTCTTTCCAGAGTGGCTGGCCAACCCGGTCCTTGTGCTGAAGAAAAACAAGCAGTGGCGTATGTGTATTGATTACACCAGCCTCAACAAAGCATGCCCCAAAGACCCGTTTGCTTTGCCGAGAATCGACCAAGTGATAGACTCCATAGCCGGATGCGAGCTGTTGAGTTTTTTGGATGCATATTCAGGATACCACCAGATCAAGCTGAACCCGGCTGACAGACTGAAGACCACCTTCATTACGCCATTTGGAGCCTTCTGCTACTTGACCATGATGTTCGGCTTGAGGAATGCCGGCGCCACGTTTCAACGTTGCATGCAGAAGTGCCTTCTCAAGCAACTTGGCAGAAACGCCCACGTATACGTGGACGATGTGGTGGTGAAGACAGAGAAGCGTGGAACGCTGCTAGAAGACCTCAAGGAGACCTTTGAGAACCTACGCCGGTTTAAAATCAAGCGTAACCCAGAGAAGTGCGTCTTCAGAGTACCAGCCGACCAGCTTCTTGAATTCCTCGTCTCAGAACGCGGAATAGAGTGCAACCCTGTGAAGATCAAGGCCATCGAGAGGATGGAAGTACCCACCCGACGGCTGGATGTGCAGAAGTTCACTGGCTGCTTGGCATCCATCAGCCGATTCATCAGTCGGCTGGGTGAGAAGGCTCTTCCCCTGTACCAGCTCATGAAGAAAACCACTTTTTTTGAGTGGAACGACAAGGCGGACGAAGCTTTTCTCCAGCTCAAGAAGATGTTGACTACTCCACCTGTCCTGGCGGCTCTGACTCCTAAGGAGCCCATGCTCCTCTACATCGCCGCCACCAGTCGAGTGGTCAGCACATTCATCGTGGTAGAGCGCAAGGAGGAAGGCAAGGCACTACCAGTCTAGAGACTGGTATATTATTTGAGTGAAGTACTATCGACCTCCAAGCAAAACTACCCCCACTACCAGAAGATGTGCTACGGCGTGCACTTTGCCGCCAAGAAATTGAAGCCGTATTTTCAAGAGCACCCAATCACCGTGGTCTGCACAGATCCACTGGCCGAGATCATTGGAAGCCGAGATGCTTCGGGCCGAGTGGCCAAATGGGCCATAGATTTGCCCCCCTACACCATCTACTACCAGCCTCGCACCGTCATCAAGTCACAAGCGCTGCCCGACTTCCTCGTCGACTGGGCCGAGACCCAGTACCTGCCGCCAGCTCTCGACCCCACCCATTGGCGGATGCATTTTGATGGTTCCAAGATGCGCACCGGTTTGGGAGCCGGCATTGTCCTCACCTCACCCAAAGGCGACAAGCTCAAATATGTGCTGCAAATCCATTTTGCCGCTTCCAACAACGTCGCGGAATACGAGGCACTCATTCACGGGCTCCGGCTTGCCAAAGAGCTCGGCATCCGCCGGATCCTGTGTTATGGTGACTCTGACTTGGTGGTCCAGCAGTCGTCAGGCGACTGGGACGCCAAAGATGCAAACATGGCGAGCTACCGCTTCCTCGTACAACAACTCAGTAGATATTTTGAAGGGTGCGAGTTTCTTCACATGCCAAGAAACGACAACAAGCAAGCAGATGCCCTGGCACGAATCGGCTCCACCCGTCAAGCATTACCGACCGACGTCGCCCTCCAACGCCTCCTCAAGCTGTCTATCAAGCCATCGCCAGAGTCAGATTCTATCTTCGTGCCGGCTCCTTCTGAAGCAGTCGGATCCGACTTGAGAGCTCCAGCGACTGGCACGGGAATTCTGGCAGGCGGCCCGGGGGCCGCGGCAGTCGCACCCGGCCCGGGGACTGCAGCGGCCAGCCCGGGGACTTCAGAGCTCGGCCCAGGGACTGCACCAATCGGCCAGGGGACTTCATCGACCCAGCAAGCGGCTGCTGACTCCAACCCGCCGCCTCCCAGCCAACCACCCTCGTCCAAGTTGCAGCCCTGACAGTCGAGGAAATCGCAGCACCTTCATGGGCCCAGCCCATCCCAAATTTCCTGGTGAACAAAGAGCTGCTGACTGATGAGATCTCGGCCCGGCAAGTGCAACGCCGGGCAGCAGCCTACACCATAGTCAACAGAGATCTTGTGAGGCGCAGTGTCACTGGTGTCTACCAGCGCTGCGTGGAGCCGGAGCAAGGCCAAGCGATTCTCAAAGACATCCATCAAGGCGAGTGTGGCCACCACGCGGCTTCAAGAGCACTTGTCGCCAAAGCCTTCCGCCATGGTTTTTTCTGGCTGACTGCTCTAGAAGACGCCAAGGACTTGGTCCAAAAATGCAAAGGATGCCAGAAGTTCCGTTCCAAGCCACATCAGCCGGCTTCTGCACTCAATACTATTCCCATTGCCTGGCCCTTTGCCGTCTGGGGCCTAGACATGGTGGGACCATTCAAAATAGCGCGAGATGGCATGACTCATCTGCTTGTCACGGTGGACAAGTTCACCAAGTGGATAGAAGCCAAACCAATCAAGAAGTTGAACGGTCCGACTGCTGTGACGTTCATCTCCGACATCACCATCCGGTATGGCATACCGCACAACATCATCACCGACAATGGCACGAACTTTGCCAAAGGCGCCTTGGCTCGTTTTTGCGCGACGCAGGGCATCCGACTGGACTTAGCGTCCGTTGCCCATCCGCAGTCAAACGGCCAGGTGGAGCGAGCAAACGGCCTCATCTTGTCCGGCATCAAGCCCCAACTGGTCGAGCCTCTGGAGCGTTCGGCCGGCTGCTGGCTCGACGAGCTGCCAGCCGTCCTCTGGAGCCAGCGCACCACTCCAAACAAGTCAACCGGCTTCACGCCTTTCTTCCTCGTCTACGGTGCCGAAGCTGCCATCCCAACGGACATAGAATTCGACTCCCCTCGAGTCACCATGTACACCAAAGAGGAGGTGGAAGAAGCACGACAAGACGGCGTCGATCTGCTGGAAGAGGGCCGGCTGTTGGGACTCAGCCGGTCCAGCATCTACTAGCAGAGCCTGTGCCGATACTACAACTGGAAGGTCAAGCCGAGCTCTTTCCAAGAAGGAGACCTTGTGCTCCAGCCGATCCAGCGAACAGCCGGCCAGCACAAGCTCTCAGCACCTTGGGAAGGCCCCTTCATCATCAGCAAAGTGTTGGGCAACAACTCCTACTACCTGATCGACGCTCATAAGCCTCGAGCACGCAAGAGGGATGACTTCGGCAAGGAGACGGAGCGGCCATGGAATGCAAATCTCCTCCAAAGATTTTACAGTTGATGCAGTATGTACCACGCTACCTTTTGTATTAAAGTACGAAGACTCCGGGTCCCCCGAGAAGAGCTCGGGGACTGCCCTCTTTTATCTATATGATAAGAATTATGCCTATGAATATGTTATTTTATGTTATGCCGCTTGGCACCGGGTCCGACTAGTCGGCCCGGGGACTTGCCGTCTTATACTATGAAATGCTTCCTGCAGCCGAACAAGTAATGTGTGGCACTTAAGCCGTCTCCTGCCAGAAGCCGCAGCTCGTAGAGTGACTGTACGGTGGGCAGGAGTAAGGTAGAAAGGGTGCCCACATGAAAAATGGCTAAGGACACAAAGCATGTGCATAGTTTAAGCCGGCTTGCCGCCTCTTACGACCGACTGTTGAGCAGCCGGTCTGCCGTTTTCTACTTAACTTGCTAAAGAACTCTAAACGGCTAAGTACTTGCCTTCCCAAAGTAGCTAAGTACTTGACCCAGCATCAGTCCGTAGAACGGCTGTTTGGCTGACAAGACGACAACCAAGGGAAGGCGGCAAAGGAAAAAGCCAAAGAGCAGTAAGCAAGAAAAAGATAGAACTCGGAAAAATATTTACATAGCAAAGGCCCTTGGCCGATCTTCAACAGAAGTTCAAGATACACCCCGCGGGTGGAATTGTGCAAAATTAACAAGTTCATCGAGACTAATAGACAGGTGAAGTAAAAGATAAAATGGCGGCCTAGGAAGCGGCAGAAGGGTTCGGAGGATCGGAGGAGTCGGCGGTGCTAGTTGCCGGAGCGGCCGGCTAGTCGGTCTCTGCTTGGTCGCCTCCAGCGGCAGCTGGCTCAGTTGGGCGCGGCTCGTTGCTGGAGGCGCGGTCGAGCTGAGGTTGGCCGTCCGCTCCGACCTCTGGCGCCTCCTCTTCGCCTTCCTCCTCCGCCTCGCCTTCTTCCTCGCCACTGGAGTCGATCACCTCCGCCGAGTCCTCGCCGTCGTCCGGGTTCAGCCCGAACCATTTCGGCGGCGCCTCGTCGCCATTTTCAACCCGTTCCAGGACGAAGATGCTGGTGTCGGTGTACTCGGCGATTGACGCCGCACGCTTGACGAGATCGTCTTCCACGACCGCCAACTCCTCCTGAGCCTCCAGCCGGAATGTGGCCAGCTGGGCCAGACTCAGCCCAGGGTACCATGCCTTGACGAACTCCAAGGCCCGGCGCACTCCAGCCCGGGCCGAAGAGCCCTTCCAGGCCTCAAGACGACCGACCGCTACCTCCAGCCAGTTGGCAGTCTGACTAGGGGTGCGCGGTGCCGGCATGTCCAGCCACAAGGCGGCGATCGCCTGGGTGCCGACACGCTGAAGCCGGCGCAGCATCCGGTGAGCCGGCCGAAGAAGGGCCTCGATGCTCAGTATCTGCTCGCTAAGGGTTCGGGGGGCGTCGGCGGCGATCTTCGCGCCGTCCGCCCTCCGCCCTTCGCGATCAGCTTCGATGGCCTGGTTGGCGGCATCCGAGTGGCCAGGGAAGAAGTCTGCCAAGACAGAAGCGAAGAACAAAATTAAAGACCAGAAGCCGGCTTGACGAACAGCCGGCAACGCAAAGAAGAAAAATGAGGGAGGCTCACCATCGACTATATCCTCGATCTCGTGGAAGCCGGAAGTCAGCATCGCCTCCTTGTCAGTCCAGGAGGAGCGTTCGCTCGCGAACTCAACAAGGAGGCCGGTCTCCTTGTCCTCCGCCTCCTTCTGGGCCTTCTTGAGGAGCTCCTTCTGTTCTGCCAGTTGTGTGACCAGTCGGTCGCGCTCTTCAGCCAGCTTGCTGCACTCCTCCTGCTTGGCGCGTAGCGCGGTGTTGGCTTCGCCCAGCTGCTGCTGCAAGGTGGCGTTGGCCTCTGCGGAAGAAACAAGAAAACAAGGTGTTAGTCGCCAACAAAGAAGAACAGTCACCAGGGAGATCCGGCCCGACTGCTCAGCAGTCGGCCCGAATCTCGGGGACTTCAGCCCACGGGTGCGCCAGCGCGCCCCCGCAGAAAAAAGAAGAGGACTTACTCCGGCTTTCCGACAAGTCGGCGGTCCGCTGAGCTAGCTCCTGGACGTTGGAGTTGAAGGCGGTCACGCGGAGATTGTGGTAATCCTGTGACAAAAATTTCAGACAAATGTTAGTGCTTGGAACTCGCCGATTAGAGTTCCGAGTCGCCTGCTCAGCAGCCGGCCCGAAACTCGGGGACTACACCCAGTGGGTGCGCTGGCGCGCCCCCATCGAGAAGCACAAGAAACAGAAGCAAAGTGGACGGAAACACACCCGAACGGCCTCTCGCGATGCCATATGCACCTTGTTGCAGTTCCTGATGGCCTCGCCCTCGGCTCGGATCTTGGCTTGGACATCCAAAAGCGCCCGATTCAACGGGCCCGTCCCGCCTCCTCGCACCCACCCAGTGGGCGTGGCGCTCGTCGCCTTGGTGTCCGGGATCGAGGATCTCGCGGCGCCGAAGCCGCCTTTGCAAGGCGGCGATGCGTCGGTGTGCCAGCCTCAAGAACCAGGCCTGCCACCACCTCGTCTTCAGTTGGCGGCACCGGCGGGTCCGCCGGCTGCCCGCCTTGCGCATTCCCGGACGGCGGTGGTGGCGGCACGATCACGTACGGCATGGCGGTGTCCCCGCCGTCCCTCTCCATGATCGGGTTCTCGCCGCCGGCTTCCCCAGTCTGCGCCGTGAACTTCGGAGGTGGCGGCGCGGAGTTCAGAGGGATGATGAAAACTGCCGACTGACGGTGCGCGGCTTCTTCAGCCTTCTTCTTCGCCATGTTGGCGGCCTCGGCCTCCGCCAGCTTCTTCAGGGAGGCGGCCTCCGCCTTCTCAGCCGCCACCTTCTCCAGGAGGGCGGCTTCCTGCTCTTCGCGCACTTCTCGTGCGTTCCGCTCCCTCACCTCCCGGAGGTCAGCGGCGGTGTCGATCCGCCGAGTGGTGGCGGAAGTCTCCGCCGACCCCACGATGGAGGCGGCAGCCACCTTCTCAAGAGAGAGGGGAGCCCTGGCCAAGGGAAACAAACAAAGAAACTCAGACCAGATCAACGAAGAAAAGATGAAGGTGTAAGGGATGGTAGCACTTACGCAGAAACCAGCTGCGGCGTCTTCACCTCCCTGCGGAAGCGGTTGGCCTTCGCGGCCGGTTCGTCCCGCTTGGTCGCCGTGGCCGAGCCCTTGGGCTTCTTCGGCCGACTACCGAATAAGCTCAGCATGGCCCTGCGCTTCTTCGCGCCGCCTTGGGCGTCCGGCGCGGTAGAAGAGCTCGCGCTCGGCTGGCCGGCTCCCGGCTGGTAGCGCGGGGCGACTTCCCCCGCGTTGTCGTCAGGCCAGTCCTCGAGGCTGGCACCGAGCCTCGAGCCGCCTGCTTCGCCGCCTCCCCCCTCGGCGTAGTCCTCCAAGGCCGCCGCCCCCAAGTCGGGGTCGTCGACGTCGCTCTCCACCCGGTCAGGGAGGAATTCGCGGTCCGGCCCCGCGGTGCCGGCTGCTAGCTGGAGGAGGGGGCTCTGCTCAAAGGCTGATTGGTCAGACTGGCCAAGACGGACTCAGCGACAAAGAGTCAGAGAAAAAAGAAAAAGAGACAACTCACCATGGGCGGAGGGTTGGCGCGTGAATACGGCTCCTTGCCAAACCGCCACTCTTCCGTGAGCTCGCAGTTCGCAAGATAGTTCACCATGTAGGCCACCTCTGTGTGAGGAATCTCCTTGGTGCACAGCCGACTCGGGTCCCGAGGGCGGCTCTGGACCGGGAGCACTCGGCGCGCCACGAAGGCGGCCAGCAAATCAGGCCCGGTCAGGCCCTCCGACTACGTCAGCACTCGGAGTCACGCGATGGCGGCGGCTCCAGCAGGCGTCAGCATCCTGGCCCGGTACGACCAGTTGGGCTGCCTTCCAGCTGGCGGGCTGGCTGCATAGGCCAGCAAGTTGACCCAGTCGCCCTCCGCGAAGATGCTCTTCACGTAGAAATACGACCGCTGCCACATCTTCACCGACTTTATCACCGTGATGGGGGGAAACGGATTGTCAGCCCCCGACCTCCGCACCGCAATGAATGCGCCGCACTGGGCCGGCACGCCTGCGACGTGGGTGCCGAGCTTGGTGTAGAAGAACTCCCCCCAGAGTTTGATGGTGGGGAGGGCGCCAAGGAAGCCTTCGCACAAGGTGACGAAGGCAGACAGCAGCACCACCGTGTTCGGGGTGAGGTGGTGCGGCTGGAGTCCGTAGAATTTGAGGAAGGACCGGAAGAAGCCGCTCGCCGGCAAGTCAAGGCCGCGCAGGCAGTGCGAGCGGAAGACGACCCGCTCGCCCTCCTCCGGCGCCGACGAGATTTCTCTCTTCGGCGCGAGGCGGACCCTCACGAAATCCTTGCGGGGCATCCGCCGCGTCTTGCGGAGGAAATCGACATGGTCATCGTGAACTTCGGAGCCGTCCCACGCTCCGGAGCACACCGCGGGGGGCGTGACGGTGGAAGAAGAGCTCATCGGGAACGAATCACCGCGACGCTCGGCGTAGCATGGGGCGCAGCGACGAGAGGAAGAAGAAAGAGGAGGCAGTGAGGAGGAGGGGCGCGCGTGCTCTGCCGCTACCCTCCTCCGCCTACTTATAGGCCTATTGTCAGGACCCCGATTCTAAGTCACACCGATCTAGCCTGTAACACCTCATATCACTTTGCGGCCTCACGCACGGTTTCCCACGGGTGTCGCCTTATCATGGCCCGGGACCGTTTGCGCCTTTTGGCTCACGTATATGATAGTGTCGCTAGCATGCATATGACAGAGAACCCGGGCCGACATGGCTAGTCGTGAACCCAAAGTGGCACTAACTTACGGGGACAGGCATACATGAATCAACATCGAGCATGTCGGTCAGCAGCGTGCGAATCCGGGCTGTAGCACTGGGCTAACAGGACTCCGGGAACCCGGGCTGTAGCAGGCTAGGCAGGACTCCGGATGTCACCGCGTGACATTTCCCCGAAGGGACAGACAAAGGAACGAAGTGAAACACATGCCGGCCAGTCAAGTGTTCCGGAGCAGTAGTGCTGGGCTAGCAGGACTCCGGTGAACCGGGCTGTAGCGGACTACTATGGCTCATGGAAGCATAAGACTACATTTCCCCATAAGAGAGGCTACCAAGGATAAACAACTAGGTTGTCGGATCCCACACATACCAAGCATTTCAATCATACACACAATATGCTCGATATGTGTAAATACAACATGGCATCACAACATAACTCTACGACTCAAGTAATTATTCATTAGGCTCCGAGGAGCGAGATATTACAAACATAGGTCTCATGACCCAACATTCAGAGCATACAAGTCAAACACATGCGGAAGCTTAACATGTCTGAGTACAGACATCTACAAATGAAAAAGGCTGAGAAGCCTGACTATTTACTAGATCCTGCCGAGGGCACAAGATCATAGCTGAGGTATCAAGCTAAACGTCTAAGTCCACACGGAACTACTAGCAAGACTGACGTCTCTCTGCAAAACATAAAATAAGCAAACGTGAGTACAAATGTATGCAACAAGACTTACATCAGAACTATCTACATATGCATCGGTATCAATAAAGGGGGTGGTGGAGTTTAACTGCAGCAAGCCAGCTTTGACTCGGTGGCTATCCTAACTACGACTGCAAGTAACTTTTTTGAGGTGGCGCACACAAGTCCACGTATTCACCATATCAATACCCCACTATGGATCCGCTCCCGTCTCCCTACGAGAACGCCATCCATAGCACTCACGCTTATCTTGCGCATTTTAGAGTATCCACTTTCACTTGTCTATGAACTGTTATAGGCAACCCAGAAGTCCTTTACCGCGGACACGGCTATTCGAATAGATCATATTAACCCTGCAGGGGTGTACTTCGTCACACACGCTCTCACCACTTACCGCCGTTTACACGACATGTACTCGGCAACCTTCAAGCGGAAGCCCAGCGATGGTGTCGGCCACAACCTACCTAAACACTCAAGTCTCTAGTCCAGGTTTATCGCCTATTCAGGTTCCATCCGCAGATAGTCTGGCCGAGGTTTCCACATACGGCCCCGAACGATGTGTGCAGGGTTCCCGAGACACCAAACGGGCGCCCGGTACACCGTGCCACGTGCCTACCGCATCACAGCCCACCCCTCGGGTCAGCGCTGCCCACGGCCTCGAGCATACTACAAACACCAGAAACTACTTGCAACTCCTGGACAGAGGACAAGGGTGACTAAGAAGCCGAGAGGGTCCATTGGATTTGGGCCCAATGCGTGGTAGTAACTATATCATGGATCACGAACACAGAACTCAGTTCCCGAGGACGGCTTCAATGAGACAACCCACCACTCCTACATGGCCTCTCACCGCTACCTTTACCAAATCGTGTTCACACACTTAGCTCACACACAGTAGGACATGTTCATCACCATTCCAATTCATCCCCGATGAATCAGACCTGACACATCTCTAAGCAATAGCAGGCATGACAAACAAGCATGAATGAGTAGGCACATCAGGGCTCAAACAACTCCTACTCATGCTAGTGGGTTTCATCTATTTACTGTGGCAATGACAGGTCATGCAGAGGATAAGGGGTTCAACTATCGCAACAAGTAACAGATGAGTCATTGTTGTCCTAATGCAGTAAAGAGAGCAGGAGCGAGAGAGTGGGATTGTATCGGAATGAACAAGGGGGTTATGCTTGCCTGGCACTTCTGAAGATATTATAGTTCTTCATCGGTGTCATCGAACTCATCGTCGGAATCACGGCTATCGAGAGGGGACAAACACCGGCAACAGAGAAGGAAACACAATCAATGCAATGCACAATATGATGCATGATCATGACATAGCAAAATGAGTGTGTTGGGCTAATGCAACTACAACCAGATGGGTTTGAGCCATTTTGAACCAAAGATTCAACCCCAAACTCATCTTATGAATTTATATAGTGCTTTATCATGTTTTGATATAAACAGCAGGGCTAAGTTGCTTTAACACGCATGAAACCAGTACAGATGGATAGATTGGATTTTTCTGATCATTTTTCATATATAAATTATTTCATTTGGAGTTACAGATTAATGTCTATGAATTTTAGAAGTTTAGGGTATTTTCTGGAATTTCCTGAATAATAATAATTCCAGTAATTAAATCGTTTATTACGTCAGCAGTGTCATGATGACGTCAGCGGGTCAGCTGGGTCGTCTAGGTCAAACCTGACGTGTGGGTCCCCTGTGTCAGTGTCACTGTTAGTTAATTAAACTAATTAGAATTAATTTAAATCTAACCCAGGTTAATTAGCAGGCGGGCCCCACTTGTCATTGACCTAGGGGAGGTCAAACCCCTGGTCAACTTGGCTAACGCGCCGGCGTTTAGCCGCCGGCGAGGCCAGACGTGGCGGTGGGGTGCGGGATCCGTGCTCCGGCGACCAAATGGGCGACAGAGAGCATCTACATGCAGCTGGGAACGAGCCGCGTCGATTGGTGGTGGTGGTGGAGCTCGGGGTCGCCGGAATCGACGCCGGCGACGAGCTGTGCGGCTGCCGGGGTACGGGTGTAGTCGAACCCGTCGCTAGAGAGCACGGCGAGGGGCGTGCGATGGTCCTACGGGCTCCTGGCGATGCGGTGAAGCTAACGGCCATGGTGGTGCGACCGTTGGATGGCCGGAGCCTCATCGGGCAGTTGCTACGGAGCTCGAGAGGGAGAATGGAGAGTATAGGGAGGTGGCCAGGCTCACGGTGGTTGCGACGGAGCAGACGGCGAGGTCGGGGATGAGCTTACGACGTCGGGAGGTCGCCGGCGATCTCGCAGCAGAGGCGGCGAAGTCGAGGGTGCAGGGGGCGATGCAGGCCGTTCGGCGTTGCCTGACTCAGCTGAGAGGACGAGGGCGTCGAGATGGAGCTGCTGGACAGCACCGGAAGGCGAGGGGAGCACGGTGGCTGCGGTGGTGGCGAGCGGCGGCGACAAACCCGTTCGGGTGGGTGAGAGAGAGAGGTCCAGGGGAGGGAATGAGCACAGGGGAGAGCGGGAGGGGTCGAGGGGAGCACGTGGCGTCTCCGGGGACGTCCAGGGGCAAGCGGCAAGCAGGACGTGGCCGGGGCGCGTGGGCGCGCACGGCGGCCACACGCCTCTCGTCCTACTGGCGAGAGGTGGGAGATGACTGGCAGCGGCGCTGGGCTGGGCCGGCCAGGTGGGCTGGCCAGGTGGGCTGCAACAGGTGAGGCCAGGTAGGTTTCCTTTCCCTCTCTCTTTTTTATTTGTTTCTGTTTTCTAATATTCTGTAGTCTTTAGGGCTTTATTAAAAATACTTAGACACTTCCAAAAATCATGAAACTACTCAGGATCACTGTTGGGAATATATCCTACAGTAAACATTTTAGTTTATGATTATTTGAGCATTTAAAATATTTAATAGCATTTAAATGCTCAAATGCAAATAGAGTATGATTTAATCCAGAGCCCAAATATGTCATGGAAAGATGTGCATCACCTCTGGTTACTGTTTCCAGCATTTTCCAAGAATGATGAACATTTTTGAAAGCCATTTGGATTTACTGGAAATATTTTGGTTGAACCTAGTGAATTCCTTTAATGCTAGGGTTTAGGCAATCCCCATTTCAAGTTTCTTTCAAAGTTTAAACATGATGCACACATGAAGTTAGCCTAGTGCAATGTCAGAAGCTAGGGATGTGACAAGTCACCCCCACTAAACAAGAATCTCGTCCCGAGATTCAAGTCGTGAGGTAAGAAGACAGAGGGGATGCAAAGCTAACACGATCTTCACGATCCAGGTTGCACTTCATAAGAACGTTGATTCGATCATCATCTTTGTCTCGACGTCTTGCTTTGAGAACTCCATCCAACATGACAACGAGAAGAAAGGGAAAATCTAGAAGAATCGATCTTCTCGAAGATCGAGCAACTGACAAACAACTCATGGAATGAGACATAAACCACCTCTTGAGCTGAGACACAAAACACACATCAGGGTGATGGGAAGAGATAGATGGCGAAAGTTCAAGTTGGTAGGCAACAATTCCACGCTTGGGTAAGATGGGACAAGAGTTCAAAGTAGCGAGGAAATAATTGCTACGATTCCATAACGGGGCACCTTAGGGAAGAATTTCTTTTGATACAAAGATCGTTGAAACCCTTTATACCAGCCTAAGGCAATCACAAACGATCGTGTGAACGAATTCTAAAGAATGGCATACTCGGACCAGAATGGATGATGTGGACTACCTTGTTGAAGACAACACAAGGGGTGATTTGCTTATCACCGGAAATGGTCGGAACCCCTGGTGGGACCACTTTTGAAGATGGTCCTTATCAGTAATTACTGGGAAGGGTAATCCAAGGCAGGATGGCACAATGACGGTGCAAGCTGGGAACAAAAATGCAAATGCTAGGAATGATTCTAGTAACTGGGGAGAAGCTCAACAGTAGAGAGTGAATCTACTGTTTGAAAGGTTTAGCATAACCGAAGGAAACTAGGAGCAATCCCAGTTAGTGCCGATGATAACACCTAGTGCTTGTGCGTGCTCTCAAGAACTTGAGCATTTCCATATTCATCAAGGTTGTACCAATATCCGTGTGAAGGATCCTGGCAACACAACTTACTACCATGATGAATAGTGATGGATGATGCAGATGCAAAGGAAGATAACACCTTCTCGGATTTCACCTTAGCGAGGCCAAGGGGACGAAATCTGAATGATCGACCGGGAGACATTTAGCACTCCGCTTCTAATGTTCTCCTTGATGTGCTAGTGCAACCCATTTATTAAAATGGTTTGGTACGTAGAACATCAAGTAAAAGGTCGGACTTCGGGAGCACAAGAATCCATAAGGAATAACTACGGAAGTAGAATCCTACGAAATCCTTATGGGAAGGTGGCCAACTTTATCAATCAGGATACTACAATAATAGGTCTTCTGGCTGGGTGTGTTGGCCATGATATCCACTTACCGAGTTACAGAGACCAATATTATAGTTCTTGGGAGGCGTTCCAACCATCATATCTGCCTGAGATTCAGATCTGGCTGGTAACAGGATATTTCAGACTGCATGTCCGGAAAAAGGAAGTTTGCAACACAAATCGACGAGAAGACGTTGCAAGATTCTCGGGAGATGGACTACGGTAGTAAGCTCCAAAACATGAGCTGGTTCTGCTACAAACATGTGAACACGTTGTCCCAGAAAAGCATGCCCACATGGTAGTCTTACAATGAAACACTACCGAGTTCTGGTTGGGAACCATCATCACGGATAACAAAGTTCTCAATTAAGCCCGGGTTAGCTCTTAAAAGGAACTCCTTCTCCTGGAACAAATCAGTCAGTGGCTTGGTGTGCTAGGGATACATATAGAATGAAGGTTGCAAGTCTCCAAACCACGGTATACTTCGCACATATGCATGACTGACTTGGGATGATTCCAGAGGAAGCAAAACAAACTTTCTCGAATTCACGGCGGCAACTTGCATCTAATGCACATGAATTAGAGTAAGTCACTTCTTTCATCCAACATATGCTTCGTGAACGGAACACGAAGATAATGCTTATAAAGTTTCCAATACTAGCTGGATGTTCAACACGAGTCATGAAGAAGGTAGTAGTGTTGCTGATGGGCTCAACAACAATTCATCCAGGTTTCCATGGAGATGGAATTCCATAATTATGTGAACAAGTGATAGCATTGGTCAGACCCAAAAGATATAATGGTGTATGCTCGAGGGATCAACCACGAGTAAGACAACATTATGAACATCGTTGGTTCTGCTTAGATTTGATGATAGCCCATACTCAAATCAAAGTCTTGATACGATAATAGGTCCAACAGCTGATCACAGGGACCAATCGATGAAGATTTCATCTATCTTCAACACACGCAAATATATCCCTTTAAATGAACTAAGATGGCAAGCTTTTATCTTCCAACTCTCCAAGTTGTTGTTTAGCTTGACCAACTAGCTCAGGGTATCCAACACGGATTCTTGGAGAAGGGGTGGTTTACAGGAAACCAACTTGTTCACGAACTCAACATATCGGTCAGGGACAACCTGGTGGTACTTCCAAGAAGATATTTGGAAAATCATGATCCACCGACATGTTATTAGGATCGAGAACAATCTTGCTTTTCAGAGCAAGACGATATGATCAAATAAGCAAGGAATTGAATAATCCTAACTCATTAATCGAAGAGTGCACCAGAAATAAGGACTAGGTAGCACGATCAACCTTAGGATGTGATTCAGTAACCAACACGCTAAGGATGAAATTATTGTCCTTAACTACCAAGCAACACGGTTGCTAGGAGTAATGATTTCACACATCATAGTTCACTTGTCGGCATTCCGGTTGCAACAACACGGGACCAAGAAATGAGTGATGATGGCGAGGAGTATCACTGCGTCAAGAATTCATAAGAGGTGGTGCAATTCCTACGATATTCTCGACATAAAGGGGGTAATACTCCAAGGTAGAACAGAACAAAAGCTGGATTGGCATTTTGATCTGCGGAATACAACTACTTTGACCCAATCCCAAAGATGGACGAGGTACTGGAGTTTGTTTCTCCTAGTCATTCCGGATTAGAATGGCTTGACAGACCACAAGAATAATAGGCATCGATAACACAAATGCACAATTACTCCTAACTATCAATTGATAGACGAGGGCCAGAAAATAACTAAAGAGGGACAACCCAAAGGAACATATGTTTTTCTGAGTTGTGGATGCATGGATTAGTATGTCGAACAAATTCAACATATTTCTTCCGGATAACCCATGCAGAGGAGGAAGGACTGGCAGAGTCACAATATGAATGGAGTACTCCTCAAGAGCACCCTGGTTGTGATCTTTTGGTTAAAAGAACTTCTGCCATGATGGTTCATGGTATTGGAAGAATGAAATACCACGGACCTCGAGGACTAATGCAAAGGTTACTAATATCCTAAAGGAACGAGCAGACACTATCAACAGGAGGTAAGTGGAGTGAATCTTGAGTTCAGAAACCCGGGAATAGAATGCCTACTAACTAAATGGCATCACGGGATGCTTTCGAGAATAATGGCCAGAATCATCACACTGGGGATGCAAGCATTGCTAGATTACTAAGTGGTCCTCTAAGACACCTAGGGTCATAATAATAACTCCAACATATATGCCAAGGCAACAGAGTACCTCAACTCAATGATTAGTGTGGTTTATCTGGCCCAAAGGAACATCGAGAACGGAAAGAAGGGATTTGCAAATGCATTAGATTATTTAGAAGCCTGGGATGACTCGGACAGCATAACGGCTGTAAATGCTCAAAAGATTTGAGACATCCTGCAAAAATGGTGGCGTAACCACTCAGAAGCACAATATCAAGGTTCCGAGATCAACAGTTAACATACGGAAGTAGTAGAGGCTGAGCTGAGGCTTGAAACCAACAATCCTATAAGTCTACAGATTAGTAACACGTGATGCTGATAGAAAGACGAGGAAGCCTAGTTCTTAATCCCCGTAGAAGAGAAGAGGGTGACTCAGATCAGAAGGCCATAAGGTATAAGGAGTAAAAAGAGCCTTACGTTCCCTTCCACGATCAATTCCCTTATATAACTAAAGCATTTCTAGACTCAACTTCGACCAGTTTGGCTTGGTAATCCTACAGGCAGTCAGGCTCTGATACCAACGCTGCAGGACCCCGATTCTAAGTCACACCGATCTAGCCTGGAACACCTCATATCACTTTGCGGCCTCACACACGGTATTCCCATGGGTGTCGCCTTACCATGGCCCGGGACCGTTTGCGCCTTTTGGCTCACGTATATGATAGTGTCGCTAGCATCCATATGACAGAGAACCCGGGCCGACTTGGCTAGTCGTGAACCCAAAGTGGCACTAACTTACGGGGACAGGCATACATGAATCAACATCGAGCATGTCGGTCAGCAGCATGCGAATCCAGGCTGTAGCACTGGGCTAACAGGACTCCGGGAACCCGGGCTTTAGCAGGCTAGGCAGGACTCCAGATGTCACCGCGTGACATTTCCCCGAAGGGACAGACACAGGAACGAAGTGAAACACATGCCGGCCAGTCAAGTGTTCCGGAGCAGTAGTGCTGGGCTAGCAGGACTCCGGTGAACCGGGCTGTAGAGGACTACTATGGCTCATGGAAGCACAAGACTACATTTCCCCATAAGAGAGGCTACCAAGGATAAACAACTAGGTTGTCGGATCCCACACATACCAAGCATTTCAATCATACACACAATATGCTCGATATGTGTAAATACAACATGGCATCACAACATAACTCTACGACTCAAGTAATTATTCATTAGGCTCCGAGGAGCGAGATATTACAAACATAGGTCTCATGACCCAACATTCAGAGCATACAAGTCAAACACATGCGGAAGCTTAACATGTCTGAGTACAGACATCTACAAATGAAAAAGGCTGAGAAGCCTGACTATTTACTAGATCCTGCCGAGGGCACAAGATCGTAGCTGAGGTATCAAGCTAAACGTCGAAGTCCACACGGAACTACTAGCGAGACTGACGTCTCTCTACAAAACATAAAATAAGCAAACGTGAGTACAAATGTACCCAGCAAGACTTACATCAGAACTATCTACATATGCATCGGTATCAATAAAGGGAGTGGTGGAGTTTAACTGCAGCAAGCCAGCTTTGACTCGGTGGCTATCCTAACTACGACTGCAAGTAACTCTTTTGAGGTGGCGCACACGAGTCCACATATTCACCATATCAATACCCGACTATGGATCCGCTCCCGTCTCCATACGAGAACGCCATCCATAGCACTCACGCTTATCTTGTGCATTTTAGAGTATCCACTTTCACTTGTCTATGAACTGTTATAGGCAACCCAGAAGTCCTTTACCGCGGACATGGCTATTCGAATAGATCATATTAACCCTGCAGGGGTGTACTTCATCACACACGCTCTCACCACTTACCGCCGTTTACACGACATGTACTCGGCAACCTTCAAGCGTAAGCCCAGCGAGGGTGTCGGCCATAGCCTACCAAAACACTCAAGTCTATAGTCCAGGTTTATCGCCTATTCAGGTTCCATCCGTAGGGAGTCCGGCCGAGGTTTCCACATACGGCCCCAAACGATGTGTGCAGGGTTCCCGAGACACCAAATGGGCGCCCGGTACACCGTGCCACGTGCCTACCGCATCACAGCCCGCCCCTCGGGTCAGCGCTGCCCACGGCCTCCAGCATACTACAAACACCAGAAACTACTTGCAACTCCTGGACAGAGGACAAGGGTGATTAAGAAGCCGAGAGGGTCCATTGGTTTCGGGCCCAATGCGTGGTAGTAACTGTATCATGGATCACAAACAGAGAACTCAGTTCCTGAGGACGGCTTCAATGAGACAACCCTCCATGTACTCCTACATGGCCTCTCACCGCTACCTTTACCAAATCGTGTTCACACACTTAGCTCACACACAGTAGGACATGTTCATCACCATTCCAATTCATCCCCGACGAATCAGACCTGACACAACTCTAAGCAATAGCAGGCATGACAAACAAGCATGAATGAGTAGGCACATCAGGGCTCAAACAACTCCTACTCATGCTAGTGGGTTTCATCTATTTACTGTGGCAATGACAGGTCATGCAGAGGATAAGGGGTTCAACTACTGCAGCAAGTAACAGATGAGTCGTTGTTGTCCTAATGCAGTAAAGAGAGCGGGAGCGAGAGAGTGGGATTGTATCGAAATGAACAAGGGGGTTATGCTTGCCTGGCACTTCTGAAGATATTATAGTTCTTCATCGGTGTCATCGAACTCATCGTCGGAATCACGGCTATCGAGAGGGGACAAATACCGGCAACAGAGAAGGAAACACAATCAATGCAATGCAAAATATGATGTATGATCATGACATAGCAAAATGAGTGTGTTGGGCTAATGCAACTACAACCAGATGGGTCTGAGCCATTTTGAACCAAAGATTCAACCCCAAACTCATCTTATGAATTTATATAGTGCTTTATCATGTTTTGATATAAACAGCAGGGTTAAGTTGCTTTAACATGCTTGAAACCAGTACAGATGGATAGATTGGATTTTTCTGATCATTTTTCATATATAAATTATTTCATTTGGAGTTACAGATTAATGTCTATGAATTTTAGAAGTTTAGGGTATTTTCTGGAATTTCCTGAATAATAATAATTCCAGTAATTAAATCGTTTATTACGTCAGCAGTCTGTCATGATGATGTCAGCGGGTCAGCGGGGTCGTCCAGGTCAAACCTGACGCGTGGGTCACCTATGTCAGTGTCACTGTTAGTTAATTAAACTAATTAGAATTAATTTAAATCTAACCCAGGTTAATTAGCAGGCGGGCCCCACTTGTCATTGACCCAGGGGAGGTCAAACCCCTGGTCAACTGGGCTGACGCGCCGGCGTTTAGCCGCCGGTGAGGCCAGATGCGGCGGTGGGGTGCGGGATCCGTGCTCCGACGACCAAATGGGCGGCGGAGAGCATCTACACGCAGCTGGGAACGAGCCGCGTCGATTGGTGGTGGTGGTGGAGCTCGGGGTCGCCGGAATCGACGCCGGCGACGAGCTGTGCGGCTGCCGGGGTACGGGTGTAGTCGAACCCGTCTCTAGAGAGCACGGCAAGGGGCGTGCGATGGTGCTACGGGCTCCTGGCGATGCGGTGAAGCTAACGGCCATGGTGGTGCGACCGTTGGATGGCCGGAGCCTCGTCGGCGATGAGCTCGGCGGCGGCGCGTGCGGGTGAGCTACGTGCAGTTGCTACGGAGCTCGAGAGGGAGAATGGAGAGTATAGGGAGGTGGCCAGGCTCACGGTGGTTGCGACGGAGCAGACGGCGAGGTCGGGGACGAGCTGACGATGTCGGGAGGTCGCCGGCGATCTCGGAGCAGAGGCGGCGAAGTCGAGGGTGCAGGGGGCGATGCAGGCCGTTCGGCGTTGCGTGACTCGGCTGAGAGGACGAGGGCGTTGAGACGGAGCTGCTGGAAAGCACGGGAAGGCGAGGGGAGCACGGTGGCTGCGGTGGTGGCGAGCGGCGGCGACAAACCAGTTCGGGTGGGTGAGAGAGAGAGGTCCAGGGGAGGGAATGAGCACGGGGGAGAGCGGGAGGGGTCGAGGGGAGCGCGTGGTGTCTCCGGGGACGTCCAGGGGGAAGCGGCAAGCAGGAGGTGGCCGGGGCGCGTGGGCGCGCACGGCAGCCACACGCCTCTCGTCCTACTGGCGAGAGGTGGGAGATGACTGGCAGCGGCGCTGGGCTGGGCCGGCCAGCTGGGCTGGCCAGCTGGGCTGCAACAGGTGAGGCCAGGTAGGTTTCCTTTCTCTCTTTTTTTTTATTTGTTTCTGTTTTCTAATATCCTGTAGTCTTTAGGACTTTATTAAAAATACTTAGACACTTCCAAAAATCATGAAACTACTCATGATCACTGTTGGGAATATATCCTACAGTAAACATTTTAGTTTATGATTATTTGAGCATTTAAAATATTTAATAGCATTTAAATGCCCAAATGCAAATAGAGTATGATTTAATCCAGAGCCCAAATATGTCATGGAAAGATGTGCATCACCTCTGGTTACTGTTTCCAGCATTTTCCAAGAATGATGAACATTTTTGAAAGCCATTTGGATTTACTAGAAATATTTTGGTTGAACCTAGTGAATTCCTTTAATGCTAGGGTTTAGGCAATCCCCATTTCAAGTTTCTTTCAAAGTTTAAACATGATGCACACATGAAGTTAGCCTAGTGCAATGTCAGAAGCTAGGGATGTGACACCTATGGGCTGCGAAGCCGAGGGGGCGAACGTGGGATTTACCGCGCCCACTACCCCACGCCCCCACGTTTATTGCGCGAGTTACTGCGCGCAGTAACTCCGTGGCAACCTCAACCGCCCACCTCGGCCGCAGCGGATCCGCTCACGTGCCGAGGCATGGTAGTGGCGGGCCCCGCCTGCAGGCGCGTCCCGTCGCGCGCGTGGGTGGGCAGGCTGGCCCGGCCGCTCGCTGCCACGTGACAGGCCCGGAGCGGGCGGTGGCCTGGAAGCTTAGCCAGCTCGCCACTTGGATCCCGCCGAGGCATTCAAATTTTTTGGACAAGTCAGATTGGGCGAGTCCGACTCCTACCAGTCGGCCTGGCAGAAGACGGAAGAGGCTCTACCTCAAACGCTGGGAAAAGGAAACTGCTGAGGCTCCTCGACCAATCGCTCGCGGCACCTCACCATGTTCGGGGACTACTGTCGGAGTAATGGGCCACGGGTAGGCAAACCCGAAGCCCAGAGCCTTTCAAGACATCGGGGCTTACTGCGCTCCTCAAGATGACAAGATGAAGAGCCGTCTCCTGGAGGCCGGCTGGAGGAATAGCCGGCTGCCCATAAACGGCCGAGTCCTGGAGGCAAGGCCAAGCCAAGCCGACTCCTATCGGGCGGCTTCTAGAGAAGCCGGTCCCGAGGAGTCGGCCCGCGGCACCTGCGAAGCCCGTGCCCTCATCAAGGGGGACGGGACATGGAATGGCTACAGTGTAGCCCATCCCCTCCCCTTTCCAGGGGCTGGCGTGGCCACAGCGCGCTGTACCAGCGGAGATCTCCGCCCGGCGCGGCACTATTGCCATGCCATCTCTGACTTCATCACAAGCAGGTGGAGTCCTGCTCCCACGATGGCCTATCTGTACGGCCCAAGGACGATGGGCCCCACCAGTCAGCGAGACTCCAGAAGACAACGAGAGCCCTACCAGTCGGACCCGAGGGAGGTCGGCCCCTAGGAGTCGGCCCGCCCCTTCCTCGAGACCCACGCGCCATTAACCAGACGAGACAAGGAGTGGCTACAGTAATCGCCCGCCAGGCGACGGAGCTGTAGCCATGACCCCCTGACTAAGCCTGCGTCATTAGAGACACGGCAACAGTGATCAGCTGCCGATAAGACCCAGGAGCGGCGGGTACGGCCTGTCGGCCCCGTACCCTACCAGACGGCGGGGCCCACCAGGCGGCGGGCCCCAACAGTCGGCGGAGAAGCCGGCGGCCGCAGAGGCTGACGGCCGGGCCCTACACCTGGCTGGATTATCAATGTACCCCTGGGGGGTAGGCCTATATAAACCCCCCAGGGCACCCATGCAAAGGGTTCCCAACCTGTTAGAACTAGATCAGATCATAGAGGAAGGAGAGAGCTAGCCTTGCCTTCTCCTACCTCTAGCATACAGCTCAAGGAGCACCTGTGTATTCACTTGTGCCTTAGTGATCATGCGGAGACCCCGCAGAGCAGGACTAGGGGTGTTATCTCCTAGGAGAGCCCCGAACCTGGGTAAAGTATGCCGGCGTTCATGTCTACGCCTCATCCCGCTTCCGGGCACCGGCGACGTTCTACTCCCGCCCACCATGATAAGCCATCCTTTGGCATATGTTGCACCCAGCCCCCGACACAGTGTGCTTTGCTAGGATTTTCGACTAGTAATCCCTTTGTGCAGATAATGATTTCTACTACTGGCTGCTAAATTAGATATGTAGATGTCATACATGATACTACCTCGTACCTCCGTTCCTAAATATAAGTCTTCTAGAGATTTCACTATAGGCTACATACAGAGCAAAATGAGTGAATCTACACTAAAAAATGCATCTATATACATATGTATGTGGTCCATACTGGAATCTCCACATAGACATATATTTAGGAACAGAGGCAGTACATTACACAAAATCATAGGTGGCATGTAGGAATTCCAGTGCACTACATTAGGCTCCCTTAGAGTGCCTGCTAGTCCAGCACACAGAGTCATGGCTAGTTTATGCTACACACACAATCATTAATTGGTGGTTTAAATATGTGCAAGGGATATGCAATGTATTATCATGTAGAGATGTCTGAAATTAGCCGTGTCAACTTGCATATAGGGTTACACAATGAAAAAGTACAAGATGTATGTGGCAATTTCATGGAACATCGCAAAAAAGGAGAGCCAGCGGTGAGCCTATACAGTGTGCTATGGTACATCACTCCTCCATTGCAATCATCGTGACATGTTATTTGTATGTCAGTTCTATTGGCCAAGTTTCTTAGGGACAGTTATTACGAGTTATCCTAAGAAAATAAGCACCTGTGAATATAAGCTCCATGTAATAAGCCAACCAGTTCTTTTCACTGCGTTTTCAGCTTATATTTGGTATGATCAGTGAAAAGTCAAGATTGCATTATATTTTTTCATTTTGCTGCCCATATGAAAATTAATTTGACTTGCAAACTTCACAAATTGAACCCAGTGCAGTAATTAATATGATAGGAAAATAGACCATCACTATTTGCTCAGAATGCAAATACAAAGATACCATCTACTTGGCACAATCTACTTTGGTCAATGTTTTCCATAGAGATCCCATTGCCTAATTTAAACGAAGAACGCATGACCCACATTTAAATGAAGAACAATTATTTATTGAAATTCGATGGTCCAAGTGGGTGGTTATTATCATATAGCAGCACCACCTGAGAGCATCATATAGCAGCAGCAGCTCATAGCAACTCATCATACATCAGCAGCAGCAGTGTGCAATTCATCATATACCAGCAGCAGCTCATAGCAATTCATCATATAGCAGCAGCAGGAGCAACTCATAGCAATTCATCATATAGCAGTAGCAGGAGCAACTCATAGCAATTCATCATATAGCAGCAGCAGGAGCAGCTCATAGCAATTCATCATATAGCATCAGCAGGAGCAGCTCATAGCAATTCATCATACAGCAGCAGGAGTAGCTTATAGCAACTCATCATATAGCAGCAGCTCATAGTAATTCATCATATAGCAGTAGCAGCTCATAGCAATTCATCATATTAGCAGCAGCAGCTCACAGCAATTCATCATATAGCAGCAGCAGGAGCAGCTCATAGCAATGCATCATATAGCAGCAGCAGAAGCAGCTCATAGCAATTCATCGTACAGTGGATCAAAATGAGAATTTGGCAAAAAATCAGAGGAGATCCTCACTTTGTTGGATGAGCTCATCCTTCAACAGCACCTCATGGCCACGGCCTGGGAGGTGGGGAGGGGGAATAAGATGCAAGTGGGCAGTGCAATGAACGCTTACGTGTTTGTTTTTACTTGAGGGTGAGGTGTGACGCGGGCATCAGCAGTTGCATTTTGAGTGTAATATAGGCAGACAACAGAGTCATTTCACTATTCCCCTTCACTTCAATTTTTAGTGAGGTTCTACCTGAAATACCCCCTCCAAAGCGAAATTAGTTAAGCCCAAGCCCATAACTCAAAAATGACTTCTTTACATCTTTTATGGCTTATTTTGACAATAAGCCCTGAAAAGGCGGAATAGAACTGGCATTAACCTGCAATTCAATTGTGCGTGCAATGATGAATCACTCCTGCCTGCTATAGTGTACGTTTAGGCATCATCATACATGGCATAACCTAATACATGTGCATTCCATTGTAGAATCTGGAATATGCAATGTTTATGTTAGTTCATACGTTGCACATCTTTCCCTAATAATAAAGCACCTATTGCTTCTGCCCGCTTACTCACCATCGCAGCGGTTTTTCGAAAAAGCCCCTACTGTTTTCTGTATTCAACCCGCAGTCCCTACATAAGTGGATCTGCAAAAACACTTCGATTTTGTAAATTAACCCCTGTATTTTGTGCTCCTTTCTTCATCTTATCCACTGGTTGGAAGGGGCGCACGCTCACCGACTGCACCCGCCACGGGGACGCCGCGGCCGCCATGGCAACCTTCGACGCGGCCGTCTCCGGCCCGGACGCGGCGCCCGACCTCCGCCTCGCCGCGCACCAGTACAACCAGCTCCTCCACCCGCTCGCCTCCGCGGACGGCGCCGTCTTCCCCTTCCAGCCCGCTGCCGCCATGTGCCGCGTGTTCGCCGGCATGCTCGAGGCCAGGGCGCACCCGTCCGAGGCCACCATCACCTCGCTCGCCTGCATCATTGCTGCAGACGTCGATGGCGCCTACGAAGCCTTCAGGCTCGTCTCCTCCATGCGGCAGAAGTACGGCCTCGCGCCGCGCCTCCGGTCCTACAGCCCCATGCTTCCCATGTTTCGACGCGCCGGGGAGGCTGGCAAGGCCTACGCGGTCGAGGCCAACATGGCGGCCTCCCCTGCATCGCCGAAAGAGCCCGAGGTCGCCCGCTCCTTGTGCTCAGCGCGAAGGTTAGGGACGCAGACAAGGCGTTTGAGTATATGCACAAGCTGCGGTGAGTTATCGGCTGTGTGACATAGGAGATCGCCAAGGGGGAGGGGTGGTTCCGGAGCAAGAAGGTGGCAACTGCTGGTAAGGCTGGTGATCCTCGACCCCCGCAGGATGCTGGCCCTATCCCATGCCGCCGCCGGCCGCCTGGACGCAGCGCTAGAGGCCCTCGCGGCCGCAGGGAGCTTGTACGCGTTCCTCCACAAAACCTTGATCTGGAGCTTCGATGACGCAGGCCTCCATGCTGGGCTGAGAAGGAGAAGAAGGGGGGCACGTCGGAGGTGCCAGTCGAGCGCCCCGTCGAGGACGTTGATGACGGCAGCACGGGCGAGGCCGGGGAGGAGATCATAGTTGATGCTTTACCGCCTGAAGTTGTTGACCTGGAACAAGAGGGTAAGGTGGATGTGAGAGCGGAGGCGCACGCCGTGGTGCAGGATGTCGTGGTGTCCGAAGCACCCGAGGTGCCAGAACTAGAGGTGAAGAGCAAGGAGGTGGTGGTCCGGGACACAACCAAGGTGCATCCTGCGCATCAACCAGAGACGAAGGCCGATGAGGTGCTGGTTAGGGATACGGACATGGCTGTTGTGGTGTAGGAACCAGAACAAAGGGTGAGGTTTCATGGTCTCGTGAGGCAGCTGGTGCGTAGACTACAGAAGTACATAACGTTTCTGCTTGTTTACCATCCATCCCCAACATTTTGAAGCTGCGATGTCTCATTAGGCGGGCTACTTTTGTTGCTGGTGGTACGAGGGCAAGCAGTGGTGGCTGCTGCTGCTTAGATGTCTTTGCTGGTTCAAAGAGACAGATGGAGGTGAGTTTGTTCTGTGCTTATGATCGTATTTGATAATGCCTGTTCCATGAGAGTGCCATTCGGTCAATTGTTTGTATGAATTCTGTAAAAGTTGTGTTACTGTGAGTGAACAAAATCTTGTATGCCGCACCTTTGAGTTTGAGATGCAGATTTGTATTCCCTGTGAATAACTTCACTCTGACATCTTTACTTAAAAAAATTGGATGCAACTGGGGAACTTGTATCATTTGTTTGGTATAAATGGCAGGAGCACTGCCTATTCCGTAAATCCAAACTATCTGCATCTCATATTCAAAGGGACATCTTAAAGCCTTTGTCGTTCTAGCGCTGTCTGCTCACAATTCACCACCCTTCTTGATGAATTGGTATGCTCTTGGTATTAGCATTTAACATATTTAGTACAAACATGTCTTGGATTGTTTTTGTAGGATTAGATATAGCAGCACTTGTGCTTTTATCATTCCGTCTTAAAGTATTCACACTGCTGGCACCATATGTGTACAACTGGAAACATATTTTACCGAGTTAAGAGAAAATGATGCCAGGAGGCGTCAGCAGCAGCGGTGGCTCGGAGCACAGGCGAGGGCGTTTTAGAGACACATTAGTATTTTTTTGATAGAGACTACTGTCGATGTCAAAACCGGCGGATCTCGGGTAGGGGGTCCCGAACTGTGCGTCTAAGGCGGATGGTAACAGGAGGCGGGGGACACGATGTTTACCCAGGTTTGTGCCCTCTCGATGGAGGTAATACCCTACTTCCTGCTTGATTGATCTTGATGATATGAGTATTACAAGAGTTGATCTACCACGAGATCGTAGAGGCTAAACCCTAGAAGCTAGCCTATGGTATGATTGTTGTTATCCTATGGACTAAACCCTCCGGTTTATATAGACACCGGAGGGGGCTAGGGTTATACAGAGTCGGTTACAAGGGAGGAGATCTACATATCCGTATTTCCAAGCTTGCCTTCCACGCCAAGGAGAGTCCCATCCGGACACGGGACGAAGCCTTCAATCTTGTATCTTCATAGCCCAACAGTCCGGCCAAAGGATATAGTCCGGCTATCCGGGGACCCCCTAATCCAGGACTCCCACAGTAGCCCGTGAACCAGGATTCAATGACGATGAGTCTGGCGCGTAGATTTGTCTTCGGCATTGCAAGGCGGGTTCTTCCTCCGAATACTCCATCGAAGATCTTGAACACAAGGATAGTGTCCGGCTCTGCAAAACAAGTTCCACATACCACCGTAGAGGGAATAATATTTCCGCCAATCTAATCTGCTGACGACTTTTCATAATGTGACATCACACCACGGCCTGATCATTATTCGAACCGTTTTTCTCAATCAGCCTGCCACCGCACGTCTTGCAAGGCGATTTTATTGGCACGTCTTGTCGAAACAGAGATCGTGTCCCCCTTATTACAGGAATCTCATCAATGCGGATGTGGGTAACCCAATCGTGCCCGTTGGTATGACTCCTCGATTTTAGGCAAGTCCAAAACGGCCACGAGGAGGACGCTTGATATTCACCCTCTTTATAAAGAGGCCAAGGCCCGTCCTTTTTTCCTCTCGCACTCAATCGAATCCTTCCCCTACCTTGAGTTCCAACACCCAAGGCTCAGGTCAGGCGCTTCGGACCTTCAACCATGTTCGGATCCAACCTTCAAGGTCGGTGGATGCCTTCCTCTGTCATAGAGGAAGACATCAAGAGGCTAAGAGAGGCCAGGTATTTGACCGGCGAAATCTCGCACAGGTTGCCTGCCCGAGGGCAGGTCATTCCCACTCCCGAACCCAGCGAGAGCGTTGTATTCATCTCTCACTTCCTCCGAGGGCTAGGCCTTGCTCTTGATCCCTTTGTTAGAGGGCTCATGTTCTATTATGGGCTGGATTTCCATGACCTGGCCCCGGATTCCATCCTTCACATCTCGTTGTTCATCGTCGTGTGTGAGGCCTTCCTCCGCATTACCCCACACTTCGGCTTGTGGCTCAAAACTTTCAATGTGAAGCCGAAGATGATTGAGAGGCGACACGCAGAGTGCGGAGGTGCCGTAATAAGCAAAGGCGCCGATGTTCCATGGCCAAAGGGTTCCTTCCCGGAGGTGTCCATTTTATGGCAACGGGAGTGGTTTTATATCATAGCTCCCCGGGGTACCAAGTGGGTGGCCGCCCCTGCCTTTTGCTCGGGCACCCCACCACAACTGACATCATGGATCAACAAGGGGCTGGACTGGGGGACAGCAAATGATGTGCCGATATTGCAGAGTCGCATCCGAGATCTCCTCGAGAGAGATGTTGGCCTGGTCACGGTAATGCAAGTCATGCTAGTTCGTCGAGTCCCACCTTGCAAACATCGAACCCTCCGTATGTGGGAGTTCAACCCGGAAGGACCGCGAGCTATTCAGCACTTTGTCACAACCGGTTTTTCAATAAAAATATTTATTGAGAGACCAATCCCTTTTATGGACCAGTAAAGAAGAATTTCTTTTCACTCGTAGACAATATCTTGGTCACAGAAGAAAAATACCAGGAGTACTGAATATAATACAAAGTTGAGCGGAGACTGCTCAACAATTTATTACAAGCGCGCCGATAAAACATAACGGCGGATAGGGTGGCATAACTACTAACTCACGATAGGAGTGGTGGTGGGAATATCACCGCAATGTGGGTGATATGACTCCTGAAAACTAACAACTCTTCGAGCGTCGGAGTGAGGCTCGAGGAGACTTATTGCGGGTGGCGGAAGCGTATATAATACAAGTGACCAATATCCAGGATCGCACAGGACTGACTGAGACTCCTCTAGGCGTCGGACTCACTATCAAACTCTTCATCCATGAGATCGCCTTCGTCAACATCTGGCCAAATCAACAAGCCAGGTGAGTACTATGAAAGTACTCGCAAGAAAGTTCGGACATAAGATATAACAAATGTAAACATGATGCATATGAACAGATCAGCAAGTGCACTCAAACATAGAGATAATAACGCATGGAAAATAGAAGAGAAGTCGGGCGGTAGTCCTCCCGAAATCCCAAAATAAATACTGGGTGCCAAACGAGGGTCTGAATGACTCCTCGAGAGGAAAATGCAAGAATAACAATGCCGCAGTCGGGCGTCAGGGCGACACCACATAAAGGGCTTATAATAGAAAATAAAAGACACTGCGTGCCATAGTCGGACGTTTGAGCGACATCACATAAAGGGCTTATATTGAAAGTAAAAGACAAACATGCCACAGTCGGACGTCTGAGCGACACCACATAAAGGGCTTATATTGAAAGTAAAGGACAAACATGCCACAGTCGGACGTCTGAGCGACATCACAAAAAGGGCTTATATATCATAACTTGATATGTCAGCAGCTCAACAATTTAAATCATAACAAAGGAATAATCAAGCATGAGGTAAATAACAGGGGTTAGTCCATCCACAGGAATAACGTTCAACCAATATACCATTCAAGCTTGTTTTCCGGGGAAAAATACCACGAGGACTTGACATAGATATAGGTTCACTGATCACGGTCCTTGACCACGGATACAATGACTCGGAAGGATTTGACTCTGCAGAGTTTGTACTTAAACTACAGCCAACGGATTTCAGTAGTCACGGGGACTAGTTCCGTTTACGGTGTTTTGGAAGAAACACATCTAACCAGTACACACCCATTCAACATTCCGAAGCCAGGGATCACCCTCGGCAACGTTCAAGAAAAACCTTGAGACGGGGAGGCTACAACCTCGCGTAGCATGGGATCAAATTTATATACGCGCGCTCTAAGGGGTGCCCCCCTCTCGGTCCCAACTGGAAACACCCATGCCCCCTGACCGGATGACTGGCTTTAATCCAGGGCCATGGAACCCTCATCCCGGCCCCTCTATTTGGTGTGTACACGGAAAGAGGTTACCAACTTACTAAACCGCATTCTGGCAGAAAACATGTGGTAGCACAGAAGGGAGAAGAACGATAACGTGACTCCGTCCACGTTAACGTCGGAATTTATCGGATGACATAAGGCTGGCATGCCACAACAGTACCACCTTACTGCCCTTCATGTCACCACATGACTAGGCCATCTCTCCTCAGAGATCATAGCAACTTCGGAACACACGGGTAGTTGCCTTACATGCAATCAGATACTCACCGATGCTCTTATGCCATGCACAACCATTCAAGCAAACATGCAAAACACCTATCATATCAAAGGTTCAAACATGCTTGCCTGGATCAGAGAAGTCGGAGTCTAGCTCGGCGAAGTTCGCGGCTCCGTCACCTCTTTCGGAACCTACGGTATAGCGAAAATGCATACTAACGTGAAAACCAACGCATGCATAAAAGTTGTCTCAAAATTTTTCCAAATAAATCCTACAAAAAACTAGACAAAATTATAAGACTGTCAGAAAAAGAATCACTCAAAAATCACTTTTTATTAAAAAGTTATAAGGGTTTTTGTCCCGGGACCAATCTGTGATGAAACAAAAAATATCCAGGGACTCAACTGAGAAAGCAGAAAACGGTTCGGAGTAAAAGACGTCAGCCCAAAGAGAAAACGTACTCTGCCCGAAGGCGCCAACAGAAAACGATTCACGGGGAAAGAAAGAGAGGCTGACGTGGGGGGTCCACATGTCAGGTTTAAACACCTCGCCGGCACCCGAAGGCTGCGGTGGTCGCCGGCGTCGAACCACGGCGAGTCAGGGAGATCGGAGTGTACCAAGAGGTTCAGCGTGCCTTTCCGCGTCGGTGGGTGGTGGACTTGGGCATCGGGGAGCACCACGTCGACGGCGACACTTTCTCCGGCGGACGGCGGCTCGGGCGATGGTGGGGAACTCCGGTGGGTGCTGCAAACTTCGAATTGAAGCGCGGGTCAGAAGGATGGATGCACTAGAGAGCTACTGGCAAGAGATGAGAGGCAGTGGTGCACGCACGGGAGCAAATCGAGCTGGATCCCGTGGCGGGTCGCGGCGGCCGGAGTTGAGGAAGGAGACTCCCTCGGGGCTCTTCCAGTGGCTAGGCGGGGTCTTGGTGGAGTGCAGAGGTGGTGTGGGTACTAGCTGGAGCTCGGGGCCTCTATTTATAGGCGATTCGAGAGGGTGGCCGTGAACGGAAAATCTCCGGCGAGCGATTACGGCGAGGCAGAGGCTTGGCAGAGGTTTTAGGTGGCCAGGCAGCATCAGTGAGAGTTATTGGTCCCGTTCCACTGCTAAACTCGGTCGGGCATGGCGTAATGGCGCCGGTCTTCGTCGGGGTCGCCGTACTGGCACGGCGGCGGCAGAGAGCGCGCTCCACGCCTAGCGGTTCACGACGAGGGTGGCAGCGCGCACGGGGGAGTGGAAGACCACGCGGCGGCCTCCGGTCACTTCGGCGGCGCTGGACGGCGCCGTCTGCGCTGCGCCTCTCTCTGGCGGCCGCAAAGCCGCCGCTGGCGTCGGTCATGGGGCGGCGCACCTCCTCCTGCTCGTCGCCGACGCCCGCAAGCATCCAGGCACTCGTGCAGTGCAGAGGACAAGGGGGAGGGGACAGGAAACACGGCGACGCCCGGGCACTGGCGAGATCGACAACGGACACTGAAGAAACGACAGTAGTTCAGACACTGTTAACTGAATTTGATTGAACCTTATAGAAACAGTGTCCAGCAGGTGTTTGACGAAATGATATGGTATGAAGAAAAATTTTCCTGGAGCTGGGACTTGGTGAGGTGACCTCTCAATGCACCCGGAGGCTGCCTGATTTTTCTCAGATTTTTAGGAGAAGGATTTGAATGAATTTCATCAAATTTGGCAAATCTGGTCCAAACTTGCAGCAGGTGTAGTTTGAAAAATTTGAACTGAAGACCAGTGGATCTTCATGGATCTTGGTTGAGGATTCAAAGGACTAGTAAGTGAAATTGATGTGGGGGCAAAAATCAAAACAGAAAGGGTAGCTCCTTTGTAAATCTTCAAGAGCTAGATTAGAAGGCAGAAATTGTTTTTGATGAGAAATAAATGGAAAAATAAATATAAGGAGAGGTTCAACTTGCTGTAGTTGAGGTACATCATGATCCAAAGGTGGGGAAAGGTTTATGGAAGAGGATTTGCACTTTGGTCATGGCAAGAGAGATTTGTTGAAAGTGGAAAAGGATCATTCCAAAAGCTATAGGGCTTTTCAAAAGAAATTTTCAAAAGACATTTTTTCCAAGTGAGAGGCATTTTGGTTTAAGTCCAAACAAAAAGAAAGAACCTCCAAGACCAAAATCAAGTCTTGGGTGAATCCAAAGAAAACTCTTGCCATCAAGAAAATATTTTGAGAGGGAGGGTTCTTTTGAAGAAAAATTTAAATCACCTCCCTCAAGTCAAATAAATTTTTTGAAAAGGCCAAATAAAATTTGGGTGTCACAACACCTACCCCCTTAGGAAAAATCTCGTCCTCAAGATTTCAGCTGATCCTCAAATAGATATGGATACTCTGCCTGAAGAAAATCTTCCCTTTCCCATGTAGCTTCATCCTCAGTGTGGTTGCTCCACTGAACTTTGAAAATTTTTGTCGTTTTCTGACGGGTCCTTCTTTCAGACTCTTCCAAAATCTTTACTGGCCGCTCTCTGTAGGTGAGGTCTGGTTGCACATCAATGACTTCATGGGATACATGTTTCTCCGGGTTACTTACACATTTTCTCAATTGTGAGACGTGGAACACGTCATGGACGTCTGACAGCTCCTTGGCTAGATCTAGTTTGTAGGCCACTGTGCCTCTTCGTGCAATTATACAGAATGGTCCAATAAACCTTGGGGCTAGCTTCCCCTTAATTTTGAACCGTTGCAGACCCCTCATAGGAGACACTCGGAGATATACGAAATCACCGGGTTCAAAGCTGACCTCACGATGTTTTTGATCATAATAGCTCTTCTGTCGGCTTTGTGCTGTCTTGAGTCTGTCCCTGATCTGTTTAACTTTCTTCTCGCCTCCTTGAGCATGTCTGGGCCGAAGATACGACTGTCACCTGTCTCTGACCAATTTAGTGGGGTACGACACCTCCGCCCGTACAATGCTTCAAAGGGTGCCATTTGTAAGCTGGCTTGGTAACTCTTGTTGTAAGCAAACTCGGCGTATGGCAAACTTTCTTCCCAACTGGATCCATAGGTGAGCACACAGGCTCTCAGCATGTCCTCTAGGATTTGGTTCACACGTTCCGTTTGTCCATCAGTCTGAGGGTGGTACGCTGTACTGAAAGCTAGTTGCGTTCCCATAGCTTGTTGTAAGTGATCCCAGAATTTAGAGACAAATTGAGTGCCTCGGTCGGATATTATAGTCTTTGGGACTCCATGCAGACAGACTATACGGGAGAGATAAAGCTTGGCTAGCCTTTGTGTGGAGTAGGTTGTCTTCACGGGGATGAAATGGGCTACCTTGGTTAGCCTATATGTGATGACCCATATGGCATCATTCCCGCGTTGTGATCGAGGTAGTCCGACGATGAAGTCCATTCCGATTTCATCCCATTTCCACTCTGGTATCCTGTTTGGCTGGAGTAGCCCTGCTGGCTTTTGATGCTCGGCCTTGATGCGCTGACATGCATCGCAACAAGCAATAAATGCGGCTATATCTCTTTTCATACCGTGCCACCAAAATCTTTCCTGAATGTCTTTGTACATTTTGGTTCCTCCAGGATGGATCGAGTATGGAGCGGTGTGGCTTTCAGTTAGGATTTGTTGCTTGAGTTCCTCAATGTTAGGTACGCAAAGTCTGTCTCCGTACCATAATATTCCTTCACTGTCTGTGACGAACTCTGAAGCCTTACCAAGGTTCATTTTCTTCTTTATACCTTCGATGCTGGGATGTCCCTGTTGAGCCTTCTTAATTTGTTCCACTAGGGTGGGTTGTATTTCCAGATTCGATACGGTGCCTTCAGTGACCAACACCATGTTGAGTCTAGCGAACTCTTGCTGAAATTCAGGCCTCAAGTTTTGTGGGTTGTCGTTGTCCGGGCTGGGGTTCCGACTAAGGGCATCAGCCACTACATTTGCTTTCCCTGGATGGTAGTGAATGCCGACATCATAGTCCTTGACCAATTCCAACCAGCGTCGTTGGCGTAAATTTAGCTCTGGCTGTGTGAAAATATATTTAAGGCTCTTATGGTCCGTATATATTTCACAGCGGTTTCCCAACAGAAAGTGCCTCCACTCCTTGAGTGCATGGATGACCGCTGCTAGTTCCAAGTCATGAGTTGGATAATTTTCCTCATGTTTCCGCAGCTGCCTGGAAGCATACGCGACAACTTTGCCATCCTGCATCAGCACACATCCGAGGCCCTTTCGGGACGCGTCACAATACACTTCAAAACTCTTGTGTATATCTGGCACAGTTAAGACCGGTGCGGTTGTTAGTTTCTTCTTGAGTTCTTGGAAGCTTTTCTCGCATGCTTCCGTCCATACAAACTTCTTGTCTTTCTTGATCAACTGGGTCATTGGTTTCGACACAGTGGAGAATCCTTCAATAAATCTTCTGTAATATCCGGCCATTCCTAGAAAACTCCGCACATATGTTACGTTGGCGGGTGGTTTCCAGTCAAGTATGGATTTGACTTTTTCTGGGTCTACGGCCACGCCTTCTTGGTTTAATATATGGCCTAGGAAACCAACTTGCCTTAGCCAAAATTCACACTTGCTAAATTTGGCGTACAACTGATGCTTCCTTAATTCTCCCAAAACAATTCTGAGATGCTCAGCATGCTCTTCTGGTGTCCTTGAGTAAACCAGAATATCGTCAATGAACACCACAACAAATTTGTCCATGAATTTCATGAACACTTTGTTCATGAGGTGGACGAAATATGCGGGGGCGTTCGTTAGTCCAAAAGGCATCACTGTGAACTCATATAATCCGTATCTGGAGGTAAATGCTGTCTTAGGGATATCTTCTGTCCGTACTTTCAATTGATGATATCCCGATCTCAAATCAATTTTTGAGAACACCTTGGCTTGTGCGAGCTGGTCAAACAAATCATTTATCCGTGGCATCGGATATTTGTTTTTGATGGTGACCATATTGAGAGCTCGATAGTCTATACACGGTCTCAGTGTTCCATCCTTTTTCTTGGCGAATAATACTGGCGAAGCCCAAGGTGAGGAACTGGCTCGAATAAAACCTTTGTCCAGTAATTCCTTTATCTGTTTCTTCAATTCTACCAATTCTGAGGGTGCCATTCTATAAGGTTTCTTATAGATGGGAGCGGTGCCAGGTGCTAGTTCAATGCTGAATTCTATATCTCGGTCTGGTGGCATGCCTGGTAGTTCTTCAGGAAATACGTCTGGAAATTCGCATACCACTGGGACTTTTCTCAATTCTGAAAGGTCCACTTTGTTCAGCTTTGGTTGCCGTGACCGTGGTCTTTCTTGAGCTGTAACCTTAATTGTCTTGCCGTGATGATGAGTGAGAATCACGGTCCGATTGAAACAGTCGATAAATCCCTTGTTGGTGGTCAACCAGTCCATCCCTAAGATGACATCCAGTCCTTTATTTTCCAACACGATGAGGTTAGCTTGGAACTTTAGTCCTTCGAACTCAATGATCACTCCTTGGCAGTAACTGCGATCTGCTTATTTCCGGGGGACTTGATGATCATAGATTTTTCCAAGGGAAGTATCGGAAAACCATGTTGCAAAACAAAATTCTTCGAAATGAACGAATGGGAAGCTCCAGAATCAAACAAAACCGTGGCAGGTACTGTGTTGACAGGGAACGTAACGAGCACGATGTCTGGGGCATTCTGCGCTTCTTCCTTGGTCACATGGTTCAGGTGACCCTTCCTGTGGTTGTTGTTGGGATTGAAATTGTTGCGCTTTGGGGCAGGATTATTCCCTCCATTGTTCGGCTTGGGGGCCGAGTTTCTTGTTTTTGGGCACTGTTTAGCATAGTGCCCTTCTTCACCACAAGCATAGCATGTGACCCCTGGATGGTATGTGAAGTCCTTGTCCCTGGAATGAAACTGTCTGGTTGGCCTTACAGCAGTAGTCGTGGATCTCCTTGCTTCAGTCCTCTGAGCATCAGTCTTGCTTCGGTTGTTGCGAGCAAGGGTCGTCTTATCCCTCTTTCGCTTACGGATGTCTTCCAGACTACGGCGCTCATTCTGCAAGGTAATGGCCTTGTCAACCAGAGTTTTAATATCTGGGAAAGTGTGCACAACCAGTTGGCATCTTAGTGCCGGTGCCAGGCCGTCCAAGAATTTTTCCATCCTCTTGTTCTCTGTCATGTGCTCGTCGTAGGCATAACGAGATAGCTGGGTAAACTGACCGTTGTATTCTGTCACTGACATGCCTCTTTGCTTGAGGTCATCAAATTCTCTCTTCTTGATTTTTATGATGCTCCGGAGAATGTGTGCCCCACGGAAGCCTTCCTTGAACTCTTCCCAGGTGATGTTGTCTTCACTGGGATGCATGTGTAGGAAGTTTTCCCACCATGCTGCAGCTGCTCCAGTAAGGTAGTGTGGTGCATAAAGCACCTTCTCATGATCTGAGCATTGAGAAATAATCAGCTTCCTTTCGATGTCACGAAGCCAATCATCGGCTTCCAGCGGCCTATCGGTGTGAGCAAATGTTGGAGGGCGAGTCTTCTGTAACTCAGACAACTTGGAGTGTGGCTGGTACGGCTCGCGGTGGTTTCCCATATTGATGACGTGGTTCATCATCTCTTGGTGTTGTTGCTGGCTTTGTTCGAAGAGACGGCATACTTGAGACAAGGCTGCTTCGCTGTCCTGTTGACTGGACTGTCCCTGAGTGAAGTTGTTGCTAGTCTGTGCCCCATAAACTTCTTCTGGCTGATTGGGCATGGAACGAGTCCACGGACGAGACATTTTTCCAGTCTGGGGTATTATTTTGCAAAATCATGAGAAGAATTGTGTGGCTCAAGGAAAATCTTGCAAAGGCAAAAATTTAGAAGACCTCAAGATTTTTCAAGAAAGCATAAACGATTACGCACGGAGAAGAACTGCTTAACACAAATCTTACACGCGAAAAGCAAACACATGATACAGCACTCAGGATGTGCGTACACAATCCTGACATGTTATTAGACTAGCACACTCCTACGGAAAGCAGCGAACACATCTAACTACAAACTAACGTACAGATAAAACACATCATACAAGCAGACATAACGCGCGGCTACTCGGCGCTCTCAGTCGGAGATGGTGACGATGTCCTTTCCCTTGCCGAGGGCAAGACTCAGCGGTGCAGGAGATTCAACCTCCACCTCCTCTCTAGCAGGCTCCAGACGGGAAGCACTGCGCTGCGGCGATGGTGCAGGAGCGACAGGCGGTAGTGCGGGTGTGGCAGGCGGTGCAGCTCGGACTGGAGTAGGAGCGATGACTTTGTCGAACTCCTCAGTGGTAGGTAGACGGCGAGCAGTGGCCAAAATGGCCAGTGCATAAGAGGCTGAAGACGAGACGAATGTCAGAGGCGGTGCCGTGTGGAGAAGCTCCTTCCTGCTGGCAGGACCGCCCCGGACTAAGTCCATGCGGGCAGCCACAAGATCATCCACGAGGTTGTCGAAAGATTCCTCCAGAACCTTGAGGTACTCCACAACCATCTCGATGGCTTCATCTCGCTCTCCCCTATGGCAGGCGAATGCATAGTGACATGTATAAGGCACATGGCATGGGAGGTAGCGGTAGCGACGAGTCTTCATCATAGGAAGGATGTCCCGTAGACGAGCTATCGCCTCACGGGCAGCCATCTGCATGGCATGCCTCTCCGTAGGCATGGCCCTTCCCACAAAACGGAAGTGGCGAGACACAGAACGTCCTCCCTTGAATTGCACCACGGCCCGGTGCATAGACACGTCGTCGCTGAGCTTGTGCTGATAAAGTGTCAACTCCGGACGAGTCGCTGGCCCAATCGCGAGCTTGGTGATGGAGACGAGGAGTTTGACAAACCCCTCGGGCACGTTCATGAGCACTCGAGTCTCGCAGCTGCTGCCAGCCATCTACAAAAGTAGGCAAAAATTCTGAGTAGTCATGTCATAAATTTATGACGACCAACAGAAAATAGCTACATTTGCAAAAATGCTGAAAAAGCACAAAGGACGCTAATAACCGATTAGCGATCGCACCTAGTGGCTTCCTACAGTCACCCCGGCTCTGATACCAAGCTTGTCATGACCGGTTTTTCAATAAAAATATTTATTGAGAGACCAATCCCTTTTACGGACCAGTAAAGAAGAATTTCTTTTCATCGGTTCATTGGTAGACAATATCTTGGTCACAGAAGAAAAATACCAGGAGTACTGAATATAATACAAAGTTGAGCGGAGACTGCTCAACAATTTATTACAAGCGCGCCGATAAAACATAACGGCGGATAGGGTGGCATAACTACTAACTCGCGATAGGAGTGGTGGTGGGAATATCACCGCGATGTGGGTGATATGACTCCTGAAAACTAACAACTCTTCGAGTGTCGGAGTGAGGCTCGAGGAGACTTATTGCGGGTGGCGGAAGCGTATATAATACAAGTGACCAATATCCAGGATCGCACGGGACTGACTGGGACTCCTCTAGGCGTCGGACTCACTATAAAACTCTTCATCCATGAGATCGCCTTCGTCAACATCTGTCCAAATCAACAAGCCAGGTGAGTACTATGAAAGTACTCGCAAGACAGTTCGGACATAAGATATAACAAATGTAAACATGATGCATATGAATAGATCAACAAGTGCACTTAGACATAGAGATAATAACGCATGGAAAATAGAAGAGAAGTCGGGCGGTAGTCCTCCCGAAATCCCAAAATAAATACTGGGTGCCAAACGAGGGTTTGAATGACTCCTCGAGAGGAAAATGCAAGAATAACAATGCCGCAGTCGGGCGTCAGGGCGACACCACATAAAGGGCTTATAATAGAAAATAAAAGACAGTGCGTGCCATAGTCGGATGTCTGAGCGACATCACATAAAGGGCTTATATTGAAAGTAAAAGACAAACTTGCCACAGTCGGACGTCTGAGTGACACCACAGAAAGGGCTTATATTGAAAGTAAAGGACAAACATGCCACAGTCGGACGTCTGAGCGACATCACAAAAAGGGCTTATATATCATAACTTGATATGTTAGTAGCTCAAGAATTTAAATCGTAACAAAGGAATAATCAAGCATGAGGTAAATAACAGGGGTTAGTCCATCCACAGGAATAACGTTCAACCAATATACCATTCAAGCTTGTTTTCCGGGGAAAAATACCACGAGGACTTGACATAGATATAGGTTCACTGATCACGGTCCTTGACCACGGATACGATGACTCGGAAGGATTTGACTCTGCAGAGTTTGTACTTAAACCACAGCCACCGGATTTCAGTAGTCACGGGGACTAGTTCCGTTTACGGTGTTTTGGAAGAAACACATCTAACCAGTACACACCCATTCAACATTCCGAAGCCAGGGATCACCCTCGGCAACGTTCAAGAAAAACCTTGAGACGGGGAGGCTACAACCTCGCGTAGCATGGGATCAAATTTATATACGCGCGCTCTAAGGGGTGCCCCCCTCTCGGTCCCAACTGGAAACACCCATGCCCCCTGACCGGATGACTGGCTTTAATCCAGGGCCATGGAACCCTCATCCCAGCCCCTCTATTTGGTGTGTACACGGAAAGAGGTTACCAACTTACTAAACCGCATTCTGGCAGAAAACATGTGGTAGCACAGAAGGGAGAAGAACGATAACGTGACTCCGTCCACGTTAACGTCGGAATTTATCGGATGACGTAAGGCTGGCATGCCACAACAGTACCACCTTACTGCCCTTCATGTCACCACATGACTAGGCCATCTCTCCTCAGAGATCATAGCAACTTCGGAACACACGGGTAGTGGCCTTACATGCAATGAGATACTCACCGATGCTCTTATGCCATGCACAACCATTCAAGCAAACATGCAAAACACCTATCATATCAAAGGTTCAAACATGCTTGCCTGGTTCGGAGAAGTCGGAGTCTAGCTCGGCGAAGTTCGCGGCTCCGTCACCTCTACCGGAACCTACGGTATAGCGAAAATGCATACTAACGTGAAAACCAACGCGTGCATAAAAGAATCACTCAAAAATCACTTTTTATTAAAAAGTTATAAGGGTTTTTGTACAGGGACCAATCTGTGATGAAACAGAAAATATCCAGGGACTCAACTGAGAAAGCAGAAAACGGTTCGGAGTAAAAGACGTCAGCCCAAAGAGAAAACGTACTCTGCCCGAAGGCGCCAACAGAAAACGATTCGCGGGGAAAGAAAGAGAGGCTGACGTGGGGTGTCCACATGTCAGGTTTAAACACCTCGCCGGCGCCCGAAGGCTGCGGTGGTCGCCGGCGTCGAACCACGGCGAGTCAGGGAGATCGGAGTGTACCAAGAGGTTCAGCGTGCCTTTCCGCGTCGGTGGGTGGTGGACTTGGGCGTCGGGGAGCACCACGTCGACGGCGACACTTTCTCCGGCGGACGGCGGCTCGGGCGATGGTGGGGAACTCCGGTGGGTGCTGCAAACTTCGAATTGAAGCGCGGGTCAGAAGGATGGATGCACTAGAGAGCTACCGGCAAGAGATGAGAGGCAGTGGTGCACGCACGGGAGCAAATCGAGCTGGATCCCGTGGCGGGTCGCGGCGGCCGGAGTTGAGGAAGGAGACTCCCTCGGGGCTCTTCCAGTGGCTAGGCGGGGTCTTGGTGGAGTGCAGAGGTGGTGTGGGTACTAGCTGGAGCTCGGGGCCTCTATTTATAGGCAATTCGAGAGGGTGGCCGTGAACGGAAAATCTCCGGCGAGCGATTACGGCGAGGCAGAGGCTTGGCAGAGGGTTTAGGTGGCCAGGCAGCATCAGTGAGAGTTACTGGTCCCGTTCCACTTCTAAACTCGGTCGGGCATGGCGTAATGGCGCCGGTCTTCGTCGGGGTCGCCGTACTGGCACGGCGGCCGCAGAGAGCGTGCTCCGCGCCTAGCGGTTCACGACGAGGGTGGAAGCGCGCACGGGGGAGTGGAAGACCACGCGGCGGCCTCCGGTGGCTTGGGCGGCGCTGGACGGCGCCGTCTGCGTTGCGCCTCTCTCTGGCGGCCGCAAAGCCGCCGCTGGCGTCGGTCACGGGGCGGCGCACCTCCTCCTGCTCGTCGCCGACGCCCGCAAGCATCCAGGCGCTCGTGCGGTGCAGAGGACAAGGGGAGGGGACAGGAAGCACGGCGACGCCCGGGCACTGGCGAGATCGACAACGGACACTGAAGAAACGACAGTAGTTCAGACATTGTTAACTAAATTTGACTGAACCTTATAGAAACAGTGTCCAGCAGGTGTTCGACGAAATGATATGGTATGAAGAAAATTTTTCCTGGAGCTGGGACTTGGTGAGGTGACCTCTCAGTGCACCCAGAGGCTGCCTGATTTTTCTCAGATTTTTAGGAGAAGGATTTGAATGAATTTCATCAAATTTGGCAAATATGGTCCAAACTTGCAGCAGGTGTAGTTTGAAAAATTTGAACTGAAGACCAGTGGATCTTCATGGATCTTGGTTGAGGATTCAAAGGACTAGGAAGGGAAATTGGTTTGGGGGCAAAAATCAAAACAGAAAGGGTAGCTCCTTTGTAAATCTTCAAGAGCTAGATTAGAAGGCAGAAATTGTTTTCGATGAGAAATAAATGGAAAAATAAATATAAGGAGAGGTTCAACTTGTTGTAGTTGAGGTACATCATGATCCAAAGGTGGGGAAAGGTTTATGGAAGAGGATTTGCACTTAGGTCATGGCAAGAGAGATTTGTTGAAAGTGGAAAAGGATCATTCCAAAAGCTATAGGGCTTTTCAAAAGAAAATTTCAAAAGACATTTTTTCAAAGTGAGAAGCATTTTGGTTTAAGTCCAAACAAAAACAAAGAACCTCCAAGACCAAAATCAAGTCTTGGGTGAATCCAAAGAAAACTCTTGCCATAAAGAAAATATTTTGAGAGGGAGGGTTCTTTTGAAGAAAAATTTAAATCACCTCCCTCAAGTCAAATAAATTTTTTGAAAAGGCCAAATAAAATTTTGGGTGTCACAACACCTACCCCCTTAGGAAAAATCTCGTCCTCGAGATTTCAGCTGATCCTCAAATAGATATGGATACTCTGCCTGAAGAAAATCTTCCCTTTCAAATGTAGCTTCATCCTTAGTGTGGTTGCTCCACTAAACTTTGAAAAAATTTGTCGTTTTCTGACGGGTCCTTCTTTCAGACTCTTCCAAAATATTTACTGGCCGCTCTCTGTAGGTGAGGTCTGGTTGCACATCAATTACTTCATGGGATATATGTTTCTCCGGGTTACTTACACATTTTCTCAATTGTAAGACGTGGAACACGTCATGGACGTCTGACAGCTCCTTGGGTAGATCTAGTTTGTAGGCCACTGTGCCTCTTCGTGCAATTATACAGAATGGTCGAATAAACCTTGGGGCTAGGTTCCCCTTAATTTTGAACCGTTGCAGACCCCTCATAGGAGACACTCGGAGATATACGAAATCACCAGGTTCAAAGCTGACCTCACGATGTTTTTGATCGTAATAGCTCTTCTGTCGGCTTTGTGATGTCTTGAGTCTGTCCCTGATCTGTTTAACTTTCTTCTCGCCTCCTTGAGCATGTCTGTGCCGAAGATACGACTGTCACCTGTCTCTGACCAATTTAGTGGGGTACGACACCTCCGCCCGTACAATGCTTCAAAGGGTGCCATTTGTAAGCTGGCTTGGTAACTGTTGTTGTAAGCAAACTCGGCGTATGGCAAACTTTCTTCCCAACTGGATCCCTAGGTGAGCACACAGGCTCTCAGCATGTCCTCTAGGATTTGGTTCACACGTTCCGTTTGTCCATCAGTCTGAGGGTGGTACGCTGTACTGAAAGCTAGTTGTGTGCCCAGAGCTTGTTGTAAGTGATCCCAGAATTTAGAGACAAATTGAGTGCCTCGGTCGGATATTATAGTCTTTGGGACTCCATGCAGACAGACTATACGGGAGAGATAAAGCTTGGCTAGCCTTTGTGTGGAGTAGGTTGTCTTCACGGGGATGAAATGGGCTACCTTGGTTAGCCTATCTGTGATGACCCATATGGCATCATTCCCGCGTTGTGATCGAGGTAGTTCGACGTTGAAGTCCATTCCGATTTCATCCCATTTCCACTCTGGTATCCTGTTTGGCTGGAGTAGCCCTGCTGGCTTTTGATGCTCGGCCTTGATGCGCTGACATGAATCGCAGCAAGCAATAAATGCGGCTATATCTCTTTTCATACCGTGCCACCAAAATCTTTCCTGAATGTCTTTGTACATTTTGGTTCCTCCAGGATGGATCGAGTATGGAGCGGTGTGGCTTTCAGTTAGGATTTGTTGCTTGAGTTCCTCAATGTTAGGTACGCAAAGTCTGTCTCCGTACCATAATATTCCTTAACTGTCTGTGACGAACTCTGAAGCCTTACCAAGGTTCATTTTCTTCTTTATACCTTCGATGCTGGGATGTCCATGCTGAGCCTTCTTAATTTGTTCCACTAGGGTGGGTTGTATTTCCAAATTCGATACGGTGCCTTCAGTGACCAACACCATGTTGAGTCTAGCGAACTCTTGCTGAAATTCAGGCCTCAAGTTTTGTGGATTGTCGTTGTCCGGGCTGGGGTTCCGACTAAGGGCATCAGCCACTACATTTGCTTTCCCTGGATGGTAGTGAATGCCGACATCATAGTCCTTGACCAATTCCAACCAGCGTCGTTGGCGTAAATTTAGCTCTGGCTGTGTGAAAATATATTTAAGGCTCTTATGGACCGTATATATTTCACAGCGGTTTCCCAACAGAAAGTGCCTCCACTCCTTGAGTGCATGGATGACCGCTGCTAGTTCCAAGTCATGAGTTGGATAATTTTCCTCATGTTTCCGCAGCTGCCTGGAAGCATACGCAACAACTTTGCCATCCTGCATCAGCACACATCCGAGGCCCTGTCGGGACGCGTCACAATACACTTCAAAACTCTTGTGTATATCTGGCACAGTTAAGACCGGTGTGGTTGTTAGTTTCTTCTTGAGTTCTTGGAAGCTTTTCTCGCATGCTTCCGTCCATACAAACTTCTTGTCTTTCTTGAGCAACTGGGTCATTGGTTTCGACACAGTGGAGAATCCTTCAATAAATCTTCTGTAATATCCGGCCATTCCTAGGAAACTCCGCACATCTGTTACGTTGGCGGGTGGTTTCCAGTCAAGTATTGCTTTGACTTTTTCTGGGTCTACGGCCACGCCTTCTTGGTTTAATATATGGCCTAGGAAACCAACTTGCCTTAGCCAAAATTCACACTTGCTAAATTTGGCATACAACTGATGCTTCCTTAATTCTCCCAAAACAATTCTGAGATGCTCAGCATGCTCTTCTGGTGTCCTTGAGTAAACCAGAATATCGTCAATGAACACCACAACAAATTTGTCCATGAATTTCATGAACACTTTGTTCATGAGGTGGACGAAATATGCGGGGGCGTTCGTTAGTCCAAAAGGCATCACTGTGAACTCATATAATCCGTATCTGGAGGTAAATGCTGTCTTAGGGATATCTTCTGTCCGTACTTTCAATTGATGATATCCCGATCTCAAATCAATTTTTGAGAACACCTTGGCTTGTGTGAGCTGGTCAAACAAATCATTTATCCGTGGCATCGGATATTTGTTTTTGATGGTGACCATATTGAGAGCTCGATAGTCTATACACGGTCTCAGTGTTCCATCCTTTTTCTTGGCGAATAATACTGGCGAACCCCAAGGTGAGGAACTGGCTCGAATAAAACCTTTGTCCAATAATTCCTTTATCTGTTTCTTCAATTCTACCAATTCTGAGGGTGCCATTCTATAAGGTTTCTTATAGATGGGAGCGGTGCCAGGTGCTAGTTCAATGCTGAATTCTATCTCTCGGTCTGGTGGCATGCCTGGTAGTTCTTAGGAAATACGTCTGGAAATTCACATACCACTGGGACTTTTCTCAATTCTCAAAGGTCCACTTTGTTCATCTTTGGTTGCCGTGACCGTGGTCTTTCTTGAGCTGTAACCTTAATTGTCTTGCCGTGATGATGAGTGAGAATCACGGTCCGATTGAAACAGTCGATAAATCCCTTGTTGGTGGTCAACCAGTCCATCCCCCTAAGATGACATCCAGTCCTTTATTTTCCAACACGATGAGGTTAGCTTGGAACTTTAGTCCTTCGAACTCAATGATCACTCCTTGGCAGTAACTCTGAGCGATCTGCTTATTTCCGGGGGACTTGATGATCATAGATTTTTCCAAGGGAAGTATCGGAAAACCATGTTGCAAAACAAAATTCTTCGAAACGAATGAATGGGAAGCTCCAGAATCAAACAAAACCGTGGCAGGTACTGTGTTGACAGGGAACGTACCGAGCACGATGTCTGGGGCATTCTGCGCTTCTTCCTTGGTCACATGGTTCAGGTGACCTTTCCTGTGGTTGTTGTTGGGATTGAAATTGTTGCGCTTTGGGGCTGGATTATTCCCTCCATTGTTCGGCTTGGGGGCCGAGTTTCTTGGTTTTGGGCACTGTTTAGCATAGTGCCCTTCTTCACCACAAGCATAGCATGTGACCCCTGGATGGTATGTGAAGTCCTTGTCCCTGGAATGAAACTGTCTGGTTGGCCTTACAGCAGTAGTCGTGGATCTCCTTGCTTCAGTCCTCTGAGCATCAGTCTTGCTTCGGTTGTTGCGAGCAAGGGTCGTCTTATCCCTCTTTCGCTTACGGATGTCTTCCAGACTACGGCGCTCATTCTCCAAGGTAATGGCCTTGTCAACCAGAGTTTTAAAATCTGGGAAAGTGTGCACAACCAGTTGGCATCTTAGTGCCGGTGCCAGGCCGTCCAAGAATTTTTCCATCCTCTTGTTCTCTGTCATGTGCTCGTCGTAGGCATAACGAGATAGCTGGGTAAACTGACCGTTGTATTCTGTCACTGACATGCCTCTTTGCTTGAGGTCATCAAATTCTCTCTTCTTGATTTTTATGATGCTCCGGGGAATGTGTGCCCCACGGAAGCCTTCCTTGAACTCTTCCCAGGTGATGTTGTGTTCACTGGGATGCATGTGTAGGAAGGTTTCCCACCATGCTGCAGCTGCTCCAGTAAGGTAGTGTGGTGCATAAAGCACCTTCTCATGATCTGAGCATTGAGAAATAATCAGCTTCCTTTCGATGTCACGAAGCCAATCATCGGCTTCCAGCGGCCTATCGGTGTGAGCAAATGTTGGAGGGCGAGTCTTCTGTAACTCAGACAACTTGGAGTGTGGCTGGTACGGCTCGCGGTGGTTTCCCATATTGATGACGTGGTTCATCATCTCTTGGTGTTGTTGCTGGCTTTGTTCAAAGAGACGGCATACTTGAGACAAGGCTGCTTCGCTGTCCTGTTGACTGGACTGTCCCTGAGTGAAGTTGTTGCTAGTCTGTGCCCCATAAACTTCTTCTGGCTGATTGGGCATGGAACGAGTCCACGGACGAGACATTTTTCCAGTCTAGGGTATTATTTTGCAAAATCATGAGAAGAATTGTGTGGCTCAAGGAAAATCTTGCAAAGGCAAAAATTTAGAAGACCTCAAGATTTTTCAAGAAAGCATAAACGATTATGCACGGAGAAGAACTGCTTAACACAAATCTTACACGCGAAAAGCAAACACATGATACAGCACTCAGGATGTCCGTACACAATCCTGACATGTTATTAGACTAGCACACTCCTACGGAAAGCAGCGAACACATCTAACTACAAACTAGCGTACAGATAAAACACATCATACAAGCAGACATAACGCGCGGCTACTCGGCGCTCTCAGTCGGAGATGGTGATGATGTCCTTTCCCTTGCCGAGGGCAAGACTCAGTGGTGCAGGAGATTCAACCTCCACCTCCTCTCTAGCAGGCTCCAGACGGGAAGCACTGCGCTGCGGCGATGGTGCAGGAGCGACAGGCGGTAGTGCGGGTGTGGCAGGCGGTGCAGCTCAGACTGGAGTAGGAGCGATGACTCTGTCGAACTCCTCAGTGGTAGGTAGACGGCGAGTAGTGGCCAAAATGGCCGGTGCATAAGAGGCTGAAGACGAGACGAATGTCAGAGGCGGTGTCGTGTGGAGAAGCTCCTTCCTGCTGGCAGGCCGCCCCGGACTAAGTCCATGCGGGCAGCCACAAGATCGTCCACGAGGTTGTCGAAAGATTCCTCCAGAGCCTTGAGGTACTCCACAACCATCTCGATGGCTTCATCTCGCTCTCCCCTATGGCAGGCGAATGCATAGTGACATGTATAAGGCACATGGCATGGGAGGTAGCGGTAGCGACGAGTCTTCATCATAGGAAGGATGTCCCGTAGACGAGCTATCGCCTCACGGGCAGCCATCTGCATGGCATGCCTCTCCGTAGGCATGGCCCTTCCCACAAAACAGAAGTGGCGAGATGCAGAACGTCCTCCCTTGAATTGCACCACGGCCTGGTGCATAGACACGTCGTCGCTGAGCTTGTGTTGATAAAGTGTGAACTCCGGACGAGTCGCTGGCCCGATCGCGAGCTTGGTGATGGAGATGAGGGGTTTGACAAACCCCTCGGGCACGTTCGTGAACACTCGAGTCTCGCTGCTGCGCCAGCCAACTACAAAAGTAGGCAAAAATTCTGAGTAGTCATGTCATAAATTTATGATGACCAAACAGAAAATAGCTACATTTGCAAAAATGCTGAAAAAGCACAAAGGACGCTAATAACCGATTAGCGATCGCACCTAGTGGCTTCCTACAGTCACCCTGGCTCTGATACCAAGCTTGTCACGACCGGTTTTTCAATAAAAATATTTATTGAGAGACCAATCCCTTTTACGGACCAGTAAAGAAGAATTTCTTTTCATTGGTTCATTGGTAGACAATATCTTGGTCACAGAAGAAAAATACCAGGAGTACTGAATATAATACAAAGTTGAGCGGAGACTGCTCAACAATTTATTACAAGCACGCCGATAAAACATAACGGCGGATAGGGTGGCATAACTACTAACTCACGATAGGAGTGCTGGTGGGAATATCACCGCGATGTGGGTGATATGACTCCTGAAAACTAACAACTCTTCGAGCGTCGGAGTGAGGCTCGAGGAGACTTATTGCGGGTGGCGGAAGCGTATATAATACAAGTGACCAATATCCAGGATCGCACGGGACTGACTGGGACTCCTCTAGGCGTCGGACTCACTATCAAACTCTTCATCCATGAGATCGCCTTCGTCAACATCTGGCCAAATCAACAAGCCAGGTGAGTACTATGAAAGTACTCGCAAGACAGTTCGGACATAAGATATAACAAATGTAAACATGATGCATATGAACAGATCAACAAGTGCACTCAGACATAGAGATAATAACGCATGGAAAATAGAAGAGAAGTCGGGCGGTAGTCCTCCCGAAATCCCAAAATAAATACTGGGTGCCAAACGAGGGTCTGAATGACTCCTCGAGAAGAAAATGCAAGAATAACAATGCCACAGTCGGGCGTCAGGGCGACACCACATAAAGGGCTTATAATAGAAAATAAAAGACAGTGCGTGCCACAGTCGGACGTCTGAGCAACATCACATAAAGGTCTTATATTGAATGTAAAAGACAAACATGCCACAGTCGGACGTCTGAGCGACACCACATAAAGGGCTTATATTGAAAGTAAAGGACAAACATGCCACAATCGGACGTCTGAGCGACATCACAAAAAGGGCTTATATATCATAACTTGATATGTCAGTAGCTCAAGAATTTAAATCATAACAAAGGAATAATCAAGCATGAGGTAAATAACAGGGGTTAGTCCATCCACAGGAATAACGTTCAACCAATATACCATTCAAGCTTGTTTTCCGGGGAAAAATACCACGAGGACTTGACATAGATATAGGTTCACTGATCACGGTCCTTGACCACGGATACGATGACTCGGAAGGATTTGACTCTGCAGAGTTTGTACTTAAACCACAGCCAACGGATTTCATTAGTCACGGGGACTAGTTCCGTTTACGGTGTTTTGGAAGAAACACATCTAACCAGTACACACCCATTCAACATTCCGAAGCCAGGGATCACCCTCGGCAACGTTCAAGAAAAACCTTGAGACGGGGAGGCTACAACCTCGCGTAGCATGGGATCAAATTTATATACGCGCGCTCTAAGGGGTGCCCCCCTCTCGGTCCCAACTGGAAACACCCATGCCCCCTGACCGGATGACTGGCTTTAATCCAGGGCCATGGAATCCTCATCCCGGCCCCTCTATTTGGTGTGTACACGGAAAGAGGTTACCAACTTACTAAACCGCATTCTGGCAGAAAACATGTGGTAGCACGCAAGGGAGAAGAACGATAACGTGACTCCGTCCACGTTAACGTCGGAATTTATCGGATGACGTAAGGCTGGCATGCCACAACAGTACCACCTTACTGCCCTTCATGTCACCACATGACTAGGCCATCTCTCCTCAGAGATCATAGCAACTTCGGAACACACGGGTAGTTGCCTTCCATGCAACGAGATACTCACCGATGCTCTTATGCCATGCACAACCATTCAAGCAAACATGCAAAACACCTATCATATCAAAGGTTCAAACATGCTTGCCTGGTTCGGAGAAGTCGGAGTCTAGCTCGGCGAAGTTCGCGGCTCCGTCACCTCTTCCGGAACCTACGGTATAGCGAAAATGCATACTAACGTGAAAACCAACGCGTGCATAAAAGTTGTCTCAAAAATTTTCCAAATAAATCCTACAAAAATCTAGACAAAATTATAAGACTGTCAGAAAAAGAATCACTCAAAAATCACTTTTTATTAAAAAGTTATAAGGGTTTTTGTACAGGGACCAATCTATGATGAAACGGAAAATATCCAGGGACTCAACTGAGAAAGCAGAAAACGGTTCGGAGTAAAAGACGTCAGCCCAAAGAGAAATCATACTCTGCCCGAAGGCGCCAACAGAAAATGATTCGCGGGGAAAGAAAGAGAGGCTGACGTGGGGGGTCCACATGTCAGGTTTAAACACCTCGCCGGCGCCCGAAGGCTGCGGTGGTCGCCGGCGTCGAACCACGGCGAGTCAGGGAGATCGGAGTGTACCAAGAGGTTCAGCGTGCCTTTCCTTGTCGGTGGGTGGTGGACTTGGGCGTCGGGGAGCACCACGTCGACGGCGACACTTTCTCCGGCGGACGGCGGCTCGGGCGATGGTGGGGAACTCCGGTGGGTGCTGCAAACTTCGAATTGAAGCACGGGTCAGAAGGATGGATGCACTAGAGAGCTACTGGCAAGAGATGAGAGGCAGTGGTGCACGCACGGGAGCAAATCGAGCTGGATCCCGTGGCGGGTCGCGGCGGCCGGAGTTGAGGAAGGAGACTCCCTCGGGGCCTTCCAGTGGCTAGGCGGGGTCTTGGTGGAGTGCAGAGGTGGTGTGGGTACTAGCTGGAGCTCGGGGCCTCTATTTATAGGCGATTCGAGAGGGTGGCCGTGAAAGGAAAATCTCCGGCGAGCGATTACGGCGAGGCAGAGGCTTGGCAGAGGGTTTAGGTGGCCAGGCAGCATCAGTGAGAGTTACTGGTCCCGTTCCACTTCTAAACTCGGTCGGGCATGGCGTAATGGCGCCGGTCTTCGTCGGGGTCGCCGTACTAGCACGGCGGCCGCAGAGAGCGTGCTCCGCGCCTAGCGGTTCACGACGAGGGTGGAAGCGCGCACGGGGGAGTGGAAGACCACGCGGCGGCCTCCGGTGGCTTGGGCGGCGCTGGACGGCGCCGTCTGCGTTGCGCCTCTCTCTGGCGGCCGCAAAGCCGCCGCTGGCGTCGGTCACGGGGCGGCGCACCTCCTCCTGCTCGTCGCCGACGCCCGCAAGCATCCAGGCGCTCGTGCGGTGCAGAGGACAAGGGGGAGGGGACAGGAAACACGGCGACGCCCGGGCACTGGCGAGATCGACAACCGACACTGAAGAAACGATAGTAGTTCAGACATTGTTAACTGAATTTGACTGAACCTTATAGAAACAGTGTCCAGCAGGTGTTCGATGAAATGATATGGTATGAAGAAAATTTTTCCTGGAGCTGGGACTTGGTGAGGTTACCTCTCAGTGCACCCAGAGGCTGCCTGATTTTTCTTAGATTTTTAGGAGAAGGATTTGAATGAATTTCATCAAATTTAGCAAATCTGGTTCAAACTTGCAGCAGGTGTAGTTTGAAAAATTTAAACTGAAGACCAGTGGATCTTCATGGATCTTGGTTGAGGATTCAAAGGACTAGGAAGGGAAATTGGTTTGGGGGCAAAAATCAAAACAGAAAGGGTAGCTCCTTTGTAAATCTTCAAGAGCTAGATTAGAAGGCAGAAATTGTTTTTGATGAGAAATAAATGGAAAAATAAATATAAGGAGAGGTTCCACATGCTGTAGTTGAGGTACATCATGATCCAAAGGTGGGGAAAGGTTTATGGAAGAGGATTTGCACTTAGGTCATGGCAAGAGAGATTTGTTGAAAGTGGAAAAGGATCATTCCAAAAGCTATAGGGCTTTTCAAAAGAAATTTTCAAAAGACATTTTTTCCAAGTGAGAGGCATTTTGGTTTAAGTCCAAACAAAAAGAAAGAACCTCCAAGACCAAAATCAAGTCTTGGGTGAATCCAAAGAAAACTCTTGCCATAAAGAAAATATTTTGAGATGGAGGGTTCTTTTGAAGAAAAATTTAAATCACCTCCCTCAAGTCAAATAAATTTTTTGAAAAGGCCAAATAAAATTTTGGGTGTCACACACTTCCTCGGCATGACACTCGAAGAGATGTACAAATTGTTCTTTGGACCACAAATAAGGTGCCCGGACATCACCGAGGATGCGGGTCTGAGCTGCAATCGTCCAGATACCCAAGTAAGTAATCCCGTGGCCGAATACGCTGTCTTTTTATTTATCACAACATCATTCTGAAAAGTCACTCTTTGACCAGGACTGGGTAACAGAGGCGAAGATGATCAGGTGTTCAGCCCCCCTTCCCGAAGGCTCAGCAGATCCAGTACTAGCCAGAATGCTCGAGCCGGCGCCTTATCAGGCGCCCTCAGGTGAAGATAAAGGGGGGAATGAAGAGGTTGAAAGCAGGCCTCACTCATTATTCATCCAAACCGGGGGAATTAGTGCCTCCGCGAAGGAGGATAACCGGGGAGAAGGATATGAAATTCCCTCTCCCCAAGGAAGGAGAGGACCACCTCTGAAGACCCGGAAACAAAGGTGTCCAAACGGGGGAAGAAATCTTCGCCAGAGGGTCCTCCCTTGGAGGGTACCCTTGCCGCACAGTGCCCGCAAGGGGGTCAGCCCTCCACGAAGCTGTAAGTAAACAAAAAGCACTTAATAGTAAAAATGTCCTGCTTTACTTCTGGGGACAATAACCGAAGCATATATCCTGTAGTTCGGATCGTAGCCCTTCTCGACAGAGTTCGTCTTCGAGGGATCTTCTTCCGGAGATGATGGAGAGCGAAACATCTCCCCATGCCACCCCGCCTCATGAGGCGGGCGACGCTGAAGTGTCGTCGCGAAGGGTTTCTCCTGATCTGCCAAGGCCCGAGGGTAATCCCTCAGCCACCCGAAGTCCTCAGTATTCGGCTCCTAAGGAGAGCAACAGAAAGAGTCCGGAACCGTCCGGTGTGCGATTGGACACACTGAAGGATCTTCTGGAGCAAGCGGCTATCTTAGAAGCGCATCGTACGCTAATGGGTACGGTGATTCAGAGGATTTCATCCGCCGAAAGCGGGTTGCATGAAGCTTTTATGAGTCTGCTGAAAGGCTTTGAGGTATGTGAAATAGTGTATGTTTTTGACGGTACCGCACATGTTAGGTGTGCCCTATGCAGATAGTAGCCCCTGAGACTCTGGTTGCCGTCGAGAACGGCGGCAAACAGAGGATCATAGTCCCAGGTAATAATCAGGCCGCCTTCATGTGCAGATGCCGACATCGTGCTTGTCAACAAGCGGCTCGACGAGGCACAGGGTATGTGATTTCTCCGGTGATCAACACATAGTAAGAGGAGCATGATGCCAGTATCTTTAATATGTTGTGACTGCAGATGGAGCTGTCGCTGTGGAGACCCTTCGGGCAGAACTTGCCCGAGCCAAGGAACAAACCAGGAATAGTGATGCGGCCGCTCTAAAGGCGGTCGAAGAGCTGAGAGCCGAACAGGCTGCGCATTGCCAAAGCAAGGAAAAAATAGCCAAGATGGCCGTTGAGTTGAAAGATGCCGCCGACCGTTACCAGCTTCTTGAAAAAGAAAGCCGACGAAGGCGACGGACCTGGAGAAGGCCATGGTAGTAGCCAAGGAAGCCCGCTCTAAAATCAGAGCGGCGAAGGAGGAGCTGCGTCAGGCTGGTGATATCGTAGCTGGGAAGCCCTTTTTGTTGCGGACGAAGTTCGGAGATCTAAAGTATGCCCCTCTTGATCAAATATGGAGTTCTGCAGACGCATATGTGGATTTGGCAGCAAGTGCTGCTGATGCGGCCGAGTTTTTCAAAGATCAAAAGGATCGTGAAGTGGAAAAGTTGTTCTAGTCATAGTTCAATGTTCCAGTGCATCCGCTGCTGTTGAATGAGCGAATGACCGAGTGGGCCGAGCTCCATAGGTTGTTCGGGCTTGCCATGAGGTCTGTTGTGGATCATCTGTGGCCGGAAGGGCCAAGGCCGAATAGTTATTTTAGTTTAGTGCAACGGTTCCTTGGTGTCGTGCGGCACATCGACGCTATGAAGAGGTCGGCGTGCGTAGAGGGTGTGCGGATGGCACTTTCCCGTGTCAAGACATACTGGGTGGAGATGGAGGCCACCGCTATTGCAACCCAGAGTTCGGCCGTGGGCCGGGTATCTGCCGAGCACTACTTTGAAGAAGTCCTTGAAGGCGCTCGTTCAATAGAGGCTCAGTGCTCGAAGAATATTATGTTCTAGTGACATGTATTCCCATTGTAAAAACAATGTTTTATTGAATTATAAAGGCTGGTTTATACTTTTGCCTGAAAGTATTATGCTGCCTCCTGTGCGGCTGTTTATGTATATATGTATATAACCTGAAAGTTTGCAGTCGTCGGCTTCAGCCCCCACGCATATAATGCAGGGGTGTTCGCAAAAAACGCGTATTCACACTTGATCCAACGTCTTGGTCCATTAAGGAGGTGGTAGCGCAGCGAACGAGGCAATCGGACTATATTGCTTTAACACTTTCACTTAGCCATAGGAGTTTGACGGTGGGACTACTATATAGCCCCTGGTACCTCCGCGCTCGTCCGAATACGGGGCGCGTACGTACATGACCGGGAAACGGCCCTTCGTTAATGTGGAGGAATCCTGAAGATTCCGCTAAGTCATCGAGTGGTTGACCGGTCTCGCGCTTTATCATGACAGTCAGTTTTCAGCTTTCTCTACTAAGGTGCTCATCCAGATGAACCAGGGCACAATCGCAGTAGTTCTCCCGGTGCCACCTTAGCCGATAGAGCGGAACGTAAGGTAGCAAAACACGGGAGCCGGGCAAACCCAACATTTGACCAAAGACATGATTCGGAGCTGATGCACATAAGGCCAAACTCGCGACGTCGAACACTCCCTAAGGTATTCGGTCTTTATAACATGTGTCGGGCTGAGCAATGCCCTTGAGAATGAACCCCGAGTATCCAGGTACTTGCAATGTTCTGACGTGGCGAAATGCCCATAACGTAAGCATCCTTCTCGGTTATACTAAGTATCCGGAGGATGTGAACAACAAGAGACAGTAAAAAAGGTTTACACAGGGTCTTAATCTAAAAAGAAACCTTTGGGCAGGTCCCTGCTACACGTCGCCTGTGTCTCCGTTGTGCCGTATCCTGGAAGGGTGTAGCACGATTGTCGTCTGTAAAAGAGAAGAACTTATGTGAAAGTTGTTGTGCGAAAAATTGGTTATTCTTGATAAACCATGAAAATTCAATATAAGTAAAGTTGAGCCGAACTAGCCCTGTTTATACGCGGGAAGCCCCTGGTGCCGTCTATGGGGGTATAACCATCAAACCAATCTCGGGTTTATGTAAGCTGTTATAGCTAGTAATTCGCCAGACTCGTCTAGCCGTGTCCGCGGTCTTGACGACCGATCCTTTAGTCTGGTTGGAGGGGCCATTTAGTGTTCGGCTGTTAAAGCCGTCGCACATTCTTCCGCTCGTAAGGAACGTTCAATATTTCTGCTAATGGTGATGATGCCACGTGGACCGGGCATCTTAAGATTGAGAGAAGCGTAATGCAGTACTGCATTAAAATGAGCGAAAGCCGCTCTTCCGAAAAGTGCTTGATAGCCACTTCAGAATGGAGCGATGTCGAAGGCTAACTTTTCGCTTCGGAAGTTGTCGGGAGAACCAAATACAACCTCTAGTAATAGAGAGCCCATGCAGCGGGCCTCTGGGCCTGGTATTACTCCCTTGAAGGTAGTATTACTATGGCTGATGTTTGTCGGGTCTATCCCCATTTCGCGGGCTGTGTCCTGATATATCAGATTAAGACTACTGCCGCCGTCCATAGGACTCGTGTGAGATGATATCCGTTTATTATTGGGTCTAAGATGAAGGCAGCCAATCCCTCATGCCGGATGCTTGTCGGGTGGTCCCTGCGATCAAAAGTGATCGGGCAGGCCAACCAGGGTTTGAACTTACGGGTGACGGGCACTATAGCCTGTGTGTCTCGGAGTGCATGTTTGCTTTTCCTCTTCGTCACGTGGATCACGTTCACTGTTTTGACCTCTGGTGGGAATTTTTTATGTCCCCCAGTGCTTTGCTGGCGAGGCTCGTCCTCGTCTTCACCTGGTGTCTCCCTCCCCTTGTGTTCGGCGTTTAGCTTACCGGCCTGCTTGAAGACCCAACATTCTCTATGGTTGTGATTCGCAGGTTTATCGGGGGTGCCATGAATCTGACATAGTTTGTCTAGAATCTTGTTTAGGCTGGATGGTCCATCTCTGCTGCCTTTGAAAGGCTTTTTCCGCTGACCTGGTCGAGAGCCCCTGAATCCGGCGTTTACCGCCGTATTATCTGGGTTGTCTTCTGTATTTCGATGCTTGTTTTACTGCGTCGTGGTTTTCCATTGCCATCCCTGACTTCGGATGTGCTTGGGTCACTGGTGCTACTGCGGGCTAACCAGCTATCCTCGCCCACGCAAAAGCGGGTCATGAGGCTTGTCAGGGCTGCCATTGTTCTCGGTTTTTCTTGGCCGAGGTGTCTGGTGAGCCATTCGTCTCGGACGCTGTGCTTGAAAGCTGCTAAGGCTTCGGCGTCCGGGCAGTCGACGATTTGGTTCTTCTTAGTGAGAAACCTGTTCCAAAGCTTTCAAGCTGACTCTCTGGGCTGTTGAATTATATGACTTAAATCGTCTGCATCCGGAGGTCGGACATAGGTCCCTTGAAAATTAGCCCGAAAAGCATACTCGAGCTCCTCCCAATTTCCAATTGAGTTTTCGGGGAGGCTGTTCAGCCAGTGCCGAGCTGGTCCTTTAAGCTTGAGGGGCAAGTACTTGATGGCGTGGAGATCGTCTCCGCGAGCCATATGGATATGGAGGATAAAGTCCTCAATCCAGACCCCAGCGTCTGTGGTCCCGTCGTACGCCTCTATGTTCACTGGTTTGAATCCTTCTGGAAATTCATGGTCCAACACCTCATCGGTGAAACATAAGGGGTGTGCGGCACCCCTGTATTTGGATGTATCATGGCGTTCGGACGGTTGTAGTATTCGGTTTTGATTTTGTGCCGTAGCGCGCTTCCTAGATCCAAAGATGGATCTGGTCATACTGGATTTTTGGCGCAAGTCCTCACGTAGATCGTGTGTTGACTTATGTGCGGCCTTGTTAGCCGCTCTATCGCGGCCACAAGGTGGTTGATCCGAGCGGTTGGCCGTTTTATTTTTTGGCTGTGTGGGCTCTAAGGCCTCATCGTCGAATTCGGGCAATAGCTTGCGCTTTGGATAGCTCTTTGTGTGGTAACTTCCACCATACATTTCTTCGTTGTCGAGCACTTTGTTCCATCTACTGTTGAGCGTATTTTGTGCGGCCTTAAGCCTTTGCTTCTGCTTCTTCAGACTCCTCGCTGTGGCAATAAGCCTTCTGCGGAGGTTCTCTTGTTCCAAGTGCCTTTCTAGGATGATGTGTGCATCTTCGTCCGGACTGTTTTCCTCCCCGGAGGGAGGTTGATGAGCTTTATCCTCGGTGTCGCCGTGTTCGGACATCGGATCCGTACTATGTTCGCCGTTTGCAGTTTCATCGTGCTCTGCCGCTGGGTCGATGTGGTCGTCGTTTCCTCTGGGGTCGACTGGGGTGTTATTTTCTCTTGCGATGTTATCGCTGTTTTTGCCGAGGCGGGATTTGGAGCGGCGCCTACGCCGACGCTTTGTTTGCTTCTCGAGGGATCTATCCTTCGCTGCATCCTGCCGTTCTTCGTCATTGTTTTCTTTGGGTGTATCCACCATGTATATGTCATGTGATGAAGTGGCTGTCCAGCGCCCTGTGGGCACTGGTTCCTGTTCCTCTCCTGCATCGTCGTTCATGCCGTCAATGTCTTCGGAGTCAAAATCGAGCATGTCGGTTAAATCATCGACAGAGGCTACTAAGTGGGTGGTGGGTGGGTAGCGAATTTCTTCGTCGTCCGCATCCCATTCTAGCCGGACATAGTTCGGCCAAGGTTCTCCTGACAAGGAGAGAGACCTTAATGAATTTAGCACGTTGCCGAAAGGTGAGTGCTGAAAGATATCCGTGGAGGTAAACTCCATGATCGGCGCCCAATCGGATTCGACAGGCACGGACGCAGGCGGCTCGGAGTCCGTGGCCGGAGACGAATCTGGTGGTTCGGCAACATGGCTCTCGTAAGGGGTGGAGTCCGTATCCGGCTCTATCGCCACTGAGAGTGTGGCCTCCATGGCGGGGCCTACCCACCCGTCCTCGGATGGCACAATTTGCTCCGGATTGAGGGCCGGAGTAGTTGCAGATGTGATCTCCCGAACACTGTCCGACGGCAGAGCTAAATCATGCTCATCGTGATCGTGCGGCGCACCTGACATGGGCTCAAATCCGTCGAAGATCAAATCTCCGCGGATGTCGACAGTGTAGTTCAAGTTTCCGAACCTGACCTGGTGGCCAGGGGCGTAGCTCTCGATCTGCTCCAGATGGCCAAGCAAGTTAGCCCGCAGTGCGAAGCCGCCGAATACGAAGATATGTCCAGGGAGGAAAACCTCACCCTGGACCGCATCGTTACCGATGATCGAAGGAGCCATCAAGCCTTATGGTGACGGCATAGTGGAACTCTCAATGAAAGCACCAATGTTGGTGTCAAAATCGGCGGATCTTGGGTAGGGGGTCCCGAACTGTGCGTCTAAGGCGGATGGTAATAGGAGGCGGGGGACACGATGTTTCCCCAGGTTCGGGCCCTCTCGATGGAGGTAATACCCTACTTCCTGCTTGATTGATCTTGATGATATGAGTATTACAAGAGTTGATCTACCACGAGATCGTAGAGGCTAAACCCTAGAAGCTAGCCTATGGTATGATTGTTGTTGTCCTACGGACTAAACCCTCCGATTTATATAGACACCGGAGGGGGCTAGGGTTATACAGAGTCGGTTACAAGGGAGGAGATCTACATATCTGTATTGCCAATCTTGCCTTCCACGCCAAGGAGAGTCCCATCCGGACACGGGACGAAGTCTTCAATCTTGTATCTTCATAGCCCAACAGTCCGGCCAAAGGATATTGTCCGGCTGTCCGGGGACCCCCTAATCCAGGACTCCCTCAACTACTGGTAGTTAGAATTGTTGGGGAACGTAGTAATTTCAAAATTTTCCTACGCACACGCAAGATCATGGTGATGCATAGCAACGAGAGAGGAGAGTGTTCTCCATGTACCCTCGTAGACCGAGAGCGGAAGCGTTATAACAACGCGGTTGATGTAGTCGTACGTCTTCACGATCCGACCGATCAAGTACCGAACGCACGGCACCTCCGAGTTCAGCACACGTTCAGCTCGATGACGTCCATCGAACTCCGATCCAGCCGAGTGTTGAGGGAGAGTTTCGTCAGCACGACGGCGTGGTGATGATGATGATGATGTTCCACCGACGCAGGGATTCGCCTAAGCTCCGCAACGGTATTATCGAGGTGTAATATGGTGGAGGGGGACACCGCACACGGCTAAAATATCGTATATAAAGTGTGTCCATGGGGTGCCCCCCTGCCCCTGTATATAAAGGAGCAAGGGGGAGGCCGCCGGCCTAGGGACGAGAGGCGTGCCAGAAGGGGGAGTCCTACTCCCACCGGGAGTAGGACTCCTCCTTTCCTTGTTGGAATAGGAGAAGGGAAGGGAGAAGGAGAAAGAAGGAAGGGGGCGCCCCCTTCCCTAGTCCAATTCGGACCAGATCATGGGGAGGGGCGCGGCCACCTTTTGAGGCCTTTCTCTCCTTCCCGTATGGCCCATTAAGGCCCAATACGAATTCCCGTAACTCTCCGGTACTCCGAAAAATACCTGAATCACTCGGAACCTTTCCGAAGTCCGAATATAGTCGTCCAATATATCGATTTTTACGTCTCGGCCATTTCGAGACTCCTCGTCATGTCCCCGATCTCATCCGGGACTCCGAACTCCTTGGTACATCAAAACTCAATAAAACTGTCATCGTAACGTTAAGCGTGCGGACCCTACGGGTTCGAGAACTATGTAGACATGACCGAGACACCTCTGCGGTCAATAACCAATAGCGGGACCTGGATGCCCATATTGGCTCCCACATATTCTACGAAGATCTTTATCGGTCAGACCGCATAACAACATACGTTGTTCCCTTTGTCATCGGTATGTTACTTGCCCGAGATTCGATCGTCGGTATCTCGATACCTAGATCAATCTCGTTACCGGCAAGTCTCTTTACTCGTTCCGTAATACATCATCCCGCAACTAATTCATTAGTCACAATGCTTGCAAGGCTTATAGTGATGTGCATTACCGAGTGGGCCCAGAGATACCTCTCCGACAATCGAAGTGACAAATCCTAATCTCGAAATACGCCAACCCAACAAGTACCTTTGGAGACACTTGTAGAGCACCTTTATAATCACCCATTTACGTTGTGACGTTTGGTAGCACACAAAGTGTTCCTCCGGTAAATGGGAGTTGCATAATCTCATAGTCATAGGAACATGTATAAGTCATGAAGAAAGCAATAGCAACATACTAAACGATCGGGTGCTAAGCTAACGGAATGGGTCAAGTCAATCACGTCATTATCCTAATGAGGTGATCCCGTTAATCAAATGACAACTCATGTCTATGGCTAGGAAACATAACCATCTTTGATTAACGAGCTAGTCAAGTAGAGGCATACTAGTGACACTCTGTTTGTCTATGTATTCACACATGTATTATGTTTCCGGTTAATACAATTCTAGCATGAATAATAAACATTTATCATGATATAAGGAAATAAATAATACTTTATTATTGCCTCTAGGGCATATTTCCTTCAGTCTCCCACTTGCACTAGAGTCAATAATCTAGTTCACATCGCCATGTGATTTAACATTAATAATTCACATCACCATGTGATTAACACCCATAGTTCACATCTCTATGTGACCAACACTCAAACGGTTTACTAGAGTCAATAATCTAGTTTACATCGCTATGTGATTGACACCCAAAGAGTACTAAGGTGTGATCATGTTTTGATTGTGAGATAATTTTAGTCAACGGGTTTGTCACATTCAGATCCGTAAGTGTTTTGCAAATATCTATGTCTACAATGCTCTGCACGGAGCTACTCTAGCTAATTGCTCCCACTTTCAATATGTATCTAGACCGAGACTTAGAGTCATCTAGATTTAGTGTCAAAACTTGCATCGACGTAACCCTTTACGACGAACCTTTTGTCACTTCCATAATCGAGAAACATATCCTTATTCCACTAAGGATAATTTTGACCGCTGTCCAGTGATCTACTCCTAGATCACTATTGTACTCCCTTGCCAAAATCAGTGTAGGGTATACAATAGATCTGGTACACAGCATGGCATACTTTATAGAACCTATGGCCAAGGCATAGGAAATGACTTTCATTCTCTTTCTATCTTTTGCCGTGGTCGGGCTTTGAGTCTTTACTCAATTTCACACCTTGTAACACAGGCAAGAACTCTTTCTTTGACTGTTCTATTTTGAACTACTTCAAAATCTTGTTAAGGTATGTACTCATTGAAAAACTTATCAAGCGTCTTCATCTATCTCTATAGATCTTGATGCTCAATATGTAAGCAGCTTCACCGAGGTCTATCTTTGAAAAACTCCTTCCAAACACTCCTTTATGCTTTGCAGAATAATTCTACGTTATTTCTGATTAACAATATGTCATTCACATATACTTATCAGAAATGCTGTAGTGCTCCCACTCACATTCACAGGCTTCACCGCAAGTCTGTATAAACCTATATCCTTTGATCAACTTATCAAAGCGTATATTCCAACTCCGAGATGCTTGCACCAGTCCATAGATGGATTGCTGGAGCTTGCATATTTTTTTAGCACTTTTAGGATTGACAAAACCTCCTGGTTGCATCATATGCAACTCTTCTTTAATAAATCCATTAAGGAATGTAGTTTTGTTTATCCATTTGCCAGATTTCATAAAATGCGGCAATTGCTAATATGATTCAGACAGACTTTAAGCATAGATACGAGTGAGAAACTCTCTCATCGTATTCAACACCTTGAACTTGTCGAAAACCTTTTCCGACAATTCTAGCTTTGTAGATAGTGACACTACTATCAGCGTTCGTCTTCCTCTTGAAGATCCATTTAATCTCAATGGCTCGCCGATCATTGGGCAAGTCAATCAAAGTCCATACTTTGTTCTCATATATGGATCTTATCTCAGATTTCATGGCCTCAAGCCATTTCGCGGAATCTGGGCTCACCATCGCTTCTTCATAGTTCGTAGGTTCATCATGGTCTAGTAACATGACCTCCAGAACAGGATTACCGTACCACTCTGGTGCGGATCTTGATCTAGTTGACCTACGAGGTTCAGTAATAACTTGATCTGAAGTTTCATGATCATTATCATTAACTTCCTCACTAATTGGTGTAGGTGTCGCAGAAACTGATTTCTGCGATGATCTACTTTCCAATAAGGGAGCAGGTACAGTTACCTCATCAAGTTCTACTTTCCTCCCACTCACATCTTTCGAGAGAAACTCCTTCTCTAGAAAGGATCCATTCCTAGCAACGAATATCTTGCCTTCGGATCTATGATAGAAGGTGTACCCAGCAGTCTCTTTTGGGTATCCTATGAAGACACATTTCACCGATTTAGGTTTGAGCTTATCAGGATGAAACCTTTTCACATAAGCATTGCAAACCCAAACTTTAAGAAACGACAACTTTGGTTTCTTGCTAAACCACAGTTCATGAGATGTCGTCTCAACGGATTTAGATGGTACCCTATTTAACGTGAATGCAGCTGTCTCTAATGCATAACCCCAAAACGATAGTGGTAGATCGGTAAGAGATATCATAGATTGCACTATATCCAATAAAGTACGGTTATGACGTTCGGACACACCATTATGCTGTGGTGTTCCAGGTGGCGTGAGTAGTGAAACTATTTCACATTGTTTTAACTGAAGGCCAAACTCGTAACTCAAATACTCTTCTCTACGATTAGATCGTAGAAACTTTATTTTCTTGTTACGATGATTTTCCGCTTCACTCTGAAATTATATGAACTTTTCAAATGTTTCAGACTTCTGTTTCATTAAGTAGATATACCCATATCTGCTCAAATCATCTGTGAAGGTCAGAAAATAATGATACCTGCTACGAGCCTCAATATTCATCGGACCACATACATCTGTATGTATGATTTCCAACAAATCCGTTGCTCTCTCCATAGTTCCGGAGAACGGCGTTTTAGTCATCTTGCCCACAAGGCATGGTTCGCAAGCATCAAGTGCTTCATAATCAAGTGATTCCAAAATCCCATCAGTATGGAGTTTCTTCATGCGCTTTACACCAATATGACCTAAACGGCAGTGCCACAAATAAGTTGCACTATCATTATTTACTTTGCATCTTTTGGCTTCATTATTATGAATATGTGTATCACTACGATCGAGATCCAACAAACCATTTTATTGGGTGTATGACCATAGAAGGTTTTATTCATGTAAACAGAACAACAATTATTCTCTAATTTAAATGAATAACCGTATTGCAACAAACATGATCAAATCATATTCATGTTCAACGCACACACCAAATAACACTTATTTAGTTTCAACACTAATCCCGAAAGTATAGGGAGTGTGCGATGATGATCATATCAATCTTGGAACTACTTCCAACACACATCGTCACCTCGCCTTTTACTAGTCTCTGTTTATTCTGCAACTCCCGTTTCGACTTACTACTCTTAGCAACTGAACCAGTATCAAATACCGAGGGGTTGCTATAAACACTAGTAAAGTACACATCAATAACATGTATATCCAATATACCTTTGTTCACTTTGCCATCCTTCTTATCCACCAAATAGTTGGGGTAGTTCCGCTTCCAGTGACCAGTCCCTTTGCAGTAGAAGCACTTAGTCTCAGGCTTAGGACCAGACTTAGGCTTCTTCACTGTAGCAGCAACTTGCTTGCCGTTCTTCTTTAAGTTCCCCTTCTTCCCTTTGCCCTTTTCTTGAAACTAGTGGTCTCGTCAACCATCAACACTTGATGTTTTTCTTGATTTCTACCTTCGTCGATTTCAGCATCACGAAGAGCTCGGGAATTACTTTCGTCGTCCCTTGCATACTATAGTTCATCACGAAGTTCTACTAACTTGGTGATGGTGACTAGAGAATTCTGTCAATCACTATTTTATCTGGAAGATTAACTCCCACTTGATTCAAGCGATTGTAGTACCCAGACAATCTGAGCACATGCTCACTAGTTGAGCGATTCTCCTCCATCTTTTAGCTATAGAACTTGTTGGAGACTTCATATCTCTCAACTCGGGTATTTGCTTGAAATATTAACTTCAACTCCTGGAACATCTCATATGGTCCATGACATTCAAAACGTCTTTGAAGTCCCGATTCTAAGCCGTTAAGCATGCTGCACTAAACTATCAAGTAGTCATCATATTGAGCTAGCTAAACGTTCATAATGTCTGCATCTGCTCCTGCAATAGGTCTGTCACCTAGCGGTGCATCAAGGACATAATTTTTCTGTGCAGCAATGAGGATAATCCTCAGATCACGGATCCAATTCGCATCTTTGCTACTAACATTTTTCAACATAATTTTCTCTAGGAACATATCAAAATAAACACACGGAAGCAACAACGAGAGCTATTGATCTACAACATAATTTGCAAAAAATACTATCAGGACTAAGTTCATGATAAATTCAAGTTCAATTAATCATATTACTTAAGAACTCCCACTTAGATAGACATCCCTCTAATCATCTAAGTGATTACGTGATCCAAATCAACTAAACCATGTCCGATCATTACGTGAGATGGAGTAGTTTCAATGGTGAACATCACTATGTTGATCATATCTACTGTATGATTCACGCTCGACCTTTCGGTCTCTGTGTTCCGAGGCCATATCTGTATATGCTAGGCTCGTCAAGTTTAACCTGAGTATTCCGCCTGTGCAACTGTTTTGCACCCGTTGTATTTGAACGTAGAGCCTATCACACCCGATTAACACGTGGTGTCTCAGCACAAAGAACTTTCGCAACGGTGCATACTCAGGGAGAACAGTTTATCTTGAAATTTTAGTGAGAGATCATCTTATAATGCTACCGTCAATCAAAGCAAGATAAGATGCATAAAGGATTAACATCACATGCAATCATTATCTTGTGCTTGTGATCTCCATCTCCGAAGCACCATGCTTGTGATCACCATCGTCACCGGCGCGACACCTTGATCTCCGTCGTAGTATCGTTGTCGTCTCGCCAACTTATTGCTTTTACGACTATCGCTACTGCTTAGTGATAAAGTAAAACTATTACATGGCGATTGCATTTCATACAATAAAGCGACAACCATATGGCTCCTGCCAGTTGCCGATAACTCGGTTACAAAACATGATCATCTCATACAACAAATTATATCACATCATGTCTTGACCATATCACATCACAACATGCCCTGCAAAAACAAGTTAGACGTCCTCTATTTTGTTGTTGCAAGTTTTACGTGGCTGCTACGGGCTTAGCAAGAACCGTTCTTACCTACGCATCAAAACCACAACGATAGTTTGTCAAGTTGGTGTTGTTTTAACCTTCGCAAGGACCGGGCGTAGCCACACTCGGTTCAACTAAAGTGAGAGAGACAGACACCCGCCAGTCCCCTTTAAGCAACGAGTGCTCCGAACGGTGAAACCAGTCTCGCGTAAGCGTACGCGTAATGTTGGTCCGGGCCGCTTCATCTCACAATACCGCTGAACCAAAGTATGACATGCTGGTAAGCAGTATGACTTATATCGCCCACAACTCACTTGTGTTCTACTCGTGCATAGCATCAACGCATAAAACCAGGCTCTGATACCACTGTTGGGGAACGTAGTAATTTCAAAATTTTCCTACGCACACGCAAGATCATGGTGATGCATAGCAACGAGAGGGGAGAGTGTTGTCCACGTACCCTCATAGACCGACAGCGGAAGCGTTATAACAACGCGGTTGATGTAGTCGTACGTCTTCACGATCCGACCGATCAAGTACCGAACGCACGGCACCTCCGAGTTCAGCACACGTTCAGCTCGATGACGTCCCTCGAACTCCGATCCAGCCAAGTGTTGAGGGAGAGTTTCGTCAGCACGACGGCGTGGTGACGATGATGATGTTCCACCGACACAGGGCTTCGCCTAAGCTCCGCAACGGTATTATCGAGGTGTAATATGGTGGAGGGGGGCACCGCACACGGCTAAAATATCGTATATCAAGTGTGTCCATGGGGTGCCCCCCTGCCCCTGTATATAAAGGAGCAAGGGGGAGGCTGCCGGCCTAGGGAGGAGAGGCGCGCCAGAAGGGGGAGTCCTACTCCCACCGGGAGTAGGACTCCTCCTTTCCTTGTTGGAATAGGAGAAGGGAAGGGAGAAGGAGAAAGAAGGAAGGGGGCGCCCCCCTTCCCTAGTCCAATTCGGACCAGATCACGGGGAGGGGTGCGGCCACCTTTTGAGGCCTTTCTCTCCTTTCCCGTATGGCCCATTAAGGCCCAATACGAATTCCCGTAACTCTCCGGTACTCCGAAAAATACCTGAATCACTCGGAACCTTTCCGAAGTCCGAATATAGTCGTCCAATATATCGACTTTTACGTCTCGACCATTTCGAGACTCCTCGTCATGTCCCCGATCTCATCCGGGACTCCGAACTCCTTCGGTACATCAAAACTCAATAAAACTGTCATCGTAACGTTAAGCGTGCGGACCCTACGGGTTCGAGAACTATGTAGACATGACCGAGACACCTCTCCGGTCAATAACCAATAGCGGGACCTGGATGCCCATATTGGCTCCCACATATTCTACGAAGATCTTTATCGGTCAGACCGCATAACAACATACGTTGTTCCCTTTGTCATCGGTATGTTACTTGCCCGAGATTCGATCGTCGGTATCTCGATACCTAGTTCAATCTCGTTACCGGCAAGTCTCTTTACTCGTTCCGTAATACATCATCCCGCAACTAACTCATTAGTCACAATGCTTGCAAGGCTTATAGTGATGTGCATTACCGAGTGGGCCCAGAGATACCTCTCCGACAATCGGAGTGACAAATCCTAATCTCGAAATACGCCAACCCAACAAGTACCTTTGGAGACACTTGTAGAGCACATTTATAATCACCCATTTACATTGTGACGTTTGGTAGCACACAAAGTGTTCATCCGGTAAACGGGAGTTGCATAATCACATAGTCATAGGAACATGTATAAGTCATGAAGAAAGCAATAGCAACATACTAAACGATCGGGTGCTAAGCTAACGGAATGGGTCAAGTCAATCACGTCATTCTCCTAATGAGGTGATCCCGTTAATCAAATGACAACTCATGTCTATGGCTAGGAAACATAACCATCTTTGATTAACGAGCTAGTCAAGTAGAGGCATACTAGTGACACTCTGTTTGTCTATGTATTCACACATGTATTATGTTTCCGGTTAATACAATTCTAGCATGAATAATAAACATTTATCATGATATAAGGAAATAAATAATACTTTATTATTGCCTCTAGGGCATATTTCCTTCAAGAATGATTTCACTATCGAGGCGATCCTTACACATTCATCAACATTTAATAACAACAGTGAATTTATCTCTATATATCTGCCTTCCTACCTTTTGGGGGCTTGGACTTGCTCTGTATGATATTACAGGGCTTGAATAAACTACAGATTTCGTAAATCAATAGTGTTGCTATGATTTTTCACTGCCACATGTTTTAACTTAAGTATTGGAATCGGGAGCCCTCTCGAATTACTTATGCCTCTGGTGATTTGAGAGCTAATATTCTGTTTCTCCAAATACCAGTATGATGATTGCATTAGGGATTGTTATACGACTGTTGAGAGGGGAAGGGAACTTCATGCTGACTGTCCTGGCTTCAAGATGGTCTCAAGGGCACTGATAAGGAAAGCAACTGCTCTTGCCAAACTTGCCAAGTCTTCCAAAGACTACGATGCTGCCATTGAGACTTTCCAGAAGGCTCTAACTGAGCATCAAACCCAGATACCCTGAAAAGACTAAATGATGTTGAACAAGCAAAGAAGGAGCTCGAGTAACAAGAGTATTATGATCCATAAAAAACTGATGGGGAGCGAGAGAAAGGTAAGCTGCGTGAATTGTAATGTTAACACTGCTTTTCTGCCCCCAATAGTCTGGGGCAGTTAATGATGAGGTTCTCTATTCTTGCTACTACCCTGCAGGTAATGAGTTCCCTAAGCAGCAAAAATACCCAGAAGCAGTGAAGCATTACACTGAAGCGCTCAGGAGAAACCTGAAGGATCTGAAGGTAATTCCTTGAACTTTTATGTTACTCAATTGCTTGAGCAAAATCATTATTTGAAACCGTTTCACTGTTATATTCGAAAGATTTTTTTTTATCTGGCAGGAACCCGCATAAGATTAACCAATAATGTAGAGAACATACCGAACTGTGTATATATATGCCTTTTGAATTAGCCTGTCGATGACGACTGGTGCCTCAGGTGCTTCTGCAGTATAGGTTTGTCCTGTAGTGGGTTTGGTATAACTGCTAAGTTGTTGTTTGCGTGGATTGTATATTTCAGGTATACAGCTACAGGGCTACCGGTTACACCAAGATGGGTGCCATGCCTGAAGGGATGCCGAGAAGTGCATCGAGCTAGATCCTACATTCTCCAAGGGATACATCAGGAAAGGCACAATCCAGTTTTTCATGAAAGAGTATGACAACGCAATGGAAACTTATCGGGAAGGCCTAAAGCATGATCCTAGTAACCAGGAGCTGCTTGATGGTATAAAGAGGTAAGTAGCACTGAAAGAGATCGTCAATCAGTCACTGGTTTCTCATCTTAGATTCCACCAAACAGCTCCTAACCGTTGCTGTCCGTTCTCAGATATATTCAGCAGATCAACAAGGTGAACAAAGGAAAACTTTACCCCAGAGGAACAGAAAGAGAGACAGGGCAAAGCTATGCAGGACCCTGAAATCCAGAACATCCTGACGGACCATGTGATGCTGTAGGTAAGTTCATCATCAGATGTCTGTTTACTCCTCTTTCTTGAGCCAGAGGTTGGTTTGGCGAACAGTGCGATAACATTGAGGTGTTTGTTGTCTGCAGGTGTTGATTGATTTCCGGGAGCATCCAAGGGCTGCTCAGGACATCTCGGGAGCACGAACGCAACGGCGGTCGGGCTTGGGCATCGTTGGGTTCAGTGATTGGAGACGTGGCTGTTCGTCCCCTACGGATCTCCGCCGCCGCGGCCTGAGAGAGCCTAGAGAAGGGAGGGTACGGATGAGCACCTGTAGGACGACCTGCCATCACGGCCAGCGCGTGCCAGACTCCAACAACATCAATGTGGTGTGGTCATAGTCGAATCCTCCTGTCCTCTCGCGCCGTGTATATTCAGACTTATTAGCGTGCGCCATAGGTTGTATGAACATGGAGGTGCAGTCACCCGAGGTGCAAAAGCTCCATCACCTACCTCTACCTCCTCCACTACGCTGACAAGTAAGCTAAGCCCCCATCATCTACATTGCTTCCTCCCTGCCTGTGATTTATTACTTCGAGCCTGCTGTTGTTTTACCATATATACAAACCTATCTATGCTTAAGTGTGGTCATTAGGTTATGGAACAAGAGAAACAAAGTGTTCTTTAGCAGATCCAAACCTGCCCATTTTAGAATTGGACCAAGAATTACTTGCGTTGCCTGTTTTATATGAATAACCATAATTTTTTTGGATGTCATAGAAAAATCATGCTACAGCATAATTTGTAATCTTTGTAAACAAGTTAAACTTGGAATAAGATCCTGAAAGTAATACAGCGCTTCTTGAATGCATGGAAACAAAAATAGTTAGTTATCTCAGAGTCAATATGTCATATATTCTGAAAGTGGTGCACATGGATATGTATATTCTTGGTTAGTTTTTGTTCTGTTTCTGTTGTATATGCTCTAGGAGTCTAAAAGAAGATGAGGTAGCGCTACTTGATTTCCTGTCAAATTTCAGTAACAGTCAAGCAATAATGAAATATTGGCCTTTTCTTATTCCTGTATTACATAGTGACCATGGAGTCAAAGCTCATGTCAATGGTCAATTACTGATTGTTGCACTTATATAGAGCACACTGATATAATATCTACACATATATTCTGGAAGAAGCCTATAGGAGTGGATGAGCAAATAACACATCACATTCGAATAATATTGAATGTGTTGCATCTGTTCACCTAAATTAATTTGGTATTCTGCTCTACAATGTTAATTGCAGAACAAAAGACTAGCGGTGGTACAAATATAAGATAGGTTTGAAATATAACCAAATTGCAATGGTCACGTGTTTGGAAGTGCAGGTCGAGGACTCAAGGTGGGATTGCGAGTGGAAAGGAGGAGGACAAGAAAATTAATGCTATAACAGCGAAAGAAAGTCGAGAAGGCCGCATGAATATCCATATGTTAGATACCATGATGTTGAATCACTCGAATATGCCCATTGCAACGCACGGGCACCTTTACTAGTGATGTTTAAATGCCCCTTAAATCTGGTCGGTCAAGTGATGGTCTTTAAGCCTCCTTCTTTGCTTCTTTTCTTGATATGTAAGATTTGCTAACACATTTGTTCAATTGCTTGTTTGCATCAGCCAGTCATACTAGGACTGTTTGCTTTGATTACTTGCTGTTCTTGACCTAACACTCTAACAGAGCTTGTCAACGATTTAAACACTAAGGGCTGCTGTAGTGGGGTCTTTTCTAACTCATAGGTGAGATTAAGGTTTGGCTGTACACTAAAGTAGGCTCTCCAAGAGTACCTGGAGATCCAGTTCGAAGGTATGCCTAGTTTTTACATAATGCAGACATAGTAAATGCTCATTTCATTGTGTGCAAGTGCAAGAGATGCGGCATGTTTCATTATGTGGTGTTGCTTTGTTATAATCTCATCCTTTTGTGTTCACAGACTGGAAAGTATGCATATTTATCTTCCAAGGAGAAGAGTAACTAGTTTGTGTCACCTTGCAGAGGGGGTGCACACTACTAGGGAAAACCCTAGTAGTAGCGCGGGTTTAATGCCCGCTTGTAGCGCGGGCAGCCGCGCTACCCATAACACTACTAGAAAAAGACCTGTTAGTGGAGCACCTATTTTTGCCATTAATGGCGCACTATAGGTGCGCCATTATTATCACACCACTAGTAACAAATAGTTAACGCGCACCTCTGGTGCGCGATTAGTATCCCAGATAATAGTGGCGCACCACATAGTGCGCCATTACTATGCCTAGAAGTGCGCCATTACTATCTGACTTAGTAATGGCGCACCACATAGAAGTGCGCCATTACTAACAATTTTTTTTCAACAAAAATTTCAGAATATTTTTTCAAAATTTTGTTTCAATTTTTTTTTCAGATTTTTTTTTTCGTTTTTTCTTAATGTCGGGTCACGATGGCTTAATCTCGGGTCAATATGCTTAATCTCAAGTCAAATCGCACTCCGTGGTCAAACTTCCCGGAACGTCACGCCACTATAGGTGCGCCATTATTATCACGCCACTAGTAACAAATAGTAATGGCGCACCTCTGGTGCGCCATTAGTATCCCAGATAATAGTGGCGCACCACATAGTGCACCATTACTATGCCTGGAAGTGCGCCATTACTATCTGAAAGTGCGCCATTACTAACAAAATTTTTCAACTTTTTTTCAGATTTTTTTTCAAATTTTTGTTTCAAATTTTTTTTAGAATTTTTTTCGTTTTTTTGTTAATCTCGGGTCACTATGGCTTAATCTCGGGTCAATATGCTTAATCTCATGTCAAATCGCACTCCTTCCCGGAAGGTCACCGATCCTCACACTACTCCAGCCCGAGCACGCTTAACTTAACAGGCACTTATTGATATATGTATCATATCAATCCTATTAAACCTTGTTGATGTCTAGGATTTTGTTCATGGTCATGAGTGTGATGAAATTTTGAAAAAATATTTCAAACTTCCTGGTCATATTACGTATCATATTTTGAAAAAAATTCCAAAAAAAAAATCAAAACCTAACTTCTTTTTCTGTTACTAGTGGCGCACCTAGCAAATGGTGCGCCATTACTAAGTTTGATTTTTTTCATTCCCCCCTCTAGATCTTAAAAGCCCTGTATCTTTTATTCAGTTAGTTTTTTTGGGAATTCTAAAAATCTTCAACAGGGTTCCCCCAGTTGAATTCAGATGTAGCTTTTCGAGTAGATGATTTTTCATATAAATTGTTTTTTAATCCGAGTTCGTATGCAAAAGTTATGCCCATTTTACTAAATTCCAGAGAAATTTTGCAAATAAAGTCGAAATTCATATTTGTAAATTTTCCCAACAACTAGACCACATATCACATGGGAAACTTATTTTCGACATTTCCATCATTTCCTTTTATTTTTTCTAAAACTGAAAAGGCGGTCCAAGGGGGGTGTGCAAAGAAAGTTAGTAATGGCGCACCTTCACAAAGTGCCCCATTACTATGTGTATGACTTGGTCAAACCTTGGTCAATGTTAGTAATGACGCACTTTGTATAGGTGTGCCATTACTAAGTTTGACATAGTAATGGCGCACCTATGCAAAGTGCGCCATTACTAAGTTTGACCAAGGTTTGACCCAGTGATACACATAGTTATGGCGCACGGTGGGTGTGGTGCGCCATTACTAGTTAAAACTAGTAATGGCGCACTATCCCCTGGTGCGCCACTGCTAAGTCTGGGGAGGGGTGTGGGGCCAGGGCAAAACTAGTAATGGCGCACCACATGCCAGGTGCGCCATTAGTAATATGGCCATTAATGGCGCACCTATATCTGGTTCGCCATTAATGTCCATATTTGCTATAGCCGTTTTTCTAGTAGTGTAAGGCGCTACAGCTATTACTTAGCAGTAGCACGTGCGACAAGCGCTACTGCTAAGACACATAGCGGCAATGTTTGTTCTATCCCGCGTTGCTGCTAATCCAACTAGTTGTAGTGTGTTTACTATCCATCGCTACTAGTACTCTTTTTTTCATTTTTAGTGTATTTATAGGCCGTTATACAAATTTTGGTACAATACCAATTATGAGGTTTATATCGTTATGTCCGTAAGAGTGTGTCAAATGAAGGTGGATTAGGTTCAAGTGGAGGCAATATGTGGTGCATGTCAAAAGTATACTACTAATCCAAACTTGATCTAGTTTGGACTAGCACTACAAGAAATATGTCAACTTGTGACCCTCACTATTGGCCGCTGAAAGGTCATAGTTTTTCATTTGCGACCTTTTTGTGACCAAAAACAGAAGGTCAAAAGCTGGCGGTCGTAAACTAAAATTAACGACCTTCTGTAAAAGGTCGTTGGTTCTTTGACCAAATTTTTGGTCACTAGCAACCTCCCAAGCCACGTAGGATCCAGCGTGGCAAGCTGACGTGGATAAGATTCAGCGCGGTCCAATTCGGTGTTCTACATGGGCCTAGCCCAACAATTCGGCCTTTTTATATATTTTTTCTATCAATTTTTTATCAGCTTCATGGGCCAAGCCCAACATTGCAAGCTTTTTATTGTTGGGTTGTGGCCTTTTTGTCTAAACGAATTTAGTTTTTTTTTCCAAAAGAAGGGTCCACTAGTTAGACGGGTCCTGGTTGCCAGGTTCTATTAAAGTGGGACCCTTTTGGTAGCATCATATTATTCAGATTACAATTTGACAATTTGACATAAATAAATAACCATGTTTAAATAAGAACAGACAGAAAATACAAGTAATATTTCAAATAACAACTGCGAGAATCAATCACAGTCATACAGATATACTGGGCTCCTTCTGTCATGACACAGTTACAAGCTCTACTAGTGTAATAACACAGATATAAATACAATCAGTCACACAGATATAGGGACAATCACAATGAGAATTGACAATCAGCACAAACTGGGCTCCTGCTCCAGTCAGATGAAACTGTATGCATGACTAACTACGCGACCATAGTCGACTAGGCCACCTTCGCTACACTAGGACAGCAATAGAACTGTCATCCTGCCTTCGGTCGTCGCCCTGTTACATGAATCAGAAGAGAAGAATCAAAACACTGGAGCCAATATATTATGAACAGAACATTCAAAAAAAGGACAAGTTCTTTAGAATGATAACACAAATTCAGCTAATGCAATGATTTTGTTCCCCAGATAATTAAGACGATATACTCATTCATACAAGGTGACGCAAGAAAATAGAGCACTTTACTCATAGCATGCAGAGTATCATTATTATGTTCATATCAGCTTATTCTTATGCCTACAACAAGGAAATAAATCTTACCAAAGAAGTAACAACTCCATAAATTAAAACATCATGGCTAAATAAGAAGACTAATCGGGGCTAAACATCAGGGCTTAATAAAAACAGAACATTCTGCATTTGGTGCGAAAATGGTTAGAGCAAAGAGGAGCTTCAGCAACAGAGCAAACCAAATCAAATCGAACACAAACCGACATTTGCAGACGAATATTTTTGTTTAACTCATTTACTGTTGCTCCCTTTAATTTTTAGGACTGCATATTCTGAATCTACTAGTACTAGATACCTACTGATTAGTAAATAAAGCTGAGTTATACTAGTAGTGGTGTTGCTCAATTGCCACTGTTCTTATCATATTTACTCCATAACAACTAACATGAACATGCCAATTGATTAAAACCTAAGCCATGTAAATTTCAAAACAAGAACCAAACTTAAGCCATGATGATAGACAGTGAGAAAATCAACTAAACTTAAAAGGAATGCTAACCAAGAACCCTTTAATTAACCCTACCATATCATCAACACCCCCAACCAAACAGGAGCATGAGCAGGACAATAGCTACTAAACCTTGAGGTCAGGTATAGACATATACCTGGACTTTGCTTCTTAACAGGAGGCCCCCCATTTGAGTTGGCCGCCTCTTCCTTCTTCTGCTTGATCTTAAAAAGGTTTATCATCTTCCTGTGAAACATGAGGGGAGGAGGTAACGAGCATGAGCTAAAGAGAGCAGACTTTTCATAGGAACAAAATAGACAAAAACAAGAAAAGTACCATTCAGGCTTAAGAATGGTTTTACACACAAACAAGTAGAAACGATGTAGCGGAAATCAACAAAAGCAGTTCGGTTCTCTTTAATTATTGCGTTCATAGATTAGTAGCAGAAAATAATATACCCAGTACAAAGGAAAGCAAAATACTAAAGTACCAAGCATGACTAGTAGCTCTGCACAACTGCACCACATATACAACTAGCTGCAGATAACACTATATGCACGTACATACATAACCGCTGTGCTTTATTATAACAAAGACATTCAAATGATAATAGTAAAAAATGAACTAAAAGAGCTAAAATAAGCATGTGTTATGAACAAAGATCATCTAACCAAATAAACTAAATTTTCAAATGTTATGTGACTTCTGAAAATTCAGTTCATTTAGTTGAACTAAAGAGGGCCACAGAATACCATACAGGGTGCCCATTTGCACTCCTACACTCTAACACACACACACACACAATATGGAGACTTTTGAGAAATTCAGTAAACATGGAGTACAAAAGAGAGGTTCAGACTTCAGACCCGATGTAGGTGCTGGTGAAGGAGATGATCCAGGCTGTAGGACTTGTAGATGAGCTGTAGTAGTGGAGAAAACTTGTAGCCGCCGCCACTGCTGCCAGGTAAGCAGGCGCGACCCACTGGACAGCCCAGCCACGGTGTCGCAGTAGCAGCAGCAGGTGTTCAACTAGGCAAGCAACAAGCAGCATGATTTGCGTTCAATTAGCCGATGTTGAACAGGACCGCCTCCCCTCCATGGCTTGCAACCACCACGCACCTTTCCTGGATGGTACGATGAAGTGAAGCCCTTTTGCTCTGCTGTAAGGATGAAAACTTCCCCTGCACAAGGACAGGAGAAATATGAATCAACTACACATACCTTGATGAACAGAATCAACATCACTTGCATCTCAAAACTAGGCGCTATCACATCAGCAATGTTTCTTTTTCTTTTGGCAGAAATATCCTCACATTTGTATTAATAATCCAATCAGGGTATTTTACATCTGATAGTAAAGAGGGGCATTAAGCAACTAATTTAGGCATGGATCAATGAAACCACCAGCTACAACAAAGTCACGGCGAACAGGCTACAAGTCCGCTGCATATAAACACGTACTAGAATGGCAAATCTGAGAGGCAGGATCTAAATATGCAGAGGTGATAGCGCCTAGCATCAATTACAGTATTTAGCACAAAGTCATTTGATTGTAGCAATTCGGGCCAAAGCATAACACTAGTAGAACACAAAAAATGACTTGATGGCCATGAATCATAGCATGGTACTGCTGTTGCACGAAGGCCACAACTTGAGAAGAGAGAGGAGGGAGCCAGAGGGGATGACGTTCACCATGGGAGTTTTGTGTAGTCGACGCCGTGGACAGGCGCCACCGCGGTTGCGGGACGGCCATCCACCGCCGTCACGCACGCGGTGGAGGAGGCCGCCCGAGGGAGGCACCACGCACGTCAGTCCCGTAGCGACCGAGCGCAGGAGCACCGTCCATAAGGTGGAGATGCATGTGGGAGGGAGGGAGGGAGGGGACGAAGCAGAGGCACTGGAGTTGGAGCCACCGCCGCCCCCGTAACCCTAGCCATGGGGAGAGGTCGTGGGTGAGCGCTCGAGGCGGATCTGGCCGGAGGTGCTGCATGCCGGCGCGGGACGCCATGGAGGACCTTGGTGGACACGGGCTACTGCCGGGTCGGATGTCCATGGAGGACCTTGGTACGTCACGGGCCAGGTCGACGACGGCGCGCCGATACCGATGTGGATCTCGATCTGCGGCATTCCCTTCCCTTGGGAGAGAAGATGCTGGCTTAGATCTGGGGCCTTCCCTTCCCAAGGTGAGGATTTGGAGCGGCGGCGCTAGGGTAAGAGAAGGCCGGCGGCGGGGTTGGGGGAGAGGAGTTGGTCAGCGGCGAGGTTGGGGGGGATGGTGAGCGCTGCGACTGGGCGGCGAGATTCTGGATCGGGGAGAGAGGGAGAGAGAGGCGGCGGCGGGTGTGTTTTCGGGGAGAGGGAAGAGAGAGGCGATCGGGGGTTGCTAGGGTTTTGTTTGGGCTGCTGAGACCAAGTGAGAGATGTTGGATTCGCCAAGCGTGGACGGTTCAGATCGGCTAAGGGGGTGATCCATGAGAACAGTTCTGATTGGTTCGAAAAGTCTGTGATTTAAAATAGTTTCCAAGTACTAAAAATAGAGGGATTTTGTGAAGCAGCTATCAAAAATATTTTACAAAAGGGCACCACACAAATTTTCACTAGAGTTAGACCACATTTTATGGATGAGCACCAATTTGTATGCATTTCTGATATTTCTAGCTATATTTAATTATTTTCATGTGTGGAGATCAATGGCTTTCAAGCCAAATGATCAATCTTATGGCCACATTCATGGCATAGTTTGTTCAAATGATATCATATTGTGCACAAGGGTGCATATTGGAATGGCAAACAATGTTGCCAAAGGAAGTTTTCATTTTCTTTGGACGAAAAAACTATTTTCCATTTTTCGAGTGCTCAAAAGGAGGTTTTTTTGTGAAGGACCTCCCAAATAATTGTTGCAAAATTGGACCAAATCAATTTTCTAAAATACTAGGACATATTTGATGCACAATTGACAAAATGGTTGGGTGTAAAAAGTTTTGATCCACCTCTCGTGAAAAAGACAAATTTTCGCCGATTCAGCTGGAAGAAGGTCAAATTTGAACTGCAGCTGCCTCATAGTTTGCTATTTATTTTTTCCAAAAATCATTTCTAGGTACATAAGTATCTATTTAATCAGAGAAACAGCAAAAAATATCCAAGATTTAACCACTAGCTAGGAACGGTCATTCCCGCTGTTTTGACCGCATTTTGAAACGTGCATAAAAAATTCAAAAAATTTCAAAAAAATGGAAAAGCTTCGCATTGTGTCATTATATGTGACCAAGTTACGGGGAAAAATAATAAACTTGTAATACAGAAATTATTTTAGAAAAGTGTTCTCGGAAATGAGCTATCATGTGTGAAGATTCATGGATTTCAACCCAAACGCTCAATCTCATGGCCACATTCATGGCATAGTTTGTTCAAATGATCTCATATTATGCACAAGGGTGCATCTTGGAATTCCGAACAATGTTGCCAAATGGAGTTTTCATTTTCTTTGCACGGAAAATTCATTTTCCATTTTTTGAGTGCCCGAAATGAGGTTTTTTTGTGAAGGACCTACCATATATTTGTTGCAAAATTGTACCAAGTCATTTTTATAAAATACTAGGACATATTTAATGCACAATTTACAAAATGGTTGGGTGTCAAAAGTTTTGATCCACCTCTGGTGAAAAAGACAAATTCCCGCCGATTCAGTTGGAAGCGGATCAAATTTGAACTGCAGCTGCTTCATAGTTTGCTATTTATTTTTTTACAAAAATCATTTCTAGGTACATAAGTATCTATTTAATCAGAGAAACATCAAAAGTTTTCCAAGATTCAACCACTAGCTAGGAACGGTCAAGCCCGCCGTTTTGACAGCATTTTGAAACGGGCATAAAAAATTTAAAAAAAATCGAAAAATTGGAAAACCTTCGCATTGTGTCATTATATGTGGCCAAGTTTTCAGGAAAAATAATAAACTTGTAATACGGAAATTATTTTAAAAAAGTGTTCTCAGAAATGAGCTATCATGCGTGAAGATTCATGGCTTTCAATCTTATGGCCACATTCATGGCATAGTTTGTTCAAATGATCTCATATTGTGCACAAGGGTGCATCTTGGAATGGCAAACAATGTTGCCTAAGGAAGTTTTCATTTTCGTTGCACAGAAAATTCATTTTCCATTTTCCGAGTGCCTGAAATGAGTTTTTTTATGAAGGACCTACCATATATTTGTTGCAAAATTGGACCAAATCAATTTTATAAAATACTAGGCCATATTTAATGCACAATTGACAAAATGGTTGGGTGTCAAAAGTTTTGATCCACCTTTGGTGAAGAAGACAAATTCCCGCCGATTCAGTTGGAAGCGGGTCAAATTCGAACTGCAGCTGCCTCATAGTTTGCTATTTTATTTTTTCCAAAAATCATTTCTAGTTACATAAGTACCTATTTAATCATAAATACATGGTTTGGTGGTGATACGTCGAGGTTTCGACGGTGGCCGAGGGCCCCAACTCTAGAGCGCGTAAACTCGCATGCCCGCCGCGTGGTCACCGCGTGACCGTGGCATTGTCATGTGTTCTGGGCTGCCTAGGCATGTCTAGTGGGTTGGGCACTCCCCAGGTAGATGCTAGGAAGAAAATCACAACATAAGATTCTCACGAGGAGACCGATCGATGCTCAAATATGAATAAGCAGCCATTAGCGGTACGTGAAATGCACGTGGCTAATGGGTGTGAGTTTTGGCTGAGGATCATCAATTACTAAGAAGACCGTCTTCACAAATTTTCAGCTCAAAAGGAGGAGCCTAGGTGGTACTTGCTTTGCAAAGTACCACACTAGACATAAATACCAATGTTGAAGCCGGGCTCAAAATAATGAATGGATTGAGCTGGCATTTGGTGGAGGATGGTTATTTGGGTAGAGGAAAGCACTGTAGAAAATGGATACCATTTGGACATGCCAAAGTGGTACTTTCTTCACAAAGTGTTTTTCTGAACAGAATAGGAAAATGAATATTTTTGAATTATTTTTGAACTACGCAAGGAAGTTTTTTTACATATTTGACGAAGATATGACCCAAAGAATTTATGAGATTTTTTTGGGAATTTTGGGAATGACAGAAATATAGGTTGCTTCACAACCTAGGGCAAAAACTGCCACATGGACATGACACATAGGCAAAACTGATGAGGTGGCGCCTAGTCATAGCAATAAGTACTAATGCATCCACGTTCACAACCTCATGACCATTTATATTGGTCGTAATCACGTAGAAATAAGGTCATGGACCACTTTTGTCTGCTTTATGACCATTTCGTGTAAGGCAATTCAGGGTTTGAGCCCTTCCAAGCAAAATGGCTGTGGATTTACGACCAATTTAGCTAGGGTCACTAAGAGAAGGTCACTAGTTGACATATTTCTTGTAGTGTAGTAGTACTTTCGATGTGCACCACATGTTGCCTCCACTTGAATCTAATCTGCCAGCACAAGCTATTTAATCATCATCATAGTCATTATCACCAACAGTATTTATTTAATCACCATAGTCATAGTGTAGCACATCATCATCTTCAAACTCATTCTAGCTAGCTAATCACCACCAACACTAGATGCGGTAGCTATCTAATCACCACCAACACTAGCTAATAATAATCATCATAGTCATTACCACCAACACTAGCTATTTAATCATCATGGTCATAGTGTAGCACATCATCATCTTCAAACTCATTTCTAGCTAGCTAATCACTCCTGCTACTCTCTCTCAGGTAAAATAATACAAAACATGTGTAGCTCTCCACCTTCATCAAGTTGGAGCATGCAGATGAGCCTGTCTCCTAATCGTGGGCTGCGCTTCTGATTGATGCCCCCTAGTACTTCTCTGCGCTCCTCCATCACAAATTTGGTCCAGTCTTTCACTATTAAGACTTCCTCGCTCTTAGAAATCCTGAATGCACTAAAGTGCATTGTAGGATATCTTGGCCGTAAGCTAACAATACTCATGGTACCATTAGTCTCGATCCCATGAGGCACAACATTCATCGGGAGTCCCTGTTGAAGAAACATTGTATAGTAACATACTTAGCAATGAAGTTTAGCTTAAAAATAATGTATGCAAAAGATGCACTGGGGACAAATAGTAAAAATCTTACCATCTTTCCTAAATAGATGTGACCGTAGTTCATTACGAACACTATTGGTCGCACATTTTCAGTACTAACATTTCTAAGTGCAGGAAGAAAATTTGTCTTGGCAGTATCAAGATCCTCAAGCCATGAAACATAATGACTTAGCTCCTCGCAGTTTAGTTCAGCCCCGGGACAGTAGTAGGTCCTGTCTACCAAGCACTGGACATGTTTGCTTGAACCAAAATAAGCTGACAATAGAAATTAGTTGTCAACTATTTTTGAATAAACAGTATCAAAGACATAAATATGGTTGAGAAACTCACGTAATTGTATAACTGGAGGCGTCTGCACATCGACCCAGATGTCGGTATTACCTTCAATATCATCTTCTGGATGAATATCAAAGGTGATAACCATATCAGGCTCAAATGCATAAGTCTTGCATAGTGCTCGCCAAGTTTTGCATCCAAAATAGGTGTAGTCGTCTGCGTTGTATAATTTTGCGTGGAAAATATAACCATGCTCAGTCTTCAAGTAAACTTTCTTTACCTCCATAGTACGACTGAAACCTATCTTATCTAAGACAAAAACTCTTGCATGGCAGGGGATACGCTAGTAGAATAGTAAAAAAAATTAAATTATAGTTGAAGCAAATGAAGCAGATGTCATGCTTAATTACGAAAAAAGACTTGTAGTTGTGACTTACTGTATCCACTTTGAAGTTCACGTCCAGCTTGATGCTGAAGCGCCTATCATCATCTAGGAAGATTCCGTCACACAGGCCACGCTCGTCTTCGCAGTATTTGCAAATACCGAAATCCTTTTCATTGTCAGACATTTCCTATGTTCATAGTTAAAACATTAATTGAAAATCGATCGAAGACAACTCCAGGATACTCAAAATATCTTATAGGACTCATATTGACATGAGCATTCAATAAGCAAAACCAAATCGTAAAATAAATAAGTATTCAAATTAGCATGCATTCAATAAGCAAAAGTAAATCATCTCATCCGTCCGTACATTGTCGAATATTATCACTAATACATCCCGAATAGTATCATACATATAACATCACTAATACAACTAAAACCCTAGCGCACGACAGGTATAGGTGCGGGCGGTGGACACCCAAAGAGAAGGAACCATCACAGGATCATAGCTCCAGTGAGATCCCGGGAGAACCTGCCAGGTATTGGAGAACCTGTGCTCCAACGCAAACAAGTAGCAACGGACGTGCGCGTCCTCCTCACTGACACGGTGACACACCACCTCCGCGGGGTCCTCGAGCCTCTGGACCGTCACTGGCCCACGCGACTGCCACCAAAGAAGGTTCGGGTCAACGACAGGCTGGCTCCTCACCAACCTGCCCCCCGGTAGGTAGCACCTCCCAGTACCACCCCGGCGGAGCCCAGTCCCGGACATGGCCCATCTGGTGACGCAAGTGTCCTCCGCCGACTCGACGACGAGGATGCGGGATAGGCATCGTCGACATCGATGCGCGAAAAATTGCTTTAACTAAAAAAATAACAACAAATGTGACATGTTCAACTAGTTCTATTAATTCAATTAGTTCTTACGATTAAATCTAGTCAATTAATTCTATACCTAATAAAATGAATAATGACATAAATAAGGCCTATGCTTTGCAGGAACGTTGACTCCTCGGTGCGGCAAATCCCGGGCACTCGATATGTCCTAGTTTGTAGCACAAGTCATGCCGAAATTCACGGAAAATTTCGGCATGACTTTTGCTAAAAAGTGGACAAATCAAGAACCTGAAATTTGCCAGAACGGAAATGAATCAACATTCCGGCAAAACATAGGCCACTCGACTTCATTTCCTGGAAACAACAAAGCCACTTGGGCACAATCGAACCACTTCAATAATGGAATATGCAAATGAACATCATGGACATATATCACATAACAACAATATGCAAATGAAATTACTGTTTAGGCATTTTCATAAAAATTTGCCCTAGCTAATTTCCTAAAAAAATTGCTAATTTTTCCTAAATGCTAAAAAATGCCTACTGCCCTAAACAAATCTAGGGTTCATATGAACACCTAGGGTTCATATGAACATCAACACAGCATCAACACATATATAAATTGCCCTAGCAGAGTGAGAGAGGAGGGTAGGGGAGAGGAGAGGCAGAGCCTTATGGTGACTGCGGCGAGGGAGGGGCAGGCGGCGTCGAGGTCGGGGTCGGGGGCGGCGTCGAGGTCGGGGTAGGGGGCGGCGTCGAATCCGGGGTCGGGGGCGGCGTTGAGGCGGGAGAGCGACGGGAGAGCGTGCGGCGGCCAACGGGCGACGGTGGCGGCGACAGCGGAGGAGTTGCAATTTGGGGGAAGTGGCCGTTGGGAAAAAAGAATCGAGCGGTTTAGTCAGAAGTAGCAGTAGCGCGTTCCAGGAAGTGCGCTACTGCTAACATAGCTACAGCGCGTTCCTGGATACGCGCTACTGCTATACCATTCTCTTTTTCCCCCTTTTCATTTATTTTCCTTTACATTTTATTTTTTTTCCTTTCACCTTTTTGTATTTCTTTCATTTTCATTTACTTTTCTATTTGCTTTCCATTTAATTTTATTTACTTTAGCAGTAGCGCCTCTCAGCGTAAACGCGCTGCTACAAAGCAAATACTGGTAGCGCAGTTCGGCGAAGATCGCTACTACTATGTGCAGCCTATCGGCTAAGCCGTGGGAATTTTAGTAGTAGCGCTTTTGTACTCGGGTGCGCTACTGCTATAACTGTATCTGTAGCGCCGTTTACAACACCGCGCTGCTGCTAATTAGCACCAGCATGTGTTTTTAGCCCGCGCTATTGCTAATGTTCTGTGTGTAAGGTTTTCCCTAGTAGTGGCAATGAAGATAAGATTGAGGATTTCCAAGCACAAGATGTTAGGAAGGAGCCTTGCAAGAGAAGTAGGAGCTGCGCTGAGCCTCTTCAACCTGTTAAGGTAAGTCACTGTATCCAACTCAACAGTTCAATTCCTTGTTTGTTTTAGGCATAGTTAATTTGCTCTTTTCAATTGCTTTATTTGTCCTCAGTTAATGAGATGCCCAAAGAATGATGCCTGATGTTGGGTACTTGTATAACGATTAGTTGACATAATTAAAGGCCTTACCATTTAATTACTCTGCCGAAGTGTGTCTGAAGCTTTGAAGTCTATTAACCAACTATTATTGCATGAGGCTCACAATCTAGTTTATACTAGGCTAATGATTGCATAGTTTTGCTTGCTGTAGTATGTTTGTATGAAACCCTCTGCTGTTCATTATGCTCCGTAAGACTTTAATTGAGTTACAGAATGGCCAAGTGCTTGCTTACTTCTACGCAACGTGCTGTCTAAATATGTAACTTGTCTGTGTTTTGGATTGGGCCCCAACATCATGCTCCTCTAGTGAGCTAAGAGAGATTTCTGTATGCAGGCTGCACATACTACCTTTTTTATAATTTTTAAAATATCACCTTCTTATGCTTCATGACGTGTAACATTATTGTTAATCCTGTTTTGCCATGTACAAAATAGTCTGTCTTGCTCGCTTCACTGTTGTAACTATATTTTTGCCCTAGTCATGTGTACTTACAGAAACATTTCAGGATGAAGTGACATCAACACAAAGATCTGCGAGCAGTGCGGCATGGCTGTTACCGAATGATTACGGATTGGAATTGGAATGTGCTGATGTTCTCGAGCATCAACTAGAGGTGGCAAGACAACGTGTACATGATTCTCAACGTACAATCAACAAGTTGAGACTGGACATGCAGGTATTAGATGCAGGAGTCAAAAAAATGAAACAAGACACTGAGGTAACAACGAAGGAATTGGAAATTTTGCAAACTGAAATTTGTGCTATCTAAATCCGGCCAATCCTATTTTCTGAAGAGATTATAGTTCAAATGGTAAGTTATGTTGATGTGTGTCCATGATGTATGAGCTGTATTTTCCCAGTGTATGTAATTTGCTGTTTGTGTATGCTTTATTATCACTGGTGCCGAACCATAATGCCCAGTGGGTATAATGGGCTGTAATTTCTTTATTGTATAGTGTACGATTATTCTATGTTTCTATGCCTTAGTCTCTTTATTGTACAGTGTATGTTTTTTAGAGGTGATAGTATAGAGTAGGATAATTCTTTGAATATGCTATATCGTTCAAACGAGGGCCAACTCGCCCAAACATTGTAGTGACCATGGCCCTCCACAGGCCGCACGATCCATGGGCCATCTACGGGACGGACGATCCATGGCCTTCTATGGCCGTCAGATCCGTGGGCCTTCCATGGGTTGTCGGATCCATGGGCCTTCTATCGGCTGTCGGATCCATGGGCCTTCTATGGGCCGTCGGATCCATGGGCCTTCTATAGGCCGTCGGATCCATGGGCCTTCTTTGGGCCGTCGGATCCATGGGCCTTCTATGGGCCGTCCGGATAAATGGGCCTTCTATGGGCCGTCGGGTCAATGGGCCTTCTACGTCCCGTAGGATCCATGGGCTTTCTATGGGCCGTCTCATCCATGGGCCTTGTACGGGCCGTATAAGGGGCCGTAAACGGGCTAGAGTGGAAATCGTACGTTTTATGGGCTGACCATAACGGGCCGTTAGTAGGCCGTATTTGATGATGCTATGAAAATGGCCCAACAGATTAACGGGCCACAAACGGACCGACTGTATCCATGGGCTGAATTTGGCCCACAAGTAGAAAAGGCCAGTAACGGGCCGTAAGTAACCGAATGCTGGAAATGAGCCCAAGAATAAATGGTCCCTGAGAAGGCCGAAAGGTAACACGGGCTGGAAACGACCCAATGGAATAATGGGCCGCTAATGGGTATAAAGCGATACACTGTTCATTACGGGCCATTTTCACCACGGGCCGTTAAGGGGCCGAGGGTTACTAAGGGCCTCATATGGGCCAAATGATGTCATGGGCCATACATGGGCTGGAAGTTAAAACGGGCTGGAATTATATTGGACGGCCCAGATGACGCTACTGGGCCTAATTCAGATAGGCCGTAAACAGGCCCTTGGTTAGCGGGCTGTAAATGGGCTATATGCGAACAGGCTGTTAACAGGCTTTCCATGGACGGCCCGTCACCTTTTGACCAAGTCAAACGGGCCGGCCTTTTCACAGGAATGGGCCTCTGTTGGGCCATGCCACGTGTCGACGTATCATAGGCGCTTTGGGTCCAATGAGTGGATGACATCTGTCCCAACGGTGAGCCGACACGTGTTTCCTCCAGCCAATGATGATTTTACACGTGGAAAATCCCCATTGGTCGGGGCTGTTAATGGGTTATCGGATCCAAAACCGGACCCGATAGCTTAACGGCGTTCCGTTACGGTGGATGCCACGTGTCGGTCACCTTTGACGAAAGCACTTCTGTGACGCGCGATTTATCGTCATCGAAGTGGACACTTCCGTGATGATAATTTTGGTAATGTCATGGAACACTTCTACGATAGCACAGGTATGACTATCTTGATTCTGTCATAAATTTTTCATGGATGTACATGCATGACAGAAAACGTGACTTACTGTGACAAACGCGTATCATCACGAAAGTGTAATTTTTTTGTAGTGGGGGTCGCGCGCCTTGGCGCTAGGGCGCCGTCTTGGTGCAGAGGTGGTGGAGGCGCTCCATGAGCCACGTCGCCCACAGCTGGCGGAGGGTGAGGCAGCGAGAGGGATGGCACGGCGGATCCCCCTGCGGCGCTGACGAGCTCGGCGATGCGGTCGAGCCAGTCCTCGTAGAGGTCGTCGAGTGGGCGGTAGCGCAGGAGCTCGCGGGCCATGAGCAGCGCGGCCTGCGCGTCCGTGGGAGCGCGACGAGCGAGCGACGATGAGTCGGCTGGGGCCAGCGACGGAGTGGCGGTGCGGCCGTCCCGCCGCACTGAGGGGTGCAGCGAGGATGCTTGCTGCTCGTTTCCCGCCAGACCGGTGGCGGCGTTGACAGCAGGCGACAGGGAACGATGGGGAGGCCCGCCGATAGGAGCGGTCTGAGCGACGCGGGCGGCGAGGGCGGTCCGGCGCTCAGCGCGAGCTCGACGAGCGTCCGCCATGGATGCGACGAAGCGACGGGACGCGGATCGGCGGAAAGAAAGCTTCGGCGCACCCCTACCTGGCGCGCCAAATGTCGGATTTCGGGTTCCGGCAAAACCCTAGAGGTTAGAACACTGGGGTGCACACGAAGATCTCTCCCTACCTAATCATGCCCTCACCCTCACTGCGATCTCAAAGCTTAGCGTGTCAAACCCGCAGGAAGAGAGACACAAGAGTTATAATGGTTCGGGCCACCGATGTGGTGTAATACCCTACTCCAGTGTGGTGTGGTGGATTGCCTCTTGGGCTGAGGATGAACAGTTACAAGGGAAGAACAGCCTCCTGAGGAGAGGTGCTCTTGTGCTTGGTGAACTCGTGTGTGGGACGGCTCTGTTCAAGGTGAGATCCAGATGCCTCCTTCGGTGGTGGCTATTCCTATTTATAGGGGCCCTGGTCCTCTTCCCAAATATTGAGCAGGAAGGGATCCAACAACGGCCAAATTCAAAGGGGGACAACTAGTACAAGTTATCCTGACTAAAGGTTGTCTTCGCCTGCCAAAGGCTCTGGTGGTGATGCCGTCTTGGGCTCCATGGTGACCTCCGTCCTGTCATCCTACTGGTCTTGGTCTCGTTGCACCGATATGGAAACCTTTGCCTGATGCCTCGGGACTCCTTGCCTGCGCTTGCCCCTTTAGCACCAAAGAGGAAACAAGGACACTGCGCGCGCTGGCGCCCGCCTGGCTCTAGTCGTCATGGCTTGCGTCACAGGAACCGCGCGAGGTGTCCCTTGCCTTGATCTCTCCGCCCCTCACGAGCCGGCCTGGTGAGGCCGCCCCCGAGGAGGTCTCGTGTCGTCCGCCTCGCGAGGGTCTTGAGTACTGGCTGGTGAAGATGGGCCGTACAGGGCCGCTGGCGGTGTCGACGGTGGCCTCGAAGATGAGGTGCTCCTCCAAGATCTGGTGGTCGACACGCATGGCAGCCATAGCAACCTCATGCGCGCGTGCGGCTGCATGCTACTGAGCTCCATGTTATACTGCATGGAAAATGGCTGTGGGCGGCGCTTAATTGGAGGAGGGGGGCTGTGATTTCGGTGGAAGGTGTCACGCCGTCGGTCGGGGCATGTGGGACGTGAAAGGAGGAGGATGGTGTATGGATTACCTGACCATATCGACGAGGCCGCGCAGCAAGAAGAAGGGTCGGCGGCGAGGAGGCCACGCAGCAAGAAGGAGGGTAGCCGGCGAGGAGGCGGCGCTGTAAGAAGAAGGGTCGCCGGCGAGGAGGCGGCGCTGGGAGAAGAAGGGTAGCCGGCGAGGAGGCGACACTACAAGAAGAAGGGTCGCCGGCGAGGAGGCTGAGCTGCCAGTAAGCAGCAGTGAAGGTTTGAACTTGGAAAGCAAGGAGGAACAATGGAAATGTGGCTTTTGGTGGGAGGGAGGGGGCGGGGAGATAGATATTTCCGCGGTGGCAAAAAAATTTCCCTCAGTGCTGCGAGATACTGGCGCGCAAGTGTGGTTCAAGCGGGGGCGATGGACTGTAGATGATGAAGCTTCCTACGTAAGCCAGACAAGACAGTGCGCCAAGATATTTTATATCACATCCCACACAATTCTTTCTAGTAAACTGTTTGTGGTATACCTGGTTTTTTCATTATGTTTTGAAAGACAAAATGGTGTTACGGAGGGAAAGGATGGTGTTTGAATTGCTAGAGCATTTACGTACAGTGAACATGCAACTAGTACATGAGTGTCGTGCTAAATTTTGGAATTATTCCGGGTTCGTTTGGCCTTTTTTTACATTAATTGAGTTTCTGCGCATTCAATGTGCATAATTCAAATTTGAACTACAAGCACATGCTCCAGTGCACCAAAGTTGGTTCAAAAATCACATGTGTGTCCTTGGGTGAATGTCTAGGTCCCATGCAAGAAATGGGAATGAAATTCAAACATTTGGGTGTCGTGGCTTGGCCGGAAAGATTGAGAAACTTGGTTTTTAAATTCCTGTAAATCCAAAACATGCCTGAAAATCATGAAACTTGGCATGGTGTCATGACATTGCACCAACATGCTGCGGTAATTTTTTTTGGCCGAATTGGGACAAGCTTTGGTGTAAGCTTCTTGCAAACTGGAGCTTCCCTCAAGATGGCTCGTGGTACCGAGGGGGACGTGTCACCTCCGTGTGCGAAACGACATACGTACCCTCCCTTCTCCCGCCTTAATTTTTTACACAGGCAAATTAGACCAAATAGAAGTATCGTGATAAATTTTGGAATTATTCGGGTTCGTTTGGCCATTTTTATACATTAATTGAGTTTATATGCATTTAGTGTGCATAACTCAAATTTGAACTACAAGCACATGCTCCAGTGCACCAAAGTTGGTTGAAAAATCACATGTGTGTCTTTGGGTGAATTTATAGGTCCCGTGCAAGAAATAGGAATGAGATTCAAACATGTGGTCGTGGCTCGGCCGGAAAGATTGAAAAACTTGGTTTTTTAATTCCGGTAAGTCCAAAACACGCCTGAAAATCATGAAACTTGGCATGGTGTCATGACATGGCACGAACATGCTGCGGTAATTTTTTTTTGGCCGAATTGGGACAAGCTTTGGTGTAAGCTTCTTGCAAACTGGAGCTTCCCTCAAGAAGGCTCGTGGTATCGAGAGGGAACGTGTCACCTCCGTGTGCGAAACGACATACGTACACTCCCTTCTCCCGCCTTAATTTTTTACACAGGCAAATTAGACCAAATAGAAGTATCGTGCTAAATTTTGGAATTATTCCGGGTTTGTTTGGCCATTTTTATACATTAATTGAGTTTATATGCATTTAGTGTGCATAATTCAAATTTGAACTACAAGCACATGCTCGAGTGCACCAAAGTTGGTTGAAAAATCACATGTGTGTCTTTGGGTGAATTTATAGGTCCCATGCAAGAAATAGGAATGAGATTCAAACATGTGGGCGTCGTGGCTCGGCCGGAAAGATTGAGAAACTTGGTTTTTTAATTCCTGTAAATCCAAAACACGCCTGAAAACCACGAAACTTGGCATGGTGTCATGACATGGCACCAACATGTTGTGGTAATTTTTTTGGCCGAATTGGGGCAAGCTTTGGTGTAAGCTTCTTACTAACCGGAGCTTCCCTGAAGAAGGCTCGTGGTTCTGAGAGGGAATGTGTCACCTCCGTGTGTGAAACGACATACGTACACTGCCTTCTCCCGCGTTAATTTTTTTACACAGGCAGATTAGACCAAATAGAACGATCGTGCTGAATTTTGGAATTATTCCGGGTTCGTTTGGCCGTTTTTATACATTAAATGAGTTTCTGCGCATTTAATGTGCATAATTCAAATTTGAACTACAAGCACATGCTCCAGTGCACCAAAGTTGGTTGAAAAATCATATGTGTGTCCTTGGGTGAATTTCTAGGTCCCATGCAAGAAATGGGAATGAAATTCAAACATCTGGGCGTCGTGGCTCGGCCCGAAAGATTGAGAAACTTGGTTTTTAATTTCCGTAAATCCAAAACATGCCTGAAAATCATGAAACTTGGCATGGTGTTATGACATGGCACCAACATGCTGCGGTAATATTTTTGCCCGAATTGGGAAAAGGTTTGGTGTAAGCTTCTTGAAAACCGGAGCTTCCCTCAAGAAGGCTCATGGTTTCAAGAGGGGACGTGTCACCTCCGTGTGTGAAACGACATACGTACACTGCGTTCTTCTGCCTTAATTTTTTTACACAGCTAGATTAGACCAAATAGAAGTACCGTGTTAAATTTTGGAATTATTCCGGGTTCGTTTGGCCTTTTTCATACATTAATTGAGTTTCTGCGCATTTAATGTGCATGATTCAAATTCGAACTACAAGCACATGCTCCAGTGCACCAAAGTTGGTTGAAAAATCACATGTGTGTTCTTGGGTGAATTTCTAGGTCCCATGCAAGAAATGGGAATGAAATTCAAACATCTGGGCGTCGTGGCTCGGCCAGAAAGATTGAGAAACTTGATTTTTTAATTCCTGTAAATCCAATACACGCTGAAAATCATGAAACTTGGCATGGTTTCATGACATGGCACCAACATGTTGTGGTAATTTTTCTGTCCGGTTTGCGAAGGCGCACACATTAACAATCAACAATGTCATTTTGGAACAAGTGTTGTCACGTTACAAATCGGAAACACAAGTATTATTGAAACCGTGGGTGTTGTACTTACCAATTACGTGCCGCCACGCGTCCCTTTTTTTATTGGCTAGGAGGTGCCGTGCGGGGTAGCTATTGGAGTACGGGAGGCGTGCGATCAGACCCCTGTGCGTGCTCATCGGGAGGAGAGCCCTTTGACCTCTACCCGCCGCGCCCCTCCCTCCCAATGTCTCCATTAATAGCGCCCGAGCCCCTGTTCTATGGCGTGCCTATATGTCTCACTGGATTGAGATTTAAAGAGAGAAAAACGAAAATCTGAAAAGAAAGTTTTGCACGGTTCTTGATGTAAGATCTGACGGACCTATATAGCATCGACTGCAACTTATAGCAAGGATGATGAATATAAGGACGATGATAGTGGATAATAATTGCCTTACATATTTAGGAACATAATTAAAATCCCCGCAAAAAAGGAACATAATTAAAAAAAGCCACATGCGGTAACGCCCGAAATACACAAGGGCAAAAGAAGAAGGAAGACAACGATCTGGCTCGCTGATCTCTGTTTGCTTGATGCGGCGCTGTAGGCCGCGGGAACTAGTCTCCGCGGCGAGCGGCGATGAGCTCTTTCTTGTCCTCAAGATGCTGCTTGAGAGCATCCATAGATTCCTCCAACAGCCTTCTGCGCTCGATGCGCAGCATGGCATTCTCGTCCATAAGTTTCTCGACGATGACGCCGGTCCTCTTCAACAAGGCAGTGGTCTCCTCCTCCTGCTCCGCACATCCAACGATCTTCACCCTCAGCAGCTCGCACTCGGCCCGGAGCTTTGCATTGCTCTCATTTAGTTGCCGGATGACACCGGCAAAAGAGGCTTTCATATCGTCCTGCAACCTCGCCCAGCCGGAGATCTGATCCATCTGGCCATGGATGATCGCATGCATGTGCCTGTAAGAGTCCTCGCCTGCCCGCGAGGCATCTTCCCAGGCTGCCGCGGCGCGGGAGGACATCTCTGCTGCATTAACGGCACGGCGGGACATATCTTCTGCTTCCACGGCACGGCCGGACCAGTCTGCCGCATCGACGGTGCGGCGGGACCTGCGTGCTGCTTCGGCGGCGCGGCGGGACCTCTATGCTGCTACGGCCGCGCGGTGGGACATGCCGGCGGCATTCGTGGCGAGGCGGGACATCTCTCGTGCTTCCGCTTCCATGCTCGCATCTCCCTGGTGGCAATCTCTCGACCTAGAACTCATGCTGGCCATGGCTGACGCAAGGGAACAATGATGATTGACTTGTTTGTTTTTGTGGATGAGGAGTTGAGGAGGAATGTGCAGTTATCTTGGAGTAGTAGTATTTATAACCAAGTACTAATACGCTCCTAAGTGGGAAACCGTTTAGGTTTTGATCGGTGTGAACAGGTTTGGAATTTGGAATGTGACGGGACGCATGCTCAAAATTTACTAACGGTTATAAGTGCGGCACTATTCCCGGAAGGGGTAACACGGGCACGTACGCCTTCTCGGCCGTGTACGTGGCGTTTGCACCATACGGTGCACCGCAATAAGCAATGTCAGCACACGTCTTGTTCCAACAACTGTGCACGCTCGTTATTACCATCGCACACACTTCTTTTAATTAGAATGTGTGTGACAGTCTAGCGCACACACGTTGATCTATCTAACTGTTTCAGTTTGTTGTGGCTAATCGCAAACAGTTCATCCATGTGAAGTGTATGCCATCAATCGCAGACACTTTGATTTGGCTGACCCGTTTTTGTTCTGTTGCCTAATCGCAAACAGTTAATCCTTCTGAAGCATATGCCCTTAATCACACACACCTTTATCTAGCTGCCTGTTTCCATTCTTCCTCCTCATCACAAACAGTTCATCCGATTGAACCGTATGTTGTATATCACACATGCCTTCATCTGGCTACCCATTTCTTTTGTTCCTCCTCATCGAAAACAGTTCATTGAACTGAACCGTATGCCCTGCATCGCACACGCAACTAAAATCTGAACCGCGTTTGATGGCTCCGCCATCGCAAACGTGTTGCACCTTTTTTGGCAGTTCTTTTACACCACCGTTTACGATTATTGCATCGCACACAGCTTCGTCGAAGGGTCTCTGATCGTAGTGTCATGTTAGCAGCATCCTGATAACCCACAAGTATAGGGATCGCAACAGTTTTCGAGGGTAGAGTATTCAACCCAAATTTATTGATTCAACACAAGGGGAGCCAAAGAATATTCTCAAGTATTAGCAGTTAAGTTGTCAATTCAACCACACCTGCATAACTTAATATCTGCAGCAAAGTATTTAGTAGCAAAGTAGTATGGAAGTAACGGTAACGGTGGCAAAACTAACAGTAGTAGTTTTGTAGTAATTGTAACAGTGGCAACGGAAAAGTAACTGAGCAAAGAGCAATATGTGAAAAGCTCATAGGCATTGGATCAGTGATGGAGAATTATGTCGGATGCGATTCCTCATGCAATAGTTAAAACATAGGGTCACACAGAACTAGTTCCAATTCATCAATGTAATGTAGGCATGTATTCCGAATATAGTCATACGTGCTTATGGAAAAGAACTTGCATGACATCTTTTGTCCTACCCTCCCGTGGCAGCGGGGTCCTAATGGAAACTAAGGGATATTAAGGCCTCCTTTTAATAGAGTACCGCAGCAAAGCATTAACACTTAGTGAATACATGAACTCCTCAAACTACGGTCATCACCGGGAGTGGTCCTGATTATTGTCACTTCGGGGTTGCCGGATCATAACGCATAGTAAGTGACTATAGACTTGCAAGATAGGATCAAGAACTCACATATATTCATGAAAACATAATAGGTTCAGATTGAAATCATGGCACTCGGGCCCTAGTGACAAGCATTAAGCATAGCAAAGTCATAGCAACATCAATCTCAGAACATAACGGATACTAGGGATCAAACCCTAACAAAACTAACTCGATTACATGGTAAATCTCATCCAACCCATCACCGTGCAGCAAGCCTACGATGGAATTACTCACGCACGATGGTGAGCATCATGAAATTATTGATGGAGGAAGGTTGATAAAGATGGCGACGGATTCCCCTCTCCGGAGCCCCGAACGGACTCCATATCAGCCCTCCCGAGTGAGATTAGGGCTTGGCGGCGGCTCCGTATAACAAAATGCGATGAATCCTTCTCTCTGATTTTTTTCCCCGAACGTGAATATATAGAGTTGGAGTTGAGGTCGGTGGAGCACCAGGGGGCCCACGAGGCAGGGGGCGCGCCCAGGGGGTAGGCGCGCCCCCACCCTCATGGACAGGGTGTGGGCCCCCTGGCCTTGATTCTTTCGCCAGTATTTTTCATTAATTCCAAAAATATTCTCCGTGAAGTTTCAGGTCATTCCGAGAACTTTTATTTCTGCACAAAAATAACACCATGGCAATTCTGCTGAAAACAGCGTCAGTCCGGGTTAGTTCCATTCAAATCATGCAAGTTAGAGTCCAAAACAAGGGCAAAAGTGTTTGGAAAAGTAGATACGATGGAGACGTATCAACTCCCCCAAGCTTAAACCTTTGCTTGTCCTCAAGCAATTCAGTTGATAAAATGAAAGTGATAAAGAGAATCTTTTACAAACTCTGTTTGCTCTTGTTGTTGTAAATATGTAAAGACAACATTCAAGTTTTCAGCAAAGATTATGAACTAACCATATTCACAATAACATTTAGGTCTCATGTTTACTCATATCAATGGCATAATCAACTAGCAAGCAATAATAATAAATCTCGGATGACAACACTTTCTCAAAACAATCATAATATGATATAACAAGATGGTATCTCGCTAGCCCTTTCTGAGACCGCAAAACATAAATGCAGAGGACCTTTGAAGATCAAGGACTGACTAAACATTGTAATTCATGGTAAAAGAGATCCAGTCATAGTCATACCCAATATAAACTAAGAGTAATGAATGCAAATGATAGCGGTGCTCTCTAGCTGGTGCTTTTTAATAAGAGGGTGATGACTCAACATAAAAGTAAATAGATAGACCCTTCGTAGAGGGAAGCAAAGATTTGTAGAGGTGTCAGAGCTCGGTTTTAAAGCAGAGATGAATAATATTTTGAGTGGCATACTTTCATTGTTAACATAACAGCCAAGAGATCTCGATATCTTCCATGCTACACACATTATAGGCGGTTCCCAAGCAGAATGGTAAAGTTTATACTCCCCCACCACCAACACGCATCAATCCATGGCTGGCTCGAAACAACGAGTGCCTCCAACTAGCAACAGCCCTGGGGGACTTTTGTTTGCAATTATTTCAATTTGATTTGCTTAGAGCATTGGACTGGGCATCCCGGTGACCAGCCATTTTCTCGTGAGTGAGGAGCGGAGTCCACTCTTCTTGAGAATAACCTGCCTAGCATGGAAGATAAGGGCAGCCCTAGTTGATACATGAGCTATTCGAGCATACAAAACAGAATGTTTATTTGAGGGTATAGAGTTTGGCACATACAAATTTACTTGGAACGGCAGGTAGATACCGCATATAGGAAGGTATAGTGGACTCATATGGAATAACTTTGGGGTTTAAGGGATTGGATGCACAAGCAGTATTCCCGCTTAGTAAAAGTGAAGGCTAGCAAAAGACTGGGAAGCGACCAACTAGAGAGCGACAACAGCCATGAACATGCATTAAAATTAATAAACATTGGATGCAAGCATGAGTAGGATATAATCCACCATGAACATAAATATCGTGAAGGCTATGTTGATTTGTTTCAACTACATACATGAACATGTGCCAAGTCAAGTCATTTAAATCATTCAAAGGAGGATACCACCCCATCATACCACATCATAACCATTTTAATAGCATGTTGGCACGCAAGGTAAACCATTATAACTCATAGCTAATCAAGCATGGCACGAGCAACTATGATCTCTCATTGTCATTGCAAACATGTTTATTCATAATAAGCTGAATTAGGAACGATGAACTCATCATATTTACAAAAACAAGAGAGGTCTAGTTCATACCAGCTTTTCTCATCTCAGTCAGTCCATCATATATCATCATAATTGCCTTCCACTTGCACGACCGAACGATGTGAATAATAATAAGAGTGCACGTGCATTGGACTAAGCTGGAATCTGCGAGCATTCAATAAACAGGAGAAGACAAGGCAATATGGGCTCTTGGTTAAATCAACAATAATGCATATAAGAGCCAATTCAACAATTTAATCATGGTCTTCTCCTATCGACCCCTAAAGAAAAGAAAAGAAATAAAACAATTTACACGGGAAAGCTCCCAACAAGCAAAAGAAGAACGGGTAATCTTTTTGGGTTTTATTTTTTAATTATTACTACTACAGCAAGAAAAGTAAACTACTACTAAAAACTATCACTAATTTTTTTTGTTTTTCTTAAGGTTTAACAAACACACGAGAAGAAAGCAGGAAAAAGGAAATAAACTAGCATGGATATTACAGAGAAAGAGTATGAGCACACATCTAGCAATGAGTGTGTGAACATAAATGTAATGTCGGTGGGAAATACATACTCCCCCAAGCTTAGGCTACCGGACTCTGTCTGCCACTGGCTGGCAGCCATCTCCGGATCCCAAGAATAAACAGACTGTCGTGGAGGCTCATATTGTGGTTCTGGTTCCGGGGCTGGTGCAGGATTCCGGTAGGCTTGAACGGCAGCCCTTGTAACGAGATACGGTCCTTCAAAATTAAACAAGGAAGGAGCAAGCAAGGTAATAGCCTCAGGGTGATGTTTATTAAAATACAGTTTATATTTAAGCTCTCCTTCCCTGCCTTTAACAATAAAATCATGCGCTAGCATACTCTTATAATCAAATAAGCACTAGGCAGCAATTTTTCTTCTTTCTCATAAAGCCTAATGGGTATGTTAAAATATGCAGCTAGGCATGAAGCATAAATACCTCCAAAGATGGGGCCTTTAGTACGGTTCAGACTTAACCGTTTAGCAATAATTCCGCCCATACTAACAGTGTTATCGCGGTATAGACCATGGAACAAAATGATAATATCAGGAACACTAAGGTTTCCACAGTTTCCACGACCAATCAAGCAACGACTAGCAAATATGGCAAAGTAGCGTAAAACAGGAAAATGTATGCTAGTGATCTTGCATCAGAAACCTTCCTGGTTTCTCCCACAGTGATGGTGTTAATGAATTCTTCCACATCCTTACGGTGTGGTTCATCTAAGGTACCATCAAAGGGTATTTTGCAAACCTCGCAAAATTTAGCTAATGGCATCTCCTTAACAACATCATATAAATGAAACTCTATTGAAGGAGGTGATTTCTTAGGAAAATAGTAGAAGTTTTGCACAAAAGTATTAGTGAGTAAGAGATACTGATGACGTTGGTCGCGGAGGAAGTCAGTGAGGCCAGCATTCTCAGCCAATGAATAAAAATCATTATAAATCCCGGCTGCTCTCAAGAAATCATCGGAAGGCCATTCACACGGCCTGACCTCCGTGGTACGAGGCAAATTAAATTTGGGCCTCTGTGCTTCTTCATTTTGCTTTTCCTTCGAGCTTCGGCTCGATGAGCCCCTCAAAAGTCTCTTCATTATTTTCTGAAATATTCTGAAATTTTTAGTTACTTCAAACAAAAGTGAATCAAACTCAATAAAATTGATAGCAACTACTCCTACAAGTGCCTAGAGCCTATATCAAGCATTAGAACTACTTGGAACCATATAAATTTGACATGCAAGCTCAAGAACATGGTCACCTATGGAACACAAATTTGCAATGAATAAAGCACTAGAGCAAAAACTAATTGGACCAATGGAGGAGTCACATACAAAGGAACAATCTCCCCAAGCAGTTTTGTGAGAGGTGCTTTGAGCAAGGAGATCAAAAATCGCAGCAAAGTGAGCTAGAACTCGTGCTTGAACCAGATATTCGTGTTTGTGGGAGGAAGAAGAAGAGGATGGGTGCAGGAATAAGTGGAGGAGGGCCACCGTGGGCCCACGAGGTAGGGGCGCACCCTGGGGGGTAGGGCGCGCCCTCCACCCTCGTCACCAGGTGGCAGCTCCCCCCGCGGTGTTTTCAGTACCATAAATCCTCAAATATTCCCGAAAAAATCATATTAAATTGGCATGGCATTTGGAGGACTTTTGTTTTTGGGGTATTTTTATATTGCACAGATAAATCAGATAACAGACAGAAAAATACTATTTTTACTTTATTTCAACTAAATAACAGAAACTATAAAGAGGGTACAGAAGGTTTGTGCTTCTAGTTTCATCCGTCTCATGCTCATCAAAAGGAATCCACTAACAAGGTTGATCAGGTCTTGTTAACAAACTCATTCCGATTAACATGGAACCGGAGAAATTTCGAATAACACTATGTTACCTCAACGGGCATATGCACATCCCCTATAATAAGAATATCATATTTCTTCTTGACTGTAGGAAGAGGAAATTCAAAACCTCCAAATATAATTGATGGAACTTTTCCAATTGAATTGATACTATGAACTTGAGGTTGTTTCCTCGGAAAGTGTACCGTATGCTCATTACCATTAACATGAAAAGTGACATTGCCTTTGTTGCAATCAATAACAGCCCCTGCAGTATTCGGAAAAGGTCTTCCAAGAATAATAGACATGGGAATATCAAGAATAACAAAGTCCGTTAAAATAGTAATGTTTGCAACCACAACAGGCACATCCTCACAAATACCGACAGATATAGCAGTTGATTTATCAGCCATTTGCAAAGATATTTCAGTAGGTGTCAACTTATTCAAATCAAGTCTACGATATAAAGAGAGAGGCATAACACTAACACCGGCTCCAAGATCACATAAAGCAGTTTTAACATAGTTTCTTTTAATGGAGCATGGTATAGTAGGTACTCCTGGATCTCCAAGTTTCTTTGGTATTCCACCCTTAAAAGTGTAATTAGCAAGCATGGTGGAAATTTCAGCTTCCGGTATCTTTCTTTTATTAGTGATAATATCTTTCATATATTTAGCATAACGATTCATTTTGAGCATATCAGTCAATCGCATACGCAAAAAGATAGGTCTAATCATTTCAGCAAAGCGCTAAAAATCCTCATCATCCTTTTTCTTGGATGGTTTGGGAGGAAAAGGCATGGGTTTCTGAACCCATGGTTCTCTTTCTTTACCATGTTTCCTAGCAACAAAGTCTCTCTTATCATAACGTTGATTCTTTGATTGTGGGTTATCATGATCAATAGCAGGTTCAATTTCTACATCATTATCATTACTAGGTTGAGCATCATCATGAACATCATCATTAACATTTTCACTAGTTTCATGTTCATTACCAGATTGTGTTTCTGCATCGGACATAGAGATATCATTTGGATTCTCAGGTGGTTCAGCAATAGGTTCACTAGAAGTTTGCAAAGTCCTATCATTTTTCTTTTTCTTCCTTTTAGAAGAACTAGGTACATCAATATTGTTTTTCTGAGAATCTTGCTCAATTCTCTTAGGGTGGCCTTCAGGATACAAAGGTTCCTGAGTCATTCTACCAGTTCTAGTGGCCACTCTAACAGCATAATCATTTTTCTTACTCTTCATTTCATTGAGCAAATCGTGTTGAGCCTTAAGCACTTGTTCTACTTGAGTGGTAACCATATAAGCATGTTTGCTAACAAGTATAAGTTCACCTCTAATATTAGCCATATAATCACCCAAGTGTTTAATCATATAAGCATTTTGTTTTAATTGTCTACCAAAATAAGCATTGAAATCTTCTTGTTTAAACATAAAGTTATCAAACTCATCCAAGCACTGATTAGCAATTTTAGTAGGAGGGATGTTCAGCTCTATCATACCTATAGAGAGAATTTACCTTTACTACCTGTGTCGGGTTATCAAGATCTGGAGGTTCTTCAATAGGTAATGGATCAAGATAATGCGTTTCTTCAACAGGCGGTAAATTAAGATCATGTATTTCTTCAATAGGAAGTAAATTCTTAACATCTTCAGCTTTAATACCTTTTTCTTTCATAGATTTCTTTGCCTCTTGCATATCTTCAGGACTGAGAAACAGAACACCTCTCTTCTTCGGAGTTGGTTTAGGAATAGGCTCAGCAATTGGAGCAGGAGCTGGCTCAGGAGGTGCCCAATTATTTTCATTTGTCAACATATTATTCAATAGAATTTCAGCTTCATCCGGTGTTCTTTCCCTGAAAAGAGAACCAGCACAACTATCCAGGTAATCTCTGGAAGCATCGGTTAGTCCATTATAAAAGATATCAAGTATTTCATTTTTCTTAAGAGGATGATCAGGCAAAGCATTAAGTAGCTTGAGAAGCCTCCCCCAAGCTTGTGGGAGACTCTCTTCTTCAATTTGCACAAAGTTGTATATTTCCTTTAAGGCAGCTTGTTTCTTATGAGCAAGGAAATATTTAGCAGAGAAGTAATAAATCATATCCTGGGGACTACGCACACATCCAGGATCAAGAGAATTAAACCATATCTTAGCATCACCCTTTAATGAGAACGGAAATATTTTAAGGATATAAAAGTAGCGAGATCTCTCATCATTAGTGAACAGGGTGGCTATATCATTTAATTTAGTAAGATGTGCCACAACAGTTTCAGATTCATAGTCATGAAAAGGATCCGATTCAACCAAAGTAATTATATCAGGATCAACAGAGAATTCATAATCCTTATCGGCAACACAAATAGGCGAAGTAGCGAAAGCAGGGTCGGGCCTCATTCTATCTCTAAGGGATTCCTTGTTCCATTTAATTAATAGCCTCTTGAGTTCGCGACTATCTTTGCAAGCTAAGATAGCTGCAGAAGCTTCTCTATCAAAAACATAACCCTCAGGAATAACAGGCCTATCTTCATCATCACTTTCATCATTATAATCAGATTCAATAATTTCTTTCTCTCTAGCCCTAGCAATTTGTTCATCAAGAAATTCACTAAGGGGCACAGTAGTATAAAGCATAGAAGTAGTTTCATCATGAGTATCATGCATAACAGAAGTGGCATCATCAATAACATGCGACATATCAGAACAAATAGCAGAAGCAGGTTTAGGTGTCGCAAGCTTACTCATAACAGAAGGTGAATCAAGTGCAGAGCTAGATGGCAGTTCCTTACCTCCCCTCGTAGTTGAGGGATAAATTTTTGTCTTAGCGTCTTTCAAGTTCTTCATAGTGTCCAGCAGATATAAATCCCAAGTGACTCAAAGAATATAGCTATGCTCCCCGGCAACGGCGCCAGAAATTAGTCTTGATAACCCACAAGTGTAGGGGATAGCAACAGCTTTCGAGGGTAGAGTATTCAACCCAAATTTATTGATTCGACACAAGGGGAACCAAAGAATATTCTCAAGTATTAGCAACTGAGTTGTCAATTCAGCCACACCTGGATAACTTAATATGTGTAGCAAGGTATTTAGTAGCAAGGTAATATGATAGTGGTGGTAACGGTAACAAAAGAGTAATGAAAGCAAAAGTAATTTTTTTGGTGTTTTGTAGTGATTGTAACAATAGCAACGGGAAAGTAAATAAGCGTAAACCAGTAGATGGAAAACTTGTAGGCATTGGATTGGTGATGGATAATTATGCCAGATGCGGTTCATCATGTAACAGTGATAACATAGGGTGACACAGAACTAGCTCCAATTCATCAATGTAATGTAGGCATGTATTCCGAATATAGTCATACATGCTTATGGAAAAGAACTTGCATGACATCTTTTGTCCTACCCTCCCATGGCAGCGGGGTCCTAATGGAAACTAAGGGATATTAAGGCCTCCTTTTAATAGAGAACCGGAACAAAGCATTAGCACATAGTGAATACATGAACTCCTCAAACTATGGTCATCATTGGGAGTGGTCCCGATTATTGTCACTTCGGGGTTGCCGGATCATAACACATAGTAGGTGACTATAGACTTGCAAGATAGGATCAAGAACTCACATATATTCATGAAAACATAATAGTTTCAGATCTGAAATCATGGCACTCGGGCCCTAGTGACAAGCATTAAGCATAGCAAAGTCATAGCAACATCAATCTCTGAACATAATGGATACTAGGGATCAAACCCTAACAAAACTAACTCGATTACATGATAGATCTCATCCAACCCATCACCGTCTAGCAAGCCTACGATGGAATTACTCACGCACGGCGGTGAGCATCATGAAATTGGTGATGGAGGATGGTTGATGATGACGACGGCGACGAATCCCCCTCTCCAGAGCCCCGAATGGACTCCAGATCAGCCCTCCCGAGAGGTTTTAGGGCTTGGCGGCGGCTCCGTATCGTAAAACGCGATGATTTCTTCTCCTTGATTTTTTCTCCCCGAAAGCAAATATATAGAGTCAGAGTTGGCGTCGGAGGAGGTCCAGGGTGCCCACGAGGTAGGGGGCGTGCCCTAGGTGGAGGGGGCGCCCCCCACCCTCGTGGACAGGGTATGGGCCCCCTGGTCTTCATCTTTGGCAAGGATTTTTATTATTTTTAACTAGAGGTTCCGTGGAGTTTCAGGTCATTCCGAAAACTTTTGTTTTCTGCACATAAAACAACATCATGCCAATTCTGCTGAAAACAGCGTCAGTCCGGGTTAGTTCCATTCAAATCATGCAAGTTAGAGTCCAAAACAAGGGCAAAAGTGTTTGGAAAAGTAGATACGACGGAGACGTATCACACGCCGGCACCGGCGCCTTGCAGTGAGAAAGCCCCATCAAAGTACATGATCCAGTCGTGGTCTGCTTCCTTGCCAAGGAGAGTGGTCTCCTGGATTTCTTCGTCAGGCGTCGAGGTCCATTCTGTGATGAACTCTGCCAAGACTCTGCTCTGAATTGTCGAGGTACTTTAAAACTTCAAACCAAAACTTGATAGCTCCAAGGCCCATTCCACAATCCTTCCGGTTCTGTCTGGGTTATGCAGTATCCGTTGCAACGGGAGGCGGGTGACGACAGTGATCTCGTGGGCTTGGAAGTAGTGATGCAGCTTCCTCGAGGCCATAAGGAGGCCGAAGAGAAATTTTTGCACGCCGGAATACCTCGACCTAGCCCCCTGCAAGAGGGAGCTGACAAAGTAAACCTGGTGCTGCATCATTTTCTTCTTTGGAACCACCTCACTCGACTGCGTGGGCACTGCCATGGTGGCATCTGACTCTGCCGGGGGCCGCGTCTTGTCGGCGCCAGGCCCTGCCGGGGGAATCTTTGGCTTGCCATCCGCTAGCTCTGCCGCCGTCACTGCCTCCTCGTCGACCTCCCTCGGTGCCACCAGTGCGGCGCTGACCACTTGATTCGTCGCCGCCAGATACAGTAGCAATGGCTCTTGTGGTTTAGGCGCAACCAGTATTGGCGTGGAGGAAAGGTATTTCTTTAGATCCTGCAGTGCTGCCTCGGCTTCTAGGGTCCACTCTATTGGGCCTGCCTTCTTCAACATTTTGAAGAAGGGAAGGGCGCGCTCGGCGGACTTGGAGATGAATCGGCTCATGGCGGCAACGCAGCGGGTGAGCCGACGCACATCCTTGATCCGCTTGGGCGCCTCTATCTGCTCAATAGCCTTGATCTTGTCTGGGTTTGCCTCGATCCCGCGCTGTGACACAAAGAAACCGAGAAGCTTGCCGGACGGAACGCCGAAGACACACTTCTCAGGGTTCAGCTTGAGGTTGATCTTGCGCAGGTTAGCAAATGTCTCTTCCAGATCTTGCACAAGAGTTGGCCCGTCCTGGGTTTTGACCACTATGTCATCCATGTAGGCCTCCATATTTCTATGGAGCTGAGGTTCAAAACTAATTTGGACTGCCCTTGCGAACGTTGAGCCAGCACTCTTCAACCCGAAAGGCATCCGTAAAAAGCAATACGTACCACATGGGGTGAAGAATGATGTCTTCTCTTCATCCTCTCTCGTCATGAAGATTCGGTGGTAGCCTGAGTAGGCGTCGAGGAATGATAACAGATCACACCCGGCTGTGGAGTCAACAATCTGGTCGGAGTCAACAATCTGGTCGATGCGCGGCAATGGAAAGGGGTCCTTAGGACAAGCCTTATTAATATCTGTGTAATCCATACACAGCCTCCACTTCCCATTAGCCTTGCGCACCACTACGGGATTGGCCAACCACGTCGGGTGGAACACCCCTCTCACCAAACCTGCCGCTTCCAACTTCCTGATCTCCTCTGTGATGAACTCCTGCCTTTCCAGAGCCTGCTTTCTGACCTTCTGCTTAATGGGCAGCGCGTGGGGGCAGACAGCTAGGTGGTGCTCAATCACCTCCCTGGGAACACCGGGGATGTCGGACGCTTGCCATGCAAACACGTCGACATTTGCACGCAGGAAGGTGACGAGCGCGCCTTCCTATTTGCTGTCGAGGGTGGAGCCTATGATGAAGGCCCCTCCCATGCCATCCTCCCCGACGGGCACCTTCTTGGTCTGCGGCGGCTCGGCCCTGGATCTCTTGCTCTTGTCGGTAGAGCTCTCTGGCACGTCCTCAACGGTAGCACAACACTCCGAGGAGGTGCGTTTGCCGGAGTGGGTGCGAGAGGTCTTGCCGGGCTCCTTCTTCCCTCCCGGGCCTTCAGTGGCAGGAGCAGGTGCCTTGACGGCAGCTGCTGCGACTGCTTCCCGGTAGAGTTGGTCGGCCCAGATCAGCGCGTCCTTCTTGTCGGAGGGGACGGAGATGATGGTCAACGGCCCGGGCATCTTTAGCATGTTGTAGGCATAGTATGACGCTGCCATGAACTTGGCTAGTGCCGGGCGGCCGAGGATCCCATTGTAGGCAAGGGGATCTCGGCCACGTCGAAGACGATCCTCTCCATCCTATAGTTCAACTCTCCTCCAAATGTCACGGGCAGTGTGACCTTTCCCTTCGGCTGGCTCCTCCCCGGATTGACCCCTTGAAACATGCCCGTTTCCTCGAGGTCTCCATCAAGGATTTGCAACCTTTTGATCACGACAGGCGAGATCAGGTTCAGGCCGGCCCCGCCGTCAACCAACATCTTGTTCACCCTGAGGTTGCGTATTGTTGGCGAGACCAACAATGGCAAACACCCGACCGCGGTAGTGCGGTCAGGGTGGTCCTCGGCATCAAAGATGAGGGGCGTGCTGGACCACTTTAGCGGCTTCTGAGCGTCGAACGACGGCTCTGCTGCTGTAATCTCACGCGCCCACTGCTTGAGCTGGTGGTGAGAGGTATGCAGCGAGGCGCTGCCATCGACGCACATGGCCTCCGTAGCCTTCTGGAACCCTTGCTCACCAGACTCGTCGTCCTTGTCGTGATCGTCGTCTTCTTGTTTCTTCTCGCGGCCCCGGGCGGGCCTCTCTTGCTGGTTGTCCTTGTCGGGGCGGCCTCCTTGGCCGCCACGCTTCTTGCCGGATCCCTCAGCACCGTCATGGTCCTTCCCCTTGTCCCGCCTTTCGTACTCAGCCTTTTGCTTCTCAGCAAGCAGCTCGACTTGTCGGCAGTTCTGTAGGTCATGGCCCTTGGTGCGGTGGATCTTGCAGTATTGCTTGCCAGAGATTCCTGGCTTGTCGGTAGCCGCCAGGGCCCGGCAGGCGGCGCAGCCGGCAATCTCCTTGCCGGGGGCGTCTGCCTTGACCTTCTTGCCGGCACCGGAATTGTCAGATCCCTCAACGGCAAGCATGGCCTTGCCTTTGCATTTCCTGTTGCGACGCCGGCTCTTCTTCGTCGGGGTGGCGGCGTCTTCATCAGTAGAGTCGGTTTCCGCACCGGCGTCTTCGCCGGGGTACTTCCTTCCCTCTTCAGCCCGGGCGCACCTATCGGCCAGAACGTAGAGATCGGCCACATCCTTAACCTTGGTCATCACCAGCTCCTCGCGCATCTTACGATTGCGCATGTTCTGGTGGAACGCGCTAATAACAGTGGCGGGATGAACGTCGGGGATGTTGTACTGCACCCGGCTGAATCTCTGGATGTACTTGCGTAGGGTCTCCCCTTCCTTCTGGGGAATGATATGCAGATCACTGGCCTGGCCATGAGCTTGGTGGCCTCCTGTGAAGGCGCCAATGAACTCATGGCACAGATCTGACCAAGAAGAAATGGAATCCACCGGCAAGTGCATCAACCAAGACATCACATTGGGTTTGAGTGCCAGCGGGAAATAGTTGGCAAGCACCTTGTCGTCGCGAGCCCCAGCGGCCTGCATCGCAATGGTGTAGATGCTGAGGAACTCGGACGGATGGGTCTTGCCAGTGTACTTCTCGCCGACGTCGGGCTTGAACGTGCGGTGGGACGGCCACTGGAACTGCCTCAGCTCACGGGTAAAAGCCGGGCAGCCCACCTCGTAAGGTAGGCCGCCGGGCCCCCCGGTGTCGGGTGGTCCATAGCGGGTCCCGCCCGCTTGTCCGACTGGCGACACGTTTCGCGCCGGCGCTCGACGGTGGTTCGAGCGTCTTCGTGAGCTCGCTCCCGAAGGACCTGGCGCTGGTCGCGGAGGGTCCGCGGGTCGGACGACGCTATGGAGATGTTATCACAAGCGTCGCCGCGACGGGACGACGCCCGCGGCGGCTGGCGAGGAGGAGACTGCACCGTGGCCACAGATCCCCCGGTCCTCCCAGCGCCAGCTTGTGGTGGCTCGGTGGAGCGCCGACCCGAGGGCCCCGCCGGTCGCGGATCGTCTTTGTTTGCGAAGGCAACGAGGCTCCGGATGGTGGCCCTCCACTCGTCGAGCTTCTCCGCAGCAGGAGGGAAGTCGAGGAGCAGCTGTGCGCATGCCAAAGCTTCCGCTGGCGTGGGCGGCGGTGACAGCTGCGTGGATCGCGGCGCGCTTCGACTTCTAACTATGTTAGAAGGAGCTCCGTCACGACCCAGCGGTTGTGTGCCATTTTCACCAGCGCTTCAGCAAGCGTGCTGAACCCCTTCATCTTGCTGACGACGCACAGGGCTCTTCCCACGGCGGTGCCCAGGGTCACCAACGTGGTGACGCTGTTCGGCGCGCACACCATGGGAAGAAGGCGCGGTGGTCACCGGTGTATGCGTCCTGGAGGTCGCCGCGCCGCCCGGAGTCGGCACAACGACACCCCCGAAGGGCCCCGCGCCGCCTGCGGGGGGCCCAGCTCGTCTTTGGATCCGGCAACGTGTAGCCGGTCGTCTGGCACACGAACGACGCCGCTCGCTAGGCTCCGACTGCCTGGACGATGCTGGTGCTCGCGGGTCACGGCCCGGGTCCTGTCTGCGACCGGTCCGCTGCTCGTCCGCACCGGCACCGGCCGTTCGGCTCCCAATGAGCCGATCACCGTGGTCGTCTTCTTCTTAGGGGCCATGGCGACGAAGAACTGCTAGGCTAACTACCAGACCAGATTCTCACAATTGCGCCCCCTGCCTGGCGCGCCAAAGATGTCGATGTGGAACGACACCTATGAGATCACAAGAATCCCTACTATGGTTGCCGGGGCGCAGGGTTGCGAGGAGAGCAGGGCTAGTAGACAACACAAGGATTGTTTACCTAGGTTCAGGCCGCGAGGATGCGTAAAACCCTACTCCTGCCTTGGTGGGTGTATTAGTGAGAGTTCTTGAGCTCTCGAACTAGCTATGGTTAGTGCGTGGTTTGAAAGAGCAAAATCCTTCTCCAGTATGCCATGGGCCTCCTTTTATAGTTGAAAGGGGCTGCCACAGTGACACACAGGAGGTGGAAAGGCGTACAGTGCCCTGAGCTTATCGCTCGTATTACGGGACGAGACGCATTTAATGCGTAGCTTAGGTATCCCCTTGCTTTATCGGGGACGGGGGCGAGGCCCGTCCCGTCCGTCGCCGCTCCTCCTTGCTTCGACACGCGCCTCGGCCAGGGATGCGTGTGGTGCCATGTAGGTAGGCAGGCAGCTGAGTTGGCGTGGTGGTGGAGCCATCACGAAGATCTGCATGCCGCCACGCAGGCGCTCGATGAGTTGACCTGGGAGTTGCATGTTGCCACGCAGGTGCCCGCCCAGCTGGTTGGGCTGGCAGCTGCATGTGAATGGCGGTGGAAGCTTGGTTGACGTGGGCTTGGCGGTGGCCTCGCCAGCGTCTTTGGCGAGGGCCTTGCCGGGTGGCTCGGCAAGGGTCTTGCCGTGGCGTGCTGTCGTCCCCGGCAAGGATCTTGCCGGGGGTCTTGTGGCCTTCCTCGACAAGGATCTTGCCGAGAATCGTCGTCTTCTAATCCTCATCTAATCTTGAATATGTCTTCACAAAGATCTGCATGCCACCATAGAGGTGCCTTTCCGAGCCCTGGCCCCATGCTGATGATGGCGCTAGGGGCCGCGGGCTCAAGGGTGGCTCGCTTTGTTGGTGTGGGGCGAGCTGTCCCGGCAAGGGTCTAGCCGGGGACGCTGAGGCTGCCCGGCAAGGGTCTTGCTGGGGGAACCTGCTTTGTTCCTCTGCTCTTCGTGGTCTTGGCCTTGGCGTTGCTTTGATCATCTTGGGCTTTGGTCTTACCTTGGCTCACCTCCCTTGTTCTACTTGGTGTGGTCGTGGGCGCGGCTCTGACTGCCCGTGCACAAGTAAAGGGGTACAAAAATGTGCCCCTATTTTTGTACACCGACAGGAGCCCCCGAGCCTGGGCCACACATAAGCGCGACACGTTGTTGGGCCAGGCCCAAAACGGTGCGCGGGCAGGTGGGGCGGTTTTTACCGTGGCAAGATCCTTCGCGTGCTCCGCCTCCCACGACCCGCGCGCCTGGCGCGGCGTGGAGGGGTGTGCGTGACGTTTCCACACGCATGCGTCACATCGTAGTAAAGAGGCAGCTCGCGCCTTCCCCGTAAAAAGAGGGAGGCGTGGAGGCGCGGCTCATTTACTGAACGGGGCTGGGGCGCGGTCTTCAAGGCGTCCACTCCCCACGATCACGGGGTGGGGAGAGGTCGCTTCGCCTGTCCCCTCGGTTCTGCACGTACGCCACGCGTGCCCCATGCACTTGGGGTAGCAAGCGGCGGGGGCGGGAAAGCAGGCCGTCGCTGGTTGGGGCAGTGGGTCGCACTACAAAAAAATACACTTCCGTGATGATACGTGTTTGTCACAGTAGGTCGCGTTTTTGTCATGCATGTACATCCATGAGAAATTTATGACAGAATCAAGATAGTCATACCTATGCTGTCGTAGAAGTGTTCCATGACATTACCAAAATTGTCATCACGGAAGTGTCCACTTCCATGATGATAAATCGCGCATCACAGAAGTGCTTTCGTCAAGGGTGACCGACACGTGGCATCCACCGTAACGGAACGCCGTTAAGCTATCGGGTCGGGTTTTGGATCCGATAACCCGTTAACAGCCCCGACAAATGGGGATTTTCCACGTGTAAAATCGTCATTGGCTGGAGGAAACACGTGTCGGCTCACCGTTGGGACAGATGTCATCCGTTCATTGGACCGAAGTCGCCTATGAAACGGCGACACGTGGCACGGCCCAACAGAGGCCCATTCCTATGAAAAGGCTGGCCCGTTTGACTTGGGCAAAAGGTGGCGGCCCGGCCCACGGAAAGCCTGTTAACGGCCTGTTCGCATATAGCCCATTTATAGCCTGCTAACCCAGGGCCCGTTATGCCCTATCCGAATTAGGCCCAGTAGCGTCATCTGGGCCGTCCCATATGATTCAGCCCATTTTAACTTCCGGCCCATGTGTGGCCCATGACTTCTTTCGGCCCATATGAGGACCTTTGTAACTCTTGACCCATTAACGGCCCGTGGTGAAACTGGCCCGTAATGAACAGTGTATCACTTTATACCCATTAACGGCCCGTTATTCCATTGGGCTGTTTCTAGGCCAAGTTATCTTTCGGCCTTCTCAGGGCCCATTGATTCTTGGGCTCATTTGCAGCATTCAGTTACATATGGCCCGTTACTGTCATTTTCTTCTTGTGGGCCAAATTCAGCCCGTCGTTACAGTCGGCCCGTTTGCGGACTGTTAATACGTTGGGCCGTTTTCATGTCAAAAAATACCCGTTGGGCTGTTTTCATAGAGTTATCAAATACGGCCTATTAACGGCCCGTTATGGTCCACGAATAGTATGGCCCATGATTGGCGAAATGATGATATGCCCCGTAGAAGGCCCATGGATCCTACGGCCCGTATGAGGCCCATGGATAGTACGGCCCGTAGAAGGCCCATGGATCGTACGGCCCATAGAAGGCCCATGGACCCTACGGCCCGTAGAAGGCCCATGGACCCTAAGGCCCGTATAGAAGGCCGATGGATCCTACGGCCCGTATGGAAGGCCAATGGATCCTACGGCCGGACAAAGGCCCATGGATCATACGGCCTGCAGGAGGCCCATGGTTACAATAGTCCGTGTGTTGCCATGATTATTTTGCCCTAGTTACCAAAAATAGGCTATTGTGGCCAATAGAAAAACACAGAAAAAGAACTGCAGTGACTACAAGAAAACAACTAAACAAGACAATAAGGAAATAAATAAGCAAGCAATTAACGCTAGCCTATTACCGCTATTACACATATTACATCCACTGGGAATCAAAGTTCGCCACCAGTGCAAATATAGGGAACAAAGCAGCATATTACATACACTGACCATCAAAATTGGCCACCAGTGCAAATAAACGTGGCACCAAAACAAGAGCATAACTGAAACAACTTCAGAAGAGCTCAAGAAACGTTATCCTGGGTATCCACCATGCTGGCAATAAGCTTAGCAAGCTAATTAGCTTTGTCCTGTTTGGCGCTAAAATCCTCCAATGCTTGCTGTTGCACCAGAAAGTATGCACCTGAATGCTCCAGGGACTTCCACAGTCCTTTCGCTTCTTGTCGCAGCACAGCTGATCGATGTCTTTCAGCTTGTAGTTGAGACTCAAGAAACCGAACTGATTTAGACAGTGAGTTTGAATAGCTTGTGCAAGCGGTAGTGGCCAGTAACTCGAACACTAAACCAAGACAGGACTTTGGGGTTGTCTCGCTGTCTTCAAGATAGTCTTCCTTAGCTGTTTTATCAGCTTTGTTGGAGACCAACAAGGATGTGTCACTATCCTGAACCTTATCTGCATTACTTCCTTTACCATTGCTTAATAAGGCACTCTTCCCCAATATTCTGTCAGCATTCTAAAAGAAGAAACAAGCAGACACATAACAAGTTTAGCATGTACTAGTATATGAAACTCATTTCGGTGAACCAGTTCATTAGTAAGGTGGATAGGATTAAACTACCAAGTCTTCTATTGCCAAGTACTAGTACATAATAAAAGCATCAAACAAACATATATCTATGTCCTATGGTCACTGCATTGTCTTGCCAAATCAAAATAGAGACACGGTTCAAATCATATCAGTTCAAGACAAAGTAGCAGTGAAAGAATACAAAGCGTGGGAAACTACACGGCACAACAAGATTTCAGATGGGTACCACGGGTCTACATGTACAACAACACTATTGGCTCTGTTGTGATGCTAGTAATGTGCATGATATGAAAGTCAACTGTATACACAATTGAAATTGAAATCAACAGAGCTATTGATAAGAGCAAACCTGTTAAAGAAACATACGTGAACATACCTGCTGTGCCATTGGAGTTTCGATTGGATCCTTCAATTTAAAAATAAGTTTGTATGAGTAAATACAGTGATACAAGAGCAAAGCAATCATAGTTAAAAAAGGCGCGCCTAGGCTCTAGGCGTTGGCAAAACGCATTGCGCATAACTACGCATAATCTGTGCATAACTGCGCATAAGCATGCGCTTTGGTCAGTAAAGCGCAAGGTGGTGGCAAAACGCACAATTAACGCCTAGCACTTTTTTGAACTATGATAGCAATGGAATCTTAAATTAGAACGGTTGTTCTTCATGTTTAGGCACTTGTTCTACATGAACAGAGTACAGTAAGACGCAAGAATAAAGTACTTAAAATAGAAAATGAGCTCATAGACCTTACCACATTCTTGGTTCGGGACCAGTACAGAATAAGACGTTCCCAGTCATCGTCCAGTAAATGTGTCTCAGGAGAACGTAAGGGAATTTGATGAGTTTCTTTGCCGGTGAAGTACGTTTTCTTCAGGTAATTCCGATACTGCCACCAAGCATTCTTGAAGATAGCAGAGGTATTAGCACAGGTTACCTCATCCTGAGTTTCCAAATCGGTCCTTCTCTATAGAGAAGAATGGGAAAATTTGCTATATTATAACCATCATGGAGGTAGGATGTATGGGACGAAGCAAAGTAATTGCCATGAATAACATTACTTACACATAACTCCTGGACAAACACCTGCAACTGGCATTTTCCTTCATCTTCAGTATAATATTTCCAAGATGGGAAGATACGCACATACGATTTAACAACATCAAATGTGATAGATGCTAAACTACGACTGGCTGGTTGTGCTTCCTCCACAGGAATAGGCGTACTAACTGGTGGAGTTGGGGTTCGCCGTGATAGTACTAGCCCTTTGGGCACTGGAGCTGCCTTACTAACTGCTCTTGTTTGGGAGCTCTGTGGTGGATATGGTGCTGTGTCAACAGGAACTGGGTTACTATCGGCTGGGGTTGGGGTTAGATTGGGTGAAGCTGGTTCTCTGTCCATCGCAGTAGGGGCACAATCTGCGAGAGTTTGGGTTATGTGTGGTAGGGCTGGTTCTTGTGCATGTACAACCGGGGTCCTATCTCCACCAAGAGGTAGCACTGTTTTATTTGAAGACCGTGTTTTTATTCCGCTAGATACTGGCATCACCCGCTCCAATTCAAATGGCTGATAAACAGGAAACATAGTTGAATGTACAGACATTGTATGAGAGACAGATGCAATAGATAGTGTGGAAAAAAGAGGGCATGAAATAGTTGACATGTATATTGTTTAACTAAAACGGATAGCATGACATAATTTCACATATATGATGTCTATCTAAACTGGATAGCATAGCATAACATAATTCAAAGATATGATGAATAACTAAACAGGATTGCATGACATAATTCACCTACATGTTATCTAAGTAATCAGGATCGCATCATTTAATTCACATATGTGATTTATATGCGAAACAGAGGGCATTCGATATGATGTCTGAACTAAGAACATGGTGTTGAATATTGTGTATATGATGTCTAAACTATGCAATGCAAGACACCGTATGCATGATATGAGCAGTATAACCGTGCCAAGTTAGAGCATACACCTCATTGGGGGAATAGGAGTGGCCATCTGTCTCTGAATCCATCTCTGAGGAGCTATCGGGACCCAACAAGAGATCTGCTTCGACAGGTAGCACTGTCTGCTCTGAAGGCCTTGTTTTCACTCCGGATTTTTCCATCTCCCACCCAAATGGCTGATTCACAGGAAGAGTAGTTTAATGTACAAACATTGTCGACAAATGGAAATGTAATGAAGAAAAGGATGGGCAAGATATCATTCAAATATATGATGCCTGGTTAAATAGGATGGCATTGCACATTTCACATATAGAATGGCTGGCTAAAAGACATGAGACTGCATAATTCCCATATATGATATAGAAACTAAACAGGTGGCATTACAGAACATGTCTAAACTAAGCAGATGACACATATGATGTCAAAAGTAGGCACTGCAAGGCAACATATGCATGATATGACTAACGTCATCATGCCAAGGTAGAGCAAACACCTTGGGGGTAAATAGGAGTGGTCAGCGGCGTCTGAATCCTCCTCAGAACAGATATCTTCCTCTAGATTACAATCTGGAGAGGGGTGGGGAGGGTTTGCCATTGAACCCACCATGGAGCGATGTCTGCATGACATTGTATTGCCGCGCAAAACTCTTCTCTTTTCCTCTACATGTTCAGCATGACTGTGTACAATATCTGACATGCATACGAAAAAAATATGGTGAGATTATGTAAGGAGAGCATGCAGAAATTTAGAGTGATGGTAACAACCAGTGGATCGACGTTTTTCCGTTGAACCAAAATAGCCCTAATGGATCGACGTGAATGTATAGTAATAAGTGATGCAACAAGTGTACAACCTCTTTGCCGTAGCCGTGTCGACCTCAGCATTATTGGGTTGGTCGCTGAAGCAGTTGAGGCAGAGGTGGCTGTCGGAGGTGTGGAGGAAGATCTGAGGAATCTGTAGACGGCGTCGAGGGCACTGCTCTGTTGTGATGGATCGTTCTGTCGTTGGAGCAGCTCCGGTGAGCCGTAAGACGTCAAGGCTGAAGCAGCACGAGACAGACATCGTCAATCTCAAGTGGGATTCCAATAGCATCTCCAATAGATGATGTAAAATGGATGTAAAATTAACATCACCAAAAACCACCTGACTACAACAGATGAGGTAAAAACTGTTGACTCTGAACTTAACTGTCGAAACTGAAATTTACTGTGGAATCTGAATGCTACTGTCGAAACTGAACGCAATGGTAGCAGAGAGGCCCTTGACATGTAGGTTAGGGAGGGCCTGCAGTTCATCTTCAACCTACACCCCCCTGAGCCGCCAGCCACCACCGGCCGAACTGCCGGCCCCAGCGCCGCCTCGCCGCCCCGAAACAACTCGCCACCGCCGCCCCGGCCAGCCCTCTAGGCCCCCCGCCCCCACCCTGAACCCTAAGATAAATAGTGGGGTACCTCTCCGGCAAGCCCCCGTCCCCGCTGCGGGTGGTTCTTCGTTAACTCCGGCGAGCCCCCCCAACCCCTGAAAATCGACTGACCCAAAAGTTGAGTCAGTCGACTGAAGTGTGGCTTAATCGGAGCAGAGCAGCAGCACGAGCGAGGGGGAGAGCAGCAGCAGCAGCTTGGCGAGCGAGCGATCGAGCGAGAGCCGGAGCAGCAGCAGCAGCGCAAGCGAGCGAGCGAGAGCGGACCAGCAGCAACAGATCCGGCTGGTATCGACGCCACCGCCGAAGGGGCCTCGCACTAGGGGAGAGCCGCCATGGAGATGTCGCCCGCAGCGCCGGCTTCAAGGTAGCCGCTCCATGGGGGTGCGGGATGGAGCACCGTCGGTGCCGGGAGGTCGAGTTAAGGAGAAGGTGCGATGCGATGAGTGTACAACCTCTTTGGTGGCGCCGAGTAGGCCTCGGCTTCGTCCGAGGAGTCGGTGAGGATGCTACGGTTCCGGTGGAGTAGGTTAAGGCGGCGCTGTGGGGATGGAGCAGCCGCGATAGACGAGGCGATCGTCGGAGCAGCTCCTTGGAGGTGGAGGACGGGGCGGCTGAACCGGCGGGACGGTGAGATGGAGGACGGATCCTCATCCGGGGAGGTGGACGAGGGACGTGGAGCTGTTGCGGTGGACAACGTCGTCGGGGAAGAGGCTCCGGCTGGGCAGCGGTGACGTGGCGGACGGAGGAGGGTGGGGTTTCGCGGATGGAGCAGAGGGGTTATGGCGGCCTGGGATTTCGAATGGCGAAAAGGGGGCGATGGGAGGGGGTGAAGCATGACTTAGGGACGCGCTTGTCCAAAATTTATGGTGTGTTACAAAAGTACCCCCCACCGATTTGAACTAGTGGCCCTTTCGGCTCAGGGTTAGAAGGGGGATTTCGCGTGTCGGGATTTGGCAGCTGGAGGGAGTTTTCGCGCGCGTTGTAATTTTGGGATAGCAAGGCGCGGGTTGTGAAGGTGCCAGTTTTGGGAGCACGATATCTGAATTTTCGGGATATAACAAGACGCGGGTTGAATTTTAGGGACAAGCCTAAGGTGTAGTAATATTGTACTTGTACGTACCAAATCAATTCGCACTTCCCTCAACCAAAAAGAAAATGAAAAAAATAAAACTATTCACACCACACAAAGAGAGAGTCTTGCCCCGTTTTACTATACAAATGCTATTCAAAGCTACTCCCTCCTTCCATCTATATAGGGCCTAATGCGTTTTTCGATGCTAACTTTGACCAAATATTAGAGCAATGATATATGACATGCAACTTACACAAAGCACACCGTTAACTTCGTCTGTGAAAGGTTCTTTCAATGATATAATTTTCACATTGTGCATGTCATGTACTATTAATCTTGTCAGTAGTCAAAGGCGGTCTTAAAAATCTCATTACGCCCTATATAGATGGAAGGAGGGAGTATGAATCCATGTTATGTCCGATTAAATTTTTTCGCTTGCTGTATAATGCATGTAACCTACTCATACCAACATTTCAGTGCATTCCAAATGTCTATAGTACCACTGATTCGAACTAAATTTGAATTCGTTTCTCTATTTCAATAAGAATCTACAATCATGATTTTTGCCAACTTCAACCATCATTCGTGTATTACCTTAATAACACACCACATGATTGCTATAGAGATAGATATGAACTATGTGTACTACATGAACTCGAATTCTATTTTTTGAATACACTTGATGTTGATTTCAAATAATAGTACATTTGATGTACTAACTATATATTCATAATCTAAACCATGTTCCATACGTACACCGTGTTTATCACACAAAGTATAGTGCCCCGCCCCCTACATTATGACAAGTATTTAGACCTGAGTTGCAAAAGCCACACATTAGCCCAAATTATAATCAATGTTCTACATTATGATATCTTCTTCAAGTATCCGTATCCACTTTTTTATAATGAATTATGATCTTTGTTCGTCTTTTACACCTTCACGATCCTCTTCTATTTGTAGCTAGCTAGCGCTAACTTTCTATCGTGCATCCACACGCCCGCCCCCCTCACACACCCTTAGCGTCCCCTCCATCACGCACGTTCATTATTTCTCTTTAGGTCGTCCACCAGCGGTGTGTGTAGGCCCTCGGCTCCTTCTTTCTGGCACACACCGGTCGATATACCTCTCTAGCCAAGTGTGCCTACAACAAACACATATATACTTCCCCCCTTCTCTTCTCACCGTCCATGCCCCCATATGTCCAATACGATTCCACGCAGGTGCACACTCCCGCCCCTCTTTTCATTAATCACATGCTCGCACACTCCTCGCCCCTCGACATGGTAGGCCTCTCGCACCACCTCCTAGCCACACCCTCTCCCCCTGTCTGCCTCTCCGGACCATATTTGCTTCTAACACAAGCAGGCGTGTATATGAACTGATCTCCCTACATATAGCCAGGTCGACTATAATTCGTTTTCACCAAGCACCGATACACTTACCTCGCTAGTTATGTCTCTCCTTTTCTCGGACACACGACGGTTGATCTTCCTATGTAGTTACGCATGCTTACCACAACCATATCTTCTCCCCTCATTATCCTTGAATACCTCCCGACCCGTCTCTCACACGCACGTGCATAGACAGACAGACATCCCCCGCCCTCTCTTATTGATATTGCACTCATACCCTCCGTTTGTCTAGCAGGCCTCTCCCACCATTTGTGAGACGCCAATCCACCACCAACCCTCCGACGCTCTATCTTTGTCTTTTCCCCAACCTTATTCCTCTACTACACATATCCATGGATGTCGATCGATCTCCCTCAATACATAGCTAGGTCTCTCTCCTTCCCCACACATATACTAGTCGACCGGTCTCTACCCCCCCCCCCACACACACACACCGATAGACGAACGTTGTAGGTAGGTATCCATGCCACGGAGAAGAACTGCACCTCTGCCCTCTCAAATTCCAGTAGGCCAGCCGCCCTGTATCTTTCACGTGGGCAAACACAAATTCGATGGCACTCTTTATCGATCGCGCAGCCACACAATTCATCCCTGTTTTCAATTCTATCGATATCTCACGTCCATGACTTCGTTTCACACACATTGCATATGTTACATTTTTCTGATTGAGATATCATCAACACATTGCCTCTGTTTCGCACAAACCATCTCTCTCACACCCACCCACGTACGTACCTGCACCTAAAGAAGAAGTGCACGCATGACGCACGTACTCACGTCTCGTTCCCGGCCACACCCGCACGGGTACACGGTGGAGTTCGTTTCTGTACGAAAAGGCAGCCCACGTGATAATTTGACGCGTGTAGCGGTTGTTTACTCGAGGAGGGTCGGGTACCATGCCTAGAATGTAAAACGATTGCCGTGGGGAAAATGGAAAAATGGGTTTGTCTCTCGTCACACCATCTCACACAAGGCCGCCGTGGCCTCTCTCCCTCAGTATTGGTTAGTGATCCGGCCGCATCCCGTCCGCCGGCGGAAAGGGAGGATGTGCATCGTCTCTCCGTTCGATGGCGTTTTGGCAGCTCGTCCCGATCTGCGGTACCCGCCGTTCTCTCTGACCAAGCTCCGGCGCGGTTCGCCACTTGCTCGCTGCCGCGGTATGGGCAGATCCCGGCTGCCGGCGCCGTCCTAGTAACATCCCGACGACCCTCAGGTATAGCTTCCTCCGGCCTTGCTCCACTGCCCATCTTCCCACGTTGCTGCATGTGGATCTTCTTTAGTTGTTTGCTTAAATCGTATCTCAGCCGGCGTACTTTCCATCTTGCAATCTCGTCGTCAAACCATTTTTGATAAACCACCATGTGCTATCTTTCCCTTTTTACATGGAACATGCTTCTTTTTTGTCGGCGTATGTGTCTTCAACTCGTGTTATTGGGCAGTAATTGTTTCCTTTCGACCTCCTTTTGCAAACAGGGCTATCCATTTTCACCTCGTTGCCATTGCGACCTTTTGGTGAACTGCACAAATCACTTTTCTGAAGAGTGTTTTGTGCAGTTCTGCCAAAATGTCACACGGGCAACGTTTTTACATTTCTGTGGGACTGGGAAAGGGAGATTGGTTTTGCTATCCTCCTCATCCAACTCCGTGCCTAATCTTTCTCCAACAAGAAGTTAGTCCTAAAGAGAGATCGTAGAGGTGATCGGCTTCTATTTATGTGTGTTATGTTTCATCATCTAGTTCCACTATTATTGTAATCACACTGACATGATATCTTTGCAAACATGGATGGTCCGCTCGATTTGAGTGGAGCTGCACAAAATGATCGGATTGTGGTGTCCTTCATACACCTATTTTTTGGCTACAGAGTTGGGTGAAACTAGCTGCCAAGCAATGAACACTGTGCCAAGGAAATGGAGCCATACCTACGAACAGCATCGATCAATTATATATTTTTTCTTTATTTGTACACCTTCTCACAACTTTGTCTTCAGTTGTGATGTGAATATTGGCGCTGATCTGCGAACCATTGAGATGCATTAGCCATGGTAGTTTCATCTGTATTTGATGGAATGTTGTAACGAGATAATCTCGAGGCAAGACACATGAATCCCAAGTTGAAACCTTTTTTTCCCGCGGGAACCGAAGTTGAAACCTTCATAGCATCACAGTACAATTTCATCAAAATTATCCGTACATATAAACAAATTCTGAAGGATTGATAGCAATGCCAGAAACAATTCAACTTCGTTTCGCCGACATGTTGGACATCCTTCATCCGGCTCCACCTGCCATGCAGCAATATTGAGTGCACAACACAACTTCAGGGAAAGATTCACCCTGGTCGTTGCGCCGCAGTAGTAATGACTAGTGAGCAGTCAAATCACAGAGCCCCACGTTCGCCACAGTAAGTTGCTCGGACGAAGCAACCATCATTTCTCTATTCCTTGAATCCGCTGGTACTCCCATATTCCCACAGTAATAAGTTGCTCGGGCGAATCAACCATCACTATATCCGCTCACGTGTGATGACCACAGGAGCTATCCATTCAGATTGCAAGTTAAAAAAAATAAAGGTCGATAACTAATGTGGCAAACTTTAAAAAACAAACTAATGCGGCACCTCGGGCCAACGCGGCCAGATCGCATTTTGCACGAGAAATTACACACCATGTTTCGTTGACATGTGGTCCCGTTCCAACATATCAGTGAGACGACGGCGAGTAGTAGGAGTACTTCCAAACCGACGTGTAGGCCGGGGCGCCCCTTCGTGAACCGTGGCAAACTAGCAACCGTCCACCGACTCTTCGCCTTTCCCTCTCGATTTGGAACTGCTGTCGCACGCTCTTCCTCTCCCTCCTCCATAATTGTACGTGCATTGCAACAGGTTATCGGATGAGGCCAATCAACAATAGTACTCCCTCCGTTCCAAAATGTAAGTCTTTGTAGAGATTTCACTATGAACCATATACGGATGTATATAGAAGCATATTAAGTGTAGATTCATTCATTTTGCTCTGTATGTAGTCCACCTAGTGAAATCTCTACAAAGACTTATATTTAGGAACGGAGGAAGTAGTACTCCCTCCGTCTAGGTGAGTAAGTCACATTAGGAAGAGCAGCGTGATCTAGGTGAATGGTGATTGGATGAGTACGAGCACAGCAAGCTAGGAAACTTCCAATCACAATGCTGGTTTAAAATGAAAGTAAAATCTGCATTGAATACATGAGTGCATGCAAAACAATTATTAATCTCTTGCCTAATCAAACCCAAGCAGCGATGCATGCAATGGCCGTTCTCCTGTGGGCGCCTCCTCTTTCTCCCTAGGTGTGTAGCAATACGTGGCTGGGAGGGAAAGGAGAATGAGATTTAATGTAATGCCCCTAGGACTTTTGTGAATATTTGGTTTTCGTAAGATGACCTACACACCTAGACGGAGGGAGTACACTATTTGTACTAGCTTCACATGCTTCGCGCATCGTGCGGGTGTTTTTACTGTAGCCATATTGTACTCCCTCCTTTTCGGTTTATAAGGCTTAATTTAAAAATCTCACCAACCAAGGGAGATGGTGAGTGGTGGAATACTTTTTGTAGTTTGCAGAATCACCCAATTAATGCTCTTGTTTTCCACAAAAAAGTATGTTTACCAATGCATGCATGCATAAACTACATGCATTGGTCAATTTTTTCTTAATACTTGCATGCAAAGATTTAATGCACCTTGGAATCTGAACATGTGATGGGAAACAACCAAATTGAGCCTTATAAAATGGAAAAACTAAAATTTTGAGATAAGCCCTATAAACCGGAAAGGAGGGAGTACTAGGTAACCAGCACCTCGAATCCTCGATACTAGTACTATATTAGTAAGTAGTAGGAGTAGTAGGGTGGCATGGGCCAGAACAAGCATTCACGTCCAGGAGTACGGTACATGCCACCAGCATGACTTCCATCTGACACCATATTTCTTGGAGTCTATGCTAGAGCAATCTCTTCAACCTCATCATTTCTCTAACTCAGCCATCGCGCGGCGGACGAGGTGGGGGTTTGCCGATAGTCGGTTTCCACAACTGCGGTCCCACTTGTAAGGCCAACTCCAACGCTCTATCAATATATGGATGTACTCTTCTTCCCAATACAAAAACTTGCATCCATTCTACTCCCTCCGTTGCACAATACATGCCTTCTATTTGTCAAAATATATATGTATCCAGACATGTTTTAGTATATAGGTACATCCATTTTTGGACAAATGGAAGTCAAGTATTTTGGAACGGAGGGAGTACACAATAAAAATTTTAAGTTAGCACAACTAGTCTAATCCGAGAGCACAACCGAAGATTTGGTCGGGTTCTTCCTCCTTTTGCCGACACGTGGGACATTCAGCATCCAGGTCGTGTCATGAAAGAAAATAGAGTGGTAGTTGAAGCCACGAGATGTGCATCTTGGGTTAAACTGTAAATAGAATCTTACTACTCTTGAGTAACTCCAAAAGCGGCCACCGAAGATCTTTATTGGATTTGTTTTTCATCACCAGCATGTCGAGGTGAAAGATGTGCAGGTTCAGTGGGTCCTCTTGCGTTTTCACTAACATGTGGGGCCGCATGTGAGCAAACAGACGATAGGCTCCGCGCGTCCGCTGGCTGGCTGAGAAGAGAGATAAAGGAGGGCCGAGCACGGACTGCAGGAAATTTGTTCTACGTAACCAGCACCTTGATATTCGCGTGTGGTTGTTTCTAGAATAAAAAAAGGAGGTACCCCTACTTATGTTACTCCCACTACGCCTAGCCTAAGGTTAGTAGGTGGCGCTTGGGACTTCGCCTCTTCCGGAAGTCGATGGTTCTACAGTAGTGCTTCTTGCAATCTGACACCAAATGAACTGCTGCACGTTCGCCGCTTGTAAGCAAAAGTTTCTCCTCGTGCTGCGAGCCACCGCGCACGCGTTGGCGAGGGAGGAGGCGTAATCATGCTTCTCGTCGTTCTGCGAGTTGACGGGACACATCAAAGTTATTTACTAGTAGTACGTACTCTCTCCAAAAAAGGGCTGACCATGTCATTGCTACCATCCCGTGCTCCGTTGTTGAGTACGTTCATTATTCACGTGCCATCGAGGAGAAAAAATATTGCGTAGGTGCCATCGAAGTGCACGACTCACTTACGAAAAAGGGTTTCCCCCCGCTTTCCCCCCGCACGACTCACTTACGCACTGCTTATCTGATTATCTCCATTTTCTTGCATGACACGTGCACCTTGATGCTAGATGTCTCGCGTGTTGGGAAAAGGATGAACAAAGCTCACGTAAAAGAAAAGAGTTGAAGAGCATAGATTCCCGACGACCGAGGAGGAGCAAGGAACCTCGCGGTGGAGCGTCTGCAAGGAACCTTGCGCGTGTTCCCCTGTTTTTTGCCGCCTGCCCACCTATAAACAACTAAAAGAACTTGAACTTTTCGCTAACCACTAGAAACAGTACATCGGGATGCTAAGTTGAAGATGTTTTATACTCCCTCCGTTCCCAAATATAAGTCTTTTTAGATATTTCAATAAGGGACTACGTACGAAACAAAATGAGTGAATCTACACTCTAAAATATGTCTACATACATCCGTATGTTGTAGTCTATTTGAAATGGCTAGAAAGACTTATATTTAGGAACGGAGGGAGTAGTTTATATTGAATTATTGATAACCACGCAACAAGCCACGCATGTACAGGACGCATGCAGCCACACATGTACACAAGCCAACGCACTAACTCCATCCGATCCAACTCATGCACATACGCGCACAGCATGGAGCACACAACGCACGTACACAAGACGTGCATGCACACACGCTCGGCCGCAGAATGCACGTGAATAACACATGCATGCGCGCACACTCGGCTGCATGGAGGCGTGCGCCATCCGCGGCGACGTCCGGTTTGTCGTGCTACGGCGAAGCTCGCACGCAACCGCGCATATGCATCTCTTGCAACACCTCTTTGCCGTCGTTGCTCAACTACTAGTCGGAGACGAAGACGACCGTAGCCTCGGCCTTAGAGCTAGCACCGATGGAAAAACACGTACGCTGCACGCACACGAGCACATACGGAGTGCCCACGACGTGGTGGTGGTGCGTCCCCAGTCGCCTCTACTCCTTCTGCGCACATTGTCTATCAAGGCGGCTGCATGCTAATGATGATGTGGGTGAGATCTTCTAGGACTCAGATGATGACGAGGAAAATTATGAGACACAAGGTGACGTACACCGTCAAGGTCCACGGTCAAGGGGGTGCTAGTAAGTGCTTAGATGTGCTTAGAGCAAGTACAATAGAGCTGAGTCGGCGGGCTATAAGGAATAAACTATAGTATATTTCTGCTTAGTTGGAGGAAGGAGAAGAGGAGAGAGAAGGTAAGAGGGCTCTTCGTGAAGAGCCAGCTCTAGCACGTGCTCCTAGGCACTTTGTGAGAATGAAAGGTGGGCCACAGAACAAAAAAGTAGTAGTACACTCTTTTGATCTACTATTGTACATGTTGACTATAAGATGGGCTGTAGATGACATGGCACTGGCTTATAGCCAGCAGCTGGCTATACTATTAATGCTCTTTAGATGAGGTGCTAAGTGCATTAAATGGCTTAGTAACTCAACTCTTCAATGCATAGGTGCTTAGTTTATTGGTGCCACATCATATTTTATGCCTACGTGGCAGGCTTAGCAGCTATACATGGTGGAGCACTGGGAGAGGCCAAGGCTGGTCATAGTGGGGAGTAACTTGTACTATAACATATTACTATGTTACTCTAAACATCTCTATAAACCGGAAAGGAGGGAGTAGTAACATACTAGACTAGTGTCATATGCAGAGTATAGGAGCACATGATATTTCCCCGTCCGGACCGATCCCAAGTTGGCTTCTCACCTTCTTGGCCCAACAAAAACCCCTCCCCCCTCCCTCGCGCGCTTCCCGCCCGGCGCCAGCTGAGCCCGCCGCTCCACATTGATGGCAAGTCAAGGCGACGCGACCTCTCATTGCTTCCGCCGTTGAAGTGGCGCGCCAACGGACGGCACCGCTCGCTGCACGCCCGGCATTTCAGACTACACAGTGGATAGTAACTTTAGAGCAAGTACTACAATTAGATGACATAAGTAGGCTATAAGGATTTAAATATAGTATTTGTGCTTAGTTGAAGGAGAGAGAAGAGGAGAGAGAAGAGAAGCGGATTGTAAACGTGTAGCCGGTTGTACTCCAACATACTTTGTGAGACAAAAGGTGGGGCCATTATTAATGATATTGTATTTTATACTAAAGGGACTAACGGACGCCTTAATTACTCCGTTTTTTTTAGACAAACCTTGGTGGGGCTATTATTGACTTTTTTTAGCTATTATTGACTTGGATGTGGGGTTTGGGGGCCAAAGGCCTACTATTATACTCGCACGACTTACCTGACATGCTCTACCCTAGCCGCCGCTGTATCATATGGTTTCGCACCGTTCCAGATCTTAGCGCCGCCACGCAATTCTTCTCCAGCCCTCCTTCCAGCGTGCACCGCAAGAAGGGACAGCAGTCCTCCGAACCCCGCCTTTCGTGATCCTGTACGGGAGAGGGGCGATCAGGTTTTTGGGGAGCACACTCCTGTGACTGCTGCCAGCGACGACTTCCTCAATGACAGCCTTCTTCCCCGACCACGGTAACCTCTTCATCAACGACATGAGTGACAACATCAACCACATCGGTTCTGCTCCCGCTGTACAATATGTGATTCTGTCCTCCTGGTTTAGTCCGCATCATTACTTTGATATTTGCAATTGTCGTCATGATCTATTTACTGCTGTTTCGGATTAAATCTCATACTAAATTACTCATATATTCAACAATCCAATCCAAAAACCTGATCACAGGCAATTTACTCCGAGTGGTTTTGCTGCTCTTTTGAAGCCGCCTACTTTTAAGGGGGTGCAATATAAAAGGTGGCGCACACAAGAGCAGTATATTGGTTTCAGATCATGTACTGCTATGACGCCACTAAGGGTAAGCCTAAGGGCGATCTTAATCCTACACAGCAGAAAGCTTTTCAGAACATGGATACCCTCTTCAAAGCCACCCTGCTGAGTGTTCTTGACGATTCCATTATGGATTCATATATGTCGTTTGACAGCGGCAAAGACATGTGGGCTGCGCTCGAGGCCACGTTTGGGCCCTCGGGCGCTGGCAACGAGTTGTACGTCATGGAGCAATTCTGTGACTACAAGATGACTGATGAGCGCTCTGTTGTTTAGCAGACTCATGAGATACAGTCACTCTCTAAGGAACTTGAGTACTTTAAGTGTGTGTTGCCGGAAAAATTTGTTGCTGGGACCATCATTGCCAAGCTTCCACCTTCGTGGAACGATTTTGCTACTTCTCTGAAAAACAAGAGACATGAGTTTTCTGTTTTGGATCTCATTAGCACTCTTGATTTTGAGGAGAAGGCGTGAGCAAAAGACACACGTGCTCGGGTCGCTGAGGGAGCTTCTAGTGCCCACATGGTACACGAGAAGAACTTCCAGCCCAACCAGCCCCAAAACAACAAGAACAAATCTCAGGGGAAAGGCAAGTTTGATGCAAAGAACAAGCCGTCACATTCTACCAACTTCAAGAAGAATTCTCATAACGGGAAGGGATACAAACCTCAATTTTGGTAGCACCGCACAAAATTTATATGGCTGCATCTACCTGCTGTCAGCTAACCTCATGGTGCTCCAGGTATTCCTACATTCGTAACTAGGTACAATGACCACCGCAAGATGAAATTAGCTTATTCGTACATTGACTTGCTGAATGCAGTGCGGAACGATCCTGTCATGTGTGGAGGAGCAAACAAGCAGTGCAGCCGAAGGTGGAAATCAACCAAGGAATTATGAAATTATATGTAATCTTCCTCAGGTAGGTCAGTATCCCCTTCGTCCAGATGATCGTGTTTTGTCATGCCGAGCTATTGATATGTGCTGCTGTTTTGCAACACCGTTTAAGTATAGCTACTGTTTTCCTATCTTTTCAGATTCAGGACAATGAATATGATATCAGGGGAACTGCACAATATGGACCCATGTTGAGTCATCTCTATTGCCTCATGTGTTTGCAACAAATGTGTCAGCATCAATTGCAAGATGAGGCAGGTAGCTAGCTGTGGAGTTGCCAACATGCTCAAAGTGCTCGCAACATTGAGAAGAAACAAGCATGCCCAGGAAATTAATGCGTGCGCAGGGAGACCCTTTGCTCAGAGAAGCATCGACCGATTTTCTTTATTTCCACACCTTCTCACAACTTTGTATATTGGTTATAGTATGGTGAATCATTGAGATGCATAGACATGCTGAACTTTTGTTCTTCTGAATGGTAGTTTAATGTGAGTGTCTGCATCTAGTACCGCATCCTCTAATTTGGTGGATGCACACAGAGAAAATAAATCTCCTTAATTTACTCCATAACCACCCTATTAAATAGGCCTAGTAACAAACCAGGCGCATGCAGTGGCCGGCGGGTACATGCATCCTGCATGCATGGCCAGTCAGCCAAGCCCATGCGCCAGCTCCAATGCAGCAACGCAAAAGAAGAGAGCGGTTCTTGGGAAAAAGCGAGTAGTTAGTGCAGCGGGCCTTATAAACACGAACAGCTCGCTCTCCCGCTTCGCTCTCCCCACCCAATTCCCCCCGCTCCCCAATCTTCCTCACTCGTCCAGAAAACCCCGCTCACCTTCTTCCTCACTCATACAGAAAACTCCTGCTCCTCTTCTTCCACTCCTACAGAAATCCCCAGCCCTCCTTCTTCCCCACTCGCACTGCCACTAGGCTCGTCTCTGGCTACTCTACTCAAACCCGTGAGCTCGGCACGACGCCCACAAGGAAAATGGAGTCGGCTGGCTCCAGCGCCAAGAAGATGAGGCTCCCGCCAGCGGCGACGCCGGTGGTAGATCCCGCACCCGGTAGCGCCGCGAGAAGCGGCGAGCCCCCCACCCGGATCTGAGGAACCGGTAGATTCTCCGGTGGACCGCATCAGCGATCTTCCGGGCGTCATCCTTGAGGAGATCATCTCGCTTCTCCCCACCAAGGATTGCTGCCGCACACAAGTCCTCTCAACTCGGTGGCGCCCTCTATGGCGCACCGCGCCCCTCAATCTCGACTGTCGTCAGATATCTGTCCTTCCTGAATTTGATCTCATCAGAGCCATCGTCTCTTCTCACCAGCAGGGCCCCGTTCAATGCCTCTGCATCCCGACAAGCTACCCGCTGTCCATACCCGGCAAGGTGGACGCTTGGCCAACATCCCCTGAATTCGGAAAACTCCAGCAGTTTGAGTTCTACCATTACCGCGAAAGTTTCATACCACGAACATACCAAGAATTCGTGCCCACACCACCGTTGTCCATCTCGCGGTTTTCCTCCTCTCTCCACACCGCCACCTTCGCCCGGTGCCATCTACCAGACGATCTGGTACAAATGCTTCGACTCCCACTGCTATAAAAAGTTTTGCTTGTGGTGGTTTATCTGTCGGAGGCCTCACTGCACAGCATCATCCTCTCTAGTTGCCCTGCCCTGGAGCTCTTGCTGATTGTTTTGGGAATACAAATCGGTATCAGTTGTCTCCAAATAAAGTTGCCTCACCTTAAAAGCATTGGAATTTGTTTTAAAGGACAGCAGCTCATCATCGAAGATGCCCCTTCACTTGAAAGGTTGCTCCTTCATAGTTGTTATACACCTTCAGAAATAACTATCGTCTCTGCGCCCAAACTAGAGACCTTGGGTGTAATTCGTGACCCGTTTAATAATCACAAGGAGTTGGTGTTTGGCTCCTCACTTTTTCAGGTACCGTATATTATCATCTACACATTTGTAATCATATGCTGCATTTTTCATTTGTGCGCATAAGTTTTATATCATCTTGGAGTACACTTTGGGTACTAATATTATGTTATATGCTCAATGAAGAGTTTGTCCATTGATAGCCTATCAATGCTGCTGGATTCTGTCAAGATCATATATATCAGAATGTATAGTTTTGATCTGGACATAATTATTGGCTTGCTGCGATGCTTTCGATCTCTGGAGAATTTATACATAGAGGTGATGATTTCATGCACATTGAAAGCCCGTATATATTGTACTAGAATTAACTCTTCAGCTGTCATTCTTTCGACATACTCTTTTTTCAGACCTTAACTGTTTTCAATCTTCATGTCTACTTAGGAAGAACCACATGGAGAAAAACATATAACCAATCGTTGGCGTAATAAGCACAAGGATTTTCTTAGTTCTCATGACATTCGTTTGAGGACGATAACGATGGGACGATATGCATCCAACCAAGAAAACAGATGCTTTGTCACATTCTTCCTGTTGAACACGAGGTTACTATTGTCCATGAGGCTTAATTTTTACAGCAAAAGATTTCTCACGGACGAACATGTTGAACAGCAAAAAAAAGAAGTTTCAAGTGGACAAATGGGCTTCTAAACGTGCTCGGCTTATATTTACAATAAGTTGTAGACATCCTGAAATAAATTGTTTTGCACAGGATGTTGATTTTATGGATCAGACCGATCCATTTGTTTGTGACTGCAAAAAAGAGTGGTTGGGTTAGATGTTACTGTCATGTTCAATCTGGGTTTTGTCTAAAAACTTGATGAACAATTAATCCTTGGGCTTTTTGTACCATTTGTATGCTTGACTTGCATGTTGTTGCCCTTGTACTCCCCTCCACCTGCCACTACACTGCCGCATCTTCCATGGCTGCTGTTCATTCCCGTCCGAGGCCTTGCCGTCGTTCTCCGCCTTGGTTAGCTCGTTGTGCCCGCCGCCGTCTGACATTGTCAACATGGTCAACAACCAAGAGGAATCAGGAGATGACTGTACGTGGAGGAGGCTGACAGTAGGGACCCACCAGGGTCATTGCATTTCGCAAGCAGGTGCCTCGTTATTACAAGCCAAAAAAAATACTTCCTCCTAATTGTTTGACAACTAGGTTCCACGCCATTGTCAATGTAGTCAATAAACGAGAAAATTACACAACGAGCAGATAACACCAGGGACCCAGCAGCTCGCCCAGTTGTTTTTCAGTTTCAGAGACGGAGCTCAACTGCGCGCTGTGTGGGGGCTGTGGCCCGTCTAGCCCACGCTTACGCTTTTATTAAGCACATGACGAGCCCAGTTGATATATTTTTTCTTTTTGAAATTGGCTAGCCCAGTTCTTTTTTTTGGAGAATACCAAAACCGAGGCCTACTTGCTTTTCTCAGCCCTGCTGGGCTGCAAATCTTTCAAGACGAGGAGGGATGTAAGTAGTAAGAAATGGGCTTCCCCAGAAAACGGGCTATAAGTTGTAAGAAATGGGTTGTAAATTTTTAAACCAAAGCCAACCGGCAATTGCATTAAAATATCATTTTTTCAGGATTTCTCTACTCTCTACTCTTATAAAAACCAAAGCCAACTGGCAATTACATTAAAATATCATCTTTTCTCCCACAAGATAAACTACTCATACAAATGCATCTTCATGTTCCATGCAACGAACGGGCATCTTGCTAGTTAAGATTCTAAATTTCATTCATTTTTTTTGTGGAGAATTGTTTTTTGAATTTTATTTTGATATACTTTTTTGAAAATTATTTTTAACGAGACTCAAAATTTCGTGATTAAAAGAGTTCGGACCCAACCGAAATATGCAAAATTTCGTTGAATTTTTTAGCAGTGCCCAGAATATATGGTCTGTAATGCTAATAAAAAGAATATGGGCTTCAAATATCCTTAAGAATTAGCAAATGGGCTGTAAATTATTGAAAATAATGGCTAATGGGTTGTATGCTGTTTTCCACAGATTTGGAGTCTGACTTCTGGGCCTACTAGGTTGACGATGACGTTGTCCTAATTTTTTTTGACGCATACGCAAGGCTTTGTCAACTTAGTCAACACACAGCAGTGACTGTTGGATGTCCATCCAACGGCCGCCGTGCTTCTTCAATCTCTGATCTTCCTGCTCCAGCCGCCCAAACCAGCGCCGGCGGGACTGCCTGCTCCCTCCTCCCGTGGCTGGCTGTGATGCCGCCAGGCCATCCCTCTAACCACCCACACATCCTGTTATTTTCCGGCGACGTCAGCCTCACCCCGCAGCCGACCAGTCAGCGCTCGTTCTCCCCTCAGCGTGGGCATCCGCTGCGGTGGCTTCGCCGGCTCCGGGTGGTTCACTTCCTGGGCCTCGCCCTCGTCCACCGCGTTTGTGCTCTCGACGCGGCGAGGTCAACATGGTCAACAAACAACAGCCATCGGAAGAGGCTGACAGTAGGGGCCCACACAGGAAAATGCCTCCTTATTATGCGCAAAATAATGATTCCTCCACCTGATAGCTGGGACCCACCGGAAGGGTCTCTGTATTTCACGAAAAAACGTTCCCCCCGCTATCAGCTCGGACCCACCGGAACTGCCTCCTTATTACGCACAAAAAAATGAATACTCCCCCTGCTAGCCGGGACTCACCTTGGTGGGAGGCTGACTTGTGGGCCTACTAAGTTTACGGGGACGGAGGGCTTTGTCAACTTAGTCAAGATGAACGATTCTAGCTCCAGTGACCGTACGATGTCCATCCAACGGCTGTAGTGCTTCTTCAACCTCTGGTCTTCGTGCTCCAGCCGCCCAAAGCAGCGCCGGTCGTGCCGCGTGCTCCTGCCTCCCGTGGCCGGCTGTGATGCCGCGGAGGCCTCACCGCCCCCTACTACTCCCACTGCTGGCCAGGCCATCCCTCTACTCACCCACACCCCCTGTTATTCTGCGGCGACGGCAGCCTCACCCTCGTACTCCTCTTCGCGTGGGCATCCACGGCTGCCTCTTCCCCGGCTCCGCGTCGTCCCCTTCCTAGGCCTCGCCGTCGTCCACCGCCGTGGTTCTCTCGGCGTGGCGTGGTCAATGTGGTCAACTACCGACTTCCATCGGAAGAGTACTGTGCGTGGAGAGGCTGACAGCTAGGTCCACGGCGGCCGCAATGAAGTGCCTCCTTATTACGCGCAAAATAATTATTCCTCCACCTGACAGGAGGGACCCACCGGACGGGCCACCGTATATCGTGAAAAAAACGTTTCCCCCCTGACTGCTGGGACCCACCAGCTACATCTTCGCACGCAAGGAAGTGCGTCCGGGCAAAAAAAATAAAAAAACAAATGATTCGCCCCCCTGACTGCTGGGACCCACCAGCTACATCTTCGCAGGCAAGGAAGTGCCTGACAGTCGGGACCCACCTGGTCGAAGCGTACGTAGCGTTGTCATTCTGGTCGCGAACGTGTACGTACATATATACTGGTCGATGTAGAGGCGCGCACGTGTCGTAGTAGAGGCGCGCACGTAGCATGTACACGTACGTACAGCGGCCAGGGTGCAAGAAAGAAAATACGGCCACGTATGTGTACATACGGGCGGGGTCTCGAACGCCTACTCGCACATACGTGCATGGCTGGGTCAGAACGGAGAAACAGCGTCGTCGTCGTGTTCATGGGGAGCCAACCGGCTGGGTTAGAACGGAATGCGTGGTCGTGTTCATCGGGAGGGCTTGGACGGAACAGGCGATGGAAACGAGGCCTGGCGTACCGCACAACGGAGGAAACGGACCTCCTACGTTCGGAACGGGGTCCTGTTGATCGGGAGGGGTGTGGCGTACCGCAAAACGGAGGAAACGGACCTCCTACGAACGAAATGGGGGTCCTGTTAATCGGGAGGGGTGTGGCGTACCGCAAAACGGAGGAAACGGACCTCCTACGGTCGAAACGGAGGTCCTGTTGATCGGAAGGGGTGTGGCGTACCGCAAAACGGACTAAACGGACCTCGTACGGTCGAAACGGGGGTCCTGTTCATCGGGAGGGGTGTGGCGTACTACAAAACGGGACTCCACGGGATACTGTTCATCTCCACCGTCGACCTCCTCCAGCCTCCACGGGTTACCGTCGACCTCCTCCAGCCTCCACGGGCTCCTGTTCATCCAGCCTCCACCGCGCGCTACTCCACCGGCTCCTATTCAACCACCCCTCCACGGGCACCCCTCCACCGTCTACTGTTCATCCAGCCCTCCACACCACGGGGTCCTGTTCAACCACCCCTCCACGGGCACCCCTCCACCGTCTACTGTTCATCCAGCCCTCCACACCACGGGGTCATGTTCATCCAGAGGCAACGCCACCGCTCACTGTTCATCCAAACCCCACCCGCAACGCTCACTGTTCATCCAATCGATCGGCTTCAGTTAGCAGCAGTAGCGAAGGAATCGCTCGATCGGGTTCAGTTAACAGCCATCGATCGATCGCTCGGGTTCAGTAACGCGTAGCCTGCAGTGCAATCGCTCGGGTTCAGTTAGAGCCCAATGCCTCGCTCGGGTTCAGTTAGAGCCAACGCCTCGCACACACGCGCGTACGTGTACGAGAGAAACGCGCATCGCTCGGCCCCCGACCTCCCACCGTAACCGGCAACTCCCCGAAATTTTCCTCCCCCTCGCTTCTACCATGGTTTTTTCCGTCATGGACGGCCCAAAGAATGTCATGGAGCTGCGTCTCCGGCCTGCCCAGGAAGAAAAGCCCATTTTCTGTCATGATTTTTTGTCATAGAAGTAGGAGCCCACCACATCTATGATGATACCGGGTTTTGTCACAATTATCGTCATAGAAGTGTCATATGTATGACAGAAAAAAAATTCGTTCGGCCCAAAATGTCACGGATGTGTCTTTTTTTTGTAGTGTTGGTCCCGATTCCGCGCGCCTTTGGTGGCTGGATTGGCCGAACGGGGCGGCCGAGCCCCGACCCCGCTCCTTTATAAAGAGGGGGAAGGGGGGATGGCGTCCCGCACTCTTCTGTCATCTATCTCCTCTTGCTTCTACTTCTTCCTTTCACCCGCCATGGAGAAAAGGAATCCTGGTCCCTCGACGGTGGCGGCAAGGGTCGCCGCTCGACAGCGCGTCCCTCCTCCTCCTGAGCCCGTGGTGGTGGAACCGACTGCGAGGGGAAGGGGGAGGGGGCGAGGCCGGTGCAGAGGCCATAGCGCTCGGGGAAGAGGAGGACGGGGTGGCGCACCGGCCTCGCCCCCGCCAATGATGCCCTTCCCAATGGAGGGCCACGTTGAAGACCAGCCTTGCGAGTTCTTCATCAGGCTCCGCCGGCCCCCGCGTCGTCGTCTTCGTCTCCCTACTCCGTTCGCTCGGGTGATGGAGCGTGCCCCGCCCCAGACCCTTAGGTTGCACATGAGGGGCTGTGGGAATGGGGGCACGCGGGTCGACGTCGACTTCCCGGCTCCTCGAGTTATGTATCTCCGCCGTGGATGGAAGCCGTTCACCCGCATCCACAGCCTGACGGCGGGGCTCGTCCTCTACTTCAAATTAATGGAGGACGACCTGCTTTCCGTCAAGGTCTTCGGAGAGTTTGGAACTCGTCTAAAATGCTGCGTGGAGAGCTCCTCTGATGGAGATTCTGACGATGGAAGCTCGTCCTCGAGCGAAAGCGACGAGGAGTACAGCGGGGCAGATAGCGGGGACGAGTCCGACTAGGCGTCGGACGCCCCGCGCCTGGGCGGGTGCAGCAGCAGCAGCATCTGCACCTGGCCGCTCCTCCGGCAGAGGTTTGCTGGGGGCGGGGCCAGCTCCTTGAACTTCTCGGGGGCCGTCTCCTTGGGTGGCTGGCGTCGGGAGGCTGCGGAAGAGGAAGAGGACGGGCGGCAAGGCCGTCCACTCGTAGTACGCGGGCACCGATGCCTTCATCGCGTATTGCCGGTCCTGCCGCCTCGTCTTCCAGCTCCTTCTCCGGCACCGTCATCACCGGCCCTCCCGTGGGCGGCCACCGAGGTGTTCTCTTGGTGCTTTCTGCCACTCGTAGCTCGCCTAGGCGCCCTTTCGCCCTCAAAGGCCACTCCATCATACCACATCACAACCATTTTAATAGCATGTTGGCATGCAAGGTAAACCATTATAAACTCCTACGAAATTAATTATGGCATAAGCAACTATAATCTCTAATTGTCATTGCAAACGTGTTTCATTCATAATAGGATGAATCAGGAACAATGAACTAATCATATTTAACAAAACAGGAGAGGTCGAGTTCATACCAGCTTCTCTCATCTCAATCAGTCCATCATATATCATCATTATTGCCTTTCACTTGCACGACCGAATGGTGTGATAATAATAATAGTGCATGTGCATTGGACTAAGCTGGAATCTGCAAGCATTTAATACAAGGGAGAAGACAAGGTAATATGGGCTCTTTGTTAAATCAACAATAATGCCTATAAGAGCCACTTCAACATTTTCATTATTGTCTTCTCCTCTCGACCCCCAAAGAAAAGAAAAGAAATAACACTATTTACACGGGAAAGCTCCCAACAAATAAATAGAAGAACAAGAAAACTTTTTGGGTTTTCTTTTAATTCTACTAGTACAGGCATGGAAAGTAAACTAACTAAAAGCTAAAACTAAATTTTTTTTGGTTTTTCATAAGGTTTTTTCAAACACACAAGAAGAAAGCGAGAAAAAGGAAATAAACTAGCATGGATATTACAGTGAAAATGTATGAGCACCGACAACTAGAATGAGTGTGCGAACATGAATGTAATGTCGGTGAGAAATACATACTCCCCAAGCTTAGGGTTTTGGCCTAAGTTGGTCTATGCCCATGGATCAAAGTTGTAGCTGGGGTCGTATTGAGATGGAACCTCGGGGTGCCACAGATTGGCAATCTCCTCCGGATCCCACTGATAAACAGACTGACGGGGAGGACCAGGTTGTGGCTCCGGCTCTGGCTCTAGAGCTGATGTGAGGTTCTGGTAGGCATGAAATGCCTCCGGCAGAACAAGATACTTTCCTGAAGATAAGTTAAACAAAGAAGGAGCAAGCAAAGTAATAGTCTCAAAGTGATTTTTATCAAATATCAGTCTATAGTCTAGCATCTTTTTCTCATTCTTAACAATAAAATCATGTGCTACCATACTCTTATAGTCTAGAAAAACAGGAGGCAGCGACTTTTCTTCTTTCTCATAATGCCCAATAGGTATGTTAAAGTGTGAAGCGAGGCGCGAGGCGAAGATACCTCCCAAGATGGGACCCTTCTTGCGGTTCAGATTTAACCGCTTGGCAATAATAGCGCCTAGACTAAAAGTGTTATCACGAAACAAGGCATGGCACAAAATAACAATATCAGGTGCACTAAGGTTTCCACAGTTTCCGCGACCAATTAAACAACTACTAGCAAATATCGCAAAGTAACGCAGAACCGGAAAATGTATGCTAGTAATTCTTGCATCGGAAACTTTCCTCGTTTCCCCAACAGCAATCAAATTAATAAACCCTTCCACATCATTACGATGTGGTTCCTCTATGCTGCCCGTAAAGGGTATCTTACAAACCCGGCAGAAATCAAAAAGGGACATCTCCTTATACTCATCATATAAATAAAAATCCACCGAGGGTGGTGATCTCCTAGCATGGAAATGAAAATTTTGCACAAAAATATTAGTGAGTAGGAGATACTATTCGCGCTGGTCGCGGAGGAAGTCGGTGAGGCCCACATTCTCAGGCAAATAATAAAAATCATCATGAATCCCGGCTGCTATCAAGAACTCATCACAAGGTCACTCACACGAACGAACTTCTGCGGTGCGCGGGAGATTATATTTGGGACTCTTATCCTCTTCACTTTGCTTATCCTTCGAGCTTCGGCTCGAAGAGCCCCTCAAAAATCTCTTCATCAATTTCTGAAAAATTCTGAAATTTTTAGTAACTTAAAATAAAAGTGAACCAAACTCAACAAAATTGATAGCAACTACTCCTACAAGTGAGACTATATCATGCATTAGAACTACTTGGGACCATATAAATTTGACATGCAAGCTCAAGAAAAGGGTCACCTTAGCAGCAAAAATTTGCAATAAATAAAGCACCAGAACAAAAACTAATTGGACCATTGGAGGAGTCACATACCAAAGTACAATCCCCTAAGCAATTTTGTGAGTGGAGCTTTGAGCAAGGGGATAAAAAATGGCAGCAAGATGAGCTAGAACTCGTGCTTGAGCTGGTTGGTGGTTTTTTTGGGAGGAAGGAGTGTGTTGTGGCTGGAATAAGTGGAGGGGGCCACCAGGGGCCCACGAGGCAGGGGGCGCGCCCCAGGGGGGTGGGCGCGCCCTGGACCCTCGTGGCCAGGTGCTTGCTCCCCCTGATGTGTTCTCAGTGCCAGATATTCTCAAATATTCTAGAAAAAATCATATTTCATTTTCAGGGCATTTGGAGAGCTTCTATTTTCGGGGTATTTTTTATTGCATGGATAATTCAGAAAACAGACAGAAAATACTATTTTTTTTCTTTATTTAATCTAAATAACAGAAAGTAAAAGGAGGGTATAGAAGGTTGTGCTTTCTGACTTCATGCATCTCATGCTCATCAAAAGGAATCCACTAACAGGGTTGATCAAGTCTTGTTAACAAACTCATTCTGAATCGCATGAAACCAGAGAATTTTCGAATAGCACTAGATTACCTCAATGGGGATATGCACATCCCCAACAATAAGAATATCATATTTCTTCTTGACAGTAGGAAGAGGAAATTCAAAACCTCCAATAATAATCGATGAAAATTTTCCAATAGAATTGATACTGTGGACTTGAGGCTGTTTCCTCGGAAAGTGTACCATAAGCTCATTACCATTAACATGAAAAGTGACATTGCCTTTGTTGCAATCAATAACAGCCCCTGCAGTATTCAAAAAGGGTGTACCAAGGATAATCGACATACTATCGTCCTCGGGAATATCCAGAATAACAAAGTCTGTTAAAATAGTAATGTTTGCAACCACAACAGGCACATCCTCACAAATACCGACAGGTATAGAAGTTGATTTATCGGCCATTTGCAAGGATATTGCAGTAGGTGTCAACTTATTCGAATCAAGTCTACGATATAAAGAGAGAGGCATAACACTAACACCGGCTCCAAGATCACATAATGTAGTTTTAACATAGTTTTAAGCATATCAGTACTCCTGGATCTCCTAGTTTCTTAGGTATTCCACCCTTAAAAGTATAATTAGCAAGCATGGTGGAAATTTCAGCTTCCGATATCTTTCTTTTATTTGTGACAATATCTTTCATGTACTTAGCAGAAGGATTCATTTTAAGCATATCAGTAAAACGCATACGCAAGAAGATAGGTCTAATCATTTCAGTGAAGCGCTCAAAATCCTCATCATCCTTTTTCTTCGATGGTTTTGGAGGAAAAGGCATGGGTTTCTGAACCCATGGTTCTCTTTCTTTACCGTGCTTCCTAGCAACGAAGTATCTCTTATCATAATGTTGATTCTTTGATTGTGGGTTATCAAGATCAACAGCAGGTTCAATTTCTACATCATTGTTATTGCTAGGCTTAGCATCAACATGAACATCATCATTAACATTATCACTAGGTTCATGTTCATCACCAGATTGTGTTTCAGCATCAGAAATAGAAATATCATTGGGATTCTCAGGTGTGTCTATAACAGATTCACTAGAAGCATGCAAAGTCCTATCATTTTTCTTTTTCTTCTTTTTAGAAGGACCAGGTGCATCAACATTAGTTCTCTGAGAATCTTGCTCTATTCTCTTAGGGTGGCCCTCAGGATACAAAGTTTCCTGAGTTATTCTACCCCCTCTAGTCACAACTCTTAACATCATTATCATTTTTCTTATTATTTAATTCATTGAGCAAATCATTCTGAGTTTTAAGCACTTGTTCTACTTGAGTGGTAACCATAGAAGCATGTTTACTAATGAGTTTGAGTTCACCTTTAACTCTAGACATATAATCACTCAAGTGTTCAATCATATAAGCAATTCATTTCAATTGTCTACCAACATAAGCATTGAAGTTTTCTTGTTTAACAATAAAATTATCAAACTCATCTAAGCATTGGCTAGGAGACTTATAACGAGGAATATCACCTTCATCAAATCTATAGAGAGAATTTACCTTTACTACCTGTGTCGGGTTATCAAGACCATGTATTTCTTCAACAGGCGGCAAATTAAGACCATGTATTTCTTCAATAGGTGGTAAATTCTTAACATCTTCCGTTTTAATACCTTTTTCTTTCATAGATTTCTTTACCTCATGCATATCTTCAGGACTGAGCAATAGAATACCCCTTTTCTTCGGAGTTGGCTTAGGAGTTGGTTCAGGAAGTGTCCAATTATTTTCACTAGTCGTCAATTTAATGTCGAACAACACATAAATTGTAGAAGTATTACCAATTATCACATGGGTATATGCTTTTGATAATTATTATCAGCGACAAAATATAATAGTTCTCCATGGGTACCATTGAATAAAGAGGATCAAATTCATTGATTGAATTACTGGTTACACGCTTTACATGTAAACTCATACTGAAAACATGCATTTAATAACTTCTCATGGTAGTCCATTGGACGAACAATTAGTTAATTATTAAATGCTTCATATGTCTTCCTGGCTTAAAATTTTTGTATACCAGCTGTTATGGCTTATGAAATGCTTCTATCCAGCACCAGATTTCATGATCAGAAATATTGGACGTATATGCACATGTGATCTCTCCATTCAATTAACATAATGTGACTTCTCTATTTCTTGTATATGGACACATACACGAAATGGCTGAACTAAAATCCATGGAACATGTGTAAGCATGTGAACTAAAACCAATTGTTATTCATTAAAGGCCATTTGTTTGCCTCAAGAAAGTCTACTCTAGTACTCAACTATCTAAATCTCTACATGCTTCAGCTTACATAATTTAGTTAATTCTAAAGTATCATCACAATATGTCTAACAGTGATTAGAGCCAAACATGGGCCATTTATAGAACTGAAGAAGGAGAAAAATGCCAACCTATTTGTATTTATGAAAGATGGGGGGCATAGAAAAGTATTTTATTTTGGCGATCTATAAGAAGACCTGTCATTCACTATACATAAATATTTTCTTTTGGAAACCTAGAAATAATCATTTTCATGACAGCCTTCCAAGTAAAGGTAAACTACGCTGGTAGCAAGAAGTTTGTTCTCGCTGTGATGAAATGGTTAAGAAAGTCCAGTTTACTGAAACTTAAAGCTACTGCAAATGGCCGGAATTGGCTTTTGAAAGCAGTAACACAGAAATCCAAACAACATAACACAGATATGTGGAGGTCAAATGATTTTATTATAGAGTAATTTTAATCTCACTTTGCTAATTGCTAATATTGATAGATGTGGTGCTAGATCATAAGTTTATCTTACTTGTTGAATATTACTACATGTCGTATCCCTTCGAAATTACCTCTAAACTGCATGCATATCCTACCCTGGTGACATTCTGCCTCTAGCAATTAACACTTAGTTTTGCTATTGCTTGTTGTCTTGAATTGACGTTGATCTGGACACAAAAGAACGGAGCCCAATAAATTGAATAATATGGAGTTAGCTTCTGTAACTAATGTTGTAATAATGAAAATAATTTGACAGGGACTATTAACGTCCATATCACAATTAATGCAGCCGAATTAAATTTTGGGTCTGTCAAAACATTAATCGAATAATAGACACCGAGCTTATGAGCAAATATCCTCCGACAAAAATCATACTGCTAGTAGTCATCTACCTCTATCGTTTGGAAGAACTGGGTCAAGTAACACATGTATACCTCGATCTACATAATCAAACATACAATCATTAATATAACAACCTGCTTCGGAAAAAACCAAATATATGTGTGGACATGGAGTAACACGATCATAGGTTAAGGCAGCTTTTCAGACATTATAATACAGATAAAAGATACCCCTGACAAAGCAATGTAGAAGATACAGATATTACACTAATTGTACCATCAAAAAGCTCTTCTTGGTTCATACATAGTAAATGAACATATAGTATTATTACTCTATCAGAAGAGTAGGATGGTAGAAATAAATACACCAAGAAGAATATAATGATTAAAAGACCAAGTAATGTGATAACGCAACAAAATTTATACCTTTGATCCGACATAAAAAATTCAGCAATAAGAAAAAAAACGCTCTTAGCATCACACACACACACACACAGTGAGAGAGAGAATTTTGCTATTGTTCTGTTCAAGGTTTGTACGTACAGAGAACCATGATTTTATATTCGTAATATTCTAGCATACAGACTAAGATAATAATTCAAATGATTATTGTAGTAACATCAATTTAAAATCATTTACACAAAATGAAACAATTTTAATAGAATATTTCTGAGTTGCCATGGGTAACATCTTCCCTAAATCAGTGTAGCATCCTCTCTATAGGCCTTTTATACCATCAAAAAATTCAAAAAGCACCCACAGGTCAACATCAGTTCTAGAGAGAGAGAAAAACTAAACTTAGCCGCTCCAATGTACATCAGAGAAAATATTAAAGTTTACATAGACAATTGTGAACAACTACAACGTTAACTAAGCCTTCAATCATCAGACCTATGCCATTTGTACTCTGATGACGTACATGGATCTCTAGCAGAATTACATATTCACTTATTGAGTAAACCTATATGGTAACATGATGAGGTACAGCAAAATCAGTACTATGCAGAGAAAGCACGAAATATTAACAAAATAGGTCAGAAGTTGTTCAGCAAACAAAAAAATGTACATTAACCGGCACCTGATAACATTATGGCTGGACCAAAGCTCTGTATACCAAATTTGAAAATGAACTATGCGAGTAATGAGCCAGCTCCAACAATGGAATTCAATCTTTTCCATGTTTGTAGATTACGCCATTGCGGGAAGCAGATGATCAATTGATAGTGGCAACTATTTGATTGACAGTCTCTCACAATAAAGTGGTGTTAGAGCCGAGTAGCAGGTTCGATGATACGTTAGTTTTCTTCCCAAATATGGCATCGATGAAACAAACTTCAGCAGTTGTTGCTACAGCAGGGCAGAGGTGACTTCTCTATGTTAGACTGGATGTGTCAAAATATTATGAAACATGACAACATTAGCGAGTTACAATCAGTCTTGCTTTCAGGAGAAACCATGAAGGAGCACATGTAAGATACTAAGATACAATGCAGAAACAATCAAATCATATAACCTGTGTGCCATTGGCGGCTGATGAAAGCCTCGCGATGTTGTCGTCAGCAACATCACGCATCACAGGCTTCTGCACATCCTCTCATCCTTCCTGTAAATTCTTAGCATGATGTACCTAGTGCAGTTGATGTGTCGTTCATTTGCCATCCTCTGCTGAAAGATATGTGTGTTGCTCCATAAAAGATATGTGTGTCGTGGGTGTGAAACAGATGAATTTTTTTAGAGGACAATAGAATGCATACCTGTGCTGTTGCATGCAGCACGTTATTATGTACCCAGAAATTGGCCACGCATCACAATCTAAATCCACCACAGCAGCTTTTATCTCTTGCTGGTTCTAGAAGTAGTATTTGGAGCACTGGTTTTCTACCTTTTGAGATCAATTATTGGGCAACTTCCAATTCCTTTGTCATGTAAGCATCACGAACTACATAGAGTTAGGACGAATTGGTTAGAAAGTAAGAGATCGAATCATTAAGGTTTGACAACCTTGATCAATTATTAGTAAAGACCTATTTTTACCTGTTACTTGGAGGTAAAAAATTCGTAATCTTAAGAGGGTGCATACCTGGATCTGCAGCAAAAAGGGCACGAACTGTATCTGGAGCAAAAGGGGCATGGATCATGGATTGGATCTGCAGCAATAGGGCATGAACCTCGGGTCTCCTCTTCGAGCAGGGAGCCATGGACACGGCTAGCGTAGATGCGTGCAGAGTAAGACATCCCTGAGGATTCCGTTGGATGCCTCCATTAGAAGAAACAAAGGGTGATATGATTTTCACGTGGAAGAGGCAAGATCATCCGTAACTACTCGATAGAGGGGCAGTCCTGACGCCGGCAGCGATGACCAGCGAGGAAGGCCTATCTACGGTGAGAGCATGGAGATCCCGAGCAGGTGCCTGAAATATCTGTGTAAGAGAAGCAGATCTCGAGCAGTAGAAAGGCAGATGAAGAGGATTTAGAGGAGGAGGAGACGTGGGTGACATGGAGAAGACATGCGTGGGAGAGGGGGCTTAATTAAGACCCGAGAATCAAGTTTTTTTCTATGTCAAGATGCTTTGATTAGTAGCCTACGTTATAGACCAATGTGGACGATCAGATTGATATAAATACAACAAATCGATTGGGAGGTGTTTTTTTTTCTGGCTGTGTTTAGTTAGAGAGTTATGCATAAATCTACACCGTAATAATTTGGCCCCACACCAGATAAACGGCTCCTAATTACTGATTAACGTGGTAATTTTTAGGGAGTCTGTAATTAGTATAGGTATATATATATATATATATATATATATATATATATAGGTATAGGTATAGGTATAGAGGTATAGATAGATAGATTAGTCAACATATTATTCAATAGCAATTCAACTTGATCAACTGTTCTTTCCCTGAAAACACAACCAAAACAACTATCCAGGTGGTCTCTGAAAGTATCGGTTAGTCCATTATAAAAGATATCAACTATTTCATTTTTCTTGAGAGGATGATCAGGCAAAGAATTAATTAATTGGAGAAGCCTTCCCCAAGCTTGTGGGAGACTCTCTTCTTTAATTTGCACAAAATTATATATTTTCCTTAAAGCAGCTTGTTTCTTATGAGCGGGGAAATATTTAGCAGAGAAGTAATAAATCATATCTTGGGGACTACGCACACAACCAGGATTAAGAGAATTGAACCATGTTTTAGCATCATCCTTTAATGAGAATGGAAATAACTTAAGGATATAGTAGTAGCGAGTTTTCTCATCATTAGTGAATAGGGTAGCTATATCATTTAATTTAGTAAGATGTGCCACAACAATTTCAGATTAATAGCCATAAAAAGGATCAGATTCAACCAAAGTAATTATCTCAGGATCAACAGAGAAATCATAATCCTTATCAGTAACACAGATAGATGAAGTAGCAAAAGCAGGCTCATATTTCATTCTAGCATTCAAAGATTTTTCTTTCAGCTTAACTAATAATTTCTTAAGATCATTTCTATCATTGCAAGCAAAAAAGTCTCTAGCAGTTTCTTCATCCATAACATAATCCTCAGGCACAACAGACAATTCATATCTAGGGGGAGAATCTTCACAATCACTTTCATCAATATTATCAGTTTTGATAATTTCATTCGCTCTAGCCCTAGCAAGTTGTTCATCAAGAAATTCACCTAATGGCACAGTAGTATCAAGCATAGAAGTAGTTTCATCGTAAGTATCATGCATAGCAGAAGTAGCATCATCAATAACATGCGACATATCAGAATTAATAGCAAAAGCAGGTTTAGGTGTCGCAAGCTTACTCAAAACAGTAGGTGAATCAAGTGTAGAGCTAGATGGCAGTTCCTTACCTCCCCTCGTAGTTGAGCGGAAAAATCTTAGTTCTTTCGTCTTTCAAGTTCCTCATAGTGACCAGCAGATATAAATCCCAAGTGACTCAAAGAATAGAGCTATGCTCCCCGGCAACGGCGCTAGAAAATAGTCTTGATAACCCACAAGTATAGGGGATCGCAACAGTATTCAACCCAAATTTATTGATTCAACACAAGGGGAGCTAAAGAATATTCTCAAGTATTAGCAGTTAAGTTGTCAATTCAACCACACCTGGATAACTTAATATCTGCAACAAAGTATTTAGTAGCAAAGTAGTATGGAAGTAACAGTAACGGTGGCTAAAGTAATAGTAGTAGTTTTGTAGTAATTGTAACAGTGGCAACGGAAAAGTAACTGAGCCAAGAGCAATGTGTGAAAAGCTCGTAGGCATGGGATCGGTGGTGGAGAATTATGTCGGATGCGATTCCTCCTGCAATAGTTATAACATAGGGTGACACAGAACTAGCTCCAATTCATCAATGTAATGTAGGCATGTATTCCGAATATAGTCATACAAGCTTATGGAAAAGAACTTGCATGACATCTTTTGTCCTACCCTCCCGTGGCAACGGGGTCCTAAGCCTCCTTTTAATAGAGTACCGGATCAAAGCATTAACACTTAATGAATACATGAACTCCTCAAACTACAATCATCACCGGGAGTGGTCCCGATTATTGTCACTTCGGGGTTGCCGGATCATAACACATAGTAGGTGACTATAGACATGCAAGATAGGATCAAGAACTCACATATATTCATGAAAACATAATAGGTTCAGATTGAAATCATGGCACTCGGGCCCTAGTGACAAGCATTAAGCATAGCAAAGTCATAGCAACATCAATCTCAGAACATAATGGATACTAGGGATCAAACCCTAACAAAACTAACTCTATTACATGGTAAATCTCATCCAACCCATCACCGTCCAGCAAGCCTACGATGGAATTACTCACGCACGACGGTGAGCATCATGAAATTGGTGATGGAGGAAGGTTGATGATGATGATGGCGACGGATTCCCCTCTCCGGAGCCCCAAACGGACTCCAGATCAGCCCTCCCGAGAGAAATTAGGGCTTGGCGGCGGCTCTGTATCGTAAAATGCGATGAATCATTCTCTCTGGTTTTTTTCTTCCCGAACGTGAATATATAGAGTTGGAGTTGAGGTCGGTGGAGCACCAGGGGGCCCACGAGGCAGGGGGCGCGCCCAGGGGGTAGGCACGCCCCCACCCTCATGGACAGGGTGTGGGCCCCCTGGCCTTGATTCTTTCGCCAGTATTTTTTATTAATTCCAAAAATATTCTCCGTGAAGCTTCAGGTCATTCCAAGAACTTTTATTTCTGCACAAAAATAACACCATGGCAATTCCGCTGAAAACAACGTCAGTCCGGTTAGTTCCATTCAAATCATGCAAGTTAGAGTCCAAAACAAGGGCAAAAGTGTTTGGAAAAGTAGATACGATGGAGACATATCACATCCTGCAGTATTGCAAGGGAAGGAGGCAGTAGGTTCGATCAACTTCAGTTAGCAGTAGTAGCGAACAAAGGAATCGCTCGATCGGGTTCAATTAACAGCCATCGATCAATCGCTCGGGTTCAGTAACGCATAGCCTGCAGTGCAATCGCTCGGGTTTAGTAGGCGAACGCCTCGCTCGGGTTCAGTTAGAGCCCAACGACTCGCACCCACACGCGTATGTGTACGAGAGAAACGTGCATCAGTCGGCCCCCGACCACCCACCGTAACCGGGAACTCCCTGATATTTTACTCGCCCTCGCTTCTACCATGGTTTTTTGCATCATGGACGACCCAAAGAATGTCATGCAGCTGCGTCTCCGGCCCGCCCAGTACGAAAAGCCCATTTTCTGTCATGATTTTTTTGTCATAGAAGTAGGATCCCATGACATCTATGATGATACCGGGTGTTGTCAGAATTATCGTCATAGAAGTGTCATAAGCATGACAGAAAAAAATTCGTTCGGCCCAAAAGGTCACGGGTGTGTATTTTTTTTTGTAGTGATGCCCGCCTCACCCATGCGCGCGGTGGCTCGCAGGACGAGGAGAAAATTTTACTACTCCCTCCGTTTACTCCTCGTCCTTACCTTGCTTAGAGAGATTATCATATTGTTCGAAATATATGTCTTTTAGTAGATTTCAATATGAACTACTAGTACATACTCCAAACACTGATGTATATAGACGTATTTTAGAGTGTAGATTCACTCATTTTTCTCCGTATGTAGTCCATATTAAAACGGACGTAATAGTACGCACTCTCCCTCGCCCCTCGCCCCTCGACCCTCGCCCACGTGGTGGACGTGCAGCAATTCATTCGGTCTCCGATAGCCAGAACGATATATACTGCAGTACCATTATTGCTCGACTTCCCGAAGAGGCGAAGAGCCAAGCACAAGGTTAATATTTTGCAGATGCCAAGCGCAAGGTTTATAGGAGAACAAGTAGTAGTAGTATTAGTAGTACGTACCAGTGGTACGTACTGTATGAGGAAGAGGGCAACAAGATGTATGTTTTGCATGACAGTCTCGTCTTACAGGACGTGCTAGACCTAGTGGACCTCATTGTTGCAATGGGAGTACTCCCTATCATAGATGACACGATTCAGAGTGGTGGGCATCGGGCATAATTCGGAGCTGCTTAGTCTTAAACCCCATGAAGAAGTCCCATCGAATGAAGCTAATCCAACAGGAAAATGGCGCCTCCCATCCCCCACCACCCACCTAAACCCTAGACCCACCCACCACCGGCGATCTCCACTTCCCCCCGTGGGTTTTGGAATCTGATCCGGCCATCATCTCCGGCGTCTCCTACCCTTTCTTCTGGTCATCATCTCCATGGCTGTCCACGCGGCCATCTCCCTGGGTTTGGAATTTTCCCTTGGGATTGATATGGCGAAAGCGATCTGGCATTCTTTCCATCGCACGGTGCATCCCTCAGATCGATCTGGGCATTTCATCATGGTGGTATCCTTTGCATGACACGGTTTTCGTCTGGATGAGGAGAACGTGGCTCTAGCGTTGGAATCTACGATTGGTGGATATTGTTCTTCTCTCAAGGTATCTTGCCTATGTGATCAAGTTTTTGCCTTCCATGTTTCTTGCAAGGAAGTGGGGTTTTTCATCTTGCATCAATGCTCCTTTGTTTGTTCTCAATTCAAATGCTACTTCCATCTTTGGGGCCATGGAGGTCCTGATTGGGATAAGGAGTTTCGTGCTTGGCAAATTGAATGCCAGGAAGAATGGACTCTGGTTATTCCGTCCAAGAGGCGTGCATGCCTTGGCCTTGAGGCCATGAAACATGCACCAACTTAGTCCTCCTTGCGTTCGTCTGCAGGCACCACTAAGAAATCCCTACGTTTTGCTACATTCTTGAATTATGATGCTTGCAAGGGTTATCGTTATCTGGCAACTGCGGAAGAGATCAATATTGTTACTTTAGATGCTGGTTATATGGTTGATCCTCAGGCGCTTGCTGATCTTAACCATGTGGATTTAGTCTCTCTGCTGGCGTCTCCTCTGGCGACCACGCCATTGAGGTTGCTGCCTTCTCCGGATGTCACGTTTGGATCAATATCTCATTGTGATCTTCCTCCGGAGACATCGGGATCGGGTACGTTATCTGGTTTGATTTTCTCCCATGCATCCCATGTTAGGCCTGCCAGCCCCTCTCTCCGGCTTGCTTTGTTGGGCTCAGCCCAAAATCCATTGGAATTATCGGATGATGACTCTGATCATGTTTCGGAATCCAGCTTGCTTAATTCACCTGAGTTGCTTATATCTTCTGGCACATCCGAGGATGTCTGTCCTAAGTCTCCGCAAGATATCATGCGTGATTTGCAAGGTCTAGATCAAGTTGTGGAGGAAATTGTAGCCATGTTTTGGGATTGTTCTAACTGCCTTGGTATGGGTCATTGTTTGCAACGTTGCACCAATAAGGTAAGATGCCAAAAATGTTTCCGGTCTGGTCACGTTAAAAAGGACTGCACCCGGTCTCCTCCTAATATTAAACTCTGGGTTCCCAAAACCGGGGCGTCTCGCATCGAGCCTCGCGCCATCAGCAAGCAGCTTGACGTTTCGAGCTCCACCGCCCCCCTACCAGCCGTGACACATCTCCCCCAAAGCTGCCAGACTCCTCTGCTTCCCCACCAAAACCACCGTCGCCACCACCTACGAACAGCGAATCGCCCCGCAGATCATCGCCGATTCCTTCAATGGCGATGTACGAACTTGATCCTCGTCGTTTCCTCCCGGCAGGCCAGGACATCATCGACGGCGGACCTTTCCGCGTCGCGAGGACGTACTACACTCCAGCTCAGGCTCCTCCCCGCCGCCATGAATCTTACATGGTGGGCATCGTCGAACCTCCTCCTCCGCCTGAAGATGTCGCTATTCGCCGGCAGCAAGTCCATGCTTTCATCACCAACCAGCTGGAGTTACCGGTACGATCTGCTCAGACTTGGTTTCAGGGAGTTGGCCTCTAGGAGATGCAAGATCTAGTTATTCGTGCTGCGTTAGTTTCTCATCCTCCTTGGCCGCTTGGTTTAGATCAGCACGGCAATGACCTGTTCGTTAGATTTATCAGACATGATGATGGTCAGGGTTATAGAGCTTTGCAAGGACACCGAACTGGTTGGCTGATGTTTGTTGGTGTACCTCTTGACTATCGCAATGAGGTCAATTTGTCTGAAGTTGTGGGCACTTTGGTCTCTTTCATTATTGGAATCATCAAGATGATCGGAAGATGCGAGCGTTGGTTTATGCTTCTTTCCCTGAAGACCAATTAGTACCAAGAGATGTAGTTTTCCGTCAGTTTGCGAATGTTGGAGGTGCAGTTGTCTCATGGACTGCGTCTGTCTCCATCCTGACTGATGAATTTGCAGAGCAACTACCACCTGATGAGGACGTCATGCCAATAGATGGTAATCCCCACCCAATGCCAGACCAGCTGCAGCCACCTAAGAATTTTGGGTTTTGCCACTCTATCCCGCTCTGGGATGGAATGATGTTCCACAACCTGCTGCTCCAGATGAACCACAACAACCACAGCCCCAAGATTTGCATGGCTGGGGCAATGAGGACAATCTGAATGACATTGAGCAGGTACAACCACAGGTCCAGGAAGCAAATTCGATGGTTTTGAATCCCTCAATGGGCTCTAACGACTCTGGTCATGCTGACGGCCCAGTACAGCCTACTGTTTAGGATGGGCCTAACAATGTTGTGGTCCAGGGCCCAAACTTATTTGATGAGCATGTTCAGGATGCTGCCCCTCATATACCTCAATCGGAGCAGTTAGTACCTCAGCCTGATCAGATTGTGCCACTTCAACCTTTGGTTCAACCTGAGCAACCAGTGGCTTTGGAAGATGTTCAGCATGATCATGTGATGGATTTGCTTGCTGATGCTTTACCTAATGAGCAGAACAACCTTGACATTGTCCCATATAACCCAATTGTGGTGCAACCTCCTGTGCATGTTGGCTTAGTCAGAGTTATTTTGGGGCCAGCTCTACCCATCTGGAGAAGATCTTTTGAGTCACTATTGCCTACCTTCCTAACAGCTCACATCCCTAGAGATTTGTCACCTCCTGCCAGGTTTGCTGTACACAAAAGATCTTGGTCAGTGGCTTTTGATCTTCCAGTTTCTTTCAGTCCATCAGCTCTTTCTGTTTCTGAGCCCTCACAACATGTTGCAAGAAAGTTTTTTTTGGAAGACAGCACAAGCCAGATCCCTCTGACAGGGACAACTGACAATTTCATTGAGTCTTCTCAGTAGATTGCCAACAAGAGTTTCACTTTCTCTTCCAACACCAAGCAGAGCAAGAAGCCATGTGCTCGAAAGTCCTAGGCGCCCACTGTTCATGCTGTTTCAGACTTCTCTAACAGGAGGATAACCAGAAGTGCAGCAAAATCACAAGGATTTAAATCTACCTCTCCTCTGTCACCCAAGCCTAGGCCTCTTAGGCAGCCTAGAGCTAAGAAGTTGAAACCTGACACTCAGAGCGCCACACCTAGCAATCAGAATCAGCCAGAAGATGCGAACCCTCATGTTCAAGCTCCACCACCGACGCCAATTGCTTTGCTCCAGCAGATTGGAGCTGTGCTTGGAGTGCCACCGGAGAAGCTGACAGTGGAGAAGCTTACGGCTTCTTCAGATGCTGCCCCACCCTCTTCAGTTTCAAATGATGATTAGTTATCTTTATTGTCATATAGGGAGGCATGTCCCTTGTCATGCCAGTTGTCTGAACGTACTTTCCTCTCTGCTTGCCGCCTGCACTTTGTCCTGGGGTGCTACTTTATATATTAGGCTTTTGTTTCGCTATTATGCAGTGAACTATTATATTTTCCACTCCATTAATGTTTATTTATGAATTCACAACAAACAAGAGACTGGAAAGTGCTTTGTTGGAATGTGAGAGGCCTAAATTCAGAGGACAGACAAAGAAGTGTTAGAGCTAAAATAGAGGAAAGCCAATGCTCTGTTATCTGTTTGCAAGAAACCAAATGCGATTTCTTTGATCAGCGAGGCCCAGACGGTTTGATAACTTTGTGTACTCACCCTCTGTTGGGGCCTCTGGTGGCATTCTTGTGTTGTGGTGTTCTAGTGTTTTCTATGGCATACTGGTGGATACAAAACCTTTTGGTGTCATAGTTTCTTTAACATCCGTGCACAATGCAAGTATTTGGACTGTGGTTAATGTCTATGGACCTTGTCAAGGACTAGCTCGAGATGATTTTGTTCAGTGGCTTTACAACTTACATATCCCAGTGGATGATAATTGGCTTCTCGTGGGAGACTTTAATTTCATAAGATCCCTTGATAACAGAAATTTGCCAGGTGGAGATATTAATGATATGTTCCTCTTTAATGAGATAATTGGTCATCTTGGCGTTCTTGAGTTTCCATTAAAAGGAAGATCTTACACTTGGTCCAACATGCAAGAAAATCCACTGTTGGAACAACTGGATTGGTTCTTTACTTCCTCCACTTGGATCAATGATTATCCCAACACAGTGGTCCACCCACTTGCAAGAACTGCCTCTGATCATGTCCCCTATGTAGTTTCAATTGCAACAACCATACCCAAGGCAAAGATCTTTAGATTTGAAAACTATTGGGTGGATTTACCTGGTTTCTTTGATTGTGTGGAGCAGTCATGGAATGCTCCCACAATGAAATCTAATTCTGCAGCTAGGTTAACCAAAAAGTTCAAATGACTGAGATATGCTCTTAAGCATTGGTACATCAGTCTGTCTAAGCTCAAGAAGGCCATTGAAGCTTGCAATCAGGTGGTTCTGTTTTTTGATAACATGGAAGAATTAAGTACTCTAACAAGACCTGAGTTCAATTTCAGGAAAATTGTGAAGCTTCATGTTGAGGACCTTCTCCGTTTGCAGTTTATTTATTAGAAACAAAGATGCACTATCAGATGGATCAAAGTTGGGGAGGAGAACTCAAATTTTTTTCAAGCAATGGCCACTGAAAGGTTTAGGAGAAACTCTATTTCTTCCCTGCAAGATGATGATGGAAATGTTGTCTCTGATCATCAACAAATAGCTGGTATGTTATGGGGCACTTTTAAAGAGCGAATGGTTGTTTCTACACAGATTGATATGAAATTTGATCTTGGTTCATTGATTGAGCCTGTGGAAGGTCTGAACAACTTGTCTGCCCCCTTTTCTGAGGATGAAATAAATGAAGTTCTCAAATCTCTGCCCACTAATAGAGCACCTGGCCCTGATGGTTTTACAGGTTTGTTTGTGAAGAGATGTTGGCACATCATCAAGCAGGATTTTTTGCAGCTCTTCCAAGATTTTTATGATGGCAATATTATAATTAGTAACATCAATGGGTCTCTAATCACTTTAATCCCCAAAAAACTCTCACCTGAGGGTCCCAATGACTTCAGGCCCATTTCTCTGACAAACACATGCTTGAAATTCCTGACAAAGCTCCTTTCCAACACGTTGCAGCAGGTTATCTTGAGATGCATCCACAAAAATCAATATGGGTTTCTTAAGTCTAGGTCTATACAGGACCGCATTGCTTGGACTCTGGAGCCCATTTTGATTCTCAAACTGGATTTTGCAAAGGCCTTTGATACAGTGGAGCATGACCTTATCCTCAAACTTCTGCATCATAAAGGTTTTGATAGTAAATGGATTGGCTGGATTAAAGAGCTCTTGTCATCTGGTACCTCTTCTGTTATCTTTAATGGAGTTCCTGGAAAACAATTTATCTGCAAAAGGGGTGTGAGGCAGGGGGATCCTTTATCACCCCTCCTTTTTGTGTGCTTGCTGCCAATTTGTTACAAACTTTGGTGAATGATATGCTGAGAAATGGAGTGATTTCTTTACCCATTGAAACACATGATAAAGAATTTCCTATTGTTCAGTATGCTAATGATACTCTCCTCATTGTTCATGCGGTTGATTCTCAACTCCTGGCTCTTAAAGATATGCTACATGATTTTCATGCCTCCACTGGTCTTAGAGTCAATTTTCACAAATCATGCATTCTGCCCATTAATGTGGATGAGGCAGAAACTGCACGCTTGGCTGCTGTTTTTGGTTGTTAGGTTGGAACCCTCCCTTTTACCTATCTTGGGCTTCCTGTGGGCACACTACTAGAAAAAGGGCTATAGATGGGATTGACACTAATGGCGCACCAGACAAGCGGTGCGCCATTAGTATATACTAATGGCGCACCACCTTATGATACGCCATTAAAGTTGAAACTACTAATGGCGCACCTGGCCCAGGGTGCGCCATTAGTATCAATTTTTTTAACTAGTGCGCCTGTCCAAACATACTAATGGCGCATCCAGAGACAGTGCGCCATTACTAGTTGTAACTAGTAATGGCGCACCTGCCGGAAAGTGCGCCACTAATGTTGTTTTTCCTATTATATTTTTTATTCCCTTTTTTGCAAAACTACTAATGGTGCACTGTTCCACCGTGCGCCATTACTAGTTTTGATACTAATGGCGCATTGCTTAGGAGGTGCGCCATTGTGGTTTTGTAGGTAAGTGCCGCAGCCCGACCGTCCACCATCTCTCTCCTCTCTCTCTCGCACGGAACCCTATCCTCTTCTCCCTCACCCCGCACACACACACACACGTCTCTCGGCCTCGCCCTAGCCCCGATCCATGCGCCATTGTGGTTTTGTAGGCAAGTGCTCCCTCCTATTCCTGCGCGGCGGCCCTTGCCCTCCTCTCTCTTCAGTCCCCTTCGCGCCTCCTCGCGGCAGTCGCAGCCAAGGAGCCCGAGCTCGGCGGCGACGGATCGGAAGGCAGCGGCGGCGCTGGATCTGGCAGTGGTGGAGCCGCCGCCGTCTCCACTCGCCGGGAACCGGCCAGATCCGCCCCACGAGCTTCACTGGTGCCACCCCCTCTGCCACCAGCCACGGTGGCCTCCCCTGCCCCGTATCGGCGCGAATCCAGCCGCCATCTCCCGCAGCAACGGCGGCCTCGCCTTGCTCCGCCCACGCTCCTCCTCCTCCTCCTCCTCCTCCGCGCCTTCGCCTCGCTCCCCATCCCGGCCGCCGCGAGAGGCGGCCTCGACCCGTCTCCCTCAGGTTCTCTCCGCTCTCACACCCTCCGTGTCCGTCCTGTGGATTCCGTTTCCCGAGGCCTTGCGCTTAGCGCCGCACGCCGCGCGTGCTGGACCGGCGACCGATATCGTACATGTGGCTAGCTCGATAGGAGCTCTACTGAAGCATTTTATAGTTCCTGCAAAACTAGAAATACTCTGCTCTGTTCTCTCCATTGTCAAAGTTGAGTTCTTGGGAAGATTTATTTACACAAGCTCGAATTTCCTGTGAATTTGTTTCGATTTCATGGGAATTTCTGTGACAATTAACTTGAATCGTGGATTTTGTTGTGGTGTGGGCGCAGGACCCGAGCATCAAGGAGATGGCGGAGCAGATCGCCAAGGACCCGTCCTTCAGCGAGATGCCCCGTAAATCTACTGTATGATCAATCAAAACACGTTTTTTCCAAAGTCCAAACTTAATGGTAAACAAGAGGCTAATCTTGCTATTTTTGTTTGTTATGCGGTTTGCACTTTCTGTTTCCTTGAACAGTTTACAGTTCATCTAGTTTACATTTTTATGTTAACTTTAGCAATTAATTTACCTCAAACAAGGTAATTAATATGATAATTATCCCCTGTGTATACCGCAAGTAAGTAACTTACTGTAATTATGTTAAGAAATTAGAATGTTTGTGACCGACTGTTTAATAAGATGCTCTTTTCACAAGGTGTGATATTGTGGCATATTTACCCTGGAGCTAGCATATATATGGAGCTGACTTTGTTCCTGGAGGTGAGCATATATTGTTGATCTTCTCATGTCAATTGCAGCAGTTCCTTGATTCACAATTTATATAGTGTGGTATAGTGGTTATATTTGGAGGTTTATCCCTGTGAAATAATCACCGCAAGGTGAGTACTTTCCGCAGCTAATGTGTTATGCATAAGCTCAGTGTGTTTGCTCAATTAGCTACTGCTCAATTAAAATTGGTGACCTTCCATTGATGATAGGTTTAGAAATTATGCATTGAGTAACTGGACCTGACCTGGAGTACTTGGTTAATTCAGTGATCTTTTAACAAAATTTTAACTGAATTATTTTGGGCAATGGAGTACTGAATTTTAACTGAGTAACTTGCACTTGCATATGCACTAGACCACTTGTAAATTCTTTGGCTCCTCTTTAATCTGGTGCAATTACTTAACTAACCGTAATAGCCCTGACACTTGTAAGTAACCATATCATTCAAACATCCAATTAAATCTATTCTACTCCATTTCCTGAGATGAAATTGTGATGATGGGAGTGACATTAAACAGCTTGAACATCTAATTGTGCATGTACTCCATTGGTATATACTGATCCATCTTGTCTTTGCCCCATGTTAACATTCAAATTGTTAATTGCATTCAAAGTGTTAATTGCAGGAGCAGACACAGAGGAGGAATCTGCTACCTCAAAGCAGTTGATCGACGCCGGGAGGGTGGGTACGTGATGTCGGAGGCTGCCGGGAGGGTGGTGACGAGCTACTGAAGAGATGAGTTCTGGCTCTCCTCGATGCCAGGACGAGGCGCTGTTGCCGATCGGACGTGGACTCGATTGATTTTGATTTGAAATATGACGGGTTGTAATGTAAAATGCACTTCAGTTCAAAATTTCCTGCCCTTGCGAGAGGTATTCTTGGACGGAGGGAGTAGAAGATTAGTTATAGGATTTTGTTTTATTTCTGTGCAATTTTCTTTTTATTGGATACTTATAAAGACATGGTAATATTCTTGCTATAATAAAAATGATGGTTCTATTTCATTTTTTGTTTTTAAATTATTTTTCCTTATAGGTTGTTTTTTGTAAATTTGTATTTTTTTTGTTTTCCAAATATACTATTAGTGGCGCATTTCAGCCTTTATTGGTGGCGCACCTAGCTTTTTAGCTAGTGGCACACCTCTAAGGTTACTAGTGGGCGCACTTGGCTTTATTACTAGTGGGGCACCTAAGGGTTAGTAATGGCGCACTACTAGGTGCGCCATTACTGTCTGGGATAGTAATGGCGCATCAAATGTGCGCCATTACTAAAACTTACTAATGGCGTGCTAGTAATGGCGCACCTAATGTGCGCCATTAGTAGCCAAAATAGGTGCGCCATTAATAACCTGTTTTCTAGTAGTGGCACCTCCAAGCCAACAATTCAATATTTGTTCCCAGTAGTGGACAGGGTTGAAAGAAGATTGTCTGCCAGCTCATGTCTCCTTAATCAGGGAGCAAGATTGCAATTGCTCCAATCTGTATTATCCTCTTTGCCCATATACTTCCTTTGAAGTTCATGTCTGCTAGCTGGTATCATCAAACAACTAGAGAGAATTATGAGACAGTGCTTATGGAGGGGAAACTCTGACACTCCCAGACAATCCTTGGCAGCTTGGCCTGTAGTATGTAGGCCTAAAGATAAAGCTGGCATGGGGATTACAAACTTGAATATCCAAAATAGAGCACTCCTTTCCAAACATCTTTTCAAGTTTTATAATAAAGCAGATATCCCATGGGTGATACGTCTCCAACGTATCTATAATTTTTGATTGCTCCATGCTATATTATCTACTATTTTGGACCATATTGGGCTTTATTTTCTACTCTTATATTATTTTTGGGACTAACCTATTAACCGGAGGCCCAGCCCAGAATTGCTGTTTTTTTGCCTATTTCAGAGTTTCAAAGAAACGGAATATCAAACGGAGTCCAAACGGGATGAAACCTTCGGGAACGTGATTTTCTCACCGAATATGACCCAGGAGACTTGGACCCTACGCCAAGGAAGCTTCAAGGTGGTCACGAGGTAGGGGGGCGCGCCCCCACCCTCGTGGGGCCCACGAAGCTCCACCGACGTACTTCTTCCTCCTATATATACCTACGTACCCCCAAATGATCAGATACGGAGCCAAAAACCTAATTCCACCGCCGCAACCTTCTGTACCCACGAGATCCCATCTTGGGGCCTGTTCTGGAGCTCTGCCGGAGAGGGCATCCACCACGGAGGGCTTCTACATCATCATAGCCCATCCGATGAAGTGTGAGTAGTTTACCTCAGACCTTCGGGTCCATAGTTAGTAGCTAGATGGCTTCTTCTCTCTTTTTGGATCTCAATACAATGTTCTCCCCCTCTCTCGTGGAGATCTATTCGATGTAATCTTCTTTTTGCGGTGTGTTTGTTGAGACCGATGAATTGTGGGTTTATGATCAAGATTCTATTAACAATATTTGAATCTTCTCTGAATTCTTTTATGTATGATTGGTTATCTTTGCAAGTCTCTTTGAATTATCAGTTTGGTTTGGCCAACTAGATTGGTTTTTCTTGCGACGGGAGAAGTGCTTAGCTTTGGATTCAATCTTGCGGTGTCCTTTCCCAGTGACAGTAGGGGCAGCAAGGCACGTATTGTATTGTTGCCATCGAGGATAACAAGATGGGGTTTTTATCATATTGCATGAATTTATCCCTCTACATCATGTCATCTTGCTTAAGGCGTTACTCTGTTTTCTTGAACTTGATACTCTAGATGCATGCTGGATAGCGGTCGATGAGTGGAGTAATAGTAGTAGATGCAGGCAGGAGTCGGTCTACTTGTCTCGGACGTGATGCCTATATACATGATCATACCTAGATATTCTCATAACTATGCTCAATTCTGTCAATTCCTCAACAAAAATTTGTTCACCCACCGTAGAATACTTATGCTCTTGAGAGAAGCCACTAGTGAAATCTATGGCCCCCGGGTCTATCTCCATCATATTAATCTTCCATCACTTTATTATTGCTTTGCTTTTTTACTTTGCTTTTTATTTTACTTTGCATCTTTATACCAAAAATATTATCTATCATCTCTATCAGATCTCACTCTCGTAAGTGACCGTGAAGGGATTGACAACCCCTATTCGCGTTGGTTGCGAGGAGTTATTTGCTTTGTGTAGGTACGAGGGACTCGCGCGTAGCCTCCTACTGGATTGATACCTTGGTTCTCAAAAACTGAGGGAAATACTTATGCTACTTTGCTGCATCATCCTTTCCTCTTCGGGGAAATCCAACGCAGTGCTCAAGAGGTAGCAAGAAGAATTTCTGGCGCCGTTGCCGGGGAGTCTACGCAAAAGTCAACATACCAAGTACCCATCACAATCTCTTATCTCTCGCATTACGTTATTTGCCATTTGCCTCTCGTTTTCCTCTCCCCACTTCACCCTTGCCGTTTTATTTGCCTTCTCTTTTCCGTTTACCTTTTTCTCGCTTGCTTGTCATTATGGCTAGTCCTCTTTCTGCTCCTTTGTCTCCCAAGTTTGAGGTTCTTCACTTCAAACAAAGACAAGGAGAAAACTTAAAGGATGCTTGGTTCAGAATGATGGAATCTTATCGTAATTGTACCCTAGAGGTGAATTTTAGAATTTTGCTTCGCAACTTTTATGTTGGACTAAATATGTCTCATAGACAACTTTTGGATTGCGTTGCCAAAGGCAATTTTATTGAAATTGATCCCAGTATTGCACACGAAATTATAGAAGGTATAGTAGGAACTCTACCTCAACAAAAGGGGTCTCATCATACCCAAGAGGAAACACAAGTTTTTGAGAAAATTTGCGAAGTAACTAAGATTTTACCAAAGTCTCTTGAACCTCTTACATTACAAAAAAAGACACATCCGTGACATTTTGGGCCAAATGAATTTTTTTTCTGTCATACATGTGACACTTCTATGACGATAATTGTGACAAAACCCAGTATCATCATAGATGTGGTGGGCTCCTACTTCTATGACAAAAAATCATGAGAGAAAATGGGCCTTTCGTCCTGGGCGGGCCTGAGACGCAGGTGCATGACATTCTCTGGGCCGTCCATGACGGAAAAAACCGTGGTAGAAGCGAGGGGGAGGAAAATTTCGGGGAGTTCCCGGTTACGGTGGGAGGTCGGGGGCCGAGCGATGCGCGTTTCTCTCGTACACGTACGCGCGTGTGCGAGGCGTTGGCTCTAACTGATCCCGAGCAAGGCGTTAGGCTCTAACTGAACCCGAGCGATTGCACTGCAGGCTACGCGTTACTGAACCCGAGCGATCGATCGATGGCTGTTAACTGAAGCCGATCGAGCGATTCCTTCGCTACTGCTGCTAACTGAAGCCGATCGATGTTGCCTCTGGGATGAACAGTGAGTGTTGCGGGGGGTTTGGATGAACAGTGAGCGGTATTGTTGCCTCTGGATGAACAGGACCCCGTGGTGTGGTGGAGGGCTGGATGAACAGTAGATGGTGGAGGGGTGCCCGTGGAGGGGTGGTTGAACAGGACCCCGTGGTGTGGAGGGCTGGATGAACAGTAGACAGTGGAGGGGTGGTTGAACAGTAGCCGGCGGAGTAGCGCGTGGTGGAGGCTAGATGAACAGGAGCCCGTGGAGGCTGGAGGAGGTCGACGGTAGCCCGTGGAGCCTAGAGGAGGTCGACGGTGGAGATGAACAGTATCCCGTGGAGTCCCGTTTTGTGGTACGCCACACCCCTCCCGATGAACAGGACCCCCGTTTCGACCGTAGCGCTCCAACACAAGTCCGTTTCGTCCGTTTTGCGGTACGCCACACCCCTCCCGATCAACAGGACCCCCGTTTCGACCGTAGGAGGTCCGTTTCCTCCGTTTTGTGGTACGCCAGACCCCTCCCGATCAACAGGACCCCGTTCTGAACGTAGGAGGTCCGTTTCCTTCGTTGTGCGGTACGCCAGGCCTCGTTTCCATCGCCTGTTCCGTCCAAGCCCTCCCGATGAACATGACCACGCATTCTGTTCCGACCCAGCCGGTTGGCTCCCACGCGTTCCGTTGCCTGCCAATGAACACGACGCATTCCGTTGCTTCCCCATGAACACGACGCATTCCGTTGCCTCCCCATGAACACGACGATGATGCTGTTTCTCCGTTCTGACCCAGCCATGTACACGAGCCCTGGCCGTACGTTCGAGACCCCGCCCGTATGTACACATACGTGGCCGTATTTTCTTTCTTGCACCCTGGCCATTGTACGTACGTGTACATGCTACGTGCGCGCCTCTACTACGACACGTACGCGCCTCTACTACGACACGTATGCACCTCTACATCCACCAGTATATATGTACGTACGCGTTCGCGACCAGAATGACAACGCTACGTACGCTTCGACCAAGTGGGTCTCGACTCTCAGGCACTTCCTTGCCTGCGAAGATGTAGCTGGTGGGTCCCAGCAGTCAGGGGGGCGAATTTTTTTTTTTGCCCGGACGCACTTCCTTGCGTGCGAAGATGTAGCTGGTGGGTCCCAGTAGTCAGGGGGAAATGTTTTTTCGCGAAATACAGTGGCCCGTCCGATGGGTCCCAGCTATGTAGCGACCAGACCTCAAACAGTCTGATCTCTGTGCTTCAGTGTCATCCCTGGATTAGTAAAGCTGACACGCACAGTACTTGAAGGATTTATAACAGAGGAGCAACCACACACTTATTACATCGAATGTCTCAAAAGAGAACTTATTCCAATAAATATGGCTTAAGGCCATCTAATAACGATAACAGCGGAAGGCTTGGAAGATAAGTGAGTCCATCAACTCCAACGGCATCACTGAGTATAGAACCACGACCTAAGGCACCTTACTCGTCGTCTGAAAAATCTGCAACATGAACGTTGCAGCCCGAAAACGGGTCAGCACATGGAATATGCTGGCAATGTAACACATAGAGAGTAATGAACAAAAATAGGCTATACTACATGCATATATGGCTGGTGGAAGGCTCTATGGTTACAGTTTTGCGTAAGGCCAACTTTTCCCTACTGCAAAGGAATAAATTTTATTTAACTATCATGGTGGTTGTTAAACATTGAGAGTGTAGACACCCTCTCAATCCCAATTAAGCATCATCATTAAAACCCAACAAAATTAATTAAAGTCACATGATGAGATTCTGATAATCCAAGTACTAGATACTCAAGATGTCCATAACCGGGGACACGGCTAATCATGATTAGTTTATACACTCTGCAGAGGTTTGTGCACTTTTCCCCACAAGACTCGATCTCCTCCGCTGGGATTCTCGCACTACATGGGTTTGAGAAACGGATGACCGAGACATAGTCTTTCAGAAGCGCTAGCACCTTACGATCGGGTAGACAGTTACACCTACTTTCCCCTACATCTGCTAGTCTACCACTGTAAGAGTTCGCACGACTTAATCAACTATGCTAGAGCCCATAGTAGCTTGTTGTTGGGGAACGTAGTAATTTCAAAAAAATTCCTACGCACACGCAAGATCATGGTGATACATAGCAACGAGAGGGGAGAGTGTTCTCTACGTACCCTCGTAGACCGAAAGCGGAAGCATTAGCACAACGCGGTTGATGTAGTCGTACGTCTTCACGATCCGACCGATCAAGTACCAAACGTACGGCACCTCCGAGTTCAGCACACGTTCAGCCCGATGACATCCCTCGAACTCCGATCCAGCCCAGTGTTGAGGGAGAGTTCTGTCAGCACGACGGCATGGTGACGATGTTGATGTTCTCCCGACGTAGGGCTTCGCCTAAGCACCGCTACAGTATTATCGAGGTGGACTATGGTGGAGGGGGGCACCGCACACGGTTGGGAGAGATCAACTGATCAACTTGTGTGTTTAGAGGTGCCCCCTGCTCTCGTATATAAAGGAGCAAGGGGGAGGTGCGGCCGGCTAGGGAGGAGGCGCGCCAGGAGGAGTCCTACTCCTACCGGGAGTAGGACTCCCCCCCTTTTCCATGTTGGACTAGGAGAGAGAGGGGGAAGAGGTGGAGGGGAGGAAGGAAAGGGGGGGGCGCCGCCCCTTCTCCTTGTCCTATTCGGACTGGGGGGAGGGGCGAGCGGCCCTGCCCTGGCCTCCTCTCCTCTCTTCCACCAAGGCCCACTAAGGTCCATTAAGTTCCTGGGGGGTTCCGGTAACCTCCCGGTACTCCGGAAAAATCCCGATTTCACCCGGAACACTTCCGATATCCAAACATAGGCTTCCAATATATCAATCTTCATGTCTCGACCATTTCGAGACTCCTCGTCATGTCCGTGATCACATCCGGGACTCCGAACAACCTTCGTTACATCAAAACATATAAACTCAAAATATAACTGTCATTGTAACGTTAAGCGTGCGGACCCTACGGGTTCGGGAACTATGTAGACATGACCGAGACACGTCTCCGATCAATAACCAATAGCGGAACCTGGATGCTCATATTGGCTCCCACATATTCTACGAAGATCTTTATCGGTCAGACCGCATAACAACATACGTTGTTCCCTTTGTCATCGGTATGTTACTTGCCCGAGATTCGATCGTCGATATCACAATACCTAGTTCAATCTCGTTACCGGCAAGTCTCTTTACTCGTACTGTAAGACATCATCCTGCAACTAACTCACACTACAATAAAAGACACATTCGTGAAATTTTTGGCCGAACGAATTTTTTTCTGTCATACATATGACACTTCTATGACGATAATTGTGACAAAACCCGGTATTATCATAGATGTGGTGGGCTCCTACTTCTATGACAAAAAATCATGACAGAAAATGGGCTTTTCGTCCTGGGCGGGCCGGAGACGCAGCTGCATGACATTCTTTGGGCCGTCCATGACGGAAAAAACCATGGTAGAAGCAAGGGGGCGGAAAATTTCGGGGAGTTGCCGGTAACGGTGGGAGGTCGGGGGCGGAGCGATGCGTGTTTCTCTCGTACGTACTCGCGTGTGTGCGAGGCGTTCACTCCAAAAGAAGCCGAGAGAGGCGTTGGGCTCTAACTGAACCCGAGCGATTGCACTGCAGGCTACGCGTTACTGAACCCGAGGGATCGGTCGATGGCTGTTAACTGAACCCGATGGAGCGATTCCTTCGCTACTGCTGCTAACTGAAGCCGATCGATGTTGCCTCTGGGATGAACAGTGAGCGTTGCGGGGGGGGGGGGGGGTTGGATGAACAGTGAGCGGTGGCGTTGCCTCTGCATGAACAGGAACTTGTGGTTTGGAGGGCTGGATGAACAGTAGACGGTGGAGGGGTGGCCGTGGAGGGGTGGTTGAACAGGACCCCGTGGTGTGGAGGGCTGGATGAATAGTAGATGGTGCAGGGGTGGTTGAACAGTAGCCGGTGGAGTAGCGCGCGGTGGAGGCTGGATGAACAGGAGCCCGTCGAGGCTGGAGGAGGTCGATGGTAGCCCGTGGAGGCCGGAGGAGGTCAACGGTGGAGATGAACAGTATCCCGTGGAGTCCCGTTTTGCGGTACGCCACACCCCTCCCCCCCGTTTCGACCGTAGCGCTCCAACACAAGTCCGTTTCATCCGTTTTGCATTACGCCACACCCCTCCCGATCAACAGGACCCCCGTTTTGACCGTAGGAGGTCCGTTTCGTCCGTTTTGCGGTACGCCACACCCCTCCCGATCAACAGGACCCCCGTTTCGACCGTAGGAGGTCCGTTTCCTCCGTTTTGCGGTACGCCACACCCCTCCCGATCAACAGGACCCCCGTTTCGACCGTAGGAGGTCCGTTTCCTCCATTTTGCGGTATGCGCGACTAGGCATTCGAGACCCCGCCCGTATGTACACATACGTGACCGTATTTTCTTTCTTGCACCCTGGCCGCTGTACGTACGTGTACATGCTACGTGCGCGCCTCTACTACGACACGTCACTACAAGAATCAGCTATTTTGCCGTCTGCCACGGCGGACGGCAAAGGCATGAACGGCGGACGGCAAAGGCCTTTGCCGTCAGCCGCGGACTGCAAGAGGCTCCGGCAAAGTAGGCTACGGTAAACTGCTACTCCGTCTGCCACGGACGGCAATAATTGCGCTGTCAGTCCGTTAAGTGGCTAACGGCAGGCCTTTGCCGTCCGCGGCAGACGGCAAACTTTCTAGTGTCTTTGCCGTCCGCCTTATGATGTCATCTACACGTCACTACATGGCAGGCCTTTGCCGTCCGCCGCTGACGGCAAAATTGTTTGCTCTTTGCCGTCTGCCACTATAGGCAAACTGACCAAATGGGTCAGCTCCCAGAAAGCACAGTTGGCTGCCACGTGGCTTCTTTGCCGTCCGCGGCAGACGGCAAAGAGCCCGTTGCCGTCGGTGGCAGACGGCAAAGAGCCTGCATATTGGCTCTTTTTTCTGTTTTTTATTAAATCCAACAATTTTCACAGCAAATATATATGACATATATAGATATATTTCACAGGCATTCATATCACATATATCCAGCACATAAGTTCCATACATTGATACATAAGCAAGTTCAATCCATACATATTACATAAGCAACTTCCATCCATACATATTACATAAGCAAGTTCCATCCATCAATTCATACATAAACAAGTTCCATCCATACATAAACAAGAAGACTAGAACAAGAAGAGTAGCTTCCATGAAGTGAATGAAATCTGCAAAATGGCAAAATAAGAAAGTTAGAAATAGGTGACTAGAACAAGAAGAGTAGAACAAGAAGAAGACTAGAACAAGAAGAGTAGAACAAGAAGAAGACTAGAACAAGAAGAGTATGTCATTTATGAGCTAACTTACGTGAAATGGTTCATATATGAGCTAACTAAGTTGAAATGGGTCGTTTATGAGCTAGCTAAGGTGAAATGGATCATTTATGAGCTAACTTAGTTGAAATGGGTCGTTTATGAGCTAACTAAGGTCAAATGGATCGTTTTTGAGTTAACTAAGGTGAAATGGATCGTTTTTTAGCTAACTTAGGTGAAATGGATCATTTATGAGCTAACTTAGTTGAAATGGATCGTTTTTGAGCTAACTTAGGTGAAATGGATCATTTATGAGCTAATTTAGTTGAAATGGATCTTTTTGAGCTAACTTAGGTGAAATGGATCATTTAAGAGCTAATTTAGGTGAAATGGATCGTTTTTAGCTAACTTGGTGAAATGGATCGTTTATGAGCTAAATTAGTTGAAATGGATCGTTTATGAGATAACCTAGGTAAGATGGGTCATTTTGGAGTTAACCTAGGTGAAATGGGCCATTTTAAAGCTAACATAGGTAAAATGGATCATTTAGGAGCTAATCTAGGTAAAATGGGTCATTTTTTAGCTAACTTGGATGAACTGGATCATTTATAAGCTAACCAAGGTAAAATGGGTCATTTTAGAGCTAGCTTAGGTAAAATGGATCGTTTATGAGCTAACTAAGCTAATTATGCAATTTTTGACATAAGTAAGCTAAGTACAGATCGTTTTAGAGCTAACTTAGGTAAAATGGATGGTTTTGGAGGTCAGTAAGCTTATTAAGTCATTTTGGAGGAGAAGAAGCTAAGTCTAGGTCATTATGGTAAGCATTGGAGGAAATAAAGCTAAGTCTAGGTCTTTATGCATGTGTTAAGCAAAACACTAGATAAACTTACCAAGATCTAGGAGGTGTAGGAGCGGGCTGGCCCGTGTCGGTAGCTGGAGAAGGATCGTGCGATGCTTGTCTGGAGTTACGCTGCACCAAAGATCATTTCCAATGTCTTGTTAGCATGATGACACTCAAATGTTAAGACTAGCAAGTAATGTCCATTCAAATTAAACTCACCGTGGTCCCAGGAGCAATCACTGGCATCGGCGGAGCGGTCTGACCGGTCTTCTCGCACACAGACTGCACATTTGGTTTTGACGACTCAGTCATACTAGTTAGTAATGAGACAAACACTACATGAAAGTTTTGGCTAATCTGCAGAAGAAACTTACCACAAGGAGCTCGTACATGGCCCTTGCCTGCATGTCATTCCATGCCCTCTCCTCCTCCATCATCTTTGTCGTCCTCTCCTCCAACTCCCGCTGCCTCTCCGCCGCCTCCGCCAGAAGTTTCTCCGTTCTATCTCTCTCACTCTGTATAGCAGCCTGCAACACCACTCACATGACCATTTGTAATCATTGATGGAAGCGCACACAATGTAATGGAGAAAGATAGCTGAGTACGTATCACTAACCTTGATGGCGAGTTGCACTGGCCGTTCACGAGGCCTTATCTCAGGAGCGGAGCTCGACTGGCGCGCCTTGATCTCCAGGAGAGTGCTAGGACAACGGATAAGTCCATCTCCAATGGCTATGGAGCCATGGGACCTCCCGCCACCAGATATCATCACCAGCTCTGGATCAATGGGACCCTGGCTCGGGTTAAAGTCCTCCCCTTTCCTCGCCTTCCCCTCATCTCTATATCTCACGAGCTTGTTGTGGGAGGAGATGTTGGTGAAGTTGTTTGCATCATCGAGGTCAGACTGAGAGAAAGCCTTGACTTTCTTGAAAGAGGCCGTGTGGGCCATGGCATACAGGTCGTACACCTCTGGCACCTTATCCACCTTATTGTGGCGTGCCTAAAAGAGCGAAACAATGTAAATTAGTAATTAAAGGGCTCAAGCTAGCATGATGAATGAATTGCATGAATCATGAAGCAAACCACATACCTAGTTCCTCCCGAACTGATATAAGTTGGAGCTGCCTTGATGGTGTGGCACACCTTCCATTTGGGCACGTTTGTCCTTGGTCTCGTTGTGGAGGGCTAGCCATTCTTTTGAGCACCACTCATTGACCAACACCTCCCAACAATCCATCCGATCCGCACACCATCTCGGAGGCACCTAAGTTAGCAAATAGAAACTTGAGCGCTACGCCTAAGAATTACTAAATGAAGGAACTTAAGTAGAAGGCCTTAAAAATTACCTTCATGTACTGCTCCTTACTCAGGAACTTATCGTGGCACGCCGGCTCGGTCTTCTTGATACCACGCAAGGCGTAGTAGTCTCGAACAGCCTGCACCCGAGCCTCGTGCCGTAAGTTCTGTAGTAGGCGCTTGCAGACGTTCTCGATAACATGTGCCGCGTCCTCCTCATATCCCTCCTCACACCTGTAGAATGTCTGCAATCAAATGAGACAATATTGATTAGTACAATTAATAACTAGCTAGTTGAAGATTTTTAAATGTGTAAAGGAGAAATTACCCAGAACTTTCTGATCACCATGTCTGCCCTCGTGTCGCACAAGACACCGTCGATAATCTCATCCGGCGGGGCCGGGGCAGCCAAGTAGTGCTCCCAGCTCAATCCAAGCTCTGGAAGCCGACCCTCACCAGGCAACGTGACAAACCCCGGGAAGTTTTGCCGGCAAAGAACTCCAAGGACGGAGTTGGGCCGGCGGACAATATGACTCTTGCACCATGTTTTCCATCCCGGTACCATGCTCGTCGGTGCGACGACGATCCACCTCAGCTCGGTCACGTTGGGAAGACTCACCATGAAATGTCCACACCGTATAATCGGGCGTAAAACCACTCTTCTAGAGGTGTTTACCCATTTCAGCCTCTGTCCTCTTTTCCCAATTGCTCGCACAAACCCCTTGGTTTTTGTGAACCATTCAGTGCTCCATTTGTTCTGACCAGTGTGACCGGTGTACATCCACGCACGATCACTCATCTTGACTTTCAGAGCTACTAGACACACAACAAATATATATATATATATATATATATATATATATAATTCACCATGTATATATTCATCAGTTGATCTACTTTGTCAATTTTATTACGTCCATGCAACCTACACTCTAACAGGTAATGATAGGTCCTAATCCCACCCGAGTATGTTTAGATTGGGTTCATTTTCCCATGCTATGCTCCGGATCCTACGCAAAATTTCGACAGCACCTCCCTGCTGTTCTCCTGATACACGTCTCTGCAATAAACACAGAGGATGTGTACCCGGAGAACAACAGGGGAGGCACTGACGAAACTTATGCGTCAGATCCGGAGCAAAGCATATGGGAAAACGAACCCAATCTAAACATACTCGGGCTGTCCATGGATAGCGTTGGACAATTCGAAAGAATCAAGGTTATAAATATGCAAATGCATGCATATTTATAACTATGACACTTTCGAACGGGGGACACATATTGGTTACGCATACTGATGATTCAAGACACATATATAGCTAGCTATCAAGTTCCATCGGCACGAACACCGGAACAGAGCAAATAATTAACGGTGGAGGAGGACATGTCATTTGTGCTCACCCACGGGCGAAGGGGCAGAGCTCGTCAAACGCACGGCGAGGTCGTCGACCACCAAACCTCGCAGCGATGAAACAACTGCACATTTAAATCTACCCGATCAACACAATTATATATGATGTTTTCATAACAAAATCGAAAAATATATGACCTAACTAATAATTCACAAATATATGACCCTGTCAGGGTGTCGGGGTCGGGGTGTGGGTCGGGGTGTGGTGTCAGGGTGTCGGTGGTCGGGGTAAGGGTGGGTGTGGTGTCAGGGTGTCGGTGTCGGGGTGTCGTGTCGGGGTCGGGGTGTCATGTCGTGTCGGGGTGTCGTGTCGTGTCGTGTCGGGGTGTCGTGTCGGGGTCGGGGTGTCGTGTCGGGGTGTCGCGTCGGGGTGGGGGTGTCGGTCGTCGAGGTCGGGGTGTCGGTGGTCGGGGTGTCAGGTGTTGGGGTGTCGGTGGTCGGGGTCGGGGTGTCGGTGGTCGGGGTCGGGGTGTCGGTGGTCGGGGTCGGGGTGTCGGTGGTCTTCTTCTTCTCCTCCTCTCCTATAGCTTTCTCCTCCTCCTCCTCCTCCTCTCCTCTTTCTTCTTCTTCTTCTTCTTCTTCTTCTTCTTCTTCTTCTTCTTCTTCTTCTTCTTTCTTCTCCTCCTCCTCCTCCTCCTCTTCTTCTTCTTCTTCTTCTTCTTCTTCTTCTTCTTCTTCTTCTTCTTCTTCTTCTTCTTCTTCTTCTTCTTCTTCTTCTTCTTCTTCTCCTTTTTCCTCTTCTTAAACCTAGCACTAAGTAACCTAAAACAAACAGGAAAAAACTACACCTAAACCTAGCTATTCTTCTTCTCCTCCTCTTCTTCTAATTATTCTTAGTTTTTTTCATTACTAAACATAAACCTAAAACTAAACTAAACCTAAGACCAAACTAAAAGTAATCTAAACTAAACTAAATATAAAACCAAACTAAAAGTAATCTAAACTAAACTAAATCTAAAACTAAACTAAAAGTAATCTAAACTAAAAACAGAAAAAGGAGAAGAGGGGTGGGGCTCACCTGCGGCAGGGGTGGGAGGCCTGTGGCACGCTGGCAGGGCCCAGGGGCGCTGGGCGGTGGGGTTGCTCGCCGACGGAGGGGCGCTCGCCGACGGAGGGGCGGCGGGGTGGCGCTGGCCGGGCGGAGGGATGGGGGGCGACGGGGCGGAGGGGGCGACGGGGCGGAGGGGTGGGGGGGCGACGGGGCGGAGGGGGCGACGGGGCGGCGCTGGGCGGCGGGTGGAGGGGCGACGGGGTGGAGGGGGCGACGGGGCGGCGGGTGGCGGGGCGACGGGGCGGCGGCGGCGGGCGGCGGGGGGCGGCGGGGGCGGGGGGCGGCGGCGGCGGTGGGGTGGGATGTGGTGGCGGGGCGCGTCGGGAAGGAGAGAGAGGGAGAGAACAGATAGTAACGGGCGGGGGGGGGGGGGGGGGTACGGGCCGTTAGGTACTCTCCTCTTTGCCGTCCACCAATCTTTGCCGTCCGCCTTTTTGTCTCTTTGCTGTCTGCTAGCAGACGGCAAAGAGGTGGGGCGTTAAGTTTTTTCCAAACGGGCGGGGGGTGGGGGCCACCTCTCTCTTTGCCGTCTGCCAGCGGACGGCAAAGATTCTTTGCCGTCCGCTCACAGATGGCAAAGACCTCTTTTGTCGTCTGCCATTTCTTTGCCGTCTGCTTTTGGGTAGCTGATGGCAAAGAGCTTCTTTGCCGCCAGCTAGCAGACGGCAAAGAGCTTCTTTGCCGTCAGCTAGCAGATGGCAAAGAGCTGGCAGATGGCAAATTAGCTGATTCCAGTAGTGCGTGCGCGCCTCTACTACGACACGTGCGCGCTTGTACATCGACCAGTATGTACGTACACGTTCGCGACCAGGATGACAACGCTACGTACGCTTCGACCAGGTGGGTCCCGACTGTCTGGCACTTCCTTGCCTGCGAAGATGTAGCTGGTGGGTCCCAGCAGTCAGGGGGGCGAATCGTTTTTTTGCCCGGACGCACTTCCTTGCGTGCGAAGGTGTAGCTGCTGGGTCCCAGCAGTCAGGGGGGCGAATCGTTTTTTTTTGCCCGGACGCACTTCCTTGCGTGCGAAGGTGTACCTGCTGGGTCCCAGCAGTCAGGGGGGCAAATCGTTTTTTTTGCCCGGACGCACTTCCTTGCGTGCGAAGGTGTAGCTGGTGGGTCCCAGCAGTCGGGGGCGAATCGTTTTTTTTCGGACGCACTTCCTTGCGTGTGAAGATGTAGCTGGTGGGTCCCAGCAGTCAGGGGGCGAATCATTTTTTTTCCCGGACAAACTTCCTTGCGTGCGAAGATGTAGCTCGTGGGTCCTAGCAGTCAGGGGGTGAATCATTTTTTTCGCGAAATACGGTGGCCCGTCCGGTGGGTCCCCACTGTCAGGTGGAGGAATAATTATTTTGCGCGTAATAAGGAGGCACTTCCTTGCGGCTACCGTGGACCCAGCTGTCAGCCTCTCCACGTACAGTCCACGTCCGATGGAAGTCGTTCCTTGACCACGTTGACCACGCCGCGCCGAGAGCACCACGGCGGTGGACGACGGCGAGGCCTAGGAAGGGGACGACGCGGAGCCGGGGAAGACGCGGCAGTGGATGCACACACGGAGAGGAGTACGAGGGTTCACTGGTTCGGCTGCGCTGCCGTCACCGCAGAATAACAGGGGGTGTGGGTCAGTGGGTGAGTGGAGGGATGGCCTGGCCAGCGGTGGGAGTAGCAGGGGGCGGTGAGGCCTCCGCGGCAGCACAGCCGGCCAAGGGAGGCAGGAGCAGGCGGCACGACCGACGCTGCTTTGGGTGGCTGGAGCAAGAAGACCAGAGGTTGAAGAAGCACGACGGCCGTTGGATGGACATCATACAGTCACTGCAGCTAGAATCGTTTATATTGACTAAGTTGACAAAGCCCTTGGTACGTCAACTTAGTAGGCCCACAGGTCAGCTTCCTAAACGGTGCGCCCCAGATGTCAGGGGGATGAATCATTTTTTGGGCGGGTGAAGCTAGAATATCCGAGATTGAAGAAGAAGCACGGCATCCGTCGGATGGACATCCAACGGCCACTGCTGCTAGAACCGTGTGTTGACTATAAGTTGACAAAGCCTTGCATACCCGTCAACTCTGTTTTTTTAGGGACGCGTCAACTTAGTAAGGCCAGAAGTGTGTGGCAGAGAACTTATAGCCCATTTTAGATTTGTAAGAATGTGTAGCCCATTTTTGAATTCTAATGGAATTTACTAGAGCCCATTTACAGTTTGTTAAAAGTACAGCCCATTTCAACCAACCGTTCAAAACAGAATTCAATAAAATTTCCCACATTTTGATGGGATCCGAATATTTTTATCCCGAAATTTTAGTCAGATTAAATACAATTTCAATATAAATTTATATTGCGTAAAAATCCAACGAAACATCCCGCTCGCAACAATTAATGAAATTAAAATTTTCAATATTCCAAAAATAATATTTTATAAAGTAATCACTGTTTGGTGCATTTTTTATAGTTACTACCCAGTTTTTATAATTACATCCCATTTATTATTTCTTAAAGCCCATTTTCTTGTTAAGCCTAATGCATCCCTCCTAGGAAAGATTTGTAGCCCAGCGGGGCGGAGAACAACAACTTGACCTTGCCTGGGTTTTCCTAAAAAAAAGTATAGCTGGGCTAGCCATTTTCAGCTTGAAAAAAATTAATATCTGGGCTGGATATCTGGCCTGGGCTAGACGGGCCACAGCCCGCCCAGTTAATACCTGCAGCGATGTTTTCGTTTTTGTTCAGAGGAGAAAAATTAATATCTGGGGTAAACATCGAAAAACTCTGCAGTGCTCACACGTCAAAAACACAAATACTGCTCGAGCTGCTTGGTCCCAGCTGTCGGCCACTTCTTGTGCAATTCTCTCGTTTATTGACTACTCCCTCCTTTCCGGTTTATAATGCTCAATTCAAAAATCTCACCAATCAAGGTAGATGGCGAGTGGTGGAATACTTTTTCTAGTTTTGCAAAAGCACCTAATTAATGCTCTTGTTATCCTCAAAAAATTATGTTTATCAATGCATTAATTGCAATGCATGCATGCATAAAGTACATGCATTGGTCAATTTTCTCTTAATACTTGCATGCAATGATTTAATGCACCTTGGAATCTGAACATGTGATGGAAAACAACCAAATTGAGCCTTATAAAATGGAAAAACTAAAATTTTGAGATAAGCCCTATAAACCGGAAAGGAGGGAGTACATAGGTAGACAATGGTGTGGGACCGTGATGTCAGGAAACCAGGAGGAAGCAAAATAAATTATAGTTATATATATATATATAATAAGGAGGCACTTGCGTACGTGAGGCTATGGACCTGGTGGGTCCCCATTGTCATCCTATCCAAGTAAAGTGATCTCCTCGCCCGCGCGCGCTTTCCGCCCGAAACAGTCAGCGCCGGCCGCCCCGCTTCCCGGTGCAGGCGATTGCTCCGCCTTCAAACGACACAAGTGTCGTCCGTCCGTCCATCTGCCGCACACATTAATGATACGCGGTTGCCGAGGCGGCTACTCCGGCGTCACACGTCCGTCCCTCCGCCCGCCCACCATTGCTATATAAACTGCTGCGCCGGCCATAGCCGCAGTCATCCGCATCCGTTGCCTTTCTCCTGTCCACACCACTACTGCCCACCATGGCTTCCCCGCGCTCCAGCGCTCTTCGGGACGGGCGGACGACGGACCAAAAGGAGATAGCAGCCATTGCTGCCGACCGGCTGGCCGGCAGGCAGCCGGAGGACGATGACGTCCCAATGGAGAACATGGTAGTCGACGATCAGGCGCCAACCCCCTCCTCCGCGCCATCCTCGCCAGTGCATTGCACCATGACCATCAGCGAGGCCCGTGCCCAATATATGGACAGGGTGAGGCAGATGCGTGAGGAGCAGTTCCAGGAGGCGCAGGCCGACGCCGCCTACAACCACCATCTCCTCCAGGAGCACCTGCAGGCGGAGGAGCAGATCGCCGCGGAGTGGGCGGAGCAGGAGGCGCTGCTCGACTCGTACCACTCCGCCCGCAAGGGCCGCCTCGAGCGCTGGCGGTACCGCATGCGGGTGGCAGAGGCTGCGGCCGCCTACAAAGAGGCTAGCAAAGAGGGCGATGAAGCGGGCGAGGCGCTGTTTGGCGAGACCGAGGACGAGGCAGAGGACACCGCCGGCTCCGCCGAGGCCCCGCCCCGCCAACAACGAGGCAGAGGACATCGCCAGCTCCGCCGAGGCCCCACCATGCCGGCAACGTGGGGCAGGATTTCCACCGCTCCGCTGAGGCGCCGCCCGCCGGCAACGAGACAGAGGCATCGCCGGCTCCGCCGGGGCCCCGCCCCGCTGCCAACGAGGCCGCGCCACATAGAAAACGAGGAAGAGTAGAACACGGTAGGTCGCCGCCGCTCGGGTCCAAGTAAGGCCACCGCTGCTACCCTCCGGTTGAAGCCAAGCTAGGCAGGTTGACCATTGACGGCCGGTTAGCGTCTTGGCGGCGACGTGGAGTCGGAGAGCTGCGCTGGAGAAGAACGCTGCTTCTACTTAACTGCTGGTGCAGTTGGCTGACTGACACGTGGGCCCAACTGGCGGCATGTCAGTTACGCAACTGCACCTGCAGTTAAGTCACTGAAGCTTCTGTTCGGCTCAGCGGGACACAGGTGGGTAGCTTCGGTTAATTAATTATACCTCCAGCGCACCCCTTTTTAGTTTTTTTTTCGAAAAGGAGGATGACCCCCGGCCTCTGCATCTGGGAAATGCATGCGGCCACAAACACCCCTTTTTAGTTGAAGAATGTACGAAATGTAATGAAATCCGGCATGTTTATATGAAATCCGACCGTGTATGAATGAATTTATTTCGATTAGTTCGAATTCCTGTATCACTGGCATTGGATGAACATGCAAAACAATACGTACTAGCATTATTCCCAGGGTGATCACCACGTTTGCAGCAGTTTCACATGTACTCCCTCCGGTCCTTTCTAGTCTGCATACAAGTTTTGTCTGCAGTCAAAGTATCTCTACTTTGACCAATCTTATACAAAAAAGTATGCACTTTCACAATGTGCGAAGTAAAAAGGAACAGAAGGAGTACAAAGAGTTTGAGCAGCTTTTTAGCGTTTCTGTACATTGCAATCAAACACACAGGCCTGGCAATTCATAGAGAACATTCAAAACAATCGATGATTATGCATCTCAGCGGCTCACATGTCAGAGGCAATATTTACTTCACAACTAAAGAATAAAGAAAAAATTGATCGCCGCTGCTGACAGCAAAGGGCGTCCCATTCGAAAATATCAAACGCATATCTTGCTAAAATCAATGAGCAAAATTTGACAAGGTTGTCCCATTCCAAAATATCAAATGCCTACCATTGTGGAATGGGCAGGGTTTGCCATTAGTTCGGACATTGACATGGCAACTCGTGCTAAATAAACCAGCTGTTCTTTTTGTGCAGTTCCACCAAAATCAACCAAATTCGCGCGTAGCTTGTATGATTTCGCCCTTATATGTTGCAACGCCTTGAACTTATGGGCACCTCCTTTCTTGTGGTGGAAATGAATGATTCGATGTATTCATGAACATTTTGTGCAGTTCCCGTTGAAATCAAGCTGAGCACCCTTGTTTGCACAAATACAAAAAAGTGATTAGTATAAAGCAAACTGTACTATGAATCGACAGTTTCAACAGGCACATACATGGTCCATGTAGAGCACACTTTTAGAAAAATGGAACTCACCAGAAAGAATCCTAGAACAACATTGTACTCGCGCATCACAGCAAAAAATGGAGATTTGTCAGTCCTTCTGAGCTGAAGTTAGTTTGGTCCTGTGGGGAGTAATGTAACCATCCTTCAACTGCTCCTTCTGATGAGAAGATAGACAGTGCTTCTTCATCCTGGCATAATCGGAACTAGTCACTTCACGTACTCCATATTCTTCTTCAGAGGAAGATGATCCTGTTGTGCAAAGACAAGAGGACTACTAAATGCTAGCATCCATGTTTGCTCAAAAAAGGAAAGGAAATATTTAAAACAGCACAGATGAAGCACTTCCCAAGGATAATACCACTTTTTCATGACAGTATCTAAACAGTAGCACAACACCAATAGAGATGACAAAGCTCAATCATATGGATGAAATCAGTGGGCGAGTACCAACCTTTGTCAGGAGGCTGATTGTGTAGAGCATACAGATGAAGCACTTCTCAGGTACCATCTGTTGCTATCTATGGGGGTGGCCATGCTTACTATATACTCCTCGATTAGTTTAATGTTTCCAACATCTTCTTGTGCAGTTCCACTAAAATATATGGTATCTTCAAAGAAGATCCCTGTTTGCACAAGTAGAGATAATTACGTATGGCATCAAATCAGTGGCAAAACAATTGCTCGTTCCAGCCATAGCAATAAATTAAGATGCAAAACTATATCATTACTTGTGTCATCACAGTTCCAGTGCTTCATTACAGCACCGGTAGTTGATTTTTGTTTTTCTTCCGCTTGTTCTTCCCCGTCATCACTTGGTTCAATAACAGACAAGCTTCGCCTTCAATGTAAGATTTGGCATGTCAATTAGGGAGCACAAGTATAGTACTAAACTTAATTTTCTGATGAAAGTGGCAAAATACAGGCCAGCAGTTGTGAAATATCCTTATCTTACCTCAATGGGATATTACGGTGCACATACAGATTGGAAGTCTTGTCTCCATTTGTGCAGTTCACTAAAATCAAGCAACATTATCGTACAAGTAGCACAACATATGAAAGCACACTGCAGAATCATGTGAAAGAAGGCTAGTACTGACCTCTCATGATGCGGAATTCAAACAACCCACAAGAAGAAGATCTGAACCAAATTCGCCTTAACGGATAGGAAGTAAGATCTCCTCTTGTGCAGTTCCACTAAGATCAAGCAACATTGTCGGTGTGACATTTTGGTTGAACTGCACAAAACACTCTTAAAACAAAAGTGTTTTGTGCAGTGCAACAAAAGGTCACAATGGTAACGAGGTGAAGTAGATAACCCTGTTTACACATGGGTGCAAAGGAAACAATTAGTGGTCAATAACGGTGGATGACACAGAAGCCAACAAAAAGAAGCATCTACCTTATCTAAATGGGAAAGAAAGCAAGACAGTAGCATTTCTCAAACGGTGGCATTGATTAATATTAACATAGAGAATATATTAACAATAAAATTCGTTAAACATGTAATTTGCTTTTAACTGTGGCATTGCATCAATTTTCGAGCGGCATTATTAGAGGGTGTTTGTTTACAGGGACATTTTGGTGTAGGGACTAAAAAAACTCCGTGTCAGTCACATCTAAACCAAACAGGAGGGACTTTTCGGGACTAAAAGTGGGCATTTGGGACTAAAGAAAGAAGACCCCGAGGGAGTCTTTTTGGGACTTTTTCCAATAGTTGCCCCTGCCACGCATCGCACCTTGTTTCTATTAGTTCATTACTAGGGGTAACATGGTCTTTTATCATGTCATTTAATAACCTCTAGTCCATGTTTAGTCCCTGGAACCAAGCAGGTAGGGACTAGGGAGTTCTTAACCAAACAGGGCCATAGATTAACAACAGCTAATGAGTTGCACGGGACAGTGGACGCACCAGCACCATGTGGTCATGCACAGTCTGTTGCAACAAAGAACAAACAACCAAGGAGCATATTTGTGTTGGTCCCAGTTTTGTTATCTTTAGACACCTTTCCCTATGTGAGCGCAACAAATCTAGTCCTACTCAAACTCTACAGCCTTGTCCCTTCCTTTCCTTTTTGAACTAGTACTTTCGCCCCTTCCTTTCCTCTTTGAACCACGTCCTAGATTTATGCGATACAACTTTCCCCACAACTTTCCCCCATTCCTTTCCTCTTTGAACCACGTCCTAGATTCATGCTATACAACTTTCCCCCTTCATTTCCTCTTTGAACCACGTCCTAGATTAATGCTATATACAACTTTTCCCACTACTTTCCCCCACTCCTTTCCTCTTTGAACCACGTCCTAGATTCATGGTATACATGCAGCTAGAGCAATGCATGTGGAGTAAGTAAAATATACCTTAAGGTTCTTGGGGCGTGGTTCGGTGGGCGACGGGACGGCGGCGAAGAAGAAGGGTCGGAGGCCCTCCCGCGCAGCTGCTGGGTGGAAAGTGAACAACAGCGCCGGTAGTGGATTCCCTCCCTCGCCGACAGCGACAGCGTTAAGCCTCCTTCCCTTCCCGGTGGACGGATCCTGCCGGCTCTTTGAGCAGCAGTGAGGGGAGAGAGAGGCCAACGAAGTCTTGTTTAGATCTAGAGAGGGCAAGAGAGTGTGAAGAGAGCAACTACAAGCGCTGAGGATCCAGCTCCAGCGGGAGAGGGCGAGAGAGTGTGAAGAGAGCAACTACAAGCGCTGAGCTCCAGCGTGTATATATATACTGGAGAGAGAGTGTGAAGCGTGCAAACCCTAGAAAACATTTTGACCAGTCAAAGAATCCCCTGGCAAAAATTATGCTCAAGTGTAGTTATCGAACCCGAGACCTCAAGTTTGATGAGCGAACAGGCTAACCAGCTAGACAACCCTCCCGTTATGTTCAACGAGAGGAAAATAACCTTTTATACATTCCTGCATTCGTGTGACAGGCATGCCGTATTTTTTGTGTGTGGGGGGGAGTCATTAGGATTTCAATCATAATCGTGTCATGTGGCTTTGGTGGTAAGACTATCCACAGTGGTGCAGAAATAATGCAGCCTTAGTCACCTTACCTCTCTCCACGTAGTACGTTGGGTCCCACCAGTCAGAGGGTGAAACAAACAAATTAATAAGAAAAATTAAAAGCGCTAGCGGTGTATCTTACTACCTCACACATCTCGCTACTACTCGGGAACACTGTCCAATTGATCCCTCTGTTCGCTCACGTACTATTTTAAGTGAATCCTTATTATAACATGCACACAAATTTTGGGCACTTGTATTCGACTTAAGTCAGTGTGCCACCGTATCTCGTATACTTACTACTCCCTCCGTCTAGGTGTAATAAGTCACATTAGAAGGTGCAACGGGACCAAGGTGCGTGCGTGTGCGTGTGTGTGTTAGAGAGTGCGACAGATCGACCTACTCCTACAGAGATATGGTGTGTAGTGTACGATTTTATCCGCGAGAGTCGGTGCATCCTCTCGTTTCCGGGCGTGTCCGGTAGGGACATGCGGACAGCTGCCACGCCCGCTCCTGACCAGCCTGGCCCACCCAAAGCCCCTCCACCGCCCGCGCGCGCTTCCCGCCCAAAACGGTCAGCGCCGCTCCAAAGAATCGGTGCCGCATTCATGCCCGGGCAGAGCGGACGCGACCTCTCACTGGCCCAAGAGTGATGGTTGCTTCGTCCGTCCAACTTACTGCCGGGTCTATGTGATTTGACGGCTCATTGGTCTTTATTACTGAGGTGGTAGGACTGCTGGATGTCCCACGCTTTCGGCGAAAGGAGGTAGTAGATTACAATTTTCTCCATTCTTACAGCGGAGGAGTGCAAGAGCAGTGAAAACACGCAGGCTCAGTGATTACACGGCCCACCTCACACTATCACCGTGCGACACCTAACTCTTTACATAGTACTCCCTCCGTTCCTAAATATTACTAGATGAGTCCCCGCTCGTTGCCGCGGAACAGCGGTATATCCCTCTGCGCCAAATTATCAATTTCATAGAACTAAAAAAAATCTATAACCGCATGACAAATGTGGTAGCTAAACTAAATAAACTCCCATCATCATTTAGATCATCCCACATAAGGAAAAAAGATCAGCCAACTCCTACTGCATAATGGGATTATATTTTTCTTTTTGACATGTTAATGGGACTTAAAAGCTCACTTACACGCATGCTACCGGTGCATGCTTGCATGCAGACATGTTGATGTGATTTAAAACCCACTCACATGCATGTGCCACGGTATTTCCGCATGCTTGCATGTGGCTTAGTGCTGAGCCTCTCAACGTCTAGATCAGACGGCTATTATGACTAATTTACTTCATCTAACGGCTACGTCAATTTTGATGATGTGGCTCAAGGAGAGGATAGAGAATTCCTAGTAGTGGGGGCTAGCTATTACTTGTAGATAAGTCTTTGTAGAGATTCCACTAGGTGAACTACATACGGACCAAAATGAATGAATCTGCACTTAAAATGCATCTATATACATCCGCATGTGGTTAATGGTGAAATCTCTACAAAGACTTATATTTAGGAACGGAGGAAGTACTAGTACGTACTGTAATTTATCAGTGAGATAAATTTGTACAATGCTATGAAGCTTCCAGCTCCTGTTACATGTATCTTGCGTCCAAGGTTGCCCGTTGCAACATTTCATCAAATACAAAGGAGACTAACATGCATGCTATTGCATCTCAATGATTGACAGATCATAGCAAATATGTACTCCATTCGTTCCAAAATAAGTGTCTCAACTTTGTGCAAACTTTAGTACAAAGTTGTACTACTACTAAAGTTGACACTTATTTTGGAACAGAGGCAGCTAAAGAAAAAAACGACCCATGCAGTCCCTAGCCCTTGAACCGTGAACCCTGACCAGGCTTCAATTTGCTGGCAACGTTCGAGCTTCCTAATAAATGAAGTTTGCAACCTTTTGACCATCGGATTATTTTTTGCAGTTTCACCAAAATCGAGATGAGCATCCCTGTGGCAAAGAAATTGAAGAAGCGTGATTAGAATAAGATTACTAGGACTAGTTGATGAGACATAAACTCATCACAAATACAGTACGTAGAAGCTAGTAGAGGTATCAGGTATGTGCGGGGCAAAGAAGTAGAGAAATATCCACAGGGAGTGATGTGGGCAGCTGGAGCAGTGGTGCAAGCCGGCTGTAAAGGGAGTTGTACCTGAGGGACGTAGTTCGACCTTGAGGAGGGCGGCGGGAGGCAGCAACTGCCCACGTCGCGGCAGTGAGCAAGGGACGAAGGCAACCTCACCGGCTTTGTGAGAGAGAACAGCGGGGACCCCTGATCGGGACGTGCCGACAGTGGGTTTTCGCCCTCGGCGACGGACACCGCATCTACACTAAGCATCCACGCCTTCCCCAAGCGGACGTGATCCGCCGGGATGTTAGAGATGTGGCCAAAGTCGTTTTGTGCGAGAGAGTGTGAAGAGAGCAACCCCAGCAAGCAACCGTGTAGGCTGACCCGTCCTGACTATGTATATAGTGGAGCGGTTTCCTTTTCTCTCCATATGAACCTATCATATTGCGTACGTGCCACTGAAGAAAAATAATTATTTATAAATGACGCGGCACCTACTACTCGTTCTCCTATAAACTTGCGCTTGGCTCTTCGCCTCTTCGGGAAGTCGAGCAATAATGGTAGTGCAGTATATATCGTTCTGGCTATATGAGACCGAATGAATTGCTGCACGTCCACCACGTGGGCGAGGGTCGAGGGGCGAGGGAGAGTGCTACTACATACGGAGCAAAATGAGTGAATGTAGACTCTAAAATACGTCTATATACATCAGTGTTTGGAGTATTACTAGTAGTTCATATTGAAATCTACTAAGGACATATATATTCCAAACAATATGATATAATCTCTATAACCAAGGTAGTAGGGACGAGGAGCAAACGGAGGCAGTAGTAAATTTTTCTCCTCGTCCTGCGAGCCACCGCGCGCATGGGCGAGGGAGGAGCAAGCTTCACCTCATCCTGCGAGCCACCGCGCCCGTGGGCGGGGGAGATGGCGTACTAAGCAAGATTCTCCTCGTTCTGCGAGTTGACGGGACACATCAAAAGTACTTCAGTGTATAGAGCCTTGCCTATAAGGTAGGCCCCACATGGTTTGCCTCTTTTTTTAATTTAACATAACGCGTCAAGTCGCAATTTGTTTGTTCACCCATGGTAGACGATCCTCCCTCCACCAAGTGGACAACCAGTACACGTGCCAAATTACCACGTGGGCTGCCTTTTTCGTACAGAAATGAGCTCCACCGTGTACCCGCGCGGGTGTGGTTGGGAAAGAGACAGGAGTACGTGCGCCGTGCATGCACCTCTTCTCTTCGTGCATGTCCCCCACCTACATGGGTGTGTGTCAGAGATACAAACCATGTTCGTGAGTGTTTTTTGGTTTGTGGTGGGGGGTGGGGGTGGGGTGGGGGTTGATTTCGTGAATTATTTGTGGGAATATGTGTCGATGACATCTCAAACAAAATTTTGCATGCAATGTGTGTGAAATGGAGGCCTATCCATATCATACATAGAGGGTCGGGCAATCCACGAGAAGAGAGGGAGGGGTCATAGCTATCGATAGAGTCGAAGAGAGGATCAAGTACGGGTGGGTGCGAGATCGATGAAGAGAGCCATCGAAATTGCGTGTGTGTGTGTGCAAGTCAAAGATATAGGGCGACTGGCCTACCGGAACGTTACAGGGCACATGTCAAGTTTGTGTGTGGCAGGGAGACATGACTAGAGCTCTTGATGTATCTGTCTGTGTGGGGGGGGGGAGGGGGTGGGGGGAGGGGTAGGCAGAGGCCTAACTATAGAGGTAGAACGACTCGTATATGTGTTGAGAAGGAGAGACCCAACTATGTCATGAGGGAGATCGGTCGACATCCATACATAACTGAAGGACGGGAAATATGATGGGACAGAGAGAGAGAGAGAGGAGAGAGAGAGGGAGGGAGAGGGGTAGAGTGCTAGATGGGTGATGGAGTTGCTTCTCGGATATGTTGGGAGAGGCCTACTAGACAAACTGAGGGTGGAACTGCAATGTTATCAATAAGAGTGGGGATGTGTTTCTGTGTGTGCCGGTGCGTGATAGATCTGTCGGGACGCATCCATGGATGATGAAGGGGAACCATGTGTTTGGTAAGCAAACCTAACTAGATCGGTAGATCAATAGTTGTTTGTCGGAGGAAGGGAGAGACACAACTAATTAGGCAGATCGATCGATGTGTGGGTACAAACGAGTTATAAGGACCTAGCTGGCTATATGTATAGCGAGAGATCGGTCGGTGTACGTCCATTTGTGAGAGGCAAATAAGGCCCAGCGAGACGGATAGACAGAGAGAATGGAGCTAGGAGGTGGTGCGAGAGGCCCAACTACTAGCTGGGTAGGGGGAGGAGTGTGCGGTTGTGAGATCAATTAAAAGAGGGGTGAGAGTTTACACGTGTGTCTGACCATATGAGAGACACGAGGCAAGGACACATAAAGGAGGAGATTGAAGCTGTGTGTGTATGCTGTAGGCAGGCATCGTTGGAGAGGTTTATCGATCGGTGTGTGTCGGAAAGGAGTTGTGGAGACTTTGGGAGAACGACCTAAAGGAAAAAATGAATGTGCCCGGTGGATAGAATGCCGAGGGAGGGGGAGGGCGAGGAGGGCGTGTGCATGCACGAGAGAAAGTTAGTGGTAGCTACAAAGGTTAGAGGACTGTGTGGGTGTAAGAGACTAACAAAGATCATAATTTGATATGAAAGCGGATTCATATATTTGAATAGGAGATCATAGTGTTTTAAACATTGCATGCATGAATATAGCGGTGATACACGTGCTGTGCACATGTTATACCATAATGTGATAATGCATGGCGTTTGCAACTCACAGCTAAATGCCGAACAATCTAAACCATACTATACATCAAACAATCTCTCATTTTATTTGAATTTGTGATAATGTGCGGCGTCTGCAGCTTACAACTAAATATCGAGCAATCTAAACAATACTATATATCAAACATTCTCACATTTTATTTGAATTTGTGGTAATGTGTGGTGTTTGCAACTCACATCTAAATACTTGTAGGCGTAGGGGGCGGGGCACCATACATAATGTGATAAACACATTATACATATGAGACATGGTTTAGATTATGAAGATCTAGCTAGAGCTAGAAATGTAATGTGATTTGAAATCAAAATAAAGTGGATTCAAAAAATCTAGTTCGAGTTCATATAGTACACATAGTTCATATGTAACTCGATACTGATCATGTGGTGTGCTGTGAAGATAATACACAAACGATGGTTTAACTTGACAATAATGATGATTGTAGATCTTATTAAAACAGAGAAACGAATTCAAATGCTTTGACTTCACAACAATCATTACTGTAGATCTTATTCAAATTTAGTTCATATTGAAGCGGTAGTACATACATTTGGAATGCACTAAAACGTTCATTTGGGTAGTAGGTTGCATGCATTATACACGTAGCGAAATATTTTAATTGAACATAACATGAATTCAAAGTTTTGAATGACATTTGTAGTGCGCATGGATTTGGTACAGTACACGTTAGGCTTGTCCGGAAATTTCAACCCGCGCCTTGTTAGCCCGAAATATTTAAGATATATCTTTGTCTCGTTGTGCTCCGACAACTCCCTCCATCTCAACCCACGCCTTGCTATACCGAAATTACAACGCGCGCGAAAACTCCCACCTCCTGTGAAATGCCGACACGCGAAATGCCCGTGGTACCCCTGAACCGAAAGAACCGCCTCAAATCGGTGGGGGGTACTTTCGTAACTTACCCCACATTTCGGACAAGCGCGTCTCTAAGCCATGGTTCCCCACTGCCATCCCATCCGCCCACCCATTCGTACACCGAGGCCGCGAAAACCCGCGACGAAAACCCACACCCTGCTCCGTCCGCCACCCAGCCGGAGCTTCTTCCCCGACGACGTCGTCCACAGCAACACCTCGACGTCCGTCATCCACCGTATCGGATGAGGATCCGTCGTTGATCTCATCGTCCCGCCGGTTCAACCACCCCGTCCTCCACCTCCAAGGAGCCGCCCCGACGTTTCCCTCGTCATTCGCACCACCTCCATTCCCACAACGCCGTCTTCACCTGCACCACCGGAAGAGCATCATCATCACCGTTTCCTCGGATGAAGCTGCGGCCTAATCGGCGCCACCAAAGAGGTTGTACACTAATCGCCGCATTTTCTTCTTGATTCAATCTCACGGTGCTGCCAGCGCTCGGTCCCGAGCCGACACGGCGCGGCTCCATCCATGGCGGCGTCGCCGGACACTTCCTCCACGTCGTCGCTCCCTCGGCGGTGACGTCCACATTAGTAGGAGCTGCTGCTGCTTTAGCTCTCGCTCGCGCTGCTCTGCTCTTGCTCTCGGTCCCCTGCCTGGTCTGCTCTTGCTATTGCTCTTGCTCGCGCTGCTGCTCTCGCTCTTGCTCTTGCTTGCGATGCTGCTCCGATTTGGCTACACTTCAGTCGACTGAATCGACTTTTGGGTCAGTCGATTTCCAAGGGGTGGGCTCGCCGGGGTGAAGGAAGAACCAGCCGCAGCGGGGAGGGGGGCTCGCCAGAGAGGTACCCCACTATCTATCTTAGGGTTCAGGATGGGGGCGGTGGTCGCCGGCAGTGGCGGGGCGTTGGCGGGGCGGTGGCGTGGGGATCGCCGGAGAAAAAGCTCGGCACGGGGGGGCCTAGAGGGATGGCCGGGGCAGCGGCGGACAGGCGGTGGGGAGTGTTTTCGGGGCGGGCGGGGCGGCGCACCGCCGGCCGCGGGCGGCAGGGGGCTGCTGTTTGGCCGGTGGTGGCTGGCGGCTCAGGGGGGTGGAGGTTGAAGATGAACCGCAGGCCCTTGATTTCGTATCCAATTGCTGCAAAATCGACTGACCAGAGATGAAAAAGTCAGTCGACCGACGTGTAGCCTCACCTTGCTAGTACGTTCAGTTTCGACAGCAAAATTCAGTTTGGACAGTTAGGTTCAGTTTCGACAGTTAAGTTCAGAGATGAGCGGCTGATGTATTTTACATCTAGCACTTTGTGGTTATGTATTTTACGTCATGTATTGGAGATGCTATTAGAATTCCACTCAGGTTAACGTTGTTCGTTGTCTCTCTTGTCCTGCTTCAGCCTCGGCATCGTACAACTCACTGGAGCTACTCCAACGACGAAACCCTCCATCACAGCGGAGCAATACCTCGGGCTCCATCTCCAGACGCCTAAGATCTTCTTCCCCTCCCCCGACAGCAAAGTCAGCCGGAGCATCCTCACCGGCCAACCCAATCGCGCTGAGATCGACATGGCTTCTGCAAAGAGGTTGTACACTTGTTGCATCTCTTTTTTACTGTACATGTTATACATATTGTCCATTGAGCACATGGATTTGTTCCTTTAGTGTCTCCTTGAAAGGAAAAACGTAGGAATTTTAATTTTCACTTGTCCTCCTTTTCAAATTCCTATTCATGAAGCACAAGACTAAGAGATAGTAGCATAATAGCATTATAACCGTACATTTTCTTGTGGTTTGACTTAATCTCACCATGCTTCTTTGCATCCTGTGATCTTCCAATTGTTGTGAATCAAACACCCAGATTGGCAGAAATCCTGTGTTTTTAAATTCTCTGTTTTGCACGTGCATTCCTATCCTATTCCTGTCTATTTCCTATCCCTGCATTGTTGGAATCCTCCAATTCAAACGAGCCCTTACAGAATTACTTCTCTTACAGATAGTTGTCAAAGAAAACCTTGCGTGGTTTGTCCCGGTCCTGCTGCGCCATCGTCCACCCCAGCTCAGCTGCTCCAACGACAGAAGGGTCCAGCAGAGCAGGGATCCGGCCTCCAGACTGTCTTTCGCCGCCTCAGATCTTCTTCCCCGCCGCTGGCAGCCATGAAAACTGCATTACCATCATCAACCGAGCAGATGACCTCGAGGACTACACGGGTCCGCAAGAGAGGTCGCACTCTTTTGTGTCTGCTTACGTTATGCATCGCTTAATATTACAAGCTACTTTATCGTCCTGTTCACCGATTAGACTCTGAGTCAGCTCCAAACTAATGGTCAAACTTGAGTTTTTAAATGGTTGTGGGGTACATATCGGGGCCGCTATCAATATTATCTATCTACTATCTGGTTAATCTCCGGTGTCTACTATGAGTTTCATGTTGGGTGGGAAACAAACAGTAAAGAAGCCATTATCTGTATTTATTAACTGAAGCCATTATCTGCCTTCTATTATTGGTTTTGGGTCTATCCACAGGTTGCTACCATCACTCTGGATTTCTGCATGCACTCCTTACATAATGTCACTATGTTTTATTCCTATGCATGACAGTTATTGTAAACAATGGAACTGAACATGTAGAGCATAAGAGACGAGCCTTGCATGGCAATATAATTTCATGCAGACGTTGCTCCATGGTAGGCGCAAAGGCAGCCCCCCTCCACGCATTTCGGATTGTAATCGAGAGGAAGATATCTGTTCTGAGGGGAATTCAGAAGGAGAAAATAACTCCTATTTACCCCCTGAGATCTTCGCTCTAACTTGGCATGCTGATGTTGGTTATATCATGCATATGGTGTCTTGCATTGCTTACTTTATACATCAAATATGTCATCTGCTTAGTTTAGACATCCTTTGTGCGAATGCCATCTGTTTAGTTTATTCATCGTTTATGTGAATTATGCAACGCCACCTTGTTTAGCCAGGCATCATATATGTGAATTTTGCAATGCCATCCTGCTTAGCCAGTCATCTTATATGTAAATTATATTAGGCCATCTTTTTTTTCATTACATATTACATTCGTCAACAATGTTAGTACATTCAACTGCTCTTCGTGTGCATCAGCCATTTGACACGGTGATGGCAAATTCTGGAGTGAAAACAAGGTCTTCTGAGCAGACTATGCTATCTGACAAAGCGCATATCTCGCTGGTTACGGATAGCTCCTCAGAGGAGGATTCAGAGACAGATGACCAGTCCTATTCTCCCCCCCCCGAGGTGTATGCTCTAACTTGGCAGGGTTATGTTGCTCATATCGTGCGTATGGTGTCTCGCATTGCTATGCCATTTGATTAGTTTAGACATGCTTTGTGTGAATGCCACCTGTTCAGTGTCTAATTACCATATATGTGAATTATGCATTGCCATCTTGTTGCAAGACATTATATATGTGAATTATACAATGCTATCTTGTGCAAAGGCATTATATATCTGAATTATGCAATGCCATGCTGTTTAGCCAATCATCATGTATGTGAATTATATCATGCTATCATTTTTTTGTATTACGTGTTCCATTTGTCGACAACGTTTGTATATTCAACTACTCTTCCTGTGCATCAACCATTTGAAGCGGTGATGGAAGTATCTGGAGTGAAAACAAGGTATTCAGAGCAGACAATGCTACCTGCTGAACCAGACATCTTGCTGGCTACAGAGAGCTCCTTAGAGGAGGATTCAGAGACTGATGACCAGTCCTATTTCCCCCCTGAGGTCTATGCTCAAACTTGGCAGGGTTATATTACCCATGTCATGCATGGTGTCTTGCATTGCTTAGTTTTTACATCATATATAGATTGCCATCTGCTTACTTGCTTACTATATAAATCATATATTTGAATTATATCATGCCATCATGTTTACATAGTACATACACATCATCTATCTGAATTATGGCATGGCAACCCATTTAATAAAGACATCATATAGTTATATCATCTCATCCTGTTTAGTGTTTACAGTCATCATATTTAGAATTATGGCATTCTATCCATGAATGTATGTGAATTATGGCATGCCAACCTATTTAATAAACACATTATATAGTTATGTCATGTCATCCTATTTACATAGTCTCATATTTTGAAGTATGTCTTTCCATCTTTTTTAGTTAGCCATCATAATGTGAAATTGTGTCATGCTATCCTGTTTAGTTAGCCATCATATATGTGAAATTGTTTCATGCTATCCTGTTTGGTTAGACAACATAAATATGAATTATTTCATGCCCTCTTTTATTCCCCACTATCCATTGCACCTGTCTATCATACAATGTCTATACTTTCAATTACTTTTCTTGTTTATCAGCCATTTGAATTGGAGAGCGTGATGGCAGTATCTAAGGGAGTAACAACACGGTCTTCAGAAAAGATAGTGCTACCAGTTGATGCAGATAGAACCACGGTTGTACTTGCCCAAGGACCAGATCCACCACACATAACCCAGACTCTCGCAGATTGTACCCCTACCCAGTTGGACAGAGAACCAGCTACACCCCTTTTAACCCCAACCCCGGCAGATAGTAACCCAGTTCCAGTTGACACATCACCGTCTCCACCACAGAGCACCCAAACACGAGCGGTTAGTAAGGGAACTGCAGTGCCCAAAGCACGAGGACCACCACTCCGAATCCCAACTCAACACTTAAAGGAGAAGAAGATTTGTTCTCAGGTCAGGTTCTGTAGCTATGGTTCATACTCCTTTGCTCTTGCATTACTGTATTTACTCATACCAACTATTTTCAAATTTGAAGGATGGAATTGAAACTCCAATGGCGCAACAGGTATGTTTTAAACCTGTTTCTTTAACTGGTTTGCTGTTGTAACCCGCTCTATGTTGATTTTAGTTTCAATTGAATAAACAGTTATGCTCTCATGTCATGCACATTACAAGTGTTGTTATTGCTCTATAGTTACCCACACTTATATTCTGTCTATTCTGCTTTGTCTTGAACAAATATTATTTGAACTGTGTCTCTATCTTGATTTGGCAACAAAAACTCGAATGATATAGACCATAAAGTGACCATGGCACATAGATATATGTTTGTTTCATGCTGTTATCCTGTCCACTTTACTATTGAACTCATTTACCAAAATGAGTTTCATATACAACATGGTAAACATGTGATGTGTCTGCTTGTTTCTCTTTTAGAATGCAGACAAAATATTGGAGAACAGTACCGCGTTATCCAATGGTAAAGGAAGTAATGCAGATAAGGTTCAAGATAGTGAGACATCCCTGTTGGTCTCCAAGAAAGCTGATAAAAACTATCTTGACGATAGTGAGGGAACCCAAAAGTCATGTCTTGATGTAGTGTTTGAGTTACTGGCCACTACTGCTGGCACAAGCTCTTCGAACTCGCTGCCTGAATCAGTTCGTCTTTTGAGTCTCAACTTCAAGTTGAAAGACATCGATCAGATGTGCTGCGACAGGAAGCTGAAGGACTGAGGAAGTCCCTGCAGAATTCAGATGCATATTTTCTAGTGCAACAGCAAGCGCTGGAGGATTTAAGCACCAAACAAGAGAAAGTTAATAAGCTTGCTAAGCATCTTGCCAGCATTATGGGTACCCAGGATATTGTTTCTTGAGATCTTCTGAAGTGGTTTCAGTTCTGGATTTTTTTTCTGCGGCGTTTATTTGCGCTGGTCGCCAACTTTGACAACCAGTGTATATGATATGCTGCTTTATTCCCTATATTTGCACTGGTGGCGAATTTTGATGCCCAGTGGATGTAATATGTGTAACAGCCGTGATAGCCTAGCGTAAGTTCCTTGCTTATTTATTTCCTTGTTGTCTTGTTTATTTGTTTGCTTGTAGTCAGTGCAGTTCTTCTTAAAACTAGGCCACAATAACCATGGGCTAATATTTACTGTAGTGACACTGGGCCTCCTACGGGCCGTAGAAACAGTGGGCCTTCTATGGGCCGTAGAAACAGTAGGCCTTCTACGGGCCGTAGAAACAATGGGCCTTCTACGGGCCGTAGAAACAATGGGCCTTCTACGGCCCGTGTCATCAATGGGCCTTATACGGGACGTATGACCATAACGGGCCATCGTCAATAGGCCGTATTTGATGACGCTATGAAAACAGCCCTGTCGGGACCCCGATTCTAAGTCACACCGATCTAGCCTGTAACACCTCATATCACTTTGCGGCCTCACGCACGGTATTCCCACGGGTGTCGCCTTACCATGGCCCGGGACCGTTTGCGCCTTTTGGCTCACGTATATGATAATGTCGCTAGCATCCATATGACAGAGAACCCGGGCCGACATGGCTAGTCGTGAACCCAAAGCGGCACTAACGTATGGGGACAAGCATACATGAATCAACATCGAACGTGTCGGTCAGCAGCGTGCGAATCCGGGCTGTAGCGCTGGGCTAACAGGACTCCGGGAACCCGGGCTGTAGCAGGCTAGGCAGGACTCCGGATGTCACCGCGTGACATTTCTCCGAAGGGACAGACACAGGAACGAAGTGAATCACATGCCGGCCAGTCAAGTGTTCCGGAGCAGTAGTGCTGGGCTAGCAGGACTCCGGTGAACCGGGCTGTAGCGGACTACTATGGCTCAAGGAGCACTAGACTACATTTCCCCATAAGAGAGGCTGCTAGGATAGACAACTAGATTGTCGGATCCCACACATACCAAGCATTTCAATCATACACACAATATGCTCGATATGTGCAAATACAACATGGCATCACAACAAGACTCTACGACTCAGAGTATTTATTCATTAGGCTCCGAAGAGCCAGATATTACAAACATGGGTCTCATGACCCAACATTCAGAGCATACAAGTCAAAGCACATGCGGAAGCTCAACATGTCTGAGTACAGACATCTACAAATGAAAAAGGCTGAGAAGCCTGACCATCCACCAGATCCTGCCGAGGGCACAAGGTCGTAGCTGAGGTATCAAGCTAAACGTCGAAGTCCACACGGAACTACTAGCGAGACTGACGTCTCTCTGTAAAACATAAAATAGGCAAACGTGAGTACAAATGTACCCAGCAAGACTTACATCAGAACTAGCTACATATGCATCGGTATCAACAAAGGGGTGGTGGAGTTTAACTGCAGCAAGCCAGCTTTGACTCAGTGGCTATCCTGAACTACGACTGCAAGCAACTCTTTTGAGGTGGCGCACACGAGTCCACATATTCACCATATCAATACTCCACTATGGACCCGCTCCCGTCTCCCTACGAGAACGCCATCCATAGCACTCACGCTTATCTTGCGCATTTTAGAGTATCCACTTTCACTTGTCTATGAACTGTTATAGGCAACCCAGAAGTCCATTTCCGCGGACACGGCTATTCGAATAGATGATGTTAACCCTGCAGGGGTGTACTTCGTCACACACGCTCTCGCCACTTACCACCATGTACACGTCGTGTACCTCGGCAACCTTCAAGCGGAAGCCTGGCGAGGGAGTCGGCCACAGCCTACCTAAACACTCAAGTCTCTAGACCAGGTTTATCGCCTATTCAGGTTCCATCCGCAGGGAGTCCGGCCGAGGTTTCCACATACGGCCCCGAACGATGTGTGCAGGGTTCCCGAGACACCAAACGGGCGCCCGGTACACCGTGCCACGTGCCTACCGCATCACAGCCCACCCCTCGGTCAGCGCTGCCCACGGCCTCCAGCATACTACAAACACCAGAAACTACTTGCAACTCCTGGACAGAGGACAAGGGTGATTAAGAATCCGAGAGGGTCCATTGGTTTCGGGCCCAATGCGTGGTAGTAACTGTATTATGGATCACAAACACAGAACTTAGTTCCTGAGGACGGCTTCAATGAGACAACCCACCATGTACTCCTACATGGCCTCTCACCGCTACCTTTACCAAATCGTGTTCACACACTTATCTCACACAGTAGGACATGTTCATCACCATTCCAATTCATCCCCGACGAATCAGACCCGACTCAACTCTAAGCAGTAGCAGGCATGACAAACAAGCATGAATGAGTAGGCACATTAGGGCTCAAACAACTCCTACTTATGCTAGTGGGTTTCTACTGTGGCAATGACAGGTCATGCAGAGGAAAAGGGGTTCAACTACCGCAGCATGTAACAGTTGAATCGATTGTCCTAATGCAGTAGAAGAGAGCAGGAGCGAGAGAATGGGATTGTATCGGAATGAACAAGGGGGTTTTGCTTGCCTCGCACTTCTGAAGATAGCATTGAGTCTTCATTAGTGTCATCGAACTCATCGTCGGAAACACGGCTATCGAGAGGGGACAATACCGGCAACAGAGAGGAAACACAATCAATGCAATGCACAATATGATGCATGATCATGACATGGCAATATGAATGTGTTTTGAGCTAATGCAGCTAGCAACATATTAAATGGAGTTGGTTTGAACCTTAGGTTCAAATTCAAACTCCATATAAGACATTTCAGATGCCATTTATTTAAATTGTCATATACAGTGGCTGTAAGTTGTTCAAACATGCATGAGGATGCCATAAACAGATTCTTTGGATTTTTCTGATAATTTTTCATATATAAATCATTTCATTTGGAGCTACGGTTGAATTTCTATGAATTTTAGAAGTTAGGGCATTTTCTGGAATTTTCTGAATTATTTTTAATCCAGAAAATGATTTTCTGCGTCAGCCTGACGTCAGTGTGACGTCAGCAGGTCAACAGCGCTGGCCAGGGTCAAACCTGACGTGTGGGGTCCACACGTCAGTGACACAGGGGTTAATTTGGTTTAACTGTTCTAAACTGAAACTTAACTAGAGTTAGTTAGGGCGTGGGGCCCATATGTCAGTGACCCAGGGTTCATTAGCTTAGTGCTAATTAGTGGTTAGTCCGGCGTTTAGCCGCCGGCGGTAGCAGACGTGGCGGGGCACTCGGGCGCGGGCTGTGGTGCCCCGTTCGCAGCGTGGCTGGGCTCGTTCGAGAGCCCAGACCAGCACGCGTCGGGCGGTGGCGCCAGTCGGGCCTGGGGTGGCCGGAGGCGATGGCGAGGGGCTCGACCGCGGCGGCCGGAGCTCGGGCGCACTCGGGAACGGGGCTGCGGTGGCCGTGGAGTGGCGTGCTTAGCTCCTACGGCACCTACGCGGCGCGGTGAGCACGTGGGTGTGCTCGGTTGGGAGCTATGATGACTGTGGCCATGGCGGCGAGAAACTCGGGCGGCGGCGTGGTTCGGTGCTCGTGGGGAACAGTGCTACGGCAACCAAACGGGGAGCAGGGTTAGGGGGGAAATGACCGGGTGCTCACCGCGGTCACGAAGAGGTTCTCGGCGAGCTCGGGGAGGCACGAACGGCGTCGGAATTTGGCGGCGGCGATGCACGGCCGTGCGCGGAGACGACGGGTCGATGGCGAGGCGACAGGGCGTCCGGCGATGCTCGCCTTGAGGGGGAGCTTCAAGGCGTCGAGGCGGAGCTCGTGGACTCATCGGCGGGGCGAGGGGTGGCCGGTGGCCATGGCTACGGCGAGCGGCGTCGACGAGCTCCGCTCGGGTGTGCTCGGGAGAGGGAGCAGAGGGCGAGGGAGAGAGCAGAGAGTGAGGGAGAAGTGAGAGGGGGTCGGGGAGGTGCCGTGGCACTCGTGGAGGCGTCCAGAAGCGGCGGAAGCAGGAGGTGGCCTCGCGCGCGGCGACCACACGCCCGGCGTCCCTCTGGCGTCCTTCTGGCGCGAGGTGGGAGACGGTGGCGGCTCTGGTGGGCTGGGCCAGCTCCTGGGCCGTGGTGGGGCGCCAGGTATGTCCAGGTGAGGGGCCCAGTGGCCTTCTCTCTCTCTCTCTTATTTAATTTGTTTCTGTTTTCTATTTATTCTGTTTTGTTTTGATTTAGTAAAATACTAAACCATTTTATAAAATCCTGGAAATAATTAGGGGTGCTGTCTGAATTATTCCAGTTACCCATAACAATTTCCAACATTATTTGAACATTTAAATTATTTATAGCATTTAAATGCCCAAAAGTCAAATACAATAAGATTTAATTCAAAAATCCAGGATGGCCTAGAAATAGGTGCATCATTTTTGGCAGAGGTTTTCACCTTTAACAAAAATCATGAACTTATCTAAAGGGCATTTGGGTTCATTGAAGATATTGTTTACTTGAACCTAGTTGAATGCATTTTGTGCTAGGGTTTCAACATCCCCATTTCAAGTTTCTTTGAAAATTAAACATGATGACATGAGGAACAAGCAAAAGTCAAACAAGGGCTGATCTGGGGCTGTGACAAGCCCAACGTATTAACGGACCACAAACGGGCCGATGTAACCACGAGCTGAATTTGGCCCACATGCAGAAAATGACAGTAACGGGCCGTAAGTAAACGAATGCTGGAAATGAGCCCAAGAATAAATGGGCTCTGAGAAGGCCGAAAGATAACATTTGCTGGAAACGGCCCAACTGAATAACGGGCCCTTAATGGGTATAAAGTGATATATTGTTCGTTACGGGCCAGTTTCACCACAGGCCGTTAGTGGGTGTAAAGTGATACACTGTTCATTGCGGGCCAGTTTCACCACGGGCCATTAATAGGACAAGAGTTACATAGGGCCTCATATGGGCCGAAAGACGTCATGGGCCATACATGGGCCAGAAGTGAAAATGGGCTGGAATCATATTGGATGGCCCAGATGACGCTACTGGGCCTAATTTGGGTAGGGCGTAACAGGCCTTGGGTTAGCGTGCTGTAAATGGGATATATGCGAACAGGCCGTTAACAGGCTTTCCATGGGCCGGCCCGTCACCTTTTGACCAAGTCAAACGGGCCGGCCTTTTCACAGGAATGGGCCTCTGTTGGGCCGGGCCACGTGTCGACGTATCATAGGCGCCTTCTGTCCAATGAGTGGATGACATCTGTCCCAACAATGAGCCGACACGTGTTTCCTCCAGCCAATGACGATTTTACACGTGGAAAATCCCCATTGGTCGGGGCTGTTAACGGGTTATCGGATCCAAAACCCGACCCGATATCTCAACGGCGTTCCGTTACGGTGGATGCCACGTGTCGGTCACCCTTGATGAAAGCACTTCTGTGACGTGCGATTTATCGTCATGGAAGTGGACACTTCCGTGATGATAATTTTGGTAATGTCATGGAACACTTCTACGACAACACAGGTATGACTATCTTGATTCTGTCATAAATTTGTCATGGATGTACATGCATGACAAAAAACGCGACCTACTGTGACAAACACGTATCATCACGGAAGTGTATTTTTTTTGTAGTGTCATTAGTTGCAATGCTTGCAAGGCTTAAGTGATGTGCATTACCGAGAGGGCCCAGAGATACCTCTCCGACAATCGGAGTGACAAATCCTAATCTCGAAATACGCCAAACCAACATGTACCTTTGGAGACACATGTAGAGCTTCCTTATAATCACCCAGTTACATTGTGACATTTGGTAGCACACAAAGTGTTCCTCTGGTAAACGGGAGTTGCATAATCTCATAGTCAGAGGAACATGTATAAGTCATGAAGAAAGCAATAGCAACATACTAAACGATCGTGTGCTAAGCTAACGGAATGGGTCATGTCAATCACATCATTCTCCTAATGATGTGATCCCGTTAATCAAATGAAAACTCATGTCTATGGCTAGGAAACATAACCATCTTTGATCAACGAGCTAGTCAAGTAGAGGCATACTAGTGACAATCTGTTTGTCTATGTATTCACACATGTATTATGTTTCCGGTTAATACAATTCTAGCATGAATAATAAACATTTATCATGATATAAGGAAATAAATAATAACTTTATTATTTCCTCTAGGGCATATTTCCTTCAGTCTCCCACTTGCACTAGAGTCAATAATCTAGATTACACAGTAATGATTCTAACACCCATGGAGCCTTGGTGTTGATCATGTTTTGCTCATGGAAGAGGCTTAGTCAACGGGTCTGCAACATTCAGATCCGTATGTATCTTGAAAATTTCTATGTCTCCCACCTAGACTAGATCCCGGATGGAATTGAAGCGTCTCTTGATGTGCTTGGTTCTCTTGTGAAATCTGGATTCCTTCGCCAAGGCAATTGCACCAGTATTGTCACAAAAGATTTTCATTGGACCCGATGCACTAGGTATAACACCTAGATCGGATATGAACTCCTTCATCCAGACTCCTTCATTTGCTGCTTCTGAAGTAGCTATGTACTCTGCTTCACACGTAGATCCCGCCACCACGCTTTGTTTAGAACTGCACCAACTGACAGCTCCACCGTTCAATCTAAACACGTATCCGGTTTGTGATTTAGAATCGTCCGGATCAGTGTCAAAGCTTGCATCAATGTAACCATTTACGATGAGCTCTTTGTCACCTCCATAAACTAGAAACATATCCTTAGTCCTTTTCAGGTATTTCAGGATGTTCTTGACCGCTGTCCAGTGATCCACTCCTGGATTACTTTGGTACCTCCCTGCTAGACTTATAGCAAGGCACACATCAGGTCTGGTACACAGCATTGCATACATGATAGAGCCTATGGTTGAAGCATAGGGAACATCTTTCATCTTCTCTCTATCTTCTGAAGTGGTCGGGCATTGAGTCTTAATCAACTTCACACCTTGTAACACAGGCAAGAACCCTTTCTTTGCTTGATCCATTTTGAACTTCTTCAAAACTTTGTCAAGGTATGTGCTTTGTGAAAGTCCAATTAAGCGTCTTGATCTATCTCTATAGATCTTAATGCCCAATATGTAAGCAGCTTCACCGAGGTCTTTCATTGAAAAACTCTTATTCAAGTATCCCTTTATGCTATCCAGAAATTCTATATCATTTCGAATCAGTAATATGTCATCCACATATAATATCAGAAATGCTACAGAGCTCCCACTCACTTTCTTGTAAATACAGGCTTCTCCAAAAGTCTGTACAAAACCAAATGCTTTGACCACAGTAGCAAAGCGTTTATTCCAACTCCGAGAGGCTTGCACCAGTCCATAAATGGATCAATGGAGCTTCCACACTTCGTTAGCTCCCTTTGGATCGATAAAACCTTCCGGTTGCATCATATACAACTCTTCTTCCAGAAATCCATTCAGGAATGCAGTTTTGTCATCCATTTGCCAAATTTCATAATCATAAAATGCGGAAATTGCTAATATGATTCGGACAGACTTAAGCATCGCTACGGGTGAGAAGGTCTCATCGTAGTCAATCCCTTGAACTTGTCGAAAACCTTTCGCGACAGACTTAAGAATCGCTACGGGTGAGAAGGTCTCATCGTAGTCAATCCCTTGAACTTGTCGAAAACCTTTCGCGACAAGTCGAGCTTTGTAGACAGTAACATTACCGTCAGCGTCAGTCTTCTTCTTAAAGATCCATTTATTCTCAATTGCTTGCCGATCATCGGGCAAGTCAACCAAAGTCCACACTTTGTCCTCATACATGGATCCCATCTCAGATTTCATGGCCTCAAGCCATTTTGCGGAATTTGGGCTCACCATCGCTTCTTCATAGTTCGTAGGTTCGTCATGGTCTAGTAACATGACTTCCAGAACAGGATTACCGTACCACTCTGGTGCGGATCTTACTCTGGTTGACCTACGAGGTTCAGTAACAACTTGATCTGAAGTTTCATGATCATCATCATTAACTTCCTCACTAATTGGTGTAGGTGTCGCAGAAACCAGTTTCTGTGATGAACTTCTTTCCAATAAGGGAGTAGGTACAGTTACCTCATCAAGTTCTACTTTCCTCCCACTCACTTCTTTCGAGAGAAACTCCTTCTCTAGAAAAACTCCGAATTTAGCAACAAAAGTCTTGCCTTCGGATTTGTGATAGAAGGTGTACCCAACAGTCTCCTTTGGGTATCCTATGAAGACACATTTCTCCAATTTGGGTTCGAGCTTATCAGATTGAAGCTTTTTCACATAAGCATCGCAGCCCCGAACTTTAAGAAACGACAACTTTGGTTTCTTGCCAAACCATAGTCCATAAGGCGTCGTATCAACAGATTTTGATGGTGTCCTATTTAAGATGAATGCAGCCGTCTCTAAAGCATAACCCCAAAACGATAGCGGTAAATCAGTAAGAGACATCATAGATCGCACCATATCTAGTAAAGTACGATTATGACGTTCGGACACACCATTACGCAGTGGTGTTCCGGGTGGCGTGAATTGCGAAACTATTCCGCATTATTTCAAATGTAGACCAAACTCGTAACTCAAATATTCTCCTCCACGATCAGATCGTATAAACTTTATTTTCTTGTTATGATGATTTTCAACTTCACTCTGAAATTCTTTGAACTTTTCAAAAGTTTCAGACTTATGTTTCATTAAGTAGATATACCCATATCTGCTTAAATCATCTGTGAAGGTGAGAAAATAATGACATCCGCCATGAGCCTCAACATTCATTAGACCAAATACATCTGTATGTATGATTTCCAACAAATCTGTTGCTCTCTCCATAGTACCGGAGAACGGCGTTTTAGTGATCTTGCCCATGAGGCACGGTTTGCAAGTACCAAGTGATTCCAAAAGTCCATCAGTATGGAGTTTCTTCATGCGCTTTACACCAATATGACCTAGACGGCAGTGCCTCAAATAAGTTGCACTATCATTATCAACTCTGCATCTTTTGGCTTCAACATTATGAATATGTGTATCACTACTATCGAGATTCAATAAAAATAGATCACTCTTCAAGGGTGCATGACCATAAAAGATATTACTCATATAAATAGAACAACCATTATTCTCTGATTTAAACGAATAACCGTCTCGCATCAAACAAGATCCAGATATAATGTTCATGCTCAACGCTGGCACCAAATAACAATTATTTAGGTCTAATACTAATCCCGAATGTAGAGGTAGCGTGCCGACCGCGATCACATCAACTTTGGAACCATTTCCCACGCGCATCGTCACCTCGTCCTTAGCCAATCTCCGCTTAATCCGTAGCCCCTGTTTCGAGTTGCAAATATGAGCAACAGAACCAATATCAAATACCCAGGTGCTACTGCGAGCATTAGTAAGGTACACATCAATAACATGTATATCACATATACCTTTGTTCACCTTGCCATCCTTCTTATCCGCCAAATACTTGGGGCAGTTCCACTTCCAGTGACCAGTTTGCTTGCAGTAGAAGCACTCAGTTTTAGGCTTAGGTCCAGACTTGGGTTTCTTCTCCTGAGCAGCAACTTGCTTGCTATTCTTCTTGAAGTTCCCCTTCTTCTTCCCTTTGCCCTTTTTCTTGAAACTAGTGGTCTTGCTGACCATCAACACTTGATGCTCCTTCTTGATTTCTCCCTCTGCAGCCTTTAGCATTGTGAAGAGCTCGGGAATCGTCTTTTCCATCCCTTGCACGTTATAGTTCATCACGAAGCTTTTGTAGCTTGGTGGCAGTGATTGGAGAATTCTGTCAATGACGCTATCATCCAGAAGATTAACTCCCAGTTGTATCAAGTGATTATTATACCTAGACATCTTGAGTATATGCTCATTGACAGAACTATTCTCCTCCATCTTGCAGCTATAGAACTTATTGGAGACTTCATATCTCTCAATTTGGGAATTTGCTTGAAATATTAACTTCAACTCCTGGAACATCTCATATGCTCCATGACGTTCAAAATGTCGTTGAAGTCCCGGTTCTAAGCCATAAAGCATGGCACACTGAACTATCGAGTAGTCATCAGCTTTGCTCTGCCAGACGTTCATAACATCTGGTGTTGCTCCTGCAGCAGGCCTGGCACCCAGCGGTGCTTCCAGGACGTAATTCTTCTGTGCAGGAATGAGGATAATCCTCAAGTTATGGACCCAGTCCGTGTAATTGCTACCATCATCTTTCAACTTTGCTTTCTCAAGGAACGCATTAAAATTCAACAGAACAACAGCATGGGTCATCTATCTACAATCAACATAGACAAGCAAGATACTATCAGGTACTAAGTTCATGATAAATTTAAGTTCAATTAATCATATTACTTAAGAACTCCCACTTAGATAGACATCCCTCTAATCCTCTAAGTGATCACGTGATCCAAATCAACTAAACCATGTCAGATCATCACGTGAGATGGAGTAGTTTCAATGGTGAACATCACTATGTTGATCATATCTACTATATGATTCACGCTCGACCTTTCGGTCTCCGTGTTCCGAGGCCATATCTGTTATATGCTAGGCTTGTCAAGTTTAACCTGAGTATTCCGCGTGTGCAACTTTTTTGCACCCGTTGTATTTGAACGTAGAGCCTATCACACCCGATCATCACGTGGTGTCTCAGCACGAAGAACTTTCGCAACGGTCCATACTCAGGGAGAACACTTATACTTTGATAATTTAGTGAGGGATCATCTTATAATGCTACCGTCAATCAAAGCAAGATAAGATGCATAAAAGATAAACATCACATGCAATCAATATAAGTGATATGATATGGCCATCATCATCTTGTGCTTGTGATCTCCATCTCCGAAGCACCTCCATGATCACCATCGTCACCGGCGCGACACCTTGATCTCCATCGTAGCATCGTTGTCGTCTCGCCAATCTTATGCTTCTACGACTATCGCTACCGCTTAGTGATAAAGTAAAGCATTACAGGTCGATTGCATTGCATACAATAAAGCGACAACTATATGGCTCCTGCCAGTTACCGATAACTCGGTTACAAAACATGATCATCTCATACAATAAAATATAACATCACGTCTTGACCATATTACATCACAACATGCCCTGCAAAAACAAGTTAGACGTCCTCTACTTTGTTGTTGCAAATTTTATGTGGCTGCTACGGGCTTAGCAAGAACCATTCTTACCTATGCATCAAAACCACAACGATAGTTTGTCAAGTTGGTGATGTTTTAACCTTCACAAGGACCGGTCGTAGCCACACTCGGTTCAACTAAAGTTGGAGAAACTGACACCCGCTAGCCACCTTTGTGCAAAGCACGTTGGGAGAACCGGTCTCGCGTAAGCGTACGCGTAATGTCGGTCCGGGCCACTTCGTCCAACAATACCGCCCAACCAAAGTATGACATGCTGGTAAGCAGTATGACTTATATCGCCCACAACTCACTTGTGTTCTACTCGTGCATATGACATCTACGCATAAAACCAGGCTCGGATGCCACTGTTGGGGAACGTAGTAATTTCAAAAAAAAATCGTACGCACACGCAAGATCATGGTGATGCATAGCAACGAGAGGGGAGAGTGTTGTCTACGTACCCTCGTAGACCGAAAGCGGAAGCGTTAGCACAACGCGGTTGATGTAGTCGTACGTCTTCACGATTCGACCGATCAAGTACTGAACGTACAACACCTCCGAGTTTAGCACACGTTCAGCCCGATGACGTCCCTAGAACTCCGATCCAGCCGAGTGTTGAGGGAGAGTTTCTTCAGCACGACGGCGTGGTGACGGTGTTGAAGTTCTACCGACGCAGGGCTTCGCCTAAGCACCGCTACAGTATTATCGAGGTGGACTATGGTGGAGGGGGGCACCGCACACGGTTAGGAGAAATCAACTAATCAACTTGTGTGTCTAGAGGTGCCCCCCTACCCCCGTATATAAAGGAGCAAGGGGGAGGTGCGGCCGGCCAGGGAGGAGGCGCGCCAGGAGGAGTGCTATTCCTACCGGGAGTAGGACTCCCCCCTTTTCCATGATGGACTAGGAGAGAGAGGGGGAAGAGGTGGACGGGAGGAAGGAAAGGGGGGCGCCGCCCCCTTCTCCTTGTCCTATTCGGACTGGGGGGGAGGGGCGCGTGGCCCTGCCCTGGCCTCCTCTCCTCTCTTCCACCAAGGCCCACTAAGGCCCATTAAGTTCCCGGGGGTTCCGGTAACCTCCCGGTACTCCGAAAAAATCCCGATTTCACCCGGAACACTTCCGATATCCAAAGATAGGCTTCCAATATATCAATGTTCATGTCTTGACCATTTCAAGACTCCTCGTCATGTCCGTGATAAATCCGGGACTCCGAACAACCTTCGGTACATCAAAACATATAAACTCATAATATAACTGTCATCGTAACGTTAAGCGTGCGGACCCTATGGGTTCGAGAACTATGTAGACATGACCGAGACACGTCTCCGGTCAATAACCAATAGCGGAACCTGGATGCTCATATTGGCTCCCACATATTCTATGAAGATCTTTATCGGTCAGACCACATAACAACATACGTTGTTCCCTTTGTCATCGGTATGTTACTTGCCCGAGATTCGATCGTCGGTATCTCAATACCTAGTTCAATCTCGTTACCGGCAAGTCTCTTTACTCGTACTGTAATACATCATCCCGCAACTAACTCATTAGTTGCAATGCTTGCAAGGCTTAAGTGATGTGCGTTACCGAGAGGGCCCAGAGATACCTCTCCGACACGGAGTGACAAATCCTAATATCGAAATACGCCAACCCAACAAGTAGCTTTGGAGACACCTGTACAGCTCCTTTATAATCACCCAGTTATGTTGTGACATTTGGTAGCACACAAAGTGTTCCTTCGGTAAACGGGAGTTGCATAATCTCATAGTCATAGGAACATGTATAAGTCATGAAGAAAGCAATAGCAACATACTAAACTATCGTGTGCTAAGCTAACGGAATGGGTCATGTCAATCACATCATTCTCCTAATGATGTGATCCCATTAATCAAATGACAACTCATGTCTATGGCTAGAAAACATAACCATCTTTGATCAATGAGCTAGTCAAGTAGAGGCATACTAGTGACAATCTGTTTGTCTATGTATTCACACATGTATTATGTTTCCGGTTAATACAATTCTAGCATGAATAATAAACATTTATCATGATATAAGGAAATAAATAATAACTTTATTATTGCCTCTAGGGCATATTTCCTTCACTTGTTGCTGCACACGGAAGTTTCTAGCATGAATAATCTCATGATCCCTTTGAGCCTGGGTGGTGGTCCATAAAAAAACAGGCAATCGCTGGAATACCCAGGTGCCTCAATCCACCCAGATGTGTGTTAAAGTTGCCACCTTAAGTAAACCATTAAATAACAATCTCACATATGTCATGGATACACTCACCCAATCCACGTCTACTAGCATAGCATGGCATAAGCAAACGTAGAAGTAACTCCCAAGGGTTTGATAATAAAACAGGTAATAGGTACTCCCTCATCTACTTCCCAAAACCCACATATTAATCAGATCCTAATCATGCAATTGTTTGAGGATTGATCTAATGTAATAAAACTGGGTAGTAAAGAGGTATGATCAAAGTGTTATTTGCCTTGTTGATGATCCGTGAAACCTAGAGAGTCGAAGTAGCAAGCGGCGCACTCCGGGTACTCTATCGCAAACAAACAAGCATACAAAAAGCACTCATCTAATGCACAGGTAAAACTCAAATGGAATATCTAACCAGAAAGTTCAACTTAAGAACTCAGTTTGCAAAAAGAATCAAATCAAACGAACCAACGAAAGTCAAACGGCGAAAGAAACAAGCTTCATTTACTAATCTGGACCTAAGTCAAATTTTAAAGTTGGAAAAACTTGTTTGAGTTGTTTAAACGGAAAGAGGGTTTCGAGATGAAACTCTAGGCGCTTGAATCGCCTGATTCCGATAAACGAGCGAAAAGTTAAACTAAAACGAAAAACAGATAGGAAATCACGATCAGAAATAATCGCGGAAAATCCGAGAAAAAGAAAAACAGACGAACAGGCTAACAAACGAACGTTCGCTGTCTGCGAAAAAAAATGAAAACCGTTCGTTAAAATGAACGTACGGACGAACGTCCGCTAAATAAACTAAACTGAAACAGATCTAGGGTTCTTTTAAAAAAACCGAACGATAAACCGGTGGAAAACCGAATGGTTTTCTCGAGGAAAACCGGCGGCGGCGGGGCGGTGGCTACCTCCAGCGAGGGGGCGGCAGGGTCCGGCGTCGGCGGCGGGGTCCGGCGGGGCGGCGGCGGCGGGCGGAGCGGGATACGGCGGCGGCGCGTCGGCGGTGGCGGGTCTAGGGTTAGGGTTTGGCGCAGGGTGGGCTGAGGCTCGGGTGTGCTTGGGGCGGCGGCTTATAAAGGCCCGGCCGGCGGAGTCCTGGCCGAATACGGCCCAAGGTCGGTTCGCGTTTCTTTTTTTTATAAATAGTTTCGTGCAGAAAAACAAATAAATGAAATACTAAACGGACTCCGAAAATCCCGAAATAAATTTTCCCCGGCTTCTAAAATCAAGTCGGACAAGATAAATTTTCCCCGGCTTCTCATATTTGGGGCCTAAATGCAATTTTGAAAAACGCGCATTTTTCCTAAATTCAAAAAAAATAGCAATAAACTCCAAAATAAAATCTTATTTGATTTTATTATTAAATCCTCAATATTTCTTTATTTTGGGAAAGTCATTTTATTCCCTCTCTCACATTTTTATAATAGAAGTAATTGAAGATAAAATAATTAAAATCAAATGATCCTATTTTCAAAATTTGAGAAGACTCAAATATGAGAATAACGAAATCCCCAACTCTCTCCGTGGGTCCTTGAGTTGCGTAGAATTTCTGGATTAGGCCAACAGCAATAAAAATATGATATGAAATGATGATCTAATGTATAACATTCCAAATTGAAAATTTGGGATGTTACAAACCTACCCCCCTTGAGATGAATCTTGCCCTCGAGATTCGGGTTGGCTAGAGAGTAGGTGAGGGTGGTCCTTCCGTAGATCTTCCTCTCGTTCCCAGGTGGCTTCATCCTCGGTATGGTGGCTCCACTAAACTTTGCAAAACTTGATAACCTTGCTGCGTGTGACTCGACTGGCATATTCGAGAATCTTGATTGGTTTCTCCTCGTAGGTCAAATCACTATCCAACTGAATCGCTTCCAGTGGCACTGTATCTCTCAGTGGTATATCGGCCATCTCTGCGTGGCACTTCTTCAACTGGGAAACGTGGAACACATCATGAACTCCTGACAATCCTTCGGGTAATTCCAACTTGTAAGCAACTTCTCCCATACGCTCCAAAACTTTGTATGGTCCTACAAACCGTGGCGCTAACTTTCCCTTAACTCCAAAGCGCTTAACTCCTCGAAGTGGAGATACATGAAGATAAACTCTATCCCTGACTTCATAAACTGTCTCCTTGCATTTAGAATCTGCATAGCTCTTCTGCCTGGATGGGGCTACCTTGAGCCTATTGCGAATCAACTTCACCTTCTGTTCAGACTCCTTAATCAAATCTGGTCCAAACAACTGCCGGTCTCCAACTTCATCCCACGACAATGGTGTTCTGCACCTCCTTCCATACAAGGCTTCAAAAGGGGCCATCTTCAAACTGGATTGATAACTGTTGTTGTAAGAGAACTCCGCATATGGCAAGTTGTCATCCCAACTAGATCCATAATCTAGCGCACAAGCTCTCAGCATATCCTCCAGAATCTGATTGACTCTCTCGGTCTGTCCATTTGTCTGCGAATGAAAAGCTGTACTGAACTCTAGTCTGGTACCCAAAGTTTCGTGCAACTAATTCCAGAACTTTGAGGTAAACTGGGTTCCTCTAACTGATACAATGCTACTCGGAACTCCATGCAGACATATGATCCTGGTCATGTATATCTTTGCCAACTTAGCACTGGTGTAAGTGGACTTCACTGGGATGAAATGAGCTACCTTCGTCAAACGATCAACTACAACCCAAATCGAGTCATAGCCTGAACGGGTCCTGGGAAATCCCATGATAAAATCCATGCCTAGCTTATCCCACTTCCATTCGGGTATCGGCAATGGCTGTAGCAATCCTGCTGGCTTCTGATGCTCTGCCTTCACTCTCTGACATACATCACATACTGCTACATACTCCGCAATATCCTTCTTCATTCCGGTCCACCAGAAAGTGTCTTTCAAATCCAAATACATCTTGGTATTTCCTAGGTGAATCGAGTACGGCGAATCATGGGCCTCTTGCAAAATCAACTTCCTGATCTCCGGATCATTAGGCACATAAACGCGGTCCTCAAACCATAAGGTATCGTGCTCATCCTCACGAAATCCTTTAGCTTTTCCTTTGCTCATCTTCTCCTTTATAGAGGCAATCTCCTTGTCAGTCTTCTGAGCTTCTCTGATCTTATCCATCAAAGTAGACTGAATCTCAAATGCTGCCACATAGCCTCTCAGAACTATCTCCAAACATAGCTCTCGAAGATCCTCGGCTAACTCCTTTGGTAACTCTCCGGTCATTAGTGTGTTGACATGGCTCTTGCGGCTCAACGCGTCAGCTACTACGTTAGCCTTTCCGGGATGATAATGCAATCTCATATCATAATCCTTGATGAGCTCCAACCATCTCCTTTGTCTGAGATTCAACTCCTTCTGCGTGAAGATGTACTGCAAACTCTTTTGATCCGTGTACACCTCACAATGGTTTCCGATGAGAAAATGTCTCCACGTCTTTAATGTGTGCACTACGGCTGCTAACTCCAAGTCATGTGTAGCGTAATTCAAGTCATGGGGCTTAAGCTGTCATGAGGCATACGAAACAACTCTTCCCTCCTGCATAAGCACTGCTCCAAGTCCTCGACGTGAAGCGTCTCAATACACCTCATAATCCTTGCACTGATCTGGCAGAATCAACACTGGTGATGTAACCAAATGTTTCTTCAACTCCTGTAAACTGGCCTCGCATTCTTCAGTCCATTTGAACTTGGTATCCTTCTTCAACAACTCCGTCATAGGTTTTGCAATATTCGAGACATTTTCAATGAATCTTCGGTAGTATCCTGCAAGTCCAAGAAAACTCCGGATCTCTCCAACTATTATTGGGGCTTCCCAATTTGTCACAGTGACAACCTTGTGGGATCTACTGCTATTCCTTCTCCGGATATAACATGTCCGGGGAATCCAACTTCCTTCAACCAAAACTCACATTTGCTGACTTGGCGTATAACTGATGTTCTCTGAGCTTCCCAAGTACTAAATGCAAATGCTCCTTATGCTCTTCTTCATTCTTTGAGTGGACCAAAATATCGTCAATGAACACCACGACGAACTTATCCAGAAACTCCATGAACACCTTGTTCATCATGTTCATGAAATAGGTAGGTGCGTTAGTCAGACCAAATGACATAACGGTATACTCATACAGCCCGTACCTGGAGGTAAAAGCCGTCTTAGGTATATCCTGCTCTCTAATCTTCAACTGATGGTATCCTATTCGCAAATCGATCTTGGAAAATACCTTAGCTCCTTGCAACTGGACAAACAAATCGTTGATCATTGGCAGTGGGTACTTGTTCTTGATTGTCACTTCATTCAATCCTCGATAATCAACAACCATCCTCAACGATCCATCCTTCTTCTCCACTAGAAGTACTGGTGATCCCAAGGTGAAGAACTTGGGCGAATAAAGCCTTTATCCAGTAACTCCTTAATCTGCTTCTTAATTTCCTCCAAATCTTGTGCGGGCATCCGGTACGGTCTCTTAGATATCGGCCCTGTGCCTGGTAAAAGCTCAATCAAAAACTCAATGTCTCTATCCGGTGGCATGCCTGGCAACTCCTCTGGAAATACATCAGGGAAATCCTTCACCACTGGTACTTCCTCCTGCACAACTCCTGATAAGGTATTTACTTGTGCCCTCTTCGTCTCATGTCTTGATACATACTTGATTCTTCTCCCTTCCGGGGTGGTAAGCAAAATCGACTTACTGGCGCAATCGATGTTTCCTCCATACATCGATAGCCAATCCATACCCAGAATCACATCCAAACCTTGCGATTCCAAAATGATTAAATCCGAGGGGAAAACATGCCTACCTATAGTCAATGGCACTTGAAAACATCCTCGACTGGCCATATACTCCGCTCCTAGTGAGCTTACTAACATAGGTGTTCTAAGAACCTTGGTGGGCAGTTTATACTTATCCACAAATCCCCTTGATATGTATGAATGCGATGCACCAGTATCAAAAAGAACGATTGCAGTAAATGACTTAACCAAAAACTTACCTATTACTGCATCTGGCTGGGCTTCAACCTCCTCCATGTTAACGTGGTTCACCTGTCCCCTGTTGAAAGGGTTTGGCTTCTTCCCAAAGCTTCCATTGCCATTTCCATTCTAGGCTTCAGGACATTCATTGGCATAATGTCCAGTCTTCTGACACTTATTGCAAGTGACTTGGCTCAGGTCTCTCTTGGCTGGGGTTGATGGGTTGGTACGGTTCTGACCATTGCTTCCCCCATTCCCGTTACCATTCTTGGGGACATTATGATTATGCGAACTCCCTCCTCCATGGGTATGCTGAAAAGGTCCTCCCGATTTCGGGGTAAAACGTGGCTTCTGCTGAGCTCCAGAATTGTACTTCCCTTGTCCATACTTCCTCTTGCGGTTTTCAATCTGCTGCTGCTTCCCTTCAATCATAAGAGCACGATCTACCAACTCCTGGTAGTTGTTGAAAGTTGCTACCATCAACTGCATGCTCAGCTCATCATTCAGTCCTTCCAGAAACTTCTCCTGCTTAGCTGCATCTGTAGCAACGTCATCTGGGGCATAACGTACTAACTTACTGAAGTCATCCACATACTGGCCAACTGTCCGTCCTCCTTGGCGCAAGTTGCGAAACTCATGCTTCTTCATGGCCATAGCTCCTGCTGAAACATGGGCAGTACGGAAAGCCTGCTGAAACTGATCCCATGTGACAGTGTCGATAGGATAAGTGGTTGTGAAATTCTCCCACCATGATGCTGCGGGTCCTTCAAGCTGGTGTGCGGCAAAATGCACCTTCTCCGCATCTGTGCATCCTGCAGTGGTCAACTCCCTTGCTGTCTTGCGGAGCCAATCATCTACAACTATCGGCTCGGTGCTACTGGAGAACACCGGCGAATTCAGTCTAAGAAAACGGGTTAAGTGATCGACAGGTGGTGGCGGTGGTGGGTTGTTGTTGTTGTTGTTCCCTTGATTCTGATTCTGGACTAGCAACTGCATCAATGCATTCTGCTGCTGGATCAACTGAGTGAGCTCCGGTGGGAAAGCAAATCCATTGTCACGTCTCGGAGGCATCTGAGGGTTTTGAAAAGATGAGAAAATAGAAAAAGAATGAGGTCTAGAGGGAAAACACTACCCATATGCACATGAGGCAAATGAAAACAAAATCACTTCATTCAATTCAAACAAGGGCATACAATGGTCTAACTATCGTTATAAAAGTTCTCGGACTATACTTGATACATGGGGGAATACTACTACTGTTATGGTGGTCGACTAGAAAAACTGCTCCGATGAAGACTCCATGATATCTGCTCCAGCTTCATCAACATAGTCATCATCGCTATCGTCTGGGTCCGAGTCGGTGTCGTCGATGATGATGTAGTTCTCCGGGCAAGTGGAATCGTCATCTTCTCCTCCTGGCGCGGGGTCTCCCATGAAAACTCCTAGCTTCCTGGTCAGGTCGTCATTCTTCTCCACTAATACCTCGATTTCCTCCATATAATCTTCGCGTGTAGCCTTGAGTTCTTCCTCCAGTTCCGTGATCCTTGTCATCGCCTTCTTCAGATCTATCATGCCTGCGCACATCTGGTTTTCCTGGCATCGAGTGTGCTGGTTTAACTCCTGGATAAAAGCTGCGATTGATCTATCCTTCCTGGTGCTGATCATCTCCCAATGCTCATCTCGGCGCCCACAAATCTGGTAGATAGTGTCCTTGAGATCATTGTGGTAAACTTCTCCAATGCGTCCCATGGTGATGTGGGCTGCCATACTCTTTCCTAGACTCCAGGTTGGTGCATCAAAGGAAAACTCTATGGGCTCAGTGACTGGCGCGAATGTCCTTCCTGGAACTTGAACTTGAATCATCCAGCGCTCCTCCTCGGGTAAAGTGGCATTATGGTCCCGGTGAAGCTTGGTACTCCGATGTTCAGGTACTTAGTGACTTCCTTCAGGTGACGTCCAAAGGGTGTATCTTCATCCGGTTGCGTGAACTTGTTCCTTGCATCCGCCATCCTAAAAGAGTAGAAAAGATGAGGAGTCAGAAAATGATAAGAGTGAGTAGTGATCTAGGGCTTTTAGCTTAGTGGTCGTGTCCTACAGTCAGCGTGTGCTCTGATACCATCTTGTAGCGACCAGACCACAAACAGTCCGATCTCTGTGCTTCTGTGTCATCCCTGGATCAGTAATGCTGACACGCATAGTACTTGAAGGATTTATAACAAAGTAGCAACCACACACTTATTACATCGAATGTCTCAAAAGAGAACTTATTACAATAAATATGGCTTAAGGCCATCTAATAACGATAACAGCGGAAGGCTTGGAAGATAAGTGAGTCCATCAACTCCAACGGCATCACTGAGTATAGAACCACGACCTAAGGCACCTTACTCGTCGTCTGAAAAATCTGCAACATGAACGTTGTAGCCCGAAAACGGGTCAGCACATGGAATATGCTGGCAATGTAACACATAGAGAGAAATGAACAGAAATAGGCTATACTACATGCATATATGGCTGGTGGAAGGCTCTATGGTTACAGTTTTGCGTAAAGCCAATTTTTCCCTACTGCAAAGGAATAAATTTTATTTAACTATCATGGTGGTTGTTAAACATTGAGAGTGTAGACACCCTCTCAATCCCAATTAAGCATCATCATTAAAACCCAACAAAATTAATTAAAGTCACATGATGAGATTCACATGATAATCCAAGTACTAGATACTCAAGATGCCCATAACCGGGGACACGGCTAATCATGATTAGTTTATACACTCTGCAGAGGTTTGTGCACTTTTCCCCACAAGACTCGATCTCCTCCATTGGGATTCTCGCACTACATGGGTTTGAGAAGCGGATGACCGAGACATAGTCTTTCAGAAGCGCTAGGACCTTACGATCGGGTAGACAGTTACACCTACTTTCTGCTACATCTGCTAGTCAACCACTGTAAGAGTTCGCACAACTTAATCAACTGTGCTAGAGCCCATAGTAGCTTATGGCTGCACACGGAAGTTTCTAGCATGAATAATCTCATGATCCCTTTGAGCCTGGGTGGCGGTCCATAAAAAAAATAGGCAATCGCTGGAATTCCCAGGTGCCTCAATCCACCCAGATGTGTGTTAAAGTTGCCACCTTAAGTAAACCATTAAATAACAATCTCACATCTGTCATGGATACACTCACCCAATCCACGTCTACTAGCATAGCATGGCATAAGGAAACGTAGAAGTAACTCCCAAGGGTTTGATAATAAAACAGGTTATAGGTACTACCTCATCTACTTCCCAAAACCCACATATTAATCAGATCCTAATCATGCAATTGTTTGAGGATTGATCTAATGCAATAAAACTGGGTAGTAAAGAGGTATGATCAAAGTGTTACTTGCCTTGCTGATGATCCGTGAAACCTAGAGATTCGAAGTAGCAAGCGGCGCACTCCGGGTACTCTATCACAAACAAACAAGCATACAATAAGCACTCATCTAATGCGCAGGTAAAACTCAAATAAAAGATCTAACCAAAAAGTTCAACTTAAGAACTCCGGTTTGCAAAAAGAATCAAATCAAACGAAGCAACGAAAGTCAAACGGCGAAAGAAACAAGCTTCGTTTACTAATCTGGACCTAAGTCAAATTTTACAGTGGGAAAAACTTGTTTGAGTTGGTTAAACGGAAAGAGGGTTTCGAGACGAAACTCTAGGCGCTTGAATCGCCTGATTCCGATAAACGAGTGAAAAGTTAAACTAAAACGAAGAACAGATCAGAAATTGCGATCAGAAATAATCGCGGAAAATCCGAGAAAAAGAAAAACGGACGAGTAGGCTAACGAACGATCGCTCACTGTCTGCGAAAAAAACAAAAACCGTTCGTTAAGACGAACGTACAGACGAACGTCCGCTAAATAAACTAAACCGAAACAGATCTAGGTTTTTTTTAAAATCGAACGAAAAACCGGCGGAAAACCGAACGGTTTTCTCGAGGAAAACCGCCGGTGGCAGGGTGGTGGCTACCTCCGGCGAGGGGGCGGCGGGACGGCGAGGTCCGGCGGGGTCCGGCGGGGTCCGGCGGGGCGGCGGCGGCGGGTCTAGGGTTTGGCGCGGGGTGGGCTGGGGCTCGGGTGGGCTCGGGGCGGCGGCTTATAAAGGCCTGCCCGGCGGAGTCCTGGCCGAATACGGCCCAAGGTCGGTTCGCGTTTTTTTATAAATAGTTTCGCCCAGAAAAACAAATAACAAAAATACTAAACGAACTCCAAAAATCCCGAAATAAATTTTCCCCGACTTCTAAAATCAAGCCGGATAAGGTGAACATTTATTTGGGGTTTCAATGCAATTTTGAAAAATGCACATTTTTCCTAAATTCAAAAAAAATAGCAATAAACTCCAAAATAAAATCTTATTTGATTTTATTATTAAATCCTCAATATTTCTTTATTTTGGGAAAGTCATTTTATTCTCTCTCTCATATTTTTATAATAGAAATAATTGAAGATAAAATAATTAAAATCAAATGATCTTATTTTCAAATTTTGAGAAGACTCAAATATGAGAATAACGAAATCCCCAACTCTCTCTATGGGTCCTTGAGTTGCGTAGAATTTCTGGATCAGGCCAACAACAATAAAAATATGATATGCAATGATGATCTAATGTATAACATTCCAAATTGAAAATTTGGGATGTTACAAGCTGTCAGGTGGAGGAATCATTATTTTCCACGTAATAAGGACGCACTTCCTTGCTGCGGCCGTGGACCCAGCTGTCAGCCTCTCCACGTACAGTCCACATCCGATGGAAGTCGTTCCTTGACCACATTGAACACGCCGCGCCGAGAGCACCAGGGCGGTGGATGACGGCGAGGCCTAGGAAGGGGACGACTGGGAGCCGGGGAAGACGCGACAGGGGAAGCCGGCGCGGAGAGGAGTACAAGGGTTCACTGGTTCGGCTGCGGTGTGAGGCTGCCGTCACCGCAGGGCCTGGCCAGCGGTGGGAATAGTAGGGGCGGTGAGGGCTCCGCGGCAGCACAGCCGGCCACGGGAGGCAGGAGCATGCGGCACGACTGGCGCTGCTTTGGGCGGCTGGAGCAAGAAGACCAGAGGTTTAAGAAGCACTATGGCCGTTGGATGGACATCGTACGGTCACTGGAGCTAGAATCGTTCATATTGACTAAAGTTGACAAGTCAGCCTCCCACCATTGTGGGTCCCAGCTAGCAGGGGGGTATTCATCTTTTTGTGCATAATAAGGTGGCACTTCCGGCGGGTCCGAGCTGATAGCGGGGGAACGTTTTTTTCGCGAAATACGTTGGCCTGTCCGGTGGGTCCTAGCAGTCAGGGGGGAAACATTTTTTTCGCGAAATAAGGTGGCCCGTCCGGTGGGTCCCTGCTGTCAGGTGGAGGAATAATTATTTTGCACGTAATAAGGAGGCACTTCCTTGCGGCCGCCTGGACCCAGCTGTCAGCCTCTCCACGTACAGTACTCTTCCGATAGAAGTCGGTCGTTGACCACGTTGACCACGCCGTGCTGAGAGCACCAGGGCGGTGGTCTGGACGACGGCGAGGCCTAGGAAGGGGACGACGCGGAGCCGGGGAAGACGTAGCAGTGGAAGCCCGCACGTAGAGGAGTACGAGGGTTCACTGGTTCGGCTGCGGTGTGAGGCTGCCGTCGCCCCAGAATAACAGGGGGTGTGGGTGAGTAGAGGGATGGCCTGGCCAGCGGTGGGAGTAGTACGGGGCGGTGAGGCCTACGCGGCAACACAACCGGCCACGGGAGGCAGGAGCACGCGACACGACCGGCGCTGCTTTGGGCGGCTGGAGCAAGAAGACCAGAAGTTGAAGAAGCACTACGGCCGTTGGATGGACATCGTACGATCACTGCAGCTAGAATCGTTTATATTGACTAAGTTGACAAAGCCCTTGGTACGCGTCAACTTAGTGGGCCCACAGCTCGGATTTGGCAGGGAACATATAGCCCTTTTGCGATTTGTAAGAATGTACAGCCCATTTTTTAATTCTAATGGAATTTACTACACCCCATTTACAGTTTGTTAAAAGTACAGCCCAACTTCTAGCTAGGACAAAGATTAATAATTTCAAACAACCGCTCAGAATAGAATTCAAAAAAATTCCACATTTCGATGGGATCCGAAATATTTTTATCCGAAATTTATAGTCAGGTTAAATATAATTTCAAAATAAAGTTGTATTACGTTAAAATCCAATGAAATATTGCGCGCGCAACAAGTAATGAAATTAAAATTTTCAAATTCCAAAAATAATATATTTTTCAAACTAATTACGTTTTTGGTGCATAGTAACTGTCCAGTTATTATAATTACTTCCCATTCATTATTTTTTAAAGTCCATTTTCTTGTTAAGCCTAATGCATACCTCCTAGGAAAGTTTGCAGCCCAGCGGGGTGGAAAATAACAAGTTTACCCAGATATTGTGTACAACTGTCGGCCCAGTTGCATTGCTGATGTTGAAAAAAAGGCCTGTGTAGTACAGTACAACCTGACATGGTTATTCAGCCACATTCAGCGATGCCGGAAAGGCCCAAACAAGGCTTCTGTACAACTTTTTGAAGTCACTGAGCTCAATTAATAACTTAAGAAAAAAGTTAGATTACAGTGGAACCTAATTAAAAGTTGTCACGAGCAAATAAATAATTCAACGGGTCCCACTTGTGCGTGTGCGCGCGCGCGCGTGTGTGTGTGTGAGAGAGAGAGAGACCCATCGGTCGATGCTCGTAAATACATCTTTCAGCCATATGCATTGCTGATGCTCAATAAAAACTTATATAGTTGACACAATCATATAGAACATCATAGCACACTGAACTTGCATACAAAAATTTCACGCAGGCGGCACAATCAGGATGGAAGCAGTGGTCGCTACGGGAAGGGCTATGTTGAAACCAACGAAGTCGTACATAACGGTTCATCGTCTTTATCAATGACAGGGAAATATCTTGAATGTTGTGCAAAGAAAACAGACGGACAACACAATAAGTTCTGCTAGCACATTAAGTTGACGTACAGCCCTTTCTAAAAAAAGTTCAGGTACAAAATTAGAATAGGTCAGAATCAAATGTACTGGCATATCAGTGCTTCACACCCATAGCTCGGATTTAACTAGTATCTGACAAGATTCAATTGTTACCTCAAATTAGAGCACATCCAGGCAGCCAGCCCTGCCTCTTCTCCCAAAGAAGCAGTGGCCTCCGCCGCGCGATGGAGTAGGCCCTGTGCCATACATCGTTCCGAGCAACATGGGGAAAGTCTGATGTTGACTCCTGTAATGGACGTCGTCGACGGACCCTGGCACCAACGGCGGCGGCAGGACTTCGATTGATGGATTGACCACTTCTTCGACATGCACGAACACTCGATACAGCTACATCCCTAACGTGGTCCGCGGCGGCCTTGGTGGCGACGAATAGTACAACCCCGGTTCCTGCACCGGTATCTCAACACCAATCACCTTCGGTATGGTGGACGGCTTCTTCATCCATGCCATAACCGTTAGAGCCTAGCTGTCTGGAGGAACAAACATACTTACGAGCTCACCTCCAAGGTCGTTGATAAGCTCGTTCATGGACTCGCTATTCCAAGCACGTCGAGGCATGCCGTGGAAGGAAAGCTTTGTTAAAAACTCAAGCTCAGAGGGCACCGAGCCCCATCCTGGGTGCCACTGATCAAAGCTCACCAGCGCACCATCGCAGAACAAACGCCGGGAAGATTTGAACACACGACTGCAGTCGAAAGTTGTCTGGAACCTGACGAAGAAATCAGCCGGTGGCGGACAGATTTCGACGAGCAAGTCACTTATTTGGATGCCGTGTGCAATGCCAAGAGCTTTGACAAGGTCGTCCGGCGAGATGGGAGGCCGGTCGCCGTTGATGGTTACCATCAGCACTTTGCCCGCAAACTGGTCGTCAAGCGCCGCCATGCCGCTGTTGAGCGACAGCACGTAGCGACCGAAGGCAGGACGGACCTCAGGATCTCCGGGTCGGAGATCCACGTTGACCGGCGACATGATAGTGCTCTTGAGTACAGTGAGTACAGGAGGGGGATTTGGGGGAAGTGGAGAAGGAATCGAGATTCAAGAGGTGGGGGAGGGGTGGGAGAATGGGGATGAAAAGGTAGCATGAATTTCGAGCACGCGCCAATATGCTCTCAGCGCGCAAGCGCACGAAAACACCGGTGGCACCCACATGTCGGCCTAAGAGTCCTTATTATTTCTTTTTTGGAGAGCCCGGCCTTTTTTTCAGGATCTTTTGAGAGCCCGGCCTGAGAGTCATAATTGACCTGTTTGGCATTGCGTTACTACTCGACCCATATTCAACGACACCTCACTGGCCCAAACAAGTGTACATCATCAAAAAGACACTGATCTCAAATTATATAACTTGAAGAAGGGAGATATACTCTGAACACTGGAGAATGGTGATGCCCTCATTTAGCCCACCAGTAGTTCGAGACAATAAACAGTTCAGAACAACGATATATACAACATTCAAACACTGACTAGTGACTACTACTGACATAAACAGCAAGACATGATAGTTCGTAAGAAGTCTTGCTACACCACCAAAACGCACCCATCTACAGCGCTCAGACTCTCGTGATCCAGACGAGAATGACATTCTAAACAGAAGCAACTATTACATAGTAAGAGTGACATAGACGAGAATGACCAAATGACAAGGAATATGCATAACAAAAGAAAGAACTACCCATCCAGAACCAGCAGCAAAGACAACAAAGTCATTCGAAGAGATGATCCAACACCATCATAATTTGCAGCCCCGCTTCAGCGACCAGTGATCCGGAGACACCAGTACTCCACCCTTTCAATGCAACAGCCCAATTATCTATCAACCTGAAGGCTTGAACCACATCACTGCCTGTCGTAATTGAGACATCCAAGGATCAAAGTTAATCCGGATGCCTTTGTCATTCTCACCTTCTTTTGGCTGCAGGCTGTATCATTGACAATCAGGGGAGTTTGCTCCCGAACTCCTAGGGCTCGCCGTGTAGACACAGTTTTCCATAGCAAACAGAGCCTCTCTGCCATCAAGGTCCTAGACAACAGTGATCTCCTGGTTAATCGGATAATTGAGTCCGAGAAACAGAGAGTGTGAACCAAGGCTGTTTACCCGCCTCCAACTAAAAAATCCTGAAGGCCCCAACAAGTTGGTATCCTGCTCATAGACATAACAGCCACTGTCCGGATACTCACGTATTCCACGGTGCTTGTATACAGTGGGGTTTTTGCAATATAACTTTTCCGGCTCATGTGTCCGAATGATCATCAGTCTTTTGTCGTCGTCTGATTGAGCAAGGAACCAGTTGTGCTTCCCTGTTTTTGGCAAAGGTGGTGTGATTACAAAGGGCAGTAACTGTAGGTACACTGCATCATATCAAAAAGGACAGGCATTGTTAATGTAAGATCAGCATTGTTCAGAGTATGAGTAGGATAATGCAAGAAATAACATTGATATGTCCCTGTTGGAACTGGGAGGAAAATACAGGGAAATGTATACTGGGTTCGAAAATATAGAAGTGCCATGCATGGTTATACTCATGTTATCTCGCAATCGATTCTTCACAGGAAACTACCATGTCATTCATGTTATGTAATCATGTTCTGTCCTCACAAACAAATTCTTCAAGGTAACTAACAGACCATGCATTGTTATATACTCGTGTTTTGTGGGCAAAAATTTTGTGAGGATATTATTCTAGCCATTGATTGCTGAAGGGCGAATATAGGTATGTACACATGGTAAGCCTTGCAGGATTTCACTACTTCCAAATATAGAGTTCTCCATATGCACATTTACTTACCTAATGTATGGTTAGATGAAACCAATGGTGTGGTGCATGTTTCTACATCATGAAAATGAGGAAACTAACATGGCCATTGATACACACTCATATTTAGTAGTAGTATATAGATTACTGTAAAATAAGGATAATATCCATATATTCCTAACCGTTTGATTATTCAGGGTACAAATTGGCTATAATGACATGGTCACAATCGCGTGAATTAACTCATTCCAATTATAGCTGATTTACGGCGTCTCTAATACATTGCCATAGTTCTACTCAAATTTTGCTCAAACAGGGATATGCCAATCATCACAAAAAGTTCAAACAGTGTCATGGCGTCATCATTAACATGAGATGGAAAAAACTTACACGCGCCGTCCCAGCAATACGTGGTGCCATCTGCTTTGTCGATCGCGTAGATGATGCCATTGTGTTCAATAGCATCACAGAAGTGTGTATCAACTTTGACGATGATCCACTTTGAGCCGAGTTGTCTCCAGCTAAAGAAGGCACCGGCGTAAAGATAGGCGAGTCCGCGGTCGAACAAGGCAATTAGCTTGAAGTCTGCGTAATTCGCATGTCATGTGGGCACTTGGCAGATTACAATCTTCTGCAAAACAAGGTCCATCCAACTGACGTGGTAATCTAGATGACTTGGACCGCGATGGTAATACTCTATATAATCCAACGGAGGAAGGATAATCTCATGGGAGGTCTGGAAGTTCACGAGCACCAACTTTTTACCATCTTCTCTGAAGGCAGCCATCCACTTGGAGTTCATGCCGACCCAGTACATACCTACCAAGAAGTTTCGGGCGATGGTGATCGGATCAATGTCAAGGGAAATGATGTACGGCGACCCACTACATACCTGCAAAGAAGTTTCGGCTAATGGAGATCGGATTGAAGTCGAGGGGCATCATGCACGCCTCCGTATCATGGTGAGCCAATCTCGCAAGACCAGATAGTAGCAAGAAGGGTGTCTTGAAAAGCTTAGGCCTCGCTTTGACGATGGTCGTGTGCATGTCCCTCGAGCATGCAGCCAGGCGCAGGGCGCTCAACATATCCATACACGAACAATAGAGGTCGAGGATGTCACTGGGGAGATTGCTCCAATCGCGGCTCATATGGATGCTGCGCGGTTCGCTGTCGGCCATGGTGGAGTTTGGATGGGGCCTTGATTTACGGGGGAGAAGGATGTCGGTGCTGGAGCGGCTAGCGAGGGAATAGTGGTACTGGGGGAGGCGAGTGAGGCGACGGTACACGGGGGCACAGTGAGATGGAGACAGAGACGGAGAAGGAGATGGAGATGGAGTGGTGCTATGGGAGCGGAGAGGGAGACGAGGCGAGGCGCCAATGTGCTGTACAACGGCGGTGACAGACTGCACAGTGCACAGGGTGAGGCTGACTTTGGTAACCCGAACACGCCGCCTGGACTAGTGTCAGGCGCAGGGTGTTGTCACTTCACTGTGAGGACCGGATGAATAGTATTTTGACCATCAAGTGTACCAGAGGCTGGGAGGGGATCGAGCAGGAAGTTAATGCTCCACGCCTAAAGGTTTTGGGAAAACCTGATTTTCATAAGGTGACTTATACTCAGCTAAACGGAGGGAGTATTCCTTAACCAGAGAATGTTGTGTCTCCCACTCACGCGCTCAAAAAAAATCTACGACACATTTTTTATCTGTTTGCATAGGTCCCACCTATCAGGAAGGATGGGCACGTACACGAACAGGTACGACTCATCAGTCTACCCGCACAGCCTTTTCGTTTAGTCTACCTAGCCGTCTAATCAACTGCCTGCACGCCACTTCTCCCATTTACTTCTCCATCGGGAACCGATTCTGCTCGGCTTCTTCACCTCCCCTTCGTCTTCATTTGATCCAAACTCCACTGCGTTCACATTGTTTTAACCTCTTTAAATAATCATCTACTACTTCAGTTAGACTAGCCATCTAATCCTAATTCTCCAAACCATAGCCCTCCATTCCAGCGGTTCCAAAAGGCGAAAGAGATCGAGATGCAGGTTTTTAGCGTCCAACATGTCCTGGTCGAAGGCTCGATGCGCATAGTTGCCACCGTCACCGTCCACCCAAGGGTTGTTCGGCAGTGGATCAACAATGTATCCAACTCCCTCGAAAATGTAGAGACGAGGGTCATCGGTCTCGACGCAGAGTACACGGAGCGTGCCCCTAGGAAGATCCAGCGCGCCGCCGTCCTTCAGCTGTGCCTCGAAGATGATGTTTTGGTGTACCACATCATACACTCGCCCTCCATACCAGGTGAGCTTCACGATTTCTTGTCTCGGGAGGACGTATACTTCTGTGGGGCAGCCATTGAAGGGGACAAACAGAAGCTGGAGCCGTACAACCTTGATTTGAAAAGCATCGCTAACCTACAAACCAGAATCAAAATTCCTGTAGAAGATTGTGATAAACAGACACCATCCCTATTCGACATAGCAAATTTTGTGCTCGGTACAAATCTTCAGAAGGGTGACGAGACGGTGGCATTAAGGTTGTTTGGATGGGAGAATTATCCCTTGACGTACGAGCGAATAAAATATGCTGCCCTCGATGCCCGTGTGAGTTTCGAGATATCTGCAAGGTCCAAAGAGCTTGTTGCGAAGCCGTCTCCCACAGAGAATGAGAACAAGAAGAAGAAGAAGAAGAAGAAGAAGAAGAAGAAGAAGAAGAAGAAGAAGAAGAAGAAGAAGAAGAAGAAGAAAAGGCTGCACCAGCAGGAGGGCATTATGGATGGATAAAATTATTCCCTCTCGGTGTATATTGATATAGATGGACTATTTCGATGGTGCGCATGTCTTTGGAACAGAGTAGTAGCGTGGGTCCGCTTGACTATAAGGAACTACTTATCCGCATATATAGCTTTCTCTGCTACTCCTTCCAGTGATCGGTATGCAGTGCATGTGTCCGTAGACATGACAGCTTGTCCATGGAAGTTCAACTACGGCGACCATCACATTTCATCTCGCGATTCCCACGACGCCTCTCCAACCCACGGCACCACGCCCCCCGACGTGCGGCTCACCCCTCTCGGCTGCACCGCCCCTCTTCCTTTGTGTGCATGACATGTGGGCCACCTAAAATGCGGCGAGCATCAAGTTTCTACCACAGCCACCCGCGATTCCCACGACGCTGCTCGAACCCATGAAACCACACGTCCCCCGACCTGCGTCTCACCCCTCTTGGCCCCACTGCCCCTCTGCCTACGGGAGCATTACATGTGGACCAGTGATCTATCGGGTCCACATGTTATTGACTCAAAGGTAGGTGTAGTAAGGCACTAAAGCTCAGTCCCGACGGCCCTGAGAGGGAAATGTAACTCCTGCGCCAGGGCTTGTGGTCCTCCCGCAGCATGAACTCGTGCCAAACTCGAGATTTGTTTCTTTACTATACATGCACGCAACGATTTAATGGACATTGTAATCTCAACATGTGATGGGGAGCTCTAAATTTTAATTTGAAACTTATAAAACGAAAAGATTCAAAACAAATAAACTAGGAGAGAGGGTGTATATCGTAGGATGTGTCCCATACAAAATAAGTCCCCTGGTTTGTCACCGCAAAGATGCGGTTAGAAAGGAGCACATCGTCTTCCTACTCGTACGGCAACAAATCGGCCGCAGACAGCATGGTCCGCCTTTGACCGCCATGTGCAAGGTTCGTGCTATCTTATTCAATCTCACCGTGGTTCCATCATACCAATTCATGCGGTGGCCCGTTGCATGGCTGATCCCAATGTTGGACAAAGGTTCTATGGGAACGGTGTCACCGTTGTAAATGTTGTGCAAATTGATGTTGGTACCCTCCTGTACATATGCAAGACAATCTCCACTCGCACCGAGCCTAACCTGTGAAACAGTGGGCAGGGGGAGAATTAGGAAATGGACACGGAAGTAGTCTTTAGAATGCATTTACTACGTGATCAAACTCATCTTACCTGCTCATCGGAGGAAATCCGAGTGCCCCTCAACGTCGGCATCTCAAGGGGCGTCAACTTGCAACTACGGCCACGCCGCGCTGGAGAGACCCCCAAGGAAACATCCTCGTGCGTTCCACGGAACATCAAGATGCATTTGTATGAGTAGTTTATCTTGTGAGAGAAAAGGATGAACGAGGGAAGGCCTCTAGAGATAGAGATGGACACTACTACTACCAATGTGCTAGCCCGTGCGTTGCAATGGATCCAAAGTAGTAGAATAATACTTGTTCACGTGCTTGAAATATAAACACTCTAGTTTTGATATACATGTGTCAGCAGACATGACAGCTTGTCCATGGAAGTTGAACCACGGCGACCATCACGTTTCTCGTTTCTACCACTGCCACACCCACACGCGATTCCCACGACGCCGCTCCAACCCACGGCACGACATCCCCCGACGTGGACATGGATCCTCTGACGTGGCTATCACTGCCTTGCCCTACCTTTCCTCCACTGACAGGTGGGACCCACGCTTATGGGTCCCACATGTCAGTGACAGAATGGTAGGATTCTTCGCGCCAGGGGATCCTCATCCCCCGGACGTGCCCCTCATCCCTCTCGGCCCCACCGCTCCTCTGCCTTTGTGTGCATGACATGCGGGCCAGCTGAACTGCGGCGACCATCAACTTTCTACCACAGACACACCCGATTGGACGCAGTTTGCATGCTCCGCTGCTGTGCTCCGAGCCGTACTCCCGCACCATCGAATTTTCCTCCAGCGGCTGTGACACATTTCGTTCCGGGCATCAATCCTCAGCTGGAGTACTTATGTACTATAGGTAGTACCCGCCGGTGTGGCCATCTACGCCTCGTAACGCCCCGACGCCCAGCTGTGGCACCCTCGCCACGGCCACGCCACCACCGGCCGGTTCATCTGGAACGAGTGAGTCACGAACCATGCCACCACCATGAGAATGACATGTGGGCCAGCCGCATTTAAGGTCCGCATGTCATTGACTCATAGGCCGGGCACTAAGCCACTGAAGTTCGGTCCCGTGGGCCCCGAGTGGGAAATGTAACTCCTGCGGCAGGCCTTGTGGTGCTCCCGCAGTACGAGCTCATGCCAAAACTGGAATTTGTTTCTTACTACTACCAACTAGTACAAGTAAGGTACACGTGCATTGCATGCATGAGATTCTGGTGGTTTGTGCATTATGCTTCTACATGTGGAGCTTTCTGGATTCTAACATGTGGCAAAATCTGGTGGAATGTAAGGTTAGGCAAGTTTGATTAACTTAGGTGAGTGTTTGATTCAAGCCACACCTTAGGCAAGCCACACTAAGGCCCCACATGACATACACACAAAAAATGTGGCAAGATTCCCTTAGGCTTGCCAACTTGTGGCTCTCATTTTGAAGAACTAATAACTTTGCCTAAGCTTAGTTGTGGCAAAGTTAGTCATGAATTAAGTTCAACCATGGAGTCTTCTAGATTATACATGTGGCAGAATCTGGTGGATGATATCCAACGGCCAGTAGTGCTCGGATTTGCCATCTTTGTACCGTCGGATTGGCTTCATCCAACGGCCAACTTTCAAAGTTTTTCACACACTATATAGGGGTTATAGATATAGATGTGCTGGTCCGTTGCAATGGATCCAAAGTATATCTATTTAGTGGAGTGCACTCTAAACACATTATCTATTTATTTTTCTCTAACCTTCCGTAGCCATGCAACCAAGCCACATAAGCTTCATGGGTGCCCCCCACATCATATTATTCATACTACGTTGATTGAAAAAAAGATAAATCACCCAAAACAAGATCTTCCCGTTTTTTGTTCCTACGATGTTGTGCCGTGCACGTACCTACTAGTTGTATAATGGTAGTACTAGTAATATAGTATTAGGAGTACAAACTTGGTACTAGTAGGAGTAGTACTAGTACGGAATGCTCCTACTCTATCAACGAGCCCCGTCTGACACCAAATTTCTTGGCTTCCGTGCTACAGCTAGATCTTCCCCTCGTTTCTGTTTTCCAACCCGGCGGCGGGTGGGGTGTCAGTTTGCTCAACGGCGGTCCCAAATGAAAGTGAAAATGCTAGGCAACACGCCTTCCCTAAGCTATGTGTCGTGCCGGACGGGCCGTGTTGTACTCCCGACTACCGGGTGTGTGGGGGTGCGACGCGAACGCGGCAGGCCTTTTCCTTTTACCAGCAATGTGCCCGTTCATTGCGACGGATCCAAAGTAGTAGAATATTAGTATTTGTTCACAAACTTGAAATAAATCACAATTGTTTTGATATACTCCTAATATATTACTCCCTCCGTACCTAAATATTTGTCTTTTTGAGATTTCAAATGGACTATCACATATGGATTATATAGACATATTCTAGTGTTTCTAGCAAGATGCCCGTGCGTTGCACGAAGTTGATGGAAAAGGTAAGCACAACTTATAAATTGACGGATGGAGTACTAGTTACAGTGATGCATATAATTAAGCAAAGGGATCGCACATGTCGGTATTGACTGGAACGAGAATGCAACAGCACAATAAGAATTAAGGCCACGATGATGCGATCGCAGCGGTGGTTACAGAAGGCAAGAAGAAAGATGGATCCACGAATGTATGACCTCCTCCTCCTCAACTTAGTGCGCCGGGCCACCGACCGACGGCTAAGGAGCGGCGGCTTTTGTGGCGAGGTCGAGGTGCTTCTCAGCAAAGGCATCCAAGGCTTCCAGCCGGTTGAGGAAGGCCAATGTCCTAGCGTCCTCACTAGCCTTGTAGATACCTATGTACACGATTTCCTCGTACACGTGGATGTGTAGGTCGACGAATTCTTGCAGGGCGAGGCGCCTTGCGGTGAGCGCGACCTCCAGGTGGACATTCTTCGTGGCGTCTGCGGGCAGTCGCAGGGCCACCAGTGCTTGAAAGAGGTTCCGGCAATGGAGGCCGATTAGGGTGGCAGGCAATGAGGAGCCCGAGCGCGCGGGCTGGAGGAGTACGGTGATGTCGTCCGCGAGCTTCTTGAGGATGGTGAACTTGTTGCTGGTGGCAACGATCATCTGGTCCAACTGAGAGTCGTAGTTGGCGTCGACGGCGGCCATCCACCAGCCGGTCTCCAACACCGTCTGGAGACGATCCTCGGCGCCATGCCGCAGGCCAGCATCGTGGACCATCTGGCGCAGCCGCTGGCCGCTCACGCGCATCGCCGCCATGGGTCTGGAGTGAGCTCTTTTGCGCTTAGTGTAGGTGCTTAGGCAAATGCTTAGGTGCGTATGATGTGGTACTCCTAGATGCATTGGAATGGAGGGGCGCCTTTATATGAGGGCAATGAGGGCAAACTGCGTTGCATACACATCGTGCAGCCTCTTTTCCTGGACCTCCTCCCATTACTTCCCTCATGCATTAATTGAAGGAGGATGCAATGGCCATTCAACATATCGGGAACCGCTACTCCCTCCCTCGTCTGCATTAAAGCCGTATCGGGAACTGCGCCGCCCACTGTCAAATTGAATACTCCCTCCGTCTAGGTGAGTATTAAGTCATCTTACGAAAACCAAATAGTAAACACATAGGCGTGGTGCATTAACTCTCACGGTGTTTCTTATTTTTTGACATAATAGAGGAATCAACCAAGAAGAGATGTGGGGCTTGTATGCTTTTAATGACTTGAGACTATCAAACATGACATGCAGTGGTCAGTTTGTTGCATAAGAACAAATACAACCCACGTCAGCACACACGCATCTTATATAGCATCACATCAAATGGCTATAAAAGATGAATGAGTTCTACTCCTGCACCATGTATCATATAATTTGGTCTCATCTAATACATGGCGCAGGAGTAGATCTTATATAGCAAAACTGTATTAATAATACTTAGTACTCCTGCGCCATGTATCATATATTAGTATCATGTAGTACTTTATTTATTGCCATGTATGACACATAGTACTCAACTCTCTCTCTTTCTTCATTTAATTCTATGACACCTCATCAAAACTGCTAAGGCTAGTACCATTACAACCAGCCTTAGCAAATACTAAACATTAAGTTCTCTCATTTTCCTCTCCACCTTGGTCACCTAGACGGAGGGAGTATACTGCGTGGGCTTTTCCTGCGCGGTAGGCGGGGCGGTTCTGCCTAATCGGTTCGACAGAGACGCGAGAAGACGAGGGAGTAGGCTGCTGCAAATGTAGGGTTGTGTGATTTGACAGCGAGTTACTGCTGGGCAGGTGGGGCCCCGTGATTTGACTTGCCATTATCATTTTAACTTCGGCGCTACGACCGGCGTGAGTCTCCCGATTCCTGACCACCTCCATACAGGTGCCTCTCCCAATGCTCGACCATGTAGTAGAGGCTGGCTCTTGCATGAGAGCCTACTTCTCCACTTTTTCCTTGCCTCTCTTTCCTCCACATATGCAAAAATGCCATGTAAAGCGCACTATTGTACTTACTTGCTCCTACAGGTGCTTAAGCTTGCCACATAGGCATAAAGTCTGATGTGGCAAGTTAATCAAGAAGAGAGAGACTAGTTTGGTGACCCAAGGAAGAAACGGTGCTAAGTGCGTGTACCTAGGTGAAAAGACAATTTTTAGTCTATAACTAATTAAATGAAGCAAACTTAGCAACACCATTTCATTGGAAGAGGTCACTCCTTGGCAAATGCAATAAATACTAGTACTGCCTGTGTCCCATAATATAAGAATGTTTTTGGCACTACACTAGTGTCAAAAACGTTCGTATATTATGGGACGGAGGGAGTACGAAGAAAGAGATAGAGAGAAGTAAAAAAATACACTTATAGCCAACCTTATAGCCAAAACCTTGTTGTAGTATGAGTGACTAAGTGATGACTATGTATGACATGCCAACATCAGATAGCCTAACGCACCATGTTAAATCTCCAAGGGTGCGACCGCACGAGCGACGCGACGGTCGTGGTAGGCGCGACCACGGTACGGGCTGCTGGCAGCCCTTGGATCTAAGATCAAACGGTCGCATGCTAAGTTGCTGAAAATTTGCAGAATAACCCTCCAGGATAGGATATTCACCCATAGGTCTAGAATCACGCCATGCAACCGTTCGATCTCAGATCCGAGGGCTCTCGGAAGCCCATATCATGGGAGAATGGAAAGCCACTACCCTGCCGTTCGCACGCTGGCAGTTCGCTCCTACTCGTCCCCGCACGTCCTTCAATACTACGGCGGTTCGCTCCTAGTCGTCCCGTCCATTCACATTACGGCAGTTCCACTAATCCTAACCCTCCTCCCAAATCCATGGCGTCCCAAATCTCCCCGATCGGCGGTGAGTAAAAGGTTAGAACCATCACCAGCGATGAGTTCGACGTCATCTACACCCGTTCTTCCGCGACGGTGAAAGGATGCCTTTTTCGCTTCAGACGCATGTTCGAAGACTCAGAGGATGAGTGGGTCGCTGGGCTAGATGTTTAGTACACCACAGTCCTGGGACGAGAGAAGGATCTAAAGGACGAAGAGAGGAAGAAGCTCGCCGTGATCCAGGTTTGTGTGCATGACTTATGCTTGGTCTACCACATATGCCATGCCGACGTTGAGTGCCAGGATTTTAAGGACTTCCCCGAGAGAAACCTAGTCAAATTCGTTACTAAAGACTTTGGTAACGACAAAGAAGTCCTGCGTCGGATAGGCCTCGTTGTAGGCAACACCTTCGACCTCCAGAAGAATCGGTTGGTGTCCTCTCGTCAGCCTTCAATGCTGACCGTGGCAGGAGCCATGGTTCATCCTTCGTATGGTAAACTGGAGAAGCCTCCATACACGTTTCATCGTCATGCATGGCAGCGGAACGTACTAGATATAGACCACATCCACTACACTACAATGGATGGCTACCTTTGCTTCAATATCTACAAGGGTCGGATGAAGAGCAATAGCCAAGTGTGCAGTTCAAGCAAAGAAGTATCGGCCAAGAGGAAGAGGGACAAGGACGAAGTCGAGGACGTGGACGAGGACTCCGAGTAAGGTGGTAGTGTCGTTGCTCATGGTGGTTCTAATGCAGTGTCTACCGGAATAGTTGCAAAGTTTAATTTCAGGTGTGCTTAATTTAATTTGAGGGGTGTGTTGTGCTGAGCCCCCAGCTGAACTATGTTATGTTTCTTCTTGTTACTTTAACTCTTCAGTACATACATACTAGTATTTCTTACATTTCATCTTTTAGTTGGTATAGTACTACCACTCGTTTCTTCACATTATATACGTACAATATATATGGCCAACAGCATATAGCCAGCAGTTAAGTTGTCAAAGAATTTCAGGGTGCTTAGTTTTGTCAAAGAATTCCAGGGTGCTTAGTTTTATTTGAGGGGTGGGTTGTGCACTTGTGCTGGACACCATTATTGTGACAAGCCTTTTTAATAGTACTATATGCATAATTTGGCGACGAGCGCTCTCTATATGTACCACCTTTTTTTTAATTTCAAGTTTTCCTCCATGGCGCAATCCATCGATACTACTACTATACAAAAGTGGAGTATATACATTTTTGAAAAGGCTAGAGGGCGGGGCAGTCTAGCTCGGTCGGTTTCACGAGAGGTTTCACGAGAGGCGAGGGCCTTTGTGATTTGACGGCTCATTACTGCTGTCAAATCAGATAGTACGGCGCCGCCCGCTGCACTCCCGGCGCCTCCATTAAACCCCTCCATTAAACCCGCATGCAAACCGAGAATCCTACTCCGGCCACACGTCCGTTCATGAGCTGGCCGGAATGAAACGCAACACCGGCCGAGCTCCTCCCGTCCGCCCTCAGTTTAAACGAGGCCAGACGCTGGCCAAGCTCCTACCGTCCGCCCTCTATTTACACGAGGCCAGACAGACAGCGGGCAAGAATCGCACCCCTTCGTCGCTCCCCCATCTCCTCCTTCACCATTTTCTCCACTCTTTCGATGGCTTCCAATGAGCCGTTCTCCGGCATATTACCCGGCTGGGTGGCCCGCCGAGCCCTCCGGATATGGGCGAGGCTGCTTGGTGCTTCACCAACCTCGCTTGGCCCGACGGAGCCAGTTGCCGCCCCAAGCAGGCCCGTGGTTCAGCAACTCGCCGCTCCAGTTCAGCTCGATGAGGAGTGGCGAGTTGCTCCACGCCGGCACGGCGGCGAGCACGCCGGTACGGGCGCCGTCGCTGCCGCGTCGTACCGTGCCACCTGTGTCTACAGTGGCCGCACCTCCCATGTCTGTGGGCGCGCCTCCTGTGCCTGCGGCAACACCATGTAGGTAGAGACAAAAGCCGGGTGCGTGGGGAGCGACGAGTCGGTGGCCAGCATCTCCGTGTCTGCCGCCATAATCGAGGAGAAGTAGAACACGGGAGGCCGCCGCCACTTGGGACCCATGAAGGCCACCGCCGAGGCGACGACCGCGGATTCAGGTGGTTTCTTTGCTGCTTCGTCTCTTCCGAGGACCTTCGTCGACCCCGCAAGTGTCTGACGGACATGAGGAAGACAAAGGGATCCGCAGGCGGCCATTTAGAACTAAAATAAGTCTAGATACATCCATTTCTAGGAGAAGTATTTCTGGACGGAGGGAGTACTAATTATACAAGAGAGCCAGATTGGCACCTCTTAGTTCATGTAAATGTAATGAAATCCATTATGTTTATATGAAGATCCATCTTTTTTATACGAAATCCATCATGCTTATATGAAATCAGCCCGTGTTTGCACGAATTTCATCTGGTTGGTAAGAGTTGTAAAAATGTATGCCGCTGGTGTTTGATGTCGTCCTCCGCTTAAGGAAGCGGGAGGAAATTTGCCGGCTGCCGTTGGAGATGCTCTTTATGCTGGAAATAATAGAGTGACATCCAATCCATTTGAGTTAATTGCCTGTATGATTGTCCCTCTATAAAAAGTTAATTGCATGTACAGTGTACACGTGACTTGCAGGGTGGCTACAGCTTCATACAGAAAGTTAAAAAGAAACAAGTCCATCCTTAATCTTGTATTCTAAGTACTCTGTGGGTTCCACTGTCAGTACAGTAGCGAAAGAAGTATATATTAAATAAGTAAAGTAATATATAATATAAAAATATAAAGTTAAAAGACATAATTCAAACTCATGTCATCGCGTTATGAGCATCCGGCGCTAACCAGCCCAGCACATTTTTGTTGTAGACCATGCTGGAGATATATCTCCATGTCTACTCTTATATATACTCCATTCGTTCCTAAATATTTGTCTTTTTCAGATTTCAAATGGACTACCACATACGGATGTGTATGTAGACATATTTTAGAGTGTAGATTCACTCATTTTGCTCCGTATGTCTTTTCAGGAAGGGGTCAGATTTGTCCTTGATTTATTTATGAGGTATCCAGATGGCACTGCACCGCCAAGAAAAGAGGGTAACATCAAAATTATGGACTACTTTTTTGAGTATGTTGGTAAGGTCCAGTCATAGTCACTTGTTGAAATCTCTAAAAAGACAAATACTCCCTCCATCCGGAAATACTTGTCATCAAAATGGATAAAAGGAAATGTATCTAGACGTATTTTAGTTTTAGATACATCTCTTTTTATCCATTTTGATGAAAAGTATTTTCGGACGGAGGGAGTAGGAAACAGAGTTGGTGATGATGGTGTGCGTGCCATCCTGCAATATAGGCCGTTAGATTTATATCTAACGGATAGGAAAGAAACTATGGCAATTTGCAAAAATATACAAACACGTCTCTCCACTTTCGCAAATAAGGCCTTCCCTCGTTCAATCTTTTCTCTCACAAGATAAACTACTCATACAAATGCATCTTGATGTTCCGTGCAACGCACAGGCAGCTAGCTAATTTCTTTTAAAATAGTTGCTGCGATAATTGGGTTGTAGTGATATATTTTATGTCTGCCCCGAATGATTTCAGGTTCACTACTAGTAACAAAGAAAAGGTTGCCTTGTTAATTAACAGAAACAAGGTGAAAACTATCACATGAGGCTGGTAAAAACAAGGCACACTGGGTTCAGCGTCATCATCACTACAGTTGTGCGCGCGCGAGAAGTCTGCATATCGAGGGGGCTACCGGGCGAGGCACCGAGACACAATGTTTGAGAGAGAAACCAATTGACAGATTATGATCAGATCGAGTTGTCACGCTTCTGCTGTCATTGTTGGGGGGGAGGGAGAGAAAGACGTATCGAGAGTGTGCGCGGTAGGCACAGAGGCACAACTAGCATGTGTGTGTGTGTGTGTGTGATTGAAAGAGGAGTAGATAGATTATTATCAAGATCGATGTGCCACCCTACTCCTTCGGTGCCGGGTAGTGTGTGTGTGTGTGTTTGAGAGAGAAGCCAGTCGATAGATTAGTATCAAGATCGAGGTGTCACCCTACTCCTTCGGTGTTGGGAAGTGTGGGTGTGTGGGGGGGGGGCAGTGACACTCACATATCTCTACTCTTATAAAAAACAGAGTTGGTGATGATGGTGTTCCTCCCATCCTGCAATATAGGCCATCCGATTTATATCCGACGGACAGGAAGGAAACTATGGCAATTTTGCAAAAAGATACCCACGCCCCTCTCTGCATTTGCAAATAAGGCATTCCCTCGTTCATCCTTTTCTCCCACAAGATAAACTTCTCATACAAATGCATCTTAATGTTCCGTGCAACGCATGGGCATCTTGCTAGTAGGGAGAAGGAGTTTGTGTGACACATATCTAGCTATATGAAGGGATAGGTACATAGCATATGTGTGAGAGACATTATTATACTTTGAGACATTAGTGGCTGTGGGTGGGCGGAATTAAAGGGGTGGGCGTGTTAGACATAGAGAGCGTGTGTGTTTCTGTGTGAGAGACTTGTAGGATGGGGTAGAAAGACGAATTTAACCCTGATGGAGGGAGAGAAATACACGAAGTGCGCGTGTGTGATTTCGATGCCCACAGGGAAATGAGATATGTATGCATGTGAGAGAGATTGCACAATTCATTCACGTATCACTATCTATCGATCGTGGACGTGCATCGCTTGAACATAAGTCAATATCTACTTCGTATTGTGGCCAAAGGTACAATATCGATTCAACGCTATAAAGATTGGACACTCACATATCACATTTTTTTTATTTAAATAAACCTTTTCAGTTGTGCATGCCAAAGTTACATTGATGTTTCTTCAAACAACCAATGTAGCTATCATGTACATGCACCATTGTTACTCTTTCATTCAAATTCATTAGTCTTGGATGATTTAAGTTTCTATTTTGAAGTAATATACGTAATATTCATATATGAATTCAACGGGTACGCAATTTATGAAATGGAGGCTATGTAATCATATGAGGTAACACTTTTAAGTAGCTGACTACAATATCCATTTCTTTTTGTGCGCCTCTACACTAACACGTCAATGCATTATGTTTAAAGTAAATAACCAATGGCACTAAATTATCTATTTACATGAGAAATACATAGGCTGAGCGTTTGATCCCTTTTTTGTGAACGCGCCACTACACCCGTACGATTGGCTGCGCCTGTGTGAACGTCCAAGTTATCAGCGCATCATCCCGAGTTATTATCTTTTTTCTGGACACCAGTTATTAACTGCTGACGCGTGCCCCGTGTACACAGTCTAGCATGACCTTCCTGCTAGCACGGTCCAAAATTAGTTGAAACTGGATACGAACGATCCCGCGGGCGGCAAAATCTCCCGCCTCCTTCTAAAATTTTCGCCACCTTAGTCTTTAGCATGCGAAATCCCCCTTTTGTCCTTGGTGCACGGAGACCAACAGTTACAATACCGCCCTCATCTACATGATAGGTCGGGGCTGCTTTGGTAACTTCCGGTTCCCCCACTACACGGCACCCCCATTTCCTCTCCCCCTCCCGCAAAAACGACTAACTCCACAACACCAGAGCATCTTACATCACGCCGTCCGTACTTCATCGCCCTTTCTCCCCTCCCCTCTCGAAACCCTAGACTGCTCATCCACTGGCGTACTATAGCCCATTCACTGCCAGCGGCGTCCACCTCGTCGGATCTGCTTCTGCGGCCGCATCTACCCCTCCCACCTCCCCTAGAAACAAGTAGACTGCTCATCCACCACTGTACCATAGCCCATTCAGTGCCGGCCTTGTCCACGGCGCCGGATCTGCTTCGCCGGTACTCTCGACAAACCGCCGTGCATCTGCAACGGCTCATTCGTACTCCCCACCGGAGATGCTTCGTCCACACCCCCCAGAGCCGCCCCACCGACGCCCCCGTCGACGGCCTCTGATCCTCTTCGCCGACACCTTCCTCAACCCTACCGGAGCCGCTTCGCCGACACCTTCCTCAACCCTACCGGAGCCGCTTCACCGACACCATCGTCAACCCTACTGGAGTCGCTTCGCCTATACCATTCTCAACCCTACCGGGGCCGCTTTGCCAACTCACAAGTCCACGACCTCAGATCCGCTTCCTCGCACCCTCATCCAACCTACCCGAGCAGCTTCTGACGCCCCGTCCACGGCCGCAGATCCGCATCATCGACACCACCCTTAACCCAACCACCGGAGCAGCTTCTGACGCCCCATCCACGGCCGCAGAACCGCATCGTCGACACCATCCTTAACCCAACCACCGGAGCAGCTTCTAACGCCCCGCCCACGGCCGCAGATCCGCGTCTTCGACACCATCCTTAACCCAACCACCGGAGCAGCTTCACCTATGCCGTCGTCCACGGCCACAGATCCGCTTCGCCCACACCGTAGTCCACCCTACCGGAGCCGCTCCACAAACACCCTACTCGACGGTTCTAGATCTCCTTACCGGACCCCGACAGGCAGTGCAGCGTCATCACCCTCGACGTTTCTAACCTAATTCCCACCGTCTGGAGAGATGCCAAGCACCCGCCACGGCCTAGGTACTTGTCACCTTTAAACCCGTCCAGCATCACCTGCCCGATATACTTCAAATATACTAACCGGTCGCTGTTACCTGTTATGCAGCCGGCAAAAATTACAAGGACGATGTTTCTTCAGGATCTAACAGCTTGGCCAACCAAGATCCTGGACTGAGGCATTGCTATGATCTTGTAAGCGCGTCTCTCTCTCTTGTATTGTTCTGTGCCTGCCAGCGTGCTTTGCTAGGATTTTCGACCAGTAATCCCTTTGTGCAGACAATGATTTCTACTAGTGGCTGCTAAATTATATATGTAGATGTCATACATGATACTACCTCGTACCTCCGTTCCTAAATATAAGTCTTTCTAGAGATTCCACTATAGGCTACATACGGAGCAAAATGAGTGAATCTACACTTGAAAATGCATCTATATACATCTGTATGTGGTCCATACTGGAATCTCTACAAAGACATATATTTAGGAACAGGAGCAGTACATTACACAAAATCATAGGTGGCATATAGGAATTCCAGTGCACTACATTAGGCTCCCTTAGAGTGCCTGCTAGTCCAGCATACAGAGTCATGGCTAGTTTATGGTACGCACACAATCGTTAATTGGTGGTTTAAATATGCACAAGGGATATGTAATGTAGTATCATGTAGAGATGTCTAAAATTAGCTGTGTCAACTTGCAGATAGGGTTACACAATGAAAAAGTACAAGATGTATGTGGGAATTTCATGGAACATCGCAAAAAAAAGGAGAGGCAGCGGTGAGCCTATACAGTGTGCTATGGTACGTCACTCCTCCATTGCAATCATCGTGACATGTTATTTGTATGCCAGTTCTATTAGCCAAGTTTCTTAGGGACAGTTATTACGAGTTATCCTAAGAAAATAAGCACATGTGAATATAAGCTCCATGTAATAAGCCAACCAGTTCTTTTCATTGCGTTTTCAGCTTATATTTGGTATGATCAGTGGAAAGTCTAGATTGCATTATATTTTTTTCATTTTGCTAACCATATGGAAATTAATTTGACTTGCAAACATCAAAAATTGAACCCAGTGCAGTAATTAATATGATAGGAAAACAGACCATCACTATTTGCTCAAAATGCAAATACAAAGATACCATCTACTTGGCACAATCTACTTTGGTCAATGTTTTCCATAGAGATCCCATTGCCTAATTTAAACGAAGAACGCATGACCCACATTTAAATGAAGAACAATTATTTATTGAAATTCGATGGTCCAAGTGGATGGTTATTATCGTATAGCAGCACCACCTGAAAGCATCATATAGCAGCAACAGCTCATAGCAACTCATCATACAGCAGCAGCAGTCTGCAATTCATCATATACCAGCAGCAGCTCATAGCAATTCATCATATAGCAGCAGCAGGAGCAGCTCATAGCAATTCATCATATAGCAGCAGCAGGAGCAGCTCATAGCAATTCATCATATAGCAGCAGCAGGAGCAGCTTGTAGCAACTCATCATATAGCAGCAACAACAACTCATAGCAATTCTTCATATCGCAGCAGCAGCAGCTCATAGCAACTCATCATACAGCAGCAGCAGCTCATAGCAATTCATCATATAGCAGCAGGAGGAGCAGCTCATAGCAATGCATCATATAGCAGCAGTAGAAGCAGCTCATAGCAATTCATCATATGGTGGATCAGAATGAAAATTTGGCAAAAAATTAGAGGAGATCCTCACCTTGTTGGATGAGCTCATCCTTCAACAGCACCTCAAGGCCATGACATGGGAGGAGGGGAGGGGGAATAAGGTGCCTTCTGCCGCAGTGTGGCATCAGCCGTAGTTGTGCAGCGCCTGTCGGAGTAGTGCGTTGGACGAACCACAGTGGAGCAGCTGCTGGAGACCATGAGAATGAGGGGCGGCGCCAGAGGGAGGAGCAGCCAGGGAGATTTGCCCCTACCCGCCGGCCATGTAGCCTAGCTGGACATAGCATCGTCGAGGACCAGGCCAGATGGGACTAGTGGCGACGCCTCGCTGGAGGAACCCTAGTGCTGCAGGCAGGGGATCGAGGTAGAGGGAAAGGGGAGAGGAGATGCAAGCGGGCAGGGCAATGAATGCTTGCGTGTTTGTTTTTACTTGAGGGTCAGGTGTGACACGAGCGTCAGCAGTTGCATTTTGAGTGTAATATAGGCAGACAACAGAGTCATGTCACTTTTCCCCTTCCCTTCAATTTTTACTGAGGTTCTACCCGAAACACCCCCCTCTAAAGCAAAATTAGTTAAGCCCAAGCCCATAACTCAAAAATGACCTCTTTACATCTTTTATGGCTTATTTTGACAATATGCCCTGAAAAGGCGGAACCGAACTGGCCCTTACCTGCAATTCAATTGTGCGTGCAATGATGAATCACTCCTGCCAGCTATGTGTACATTTAGGCATCATCATACATGGCATAACCTAATACATGTGCATTCCATTGTAGAATCTGGAATATGCAATGTTTATGTTAGTTCATACGTTGCACATGATGTTTAAATGCCCCTTAAATATGTTCAGTCAAGTGATGGTCTTTAAGACTCCTTCTTTGCTTCTTTTCTTGATATGTAAGATTTGCTCACACATCTGTTCAATTGCTTGTTTGCATCAGCCAGCCATACTAGGACTGTTTGCTTTGATTACTTGCTGTTCTTGACCTAACACTCTAACAGAGCTTGTCAACGATTTAAACTCTAAGGGCTGCTGTAGTGGGGCCTTGTCTAACTCATAGGTGACATAAAGGTTTGGTTGTACACTACAGTAGGCTCTCCAAGAGTACCTGGAGATCCAGTTCGAAGGTATGCCTAGTTTTTACATAGTGCAGACATAGTAAATGTTCATTTCATTGTGTACAAGTCCAAGAGAAGTGGCATGTTTCATTATGTGGTGTTGTTTTGTTATAATCTCATCCTTTTTTGTTCACAGACTGGAAAGTATGCATATTTATCTTCCAAGGAGACGAGTAACTAGTTTGTGTCACCTTGCAGAGAGGGTGCAATGAAGATAAGATTGAGGATTTCCAAGTACAAGATGTTAGGAAGGAGCCTTGCAAGAGAAGTAGGAGCTGCGCTGAGCCTCTTCAACCTGCTAAGGTAAGTCACTGTATGCAACTCAACAGTTCAATTCCTTGTTTGTTTCACGCATAGTTAATTTTCTCTTTTCAATTGCTTTATTTGTCCTCAGTTCATGAGATGCCCAAATAATCATGCCTGATGTTTGGTACTTGTATCACTACTAGTTGACATAATTAAAGGCCTTACCATTTAATTACTCTGCCGAAGTGTGTCTGAAGCTTTGAAGTCTATTAACCAACTATTATTGCATGAGGCTCACAATCTAGTTTATACTACGCTAATGATTGCATAGTTTTGCCTGCTGTAGTATGTTTGTATGAAACCCTCTGCTGTTCATTATGCTCCCTAAGACTTTAATCGAGGCATAGAATGGCCAACTGCTTGCTTACTTATACGCAACGTGATGTCTAAATTTGTAACTTGTCTGTGTTTTCGATTGGGCCCCAACATCCTCCTCCTCTGGTGAGCTAAGAGGGATTTCTGTATGCAGGCTGCACAGACTATCTTTTTTATAATTTTTACTTATGCTTCATGACGTGTAACATTTTTTTAAAGTGACATGTAACATTATTGTTAGTCCTGTGTTGCCATGTAGTACAAAATAGTGTCTTGTTCGCTTCACTGTTGTAACTATATTTTTGCCCTAGTCATGTGTACTTACAGAAACATTTCAGGATGAAGTGACATCAACACAAAGATCTGTGAGTAGTGCGGCATGGCTGTTAACGAATGATTATGGATTGGAATTGGAATGTGCTGATGTTCTCGAGCATCAACTAGAGGTGGCAAGACAATGTGTACATGATTGTCAACGTATAATCAACAAGTTGAGACTGGCATGCAGGTATTAGATGCAGGAGTCAAAAAAATGAAACAAGACACTGAGGTAACCATGAAGGAATTGGAGATTTTGCGGACTGAAATTTGTGCTATCTAAATCCGGCCAATCCTATTTTCTGAAAAGATTATAGTTCAAATGGAGTTAAGTTGATGCGCATCCATGATGTATGAGCTGTATTTGCCCAGTGTATGTAATTTGTTGTTTGTGTATGCTTTATTATCACCTGTGCCGAACCATAATGCCCAGTGGGTATAATCGTCTATAATTTCTTTATTGTATAGTGTAGGATTATTCTACCTTTCTATGCCTTGATCTCTTTGTTGTATAGTGTATGCTTTTTAGAGGTGATAGTATTGAGTAGGATAATTCTTTGAATATGCTATATCGTTCAAACGGGGGCCAACTCGCCCGACCATGGCCCTTCACGGGCCGTCGGATCCATGGGCCTTCTACGTCTCGTAGGATCCATGGGCCGCCGACTCATTTATGGGTCTTGTACGGGCCTTTAATGGGCCGTAGACGGGCCTTTAATGGAAATCGTACGTTTTATGGGCTGACCATAACGGGCCGTTAATAGGCCATATTTGATGATGCTATGAAAATGGCCCAACAGACTAACGGTCCACAAACGGGCCGACTGTAACGACGGGCTGAATTTGGCCCACAAGCAGAAAATGACAGTAACGGGCCGTAAGTAACCGAATGCTGCAAATGAGCCCGAGAATAAATGGGCCCTCAGAAGGCCAAAAGTTAACTTGGGCTGGAAACGGCCCAACGGAATAACGGGCCGTTAATGGGTATAAAGTGATACACTGTTCATTACGGGCCAGTTTCACCACGGGCCGTTAATGGGTGTAAAGTAATACACTGTTCATTACGGGCCAGTTTCAGCACGGGCCGCTAATGGGCCAAGAGTTACAAAGGGCCTCATATGGGCTGAAAGACATCATGGGCTATACATGGGCCAGAAGTGAAAACGGGCTAGAATCATATTGGATGGCCCAGATGATGCTACTAGGCGTAATTCGGATAGGGCGTAACGGGCCTTGGGTTAGCGGGCTGTAAATGGGCTATATGCGAACAGGCCGTTAACAGGCTTTCCATGGGCCGGTCCGCCAGCTTTTGACCAAGTCAAACGGGCCGGCCTTTTCACAGGAATGGGCCACTGTTGGGCCGTGCCACGTGTCGACGTATCATAGGCGCCTTCTGTCAAGTGAGTGGATGACATCTGTCCCAACGATGAGCCGACACGTGTTTCCTCTAGCCAATGATGATTTTACACGTGGAAAATCCCCATTGGTCGGGGCTGTTAACGGGTTATCGGATCCAAAACCCGACCCGGTAGCTTAACGGCGTTCTGTTACGGTGGATGCCACGTGTCGGTCACCCTTGACGAAATCACTTCTGTGACGCGCGATTTATCGTCATGGAAGAGGACACTTCTGTGATGATAATTTTGCTAATGTCATGGAACACTTCTACGACAACACAGGTATGACTATCTTTATTTTTTCATAAATTTGTCATGGATGTACATGCATGACAAAAAACGCGACCTACTGTGACAAACACGTATCATCACGGAAGTGTATTTTTTTTGTAGTGTTAAGAGCGTTAGCGGGAATCTCCACCGCATGAATATGTTGATTACCCTTTGCAATAAGCGGTTGGACTCTTTAGATCTCAAGATTTCTGAATATGAAGGGAAACGTAATGAACCTCCCGGATTCGAACATGACTCCGCTAAAAGAATTAAGAATCAAGATGGGAATACCTAGATCTATCCTTGCTTTTATGCCTAGCTAGGGGCGTTAAACGATAGCGCTTGTTGGGAGGCAACCCAATTTTTTTTAGTTTTTTTGCTTTTGCTTCTGTTTAGGAATAAATCTTTGATCTAGCCTCTGGTTAGATGTGTTTTTTATGTTTTAATTAGTGTTTGTGTCAAGTTAAACCTATAGGATCTTCTTGGATGATAGTTATATGATCTTGCTGTAATTTCCAGAAACTTTTTGTTCACAAAAACAATTGTTAAAAATCACCAGAACGTGATAAAATAGTGATTCCAATTGCTGCTGATCAATAAACAAATTTCCTAGGTCGTCCTATCTTGGCTGAAGTTTTGGAGTTCCAGAAGTTTGTGTTAGTTACAGATTACTACAGACTGTTCTGTTTTTGACAGATTTTGTTTTTCGTGTGTTGTTCGCTTATTTTGATGAATCTATGGCTAGTAAAATAGTTTATAAACCATAGAGAAGTTGGAATACAGTAGGTTTAATACCAATATAAATAAATAATGAGTTCATTACAGTAACTTGAAGTGGTCTTTTTTTTTTCTTGCGCTAACGGAGCTCACGAGATTTCTGTTGAGTTTTGTGTTGTGAAGTTTTCAAGTTTTGGGTGAAATCTTTTGATGGATTATGGAACAAGGAGTGGCAAGAGCCTAAGCTTGGGGATGCCCATGGAACCCCCAAGATAATCTAAGGACACCAAAAAGTCAAAGCTTGGGGATGCCCCGGAAGGCATCCCCTCTTTCGTCTACTTCCATCGGTACCTTTACTTGGAGCTATATTTTTATTCACCACATGATATGTGTTTTGCTTGGAGCGTCTTGTATGATTTGAGTCTTTGCTTTTTAGTTTACCACAATCATCCTTGCTGTACACACCTTTTGAGAGAGCCATACATGAATTGGAATTTGATAGAATACTCTATGTGCTTCACTTATATCTTTTGAGCTATATAGTTTTGCTCTAGTGCTTCACTTATATCTTTTAGAGCACGGTGGTGGATTTGCTTTATAGAAACTATTGAGCTCTCATGCTTCACTTAGATTATTTTGAGAGTCTTAAATAGCATGGTAATTTGCTTAATAATTTTAATACACTTGGTATTCAAGATTTGTAAAACATTTCTTTTGAGTGCGTTGAATACTAAGAAAAGTTTGATGCTTGATAATTGTTTTGACATATGGAGGTGATAATATGAAAGTCGTGCTAGTTGAGTTGTTGTGAATTTGAGAAATGCTTGTGTTGAAGTTTGCAAGTCCCGTAGCATGCACGTATGGTAAACGTTATGTAACAAATTTGAAACATGAGGTGTTCTTTGATTGTCTTCCTTATGAGTGGCGGTCGGGGACGAGCGATGGTCTTTTCCTACCAATCTATCCCCCTAGGAGCATGCGCGTAGTGCTTGGTTTTTGATGGCTTGTAGATTTTTGCAATAAGTATATGAGTTCTTTATGGCTAATGTTGAGTCCATGGATTATACGCACTCTCACCCTTCCATCATTTCTAGCCTCTTCGGTATCGTGCATTGCCCTTTCTCACATTGAGAGTTGGTGCAAACTTCGCCGGTGCATCCAAACCCCGTGATATGATACGCTCTTTCACACATAAACCTCCTTATATCTTCCTCAAAACAGCCACCATACCTACCTATTATGGCATTTCCATAGCCATTCCGAGATATATTGCCATGCAACTTTCCACCATACCGTTCTTCATGACACATTCATCATTGTCATATTGCTTAGCATGATCATGTAGTGGACATAATATTTGTGGCAAAGCCACCGTTCATAATTCTTTCATACATGTCACTCTTGATTCATTGCATATCCCGGTACACCGCCGAAGGCATTCATATAGAGTCATACTTTGTTCTAGTATCGAGTTGTAATCATTGAGTTGTAAATAAATAGAAGTGTGATGATCATCATCTAATAGAGCATTGTCCCAATAAAAAAAGGCCAAAAGAAAAAAAAGAGAAGGCCCAAAAAGAGGAGTAAAAAGGGGCAATGCTACTATCCTTTTTTCCATACTTTTGCTTCAAAGTAGCACCATGATCCTCGTGATAGAGAGTCTCTTGTTTTTTCGATTTCATATACTAGTGGGAATTTTTCATTATAGAACTTGGCTTGTATATTCCAACAATGGGCCTCCTCAAGTGCCCTAGGTCTTCGTGAGCAAGCAAGTTGGATGCACACCCACTTAGTTTCTTTTGTTGAGCTTTCATACATTTATAGATCTAGTGCATCCGTTGCATGGCAATCCCTACTCCTTGCATTAACATCAATTGATGGGCATCTCCATAGCCCATTGATTAGCCTCGTTGATGTGAGACCTTCTCCTTTTTTGTCTTCTCCACATAACCCCCATCATCATATTCTATTCTACCCATAGTGCTATATCCATGGCTCACGCTCACGTATTGCGTGAAGGTTTATAAAGTTCGAGATTACTAAAGTATGAAACAATTGCTTGGCTTGTCATCGGGGTTGTGCATGATGAGAGCATTCTTGTGTGACGAAATGGAGCATGACTAAACTATATGATTTTGTAGGGATGAACTTCCTTTGGCCATTCTTAGTTAGTATGCTTGAAGTATTATTATTTTTATGTCAATATGAACTTTTGTCTTGAATCTTTCGGATCTGAACATTCATACCACAATTAAGAAGAATTACATTGAAATTATGCCAAGTAGCACTCCGCATCAAAAATTCTTTCTTTTATCATTTACCTACTCGAGGACGAGCAAGAATTAAGCTTGGGGATGCCTGATACGTCTCCAACGTATCTATAATTTTTGATTGCTCCATGCTATATTATCTACTATTTTGGACCATATTGGGCTTTATTTTCCACTTTTATATTATTTTTGGGACTAACCTATTAACCGGAGGCCCAGCCCAGAATTGCTGTTTTTGCCTATTTCAGAGTTTCGAAGAAACGGAATATCAAACGGAGTCCAAACGGAATGAAACCTTCGAGAACGTGATTTTCTCACCGAATATGACCCAGGAGACTTGGACCCTACGCCAAGGAAGCTTCGAGGTGGGCACAAGGTAGGGGGCGCGCCCCCCACCCTCATGGGGCCCACGAAGCTCCACCGACGTACTTCTTCCTCCTATATATACCTACGTACCCCCAAACGATCAGATACGGAGCCAAAAACCTAATTCCACCACCGCAACCTTCTGTACCCACGAGATCCCATCTTGGGGCCTGTTCCGGAGCTCCGCCGGACAGGGCATCCACCACGGAGGGCTTCTACATCATCATAGCCCCTCCGTTGAAGTGTGAGTAGTTTACCTCAGACCTTCGGGTCCATAGTTAGTAGCTAGATGGCTTCTTCTCTCTTTTTGGATCTCAATACAATGTTCTCCCCCTCTCTCGTGGAGATCTATTCGATGTAATCTTCTTTTTGCGGTGTGTTTGTTGAGACCGATGAATTGTGGGTTTATGATCAAGATTATATATGAACAATATTTGAATCTTCTCTGAATTCTTTTATGTATGATTGGTTATCTTTGCAAGTCTCTTCGAATTATCAGTTTGGTTTGGCCTACTAGATTGGTTTTTCTTGCAATGGGAGAAGTGCTTAGCTTTGGGTTCAATCTTGCGCTGTCCTTTCCCAGTGACAGTAGGGGCAGCAAGGCACGTATTGTATTGTTGCCATCGAGGATAACAAGATGGGGTTTTTTTATCATATTGCATGAATTTATCCCTCTACATCATGTCATCTTGCTTAAGGCGTTACTCTATTTTCTTGAACTTAATACTCTAGATGCATGCTGGATAGCGGTCGATGAGTGGAGTAATAGTAGTAGATGCAGGCAGGAGTCGGTCTACTTGTCTCGGACGTGATGCCTATATACATGATCATACCTAGATATTCTCATAACTATGCTCAATTCTGTCAATTGCTCAACAGCAATTTGTTCACCCACCGTAGAATACTTATGCTCTTGAGAGAAGCCACTAGTGAAATCTATGGCCCCCGGGTCTATCTCCATCATATTAATCTTCCATCACTTTATTATTGCTTTGCTTTTTACTTTGCTTTTTATTTTACTTTGCATCTTTATACCAAAAATACCAAAAATATTATCTATCATCTCTATCAGATCTCACTCTCGTAAGTGATCGTGAAGGGATTGACAACCCCTATTCGCGTTGGTTGCAAGGAGTTATTTGCTTTGTGTAGGTACGAAGGACTCGCGCGTAGCCTCCTACTGGATTGATACCTTGGTTCTCAAAAACCCAGGGAAATACTTACGCTACTTTGCTGCATCATCCTTTCCTCTTCGGGGAAATCCAACGCAGTGCTCAAGAGGTAGCAATGGTTAACTCTCATATGGAACACTTATTATGATGGAGTTCTGCCCCATGGAACTGTACTGTGTGGCTCCTATTGGTGCAGGCATATAATTAAACTGAATGAAATTTTCAGACTGCACTGTGAGGTGATGATCAACATGGGGGACTCTGTTCTCTTTTGGTTTGATGCCTGGGTATTTTTGGGATCCTCTACTCCTCTAAAAGAAAGGTTTCCTAGGCTTTTCTCTTTTGCAATTGATGATAAGGTTTCTGTCGGAGATGTCCTCAACACCCTTGATATGTCAGAGCTTTTCCATCTGCCTTTATCACCAGAAGCAATGGAGGAAATGATCACAGTACAGAATGGCTTGGCTCATATGGATATAGCTGAAAGTCTCAACGATTCTTGGTCATGGATCCCTGGCAAAGGAAAATTTTCTGCCAAAAGTTACTATGCAACGATGCATGCCCATATTCCTATTGATATGCCGGCCAAATGGATCTGGGAGAGTAGATCAACAATGAAGATCAAGGTGTTTGCGTGGTTGATGCTTAATGATAGACTCAACACCCATGATCTCCTGGTTAGGAGGCACTAGAGATCGCCGCAGGAGGACAACACTTGTCCCTTATGCCCTGCACAAGCCCATGAGGACAGAATACACCTTTTCTTCACCTGCCAATTCAGCTCAAGAGTCTGGAATTGTTTGCAAATTCAATGGCTTGCTGTCCTGTCTCCTTCTTAGTGTCTCATTGCTGCCAGGAAGAGTTTTGGTCATCCTTTTTTCAAGGATGTTGTTTATCTTGCTGCTTGGAATGTCTGGTTATTGAGGAATGGAAGAATCTTCATAAATGAGAGACATACCTTCGCAGCATCGAGGAGAAATTCCATCCATGATATAACTTTGCTCTCCCACAGATTTAAGCCTAGTTTAAAACCTTTGCTGTTGCTTTGGATTAATTCTCTGCCCTAACTGGCTGTATGTATTATGTTGCCCACTTTGTAAATTTGTACATAGGGCCGTAGGTAAGTAGCCTGATTCTTTAGGTGAGTAGCCTTTCTCTTTTCTTACCAGAACCTTTTGTACTTTGTTGTTTGCTTGAGTTTTAATAAAGTACTATGGGGCTGTTGCCTCACAGTTTCTAGTCAAAAAAAAGAAGTCCCATCGAAAGGAATAGGCATCCTCTACACGTGCTCCTATGTAAAATGAGTAAATGAGACAAAAAGAAAAAGAGACAAAGTAAAAAAAAGATCACCAGCCTTAGATCCAACCCTATTGTATCAGTGAATGATATTTCTACGTCGTGATTGACATGGCTATATTATTAACCATGCTACGGAGGTAGAAGCGGACTTTTATTTATTTGCGGAGGTAGCAGCGGATGGATATTCAATGAGGAGTGAAATGATGGCTGCTTCCTCGGTCAAACATAGAGAAAGGTGGGCCTCGTGATTTGACGGCTTATTAGTCATTATTACTGGCTATACTCTTTGCCCATATACAATAACCGCGTGGTACAGTAGCGGGCTATACTTTTAATAACCATGCTCGAAGAGAAGAGGTGCACACACCCACACACGTAGTACTAGTAGCACTCTTTGCGTCTTTTGCGTCTTCCCCAACCACACACGTGACACGGTGGAGCTCATTTCTGTAAGATGCTGCAGCCCACGTGATAATTTGACGCGTCTAGTAGTAGTTACTCACTTATAAATAATGGAGGGTCGGGAACCACGCATGAAGTGTCGCGCCATTTATAAATAAAGTTTTTTTCTTTAGTGGCGCGCACGCAATATAAATAGGTTGATATGGAGAGAAAAGGAAATCGCTCCACTATATACATAGCCAGGACGAGCCTACACGGTTGCTTGCTGGGGTTGCTATCTTCACACTCTCATGCACAAAATGACTGTGGCCACATCTCTAACATCCGGGAGGATCACATCCGCCGAGGGAAGGCGTGGATGCTTTGTGTAGATGTGGTCGCCGTCGCCAACGGCGAAAACCCAATGTCGACACGTCCCGATCAGGGGTCCCCGACGTTCTCTCTCACAAAGCCAGTGAGGTTGCCTTCGTCCCTTGCTCACTACCGCGACGTGGGCAGTTTCCGCCTCCCTCCACCCTCCTCTAGGTTGAGCTCTGATATCCCTCAGGTACAACTTCCTTACAGCCGGCTTGTACCACTGCCACAGCTGCCCACATCGCTCCATGTGGATATTTATCTACTTCTTTGCCCCGCACATACCTCTACTGGCTTCTATTGTATTTGTGGTGAGTTTATATCTCATCAACTAGTCCCAGTAATCTTATTCTAATCACGCTTCTTCAATTTCTTTGCCACAGGGATGCTCATCTCGATTTTAGTGAAACTACACAAAATGATCCGATGGTCAAAGGGTTGCAAACTTCATTTCTTTGGAAGCTGCAACGTCGCCAACAAATTAAACCCTGGTTAGGGTTTAGGGTTCAAGGGCTAGGTACTGCATGGATCATTTTTTTTTCTTTAGCTGTCTCCGTTCCAAAATAAGTGTCAACTTTAGTAGTAGTACAACTTTGTACTAAAGTTTGCATAAAGTTGAGACACTTATTTTGGAACGGAGGGAGTACATATTGGCTATGATCTGTCAATCATTCAGATGCAATAGCATGCATGTTAGTCTCCTTTGTATTTGATGAAATGTTGCAATGGGTAACCTTGGACGCAAGATACATGAAACAGAAGCTGGAAGCTTCATAGCATTGTACAAATTTATCTCGCTGAGAAATTACAGTACGTACTATACTACTATGTAAAGAGTTAGGTGTCGCACGATGTCTAGAAAATATGGTGATAGTGTGAAGTGGGCCATGTAATCACTGAGTTTGCGTGTTTTCACTGCTTTCGCACTCCTCCGCTGTAAGAATGGAGAAAATTGTAATATAGTACCTCCTTTTGCCGAAGCGTGGGATATCCAGCAGTCGTACCACCTCAGTAATAACGACCAATGATCCGTCAATCACATAGACCCAGCAGTAAGTTAGATGGACGAAGAAACCATCACTCTTGAATCCGCTTCTCCCTTCAACGCAGGCGCTAGTGAGAGGTGGCGTCCGCTCTGCCCGGGCATGAATGCTGCATCGATTCTTTGGAGCGGCACTGACCGTTTCTGGCGGGAAGCGCGCATGGGCGATGGAGGGGATTGGCTGGTCAGGAGCGGGCGTGGCAGCTGTCCCGCCCGGACGCCCGGAAATGAGAGGATGCACCAAATCTCGCGGCTAAATCATACACTACACACCATCTCTCTGTAGTAGGTCGATGTGTCACTCTCTCTAACACACACACACATGCACACACATGTTCATAGAATAGGAATATCGTGCGAGTGCGAAGCCACAGGAAGTGAGATACAAATGGAGTACATACAAGAAAGAAGAGGTGACAAATATTCCATCAAACCTGGACTGAGGAGTAGTACTCCCTCCGTCTAGGTGTTAAGTCATCTTACGAAAATCAGATATTCCCAAAATGTTTAGGTGTCATCCATTAACTTCGCATCTCAATCCCTCCTAGCCTCGTTGCTTGCGAGCATTGTTACTTACTCTGCTTTGTTATCTCCCCCAGAAACCCAACGCATGGAGCACAACTACGCGTTGATCAGTCAAGAAATCAAAGCCGGCTTGCATGCGAGTTAATACGTGGCCCTACATGGTAGCTAAAATGGCATCTCTTAATTGTTGTGATTAATTGTTGCATTTATAGACATAAATCAGGGCTTTGATTGGGGAAGGACCGGTCAAGTTTCTCCTTCCCCTCCATTCTTCTTGCACCTTGGTCCCGCTGCAACTTCTAACGTGACTTACACCTAGACGGAGGGAGTAGTATGAGATACGGTGGCTCACTAACTTAGGTCGAATACAAGTGCCCAAAATTATTGGAAGAGAGCAAAGTGTACAAACTAAATAATAAAATTGAATTTCTCGTTTATTTTTCCAAAACGGAGAAAAAAGATTTGCCTCATCCGCTAAATAAGAGGAGAATAGAGTTTCATAATTTGCAAGTGACCCTACAAATAAACGCCATGGCAATTACTCTCAATACACCCTAGTTTCTTAGCACCCGCTGTAACCCTTAGTACATACGGTGGCACACTGACTTAGGCCGAATACAAGTGCCCAAAATATTTAAAATTGGAGGATGGTGCAGCCCACCTTTCCGATATTTTGACCGTGTGTGGTTCTGTTGTTGTTCACTTCGGAGGGTCGTGTACCACACGTGAATGTGAGTAAACGCGACCGGGAGGCGTCCAACGTTAATTGCGAGTTGACTCCTTCGAGCGTTAAATTTTCTTCACGTATTAGCATTGCCCCTAGTATTTTTCTTCACTACATTAAATAAAGAGTTCCATTTTGTGCACAATTTAAAATGATTTTTATGGAGAGAAAAAGAAAATCACTCCATCTATATACGCTGCAGCCTCGGCGCTTGTTTTCTAGGGTTTGCACTCTTCACACTCTCTCTCTCCACTATATATATACACACGCTGGAGCCTCAGCGCTTGTAGTTGCTCTCTTCACACTCTCTCACCCTCTCCAGATCTAAACAAGACATCGTTGGCCTCTCTCTCTCTCCCTCACTGCTGGTCAAAGAGCCGGCAGGATCCGTCCGCCGGGAAGGGAATGAGGCTTAACACTGTCGCCGTCGACGAGGGAGGGAATCCACTACCGATGCAGCTGTTCTCTTTCACCCAGCATCGGCGCGGGAGGGCCTCCGACCCCTTCTTCCTTGCTGCCATACATAGTGTGGGCAGATCGACCTCCAGCCGCCCACTGAGCCACACCCCTAGAACCTTAAGGTATAATTTACTTATTCCACATTCATTGCTCTAGATGCATGTGAGCTTTTTCCGCTTCTGCACTCGAATCTAGGTGTTGGATCAAACAGGAAAGTAGTGGGGAAAGTTGTATAGCATGAATCTAGGACGTGGTTCAAAGAGGAAAGGAAGGGGGAAAGTAGTACAGACTGGCTATCCAGCACCTACGTTGGTCGAAAAGGGAAAACAGTGACAAACGCAGTAGGCACATCTGTAACAAACTGATCTTTTTGTTTTGGGGGACAAGGCTGTAGAGTTTGAGCAGGACTAGATTTGCTGCCCTCACATAGGGAAAGGTGTCTAAAGATAACAAAACTGGGACCAACACAAATATGCTCCTTGGTTGTTTGTTCTTTGTTGCAACAGACTGTGCATCACCCCTTTATACATCGGTAGATGCACATGGTGCTGGTGCATCCACTGTCCCGTGCAACTCTTTAGCTGTTGTTAATCTAAGGCCCTGTTTTGTTAAAAAGTCCTAGGACTTTTTTTAGTCCCAACTAAAAAGTCCCTAGTCCTTACCTGCTTGGTTCCACGAACTAAACATGGACTAGAGGTTATTAAATGACATGCTAAAAGACCATGTTACCCCTAGTAATGAACTAATAGATATAAGGAGCGATGCGGGGCAGGGGCAACTGTTGGAAAAAATCCCAAAAGACTCTCCCTCGGGGTCTTCTTTCTTTAGTCCCAAATGCCCACTTTTAGTCCCTAAAAGTCCCTCCTGTTTGGTTTAGATGGGACTAAAAGGGACCTTTTTTAGCCCCAACACCAAAAAGTCCTTGTAAACAAACACCCTCTAATAATTCCGCTGGAAAATTGAAGCAATGCCACAGTTAAAAGCAAATTACATGTTTAACAAATTTTATTGTAATATAATCTCTCTGTTAATATGAATCAATGCCACCATTTGAGAAATGCTACTGTCTTGCTTTCTTTCCCATTTAGATAAGTTAAATGCTTCTTTTTGTTGGCTTCTGTGTTATCCACCGTTATTAACCACTAGTTGTTTCCTTTGCACCTCTGTGTAAATAGGGTTATCTACTTCACCTCGTTGCTATTGTGACCTTTTGTTGCACTGCACAAAACACTTTTGTTTTAAGAGTGTTTTGTGCAGTTCAACCAAAATGTCACACCAACAATGTTGCTTGATTGGTTGATCTTAGTGGAACTGCACAAGAGGAGATCCGACTTCCTATCCGTGTTGGCAAATTTGTTTCAGATCTTCTTCTTGTGAGTTGTTTGAATTCCGCGTCATGAGAGGTCAGTTCTAGCCTTCTTTCACATGATTGTGCAGTGTGCTTTCATATGTTGTGCTACTTATATGGCAATGTTGCTTTATTTTAGTGAACTGCACAAATGGAGACAAGACTTCCAATCTGTATGTGCACCGTAATATCCCATTGAGGTAAGATAAGGATATTTCACAACTGTTGGCCTGTATTTTGCCACTTCCGTTAGAAAATTAATGTCGTTGTTTAGTCCTATACTTGTGCTCCCTAATTGACATGCCAAATCTTACATTGAAGGTGAAGCTTGTCTGTTATTGAACCAAGTGATGAAGGGGAAGAACAAGCGGAAGAAAAACAAAAATCAACTCCCGGTGCTGTAAAGAAGCACTAGAACTGTGATGACACAAGTAATGATACAGTTTTGCATCTTAATTTATTGCTATGGCTAGGACGAGCAATTGTTTTGCCACTGATTTGATGCCACTCTTAATGTAATATGTAATTATCTCTACTTGTGCAAACAGGAATCTTCTTTGAAGATAACATATATTTTAGTGGAACTGCACAAGAAGATGTTGGAAACATTAAACTAATCGAGGAGTATATAGTAAGCATGGCAACCACAGCAGATAACAACAGATGGTTTCGGAGAAGTGCTTGATCTGTATGCTCTACACAATAAGCCTCCTGACAAAGGTTTTTACTCGCCCACAGATTTCATCCATATGATTGAGCTTTTTCATCTCTATTGGTGTTGTGCTACTATTTAGATACTTTCATGAGAAAGTGGTATTGTCCTTGAGAAGTGCTTCATCTGTGCTATTTTAAATATTTCCTTTCCTTTTTTTCGAGCAAACAGGGATGCTAGCATTTAGTTGTCCTCTTGTCTTTGCACAATAGGATCATCCTCCTCTGAAGAAGAATTTGGAGTACGTGAAGTGCCTAGTTCCAATTATGCCAGGATAAAGAAGCCAAGCCTCTCTTCTTAAGAAGGGAGCAGTTGAAGGATGGTTAGATTATTGCCCACAAGAACAAACTAACTTCAGCTCAGAAGGACTCACGGATCTCCATCTTTGTTGTTGTGATGACCAATACAATGTTGTGTTAGGATTCCTTCCAGTGAGTTCCATTTTTTTAAATGTGTGCTCTACATGGATCATGTAGGTTGCCTGTTTATACTGTCAATTCATAGTACAGTTTGCTTTATACTAATCACTTTTTTTGTATTTGTGCAAACAGGGGTGCTCAACTTGATTTCAATGGGAACTGCACAAAATGTTCATGAATACATCAAATCATTCATTTCCACCACAAGAAAGGAGGTGCCGATATGTTCAAGGTGTTGCAACATATAAAGGCGAAATCATACAAGCTACGTGCGAATTTTGGTGATTTTGGTGGAACTGCACAAAAACAACAACTGGTTTATTTAGCCCGAGGTGCCATGTCAATGTCCGAACTGATGGCAAACCCTGCCCATTCCACAATCATAGACATTTGATATTTTGGAATGGGAAAACCTTGTCAAAGTTTGCTCATTGATGTATGAAAAACAACATGCATTTGACATTTTGGAATGGGACAACCTTGTCAAATTTTTCTCATTGAGGCAAGAAGACATCCGTTTGATATTTTCGAATGGGACGCCCTTTGTTGTCAGCAGCATTGATCGATTTTGATTTATTCTTTCGTTGTGAAGTAAATATTGGCTCTGGCACGTGAATCGCTGAGATGCATAATCATCGATTGTTTTGAATGTTATCTATGAATTGCCAGGCCTATGTGTTTGATTGCAATGTACAGGAATGCTAAAAAGCTGCTCAAACTCTTTGTACTCCCTCTATTCCTTCTTACTTCGCATATTATATTTATTTCAAGTTAGTTGATTTTACACTGTGAATGTTCATACTTTTTTCTATAAGATTGGTCAAATTAGAGATACTTTGACTTCAGACAAAACTTATATACAGATTAAAAAGGACCAGAGGGAGTACATGTGAAACTACTACAAACGAGGTGATCACCCTGGGAATAATGCTAGTACGTATTGTTTTGCATGTTCATCCAATGCCAGTGATACAAGAATTCGAACTAATCGAACTAAATTCATTCATACACGGTCGGATTTTATATAAACATGCTGGATTTCATTACATTTCATACATTCTTCCACTAAACAGGGGTGCGCTGGAGGTATAATTAATTAACCCAGGCTACCCACCCGTGTCCGCCTGAGCTGTACAGAAGCTTCTTCTCTAGCGGACTGAGCTTCAGTGACTTAACTGCAGGTGCAGTTGCATAACTGATATGTGGCCCAGATGCCTGTTGAGCCCATGTGTCAGTGACCCAACTGCACCTACAGTTAAGTAACTGAAGCAGCATCCTTCTCCAACACAGCTCTCCGACTCCACGTCGCCGCCAAGAAGCTAATCGGCCGTCAATGGTCAACCCGCCTAGCTTGGCTTCAACCGTAGGGTTGCAGCGGTGGCCTTACTTGGACCAGAGCGGCGGCGACCTACCATGTTCTACTGTTCCTCGTTTTCTGTGTGGCATGGCCTCGTTGGCAGCGGGGCGGGGCCTCAACGGAGAAGACGATGTCCTCTGTCTCGTTGCCAGCGGGGCGGCGCCTCGGTGGAGCGGGGGAAATCCTCTCCCTCGTTGCCGGTAGGGCAGGGCCTTGGCTGAGCCGGCGATGTCCTCTGCCTCATTGTTGGCGGGGTGGGACCTCGGTGGAGTAGGGCCTCGCCCAAGCCGGCGAAGTCCTCTGCCTTAGTGCCGGTGGGGTGGGGCCTCGGCAGAGCCGGCGATGTCCTCTGCATCGTTGTTGGTGGGGCGGGCCCTCGGTGGAGTAGGGCCTCGCCGAAGCCCGCGAAATCCTCTGCCTCGGTGCCGGCGGGGCGGGGCATCGATGGAGCCGGCGGTCTCCTCTGCCTCATTGTTGGCATGGAGGGGCCTCGGCGGAGCAGGGCCTTGTCGACACCAGCGGAGCATGGCCTCGGCGGAGCCAGCATTGTCCTCCGCCTCGTCCTCGCTCTTGCCAAACAGTGTCTCGCCAGCTTCATCACCCTCTGTGTAGGCGGCCACAACCTCCGCCACCCGCATGCGGTACCGCCAGCGCGCGAGGCGGCTCTCACGGGCGGAGCGGTACGAGTCAAGCAGTGCCTCCTGCTCCGCCCGCTCCACGTCGATCTACTCCTCCGCCTGCAGGTCCTCCTAGAGGAGATGGTGGTTGTAGGCGGCGTCGGCTTGCGCCTCCCGTAACTGCTCCTAACACTTCTGCCTCACCGTGTCCATGTATTGGGCATGTGCCTCGCCGATGTTCATGTTGCAATGCACCAGAGAGGATGGCGCGGAGGAGGGGGTTGGCGCCGGATCGCCTACTACCATGTGTTCCATTGGGACGTCGTCGTCCTCCGGCTGCCTGCCGGCCAGCCAGTCGGTAGCAATGGCTGCCATCTCCTTGTGGTCTGTTGTCCACCTGTCTCGAAGAGCGCTAGAGCATGAGGAAGCCATGGTGGGCAGTAGTGGCGTGGACAAGTGAAAGGGAACGAAGGCGGATGACTCCGGCTATTGCCGGCGCAGCAATTTATATAGCAATAGTGGGCGGCGGAGGGATGGGCGGGTGGCACCAGAGTAGCCGCTTCGGCAACCACATATCATTAATGTGGGCGGCAGACGGACGGACGGACGACACTTGTGTCATTTGAACAGGGAGCAATCGCCTGCACCGGGAAGCAGCGTGGGTGGCGCAGATCGTTTCGGGCGAAAAGCGCGCGCGGGCAAGGGAGGCAGTCTGGGTGGGCCAGGGCGGCCAGACTCGTGCTTGGCAGCGGGTCGGTCTATCAGCCGAACATGCTGGCTCACCAGCAAGCTCGCCGAGCTGAGCGACGACAATGAGACGATGGACGTAGCTTCCGACCAAAAGCCGATGCCACTGTCCAAGCTGGTTCATGCCGTGTTCTCCATAGAGCAGGTGCGGCCACACATTGACGCCCTAATGGCCGAAGAGCTACCAGCGTAGGACCTGTGCTGCAACCTCCGTCTCCTCAACGAGCACCAGCGAACGACAATGCCATCGCAGACATGTGTCCCTATGATTTTGGCTTCCTGGATGAGCAGCGAGCGCTGTTTCAGACCATACATAGGGCCCGCGAGGCCCTCTCCGTCATCCTTCGAGTTGTTGCACTCGCCGTGGCGCCGCCGTCTCGCGTTGTCAACATGGTCAACGGACATGAGGAATGAGGAGATGACTTTACTTGGAGAGGATGACAGTGGGGACCTACCAGGGCCATAACCGCACGTACGCAAGTGCCTCCTTATTATATACAACTATAATTTCTTTTGCTTCCTCCTGGTTTCCTGACATCACGGTCCCACACCATTGTCAACCAATGTAGTCAATAAATGAAAGAATTGCACAAGGAGCGGCCGATAGCTGGGACCAAGCAGCTCGAGCAGTATTTGTGTTTTTGAGGTGTGAGCACTGCAGAGTTTTTCTTGAGCGATGTTTTTGTTGTTGTTCAGAGGAGAGTAGGGTATTAACTGGGCGGGCTGTGGCCCGTCTAGCCCAGGCCAGATATCTAGCCTAGATATTAATTTTTTCAAGCTGAAAATGGCTAGCCTAGCTATACTTCTTTTTGAGGAATACCCAGGCAAGGTCAACTTGTTATTCTCTGTCCCGTTGGACTGCAAATCTTTCCTAAGAGGGATGCATTAGGCTTAACAAGAAAATGGTCTTTAAGAAATAATAAATGGGATGTAATTATAAAACTGGGCAGTAACTATAAAAAAATGCACCAAACACGTAATCGTTTTTAAAAAAATATTATTTTTGGATTTTGAAAATTTTAATTTCATTAATTGTTGCGTGCCCAATATTTCATTGGATATTTACGTAATACAAATTTATTTTGAAATTATATTTAATCTGACTAGAAATTTTTGGATAAAAATATTTCGGATCCCATCAAAATGTGGGAAATTTTATTGAATTCTGTTTTGAGCGGTTGGTTCAAATTATTAATCGTTGTCCTAGCTAGAAAATGGGCTGTACTTTTAACAAACTATAAAATGGGTTGTAGTAAATTCCATTAGAATTCAAAATGGGGCTGTACATTCTTACAAATCGGAAATGGGCTATATGTTCTTTGCCACACACTTGTGGGCCTACTAAGTTGACGTGTCCCTTAAAAAACTAAGTTGACGCGTATGCAAGGCTTTGTCAACTTATAGTCAACACACGGTTCTAGCAGCAGTGGCCATTGGATGTCCATCCAACGGATGTGTGCTTCTTCTACAATCTCGGATATTCTTGCTTCAGCCGCCCAAAAAATGATTCCTTCCCCTGACATCTGGGCTGCACCGTTTCGGAGGCTGACCTTTGGGCCTACTAAGTTGACGCGTACCAAGGGCTTTGTCAACTTAGTCAATATAAACGATTCTAGCTGCAGTGACCGTACGATGTCCATTCAACGACCGTCGTGCTTCTTCAACCTCTGGTCTTCTTGCTCCAGTCGCCCAAACCAGCGCCGGTCGTGCCGCCTGCTCCTGCCTCCCATGTCCGACTGTCCTGCCACCGCTGGCCATGCCATCCCTCTATACTCACCCACACCTCCTGTTATTCTCCAGCGACGGCTGTCGGTGTCAAAACCGGCGGATCTTGGGTAGGGGGTCCCGAACTGTGCGTCTAAGGTCGATGGTAACAGGAGACAGGGGACACGATGTTTACCCAGGTTGGGGCCCTGTCTATGGAGGTAATACCCTACTTCCTGCTTGATTGATCTGGATGAATATGAGTATTACAAGAGTGGATCTAGCACGAGATCGTAATGCCTAAAACCCTAGAAGTGTAGCCAGTATGATTATGATTGTCCCTATGGACTAAACCCTCCGGTTTATATAGACACCAGAGGGGACTAGGGTTGTACAAAGTCGGTTACACAGAAAGGAATCTTCATATCCGAACGCCAAGCTTGCCTTCCACGCCAAGGAGAGTCCCATCCGGACACGGGTGAGAGTCTTTGGTCTTGTATCTTCACAGCCCATCAGTCCGGCCCATGTCCAACAGGCTGGACGCCCGAGGAACCCTTAGTCCAGGACTCCCTCAGTAGCCCCCGAACCAGGCTTTCAATGACGTTGTGTCCGGCGTGCAGATTGTCCTCGGCATTGCAAGGCAGGTTCCTCCTCCGATGACTTCAAAGAGCTGTTGATGACCCACAAGTATAGGGGATCTATCGTAGTCCTTTCGATAAGTAAGAGTGTCGAACCCAACGAGGAGCAGAAGGAAATGATAAGCGGTTTTCAGCAAGGTATTCTCTGCAAGTACTGAAATAAGTGGTAACAGATAGTTTTGTGATAAGATAAATTGTAACGAGCAACAAGTAACAAAAGTAAATAAAGTGCAGCAAGGTGGCCCAATCCTTTTTGTAGCAAAGGACAAGCCTGGACAAATTCTTATAATAGGAAAAGTGCTCCCAAGGACACATGGGAATATCGTCAAGCTAGTTTTCATCACGCTCATATGATTCGCGTTCGGTACTTTGATAATTTGATATGTGGGTGGACCGGTGCTTGGGTGTTGTTCTTACTTGAACAAGCATCCCACTTATGATTAAAATCTATTGCAAGCATCCGCAACTACAACAAAAGTATGAAGGTAAACCTAACCATAGCATGAAACATATGGATCCAAATCAGCCCCTTACGAAGCAACGCATAAACTAGGGTTTAAGCTTCTGTCACTCTAGCAGCCCATCATCTACTTATTACTTCCCAATGCCTTCCTCTAGGCCCAAATAATGGTGAAGTGTTATGTAGTCGACGTTCACATAACACCACTAGAGGTTAGACAACATACATCTTATCAAAATATCGAACGAATACCAAATTCACATGACTACTAATAGCAAGACTTCTCCCTTGTCCTCAGGAACAAACGTAATTACTCCCAAAGCATATTCATGTTCATAATCAGAGGGGTAATAATATGCATAAAGGATCTGAACATATGATCTTCCACCAAATAAACCAACTAGCATCAACTACAAGGAGTAATCAACACTACTAGCAACCTACTAGCACCAATCCCAGACTTGGAGACAAGAATTGGATACAGGAGATGAACTAGGGTTTGGAAATGAGATGGTGCTGGTGAAGATTTTGATGGAGATTGCCCTCTCCCGATGAGAGGAGCATTGGTGATGACGATGGTGATGATCTCCCTCTCCCGGAGGGAAGTGTCCCCAGCAGAACAGCTCTGCCGGAGCCCTAGATTGGTTCCGCCAAGGTTCCGCCTCGTGGCGGCGGAGTCTCGTCACGAAAGGTTGCCTTCTATTTTTTTTCTCATCGAAAGACTTCATATAGGAGAAGATGGGCGTCGGAGAGCCAGCAGGGGGCCCACAAGGTAGGGGAGCGCCTCTAGGGGGGGAGGGCGCGCCCCCCACCCTCGTGAGCAGGGTGTGAGCCCCCTGGCCTTTATCTTTGGCGACGATTTTTCTTTATTTATTTTAAGATATTCCGTGGAGTTTCAGGACTTTTGGAGTTGCGCAGAATAGGCCTCCGATATTTGCTCCTTTTCCAGCCCAGAATTCCAGCTGCCGGCATTCTCCCTCTTCATGTAAACCTTGTAAAATAAGAGAGAATAGCCATAAGTATTGTGACATAATGTGAAATAACACCCCATAATGCAATAAATATTGATATAAAAGCATGATGCAAAATGGACGTATCAACTCCCCCAAGATTAGACCTCGCTTGTCCTCAAGCGAAAAGCCGATAACAATAAATATGTCCTCATGTTTAGAGGTAGAGGCATCGATAAAAATAAAATACGGACATGAAGGCATCATGATTATTTCCATAACAGCAACGTAAATAGATTTTGTCATATGATTACTCATGTTCAAGTAATGATCCTTTCACAAAGCCAAGGTATGAATCAGAAACCCTATTGAGCATCAACAATTATAATCTCAGTCATTGAAGCAATTGCAATTTATCATAACATCGGAAAGAGTCTATGTCAGAGCTTAAAAGCAAGTCCACATACTCAACTATCTTGTAGTCTTCTATAATTGCTAACACTCACGCAATACTTGTGGTTATGGAGTTTCAACCGGACACTGAGAAAGATAGGGGCTTATTGTGTTGCCTCCCAACATATTCACCTTTAGGTGATGTCAACAATAATAGCCCATGCTAACTTACATCCAATTGGATATATATATCATGATCTTTCGAACACGAGGAGCTTGCCAAAGGATAAAATGTAAAAGGGAAAGGTGAAGATCACCTTGACTCAAGCATAAAGTAAAAACATAAAGTAAAAGATAGGCCCTTCGTAGAGGGAAGCAGAGGTTGCCATGCGCTTTTAGGGTTGATGCACAAAATCTTAATGCAGAAGAACGTCACTTTATATTGCCCCTTGTATGTGAACCTTTATTATGCAGTCCGTCGCTTTTATTGCGTCCACAATAAGTTTGTACAAAGCTTAGTTGTCTGCACTAATAAGTTATGCATATTTAGAGAGCAATTTTTATTGCTTGCACCGATGACAACTTACTTGAAGGATCTTACTCAATCCATAGGTAGGTATGGTGGACTCTCATGGCAAAACTGGTTTAAGGGTATTTGGAAGCACAAGTAGTATCTCTACTTGGTGCTGAGAATTTGGCTAGCATGAGGGGGAAAGGCAAGCTCAACATGTTTGGAAGGTCAATGACAATATACTTTAACTGAGATGTGAGAAAACATAAACCATTACGTTGTCTTCCTTGTCCAACGTCAACTCCTTTAGCATGTCATACTTAATGAGTGCTCCCAATCATAAAAGGTGTCCAAGATAATATATTTATATATGAACCTCTCTTTCCTTATCACTTCCTATTAATTGCAACGATGACCAAAGCTATCTTTGCCAACTCCCAACAACTTTTAATCATCATACTCTTTCTATGTGAAGTCATTAGTCTCAATAAGATCAATATGAACTCTTTGTTTCTTTTTATTCCTTTTCTTCTTTTATTCACTCAAGATCATGGAAAAATACTCAAACCCTTGACTCAACACTAATCTTTATTATATAGCTCACGGACTCGATTACAAAGAAGGATCATAAAGCAAAACTCAAAACTAGATCATGCCATGAATTTATTCTACTAAATCAGGATACTACTAATAGGATCGAACTAAGAAAAACGGTAAAGATAGGACATGTGGTTGTGATACGATACCGGGGCACCTCCCCCAAGCTTGGCAGTTGCCAAGGGGAGTGCCCATACCCATGTGATTATGTCTCCTTCTTTGTTGTCGGAGGTGGAGGTGTTGATGATGCGGGCTTAGACTTCTCCCTTAATTTGCGCTTGAGGACGGCATTTTGATCCCTCAGATCATCAATTTCCCGCTCCAGGGTTAATATCTTTTTGCATAGGTCCTGCTTATTTTCCTGCAAGAGACGAAAAGGGATAAACTCGAACTTTGGTTTCTTCACCCTATCAGGGAGACTTGACGTTTTGAACTCCACGTGCATGTCCCCAGGTTAAGGTAATGGGGCTTCATCTTCGTCTGAGCTCGTCTCCTCCTTCTCCTTTGGTTCATAGTCCTCTTCTTCCTCCGTGGTCCAACCATCGTGCTCCACATATCCATAGACCTTAGGATTTGCTAAGTAATCATCCACATAGCTTTCTCCTTCCGAATCCTGGGATGACATGTTGATCTAATCTGCAGTAGGACAGCTCGAAACAAGAACAGAGGATATTTGCGTGATACGGGAGTCAAAACCTTTGGGAGAATATATAATGAATTTTTACCGACCAAAATACGTATCGTGCAAGGAAATGGAGTCCGGAGGGCACACGAGGTGCTCACGAGGTAGGGGGACGCGCCCAGGGGGGTAGGGCGCGCCCTCCTACCTCGTGAGCACCTCGTGTCCTCCCCGGACTGCTACTTATTTTTCTATTTTTCTAAATATTCCAAAACGGAGAAATATTGCCTTAAAAATTGTTTTAGAGTCGGTTTACTTACCGTATCACATACCTATTCCTTTTCGGAGCCTGGAGCGTTCTGGAAGGTGTCCCTTATGTATTCCTCTGGGGTTACGGTTTCAATAATATTTGTTTCAACATTTATAGGATTACCTGAGATATAGTGTTTGATCCTTTGACCGTTTACCACCTTCGGATTTGTGCCTTCGAAGTTGTTGATTTTTATGGCACCGGAACGATAGACCTCCTCGATAACGTAGGGACCTTCCCATTTAGAGAGAAGTTTTCCTGCAAAAAATCTTAAACGAGAGTTGTATAGAAACACATAATCACCTACATTAAACTCACGCTTTTGTATCCTTTTATCATGCCATCTTTTAACTTTTTCTTTGAACAACTTGACATTTTCATAAGCTTGGGTTCTCCACTCATCAAGTGAGCTAATATCAAATAACCTCTTCTCACCGGCAAGTTTGAAATCCTAGTTGAGCTCTTTAATAGCCCAATATGCCTTATGTTCTATTTCGAGAGGTAAGTGACATGCTTTTCCATAAACCATTTTATACGGAGACATACCCATAGGATTTTTATATGCAGTTCTATAGGCCCATAATGCATCAATCAGTTTTTTGCACCAATTCTTTCTAGACCTATTGACAGTCTTTTGCAAAATTAATTTGAGCTCTCTATTGCTCAATTCTACCTGACCACTAGACTGTGGGTGATATGGAGATGCAATTCTATGATTAACGTCATACTTAGCAAGCATTTTACGGAAAGCACCATGTCTAAAGTGTGAACCACCATCAGTCATTAAATATCTAGGGACTCCAAACCTCGGAAAAATAACTTCCTTAAGCATTTTAATAGAAGTGTTATGATCAGCACTACTAGTTGGAATAGCTTCTACCCATTTAGTAACGTAATCAACAGCAACTAAAATATGTGTGTATCCATTAGAGGCAGGAAAAGGTCCCGTATAATCAAAGCCCCAAACATCAAATGGTTCAATAACAAGTGAATAATTCATAGGCATTTCTTGACGTCTACTAATATTACCAATTCTTTGACATTCATCACAAGACAAAACAAACTTACGGGCATCCTTGAAGAGAGTAGGCCAATAAAAACCAGATTGCAATACCTTATGTGCAGTTCTATCTCCAGCGTGGTGTCCTCCATAAGCTTCGGAGTGACACTTGCGTAGGATCTGTTCCTGTTCATGCTCAGGTACACAACGTCTAATAACACCATCTACTCCTTCTTTATAAAGATGTGGATCATCCCAAAAGTAATGTCGCAAGTCATAGAAAAACTTTTTCTTTTGCTGGTATGTGAAGCTAGGTGGTATAAATTTAGCAACGATATAATTAGCATAATCAGCATACCATGGAGTGCTACGAGAAGTGTTTATGACATTTAATTGTTCATCAGGAAAGCTATCATCAATAGGTAGTGGGTCATCAAGAACATTCTCTAACCTAGATAAGTTGTCTGCAACAGGGTTCTCAGCTCCTTTTCTATCAACAATATGTAAATCAAATTCTTGCAGCAGGAGAACCCATCTAATAAGTCTAGGTTTTGCATCTTTCTTTTCCATAAGATATTTAATAGCAGCATGATCTGTATGAATAGTTACCTTAGAATCAACAATATAGGGTCTGAATTTATCACAAGCAAATACAACTGCTAAAAGTTCCTTTTCGGTAGTAGCATAATTTCTTTGAGCATTGTCTAAAGTCTTACTAGCATAATTGATAACATTCAATTTCTTATCAAATCTTTGCCCTAGAACAACACTTACAACATAATCACTAGCATCACACATAATTTCAAAAGGTAAATTCCAATCAGGTGGCTGAACGACAGGTGCAGAGACTAATGCTTTCTTAAGTATTTCAAATGCTTCTACACAATCATCATCAAAAACAAATGGTACATCTTTCTGTAATAAATTAGTCAGAGGCCGAGAGATTTTTCAGAAGTCCTTAATGAACCTCCTATAAAATCCGGCGTGACCAAGGAAACTTCTTATACCTTTGATGTCCTTGGGACATGGCATCTTTTCAATAGCATCAACCTTGGCTTTATCAACTTCAATACCTCTTTCAGAAACTTTGTGCCCCAAGACAATACCTTCATTAACCATAAAGTGGCACTTTTCCCAATTCAAGACAAGATTAGTTTCTTCACATCTCTGCAAAACTCGATCAAGATTGCTCAAACAATCATCAAAAGAGGATCCATAGACAGAAAAGTCGTCCATGAAAACCTCACAAATCTTTTCGCAAAAGTCAGAGAATATAGCCATCATGCATCTTTGAAAGGTAGCAGGTGCATTACATAAACCGAAAGGCATACGTCTATAAGCAAAAGTACCAAAAGGGCAGGTAAAAGTATTTTTTGATTGATCTTTAGCCGACACAGGTATTTGAGAGAAACCAGAATAACCATCTAGCAAGCAATAGTGTGTATGTTTGCATAACCTTTCTAGCATTTGATCAATAAAAGGTAAGGGGTAATGATCCTTCTTAGTAGCTTTATTTAATTTGCGGAAATGAATTACCATCCTATAACCTGTGATGATTCTTTGCGGAATCAATTCATCTTTATCATTAGGGACAACAGTAATACCTCCCTTCTTAGGGACACAATGGACAGGACTTACCCACTGACTATCAGGAACGGGATAAATTATACCTGCCTCCAGAAGCTTGAGTATTTCTTTTCTTACCACTTCTTTCATTTTAGGATTCAAACGTCGTTGAGGATGACAAACTGGTTTAGCATCAGCTTCCAAATTTATTTTATGTTGAGATAGAGTGGGACTGATGCCCTTAAGATCATCCAGAGTATATCCAATGGCAGCACGGTGCTTCTTCAGAGTTTTCAATAATCTTTCTTCTTCATGCTCTGAAAGGTTAGCACTAATAATAACAGGATATATTTTCTTTTCATCAAGATAAGCATATTTAAGATTATCAGGCAACGGTTTAAGCTCAAACACGGGATCACCCTTGGGTGGAGGAGGATCCCCTAGGATTTCAACAGGAAAATTGTGTTGCAGAATAGGTTCCTGTTTAAAGAATACTTCATCTATTTCCCTTCTTTCATTCATGAACATATCATTTTCATGGTCTAGCAAATAGTGTTCTAAAGGATCACTAGGAGGTACGGCAATAGAAGCAAGACCAATAATTTCATCCTTACTAGGCAATTCTTCCTCACGATGTTGTTTACTAAATTTAGAGAAATTAAACTCATGAACCATATCATCCAAGCCAACAGTAACAACATTCTTTTCGCAATCTATTTTAGCATTGACAGTATTCAAGAAGGGTCTACCAAATATAATGGGACAAAAGTTATCTTCTGGGGAACTAAGAACAAGAAAATCAGTAGGATATTTAGTTTTCCCACACAAGACTTCAACATCTCTAACAATTCCTATTGCAGATATAGTATCTCTATTGGCAAGTTTAATTGTAACATCAATATCTTCTAACTCAGCAGGTGCAGTATCATGCATAATTTCTTCATACAAGGTATAAGGTATAACACTGGCACTAGCACCCATATCACATAAGCCATGATAACAATGATCTCCTATTTTAACAGAAATAACAGGCAGGCCTACCACAGGTCTATGTTTATCTCTATCACAAGGTTTAGTAAATCTAGCAGTTTCACCGTCGAACTGAATGACATGCCCATCAATATTATCAGCCAAGAGATCTTTAACAATAGCAATATTAGGTTCTACTTTGACTTGCTCAGGAGGTGTATAAGTCCTAATATTACTTTTACGAACAACAATTGAAGCTTTAGCATGATCCTTCATTCTAACAGGGAAATGTGGTTTCTCAACATAAGAAGTAGGGACAATAGGATCATTATAAATGATAGTCTTTTCTTCAACTTTAATAGGTGCAACTACTTTTACTTCTATGGGAGGATGATATTTAAACCACTTCTCCTTGGGGAGATCAACATAAGTAGCAAAGGATTCACAGAAAGAAGCTACTATCTCAGAGTCAAGTCCATATTTAGTGCTAAACTTACGGAAAATATCGGTATCCATAAAAGATTTAACACAATCAAACTTAGGTGTCATACCTATCTCCTTACCTTCGTCGAGGTCCCAATCTTCAGAGTTGCGTTTAATTATATCCAATAAATTGCATCTAAATTCAATAGTCTTCATCATAAAAGAGCCAGCACAAGAAGTATCGAGCATTGTTTGATTATTATGAGACAGCCGAGCTTAAAAACTTTGCATAATCACTTCTCTTGAGAGCTCATGATTGGGGCATGAATATAACATTGATTTAAGCCTCCCCCAAGCTTGAGCGATGCTTTCTCCTTCGCGAGGCCAAAAATTATATATATAATTGCGATCACGATGAACAAGATGCATAGGGTAATACTTTTGATGAAATTCCAATTTCAATCTTTTATAGTTCCATGATCTCATATCATCACATAGGCTATACCATATCAATGCGTCTCCCTTCAAAGATAAAGGGAAAGCCTTCTTCTTAACAACATCATCGGGTATACCTGCAAGCTTAAATAATCCACAAATTTCATCCACATATATTAAGTGCTCATCAGGATGCTTTGTTCCATCTCCTGTAAAAGGATTAGCTAGCAGTTTTTCCATTATACCTGCAGGAAATTCAAAAGGAGTTTCATTTTCAATAGATTTAGTGGGTTGAGGAGAAGCTCTTTGCTCTACTGGGGTGAAGATACCCCAAACAAGCCCCTCAGACAATTACTTTCCATAGTAACAAGTGAAAGAAAATTTCAGCACACTAAATAAATTTTTTCCTTACCAAGTTCCACCTACCAAAGGGGCTTCACTCCCCGGCAACGGCGCCAGAAAAGAGTCTTGATGACCCACAAGTATAGGGGATCTATCGTAGTCCTTTCGATAAGTAAGAGTGTCGAACCCAACGAGGAGCAGAAGGAAATGATAAGTGGTTTTCAGCAAGGTATTCTCTGCAAGTACTGAAATAAGTGGTAACAGATAGTTTTGTGATAAGATAAATTGTAACGAGCAACAAGTAACAAAAGTAAATAAAGTGCAGCAAGGTGGCCCAATCCTTTTTGTACCAAAGGACAAGCCTGGACAAATTCTTATAATAGGAAAAGCGCTCCCGAGGACACATGGGAATATCGTCAAGCTAGTTTTCATCACGCTCATATGATTCGCGTTCGGTACTTTGATAATTTGATATGTGGGTGGACCGGTGCTTGGGTGATGTTCTTACTTGAACAAGAATCCCACTTATGATTTACCTCTATTGCAAGCATCCGCAACTATAACAAAAGTATTAAGGTAAACCTAACCATAGCATGAAACATATGGATCCAAATCAGCCCCTTACGAAGCAACGCATAAACTAGGGTTTAAGCTTCTGTCACTCGAGCAACCCATCATCTACTTATTACTTCCCAATGCCTTCCTCTAGGCCCAAATAATGGTGAAGTGTTATGTAGTCGACGTTCACATAACACCACTAGAGGTTAGACAACATACATCTTATCAAAATATCGAACGAATACCAAATTCACATGACTACTAATAGCAAGACTTCTCCCTTGTCCTCAGGAACAAACGTAATTACACACAAAGAATATTCATGTTCATAATCAGAGGGGTAATAATATGCATAAAGGATCTGAACATATGATCTTCCACCAAATAAACCAACTAGCATCAACTACAAGGAGTAATCAACACTACTAGCAACCTACTAGCACCAATCCCAGACTTGGAGACAAGAATTTGATACAAGAGATGAACTAGGGTTTGGAGATGAGATGGTGTTGGTGAAGATGTTGATGGAGATTGCCCTCTCCCGATGAGAGGAGCGTTGGTGATGAAGATGGTGATGATCTCCCTCTCCCGGAGGGAAGTGTCCCTGGCAGAACAGCTCTGCCGGAGCCCTAGATTGGTTCCGCCAAGGTTCCGCCTCGTGGCGGCGGAGTCTCGTCCCGAAAGGTTGCCTTCTATTTTTTTCTCATCGAAAGACTTCATATAGGAGAAGATGGGCATCGGAGAGCCACCAGGGGGCCCACGAGGTAGGGGGCGCGCCCCCCACCCTCGTGAGCAGGGTGTGGGCCCCCTGGCCTTCATCTTTGGCGACGATTTTTATTTATTTATTTTAAGATATTCCGTGGAGTTTCAGGACTTTTGGAGTTGCACAGAATAGGCCTCCAATATTTGCTCCTTTTCCAGCCCAGAATTCCAGCTGCCGACATTCTCCCTCTTCATGTAAACCTTGTAAAATAAGAGAGAATAGCCATAATTATTGTGACATAATGTGAAATAACAGCCCATAATGCAACAAATATTGATATAAAAGCATGATGCAAAATGGACGTATCAGCTGTATTCGGCCTTCAGTTTAATGTCGCACCCATCGGCTTCTGTGCGTCCATGGCTTCAGCTTCCACGTGTCGAGCGAATACGAGAGGTCAGGGTATTTTTTGCACATAACACCCCGACCATGTAAGAAAAGCGTCTATTTAAAGAGATTGGATCCCAGATCCATTCCACACCACGCGGAAAATCCTCGGAACTTGCTAGGAGGAACCATTCCAACATGGCTAGCGCTCCCAGTTCTTCCTCCCGTCCCCATGGCTCCGAAAAAGGCGATTGGGAGAGATGTTCCGTATCCCACAGTCAGCTAGTGAAGCTGCAAACACAGGGATTTCTCCCCCCCCCCCCCGCGGATCTAGTCCCCGTTCGAGCAGGATTGACTTCCTTCAACGGTGGGGCTCAAGCGGAGAATTTCCCCAATCCATCCAGGGGGAACGAGTGTGCTTCGTTCCCTACTTTCTAAGAGGCGTCGGATTTCCAATCCACCCATTCCTACGAGGACTTCTGGAGTATTATGGCCTCCAACTGCACAATTTCACTCCTACCTCTATCCTGCACATCACGGGTTACGTTGCTCTTTGTGAGATATTCCTGGGTTGTGAGGCCCATTTTGAATTATGGAGGAAACTATTCTGCCTCGTCCCTCGTAACCAAGAGGGATCAATATTTGAAGTGGGCGGAGCCGAGGTATGGCGCATTGCCGGGACCGAATACCTGTCCGGCATGCCGAAGAAGGCGTACGAAGAGTGGCCTTCCGAGTGGTTCTATATTGAGGACGTTGCCCTTCCCGACCCAGTCTGAATGGGTCTTCCCGAATTTTCAAGCGCTCCGTTGAGAAAACGCCACAGCTGGCGACCTTAGAGCCTCGAGGAGGAAGATAGTGTGGAAGTCCGTCAATTGATGGGCAAGATAAAGACGCTCGCCCAGTCCGGACTATCAATAGTCGAGGTAACGACAACTTCCATAGTGCGGGGGGTTCAGCCACTCCAATACAGAGGGCTTCCCATGTGGCACTATAATCGGGAAGATGACGCCTCCCGCTGCGGTCGGAAGGGTCTGGACACCCCCGCCGCTTTGGCCAAAATATTGGCCGAGCTTTACACAGGGGCGAAAGAGGAGTTCACTCGTATTAAACGTCGAGATGGATTTTCCATGTACAATCCTCCTAGCTGGGTGAGTTCTAACCCCACCACTTTATTCAATCCCTTTCCTGAGTCACTTTCAACAAGCATCAGTCCATTCATTTATAACAGGAATGGCGGAAGGTTGCCAAGGAGATCCATAGCCCTGCCCCACAGCTAGAAAAGCACAACCGGGACCTCGACCCCGGATTCGAAGAGGATCTAGACATATTCATGGAGCTCGAGGATGGGGTGTTCTACCAGGAGAGCTATGACGACACGGAAGTGGCCATCACCGCCGACTATCCTGGTGTCCTCCCTGCCTCGCATGTAAGTAATCTAGAGACACCTTCTTAGAGAGAGCTTCCTCATTACGCCTTACTCACCACACTATTTCATGCTCCAAAGGGGAGGCGCCCGACGCCTCAACGTGCGCCAGAGGTATCTCCTAAGAGGGCAGCGCCCGCACCAAGCAAATCTTTGAAGAGGAAAACGAACGACAATATGGCAGAGCCTTCAATAAAGAGGTATGGTTTTTGATCATGCCCCCGGGCAGTCACATCAAACTGTGATATTATCCGCTGCGTCTTATCAGGAAAAGCGTCCGCCGGACTATGTCCGGGGATCTTACCGGCCGCGCCTCCACAAGTCTGGTTCCTGACCTTGCTCCAAAGGTGAGGGCTGATACGGGAGTGATGCCGGATTGTCCTTTGATAGAGGAGTCGGATGATGTATCCGTCACAAACTCCGAAGTGGAAAGCACTATGAATCATAGGCGCCGACGGGCCGCTCTTCATGACCCTGGTTTTACAAGAGAGGCATTCAACGCCTTCAGCTCGGCTGATGCCGAGCTGCTCGAGATGGGCTTACCAGAGCCACAGACCAGCATTTGAAAGATATGCGGGTAAGTACACATACACATTTGTACAAATCTGATAATTATATACCAGTAGCCCTCGAGACTTGAAGCGGTTGATACAACTAATTTAAGGAACATTGTATAACCAGGTGCTCACGGAGAAGAATGACATGTTGTCCTAAGAGCTGGAAAAGTGTCGGACCCAGCTAGCTGCTGCTACCGCCGAACTGGAGAAATCCCAAAAGGCCTCGCCTGGTAATGTTCCCCTCCATCGAGAAAACATAATTATATACCAGGAATATTAATATATTTTGCCTTCCCCATGGCAGGATCGTCAGATCAACTGAAGGAGGCCCGGAAAGCCGCACAAGCGGGTGAATAGGAGGCCAAGAGGAAAATGGTCGCGGACGATCGTGTGCTGACACGGGTTCGGGACGAGAAAAATAAGCTGCGGGATTCCCACACCCTGTTGGCTGAAGAACTAAAAGATGTGCGAGCCTAGCTGGCCGACTCCGTGAAGGAGAATAAGAGACTACGAGGCGGCATATGCAGTATTCTTTTCAAACTAGCCTCCCTATAATTCGGCGAGGAGACGAACTGACCGATTTATGTCTGTAGGTATGCTGACTGGCCGTCCTGAAGAGGAAATGTTTGGATCTCAAAGCGACCTGCTACAAGAGCTGTCCCAAATGCATGAGCGAGTTCGGCAAGCAATGCGAAGTGTTGCCCAGGCTTTATGGCCATCTGCCTCCCCTCCAGGAAGTATGGCGGAGCTCGTGGAGCTATTCAAAGGAGCACGGCGGCGTATTCGGTTATGGAAGATATCAGCCTGCCGGGAATGTGCGCGAGAGGCCTGGGCCATGGTGAAGACATGGTACACCAAGCTTGATCCGAATCATATGGCCCGGGTCGGGCCTAAAGGGTCAGATGTAAGAGAAATTCCAGTTAGTTTAGTATATGACCAATTAAGGGTAGCCGCCAAGTATGCCCAACAGGATTGTAAGCTAGACAGCCTATTAGATGGCATAGAGGAAGAAGTTTTTGGGTCCAAGTGACTATGTACTTCAATTGACATAATTGTTTCTAGCCGGATTGTAAAATGATTGTCATGGCAGGCCTTTTCGCTTTGACCTCTGGACCGGAAGGTGCGGAGTGTTTCCGAATACCAAAGCGGCGGAATAGACCGGGTATGTGTGGAAACCAGGCGTAGGGGTCATAGTTGCTTGAACAGACAAGTTGTATCCGGCTAGCTATGTTATATTACATTGTCATTGTAAGAAACATCTTCCAGAGAGAATAGTTCCGTTAAGGTTTCCTTTCCCTGGGTGAACATGCATTAGTGTGCATGCCCGAACTGTGATTGAAAACATCACAGTGTATGTGACGTCTGGGGGTTCATAGTGTAATTAATGTAACACGTCTTTAGTCCGCTGACCGAATATTCCCTTAAGAACGCTAGCTTTCGGCTTCACCCAATCTGAGGTACATGTCCGGATGACCCGGCAGTAACAATCGCAGAGGTGCTCCCTTTATGCCCTAGCCGAACAAACGGGAACGTAGGGCATAAGCACAGGAGCCAGGCAATCCAGCTTGGCAAAAACTTAAGTCATAACGATGCATATAATGGCGAAGAAAAGGTACATATGCAGTAGAGGATACATATGTGTTTGAGCTTCATGCTCGCAAAATAATAATAATAAGCTTCTGTAAAAGAAGCCCCTAGGTATTATGGGCGTGTACATTTAAGGATGTGTACGTTGTAGGTGCGTGGTTTAGCCGCACAAAAGCTTTAAAGCTAAAAAGGCGAAAAGAAAGGAAAAAGTAATGGAAACAAAAGGGGGAAGGAGACGAATGAAGAGTTCGGCACTAGGCATAGAATCTTCGGAGTCTGGCCACGTTCCATGGGTTCGGCTCTAGGCGATTGTCTGATGCATCACGAAGGCGGTACGCTCCTCTGGTGAGAACTTCGTCAATGATGAAGGGACCCTCCCACTTGGGCTTGAGTTTGTCGTTTTTCTTCTCTGGCAAGCGTAGAACGAGTTCACCAACATTATAAGGCTTGGCCCGCACTTCTCAGTTTTGATATCTGCGAGCCTGATGTTGATAAAATGCGGAACGGGCTTTTGCGATGTCGCGCTCCTCCTCCAGAGCATCTAAGCTATCCTGCCGATCAAGCTCGGCCTCTCTCTATTCATACATGCGCACTCTAGGTGAGTCATGAATAATGTCGCAGGGCAACACAGCCTCTGCGCCGTACACCATGAAGAAAGGTGTATATCCGATAGTGCGATTGGGCGTGGTTCATAGCCCCCAGAGTACGGAGTCGAGCTCCTCACCCCAGTGCTTGTCTGATTCTTTCAACGACCGCACTAGTCTAGGCTTAATGCCGCTCATAATTAGACCATTAGCTCGCTCGACTGACCATTTGTTTGTGGGTGGTAGAGCGAGGCGTAATCGAGCTTAATACCCAATTTAGCGCACCAGGATTTCACTTCATCGGTTGTGAAATTGGAGCCGTTATCGGTGATGATACTATGTGGGACACCATAACGGTGTACGACACCGGATATAAAGTCTATCATTGGTCCGGATTCCGCCGTTTTAACTGGCTTGGCCTCTATCCACTTAGTGAATTTATCTACCATGACCAACAGATATTTTTTCTTATGGCTTCCTCCTTTAAGGGGTCCGACCATATCAAGCCCCCAGACTGCAAAAGGCCAGGTGATGGGGATTGTTTGTAGGGCGGTGGGTGGCATGTGGCTTTGGTTGGCGAAAAGCTGGCATCCGACGCACCGTTGGACAAGGTCCTGTGCATCTGCTCGGGCCGTCGGCCAATAGAAACCTGTACAGAAGGCCTTACTTATAAGGGCCCGAGCTACGGCATGGTGACCACCGACACCGGCATGAATTTCAGCCAGGAGATGCCGTCCCTCTTCTTCGGAGATACATCTTTGAAGTACCCCGGTAGCGCTTTTCTTGTAAAGCTCTCCATCATGGACCTTGTAGGCTTTCGAGCGTTGGACAATGCAGCAAGCCTTGTTCTCATCCTCAGGGAGCTCTCGCCTATTAAGGTAGGCCAAGAAGGGTTCGGTCCATGGGGCAATGACTGCCATGATAAGATGGGCCGATGGTGTTACTTTGGTGGTTGAGCCCCCGATGATGTCAGTATTGTGTTCGAAATCAGGGGGTACAATCGGGGTCCGGACTGGTGTTGCCGCTCTCCTGCTACCACACCATGGATGACTTGAAGAGCCTTTCCAGGAATATGTTAGGCGGGACGGGTTCGCGCTTGGCGCCGATGCGAGCAAGGACATCCTCCACTTGGTCACTTTCTCGAGCCACATGATGAAACTCGACCCCTCGACTCGAGCTGACATTCTGAGAACGACATTACGATAGGCCGCCATCTTCAGATCTTTGCCGTCGAAGTCTCCATAAATTTGAGATATTGCGAGGTTTGAATCCCCGCGCACCACCAGGCGTTGTATGCCCATGGAGACGGCCATACGAAGACCATGCAGTAAGGCCTCATATTCGGCTGCATTATTGGAGTCTGTGTATAATATTTGGAGCACGTACTAAACTGTGTCTCCAGTAGGGGATGTTAAGACAATGCCTGCTCCTAAGCCCGCCAGTATTTTGGAGCCATCGAAGTGCATGACCCAGTTGGAATATGTGTCGTACTCTTTAGGGAGTTCGGCCTCTGTCCATTCGGCGCCGAAGTTGGCCAATACTTGGGACTTAATGGCCCGGCGCGGTTTGTATGTTATGTCGAATGGAAGGAGCTCAATGGCCCACTTGGCAATCCAGCCTGTGGCATCGCGTTGTTTATTATGTCATTCAGTGGTACTTCGGAAGCCACCGTGATCGAGCATTCTTGGAAGTAGTGTCGGAGCTTCCGGGATGCCATGAAGACCGCGTATGCTATCTTTTGGTAATGAGGGTACCGGGATTTGCATGGTGTGAGGACAGTGGATACATAGTATACCGGCTTCTGAAGCGGAAATTTGTGCCCGTCCTCCTCTCGCTCGACGACGAGCACCACGCTCACCACTTGGTGTGTTGCTGATATGTATAATAGCATGGGTTCGCCAACGTTCGGTGCGGCCAGGATTGGGTTGCTCGCTAAAAGAACCTTTATTTCTTCCAGTCCGGCCGTTGCCGCATCCGTCCACTTGAAGTGGCCGGTGCATCGGAGAAGGCGATAGAGTGGCAGTGCTTTTTCTCCTAGTTTGGAGATAAAGCGGCTTAAGGCTGCCACATATCCAGCTAGTTTTTGGACCTGTTTCAGGTCTGTTGGCACAGCCAATTGTGACAAAGCTCGGATTTTTGCTGGGTTTGCTTGAATTCCTCTATTGGAAACGATGAAGCCCAGCAGTTTTCCAGCGGGAATGCTGAAAACACACTTTTCCGGATTAAGCTTAATGTCATATGTACGGAGGTTGTCGAATGTGAGACGCAGATCGTCTATTAATGAACTCTATGTGCCTAGTTTTGATGATGATGTCATCCACATATGCTTCAACTGTCTTGTCGATCTGTTTCTCCAGGCATGTTTGAATCATGCGTTGGTAGGTAGCCCCGGCGTTTTTGAGCCCGAAGGGCATGGTGTTGAAGCAGAATGGCCCATATGGTGTAATGAATGCCGTTGCGGCCTGGTCGGACTCCTTCATTTTGATTTGATGGTATCCGGAGTATGCGTCGAGGAAACACAGCGAGTCCTGTCCTGCAGTGGCATCAATAATCTGATCGATGTGAGGGAGGGGGAAGGGATCCTTAGGGCAAGCCTTGTTGAGGTCTTTGAAATCGACGCATAGGCGCCATGATTTATCCTTATTTGGTACCATCACAAGGTTTGCTAGCCAGTCCGGGTGTTTTATTTCTCTGATGAATCCGGCCTCGAGTAGCTTGGCTAGCTCCTCCCCCATAGCTTGCCGTTTGGGTTCGGAAAAGCGCCGAAGTGTTTGCCTGACCGGTTTATATCCCTTCAATATGTTGAGGCTGTGTTCAGCCAATCTTCGCGGGATTCCTGGCATGTCAGAAGGGTGCCAGGCGAATATGTCCCAGTTCTCGCACAAGAACTCTCGTAGCGCGGCATCGACTGTTGGGTCGAGTTGTGCCCCGATGGATGCTGTCTTCCTGGGGTCCGTCAGGTGAACTTGAAATTTGACTATTTCGTCTGCTGGTTTGAAGGAGGTAGATTTGGGTCGCTTGTCTAGGATTACATCATCCCTATCCACAGTGGAGTGCAGCGCGGTTAACTCTTCGGCCGTGAGGGCTTCAGACAGTGCCTCGAGGGCCTGGGATGCGGTTTTCTTTTTGGCGCGGAGTGCTATATGTCTGGATCACTGGCTAGAGTGATGATATCGTTGGGCCCAGGCATCTTGAGCTTCATGTACCCGTAATGAGGTATAGCTTGGAAGCATGTAAATGCATCTCGCCCCAAAAGGCATGATATCCGCTGTTGAAAGGGGCCACTTGGAATGTTATCTCTTCAGACCGATAATTCTCTGGCGTGTCAAATACCACGTCAAGTGTGATTTTTCCCACACATCGCGCCTCCCGACTGGGAATAATTCCTCGGAAGGTCGTGCTGCTTTGCTCGATGCAGCTCCTGTCTATCTCCATTTTGTTGAGTGTATCCTCATATATGAGGTTTAGTCCGCTGCCACCGTCCATGAGCACTTTGGTGAGCCGAAAACCGTCCACAATTGGATTAAGGACCAAGGTGGCTGGTGCCCGAACTGTCCGGAATTTTGGTTCGTCACTGGCATTGAAAGTTATGGCCATGTTGTTCCAAGGTTTATTGCTGCGACTTGGCAGATTTCGGCGAGGTCGCCGAACGCCCTTTTGCGCCGGTTGTTTGAAGCGAAGGTCTCGAAGACTGTCAGTACGCTGAGATTGTCATCCTTCGGGGGGTGTTGCTCTGGGGTATTTTCGTGAGGACATCCTCGCCGCTCTTGGCCACTTGCCGGAATATCCAACATGCTCTAAGGCTATGTGTTGGTATGGTATCCGGCGTTGTGTGTATTTTACATGGCCTATCGAGCCATCCTTCCAGAACGGTTCCACGCCCCGTAATGGGCTTAGATTTCTTTACTATTGGGTCGGGCGCCCCGCGAGGGTGCGTCCTTTTTTCCCGGACATGGGGTTGTGTGGAAGCCGGTGGTTCCCAGAGAGCTGCCTGAGTTTTCCAGGCGCTTTCCATTGCGCAGTACTTCTGTACTATGGTTGCCAAGTCAGCGGAGTGTAATACGCAATGGCGGTTGATGGCGTTGAGGATTCCTACGTCCCTGCAATTATTGCAGAATGCTGAGATCGCGTCTTTATCGCGGCAATTTTTAATTTTATCTTTGACAAGGAGGAATCTGGCCCAAAAGTGATGGACTGTTTCCTGAGACAGCTGCCGTATGTACATGAGATCGCGTATATCTGGGTGGGTGGGTGGATTTAAATCTGAACCCTGACCCAATTTGGGATCCGGAGTTTGAGAAACTTCCGAGCTTAACGGTTTGGGATCCTGGATATCAACTGATTTTTCAGCCCATCATCCGATTCTAGGTTCGGAGGATAGGGCATGTCGTTCCGCAGACAGGTATACGACACTTTGAGCTCGGAAATCCGAACATAGTTCCTCCTCAATATAGAGGAAGAGTTGTCGTCTTGCTCCTCTACTACCGCTATCTGATGGGTGATCGGTGGAGATTTGATTTCTTTCTGACCGGGTTTAAGCCCAATTCGATCGTAGTCTATAGCGACCCCAAAGCAGCGATGCGATCAAGGTGTTTAAAGACAACAACTCCATCGGATCCATCCGTTTGGAGTATTCGGAGTCAACAAGGAGGCGATTTTCGATGACCCGAGAAGTCATCGTCGGCTTAGCGGCCAAACGGGCGGTCATGGTAAAGCCGCCCAGCCGGAGGGTTTGTCCTGATGCCAGGGCTCCTCCGGAGGTGATACTATCCTTGATTACAAGGCGAGCCATCAATCCTGTCTTCGACATCACAGTGGAACTCTCAATGAAAGCACCAATGTCAGTGTCAAAACCGGCGGATCTCGGGTAGGGGGTCCAGAACTGTGCGTCTAAGGTCGATGGTAACAGGAGACATGTGATACTTCTCCAACGTATCTATAATTTTGATTGTTCCATGCTATTATAGTATCCATCTAGGATGTTTTATATGCATTTATATGCTATTTTATATGATTTATGGGACTAACCAATTAACCTAGAGCCCAGTGTCGGTTTCTGTTTTTTCCTTGTTTTTGAGTATCGCGGAAAAGGAAAACCAAACAGAGTCCAATTGACCTGAAACTTCACAGAACTTATTTTTGGACGAGAAGAAGGCCATGGAGAAAAGGAGATGGGCCAGAAGAGTCTCGGGCTGCCCACGAGGGTGGGGGGCGCCCACCCCCTTGGCGCGCCTCCCTACCTCGTGGACAGCCCGGAGACCCCCCTGACTTGTTCCCGACGCCAAAACCTCTTATAAATACAGAAACCTCTAGAAAGAAACCTAGATCGGGAGTTCCGCCACCGCAAACCTCTATAGCCACCGAAAAACAATCTAGACCCGTTCCGGCACCCTGCCGGAGGGGGGAACCCTCACCAGTGGCCATCTTCATCATCCCGGCACTCTCCATGACAAGGAGGGAGTAGTTCATCCATGGGGCTGAGGGTATGTACCGGTAGCTATGTGTTTGATCTCTCTCTCTCATGTTCTTGAGGTGTTACAATCTTGATGTATCGCGAGCTTTGCTATTATAGTTGGATCTTATGATGTTTCTCCCCCTCTACTCTCTTGTAATGGATTGAGTTTTCCCTTTGAAATTATCTTATCGGATTGAGTCTTTAAGGATTTGAGAACACTTGATGTATGTCTTGCATGTGCTTATCTGTGGTGACACTGGGATATCACGGGATCTACTTGATGTATATTTTGGTGATCAACTTGCGGGTTCCGTGACCTCGTGAACTTATGCATAGGGGTTGGCACACGTTTTCGTCTTGACTCTCCGGTAGAAATTTTGGGGCACTCTTTGAAGTACTTTGTGTTGGTTTTAATAGATGAATCTGAGATTGTGTGATGCATATCGTATAATCATACCCACGGATACTTGAGGTGACATTGGAGTATCTAGGTGACATTATGGTTTTGGTTGATTTGTGTCTTAAGGTGTTATTCTAGTACGAACTCCATGATAGATCGAACAGAAAGAATAGCTTCGTGTTATTTTACTACGGACTCTTGAATAGATCGATCAGAAAGGATAACTTTGAGGTGGTTTCGTACCCTACCATAATCTCTTCGTTTGTTCTCTGCTATTAGTGACTTTGGAGTGACTCTTTGTTGCATGTTGAGGGATAGTTATATGATCCAAGTATGTTATTATTGTTGAGAGAACTTGCACTAGTGAAAGTATGAACCCTAGGCCTTGTTTCAACGCATTGCAATACCGTTTATGCTCACTTTTATCATTAGTTACCTTGCTGTTTTTATATTTTCAGATTACAGAAACCTATACCTACCATCCATATTACACTTGTATCAACATCTCTTCCGCCGAACTAGTGCACCTAGACAATTTACCATTGTATTGGGTGTGTTGGGGACACAAGACTCTTTGTTATTTGGTTGAAGGGTTGTTTGAGAGAGACCATCTTCATCCTACGCCTCCCACGGATTGATAAACCTTAGGTCATCCACTTGAGGGAAATTTGCTACTGTCCTACAAACCTCTGCACTTGGAGGCCCAACAATGTCTACAAGAAGAAGGTTGTGTAGTAGACATCAAGCAGTTTCTGGCGCCGTTGCCGGGGAGGTAAGGGCTTGAAGGTATATCTTTAGATCTTGCAATCGAATCTTTTTTTCTTGTTTTATCACTAGTTTGGTCTATAAAAGAAAACTACAAAAAATGGAATTAAGGGTACCTCATATGCTTCATCTTTTTAATGTCTTTCATGAAAATAAGGATTCCGATAATTGTGCCAAAATGCTAGAAGAAGAATGCATTAAAATGTTTGGCACTAAATCTTTGAATGATCAGCATGATTGCAATGTTGTTAGTACAAACTCTTTGAATATCCATAGTACTAATGATGATTGCACTAGTCATGATGAAAATATGTCATATAAGCATGTCAACTTTTGTGGAGTGCATAGAGTTTCCAAGTACGCACCAAATAGAGAAGATAGATTTTGCAAGAGTCATAAGTATTTTGAAACTAAATGGTTGCAATAAAGTCTAGATGATTGTGCTGAAAGATTCAATATTTATCGCCATCCTTTTGAACTTTGCAATGAACATGGTCATTTAAAGCTCCAATGCTATTTGTTTCATGATCAAACCATGTCCAAAAATTGTGATAACTTGATTACCCTTGAGCATCATAAAGAGCTTAGTCTTCTTTTGGGGTATGAAGAAATGAAACGTATAACTGAGGGTATTCCAAAATTTAATCTTGATAGATTTCTTGATTTTGATCTAGAAGAAATCTTTATGTATTGTGCAGTGAATTGCATTGAAAATCCTTACATTGCCAATTACATAAAAGACAAGAAAACAAATAGAAGATGAAGAGAATACTAATGAAAGGGAAGAGACTTCCCAATATCCTCCTATTATTTCTTATGATGAATCAGGTAACGATGAGGAGCTTTATATTCAACCAATATCATTAATAAGGAGCTCAAAAGAGAGGGTTAAACCCACACATGATGTGAAGAAGAAAAAGAAAAGACAGAGAAGCAAAGGTAGAAAGGTATCCCTCCCAAATTACGTTGCTCCTATTACTCATTGTGATGATGATAATTGCTATACTATTGGTGCTATCCATACTATTAATGATGAGAGTGATTATGCTTATGATATGAAAAGGTCCAAGCTTGGGGATGCTATGTTTGATGAGAATGACATGTTTGAGAATATATTTGCTGCAATTAATGTTTGTCCCAAGCTTGGGGATGCTATGTTTAATGAAGATGATATTTTTAGCCTCCCAAGTTTTGATATGCAAATTTATTAGGATGATAGCATGCCTCCTATTTATGATGATTATATTGATGAAAGTGGGTTTGGAAAAGTGTCAACTTTAGGAAGTAATGATCCCACTATTTTGGAGGGTGTTGAATTTTATTGTGACAATTATGAAAGTGGATTTGGAGAGGTCATGAATTTATTTAGTAATGATTCCACTATCTTGGAAGAGGTTTCAATTGATTATGATGAGAACAAAGTTGCTACTTATGATGATTATTGTGATGACACTTATGCTATAAAAAGTAGTGAGGATTATATTTATAAAACTTGTCATGATTATGATTACCCTTTTTCTGAACATTACTCTTTTAATGTGGAAACAATTTATAGTATTCGAGTTTCTTATGATACTCCCACTATTCCGAATGAGAATAAATTTGCTTATGTGGAGAGTAGTAAAATTTCTATGCAAGTAGATCATGAAAATAATGCTTTATGTGCTGATTATATTGTTGAATTCATTCATGATGCTACTGAAAATTATTATGAGGGAGGAACATATGCTTATAGGAATTGCAAAAATATCAAGTTTCCTCTCTATGTGCTTAAAGTTTTGAAGTTATGCTTGTTTTGCATTCCTATGCTAGTTGATTATTGTTCCCATAAGTTGTTTACTCACAAAATCCCTATGCATAGGAAGTGGGTTAGACTTAAATGTGCTAGTCATATTCTTCATGATGCTCTCTTTATGTTTCAATTCTTATCATTTATGTGAGCATCATTCAAATCATCATGCCTAGCTAGGGGCGTTAAATGATAGTGCTTGTTGGGAGGCAACCCAGTTTTATTTTTGTTCTTTACCTTTTGATCCTGTTTGGTAATAAATAATCCATCTAGACTCTGTTTAGATCTGTTTTTATTGTTATTAGTGTTTGTGCCAAGTAGAACCTTTGGGAAGACTTGTGTGAAGTCTTTGTGATCTTGCTGTAAAAAACAGAAACTTTAGCGCTCACGAGATTAGCTACAAATTTTTACTGGAGAGTCCTATTAGGTTGATTCTTTTTGCAGAAGATTAATACACAAATTCCTCAGGTACAACAATTTATTTCAGAATTTTTGTAGTTACAGAAGTATACGTTTGATACAGATTACTACAGACTCTTCTGTTTTTGACAGATTCTGTTTCCATTGTGTTGTTTGCTTATTTTGATGAATCTATGAGTAGTATCAGTGGGTATGAACCATAGAGAAATTGGAATACAGTATATATTACACCAATATGAATTTATAATGAGTTCACAACAGTACCTAAGTGGTGATTTATTTTCTTATACTAACGGAGCTTACGAGTTTTCTGTTGAGTTTTTTGTTGTGAAGTTTTCAAGTTTTGGGTAAAGATTCGATGGACTATGTAATAAGGAGTGGCAAGAGCCTAAGTTTGAGGATGCCCAAGGCACCCCAAGGTAATATTCAAGGACAACCAAGAGCCTAAGCTTGGGGATGCCCCGGAAGGCATCCCCTCTTTCGTCTTCGTTCATCGGTAACTTTACTTCGAGCTATATTTTTATTCACCACATGATATGTGTTTTGTTTGGAGCGTCATTTTATTTTCTTTTGTTTTGCTTGCTGTTTGAATAAAATACCAAGATCTGAAATTCTTAAATGTTAGAGAGTCTTCACATAGTTACATAATTATTCAACTACTCATTGATCTTCACTTATATCCTTTGGAGTAGTTTGTCATTTGCTCTAGTGCTTCACTTATATCTTTTTAGAGCACGGCGGTGGTTTAATTTTGAAGAAATAGATGAACTATCATGCTTCACTTATATTATTTTGAGAGTCCTAAACATCATGGTAATTTTCTTTGGTTATGAATCTAGTCCTAATATGATAGGCATTCAAGATGGGTATAATAAAAACTTCCAAATAGAATGCATTGAATACTATGAGAAGTTTGATGCTTGATGATTGTTTTGAGATATAAAGATGGTGATATTAGAGTCTTGCTAGTTGAGTGATTGTGAAATTGAGAAATACTTGTGTTGAAGTTTGCAAGTCCCGCAGCATGCACGTATGGTAACCATTGTGTGACAAATTTGAAACATGAGGTGTTCTTTGATTGTCATCCTTATGAGTGGCGGTCGGGGACGAGTGATGGTCTTTTCCTACCAATCTATCCCCCTAGGAGCATGTGCGTAATGCTTGGTTTTTGATGACTTGTAGATTTTTTCAATAAGTATGTGAGTTCTTCATGACTAATGTTGAATCCATGGATTATACGCACTCTCACCTTTCCATCATTGCTAGCCTCTTCGGTACCGTGCATTGCCCTTTCTCAATTTGAGAGTTGGTGCAGACTTCGCCAGTGCATCCAAACCCGGTGATACGATACGCTCTATCACACATAAACCTCCTTATATCTTCCTCAAAACAGCCACCATACCTACCTATTATGGCATTTCCATAGCCATTCCGGGATATATTGCCATGCAACTTTCCACCATTCCGTTTATTATGACAAGCTTCATCATTGTCATATTGCCTTGCATGATCATGTAGTTGACATCGTATTTGTGGCAAAGTTACCATGCATAATTTCATACATGTCACTCTTGTTTCATTGCCCATCCCGGTACACCGCCGGCGGCATTCATATAGAGTCATATTTTGTTCTAGTAACGAGTTGTAATCATTGAGTTGTAAATAAATAGAAGTGTGATGATCGTCATTAATACAACATTGTCCCATGAAAAAAATGAAAAAAATAAAGACCAAATAAAAAAAGAAAAAAAAAGAAAGGCCAACTAAGAAAAAGAAAGGCCAAAAAAAAGAGAAATAAAAAGGGACAATGCTACTATCCTTTTTCCACACTTGTGCTTCAAAGTAGCACCATGATCTTATGATAGAGAGTCTCTTCTTTTGTCACTTTCATATACTAGTGGGAATTTTTCATTATAGAACTTGGCTTGTATATTCCAACAATGGGCTTCCTCAAATGCCCTAGGTCTTCGTGAGCAAGCAATTTGGATGCACACCCACTTAGTTTCTTTTGTTGAGCTTTCATACATTTATAGCTCTATTGCATCCGTTGCATGGCAATCCCTACTCCTTGCATTGACATCAATTGATGGGCATCTCCCTAGCCCGTTGATTAGCCGCGTCAATGTGAGACTTTCTCCTTTTTTTGTCTTCTCCACATAACCCCTATCATTATACTCTATTCCACCCATAGTGCTATATCCATGGCTCATGCTCATGTATTGCGTGAAAGTTGAAAAACATTTGAGATTACTAAAGTATGAAACAATTGCTTGGCTTGTCATCGGGGTTGTGCATGATGAGAGCATTCTTGTGTGACGAAAATGGAGCATGACCAAACTATATGATTTTGTAGGGATGAACTTTCTTTGGCCACGTTATTTTGAGAAGACATGATTGCTTAGTTAGTATGCTTGAAGTATTATTATTTTTCTGTCAATATTAAACTTTTGTCTTGTATCTTTCGGATCTGAACATTCATGCCACAATAAAGAGAATTGCTTTGAAAATATGTTAGCTAGCATTCCACATCAAAAATTCTGTTTTTATCATTTACCTACTCGAGGACGAGCAGGAATTAAGCTTGGGGATGCTTGATACGTCTCCAATGTATCTATAATTTTTGATTGTTCCATGCTATTATATTATCCATCTAGGCTGTTTTATATGCATTTATATGCTATTTTATATGATTATTGGGACTAACCTATTAACCTAGAGCCCAGTGCCAGTTTCTATTTTTTCCTTGTTTTTGAGTATCGCAGAAAAGGAAAACCAAACGGAGTCCAATTGACATGAAACTTCATGGAACTTATATTTGGACCAGAAGAAGGCCATGGAGCAAAGGAGATGGGCCAGAAGAGTCACCACAAAAAAAGACACATCCGTGACATTTTGGGTCGAACGAAAAAAATTATGTCATACTTATGACACTTTTATGATGATAATTGTGACAAAACCCAGTATCATCATAGATGTGGTGGGCTCCTACTTCTATGACAAAAAATCATGACAGAAAATGAGCTTTTCGTCCTGGGCGGGCCGGAGACGCAGCTGCATGACATTCTTTGGGTCGTCCATGACGGAAAAAACCGTCGTAGAAGCGAGGGCGAGGAAAATATCGGGGTGTTCCCGGTTACGGTGGGTGGTCGGGGCCGAGCGATGTGCATTTCTCTTGTACACGCAGGCGCGTGGGTGCGAGGCATTGGGCTCTAACTGAACCCGAGCGATTGCACTGCAGGCTACGCGTTACTGAACCTGAGCGATCGATGGCTGTTAACTGAACCCGATTGAGTGATTCCTTCGCTACTGCTGCTAACTGAAGCCGATCGATGCTGCCTCTGGATGAACAGTGAGCATTGCTGGGGGGTTTGGATGAACAGTTCCCGGTGGGGGTGGATGAACAGGACCCCATGGTGTTGCCTCTGGATGAACAGGACCCTGATCGCTCGAGGCGGTTGGGGCTGGATGAACAGGACCCCGTGGAGGGCTGGATGAACAGTAGATGGTGGAGGGGTGGATGAACAGTAGCCCGTGGAGGGGTGGTTGAACAGGAGCCTGTGGATGAACAGTCGCAGGTGGAGGCTGGAGGAGGTCGACGGTGGATAAATAGTAGCCCGTGGAGGCTGGAGGGGGTCGACGGTGGAGATGAACAGTATCCCGTGGAGTCCCGTTTTGCGGTATGCCACACCCCTCCCGATGAACAGGACCCCCGTTTCGACCGTAGCGCTCCAACACAAGCCCGTTTCCTCCGTTTTGCGGTACGCCACACCCCTCCCGATCAACAACAGGACCCCTGTTTCAACCGTAGGAGGTCCGTTTCCTCCGTTTTGCGGTACGCCAGACCCCTCCCGATGAATAGGATCCCGTTTCAAACCTGGCCGGTCGAACATAAGGCCGTTTCCTCCGTTCTATGGTATGCCACGCCTCGTTTCCATCGGCTGTTCCGTCCAAGCCCTCCAGACCAACACGACGACGCATTCCGTTCCGACCCAGCCGGTTGCCTCCCCATGAACACGATGACGACGCTGTTTCTCCATTCCGACCCAGCCATGTACACGAGCCCTGGCCGTACGTACACGTGAGTAGGCATTCGAGACCCCGCCCGTAGGTACGTACGTGGCCGTATTTACTTTCTTGCACCCTGGCCGTTGTACGTACGTGTACATGCTACGTGCGCGCCTCCACTACGACACGTGCGTGCCTCTAGATCGACACGTTCGTGACCAGAATGACAACGCTACGTACGCTTCGACTAGGTGGGTCCCGACTGTCAGGCACTTCCTTGCGTGCGAAGATGTAGCTGGTGGGTCCCAGCAGTCAGGGGGGCAAATCATTTTTTTTTCAGACGCACTTCCTTGCGTGCAAAGATGTAGCTGGTAGGTCCCAGCAGTCAGGGGGGAAACGTTTTTTTCACGAAATACGGTGGCCCATCCGGTGGGTCCCCGCTGTCAGGTGCAGGAATAATTATTTTCCACGTAATAAGGAGGCACTTCCTTGCGGCTGCCGTGGACCCAGCTGTCAGCCTCTCCACGTACAGCACTCTTCAGATGCAAGTCGGTCGTTGACCACATTGACCACGCCGCACCGAGAGCACCAAGGCGGTGGACGACGGCAAGGCCTAGGAAGGGGACGACGCGGAGCCAGGGAAGTCTCGGCAGTGGATGCCCACACGGAGAGGAGTACGAGGGTTCACTGGTTCGGCTGCGGTGTGAGGCTGCCGCCGCCACAGAATAACATGGGGTGTGGGTGAGTAGAGGGATGCCCTGGCCAGCGGTGGGAGTAGTAGGGGACGGTGAGGCCTGCACGGGAGGCGGGAGCAGGCGGTCCTGCCGGCGCTAGATTTGGCGGCTGGAGCAAGAAGATCAGAGATTGAAGAAACACGACGGCCGTTGGATTGACATCCAACGGTTACGTCTGCTAGAATCGTTTGTTGACATATATAATAACTAAAAAAATCTTGCATACGCGTCAACTTAATAGGCCCACAAGTCAGACCATTCCCTCTTTTTTAATAATTTATATATAGCTCATTGCGACTTCTTATGCAATTTATTGCAGTCCGTTTTTTTGGTTGACCAGGGCCAATTTTGCATATTTCTGTGGGTTCCAAACTATTTTTAATACCGAAATGTCGAGCCAGATTTAAAGTACTTTGAAGATATATTTAAATTAGGTTAATGCCCAGTGAAATAGGAATCTGAAAATGTGAGAAAATTCAGAAATTATAAAGTAATTGCCAATTTGTCATCTGTTTTTATATTTACAACCCATTTCATATTACTTTCAAGATTTGCAGGCGTCTTGAAAGAGTTGCAGCCCATTAGGGTGTAGAAAAATAAGTAGGCCTGGATTGGGTATTCTTCAGAAAAAATAAACTGGGCTCATTTACACAAAGAAGAAATAGCTGGGCTGGTCACATGGTGAACATAAAATATAAGCCTGGTCTAGACAGGCCACAGCCCAGTTCAAACCCTGCTCCGTCTCAACAATAACAAAAAAAATACTGCTCGAGCAGCTACGTCCCAGGTGTCAGCCGATCTTGTGCCGTTCTCTTGTCTATTGACTATATACGCTCACAATGTCATGGGTCCCAGATGTCAGGAAAACACTAGGAGGAAGCATTTTATTTTTCCATACGCTGACATGGTGGGCCCCTACTGTCATCCTCTCCACGCACTTCTGCCGATTCCTGTTGTTTGTTGACCATGTTGACAACACGAGAGGGCGGCGCCGCGTCGAGCGAACCAAAGCACGCGGAGGACGACGGCGAGGCCTCGGACGTCGGCGTCAACGATTTAGGAGACAGTGGGGCGGCGATGCGTGCGCTGAGGCACAGCCAGCCGTGGGAGGCGGAAGCAGGCGGCCCCGCCGGCGCTGGTTTGGTTTTGGCGGCTGGAGGAAGACAGGACTGAAGAAACACGACAGACTGTAAAAACAGCAGGAGTACTTAACAACCTTAACTGAAACCAGCAGGGGCACTTAACAACCATAGCTGAAAGCAGTATGAGTACTTATACAGGTTCAACCGTACAAAGCACGCCTCGAACAGTGCTACTTTGCCTACAGTTAACCAAGGGTGAGGCCGCCAAGCCCCAGGACAAGGCCCAGGCGCCACCCCGCGCATCCACAACCTTCTGAAAGCAGCTTCATCTCGCAATGTGGTCAATAAACATGATATTTGCTTTAGAGCCATGGAAAAGCAGGAACATAATCTTCTGTCCTATTCTCCAAGATGGACGGGCCTTCATTATTTGAGACCACCCATGAATAACTATCTTTTCACCTCCAAGGGGAATGGAGTAGGTCGACATAAACATCATGTTGTGACCAAGCGCAAGTCTGACCCGACCATGGTCAGGCATCTGTATAGGAACAATAGAACTGGGCAGTTTCTGTCTCAAGAAGATCACAGCTGTAAAACTGTGTACAATCAATAGTTTATGAACAACATATATAACAGAAAACAACTCGTACCATAAGTTTCTCGACACAGTTGGACCTGTTCAACGAGTGCAGCAGTGGCACACATATCCCACGTGGCCTTCCACCATTGAAACGCCCCACAAGGACCTCAAGATGAGCAATAAAGTGTAGGAACTTGTGGATGTCGTCCCAGTCAACTTCAGTGCCATCAGTAACAGCCGAGCTGTTACAGAATAACAAATGAGCAGCCTGCTTAACTCGGAAAAAACCTACACATGCCACCAATTATAAGAAAATATTAGTTAGAAGTAGCATCTTCGTGAGAGATTCGTTGCTACTTCTAAAGTTAAATTGTGATTAGTTAGACAAAATAGGTGGATTAAGAAGTAATCGAGGCAACAAGCAAGAACGAGATACAAAACTCACATGGATGAACAATTGGAACGACGTCGGGGTGGAAGATCGCAGTGAAGATGAGACCAGGTTCTGCTATTTCCATCAACATTCGTGCGCCAACTTTCAGTCCGTAACACTTGAGAAAGTTTATCCAAGTTCGGCCATAAAAAAGCAGCGATCTTCTTGGTTCATGAACCCAACTCGGAACTTATATCCATGGCTTGTCTTCACTGTGACCATTAAACTGGTGTATTCAGTTATGGCAAGGCCGAGTATCTTGAGTACATGTGTTCTGGCAGAGCAAATAATGCACTGCAGGAAAAATAATATGAGAACACAATGTATTCCCTATCCAAATCTAGCAATAACTTCCTCCTTCATGTCAGTGTTGACCATCGTACTGGTAGTCCCTTTTATCCAAATATAGCAATCCAAATTTCCAAATTAGTCGACAGCATGTTCAAGAAAACCCCACCCTCCCGGATAGAAAAGAGGATTCTAGGAACATACTGTGCGCGTTTTAAAATCCTATGTTAGGATGAGAAGGAACAAGTGTGCCGTCTCGCCGAGGGCGCAGAAACCTGTAGGGTCCTTGCACTTTGGGCACTGCAAATGAAACACACTAGATTCAGTAGGAAGAAAAATGCATCCACGGGGGCGGCTGCCATCCTAGGATTACCCGCGACCAAGGGACTTGGATTTATGGGGGATGGATGAAGAATTCGTACCTGGTTCTCCATGAGAAAACCCTATGCAATCACCGAGAGGGGGTTTTCTCTGAACAAGCAGACGAGGGAGAAGGGGATTCAGGCCCAGTGAAATATTGCCGCTTCGTCCGTCCAGCTTACTACTAAAGCTGGAAAGGGGGGTTGTGATTGGACGGCTCATTGGGCATTATTGCGGCGCTACGACCGGGGTGTGTCTACCGTGCAGTTGTACACTCTAATTTGTGAACATGGCACGTGGACCCCGTTGCCGGATGCCCCACATATCAGCGAAAGGAAGTAGAAAGACAGGAGTAACTAGTTACACAAAAATATATTTTTGACAGAGAGATACTCCCTCTGTAAAGAAATATACAAATCTTTTATATCACAACTTTATACGTAAGAAAAATCAAGGGGAATATATATAACATATATAATTATAAAAAACTGAGTTGTTTTTAACACAGTATAGATAAGTTGGTGATGATGGTGTGCCTGCCATCCTGCAATATAGGCCGTCCGATTTATATCTGACGGATAGGAAGGAAACTATGGAAATTTTGCAAAAAGGTACCCACACACCTCTCCACATTTGCAAATAAGGCCTTCCCTCGTTCATCCTTTTCTCTCACAAGATAAAATACTCATACAAATGCATCTTGATGTTACGTGCAACGCACGGGCATTATGGGGGTTCAGCTGAGAATATAATACTCAGACAGGCTCACGGTTCTGGACTTTGGGCCGCAGGCCCACCCTGATTCGGGGTTCCATGTGTTCTACCTCAGCGCTTTTTATATTGCAAGCGATTGGTACGGCGCTGGTTTTAGATGCTGTCGCAAGGAGAATACACACAATTGAATAAAGCACGGTAGCTGTTGGAATGAAATTGAACAACAGTTCCTAACCAGCAATGAGAGTTGCAATTCTATCAACGATATACCATGTGATAAATAATACTGTCGTATTACTTATACACACAGGACACTTGTTTCACCATGCCAGATTATTACATCAAAATCTCTCGGAGGATAGATCAGTTCGCCAGTTGCGTGCTGCTACTGAAGCATTTCATAGTCGATTTGGACCAGCTCTCCTTGCCGAGAAAGTTCAATTTTGAGATCATGCCCTACCGCAAGATATGATTTAGATTTGAACCTTGACCATCCTTTAGCATCAATCATCATGCGACCATCCTTTGTACTTACGGTATATTGAGCAGGTTCATTCACACCAATGCTGCGCATGGTAAGAGAAACTTGGCCGCTGTCGCCCGGATTGTTGAACGACTCCCTCGTTGCTCTAGGAATTCTCTGTTTGCAAACAAGAAGACATACCCAAACAGTTAGATCAATACAGTGAATCATGCGAAACAACATGGAAAGAAAAAGGAACGAAACACTTGGGCGGCCAATGCTTACCAAGAAGGTGGACATGTCGGTTTGTGTAAGGACTTTGGTATATGAAGTGCGAACTGCAGCCCAGTCTGTTGCCGGTGCAACTGCTTGTTCGGTTGCCCCTGATATTTTCCATAGAGACTTGCAAAGATAACTCAATCATACATAAAAGAATTCAGAGAAGAATCAAATATTTTCCATAGATAATACTGGATCATAAACCCACAATTCATCGGTCTCAACAAACACACCGCAAAAAGAAGATTACATCGAATAGATCTCCACAAGAGAGGGGGAGAACATTGTATTGAGATCCAAAAACAGAGAAGAAGCCATCTAGCTACTAGCTATGGACCTGAAGGTCTGAAGTAAACTACTCACACTTCATCGGAGGGGCTATGGTGTTGATGTAGAAGCCCTCCGTGGTGGATGCCCTCTCTGGCGGAGCTCCGGAACAGGCCCCAAGATGGGATCTCGTGGATACAGAAAGTTGCGGCGGTGGAATTAGATTTTTGGCTCCGTATCTGATCTGACGGGGGTATGTAGGTATATATAGGAGGAAGAGGTACGTCGATGGAGCAACAGGGGGCCCACGAGGGTGGGGGGCGCGCCCCCTACCTCGTGGCTTCCCTGTTGGTTGCTTGACGTAGGGTCCAAGTCTCCTGGATCTTATCCGATGAGAAAATCACGTTCCCGAAGGTTTCATTCCGTTTGGACTCCGTTTCTTCAAAACACTGAAATAGGCAAAAAAACAGCAATTCTGGGCTGGGCCTCCGGTTAATAGGTTAGTCGCAAAAATTATATAAAAGTGGAAAATAAAGCCCAATATAGTCCAAAACAGTAGATAAAGTAGCATGGAGCAATCAAAAATTATAGATACGTTGGAGACGTATTAGGCATCCCCAAGCTTAATTCCTGCTCGTCCTCGAGTAGGTAAATGATAAAAAAAAGAATTTTTGATGCGGAGTGATACTTTGGCATAATTTCAATGTAAATCTTCTTAATTGTGATATGAATATTTAGATCCGAAAGATTCAAGACAAAAGTTCATATTGACATAAAAATAATAATACTTCAAGCATACTAATCAAAGCAATCATGTCTTCTCAAAATAGCATGGCAAAAGAAAGTTCATCCCTACAAAGATCATATAGTAAGGCTATGCTTCATTTTGGTCACACAAAGATGTTCCCAACTTCTATACCCCCGATGACAAGCCAAGCAATTGTTTCATACTTAAATAATCTCAAACTTTTTCAACCTTCACGCAATACATGAGCGTGAGCCATGGATATAGCACTATGTGTGGAATAGAATATGATGATGGGGATTGTGTGGAGAAGACAAAAAAGGAGAAAGTCTCACATCAACTAGGCGTATCAACGGGCTATGGAGATGCCCATCAATAGATATCAATGTGAGGAGTAGGGATTGCCATGCAACGGATGCACTAGAGCTATAAATTCTCAACAAAAGAAAACTAGTGGGTGTGCATCCAACTTGCTTACTCATGAAGACCTAGGGCATTTGAGGAAGCCCATCGTAGGAATATACAAGCCAAGCTCTATAATGAAAAATTCCCACTAGTATGAAAAGACAACTTATGAGACTCACTACATGAAAAAAAAGGTGCTACTTTGAAGCACAATATATGAGACTCACTACATGAAGAACAAGGTGCTATTTTGAAGCACAAGTGTGGAAAAGAGATAGTAGCATTGCCCTTTTTATTTTTTTTATTTTTTTTGGGCCTTTCTTTTTTTTCTTTTGGCCTTTCTCCTTTTTTTTATTTTTTTTTATTTGGGCAATGCTCTAGTAATGATGATCATCACACTTCTATTGATTACAACATAAGGATTACAACTCGAAACTTACAACAAGATATGACTCTATATGAATGCCTCCGGCGGTGTACCGGGATGGTGCAATGAATCAAGAGTGACATGTATGAAAAATAATGCATGGTGGCTTTGCCACAAATACGATGTCAACCACATGATCATGCAATGGCAATATGACAAAAGTAATGTATGTCATGATGATGATGGAAGTTGCATGGCAATATATCTCGGAATGGCTATGGAAATGCCATGATAGGTAGGTATGGTGGCTGTTTTGAGGAAGATATAAGGAGGTTTATGTGTGATAGAGCGTATCGTATCACGGGGTTTGGATGCACCGGCGAAGTTTGCACCAACTCTCAAGGTGAGAAAGGGCAATGCACGGTACCGAAGAGGCTAGCAAAGGCGGAAGGGTGAGAGTGCGTATAATCCATGGACTCAACATTAGTCAAAAGAACTCATATACTTATTGCAAAAATTTAGAAGTCATCAAAAATCAAGTACTACGTGCATGCTCCTAGGGGGATAGATTGGTAGGAAAAGACCATCGCTCGTCCCCGACCGCCACTCATAAGGATGCACAAGCCAGGTACACTTCATGTTTCAAATTTGTCACACAACTTTAACCATACGTGCATGCTACGGGACTTGCAAACTTCAACACAAGCATTTCTCAAATTCATAATCACCCAACTAGCATGACTTTGATATTATCACCTCCATATCTCAAAACAATTATCAAGCATCAAACTTATCTTGGTATTCAATTCACTCAAAAGAAAGTTTCACATATCTTGAATACCAAGTATATTAACATTAAGCAAATTACCATGCTATTAACGACTCTCAAAATAATCTAAGTGAAGCATGAGAGATCAATAGTTTCTTTAAAACAAATCTACCCGTGCTCTAAAAGATATAAGTGAAGCACTAGAGCAAAAATTATCACGCTCAAAAGATATAAGTGAAGCACTATGAGCAAAACTATCAAGCTCAAAAGATATAAGTGAAGCACGTAGAGTTTCTAACAAATTCCAACTTATGTATGGCTCTCTCAAAAGGTGTGTACAGCAAGGATGATTGTGGTAAACTAACAAGAAAATACACAAATAATACAAGACGCTCCAAGCAAAACACATATCATGTGGTGAATAAAAATATAGCTCCAAGTAAATTACCGATGGAAGTGGACGAAACAGGGGATGCCTTCCGGGGCATCCCCAAGCTTTGAATTTTTGGTTTCCTTGGATTATCTTGGGGGTGCCATGGGCATCCCAAGCTTAGGATCTTGACACTCCTTGTTCCATAATCCATCAAAAGAATTCACCCAAAACTTGAAAACTTCACAACACAAAACTCAACAGAAATCTTGTGGGCTCCGTTAGAGAAAGAAAACAAAGAACTACTTCAAAGTACTGTAATGAACTCATTCTTTATTTAGATTGGTGTTAAACCTAATGTATTCCAACTTCTCTATGGATTATAAACTATTTTATTAGCCATAGATTCATCAAAATAAGCAAACAACACACGAAAAAAGAATCTGTCAAAAACAGAACAGTCTGTAGTAATCTGTAACTAACGCAAACTTCTGGAACTCAAAAAATTAAGCCAAAATAGGACGACCTAGGCAATTTGTTTATTGATCAGCAGCAATTGGAATCACTAATTTATCACGTTCCATTTTTAACAATTGTTTTTGTGAGCAAAAAGTTTCTGGAAATTACAGCAAGATCAAATAACTATCATCCAAGAAGATCCTATAGGTTTAACTTGGCACAAACACTAATTAAAATATAAAACCACATCCAAACAGAAGCTAGATGGATTATTTATTACTAATAAGCAAGGAAAATATTGGGTTGTCTCCCAACAAGCGCTTTTCTTTAAAGCCTATTTAGGTAGGCATTGAAATTTTTAATGATGCTCACATGAAAGACAAGAATTGAAGCACAAAGAGAGCATCATAAAACACGTGACAAACACATCTAAGTCTAACATACTTCCTATGCATAGGCATCTTATATAAAAACAAATTATCATAGCAAGAAAAAACTAGCATATGCAAGGAAGCGGAAAGGAACAATAGCAATCTCAACATAACGAGAGGTAATTTAGCAACATGAAAATTTCTATAACCATATTTTCCTCTCTCATAATAATTACATGTAGGATCATAAGAAAATTCAATAATATAGCTATCACATAACATATTCTCAACACGACCCACATGCATGCGAAGTTGGCACTCTTCCAAAATAGTGGGATTATCATTAACTAAAGTCATGATTTCTCCAAGCTCACTTTTATCAAAAAATTTATAAGATTGAATATTATCCAAATATGTGGGATCTAAAGTCGACACACTTCCAAACCCACTTTGAATATTATTGCAAACATTATTATCAATCTCATATTCATCATGGGGCTTAAATAAATTTTCAAGATCGTAAGAAGAATCACCCCAATCATGATCATTGCAACAAGTAGTAGACATAGCAAAACTAGCATCCCCAAACTTAGGGTTTTGCATAATATTAGTACAATTGACATTAAGAGAATTTGTAATAAAATCATTGCAATCATGCTTTTTATTCAAACATCTATCGTGAAGCACTTCATCACAATTTTCAGATTTACGGATTTCAGGCAAAAGCTTACAAAGATAATCTAGTGCGTCCAAATCACTAGGAATTGGTTCATCATAATTGGATCTCTTGAAAAGATTGGCAAGCGGATGAGGATCCATAGATATTAGCTTCTCTGTTTAGGAATAAATACTCAACTATTTCAACCAAGCGAGAAAACGAGCCAAGAAAGACATAAAGGCGAACTGAAAAGAGAGGGCGAATAAAACGGCAAGGGTGAAGTGGGGGAGAGGAAAAAGAGAGGCAAATGGCAAATAATATAATGCGAGAGATAAGGATTGCGATGGGTACTTGGTATGGTTGACTTGCTTGCGTGAGCCTCCCCGGCAATGGCGCCAGAAATTCTTCTTGCTACCTCTTGAGCACTGCGTTGGATTTCCCCGAAGAGGAGAGGATGATGCAGTAAAGTAGCGTAAGTATTTCCCTCAGTTTTCGAGAACCAAGGTATCAATCCAGTAGGAGACCACCTACAAGTCCCTCGTACCTACACAAAACGATAGCTACTCGCAACCAACGCTTAGGGGTTGTCAATCCCTTCACGGTTACTTACGAGGGTGAGATCTGATAGAGATGATAAATAATATTTTTCGTATTTTTGATAGATAGATGCAAAGTAAAAAGTAAAGTAAAAACAAATCAAGTAAATAAATTGATAGAGATTGATATGATGAGAATAGACCCGGGGGCCATAGGTTTCACTAGTGGCTTCTCTCAAGAGCATAGATTTTCTATGGTGGGTGAACAAATTACTGTTGAGCAATTGACAGAATTGAGCATAGTTATGAGTATATCTAGGCTATGATCATGTATATAGGCATCACGTCCGAGACAAGTAGATCGAAATGATTATGCATCTACTACTATTACTCCACTCATCGACCGCTATCCAGCATGCATCTAGAGTATTAAGTTAAAAACAGAGTAACGCCTTAAGCAAGATGACATGATGTAGAGGGATAAATTCATGCAATATGATAAAAAAACCATCTTGTTATCCTCGATGGCAGCAATACAATACGTGCCTTGCTGCCCCTTCTGTCACTGGGAAAGGACACCGCAAGATTGAACCCAAAGCTAAGCACTTCTCCCATTGCAAGAACTACCAATCTAGTTGGCCAAACCAAAAGGATAATTCAAAGAGACCTGCAAAGATAACTCAATCATACATAAAAGAATTCAGAGAAGAATCAAATATTTTCCATAGATAATACTGGATCATAAACCCACAATTCATCGGTCTCAACAAACACACCGCAAAAAGAAGATTACATCGAATAGATCTCCACAAGAGAGGGGGAGAACATTGTATTGAGATCCAAAAAGAGAGAAGAAGCCATCTAGCTACTAGCTATGGACCCGAAGGTCTGAAGTAAACTACTCACACTTCATCGGAGGGGCTATGGTGTTGATGTAGAAGCCCTCCATGGTGGATGCCCTCTCCGGCGGAGCTCCGGAACAGGCCCCAAGATGGGATCTCGTGGATACAGAAAGTTGCGGCGGTGGAATTAGGTTTTTGGCTCCGTATCTGATCTGACGGGGGTACGTAGGTATATATAGGAGGAAGAGGTACGTCGGTGGACCAACAGGGGGCCCACGAGAGTGGGGGCGCGCCCAGGGGGAGGGCGCGCCCCCCTACCTCGTGGCTTCTCTGTTGGTTGCTTGACATAGGGTCCAAGTCTCCTGGATCTTATCCGATGAGAAAATCACGTTCCCGAAGGTTTCATTCCGTTTGGACTCTGTTTGATATTCCGTTTCTTCGAAACACTGAAATAGGCAAAAAACAGCAATTCTGGGCTGGGCCTCCGGTTAATAGGTTAGTCCCAAAAATAATATAAAAGTGGAAAATAAAGCCCAATATAGTCCAAAACAGTAGATAAAGTAGCATGGAGCAAGCAAAAATTATAGATACGTTGGAGACGTAACATCCGCTGACGCGGTCGGTGCCCAATCCATAGCTGGATCAGACTGAGATGCTGCCGCTGTCAGTGCTAGAGCTACTGCCGGTGCTCGATCCGTTGCTGAAGGTGGTACCGATGTGCGAGACAGCGACGATCGTGTTTGGTCTGCTATGATCAGCTTTCTAACTTGACTAGGCTTCGTGACCGTGATCCAGTTTTTTTCATTTCTTTTAAAAGTGAGGAGGACTAATTGTAGCGTTTTTGTTAAACCAAACTACAGTTCATCATAGGGATTCAGCTTGTACTCAGACAACAGGCTGATCCAATTTTTTCTAGTAATATAAGTGATGGACAGTGCCTTCGTTACTGACACGACATAAGAAGTGAAACCTGCAAAAATAGCCATCGTAGAGCAAACCAAATGGTTTTATTCTGTGATGAATGTCACATGGCAAAACCTGCATCGTAAAATTGCAGGAAAGGAAAGAAAACATGACATTAAATCAATAAGATTTAGACAGTAAATCAATAAGATTTAGTCAGTAAATCAATAAGATTTACTTGATGTGACACGAGTGAATCCTTACCAGGAAATCACTATGTTGAAGTACTAAGCAGAAGATTGATCGTCCAACTACGGGTGGCATGCAGGGGCCCCGCCTACTCCCACAAGCAGGACAGTCCAAAGGTCGTGACAAATCGTATGGACCGAACATCCATGGGACTTGAAATCCTGGTGGGTGCGATAAACCCTGCAATGCATACAGATATTGGAGTGTAACCATAATTGATAAACCGTCCTCACAAAAAAGATGATCTGGATACTTCAAAATATAAAGACTGAATTGAGTGGACAGACATTAACATACACCGTTCTCAGGACTGACCACACACCAAAAGCGGCAGTACTAATAAACAATACAGGGTTCACAAACACAAATCAAGTACTGAATAATAGTACTTACTACAGACAAGCAAAGTTGCACTAATTAAACTCTGCAGACTATTTCTTGCCACCGACCTACGGGATGAACCCCGCATAACTGACTAGGCCATGGACTTCGTGAGAGATGTCTACATGCACCATCACCATCTCGTCAACCTTGGAGAACCTAACAGAGTGGTCTTTCCACTCATAAACATGATCATGAAGACAGGCCACATCAGATTTGTTGGGAAGCTTTACAAGAACCACACCCTTCGTAATCAAAGGCACAACCAGGAAATTGTTGTGGTCTAGTATAGCCTCCAGAACATGCCTGACAACAATGCTACAGGAAAACACTAGTTCAGGACACGTGGCGACAAGGAGACAACAGCTGGATAGTTTAGCAGTAGAACTCATCCTCAGGTCTTCTAGTTCACACGTCATGACTTTGAGAACTTCATCTCCACCGCGGACCTGGTTCTAATTCAAACAGAAACCATATTTTGTTACTACCTCTGTTCGGAAATATAAGATGATTTTCGATATTATACTCCATATATGACTACATATACGCACAGAAATGAGTGAACAAAGACACTAGAACATGTCTTCAAAGGCATGAGAGCAGAGGGACTACTTGCAATATCCATAACACAAGTTACTGAGGCAAATATACCCTCTTCAAAGGTAGCATTGATGTTCATAAAGTACTCCCTCCGTCCCAAAATTCTTGTCTTAGATTTGTCTAGATACGGATGTATCAAGTCACATTTTAGTATTAGATACATCTGTATCTAGACAAATCTAAGACAAGAAATTTGGGACAGTGGGAGTAGTTGAAAGTAATCTATAAGAAATCAGTGTCAACCTCTCGCATGTTTTGGTCAAAAGAGGAATTTAGAACCGTCATTTGGCACACAAAAATCACATGCAAGATCACCCAAAAAGTTGTACTACTAGTACTAGTACTGCATGTTAGATGAAAAAACACGATCAAGATCGAGAAAAAGATCGTCAAGAAGAGATATTACCTGGACTTGCTTATGAGGGATCCCGGAGAGGGGGGCTTGGACAGGGGTGATGGCTTTGAACTTGTCTGCGGTAGTCTCGGCGGGGTGCTTGCGCTTCTTCGTACCATGAGTCTCGAGGGTTTTGGCCAGAGCCATAGACATCACTTTGGCCGGTGCTCCAGCGTCCATCAAGAAACTGTCAAATAGAAATAAAAGAAAAGAAACCATAATCACAAACCCAAAAGAAGAAAAGAGAGGGAGTTATAGGATCAGTCTCGGGGTTGCAAGACGGGGCCTTGGCCAGAATCAACACCATTGATGCGCTCACCTTTCCTTCTTTGGGAGAGAAGAACAATGGAAGAAGCAGGTCGGGGTTTTCTAGAAGAAATGAGGAACAAGATGAGGGAGAAGCGAGTTGGGTAGAGAGGAAGCTAAGAGAGAAGAGTGAAATGATGGTTGCTTCGTCCGTCCAACTTACTGCTGGAAAGGAGGGGGCTTTGTGATTTGACGGCTGATTGTGCATTACTGCGGCACTTCGGTCGGGGTAGTCTACCGTCACTATACTATGGAGTAATTTAGTGCATGGCTGGTGGACCCCGATGCTGGCTGTCCCACACGTCGGCGAAAGTGAGTAATTTAGTGCATGGCTGGAGGAGGATCCGCATGGTAGAGCGTGTCCACTGTTTTTCTGAAGAAAAAAATGATTACGGCAAGCGTTTCCACTCTTACGATGGAGGAGTGCGAAACACGGCAACCACTTGAACATACACAGTGCTCCTACTACTAGGCATGTGCAGTGGTTCATACGCCAGTACTACATAATCTTGATGCTCGTGTAGTAAGATATGACGACAACAAATGATGTTGTGCGCATGTCAACTATATGAACAGTAATGTAGTAACATAGTACCACTTTCTCGACTGTCCGGTCGAGAATGAACGGTGAGATCAATGTTAACAGAACTAGGTCTACAGCGCACGGAGAGTACGGTGCTACGATACTCCAGGAAACATGAACCATATGAAACACGAATAGTGTTAGGCAGGGTGTATGAAGGGTGCACGGGATGGGAGCAAAAGTTCCCTTCTCGACCCACTTTTGGGTGTTTGGCAGAGTGCATGAAGGGTGCATGAGTCCACACTAGTAGGTTAACACAAATACACGAAGAGGAAACAACTATATTGAGATGAGAATGCAACCAAACACACCCACACGCTTTGTGCTACAGTGACTGATCTGCACCGTCTGAGTTTGATCCAACGGTCATGTTGCGCCGAGACATGGACATGCCCATGCAGAGGGCGCCTAAACACCATCGAAGTCCCTCTACTTCTCGAGGCGCACGACGTTGGTGATGCAGGGGGTGAAATGGCTGAAAGGCAATGCAATCTACGGGAAGGTGGAGGGAGCCAGCCGAGGAGCGGGGAATCTTTTGGTTTTCACCATGGTAAACCACCAGTCGATGACTTCGCACATCAGGGAGCAGGGGGTTTTACAGGCGGAGTCATCGTGACTAATTGCTGCCGCACCTGCTCCCGTCAATCAAGAAAATTAAAAATCCTGCCGCGCCTGCTCCCGTCAATCAAAAAATTCAAAATCCTGCCGTACTCAAACACCAGAGCAACGCTGTGGTGGATATTTAAATTTACTTGCCGGCAAGTAGATAAAAAAGGGGTGAAAAAACAAATGTGGTGGCGGCCTAGCTACTCGGTCGAACTAGCCCAACTAGCTAGCCACCTTGCTTCACTGATGTACTCGGCGGGAAAGGTGGTCTTTCGTGATTTGATGACTCATTTACTTGCTTCGACGAAAAGGCGCGGTAGGGCGTCCCACGTCAGGAAGAATATATGTGTGCACCACCCGGGAGGACCCTGAAACTGCGCGGTACGGTGTGCCATGTATCGGTACGGAGGAAAAATGTGCGTGTAAAAATTTACTGTATCAGACGTAGTACCTATGGTTTGACCTCGGGACCCAGCCAGTCGGTCGAAAACACCCCACTAGCCACACAGCTTCATCATGCTAACATGGCACGGAGGATAGGTGTGGTTGGCTCCGACTCGACCAGCCACAACGTCTCTTATTCTAGGCGATTATTCTATTTTCCAAGATTTTTTTATTTGTAATAACACCACGGCAAGCTAGCGCCGCTCTTCGTGTGTGCCCGTGAATAGGTTAGACGATGGAGAGAAGAGAGAGATCGCAGACCTGGGACCCACCAGTAATTGAGTCAACGGTCATGCACGTGTTGACGAGGCACTCCCTCTACTCTACTCAATGTAATACTGTATAAAATCAATTTATGGGACAAAGCCAACAACCGTTGTTGTTTCAGGCTATCGACTTACGCTTTGTAGTCCAGGTTGCCGGTTCGAATCTCGTCTTTCAGATTTGTTAGTTTTAGGTCCAAATTTGATTAATGACAAGTGGGACCCCCGTGTGTTGTTCCGATATTTCAGTGTAGGATGGTTTTTTTGAACAAACACTTTGCGCGGTTAGACAAGTAACATCACAAGTTACATGTATTTTGCAAGTTTACGAACAAAAATGACAGCAGCATAGAATATCACATCCACCCCGCAGCTTAGATGCTATGGTGATACGAGTTTTTACACCGTTGGAAGTGAGATCCAATGGCTTGGGAGTAGTCTTTGTAATTGTGCGCGATTTCCAAACTCTCCAAAGGTTTTTTTGCAAATAAAACATTCAGGCCTCGTGTGTGCCGCTGCATCTTCGATCCAATGGCTCCCCGTTGCTCATATTAGGTGCTCCCCGTAGCTTAATTACCCGCTACGGTGATATGAGCATCTAGGTCGTATGATCAGTGATCAGATGGCACATGCATAGTACTTGTACTTTCTGCACAATTCCCAAACTCTCTCAGCCGATATTGCAAAAACATTCAAACCTCCTACTGTGGGCCGTTAGATCTCCGTGAACTCATATCACCATAGAATCTATGGTGCGTGAGCACCTCATATTCTCTCGTGCGAGAAAACATAAGGTGCTCTCGCAACTTGGATGCTACGGTGATACGAGCTTCGAGGTCGTTGATCTGAGATCCAATGGCATCTGAGTAGTCTTTGTGCTTGTAAGCAGTGGCCGAACTCTTTGGGGGCTTTTCTGCAAAAAACCATTCGAACCACCGAGGAGGTGTTGGGTCACAAATCCAACAGCTCCGAAGAGCTTGTATCACCAAAGCATCTAAGGTGTGGTAGCACATGATATTCTTACATACAGGAGAATATGATGTCCTCCTTCATCTTGGATGCTACGGTGATACGAGCTTCGAGGTCGTTGGATATGGGATCCAAGGGCATCTGAGTAGTTCTTGTACAAATTGTGTGCAATTCTCAAACTCATCAAGGTTTCCTGTAAAAATATTAAGACATCACGTGAGCTGCTATATCTCATATCTACAAGCTCCAAGCAACTCGTATCGGAATATAGCATCTAAGGTATGGGGGCACATGATATTCTCCCGGGGAGGAGGGGTGGGGGTGCACAACCAATCGGTGGTTGGGAGGGTGGGCACAAATATAATCTAAACAACCCTAAACAGAGCTTCAAAATTTTATCTAAGGTCGAGGGGGTGACCCCCGACAATCATAGCTCCGCCTAATTAAACACAACATTTGCATATACTGTAGTACTAGACTTAATATTCATGTTTCAGTTTCATGTTCATTTTAAATATTGAATTGAGGACCATGCATGTCTTACATTTTACTCCCTTCGTTCCTAAATATTAGTCTTTTTAGAGATTTCAAATGGACTGGCACATACGGGTGTATATAGACATATTATAGAGTGTAGATTCACTCATTTTGCTCCGTAGGTAGTCGCTTGTTGAAATCTCTAAAAGACTAATATTTAGGAACAGAAGGAGTATTTTTGAATTCGTGTCATACATGCATGGTTTGGAAAAATAGATGCACTATACTTATTGGATTGTTGTTGTGTTCTTGTGTGGGTGTGTGTGTGTGTGTGGTCATATGCTTGATACATACAAAGTTTTCTCACCTCCATATTGTTCATCTTTTAAATTTGAATTTTCATTGAAAAAGTTCCCAGGGATACCATGAAATGTCTTGGGTATCTACTTCCGGGGGCGGCCTTGCCCCTTGCCGTGCTCACCTGCCCGGCAAGGGAGGCCCTTCTTCTGATGGTATCTTTCTCTTCTGGCTGGATCCTGGTCCTCTTGATCTGCATGTTGGTCCTTCGATGATCTTGATTAGTTGTACTCTGACTTGGGTTGGTGCTTCAATCTTGTTCCCGTGCCTGTGCACAATCTTGGCGACAGACCCAAGGTTTGTTGCACCGACAAGCAGTTACAATTCTCATTCTGAGGACACTCCGGACGAGTAGCTCCTCGTATGTTTTCTCTTTCCTTTTTGACACTTGTTAACAAAAAGGGGGAGAAGTACATCGAGTGACAAATAAACAGGGTATTTGCAGGGTGTTTTTTCTTCACCATTTACTTTTCCCACTCGAATGTTTTGTCTTTCCTCAAACATTTTGCTTGATAAACTTATCGCACCGCCTGTGGTGTTGAAAAACTCGGTCACCATGTAATGGTAATAACCCCCCATGCAATATTATCTGCATCCTATTGATACATCTCCAACGTATCTATATTTTTTTATTGTTCCATGCTATAAAAAAGAATATGATATGACTTAATGAACAACACTCCACATCAAAAATTCTATTTTTATCACTTACCTACTCGAGGACGAGCAGGAGTTAAGCTTGGGGATGCTGATATGTCTCCAATGTATCTATAATTTTTTATTGTTCCATGTTGTTTTATTATCAATCTTGGATGTTTTATAATCATTTTATAGTCATTTTATATCATTTTTTGGTACTCAACTATTGACATAGTGCCAAGTGCCAGTTGCTGTTTTTTCTATGTTTTTTACATCACAGGAAATCAATATCAAACGGAGTCCAAATGCCCCGAAACTTTATGGAGATTTTTTATGGGCCAGAAGGAAGAAGATGGGCCCTGGTTGCACCTAGGGGGGATCCCGAGGAGGGGACAACCCACCAGGGCACACCAGGAGGCCCAGGCGCACCCTGGTGGGTTGTGCCCACCTCGATGGCCTCCTGCACCGCCTCTTTGCTCTATAAATACCCCAATATTCCAGAAAGCCTAGGGGAGTCGACGAAATATTCATCCAGCCGTCGCAGAGTCCAGAACCACCAGATCCAATCTAGACACCGTCATGGAGGGGTTCACCACTTCCATTGGTGCCTCTCCGATGATGTGTGAGTAGTTCTTTGTAGACCTACGGGTCCGTAGTTAGTAGCTAGACGGCTTCCTCTCTCTCTTTTGATTCTCAATACAATGGTCTCTTGGAAATCCATATGATGTAAGTCCTTTTGCGGTGTGTTTGTTGGGATCTGATGAACTTCGAGTTTATGATCAGTCATATATTTTTATATCCATGAAAGTTATTTGAGTTTCTTTGATCTCTTATATGTGTGATCTCTTATAGCCTCATATTTCTACTCCGATATTTGGGTTTTGTTTGGCCAACTTTATCTATTTATCTTGCCATGGGAAGAGGTGCCCGGTAGTGGGTTCAATCTTACGGTGCTTTATCCCAGTGACAGAAAGGGAACCGACACGTATGTATCGTTGCTACTAAGGATAAAAAGACGAGATCTAATATCTGCCGCAATAGATAAATGGATCTTGTCTACATCATGTCATCGTTCTTATTGCATTACTCCGTTTTTCCATGAACTTAATACACTAGATGCATGCTGGATAGTGGTCGATGTGTGGAGTAATAGTAGTAGATGCAGGCAGGAGTCGGTCTACTAATCTTGGACGTGATGCCTATGTAATGATCATTGCCTGGATATCGTCATAATTATTTGAAGTTCTATCAATTGCCCAACAGTAATTTGTTTACCCACCGTTTGCTATTTTTCTCGAGAGAAGCCACTAGTGAAACCTACAGCCCTGGGTCTTCATTCTCATATATTTGCCTTGCGATCTACTTTTCCTTTGCATTTTTTTATTCAAATCTATTAAACGAAAAACACAAAAAGTACTTTGCTGCACTTTGTTTTATTTGCGATATATTATTTCAATATATTACAATTTTCTCCCGTCTCCTCGCCAATTTATGGCGCCGTTACCCGAAAGGGATTGACAACCCCTTTAACATGTTGGGTTGCGAGTGGCTGTTATTTGCGTGTAGGGGCTGTTTACGTTTTGTTGCTTGGTTCTCCTACTGGTTCGATACCTTGGTTTCATAACTGAGGGAAATACCTACCGTCGCTATGCTACATCATCCTCTCCTCTTGGGGGAAATACCGACGTAGTCCTAGCAGACATCATCAAGGGAATTTCTGGCGCCATTGCTGGGGAGCACCTTCAACATAACCAGGTTCCTAATCACGAATCTCATCTCCTCGCAATTTACATTATTTGCCATATGCCTCTCGTTTTCCTCTCCCCCACTTCACAAAAATTTGCCGTTTTATTCACCCCTCTTTTTTCGTTCGCTGTTTTCTTGCCGAATCTGTTTTTGTGTGCAATCTTGTTTGCCGTTATGGATAGTTCTACCTCTATTTCTTGCACTCCCGAGGACGAGGTCCTCAACTTTAAACAAAGGGGAGGAGAAAGTTTAAAAGATGCTTGGTATAGAATTTCCAATGCTCATAATAGATATATTCGTAAGCAATCTACCGTTGTTCTTCTTTGTTGTTTTTATGTTGACGTCACCACTTGGTATAGATTCGTCCTTGATACGATTACCAATGGAAATTTCTTGATGTGTCCCTCTCTTGATGCTTTTAATGCTATGGGAAATTTAGTGGGATCACCACCTCTCATGATTAATGAAACAATTCTGACTCTTGAGCATGTTATGGAAAGACTAGATGCTATTGAAAAGAAAATGCTCACCGAAGATCATATGGAAATTGTAGATAAAAAGTTTCATAATTTTGCCACTAATATTGGGTCAAAAGCGGGAGATGTTTTTAAGTTGCCAAAAGAGAAGGGTACCCTAATCCATGAAAGAATAGAAGAAAGTCCGTCTCGGATTGATAAATTAGAAGAAATCTTTAGTAATCTAAGCATGATTTTTGCTTTCGCTGAAACTATCGAGAAAACTCCCGCAAGGCGTGGTAAAGCTACCAGGAACAAGGGTGCAACTTCTAGTAATAGTAATAATGAAGATCTTAAGATGATTAGTGTTCACCCGGATTTCGTTGAAGTGTTAAGAGATCCTTTTTGCAAGAATGAAATCTTTAAATTTACTCCTAGAAGTATTGCTATTGAAGGTCTTTATGCTGAATTTCTGAAGGATTCTAAGTGTTTGATTGAAGAGTTGGATAAAGATGACAAAACTTAGATCCTTGCCTTACGCCTGGCTAAGGGCGTAAAACTATAGCACTTGTTGGGAGGCAACCCAATGAATAAAATTTATTTTTGCTTTTTACTTTCTGTTCTTGTGTGTTTGCACAATTATGATACTGGTATGATTGTGTTTTTTCTGTTTTAATTAGTGTCTGTGCCAAGTAAAACATTTAGGATCTTCTTAGGTGATAGTTGTTTGACCTTGCTGAAAAAGACAGAAACTTTGTGCTCACGAAAATAATTTTAATAAATCACAGAAAAGAGATTTTGCCATGATTCTTTTTGCAGAACATTAATATACAAATTACCCTGGTCTTTCGAATTTTTCAGAATTTTTGGAGTTACATAAGTTTTCGAAAGTTCCAGATTACTACAGACTTTTCTGTTTTGACAGATTCTGTTTATTTTTGTTGTGTGCTTATTTTGATGGCTCTATGGTTTTCTTTGATGACTTTTTCCATAGAAAAGTTGGAATATAGTAGATATAATACAAAAACGAAATATGAATTGGTTTGACACAGCACTTATAGTAGTGGTTTGCTTTCTTTTACTAACGGATCTCATGAAGGTTTTGTTGAGTTTTGTGTGATTGAAGTTTTCAAGTTTTGGGTTATCTTACGATGGATGAAAGAAGGATAGAAGAGCCTAAGCATGGGAATGCCCCGGCATCCCAAGCTATTATCCAAGAATGAGCAACCAACTAAGCTTGGGGATGCCCCCGAGTGGCATCCCCTCTTTCTTCTAACAACCATCGGTATTTTACTCGAGGCTATATTTTTATTTGTCACATGATATTTGTTTTGCTTGCAGCGTCTTGTATGATATGTGTCTTTGCTTGTGTTATTTTGTGTTTTTAGTCTTGATCCCTTGCTGGACACACCTATTTGAGAGAGCCAAAATTATGTCATGACTTGTTAGAATTGCTCTCTATGCTTCACTTAAATCGGCAAATACAAATTCAATATCACAGTGGTTATATGTGAGGTATTATGACCCGCCCTGCGGTAAACCGCCAAGGGTTCTTGTGATCTACTTGTGTGCAGGGTAAGACTACATTTGGGTGGTTACCCACCCTGGCTCTTGATGTTAAGTCGCCAGGGCATATGTTGTTTAAACTCTGCAGGATTTGCAGAACTATGATTTATATAAATGCTTCAGTCCAAGCTCATCACTGAAATTGGTGTCTCAAAAGGGTTATCAATTATTGATTTTCTCAAGCGCTATAGGCCACCGGGTTACAAAAATTCCGGCTTAAAATGAATGCGCATTAAGTCGTCATCGGCCAAGAGCCGCCAGGTATTTAAACTCCGGATTTACTTGTCAACCGATGAGATATTCAAATCTTTAATAGCCAAAACTGGCTAGATTTTCATGATGATATTGAATGATTGAGGTTTTCATACCGGATTATATTATTCAAATCTTGAATAGCCAACATGGCTGGATTTCTATTGTGATTATCAATAACCAGTGTTATGATTGAGGTTTTCAAAGTCGCTATAGCGCAACGGCTATTATTTTTATCAATGGGCATGATTTATTTTACAATGGAGGAAATAGTCCCAAGTCGCTGCAGGCTTACGACCCGGCACTTGGGGGCTACATTGTTCAAATCGAGATTACATCGAATATACAAGTCCCATGTCACTGCCAGCATGCACCATGGCACTTGGGGGTTAATGCAAAGTCATTTTTTGCTCAACTTATTGAAGACCCGACTCATCACATTTTAAATGAGCTGGCCCTTGGGGGCTACAAATTGCTCCTGTCGAAAATTCAAGGTACACAAGCCTTAATCCATTATATTGAAAGATCCATTATTCAGTTGGTAGAGTACAAAGCTCTTAACCTTGTGGACGTGGGTTCAAGCCCCATGGTGGAGATTACATCATTTGATGGTATTATCAATGAATCATATACAAAGTCCCATCTCAGTAATATCTTATTCAGCCGGCCCTTGGGGGCTACACGTTGTTGCTCAAGTTTACATGATCATATTTACAAAGTCCCTGCTCATTATTGCATAATGACTCGGCCCTTGGGGGCTACACTGGTTGAAGTTTTTATGAGCATAAGGCAATTACAAGTTCCAGGTTGCTGCAAGCATGACAACCCGGCACTTGGGGGCTACAGGTGATATACATATAAGGGGGAAAAAATCTTCAAATTCTCAGTTTTGAGCAGATCAGATTGACCCAGTGTTTGCAACAATCATGATCCGGTGTCACCAATAATTATGACCTGGCGTCGGCAACAGTTATGACCCGGTGCTATCAATATTTACAAGCCGGTAATTTTGGTTATGATAAACCGGCAAGTTTTACCCTTTCAAGCCGGCTGAAAGTCAGATGAGTATTTCAGGACCAATATGTTTTAAGCCGGTGCTTTGGAAGCCGATTCAAGTGGATTATTTCTGACAATATTTCTCTACAAGAGACCAATGCCAGCAAATTGACTCTGAAGCTGGCCTATTGACCCGGATTTCTCAAAAGAAGTATCTAGATTTTTTGTATTCACAAAGTTTGAACATATTTGCTATGAGTTCATGGGCTTGTATCAAGAAGGAAATGACAATGACCAGGTGCCGGCTTACAAAAATTTAACCCGGGGCACAACTATGAAGTTTGTTCTTGTGTTTATTTTACAGGATCAGTTTAACATGGATAAATCCAAATTAAACTGGGGGCTAATGTCGGGGATATACCCCGCGGTATGACCCGGCCGGAATTGACGACTCACTGGTGACCCGCCCGGAGCTTGGCGATTCACGGATAACCTGCCCGATCTTGGCGACTCATTAGTAACCCGGCGGGCGAATCAGATGGACAACAAGGCCCAAAGCCCAGAAGGCCGGCTCACGTTATGATGGGCCGGATTAAGAGGAAAGGGATGAAAAATATTTCCTTTACGAGGAAGCAAGACCCGGACTTGTAATCAACTTGTAAGAGAAGATAGATTAGTCCAAGTCCTACTAGGACTTCACATGTAACCCGCCCCTCTAACTTATATAAGGAGGGGTGGGGCTCCCCAAAAAGGAGGAGCAACAAGAAACAATATCTAGGGTTAGACACAAACAGGAGAGCCGGCTTACGGCGACTGCCTCATGATCATAATGAGACCTAGCCACAAACAGCATGTAGGGTTATTACCGGATGATGTTTCCCGGGGCCCGAAGCTGTCTAAATCCTTGTCTTGTGTGTTGCGTCTCTCGATTCTGCTCAATCCCTCCAAGCTACCACATAGATGCGTTGGCCTCACGACTACGTCCTGACGCTAAGGACATCTGCCATGACAATTCCACGACAGTTGGCGCCCATCGTGGGGCCTGCGCACGGTGGTGTTGAGTTCTTGAAGGGTCTCTCTTCGGGATTGAGAAGTTCGCAATATGCTAGGTAAAGAAGAGCCGGCACAGAAGTTCATGTCGTCGACGCACAGTCAATACGGTGTATTCAATATTTAAAAAAGATCAAAAGAAAATCAGGGTTGCATGAGTGAAAGCGCATTAACTCGTGAAGATCGAAGGGATTTTTTCCGCCGAGTCCGTGACGAGAGTTCTTTCCTTTTGTGGTGGCAGCTTCAGGTAATCCATCAGCCGCACCGAGACGGATAGAAAAAAAATATGTTGCATCAATTATTGTTCTATACGTAACGAACTCGAGGAAAAAAAGGATTGGTCAAACCAACCACGACCCGTAGGGGGAGTGGGTCGTGGGCACGGACTCTATCTCCGATCCGGCCTGCCGGAGCAGGCTTCGAGTCGCCACGGGCCCCTTCAGCCGCCGCCGATGCGCTGTCGCCTCTCCGCCTTGTATGTTGACCCGCCGCTACATCAGGCCGGCCTCGCCTCGGGCCTCTTCAGCTGTGCCGCGACCAGCATCTGTTGTCACGCCTTGTTGAGCTGCCCGCAGCTGCCGTTGAACCGCCGTTTTGGCCTGTTTCCAAGTCGCCGCTGCCGGCTGTGTTCGAGCCAGCCGCGCCTTGAGCCGCCCGCTGCCATGGCTCGTCTCCACCAGCTGCTTCTGATGGATCCCGCCTTGAGCTGCTGGCAGCTTCTACTGCGGTCTTCTTTGCTGGTCTCACCTCGAGCTACCTTAGCCCGCTTCTGTTACAACTCGGCCAAGACCAACATGGCCATATCAGGGGATTTTTTCCTCTTCACCATGCACTGTCAGCCTGTTCAAAACTCGGGGTTTACAGATAGAAAGCAGCGACCACCCATCAGCTGTTGTGTGGGATAGCTGGGCCCAACTGCTCTGTTGATTCGCTATTACACACCCGTTGAGGGTTAAACTTCAAGGCAGAAGTATGCGTGAGTACTTCCTACGTACATGGCAGGGTGCTGCATGCATTAGACGGTTCAAACTGTGACTCCGCTAGATGACAAGATTGCATGAAGATCAAAGGAGAGTGCCATTGGTATTCACGCAAAAATTGCCATGAAGCTCTAAGTGGCACTTGATAGTACCCATGTGGGAATTTAAGATAGCACTTGTGTACAAAAATGCCAGCGATTCAGCTTAGTCTGTGCAAAATTTCAACAACGTCCGTCAGCGTCACGCTAGAAGGCGGATACACGGACCATGCTCCAGCAGTTGCAAATCAGAGACAAAGACAACGTAGCTCAAAAAATGTGGTCAATTGCTATGAGGCACAGGGTCTGTGTACGGAATGGTCGCTGAGATAAATCAAGGTGATATCCATCAAATTTATTTTATTAAACATATTGTTTTTATCAAAGAACAATTACTTTGGTCTGTATATTTTTATGTGCAGCAAAGGTGGTGCCATGTTGTGCCTATGAAGTGTACGTCAGCACCATCACGCACCGGCGTCTGCGCCCGCTTACTGATGGAACATGTGTGCGCAAGTCGCCGCCCGTGCAGCTTAATATACATCAACCCGCCAGAGCAGCGTTGAGCCGCCCTTGCCGCCTTGAGCCGCCGGGGTTATATTAAGTCGCCGGTCTGCCTAAGTCGTTGGAACTATATTGAGTCGCTGGTCTGCTTGAGACACCTCTGTCACGATAGACGGATCATCCGTCGTCCAAACAAATCAGGTGATATCCATCCAAGTTTGTTTTATTAGCACATGTTGTTTTTGTCAAAGAACAAGTTTATCTTTGCCTTGGTCTGCAATATTGTTTATACAGGGCAATTTTTTATGGCAAAAAGTGATATTATATCGCGGAGATGGAGGCACGTCAACATCTTTTGGCACAGGTGGTCATCGTTACTCAACGGACTCCTGCACGGGCTTACAATGCCATGGCCGTCTTTCACGACCGCGCCGGCTTACAACACCGTGGCCGTCTCTCGACCATGCTGGCTTACAACAAGGAGGACAAACTTGCCCGTCCGCACTGGTTTATAACACCGTGGCCGGTTCATCTGTCTGAGCCGCCTCTGATGTTACGGTCATCTTTACTGTCCGTCTCTCACGGCCTGGTCTACATCAACACACCGGGCCGCACATGTCTGGATGAACTGTTTATTGAGTATGAGTAAGTCACTACTTGGGAAGCCCGGTTTTTCTTCCAACAAATTGGAGGTAAATTATCATATATTCTCAGCCGCCGCTGCACTGGATGGTTCAATTGGCAGGCGCACAAGTCGCCGCCACTACACTTGGGTTAACTTCAAACAGCCAGTTGGAAGGAGCCATTGGCCGAGTTGCTGACACGGCTCGTACGGGCTCATTTATAACCCGCCGCAGTCACCTCAACCTTCGGTGGGTTCACATCGCGCTATCAACGCCAATGATATACACCTTCTGCTATGGTAAAATATGGAGAATCTCAAGCCAACTCCTCGAGTCGTCTTGAGACTCGGGGGCTACAATGGTATGACCCGGCAAAATTAGCCGGTTTCAATAAATTCAAGAACTCCGGGTCATTGAAGGGAAAAATAACCCGGCCCCGGAGATTACTGCTAGATCGATGAAAATTGAAAAGCCATCAGAAGATTTCCGGCTCAAAATAAGGATCCGGTTCAAAATCCGGCTCAAGGTAAATTTGTCCCTCACAAATTTTTGAAGCTTTTAAATCCAGTTTAAAGTTCCGGTTCAAAAAGAATTAATCTCTCGCAAGTTCGAGTTCTAAGAAAAATTGAAGGTTGCCAAAAAGAACTTGCTGCCATGATGCGCGGTTCAAACATAGGTATCCTGCCTTACGGCTTATCTTATTATGATCACTTGGGGGCTTCCTGTTCAAACATAGGTCGTATTCAAACCAAAGAGAACATAGCGGTCGATACCCTCTTGATCGGCATACTGCCAAACCCACTAGGGGGCTTCTTGATCATATTTGAATCATAGTTTAACCCCTTTGGGTCTGACGTGGATCGTATTCGAATCACCGTCATTAAACAACTCTTAAGGTCACTTGGGGGCTTCCTGTTCAAACATAGGTCGTATTTGAACCAAAGAGAACATAGCTTTCGATACCCTCTTGATCGGCATCGCCAAAGCCATTGGGGGCTATATGATCGTATTCGAATCTTAGCTTAACCCCTTTGGAACGGTTTACTGGTCATATCCGAACCAGAAGCCACAAATACAATACTTTAATCCTGTCTTTAGTAAAAAAATTTACAGCCATAACTACTTGACTTAAGACCGTGTCGGGGTTATATCTCAAATATATATGAGTGGCTTATACTTAACCCGGCTTGACTTTTCGACTATAAGTTGCCAGCTTATGACAATCATCATCTATGTGGAAGCATTGGCTTCTAAAGATTGGGTTATCACCCTTATTGCACAGGTCATGTAAACCGGCAAATACAAATTCAATATCACAGTGGTTATATGTGAGGTAATATGACCCGCCCTGCGGTAAACCGCCAAGGGTTCTTGTGATCTACTTGTGTGCAGGGTAAGACTACATTTGGGTGGTTACCCGCCCTGGCTCTTGACGTTAAGTCGCCAGGGCATATGTTGTTTAAACTCTGCAGGATTTGCAGAACTATGATTTATATAAATGCTTCAGTCCAAGCTCATCACTGAAATTGGTGTCTCAAAAGGGTTATCAATTCTTGATTTTCTCAAGGGCTATAGGCCACCGGGTTACAAAAATTCCGGCTTACAATGAATGCGCATTAAGTCGTCATCGGCCAAGAGCCGCCAGGTATTTAAACTCCGGATTTACTTGTCAACCGATGAGATATTCAAATCTTTAATAGCCAAAACTGGCTAGATTTTAATGATGATATTGAATGATTGAGGTTTTCATGCCGGATTATATTATTCAAATCTTGAATAGCCAACATGGCTGGATTTCTATTGTGATTATCAATAACCAGTGTTATGATTGAGGTTTTCAAAGTCGCTATAGCGCAACGGCTATTATTTTTATCAATGGGCATGATTTATTTTACAATGGAGGAAATAGTCCCAAGTCGCTGCAGGCTTAAGACCCGGCACTTGGGGGCTACATTGTTCAAATCGAGATTACATCGAATATACAAGTCCCATGTCACTGCCAGCATGCACCATGGCACTTGGGGGCTAATGCAAAGTCATTTTTTGCTCAACTTATTGAAGACCCGACTCATCACATTTTAAATGAGCCGGCCCTTGGGGCTACCAATTGCTCCTGTCGAAAATTCAAGGTACACAAGCCTTAATCCATTATATTGAAAGATCCATTATTAAGTTGGTAGAGTACAAAGCTCTTAACCTTGTGGACGTGGGTTCAAGCCCCATGGTGGAGATTACATCATTTGATGGTATTATCAATGAATCATATACAAAGTCCCAGCTCAGTAATATCTTATTGAGCCGGCCCTTGGGGGCTACACGTTGTTGCTCAAGTTTACATGATCATATTTACAATGTCCCTGCTCATTATTGCGTAATGACTCGGCCCTTGGGGGCTACACTGGTTGAACTTTTTATGAGCATAAGGCAATTACAAGTTCCAGGTTGCTGCAAGCATGACAACCCGGCACTTGGGGGCTACAGGTGATATACATATAAGGGGGGAAAATCTTCAAATTCTCAGTTTTGAGCAGATCAGATTGACCCAGTGTTTGCAACAATCATGATCCGGTGTCACCAATAATTATGACCTGGCGTCGGCAATAGTTATGACCCGGTGCTATCAATATTTACAAGCCAGTAATTTTGGTTATGATAAACCGGCAAGTTTTACCCTTTCCAGCCGGCTGAAAGTCAGATGAGTATTTCAAGACCAATATGTTTTAAGCCGGCGCTTTGGAAGCCGATTCAAGTGGATTATTTCTGACAATATTTCTCTACAAGAGACCAATGCCAGCAAATTGACTCTGAAGCTGGCCTATTGACCCGGATTTCTCAAAAGAAGTATCTAGATTTTTTGTATTCACAAAGTTTGAACATATTTTCTATGAGTTCATGGGCTTGTATCAAGAAGGAAATGACAATGACCAGGTGCCGGCTTACAAAAATTTAACCCGGGGCACAACTATCAAGTTTGTTCTTGTGTTTATTTTACAGGATCAGTTTAACATGGATAAATCCAAATTAAACTGGGGGCTAATGTCGGGGATATACCCCGCGGTATGACCCGGCCGGAATTGACGACTCACTGGTGACCCGCCCGGAGCTTGGCGATTCACGGATAACCTGCCAGATCTTGGCGACTCATTAGTAACCCGGCGGGCAGATCAGATGGACAACAAGGCCCAAAGCCCAGAAGGCCGGCTCACGTTATGATGGGCCGGATTAAGAGGAAAGGGATGACAAATATTTCCTTTACGAGGAAGCAAGACCCGGACTTGTAATCAACTTGTAAGAGAAGATAGATTAGTCCAAGTCCTACTAGGACTCCACATGTAACCCGCCCCTCTAACTTATATAAGGAGGGGTGGGGCTCCCCAAAAAGGAGGAGCAACAAGAAACAATATCTAGGGTTAGACACAAAGAGGAGAGCCGGCTTACGGCGACTGCCTCATGATCATAATGAGACCTAGCCACAAACAGCATGTAGGGTTATTACCGGATGATGTTTCCCGGGGCCCGAAGCTGTCTAAATCCTTGTCTTGTGTGTTGTGTCTCTCGATTACGCTCAACCCCTCCAAGCTACCACATAGATGCGTTGGCCTCACGACTACGTCCTGACGCTAAGGACATCTGCCATGACAATTCCACGACAGTTGGCGCCCATCGTGGGGCCTGTGCACGGTGGTGTTGAGTTCTTGAAGGGTCTCTCTTAGGGATTGAGAAGTTCGGAATATGCTAGGTAAAGAAGAGCCGGCACAGAAGTTCATGTCGTCGACGCACAGTCAATACGGTGTATTCAATATTTAAAAAAGATCAAAAGAAAATAAGGGTTGCATGAGTGAAAGCGCCGTAACTCGTGAAGATCGAAGGGATTTTTTCCGCCGAGTCCGTGACGAGAGTTCTTTCCTTTTGTGGTGGCAGCTTCAGGTAATCCATCAGCCGCACCGAGACGGATAGAAAAAAAATATGTTGCATCAATTATTGTTCTATACGTAACGAACTCGAGGACAAAAAGGATTGGTCAAACCAACCACGACCCGTAGGGGGAGTGGGTCGTGGGCACGGACTCTATCTCCGATCCGGCTTGCCGGAGCAGGCTTCGAGTCGCCACGGGCCCCTTCAGCCGCCGCAGATGCGCTGTCGCCTCTCCGCCTAGTATGTTGACCCGCCGCTGCATCAGGCCGGCCTTGCCTCGGGCCTCTTCAGCTGTGCCGTGACCAGCATCTGTTGTCACGCCTTATTGAGCTGCCCGCAGCTGCCGTTGAACCGCCGTTTTGGCCTGTTTCCAAGTCGCCGCTGCCGGCTGTTTTCGAGCCGGCCGCGCCTTGAGCCGCCCGCTGCCATGGCTCGTCTCCACCAGCTGCTTCCGATGGATCCCGCCTTGAGCTGCCGGCAGCTTCTACTGCAGTCTTCTCTGCTGGTCTCACCTCGAGCTACTTAGCCCGCTTCTGTTACAACTCGGCCAAGACCAACATGGCCATATCAGGGGATTTTTTCCTCTTCACCACGCACTGTCGGCCTGTTCAAAACTCGAGGTTTACAGATAGAAAGCAGCGACCACCCATCAGCTGTTGTGCGGGATAGCTGGGCCCAACTGCTCGGTTGATTCGCTATTACACGCCCGTTGAGGGTTAAACTTCAAGGCAGAAGTATGCGTGAGTGCTTCCTACGTACATGGCAGGGTGCTGCATGCATTAGACGGTTCAAACTGTGACTCCGCTAGATGACAAGATTGCATGAAGATCAAAGGAGAGTGCCATTGGTATTCACGCAAAAATTGCCATGCAGAAATTCCTTTGGATTGACCAGCTCTAAGTGGCACTTGATAGTACCCACGTGGGAATTTAAGATAGCACTTGTGTACAAAAATGCCAGCGATTCAGCTTAGTCTGTTCAAAATTTCAACAACGTCCGTCAGCGTCACGCTAGAAGGCGGTTACACGGACCATGCTCCAGCAGTTGCAAATCAGAGACAAAGACAACGTAGCTCAAAAAATCTGGTCAATTGCTATGAGGCACAGGGTCTGTGTACGGAATGGTCGCTGAGATAAATCAAGGTGATATCCATCAAATTTGTTTTATTAAACATATTGTTTTTATCAAAGAACAATTACTTTGGTCTGTATATTTTTATGTGCAGCAAAGGTGGTGCCATGTTGTGCCTATGAAGTGTACGTCAGCACCATCACGCACCGGCGTCTGCGCCCGCTTACTGATGGAACATGTGTGCGCAAGTCGCCGCCCGTGTAGCTTAATATACATCAACCCGCCAGAGCAGCGTTGAGCCGCCCTTGCCGCCTTGAGCCGCCGAGGTTATATTAAGTCGCCGGTCTGCCTGAGTCGTTGGAACTATATTGAGTCGCTGGTCTGCTTGAGTCACCTCTGTCGCGATAGACGGATCATCCGTCGTCCAAACAAATCAGGTGATATCCATCCAAGTTTGTTTTATTAGCACATGTTGTTTTTGTCAAAGAACAAGTTTATCTTTGCCTTGGTCTGCAATATTGTTTATACAGGGCCATTGTTTATGGCAAAAAGTGATATTATATCGCGGAGATGGAGGCACGTCAACATCTTTTGGCACAGGTGGTCATCGTTACTCAACGGACTCCTGCACCGGCTAACAATGCCGTGGCCGTCTTTCACGACCGCGCCGGCTTACAACGCTGTGGCCCTCTCTCACGACCATGTCGGCTTACAACAAGGAGGACAAACTTGCCCGTCCGCACTGGTTTATAACACCGCGGCCGGTTCATCTGTCTGTGCCGCCTCTGATGTTACGGTCGTCTTTGCCGTCCGTCTCTCGCGGCCTGGTCTACATCAACACACCGGGCCGCACTTGTCTGGATGAACTGTTTATTGAGTATGAGTAAGTCACTACTTGGGAAGCCCGGTTTTTCTTCCAACAAATTGGAGGTAAATTATCATATATTATCAGCCGCCGCTGCATGGGATGGTTCAATTGGCTGGCGCACAAGTCGCCGTCACTACAGTTGGGTTAACTTCAAACAGCCAGTTGGAAGGAGCCATTGGCCGAGCTGCTGACACGGCTCGTACGGGATCATTTATAACCCGCCGCAGTCACCTCAACCTTCGGTGGGTTCACATCGCGCTATCAACACCAGTGATATACACCTTCTGCTATGGTAAAATATGGAGAATCTCAAGCCAACTCCTCGAGTCGTCTTGAGACTCGGGGGCTACAATGGTATGACCCGGCAAAATTAGCCGGTTTCAATAAATTCAAGAACTCCGGGTCATTGAAGGGAAAAATAACCCGGCCCCGGAGATTACTGCTAGATCGATGAAAATTGAAAAGCCATCAGAAGATTTCCGGCTCAAAATAAGGATCCGGCTCAAGGTAAATTTGTCCCTCACAAATTTTTGAAGCTTTTAAATCCAGTTTAAAGTTCCGGTTCAAAAAGAATTAATCTCTCGCAAGTTTGAGTTCTAAGAAAAATTAAAGGTTGCCAAAAAGAACTTGCTGCCATGATGCGCGGTTCAAACATAGGTATCCTGCCTTACGGCTTATCTTATTATGATCACTTGGGGGCTTCCTGTTCAAACATAGGTCGTATTCGAACCAAAGAGAACATAGTTGTCGATACCCTCTTGATCGGCATACTGCCAAACCCACTAGGGGGCTTCTTGATCATATTTGAATCATAGTTTAACCCCTTTGGGTCTGACGTGGATCGTATTCGAATCACCGTCATTAAACAACTCTTAAGGTCACTTGGGGGCTTCCTGTTCAAACATAGGTCGTATTTGAACCAAAGAGAACATAGCTGTCGATACCCTCTTGATCGGCATCGCCAAAGCCATTGGGGGCTATATGATCGTATTCGAATCTTAGCTTAACCCCTTTGGAACGGTTTACTGGTCGTATCCGAACCAGAAGCCACAATTACAATACTTTATTCCTGTCTTTAGTAAAGTTTTTTGCAGCCATAACTACTTGACTTAAGACCGTGTCGGGGTTATATCTCAAATATATATGAGTGGCTTATACTTAACCCGGCTTGACTTTTCGACTATAAGTCGCCAGCTTATGACAATCATCATCTATGTGGAAGCATTGGCTTCTAAAGATTGGGTTATCACCCTTATTGCACAGGTCATGTAAACCGGCAAATACAAATTCAATATCACAGTGGTTATATGTGAGGTATTATGACCCGCCTTGCGGGAAACCGCCAAGGATTCTTGTGATCTACTTGTGTGTAGGGTAAGACTACATTTGGGTGGTTACCCGCCTGGCTCTTGACGTTAAGTCGCCAGGGCATATGTTGTTTAAACTCTGCAGGATTTGCAGAACTATGATTTATATAAATGCTTCAGTCCAAGCTCATCACTGAAATTGGTGTCTCAAAAGGGTTATCAATTATTGATTTTCTCAAGGGCTATAGGCCACTGGGTTACAAAAATTCTGGCTTACAATGAATGCGCATTAAGTCGTCATCGGCCAAGAGCCGCCAGGTATTTAAACTCCGGATTTACTTGTCAACCGATGAGATATTCAAATCTTTAATAGCCAAAACTGGCTAGATTTTAATGATGATATTGAATGATTGAGGTTTTCATGCCGGATTATATTATTCAAATCTTGAATAGCCAACATGGCTGGATTTCTATTGTGATTATCAATAACCAGTGTTATGATTGAGGTTTTCAAAGTCGCTATAGCGCAACGGCTATTATTTTTATCAATGGGCATGATTTATTTTACAATGGAGGAAATAGTCCCAAGTCGCTACAGGCTTACGACCCGGCACTTGGGGGCTACATTGTTCAAATCGAGATTACATCGAATATACAAGTCCCATGTCACTGCCAGCATGCACCATGGCACTTGGGGGCTAATGCAAAGTCATTTTTTGTTCAACTTATTGAAGACCCGACTCATCACATTTTAAATGAGCGGCCCTTGGGGGCTACCAATTGCTCCTGTCGAAAATTCAAGGTACACAAGCCTTAATCCATTATATTGAAAGATCCATTATTCAGTTGGTAGAGTACAAAGCTCTTAACCTTGTGGACGTGGGTTCAAGCCCCATGGTGGAGATTACATCATTTGATGGTATTATCAATGAATCATATACAAAGTCCTAGCTCAGTAATATCTTATTGAGCCGGCCCTTGGGGGCTACACGTTGTTGCTCAAGTTTACATGATCATATTTACAAAGTCCCTGCTCATTATTGCATAATGACTCGGCCCTTGGGGGCTACACTGGTTGAAGTTTTATGAGTATAAGGCAATTACAAGTTCCAGGTTGCTGCAAGCATGACAACCCGGCACTTGGGGGCTACAGGTGATATACATATAAGGGGGGAAATCTTCAAATTCTCAGGTTTTGAGCAGATCAGATTGACCCAGTGTTTGCAACAATCATGATCCGGTGTCACCAATAATTATGACCTGGCGTCGGCAACAGTTATGACCCGGTGCTATCAATATTTACAAGCCGGTAATTTTGGTTATGATAAACCGGCAAGTTTTACCCTTTCAAGCCGGCTGAAAGTCAGATGAGTATTTCAAGACCAATATGTTTTAAGCCGGCGCTTTGGAAGCCGATTCAAGTGGATTATTTCTGACAATATTTCTCTACAAGAGACCAATGCTAGCAAATTGACTCTGAAGCTGGCCTATTGACCCGGATTTCTCAAAAGAAGTATCTAGATTTTTTGTATTCACAAAGTTTGAACATATTTGCTATGAGTTCATGGGCTTGTATCAAGAAGGAAATGACGATGACCAGGTGCCGGCTTACAAAACTTTAACCCGGGGCACAACTATCAAGTTTGTTCTTGTGTTTATTTACAGGATCAGTTTAACATGGATAAATCCAAATTAAACTGGGGGCTAATGTCGGGGATATACCCCGCGGTGTGACCCAACCGGAATTGACGACTCACTGGTGACCCGCCCGGAGCTTGGCGATTCACGGATAACCTGCCCGATCTTGGCGACTCATTAGTAACCCGGCGGGCGGGTCAGATGGACAACAAGGCCCAAAGCCCAGAAGGCCGGCTCACGTTATGATGGGCCGGATTAAGAGGAAAGGGATGACAAATATTTCCTTTACGAGGAAGCAAGACCCGGACTTGTAATCAACTTGTAAGAGAAGATAGATTAGTCCAAGTCCTACTAGGACTCCACATGTAACCTGCCCCTCTAACTTATATAAGGAGGGGCGGGGCTCCCCAAAAAGGAGGAGCAACAAGAAACAATATCTAGGGTTAGACACAAAGAGGAGAGCCAGCTTACGGCGACTCCCTCATGATCATAATGAGACCTAGCCACAAACAGCATGTAGGGTTATTACCGGATGATGTTTCCCGGGGCCCGAAGCTGTCTAAATCCTTGTCTTGTGTGTTGCGTCTCTCGATTCCGCTCAACCCCTCCAAGCTACCACATAGATGCGTTGGCCTCACGACTAAGTCCTCACGCTAAGGACATCTGCCGTGACAATTCCATGACACTCATGATCTTCACTTATATTTGTTTGAGCTTATGAAAAGCAACACATGAAAATTAGTCCCAAAGTGATAGTTATCCAAGAAGGATAAAATAAATAAAAATGTCATGAAGATCATTGGACAAAATAAACTTGATTCTTAGTAATAGTTTTGAGATATGATGATGTGATATGTGAGTTATGTTGATGAGTAATTTTGCTCAAGTAAGAAATTGGTGTTAAGGTTTGCGATTAGCTATGCATGCACGAAAGTCAATAATCATGCAATGAAAACTATATCCTACTTGTGGTGCATTATTCAGTGTTAATTATGCTTAATGCTTGCGTTACGAAATTATTTGTTTCTTTGTTGGTCGCTTCTCAATCTTTTTGCTAGCCTTCATTTTGCACCAAGTATAACCTCTACTTGTGCATCCAGAATCCTTTAAACCAGTTTTGCCACATGAGTCCACTATATCTACCTATATGCGGTATTCTTTTGCCGTTCTAAGAAAATGTGCATGTGGCATCTCTAATTTTCAATATAAACTTCTCTTTTGTGTGTTTGTTTCGCTCGCGGAATGGTAACGGGTGGCTAATATTTTCCATGCTGGATGTGTTATTCTCACGATGAGTGTTTATTCACTTGTCATTGCATGAGAGTAAGGCAAAGGTTTTAGGGATGCCCAGTCCCGAAATGCAAAAATGAATTTACTTTATGTTGTCAAATAATAAATTCCTTGGAAAGTGTTGGTATGGAAGGCAACCGTGGATTGGGCTAGCCATGGATAGTGAAAGTATGGTGGAAAAAGGAATAAACTTTAGTTTCTGTTTGGGAACCGCCTATGGCATATCTAGCATGGAAAGTGTTCGGAACTCTGTGTCATTTTAGTTGGTGGGATGGATACACCTCCCAAAAAAATTATTTCTATTTTTCATTTTGAACTCTGGCACCTCTACAAATCCCTACTTCCCTCTGCAAAGGGCCTTTCTTTTACTTTATGCAATTTTTCCTTTTGAATTTGAGTCTCCATCTTCTCTTACAAAAGCACCAACTAGGAGGCAATATGATCGTGAGTAAGTATTGGGTGTAGCTAATATGCGAGAGTGTTTCATGAATGGACCAATGTTTGAGCATGATGGGCTAGGGATAACTTATTTTAGCGTTGATATTTTGAAAGACATGGTTGCTTGTTGATATGCTTGAGTATCTAAATTATTATGTCAAAACTAGACTATTGCTTTGAATCACATAAAATTCCAAATGTCCATGCTATAAATAAAAGAATATGATATGACTTGATGAACAGCACTCCACATCAAAAATTCTATTTTTATCAATTACCTACTCGAGGACGAGCAGGAGTTAAGCTTGGGGATGCTGATACGTCTCCAACGTATCTATAATTTTCGATTGTTCCATGTTGTTTTATTATCAATATTGGATGTTTTATAATCATTTTATAGTCATTTTATATCATTTTTTGGTACTAACCTATTGACATAGTGCCAAGTGCTAGTTGCTGTTTTTTCTATGTTTTTTACATCGCAGGAAATCAATATCAAACGGAGTCTAAATGCCCCGAAACTTTACAGAGATTTTTATTGGCCAGAAGGAAGATGGGCCCTGGTTACACCTGGGGGGAGTCCCGAGGAGGGGACAACCCACCAGGGCGCGCCAGGAGGCCCAGGCGCGCCCTGGTGGGTTGTGCCGACCTCGGTGGCCTCCCACACCACCTCTTTGCTCTATAAATACCCCAATATTCCAGAAACCCTAGGGGAGTCAACGAAATATTCATCCAGCCGCTGCAGAGTCCAGAACCACCAGATCCAATCTAGACACCATCACGGAGGGGTTCACCACTTCCATTGGTGCCTCTCCGATGATGCGTGAGTAGTTCTTTGTAGACCTACGGGTCCGTAGTTAGTAGCTAGATGGCTTCCTCTCTCTCTCTTTTGATTCTCAATACAATGGTCTCTTGGAGATCCATATGATGTAAGTCCTTTTGCAGTGTGTTTGTTGGGATCTGATGAACTTCGAGTTTATGATCAGTCATATATTTTTATATCCATGAAAGTTATTTGAGTTTCTTTGATCTCTTATATGCGTGATATCTTATAGCCTCATATTTCTTCTCTGATATTTGGGTTTTATCTTCGTATTTCTTCTCAGGGAGCGTGTTTTATCGGAGAAGAAATACGAGGCTAATCAGGGGGAGCGTGTTTTATCTTCGTAAATATCTCTCGTCTTTCATTATCCCTCGCATTACATTCCATTCATTATCTATCCTTCGATGTGTTATGTTTTGTGAACAGTTATCCAGAAAGGGGGAGATTGTTGGTGCAATATCTGCCTTCCTGTGTTTTGGAGATTGTTGACAGAAATAGGTATGGACTGATTTGTTTGCTAGTGCATACAGAGAGAAATAGTCCATACAGAAACTGAAGAGAATGTTGTCTCCAATGCCAAGTTCGAGGAACTTCACCGAAGTACATCTGCATTGCAGAGAAGAATGAGCTCATCTAGTGAAGATATGTATTGTTGTGAAGGACTTGCCCCCTCGAAAGATTTCCGCTAAAGCAAAGTATTTGGTTCGGTATCATTGTCTGAAGAAATTGACTGCAGCGAACTGAAGTCGAAGACAAATTGAAGATGTATTATTCTTTTCGTCTTTCTTCTTTGGCTCATTTGAGTCATAGGACCTACATACTATTAAGAAGGGTAAAGGTCCTCGAAGCTTAGATCCGTCGTGATGCTTAGCCGAAACCTATGAAAGTTTTGAGAGAAATCTCTTTGTGTTCCGAGCAAATACTTGCCAGCAAGGACTGTGATCTTCTTCGCTGCGAGAAATTTTGTCTTTGACCGAGGAGTTAGCATTACTTGCTTCGCAAGTAATTAATGGAAATATTCCCTAGAGGCAATAATAAAATGGTTATTATTATATTTCCTAAATCATGATAAAGGTTTATTATTCATGCTAGAATTGTATTGACCGGAAACTTAAATACATGTGTCGATACATAAACAGATATTGTGTCCCTAGTGAGCCTCTACTAGACTAGCTTGTTGATCAAAGATGGTTAAGGTTTCCTAACAATAGACATGAGTTTTCATTTGATAATGGGATCACATCATTAGGAGAATGATGAGATGGACAAGACCCATATGTTAGCTTAGCATATTGACCATTCAGTTTATTGCTATTGCTTTCTTCATGTCAAATACATATTTCTTCGACTATGAGATTATGCAACTCCCGGCTACCGGAGGAATACCTTGTGTGATATCAAACATCACAATGTAACTAGGTGATCATAAAGATGCTCTACATGTATCTTTGAAGGTGTTTGTTGAGTTGGCATAGATCGAGATTAGGATTTGTCACTCCGAGTATCACAGAGGTATCTCTGGGCCCTCTCGGCAATACACATCATAAGCTTGCAAGCAAATGACTAAGGAGTTAGTTACAAAAGTGATGCATTATGGAACGACTAAAGAGACTTGCCAGTAACGAGATTGAGCTAGGTATAGAGATACCGATAATCGAATCTTGGGCAAGTAACATACCGATGGACAAAGTGAATTATGTATGTTGTCATAATGGTTCGACCGATAAAGATCTTTGTAGAATATGTAGGAGACGATATGGGCATCCAGGTTCCGCTATTGGTTATTGACTGGAGAGGTGTCTCGACCATGTCTACATAGTTCTAAAACCCGTAGGGTCCGCACGCTTAACGCTCGTTGACGATATAGTATTATATGAGTTATGTGATTTGGTGACCGAATGTTGTTCAGAGTCCTGGCTGAGATCACAGACATGACGACGAGTCTCGAAATGGTTGAGAGGTAAATATTGATATATAGGACCGTGGTATTTGGACACCGGAAGTGTTTCGGGACGTACCGGGAAGAAATCGGGTCACCGGAAGGGGTTACGGACACCCCCGGCATGTATATGAGCTTAATGGGCCACGGGAGGGACAGACCATCCCACAAGGGGCTGGTGCACCCCTTTCCCTAGCCGAACAGCTCTAGGGAAGGAAAAAGGGGAGGGCTAGCCCCTCCTGCCTTTTGCTCTCATGTGGGAAGGAAACGGGGGCGCCACCCTCCCCTGCCGTTTCCCCGCTTCTATACATGGCCGGGGGGCACCACCTTGGGAGAGACCCCAAGTAGAATTCCTCCTACTTGGGCACCCCCCTTGGTTGCTCCTCCCTCCCTCCCACATATATATATGTGGGAGAGGGCACCTAGCACACACCAGATCAATTGTTAGCCGTGTGCGGCGCCGCCCTCCACCGTTTACACCCCCAGTCATATTTTCGTAGTGCTTAGGCGAAGCCCTGCAGAGATCACTTCACCGTCACCGTCACCACGCCATCGTGCTGACGGAACTCATCTACTACCTCGCCATCTTGCTGGATCAAGAAGGCGAGGGACGTCACCGAGCTGAACGTGTGCTGAACGCAGAGGTGTCGTACGTTTGGTACTAGATTGGTTGGATCGCGAAGAAAGTTCGACTACATCAACCGCGTTGTGCAACACTTCTGCTTACGGTCTATGAGGGTACGTAGACACACACTCCCCCTCGTTGCTATGCATCTCCATGGATAGATCATTGCGTGTGCGTAGAATTTTTATTGTTTTCCATGCAACGATTCCCAACAGTGGCTTCCGGGCCAGGTCTATGCGTAGATGATATGCATGAGTAGAACACAAAGAGTTGTGGGCGATGATAGTCATACTGCTTACCACCAACGTCTTATTTTGATTCGGCGGTATTGTGGGATGAAGTGGCCCGGACCAACCTTACATGTCCACGCACATGAAACCGGTTCCACCGACAGACATGCAACTAGTTTTGCATAAAGGTGGCTGGCGGGTGTCTGTTTCTCCTACTTTAGTTGAATCAAATTTGACTATGGCCGGTCCTTTAAGAAGGTTGAAATAGAAAACTTGATGAATCACCATTGTGGTTTTTGCCATAGGTAAGAACGGTTCTTGCTAGAAGCCCATAGCAGCCACGTAAAACTTGCAACAACAAAGTAGAGGACGTCTAACTTGTTTTTGCAGGGCATGTTGTGATGTGATATGGTCAAGATATGATGTGATATATGTTGATGTATGAGATGATCATGTTTTGTAATATCGAAAACCGGCAGGAACCTTAGGGTTGTCTCTTTATTGTATGAAGGGCAAACGCCATGTAATTGCTTTACTTTATCACTATGCGTTAGCGATAGTTGTAGAAGCAATAGTTGGCATGACAACCTCGATGCAACGACGCTACGATGGAGATCAAGGTGTCAAGCCGGTGACGATGGATATCATGACGATGCTTTGGCGATGGAGATCAAAAGCACAAGATGATGATGGCCATATCATGTCACATATTTTTATTGCATGTGATGTTTATCTTTTATGCATCTTATTTTGCTTAGATCGATGGAAGCATTATAAGATGATCCCTTCACTAAATTTCAAGATAAAAGTGTTCTCCCCGAGTATGCACCGTTGCCAAAGTTCGTCGTTTCGAAGCATCACGTGATGATCGGGTGTGATAGACTCTACGTTCACGTACAACGGGTGTAAGACAGTTTTGCACATGCAGAATACTTGAGTTAAACTTGATGAGCCTAGCATGTACAGATATGGTCTCGGAACATTGGAGACCAAAAGGTCGAACATGAGTCATATAGTAGATATGATCAACATAGAGATGTTCACCATTGATGACTATCCCATCTCACGTGATCATCGGACATGGGTTAGTTGATTTGGATCACGTATCACTTAGATTACTTTAGGGATGTCTATTTAAGTGGGAGTTCATTAGTAATTTGATTAAATTGAACTTAATTTATCATGAACTTAGTCTTATAATTTTTCATATCTATGTTGTAGATTAATACCTCGTGATATAGCTCCCATATTTTTTGATATGTTCATAGAGAAAAACTAAGTTGAAAGATGATAGTAGCAATGATGCGGACTGGGTCCATGATCTAAGGATTATCCTCATTGCTACACAGAAGAATTGTGTCCTTGATGCACCGCTAGGTGCAGACCTGTTGCAGGAGCAGATGCAGACGTTATGAATGTTTGGCAAGCTCAATATGATGACTACTTGATAGTTTAGTGTGCCATGCTTTACGGCTTAGAACCGGGACTTCAAAAACGTTTTGAACACCACGGAGCATATGAGATGTTCCAAGAGCTGAAATTTGTATTTCAAATTCATGCCCATGTTGAGAGGTATGAGACCTCTAACAAGTTCTTTTCTTACAAGATGGAGGAGAATAGCTCAACTAGTGAGCATATGCTCAGAATGTCTGAGTACTACAATTGCTTGAATCAAGGGAGTTAATCTTCCAGATAAGATAGTGATTGACAGAGTTCTCTAGTCACTATCACCAAGCTACTAGAACTTCATGATGAACTATAATATGCAAGGGATGACGAAAATGATTCTCGAGATCTTCGCGATGCTGAAATTGGTAAAGGTAGAAATCAAGAAAGAGCATCAAGTGTTGATGGTTAACAAGACTGCTAGTTTCAAGAAAATGGCAAGGAAAAGAAAAGGAACTTCAAGAAGAATGGCAAGCAAGCTGCCACTCCCGTGAAGAAGCCCAAAGCTGGACCTAAGCCTGAAACTAAGTGCCTCTACTACAAAGGGAATAGTCACTGGAAGCGGAACTACCCCAGACACTTGGCGGATAAGAAGGATGTCAAAGTGAACAAAGGTATATTTGATATGCATGTTATTGGTGTGTGTTTTTCTAGTGTTCGTAGCAACCCCTGGGTATTTTATACCGGTTCAGTTGCTAAGATTAGTAACTCAAAACAGGAGCTACAGAATAAACAGAGACTAGTTAAGGACGAGGTGATGATGTGTGTTGGAAGTGATTCCAAGGTTGATACGATCACCATCGCACACTCCCTCTACCTTCGGGATTAGTGTTGAACATAAATGAATATTATTTAGTGTTTGTGTTGAGCATGTATATGGCTGGATCATGCATGTTTATTGCAATACAGTTATTCATTTAAGTCAGAGAATAATTGTTGTTCTGTTTACATGAATAAAACCTTCTTTGGTCATACACCCAATGTGAATGGTTTATTGAATCTCGATCATAGTGATACACATATTCATAATATTGATGCCAAAAAGATGCAAAGTTGATAATGATGGTGCAACATACTTGTGCAACTGCCGTTTAGGTCATATTGGTGTAAAGTGCATGAGGAAACGCCATACGGATGGAATTTTGGAATCATTTGATTATGAATCATTTGATACTTGTGAACCATGCCTCATGGGCAAGATGAATAAAACTCCGTTCTCTAGAACAATGGCGCGAGCTAATGACTTATTGGAAATAATACATACCGATGTATGCGATCCAATGAGTTTTGAGGCACGCGGTGGGTATCATTATTTTCTAACCTTCACAGATGTTTTGAGTAGGTATGTGTATATCTACTTGATGAAACACAAGTCTCAAACATTTGAAAAGTTCAAAGAATTTCAGAGTGAAGTAGAGAATCATCGTAACAAGAAAATAAAGTTTCTATGATCTGATCGCGGAGGTGAATATTTGAGTTACGAGTTTGGCCTTCATTTAAGAAAATGTGGAATTGTTTCGCAACTCATGCCACCTGGAGCACCACAGCGTAATGGTGTGTCTGAACGTCGTAACCGTACTTTATTAGATATGGTGCGATCTATGATGTCTCTTACCGATTTACCACTATCGTTTTGGGGTTATGCATTAGAGACAGATGCATTCACGTTAAATAGGGCATCGTCTAAATCCGTTGAGACGACACCGTATGAACTGTGGTTTGGCAAGAAACCTAAGCTGTCGTTTCTTAAAGTTTTTGGATGCAATGCTTATGTCAAAGGCTTTAGCCAGATAAGCTCGAACCCAAATCGGAGAAGTGCATCTTCATAGGATTCCCTAAAGAAACTATTGGGTACACCTTCTACCACAGATCTGAAGGCAAGATCTTCGTTGCTAAAAATGGGTCCTTTCTAGAGAAGGAGTTTCTCTCGAAAGAAGTGATTGGGAGGAAAGTAGAACTTGATGAGGTAATTGTACCTTCTCTCGAATTGGGGAGTAACACATCACAAAAAACCGTTCTCGTGATGCCTACACCAACTAGAGAGGAAGTTAATGATGATGATCATGAAACTTCAGATCAAGTTACTACTGAACTTCGTAGGTCAACCAGAGCACGATCTGCACCAGAGTGGTACGGTAATCCTGTCCTGGAAGTCGTGTTACTAGACCATGTTGAACCTACGAACTATGCAGAAGCTATGATGAGCCTAGATTCTGATAGATGACTTGAGGCCACTAAATCTAAGATAGGATCCATGTATGACAGCAATGTGTGGACTTTGGTGGACTTTCCTGATGATCGGCAAGCCATTGAGAATAAATGGATCTCAAGAATAAGACGGATGCTCATGGTAATGTCACCATCTACAAAAACTCGACTTGTAGCGAAAGGTTTTCGACAAATTCAAGGAGTTGACTACAATGAGACTTTCTCACCCGTAGCGATGCTTAAGTCTGTCTGAATCATGTTAGCAATTGACGCATTTTATAATTATGAAATCTAGCAAATGGACGTCAAAACTGCATTCCTAAATGGATTTCTTAAAGCAGAGTTGTATATGATGCAACCAGAAGATTTTCGTCGATCCTAAAGGTGCTAACAAAGTGTGCAAGCTCCAGCGATCCATCTATGGACTGGTGCAAGCATCTTGGAGTTGGAATATACACTTTGATGAGGCGATCAAAGCATATGGTTTTATACAGACTTATGGTGAAGCCTGTATTTACAAGAAAGTGAGTGAGAGCTCTGTAGCATTTCTGATATTATACGTGGATGACATATTGTTGATCGAAAATGGTATAGAATTTCTGGATAGCACAAAAGGATATTTGAATAAGAATTTTTCAATGAAAGACCTCGGTGAAGCTGCTTACATATTAGGCATGAAAATCTATAGAGATAGATCAAAACGCTTGATAAGATTTTCAATGAGTACATACCTTGACAAGATTTTGAAGGAGTTCAAAATGGATCAGTCAAAGGAGTTCTTTCTTGTGTTTCAAGGTGTGAAGTTGAGTAAGACTCAAATTCTGACCACGTCAGAAGATAGAGATGGAATGAAAGTCATTCCCTATGCCTCAGCCATAGGTTCTATAAACTATGCCAAGTTGTGTACCAGACTTGTTGTGTGCCTTGCCATAAGTTTGGAAAGGGGGCACAATAGTGATCCAGGAGTGGATCACTGGACAACGGTCAAAATTATCCTTAGTTACCTAAAAGGACTAAGGAAATATTTCTCGGTTATGGAGGTGATAAAGAGTTCGTCGTAAAGAGTTACGTCGATGCAAGTTTTGACACCGATTCAGATGACTCTGAGTCTCAATCTGGATACATATTGAAAGTGGAAGAAATTAGCTAGAGTAGCTCCATGCAGAGCATTGTAGACATAGAAATTTGCAACATACATACAGATCTGAATGTGGCAGACCGTTGGCTAAACTTCTGATATGACTAGGTCAATAACTGGCACCATTAATCCAGTAGTTGTTCATGTTGTCGATGATGTTTCCGTTATAGAAGTTACATACACGCATTCTATGGAATTGATTGAGATGCACTCAAGTGAGAAAAAGAAAAACATTATGTTGAACGTGCATGCATTACCTGGGGGGATGTGCATGAGCATGCATGCAAGGAAAGACTCCTACACTAGCATGTTTGATCTATTTTTAGTTGAGCCAATGGAAATTAGGAGGAGGACGTGTCTACATGAGCGAGGTGTCCTGATCAACTACTATTTTCATCAGGCACGGCCACCAAAGAAGCTGGCGTACTCGTGGATGTCTCCAGGGATCAGAGACCTGCTATCTTTGAAGGGAACCGTGTGGGGTCCACCTGTAGATTGTATGAGGACGCACAATCCAAAGTTTAGTACTCGTAGTTGCTTTTATCTCTTGAGATTTAGATTAAATTCAAGTCGGTTGTTATGTGTACGCAAGTCGAATTTGTTTTTTTAGTTAGGGGTGCAACCAGCGTGTTGGTCAAACCATGGCTATACTAATATAAATAGCCATTGTACGATCATGAATTGTCAGGTTGTGTTAAGATGAATTAGACACCGTTATGTGTTTCGGCCGTCGGTCATTATTGAGTTTAGAGAATTCTTGTCAAAATCTCTACTGGCGTGTGAGTTCCTGCGACGCGACGCGTAAGAGATTACAAGCTGAGCCTATACGGTTCGTCCACGTTATTCCTTCAGATTGAGGGGTTGGCGTGTTGTTTTCATGAGATTTACGAACATCTTCATAAACCCGCGACTAGTTCTTTTTGCGATGGAGGTTTGTGTCGTGAAAGATCAGGCCATCAACAGATCGACTCTCGTCTCGAGGTTTGCTCCACATCAAGTGGTATCAGAGCCAAGAGTTTCTCACGGCACTTCGGTGGAGACGGCGGGTGCGCCGTCACCAAGGAGCTACTGGAGGCTATCCAATGAATTTTTGCTAGAGGAGAAAGGATACGGTGCTAAACTTTTTCACACCTATTGTAAAGTGGGAGAGAAAGTTTGTGCCACGAGATCGACCACGATAGTATGATCAACGTTGTTGGCGTCGACATGGTGAAGAAGCTACAGCTATCGGTGACACCACATCCACGACCATATTCATTGAGGACATGCTACAACAAGCTCGACATAACACATCAAACTATGGTATTTTTCTCAGTTGGCAATTTTTCTTGTGAGGTCTTGTGCGACATAATTCCGGTAGAGATGATTTCTTGTCATACGCTGTTGGGAAAGCCATGGTACAAGAAAAATAATGCTATACACGACTATCTTGCCAACACATACACTGTCGTACATGATACAAAATATATTCTCATGGTCATGGAGAAGAAGTCGTTCAAGACTTGGAGAAAAGAACGACTATGAAAAAGGAAGGAGCAAGAAGAAGAAAAGGATGCAGAAGCTGCTGGTATTTTTTCGGCACACGTTCAACCTGCAGACAAAGTTTTTGCTGAAGAGAACGACTCAAAACCGAGGACGGCTTCGCCTGAAGGGGGAGAGGATGATATGACCAAGTCAATAACTGGCACCATTAATCCAGTAGTTGTTAATGTGACGATGATGTTTCCATTAAAGAAGTTACATGCACGCACATTCTATGGAATTGATGGAGATGCACTCAAGTGAGAAAAAGAAAAACATTATGTTGAACATGCATGCATTACCTAGGGAGATGTGCATGAGCGTGCATGGAAGGAAAGACTCCTAGACTAGAACGTTTGATCTATTTTCAGTTGAGCCAATGGAAATTAGGAGGACGTGTCTGCATGAGCTAGGTGTCCTGATCAACTACTATTTTCATCAAGCACGGCCACCAGAGAAGCTGGCGTACTCGTGGATGTCTCCGGGGATCAGAGACCTGCTATCTTTGAATAGATTGGGTGGGGTCCACCTGCATATTGTATGAGGACACACCATCCAAAGTTTAGTAGTCGTAGTTGCTTTTATCTCTTGAGATTTAAATTAAATTCAAGTCGGTTGTTATGTGTAGGCAAGTCGAATTTGTTTTTCTTTGAGTTAGGGGTGCAACCAGCGTGTTGGTCAAACCACGGCTATACTAATATAAATAGCCATGGTACGGTCATGAATAGTCAGGTTGTGTTCAGATGAATTCTACACCGTTATGTGTTTCGGCCGTCGGCCATTATTGAGTTTAAAGAATTCTTGTCAAAATATCTCTACTGGCGTGTGGGTTCCTGCGACACGACGCGTAGGAGATTACAAGCTGAGCCTATACGGTTCGTCCATGTTATTTCTTCAGATTGAGGGGTTGGCGTGTTGTTTTCGTGGGATTTGCGAACATCTTCGTAAACCCGCGACTAGTTCTTGCTGCGATGGAGGTTTGTGTTGTGAAAGATCGGGCCATCAACGGATCGACTCTCGACTCGAGGTTCGCTTCTCATCAACTTCTCTCACAAGAAAAACATGATCACACCTTCGTACTCCTTGGGTATTAATCACATGGCAATGTTAAATAGATTATTGACTCTAGCAAACTCTTTGGGTGTTGGCCACAAGGTGATGTGAACTACAGGTGTTAATCACGTGGCGATGTGAACTAGATTATTGACTCTGGTGCAAGTGGGAAACTGATGGAAATATGCCCTAGAGGCAATAATAAAATGGTTATTATTATATTTCCAAAATCATGATAGAGGTTTATTATTCATGCTAGAATTGTATTGACCGGAAACTTAAATACATGTGTCGATACATAAACAAATACCTTGTCCCTAGTGAGCCTCTACTAGACTAGCTCGTTGATCAAAGATGGTTAAGGTTTCCTAACCATAGACATGAGTTGTCATTTGATGAGGGGATCACATCATGAGGAGAATAATATGATGGACAAGACCCATCCGTTAGCTTAGCATATTGATCGTACAGTTTATTGCTATTGCTTTCTTCATGTCAAATGCATATTCTTTCGACTATGAGATTATGCAACTCCCGGATACCGGAGGAATACCTTGTGTGCTATCAAACGTCACAACGTAACTGGGTGATCATAAAGATGCTCTACAGGTATCTCTCAAGGTGTATGTTGAGTTGGTATAAATCAAGATTAGGATCTGTCATTCTGAGTATCGGAGAGGTATCTCTGGGCCGTCTCGGTAATACACATCATAAGCTTGCAAGCAAATGACTAAGGATTTAGTTACAAAGGTGATGTATTATGGAACGAGTAATGAGACTTGCCGGTATAGAGATACCGGCGATCGAATCTCGGGCAAGTAACATACTGATGGACAAAGGGAATTATGTATGTTGTCATAACGGTTCGACCGATAAAGATCTTTGTAGAATATGTAGGAGCCAATATGGGCATCCAGGTTCCGCTATTGGGTATTGACCGGGGAGGTGCCTCGGTCATGTCTACATAGTCCTCGAACCCGTAGGGTCCGCACGCTTAACGCTCGTTGACGATATAGTATTATATGAGTTATGTGATTTGGTGACCAAATGTTGTTTGGAGTCCTGGATGAGATCACAAACATGATGAGGAGTCTCAAAATGGTCGAGAGGTAAAGATTGATATATAGGACGATGGTATTTGGACACCGGAAGTGTTTCGGGACGTACCGGGAAGAAATCGGGTCACTGGAAGGGGTTCCGGGCACCCCCGGCATGTATATGGGCTTAATGGTCCATGGGAGGGACAAACCATCCCACAGGGGGCTGGTGCGCCCCTTTCCCTAGCCGAACAGCCCTAGGGAAGGAAAAAGGGGAGGTCTAGCACCTCCTACCTTTCCCTCTCATGAGAGAAAGGAAAGGGGGGCACCACCCTCCCCTGCCTTTTCCCCGCTTCTATACATGGCAGGGGGCGCCACCTTCGGAGAGACCCCAAGTAGGATTCCTCCTACTTGGGCGCCCCCCTTGGCTGCTCCTCCCTCCCTCCCATATATATATATATATATATATATATATATATGTGTGTGTGTGTGTGTGTGGGAGGGGGCGCCTAGAACACACCAGATCAATTGTTAGCCGTGTGCGGCACCCCCCTCGACCGTTTACACCCCCGGTCATATTTTCATAGTGCTTAGGCGAATCCCTGCGGAGATCACTTCACCGTCACCACGCCGTCGTGCTGACGGAACTCATCGACTACCTCGCCATCATGCTGGATCAAGAAGGCGAAGGACGTCACCGAGCTGAACGTGTGTTGAACACAGACGTGTCGTACGTTCGGTACTAGATTGGTTGGATCACGAAGAAAGTTTGACTACATCAATCGCGTTGTGAAATGCTTCCGCTTACGGTCTACGAGGGTATGTAGACACACTCTCCCCCTCATTGCTATGCATCTCCATGGATAGATCATTGCGTGTGTGTAGAAATTTTTTTGTTTTCCATGCAACGATTCCCAACAGTAATGTTACCGATTGTGCTCAAAATCCGACCGTTGGACTCAAATCTTTCAGCCATTGGCTGCTTTCGATGTCCAATTTGGTCATTTCCCATTAGGGAAGGTTGCGGCTATAAATAGCCACCCCACACCGACTTTGTTCGGTGGCTACTCTGCTTAAGATTTCTGAGAAGATTGATTTGAGCACCCCCTCTCCGAGTGATTTGAGTTTAAGATCCACCGAGAGAAAAATCAAGAGCCCAACCTTAGACAGTGGTTACCATCATAGTAGTTCTGAGTTAGAGTTCTTGTACCTATTACTCTTGAGAGTTGCGCACTCTCTAGATGGATAGGTTTATGCTCGAGCGTTGAAGAGTTGTTGTCTTCACCGAGCTAGATCTTTAGCAACCAAGAGTCATTGTGGTTTGCGAAGGTCCACCGAAAGTCTGGATATCACCGACAAGGATCTACCACGAGTGAAATCAACTGAAGTCTGATCAGCCAAGTGAGGATAGGGTGAAGAGAGTTTATCTTCTTTGTTAAGTCACAGCCCCTCCAATCAGACGTAGCCCTTTGGCAGAAGGGTGAACTAGTCTACCAAATCTCTCTGCCGCCATCGAGCACCACTGGTTCAAATTTTCTTTACTGCATTACTTTCGGTAGTTTTCATATGTGCTCCATGTCGATAGTTATCTGATCATCTATCTTCTGTTGCATTTCATTCAGCTCCACTTTCACTGTGACTGTTATCATTCAATGCTCACTTTGTTGCACCCTCATCATTCTGTCATGCTATCATAGTTCTCGTTATCCTGCGTGTTGTAATCTCTTACATCAGTATTGCTCTTCTTCATAGTTATCCATCGTAGTTCAACTCTAGCTCTCTTTCATGATATTAGTTCTGTTGGCATATTGTGTCACCATTCTCATCATCAAGCCTGTTGTATTATACGCTCAAACCATTATTGCATCCTACCTTGAAGGTTTTGTTCCTCAATAGCGAGCTTGATTGATTTCATATCTACCGAATTTTATTTCTGCTGCTGTGTTTGGGATCAGTTCAAAATATTCGCAAGAACTTTTGAATATCCCATTCACCCCCTTTGGTCGATATACTCTCAGTCCTAACAGGTAAAATCATATAAGAATCAAGCCCCACGGCGACTTTAAAAAAAGTTGAATCGTTTTCTTCACTTATAAGTGGCATAGTGGGTAATTTATGACAACTTTGGAGGTAATTTTAGTGACGGACAGGCAGAAGCAATAGCCCCTTCAGTATTAGGTAAAGATAAAGAGTAAAGAGGTAAAGATAAACACGCCCTGGCCCTCCAGCACCTACATCCACATGCACATTTATGCCACTGTTCCAGACCCCGTGCAATCAAGTAGATCGGTTTTCTGCCCTCATTTTGACCAGTTAATCCCCACGCCACCCCACCCTCCTGAATCTATCCCCACCGCTCAGGCATTTAGGCCCTGTTCGGAAGCTCTCCAAGAGCCAGCTTCCTGAAATAGCAAAGTGAAGCTAACCGAACGCATTAGCTCCGAGAAGCCAGCTCCGGGAGAACGAGAACGCCACATTGTAATTTTTTGAAGCAGCCGAAGCCCAGGTTCGTGAAAACGTGAAGTAGGAGTTGCTCAAAATTACAGATGAATGCCCTCCCGGAGTGCCATGGACGAATCGTTTTCTCGCTACAGCCTAGTACGAATCATTTTCTCCGACTACAGGCTGGGCCGAGCGTGCCGAACGCTCACTGGCTCCCCGAGAAGCTAGCTAGCACTGGTGTTAGGATTTCGTTCCTCTCGGCGGCGGCGATCCATCACGCCACCGTAGAGACCTCGCCTCCCCTCTCCTTCACTCCATACCGTCCGGTCGTGATCTCGGGTCTGCCATCGGTGCGGGGAAGGACCAGTAGGGATTGTACCGCCCGCGGACCAACACCTCGGGCAAGGGGAATATGGAGGACTCTGCTTCAGGATCGGGGAGTGGCATGACAGATCTGGAAGCAATGATGGACAAACTAGGTCTGAAGGAGGATGATCTCCAGGACGTGGTGATCGAGGATGATGAGTTGCCAGAAGAGGAGACTCGGTGGATGGCCATAGCCAGGGTTCACACGGAGAAGGCCTATAGCCAGTATTGGTTTTACAGCAATATGAGGGTCGCTTGGGATTTGGCAAAGGAAGTGAAGATCAGACCACTTGAAGATAACCTCTATACGCTGCAGTTTGAATGCTTGGGCGACTGGGAGCGCGTGATGGAGGAGGGGCCCTAGAGTTTCAAGGGGAAAGCGGTGATTCTTGCGCCGTATGATGGATATACAAAACCGTCGACCATTGAGCTCAACAAGGTTGATATGTGGATTCAGATCCATGACTTCCCAGATGGCTTTTTCCCAAAGATCAAAGCATTGTCTTCAACTGTGGGAGAGTTCATCTATGCCAAACCAAGATCTCAAGACTTTGAAGGTAATTTTGCACATGTTCATGTGAAAATAGATGTCACCAAGCCCCTCAAAAACGATGTCTCCTTGGTGGTGAAAAATAAGGATACCATGCATAGGGAGATATTCAGAGTCAAGTACGAACGGCTCCCTGACTGGTGTGCCGTTTGCGGTTACATTGGACATCTCTTCAAAGAGTGTGGCGACGGAGTTCATCAACCAAAGGCTCTGGTTTTCAAAGATCTGAAAGCTTCTTGGTTCAAAGGACCGGGGAGCGGTCCAGGAGAAGGCCGAGGATCAGCCGAGGGCTATGGAGCAAGAGGAGGACGCGGAGGAGGCCGTGGAGGTCATCCAGGGAGAGGGCATGGCCGTGGATCTAATCTTAACACGGCCGCACCCAAGGAGAAAGAGGCTTTTGCTGCTCCCACGGATGTGACTATGGAGGAGGTAGACAGAAACAGGAAGAGGGTGTCTGCATCCGCAGACCCCAAAGGCTCTCATGCTACTGCTGGCACCTACCGTCGACTCAGGCACCACCTCACCAGCAACTTATGAAATTCCACCCAGCCCTTCCTCAAAGCAGGATCCGAAGAGGAACAAGACCAATGGAAAGAACACAACCCTACCAAAAAACACTGATGCGCGATTGGCGGGCCCCCATGTGGGGTCGCGCCAGGCGCAATGAGTCTACTTTGTTGGAACTGCCGTGGGGCTGGCAAACCCGCGACAGTTCAAGAGCTTCGCGACCTAGTGAAGCAACATGCCCCCTCTGTACTTTGCATTCTTGAGGCTCAAATAGAGGGAACGAGAGTTGAGAATATGGTGGGATCCCTTGGTTTTAATAAGAGCTTTGCTGTTAGTAGCTCGGGGAGAAGTGGTGGCCTAGGTATTTTCTGGAACGATGAAATAAAGCTTGAGATTGTTGGTTATTCGTAGTACCATATTGATGCACTTATTCATGAACTTGTTGATGTGAAAATAAGGGTTACGTTTGTGTACGGGGAAGCTCAAGTAAGTGAAAGATACAAGACATGGGACATGCTTCGTGGAATCGTGGGTGCAAGTGACGTGCCATGGTTAGTACTAGGAGATTTTAATGAAGTGCTACACGCTCACGAACATGATGGAGTGGGTAATAGAAGCCAAGCGCAGATGGACGCGTTTAGAGATGCACTTGACACATGTGGCCTGATGGATATAGGATACACTGGAACGGATTGGACATTTGAGAAAAAGTAGCAAGAGGTACTTATACACGAGTCAGACTTGATCGTGGGGTGGTGAACCCGGCCTGGTCCATAGCTTTTCCATCAACCACTCTTGAGCAGAAAACAGCAGCCTCCAGCGATCACGTGCCAATCTACGTAAAGGTTGTGCATGAAGCTGCATGTAGGCGGGCCCCGAAGTCTTTTAAATATGAGTTGGCGTGGGAACGTGATCCTGGGCTGCAGCCGGTGGTGCATGCAGCATGGTCCGCTGCAGCGGCAGATTCGGTCATTGAAACCAGTGCAAAGCTCTAGTCTCTCTCATCGGACCTGACAAACTAGGATAGGACACATTTTGGCAACGTCAGGTGCGAGATTCAGCAGCTAAAAAGGCAGCTACAGGAGCTACGCGAACCCCCAAACAGATCCGGGCCCATGCACGTCGAGACAAAAATAGTTGACAGGTTGACTGAATTATACCACAGAGAGGAGATTTTGTGGCGTCAGCATGCTCGCCTTGAGTGGCTAATGCACGGGGATAAGAATACATATTTCTTCCATCTCAGAGCTAGCGGAGAAGAAGGAAGAATCAGATTAAAGCTTTGCAAAAACCGGATGGTCAAGTAACGGACAATGTGTCGGAGATGGAGAACATGACCAATTATTTTTATAGGGATCTGTACACATCAGAGGGAGTCCAGGGGATGGAACTGGTCCTTGATACCATTCCAACCAAAGTAACTGCAGCTATGAATGAAACGTTGAATGCTCCATATAGTCAAGATGAGGTAAAAAAGCTCTCTTTCAGGTGTTCCCCACAAAGGCACCGGGGCCGGATGGATTCGCAGCACATTTTTTTCAGCATCAGTGGGATACTTATGGGGAGGACGTCACTAAGGCAGTTCTGAGGATTGTTGAAGGAACGGAGTCCGCTGAGTGCATAAACAACACTGTCTTGGTTCTTATCCCAAAGGTAAAAAAAACCACGCTCTTGTCCCAATTTCGTCCAATCAGCCTTTGTAATGTCCTGTATAAGATTGCTTCGAAGGTGATCGCTAACAGACTGAAGGTAGTGCTACCTGACATAATATCAAAGGAGCAGTCAGCCTTTGTGCCAGGCAGGTTGATTACAGACAACATCATCACAGCTTATGAGTGTTTGCATTTTATGAAGAGGAATAAAGCTAAGAAACACCAGTCCTGCGCTCTCAAGATCGACATGATGAAAGCCTACGATAGGGTGGAGTGGCAGTACCTCAAAGCTATAATGCTTAAACTGGGTTTCAACACCAGATGGGTGGATATTGTTATGAGCCTGGTAACGACAGTAAGTTTTTCTGTGTTGTTCAATGGGAAGAAACTGCAACAGTTTAAACCTTCAAGAGATATCATACAAGGGGACCCGATATCCCCATACTTGTTCTTGCTAGCAGAAGAGGGCCTTTCGAGCCTGTTAAAATCAAAAAGTGAGTCATCCAACTTAAGTGGACTACAGGTTGCCCCTACGGCGCCACCGGTAAGCCACCTCTTATTCGTAGATGATAGCCTGTTGTTCTTCAAGGCAAATGGTATGGGTGCAAATGAGGTGCACCATGTCCTGGAAACCTACTGTAAAGCGACAGGTCCGTGCATCAACCATGCAAAATCATCAATTTATTTTAGTAAGGGGGTCCCTGACTCGGTGAGACAAGAGATAAAGGATGTACCCAATGTACCTAATGAAACTCTCAATGAGAAGTACTTGGGTATGCCATCCGACATAGGAAGCTCTAAGAATGGTGCTTTTAAGTACCTCAAGGACTGGTTGTGGAGCAAGGTCCAGGGTTGGATTGACTGTACCATCTCCTCAGTGGGAAAGGAAGTGCTAGTCAAGTCTGTCGCTCAAAGTGTTCCGGTCTTTTCCATGTCCTGCTTCAAGTTACCAAGAGGATTATGCGAACACCTCAACATGCTTATCAGAAAGTTTTGGTGGGGAGCAAGGAAGGAAAAAGGAAGCCTCATTGGGTATCTTGGAAAACAATGACACAACCTAAGAGTATGGGAGGCCTGGGTTTCAAAGACTTTGAGCTCTTCAACCTAGCAATGCTTGCGAAACAAGCATGGAGGTTATTACAGAATACGGACAGCTTGAGTGCTCATGTGTTAAAGAGCATTTATTATCCAAATACAGACATCCTCGAGGCTGAACTAGGGGGTCACCCGAGCCAAGTATGGAGAGCCATTATTGAAGGTAGCGATACACTTAAGCAAGGCCTCATTAAGCGCATCGGTAATGGAGTCTTAACAAATATATGGACACAAAATTGGCTGCCCAGGGAAGGTATGTTTCGGCGTATGGTAGTATTGCACCGAACCCCCCTATCAAAGTATCCGAGCTCATTATAAGCACCACATCATCATGGAACAGGCCGCTGATCCAACAGACTTTCATGCCAATAGATGCACAGGTTATTATGGAAATCCTTTGTGCACTCGGAACATAGCTGACTTTTGGGCATGGCACTATGAGAAACATGGCTCTTTTTCTGTGAAGTCAGCCTACAAAATGCTCGTGGCTACCAAACAGTGAAGGGAGGCTTGGTTGGAAGGGGTGTTTGTGTAATGCCCACGATGCGGCTATATCTCTCACGTGTCGAGGCACGACTTAGAGGCATAACCGCATTGTAGGTTTTGCCGCAAGAAGGGTCATCTTCACACAATCCCATGTAATGAACAAGAATGGGATAAAGAGAGTTGCCTTACAATCGCCACTTCACACAATACATAAATTAAACATACATCATTCAGGGTACAATCAAGGTCCGACTACGGAACCAAAATAAAAGAAGACAACCCCAAATGCTAGATCCCCAATCGTCCCAACTGGGCTCCACTACTGATCATCAGGGAAAGAAACATAGTAACGACCACGTTCCTTGTCGAACTCCCACTTGAGCTCGGTTGCGTCACCTGCACTGGCATCGTCGACACCTGCAACTGTTTTGGTAGAATCTGTGAGTCACGAGGACTCAGCAATCTCACACCCGCGAGATCAAGACTATTTAAGCTTATAGGAAGGATGGGGTAATGAGGTGGAGCTGCAGCAAGCACTAAGCAAATATGGTGGCTAACATACGCAAATAAGAGCGGGAAGAGGAGCAATGCATCGGTCACGAAGCTAGAAGTGATCAAGAAGTGATCCTGAAACTACTTACGTTCATACATAACCCAAACCGTGTTCACTTCTCGGGCTCCGCCAAAAAGAGACCATCAAGGCTACACACGCGGTTGATGTATTTTAATTAAGTCAAGTGTCCAGTTCTCTACAACCGGACATTAACAAATTCCCATCTGCCACATAACCGCGGGCATGGCTTTCGAAAGATAATACCCTGCAGGGGTGTCCCAACTTAGCCCATCATAAGCTCTCACGGTCAACGAAGGATATTCCTTCTCTCAGGAAGACCCGATCAGTCTTGGAATCCCGGTTACAAGACATTTCGACAATGGTAAAACAAGACCATCAAAGCCGCCCGAATGTGCCAACAAATCCCGATAGGAGCTGCACATATCTCATTCTCAGGGCACACCAGATGGGCAAGACATCGGGTTGGCATAGACCCTGGTTGTCCAGGGGGCGCCGGACATCGCCCAGGTTGGGCCAGCACTCGAAGGAGCACTGGCCCGGGGGTTAAAATAAAGATGACCCTCGGGCTCGCGAAAACCCAAGGGAAAAAGGCTTAGGTAGGAAAATGTGAAACTAAGGTTGGGCCCTGCTGGAGGAGTTTTATTCAAGGCGAACTGTCAAGGGGGTCCCATAAATCACCCAACCGCGTAAGTAACGCAAAATCAAGGAACATAACACCGGTATGACGGAAACTAGGACGGCAAGAGTGGAACAAAACACCAGGCATAAGGTCGAGCCTTCCACCCTTTACCAAGTATATAGACGCATTAATTAAATAAGAGATATTATGATATCCCAAAATATCCAAGTTCCGACATGGAACCAACTTCATCTTCACCTGCAACTAACAACGCTATAAGAGGGGCTGAGCAAAAGCGGTAACTTAGCCAAACAACGGTTTGCTAGGAAAGGATGGTTAGAGGCTTGACATGGCAACATGGGAGGCATGATATAGCAAGTGGTAGGTAGCATGGCATAGCAATAGAACCAACAGGTAGCAAGCAAAGATAGAAGTGATTTCGAGGGTATGGTCATCTTGCCTGCAAAGTTCTCAGAGTTGCCAAAAGCTTGATCCTCGTAAGCGTTCTCAACAGGTTCCTCGTTCACGTACTCGTCTCCCGGCTCTACCCAAAGCAAGAACACAAGCAAAGGACCAACAATGAATCACGGGCATTGCACAAGCACATGATGCAATACATGGCATGATATGCGAGATGTGATATGCAATGCATATGCGTGCTCCGGAAGGGAAAAGATGAACAAGTCATGAACTTGGCAAACCAAGTATACCGCTGGAAAGATGAGATGATTTCGGTTGAAATCGATATAAAGATCACCGGAATCGGATGCACGGTTTGCAAATGACAAGCAAAACAAGGATGGCACAATTCTGCGATTAACAGCACGACGCCAATTAGTATGCAACAAGAATCTAAGCTAATGCACTCAAACATATCAACAAAGCATATGACAGTGATGTACGCAAGATGCTTGACAAAACATGAACACTGAGCTACGGCTAAATCATAGCAGAACAGGTTCAAACAAGCATGGCAAAAGTGCAAAAGATATCAGCTTCACAGACTTGGTGAAAATACTAACATGCCAGAAATAACATCAGGAAGCCATGTTTAGAGCAGGCAAACAACATGCTACAGGAACATATCCTAGCAAACAAAGGCATGGCATGAATCTACTAACTGCATAGAACAAAAGTCCCTTGCTGACCATGAGCCAAAAAGGATCAGAAGATATGATGGCACCCATGTAAACATAGCAACTTTCGTTACCAGATTCAGACTTAGCAGAAAACAGAGCATGGCATTAACAGAATTATGAAGGCATCTTTGCGAGCCCGATTTACTCATCACAAGGCATTGCATGACAATATAAGCATAGAGTCAGCAAGAAGACATGTTCATGAAACTAACCATGGAAATAACAAGCTCATATCATGCTAGGATCGACTACAACAACCTTGGCAAAATTGATTAACATGTAAACAATCTGCCAGGAACATTTTATAGCAAAAGTAGAGCAAGAACAAGAGATGCTAGGGCACTCCCTAACTGCCAAAAGGGCATGGATGGATAGAGCATAACCGTATGTTCAAAACATCCTTACTGAAGTATCCCAAAACAAGCACGGATTTTGCTGTAGCATCGGGTTTACATGGCACCAAAATAACAAGTCACTGAAATCAGCAACAGCACGAAGCCCAGTTTGCATGCTTGTACTAGTCACTAAATAGATCACAAAAATACATGGCAAGCACCTCTATAGAGATGGCATGACATAGTCCAAAACACATGTAGAGCTCATGCCCATAAGATGCACACATCAAATGCAACAAAAATGACAAATCCTCATAAACTGATAAGTAACAGCAGGAAACATTTTATAGCACTCTTGCATCAATGATTAGGGCATCAAAATGGACTCAAGCAAGCATGGCACAATGGAAAAAATGAAGAGCACATCAAGATGAACATTTCAGTATATCGCATGCACGAAACGGAGCAGTATGCAACAAGTTATGGCATGATGAACATGGGCTTAAAAACTTAACAGAAAAAGGACCTAGTGGATTTTCAGGGTCAACCTCTGGATCCAGATATAGGGTTTCCTCTTGGCGCAGATCCCGAGGTTCGCCGGAGTGGATCTCGCCGGAATACGTCATGGTGACCGGAGAGATTGAGGGAGACGTGGATCCGCGGCGAGGGCTCCGGATCCGGCCGCGGGATGACGCGCGGGCGGCAAGGACGGCACAGGCGGTGAGCTGCGGGGGCAGCGGAGGCGACGAAGAGCTTGCCGGCGGGAGGCGGCACAGCGGGCGGCGACCGGCGCACGCGGGCGCGGGCGGCAGGGTCGGCGCGGGGAGGCGCGGGGCACGGGCCCGGTCGGCGGAGCGGGAGGGACGGCCTCGGGCCAGGCGGGCCGGCACGGTGGGTGGAGGCGGCGGCGACACGTGGCAGGCGGCAATAGGCGTGGGGCGGCGGCGCGAATTTGTCCGACCGGACCGGACGTGTCCGGCGGCGGAGAGGGAGCGGGGCTAGGGTTTTGGACCCGGATTTGGAGGAGGGGTGCACATATTTATACGTAGAAGGAGGTGGGAGTGTCCAAATGAGGTGTAGTCTTTGCCCACACGATCGTGATCCGACGACGGAGGACAAGGAAGTGGTTCAGATGGGTTATTGGGCTGTTTTGGAGGGGTGTTGGGCTGCAATACACAAGAGGACTTCACGGTTACCCGGTTAAACGTTGGAGTATCAAACAGACTCCAAATGGCACGAAACTTGACAGGCGGTCTACCGGTGGTGTACCAATGCCACTTGGCAAAACTCGGTCCATTTCGAGAATGTTTAACACCCGCACATGAAAAGAGACAAAAGGGGGAAGCCGGTGCAAGTGGGAGTGTCGGATTGCAAAACGGACAACGGGGAAAATGCTCAGATGCATGAGACGAACACGTATGCAAATGCGATGCACATGATGCCATGATATGAAATGCATGACATGGACAAAATGCAAAACGAAGACAAAACCCAACCACGAAGGAATATCATAACACATAGCCGAAAATGGCAAGAGTTAGAGTTACAATTATGGAAAGTTACATCCGGGGTGTTACAACACTCCACCACTATGAGAGGATCTCGTCCCGAGATCTAGGACTGAAAGAACTCCGGATATTCGGAACGGAGGTGGTCCTCGCGTTCCCAGGTGGCTTCTCAGTCGGAATGGTGTGACCACTTCACTTTCAGGAATTTCATAGACTTGTGCGAGTCTTGCGCTCAGTTTCTTCAAGAATAGCAATGGGAGGCTCATGATAAGACAGGTCTTCTTGGAGATCAATCTCTTCGAAGTTGATGGTGCGCTCAGGAGTCTTGAAGCACTTGCGAAGCTATGACACATGAAACACATCGTGCACATTTGCGAAGTTGGACGGAAGCTCAAGTTGATAGGTGAGATCGCCTCTTTTGCCAATGATCTTGAAAGGACCCACGTATCTAGGGGCAAGCTTCCCTTTGATACCGAAGCGACGAGTGCCTTTCATTAGAGAGACGCGGAGGTAGACATGGTCTCCGATCTCGAAAGCCAAATCACGGTGCTTGCTATCATAGTAACTCTTTTCACACGATTGCGCGGCTTTGAGATTTTCACGGATGACTTTACACATTTCTTCAGCCTCTGTGATTAAGTCGTTGCCAAGAAGTTGGCGTTCACCAGTCTCTGACCAATTTAGAGGAGTACGGCACTTTCTGCCATAGAGAATTTCAAATGGGGCCTTGCCCGAACTCGCTTGGAAGTTGTTGTTGTAGGAGAACTCGGCATATGGAAGACAATCTTCCCACTTCATAACGAAGGAAATGACACAAGCCCTGAGCATATCTTCAAGGATTTGGTTGACTCGCTCGACTTGGCCACTAGTTTGAGGATGGAAAGCTGAGCTGAAGCGAATGTTGGTGCCCATGGCCTTCTGGAAGGAGTCCCAGAATTTAGAAGTGAAGATGCTTCCACGGTCTGAAGATATCAATTGTGGAATGTCGTGCAAGGAGACAATCCTGGAGGTGTATAGCTCTGCCAGCTGAGCTGCTGTGATAGATTCTTTGATAGGAAGAAAATGAGCCACTTTAGTAAGCTTGTCGATGACAGTGAAGATAGCATCATTTCCACGCTTGGACTTTGGAAATCCAGCCACGAAGTCCATTTCGATATGATCAAACTTCCATTCTGGAATAGCAAGAGGTTGGAGGAGACCAGCTGGTCGTTGGTGTTCTGCTTTCACTCTTCTGCAGACATCACATTCATTCACGAATTGAGCAATTTCTCGCTTCATTCGAGTCCACCAATACGACTGCTTGAGGCCATGGTACATCTTCGTACTTCCAGGATGAATGGAAAGAAGAGAATTGTGCGCTTCATTCATTATGACCCTCCTTAGATCACCTTTAGGAACCACAATCCGGTCCTTGAAGAATAAAGTGTCTTTGTCATCAATGCGGTAGCACTTGTATTTGGAGAGGCCCTTGGCAATACCACGATTCACCTTCTTCACCATGGTATCCAGGAGTTGTGCCTCACGAATCCGATCTTCCAAAGTAGGAGAGACTAGGAGGTTGGCAAGAAAGCCTTGAGGAACAACTTCGAGATTCAGTTTGCGGAAAGATTCACAAAGATTCAGTTGGAAGGGCTTGAGGATTAAGCTGTTGCAATAAGCCTTCCTGCTCAAAGCATCAGCAATGACATTGGCCTTGCCAGGAGTATATTCAATACTCGGGTTGTACTCTTGAATCATTTCGACCCATCGAGTTTGCCTGAGGTTGAGGTTGGGTTGAGTGAAGATATACTTGAGACTCTTGTGATCGGTGAATATGTCCACCTTCCTTCCCAACAAGAGATGTCTCCATGTTATTAATGCATGGACAACTGCCACCAACTCAAGATCATGAGTGTGGTAGTTATTTTCGTTGGGCTTCAACTGACGAGAGGTATAGGCCACAACTTTCTTCTCTTGCATTAACACAGCACCGAGACCTTGAAGACAAGCATCAAAGAAAACTTCGAATGGCTTGGACTCATCAGGAGGAGTCAAGACAGGAGCTGTGATGAGTTTCTCTTTGAGAGTGTTGAAAGCAACGTCACACTCAAGAGTCCAGACATACTTCACATGCTTATGGAGGAGGTTGGAAAGAGGCTTTGCAATCTTTGAGAAATTCTCAATGAATCTTCGGCAATAGCTTGCAAGTCCAAGAAAACTGCGAAGCTGCTTGACATTCTGAGGAGGTTCCCAATTCACAACTGCAGACACCTTCTCGGGATTAACAGCGATGCCCTTGGCAGAGATGATATGACCAAGGTAAAGAACTTCATCAAGCCAAAACTCACATTTGGAAAACTTCGCATAGAATTGATACTCTCTGAGCTTGTCAAGCACCAATCGCAAATGTTTGGCATGATCCTTCTTATTCTTGGAGAAGACCAAGATATCATCGAGATACACCAAGACGAATTCATTGGTGTAGGGGTTGAAGATGAAGTTCATCATTCGAGAGAATGTTGGAGGAGCATTGGCAAGGCCGAAAGACATGACAGTATATTCATAAGAACCAAAGCTTGTTCTGAATGTTGTCTTGGGAATATCTTCTTCACGAATGCGAATCTGATGATAACCCATACGAAGGTCAAGCTTGGAGAACACTTTAGCACCTTTAAGTTGCTCGAAAAGCTCATTGATGTTGGGAAGTGGATACTTGTTCTTTATTGTCTTCTTGTTCAACGGACGGTAATCGATGCAAAGTCGGTCCGTGCCATCCTTCTTTTGGACAAAAAGAACACCACAACCCCATGGAGATGAACTCGGTCTGGTCAGACCCAGACGCTCTTGTTCATTGAGTTGTTTCTTCAATTCCTTCAACTCCTTTGGTCCAAGCTTGTATGGACGCTTGCAAACGGGTTCCGTGCCAGGCTCAAGATCGATAACGAATTCAACTGGCTGGTGAGGAGGCATACCCGGAAGCTCTTCTGGAAAGACATCTTGGTACTCACAAACGACTGGAATCTGAGAGATTGCGTCTAGCTCGCCCTTCTCATTGAGAGAGAATAACCGAATGGTTTCGTCACGAGCGGCATAGATGATCACATCCTCAGAAGAGTGTGTCAATTGAATCTCCCTGGTAGCACAATCAAGTTGAGCCTTGTCCTTAGAAAGCCAGTCCATGCCGAGAATTAGATCAATATCAGAGTCGCCAAGAACCATTGGAGAAGATAGAAATTTATAGTTGCCCATCTTGATAGAAACATCCGGAGCCATCATTTTGGTATTCATGAACAAACCCGGAGAGGAAACCACTATCGGCTTAGGCAGATCGACAGTATGCAAATTGTTCATGGATGCAAAAGGTCTTGATATGAAAGAAATAGATGCACCAGTATCGAACAAGACTTTTGCAGGAATATCATTAACTGAGAGATTACCCATTATCACATCAGTAGATTCCTCCGCTTGAGCTGTATTCATCATGTTCACCTTTGAAAACTTGGGATTATGCGTGACCACTGCATTCCTTGAAGATCTCACGGGAGGAGGAGGAGGAAGGCGCCTTTGGTTGAAGCACTTGTTCGCATAGTGACCTTTCTGCTGACATTTGTTGCAAGTCACCTCTGAGAGCGGACGATGATAAGGAGCATTAGACCTTGGAGCTTGATTCTGAGACTTGTTTTGATAGCCTGGGTTGGGTGGGTGGGAAGATCCATGGCCACCTTTGTTCTTCTGCTGGTAAGGCTGACGAAATGGAGGAGGAGGAGGCAACCAGAACTTCTGTTGCTTAGCTGCCACTAGTGAGGAAGAAGAAGACTGAACTGCGTCCCTGACTCTCTTCTTAGAAGCCTCACACTTGAGCTGAGCAGCTTCTTGTTTCAGTGCCATGTTGTAGAATTCATCATACTTGGTCGGCTCAAAAAGCACGAGAGCTAATTGCAGATCTTCTCTGAGGCCACCTCTGAATTGATAAATCATGCTCTTTTCATCAGGGACGTCTTGTTTAGCGAAGCGAGCGAGTTTCTGGAACTAGGTATTGTATTGATACACGGACATGCTGCCTTGCTTGAGATTGCGGAACTCCTCACGCTTACTCTCAACAACACTTTGTGGAATGTGGTGAGCTTTGAAGTCTCGGCGGAAATCATCCCAGGTAATCACACGACCTCCTCTGGAATCTTTGTATTGTTGATACCACTAGGCAGCTTGATCCTTGAGTTGAAAAGAAGCAAACTTGACAAAGTCCTCAGGCCTGACATTGCTACATTCAAAATGCTTGTTGATGTCCATGAGCCAATCATCGGCGTCTGTGGCCTTCGCACAGTAGCTGAAAGACTTCGGCTGATTTGCAAGGAACTGGTTGAGGGTAGCGAAGTGAGGCTGATTGTTGCCTTGGCCTTGATTCCCTTGGTTGCCTTGGCCTTGGGTGCGCTCTTGCAAGAGTTGCAAAAGCATCTGGGCATTGGCGTTGGTGGCTGCCATGATAGCTTGCCATGCCTCCGGAGGCGGAGGTGGAGGGTTCAACTGCTCTCCATCATTGCGTTCCGGATTCTGACGCGTTGGCGGAGCCATCCTGAAGAGGGTGACATCCGTTAGCATCTTGAAAGACGTATATTCAAGCTGAATCAAAGGATCAAAATTGCAACATATAGCCTTAACATTCGAACAAGAATGAACGAATGAATTCCCAAGTAAATCATCACACTTATATAAGTTGAGAAGCCACTTAGAACAAGTATGGAATCAACATTTGACTTCGAAGCAACACGAATACCACAACTCAAAACAAAACAAAGGATTGGCTTGCAGAATAAGCTGGAACAAACATATGATAGAGATTTCGTCCGAAGTTTTCGTGGTGGGGCCCACACGGGATCGATCGTACAGCACCATCATGTACAAGGCAGTGCACATGACATACGAAGTGTCCCCGAGTCAGCATAGCCAAGGACTCTTTAAGACACAACAAGACCACTGTAAAACCAACCGTGGATAGGAGGACCACTAGACATCGAACCCCAATCTCATATCATGCATCTGTCGGAAAGATATCCTAGGAGCTACTTGCATTCCCACTTATAAACTCCCGAAACTTTCTGGTTATGCAATCAGGTGTTGGGGATACAGGTGACGCAATATATCTCACCCAAACTAACAATACCTAGATCCAGCTGTATCCATCCTTCAACACATAACCAAGAAACCTTCGGAAATCATTTACCTCAACCTTCGAAAAGCATCCGTTATACGAGTTATGGCAATACTCCCGAACTCCCGCCCCAGTACTGGGTGGCGTCGAGGTTATCTCACCAACAATTGCATAAAAGAGATTTTCGATGTCGGCGAAACTCAGGTATTCCAGAACTGCAACGATAAGATTGTGACGACAACACCTCGGAGCTCAACTCCCCAGGACACTGCCACAACCCCTAAATGTCAGGAGGCACCAAGAACAATGTTCTCGTCACAAAACCATCGGAACGATTCCAAGATACTCGCGTGATCCTAAAAAAAATTTAGTGAAATTTGAGGAGAGGAGAGTCAAAACTTCTACGTCAGGGGGCCTCACCAGAGCGACGAAGGAACTGAGGAGTAAAAAGAATCCTACTCTCTGATATATATAATCCTAAGACTCAAAACATTTTTTTCTAGACTCAACAACGCCAGCGATTCGATCAAGCAAGGGGCTCCTAAGTCGGGGATGGCTCTGATTACCAACTTGTAATGCCCACGATGCAGCTATATCTCTCACGTGTCGAGGCACGACTTAGAGGCCTAACCGCATTGTAGGTTTTGCCGCAAGAAGGGTCATCTTCACACAATCCCATGTAATGAACAAGAATGGGATAAAGAGAGTTGGCTTACAAACGCCACTTCACTCAATACATAAATTAAACATACATCATTCAGGGTACAATCAAGATCCGACTATGGAACCAAAATAAAAGAAGACAACCCCAAATGCTAGATCCCTGATCGTCCCAACCGGGCTCCACTACTGATCATCAGGGAAAGAAACATAGTAACGACCGCGTTCCTCGTCGAACTCCCACTTGAGCTCGGTTGCGTCACCTACACTAGCATCATCGACACCTGCAACTGTTTTGGTAGAATCTGTGAGTCGCGAGGACTCAGCAATCTCACACCCGCGAGATCAAGACTATTTAAGCTTATAGGAAGGATGGGGTAATGAGGTGGAGGTGCAGCAAGCACTAAGGAAATATGGTGGCTAACATACGCAAAAAAGAGCGGGAAGAGGAGCAACGCATCGGTCGCGAAGCTAGAAGTGATCAAGAAGTGATCCTGAAACCACTTACGTTCATACATAACCCAAACCGTGTTCACTTCCCGGGCTCCGCCGAAAAGAGACCATCACGGCTACACACGCGGTTGATGTATTTTAATTAAGTCAAGTGTCCAGTTCTCTACAACCGGACATTAACAAATTCCCATCTGCCACATAACCGCGGGCACGGCTTTCGAAAGATAATACCCTGCAGGGGTGTCCCAACTTAGCCCATCATAAGCTCTCACGGTCAACGAAGGATATTCCTTCTCCCGGGAAGACCCGATCAGTCTCGGAATCCCGGTTACAAGACATTTCGACAATGGTAAAACAAGACCAGCAAAGCCGCTCGAATGTGCCGACAAATCCTGATAGGAGCTACACATATCTCGTTCTCAGGGCACACCGGATGGGCAAGACGTCGGGTTGGCATAGACCCTGGTTGCCCAGGGGGCGCCGGACATCGCCCGGGTTGGGCCAGCACTCGAAGGAGCACTGGTCCGAGGGTTAAAATAAACATGACCCTCGGGCTCGCGAAAACCCAAGGGAAAAAGGCTTAGGTAGGCAAATGTAAAACCAAGGTTGGGCCTTGCTGGAGGAGTTTTATTCAAGGCGAACTGTCAAGGGGGTCCCATAAATCACCCAACCGCGTAAGGAACGCAAAATCAAGGAACATAACACCAGTATGACGGAAACTAGGACGGCAAGAGTGGAACAAAACACCAGGCATAAGGCCGAGCCTTCCACCCTTTACCAATTACATAGATGCATTAATTAAATAAGAGATATTGTGATATCCCAAAATATCCAAGTTCCAACATGGAACCAACTTCATCTTCACCTGCAACTAACAACATTATAAGAGGGGCTGAGCAAAAGCGGTAACTTAGCCAAACAACGGTTTGCTAGGAAAGGATGGTTAGAGGCTTGACATGGCAACATGAGAGGCATGATATAGCAAGTGGTAGGTAGCGCGGGATAGAAATAGAACGAACAGCTAGCAAGCAAAGATAGAAGTGATTTCGAGGGTATGGTCATCTTGCCTGCAAAGTTCTCAGTGTTGTCGAAAGCTTGATCCTCGCAAGCGTTCTCAACAGGTTCCTCTTTCACGTACTCGTCTCCCGCTCTACCCAAAGCAAGAACACAAGCAAAGGACCAACAATCAATCACGGGCAATGCACAAGCACATGATGCAATACATGGCATGATATGTGAGATGTGATATGCAATGCATATGCGTGCTCCGGAAGGGAAAAGATGAACAAGGCATCAACTTGGCAAACCAAGTATGCCGCTGGAAAGATGAGATATTTCGGTTGAAATCAATATAAAGATCACTGGAATCGGATGCATGGTTTGCAAATGACAAGCAAAACAAGGATGGCACAATTCTGCGATTAACAGTGTGACGCCACTTAGTATGCAACAAGAATCTAAGGTACTGCACTCAAACATAACAACAAAGCAGATGGAAGTGATGTACTCAAGATGCTTGACAAAACATGAACACTGAGCTATGGCTAAATCACACCAGAGCAGGTTCAAACAAGCATGCAAAAGTGCAAAAGATATCAGCTTCACAGACTTGGTGAAAATACTAACATGCCAGAATTAATATTAGGAAGCCATGTTTAGAGCAAGCAAACAACATGCTACAGGAGCATATCCTAGCAAACAAAGGCATGGAATAAATCTATTAAATGCATAGAACAAAAGTCCCTTATTTACCATGAGCCAAAAAGGATCAGAAGATATGATGGAACCCATGTAAACATAGCAAGTTTCGTTACCAGATTCAGACTTGGCAGAAAACAGAGCATGGCATTAACAGAATTATGAAGGCATCTTTGCGAGCTCGATTCACTCATCACAAAGCATTGCATGACAAGATAAGCATAGCATCAGCAAGAAGACATGTTCATGAAACTAACCATGGCAAGAACAAGCTTATAGCATGCAAGGATCAACTACAACAACCTTGGCAAAATTGATTAACATGTAAACAATCTGCCAGGAATATTTTATAGCAAAAGTAGAGCAAGAACAAGACATGCTAGGGCACTCCCTAATTGCCAAAAAGGGCATGGATGGATGGATAATAACCGTATGTTCAAAACATCCTTACTGAAGTATCCCAAAACAAGCACGGATTTTGCTGTAGCATCGGGTTTACATGGCATCAAAATAACAGCAGAACAAGGACTTGGCAAAATCCTAAGTCACTGAAATCAGCAACATCACGAAGCCTAGTTTGCATGCTTGTTCTAGTCACCACATAGATCACAAAAATACATGACAAGCACCTCTGTAGAGATGTCATGTCATAGTCCAAAACACATGTAGAGCTCATGCCCATAAGATGCACACATCAAATGCAACAAAAATGACAAATCCTCATAAACTGATAAGTAACAGCAGGAAACATTTTATAGCACTTTTGCATCAATGATTAGGGCATCAAAATGGACTCAAACAAGCATGGCACAATGGAACAAAATGAACAGCACATCAAGATGAACATTTCGATATATCGCACGCACGAAACGGAGCAGTATGCAACAAGTTATGGCATGATGAACAGGGGCTTAAAAACTTAACAGAAAAAGGACCTAGTGGATTTTCGGGGTCAACCTCTGGATCCAGATATAGGGTTTGCTCTTGGCGCGGATCCCAAGGTTCGCCGGAGTGGATCTCGCCGGAATACGTCATGGTGACCAGAGAGATTGAGGGAGACATGGATCCGCGGCGAGGGCTCCAGATCCGGCCGCGGGATGACGCGCGGGCGGCGAGGACGGCGCCGGCGGTGAGCTGCGGGGGCGGCGGAGGCGACGAAGAGCTTGCCGGCGGGAGGCGGCGCGGCGGGCGGCGACCGGCACGCGCGGGTGCGGGTGGCGGGGCCGGCGCGGGGACGCGCGGGGCACGGGCCGGGTCGGCAGAGTGGGAGGGCCGGCCTCGGGCCAGGCGGGCCGGCGCGGTGGGTGGAGGCGGCAGCGACACGTGGCAGGCGGCGATAGGCGCGGGGTGGCGGCGCGAATTTGTCCGACCGGACCGGACATGTCCGGCGGCGGAGAGGGAGCGGGCCTAGGGTTTTGGACCCGGATTTGGAGGAGGGGTGCACATATTTATACCTAGAAGGAGGTGGGAGTGTCCAAATGAGGTGTGGTTTTGGCCCGCATTATCGTGATCCGACAACGGAGGACAAGGAAGTGGTTTAGATGGGTTATTGGGCTGTTTTGGAGGGGTGTTGGGCTGCAATACACAAGAGGACTTCACGGTTACCCGGTTAACCGTTGGAGTATCAAACGGACTCCAAATGGCACGAAACTTGACAGACGGTCTACCGGTGGTGTACCAAGGCCCCTTGGCAAAACTCGGTCCATTTCGAGAATGTTTAACGCCCGCACACGAAAAGAGACAAAAGGGGGAAAATGCTCAGATGCATGAGACGAACACGTATGCAAATGCGATGCACATGATGCCATGATATGAAATGCATGACATGGACAAAATGCAAAACGAAGACAAAACCCAGCCACGAAGGAATATCATAACACATAGCCGAAAATAGCAAGAGTTGGAGTTACAATTATGGCAAGTTACATACGGGGTGTTACTTGTTGGCTCCTCTACCGCTACTGCAGAAGAAGGAGTGTGGAAAAGATTGTGGAAAACGGAAGTGCCCGGGAAGATTCGTATGTTTCTCTGGCGACTTTCCAAACACTCTCTGCCAACCAACGATGTGAGAGCTCATCGTCACATGACAGACTCTGAGCAGTGCGGGCTGTGAGGCTCTAGGGACTCATGGTGCCACTCCTTGCTGGAGTGCACAGCATCCAGAAGTGTATGGGCTTTGATTGAGGAGGAGACTACACATAAAATCATAGGCAATATTGAGCCAAGTGCAAGAGAGTGGCTGTTTACACTGATGCAGCTATTAACACATGAGCAGTTTGTCTTGATGGCAGTCACACTATGGGCCATATGGCATGCCCACCAGAAAGCTATCCACGAGTCCATATTCCAGAGCCCTCGGGCTACTTATAATTTCATTAGCAGATTCATGGGTGATCTGAACATCATAAAAGGCAAGGAGAGCAGTCAGGCCGCAAACAGTGGAGGTGCATCGCCGGTTCAGCGGAGGCCAAAGAAGCCACCTGCGGGTTACTGCAAGATACATGTTGACGCTGGAGTGATTACTAGAAGGGGAGGATCAGCAGCAGCAGTATGTAGAGATGAAGGGGCCAACTATCTGGGCAGCTCCGCGTTAGTTCTAGAAGGAGTGGTGGATCCGGCCACTCTTGAGGCTATATCATGCAGGGAAGCCTTGTCACTGGCAGATGATCTGGGCATTCAAAATTTCATTGTCGCACCGGATTGCAAGCAAGTCATCTCGGACATCAACAGAAACTCGCACGGGTCGTATGGAGCGATCATCACAGAGATACAACTTAGATCATCTATTTTTCATTGTAACTTTTCTTTCAAGAGTCGTGCTGTTAATTATGAAGCACATAGCTTAGCCAAGTTTTCGCTCTCTAGAGGTCCGGGACGCCACGTTTGGTTTGGCGTGTCTCACGACCAGAGAGGTATCCCACACCATGTGGACTTTCATGAATAAATTTGGCTTTACCGCTCAAAAAAAAGCTACCTAGCGCTGGCTCCACCGGAAGCTGGCTTGTTTGGGAAGCCAGCGAGCTTCCGAACGGGGCCTTACTATTCTTCTTCCGCCTGCTAGGCTCGCAACCTCCAAATCTCCACTCCTTGCGGGGAAGAACCGTTTGCCGAAGTAACCAGCCGGCACACTGTTCCCCCGGCACACCACCGCTCTCCTTCACGTTGTCGATCTGTGCAAACTCTACAAGGATCCCAAGTCATCAATTTATTAAGCTAGGTATGCATATCTGAAGATCACAAGCAGTCCCTGGAGAAGTACGTTGTGAAGGAGAGAGGGCGCCATGGCGAAAGTGAGGTGTGCCCAACAACATATGCTATTTCTCTCGCATGAAATAAACACTACATATCAGAATTCAGTTCAAACCATCTTTTCTTGACCAGGCAAGAGTGAAATTACTCAAATTTATTCATCACGTAGAAGCATTGTCTCAAACAACAAGCCTCATTTTTCAGCAGTTATTCTGCCTCAGTAAAGTATAGATACTATCCTACAGATTAATTTTCTAATTTTTTACATGTTCCATATAGTCATGCACTGTTCTTACCAGGGAGATAGATGGGAAGCAAGGCTCGATGTAAATCAAAGCAGACAAAAAAAAGAGATGTGCTGAATAACCAGTGTGTCAAAAGCATAGCTTAATTAGAACAAAAAAGTCTTACTCCCTCCTTCCCAAAATATAAGGCGCGCATTGACTTTTTTGGTATTCATCACACTACTTTGACTATGGTTTTCACTTATTATATGCCTTCAAAATTATTATAAAGACATATAAAATAGAATTGGTTTGCAAGACAAATACGATGATACTATTGATACATGTTCAATCCGTGTATTTTGTTATATATTATTGGTCAAAGTCATGCATTAAAGACCGTGCAAAGTCAAACGTGTTTTATAGTTTGAGGATGGAGTACTTAGTAAGAAGGACAGGCACTCGTGTAACTGGTGGAACCAGCGGTTTCGAGTGCTCCTGAACTAACATGATGTGCACTAAAAAAAATCGACCGGCCGAACTGCTCCTTGAATGGGAACTTGTGTAGTCTTCCAGCCTATAGTAGAAATGAAGACAATCACAATTGAAGGTATATATCTGTTATGTCAGTGCACAAATACAAAATTATCTTCCATATCAGGAGTTCATGATATCCAGCCATTATACACATAGTACTAACAACATCATTATTAAAGATACTATGCTGCGAAAATAATCAAAAGGGTGCAAATATTAAATTTTTAGCCTGGATGAATTGTTACTTAAATCTATTCGTAGTTCATAGTTCGTAGTTCGTCTACGTTCGTGTGTCTTTAGGTTGGATCCTTCCGATCTACGTTACTCTTCATCGGCAGCGGTTGCTGTTCTGGTACGATGGTCCTATGAGGCTTCAGCATAACGACTTCCCTATTGTCTACTACAACAAGTTTTGCCCGGCTCCGGTGAGGGAGGGGCGATGATGGCGACGCATCTTCGACTCGCTTTAGTGCGTGTAGTCGTCGCTAGGTGGTCTACGGATCTAGATACAATTTTATTATTTTTAATGTTCGTTGTACTTTCATGGTTGAAGATAATTGATAGGATGTTTTAAAAAAAACTACCTAAGAGACGTCCCATAAGGTGGTCGGGCGGACAGACAGCTGACACACAATAGGATAGGTAGAAGCAATCAAGCAAATATGGCCAGAGAGTAACTTTTCAACATATCATAAATGGAATAGCAGAATGGGAAGGGATGGTCGTGCAAGTTCAATAAGGAAATTGAGCTTCGATGGACATGCCAAAATCAGTCTGGGCGACAGTAGAAAGGAACCATCTATATAACTTAACATAATGGACAACTCAACAATCACTGACTGACAGAAATAATACTCACTTTCTAGAAAGCACGATGGATGAGTGGCGGCCGATTTCACTATTTTGACCCTTTTTGAGAACTTTAGCACGATTTGGCCCTAGTTCGAAAAAAAATTGTGATCTGACCCTTTTCCTACCGCCACCATCCTTGGCGGTAGGGTAACACAACCTACCGCCAAGGGCCACGGTGGTAGGACTTGACTATGTCGTCACGGTCATTCGACGGTGAAAATACCCTACCGCCTGTTAGAATTAATGGGCTAGGCCCATAGCAATTTCTGAAATCTCAAAGCCCATGTGTAAAATGGCAAGTGGTGGTGCTAAGTTTAGTCCCACCTTGGAAGTTGAAGAAGAGTTGGACCTCTTTATATAGTGGGTTCTCTCCACCACTCTAAGTGGTGTGTGAGAAGAGAAAGGGAAAACCACACGCGCGTGCTCGCTCGCCTGGCCTGGCCGAGGCGAGCGACATGCGCGTGAATGGTCCGCCGAAATCCGGTCCGTCTCCTTGCAGGAGCGCAGCTTCCTTTTGCCGTTTTATTTTTATGTCTTGGCAGACAAGTTTTTGATTTCTTGTCCGGTAAGTATACGAATTAGAAACCGAGTCGGTTTGGGATTATGGTCGCGACACAATACCGCCACTGGTCCTAATATATATACAGCTACCGGCTGCGGCCAGAGACACACCGAAAAACACCTAGGGTTTTGCCTCATCTCACAAGTTGCGCCGCCATCGTAGTCTACTCCATCCCAAACGCCGGCGTGCATCGGCGCGTGGGAGAGCAGGTCTCCGGAACCGTTCGTCTTTGCGATCCTGCACCGGGAGAGGACGAATTAGGTTTTTGGGAAGCGCTGTGCGCGACTGCTCAAATTCGTCATCACGGGTCGTCTTCCGTCCAAGTCGGGCGGTGCTACTCATCGTCGTATTCATCGCCGTCAGCAGCAGATCGTCGCCAACATCGTCATCAACACTGTCGCACCCATAATAGCTAACGATCAGTACGTCCGACATCCTCTGTTCATGTCTGTTTCTACAGCTATTGTTACGTGTTTGCTGCTGTTATGCATGTCTTGCTGTTCTTCTAGTTTGCTAGATTATTGCATGCTAGTATCTCTTCTAGTCATGAATTATTTACTGGAATTAATCATGAACTTGCCTAATATTCCAACAATCCAAAAACCTAATTATAGGCAATTTCCTGAGTTAACTATGGCTGGATTCGCTGATGCACTGAGGCCAGATAAGTTTACCGGTGTGCACTTTAAGAGGTGGCAGGTGAAGACCACGCTCTGGCTTACTGCTCTGAAAGTTTTCCACGCTAGTGTTGGTTCTCCAGAGGGAATGACCGACGAAGATCGGAGAAAATTCCAGGAAGCCAATACTATGTTTGTGGGATGCATTCTGTGTGTTCTTGCTGACCGTCTGTGTGATGTGTACATGCACATAAACGACGGAAAAATTCTGTGGGATGCACTGAATGCAAAATTCGGTGCAACAGATGCAGGCAGTGAACTGTACATCATGGAGAGTTTTCATGACTACAAGATGGTGAATAACCGTTCTGTGGTTGAACAAGCTCATGAGATACAGTGCATTGTGAAGGAACTTGAACTCCTTAAATGTGTTCTACCCGACAAATTCGTGGCTGGGTGCATGATTGCAAAGTTGCCTCCTTCATGGAGGAATTTCGCCACAACTCTGAAGCATAAGAGACAGGAGATATCAGTTGAAAATCTGATTGCATCTCTTGATGTTGAAGAAAAAGCTCGGGCTAAAGATACCACTGAAAAAGGAGGTGAGGTTCAGCCTACTGCTAACATGGTGCAGAGGTACCCACAGAACAAGAACAAAGGGAAGAACAAACCTGTTTTCAACAAGCCTACCAAGACTACTACCTTCAAGAAGAAGAAGTTCAACAAGGCTGAGCTAGAGTGCTACGCCTGTGGGAAGCCTGGACACTTTTCCAAGGAATGCCCTGAACGTGCAGACCGCAGAGGGAAAACAAGCTCCAAGACTGTCAACATGGTGACCGCTAGCAATACTGATGGGTATGGTAATTTACCTATTGTGCTTTCAGTATTTCAATCATCTTCGTGGTGGATTGATTCGGGTGCTTACGTTCATGTGTGTGCTGACATCTCCCTGTTTACTTCTTATCAGGTCGCAAGGGATTCTTCCGTCCTAATGGGGAATGGGTCACATGCTTCTGTTCGTGGCATTGGCACGGTGGATCTGAAGTTTACTTCGGGAAAGATCGTGCAACTAAGGAACGTGCAGCATGTCCCTACTATGAACAAGAATCTAGTTAGCGGCTCCCTTCTATGTCGAGATGGATTTAAGGTAGTTTAGAGTCCAATAAAGTAATCGTGTCAAGATTTGGACAATTTATAGGAAAAGGCTATGAGTGCGGAGGCTTGTTCCGCTTTTCTCTTTCAGATTTTGCAATAAGCCAATAAACCAAATTTGTGCTAATGTTAATGATGATGCAAGTATTTGGCACTCTCGTTTATGTCATATTAATTTTGGTTTAATGTCTCGGCTATCCAGCATGAGTTTAATTCCGAACTTCACAGTTGCCAAAGGTTCTAAGTGCCATAGTTGTGTGCAATCTAAGCAACCTCGAAAGCCTCATAAGGCTGCCGAGGAGAGAAACTTGGCACCTCTAGAACTCATACATTCTGATCTTTGTGAGATGAATGGTGTGTTGACAAAAGGTGGAAAGAGATATTTCATGACTTTGATTGATGATGCGACTAGATTTCGCTATGTTTATTTGTTGCAAACTAAAGATGAAGCATTAGACTACTTTAAAATCTATAAAGCTGAAGTTGAAAATCAACTAGAGAGAAAGATCAAGCGTCTTAGGTCCGATCGTGGTGGAGAGTATTTTCCAAAAGTTTTTGATGAATTTTGTGAGGAACATGGTATTATTCATGAGAGGACGCCTCCCTATTCACCTCAATCAAATGGAGTGGCCGAGAGGAAAAACCGCACATTGACTGACTTGGTGAATGCCATGTTAGACACTGCTGGTTTATCTAAGGCATGGTGGGGGGAGGCTCTATTGACTTCATGTCATGTCCTGAATAGAGTTCCCAACAATAATAAAGAGAAAACCCCTTATGAGGAGTGGGTTGGGAGAAAACCATCACTTTCTTATTTGCGCACTTGGGGATGTTTGGCAAAGGTCAATATTCCTATTCCTAAGAAACGCAAACTTGGACCAAAGACAGTGGATTGTGTCTTTCTAGGGTATGCTCAACGGAGCATTGCTTATAGGTTTTTAGTGGTAAAATCTGAAGTACCTGATATGCATGTTGATACTATAATGGAATCTCGTGATGCAACATTTTTTGAGAACATATTTCCTATGAAAGATATGCATAGCATTGCTAGATTTTCTTCTGAGATAATTCCTGAATCTAGTACAACTGATGAATATTTTGAACAATCACATGAGGAAGTCCTTGAGAAGGATAACAATGAAGTTCCTAGAAGGAACAAGAGACAAAGGATTGCAAAATCCTTTGGTGATGATTTCATTGTATACCTTGTGGACGACACACCCAAGACGATTGCAGAAGCATATGCATCTCCGGATGTAGATGATTGGAAAGAAGCTGTTCATAATGAGATGGACTCAATTCTTTCTAATGGAACTTGGGAACTAACTGATAGACCATATGGTTGTAAACATGTGGGCTGTACACTCAGAAAGAAGGCGAAGATTACTTTGACACCTATTCACCCGTTGCTAGAATGACCACCATTCGAGTGTTACTTTCCTTGGCTGCCTCTTATGGTCTTATCATTCATCAAATGGATGTAAAGACAGCTTTTCTCAATGGAGAGTTGGAAGAGGAGATCTATATGGATCAGCCTGACGGGTTTGTGGTAAAGGGTGAAGAGAGAAAGGTGTGCAAGTTGTTAAAATCTTTGTATGGTCTGAAACAGGCACCTAAGCAATGGCATGAGAAGTTTGAAAGAACTCTGACTTTTGCAGGATTTGTCATTAACGAGGCTGATAGGTGTGTTTACTATCGCCATGGTGGGGGCAATAGTGTCATATTATGTTTGTATGTGGACGACATACTGATCTTTGGTACAAACATTAATGCAATTAATGAGGTCAAGTCTTTTCTATCAAAAAGTTTTGACATGAAAGATCTGGGAGAAGCCGATGTAATTCTAAACATCAAACTTATTAAGGATGAGAGTGGGATTACATTAACGCAATCTCACTATGTTGAGAAGGTCTTGAACCGATTCGGTTTTATGGATAGCAAGCCTTCTCCAACACCTTATGATCCCAGCGTGACACTCAGAAAGAATAAGAAAGAAGCGAGAGATCAATTAAGATACTCTCAAATTGTCGATTCACTCATGTACTTAGCTAGCGCTACAAGACCAGATATCTCTTTTGCTGTGAGCAAACTGAGTAGGTTCATGTCCAACCCGGGTGATGATCATTGGCATGCACTAGAAAGGGTCTTGCGCTATCTGAGAGGTACTATGAGTTACGGAATTACTTATTCAGGGCATCCTGCTGTGCTAGAAGGATATAGTGATTCAAATTGGATCTCCGATGTTGATGTACTTTACGCAACAAGTGGGTATGTATTTACTCATGGTGGTGGCGCAGTGTCATGGAGGTCTTGCAAGCAAACCATATTGATGAGGTCAACTATGGAAGCAGAATTAACTGCTTTGGACACAGCTACTGTTGAGGCAGAATGGCTGCGTGAGCTCTTGATGGACTTGCCGGTTGTTGAAAAACCTGTACCGGCTATTCTTATGAATTGTGATAACCAAACGGTTATCGCTAAAGTGAACAATTCTAAAGATAATGCAAAGTCATCAAGACACGTGAAAAGACGTTTGAAGTCTGTCAGGAAGTTGAGAAACTCCGGAGTAATAACTGTTACGTATATACAAACAGACAAAAACCTGGCAGATCCCTTTACAAAGGGACTATCAGGAAATGTGATAGATATTGCATCGAGGGAGATGGGTATGAGACTCATAGATGTTACACCATAGTAGTAACCCAACCTTTGTGATCGGAGATCCCGTGAATTAGGATCTGGGAAGAACAAGCTATTGGTTAACTGAGGAGAGTAATAACTTATGATCGTCTCCAAGTGAAGATGCAAAACTCTCAGAGCTGTAAGGCTCAGATCTGTAAGGCAGGTTGGCAACATGCCTTAATGTGGTTCTATTGGCTATAATTAGCAAAGATGCTGTCCTACAGAGCAGTCTTGAAAGAACACACCTATATGAGTTCTGACTGTAAACGTCGCAGTCTATGAGATTTGGGTGGTCTCTAGTAAGCTCTCGAAGAGACCAGGGAGTATGACGTATAAGCTCCAAACCGCGGGGTAGCCTACTGGCGGTCAGGTACTGGTTAAGACTTTGAGTGAAACCTGTTCACACAAAACTAGCAATTCAAGGCATAGTCCATTGTCAAGTTGTGAATGGATGTAGCTTAAAGTTCTAGGTAGAAGTTCAACTTAACAGTCTCTGCTGAAACACTGGTATATTAAACAAGTGGTGAGCGAAGGCAAATGTCTAAATGGGTATTTGAGATCTGGTGGGGGATTGTTAGAATTAATGGGCTAGGCCCATAGCAATTTCTGAAATCTCAAAGCCCATGTGTAAAATGGCAAGTGGTGGTGCTAAGTTTAGTCCCACCTTGGAAGTTGAAGAAGAGTTGGACCTCTTTATATAGTGGGTTCTCTCCACCACTCTAAGTGGTGTGTGAGAAGAGAAAGGGAAAACCACACGCGCGCGCTCGCTCGCCTGGCCTGGCCTGGCCGGGCCGGGGCTTGGCTTGGCGAGGCGAGGCGGCGCGTACATGCGACATGCGCGTGAATGGTCCGCCGAAATCCGGTCCGTCTCCTTGCAGGAGCGCAGCTTCCTTTTGCCGTTTTATTTTTATGTCTTGGAAGACAAGTTTTTGATTTCTTGTCCGGTAAGTATACGAATTAGAAACCGAGTCGGTTTGGGATTGTGGTCGCGACACAATACCGCCTCTGGTCCTAATATATATACAGCTACCGCTGCGGCTAGAGACACACCGAAAAACACCTAGGGTTTTGCCTCATCTCACAACTTGCGCCGCCATCGTAGTCTACTCCATCCCAAACGCCGGCGTGCATCGGCGCGTGGGAGAGCAGGCCTCCGGAACCGTTCGTCTTTGCGATCCTGCACCGGGAGAGGACGAATTAGGTTTTTGGGAAGCGCTGTGCGCGACTGCTCAAATTCGTCATCACGGGTCGTCTTCCGTCCAAGTCGGGCGGTGCTACTCATCGTCGTATTCATCGCCGTCAGCAGCAGATCGTCGCCAACATCGTCATCAACACTGTCGCACCCATAATAGCTAACGATCAGTACGTCCAACATCCTCTGTTCATGTCTGTTTCTACAGCTATTGTTACGTGTTTGCTGCTGTTATGCATGTCTTGCTGTTTTTCTAGTTTGCTAGATTATTGCATGCTAGTATCTCTTCTAGTCATGAATTATTTACTGGAATTAATCATGAACTTGCCTAATATTCCAACACCGCCATAATCTATGGTGGTAGGGTAGCGAAGGTATATATTACTGTGACGCCTAGTAGTACTGAGCCTCTCTGCTGGAAAGTTGGCTAGCTCGTGTGTGTTTGCTTTGGGGCCAAATTTCATGTTTTGACCCTTTTAGAGCAACTCTAGCGGACCCCGTAAAAATTTGACCCGCAAAACGCGTTTGCAGTTTCACGAAGATCGTGTTTGCGGGTCGAAAACTAGCGCGGCCAAACAGATACTGTAAAACAAACTTTAAAACTGGAATAAAGAGCTCCTTCCTCCAGTCCGGCCGTTGCCGCCCCTTCCTCCAGCCGGCCGCGGCGGCCACGCCGGCCGCGCCCCGTCGCCCGCAGGTCATGCCCCGTCGCCCGTCGGCCGCGCCCCATCGCCCATCGGTCGCGCCCCGTCCCTGCCGGTCACGCCCCATCACCGCGCCGGTCGCGCCCAGCCTCGCCAGCCACGCCCTGTCGCCTCCGTCGTCCGCGCCCAGCCTTGCCGGCAACGCCCCGTCACCTTCGTCGTCCGCGCCTTGCTCTATTGCCAGGCGAGCTCGTCCAATTCGAACCGGCGGCGATCGATTGCGGCGTCTAGCGGCCTTTTCCGATGTTCGGTGATAAATTCCGACGAGTTTAGGGCGGATTCCGGCAAACTCCGCGGCGGCGTGTTTGCTCCGACGAGATTTGACCGGTATACAGGGCCCCCTAAATTCGGCCTTCCAACCTCCAAAGATAACGGTTTCGGGTGTGCATTTGCGGTGGCCCTTAAAAATTTTACGGGTTGGACCACTTTTACGGTTTCTGTTCTGGACACTTTTTTCACCCAAAACTGTAAAACGCAAAAAAATTACGGGTTTGACCACTTATGCGGGGTCTGCTAGAGATGCTCTTACAAAAGTTGAACGAGATTTGACCCTACTTTGATAAAATTTCAGGATCTGATCCTTTTTCTTACCGTCATAGTGCTTGGCGGTAGGGTATCACGTTCTACCGCCACAACTAACAACGGTAAGCAAAAGTACACGCTGGCATACCGTGCTGATGTGTCAAAATGGCTACCGCCAAAGCAGCCGGCGGTAGCACATACATACGTACCGCCATGCACATCGGCGGTAGCTCGTCTAGTGTAGCTCAGCCGCATCCCAGCTACAATTAGTTGGCGTTGTCTTGTAGAGCACAAACAGGCTGATGTCTAGGTGACTAGCAGCAACGATTGAACGTATTATATCTTGGGTTCTATACCTACCGACGTTTATTTTTTATCTTTTTGTTTTCTAAAAAGAATAATTTGTCCAGCTGATAGTAAATATAAATTAATGCAAAAAGTAATTTTACCTGTCTGTAACTATTTAAAAAATCTCATAAACATATAAACATGCAAGGCAATTTGTATAAATATGTCTCTAGGTAAAAGGCATACAATCTTGAACATCAATCGTCAAAAAGTTATTTTCAAAGGCATATATATAGTAATTAATCATGAGGAGCGTGCCATAAATCGACCACATGCATAATTATGCATATATAATGGGGGAGTCACTCTATTCAGGCAAGATTTTAAGTATCTTTCATGTATTTTTTAAAATATATTTAGACATTCAACTTGTGATAAATTATTTGGCATGAGATGTATAAATATGTCACGAAGTAGATGATGTGTCTGTCATTATTTCTTAGCAATCTTTCACGGTGCCTTTCATTTTTTATAGCTGAAAAATATGCTTTGGCTCGTGTAGATATAAAATGAGATGGTTTGTGTAAGATACTAGATGATACAAAGGGCCGGCAGCGGCGGCGATGGATCCTTACAAGGGCCGGAGGGAGGGCTCTATTTGTTAGTCGTTCCTTTGAGTTTTGTATGGGTTTGTGTCCTGCTCGGGAAGGCAAGGCAGCGGCGGCTTCCTGAAGATGGAACAAAGTTCTCCCCACCTAACCCCGTTTCGGTGATGTGTCTAGCATCGGTGGTGGGCGTGTGGAGGTATGTCTGACGGATGTATCCTAGATGGATTTGCTCGGATCTGGTTGTTGTTCGTCCATGTTTGTGTGTCTTCGGGTTGAATCCTTTCGATCTAAGTTATTCTTCATCGACGGTGGTTGATGTTCTGGTGTGTTAGTCCTGTGGGGTCTTAGCACAACGACTTCCCGACTGTCTACCACAACAAGTTGTGCCCGACTCCGGCGAGAGAGTGGCGATGACGGCGACGTGCCTTCGGCTCGCCTCAGTGCTTATAGTTGTCGGTAAGTGGTCTACAGATCTGGATGTAATTTTTTTTCTTACGTTCATTGTACCGTCATAATTGAAAATAAATAGATCAAAAAATTTCTTGAAAAGAAACAAAGAAAACATACTATAAATTAACTATTTAGGTATATACCGAAGAAGCAAGCACGTGCTACATCGTCAATTAGATAATACCATATGCTTTTAATCACACGCATCATATATGTTACTCCAGATAGGTAAAAAATAGAAACAAGTAAGTAAAAATAGTTTTATACAATATCCATATTCAATATTAATTGGATAATAAAGTGTCTATGTTTATTGGGAAAAACAAAACAAACCTATATACGCCTGTTATCCTAGGCATCATACGTGTTACTCCAGATAGGTAAAAAAAATAGAAGTAGGAAAGTATACAATGTTTTTTTACAATATCCATATTCAAATTAATTGGATACTAAAGGTGTTTTTTTTGGGAAAAAACAAAACAAATAAGAAATGGAAAATGGGTAAAGATAAGATGTTACTCTAGATAGGTAAAAAAAATAGAAGTAGGAAAGTATACAATGTTTTTTTACAATATCCATATTCAAATTAATTGGATACTAAAAGTGTTTTTTTTTGGGAAAAAACAAAACAAATAAAAAATCGAAAATGCATAAAAACAAGAATCGAACCCAAGCCCTCTTACCAGGAAGCAACCCTCGTTAACCAATGAACCAACGTTCCAGCCATTTTCTATATAGCGACGCACGCTACTTAAATCGGTAAGTTTGCGTTACGTACAAAACCAAACTGCCAACAAGCATGGCGATAGGTATGTATGTGCTACCGCCAGCTGCTTTGGCGGTAGCGTTTTGGTCACATCAGCATGGTCTGCCAGCGTTTTACCTTTGCCTACGTTGTCAGTTACGGCGGTAGAACGACTTATCCTACCACCAGCGACCGTGGCGGTAGAAAAAGGGTCAGATCTCAAAATTTTATCAAAGTAGGGTCAAATCTCGTTTAACTTTTACAAAAGGGTCAAAACATGAAATTTAGCCTTGCTTTGGTAGGTCTTGAGTTTGAGCCTTCATAAGGTCATATTTTTTGTTTATTTTTATTTTTCCCAATAAAAATAAGCAATTTGTCCAGTTAATTTGAGGATATGGATTACTGATAAAAATATTTTTTTACTTATTTGTAACTTCTTTATAAAATTCCCGCAAATATATAAACGAATATGATCTCTCCAATATGTTTTATCTTCTGGTCTCTCCATGAAGTACTATAGCTGATTACAAAATTAGTATACATTTGTAAATTTCCAAGGATATGCGTGTGTGCACATTGCCGCTAGTTAACCCCCGTGATTAAGAGCTTCCAGTTCAAACATATGACATATGTGCATATGACTTGGAGCTTTCTATTCCAACTGTTTGTTTCAAGTTGTAGTTGTGCATCGTACAAGCAGGTTGTACATGCCCGTCTTTTTCATGTGCTTTAGGATTATGTAGTGTAATGTAAGATGGCTCTTCCATGTCAATCTTGTGTAAAGCATTAGCATCACCATGCTACTATCCCCAGCTTGATGATCTTTGTTTGTCATTCTTGGTAATCAATTGCAGAATAGTACTGCCTCCGTTCCTTTTGGCAGTTTAATTTAAACTGCCTGCCAAAACGTCTTATTATCCTATAGACAGAGTGTGTAATATATAAGGATGTTTCTAGCAGACATGTTTCTTTCTCATGATCCTAGTTGGAAAAATGATGATTACAACATACAAGTCACATGCTTTACAATCTTTCAATCTTTTCCAAAACTTTATTAGACAACCTTGATTTTATTGATAAGATCGGAGTTACAACCGCACAAATTCATTTAACTGAGAGTACAAAGTTATAATCAACAACAACTGCATGAGCTAATAATTCTCTTGGGAAGTTGCACATTCCAGTTATCTTCTCTTCCAGAGGCAAGCGCACAATCTGCAACCTCATGTGCAAATTGGACTTTGGTCTCTTTTGATTTGGTGAAACTGCACCTGGTGCTTCTTGCCGGATTGCAAGGAGAATATAATGTAGGCTGGAGTCATTTTCCAATTCAGTTTAGATGGCACACCGACAGGTTTGTCCAGGCCATTGAACAGAATTCTCAGGCATCTCACATGTGTTTTGTTTTCCATTTAACATTCTCAATGGAAGGATGAACATAATTCAGAACAAACTGGACTGAATTTACTTTCACAAATAAGTAAAAATCTTATGAAGGCTCGAACCCACGACTGACCATACCTAGCGCGCACACACTAGCCAACTTTCCAGCAAAGTGATTCAATAGTACTAGGCGTCACGCCTAATATATACCTTCGCTACCCTACCGCCATAGACTACGACAGTAAGGTATTTTCACCGTCGAATGACCGTGACGGCACCGTCAAATCCTACCGCCATAGCCCACGCGATAGGCTGTGTTACCCTACCGCCAAAGACAATGGCGGTAGGAAAATGGTCAGATCATGAAATTTTTTCAAACTAGGATCAAATCGTGCTAAAGTTTTTAAAAAGGGTCAGAACAGTGAATTCGACCATGAGTGGCTAACTTGGCAGCATTGTTCCCGGAGAACTGCAATCCACCTCCTTTTTAAATGGGATAAAGGAAATCTGTGATGACCAAGATGTCGTCTCCTTCAGTTACATACTAATATATCAAGGTTTTCAAAGTACACTTATTTTTTAGGTCTGGGCAGATCCATACTGAAATCAAAAGTGTATTTTAGGACAATATAGGACCAAACATGTAAAGAAGAGAATTCTGTTGTACAAAGTTCACCTGAGTATTATTTGAATTTCCCTCCTCTCCTACAATGTGAAATTTCCCTCCTTTGCTACCCCAGCTCAGAAAAGTAAGACATACATATATAGATAGTTGCATGCAGTGGTGGACCCAGAAATAAAATAGAAGATGTGCACACTTTTCAAAATTGAGGTCTATTTCAATCGGCTTGGATGGGTTAGGAAAATTAGCCAATTATTACATGGTAAAAATAATTCTGGCTGTGCCATGGCACACCCGGCCCACCCCTATAGGTAAGGGCAGCACTCGGCGCCGGTGCGCCGGCCGAAAGTTTCGGCCGGTCGCACCGCAACCGCCCGATGCATGTGCGCACAGCCGTTTGATTGGATCCAAGCAAAAAAAAGAATCACCCCCCAGCTCTCTTTCCTCTTCCTCGGGCAGTCCTGTTCGGGGGAGCGCGACGTCGCGCCTACTGTTCCCTCCGGTGGTCGTCGGTCCCCACCCTCGCCGGTCTTCCTCGTCGCTGCCGGACCCCGCCCTTGCCGGCCGTTCTCGTCGTCGGTCCCTGCCGTCGTCGGCCGTCCTCGTCGCCGGTCCCCATGCAACAACTCCACCTGCGTTGCAGCTCTTGACGGCAGCGGTTGTAGCTCGGCCGCCGCCCCTCGCCATTGATGCTTGCTGCAGGAAATTAAGTCGATGGCGGCCGTCAGTCAATCAACGCCTTTTGAATGGATGTAGCAAAAAACTTCACCCGTAGTAGCAAAAATAAACTATGGTTGCAGCAAAAATCAAACACCGTCGCCGTCTTCGCGAGGTCGCAACTCCGTCTTACATGGATGTAGCAAAAAACTTCAGCGGTAGTAGCAAAAATCTACTACGATTGCAGCAAAAGTCGTCATTGTCGTCGTCGCGAGGTCGCAGCTCCGCTGATGGATGTAGCAAAAAGCTTAGCTGGTAGTAGCAAAATCCAACTACGGTTGTAGCTTCCCCTTGTTATGAAGTGCCATTGAAGCTTTCTGTGTCTATGGTTGAAGCTTTTTTCAATAGCTGTTGAAGCTTTTCTAGGTGACGGTTGCAACACTTGTATACGCGGGTAGATCTGGCCATGGCGGTAAGCAACCATGGCGGCCGGCGAGGGAGCGCCTGATCGTCGGCGATGGAGCCTGTGATGGCGCAGTTACAGCCCGATAGGTGAGGGAGAGGGGATGTGCGCACATGAAGGATGGAGCCTATGGTGGCCGAGTCGCAGCCCGATGGATCTGGCCATGGCAGCAGGCAGCCATGGCGGGTGCGCGAGGGAGCGCCTGGCCGCCGGCGATGGAGCTCGTGGTGGCCCCCGTCGCAGCCCGAGGAGGGGAGAGGGGATGTGCGCGTGAGGGATGGAGGTAGGGGATGGAGGCGGGGTGCGCGGGGACCACTACGTATTGCGCGTTGGGCCAGCGTGGCGAGCGAGCCGGCCGAAAGTTCGGCCGGTGCACCGCGCCCAAACTTTTCCCTATAGGTAAGCCACTGGTTAGATGGGTAAACGTGGCTTGTAAACGTAGTTGTTATTCCAGTTAAAATTCATAGAGAGCAAAACAGGGTTGCAGATTTGTTAGCAAATTATGATAGATGTGGGGAGCACAGCATGTTGGCTGAGATACTCTCCACCATGTGTCAGCATGCTTATCGCTGAGGATTGTAAACCTGTAACCTTGGAGTAATAAACCCTATGTTTCTGCGCAAAAAAAAACATGGCTTGTAAATAAATAAGGAACAAACTACATCACAGAATCTGCATGGTATATGAAATAAATAGCATAAGAGCAACTCTAGCAGACCCCGCATCCGGCCCCGACCTGCAAAATAACCGCCAAAACGCGGGGCGGAAAAACCTGCCCGATCAGACTCCGCCTCCCGCCCCGGCCCGCAAAAAAATTTGAGGGGCGCGGCAAAATCTCGGCCCCAACCCGCGAATATGCGGGTTTCCCCATCGCCGCTGCGGTGCCCTGCATCAGAGAGAAGCAGTTTGCGGGAGGGACATTTCAGCCTGCGCTCTTTTCCCCACCCCCTTCCGCCGCTGGCGATTCCGGCCAAATCTACGGGCGAAATCACGCCGCGGGGCCGTCCCCCACCCTCCCGCGCCGATACGCTGCACCGACCCCCTCCCCCCGGATCCGGCGAGAAGAGTCGCCCCTTGTTGCTGCTTCCGCCGGGGATCAACCACCGTCGAGCCCGCCCCTCGTCGCCGCCCGGGATCACCCCGCCGCATCCGCCGCAGGTTAGTGTTTGTTTTGTGATATTTGTGAGCGGTATAGTTGATTGACGCGCCGGTATGCATGTAGATGGAATTGAGCCCGTGCGAGAAGTTCTTGCTCTCCGATTCGTCCGATTAGGACGGCTCGGATGTTGAGACCATGCTTGCGAACTTTTGGCAGCAGACATTAGTGATGGCACTTGCCGTGAAGGAGCACGAATACGAGAACCGGAAGAGGAGGCGAGGATCGATCGTCGGGCGTCTTTGCATTCCTCGAAATCGCCATCTTGGTAACGAGATGTTGATGCAAGACTACTTCACGGAGAATCCTACATATCCACCGCACCTCTTCCGGAGAAGGTACTAAATGCGCCAATCCCTCTTTGTGAAAATTGTGCAAGCTTGCGAGGCAAATTGCCGGTATTTTACTCAAAAAAGAAATGATGCTGGCTTAAAGGGATTTAGTGCATATCAAAAAATATCTGCAGCTATGCGGGTGATTGCATATGGCGTTCCGGCTGACTATGTCGATGAGTACCTTCGCATTGGTGAAGATACTACAATTGAGTCAGTGCGTAGATTTGCAAAAGTGATCATCCGTGTCTTTGGTCCTGAGTATCTTCGGGCACCCAACGAGGATGACACAAAGAAATTGATGGCATCTAATGAGAGGAGAGGTTGGCCTGGCATGCTAGGTAGCATTGATTGTATGCATTGGACTTGGAAAAATTGCCCAAAGGCATGGCAAGGAATGTATTATGGCAAGTCTCGTGATGCAACAATTGTGCTAGAGGTCGTAGCATCTGAGGATTTATGGATTTAGCATTGCTTCTTTGGTATGTCGGGCACTCTCAATGATATCAATGTGTTGCAACGATCTCATTTGTTTGCTAGGCTTGCTAGTGGTGATGCTCTTGCTTGCAACTACACTATCAATGGGCATGAATACACAAAAGGGTACTATCTTGTAGATGGAATATACCCTCCTTGGTGCACATTTGTCAAGAGCATCAAAGATCCCAAAACTAAAAAACAGTGTGAATTTGCAAGGGTGCAAGAGGCAGCCCGAAAAGACATTGAAAGAGCATTCGGTGTTTTGCAATCTAGGTTTGCCATTATCCGTGGTCCTGCTCGTTTTTGGGATAAGAGAACCTTGAAAAATATCATGACATGATGTGTTATCCTTCACAATACGATTCTTGAAGATGAGAGAGGAATGAACTTGGAATTCTTTTACGACAATGTGGGTAGCCGTGTCAAACCAGCTAGAGACCCTAACCGCATTAGAGCTTTTCTTCAGACATACAAGGAGATTGAAAATGCAAACACACACTTTCAACTTCAGGAGGATCTCATTGAGCACCATTGGCAAAGGGCTGGACAGTGACTCATTTTTGTATTCATTTGTATTTGTATTCATCACAAGTTTTGTATTGTATTATTTAAGTTTGATTCGGTCATTTGGATAATTATTTGTAATGTGGATGATTGTTGTATTATGTTGGATTTGAATAATTGTTTAGTTTGCTTCCATTTGTTGTATTGTTGGATTTGATTTTTGCAGGCCGATGAGATGCGGGATGCAGCGGTGCAAGAGCAGACACCGCAAAGCCGACCCGTATAAAAGCATATTCAACGAATATACTTTTATACAGGTACTTTTGGGGGGTCTCCATCTGCGGCCGTCCTTGCCAGCCCGCAAAGGATGTTTTCCGCGAACTGCAAACGCGTTTTGCGGGCCGGCTGGATGCGGGGTCTGCTAGAGTTGCTCTAAGATAGCATTTCAGAGCAGCTTTAGCGAGTGCGTGTCGGTGCTTCTTAGAGCATCTCCAGCCGCGCCCCTAACATGCCCCTCAGGGCGAATTTTTTCACGCCAGCGCCGGAAAAAAAACCCAGTCGCGCCCCCAAGACGCCGAAATCCGCCGGCTCGGCCCGTTTTTGGGCCCGGCGATCCCAGGCCGAACCCAGCGCACTGGGGGCGCTCGGGGGCTGATGAAGCTATGTACCTAGGGTAGGGTCATAGGCCTGACCTAGACACCCTCCCCTAGGACATCACCCTAAAGTCAGAAACATTCAAGGGATACCATCATCCACTCGACCAGAAGCATTCCACTCGGAAGATTCGAGTTCATTCGACCAAGAGATAGTACTCACTCGACCATGACAAGAATCACTCGACGGACAGAAGATCTAAAGCCACTCTGTATGGCAACGGTCAGACGTTACTCTATAGACTTAATGGTCATTCATGTATCTTTATTGCTGGCATTACCAGTAATGCCCCCTCTTTATGTACCTTAAACCTTGTGTAACTGAGGGCCGGAGGGGTTTGGCGCACTCTATATAAGCCACCCCCCTCCTCAGGGACAAGGATTCGCACCCCATGTAACTCCACACATATATAATCCAGTCGACCGCCTCCAGGCACCGAGATGTAGGGCTATTACTTCCACCGTGAAGGGCCTGAACTCGTAAACCTTGTGTGTACAACTTCACCACAGCTGGGATCTTGCCTCCTCATACCTACCCCCCATTCTACTGTCAGTCTTAGAACCACGACAGTTGGCGCCCACCGTGGGGTAGGTGTCTTAGCGACTTTTTGGTGAGGCTGCGATTTTTCCGATTCCCGTCATCATGGTTTCCGGCGGTGGATTGGCTGAGGGCCGCGAGATCCGTCTCGGCGCGCTCGTCTTCATTTCCGACGACTCCGCCTGGCTTCAGGAAGCTCCCCTTGACGTCGAGACGCTCCCCGTCCGTGGGGCGACGCACTTTCGCGCGTGCGTTCATGGTGCCCTTCTCCGGCAGCCGTTGACCCAGTATCGGTCGGCTCCCGTGGTGTCCTCGCTCCCCGCGGTGCGCCGACGCAAGCGATCCGGTCGGTCGCGGCTTCAGTGGTGGGTGAAACACGCGGTGGCTCGTCAGTCGGCCACCCCACAAGTCGCGGCAATCGAGCCCGGCGAAACTCTGTATGGCCTGTTTGACCTGTCGAGACCGCATCTGAGTGCGATAGCAGCGACCCTTGATACGTCTCCAACGTATCTATAATTTTTGATTGCTCCATGCTATATTATCTACTGTTTTGGACCATATTGGGCTTTATTTTCCACTTTTATATTACTTTTGAGACAAACCTATTAACCGGAGGCCCAGCCCAGAATTGCTGCTTTTTGCCTATTTTAGTGTTTCGAAGAAACGGAATATCAAACGGAGTCCAAACGGAATGAAACCTTGGGGAACGTGATTTTCTCACGGAATATGATCCAGGAGACTTGGACCCTCCGTCAAGAAAGAAAGGAGGCGGCCACGAGGGTGGAGGGCGCCCCCCCAGGGCGCGCCCCTACCTCGTGGGCCCCCCTTTGCTCCACCGATGTACTCCTTTGTCCTATATATACCTACGTACCCCCAAACGATCAGATACGGAGCCAAAAACCTAATTCCACCACCGCAACCTTATGTACCCACGAGATCCCATCTTGGGGCATGTTCTGGAGCTCCGCCGGAAGGGGAATCCACCACGGAGGGCTTGTACATCATCACAATAGCCCCTCCGATGAAGTGTGAGTAGTTTACCTCAGACCTTCGGGTCCATAGTTAGTATCTAGTGTTGGGGAACGTAGTAATTTCAAAATTTTCCTACGCACACGCAAGATCATGGTGATCCATAGCAACAAGAGGGGAGAGTGTTGTCCACGTACCCTCGTAGACCGAAAGCGGAAGCGTTATAACAACGCGGTTGATGTAGTCGTACGTCTTCACGGCCCGACCGATCAAGCACCGAAACTACGGCACCTCCGAGTTCTTGATTTTTACCTCCGCAGCCTTTAGCATTGCGAAGAGCTCAGGAATAGTCTTGTCCATCCCTTGCATATTATAGTTCATCACGAAGCTCTTGTAGCTTGGTGGCAGTGATTGAAGAATTCTGTCAATGACACTATCATCAGGAATATTAACTCCCAGTTGAATTAAGTGATTGTTATACCCAGACATTTTGAGTATATGTTCACTGACAGAACTATTCTCCTCCATCTTACAGCTATAGAACTTATTGGAGACTTCATATCTCTCAATCCGGGCATTTGCTTGAAATATTAACTTCAACTCCTGGAACATCTCATATGCTCCATGACGTTCAAAACGTCTTTGAAGACCCGGTTCTAAGCCGTAAAGCATGGCACACTGAACTATCGAGTAGTCATCAGCTTTGCTCTGCCAGACGTTCTTAACATCGTCAGTTGCATCTGCAGCAGGCCTGGCACCTAGCGGTGCTTCCAGGACGTAATTCTTCTGTGCAGCAATGAGGATAATCCTCAAGTTACGGACCCAGTCCGTGTAGTTGCTACCATCATCTTTCAACTTAGCTTTGTCAAGGAACGCATTAAAATTCAACGGAACAACAGCACGAGCCATCTATCTACAATAAACATAGACAAGCAAAAATACTATCAGGTACTAAGTTCATGATAAATTTAAGTTCAATTAATCATATTACTTAAGAACTCCCACTTAGACAGACATCTCTCTAGTCATCTAAGTGATCACGTGATCCAAATCAACTAAACCATGTCCGGTCATCATGTGAGATGGAGTAGTTTTCAATGGTGAACATCACTATGTTGATCATATCTACTATATGATTCACGCTCGACCTTTTGGTCTCCGTGTTCCGAGGCCATATCTGTATATGCTAGGCTCGTCAAGTTTAACCTGAGTATTCCGCGTGTGCAACTGTTTTGCACCCGTTGTATTTGAACGTAGAGCCTATCACACCCGATCATCACGTGGTGTCTCAGCACGAAGAACTTTCGCAACGGTGCATACTCAGGGAGAACACTTCTTGATAATTAGTGAGAGATCATCTTAAAATGCTACCGTCAATCAAAGCAAGATAAGATGCATAAAGGATAAACATCACATGCAATCAATATAAGTGATATGATATGGCCATCATCATCTTGTGCTTGTGATCTCCATCTCTGAAGCACCGTCGTGATCACCATCGTCACCGGCGCGACACCTTGATCTCCATCGTAGCATCGTTGTCGTCTCGCCAATCTTATGCTTCTACGACTATCGCTACCGCTTAGTGATAAAGAAAAGCATTACAGGGCGATTGCATTGCATACAATAAAGTGACAACCATATGGCTCCTGCCAGTTGCCGATAACTTGGTTACAAAACATGATCATCTCATACAATACAATATAGCATCACGTCTTGACCATATCACATCACAACATGCCCTGCAAAAACAAGTTAGACGTCCTCTACTTTGTTGTGGCAAGTTTTACGTGGCTGCTACGGGCTTAGCAAGAACTGTTCTTACCTACGCATCAAAACCACAACGATAGTTCGTCAAGTTAGTGCTGTTTTAACCTTCGCAAGGACCGGGCGTAGCCACACTCGGTTCAACTAAAGTTGGAGAAACAGACACCCGCCAGCCACCTGTGTGCAAAGCACGTCGGTAGAACCAGTCTCGCGTAAGCGTACGCGTAATGTCGGTCCGGGCCGCTTCATCCAACAATACCGCCGAACCAAAGTATGACATGCTGGTAAGCAGTATGACTTGTATCGCCCACAACTCACTTGTGTTCTACTCGTGCATATAACATCTATGCATAAAACCAGGCTCGGATGCCACTGTTGGGGAACGTAGTAATTTCAAAATTTTCCTACGCACACGCAAGATCATGGTGATGCATAGCAACGAGAGGGGAGAGTGTTGTCCACGTACCCTCGTAGACCGAAAGCGGAAGCGTTATAACAACGCGGTTGATGTAGTCATACGTCTTCACGGCCCGACCGATCAAGCACCGAAACTACGGCACCTCCGAGTTCTAGCACACGTTCAGCTCGATGACGTTCCCCGGACTCCGATCCAGCAAAGTGGCGGGGAAGAGTTCCGTCAGCACGATGGCGTGGTGACGATGATGATGTTCTACCGACGCAGGGCTTCGCCTAAGCACCGCTACGATATGACCGAGGTGGAATATGGTGGAGGGGGCACCGCACACGGCTAAGGGACGATCGTGAAGATCAACTTGTGTGTTATGGGGTGCCCCCCTCCTCCGTATATAAAGGGGGGGAGGAGGAGGGGGCCGGCCAAGGGGGTGGCGCGCCCTAGGAGGGGGAAACCTACTCCAAGTAGGTTTGCCCCTCCCTTTCCTAGTCCAAGAAGGAGGGGGAAGGAAGGAGTGGGAGAGGGGAAAGGCAAGGGGGGCGCCGCCCCCCCCCCCCCCTTCCTTGTCCTATTCGGACTCAAGGGGAGGGGGCGCGCCTCTTGCCCTGGCCGGCCCCTCTCTCTCTCCAATAGGGCCCAACAAGGCCCATATACCTCCCGGGGGGGTTCCGGTAACTTCCGGTACTCCGATATATATCCGATAACCCCCGGAACTTTTCCGGTGTCCAAATATAGTCGTCCAATATATCAATCTTTATGTCTCGACCATTTCGAGACTCCTCGTCATGTCCGTGATCACATCCGGGACTCCAAACAACCTTCGGTACATCAAAACTTATAAACTCATAATAAAACGGTCATCGTAACGTTAAGCGTGCGGACCCTACGGGTTCGAGAACTATGTAGACATGACCTAGAACTGTTTCCGGTCAATAACCAATAGCGGAACCTGGATGCTCATATTGGCTCCTACATATTCTACGAAGATCTGTATCGGTCAAACCGCATAACAACATACGTTGTTCCCTTTGTCATCGGTATGTTACTTGCCCGAGATTTGATCGTCGGTATCCAATACCTAGTTCAATCTCGTTACCGGCAAGTCTCTTTACTCGTTACGTAATGCATCATTCCGTAACGAACTCATTAGCTACATTGCTTGCAAGGCTTATAGTGATGTGCATTACCGAGAGGGCCCAGAGATACCTCTCCGACAATCGGAGTGACAAATCCTAATCTCGAAATACGCCAACTCAACATGTACCTTCGGAGACACCTGTAGAGCTCCTTTATAATCACCGAGTTACGTTGTGACGTTTGGTAGCACACAAAGTGTTCCTCCGGTAAACGGGAGTTGCATAATCTCATAGTTATAGGAACTTGTATAAGTCATGAAGAAAGCAATAGCAATATACTAAACGATCAAGTGCTAGGCTAACGGAATGGGTCAAGTCAATCACATCATTCTCCTAATGATGTGATCCCATTAATCAAATGACAACACATGTCTATGGTTAGGAAACATAACCATCTTTGATCAATGAGCTAGTCAAGTAGAGGCATACTAGTGACCTTAGGTTTGTCTATGTATTCACACATGTATCATGTTTCCGGTTAATACAATTCTAGCATGAATAATAAACATTTATCATGATATGAGGAATTAAATAATAACTTTATTATTGCCTCTAGGGCATATTTCCTTCATCTAGATGGCTTCTTCTCTCTTTTTGGATCTCAATACAATGTTCTCCCCCTCTCTCGTGGAGATCTATTCGATGTAATCTTCTTTTGGCGGTGTGTTTGTTGAGACTGATGAATTGTGGGTTTATGATCAAGTTTATCTATGAACAATATTTGAATCTTCTCTGAATTCTTTTATGTATGATTGGTTATCTTTGCAAGTCTCTTCGAATTATCAGTTTGGTTTGGCCTACTAGATTAGTTTTTCTTGCAATGGGAGAAGTGCTTAGCTTTGGGTTCAATCTTGCGGTGTCCTTTCCCAGTGACAATAGGGGCAGCAAGGCACGTATTGTATTGTTGCCATCGAGGATAACAAGATGGGGGTTTTATCATATTGCATGAATTTATCCCTCTACATCATGTCATCTTGCTTAAGGCGTTACTCTGTTTTCTTGAACTTAATACTCTAGATGCATGCTGGATAGCGGTCGATGAGTGGAGTAATAGTAGTAGATGCAGGCAGGAGTCGGTCTACTTGTCTCGGACGTGATGCCTATATACATGATCATACCTAGATATTCTCATAACTATGCTCAATTCTGCCAATTGCTCAACATTTGTTCACCCACCGTAGAATAATTATGCTCTTGAGAGAAGCCACTAGTGAAATCTATGGCCCCCGGGTCTATTCTCATCATATCAATCTTCTATCACTTTATTATTGCTTTGCTTTTTACTTTGCCTTTTATTTTACTTTGCATCTTTATACCAAAAATACCAAAAATATTATCTATTATCTCTATCAGATCTCACTCTCGTTAGTGACCGTGAAGGGATTGACAACCCCTAATCGCGTTGGCTGCGTGGAGCTATTTGTTTTGTGTAGGTACGAGGGACTCGCGCGTAGCCTCCTACTAGATTGATACCTTGGTTCTCAAAAACTGAGGGAAATACTTACTCTACTCTGCTGCATCACCCTTTCCTCTTCAAGGAAATCCAACGCAGTGCTCAAGAGGTAGCAGGAAGATTTCTGGCGCCGCTGCCGGGGAGGCTTACGCAAAAGTTAAGTCAAGATTTGGACTCCCGACAACGAGCCATTTCTGGCGCCGTTGCCGGGGAGTCTACGCAAAAGTCAACATACCAAGTACCCATCACAATCCCTTATCTCTCGCATTACATTATTTGTCATTTGCCTCTCGTATTCCTCTCCCCCACTTCACCCTTGCCGTTTTATTCGCCCTCTCTTTTCCGTTTGCCTTTTTCTCGCTTGCCTTTTGTTTGCTCGTGTGTTGGATTGCTTGCTTGTCACGATGGCTCAAGATAATACCAAATTGTGTGACTTTACCAATACCAACAATAATGATTTCCTTAGCACTCTGATTTCTCCTCTTACCAATACTGAATCTTGTGAAATCAATACTGCTTTGTTGAATCTTGTTATGAAAGATCAATTCGCCGGCCTTCCTAGTGAAGATGCCGCTACTCATCTAAATAGCTTCGTTGATTTATGTGATATGCAAAAGAAGAAAGATGTCGATAATGATATTGTTAAATTGAAGCTATTTCCTTTTTTGCTTAGAGATCGTGCTAAAGCTTGGTTTTCGTCTTTGCCTAAAAATAGTATTGATTCTTGGAACAAGTGCAAAGATGCTTTTATCTCTAAGTATTTTCCTCCCGCTAAGATCATCTCTCTTAGGAACGATATTATGAATTTTAAGCAACTTGATCATGAACATGTTGCACAAGCTTGGGAGAGAATGAAATTAATGATACGTAATTGCCCTACTCATGGTTTGAATTTGTGGATGATTATACAAAAATTTTATGCCGGATTGAATTTTGCTTCTAGAAATCTTTTAGATACGGCCGCGGGAGGCACTTTTATGGAAATCACTTTAGGAGATGCTACTAAACTCCTAGATAATATTATGGTCAATTATTCTCAATGGCACACTGAAAGATCTACTAATAAAAAAGTGCATGCGATAGAAGAAATCAATGTTTTGAGTGGAAAGATGGATGAACTTATGAAATTATTTGCTACTAAGAGTGTTTCTTCTTATCCTAATGATATGCCTTTGTCTACTTTGATTGAGAATAATAATGAATCTATGGATGTGAATTTTGTTGGTAGGAATAATTTTGGTAACAACGCGTATAGAGGGAACTTTAATCCTAGGCCTTATCCTAGTAATCCTTCTAATAATTATGGAAATTCCTACAACAACTCTTATGGAAATTTTAATAAGATGCCCTCTAAATTTGAGACTAATGTTAAAGAGTTTATGAATTCGCAAAAGAATTTCAATGCTTTGCTTGAAGAGAAATTGCTAAAAGTTGATGAATTGGCTAGGAACGTTGATAGAATTTCTCTTGATGTTGATTCTTTAAAGCTTAGATCTATTCCTCCTAAGCATGATATCAATGAGTCTCTCAAAGCCATGAGAATTTCCATTGATGAGTACAAGGAAAGAACCGCTAGGATGCGTGCTATGAAAGATGCCTTTATTAAAGCGTGTTCTTCCAATTCCTATGAAAATTAAGATGAAGATCTAAAAGTTATTGATGTGTCTCCTATTAAATCTTTGTTTTGCAATATGAATCTTGATGAAACTGAATATGATCCACCTTTACCTAGAAGGCGTTCCAAAAATTCAGAGTTTTTAGATCTTGATGATGAAATTGATAAAAGTGGGATTGAAAAGAATAAAACCCTAGATGTTGCTAAACCCACTATTTTGGATTTCAAGGAATTTAATTATGAAAGTTGTTCTTTAATTGATTGTATTTCCTTGTTGCAATCCGTGCTAAATTCTCCTCATGCTTATAGTCAAAATAAAGTGTTTACTAAACATATCGTTGATGCCTTGATGCAATCTTATGAAGAAAAACTTGAGTTGGAAGTTTCTATCCCTAGAAAACTTTATGATGAGTGGGAACCAACTATTAAAATAAAGATTAAGGATCATGAATTTTATGCTTTATGTGATTTGGGTGCTAGTGTTTCCACTATTCCCAAAACTTTGTGTGATTTGCTAGATTTCCGCGATTTTGATGATTGCTCTCTAAACTTGCACCTTGCAGATTCCACTATTAAGACACCAATGGGAAGAATTAATGATGTTATTATTGTTGCAAATAGGAATTATGTGCCCGTAGATTTTATCGTTCTTGATATAGATTGCAATCCTTCTTGCCCTATTATTCTTGGTAGACCTTTCCTTAGAATGATTGGTGCAATTATTGATATGAAGGAAGGGAATATTATATTCCAATTTCTGTTAAAAAAGGGCATGGAACACTTCCCTAGGAAGAAAATAAAACTACCACATGAATCTATTATGAGAGCCACTTATGGATTTCCTACCAAAGATGGCGATACCTAGATCTATCCTTGCTTTTATGCCTAGCTAGGGGCGTTAAACGATAGCGCTTGTTGGGAGGCAACCCAATTTTATTTTTAGTTTTTGCTTTTGTTTCTGTTTAGGAATAAATAATCCATCTACCTTCTGGTTAGATTTGTTTTTTATGTTTTAATTAGTGTTTGTGCCAAGTTAAACCTATAGGATCTTCTTGGATGATAGTTATTTGATCTTGCTGTAATTTCCACAAACTTTCTGTTCACGAAAACAATTATTAAAAATCACCAGAACGTGATAAAATAGTGATTCCAATTTCTGCTGATCAATAAACAAATTTCCTAGGTCGTCCTATTTTGGCTGAATTTTTGGAGTTCCATAAGTTTGCGTTAGTTACAGATTACTACAGACTGTTCTGTTTTTGACAGATTCTGTTTTTCGTGTGTTGTTTGCTTATTTTGATGAATCTATGGCTAGTAAAATAGTTTATAAACCATAGAGAAGTTGGAATACAGTAGGTTTAACACCAATATAAATAAAGAATGAGTTCATTACAGTACCTTAAAGTGGTCTTTTGTTTTCTTTCGCTAACGGAGCTCACGAGATTTCTGTTGAGTTTTGTGTTGTGAAGTTTTCAAGTTTTGGGTGAATTTTTTTTGATGGATTATGGAACAAGGAGTGGAAAGAGCCTAAGCTTGGGGATGCCCGTGGCACCACCAAGATAACCCAAGTACACCAAAAATTCAAAGCTTGGGGATGCCCCGGAAGGCATCCCCTCTTTCGTCTACTTCCATCGGTAACTTTACTTGGAGCTATATTTTTATTCATCACATGATATGTGTTTTGCTTGGAGCGTCTTGTATTATTTGAGTCTTTGATTTTTAGTTTGCCACAATCATCCTTGCTATACACACCTTTTGAGAGAGCCATACATGATTTGGAAATTATTAGAATACTCTTTGTGCTTCACTTATATCTTTTGAGTTATATAGTTTTGCTCTAGTAATTCACTTATATCTTTTAGAGCACGGTGGTGGATTTGTTTTAAAGAAACTTTTGATCTCTCATGCTTCACTTGGATTATTTTGAGAGTCTTAAATAGCATGGTAATTTTCTTAAAAAATCCTAATACGCTAGGTATACAAAAATAGTAAAAACTTTCTTATGAGTGTGTTGAATACTAAGAGAAGTTTGATGCTTGATGATTGTTTTGAGATATGGAGGTAATAATATTAAAGTCGTGCTAGTTGAGTAGTTGTGAATTTGAGAAATTCTTGTGTTTAAGTTTGCAAGTCCTGTAGCATGCACGTATGGTAAACGTTATGTAACAAATTTGAAACATGAGGTGTTCTTTGAATGTCCTCCTTATGAGTGGCGGTCGGGGACGAGTGATGGTCTTTTCCTACCAATCTATCCCCCTAGGAGCATGCGCGTAGTGCTTTGGTTTTTGATGGCTTGTAGATTTTTGCAATAAGTATGTGAGTTGTTTATGACTAATGTTGAGTCCATGGATTATACGCACTCTCACCCTTCCATCATTGCTAGCCTCTTCGGTACCGTGCATTGCCCTTTCTCACATTGAGAGTCGGTGCAAACTTCGCCGGTGCATCCAAACCCCGTGATATGATACGCTCTTTCACACATAAACCTCCTTATATCTTCCTCAAAACAGCCACCATACCTACCTATTATGGCATTTCCATAGCCATTCCGAGATATATTGCCATGCAACTTTCCACCATTCCGTTTATCATGACACATTCATCATTGTCATATTGCTAGCATGATCATTTAGTTGACATAGTATTTGTGGCAAAGCCACTATTCATAATTCTTTCATACATGTCACTCATTGATTCATTGCATATCCCGGTATACCGCCGGAGGCATTCATATAGAGTCATACCTTTGTTCTAGTATCGAGTTGTAATACTGAGTTGTAAATAAATAGAAGTGTGATGATCATCATTATTAGAACATTGTCCCATGTGAGGCTAAACAAAAGAGGCCAAAGAAGCCCAAATAAAAAAAGAGGCCAAAGAGCCCACCAAAAAAAAGAGAGAAAATGAGAGAAGGGACAATGTTACTATCCTTGGCCACACTTGTGCTTCGAAGTAGCACCATAATCTTCATGATAGAAAGTCTCTTTTTTTGTCACTTTCATATACTAGTGGGAATTTTCCATTATAGAACTTGGCTTGTATATTCCAACAATGGGCCTCCTCAAGTGCCCTAGGTCTTCGTGAGCAAGCAAGTTGGATGCATACCCACTTAGTTTCTTTTGTTGAGCTTTCATACATTTATAGCTCTAGTGCATCCGTTGCATGGCAATCCCTACTCCTTGCATTAACATCAATCGATGGGCATCTCCATAGCCCGTTGATTAGCCTCGTTGATGTGAGACCTTCTCCTTTTTGTCTTCTCCACTTAACCCCCATCATCATATTCTATTCCACCATAGTGCTATGTCCATGGCTCGCGCTCGTATATTGCGTGAAAGTTTATAGGTTTGAGATTACTAAAGTATGAAACAATTTGTTGGCTTGTCATCGGGGTTGTGCATGATGATAGCATTCTTACGTGACGAAAATGGAACATGACTAAACTATATGATTTTGTAGGGATGAACTTTCTTTGGCCATGTTATTTTGAGAGGACATAATTGCTTAGTTAGTATGCTTGAAGTATTATCATTTTTATGTCAATATGAACTTTTGTCTCGAATCTTTCGGATCTGAATATTCATACCACAATTAAGAAGAATTACATTGAAATTATGCCAAGTAGCACTCCGCATCAAAAATTCTTTTTTTATCTTTTACCTACTCGAGGACGAGCAGGAATTAAGCTTGGGGATGCCTGATACGTCTCCAAAGTATCTATAATTTTTGATTGCTCCATGCTATATTATCTACTATTTTGGACCATATTGGGCTTTATTTTCCACTTTTATATTACTTTTGGGACAAACCTATTAACCGGAGGCCCAGCCCAGAATTGCTGTTTTTGCCTATTTCAGTGTTTCGAAGAAACGGAATATCAAACGGAGTCCAAACGGAATGAAACCTTCGGGAACGTGATTTTCTCACCGAATATGATCCAGGAGACTAGGACCCTCCGTCAAGAAAGAAAGGAGGCGGCCACGAGGGTGGAGGGCGCGCCCCCCTGCCTCGTGGGCCCCCCTTTGCTCCACCGACGTACTCCTTCCTCCTATATATACCTACGTACCCCCAAACGATCAGATACGGAGCCAAAAACCTAATCCCACCGCCGCAAACTTCTGTACCCACGAGATCCCATCTTGGGGCCTGTTCCGGAGCTCCGCCGGAAGGGGAATCCACCATGGAGGGCTTCTACATCATCACCATAGCCCCTCCGATGAAGTGTGAGTAGTTTATCTCAGACCTTCGGGTCCATAGTTAGTAGCTAGATGGCTTCTTCTCTCTTTTTGGATCTCAATACAATGTCCTCCCCCTCTCTCGTGGAGATCTATTCAATGTAATCTTCTTTTTGCGGTGTGTTTGTTGAGACCGATGAATTGTGGGTCTATGATCAAGTTTATCTATGAACAATATTTGAATCTTCTCTGAATTCTTTTATGTATGATTGGTTATCTTTGCAAGTCTCTTCGAATCATCAGTTTGGTTTGGCCTACTAGATTGGTTTTTCTTGCAATGGGAGAAGTGCTTAGCTTTGGGTTCAATCTTGCGGTGTCCTTTCCCAGTGACAGTAGGGGCAGCAAGGCACGTATTGTATTGTTGCCATCGAGGATAACAAGATGGGGTTTTTATCATATTGCATGAATTTATCCCTCTACATCATGTCATCTTGCTTAAGGTGTTACTCTGTTTTCTTGAACTTAATACTCTAGATGCATGCTGGATAGCGGTCGATGAGTGGAGTAATAGTAGTAGATGCAGGCAGGAGTCGGTCTACTTGTCTCGGGCGTGATGCCTATATACATGATCATACCTAGATATTCTCATAACTATGCTCAATTCTGTCAATTGCTCAACAGCAATTTGTTCACCCACCGTAGAATAATTATGCTCTTGAGAGAAGCCACTAGTGAAATCTATGGCCCCCGGGTCTATTCTCATCATATCAATCTTCTATCACTTTATTATTGCTTTGCTTTTTACTTTGCCTTTTATTTTACTTTGCATCTTTATAGCAAAAATACCAAAAATATTATCTATTTTCTCTATCAGATCTCACTCTCGTAAGTGACCGTGAAGGGATTGACAACCCCTAATCGCGTTGGTTGCGTGGAGCTATTTGTTTTGTGTAGGTACGAGGGACTCGCGCTTAGCCTCCTACTGGATTGATACCTTGGTTCTCAAAAACTGAGGGAAATACTTACTCTACTCTACTGCATCACCCTTTCCTCTTCAAGGAAATCCAACGCAGTGCTGAAGAGGTAGCAACCCTGCGACTGAAGTCTTGATGGTCGACAGACCACGTAGTCCGCCTGGCTTCCTGTCAGGACCCCGATTCCAAGTCACATCGATCTAGCCGGTAACACCTCATATCACTTTGCGGCCTCACGCACGGTATTCCCACGGGTGTCGCCTTACCATGGCCCGAGACCGTTTGCGCCGTTTGGCTCACGTATATGGTAGTGTCGCCAGCGTCCATATGACAGAGAACCCGGGCCGACATGACTAGTCGTGAACCCAAAGTGGCACTAACTTACGGGACAGGCATACATGAATCAACATCGAGCATGTAGGTCAGCAGCGTGCGAATCCGGGCTGTAGCACTGGGCTAACGGGACTCCGGTGAACCGGGCTGTAGCAGGCTAGGCAGGACTCCGGATGTCACCCCGTGACATTTCCCCGAAGGGACAGACACAGGAACGAAGTGAATCACATGCCGGCCAGTCAAGTGTTCCGGATCAGTAGTGCTGGGCTAGCAGGACTCCGGTGAACCGGGCTGTAGCGGACTACTATGGCTCATGGAAGCACAAGACTACATTTCCCCATAACAGAGGCTACCAAGGATAAACAACTAGGTTGTCGGATCCCACACATACCAAGCATTTCAATCATACACATAATATGCTCGATATGTGTAAATACAACATGGCATCACAGCATAACTCTACGACTCAAGTATTTATTCATTAGACTCCGAGGAGCGAGATATTACAAACATGGGTCTCATGACCCAACATTCATAGCATACAAGTCAAAGCACATGCGGAAGCTTAACATGTCTGAGTACAGACATCTACAAATGAAAAAGGCTGAGAAGCCTGACTATCTACCAGATCCTGCCAAGGGCACAAGATCGTAGCTGAGGTAACAAGCTAAACGTCGAAGTCCACGCGAAACTACTAGTGAGACTGAAGTCTCTCTGCAAAACATAAAATAAGCAAACGTGAGTACAAATGTACCCAGCAAGACTTACATCAGAACTAACTACATATGCATCGGTATCAATAAAGGGGTGGTGGAGTTTGACTGCAGCACGCCAGCTTTGACTCGGTGGCTATCCTGAACTATGACTGCAAATAACTCTTTTGAGGTGGCACACACGAGTCCACATATTCACCATATCAATACACCACTATGGATCCGCTCCCGTCTCCTTACGAGAACGCCATCCATAGCACTCACGCTTATCTTGCGTATTTTGGAGTATCCACTTTCACTTGTCTATGAATTGTACAGGCAACCCAGAAGTCCTTTACCGCGGACACGGCTATTCGAATAGATCATTTATAACCCTCCAGGGGTGTACTTCTTCACACACGCTCTCGCCACTTACCACCATGTACACGTCGTGTATCTCGGCAACCATCAAGCGGAAGCCTGGCGAGGGAGTCGGCCACGACCTGACTAACCACACAAGTCTCTAGTCCGGGTTTATCGCCTATTCGGGTTCCATCCGCGAGGAGATCCGGCCGGGGTTTCGCTCACAACCCCAAATGATGTGTGCAGGGTTCCCGAGACACCAAACGGGCGCCCGGTACACCGGGCCACGGTGTATCTACCGCATCATAGCCCACCCCTAAGGTCAGCGCTACGCACGGCCTCCAACACATATCCTACAAACACCAGAAACTAGTTGCAACTCCTGGATAGAGATCAAGGCGATTAATAAGTCGAGAGAGTCAATTAAGGATCCCAATGTGTGGTAGTAGTTGTTCGTGGATCACAAACACGGAACTCAGTTCCTGAGGACGGTTTCAATGAGACAACCCACCATGTACTCCTCCATGGCCTCTCACCGCTACCTTTACCAAATCGTGTTCACACACTTAGCTCTCAACAGTAGGACATGTTCACCACATTCCAATTCATTCCCGATGAATCGGACCTGACTCAACTCTAAGTAGTAGCAGGCATGACAAACAAGCATGAATGAGTAGGCACATCAGGGCTCAAACAACTCCTACTCATGCTAGTGGGTTTCATCTATTTACTGTGGCAATGACAGGTCATGCAGAGGAAAGGGGTTCAACTACCGCAGCATGTAACAGTTGAATCGTTGTTGTACTAATACAGTAAAAGAGAGCAGGAGCGAGAGAGTGGGATTGTATCGGAATGAACAAGGTGGTTTTGCTTGCCTGCCACTTCTGAAGATAGTATAGTTCTTTATTGGTGTCATCGAACTCATCGTCGGTACGTCGTCTACTGAGAGGGGACAAACACCGGAAAACAAGGAAGAACACAATCAATGCAATGCACAATATGATGCACGATCATGACATGGCAATATGAGTGTGTTGGGTAATGCAACTACAACCAGATGGGTTTGGGTCATTTTGAACCAAAGGTTCAACCCCAAACTCAAACTATGAATTCAAATAGTGCTTTATCATGTTTTGCTATAAACAGCAGGGTTAAGTTGCTTTAACATGCATGAAACCAGTACAGATGGATAGATTGGATTTTTCTGATCATTTTTCATAAATAACACTTTGCATTTGGAGTTACAGATGAATTTCTATGAATTTTTGAAGTTTGTAACAATTTTTGGAATTTTCTGAATAAGAATAAAGCCAGAAAATGCATTACTTCGTCAGCATTGCATCACTGTGATGTCAGCGGTCAACTGACCGTGCCAGGTCAAACCTGACGTGTGGGTCCCGCACGTCAGTATCTCAGGGCTGGTTTGGGTGGATGACAGGTGGGACCGGCCAGCGCTGACTTGGTCAAAGTCAAAGCTGACACGTGGGGTCCGCAAGATTAGTACTAATCTAAACAGGAATTAAACTAACCTAAACAGGCACAGGGGCCCACATGGCAGTGGCTCTGGGGGAGTTAGCGGGGTCATAAGTGCTAACTAAACCGGAATTAGGCCGGTGGCTCGTCGCCGGCGAGGTCAGTGGCGGCGGAGCGCATCAGGTTTCGCCCACAGACGACCATTTGGACGGCGGATTGGTGCTACGCGTAGCTGGGGGTCACGCGCATCTGGTAGTGCAAGTGGGTGGAGCCGGGGTGCAGCGATCTCACCGGAGTCGAGCTCGTGGCGGCGGCCGGCGTTCGGGTGTTGAGCGAGACGGAGCTATAGAGCAAGGGGAGATGAATGGGTGTGTGCGTTTTGCTCCTGGGAGTGCAGTCAGTTCAGTGGTGAGCTCAGACGTGTCCTCGCACGGCCGTAGCTGCGGTGGCGACCTGGCCGGCGGCGATGAGCTTCGGTCACGGCGGGGAACGACGCTACGGCAAGGAATCGACGCGGGGAAGAGTGGGTAGCGACGGCGGAGCTCACAGGGAATCGGACGGCGGTCTCAGCGGGCTCGGGAACGGGCTGCGGACGATGAATCGGTGACGGCGATCGGCGGCGCCCGAGGTTGAAGATGATGTCGATGGCGGCGACGGCGCGTCCCCGGTTGCTTGGCTCATCGAGGATGCTTAGACGATGGAGGCGGAGCTCATGGGCACGTCAGAGGGGCGAGCGGGTGGCTTTGGGCGCGGCAACGGTGAGCGACGGCGACGACGGCTCTCGGGTGATGCGAGGGAGAGAGCCAGAGGAGGGGGAGAGGCACTGGGACAGTGAGAGAGGGTCGAGGGGGTCGAGGGAGAGTGCGTGGCGTTCACAGCCGCGTCGGGGAAGTGGCGGGAAGCAGGAGGTGGCGCAGCGGGTGGCTTCTCGCGTCGGGCACGCGCCCTTACCTACTGGTGCGAGGAGGAAGGTAACAGTGCGGTGGTGGGCTGGGCCAGTTGGCTGGGCTGCCAGCTGGGCCAGCCAGGTGGTCCGCGCAGGTGAGGCCAGATAAGTCTCTCTCTCTCTTTTATTTCCTGTTTTCTATTTATTTTGTTCTGTTTTGAATTAGTAAAAATACCAATTCATTTTGTAAAATCCTGAAAATAATTGTGGGCACTTTAAAATATCTCTAATAGCCCTCAAATGCTTTCAAGATTATTTGGACAGTTAAAATATTTTATAGAATTTAAATTCCAAATTCAAATACGTATGATTTAATTCAAAAATCCAGGAATGACCTAGAAATATGTTCATCATTTTTGGCAGATGTTTTCACCTTTATCAGAAATTATGAACATTTTCAAAGGGCATTTTGGGTTCATAGAAAATGATTTTGTTTTGACCCTAGTTGAATTTCATTTGCTGCTAGGGTTTATTAGTCCCTATTTCAACTTTCTGAGTAAAGTAGACATGATGCAACACCAAATGCTAGCACTAGGCATTACCAGAACTAGGGATGTGGCAACTCACCCCCACTAAACAAGAATCTCGTCCCGAGATTCAAGACGTGAGGTAAGAAGACATAGGGGGCACAAAGCTAACACAATCTTCACGATCCAGGTTGCACTTCATAAGAACATTGATTCGATCACCATCTTTGTCTCGATGTCTTTCTCTGAGAACTCCAACCAACATGACAATGAGAGGAAAGGAAAACTCTAAAAGGAACGATCTCCTCGAAGATCGACTTACGATCAACTCATAGAGTGAGACATGGTAACATCTCGCGAGTTGAGACACAAAACACACATCAGGGTGATGGAAGAAACAGATGACGAAGGTTCAATTTGGTAGACAACAATTCCATGCTTAAAAAGATGGTGAATGAGTTTCAGAGCAGCGAGGAGTTGATTGCCATGATTCCGTAAACGGGCACCTTAGGGAAGGTGACTCGTAAAATTATTCTCTTAAGTGGTAAAAAGAATTACTTTTGATACAAAGATCATTGAAACTCTTCATACCACCTAAGGCAATTCACAATCGGTTGTTTGAAAGAGTTTGAAGGAATGGCATACCCATACTAGAGTGGATGATGTGGACTACCTTGTTGAAGACAACGTAATGGATGATTTTTGCTTATCATCAGAAATGGATGGGACCCATGGTAGGACCACTTTTGAAGATGATCCTGAGCAGCAGTTGCTGAGAAGGGCAGCCCATGGGAAATTGGCACAAGGCGGTGCAAGCTAGGAACAAAATGCAAATATTGGGAATGTTCCAACCATCATATCTGCCTGAGATTCAGATCTGGTTGATAACATCATATTTCAGACAGCATGTCTTGAAAGAAAGTTTGCATCACAAACCGACGAGATGAAGTTGTGAGATTCTCGGGAGATGAACTATGATAGCAAGCTCCAAAACATGAGCTGGTTCTGCTACACACATGTGAACGCACTGTAGCAAACAAGCATGACCACAAGGTAGTCTTACAACAAAACACTACCGACTTCTGGTTAGGATCCATCATCAAGGATTTCGAAGTCTTTACGCAAGTCCATGGATTAGATCCCAAGCATAGACTTCTCTTCCTTGAACAAATCAGTCAGTGGCTTGGTGTGCTAGGAAATACATGTGGAACGGAGGTAGCTAATCTCACAAACCGATGTATACTTCGCACCTGCATGACTGACTTGGGATGATTCCAGAGGAGGCAGAAATACACTTTCTCAAATTCACGGCGGCAACTTGCATCGAATGCACATGAATCAGAGGAAGTCACTACTTTCATCCAGACATATGGTTCATGAGCTAACATGAATAAATGCTTACAAAAGTTTCCAATACTAACTTAAATGTTCAACATGAATCATGGACAAGATAAAAATGTTGCTGATGGGCTCAACAACAATTTATCAAGATTTCCATCGGATGGGGTTACATGATTATGTGAACAAGATGATAGCATTGGTCAGACCAAAAGATGTAATGATGTATGCTTGAGGGATCAACCACGAGTAAGACAACATTACGAACATCGTTGGTACTGATTTGATTCGGTGATAGCCCATACTCAAATCAAAGTTTGCAGAAGATGACAGGTCCATTAACTGATCATGAGGGTCAGTCAATGAAAATACCATCTTTCTTCAAGACACATACAAGATATCCCTTAACATGAGCTAAGTCGGACAAGCTTTTATCTTCCAACTCTCCAAGTTGTTGTTTAGCTTAACCAACTAGCTCAGGGTATCCGACACAGATTCTTGGAGAAAGGGTGGTTTAGAGGGATAAACCAACTTGATCACGAGCTCAACATAACGGTCAGGGGACAACCTGGTGATACTTCCGGGAGGATATTCAGAAAATCACGAACCACCGATATGTTATTAAGCTCGAGAACAATCTTGCTCTTCAGGCAAGACGATATGATCAAAAGAGCAAGGAATTAACATAATCCAAACTCATTGATCGGAGAGTGCACCGGGAAATATGGACTAGGTAGCACGATCAATCTTAGGATGATGATTCAATAACCAACACTCTAAGAATGAAATTATTGTCCATTAGCTACCAAGCAATAGAGTTGCTAGGAATATTGAATTCACGCATCACAGTCCACTTGTCGGCATTCCAGTTACAATAACACGGAACCAAGGAATGAAACAATGATGGCGAGAAGTATCACTGCGTCAAGAATTCATAAGAGATGGTGCAATGCTCATGACAATCCTGACATAAAGGGGGTAATACTCCAGGGTGGAACAGAGCAAAAGCTGGATTGGCATTTGATTTGCAGAGCACAACTACTTTGACCAAATCCTGGAAATGGACGAGGTACTGGAGTTTGTTTCTCCTAGTCATTCCGGAATAGAACGACTTGATGGACCACAAGAATAATAGGCATCGATGAACTCGAATGCACGACTACTCCTAACTATCAACTGATACACGAGGGTCAGAATAAAACTAAAGAGGGACAACTCAAAGAACATATAATTTTCTGAGTTATGGAGGCATGGATTAGCATGTCGAAGGAGTTCAACATATTTCTTCCGGATAACCCATGCAGAAAGGTTGAACTGGCAGACTCACAATATAGCATGGAGAACTCATCGAGAGCACTCCTGTTGTGATCCTTTGATCCAATAAACTTCTGCCATAAGTGGTTCATAGTATTTCGAAGAAGGAAATACCACGGACCTCAAGGACTATCGCAAAGGTTACTAATATCCTAAAGGAACTAGCAACACTATCAACATGAGGTAAGTAGGGTGAATCTCGGGTTCAAGAACCCAGGAATAGAATACCTACTAACTAATAACTTCACGGGATGCTTTCCAGAATGATGGCCAGAATCATCACACGGGGAACACAAAATATGGCTGGATTACTAGGTGGTCCTCTAAGACACCTAGAGTCATAATAATGGCTTCAACATATATGCCGAGGCAATGGAGTACCTCAACACACCGATTAGTGTGCTTAATCTGGCCCAAAAGGACAACGGGAACATGGAGAAAGATTTGCAAGTGCATCAGACTACTAGAAGCCTGGGATGATTCGGATAGCATAACGGCTGTAAATGCTCAAAAAGATTTGAGACATGCTACAAAAATGTTGGCATAACCACTCAGAAGCACAATACCAAGGTTTCGAGATCAATAGTTAACATACGGAAGTAGTAGGAACTGAACCGAGGCTTAATTCCAACAATCCTAAGAGTCTACAGATTAGTAACACGTGATCCTGATAGAAAGACGAGAAGCCTAGTTCTTAATCCCCGTAGAAAACAAGAGGCTGACTCAGATCAGAAGGGCATAAGGTATAAGGAGTAAAAAGAGCCTTACGTTCCCTTCCCCAATCAATTCCCTTACATAACTAAAGCATTTCTAGACACAACTTCGACCAGTTTGGCTTGGTAATCCTACAGGCAGTCAGGCTCTGATACCAAAGCTGTCAGGACCCCGATTCCAAGTCACATCGATCTAGCCGGTAACACCTCATATCACTTTGCGGCCTCACGCACGGTATTCCCACGGGTGTCGCCTTACCATGGCCCGGGACCGTTTGCGCCTTTTGGCTCACGTATATGGTAGTGTCGCTAGCATCCATATGACAGAGAAACCGGGCCGACATGACTAGTCGTGAACCCAAAGTGGCACTAACTTACGGGGACAGGCATACATGAATCAACATCGAACATGTCGGTCAGCAGCGTGCAAATCCGGGCTGTAGCACTGGGCTAACAGGACTCCGGTGAACCGGGCTGTAGCAGGCTAGGCAGGACTCCGGATGTCACCGCGTGACATTTCCCCGAAGGGACAGACACAGGAACGAAGTGAATCACATGCCGTCTAGTCAAGTGTTTTGGAGCAGTAGTGCTGGGCTAGCAAGACTCCGGTGAACCGGGCTGTAGCGGACTACTATGGCTCATGGAAGCACAAGACTACATTTCCCCATAAGAGAGGCTACCAAGGATAAACAACTAGGTTGTCGGATCCCACACATACCAAGCATTTCAATCATACACACAATATGCTCGATATGTGTAAATACAACATGGCATCACAGCATAACTCTACGACTCAAGTATTTATTCATTAGGCTCCGAGGAGCGAGATATTACAAACATGGGTCTCATGACCCAACATTCAGAGCATACAAGTCAAAGCACATGCGGAAGCTTAACATGTCTGAGTACGGACATCTACAAATGAAAAAGGCTGAGAAGCCTGACTATCTACCAGATCCTGCCAAGGGCACAAGATCGTAGCTGAGGTAACAAGCTAAACGTCAAAGTCCACGCGGAACTACTAGTGAGACTGAAGTCTCTCTGCAAAACATAAAATAAGCAAACGTGAGTACAAATGTACCCAGCAAGACTTACATCAGAACTAACTACATATGCATCGGTATCAATAAAGGGGTGGTGGAGTTTGACTGCAGCACGCCAGCTTTGACTCGGTGGCTATCCTGAACTACGACTGCAAATAACTCTTTTAAGGTGGCGCACACGAGTCCACATATTCACCATATCAATACACCACTATGGATCCGCTCCCGTCTCCTTACGAGGACGCCATCCATAGCACTCACGCTTATCTTGCATATTTTAGAGTATCCACTTTCACTTGTCTATGAACTGTACATGCAACCCAGAAGTCCTTTACCGCGGACATGGCTATTCGAATAGATCATTTATAACCCTGCAGGGGTGCACTTCTTCACACACGCTCTCGCCACTTACCACCATGTACACATCGTGTATCTCGGCAACCATCAAGCGGAAGCCTGGCGAGGGAGTCGGCCACGACCTGACTAACCACACAAGTCTCTAGTCCGGGTTTATCGCCTATTCGGGTTCCATCCGCGAGGAGATCCGGCCGGGGTTTCGCTCACAGCCCCAAATGATGTGTGCAGGGTTCCCGAGACACCAAACGGGCGCCCGGTACACCGGGCCACGGTGTATCTACCGCATCATAGCCCACCCCTAAGGTCAGCACTACGCACGGCCTCCAACACATATCCTACAAACACCAGAAACTAGTTGCAACTCCTGGATAGAGATCAAGGCGATTAATAAGTCGAGAGAGTCAATTAAGGATCCCAATGTGTGGTAGTAGTTGTTCGTGGATCACAAACACGGAACTCAGTTCCTGAGGACGGTTTCAATGAGACAACCCACCATGTACTCCTCCATGGCCTCTCACCGCTACCTTTACCAAATCGTGTTCACACACTTAGCTCTCAACAGTAGGACATGTTCACCACATTCCAATTCATTCCCGATGAATCGGACCTGACTCAACTCTAAGTAGTAGCAGGCATGACAAACAAGCATGAATGAGTAGGCACATCAGGGCTCAAACAACTCCTACTCATACTAGTGGGTTTCATCTATTTACTGTGGCAATGACAGGTCATGCAGAGGAAAGGGGTTCAACTACCGCAGCATGTAACAGTTGAATCGTTGTTGTCCTAATGCAGTAAAAGAGAGCAGGAGCGAGAGAGTGGGATTGTATCAGAATGAACAAGGGGGTTTTGCTTGCCTGCCACTTCTGAAGATAGTATAGTTCTTCATCGGTGTCATCGAACTCATCGTCGGTACGTCGTCTACTGAGAGGGGACAAACAGCGGAAAACAAGGAAGAACACAATCAATGCAATGCATAATATGATGCATGATCATGACATGGCAATATGAGTGTGTTGGGCTAATGCAACTACAACCAGATGGGTTTGGGTCATTTTGAACCAAAGGTTCAACCCCAAACTCAAACTATGAATTCAAATAGTGCTTTATCATGTTTTGCTATAAACAGCAGGGTTAAGTTGCTTTAACATGCATGAAACCAGTACAGATGGATAGATTGGATTTTTCTGATCATTTTTCATATATAACACTATGCATTTTGAGTTACAGATTAATTTCTATGAATTTTTGAAGTTTGTAACAATTTCTGGAATTTTCTGAATAAGAATAAATCCAGAAAATGCATTACTGCGTCAGCATTGCATCACTGTGACGTCAGCGGTCAACTAACCGTCCCAGGTCAAACCTGACATGTGGGTCCCGCATGTCAGTGTCTCAGGGCTGGTTTGGGTGGATGACAGGTGGGACCGGCCAGTACTGACTTGGTCAAAGTCAAAGCTGACACGTGGGGTTCGCAAGATTAGCACTAATCTTAACAGGAATTAAACTAACCTAAATAGGCACAGGGGCCCACATGGCAGTGGCTCTGGGGGGTTTAGCGGGGTCATAAGTGCTAACTAAACCGGAATTAGGCCGGCGGCTCGTCGCCGGCGAGGTCAGTGGCGGCGGAGCGCATCGGTTTTCGCCCACAGATGACCATTTGGACGGCGGATTGGTGCTACGCGTAGCTGGGGGTCATGCACATCTGGTAGTGCAAGTGGGAGGAGCTGGGGTGGAGCGATCTCGCCGGAGTCGAGCTCGTGCCGGCAGCCAGCGTTCGGGTGTTGAGAGAGACGGAGCTACAGAGCACGGGGAGATGAATGGATGTGTGCGTTATGCTCCTGGGAGTGCAGTCAGTTCAGTGGTGAGCTCAGACGCGTCCTTGCACGGCCGTAGCCGCGGTGCCGACATGGCCGGCGGCGATAAGCTTCGGTCACGGCGGGGAACGGTGCTAGAGCAAGGAATCGACGCGGGGAAGAGTGGGTAGCAACGACGGAGCTAACAGGGAGTCGGACGGCGGTCTCAGTGGGCTCGGGGACGGGTTGTGGACGACGAATCGGTGACGGCGATCGGTGGCGCCCGAGGTTGAAGATGATGTTGATGGCAGCGATACGGCGCATCCTCGGTTGCTTGGCTCGTCAAGGAGGCGTAGACGACGGAGGCGGAGCTCATGGGCACGTCAGAGGGGCGAGGGGGTGGCTTTGGGCGCGGCAACGGTGAGCGACGGCGACGGTGGCTCTCGGGTGATGCGAGGGAGAGAGCCAGGGGAGGGGGAGAGGCACTGGGAGAGCGAGAGAGGTCGAGGGGGTCGAGGGAGAGTGCGTGGCGTTTATAGCCGCGTTGGGGAAGCGGCGGGAAGCAGGAGGTGGCGCGGCGTGTGGCTTCGCACGCCGGTCGCGCGCCCTTGCCTACTGGTGCGAGGAGGAAGGAGACAGTGCGGTGGTGGGCTGGGCCAGTTGGCTGGGCTGCCAGCTGGGCCGGCCAGGTGGTCCGCGCAGGTGAGGCCAGGTAAGTCTCTCTCTCTCTCTCTCTCTCTCTCTTTTATTTCATGTTTTCTATTTATTTTGTTCTATTTTGAATTAGCAAAAATACCAATTCATTTTGTAAAATCCTGAAAATAATTGTGGGCACTTTGAAAATATCTCTAATAGCCCTCAAATGCTTTCAAGATTATTTGGACAATTAAAATATTTTATATAATTTAAATGTCCAAATTCAAATACTTATGATTTAATTCAAAAATCTAGGAATGACCTAGAAATATGTTCATCATTTTTGGTAGAGGTTTTCACCTTTATCAGAAATTATAAACATTTTCATAGGGCATTTTGGGTTCATTGAAAATGATTTTGTTTTGACCCTAGTTGAATTTCATTTGCTGCTAGGGTTTATTAGTCCCCATTTCAACTTTCTGAGTAAAGTAGACATGATGCAACACCAGATGCTAGCACTAGGCATTACCAGAACTAGGGATGTGACACTTCCGCCGCGACGACGGCGGTGATGGTGGCGGTGATCCGTCACGCGTTCACGAGGAGTACCGCCCCGAACCCCTTTCTTCGCAGCAGAGAGAAGAGCTTCGCCGCCACAACATGGATGCGCTCCACACGCCCATCATTGGGGAAACCTCCGAGGCTCGGGCATTAGAGGAGGTGCGCCTGGCCAATTTGGCTGAGCGCACTCGGCTGGAGAACCTTCAGCATGCACTCGACGAGCATGCTCGGCAGCGGATTCCCGAGTCCAGTCGACGACAGCTTTTTCCGCCTCAACCTCAGGTATACCGCACTCCAATTCAGAATCTCACAGCTGCGGCCCGTATAGCGGAGTCAATTCAACCTTCCCAGTCGGAGGCTGGTAGGGGTTTGATGCAGATCCGGGCCTTACTCCGGGCAGCTGGAGAGCAGAACTCAGCGGTGTCTCAGTCACGGAATAGGATTCATAGCAGATTTGTGATGGCAGATACAGTTCAGTCGGCCCATGGCCCAAGATCGCCTCCGCAGCGTGAGGGAAGTGGGCCGGCAGGATCAGTACATGGGACGGAACCACGAGCAGCACGATCACCGACTCGGTCGTGATGACTGTCGTCGAGTGCCCACACCTCCTCCGAAGAGTGGGTCATATGTGTCCCGGCAGTATGATGACAGACGCCCGCACAGTGGCGAACAAAGGATACCGGTCGACCCAAGAGAGCCAGGCTTTGATGCGAGATCTATTCTCGTTCAAGGTCTAGTCGACAGGAACAGAGCACACAGAGAGAGCCTTGACAGAGATCACCCGACTGGCAGCAGAGTCCATGCTTCAGGTCCAGAGTGTTTCAACAGAGCCATTAGGGCCACGGAGATTCCTCCCAACTTCAGGTTGGCGAATGGAGTCAGCAAGTTCACTGGTGAGTCCAAGCCTGACACTTGGCTTGAGGATTACCGAGTGGCTGTGCACATTGGTGGCGGCAATGATGAAGTGGCCATGAAGCATCTTCCTCTGATGTTGGAAGGTTCGGCCAGAGCATGGCTGAATCAACTGACCCCATGCAGTATATTCCGTTGGGAGGAACTTGCCCGAGTGTTTGTCAGAACTTTTGAGGGTACTTGCAAGCGGCCAGCAGGATTGACGGAATTTTAGCATTGCGTGCAAAAACCAAATGAGACTCTGAGAGATTACATTCAGAGGTGGACCACTTTGCATCACACAGTGGAAACTGTGTCCCAGCATCAAGCAGTTTGTGCCTTCAAGGAAGGCGTTAAGTATCGAGAGCTGGTCCTGAAATTCGGTCGGACGGGAGATATGTCTCTGACTCGGATGATGGAAATAGCCACTCGGTACGCTAACGGAGAAGAAGAGGATCGACTCCGCAGTGGAAAGAGCAAACCAGTTAGTCAGGACACCGGTGGAGGCAATTCCAAACAGAAACAGAAGCGTAAAGCCGAGCCTCCAGGGCCTGGTGAAACTACGACAGTGATTCGAGGGAAGTTTAAAGGGAATCCTATGGGGCCCTGGACCCCCAATAAAGTGAAAGATCAAGCCGGAAATGATGTGTTGGATTTACCATGCCACATTCACACCAAGAAGGATGAAGAAGGTAATCTGATTTATCCTAAACATACCACTCGACGGTGTCGAGTTCTGATCCAGCAGTTCCGAGAGAAGCAACCTAATGAGAAGGAAAAGGAGTCGGACAAAGATGAGGACAAAGAGGAAGATGATGGTTTTCCCAACGTCAATTCCACCCTGGTGATTTTTGCTGATGTTGAGAGCAAAATTTTACTGAAAGTGATAAAATAGAGAAGTGAATATGGTTGCTTCGGCAACGACAACATACCTGAAGTGGTCACAAACAGCTATCACATTCGACCAGTCTGATCATCCTGCTCGCATAGCCACTCCAGGGAGGCAAGCGTTGGTGGTCGACCCAGTCGTTGGGGGCACTTGATTGACTAAAGTGTTGATGGATGGTGGTAGCGGTTTGAATATCCTTTACGCTGAAACCTTGAAGGGGATGGGTATTCCGATGTCCAAGCTTAGTGAGAGCAACATGAGCTTTCACGGCGTCATCCCTGGCAAGAAGGCTGAATCACTCGGCCAGATAACCCTTGACGTGGTTTTCGGTGATTCAAAGAATTACCGTAAGGAAAAGTTGACATTTGAAGTAGTGGATTTCCAGAGTGCTTATCATGCTATTTTGGGGAGGCCTGCATATGCACGCTTTATGGCTCGACCATGTTACGTGTATCTCAAACTGAAAATGCCTGGTCCCAGAGGAGTGATCATGGTCACTGGCAATCGGCAGAAGGCAGAGGAATGCTTCCAGAAGGGTTCTAAAATTGCCGATGCACAAATGGCAGTAGTTGAAATGCAAGAGTATCAGAAAAATGCAGATCCGAGTGATTTGTTGCGAGCCAAGGAGCCAGCCACAGATTCAGCATTTCAGTCATCCGGTGAAACAAAGCCGATTCATATTCACCCGACCGATCCTAATGCTGCTCCTACACATATCTCGACATCACTCGACAGCAAATAGGAAGAAGCGCTCATCTAGTTCCTCCGTGAGAACTGGGACATCTTTGCATGGAAACCTTCTGACATGCCGGGTGTACCCAGGGGACTGGCTGAGCACCGTTTGCGAGTCGACCCGAAAGTGAAACCAGTCAAGGAACATCTTCGACGGTCCACCGTACAGAAGAGAAAGGCAATTGGCGAGGAAGTGGCTCGGCTCCTGCCAGCTGAGTTCATCCGAGAGATTTACCACTCCGAGTGGCTCGCCAATGTTGTCATGGTCCCCAAGAAGGACGACTCGCTTCTTATGTGCATTGACTTCAAGCATATCAATCGGGCCTGCCTGAAAGATCATTTCCCTCTCCCGTATCGACCAAATCGTCGACTCAACTGCAGGGTGTGGGCGTTTGTCTTTTCTGGACGCCTATTCCGGGTATCATCAGATCCAACTATATGGACCCGATGAGATAAAAACAGCTTTCATTACTCCATTCGGGTGCTTTTGTGATGTCACCATACCATTCGGTCTCAAGAACGTTGATGCCACATTTATGAGGATGATTTAGAAGTGCCTGCTCACTCAAATCAGTCAGAATGTGGAAGCATATATGGATGACATTGTGGTCAAGTCGCGTAAAGGTTCTGACCTGCTGACTGACCTTGCTGAAACCTTTGCCAACCTGAGAAGGTATGATATCAAGCTTAATCCGTCAAAATGCACATTTGGAGTTCCAGGAGGAAAGTTACTCGGTTTCCTTGTTTCCGAACGAGGGATCGACGCGAACCCAGAGAAAGTTGGGGCCATACTCCAGATGAGACGCCCTGTGTGTGTGCATGACGTTCAGAAGCTTACTGGTTGTTTGGCCACCTTGAGTCGATTCATCTCTCGCCTCGGTGAAAAGGCATTGCCTCTTTACCGACTGATGAAGAAATCTGATAAGTTTGAGTGGATTCCTGAAGCTGATGCAGCGTTTGCAGAGCTCAAAACCCTGCTTTCCACCCAGCCGGTGCTTACTGCCCCAATCAGCAAAGAGCCTTTACTGCTTTATATTGCAGCCACTGGACAAGTTGTCAATACAGTACTCACGGTCGAGCGGGAAGAAGAAGGAAAAGCCTATAAAGTTAAGCGCCTAGTGTACTATATTTCTGAAGTCTTGACTCCGTCCAAGCAGAGATATCCGCATTATCAGAAGCTTGTTTATGGAATTTACATGACCACGAAGAAGGTTGCACATTATTTTTTAGATCATTCCATTACAGTCGTCAGTGACGCACCATTGTCAGAAATTCTGAACAATAGAGATGCAACTGGTCGAGTGGCAAAGCGGGCAATTGAACTCCTTCCATTGGATATCAAGTTTGAGGCAAAGAAAGCTATCAAGTCCCAAGCAATAGCGGATTTCCTCGCCGAGTGGGTTGAGCAGCAACAACCGACTCAGATTCACTCGGAGCATTGGACCATGTTCTTTGACGGATCCAAGATGTTAAATGGTTCTGGTGCTGCGGTGGTATTGGTATCCCCCCGAGGAGACAGGCTCAGTTATGTTCTTTAGATTCATTTTGATTCCTCCAACAATGAGGCTGAATACGAAGCACTTTTGTACGGGTTGCGGATGGCCATTTCACTCGGCGTCCGTCGCCTAATGGTCTGGCGACTCGGATTTGGTGGTTAATCAAGTGATGAAGGAGTGGGACGTCAGGAGCCCGGCTATGACTGGCTATTGCAATGCAGTGAGAAAGTTAGAGAAGAAGTTTGAGGGGTTAGAGCTCCATCATATACCCCGACTGAAAAATAAAGCAGCTGATGATTTGGCAAAGATAGGCTCCAAGCATGAGCCTATTCCCAGTAATGTGTTCTTGGAGCATATTCACACGATGTCTGTCCAAGAGGATCCCTTCACGGAGGAGCCCCCACAACCTAAGAGCCCTACTGATCCGACTGAAGTTGAAATCCCAGCCGTGGTCGACTTGGTCATGGAAGTTTTGGTCGTCATACCCGATTGGACAGTGCCGTACATTGCATATATTCTCAGGAAAGAGCTCCCAGAGGATGAAGAAGAGGCCCCTCAGATTGTCCGTCGATCTAAAGCCTTCACAGTAATGGGTGGACAGCTTTACAGAGAAAGTGTTACCGGAGTCGCTCAGAAGTGCATAACACCGGAAGAAGGTCGAGTGATCCTCAACGACATCCACTCGGGGACCTGTGGTCACCATGCGTCCTCTCGGACCATTGTGGCCAAAGCATACCCAGCGGGGTTTTATTGGCCACGAGCGAATGAAATGGCAAAAGATATAGTCGACAAATGTGAAGGTTGCCAGTTCTACTCCAACATGTCTCACAAGCCTGCATCTGCCCTGAAGACCATTCCACTCGTCTGGCCTTTTGCTGTCTGGGGATTAGATATGGTTGGACCTCTGAGGACTGGCAGGAGTGGCTTCACTCATGTGCTCATAGCAGTCGACAATTTCACCAAATGGATTGAAGCCAAGCCTATCAAAAACCTCGAAGCAAGTACTGCTGTCAGCTTCATCAGAGAGTTAACATTCAGATATGGTGTCCCGCACAGCATCATCATAGATAATGGGTCGAACTTCAATTCTGATGAGTTCAGAGCCTTTTGCGCTTCCCAAGGCACTCGGGTCGACTATACGCTTCAGTCGCCCATCCCCAGTTGAATGGACAAGTTGAAAGAGCAAACGGATTGATTCTCAAAGGACTGAAACCCCGATTGATGCGTGACCTCAAGCATGCAACAGGCGCCTAGGTCAATGAACTTCCATCAGTGCTTTGGGGATTGAGGCCAACTCCTAATCGGTCGACTAGCCAAACTCCATTCTTCTTAGTCTATGGGGCTGAAGCTATGCTTCCGAGTGACTTGCTTCACAATGCACCCCGAGTCAAACTTTTCTCAGAAGATGAAGCAGAACAGGCTCGGCAAGATGCAATTGATCTCCTGGAAGAGGAAAGAGAGATGGCCCTGATCCGGTCGACCATTTATCAGCAAGACATGCGTCGATTCCATGCCAGAAACGTGAGGGGTCGAGCATTTCAATAGGGAGACTTGGTTCTTCGAGTGGATCAGCAGAAACCACACAAGCTCGCTCCTGCTTGGGAAGGCCCCTTCATTGTCACAAAAGTGCTCCACAACGGAGCATATCACCTCTACAATGTCGAGCACAATAAAGAAGAGCCACGCGCTTGGAATGCGGAGCTGCTCCACCCCTTTTATACTTAAGCATTCAGACTATTGAGATGTAATAAGAAATACCTTCTAGTTTGATTATCAAAGACACAGTTTTACAGTCTCCTAAATGATTGTTGTTCCTTTTTATGTGTTCTAAATCCCCCAGTGGGTGCCTTAGCTTAGCTGCGAATCCGTTTCGCCTAAGTTCCAAAAAAGAAAATCCTACCGAGTGAAGAGCAAGCCTCTCACTCGGGGGCTTAGTTGCAGTCCAGTACTCGCCTAAGTTTGAAAAATCCCACCGAGTGGTGAGCAACCCTCTCACTCGGGGGCTTAGCTGCAGTCCAGTACTCGCCTAAGTTTGAAAAATCCTACCGAATGGTGAGCAAACCTCTCACTCGGGGGCTTATCTGCAGTCCAGTACTCGCCTAAGTTTGAAAAATCCTACCGAGTGGTGAGCAAACCTCTCACTCGGGGGCTTAGCTGCAGTCCAGTACTCGCCTAAGTTTGAAAAATCCTACCGAGTGGTGAGCAAGCCTCTCACTCGGGGGCTTAGCTGTAGTCCAGTACTCGCCTAAGTTTGAAAAATCCCACCGAGTGGTGAGCAACCCTCTCACTCGGGGGCTTAGCTGCAGTCCAGTACTCGCCTAAGTTTGAAAAATCCTACCGAGTGGTGAGCAAACCTCTCACTCGGGGGCTTAGCTGCAGTCCAGTACTCGCCTAAGTTTGAAAAATCCCACCGAGTGGTGAGCAACCCTCTCACTCGGGGGCTTAGCTGCAGTCCAGTACTCGCCTAAGTTGAAAAATCCTACCGAGTGGTGAGCAAGCCTCTCACTCGGGGGCTTAGCTGTAGTGCAGTACTCGCCTAAGTTTGAAAAATCCCACCGAGTGGTGAGCAACCCTCTCACTCGGGGGCTTAGCTGCAGTCCAGTATTCGCCTAAGTTTGAAAAATCCTACCGAGTGGTGAGCAACACTCTCACTCGGGGGCTTAGCTGTAGTGCAGTACTCGCCTAAGTTCAAAAAATCCTACTGAGTGGCGAGCAATCCTCTCACTCGGGGGCTTAGCTGCAGTCCAGTACTCGCCTAAGTTTAAAAAAATCCTACCGAGTGGTGAGCAACCCTCTCAGTCGGAGGCTTAGCTGCAGTCCAGTACTCGCGTAAGTATAAAACACGTTCCGAGTAAGAATCGATCTTCTCGCTCAGGGACTTGGCCACACGCTCCATCCTGATTCGCAAGGACGACGAGGTGCAGGTCGACCGCGACCTTCTCCTTAGAGCTGCGCCATAAGCACAATGTGCACTCCATCCTGATCCACAACGGCGACGAGGTGCAGGTCGACTGCGACCTTCTCCTCGGAGCTGCGCCATAAATACAATGTGCGCTCCATCCTGATCCGCAAGGACCACGAGGTGCAGGTCGACTGCCACCTTCTCCTAGGAGCTGCATCACAAATACAAAGACTATTCCAATTGAAGAAACAAGTTCCACTCGAAGGCAAACACCAGCATATTTAGAGAAAAACCAAGTTCAGATAAATCCTAAGGTTCCAAACCACAGATTAAAGTATTCGGGCATCAGGCCCGAAGGAGTTTTACGGTTACAAAATCACTCGGCATTCCGAGGCAAATTTAAGGCGAGGCAGAAAGTTTGTTCACTCCGCAGGAGGAGGGCTAGCAGGCTCGACGAACTCGTCCAGATAATTCCGTCAGCAATCTAAGTGGCAGCAGCGATGAAGGTTTCCATGAAGGATTGGAAGTCGTGCCTTTTGGTATTGGCAACCTTGATCGCTGCCAGCTTCTCTTCTCGGGCTTCCTTGCAATGGACACGAACCAGCAACAGAGCCACGTCAGCACCGCATCGGGCAGAAGACTTCTTCCATTCCTGCACCCGATCGGGAACCTCGTTGAGTCGAGCCATCAGAGACTCAAGGTCATTTTGGAGCGTCGCCCTTGGCCAGAGTGCTGTGTCGATTCGGGACACTGCAACTTTCAGACGAGCAAGGTAGTCGACAACACCAGCGACACGGGATTCCAGTCGGAGCACATTCATGGCAGCTTCGTCCTTCACAGGAGAGAGGATGGGGTCAAAGCTTGTCTCAAATCGCCCAGTCTCTTCTTCAAAGTTCTGGCAAAATTCTGCACACGCAATATAGCGATGAGTCAATGGTCATATATCGAGTCGACAGCCACAAGACGGTCGGACAAAGGAAAGCACCTTCAAGCATGACGAACGGCTTCTTGGCAAGCTCTCCCAGATAATTCTCCAAGGCATCTCTCTTGCGGGTGATGTCTTCCACTTTGTCGGTCAGGGCCCTCTTGTCCTTCTTCAGACGAGTCGCCTCCTTGTTGGCTTCATCAAGGGCAGTCTTCAGCTTGGCGTTCTCTTCCTCCGGTTTGCCGGCTGAAACCAGCTTCTGGTCGGCGAGTGCAGTTTTCTCCTCGGCTGCTTTCTGCGCGGCTGCAAGGTCCAGATCCTTCTTCACCAAAGCCTGGTTCATTGTTTCTAAAAGAAATAACACTCGGTTCAGAAAAAGCAAAAACACCCGGTTCAGGAACAAGTCAGTCGACAAGTTTTTCGTACCAGCGGCTTCATCCTTGGCCTTCTGCAAGTTTGTCTTGGCTAGCTCCGGGTCGAGATTGAGCTGAATCTGCTTCTGCTCCAGGTCAGCAAAACGAGCTCCAAGTTCACAAGATTTCTGTAACCAAAGGACAGCCAGTCGACAGATGAAAAGATTGGTTACTTCAGAGCAATAGAGTGATAAATTCAACAAGTTCTAAGACTACTGCCGAATCAAAACATCCAACAGTAGTCTCGGGGACTACACCCAGTGGGTGCACTTAGCGTGCCCCCACTAGTCCATCCAGTTTACACTCAACATGGTCCGCCCAGGCCGAGTGTAAAAAAAAAAGAAAGAAAGTTGTTCTCAGACCACAGTCGACTGCCTGCAGTCGATTACGGTCTCGGGGACTACACCCAGTGGGTGCACTTAGCGTGCCCCCACTGGTCCAGTTTCCACTCAGCATGGTCCGCCAAGCCGAGTGAGAAAATTCTGATTCTCAGACCATAGCCGACTGCCCGCAGTCAACTATTGTCTCGGGGACTACACCCAGTGGGTGCACTCAGCGTGCCCCCACTGGTTCAAAAGCTTAGTCGACACAACCTAGTCGACCCAAGAAACAAAACTATTCAGCAGTAAGTTAAAACACCCAGTGGGTGTACAAATGCAAAACACAGACTGATGGAAAGATCCCTCAAGGAAAGTTTTCAGGTAGCATATCCTAACAGAACAAGCGACAAGCTAAAGGGTCAGTCGGCGATCAACCAACCTGGACATTGCTCTGGAAAGCTGAACTAGCGTCGTAAGCAGCTTGACTGGCCTCCCGAACCACCTTCATCTGCTCCATCATGATGCCTGCCTGGCGTATTGCTTCCTTGGCAGCACCCACTTGGTCCTCCGGGACGTGATGCGCAGTGAAGAGTGAAGATGGATCGGCCGGAATCTGTGCAGTCAACGATGAAGGTTGGGCACTCGACAGAGGTACAGCAAAAGTCACAGAAGCCCGGTTGGCATCGCCGGTCTCCTGGATCACTGGCTCCGTCACTGGCGTCGACTGAGGCACCTTGCCAGTTGATGTCTCCCTGCTTCTTCTTCCCATGGGCCTCAGTGGCACATCCTCGTCATCGTCTGGAAGATCAATGACGTTGGGAGGAGCTGCAAAGAGAATCAATCGCCAGAATTCAGTCGACCAGTAAAATGGCTGAGAAAGTAAAGACAAGATCGCAAAATTCATACTTGGATTGGAAGTGACTGCGTCTCCCATTTCCTCGTCACCGTCTCTGTAAGAAGAAGTCCCGGAAGTAGCAGCACTATAAGTGTCAAGATTCACTCGGTTAAACAAGAAGAGACTCGACTGCACAGGTCCTTGAGCAAAAAATGAAGGCAAGACACTTACGCAGAAGCGACGGGAACATCGATCTTGATCTTGGGCAGGGTCTTCCGAGACTTCGATGCTACAACCTTGGGCTGCTTTGAAGCCTTTTCGTTTGGCGCTGGGGAAGAAGTCCGAGTGCGCTTGGAAGATTGTCCAGTCGGTGGAGCTACTTTGTTGCGGACACTTGCTGGGCCGTGCTTATTCCTCGAACGCCTTTTGTTGCGAGGTGGTGACTCGACCTCTTCGCCAGTGCTCGAGTCCTCACTTTCCTCCTCCTCTTCTCCTCCATCAGACTGATAATCCATGCTTTTGCCTTCGCTTTCTTCTCCTTCCTGGTATTGCTCTTGCTCCCCGTTCGGCATTGAGTATGTATCCGTATAGATCTGCGAAGCAAAAGAGGTGAACAAAGGATGGTCGACTCAGTAAATAATTGCAAGTCAGAACAAAAAACACTCGAAAATAAAAGATGGACCTTGTCTAGCTGGTTGTTGGTGTCGAATGGAAGAACTCTTCGGGACCCCCTGGAGTTGTCCTTGTTTCCCCCACTACGCCACCGTCTTCTCATCAACGTCCTCCGGGTGGATCCGAGTGGAATCTTCAATCCCCGAGTACATCCACATCGAGTGATCACGAGCCTGGAGGGGCTGGATACGTCGACTGAGAAATACCTCGAGAAAATCCATTCCGGTCACACCCTCATGAATCCGCTGAACTACTCGCTCCATCAACATGGCCACCTCCACCTTCTCTGCTGGAGTCACTTTCAAGGTGGTGGGCTTCTGGACTCGCGCCAAAGAAAAGGGAGGTAGGCCAGTCGAGTGGCCAGGAGTCGACTTGTCTTTGCAATAAAACCAAGTCGATTGCCACCCTCTAACCGAGTCAGGGAGAGTCATCGCAGGAAAAGCGCTCTTCCCCCGCATCGAGATGCCTAAACCCCCATACATCTGGATTACCTGGGTTTTCTCGTCACTCAGGCTAGCTTTTTTCATAGTCTGCAAGCGACATGTGAAGATGTGCTTCAACAGACACTAGTGCGGTCGACAGCCCAAGAAATTCTCATACAGTGAGACAAAGGCAGCAAGGTACGTGATAGTATTGGGAGAGAAATGGTGAATTTGAGCTTCGGAGAAGTTCAGAAAGGCACGGAAAAAGGGATGTGGGGGCAGGGAAAAACCGCGATCGACGTGGGTGGCGAGCAAGACGCATTCGCCCTCCTGGGGCTGCGGCTCAGACTCGTCTCCCGGGAGCCTCCGAGAACCATGCTCGATCATCCCGCTCTCGGCCAGATCTCGCAGATCATCCAGCTCTTGGTGGACTGGATCTAGTCGCCCTGAACCCAGCAGCGCGGCAAGCCGAATCTCGACGACGACCCACTCCTGCTGGTCTTCTTCCCCTTCCCCTTCGCCGCCCCCTTCTTAGCGCGTTCCAGCGCCACCGTCTTGTCCTTCGCCATCAAGCAAGAGGCGCATGAGCGGGAGGCGGTGTCGAGAACGGAAGCGGCAGCGGTGGAGAAATAGAGGAGGGAGAAGGAGGAATTGGGGCGCACTGTGCAGAATTCCCCAATCCAACGCCTTATATGGAGTCGCTCCCAAGTGGCTGACTTGTGGGCCCATGCAATCCCGTCAAATCCCGCAACAGTCGCGCACACAATACATGGCGAAAAAGGTGGCACGGAGATTGAGGCGTCCTTGCCTAATCAGTCCCAATTACTACGGCCTCCTCCATCCCGCGCGCTTCCCGAAATTTTCGAATCCCGCAAGATCCGGGAGCAGCAGAGCAATCCGTCAGACTGAAGATTTTTTCTATACTAACACTCGAAGCTTTTCAGTAAAAGTTCACTCGACAAACTAAGAATGGATCAAGGTGACTGAAAAAGAAGTTGAAGTCATCATGTTGTTCATTGATCCCAGCAAGACGCTTCCAAAGTGCAAAGATTGAGTCGGAAGTATTTTCAACTCCTTCTCCACTCGAACCCTGAACCATTCGGGGGCCAATGATGAAGCTATGTACCTAGGGTAGGGTCATAGGCCTGACCTAGACACCCTCGCCTAGGACATCACCCTAAAGTCAGAAACATTCAAGGGATACCATCATCCACTCGACCAGAAGCATTCCACTCGGAAGATTCAAGTTCATTCGACCAAGAGATAGTACTCACTCGACCATGACAAGAATCACTCGACGGACAAAAGATCTAAAGCCACTCTGTATGGCAACGGTCAGATGTTACTCTATAGACTTAATGGTCATTCATGTATCTTTATTGCTGGCATTACCAGTAACGCCCCCTCTTTATGTACCTTAAACTTTGTGTAACTGAGGGCCGGAGGGGTCTGGCGCACTCTATATAAGCCACCCCCCTCCTCAGGGACAAGGGTTCGCATCCCCTGTAACTCCACACACATATAATCCAGTCGACCGCTGATACGTCTCCAACGTATCTATAATTTTTGATTGCTCCATGCTATATTATCTACTATTTTGGGAATTATTGGGCTTTATTATCCACTTTTATATTATTTTTGGGACTAACCTATTAACCGGAGGCCCAGCCCAGAATTGTTGTTTTTTGCCTATTTCAGTGTTTCGAAGAAAAGGAATATCAAACGGACTCCAATTGACCTGAAACTCCACGGAACTTACTTTTGGACCAAAAGAAGCCCACGGAGTACCGGAAGTTCACTAGAGGAGTCCCGGGCTGCCCACGAGGGTGGGGGTGCGCCCACCCCCCTAGGGCGTGCTGTTGGGAATCGTAGCATAATTTTAAAATTTTCCTACGCTCACCAAGATGCATCTATGGAGTATACTAGCAACGAGGGGAAAGGAGTGCATCTACATACCCTTGTAGATCGCGAGCGGAAGCGTTCCAATGAACGTGGATGACGGAGTCGTACTCGCCGTGATCCAAATCACCGATGACCGAGTGCCGAACGGACGGCACCTCCGCGTTCAACACACGTATGGTGCAGCGACGTCTCCTCCTTCTTGATCCAGCAAGGGGGAAGGAGAGGTTGATGGAGATCCAGCAGCACGACGGCGTGGTGGTGGATGTAGCGGGATGCCGGCAGGGCTTCGCCGAGCTTCTACGAGAGAGAGAGAGGTGTAGCAGGGGAGGAGGGAGGCGCCCAAGGCTGAGATATTCCTGCCCTCCCTCCCCCCTCCCTTTATATAGGCCCCCTGGGAGGGGGGCACCGGCCAAACCCATCTAGGGTGGGGGGCGGCGGCCAATGGGGTGCCTTGCCCCCCAAGGCAAGTGGGAAGCCCCCCCACCCTAGGGTTTCCAACCCTAGGCGCATGGGGGGAGGCCCATTGGGGGGCGCCCAGCCCACTAGGGGCTGGTTCCCTTCCCACTTCAGCCCACAGGGCCCTCTGGGATAGGTGGCCCCACCCGGTGGACCCCCGGGACCCTTCCGGTGGTCCCGGTACAATACCGGTAACCCCCGAAACTTTCCCGGTAGCCGAAACTTGACTTCCTATATATAATTCTTTACCTCCGGACCATTCCGGAACTCCTCGTGACGTCCGGGATCTCATCCGGGACTCCGAACAACTTTCGGGTTTCCGCATACTCATATCTCTTCAACCCTAGCGTCACCGAACCTTAAGTGTGTAGACCCTACGGGTTCGGGAGACATGCAGACATGACCGAGACGCCTCTCCGGTCAATAACCAACAGCGGGATCTGGATACCCATGTTGGCTCCCACATGTTCCACGATGATCTCATCGGATGAACCACGATGTCGAGGATTCAATCAATCCCGTATGCAATCCCCTTTGTCAATCGGTATGTTACTTGCCCGATATTCGATCGTCGGTATCCCAATACCTTGTTCAATCTCGTTACCGGCAAGTCTCTTTACTCGTACCGTAATGCATGATCCCGTGACTAACGCCTTAGTCACATTGAGCTCATTATGATAATGCATTACCGAGTGGGCCCAGAGATACCTCTCCGTTACACGGAGTGACAAATCCCAGTCTCGATCCGTACTAACCCAACAGACACTTTCGGAGATACCCGTAGTGCACCTTTATAGTCACCCAGTTACGTTGTGACGTTTGGCACACCCAAAGCACTCCTACGGTATCCGGGAGTTGCACGATCTCATGGTCTAAGGAAAAGATACTTGACATTGGAAAAGCTCTAGCAAACGAAACTACACGATCTTTTATGCTATGCTTAGGATTGGGTCTTGTCCATCACATCATTCTCATAATGATGTGATCCCGTTATCAATGACATCCAATGTCCATAGTCAGGAAACCATGACTATCGGTTGATCAACGAGCTAGTCAACTAGAGGCTTACTAGGGACACGTTGTGGTCTATGTATTCGCACATGTATTACGATTTCCGGACAATACAATTATAGCATGAACAATAGACAATTACCATGAACAAAGAAATATAATAATAACCATTTATTATTGCCTCTAGGGCATATTTCCAACAGTCTCCCAATTGCACTAGAGTCAATAATCTAGTTACATTGTGATCAATCGAACACCCATTGCGTCCTTGTGTTGATCATGTTTTGCTCTAGGGAGAGGTTTAGTCAACGGATCTGCTACATTCAGGTCCGTATGTACTTTACAAATATCTATGTCTCCATTTTGAACACTTTCACGAATGGAGTTGAAGCGACGCTTGATATGCCTGGTCTTCCTGTGAAATCTAGGCTCCTTCGCAAGGGCAATAGCTCCAGTGTTGTCACAGAAGAGAGTCATCGGGCCCGACGCATTGGGAATCACCCCTAGGTCGGTAATGAACTCCTTCATCCAGACTGCTTCCTGTGCTGCCTCCAAGGCTGCCATGTACTCCGCTTCACATGTAGATCCCGCCACGACGCTTTGCTTGCAACTGCACCAGCTTACTGCTCCTCCATTCAAAATATACACGTATCCGATTTGTGACTTCGAGTCATCCAGATCTGTGTCGAAGCTAGCGTCGACGTAACCCTTTACGACGAGCTCTTCGTCACCTCCATAAACGAGAAACATATCCTTAGTCATTTTCAGGTACTTTAGGATATTCTTGACCGCTGTCCAGTGTTCCATGCCGGGATTACTTTGGTACCTTCCTACCAAACTTACGGCAAGGTTTACATCAGGTCTGGTACACAGCATGGCATACATAATAGACCCTATGGCCGAGGCATAGGGGATGACACTCATCTTTTCTATATCTTCTGCCGTGGTCGGGCATTGAGCCGTGCTCAATTGCACACCTTGCAATACAGGCAAGAACCCCTTCTTGGACTGATCCATATTGAACTTCTTCAATATCTTGTCAAGGTATGTACTCTGTGAAACACCAATGAGGCATCTTGATCTATCTCTATAGATCTTGATGCCCAATATATAAGCAGCTTCTCCAAGGTCCTTCATTGAAAAACACTTATTCAAATAGGCCTTTATACTTTCCAAGAATTCTATATCATTTCCCATCAATAATATGTCATCCACATATAATATGAGAAATGCTACAGAGCTCCCACTCACTTTCTTGTAAACACAGGCTTCTCCATAAGTCTGTGTAAACCCAAACGCTTTGATCATCTCATCAAAGCGAATCTTCCAACTCCAAGATGCTTGCACCAACCCATAGATTGAGCGCTGGAGCTTGCATACTTTGTTAGCATTCTTAGGATCGACAAAACCTTCCGGCTGCATCATATACAACTCTTCCTTAAGGAAGCCATTAAGGAATGTTGTTTTGACGTCCATCTGCCATATCTCATAATCATAGTATGCGGCAATTGCTAACATGATTCAGACGGACTTCAGCTTCGCTACGGGTGAGAAAGTCTCATCGTAGTCAACCCCTTGAACTTGTCGATAACCCTTAGCGACAAGTCGAGCCTTATAGATGGTCACGTTACCATCCGCGTCTGTCTTCTTCTTAAAGATCCATTTGTTTTCTATGGCTCGCCGATCATCGGGCAAGTCAGTCAAAGTCCATACTTCGTTTTCATACATGGATCCTATCTCGGATTTCATGGCTTCTAGCCATTTGTTGGAATCCGGGCCCGCCATCGCTTCTTCATAGTTCGAAGGTTCACCGTTGTCTAACAACATGATTTCTAGGACAGGGTTGCCGTACCACTCTGGTGCGAAACGTGTCCTTGTGGACCTACGAAGTTCAGTAGTAACTTGATCCGAAGCTTCATGATCATCATCATTAGCTTCCTCCCCAGTCGGTGTAGGCAACACAGGAACATTTTCCCGTGCTGCGCTACTTTCCGGTTCGGAAGGGGTGACTATCACCTCATCAAGTTCCACTTTCCTCCCACTCAATTCTTTCGAGAGAAACTTCTTCTCTAGAAAGGACCCGTTCTTGGCAACGAAGATCTTGCCTTCGGATCTGAGGTAGAAGGTATACCCAATAGTTTCCTTAGGGTATCCTATGAAGACGCATTTCTCCGACTTGGGTTCGAGCTTTTCAGGTTGAAGTTTCTTGACATAAGCATCGCATCCCCAAACTTTTAGAAACGACAGCTTAGGTTTCTTCCCAAACCATAATTCATACGGTGTCGTCTCAACGGATTTCGACGGAGCCCTATTTAAAGTGAATGCGGCAGTCTCTAAAGCATACCCCCAAAATGAGAGCGGTAAATCGGTAAGAGACATCATAGATCGTACCATATCCAATAGAGTGCGATTACGACGTTCGGACACACCGTTTCTCTGAGGTGTTCCAGGCGGCGTGAGTTGTGAAACTATTCCACATTTCCTTAAGTGTGTACCAAACTCGTGACTTAAATATTCTCCACCACGATCTGATCATAAGAATTTTATTTTCCTGTCACGTTGATTCTCAACCTCACTCTGAAATTCCTTGAACTTTTCAAAGGTTTCAGACTTGTGTTTCATTAAGTAGACATACCCATATCTACTTAAATCATCAGTGAGAGTGAGAACATAACGATATCCACTGCATGCCTCAGCACTCATTGGACTGCACACATCAAAATGTTTTACTTCCAACAAGTTGCTTTCTTGTTCCATCTTACTGAAAACGAGGCCTTTTAGTCATCTTGCCCATGTGGTATGATTTGCATGTCTCAAGTGATTCAAAATCAAGTGAGTCCAAACGATCCATCTGTATGGAGTTTCTTCATGCATATCTACCAATAGACATGGTTCGCATGTCTCAATCTTTTCAAAAACGAGCGAGTCCAAAGATCCATCAACATGGAGCTTCTTCATGCGTTTTATACCAATATGACTCAAATGGCAGTGCCACAAGTATGTGGTACTATCATTACTATTTTATATCTTTTGGCATGAACATGTGTATCACTACGATCGAGATTCAATAAACCATTCATTTTAGGTGCAAGACCATTGAAGGTATTATTCAAATAGACAGAGTAACCATTATTCTCCTTAAATGAATAACCGTATTGCGATAAACATAATCCAATCATTTCTATGCTCAACGCAAACACCAAATAACAATTATTTAGGTTTAACACCAATCTCGATGGTAGAGGGAGCATGCGATGCTTGATCACATCAACCTTGGAAACACTTCCAACACATATCGTCATCTCACCTTTAGCTAGTTTCCGTTTATTCCATAGCCTTTTATTTCGAGTTACCAACACTTAGCAACCGAACCGGTATCTAATACCCTGGTGCTACTAGGAGTACTAGTAAAGTACACATTAATATAATGTATATCCAATATACTTCTGTCGACCTTGCCTACCTTCTCATCTACCAAGTATCTAGGGTAGTTCTGCTTCAGTGACCGTTCCCCTCATTACAGAAGCACTTAGTCTCGGGTTTGGGTTCAACCTTGGGTTTCTTCACTAGAGCAGCAACTGATTTGCCGTTTCATGAAGTATCCCTTCTTTCCCTTGCCCTTCTTGAAACTAGTGGTTTTACTAACCATCAATAATTGATGCTCCTACTTGATTTCTACTTTCGCGGTGTCAAACATCGCGAGTTGCTCAAGGATCATCATGTCTATCCCTGATATGTTTATAGTTTATCACGAAGCTCTAGTAGCTTGGTGGCAGTGACTTTGGAGAACCATCACTACCTCATCTGGAAGATTAACTCCCACTCGATTCAAGCGATTGTAGTACTCAGACAATCTGAGCACATGCTCAACGGTTGAGCTTTTCTCCCTTAGTTTGCAGGCTTAAGAAACTTGTCAGAGGTCTCATACCTCTTGACGTGGGCACGAGCCTAAAATCCCAATTTGAGCTCTTGGAACATCTCATATGTTCCGCGACGTTTCAAAATGTCTTCGGTGCCTCAATTCAAAACCGTTCAACATTACGCACTGAACACGTAGTCATCAAAATGTGTATGTCAGATGTTCGCAACATCCACAAACGACGCTCGAGGTTCAGCACACCGAGAGGTGCATTAAGGACATAAGCCTTCTGTGCAGCAATGAGGACAATCCTCAGTTTACGGACCCAATCCGCATAATTGCTACTATCAACTTTCAACTAATTTTTTTTCTCTAGGAACATATCTTAAACAGTAGAACTAAAGCATAAGCTACGACATAATTTGCAAAGACCTTTTGACTATGTTCATGATAATTAAGTTCATCTAATTATTATTTTTTAATGAACTCCCACTCAGATAGACATCCCTCTAGTCATCTAAGTGATACATGATCCGAGTCAACTAGGTCGTGTCCGATCATCATGTGAGACGGACTAGTCATCATCAGTGAAAATCTTCATGTTGATCGTATCTACTATACGACTCATGTTCGACCTTTCGGTCTCTTGTGTTCCGAGGCCATGTCTGTACATGCTAGGCTCGTCAAGTCAACCTAAGTGTTTCGCATGTGTAAATCTGGCTTACACCTGTTGTATGCGAACGTTAGAATCTATCACACCCGATCATCACGTGGTGCTTCGAAACAACGAACCTTCGCAACGGTGCACAGTTAGGGGGAACACATCTCTTGAAATTTTAGTGAGAGATCATCTTATTTATGCTACCGCCGTTCTAAGCAAATAAGATGTAAACATGACAAACATCACATGCAAATCATAAAGTGACATGATATGGCCAATATCATCTTGCGCCTTTTGATCTCCATCTTCGAGGCGCGGCATGATCACCTTCGTCACCGGTCATGACACCATGATCTCCATCATCATGATCTCCATCATCGTGTCTTCATGAAGTTGTCTCGCCAACTATTACTTCTACTACTATGGCTAACGGTTAGCAATAAAGTAAAGTAATTACATGGCGTTTTCATTGACACGCAGGTCATACAATGAATTAAGACAACTCCTATGGCTCCTGCCGGTTGTCATATTCATCGACATGCAAGTCGTGATTCCTACTACAAGAACATGATCAATCTCATACATCACATATAATTCATCACATCCTTTTGGCCATATCACATCACATAGCATACCCTGCAAAAACAAGTTAGACGTCCTCTAATTGTTGTTGCATGTTTTACGTAGCTGCTATGGGTTTCTAGCAAGAACGTTTCTTACCTACGCAAAAGCCACAACGGTGATATGCCAATTGCTATTTACCCTTCATAAGGACCCTTTTCATCGAATCTGATCCAACTAAAGTGGGAGAGACAGACACCCGCTAGCCACCTTATGCATCAAGTGCATGTCAGTCGGTGGAACCTATCTCACGTAAGAGTACGTGTAAGGTCGGTCCGGGCCGCTTCATCCCACAATGCCGCCGAATCAAGATAAGACTAGTAACGGCAAGCAAATTGAACAAATCATCGCCCACAACTACTTTGTGTTCTACTCGTGCATAGAATCTACGCATAGACCTAGCTCATGATGCCACTGTTGGGAATCATAGCATAATTTTAAAATTTTCCTACGCTCACCAAGATGCATCTATGGAGTATACTAGCAACGAGGGGAAAGGAGTGCATCTACATACCCTTGTAGATCGCGAGCGGAAGCGTTCCAATGAACGTGGATGACGGAGTCGTACTCGCCGTGATCCAAATCACCGATGACCGAGTGCCGAACGGACGGCACCTCCGCGTTCAACACACGTACGGTGCAGCGACGTCTCCTCCTTCTTGATCCAGCAAGGGGGAAGGAGAGGTTGATGGAGATCCAGCAGCACGACGGCGTGGTGGTGGATGTAGCGGGATGCCGGCAGGGCTTCGCCGATCTTCTAAGAGAGAGAGAGAGGCGTAGCAGGGGAGGAGGGAGGCGCCCAAGGCTGAGATCTTCCTTAAATGAGTAGCCATCTCGAATTAAACGAGATCCAGATACAATGTTCATGCTCAAAGCTGGCACTAAATAACAATTATTGAGGTTTAAAACTAATCCCGTGGGTAGATGCAGAGGTAGCGTGCCGACGGCGATCACATCGACCTTGATGAAACAATCGACCTTGATGCAGAGGTAGATGCAGAGGTTGCTAGAGTACTCCATAGATTGATCTTGTTTAATGATTTTATTTGAGGATAGGACTATTAAATATGCAGAGGCATTTAGTATGCAATGTTGAATAATAATTTTAGTGATTTGCTATAGTGTAGTATGATAAGGTTTTTGCATTGGTTTATACTAACTTATCTCATGAGTTCTTGTTGAGTTTGGTGTGGATGAAGCTTTTGAGATTTAGGAAACCGTGATATGAGAGGAATTAAGGAGACACAAAAGCTCAAGCTTGGGGATGCCCAAGGCACCCCAAGATAATATTTCAAGAAGTCTCAAGCATCTAAGCTTAGGGATGCCCCGGTAGGCATCCCACCTTTCTTCTTCAACAATTATCGGTTAGTATCGGTTGAACCTAAGTTTTTGCTTCTTCACATGATGTGTGCTATCCTTGAAATGTCATTTTATTATCTTTAGCTTTGCTTGATGTTTGAATAAAATACCAAGATATGAAATTCTTAAATGAGAGAGTCTTCACATAGTTACACGATTATTCGGCTACTCATTGGTCTTCACTTATATCTTTCGGAGTAGTTTGTTATTGCTCTAGTACTTCACTTATACTTTTAGAGCACGGTGGTGGATATGTTTTATAGAAACTATTGATCTCTCATGCTTCACTTAGATTATTTTGAGAGTCTTAAATAGCATGGTAATTTGCTTAAATAACCCTAATATGCTAGGCATACAAGATTTGTAAGAATTCTTATGAGTGTGTTGAATACTAAGAGAAGTTTGATGCTTGATGATTGTTCTGAGATATGGAGGTGGTGATATCAAAGTTGTGCTAGTTGAGTAGTTGTGAATTTGAGAAATACTTGTGTTGAAGTTTGCAAGTCCCATAGCATGCACGTATGGTAAACGTTATGTAACAAATTTGAAACATGAGGTGTTATTTGATTGTCCTCCTTATGAGTGGCGGTCGGGGACGAGCGATGGTCTTTTCCAACCAATCTATCCCCCTAGGAGCATGCGCGTAGTGCTTTGGTTTTTGATGGCTTGTAGATTTTTGCAATAAGTATGTGAGTTCTTTATGACTAATGTTGAGTCCATGGATTATACGCACTCTCACCCTTCCATCATTGCTAGCCTCTTCGGTACCGTGCATTGCCCTTTCTCACATTGAGTGTTGGTACAAACTTCGCCGGTGCATCCAAACCCCGTGATATGATACGCTCTTTCACACATAAACCTCCTTATATCTTCCTCAAAACAGCCACCATACCTACCTATTATGGCATTTCCATAGCCATTCCGAGGTATATTGCCATGCAACTTTCCACCGTTCCGTTCTTCATGACACATTCATCATTGTCATATTGCTTAGCATGATCATGTAGTTGACATAGTATTTGTGGCAAAGCCACCATTCATAATTCTTTCATACATGTCACTCTTGATTCATTGCATATCCCGGTACACCGCCGAAGGCATTCATATAGAGTCATACTTTGTTCTAGTATCGAGTTGTAATAATTGAGTTGTAAATAAATAGAAGTGTGATGATCATCATTTAATAGAGTATTGTCCCAAAGAAGAAAAAAAGGCCAAAAAAAAGAAGGCCCAAAAAAATAAAAATAAATAAATAAGGGGCAATGCTACTATCCTTTTTTCCACACTTGTGCTTCAAAGTAGCACCATGTTCTTCATATAGAGAGTCTCTTAAGTTGTCACTTTCATATACTAGTGGGAATTTTTCATTATAGAACTTGGCTTGTATATTCCAACGATGGGCCTCCTCAAGTGCCCTAGGTCTTCGTGAGCAAGCAAGTAGGATGCACACCCACTTAGTTTCTTTTGTTGAGCTTTCATTCATTTATAGCTCTAGTGCATCCGTTGCATGGCAATTCCTACTCCTCGCATTAACATCAATCGATGGGCATCTCCATAGCTCATTGATTAGCCTCGTTGATGTGAGACTTTCTCCTTTTTTGTCTTCTCCACATAACCCCCCTCATCATATTCTATTCCACCCATAGTGCTATATCCATGGCTCGCGCTCATGTATTGCGTGAAGGTTTATAAGTTTGAGATTACTAAAGTATGAAACAATTGCTTGGCTTGTCATCGGGGTTGTGCATGATGAGAGCATTCTTGTGTGACGAAAATGGAGCATGACTAAACTATATGATTTTGTAGGGATGAACTTTCTTTGGCCCTGTTATTTTGAGAAGACATAATTGCTTAGTTAGTATGCTTGAAGTATTATTATTTCTATGTCAACATGAACTTTTGTCTTGAATCTTTCAGATCTGAATAATCAATCATAAGTAAGAAGAATTACAATGAAATTATGCTGACTAGCATTCCACATCAAAAATTATCTTTTTTATCATTTACCTACTCGAGGACGAGCAGGAATTAAGCTTGGAGATGCTTGATACGTCTCCAACGTATCTATAATTTTTTATTGCTCCATGCTATATTATCAACTGTTTTGGGCATTATTGGGCTTTATTATCCACTTTTATATTATTTTTGGGACTAACCTATTAACCGGAGGCCCAGCCCAGAATTGCTGTTTTTTTGCCTATTTCAGTGTTTCGAAGAAAAGGAATATCAAACGGAGTCCAATTGACCTGAAACTCCACGGAACTTATTTTTGGACCAGAAGAAGCCCACGAAGTACCGAAAGTTCAACAGAGGAGTCCCGGGCTTCCCACAAGGGTGGGGGGCGCGCCCCCCTACCTCGTGGACAGCCCGGAGGTCCACCGACGTACTTCTTCCGCCTATATAACTCCATATACCCTAAAAACTTCGGAGACGAGAATAGATCGGGAGTTCCGCCGCCGCAAGCCTCTGTTGCCACCAAAAACCAATCGGGACCCTGTTCCGGCACCCTGCCGGAGCGCGGATCCTTCACCGGTGGCCATCTCCATCATCCCGGCGCTCTCCATGACGAGGAGGGAGTAGTTCACCCTCGGGGCTGAGGGTATGTACCAGTAGCTATGTGTTTGATCTCTCTCTCTCGTGTTCTTGATTTGGCACGATCTTGATGTATCGCGAGCTTTGCTATTATAGTTGGATATTATGTTGCTTCTCCCCCTCTACTCTCTTGTAATGGATTGAGTTTTCCCTTTGAACTAATCTTATCGGATTGAGTCTTTAATGATTTGAGAACACTTGATGTATGTCTTGCCGTGCGTATCTGTGGTGACAATGGGATATCACGTGATTCACTTGATGTATGTTTTGGTGATCAACTTGTGGGTTCCGCCCATGAACCTATGCATAGGGGTTGGCACACATTTTCGTCTTGATTCTCCGGTAGAAACTTTGGGGCACTCTTTGAGGTTCTATGTGTTGGTTGAATAGATGAATCTGAGATTGTGTGATGCATATCGTATAATCATACCCACGGATACTTGAGGTGACATTGGAGTATCTAGGTGACATTAGGGTTTTGGTTGATTTGTGTCTTAAGGTGTTATTCTAGTACGAACTCTAGGGTTGTTTGTGACACTTATAGGAATAGCCAACGGATTGATTGGAAAGAATAACTTTGAGGTGGTTTCGTACCCTACCATAATCTCTTCGTTTGTTCTCCGCTATTAGTGACTTTGGAGTGACTCTTTGTTGCATGTTCAGGGATAGTTATATGATCCAATTATGTTATTATTGTTGAGAGAACTTGCACTAGTGAAAGTATGAACCCTAGGCCTTGTTTCCTAGCATTGCAATACCGTTTGTGCTCACTTTTATCATTAGTTACCTTGCTGTTTTTGTATTTTCAGATTACAAATACTTATATCTACCATCCATATTGCACTTGTATCACCATCTCTTCGCCGAACTAGTGCACCTATACAATTTACCGTTGTATTGGGTGTGTTGGGGACACAAGAGACTCTTTGTTATTTGGTTGCAAGGTTGCTTGAGAGGGACCATCTTCATCCTAAGCCTCCCACGGATTGATAAACCTTAGGTCATCCACTTGAGGGGAATTTGCTACTGTCCTACAAACCTCTGCACTTGGAGGCCCAACAACGTCTACAAGAAGAAGGTTGTGTAGTAGACATCAACCGCCTCCGGGCACCGAGACGTAGGGCTATTACTTCCACCGTGAAGGGCCTGAACTCATAAACCTTTTGTGTACAACTTCACCACAACTGGGATCTTGCCTCCTCATACCTACCCCCCATTCTACTGCCAGTCTTAGAACCACGACAAGGGCTCCGGCGGAAGAAAAAACCACGCTTGGGCCACACTGCCAAGCGAAAAGTCAAGACAAATGGCCAGATTCGCCCCCCACCCCTAACCCCCGCGCGCCCTCCCGCCACCTTGCTGATCCCGGCGTTGCCCACCGCCCACCACCGCTAGATAGGCCAATCCCTGCCGGAAAAGAGAGAGGGTTTCGCCACGGCAACCTCTCCACCACCTTCCTGGGCGAGTTTTCCGGCGCTCCGGCCGCGCAGGGCGGGATACCGGCGGCTGTGCGCCCACCACGCCCGCCAGGTGTTTGGCGTTTTGTCTGCTCAACAATGGACTCCGAAGACGAGGAGGCACTCGCGGCGCTGCTGGAGGAGGAAGTCGATGCCAACTTCCAGGACGAAGAGCATCTCATGGTCCTCGCCGCCCTGGCCGGCCTACGCGCGAGCAATGCAAAGCCGCGGCGAGGTGGCTCACTGCCGGGGCGACTAAAAGCAAAGAACCGGCATCGACTGGAAGACTATTGCATGCTTTACTCCGACTACTTCGTCGACGCTCCACTGCACCGCGACAAAGTATTTCGGCACCGTTATCGGATCAGCCGAAAGCTTTTCCTCGGGATTGTGAATTCCATCCGGGACTTCGACGACTACTTCAAGTGCAAGAAGGATTGCACCGACAAACTTGGATTCACCTCAATCCAGAAGTGCACGACAGCTATGAGGATGCTTGCATACGGAGCTCTCAGTGATTCACTCGACGACTATGGGAGCATGGCCGAGTCCATGACCATTGAGTGTTTCTACAAGTTCTGCAGGGCAGTGGTGGCAGTGTTTGGACCGCAATACTTGCGATCACCCAATGTTGAAGACACTGCTCGGATCCTAGCACAGAATGCAGCATGAGGATTTCCTGGGATGCTTGGAAGTATCGACTGCATGCATTGGAAATGAAAAAGCTATCCATTTGCTTGGCAGGGGATGTACAAAGGCGCCAAAGGCGGTTGCAGTGTGGTACTTGAGGCAGTGACCACACAGGACCTCTGGATTTGGCACTCCTTCTTTGGTATGTCAGGAACTCACAATGACATCAACATGCTGCAGTGCTCCCCTATCTTTGCCAAGCTTGTTGAAGATCATTCTTCTCCGATGAACTTCGAGGTCAATGGACGGCACTACAACAAGGGATACTACCTAGCAGATGGCATCTATCCGAGATGGTCCACATTTGTCAAGACTATCTCGAGCCCTGTACCAAGAGGCAAGAACTCCCACTTTGCCAAGGTTCAGGAGGCTTGCAAGAAGGATGTCGAGCGGGCATTTGGTGTGCTCCAATCTTGATTTGCTGTTGTCCAGTACCCCGCTCAGACCTGGTCAAAAGATCAAATGTGGGAGATCATGACTTACTGTGTCATCTTGCACAACATGATCATTGAGAGCGAGCAGGAAGAAACAGTGTTTGACACTGAACCATATTACAGGCAGGGTCCTCTTGCCCAAGTTGATCACCAGCTACCGGCAACCTGGATTGTCTTCCTCAATATGCGTCAGGAGATCCGAGACCCACAGGTGCATCAACAACTGCAGCAGGATCTGGTGGAGCACCTATGGAGGCTCAAGGGCAACGCCTAGCTCAACGTGTGATGAAATATGAATTTTTATTTGTTGAACTATATAATTTGTATTGAACTATTTGTTGTTGAACTATTTGTCAAACTATTTGATTTCTATTGATTTTCTGTGATGAACTATGTTATAAAAAATAAGTTTCGTTGAATTTGCACCGAAGCACGGCGAATACGGGCCGATTTGCGCCGATAGCGGGCCAATTTTGCGCCGAAAGTGGGCTGAAAAGGGGGCAAATTTGCGCCAAAAATGGGACGATATCAGGGCATGGGAGCGGCGGCTGGGAACCCAAGCGCCCCCAAGGCGATTTTAGCGTTGGCTCGCCCCCAGGCGGCGATTTTTCAAGCCCCCTGGGGGCCAACGACTGGAGATGCTCTAACTTCCTGAACCTTCAGCGCACACCTTCAGATTTTAAGGGAGGAACCTGGGGTAGACCAAAGCAATACAATTGTTTATACTAATATAATTAGCCAATAGCAGTTAAAGTAGCAGCATTTTGTGGCGGAGCAACTCGAATCTGGACATCATAAAGTAGGGCTATGAAATAAATATTTGAATCGGAATTACAATATAACATAGAAGGTCTGCAAAAATAAACAAATATACCAGCGCGGAGGAGAAACCAGAGCAAGAAACAGCAAGAACATAAGAGCATCTCCAGTCGCGCCCCCAATAGGCCCCCCAAGCCATCTTTTAGCGTCGGCGCCAAAAAATTGGCCCAGTCGCGCCCCCTGGAGCCCGTTTTCGCCGGTTTGGGCCGAAACTGGCGCCGGCGGACCGAGGCCGAACCCGGCGCGCTGGGGGCGCCTGGAGGCGCCGGGGAAACTGATTTTGGCGCGAACGGGAATGGGCCCACCAAGTCAGCGACATGCCGCTTCGTCGTCCTCGTCGCCTCGGTTCCCGCAAGAATCAATGCCAAGGCTGCCGCGCCGGTCAGCCTCCCATTGATGCCTCACGGGCGGTGCAGTGAAGGCACCGCGACGCGCGTCCCGCCCGCTCCCGCCACGCGGCACCCGGCGGGCAGCTTCTCACCGCCCCGCTTCGGCTATAAAAGCCGACCTTCCCACCGATGAACGCCACAGTCACCACAGCTCGCCTCCTCTCTTGCCTCGTCTCGCCTCAGAAGCCACTCTCCCCCTCTTCCCCCGCCGACGAGCAATGGCCGAGCATTACCCAGGCGACGCCGCCACGGCGAACGTCTTTGGTCGACGCCATCTTCGCGAGGACGAGGCCGACTACCCGGCGCCCCCAGACACGCAGGTGCCGGGCTAGTGGGGGCTGAGCGCCGGCGGCGTCCCGGTGCCCTCGGCACCCACCGGGGCTGAACGGCGCGCCGAGTTCGCCCGCATCCGTTCGTCGCTGTCGGGGGCGCAGCGGAACGAGCCGAGGTACGCCGCTGACAGCCACACGCTATGGACGATGTACTTCGACTGCCGGCACGCTGACCAGGTCGCCTCAATGCCGACAGGCGGCATGAATGGTGGGGTCTGCCCGACCGCACCCTCGAAGCCGTCCTCGACCACATCGAGACCCGCAACACGCCGCGCCTCGAGTACCCGGTGCCCCCGTCCTTCTCTCGCCGCCGCAGTAGTTCCTGGACGCTGCGGCGAATGGAGGTGGCGACCTCCTCGTCGTCGGTTCCGGTTCGCTCTCCTCCGGGTCGCCGGCGCTCCGCCCCGTCAAGCCGGAGCCGCAGGAAACGCGGCTTGGGCGCCACACCCGCAGCGGCGCCCTCGTCATCAATGAGGGCGGCTACCCCTCCCCTCGTTCCCTCCGCCTCGTCTGGCCGAAGACCGAGCCGGGGTTGCTCCCCGTCAAGAAGGAGCACGAGGAGATGGCCGCCGACAATGAGACCACCCTCAAGTGTGCGAAGGCGGACTACGTCCGCGAGGAGGTAGAGCGCCAGCGCCGGGCCTACGAGAAGATCAAAGCTCGGCGCCGCGAACACGACGAGGGTGGCGTCGTTGTCCTCGATAGCGACGACGAGGAGGACGCGCCCGGGCCTTCCAACCCCCCGCGCGTCAACGACCCTGGTCAGGGGTGCAGCAGGGACAGCGGTGGCTCCGGCGGGACGCAGGGCGGCGGCGACGACCACGACGACGACTACACCCGGTTCTACAGGCTCCTCGGCATGTAGAAGGCGGGCGGCGACAGTGGCATAGTAGGGCTAGGCGTAGTTTGTTTTCTGTTTTTTGTACAAATTTGAATGAAATCGCCGAGTTTGTGCCATGTTTGTACAAATTTGAATCAAATCGACGAGTTTGCACCGTGTTTGCGCCGATTTGGGGGCGACCTGGGGGCGGTGACTAGGAACACAATCACCCCCACGTCGAAATTAAACGCCGGTTCGAACCCTGGCGGCACTTTTTCGACGTTCTCGGAGGGCAAACGGCTGGAGATGCTCTAACACTGAGAGTGGGAATGAACTCACTGGGGCTAGAGCAGGCGCTCAAGTTGGAACATCATGCACTGATATCAGGTCATAGTCGCTGCTAATAAGTCCATCACTACTGTTAGCACCACAAAGGCCATCAAGTACAACAAAATTATTCTGTGATGCGTGATTTGAGGGATAATACAATAAGGTGGATGGATATGTTAGGCATACATATTCCAAGCGCCCAACCAACCAGGTACTTCCAAAAATCAGGAGAGAAAAAACACACTAAGAGCAACTCCAATGCGGCGACCATTTTGTCCGCGCGCGTCCGTTTGGGTTGGCGCGGACAGAAAAGTCGGCCCAACGCGCCGACACAAATGGACGCGTGTCCGCTTTTCGTCCGCCTGCTGACCCATTCCCGGCCCAATTTTGAGCCTCATGTACGTCGGCGCGGACACGAAACGGACGCGCGCGGCACCCACCTCCTCCTCCCCCTGGCCCGCTAGTCAGTGGCACATTGGCCGTCCTCTCCCACCCCAACAGCGAACCCTCGCCCACCTACGCCGTGTCGCTGCCGCCACCCATTTCCGGTGCCTCTGCCAGCAGCCGGTGCCGACACACCTCCCATGTCGCCGCCACCACCGTGTCGCCGCCGGGGCACCGAAGCTTCCTTCGGCCTGACTCAAGCAGGAAGCCGCCTCGCCGCCCCGGCCAGCTCCTTCGGCCTGACGCCGGCACGCTCGTCGGACGCCGGCAGGCCAGCCACCTGGTCCAAGGGAGGCGGGCGTCTCTTCGTTGGCTGGCTTCTTCGTCGACGCCCGCAAGTTGTTCGACAGTTTGCCAAGGTACAAAATGGACTTCGGCGACGAGTTCTTTTTCCACAATTCCTTTGCGACTCTGACAATTCCTCGTACGATGAGGAGGAGGAGATCTTGGCTGCCGTGTTGGTCCATCACCACCTTAATAGCCAGTGGTCGTTGTTCTGTGGCTCTATCCCGGGGCACCTTCCCGCGTTGAATCGCAATCGAGAGAGCGGTCATTTCCTTCTTTGGAAGGACTACTTTGACTCAACCAACCCGTTGTTCAACCATCAGAAATTTCGGCGGCGTTTCCGTATGAGTAGGCATCTTTTCAACTGTATTAGAGAGGGGGTAGTCGGATACGATGACTATTTCGAGTGCAAAGAGGATGCCGTTGGAAAGATTGGCTTCTCATATTATCAGAAATGCATTGCTGCCGTCCAGATGCTTGCATACGGAGTGCCCGGTGATCTCATTGATGAGTACGTTCGTATGAGCGAGTCTACATTTCTAGACTCCATGTACAAGTTCTGCAAGGCTGTGATTGCTGTGTTTGGCCCTGAGTACTTGAGAGAGCCGACTGCTGAAGATACAACCCGCTTGTTGGCGATGAATGCCAGCAGAGGCTTCCCAAGGATGCTTGGCAGCATAGATTGCATGCATTGGGAGTGGAAGAACTGCCCTTCTGCTTGGCAAGGGCAGTATAAGGGCCATGTCAGGGCTTGCACTGTCATACTTGAGGCCGTGGCCTCACAAGATCTCTGGATCTAGCACTCTTTCTTTGGCATGGCCGGATCACACATCAACGTGCTTCAACGCTTGCCGGTGTTTGCTAGGCTTGCCGAAGGCAATAACCCACCGGTGAATGTTGCCATCAACGGCCACAACTACGACAAAGGATACTACCTAGGTGACGGTATCTATCCTCAGTGGACCACTATTGTGAAGACAATCCCCAACCCTATCAGCGAGAAAAGGAAAAGATTTGCCCAAGAGCAAGAGAGTGCTAGGAAGGACGTCGAGCGTGCCTTTGGTGTTTTGCAATCTCGATGTGGCATTGTTCGTATCCTGCTAGGACTTGGAGCACAAAGAAGCTATGGGAGGTGATGACTACTTGTGTGATCATGCACAATATGATCATAGAAGATGAGCGCCTGGAACGTATCTATGATTAAGGGTTTCAGTTTCAGGGCGAGAATGTTGTGCCTGAGCATGAAGGAGTGGCAACGTTTGAATAGTTCACCCAATTTCATCATGACATGTGTGATTGGGAAACTCACATGCAACTGCAAAATGATTTAGTTGAGTATATGTGGGCTCATGTTGGCAACCAATAAATATATCTTTTTTATTCGGTTTCAAAACTATGTGAAACTATTTTATTTTTATTCGGCTTGTAAAACTATGCCTAATTTATTTGTTTGTGAAACTATGCTATTTATTTGGTTATAAAACTATGTGTTTACTTGTGAAATAATGCAAAAAATGTGTGCACATTTGTTAAAGAGGGTGGTCAGCCGGCCACGCCGGCAATTATGGGTCGGCGCGTCGGGCGCACTGCCGACCCAAATCTTAAACAGGGCGAACGCTGAGCGGGCGGCCATCCCAAACGAACAAAATACGGACAAAAATGCCGTCTATTTGGGTCGGCGTGTTGAAGTTGCTCTAATGAATCTCTTCACTTAACTCTTTTCATAATGCATATTCTTGATTCAAGAGAAATAGCAAGTTCGGAAACTTATTGCCGGTCTATCTTCCGGTCAACGGGCCGCACTTGCCGAAACACCACTCCGTAGCATGCTTCAGATACCTTCGCTGAAGATGCGTACACTGTTGATCCGGTACATGGTTGAGATATTTGATCCTAGCAAGGGCAGATTCATTGTACAAGACTTGGTTGGCGAAGTGTCTCTCGGTGCCGTGGATGTTGAGTGCATCTTGGCCTTGGAGAACCACGGACTGTCGGCAGAAGGTATTCTCGGTGAGGAAGGTGAGGATGTTAAAGATCGAGTGCCGCCTCAATTCCTGAGCAAGACCACAGGTAACATAGTCATCGATGATCTGATTGTGGACATCACAAAAAATAAATCTGCCGACGACGATTTCCTTCGGAGAGTTGTCCTCGTGTTGCTTGGAACAGTTTTTGCTCCCATGTCGAGCAAGACTGTACCAAAGCAATATTACGCATTGGTGGACGATGTGAAGCGTATATCCAAGATTAATTGGAATGCATTCACCCTCCGGGTTCTGCTGGACTGCCTTCGCAACGTGAGGAAAGGCAAACACCTCCGCCAACGGCCGAGAGGGAACTTAGCTCTCCTGCAGGTACACCTTTCAGACTTGTACCATTGCAAAAAATATATGATTGCTAATTTACCTGCTGTATAGTACTAATTGTAATTTTTCATATTCATGCAGTACCTGTACTGGGAGAAGGTTCAGCCTCTGGAAGGTGAATGCGCATTCAATCCTAGCTTGTCCATGGAACCTCTAATGAGGAATTAGACTGAAGCTGAGCCTCAAGGAGAGACAAGTTTGATTATGACCAAGGCCGTGGCCGTGGTAACATCAAGGTAATTCATTACGTTGGGTACTTCTTAACTTTTATATAACATAATTAGTTGTATTAATATTTTTATTGATCACATATACTTGTATTTCACATGCAGATTGAAGACAACATAACCAAGGAGTATAGGGCGCAGGAGCGCAAAGTACCCAAACCAGAAAAGCCAAAAATGAAGCCCGCCGTTGGTGCAGCAAAGAAGTCCAAGTTAGCCTCAAACGCGGACGAGATGATGAACCTCATCATGAAGCGGTGTATGGATTACATACGCAGCCAAATGAAGGAAATACCAGAACAAGTAGCCGAGGTGACACACCCTTAATTCTATGTTTACAACATTTTTGAAGTTGCAAAACTGTGCCGACATTAATTAATATATTTTATGTAATGCAGAGATTGTTAGAGAAGTTGAACCAAAATGGTGTGATGTACAAGCCAGCGGCTGCTGCGGCTTCCGGCAACAACGATGCCGACCTAGAAGTGGATTCCTTTGAGAATGGTCCGCCAGAAAAAAAAGAATTCGTGTACAAGGATGACTCTGACGGTCTAGAGCCGGTGATTGATTTGACACAGCCTGACGAGCCTGTTGTAAACCAGAACAACGATGATGAGGAAGTATGTTTTCATTTATTTGTCTTCATTTATCTCAATTATGCATCTTCATTTTCGTTAACTGAACCTATCACATTATTTTTTGTTAACTAGAAAATACCTGCCAAGTTAAATGTTGACAAGACAACGAAGCCTACTGATGAGTGCGGCGCAACACCGGAGAACCCTTGGATTGTAGGTAATTCTCCTCGAGCAGAATCGTCCGACATTGACATTTCTGCAAGTTCTATCGACAGGATGGTGGGTAAGAGCAAGGGGAAAAAGTCTGCAGCAACCGCAAAAGAAGACGATGTTATATCCGGGAAGCGCCGATGGACTGTTCCCAAGAAATTTGAATCCCCCTTTAAACTTGACAAGCCCAGCAAGCGAAGCGCTCGCGGTACTAAGCCATCCGGCAACACTACCGCAACTAGAGGTACCGTTAGTAGCTATCTTAGTGCTTAATTTACTACCATTTCATGTACTCACCGTTCGTGACGTTCGTAATTTATCATGCAGCTCTGTTTAGTGACAATGACATGGAAGGCTCTGTTAAGGACGATTTGACACCGAAACTCATCGATGCTGTTGTTGCTTTTGTGGAGGCAGCTGCTCGGTCTGAGAAGAATATGACAAAAAGAGTTTACTACAATGAACGTGGCACCTCTGTGACTGTGGAGAGTATACGACATGTACTTGAGCATACATGGCTGGCGGATGACGTAAGATCTATTGCCATGTCCTGCTATTTAAGTGCATAATCTAGGTGTCACCTATGAAAATAAAATGTTCTATTATTTTACGCAGATTATCGATGCTTATCAGACACATTTGGCTCTGCGCGTTGGTCATGATCGGCACCTCTGTCCAGCCTGGAGGTCCAAATACCTTGTTGATCGTGCTAAGGCACGAGACAACCCTAAACCGTCGAAATACAACATGGATAGTGTGCTGAGCAGAGCTGGAGCAGTACGTAGGGTTCTGGACGAGTATACCGTCCGTGATAAGGTACGATATGTTCTTACTAGTTCATTAACACTCATTTCAACAAGCATAATTGCATCTGATTACAAATGTGTTCCACATTTCAGTCGTTTATCCCGTTGAACGTCGGCAATACACACTGGATCACCGTGGTGATGCACAACCGCAAGAAAGAATTCCGAGTTTTTGATTCGCTCTATCCTCTCGAGTTCTCTCTCGACACTGTGAAAGCACTGGTACTCCCCCCGACATTGAGCATTCTTCATATGAAATGTCATATGGTTTCTCACTACTACTTTCTTTCAAATAGCGACTAGCAATAGCAATTGATATGGAAGAGGCAAACCGTATTACACCTGGCAAATATCCAGACGTCACTAAGTGGCCTATCATACCTCAGATCGACATGCCACTACAAGAGGACGGGTGAGTTATGGTTCATCATTTTCTACTTACGAAAGACATGTTCGTGTGCACGGTGACTAATGTTTGCATATATATTAGGAACTCTTGTGGCCTTTTTGTGATTGAAGTTATGGAGCATTGGGACGGGGATCGATGGACCGCCGATTTTACCCAGGTAATTTGTCGTCTCTGCTCGTACACTTGTACAATTGTCATATAATACCAACTTATATTCATTAAACCTTGTTCTAAAAATTGCAGGGCACGGTTAATGCAAGGGGAAGGCGTCTCATCGCCGAGTTGGTTCTCTCACCTACCAACACGCTCGAATGTGTGAAGAACAAAATCCGCGACATCGCAAAGAAAAGCAAGGCGTGAAGACATCATACATGATTCAAGATTCTAGTTTCAGTCGTTTGTTTTAAGTCCGGAAGCACGTTTCCCGGCATGGACAACTTTGATTTTCTATCATTCATGTAATAAGCACGATACCATGGATTTTGTGTGGATTTTTGGTCGCTCACACATACTTGTGTATGTGTAATGCAGTCAGACTATACATTTCGTACCAATAAATTTTTGCTTCCCTTCATTTGTTCTACCTTAATGTTTTTTGCTGCTGTGTTCATTCTTTTCTTCCATGGAAGAGTAATTCATTTCCTTTTTACTTTTGCATATTTTTTTGATTTGATTTGGCATTATTCAACAATAAGAAAAAAAGTTGATAAATTCCTTTTTGTTTGCCTGAGAATCAACCTCGGCTGTCGTGCCATCCGGTGTGGGATCCCGCGCCTGAGACAACGACAGATCCGGTCCCAGCGCGGGCGACCCAGTCGACGAGCGCCAGTTGACGCGGGGGGACGCGCCAGGTCCGGTCCCGCCCGACCGCTCGGTGGAGACAGCCCGCGTGTCGGACGCAGACGGGCCACCCGTGGATCCTGCGGTTGGTGGAGTAGGCAGATCCGCCTGGGATCCCGTGCGCATGATTGCCGCTGGATCTCTCGGGATCGGCGTCCACAGGTGGATCTTCCTCGTGTCTTGCGCCAGACTCCCTTGGCGTTATGTGTTGCTTCAAATCTCGTTGCACAGTTTTTTTGCTGCATTTTTGTTAGCCTTTTCCTTTTCTGCATCATGAAGATCAGGATCAGTAGCACCATCAATCACATGATCAACTACTATTTCGCCCCCTTGATCAGTACGATTTAGAGCTCCGGTGGAAGCAAAATAATTTCAGTGCTTAGCCAAGAACCCGCATTAGGATGCAGGTCAAACAAGGGCAAACTATTTCGAAAGTGATATAATTTATTGGTTAATATAATATACTTAGACCTTACACAAATGAACTGGCCACAATGCAGATAGGAGTTGATCATTCTGTTCAACAATAAACCACAAAACATACTTAAAATTCATCACAAATCTCCTTCAGCTTCTTGATCTTATCAACGTACCCATGTTTCTGTTTGAGAAAATCTGCAATAATATACTCAAGTTTTTTCTTCTCTTGCTTCAGCTGGTCCCTCTCTCTCATCACTTGGTCTCTCTCTAGCACCACCCAGTCCCGGTCTTTCTCAGCCTTTACCCTCAGGACCTGATGTAGATTGGCACAACCATGATCTGCCATCTTATTCTTCTCCAGCTCCTCTTTGAGATCGCTAAGTGACAATCTTGCATTGCCCAACTGCGTGAGAGCATCCTCCTTATCAGCCACCAGTTTAGCAAAGTCCATTTTGAAAAATCTCAGCTCTTTCTCCGTCCTCCTCTTTTCTCCAATTAACATGCATTTTTCTTCAGCATTCTTAATATTCTGTCTCAGCTTCTCGTCATACATGCTCCACAGTTCTCTCAGGCAGAACTTCGTAGCCACTGACCACTCCGGGTCTACCCATTCCACATAGTTACATTTCACTTCTTCCTACAGTATGAAAAAATATGGTCTCAATCATATATGCACAAATGCAATACAATTACATGCAATGCACTAAAAATATGGTCTCAATCATATAAACACAAAATGTAGCATGCAATGATATACATATATATATATGGATCAATTAACTACAAGTATATGCTATTATGTGCTAAAACAAATATTAGACCGTAAAAAAACAACATAAATACGGACTTTGTAAATGCACAAATTAATTGAAATGTATGCAATTTTGGGCAGAACAATGGATTACCACGAAGTAAATCGAGCACGAGGTAATTTAAACATATATTTACAGTACGGAACAACATACCTTCTAACCACAGGCAAGAAAACGTCTGCCAGTGTCCAAGGAATGAACAGCAACTAGCCTGACGCAAGGTTCTCGATGCAGACAACGAGAAGACAGATCGTGAGCAATGCCACTCCATTCATAGCAAGGGATAGTCGTAGGAAGCTAAACGAAACAACAGAGATAATGCACAAATCAACGCCCTGCGTTAAATACCGGAAATGAAGAACTCTAACCTTTAAGCCTAGCACTATTTGGAGATTATATAGTAGGAGCGTACCTGCTGGCTAGTCACGGATTCGCCATCCGAAGAAGAGCTCGACTCGTCGCTCCATGAAACCATGGCGTAACGTGACCGGCGGCAAGACGTGGATCGGTGGCGGCAGCGGCGGCGGCGGTTGCAGTGGATAGATAGAACGCGCGTGGAGATCGCGAGGGAAGAACCGCCCCGACCAGGTGGCCAGCGCGGCCCATTTAAACGGGCTGTAATCAAAATAAAAATTGTTAAATGGGCTCGGCAATGGGAGCGGCCGTGTGTCGCGCCGTCTTACGGCATCCGTCACTCCCCCTCCACGTCATCGCGACAAGCGGCCCGAGTTACACTACAAGCCATAAAATGGTGGGTTTTTCTTTTCTTTATAAGGGGAAAATGGTGGGTTTTTGGTACGAAGTCTATACTATAGACCAAAGTGAGCTGGTATCTTCTATATCTAAATGGTGGTGAACCAAAGGAGTGAAAAAAATTTAATTATTACCACACATAATTACATCTTCTATATCTAAACAACTAGCCACCACTAACCTATTTCTCTTAACATGCAAGTTTGCCACCTCGTCATTCAACATGTATGGAGAAAGGTCCACCACAACATGCAAACAAAATATTCCCGCAACAACATATACATGTTACACGTAACCATTTCTCTATGAATATATTGCAAAACATTCCCGCAACAACATGCCAGGTATCGTCTAGTTTTCTAATATAATATAACTACAGTGGACAACACAAAAGATGCCATCATTACAATGGCTAAAATGCTATCCATTTTCCATGATTAAAGTCCCTAGTGACCGCCTCCTGTTTAGTCCATATATGCTACAAGCACTATCTCAAGGTACTGGCCTCTTGCAATAGTATATATCATGTATCATGTATGCAGTAACACATTGTAAACACCTCACTATTAGATCACTGGATTCATCCTAACATAACTTTAGCAACTGTTCTACTCTTCTTCGCCCACCACGCTTCTGCACACGATAACAGGAAAAGTTAATGAATGACAAGTTAAAAACAATTATAACCTACAATGCATACAAAAACTTACTTCTTATTTAGTTTACATTTCTTGCTGCGTTTAGTGTGCCCTAGCAATTTGCATGCGCTGCACGTGATTCTGATCTCGTCGTACGAAAGTGGCCTACCATTTTTCGACATAGGGCGGTTCTCATCTACCTTAGTTGCACCTTTCGTTGATACTTTAATAGGATCATGAACTTCAACTATGTTACCTTCACCATCATCTACATATTAAATTGCACAAGTACTAAGATCAGTTTTCTTACTCAAATTTTCCTTTAGCTGATCATACTCATGGCTCTTAGCTATCACGGCCGTCAAACTCTCCTGTAACTGATCCCACAAAGTTGGGTGTTTGCATGCTGCATGCATAGCTTCTGAAGCCAACACACTGACCTGGCTATATTTCATTCTTTCAGCTGCTCCAGTCCATCCAAATCCCAATAGATCGCTTGTGCGCCTGGCGGGCAGTCCCAACCTTGCGTCTTTCGTGAACCGCACAAGAACTAAACACTTTGGTATTTCAGATATATTCAAGTACTTCAGTACATGGAATATGTGCTTGCAAGGTAGACCCTTTCGAATCATTCTTCTGCAGCTGCACCTTATAGTTTCTGCGGAATTTACTGGAGTGTACTCCACCCAAAAACGGCTCTTCCGGTTATTCTTCCAGGCCACGATGTACTGCTGTGATCCATCTCCGAGCTTTATTTCTACAATCTCCATGCCACCATTTTTCCTAAGATCAGCTTGCAACATATAGAAGTTTGCTGGAGTGAAGACGTGAGAAGCAGCTATCTCAAGTTCCCTCGAGCTAGTAACTGGCACCGGTAAACTCTGTGAGGCCGTGCAATCATCTCGTGCCTCATTCTCACGGATACGTACAACGGCGTTCTCATAGTGCAAAATCATATCCACCAGGGTCATTTCACCGTCTAGGTGGAGGTGAAGGCATGAGTTTAGACTTTCACTCCTCTGGTTGCTTTTCATGCCAAGCCAAAAACCCTCTGTCAGATAAGCCGCGGCCCACAGTCTCCTCTTCTTATACATCCGTCTCAACCATGTTACTGTTTTTTCCGACTGCCATCTTTTGGAAAACGCGTGCCATCTCTCCTCAAACGTGGCCGTGGACGTGCTGTAGTACAGAAGAGTTCGGAACTCCTTCAAGGACTTGTGACTGAGGTGAATCTTCATATTTTTTTCTATATGCCACGTACATATACGGTGCCACACGTCTGGCAAGACTTGGCGAATTGCCTTGATCATCGCAGCGTCGGCATCCGTGATAACACTCATAGGCATCTTTTGACACATGGACCTCAAAAAAGTCTCCAGCAGCCACACATATGTCTCTTCGGTCTCGTCCGAAACTATGGCACAAGCAAAAACAGTGGTCTTCCGGTGATTGTTAAGACCAACAAAGGGTATGAATGGCATACCATACCGGTTCATCTTGTACGTGCTGTCAAATACAAGCACGTCGTCGAAGTCCTCATAGTCATGACGAGACTGGGAGTCACACCAGAACATCCTATTCATATGTCCTTCCTTGTCTAGCTTGTACTCGAAAAAGAAGCTAGGATCCCTCTGTTTCCTACTGACCATGATGCCTATGACTGTGGCAGCATCACCTTTTGAAAGCAGCTTCCTCTTCTCCCTGGCGCAAAGGTTGTATATTTCACGCCTGGTAAAACCAACACCGCCATACCATACATGTTTGCTGATGAAGGTATCCATCATGTCGTGAATTCTAATCCCTGCAGCTCCCATGGGCAGTATCTCAGCTCTCTGGTACTCTTTGATTTTTCTGTGGGACCAAAGAAAAGGTACCTCGTCCGGTCCTGCCAAGATATGGCTATGCTTGTCCTCAAAACTATCAACATACCAAACCCCACGCTTTTGGTCAAGCTTCACGGTCAGGTGCGCTTCGCAGTGGCAGCGTGTCTCGGGTCTGAGCCTACGGCTGTGTCCTTCCTCGGTTAGCAACCTGCTGTCACGTTTTCCTTGTCTGGAACGAACAAACAAACCGCCTATAACGCATATGACGTGACTCGGTTTTGCTATACCTGACCCTATTCTTTCTAATGCTGAAACCATTATCTCTAGCATAGCTGTTGTAGAAATCATACGCAGCCTCGTGAGACGTAAAAGTCATTTGTATTATCTGCATGAACATATCCCTCTTATCATCTGCACTAGCAGTATCTTGGACATTCTTTTTCCCCTCAACTTCTGTCACCTACACAATCATAACATAGCCATGAAAACAGTTTTCTATGGTATAACATTACTTCCATACAACATTGATTACATACATACCTCACTCATGATGACCGACGATTGCGACTCCCCAGAATCAGATGCAGCTAATGATTCGACATCAAGGCCTGTCTCCGCGTCGGATTCACCGTAATAGTCGTACGCATTATGACATTCGGAAATGAGCTGAAAAATATAACACAAATACATAAGTACTTATCATATAATATTCCAGGATTAATTCAATTTGCATGCATGCCAACAAAAAATTCCACTTCCATACCTGACTAATGTAATCTTCATTCGAGATCTCCGAGTTGTTTTCCTCACCATCATCATGCTCATTGTTTTCCTGACCATCATCATGTTCATCCATCTATAAATTTTCAAAATATAATATTGTCGGATGCCACCAAAAAATTACAACATGATAATGCCACTCACATTAAGATCTTCCAATACGTTCCCATTCTCTGATCTATCTCCACGATCTGAATTTTCATCATCTGACCAATCTTCTATCCAGTCTTTCATCAGTTCTCCAAACTCCATGTCATACATCATATCAGTTAACTCATCGTCCGCCATTTCCTACAACAATTAATATGTATCGTCATATGTGCAAACATTATCAATGCTGACATATACAACACCTAGCGCACGATCACGGATGTTGAATAAAGTACACCAATCGGAGAGCGCCCCAACCGAGGGCGTTCAGATCGTGCACACAACCGACGCCAACAACCTCTGATCGGCCATGGATCCTCCCCCCTCTCCACACCAAGCGGCGTTAAGGTACGTCCCACGAATCCAGTACGTGATCACTTTGGATCACGAGAAGCAGCGCTACCCGTGATAACATGCACCGCCGGATTCCTAGCCCACGGCACCAGTCGTGATTATTTTGGATCGCCGGATACCTAGGTAAGCCGCCGCATCAAATAACGGAGCCGTCGTGCACACAGCCGACGGCAACCGACGCTAGGTTAACCCTATAAAGAAGAAACCCACTTTAGCCCGCGTGATCACTATGTATATCACGACGAGCAGCACTACCAGAACAAGATCTGTGATGGCCTGGACCGCCAGAAAGCTAGGTTGCCCACCCCGGTAGGTTAACCACTACGACGAAAACAGCGGCAATTCGTTTGATGTTGCCGCGAGCGAGACAAACGTGGGGAAACGGGATGCGGTACCTGCGAGCGCTGGAGGTTGACGACGGTGCCGCGCGCGCTCTCGGACGAGATCGTCGGCGATAAGATGGTTGCCGCCGATATTCCTACAGAAACTCACCAGAATGATGGAGGAGCTGCGTGATTGATGGATCGGCCGTCGTGGGGTCGTGTCATCCTTTTTTTTCGGGATGTCACCGTATACATACGTATGGGTCATACGGGTTATACGGGGCTTGGATATGGGCTACGGGGCTTGGATATGGGCAGCGGCGGGCCGGAGAAAAAATAGATGGCGGAGGTTAAGAATACCCCTAGGAAATTGAGTTAGGGGGGTGCACCGGAGCAAGCCTCCAGGAGACCAACTCCGACGAGCCCTCCTCTCCTCGTAACCACCGTCCGTACCGACCCAAATCCGCAGAGCACCATGGCCGCGACGGCAAGCTAAAGCATCCTCTGTCCTTGATCCAGACAGCCATGGGCCCATGGCGGCCGCACTTCTCGCCGCCACGCCCTCGCCTCTCCCGCTGGCATTTTGGAGACGGAGGCCTCTCCTCGCGGCTCCGCCGCCCTCGCTCCGCCCGAGGGATCCAGCCTCCGCTCCTCCCGGAACCCCGCCGCCTCCCCGCAAAGCTCTCGCTCCCGTCGCCAGAGCCGCGTGCGCGTCGGCGCCGGCGCGAGGCGGCGGTGACGCGACGGAGGAGCCGGGCCAGGCGCCCGGCGACTGGGCCGCGCTTGCGGGGCGGCTGGCGCTGGGCGCGGTCCTGGGCTCCGCCGCCTTGCTCGGCTGCCCTGGTGCGGCACTCGCGGCGGCCGAGGACTCCATCTAGGCGTCCGGGTTCGGGCTGCGGGTGGCGGCGTCTCTGCGGAGCCTCGGCTGGCCCGACGACGCCGTCGTGTTCACACTTGCGGATGCGCCTTCACCCCGTCCAGCTGACCGTCCTGGCAGTTTGTGGTATATTTCTTATCTCAGTGTCAGTTCCTCAAGGTGTTCGACAGTTTCAACTACTGCTGAAGTGGATTGCCTCTGTAGCATTTTATTTTGCTTCCTGAAATAAACCCCGGTTCCTATTAAACCTGAAGAATTAGAACAGCCCCAAAGAGGGAAACACAGTAAATCAATTTGCGTTGCTGCCCTTTGACACACAAGTTTAATGGGCAGATAAGTCATCTGTTGCAAAATGATGCCTACCCTGACATGCAAACTAAGTGAATATTAATATGTGACTCGTTTTAGTAAGTGCGTGGAACTGAGGTTGCTACTTAACAGACGGCCATCTTCAAGACAACTTAGCTATTATCTGTTTTTGCTCAGGTTAATTGGTACTCCCTCCGTCCCGTAATGTAAGACGTTTTTTGACTCTATTGTAGTGTCAAAAAACGTCTTACATTACGGGACGGAGGGAGTAGTTCACTAGTTGTGCATTACTAAGGTTTAGAGATAGTGACACTTGATTATCGCTTAGTAGTTACTACAGATTTGCTGTTCCTACATGGTATTAGAGCTGATTCTGAGGAGAGCACATTATGATCAAGGGACTGAAATGAGCAAGTTAGCAACTATAGTTGAATGGAAGAGGTTCACCTTTTGCCCCTAAGTTATATGCTATGCTCACTTTATCACATAAACAAATTTTCACACTTAGTCTCCCAAAAGATAGTTACTTCTTTCCCTGCCTGTTTTTCTACGGGCACATAACTCAAAACCAGCTAAGTTATATGCTATGCTCTGCTTTGAATTAAAGAAGGGGGAATTCTGTACATAGCTCAAAACCAGCTAAAAACCCAAAGAAAAATACATGCCAATTACTCTCGATCAAGCTGGCTTATACATGGAAGGTCAGCATGACTTAAAGATATGCCCTCATCAGAGGCTTGGGCATTGTGGAAGATCCCGTGCAGCGCTCCTTCCACAGGGGACAGACTACATAAGCTATGGACGCCATCTTCCGGCACTGGGGATTTTTTACTCCATGAGAAAGTTTTCTCCACCGGCCAGTGATGGAAGACCTCAGGGTAATGGCAGAAACTCTAGGATGAAAGGAGGAGAAGGCAAACCAAATTTGCTTAGTAAAAGAACATCCGAACATTAGATGGTTCGCTGATTCCAGCACCTGGTCACACATGGAACACACATCATTGTGCGGTATAAGCTGGGCGCCATATCTTTCAGAGGGAATCCATCAAGCCAACTGTCGAACCAGTATGAGGCCTTTTCCCCATTCAATGTGAATCGAAGTGCATGTTGCAAAGAGCTGCTGATTGGTCGCATTGCAAGGAACAGGCAGTCCTTTACATGGTCTGTCCACATTGTCCCACTTGAACCATAGCCATCCTAACCGCAATGCCCTGCTAATATTTTCCAAGTCTTTCACTCCTAATCCCCAACAGAATTTAGACGAGCAGACTTTCATCCAGCTTACTAAACACTTGCCCCTGTGCGCCTCTTATCCACACCAGAGAAAACTTCTCCTGATCTTGTCTATCGTTTTGATAATCCACTTGGAGGGTGGAAAAACAGTGAAGAAATAGGTTTTGACTTGTGAGCACTGTCAGCACAGAATTGATAAGCGTTAGACACTCCTTTCCGGGCATGAATTTTACTTTCCATGGCTTCAACCTCCCGGCAATTCTGTCCAATAGAGGTTGGCGTTCAATTCTTCTACGGTTCCTGGTGCTGAGAGGAAGCCCTAAATAGTTGCATGGCAAGGACCCCAGCAAACCACCAAAAGCAGATAAAAGATCCTGTAGACCCAGGTGGTCACAGCGAATAGGATAGGCCATACACTTCTTGAGATTCACCTGAAGACCAGAGACATTGCCAAAGAAATGAAGGGGCCCGAGGCCACAACAAGCTCTTCCTTGATATAGTTCAAGAAGAGAGCAACGTCATCCGCATAAAAACCTTATTCTCATCTTCTCAGCTCTTTGCGTGACAGGGGATAAGAGGCCTTGACCAGTAGCTTTGGCCAGAATGCACTGTAAAGGTTCCAGGGCCAAAATGAAGAGCATTGGGGCAAGCAGGTCTCCCTGTCTCAGCCCTCTCCTATGAATAAAAGTGCCACCAGGCTTCCCATTGAGCAGAACTCTTGAGTAGGAAGAACTCAGGTTCAATGAAAAATGATCCCTCCGACGAGCACTGAAAACATAAGCCTGAAGAGCCATCCCATCTGACTGAATCAAACGCCTTACCAAAGTCCAGTTTGAGGAAAAGTAGAGGTATTTTCTTCGAGTGAGCTTCCTTGATAATGTTCTTCATAAACAGAGACTTATCCTGGATCAACCTTTTCTTAATGAAGGCGCTTTGGCTCTCAGAGATCAGGGTATGCAACTCCAGGGCAGAGAGAAGCAATCAACTTCCATAATATCTTAGCAATACTATGCGTATGACTCACAGGCTGGAAGCAAGAGGCGAAGAAGCTGCATCTTTTTTTTGGAATGAGAAATTATTGGCAGTATTCAGCAGGTGCCAGTGATCACCTCTCAACTCATGCATTTGATCTTGGGCAGTCAGAAGGTCCGAGCACACGATATCCCCACGGGTTTTGTTAAAAAGCCCCAATAAATCCATCCGGGCCCGGAGCCTTCTCAGCATGCAAATTGAGATGGCGTCTTTGAGCTCCGTAAGCGAGAAAGTATCATCAAGGTGCGGAAGATCAGCCGATGGGAGTTACAGGAAATCCCAATTAAGCCCCATAAAGTATCTGGCAAGCCTCCCCGAGCAGGGAATTGAAGTGATGCAGCATCACCTGAGCTTTAGCATCATGGCCAGACGTCTCTTCACCCCTCAGATTTTTCAGAACAAGAATGTGATTCTTCCTCCTCCGGGTCATTCGATTTAACGCGAAAAACTTTTGTGTTTGCATCTCCAGATTTGATCCACAAAATACGAGATCTCTGATGCCATCTCACTCTGTCAAGCGCTGCAATGCCAGACTGCTTCAATTTCAAGAGAAAACAAAGGTTTCATTTCTTAGCAAATAGCTCACGGTCCTCCTGATCAAGATCCAGCTGGAAAATCACCTCAGTGGCCACCTCCTTTCTGAATCTCACTTCCTTCTTTAATCTTGTATATCACAGTTTCATAGCATGGGTGGTTCTTGACAGTTTGATGTGCAGAATCTTTACAGCATCCTTCGAGCGAACAGGTTTAGCCCAGCCTCAAGCACCTTCTCTCTAAATCCCTCCTTCCTTGGTCAGCAAGCATCAAATCTGAACCTTTTATAGTGCTTGACATCCATCTTCTGAAGGATAATTGGACAGTGATGCCAAATGGCAGTTGAGGCCGGAGATAACTGATATTACAAGTGCCTCAGCTCCCAAGATTAACACGATCGATTTTGGAATGAACCGTGCTCTCTCTCTCCTTAGACCAGGGGAACCTCCTTCCGTTAAGAGCAATTTCCTGGATTTCAAGATCCTCAATCACATTTTTAAAGCGGCCCATCATTCTGAGATTAATGTTGGAGTTGCTTTCGTCGCTGACACGACAAATGAGATTGAAGTCCCCAAGAATCATCCAACCAGGCAACACACTATTCTTTATGCTCTTAAGCTCATTGAGAAAAATAATCTTATCGCTGTCCTCCGGAGGCCCATAAACAGCAACATTTTTTGTCAGATCAATAATAGTATCAGTAATAAAGTGAGAGCCTAAAGCATTCTAGTTGAAGAAAATAGCAAAATCATCTGCGCTGGTAACCAGGATCCCACCTCTTTTACCATTAGCAGCTTTGAAGACGAAGTCCTCGGTAACTCTGCTGCCCAGGACTTCAGCCACAATACTTCTATCAACATCAGCCAAATTTAGTTTCTTGAAGACATACAATATTGCACTGGTTAGCTGACAAAGATTTCTGTAGCAACCTCCTCCAGGTTGGATTGTTCAACTCTCTCATGTTCCAGTTAAGGAGCTTTATATTCCATTGAAGAAAACAATGCGGTGAACAAACAAGAAGATTGTATTGAGCATCCACCAACTGGAAGCAGCAACCAGAGGCGACATAACCAGCACAGCTGGAGCTCGAGGACCACAAGGCACAATACTCCCTGCATGGTTTTGCTCGAGTGGCATTCACCTCACCTTGGTTTTGCACATACGGGTGGTATTCCGCCTTCTTCCTCCTTCTCTTCCCTCTTGTCTCTCTCCCTTCCCTCCACCTCATCCTATCATCACTGATCAATCCCGAAATCCAATCCATGCCACTCACACGTTGACTATCTGAGAGCCGCTTGCTGATGCGCTCCAGGAAAAGGCGGTTAAGCATCGCTGCCCGCAGCGGTTGCACGTCTTTATCGGCCTGGGCACGCTGGCTCTCCTTTTCGCTCTCCGTCCAGCACACAAAGCCCACTGATAACTCCATGTTGTGTCGGTGACTCGGTGTTGAAGTCAGCTGCACATCACGCCTACCAGTGAGAGCTGTCCATCGCCTCCTTCTCACCGACTTTGCTTATCACCTCTGAATAGCAGTGAGACGATTCCATCCCCTCTCCTTTTGATTTGCTCGTTTTAGGAATTCTGGTGACCGTTAATCCATTGCACTAGACGGATCCGTGCATGCGATTAATTCTTGGTTGGAAGCAATGTGCTATGGGGATTGCATGAATCTAGTACAACTTCTACCAGCGATTTGTTTCTTCTTTTGAATTGACATCAATAAGATGAATATACTACAACTGGTAGCATTTTCAGGAGAATAGGCAGTTCAATACTTCAATATGGACAAGGCATAGCCATAGGAGCCCACTTCCACTGAGAAACTAGTACTTATATTGGAGTACAGGCATTCAGTTAGGTTTAGGAGGATGAGATGAACGTGTTGATCTTCCTCTCAAGCTCTTCCTTCTTAGCCCCAACCATGCGACTCAACTGCTGCCCGCCTTTCACTACTACAAAGGTCAGTGTCGCCTCTATTTGAAACGTCTTTGACAACCTCCTGCAGAATTCCAATGCAGTAATATTCGGGGGAAATCTGCACTCCACTCTGAATAGATTTCTGTAGTGTGCAGAAGACAGAAGAGAGAGTGAGGGGGGAGGGGGGGGGGGGGGGGGGGGGTGACGTACTTATGTGACATCCGCGTCTGCAAAATCGTGATGATGTTGAAGCCAAGTACTAGACTATTTAGCATTTGATATTACTGTTTTCTGCATTCTGATGATTGATATATAGGTCGTGATAATGTTTTATGGTCATTTCTCAGCGGTGCGGCTGAAATTGCATTTGATATTATAGTAGTTTTTCTTATCCTGGTGATTGATGTATTGGGCCATGATGATGTTTTATGGTCAATTTCCAGTGCGCAGCTGATGTAAATTGCGAGTTGTTACTAGTGTCAGCAACTTGACATCTCTCTTCAGAAAACGTTTCATGCTCTATATCAGAATTTTCAAATATACATAGAACTTTACATCTACTCTCTGTTTCTCCAGGAACATGGTGCCTGTGCCATTCATCATCCTCTATCTGAAGAAACTCGCAAAGAAGCGCTTGGGCGACCCGGATAATGGACCTCCTCTTCGAGCGGGCGCGACGGAAGGCTGCGCCCGTCGAGGAGTTCCAGTGGCTCGGGCTGATGCTGTTTGTCGCCGTCCCGTTCCCAGGCACGGGAGCATGGACCGGCGCCATCATCGCGTCCGTCCTGGGCATGCCGTTTTGGTCAGGCTTGTCGGCGAACTTCGTGGGAGTCGTCCTCGCAGGGTTGCTGGTAAACTTGCTCATGAACCTCGGCCTGAAGTACGCCATTGGCACCGGGGTGCTTCTCTTCATTGTATCAACTGTCATGTGGGGCGCCCTTCGGGGTGTGAAGAAATCGTTGAATACGAAATGATGCTCTAGCTGAATGAATCCACACTGAAATGTTTTCGGTCCGTTAAGAGGAGTTTATTTATAATAACCCTTGCGAGGCCTGTTTGATCATGAGTTGCAAAGACCATAGTCGAGCCGCCGGCCCCCACCTCTTTATATAGTGCAGATGACAGGGGCCCGTCAACCATAGTCGGTTGAGCGCCCCCGATCAGGGCGCAGATCTAAGGGCCCGGTGGGCCGTTGGGCTCACACGGTGGAGATCATCCTAACAGCAAAGACCATTTCTGCCCTGCTTTCCCTCCGTGCAGTAAACTGTCAGATTCATAGTCTTTTGCTTGCGGTTATTCGTCAAAGATTCAGAGTAACTGAAATAGTGAAGAGATGTTGTGTTTCGTTGAATCCCTTGGGTTTGTAGCATCAGTAGATAGTTGAGATCCAAATCGTAAGATGGTTGTCAAGATGGACGTTTGTAACTAGAATTTCATGTCACAAACTTGTCTTTGTGGTAGCTGCAGGACGGAAGCTTCACTGCCGTAACATAGCGCAGATCCATCCATGTTACGAAACTAGAATGGGTTTTTTACAGTACAGTTTTTTTTTTGTAACAGCATTTCATAAGATGGTTGTCTACCGTTCCGTCTAAAGAAGAAGAAGACGCAGCTGGTGAACATTGGCGGTACTGCCTCCCTCGATCCATGCAAACGAATAAAAACCATTGCACAGAAATGAAATAACCGAAGGGAAGCAAGGGCCAAGCTTAAGGGGAGATGATAGAGTAAAACAAAAGGTGGCAGCAGTGTGAAAGCTTTCGTGGTTGGAAAAGAAAGAAGATGGATGCATGCTTTTGCACATGGATCGCCACACTTGATCCCACTCCCTCCCTCCCCTGGTCATGGTCATGGTCGTGTGGTGTGGGTTCTGGGGCCACCATGCACGCATTGGGGATATCCTCAAATCAGCTTTGCAGGGCCGACAGGGAGATCGCCGGAGCCCAGCCCGGCCCCAGAGCTGCGTCGCGATTCTGCCCTCCTCTGTCGCCTGCCTGCGTCTGCGTGTTCCCCAATCCCAATCCCAATCCCAATCCCAATCCCGATGGAAGCCGGGGAAGGTAAAAGATGGTGGGGGAGGAGCGAAAGGGATGCACGGCAACGGCCATCGCCAATGGCTGGCCGAGAAGGGAGGGAGCAGGTGGTCACAGCTGAGGACGAGATCATCTGGTTCATGCATGCAATGGCCGAGACGAGACTGCTGGCCCGCGCTGTGGAGCAAGGCTGGGTCTGGCTGAACTGGAGTTTGGTGGGTCCCCATCTTAGCGGGTGATGCCTCCCTCCGCCCGTTGCGGTGTGCCTTTCTTGGCCGCGAAGCCACCTTCCCCTTCCCCTTCCCTTGTCCTCTTTCTCGCTCCATCTGTCTCAACTGCATGCATAGGATGCCTGCCACAGTCCGGTCCGGTCCGGTCCGCTGCTTTTGGCAGAGCCGTTTTGAACCTTGGATCCGTGTCACCGATCCGCCCAGGTAGGTGCGGTGCAACGGACGCGCAGGTGGTACGCGCCTGCATGCCGGCCGTTAACGTCCCACTTCCACCATTATTGTTACAAACGACCAGATCCCCCTGGAACCATCCACCGGCTCGCCAATGTCGCCATCACAGTTCACACGCGCGCGCGGCTTGATCTCCACCTCCACGGACGCCATGGCACGCGTGCATCCATCCACCCTTCCATCCCTCCCTCCCTCCCGGCGCCAGATCAACCACCACCCCGGGCAGCGCGTACGACCCACGCCACCTCCCTCCCTGGCCGCACCGCGCGTGCAGGAACGTACGCACGTCACACGGCCCGGAAGCCCACGCACCCACCTCACCGCGCGGCTTTCGCTTTGCTTTTGCCCGGCCGGCGCAGCAGCGGGCAGCCGGATCAGCAGCTAGCAGAGCAAGGTTTGGATGGTAGTGGCCAGGCGCAGGCCGTGCATGTCCCCCCGCCCGCCCACGTCCCTTTCCTACCCACCCACGACCCACACGCGCGCTCCACCACCCCTCTCTTTCTCTCGCTCGCAGTATCGTTGCACCGGAACGGCAATCGCGCTCGCGCTCGCGCTCGCGTGCATCGGGCGTACGTGCCACCGTGGGTTCCAATTTTCAAACGCGCGCGCGGTCGGATCACGTGCCCGTCACGCTCGCTGCGATCACGTATCGCCCCGGGAGCTCCCTCCTGTATTCATGTCATGCATGCATGCATGATCGTACCGTATGCCCGGCCACCGGATCACGTGCATCCGCGTTCTAGAGTGACAAGGTTTGAAACCCAAAAAATTTCGCGAATACGCAAGATGCGTATCATTCCATTGATAGGTAGAAACCCAAATAACATACTACTCCTGCGAAGCAACACTCTGCGCCAAACGACCGCTACAACCCAGCTTCACCATACTGAAGCCCACCCTACAGTTTACATGCTCATATATGCCTTCATCGTGTCGAGTTTCGGCGGATGGCTTTTCGTGCATCGCAAGTTTCCGCGTGGTACATCCCGCCGTGAGCTTGCTCGTTTATCGGCAGGGGGCGGTTTTCCGGCGATCGGAGACACACCGGATCGTCCTCCTCGACGACGAGGGATTTGTGGTGGACTCGTGGGCGTGTCGACAGGGAGAAATTTTGGCTTCGTGCACCATGGTGCAGTTTCCGTGTCACGTTGCATGTCTATGTGAGCCGTGTCTACACGAGCAGGGGCGGAGCCAGCCCTGTGGGCCGCCTTCATATACAGTAGCAGTTGTAAGGCATATTTCTCCCTATGTGGTTTTGGTGATTGATGACAGTACATTTGCGAACTAATCGTGTGCATTGAGCATTTCAGTGATCTCATGCTTAGGCACAAGACGATTCGGTGCCCCTCGGAGCCTTTCAAAGACGGCGGTTCTCTGCGTTTTTCTCCGGTGGATTTGAGTAGTAGGAAAGCCGTACTATTAAGAGGGGGTCCGCTTCGGAAAGGTTAGGGTGGAATCAACACGTACACATCTGTTTCTTTGCACCACCTTTCCTTCGCTTCATTGAAGCACCATCCGTTTATCCTTGTCGCTGTGAGATGAAGGCCTCCAAGTGCTATAGGTTCTATGGCGTGCGGTAGTACTGCTCAAGGGAGCAGTAGTACCACAGGGGCCCGCGGTAGTACCGCTGCCTCTAGCCCAGCAGGCTGGCGCGCGCGGAAGTAATTTTTACTTCCGCCCCTACGCGGTAGTACCGCTCCCTGCGAGCGGTAGTACCGTGCCGGATTTTCGCACTTCCCAAACTCAGCGGAAGTAGTCACGGACGTAATTTATTTAGTCCGTGCTTTTTCCAGCCTAAGTTGAGCCCTGCCTTGCGGTAGTACCGCAGGGGCGCGCGGTAGTACCGCTCCGGTGGTTCTACCGCTCGTTGCCTAGTGCAACATGACCTCTCCTGGCTTCTACCGCACGAGCGGTAGTACCGCAGCATGATGCAGTAGTACCGTGGTGGCTTGCGGTAGTACCGTGTCCTGCGGGCTGAGTAAGTGGGTAACGGTTGGTTTCTTTTCCTCACTATATAAAGGGGGTCTTCTTCTCCAATAAGACCACATCTTCCCTCCCCAAGCTCCATTGTTGCTCAAAGCTCCATCTTCACCCGATCTCTCTCCCTAGCCAATCAAACTTGTTGATTTTCTAGGGATTGGATGAGAAGGCCCCGATCTACACTTCCACCAAGAGAAATTTGATTCCCCCCACTAATCCCTTGCGGATCTTGTTACTCTTGGGTGTTTCCCTAGACGGTTGAGGTCACCGCACAGCCATATTCCATTGTGCTGAAGCTTCGTGGTGTCGTTGGGAGCCTCCGATTAAGTTGTGGAGATAGCCCCAACCTTGTTTGTAAAGGTTCGGTCGCCGCCTTCAAGGACACCAATAGTGGAATCACAGCATCTCGCATTGTGTGAGGGCGTGAGGAGAATACGGTGGCCCTAGTGGTTCCTTGGGGAGCATTGTGCCTCCACACCGCTCCAACAGAGACGTACTTCCTCTCAAAGGGAAGGAACTTCGGTAACACATCCTCGTCTCCACCGGCTCCACTCTAGGTTATCTCTTACCTTTACTTGTGCAAGTTTATATTGTGTTGTCTCCTTTGCTTGCCTGTGTGCTAGTTGTTGTTGCATAATATAGGTTGCTCACCTAGTTGCATATCTAGACAACCTACTTTGATGCTAAGTTTAATTTGGTAAAGAAAAGCTAAAAAATGTTAGTTACCTATTTGTTGGAAATATGCCCTAGAGGCAATAATAAATAGGTTATTATTATATTTCCTTGTTCATGATAATCGTTTATTATCCATGCTAGAATTGTATTGATAGGAAACTCAGATACATGTGTGGATACATAGACAACACCATGTCCCTAGTAAGCCTCTAGGAGACTAGCTCGTTGATCAATAGATGGTTACGGTTTCCTGACCATGGACATTGGATGTCGTTGATAACGGGATCACATCATTAGGAGAATGATGTGATGGACAAGACCCAATCCTAAGCCTAGCACAAGATCGTGTAGTTCGTTTGCTAAGAGCTTTTCTAATGTCAAGTATCATTTCCTTAGACCATGAGATTGTGCAACTCCCGGATACCGTAGGAATGCTTTGGGTGTACCAAACGTCACAACGTAACTGGGTGGCTATAAAGGTGCACTACAGGTATCTTCGAAAGTGTCTGTTGGGTTGGCACGAATCGAGACTGGGATTTGTCACTCCGTGTAAACGGAGAGGTATCTCTGGGCCCACTCGGTAGGACATCATCATAATGTGCACAATGTGACTAAGGAGTTGATCACGGGATGATGTGTTACAGAACGAGTAAAGAGACTTGCCGGTAACGAGATTGAACAAGGTATCGGGATACCGACGATCAAATCTCGGGCAAGTAACATACCGATAGACAAAGGGAATTGTATACGGGATTGATTGAATCCTCGATATCGTGGTTCATCCGATGAGATCATCGAGGAGCATGTGGGAGCCAACATGGGTATCCAGATCCCGCTGTTGGTTATTGGCCGGAGAACGTCTCGGTCATGTCTGCATGGTTCCCGAACCCGTAGGGTCTACACACTTAAGGTTCAGTGACGCTAGGGTTATAGAGATATTAGTATGCGGTAACCCGAAAGTTGTTCGGAGTCCCGGATGAGATCCCGGACGTCACGAGGAGTTCCGGAATGGTCCGGAGGTAAAGATTTATATATGGGAAGTCTTATTTTGGTCGCCAGAAAAGTTTCGCACTTTATCGGTATTGTACCGGGAGTGCCGAAAGGGGTCCGGGGGTCCACCAGCCCCGGGGGGCCACATGGGCTGTAGGGGGTGCACCTTGGCCTATATGGGCCAAGGGCACCAGCCCCAAGAGGCCCATGCGCCAAGAGATAAGAAAAAAGGGAGAGTCCTAAAGGGGGAAGGCACCTCCGAGGTGCCTTGGGGAGGAGGGACTCCTCCCTGGCCGCACCCTTCCTTGGAGGAAGGGCCAAGGCTGCGCCCCCCCTCTCCCTTGGCCCTATATATAGTGGGGGGAAGGGAGGGCAGCAATACCCAAGCCCTGGCGCCTCCCTCTCCCTCCCGTGACACCTCTTCCTCCCCGCTTGCGCTTGGCGAAGCCCTGCCGGGATCCCGCTACTTCCACCACCACGCCGTCGTGCTGCTGGATCTCCATCAACCTCTCCTCCCCCCTTGCTGGATCAAGAAGGAGGAGATGTCGCTGCTCCGTACGTGTGTTGAACGCGGAGGTGCCGTCCGTTCGGTGCTAGGATCATCGGTGATTTGGATCACGACGAGTACGACTCCATCAACCCCGTTCTCTTGAATGCTTCCGCTCGCGATCTACAAGGGTATGTAAATGCACTCCTTCCCTCTCGTTGCTAGTAAACTCCATAGATTGATCTTGGTGATGCGTAGAAAATTTTGAATTTCTGCTACGTTCCCCAACACTATTCATCCCCCTCTAGTCAACCATATTGATCCTTTCAATTGGTATCAGAGCCTTGTCTCTTTATTAAGGACTTTGTTGTCCGAAGAGTATGATTGACACTACAGACGAGGTGGAGGAGCACTCCGGTGCCAGTCCCATCTTGTCCGCGGCCGATGGGGGTTCCTCGGTCTCTCGTGAGGAATTCAATGCAGCTATGGACACATTGAAAACCTCCTTGACGGCCGAGGTTAAAGGCATGTTCAAGGAATATCTTGAAGGCATTAAACTTTCTACCACACCGTTGGAAGTGGTTGCTGAAGGAAATATGCCCTAGAGGCAATAATAAAGTTGTTATTTATATTTCCTGATATGATAAATGTTTATTATTCATGCTAGAATTGTATTGACCGGAAACTTAGTACATGTGTGAATACATAGACAAACAGAGTGTCACTAGTATGCCTCTACTTAACTAGCTCGTTGAATCAAAGATGGTTAAGTTTCCTAGCCATAGACATGAGTTGTCATTTGATTAACGAGATCACATCATTGGAGAATGATGTGATTGACTTGACCCATTCCGTTAGCTTAGCACTTGATCGTTTAGTATATTGCTATTGCTTTCTTTATGACTTATACATGTTCCTATGACTATGAGATTATGCAACTCCCGAATACCGGAGGAACACTTTGTGTGCTACCAAACGTCACAACGTAACTGGGTGATTATAAAGGTGCTCTACAGGTGTCTCTGATGGTACTTGTTGAGTTGGCATAGATCAAGATTAGTATTTGTCACTCCGATTGTCGGAGAGGTATCTCTGGGCCCTCTCGGTAATGCATTTCACTATAAGCCTTGCAAGCAATGTGACTAATGAGTTAGTTGCGGGATGATGCATTACGGAACGAGTAAAGAGACTTGCCGGTAACGAGATTGAACTAGGTATTGAGATACCGACGATCGAATCTCGGGCAAGTAACATACCGATGACAAAGGGAACAACGTATGTTGTTATGCGGTTTGACCGATAAAGATCTTCGTAGAATATGTAGGAGCCAATATGAGCATCCAGGTTCCGCTATTGGTTATTGACCGGAGATGAGTCTCGGTCATGTCTACATAGTTCTCGAACCCGTAGTGTCCGCACACTTAAAGTTTTGTGACGACCGATATTATGAGTTTATGTGTTTTGATGTACCGAAGGTTGTTCGGATTCCCGGATGTGATCACGGACATGATGAGGAGTCCCGAAATGGTCAAGACATAAAGATCGATATATTGGATGGCTATGTTTGGACATCAGAATTGTTCCGGGTGAGTTCGGGCATTTACCGGAGTACCGGGAGGTTACCGGAACCCCCGGGGAGTGTATGGGCCTTATTGGGCCTTAGTGGGAGAGAGAAGGAGGTGGCCTAGGAGGGGGCGCCCCCCCAAGCCCAATCCGAATTGGGAGGGGGGCCGGCCCCCCTTTCCTTCCTCCCTCTCTCCTCCTTCCTTCCTCTCCTACTCCTACTTGGAAGGGGGGAATCCTACTCCCGCTAGGAGTAGGACTCCCCTAGGGCGCGCCATAGAGAGGGCCGGCCCTCCCCCTCCTCCACTCCTTTATATACGGGGGAGGGGGGCACCCCATAGACACACAAGTTGATCATTGATCTCTTAGCCGTGTGCGGTGCCCCCTCCACCATAATCCACCTTGGTCATATCGTCGTAGTGCTTAGGCGAAGCCCTGCGCCGGTAGCTTCATCATCACCATCATCACACCATCGTGCTGACGAAGCTCTTCCCCGACACTCTGCTGGATCGTGAGTTCGTGGGACGTCACCGAGCCGAACGTGTGCAGATCGTGGAGGTGTCGTACCTTCGGTGCTAGGACTAGTCGATCATGAAGACGTACGACTACATCAACCTCGTTGTCATAACGCTTCCGCTTATGGTCTACGAGGGTACGTGGAGAACACTCTCCCCTCTCGTTGCTATGCATCACCATGGTCTTGCATGTGCGTAGATTTTTTTGAAATTACTACGTTCCCCAACAGTGGTCAGAGCCAGGTTTATGCGTAGATGTTATATGCACGAGTAGAACACAAGTGAGTTGTGGGCGATACAAGTCATACTGCTTACCAGCATGTCATACTTTGATTCGGCGGTATTGTTGGATGAAGCGGCCCAGACCGACATTACGCGTACGCTTACGCGAGACTGGTTCTACAGACGTGCTTCGCACACAGGTGGCTGGCGGGTGTCAGTTTCTCCAACTTTAGTTGAATCGAGTGTGGCTACGCTCGGTCCTTGTTGAAGGTTAAAACAACACATACTTGACGAAATATCGTTGTGGTTTTGATGCGTAGGTAAGAGCGGTTCTTGCTCAGCCCGTAGCAGCCACGTAAAACTTGCAACCACAAAGTAGAGGACGTCTAACTTGTTTTTGCAGGGCATGTTGTGATGTGATATGGTCAACACATGATGCTAAATTTTATTGTATGAGATGATCATGTTTTGTAACAGAGTTATCGGCAACTGGCATGTGCCATATGGTTGTCGCTTTATTGTATGAAATGCAATCGCCATGTAATTGCTTTACTTTATCACTAAGCGGTAGCGATAGTCGTAGAAGCAATAGTTGGCGAGATGACAACGATGCTACGATGGAGATCAAGGTGTCGCGCCGGTGACGATGGTGATCATGACAGTGCTTTGGAGATGGAGATCAAAGACACAATATGATGATGGCCATATCATATCACTTATATTGATTGCGTGTGATGTTTATCCTTTATGCATCTTATTTTGCTTAGTTCGATGGTAGAATTATAAGATGATCTCTCACTAAATGTCAAGGTACAAGTGTTCTCCCTGAGTATGCACCGTTGCGAAAGTTCGTCGTGCCGAGACATCACATGATGATCGGGTGTGATAAGCTCTACGTTCACATGCAACGGGTGCAACCCAATTTTGCACACGCAGAATACTCGGGTTAAACTTGACGAGCCTAGCATATGCAGATATGGCCTCGGAACACTGAGACCGAAAGGTCGAGGGTGAATCATATAGTAGATATGATCAACATAGTGATGTTCACCATTGAAAACTACTCCATCTCACGTGATGATCGGACATGGTTTAGTTGATTTGGATCACGTGATCATTTAGATTATTAGAGGGATGTCTATCTAAGTGGGAGTTCTTAAGTAATTTGATTAATTGAACTTTAATTTATCGTGAACTTAGTACCTGATAGTATTTTGCATGTCTATGTTGATGTAGATAGATGGCCCGTGCTGTTGTTCCGTTGAATTTTAATGCGTTCCTAGAGAAAGCTAATTTGAAAGATGATGGTAGCAACTACACGGACTGGGTCTGTAACCTGAGGATTATCCTCATTGCTGCACAGAAGACTTACGTCCTGGAAGCACCGCTAGGTGCCAAACCCGCTGCAGTAGCAACGCCAGATGTTATGAACGTCTGGCAGAGCAAAGCTGATGACTACTCGATAGTTCAGTGTGCCATGCTTTACGGCTTAGAACCGAGACTTCAACGACGTTTTGAACGTCATGGAGCATATGAGATGTTCTAGGAGTTGAAGTTAATATTTCAAGCAAATGCCCGGATTAAGAGGTATGAAGTCTCCAATAAGTTCTACAGCTGCAAGATGGAGGAGAATAGCTCTGTCAGTGAGCATATACTCAAAATGTCTGGGTATAACAATCACTTGATTCAACTGGGAGTTAATCTTCCTGATGATAGTGTCATTGACAGAATTCTTCAATCACTGCCACCAAGCTACAAGAGCTTCGTGATGAACTATAACATGCAAGGGATGGATAAGACAATTCCCGAGCTCTTCGCAATGCTAAAGGTTGCAGAGGTAGAAATCAAGAAGGAGAATGAAGTGTTGATGGTCAACAAGACCACCAGTTTCAAGAAAAAGGGTAAAGGGAAGAAGGGGAACTTCAAGAAGAACGGCAAGCAAGTTGCTGCTCAAGTGAAGAAGCCCAAGTCTGGACCTAAGCCTGAGACTGAGTGCTTCTACTGCAAAGGGACTGGTCACTGGAAGCGGAACTGCCCCAAGTATTTGGCGGATAAGAAGGATGGCAAGGTGAACAAAGGTATATGTGATATACATGTTATTGATGTGTACCATGCTCGCAGTAGTGCCTGGGTATTTGATACTGGTTCTGTTGCTAATATTTGCAACTCGAAACAGGGACTACAGATTAAGCGAAGATTGGCTAAGGACGAGGTGACGATGCGCGTGGGAAATGGTTCCAAAGTCAATGTGATCGCGATCGGCACGCTACCTCTACATCTACCTTCGGGATTAGTTTTAGACCTGAATAATTGTTATTTGGTGCCAGCGTTGAGCATGAACATTATATCTAGATCTTGTTTGATGCGGGATGGTTATTCATTTAAATCAGAGAATAATGGTTGTTCTATTTATATGAGTAATATCTTTTATGGTCATGCACCCTTGAAGAGTGGTCTATTTATGTTGAATCTCGATAGTAGTAACACACATATTCATAATATTGAAGCCAAAAGATGCAGAGTTGATAATGATAGTGCAACTTATCTGTGGCACTGCCGTTTAGGTCAGATTGGTGTAAAGCGCATGAAAAAACTCCATTTTGATGGACTTTTGGAATCACTTGATTATGAATCACTTGGTACTTGCGAACCATGCCTCATGGGCAAGATGACTAAAACGCCGTTCCCCGGAACAATGGAGTAAGCAACAGATTTGTTGGAAATCATACATAATGATGTGTGTGATCCAATGAATGTTGAGGCTCGCGGCGGGTATCGTTATTTTCTCACCTTCACAGATGATTTGAGCAGATATGGGTATATCTACTTGATGAAACATAAGTCTGAAACATTTGAAAAGTTCAAAGAATTTTAGAGTGAAGTGGAAAATCATCGTAACAAGAAAATAAAGTTTCTACGATCTGATCGTGGAGGAGAATATTTAAGTTACGAGTTTGGTCTTCATTTGAAACAATGCGGAATAGTTTCGCAACTCACGCCACCCGAAACAACACAGTGTAATGGTGTGTCCGAGCGTCGTAATCGTACTTTACTAGATATGGTGTGATCTATGATATCACTTACTGATTTACTGCTATCATTTTGGGGTTATGCTTTAGAGACAGCTGCATTCATGTTAAATAGGGCACCATCTAAATCCGTTGAGACGACACCTTATGAACTATGGTTTGGCAAGAAACCAAAGTTGTCGTTTCTTAAAGCTTGGGGCTGCGATGCTTATGTGAAAAAGCTTCAACCTGATAAGCTCGAACCCAAATCGGAGAAATGTGTCTTCATAGGATTCCCAAAGGAGACTGTTGGGTACACCTTCTATCACAGATCCGAAGGCAAGACATTCGTTGCTAAGAATGGATCCTTTCTAGAGAAGGAGTTTCTCTCGAAAGAAGTGAGTGGGAGGAAAGTAGAACTTGATGAGGTAACTGTACCTGCTCCCTTATTGGAATGTGGGTCATCACAGAAATCTGTTCCTGTGACTCCTACACCAATTAGTGAGGAAGCTAATGATGACGATCATGTAACTTTAGATCAAGTTACTACCGAACCTCGTAGGTCAACCAGAGTAAGATCCGCACCAGAGTGGTACGGTAAACCTGTTCTGGAGGTGATGTTACTTGACCATGACGAACCTACGAAGTATGAGGAAGCGATGATGAGCCCAGATTCCAAAATGGCTTGAGGCCATGAAATCTGAGATGGGATCCATGTATGAGAACAAAGTGTGGACTTTGGTTGACTTGCCCGATGATCGGCAAGCCATCGAGAATAAATGGATCTTCAAGAAGAAGACTGACGCTGACGGTAATGTTACTGTCTACAAAGCTCGACTTGTTGCGAAAGGTTTTCGACAAGTTCAAGGAGTTGACTACGATGAGACCTTCTCACTCGTAGCGATGCTTAAGTCCGTCCGAATCATGTTAGCAATTGCCGCATTTTATAATCATGAAATTTGGCAAATGGATGTAAAGACTGCATTCCTGAATGGATTTCTGGAAGAAGAGTTGTATATGATGCAACCTGAAGGTTTTATCGATCCAAAGGATGCTAACAAAGTGTGCAAGCTCCAGCGATCCATTTATGGACTGGTGCAAGCATCTCGGAGTTGGAATAAATGTTTTGATAGTGTGATCAAAGCATATGGTTTTATACAGACTTTAGAGAAGCCTGTATTTACAAGAAAGTGAGTGGGAGCTCTGTAGCATTTCTAATATTATATGTGGATGACATATTGTTGATTGGAAATGATATAGAATTTCTGGATAGCATAAAAGGATACTTGAATAACAGTTTTGATACGTCTCCAACGTATCTATAATTTATGAAGTATTCATGCTATTTTCTTATCTGTTTTGTATGTTTATGGGCTTTACTAAGAACTTTTATATTATTTTTGGGACTAACCTATTAACCGGAGGCCCAGCCCATATTGCTGTTTTCTTCCCTATTTTAGTGTTTCGAAGAAAAGGAATATCAAACGGAGTCCAAACGGAATGAAACCTTCGGGAGCGTGATTTTTGGAACGAACGTGATCCAGGAGACTTGGAGTTGAAGTCAAGGAAGCTTCGAGGTGGCCACGAGGGTGGAGGGCGCCCCCCCTACTGGGCGCACCCCTATCTCGTGGGCCCCTCGTGGCTCCCTTGACTGACTTCTTTCGCCTATATAAGTCCATATACCCTAAAAACATCTGGGACAAGAATAGATCTGGAGTTCTGCTGCCGCAAGCCTCTGTAGCCACCAAAAACCTCTCGGGAGCCCGTTCCGGCACCCTGCCGGAGGGGGGGATCCCTCACCGGTGGCCATCTTCATCATCCCAGTGCTCTCCCTGACGAGGAGGGAGTAGTTCACCCTCGGGGCTGAGGGTATGTACCAGTAGCTATGTGTTTGATCTCTCTCTCTCTCGTGTTCTTGATTTCACACGATCTTGATGTATCGCGAGCTTTGCTACTATAGTTGGATCTTATGATGTTTCTCCCCCTCTACTCTCTTGTAATGGATTGAGTTTTCCCTTCGAAGTTATCTTATCGGATTGAGTCTTAAGGATTTGAGAACACTTGATGTATGTCTTGCCATGCTTATCTGTGGTGACAATGGGATATCACGTGATCCACTTGATGTATGTTTTGGTGATCAAATTGCGGGTTCCGCCCATGAACCTATGCATAGTGGTTGGCACACGTTTTCGTCTTGACTCTCCGGTAGAAACTTTGGGGCACTCTTTGAAGTACTTTGTGTTAGTTGAATAGATGAATCTGAGATTGTGTGATGCATATCGTATAATCATGCCCACAGATACTTGAGGTGACAATGGAGTATCTAGGTGACATTAGGGTTTTGGTTGATTTGTGTCTTAAGGTGTTATTCTAGTATGAACTCTATGATAGATTGAACGGAAAGAATAGCTTCGTGTTATTTTACTATGGACTCTTGAATAGATCGAGCAGAAAGGATAACTTTGAGGTGGTTGCGTACCCTACCATAATCTCTTCGTTTGTTCTCCGCTATTAGTGACTTTGGAGTGACTCTTTGTTGCATGTTGAGGGATAGTTATATGATCCAATTATGTTATTATTGATGAGAGAACTTGCACTAGTGAAAGTATGAACCCTAGGCCTGGTTTCCTAGCATTGCAATACCGCAATACTGTTTACGCTCACTTTTACCACTTGTTACCTTGCTGTTTTTATATTTTCAGATTACAAATACTCATATCTATCATCCATATTGCACTTGTATCACCATCTCTTCGCCGAACTAGTGCACCTATACAATTTACCATCGTATTGGGTGTGTTGGGGACACAAGAGACTTTTTGTTATTTGGTTGCAGGGTTTTTTGAGAGAGACCATCTTCATCCTACGCCTCCCACGGATTGATAAACCTTAGGTCATCCACTTGAGGGAAATTTGCTACTGTCCTACAAACCTCTGCAGTTGGAGGCCCAACAACGTCTACAAGAAGAAGGTTGTGTAGTAGACATCAAGCTCTTTTCTGGCGCCGTTGCCGGGGAGGTGAGTGCTTGAAGGTATATATTTAGATCTTGCAATCGAATCTTTTAGTTTCTTGTTTTATCAATAGTTTAGTTTATAAAAGAAAACTACAAAAAAATGGAATTGAGTTTGTCTCATACGCTTCATCTTTTTAATATCTTTCGTAAGTATGATGAAAAGGAAAACTGCGCTCAAGTGCTAGAAGAAGAAGTCTATAAAATGTTTGGTACTAAATCATTGAATGATGAGCATGATTGCAATGTTGTTAGTATGAATTCCTTGAATATCCATGATGCTAATGATATGCAAAGCCACAAGCTTGGGGAAGCTATGTTTGATGATATTTTTTGTCCCCCAAGTTTTGATATGCAAAGTTGTTATGATGATAGCATGCCTCTTACCTATGATGATTATATTGATGAAAGTGGGTTTGGAAGAGTGTCAACTTTAGGAAGTAATGATCCCACTATTTTGGAGGATGTTGAATCTTATAATATTTATGAGAGTGGATTTGGAGAGGTCATGACTTTATTTAGTGATGAGTCCACTATCTTGGAAGAGGTTTCAATTGATTATGATGAGAACAAAGTTGCTACTTATGATGATTATTGTGATGAAACTTATGCTATAAAAAGTAGTGATGGTTATATTTACAAAACTTGTCATGATTATGATTACCCTTTTTCTGAACTTTATTCTTTCAAGGTGGAAACAATTTATAGTATTCGAGTCTCTTATGATACTCCCACTATTCCGAATAAGAAGAATTTTGCTTATGTGGAGAGCAGCAAATTTTCTATGCAAGTAGATCATGAAAAGAATGCTTTAGGTTCTGGTTATATTGTTGAATTCATTCATGATGTTACTGAAAATTATTATGAGGGAGGAACATATGCTTGTAGGAATTGCAATAATGTCAAGTTTCCTCTCTATGTGTTGAAAATCTTGAAGCTATGCTTGTTTTACCTTCCTATGCTAGTTGTTTCATGTTCCCATAAATTGTTTGTTCAAAAAATCCCTATGCATAGGAAGTGGGTGAGACTTAAAAGTGTTAGTAATATTCTTCATGATGCTCTCTTTATGTTTCAATTCTTATCTTTTATGTGAGCATCATTGAAATCATCATGCCTAGCTAGGGGCGTTAAACGTAAGCGCTTGTTGGGAGGCAACCCAATTTTATTTTTTTGTTCCTTGCTTTTTGTTCCTGTTTAGTAATAAATAAATCATCTAGCCTCTGGTTAGATGTGGTTTTATGTTTTAATTAGTGTTTGTGCCAAGTAAGACCTATAGGATCTTCTTGGATGATAATTATTTGATCTTACTGAAAAAGACAGAAACTTTCTGCTCACGAAAACAATTGTTTCAAATCACCAGAACGTGATAAAATACTGATTCCAATTGAAGAAGATCAATAATCAAATTATCTAGGTCTTCCTATTTTGGTAGATTTTTCTGAGTTGCAGAAGTTTGCGTTAGTTACAGATCACTACAGACTGTTCTGTTTTTGACAGATTCTGTTTTTCGTGTGTTGTTTTCTTATTTTGATGACTCTATGGCTAGTAAAATAGTTTATAAACCATAGATAAGTTAGAATACAGTATATTTAACACCAATACAAATAAAGAATGAGTTCATTACAGTACCTTGAAGTGGTGTTTTGTTTTCTTTCGCTAACGGAGCTCACGAGATTTTCTGTTAAGTTTTGTGTTGTGAAGTTTTCAAGTTTTGGGTAAAGATTCGATGGACTAGGGAATAAGGAGTGGCAAGAGCCTAAGCTCTGGGATGCCCAAGGCACCCCAAGGTAATATTCAAGGACAACCAAGAGCCTAAGCATGGGGATGCCCCGGATGGCATCCCCTCTTTCATCTTCGTCTATCGGTAACTTTACTTGGAGCTATATTTTTATTCACCACATGATATGTGTTTTGCTTGGAGCGTCGTTTTATTTTGTTAATATTTGCTTGCTGTTATTTATAATAGTGTTTTGCATATTTATTTTCAATAAAAATGTCAAGGATAGCTTTTACCATGCTTATTTTGCAAGTATACATGTTGCTGTTTCAAAACAGAAAGTTTACCGCTGTTGCAAAAATTCCCTAGAAAAGTCAGAATGTGATAAAATGTTGAAACCTTTTGCATAATAAGATCTGATAAATTTACTACAGTGGGAATTTTCTTTCATAATTTTTGGAGTTAGGGAAGTATGATGAATCTTGCATTCTTTACAGACTGTACTGTTTTGGCAGATTGCTGTTATGTTTGCATTGTCTGCATATGTTTGCTTGTTTAATGATTCTATTTGAGGATAGGAGTATTAAATATGCAGAAGCATTTAGTATGCAATGTTGAATAGTAATTTTAGTGATTTGTTACAGTAGAAAATGATAAGGTTTTTGCATTGGCTTATACTAACTTATCTCACGAGTTCTTGTTGAGTTTGGTGTGGATGAAGCTTTCGAGATTTAGGAAACCGTGATATGAGAGGAATTAAGGAGACATAAAAGCTCAAGCTTGGGGATGCCCAAAGGCACCCCAAGGTAATATTTCAAGAAGTCTCAAGCATCTAAGCTTGGGGATGCCCCGGTTGGCATCCCACCTTTCTTCTTCGACAACTATCGGTTAGTATCAGTTGAGCCTAAGTTTTTGCTTCTTCACATGAGTTGTGCTATCCTTGCAATGTTATTTTCTTTTGTTTTGCTTGCTGTTTGAATAAAATACCAAGATCTGAATTTATTAAATGAGAGAGAGTCTTCACAAAGCTACATAATTATTTAACTACTCATTGATCTTCACTTATATCTTTTTGGAGTAGTTTGTCATTTACTCGAGTGCTTCACTTATATCCTATGAGTAAATGGTTGAATGAGTTGAATGTCATAAATTTGAAATTATATATGTTTCATATGCCTTTCCCATGGGGAGTAATGACTTCACATCTAAGAAGTAGAGGTGGTAAATTTATTCAAGGTTAGCAAACTCTGTGTTGGTCACTTGAACAATTCATGAAATAATATTGAAGGAAGAGAAGTTTCACATATAAATATACTATCTTGGACATCTTCTATGATTGTGAGCCCCATTAATTATTTTCAAACCTGAGCAAATTAGTTGAAATTGGACAAGGAAGACAACGTAATGAGTTATGCTTGGGTATATTTGTATAGAAGTTATATTGTTATAGATCCTCCAACATGTGGTGCTTGCTATTTAGAATCTTTTGCTAGCCTAAATATCTGTACTAAGCGGGAATACTGCTTGTGCATCCAAATCCCTTGAACCAAGTTTCTTCCATGAGTGTCTGTCGGTGTCAAAACTGGCGGATCTCGGGTAGGGGGTCCCGAACTGTGCGTCCAAGGCTAATGGTAACAGGAGGCGCGGGACACAATGTTTACCCAGGTTCGGGCCCTCTCGATGGAGGTAATACCCTACTTCCTGCTTGATTGATCTTGATGATATGAGTATTACAAGAGTTGATCTACCACGAGATCATAGAGGCTAAACCCTAGAAGCTAGCCTATGATTACAGTTGTTGATCTTGGTCCTACGGACTAAACCCTCCGGTTTATATAGACACCGGAGGGGGCTAGGGTTACACAGAGTCGGTTACAGAGAAGGAGATCTACATATCCGAATCGCCAAGCTTGCCTTCCACGCAAAGGAGAGTCCCCTCCGGACACGGGACGAAGTCTTCAATCTTGTATCTTCATAGTCCAACAGTCCGGCCAAAGCATATAGTCCGGCTGTCCGGATACCCCCTTATCCAGGACTCCCTCAGTAGCCCCTGAACGAGGCTTCAATGACGATGAGTCCGGCGCGCAGATTGTCTTCGGCATTGCAAGGCGGGTTCCTTCTCCGAATACTCCATAGAAGATTGTGAACACGAGGATCGTGTCCGGCTCTGCAAAACAAATTCCACATAACACCGTAGAGAGAATATATTTCACGAATCTAATCTGCTGACAACTTTTCATAGCGTGACATCACGCCGCGGCCCGGTCATTATTCGAACTGTTTTCTCCCTGCCTGCCATAACACATATTGCGAGGCGGTTTTATTGGCACGTCTTGTCGAAGCAGATATCGTGTCCCCCTTATCATGGGACTCTCATCAATATGGGCATGGGTAACCCAATCGTGTTACTGATATAACTCCATGGTTTTAGGCGAGTTCCAACCGGTCACGCGGAGGACGCTTGATATTCACCCCCTTTATAAAGAGGTCCAGACCTGTCCTTTTCTTTCCACGCCCAATCCTTCCCTTCCCTTACCTCGAGTTCCAACACCCAAGGCTCAGGCTAAGCTTTGGACCTTCAATCATGTACGGATCCAACCTTCATGGCCGGTGGATGGCCTCTTCTGTGACAGAGGAGGATATCAAGAAGCTTAGGGAGGCTAGGTATCTGACCGCCGAAATCTCCCACCGGCTACCTGCTCAAGGGCAGGTTATTCCCACTCCCGAACCCAGCGAGAGTGTCATATTTGTTTCCCACTTCCTTCGAGGGCTTGGCTTTAGTCTTGATCCCTTCGTAAGAGGGCTCATGTTTTATTACGGGCTAGATTACCATGATCTAGCTCCAGATTCCATCCTCCACAGCTCGTCGTTTATCGTCGTGTGTGAGGCCTTCCTCCGCATTACCCCCCACTTCGGCTTATGGCTCAAGACCTTCAATGTGAAGCCGAAGATGATCGAGGGGCGACATGCAGAGTGCGGAGGTGCTATAATAAGCAAAGGTGCCGACGCCCCATGGCCGAAGGGTTCCTTCCTGGAGGTGTCCGAATTATGGTAGCGGGAGTGGTTTTACATTACTGCCCCCGGGGTACAAACTGAGTGGCCGCCCCAGCCTTTCGCCCGGGCCCTCCGCCTCAACGGGCGTCATGGGTCAACAAAGGGCTGGACTGGGGGCCAATTAATGACGTGCTGACATTGCAAAGCCGCATCCGAGATCTCCTCAGGAGGGACGTCAGTCTCGTCCAAGTAATGCAAGTAATGCTGGTTCGTCGGGTCCCGCCGTGCAAACGTCGCCCTCTCCGTATGTGGGAGTTCAACTCGGAAGGACTGCGAACTATTCAACACTTCTTTGGCGTGACGCTCGAAGGGATGTATCAACTATTCTTCGGACCACGAATAAAGTGTCCGGACACCACCGAGGATGCGGGTCTGAACTGCAACCGTCCAGATACCCAAGTAAGTAACTCTACAACCGAACACACCGCTATTATGTTTGTTATAACATCATTCTGATAAACCACCCTCGGCCAGGATTGGATAAGGAAGGCGGAGAGGATTAGGTGTTCAACCCCTCTTCCTGAAGGCTCGCCGAATCCTGTTCTAGCCAGGATGCTAGAGCGTGCACCCTACCAAGTGCCATCAGGAGAAGATGAAGGGAGGCGCAGAGAAGCCGAGAGCGGGCTTCATGCATTACACATCCAAACCGGGGTAATTGTACCTCCGCAAAGGAGGGTGATCGGAGAGGTGAATCAAAAATCGCCTCTCCCCATGGGAAGAAAAGGGGCGCCCCTGAAGATTTGGAAACGGAGGCTTCCAAACCAGGGAAGAAACCTTTGCCAGGGGGCCCCGACCCGGAGGGTATCCTTGCCACACAGCGCCCGCAAGGGGGCCAACCATCAACCGAGCCGTAAGTGAACAAAAGCACTTTGACAAATATATCTTTTTTTCTTCTCTGAGAATAACAACCAGGACACATGTTTTACAGTCCGGCTCCTAGCCCTTCTCAACAAAGTTCGTCTTCGGGGGATCTTCTTCCGGAGATGATGGAGAGCGAGACGCCTTCTCCTGCTTCCCTACATCGCGAGACGGATAACCCTGAGGTGGCGTCGCGGAGGATTTCACCGGATCCGCAAAGGCCAGAAGGTAACTCTTCGGCCGCCCGAAGTCCGGAGTATCCGGCTCCCAGGGAGAGCAACAGAAAGAGCCCAGGATTGTCCAGTGCTCAACCGGACACATTGATGGGTCTTTTGGAGCAAGCGGCTATCTCAGAGGCACATCATACCTTAATGGGTACGGTGGTTGATAGGATTTCATCCTCTAAGAGCGGCTTAAATGAAGCTTTTACGAGCCTGCTAAGAGGCTTTGAGGTATGCAAAGTAATATATTTATTTTTGACTGTACCGCACACGATAGGTGTGCTCTGTATAGATAGTAGCCCCTGAGACTCTGGTTGCCGACCAGCGGCGAACATAGGATCATAGTCCCAGGTAATGACCACACTGCTTTCATGTGCAGGCGGCTGAGGGTCCGGCAGCTGACCGGACTGATGATTTCGCCGAACTGAGGCGGCAGCTTGACGTGGCCGACGCGGACATCGTGCTTGTGAACAAGCGGCTTGACGAGGCGCAGGGTATGTATTTTTGGGTGGTCAGCGAATATTAAGCGGAGCATTAAGCTAGTATCTATAATATGCTTTGGTTGCAGATGGAGCTGCTGCCGTGGAGACCCTGCGGGCGGAACTTGCCCGAGCCAAGGAGCAAGCCAGAAGAAGTGATGTGGCTGCCCTGAAGGCAGTCAAAGAGTTGATAGCCGAATAGGCTGCTCATCGCCAGAGCGAAGAGAAAATAGCCAACATGACTCTTGAGCTGCAAAATGCCGCCGGCCGCTATGAGCTCCTCGAGAGGGAGAACCAGACGAAAGCACCTGACTTAAAGAAGGCCTTAGAAGCAGCCAAGGAAGCGCGTTCTAGAATCAGAGCGGCGCGGGAGGAGCTTCGCCAAGCCGGAGATATCACGGCTGAGAAGCCCTTCCTATTACGGGCGAAGTTCGGCGATCCGAAGTATGCCCCTCTGGATAAATTATGGAGTGCTGCAGACGCATACCTGGACCTAGCAAAGAGTGCTGCTGATGCGACTGAGTATTTCAAAGATCAAAAAGATCATGAGGTGGAAAAGTTGTTCTGGTCGCAGTTCAGTGCTCCAAAGTGTCCACTGCTGTTAAATGAACAAATGGCCGAGTGGGCCGAGCTCCATAGGTTGTCCGGGCTTGCCATGAGATCTGTCGTGGATCATCTTTGGCCGAAGGAACCAAGTCCGGAAAGTTATTTTGGTTTAGTGCAACGATTTGTTCGCGCTGTGCCGCATATCGACGCTACAAAGAGGTCGGCGTGCATAGAGGGTGCGTGGATGGCTCTTGCCCGTGTTAAGACATACTGGGCGGAGATGGAGGCCACCGCCATTGCAACCAGGGGTCCGACCGGAGGCCAGGACTCGCCCGAGCACTATTTTGAAGAAGTCCTAGAAGGTGCCCGTTTAATAGAGGCTCAGTGCTCAAAAAGTACCATGTTCTAATGACATGTATCTTGATTGCAAAAACAATGCTATTTTGATTATAAAGGCTATTTTTATACTTTTACCCGTAAAGTATTAAGTGCCTCCTGTGCGGCCGTTTATGTATATATTTATATAACCTGAAAGATTGCAGTCGTCGGCTTCAGCCCCCACGCATATAATGCGGGGGTGTTCGGTAAAATGCATAATCACACTTAATCCAACGTCTTGGTCCATTTGAGGAGGTGATAGCGCGGCGAACAAGGCAATCAAACTATATTGCTTTAACACTTTCACTTAGCCATAGGAGTTTGACGGTGGGGCTACTATATAGCCCCTGGTACTTCCGCGTTCATCCGAATACGGTGCGCGTACGTACATGACCGGGAAACGGTCCTTCGTTAATGCGGAGGAATCCCGAAGATTCCGATGAGTCATCGAGTGGTTGACCAGTCTCATGCTTTATCATGACAGTCAGTTTTCGGCTTTCTCTACTTAGGTGCTCGCCCAGATGAACCGGGGCACAATCGCAGTAGTTCTCCCGGTGGCACCTTAGCCGATAGAGCGGAACGTAAGGTATCAAAACACGGGAGCCGGGCAAACCCAACATTTGACCAAAGACATGATTCAGAGCTGATGCATATAAGTCCAAACTCGCGACGCCGAACACTCCCTAAGGTATTCGGACTTTCAACATATACTGGGCTGAGTAACGCCCTCAATAATGTGCCTTTAATTTCCAGGTACATGCATTAATCTTGGCGTGACGAAATGCCAATAACGCCGGTATCCCTCTCTTCTAGGTACATGCATTAATCTTGGCATGATGAAATGCCAATAACGCCGGTATCCCTCTCGGTTATGTAAAGTACCGGGGGAATTGAAGCAACAAGAGACAGTAAAAAAGGTCTACGCAGGGACTTAATCTAAAAAGAAACCTTTGAACGGGGCCCTGCTGCACGTTTGCGCCTTTGTCTCCGTTGTGCCGTATCCTGGAAGGGTGTAGCACGATGATCATTTGCAAAAAAGAGAAAAAACCCAGGTGAAAGAATCTGGTGATCGTGCGAAAAAGTTGGTTATTCTTAATGAACCATAAAAATGCAGTCTATTAATTTACTAATAGGATCAAGCCAAATTATGAGCCTTTATACATGCGGGTAGCCCCTAGCACCACATGTGGGGGCGTGTCCGCCAACGAAGCGCAGGTTTATCTGGGCTGCTACAACTAGTGGTGCACCGGACATGTCTAGCCACGTCCGTGGTCTTGACGACCGATCATTTATTCGGGTTGGGGAGCTGGTTCGGCTATTAGAGCCGCCGCATATTCTTCCGCACGTAGACAACGCTCTGTATTTCCGCTAATTGAGATGACGCCACGTGGACCGGGCATCTTGAGCTTAAGATAAGCATAATGCGGGACTGCATTAAAATGAGCGAAGGCCGTTCTTCCGAATAGTGCATGGTAGCCGCTTCGGAATGGAGCGATGTCGAAGGTTAGTTCTTCGCTTCGGAAGTTGTCGGGAGAACCGAATACAACCTCTAATGTTGAGAGCCCGTAGAGCGAGCCTCTGCGCCTGGTATTACTCCTTTAAAGGTAGTACTGCTTTGGCTAATTCTTGATGGGTCTATCCCCATTTTGCGGACAGTGTCCTGATATATTAGATTAAGACTACTGCCGCCGTCCATAAGGACTCGGGTGAGATGGTATCCGTTGATTATTGGGTCGAGCACCAAGGCAGCCGAACCTTCATGCTAGATACTAGTCGGATGATCCCTGCGATCGAAAGAAATCGGGCAGGCCGACCATGGGTTGAACTTGGGGGTGACGGGCTCTACAGCGTATGTCATGTTTATTGTTTTGACCTCTGGTGGAAATTTCTTCTGTCCCCAAGTGTTCGGCTGGCGGGGCTCGTCCTCGTCTTCACTTAGCGTCTCCTTCCCCTTGTGTTCAGCGTTTAGTTTGCCGGCCTGCTTGAAGACCCAGCATTCTCTGTTTGTATGATTTGCAGGTCTTTCGGGGGTGCCATGAATCTGATACAATTTGTCTAGAATCCTGTTTAGGCTAGACGGTCCATCTCTACTGCCTTTGAATGGCTTTTTCCATTGACCGGGTCGAGAGCCCCTGAGTCCGGCGTTGACCGTCGTATTGTTTGGTCTGTCTTCATTATTTCGACGCTTATTTCTATTGCGCCGTGGCTTTCCGTTGCCATCCCTGACTTTGGATGTGCCTGGGTCGTTGGTACCACTACGGGCCAACCAACTGTCCTCGCCCGCACAAAAGTGGGTCATAAGGCTTATGAGGGCTGCCATTATCCTCGGCTTTTCCTGGCCGAGGTGTCTGGCGAGCCATTCGTCCCGGACGCTATGCTTGAAAGCCGCTAAGGCTTCGGCGTCCGGGCAATCGACGATTTGATTCTTCTTAGTGAGAAATCTGTTCCAAAGCTTTCGGGCTGACTCTCCGGGTTGTTGAATTATGTGACTTAGATCGTCTGCATCCGGAGGTCAGACATAGGTCCCTTGGAAATTAGCCCTGAAAGCATCCTCAAGTTCCTCCCAACTTCCAATTGAGTTTTCGGGAAGGCTTTTCAACCAATGCCGAGCTGGTGCTTTCAACTTGAGGGGCAGGTATTTAATGGCGTGGAGATCATCTCCACGAGCCATGTGGATATGAAGGATAAAGTCCTCAATCTAGACACCAGGGTCTGTCGTTCCGTCGTATGCTTCTATGTTGACGGGTTTGAATCCCTCTAGAAATTCATGATCCAGCACCTTATCGGTGAAGCACAGGGGGTGTGTGGCACCCCTGTATTTGGATGCTTCCGACGGTTGTGGTGTTCGGTTTTGATTCCGAGCTGTTATTCCATCAGTATAATCGTTTGGGCGGCCCTGATCCTGTGTCGGAGCACGCTTCCTAGATCCATAGATGGACCTGGCCATACCAGCTTTTTTGTCCAGGTGCTCACATAAATCGTGCACTGACTTGTGTGCGGCATGATTAGCCGCTTTGTCTTGGCCACGGAGTGGTCGATCCGGCCGGTCGGCCGTATTATTTTTCGGCGGTATGGGATTTATAACCTCGTCGTCGAATTCGGGCAGAAGCTTGCGTCTTGGGTAGCTCTTGGTGTGGCGTTCGCCGCCGTATTTTTCTTCAGCGTCGAGCACTTTGTTCCGTCTGCGGTTGGGCATATCCCGCGCGGCCTAAAGCCTTTGCTTCTGCTTCTTCAAGCTCCTCACGTTGGAAATAAGCACTTCACGAAGGTCTTCTTGTTTCGATTGCTTTTCCGGGCTGAATACATCATCGCCCAGACTGTCCTCCTCTCCAAAGGCAGGTTTATGAGTGTTATCTCCGCCGTCACTATGATCAGAAAGCGGCCTCGGCTATGTTCGGCGTCCCCCGGCTCATCCTGCTCCATCGCTGGGTCCATGGGGTCGTCCGGGGTATTATTTCTTCTTGCGCTGTTATCGCTGTTTTTACTGTGGCAGGATTTGGACCGGCGCCAACGCCGTCGCTTTGGTTGCTTATTAAGGGGATTATCCTCCGTTGCATCCTTCTGTTCCTCGCTGTCACTTTCTCTGGGTGTATCCACCATGTATATATCATATGATGAGGTGGCTGTCCAGCGCCCTGTGGGCGGTGGTTCCTGTTCTTCTCCCGCATCATCGTCCATACCGTCGATGTCTTTGGAGTCGAAATCAAGCGTGTCGGTTAAGTCGTCGACAGTGGCTATTAAGTGGGTGGTGGGTGGGGAACGAATTTCTTCGTTGTCCGCTTCCCACTCGAGCCGGACATAGTTCGGCCGCGAGTCTCCTAACAAGGAGAGAGATCTCAATGAATTTAGCACGTCGCCCAGGGGCGAGTGGTGAAAGATATCCGCGGAGGTAAACTCCATGATCGGTGCCCAATCAGATTCTATAGGCACATATGCACGCGGTTCGGAGCCTATGGCCAGAAACGAGTCCTAGGGTCCGATGACACAGACCTCATTGAAGGCGAAGTCTGTGTTCGGCTTCATCGCCGATAAGTGTGCGGCCTCCGTGGTGGGGTCCATCCACCTGTCCTCGTATGGAACGATCTGCTCCGGATCGAGAGCCAGGGCAGCCGCAGGCGCGATCTCCCGAACACCGTCCGATGGCAGATCTAGGTCATGCTCCTCGTGACCATCCGGCACACCTGTCCTGGGCTCGAATCCGTCGAAGATCAAGTCTCCACGGATGTCGGCCGTATAGTTCAAGCTTCCAAACCTGACCTGATGGCCAGGGGCGTAGCTATCGATCTGCTCCAGATGGCCAAGCGAGTTGGCCCGCAGTGCGAAGCCGCCGAATACGAAGATCTGTCCGGGGAGGAAAACCTCACCCCGGATTGCATCGTTGTAGATGATTGAAGGAGCCATCAAGCCTTATCGCGACGACACAGTGGAACTCTCAATGAAAGCACCACTGTCGGTGTCAAAACCGGCGGATCTCGGGTAGGGGGTCCCGAACTGTGCGTCCAAGGCTAATGGTAACAGGAGGCGGGGGACACAATGTTTACCCAGGTTCGGGCCCTCTCCATGGAGGTAATACCCTACTTCCTGCTTGATTGATCTTGATGATATGAGTATTACAAGAGTTGATCTACCACGAGATCGTAGAGGCTAAACCCTAGAAGCTAGCCTATGATTATAGTTGTTGATCTTGGTCCTACGGACTAAACGCTCCGGTTTATATAGACACCGGAGGGGGCTAGGGTTACACATAGTCGGTTACAGAGAAGGAGATCTACATATCCGAATCGCCAAGCTTGCCTTCCACGCAAAGGAGAGTCCCCTCCGGACATGGGACGAAGTCTTCAATCTTGTATCTTCATAGTCCAACAGTCCGGCCAAAGCATATAGTCTGGCTGTCCGGATACCCCCTTATCCAGGACTCCCTCAGTGTCCACCATACCTACCTATATGCGGTATTTACCTGCAGTTCCAAGTAAATTTGCATGTGCCAAACTCTAAACCTTCAAATAATAATCTGTTTTGTATGCCCGAATCGCTCATGTAGCGACTAGGGGCTGTCAGTATCTTCCATGCTAGGTGGGTTATTCTCAAGATGAGTGGACTCCTCTCATCATTCATGAAAAAAATGGCTGGTAACCGGGATGCACAGTCCCATGATCAGAAGATCAAAATCAAATCAAAAATAATTGCAAACAAAACTCCCCCAGGATTGATGTTAGTTGGAGGCACCCGTTGTTTCGGGCAAGCCATGGGTTGATGATTGTTGGTGGAGGGGGAGTAAAAACTTTACCATTCTGTTTGGGAACCGCCTATAATGTATGTAGTATGGAAGATATTGGGAACTCTTGGTTGTTATGTTGACAATGAAAGCATACCTCTCAAAATTATTTTCATCTCTATTTCAAAATTGAGCTCTGGCACCTCTGCAAATCCCTGTTTCCCTCTGCGAAGGGCCTATCTTTTACTTTTATGCAAGAGTCAGTAGTATTCCTTCTCATTCCTACCTACTCTTTAGTTGGCAAGCATCGTGTGTTGGGGAAAGATGTAAGCATATATGGCCATGCAAATATATTTGATCATGAATTATTATTGTTGACAAGTATCTATATGATAAGTGAGTTGGGAGGCGAAACACTAAGCCCCTATCTTTCTCTGTGTTTGATGGATGCTATTTTTCTAAGAATATGCTTTGAGTGGTAGCAATCATGGAAGACTATATGATAGTTAAGTATGTGGGATTTGCTAAATCAAAGCTCTGACATAGACCCTTCCTGAAAATAAGATGAATTGCAATTGTTTGATGACTGAGAACATAGTTTGCTAGTTTTCAAGAAAGTTTATGGTCTATGCTTTAACATGTGAATAGCTTGTTACTTGATCTTGAGAAGTTTTATGAGATGAACTACTGTTATGACATATAATGATGTTAGAAAAGGTGATTGAAATTATCATTGATCAAACTTGTGCACCTGCTAGCATTCACACTTCATAAATTCTTTCTTTTATCATTTACCTACTCGAGGACGAGTAGGAATTAAGCTTGGGGATGCTGATACTTCTCCAACGTATCTATAATTTATGAAGTATTGATGCTATTTTATTATCTGTTTTGGATGTTTACGGGCTTTACTAAGCACTTTTATATTATTTTTGGGACTAACCTATTAACCGGAGGCCCAGCCCATATTGTTGTTTTCTTGCCTATTTTAGTGTTTCGAAGAAAAGGAATATCAAACGGAGTCCAAACGGAACGAAACCTTCGGGAGCGTGATTTTTGGAACGAACGTGATCCAGGAGACTTGGAGTTGAAGTCAAGGAAGCTTCGAGGTGGCCACGAGGGTGGAGGGTGCGCCCCCCTACTGGGCGTGCCCCCTGTCTCGTGGGCCCCTTGTTGCTCCCCTGACCGACTTCTTTCGCCTATATAAGTCCATATACCCTAAAAACATCGGGGACAAGAATAGATCTGGAGTTCCGCCGCCGCAAGCCTCTGTAGCCACAAAAACCCTCTCGGGAGCCTGTTCCAGCACCCTGCCGGAGGGGGGATCCCTCACCGGCGGCCATCTTCATCATCCCGTTGCTCTCCATGGCGAGGAGGGAGTAGTTCACCCTCGGGGCTGAGGGTATGCACCAGCAGCTATGTGTTTGATCTCTCTCTCTCTCTCTCTCTCTCTCTCTCTCTCTCTCGTGTTCTTGATTTGGCACGATCTTGATGTATCGCGAGCTTTGCTACTATAGTTGGATCTTATGATGTTTCTCCCCCTCTACTCTCTTGTAATGGATTGAGTTTTCCCTTTGAAGTTATCTTATCGGATTGAGTCTTTAAGGATTTGAGAACACTTGATGTATGTCTTGCCGTGCTTATCTGTGGTGACAATGGGATATCACGTGATCCACTTGATGTATGTTTTGGTGATCAAATTGTGGGTTCCGCCCATGAACCTATGCATAGTGGTTGGCACACGTTTTCGTCTTGACTCTCCGGTAGAAACTTTGGGGCACTCTTTGAAGTACTTTGTGTTAGTTGAATAGATGAATCTGAGATTGTGTGATGCATATCGTATAATCATGCCCACAGATACTTGAGGTGACAATGGAGTATCTAGGTGACATTAGGGTTTTGGTTGATTTGTGTCTTAAGGTGTTATTCTAGTATGAACTCTATGATAGATTGAACGGAAAGAATAGCTTCGTGTTATTTTACTATGGACTCTTGAATAGATCGAGCAGAAAGGATAACTTTGAGGTGGTTTCATACCCTACCATATTCTCTTCGTTTGTTCCCCGCTATTAGTGACTTTGGAGTGACTCTTTGTTGCATGTTGAGGGATAGTTATATGATCCAATTATGTTATTATTGTTGAGAGAACTTGCACTAGTGAAAGTATGAACCCTAGGCCTGGTTTCCTAGCATTGCAATACCGCAATACCGTTTACGCTCACTTTTACCACTTGTTACCTTGCTGTTTTTATATTTTCAGATTACAAATACTCATATCTATCATCCATATTGCACTTGTATCACCATCTCTTCACCGAACTAGTGCACCTATACAATTTACCATTGTATTGGGTGTGTTGGGGACACAAGAGACTTTTTGTTATTTGGTTGCAGGGTTTTTTGAGAGAGACCATATTCATCCTACGCCTCCCACGGATTGATAAACCTTAGGTCATCCACTTGAGGAAAATTTGCTACTGTCCTACAAACCTCTGCACTTGGAGGCCCAACAACGTCTACAAGAAGAAGGTTGTGTAGTAGACATCAAGTTTTTCAATCAAAGACCTCGGTGAAGCTGCTTATATATTGGGCATCAAGATCTATAGAGATAGATCAAGAAGCTTAATTGGACTTTTACAAAGCACATACCTTGATAAAGTTTTGAAGAAGTTCAAAATGGATCAAGCAAAGAAAGGGTTCTTGCCTGTGTTACAAGGTGTGAAGTTGAGTCAGACTCAATGCCCGACCACTGTAGAAGATAGAGAGAAAATGAAAGGTGTTCCCTATGCTTCAGCCATAGGCTCTATCATGTATGCAATGCTGTGTACCAGACCTGATGTGTGCCTTCCTATTAGTTTAGCAGGGAGGTACCAAAGTAATCCAGGAGTGGATCACTGGACAGCGGTCAAGAACATCCTGAAATACCTGAAAAGGACTAAGGATATGTTTCTCGTTTATGGAGGTGACAAAGAGCTCGTTCTAAATGGTTACGTCGATGCAAGCTTTGACAGTGATCCGGATGACTCTAAGTCACAAACTGGATACGTATTTATATTGAACGGTGGAGGATCCAATGAAAATCTTTTGTGACAATACTGGTGCAATTGCCTTGGCAAAGGAATCCGGATTTCACAAGAGAACCAAGCACATCAAGAGACGCTTCAATTCCATCCGCGATCAAGTCAAGGAGGTAGACATAGAGATTTGCAAGATACATATGGATCTGAATGTTGCAGACCCGTTGACTAAGCTCTCTCACGAGCAAAACATGATCAGCACCAAGACTACATGGGTGTTAGAATCATTACTGTGTAATCTAGATTATTGACTCTAGTGCAAGTGGGAGACTGAAGGCAATATGCCCTAGAGGCAATAATAAAGTTGTTATTTATATTTCCTTATATCATGATAAATGTTTATTATTCATGCTAGAATTGTATTAACCGGAAACTTAGTACATGTGTGAATACATAGACAAACATAGTGTCACTAGTATGCATCTACATGACCAGCTCGTTAATCAAAGATGGCTAAGTTTCCTAGACATAGACATGAGTTGTCATATGATGAACGGGATCACATCATTAGAGAATGATGTGATTGACTTGACCCATTCCATTAGCATTAGCACTTGATCGTTCAGTTTGTTGCTATTGTTTTTATTCATGACTTATACATGTTCCTATGACTATGAGATTATGCAACTCCCGAATACCAGAGGAACACCTTGTGTGCTATCAAATGTCACAATGTAACTGGGTGATTATAAAGATGCTTTACAGGTGTCTCCAATGGTGTTTGTTGAGTTGGCATAGATCGAGATTAGGATTTGTCACTTCCATTGTCGGAGAGGTATCTCTGGGCCCTCTCGGTAATGCACATCACTATAAGCCTTGCAAGAAATGTGACTAATGAGTTAGTTACAAGATGATGCATTAAGGAACGAGTAAAGAGACTTGCCGGTGACGAGATTGAACTAGGTATTGAGATACCGACGACCGAATCTCGGGCAAGTAACATACCGATGACAAAGGAAACAATGTATGTTGTTGTGCGGTTTGACCGATAAAGATCTTCATAGAATATGTAGGAGCCAATATGAGCATCCAGGTTCCGCTATTGGTTATTGACCGAAAACGAGTCTCGGTGATGTCTACATAGTTCTCAAACCCGTAGGGTCCGCACGCTTAACGTTTGGTGACGATCGGTATTATGAGTTTATGTGTTTTGATGTACCAAAGGTAGTTCAGAGTCCTGGATATGATCACGGACATGACAAGGAGTCTCGAAATGGTCGAGACATAAAGATCGATATATTGGAAGCCTATATTTGGACATCGGAATGGTTCCGGGTGAGTTCGGGCATTTACCGGAGTACCGGGAGGTTACCGGAACCCCCCGGGAGGTATATGGGCCTTATTGGGCCAAGGTGGAAGAGAGGAGGAGGCGGCCAAGGTGGGGGCGCCCCCCAAGCCCAATCCGAATTGGGAGGGGGGGACGGCCCCCCTTTCCTTCCTCTCCTAGTCCAACTAGGGAAGGGGGGAATCCTACTCCCGATGGGAGTAGGACTCCTCCAGGGCGCGCCGTAGAGGGCCGGCCCTCCCCCTCCTCCACTCCTTTATATACGGGGGAGGGGGGCACCCGATAGACACACAAGTTGATCATAGATCATTGTCTTAGCCGTGTGCGGTGCCCCCCTCCACCATAATCCACCTCGGTCATATCGTTGCAGTGTTTAGGCGAAGCCCTGTGCCGGTAACTTCATCATCACACCGTCGTGCTGACGAAGCTCTCCCTCGACACTCAGCTAGATCAAGAGTTCGTGGGACGTCACCGAGCTGAACGTGTGCAGATCATGGAGGTGCCGTACTTTCGGTGCTAGGATCGGTTGGATCGCGAAGACGTTCGACTACATCAACCGCATCACTTGACGCTTCCGCTTACGGTCTACGAGGGTACATAGACAACACTCTCCCACTCGTTGTTGTGCATCACATAGATGTTGCGTGATTGTAGGAATTTTTTTGAAATTACTGCGTTCCCCAACAGAAACCAATTGGGTCACCTGAAAAACAAACTCGGTGATCAGAGATGAATGGACATAACAAACACAGATTTGGCTTTGTGCCTTGAGAACGTGCAAAGGAAGTGTGTGCACCTAGAGAGCGGATTGGATAGGGAGGTTGGTGGTTGGTCATCAGGTCAAGAGGATTGCTTTTATATAGTACTCCCTCCATCCCACAATATAAGACGTTTTTGCAAGCTTGTTTAACTTGCAAAAATGTCTTACATTATGGGACGGACGGAGTAACTTCTTTGATTGTCCAATCTCTAGACAAATTGTTTGTGGTGAGAGCAGCTAACGTTTTGTCCTATCATTGAGTAATAACAAGAAACATCGACAACCCATCTAGCTGATTAGTACTGCTATATTCTAATTTAGCAAGAAGGGTCTATGGTTATTTTTCTTGAGTGCTTTACAGGTGCGCTGTATAGACTTTCTGGATGAGTGATTACAATAGAAAAGTAAACAAAAGCAAAAGTAATCACTACAAAAAAAACACATCCGTGGCATTTTGGGCCGAACAAAAATCTTTTGTCATACTTATGACACATCTATGACGATAATTGTGACAAAACACGGTATCATCATAGATGTGGTGGGGTCCTACTTCTATGACAAAAAATCATGACAGAAAATGGGCTTTTCGCCCTGGGCGGGCCGGAGACGTAGCTGCATGACATTCTTTGGGCCGTCTATGACAGAAAAAACCGTGGTAGAAGCGAGGGCGCGGAAAATATCGGGGAGTCCCCGGTTACGGTGGGTGGTCGGGGGCCGAGCGATGCGCGTTTCTCTCGTACGTACGCGCGTGTGTGAGGCGTTGGGCTCTAACTGAACCCGAGCGAGGCGTTGGGCTCTAACTGAACCCGAGTGATTGCACTGCAGGCTACGCGTTACTGAACCCAAGCGATCAATCGATGGCTGTTAACTGAACCCGATCGAGCGATTCCTTCGCTACTGCTGCTAACTGAAGCCGATCGATGCTGCCTCTGGATGAACAGTGAGCGTTGCTGGGGGGTTGGATGAACAGGACCCCGTGGCGTTGCCTCTGGATGAACAGTGAGTGGTGCTGGGGGTTTGGATGAACAGTTCCCGGTGGGGGTGGATGAACAGGACCCCGATCGTTCGAGCCGGTTGGGGCTGGATGACCAGGACCCTGTGGAGGGCAGGATGAACAGGACCACCCCGTGAAGGGCAGGATGAACAGTAGACGGCGGAGGGCTGGATGAACAGTAGCCCGTGGAGGGGTGGTTGAACAGGAGCCCGTGGAGAGGGTTGGTTGAACAGTAGCCGGTGGAGTAGCGCGCGGTGGAGGCTGGATGAACATGAGCCCGTGGATGAGCAGTCGCAGGTGGAGGCATGAGGAGGTCGACGGTGGATGAACAGTAGCCCGTGGAGGCAAGAGGGGGTCGACGGTGGAGATGAACAGTACCCCCGTGGAGTCCCGTTTAGCGGTACACCACACCCCTCCCGATCAACAGGACCCCCGTTTCGACCGTAGCGCACCAACACAAGTCCGTTTCCTCCGTTTTGCGGTATGCCACACCCCTCCCGATCAACAGGACCCCCGTTTCGACCATAGGAGGTCTGTTTCCTCCGTTTTGCGGTACGCCAGACCCCTCCTGATGAACAGGATCCCGTTTCGAACGTGGCCGGTCGAATAGAAGGCCGTTTCCTCTGTTCTGCGGTACGCCATGCCTCGTTTCCATCGGCTGTTCCGTCCAAGCCGGTTGGCTCCCACGCGTTCTGTTTCCTCCCGATGAACACGACGCATTCCGTTGCCTCCCCATGAACACGACGACGACGCTATTTCTCCGTTTCGACCCAGCCATGTACACGAGCCCTGGCCGTACGTACGCGTGAGTAGGCGTTCGAGACCCCGCTCGTATGTACGTACGTGGCCGTATTTACTTTCTTGCACCCTGGCCGCTATACATACGTGTACATGCTACGTGCGCGCCTCTACATCGACTAGTATGTACGTACACGTTCGCGACCAGAATGACAACGCTACGTACGCTTCGACCAGGTGGGTCCCGACTGCCAGGCACTTCCTTGCCTGTGAAGATGTAGCTGGTGGGTCCCAGCAGTCAGGGGGGCGAATAGTTTTTTTTGTTTTTTGCCCGGACGCACTTCCTTGCGTGCGAAGATGTAGCTGCTGGGTCCCAGCAGTTAGGGGGAAATGTTTTATTTCGTGAAATACGGTGGCCCGTCCGGTGGGTCCCCGCTGTCAGGTGGAGGAATAATTATTTTGCACGTAATAAGGAGGCACTTCCCTGCCGCGGTCGTGGACCCAGCTGTCAGCCTCTCCATGACAGTACTCTTCCGATGGAAGTCGTTCCTTGACCACGTTGACCACGCCGCGCCGAGAGCACCAGGGCGGTGGACGACGGCGAGGCCTAGGAAGGGGACGACGCGGAGCCGGGGAAGACGTGGCAGTGGAAGCCCGTGCGGAGAGGAGTACGAGGGTTCATTGGTTCGGCTGCGGTGTGAGGCTGCCGTCGCCGCAGGACCTGGCCAGCAGTGGGAACAGTAGGGGCGATGAGGCCTCCGCGGCAGCACAGCCGGCCACGGGAGGCAGGAGCATGCGGCACGACCGGCGCTGGTTTGGGCGGCTGGAGCAACAAGACCAGAGGTTGAAGAAGCACTACGGCCATTGGTGGACATCGTACGGTCACTGGAGCTAGAATTGTTTATTATTGACTAAGTTGACAAAGCACTCCATCCCCGTCAACTTAGTAGGCCCACAAGTCAGCCTCCCACCAAGGTGGGTCCCAACCAGTAGGGGTATTCATTTTTTTGTGCGTAATAAGGAGGCACTTCCGGTGGGTCCGAGCTGACAGCGGGGGGAACGTTTTTCTTCACGCAATACGGTGGCCCGTCCAGTGGGTCCCATCAGTCAAGGGGCAAAGGTTTTTTTTCGCGAAATACAGTGGCCCGTCCGGTGGGTCCCTGCTGTTAGGTGGAGGAATCATTATTTTCCGCGTAATATGGAGGCACTTCCATGCTGCAGTCGTGGACCCAGCTGTCAGCCTCTCCACATACAGTCCATGTCCGATGGAAGTCGTTCCTTGACCACGTTGACCACGCCGCGCCGAGAGCACCAGGGCGGTGGACGACGGCGAGGCCTAGGAAGGGGATGGCGCGGAGCCGGGGAAGACGCGACAATGGAAGCCCGCGCGGAGAGGAGTACGAGGGTTCACTGGTTCGGCTGCGGTGTGAGGCTGCCGTCGCCGCGGAATAACAGGGGGTGTGGGTGAGTAGAGGGATGGCCTGGCCAGCGGTGGGAGTAGTAGGGGGCGGTGAGGCCTCAGCGGCATCACAGCCGGCCAAGGGAGGCAGGAGCACGCGGCACGACCAGCGCTGCTTTGGGCGGCTGGAGCAAGAAGACCAGAGGTTGAAGAAGCACTACGGCCTTTGGATGGACATCGTACAGTCACTGCAGCTAGAATCGTTCATATTGACTAAGTTGACAAAGCCCTTGGTACGCGTCAACTAAATAGGCCCACAGGTCAGCTTCTGAAACGGTGCGCCCCATATGTCAGGGGGAGGAATCATTTTTTGGGCGGGTGAAGCTAGAATATCCGAGATTGAAGAAGAAGCACGGCATCCGTTGGATGGACATCCAACGGCCATTGCTGCTATAACCGTGTTTTGACTATAATAAGTTGACAAAGCCTTGCATACGCGTCAACTTCTTCTTTTTTAGGGGACGCGTCAACTTAGTAGGCCCACAAGTGTGTGGGAGAGAACTTATAGCTCATTTGCGATTTGTAAGAATGTACAGGCCATTTTTGAATTCTAATGGAATTTACTACAGCCCATTTACAGTTTGTTAAAAGTACAGCCCATTTTCTAGCTAGGACAACGATTAATAATTTCAACCAACCGTTCAAGACAGAATTCAATAAAAATTTCCCACATTTTGATGGGATCCGAAATATTTTTATCCCGAAATTTCTAGTCAGATTAAATATAAGTTTGTATTACGTAAAAATCTAACGAAACATTGCACGCGCAACAATTAAAAATTAAGATTTCCAGAATCCATAAATAATATTTTATAAACTAATTCCATGCTTGGTGCATTTTTTATAGTTACTGCCCTGTTTTTATAATTACATCTCATTTATTATTTTTTAAAGCCCATTTTCCTATTAAGCCTAATGCATCCCTCCTAGGAAAGATTTGCAGCCCAGCGGGGCGGAGAATAACAAGTTGACCTTGCCTGGGTATTCCTCCAAAAAACATATAGGTGGGCTAGCCATTTTCATCTTGAAAAAAATTAATATATAGGCTGGATATCTGTCCTGGGCTAGACAGGCCACAGCCCGCCCAGTTAATACCCTGCTCTCCTTTGAACAACAACGAAAACATCGCCAAGAAAAACTCTGCAGTGCTCACGCCTCAAAACACAAATACTGCTCGAGCTACTTGGTCCCAGCTGTCGGCCGCATCTTGTGCAATTCTCTCGTTTATTGACTACATAGGTTGACAATGGTGTGGGACCGTGATGTCAGGAAACCAGGAGGAAGCAAAAAAATATAGTTGTACATAATAAGGAGGCACTTGCTTACGTACGGCTATGGCCCTAGTGGGTCCCTACTGTCAACCAGTCAAAATAAAGTTATCTCCTGAATCCTCATGTTCATTGACCATGTTAACAATGCTCGACGCCACGGCAAGTGCAACAACTCGTAGGACGACGGAGAGGGCCTCGCGGGCCCTACGGATGGTCTGATACAGCGCCCGCTGCTCGTTCAGGAAGCCAGGATCATCGGACACCTATGAGCACCTTCGAGAGATTGAGACGGCATGAAACGGTAAGGCCGCACTTGGGAGCTCTGGTTTATTTCACAACTGTATTAAGATACAAGTGTAATTTACTCGTCATCAAAAACAACGCGTAAAATACAGGCGTAATGAAACCGAGGGCCCGAGGTCTGTAAGTAAAATCGGTGGGTTACGCGGGTAATTTGAGAGACCGGTGTATATTTTACTAGTCGAAATCGACCAACCAAGCGCTTTGCCCGAGACCATCTGCTTTTATTTACAAGCGTCAGTTTTACAAGCGGTTTTGGTTGGAAAACGATGATCCAATCACGGCCTAAGATGATGAGTTGGTCGGAAGATCATATGGTTTCACGTCTAACCTACCCGACTTGTCGTATAGGCTATGAATGAAACATAAGACGATGAACTTCTTAAGCACGGAAACAACAAAAGAGGATGATCTTCCTAACAAGCAAATCACTGGCATTAGATCGACATGCAAAACAATACGAAGCATTATTCTCAGGAGGCACGGTGAACAGCTCGTGATGCCCCATGCCACAACATTCCAAGCTCAACTTTGCAATCAAACACAAGGCCTGGCATTACATAGACAATATTCAGAACAAACTCTTAAAATATCTTACATAAGTCAACATTCATGTGACTATGCATCTCAGCAGAGTAAATATTTACTTCTGAACTGAAGACAGGAATAGGAAAAAACGATCGACGTTGCTCACAGCAAAGGGCGCCCCACTCAAAAATATCAAATGCATGTCTTCTGGCTAACATCAATCAGCAAAAATTGACAAGGTTTTCCAATTCCAATATATTAAACTAATGTCAACTTTGACAAGCTTTTCCCATTCAAAATATGTAATGCCTATGATTGTGGAACGGGCAGGGATTGTCATCGGTTTGTCATCTGATAGTCCGGTGGCTCAAGGTGACGACGAATGATTTAAGAACCATTGATGTATTGTGCATGATGAAGTATTATTATGGAGGACACGAACCATCTGAATATTTTGTGCAGTTCCACTAAAATCAAGCTGAGCATCCCTGTGGATTTCGTATTTATATGCTGCCAGAAAACAAAGACACATCAGCACACACATGAATATTGGCCCCAATGTCAACCCACCAATTGGTGGACTAACAAACTAAAAGTACGGTAAACAGATTACCATACCCAGATGCCCCATCATTGTTGCTTAGAGTGACATTGACAGACTTGGAGTCCCGCCCTGGCTTCTTGGTACTCGTTTGGGCACTTGTTTGCCCAGTGTTCCTCTGAACCACAAGTAAAGCAGCCATCTCTGCAGACTAGTCATGTCACCAGCGTCTACTAATACTCTGTAAAGCTTCTCAATCATTCCTTGTGTAATGTAGCGCAAACAGTGACTGCTTCTTTCTGCAAAGTGGTAAGACCAACTGGACCCACTAATGCAGCAGTTTGCCTTAGAGACATTGGCTCCTTTTGTGCAGTTCAACTAAAATCAAAGTCGGAATAAAACCGAGCTTTAATTTTGATATCCCTGTAAGCAACAAAAGGTATAAGGGAAACAATTACTGAGAAATAACGGTTGATGACTTGTACTCCCAGAAGAAAAACATCTACTGATCTACCTTATCTTAATGGGAAACAAAGCAGGAGAGTAGCAATTTTCAATCAGTGTGATTCATTCATAGTAACTGAGACATTATCTTAACAATGCCTTGTTTCAACATGTATAAAGAACGACAAAGCAGAAAAGTATCATTCCTAAAACAATGCGACTGATTCATTTTAACAGAGACATTATCTTAACAATACCTTGGTTAAACATGTAGAAACAACTACAAAGCAGGATAGTTCCATTTGTAAAACACTGTAACTGATATATACTAACAGAGACATTATCTGAACAATACATTTCTTAAACATGTACTCCGGCCGATCCCTAACAGAAATGGTACTCCCGCCGATCCCTAACAAGTGTTGCAGTTTTGAACTAAGATTCAGTAGTTAATTCTGAGGAAAGTAGGTACTGACCTTTCAAGACCAAGATTTGAAACAACGCCTGAGGTGGATCTAAAAGAGATCTCAACACATATATGGAAATCCGGTCTCATTTTGTGCAGTTCCACCAAAATTAAGCGAAGCAAAATGTCGCAATAGCAACAAGTTGAATAGATATCCCTATTTTAATAGAGGCAAAAAAGGAATCAATTACTGGCCAATAAAGGAGGATGAAACATGCGGCCACAAAAATGGTAATCCTGCCAATCCCTAACAAGTGTTGCAGTTTTGAAATAAGATTCAGTAGTTAATTCTGAGAGTGGCATTGCTTAATTTTACCAGCGTCATTAGATTAACAAAAAGCATAAACAGTTCCAGGGGAGAGTGGGCGCAACAACAACATGTGCTTCCATCTACTTATAAAGGGGGTAATGCAGAGTTTGTTGTAACAGAGCAACAAGCATAATGTCTGGGTTGGTCCCATTTTTGTTCACTCCTTAATGGGAAAAACAGCAATACAATAGCTTCAATTCAACATTTATTTAAAACAGTACCAATACAAGTAGCACAGCATCTCAAAACACACTGCACGATCATGTGGATGAAGGCAAGTACCAACCTGTCATGACGCACACAAGATCACGTACGAATCTGCCAACACGAATAGGAAATCCAATCTCATTTTGTGCAGTTACTCTGAAATCAAGTAAAGTCGCCGGTGAGACATTTAAGTTTGCTATAGCAGCAAGTTGAATAGATATCCCTGATTTAACAGAGGCAAAAAAGGAAACAGTTACTGCCAATAAAGGAGGATGAAACATGCGGGCCACAAAAAGAAGCATCTACCTTATCTTGATGGAAAACAAAGTATAGGATAGTAGCATTTCTAAAACGGTTGCATTGATTCATATTAACAGAGAAATTCTCTTAAAATAGTTCACTAGTTAATTCTGAGAGTGGCATTGCTTAAAATACAATAGCTTCAATTCAACATTTATTTAAAACAGTACCAATACACGTAGCACAACATCTCAAAACACACTGCACGATCATGTGGATGGGACATGGGACATGCCAGCACCATGTGCGTCCACACGTATAAATGGGTGATGCAGAGTATGTAGCCAAGCAACATATTTGCGTTGGTCCCATATTTTTTCTCTTTGAAACTTTTTCCGATGTGAGGGCAGCAAATCTATTCCTGCACAAACTACCCGACCCCCCAGTTTCTTTCCCTTTTCAACAAAGAGTTGGGTTCCTTACAGATGTGTGTACTGGGTTACCCCCTTTTTCCCTTTTTGACCAACAAAGCGGCTGGATAGCTAGTCTATACTACTTTCCCTCCCTCCTTTCCTCATTGAACCATGTCCTAGATTCATGCTCCACCCCACCGCACCCTTCTTTCCTCTTTGAACCAAGACCTAGATTCGACTATAGAATCGAAAAAGATCAGCATGCAGCTAGACCAATGATGGTTTCAAAGAAACTTATACCTTAGGGTCGTCAGGATGTGGCAAGGCGTGTGGCGGGAGGTCGGATCTGCTCACACTACGTACGGCAGCGAGGAAGAAGGGGTCGGTGGCCCTCCCACACAGGCGCTGGGTGAAAGAGAAAAGCACAGCCGGCATTGGATTGCCTCCCTCGCCGAAGGCGATAGAGTAAACGCTGCACCTCCTCCCCTTCCCGGTGCGACGGGATCCGGAAGCCTCCTTCACCAGCTGTCTGTGAGGGGGGGGGGGTGAGAGAGACAGAGGCCACAACGCAGTCTTGTTTAGATCTGGTGAAGAGGGTGAGAGACAGTGAATATAGCAAACCCTAGCAAAGGAACGCTGAGCCTCCAGCGTGTATATATATGTAGTGCGGCGAGAGTGTGCAGAGTGCAAACCCTAGCGAACAAGCGCTGAGGCTCCAACATATATATATACTGTAGTATGGACTGAGCTCCGGTGCCTTAACTGCACCTGCTTTTGGCTGTATGACAGGTGGGCTAGCCACATTTTTGGCCCACCTGTCATAAACCCAAATGCAGGTGCACTAAAGTTAATGAAGCTGCGTCCATATAGTACTCGTGTATACGACTAATATATAGTGGAGTGGTTTTCTTATTCTCTCCATAACAATCGTTTTAAATTGTGTAAGTACGAAACGAAACTCTTTATTTAACGTACCAGTGAAGAAAACTACTACTCCCTCTGTTCCTAAATATTCGTCTTTCTAGAGATTTCAACAAATGACTACATACGGAGCAAAATGTGTGAATCTACACTGTAAAAAATGTCTATATACATCCGTATGTGGTAGTCCATTGCAAACCACTTGAAAGACAAATATTTAGGAACGGAGGGAGTACTTCCGATGAACTAACGATCCACGCGTCCTGGTCGCACTTCCTGTCCTTCATGTGCGGTACACTACCCTCCCTTAAGTGAACAACCACACATGCGCCAAATTATCGGAAACGTGTGAGAGTGTGTACAAATAAAAAAAATTTAATTTCAATTATCGGAAAGGTTTGAGAGTATGTACAGTTTGCCCTCTCTAATAATTATGGTTTGTTGTGTTCGTCCTAAACTTGGTCAAACTTTACAAAGTTTGACTTCAGTCAAATCTAATATGCGGAGTAAATAAAAATGGAGGGCTAATACGTCCATCCGGGTTTTTAGTCCACACCATTTTTTTAACGAAAGGTAATAGCTGGACAAAGAAAATCAAGCTGGAGACAAAGTTGTGAGAAGGTTTAGAAATCAATACAAAACTTATGCTCTTAGTACCAACGTCGATCCTTCTTCGAGGAAACATTTGGTTCATAGCCAATTGTGTGATAAAATTGCACCAACGTGAAAGACGACTGCGTCTCCAATGCAACCAAGGTGAACTAACGAAGGATATCATCTTTGTGGGTAACAAGCAAAGAGCACTGATGGAAGACAGGTTGTTTTTCATTGAAAATCGATCAGCTTCACCAGCCGACGCAACCATGAGGCGCAACCATGAGCATCGATAGGTCATCGTGGTTATGCATCATCCATTTGGCATCAAGTTTGGGTGAGGCAACTATGAAGTTCGACAAATCCTCACTGTGGTCTGTTTCTTCTCAGTAGTCAAGCTCGAGGAAGGAAGAACCACGTGGCAGAGGACAGTGAGGCGGAACAACAATGGCCATCCAATTTTGTGCAGTTCCACTAAAATTGAGGAAGACATGCCCAGGTATGGAGATACGCATCGTTGTTTCCAAAAATATAAAAAAGGGATATAGTGTTGTTACTTTGTTTTACAAGACTAACAACGACATCTCAATTGTCAATAAGAATTATGAAAATTACACCAACAAACAGAAGCATCATGATTATCTTGATGGGAACTAAACCAGGATACCCGAGAAAAAAAAGCATTTCTTCATTTAACTAGTGATAGTATTAGATTAGCAGCAGCAATAGGAGCATATGGACAATGACCGCACAACCACCATGTACTTTTGTCGAAACAAAATATATACCTCCACCGAGGCATAAATCAGGACAACTTTTCGAGTGGCATTTCCTCTATAATAGTAGGTGATGTTGGACCAGCCGACGAACCCTAGCTACTATACATGGGGAGCTGGGGAGTAGTCGCATAGAAGAAAACCCGCATGCAGCGACCTAGGGAGCTGGACCAGTACAAGAAGTTATACCTCAGGTCGGCGAGATGTCGCTTAGGTGGGCGGGCGGGATCTGCCCACACGACGGCAGCGAACAAGGGCGCGGAGGACCTTCGTCCGTGCCAGCGCCGGCTCCGAGAGGACGGTGCGCATCGGCTTCCTAAATCGCCGACGGCGACAACGTCAACGCTGCACCTCCTCACCTCCCGTAGCGGACGGGATTCGGCCGGATCTGTGACCACCGGTGAGGAGAGAGATAGTGTGGACACTGTCATCTTGTTTTGATATGGAGAGGGTGAGAGAGCGAGACACGAGAAACTCTATCAAACAAGAGGCTATAATGGAGTAAAACAATCTCTCCATAGCAGTGGTTTTAAATAGAATACGCGCGTTCCCGGAAAAAAGAAACGAAAACTGGCGGACAATTTTTTAATGTACCAAGAAAGAAAACTCGATCAAAAACACGCCCCCGCTTCCAGGTCGCGAGAGTCATCGCGCGCACACACATAGACATAGACATAGACATGCATATCCGTGTTTACGTAAAATTCCATTTCCATCTCCATCTCCAATCATATTTTTCCAACTGGCACATTATTTACGTTGTTAATTATATACGCGGCAATATTAACGTACATCATCTCTTGTTTGCGGGCGTCCGGACCGCTGCCACGGCCGCTCCTGAACAACCCGAACCCTCTTCATCACCCGTGCGTGCTTCCCGCCCGAAACGGTCAGTGTCGCATTCATGCCCGGCCAAAGCGGACGCGACCTCTCACTGGTGCCGGCATTGAAGCGGCGCGCCGGCTGAGAGAGCGTCGCCCGTGTCGCTTCCTGGTGCACGCGACTGCTCCGCGTTCAAAGGTCGCAATAGCCGGCCACAACATGCATGTAAAAAGTTCTTGGGAGTCCGTGCTACAGCTAGCTGTCCTCCCCAACTCGTCAATCTCTTCCAGTAGTACTAGTACTCCATGGCGCGGTCCATTGACAAGCAGGCGGGGAAGTTATCGTATACTCGGTTTGTGGTGAGTGGCATGCCGAGCGACCATGTGGGGTCGAGAAGTGGAGGAGGGTGAGACACGAATGTGACAGACGTGATTTAAACGTTGGTTTTGCTCGATGGCGCGATCCAACGAAACGAAAAGTTGGTTTCTCTCCGTTTCCATTTTTTCTTCGGAAAAACGGAAACTTTCCACTCCATTTTCATTCCTACTCCAAGGTTGCCCCGTTACAACATTCCATCAAATACAAAGGAAAACTAACACGCATGCTGATGCATCTCAATGATTCACAGATCATAGCCAATATTTACTTCACAACTAAAGACAAAAGTTGTGAGAGCGTGTACGAAAGAAAAACTACTGATGGGGTCACTACGACTCAAACCCTAAACCCTAAACAGGATTTAATTTCCTGGCCAGGTAGAACCTGTCGAAGGAAAGACGACTGGCACCCTCGGATCATATGATGCTTTTGTGCAGTTCCACTAAAATCGAGCTGAGCATCCCTGATGGCAAAGATATTGAAGAAGTGTGATTAGAATAATAGTACTGGCACTAGTTCATGAGACATAAACTCATCACAAGTAGAAGCCGGTAGAAGTAGAGAAAGATCGACATGGAGATGGAGCTACGTGGGGAGCTGCGGCAGTGGAGCAAGCCGGCTCCAAAAGGAAGATGGACTACCTGGGACGTCGGGCAGTAGCTAGAAGGGCGGTTGGGACGCGGCATCGGCCCATACCGCGGTGACCCCCGATTGGGACGCACCGACTATGGATTTTCTCTCTCGCCGATGTCGACCGCGTCTACGCAGAACATTGTTCCCTTCCCCCAGCTGCGGGATTAGGCCGGATATGTGACCAGCGGTGTGGCCACCGTCGTTCTATGCTTGTGAAGAGAGCAACCCAAACAAGCAGGCTTGTAGCTTAGGCTCCTGCTAGTGTATATATAGTGGTTTTCTTTTTCGCTCCATATCAACCACTTTATATTGCGTACGTGTCATTGAAGAGTGAAATGATGGTTGCTTCTTCCGACTAACTTACTGTGTGATTTGACTGCTCCTTTAGTGGCCCCTACACGTACTCCCCCTATGTGTATGCAACAGTCACACGTACACATGGACGCAAAAATGCGCGCGACGCCCTAATGCATGCATGTCCGAGCACACGACGGAACACACACGGTCACGCTCAAGTGCTCAACCTACACGTGCATGCACACGCATACTCAGCCAGGGTGAGCTAGTGACCGTATAAACACCGGAAAATGTATATATTGAGCGCAATGAGCGTATTATGAAGTCCATTGACCGTATTTTTACAAATATACAGTGACAGACAGTGTATTTATCTCGTTTGAAATTAAGCCATATTAACCGGAGAGGAGGCAGTATGGACTAGCATTACTTTGTTGTGTCCCGTCAACTTCTCGATTGAGGAGAAGCTTGCAGGACGGGAGAAGCTTGCGCGCGGTGGCTCACAGGACAAGGAGAAACTTTTGACTAATGCAAGTTGTCCTTCGCTCAGGCGGTGGACGTGCAACAGTTAATTCGGTGTCAGATTGCCAGAAGCATACATTATACTAGTACTATTATTGTTGCACTTCCCGAAGAGGCGAACAGCCAAGCACAAAGTTTACTAGTACTAGGAACCGGATGGAGGAGCGTCTGCACTCTTATTATGTTTTTAAAATGTGATAAAGCAATCTTCAACACATTTGGTTCTCTTCGAGGGTTCTCGCAAGTGATAATGGAAGTTGATTGCATGGAACACTCGCCACAATTCTCGCTTAATTCTGGCTCATATCCTGTTACAAATAGGAGCGCTCGGTAATATTTCCTCTCTTTTTGTTATTCAGCATGTAAACAGGTCAGCAAACATTGCGGCGCATCTTTGTTCGAACCGTGCTTGCTGCACTTTGAATGTGGCCGAGAGCTGGCTTGATGAAACACCTCGCTTCCTACTTCTTTTTTTGCGGGGTACCTCACTTCCTAGTGACCAGTGTCTTGGCTGATCGTCCTAAGAATTCTTATATATGAATAAAGCTCTCTCATTTACCCGCAAAAAAGATTAAGCCAGATTAACCGGAAAGGAGGGAGTATGGACTAGCACTACTTGTTGGTGTGTCCCGTCAACTCGCAGAACGAGGAGAAGCTTGCAGGACAAGGTGAAGCTCGCTTACGCCTTTTGACTAATGCAACGTACCTCGCCCAGGCGGTGGACATGCATCAGTTCATTCGGTGTCAGATTGCCAGAGGCATACACTGTAGTACCGAACATGCGGAGTACCATCATTGTTCGACTTCACGAAGAGGCGAAGAGCCAAGCGCAAGGTTTAGTAGTACGAGTAGTACTACTACTAGAATCGCATGGTGGAGCCTCTGTACTTTTATTTTTCTTAATCTTTGATAAAGTACACATTTATTCCGGAGAAGGGCGGAAAACGGCAGCCCAACATGTAATGATGATATCGATCAACCATGCTCGAATATATCTTGGCCTCCGTGCGAGCCCGTCTGTGTGTTCTCGCTCCTCGTCTCTCTCAAAGAACGGTGGGTTGGCCATTTTGCCGTCAATTGAGATCGGTTTGCTCTATAAATAGTGACGGATGGAGTAGTATGAGCGGATTCAAAGAAGAGTGTATTGATGGTTGCTTCTTCCGAGCAACTAACAATGGGAAAGGTGGGGCTTATGATTTGACTGCTCATTACACACTATTAATGCGGCGCAACGACCGGTCTGAGTCTCCCATGCGGCTGTGCACTACCCCCTCGGTTCTTAAATATACTCCGGAGTATTTGTCTTTCTAGAGGTTTCAACGAGTGACTACTCAAATATTTGTCTTTTTTAGAGATTCAAATGGACTACTACATACGGATGTATATAGACATATTTTAGAGTGTAGATTCACTCATTTTGCTCTGTATGTAGTCACTTGTTGAAATATCTAGAAAGACAAATATTTAGGAACGGAGGGAGTACACATACGAAGCAAAATGAGTGAATCTACACTCTAAAATATGCCCATTTGAAATTTGTAAAAAGACAAATATTTAGGAACGAAGGAGTATAATTTTGTGCATGGCACATGGACCCGGATGCCAAAGAGGCTTCTGGCAATGCTATCAAGCTTCCAGCATTTGTTTACATAGTTAACGTACTATGCAAATAATTTTCCAGCAACATGAAATTGTACAATGGTGTGAGCTTTCAGCTTTTGTTTCGTGTGTCTTGCCATCGATGCTCTTTCAGAGACAATAAAAAAGTAACTTCCTTGCTAATCAGAGCTAATATTTACATCACAACTGAAGACAAAGTTGTGAGAAGGTGTTAAATTAAAATTGATCCATGCTTTCATTGCCAGCAACGCCCCCCCAGCTCTGTCTAAATCAACAAGGCATGTTGGGAAAAAAAGTAGTTGTCTGGAGCATGCAACATTCCGATCATTTTGTGCAGTTCCACTAAAATAGAGCTGAGCGTCCTTGTTCCAAAGATATTAAGTGTGATTACGATAATAGAGGACTGTTGATGAAACAATAAACACACAAATAGAAGTCGGTCACCTTTGCAGTCTCTCTTAAGACTAACTAGTTGGAGAAGATTAGGCTCGCAGGTGGATGAGGAGGATAGAGCAAAACCAATGTCCCTTTGTGCAGTCGCAATGAAATGTAGAGACGTTGCCCGTGTGACATTTTGGCAGAACTGCACAAAACACTCTTAAGAAAAAAAGTGATTTGTGCAGTTCACCAAAAGGTCGCAATAGCAACAAGGTGAAATGGATAGTCCTGTTTGCAAAAAAGAGGTAGAAAGGAAACAAATACTGGCCAATAACAGTTGATGACACATGCGACGACAAAAAAGAAGCATATTCCTTGTCCTAAGGGAAGATAACAACACGGTTGTGTTTGTCTAAAACAGTGTGAGGATGAGATTGCAATATGGAAAGTATGCCGGACGAGCTATGTTTTGGGCAAAGAACTATGGAAGATCCACATGCAGCGATGTGGGAAGACGGGTAGTGGCCGGAGGGGATACCTAGAGGTCGTCGGGATGTAACTAGGTGAGCGGCAGCGGGCGGAATCTGCCCATACTGCGGCAACGAGCAGGTGGTGTAGGCCCTACCACGCCGGAGCTTGGTTAGAGAGAACGGCGTGTGCTGCAGATCGGGACGTGCTGCCTCGGCGCCGTCGAACGGAGAAACGATGCACGTCCTCCCTTTCCGCTAGCGGACGGGATGCGGCCGGATCAGTGACCAATGGTGAGAGAGAGAGAGGCCACCGCAGCCTTATGTGAGATACTCTGAAGAGAGACAAACCAGGCAGGTGGGCTCCATTGTATATAGTGGAGCGGACTACCTTTTTCTCCATAAAAATCATTTTATATTCTGTGTGCGTGCCATTGAGCGATATAACTTTATTTAAAAATAACGCGCCAACGCATCAAGTCGAACTTTGTTTCGTGCACGCGTGGTACACGACCTCCGTAGGTAAACAACCGCTACACGCATTCAAATTAGCACGTGGGCTGCCATTTCGTGCAGAAATGAGCTCCACCGTGTACCCGCGCGGGTGTGGTTGGGCATGAAGCGTGAGTACATGCACGGTGCACCTATTCTCTTCTTGTATACGTACACCACCTACGTGGGGTTGTGTGAGAGAGATACAAACGTAGAGAGATATAGTGTGTGGGTTCGTGAGAGTTTTTTAGGGGGGGTCAATCAAAAAATGTAACATATGCAATGTGTGTGAAATAGAGTCCTGGATATATCATATATATAGAGGGGGCGATCCATGAGAAGAGAGTGGAGGTATCATCGACTTGAGGTGTCCATAGAATCGAAGAGAGGGATGACGTGTGTGTGTGCGCGCACGGTCGATAAAGAGTGCCATCGAATTTGTGTGTGCCCACGTCAAAGATATAGAGTGGCTGGCCTACTAGAACGAGAGAGGGGACAGGTGTGGTTTGTCTCTGTGGCATGGATACCTACCTACAACGCTCGACTATCGGTGTGTGGTGGGGGAGGAGGGAGGCCTAATTAACTATAGAGGTACAATGGCTGGTATATGTGTGGAGGAGGAGAGAGGCCTACCTCATGTATTAAGGGAGATCGATCTACCTCATGTACTAAGGGAGATCGATCAGCATCCATGCATATGTGTAGGAGAGGAATAAGGTTGGGAGAGAGACAGAGCTAGAGTGTTGGAGGGGGTGGTAGTGGAGTTGCTTCTAACAAATGGTGGGATAGGATTGCTAGACAACCAGAGGGCACGCCTGCAATATCAATAAGAGAGGGGATGGCTGCCTGTTTGTGCACGTGCGTGTGAGAGACGGGTCAGGAGGCATGCACGAATGGTGAGGGGGGCGATATGGCTGTGGTAAGCAGACATAACTACATAGGAAGATCAATAATCCTTTGTTAGAGAAAGGAGAGACATAACTTGTGAGGTACGTCGATCGATGGGGGGGATAGTTAAAGTCGACCTAGGTATATGCTGGGAGATCGATCGGTATACATGCATGTGTGTGTTAGAAGCAAATGAGGCACGGGGAGAAGGATAGAGAGAGAGGGATGCATCTAGGAGGTGGTGCGAGAGTCATACTATATCGAGGGGGAAGGAGTGTGCGAGTACGAGATCAATGAAAAGAGTGGTGGTAGTGAGGCATGGGACGGTGATAAGAGAAGAGGGGAAGCTTGTGTTTGTGCTAGGCACACCTGGCTAGAGAGGCATATCGATCGATGTGTGCCGTAAAGAAGGAGCTGGGGGGGCTACACACACCGTGGGTGAACGACCTAAAGTGAAAAGACGAATTTGCGCAATGGAGCTAGAGAATGCTGAGGGAGGGTTAGAGGGATGCGGGCGTCTGCATGCATGAGAGAAAGTTAGGGCTAGCTAGCTACAAAGATAAGAGGATTGTATGGGTGTAAAAGACGAATAGAGATCATACTTCATTATAAAAAGCGAATTCGGATATTTGAAGAATTTATCATAGTGTTTTAAACCGACGCATGTGTGAATATATATAACGGTGATACACATGGTGTGGTTATGAATATGTTATACTACATATAATATATTTTATCTGTACTCTTATAAGAAACGGAGTTGTTGATGATGGTGCCATCCTGCAATATAGGCCGTCCGATTTATATCTGACGGATAGGAAGGAAACTATGGCAATTTTGAAAAAAGATACCCACACCCCTCTCCATATTTGCAAATTAGGCCTCCCCTTGATCATGTTGATGTTCTGTGGAACGCATGGGCATCTTGCTAGTACTACATATAACATATAGAACATTGATCATGATTTGGGCCAATGTGTGGCTTTTGCAGCTCAGGTCTAAATACTTGTCATAATGTAGGGGGCGGGGCACTATACTATGTGTGATAAACACGGTGTACACGTATGGAACATGGTTTAGATTATGAATATATAGTTAGTACATCAAATGTACTATTATTTCGAATCAACATCAAGTGTATTCAAAAAATAGAAATCGAGTTCATGTAGTACACATAGTTCATATCTATCTCTATAGTAATCATGTGGTGTGTTATTAAGGTAATCCACGAATGATTGTTGAAGTTGGCAACAATCATGATTGTAGATTTGTTATTGAAATAGAGAAACGAATTCAAATTCAGTTCGAATTGCAGCGGTAGTATAGACATTTGGAATGCACTAAAATGTTGGTATGAGTAGGTTACATGCATTTTACAGCAAGCGAAAAAATTTAATTGGACATAACATGGATTCATACTACCGAATAGCATTTAATTGCACTAAATTGTTGGTATGAGTAGCTTTAAATAGCATTTTTATAGTAAAACGGGGCAAGACTCTCTTTGTGTGGTGTGGATAGTTTTATTTTTTTTGTTTTCTTTTTGGTTGAGGGAAGTGCGAATTGATTTGGTACGTACAAGTACAATATTACACGTTAGGCTTGTCCCTAAAATTCAACCCGCACCTTGTTATATCCCGAAAATTCAGATATCGTGCTCCCAAAACTGGCGCCTTCACAACCCGCGCCTTGCTATCCCGAAATTACAACTCGCGCGAAAACTCCCTCCAGCTGCCAAATCCCGACACGTGAAATCCCCCTTCAAACCCTGAGCCGAAAGGGCCGCTAGTTCAAATCGGTGCGGGGTACTTTTGTAACACACCCTACATTTTGGACAAGCGTGTCCCTAAGTCATGGTTCACCCCCTCCCATCGCCTCCTTTTTGCCATTCGAAATCCCAGGCCGCCATAACCTCTCCATTCCAGCCGCGAAACCCCACCCTCCTCCGTCCACAAACTCACCGCTGCCCAGCCGGAGCCTCTTCCCCGACGACATCGTCCACCGCAACAGCTCAACGTCCCTCGTCCACCTCCCCGAATGAGGATCCGTCGTCCATCTCGTCATCCCACCGGTTCAGCCGCCCTGTCCTCCACCTCCAAGGAGCTGCTCCGACGATCGCCTCGTCTATAACGGCTGCTCCATCCCCACAGTGCCGCCTTAACCTGCTCCACCGGAACCGCAGCATCCTCACCGACTCCTCGGACGAAGCCGAGGCCTACTCGGCGCCACCAAAGAGGTTGTACACTCGTCACATCGCACCTTCTCCTTAGCTCGACCTCCCGGCGCCGACGGTGCTCTATCCCGCACGCCCATGGAGCGGCTACCTTGAAGCCGGCGCCGCAGGCGACATCTCCATGGCGGCTCTCCCCCAGTGCGAGGCCCCTTCGGTGGCGGCGGCCATACCAGCCGGATCTGCTACTGCTGCTCCGGCTCTCACTCGCTCACGCTGCTGCTGCTGCTCTCCCCCTCGCTCGTGCTGCTGCTCTGCTCCGATTTAGCTACACTTCAGTCGACTGAATCGACTTTTGGGTCAGTCGATTTTCAGGGGGTCGGGGGGGGGGGGGGGCTCGCCGGAGTTAAGGAAGAACCACCCGCAGCGGGGACGGGGGCTCGCCGGAGAGGTACCCCACTATCTATCTTAGGGTTCAGGGTGGGGGCGGGGGCCTATAGGGCTGGCCGGGGCGGCGGCGGACCGGTGGTGGGGAGTTGTTTCGGGGCGGCGAGGCGGCGCTCGGGCCGGCGGTTCGGCCGGTGGCGGCTGACGGCTCAGGGGGGTGCAGGTTGAAGATGAACTGCGGGCCCTCCCTAAACTACATGCCACGTGCCTCTCTGCTACCATTGCGTTCAGTTTCGACAGTAACATTCAGATTCCACAGTAAATTTCAGTTTCGACAGTTAAGTTCAGAGTCAGCAGTTTTTACCTCATCTGTTGTAGTCAGGTGGTTTTTGGTGATGTAAAATTTACATCTATTTTACATCATCTATTGGAGATGCTAGTAGAATCCCACTTGAGATTGACGATGTCTGTCTTGTGCTGCTTCAGCCTTGACGTCTTACGGCTCATCGGGGCTGCTCCAACGACAGAAGGATCCATCACAACAGAGCAGTGCCCTGGACGCCGTCTACAGTTTCCTCAGATCTTCCTCCACACCTCCGACAGCCACCTCTGCCTCAACTGCTTCAGCGACCAACCCAATGATGCTGACGTCGACACAGCTACGACAAAGAGGTTGTACACTTGTTGCATCACTTATTACTATACATTCATGTCGATCCATTAGGGCTATTTTGGTTCTGCGGAAAAACATAGCAATAGGGAATTTTCCAATGGCACTCTACTATTCAATTATTCATGCATTTTGTTGAAAGGAATGAATCAAAACATCCACCTGGACCTACTTTTCAAAATCCTATGCATGAAAACAAGACCAAGTGCATTAGTGGTAGAATAACATTCTAACTGTACACGCTTTCATATGGTTTCACTTTATTTTGGTCATGTTTCTTTGCATTCCTCTGCTCTTCCAATTCCTGTAAACCAAACACTCAAGTTGACAGAAATCCTGTGTTTACAAATGCTCTGTTTACCATGTGCATTCCTATCCTATTCCGGTGTTTTCCCTATCCCTGCGTTCTTAGAATCATGCAAGCCAAATGACGCCTTACAGAATTACTTCAGTTACAGGTAGGTGTCGAAGGGAACTTTGTGTGGTTTGTCCTGCTCATGCCGCAACGTCATCCACCTCAACTGAGCTGCTCCATCGACAGAAACATCCACCAAACTAGACATCACGACTCATGACCGTCTTTCGCCGCCTCAGATCTCCTTCCCTGCCGCCGGCACGCACCGCAATGGCATCACCATCATCGACTCAGCAGATGAACCTGAGGAGTACACGGGTCCACAAGAGAGGTCGCACTCTTTTGTTTCTGCTTATGTTATGCATTGCTTAAAATTACCTGCTACTTTATCGTCCTGTTCACCTCTTGGACTCCAAGTCAGGTCCAAATTAATGTTCAAACTTGAGTTCTAAATTAGTTGTGGGGCACATAGCGAGGAAGCAATGAATAGTATCTCTGTCTAATATCTGGTTCACCTAGGGTATGCCTATGTTGTTCATCTTGGGTGGGAAACAACAATCATCATCTGTATTTTTATTAAATTAAAGCAATCATCAGCCTGCTATCATTATTTTTGGATCCATCCACTGGTTGTTACCATCACTCTAAATTTCTTCATGCTCTCCTTACATAAACTCACCATATTTTTTTCGTATGCATGTCAGATATTGTACACAGGCATGCTGCACATGTAGAGAAAAAGAGAAGAGTTTTGCGCGGCAATACAATGTCATGCAGACATCGCTCCATGGTGGGTTCAATGGCAAACCCTCCCCACCCCTCTCCAGATTGTAATCCAGAGGAAGATATCTGTTCTAAGGCGGATTCAGACGCCGCTGACCACTCCTATTTACCCCCCAAGGTGTTTGCTCTACCTTGGCATGATGATGTTAGTCATATCATTCATATGTTGCCTTGCAGTGCCTACTTTTGACATCATATATGTCATCTGCTTAGTTTAGACATGTTCTGTAATGCCACCTGTTTAGTTTCTACATCATAAATGAGAATTGTGCAGTCTCATGTCTTTTAGCCAGCCATAATATACGTGAAGTGTGCAATGCCATCCTGTTTAACCAGGCATCATATATTTGAATGATATCTTGCCCATCCTTTTCTTCATTACATTTCCATTTGTCGACAATGTTTGTACATTAAACTACTCTTCCTGTGAATCAACCATATTTGGGTGGGAGATTGAAAAATCTGGAGTGAAAACAAGGCCTTCAGCGCAGACAGTGCTACCTGTCGAAGCAGATCTCTTGTTGGGTCCCGATAGCTCCTCAGAGATGGATTCAGAGACAGATGGCCAGTCCTATTCCCCCACCGAGGTGTATGCTCTAACTTGGCATGGTTATACTGCTCATATCATGCATATGGTGTCTTGCATTGCATAGATTAGACATCATATACACAATATTCAACACCATGTTCTTAGTTCAGACATCATATCTAATGCCCTCTTTTTAGCATATAAATCACATATGTGAATTAAATGATGCGATCCTGATTACTTAGATAACATGTAGGTGAATTATGTCATGCGATCCTGTTTAGTTATTCATCATATCTTTGAATTATGTTATGCTATGCTATCCAGTTTAGCTAGACATCATATATGTGAAATTTGTTGGAAATATGCCCTAGAGGCAATAATAAAATGGTTATTATTGTATTTCCTTGTTCATGATGATTGTCTATTGTTCATGCTATAATTGTATTAACTGGAAACCGTAATACATGTGTGAATACATAGACCACAACATGTCCCTAGTAAGCCTCTAGTTGACTAGCTCGTTGATCAATAGATGGTTATGGTTTCCTGACCATGGACATTGGATGTCATTGATAACGGGATCACATCATTAGGAGAATGATGTGATGGACAAGACCCAATCCTAAGCATAGCACAAGATCGTGTAGTTCATTTGCTTAGAGCTTTTCTAATGTCAAGTATCATTTCCTTAGACCATGAGATTGTGCAACTCCTGGGTACCGTAGGAATGCTTTGGGTGTACCAAACGTCAGAACGTAACTGGGTGGCTATAAAGGTACACTACAGGTATCTCTGAAAGTGTCTGTTGGGTTGGTACGAATCGAGACTGGGATTTGTTACTCCGTATGACGGAGAGGTATCTCTGGGCCCACTCGGTAATGCATCATCATAATGAGCTCAATGTGACTAAGTAGTTAGTCACGGGATCATGCATTACAGAACGAGTAAATTGACTTGCCGGTAACGAGATTGAACGAGGTATTGGGATACCGACGATCGAATCTCAGGCAAGTAACATACCGATTGACAAACGGAATTGTATACGGGATTGATTGAATCCCCGACATTGTGGTTCATCCGATGAGATCATCGTGGAACATGTGGGAGCCAATATGGGTATCCAGATCCCGCTATTGGTTATTGGCCGGAGAGGTGTCTCGGTCATGTCTGCATGGTTCCCGAACCCGTAGGGTCTACACACTTAAGGTTTAGTGACGCTAGAGTTGTTATGGGAAATAGTATGTGGTTACCGAAGGTTGTTCGGAGTCCCGGATGAGATCCCGGACATCACGAGGAGTTCTGGAATGGTCCGGCGGTGAAGATCGATATATTGGACGAAGGGTATTGGAGTCCGGAAGTGTTCCGGGGGTACCAGGCTATGGCCAGCATGACCGGAAGGTGTTTCGGGAGCCCCGGCAAGTGTTGGAGGGCCTCATGGGCCAAAGGGGAAGGGGCAAACCAGCCAACTAAGGGGTGGTGCGCCCCCCACACCCTTTCCGACGTTACTTGGGGAGGTGGGGCGCCTCCACCTGGCTTGGGAGGCAAGCCTCCACCTGCTTGGCTTGGGGGGCATGTCTCCCTAGGATTTTCCCTAGGGAGATCCAATCTGCTTGGCCGCCGCCCCCTAGGGAAAACCCTAGGGCGCTTCACCCTCTCCCCTTGCCCCTATATATAGTGGAGGGGTGGCAGGGCAGCCGCACCTCTTCCCTGGCGCAGCCCTCCCTCCTCATACACCTCCTCCTCCTCTTCCGTAGTGCTTAGCGAAGCTCTGCCGGAGAACCACGAGTTCCATTGCCACCACGCCGTCGTGCTGGTGGAGTTCTCCCTCAACTTCTCCTCTCCCCTTGCTGGATCAAGAAGGAGGAGACGTCCCCGGGCTGTACGTGTGTTGAACGCGGAGGCGCTGTCCGTTCGGCGCTAGATCGGATCTTTCGCGATTTGAATCGCCGCGAGTACGACTCCATCAACCGCGTTCTTGTAACGCTTCCGCTTAGCGATCTTCAAGGGTATGAAGATGCACTCCCTCTCTCTCGTTGCTAGCATCTCCTAGATTGATCTTGGTGACACGTAGGAAAATTTTGAATAATTGCTACGTTCCCCAACAGTGGCATCATGAGCTAGGTCTATGCGTAGATTCTATACACGAGTAGAACACAAAGTAGTTGTGGGCGATGATTTGTTCAATTTGCTTACCATTACTAGTCTTATCTTGATTCGGCGGCATTGTGGGATGAAGCGGCCCGGACCGACCTTACACGTACTCTTACGTGAGACAGGTTCCACCGACTGACATGCACTTGATGCATAAGGTGGCTAGCGGGTGTCTGTCTCTCCCACTTTAGTCGGATCGGATTCGATGAAGAGGGTCCTTATGAAGGGTAAATAGCAATTGGCATATCACCGTTGTGGCCTTTGCGTAGGTAAGAAATGTTCTTGCTAGAAACCCATAGCAGCCACGTAAAACATGCAACAACAATTAGAGGACGTCTAACTTGTTTTTGCAGGGTATGCTATGTGATGTGATATGGCCAAAAGGATGTGATGAATTATATATATGTGATGTATGAGATTGATCATGTTCATGTAATAGGAATCACGACTTGCATGTCGATGAGTATGACAACCGGCAGGAGCCATGTAATTACTTTACTTTATTGCTAACCGTTAGCCATAGTAGTAGAAGTAATAGTTGGCGAGACAACTTCATGAAGACAAGGATGATGGAGATCATGATGATGGAGATCATGGTGTCATGCCGGTGACGAAGGTGATCATGCCGCGCCTCGAAGATGGAGATCCAAGGCGCAAGATGATATTGGCCATATCATGTCACTTTATGATTTGCATGTGATGTTTGTCATGTTTACATCTTATTTGCTTAGAACGACGGTAGCATAAATAAGATGATCCCTCACTAAAATTTCAAGAGACGTGTTCCCCCTAACTGTGCACCGTTGCGAAGGTTCGTTGTTTCGAAGCACCACGTGATGATCGGGTGTGATAGATTCTAACGTTCGCATACAACGGGTGTAAGCCAGATTTACACATGCGAAACACTTAGGTTGACTTGACGAGCCTAGCATGTACAGACATGGCCTTGGAACACAACAGACCGAAAGGTCGAACATGAGTCGTATAATAGGTACGATCATCATGGAGATGTTCACCGACGATGACTAGTCCGTCTCACGTGATGATCGGACACGGCCTAGTTGACTCGGATCATGTATCACTTAGATGACTAGAGGGATGTCTATCTGAGTGGGAGTTCATTAAATAATTAGATGAACTTAATTATCATGAACATAGTCAAAAGGTCTTTGCAAATTATGTCGTAGCTTACGCTTTAGTTCTACTGTTTAAGATATGTTCCTAGAAAAAAAATTAGTTGAAAGTTGATAGTAGCAATTATGCGGACTGGGTCCGTAAACTGAGGATTGTCCTCATTGCTGCACAGAAGGCTTATGCCCTTAATGCACCGCTCGGTGTGCTGAACCTCGAGCATCGTTTGTGCATGTTGCGAACATCTGACATACACGTTTTGATGACTACGTGATAGTTCAGTGCGTAATGCTAACGGTTTTGAATTGAGGCGCCAAAGACGTTTTTGAAACGTTGCAGAACATATGAGATGTTCCAAAGACTGAAATTGGGATTTCAGACTAGTGCCCACGTCAAGAGGTATGAGACCTCTGACAAGTTTCTTAAGCCTGCAAACTAAGGGAGAAAAGCTCAATCGTTGAGCATGTGCTCAGATTGTCTGAGTACTACAATCGCTTGAATCGAGTGGGAGTTAATCTTCCAGATGAGATAGTGATGGTTCTCCATAGTCACTGCCACCAAGCTATTAGAGCTTCGTGATGAACTATAACATATCAGGGATAGACATGACGATCGTTGAGCAACTCGCGATGTTTGACACCGCGAAAGTAGAAATCAAGTAGCAGCATCAATTGTCGATGGTTAGTAAAACCACTAGTTTCAAGAAGGGCAAGGGAAAGAAGGGATACTTCATGAAACGGCAAATCAGTTGCTGCTCTAGTGAAGAAACCCAAGGTTGAACCCAAACCCGAGACTAAGTGCTTCTGTAATGAGGGGAACGGTCACTGAAGCAGAACTACCCTAGATACTTGGTAGATGAGAAGGCAGGCAAGGTCGACAGAAGTATATTGGATATACATTATATTAATGTGTACTTTACTAGTACTCCTAGTAGCACCAGGGTATTAGATACCGGTTCGGTTGCTAAGTGTTGGTAACTCGAAATAAAAGGCTACGGAATAAACGGAGACTAGCTAAAGGTGAGAAGACGATATGTGTTGGAAGTGTTTCCAAGGTTGATGTGATCAAGCATCGCATTCTCCCTCTACCATCGAGATTGGTGTTAAACCTAAATAATTGTTATTTGGTGTATGCGTTCAGCATAGACATGATTGGATTATGTTTATCGCAATACGGTTATTCATTTAAAGAGAATAATGGTTACTCTGTCTATTTGAATAATACCTTCAATGGTCTTGCACTTAAAATGAATGGTTTGTTGAATCTCGATCGTAGTGATACACATGTTCATGCCAAAAGATATAAGATAGTACCACATACTTGTGGCACTGCCACTTGAGTCATATTGGTATAAAACGCATGAAGAAGCTCCATGTTGATGGATATTTGGACTCACTCGTTTTTGAAAAGGTTGAGACATGTGAACCATGTCTATTAGTATATATGCATGAAGAAAGTCCATACAGATGGATCGTTTGGACTCACTTGATTTTGAATCACTTGAGACATGCAAATCATACCACATGGGCAAGATGACTGAAAGGCCTCGTTTTCAGTAAGATGGAACAAGAGAGCAACTTGTTGGAAGTAATACATTTGATGTGTGCAGTCCAATGAGTGCTGAGGCACGCAGTGGATATCGTTATGTTCTTACTTCACATATGATTTGAGTAGATGCTAAGAATATTTACTTGATGAAACACAAGTCTGAATTATTGAAAGGTTCAAGTAATTTCAGAGTGAAGTTGAAGATCGTCGTGACAAGAGGATAAAATGTCTATGATATGATCATAGAGATGAATATCTGAGTTACGTGTTTGGCACACAATTAAGAAATTGTGGAAATTGTTTCACGACTAATACCGCCTGGAACACCATAGTGTGATGGTGTGTCCGAACATCATAACTGCACACTATTGGATATGGTGCATACCATGATGTCTCTTATCGAATTACACTATTGTTTATGGGTTAGGCATTAGAGACAACCGCATTCACTTTAAATAGGGCACCACGCAATTCCGTTGAGACGACACCGTATGAACTATGGTTTAGAGAAACCTAAGCTGTCGTTTCTTAAAAGTTTGGGGGTGTGACGCTTATGTGAAAAAGTTTCAGGCTGATAAGCTCGAACCCAAAGCGGATAAATGCATCTTCATAGAATACCCAAAACAGTTGGGTATACCTCCTATTTCAGATCTGGAAGCAAAAGTGATTGTTTCTAGAAACGGGTCCTTTCTCGAGGAAAAGTTTCTCTCGGAAGAATTGAGTGGGAGGATGGTGGAGACTTGATGAGGTTATTGAACCGTCACTTCAACTAGTGTGTAGCAGGGCACAAGAAGTTGTTCCTGTGGCACCTACACCAATTGAAGTGGAAGCTTATGATAGTGATCATGAATCTTCGGATCAAGTCACTACCAAACCTCGTAGGACGACAAGGATGCGTACTACTTCAGAGTGGTACGTAATCGTGTCTTGGAAGTCATGTTGCTAGACAACAATGAACCTACGAGCTATGGAGAAACGATGGTGGGCCCGGATTCCGACGAATGGCTCGAGGCCATAAAATCCGAAAGAGGATCCATGTATAAAAACAAAGTGTAGACTTTGGAAGAACTACTTGATGGTCGTAAGGCTGTTGGGTGCAGATGGATTTTAAAGGGAAGACAGACAATGATGGTAAGTGTCACCATAAGAAAGCTCGACTTGTCGTTAAGATGTTTTCCGGCAAGTTCAAGGAGTTGACTGCGATGATACTTTCTCACTCGTAGTGATGCTAAGAGTCTATTGGAATTATATTAGCAGTTACTGCATTATTTATGAAATCTTGCAGATAGGATGTCAAAAACATTGTTTCCTCGAAGATTTTCTTGAGGAAAGGTTGTATGTGATACAACCAGAAGGTTTTGTCAATCCTGAAAGATGCTAACAAGTATGCAAAGCTCCAGCAATCCTTCTAAGGACTGGAGTAAGCATCTCGGAGTTGGAATGTACGCTTTTGGGTTTATACAAAGTTTATGAGAAACTTGTATTTCCAAAGAAGTGAGTGGGAGCACTATAGAATTTCTGATGAGTATATGTTGTTGACATATTGTTGATCAGAAATGATGTAGAATTTCTGGAAAACATACAGGGTCATTTGAAAAGTGTTTTTCAATGCAAAACCTGGATTAAGCTACTTGAACATTGAGCATCAAGATCTATAAGGATAGATCGAAAATGCTTAATAGTACTTTCAAATGAATGCATACCATGACAGGATTTTGAAGGAGTTCAAAATAGATCAGCAAAGAAGGAGTTCTTGGTTGTGTTACAAGGTGTGAGTATTGAGTAAGACTCAAGACCTGACCACGGCAGAAGAGAGAGAAAGGACGAAGGTCGTCCCCTATGCTTAAGACGTAGGCTCTACAGTATGCTATGCTGTGTACCGCACCTGAAGTGTGCCTTGCCATGAGTTAGTCAAGGGGTACAATGGTGATCCAGGAATGGATCACATGACAGCGGTCGAACTTATCCTTAGTAACTAGAGGACTAAGGAATTTTCTCGATTATGGAGGTGAAAAAAGAGTTCGTCGTAAAGGGTTACGTCGATGCAAACTTTGACACTAATCCAGATGACTCTGAGTAGTAAAGCGGATTCGTATAGTAGAGCAGTTATTTGGAATAGCTCCAAGTAGCGCGTGGTAGGTACATCTACAAGATGACATAGAGATTTGTAAAGCACACACGGATCTGAAAGATTCAGACCCGTTGACTAATAACCTCTCTCACAAGCGAGATATGAACAAACCCCATGGGTGTTGGATTCATTACAATCACATAGTGATGTGAACTAGATTATTGACTCTAGTGCAAGTGGGAGACTGTTGGAAATATGCCCTAGAGGCAATAATAAAATGGTTATTATTGTATTTCCTTGTTCATGATGATTGTCTATTGTTCATGCTATAATTGTATTAACTGGAAACCGTAATACATGTGTGAATACATAGACCACAACATGTCCCTAGTAAGCCTCTAGTTGACTAGCTCGTTGATCAATAGATGGTTATGGTTTCCTGACCATGGACATTGGATGTCATTGATAACGGGATCACATCATTAGGAGAATGATGTGATGGACAAGACCCAATCCTAAGCATAGCACAAGATCGTGTAGTTCGTTTGCTTAGAGCTTTTCTAATGTCAAGTATCATTTCCTTAGACCATGAGATTGTGCAACTCCCGGATACCGTAGGAATTCTTTGGGTGTACCAAACGTCACAACGTAACTGGGTGGCTATAAAGGTACACTACAGGTATCTCCGAAAGTGTCCGTTGGGTTGGTACGAATCGAGACTGGGATTTGTCACTCCGTATGACGGAGAGGTATCTCTGGGCCCACTCGGTAATGCATCATCATAATGAGCTCAATGTGACTAAGTAGTTAGTCACGGGATCATGCATTACGGAACGAGTAAAGTGACTTGCCGGTAACGAGATTGAACGATGTATTGGGATACCGACGATCGAATCTCGGGCAAGTAACATACCGATTGACAAAGGGAATTGTATACGGGATTGATTGAATCCCTGACATCGTGGTTCATCCGATGAGATCATCGTGGAACATGTGGGAGCCAATATGGGTATCCAGATCCCGCTATTGGTTATTGGCCGGAGAGGTGTCTCGGTCATGTCTGCATGGTTCCCGAACCCGTAGGGTCTACACACTTAAGGTTCGGTGACGCTAGAGTTGTTATGGGAAATAGTATGTGGTTACCGAAGGTTGTTCGGAGTCCCGGATGAGATCCCGGACATCGCGAGGAGTTCCAGAATGGTCCGGCGGTGAATATCGATATATTGGACGAAGGGTATTGGAGTCCGGAAGTGTTCCGGCGGTACCAGGCTATGGCCAGCATGACCGAAAGGTGTTTCGGGAGCCCCGACAAGTGTTGGAGGGCCTCATGGGCCAAAGGGGAAGGGGCAAACCAGCCCACTAAGGGGTGGTGCACCACCCACACCCTTTCCCACGTTACTTGGGGAGGTGGGGCGCCTCCACCTGCTTGGTTGGGGGGCAAGTCTCCCTAGGATTTTCCCTAGGGAGATCCAATCTGCTTGGCCGCCGCCCCCTAGGGGAAACCCTAGGGCACCTCCCCCTCTCCCCTTGCCCCTATATATAGTGGAGGGGTGGGAGGGCAGCCGCACCTCTTCCCTGGCGCAGCCCTCCCTCCTCATACACCTCCTCCTCCTCCGTAGTGCTTAGCGAAGCTCTGCAGGAGAACCACGAGCTCCATTGCCACCACGCCGTCGTGCTGCTGGAGTTCTCCCTCAACTTCTCCTCTCCCCTTGCTGGATCAAGAAGGAGGAGATGTCCCCGAGCTGTACGTGTGTTGAACACGGAGGCGCCGTCCGTTCGGCGCTAGATCGGATCTTCCGCGATTTGAATCGCCGCGAGTACGACTCCATCAACCGCGTTCTTGTAACGCTTCCGCTTAGCGATCTTCAAGGGTATGAAGATGCACTCCCTCTCTCTCGTTGCTAGAATCTCCTAGATTGATCTTGGTGACACCTAGGAAAATTTTGAATAATTGCTACGTTCCCCAACAAAATTATGTAATGCTATCCGTTTTAGTTAAACAATACACATGTCAACTATTTCATGCCCTCTTTTTTCCACACTATCTATTGCATCTGTCACTCATACAATGTCTGTACATTCAACTATGTTTCCTGTTTATCAGCCATTTGAATTGGTGCGGGCGATGCCAGCATCTAGCAGACTAAAAACACGGCCTTCAAATAAAACAGTGCTACCTCTTGGTGGAGATAGCACCCCGGTTGCACATGCACGAGAACCAGCCCTACCACACATAACCCAAACTCTCGCAGATTGTACCCCTACTGCGATGGACAGATGTGACAGCCTGGTTTTTGCCCTTTCTTATTTCTTGAAATTTCATTTGAAAGTTTTTGAAACATGGAGTTTCTGAATCTTTTCATTTGGACTTAAACACTTGGGCATCCTTGGCTTTAACCCAAGTGTTCACTTCTCTCCCAAACCATCACTTCACTTCTGATCCACCACAAAATAACCTTCGGAATATTTTTCTTAAATGAAAAATATCATTTTCTCTCAAAAACCCTAAGCCAGATCTGTTTGCTTCAAGGCAACCCTAATTTTTATGGCTCAGAAAATTCTAAGATAATTCACAAATATTCTAGGGACCCTAGGGCACCTCCCTGAGCAAAAATATTTCATCACTTTTTGGAATATTTTTGCTACAGAAAATCTTTTCTGTTCTGGACAGAAATGGTGGTTTCTACAGCAACTACCATTTTGCTTGCTCCATTTGACCTGAACTTTCTTGTGCATCTTTACCTTAGTATACTGACCAGAAACTTACCTGGCTTGTAAAATCTTCTCTACTACAACTGGATCCAAACCAAACCATGGTAAACTTCAAAACTACCACGCACAACATGCCAGACATGATTTTTGGACAAAGGTTGGCCTGAGGAGAGAGTTCGCGCGGTGACCACGCGTGTCCACATTGCCAGACATGCGTGTCGACGCGCTCTGGGTGACGCCAAGCGCTCTGTTCGAGCGTGCTCGCTTCCCCCGCCTGCCCAACCATGCCAAACCCCGCCACCATCATCGTCTCGACGTCCTTAACTCCTCCCTAGCACTCGCCGACGCCGGAGCTCGCCGCAACGAGCACGGGCAAGGTCCGGCCAGCCCAACAGTGCGGAGCGCACTGTCTCGTCGCCATCCCCTTGATCCTGTGCTCGTCTCCGCTCGCCCACATTGCCGCCTGACCTCCGTCGCCTTCTCCCCCTCTCACTGACGCCGCTCGTCGCCGGGCGCCGTGGACAGGTGTCCACCGGCGGAGCCCGAAGCACCCTCGCCGCTCGCCTATAAATAGAGCCATCCCCAGCCTCCTCAAGCACCATCCAGCACTCACACACACCCCATGATCGAGTAGGAAGCCATAGCCCGGCCGGGCAGGCCTCGGGCCGCCATCCCCGAGCTCAAGCTCGGCGGCTATCCCCTCTGGTCGCCGCGGTAGCTCCAGCCCCTCCCAGGCCTGGGAGACCCCTCCAAGGCCTCCGCCTCTCTCCGGTGAGGCCATCTCGCCCGCTTGGAGCCTCTGGAGTGACCTCTGCTCGCCGTCTTCCTCAACTCCGGCGACCTCCATGTTCTGCCTCCGCTTGTGAGCTAGTTTCCGACGCCGTCCGGCCACCCCTAGCCACGCTACGGGTACGGGCAGGTGCGCGATCGTCCCCTCTCTCCATCCCTCCCTCTCGTTTGGGCCGAGGAGCCCTCGTCGCCGGCGAGAGCTCCGGCGAAGCCGCGGCCCTCTCTGTTTCTCTCTCCCTCTTCCCCTACCCGACTAGCGGGGCCCACTAGTCAGCCACTCAGTACACGCGCGAAGCGGTACGAGTGGTGGCGCCCCTGGGCTTTACGCCTTCGACGTCACCCCCGAGCTGTTTCTTTTTATTAAAATTCATTTATATTCCAGGGAGCTTCAAACAATTTTAACTTTTTAACCATAAGTCCAAATGAGATTATTCTTTTTGCATTGTGTTCTTTGAAAGGAAATCTAACAGCTCACCAAAGATGAGATTTTTCTGAGCTGTTTAAAATTTCTGATGAATTTCAGAAGTGTTCTTGATATTTTCTTTTTGTGTTTAAAATTATTTTCAGAAGGCGAGGCTTGTCTTGAGGGTCACCAGGAGGCTTGTGAACCTCATCTGCACTAAGGCAAGCCACAGCAACATTTTTATGATGCCATTTCAATATTTGTGATTTTCTCACTTAAATGAAATGATTAACCCATGCATTTAAATAATTATTGAATTATTTGTATTCTGTTAAGTATTGGTCAGTTGTTATGCTTGATTTACAAAATAGTTGAAACTAGTTTAAGTGGGTAAAGCAAGTTAAAATTTATTTGAGGTGATGTTAGAAATAATTTTGTTATACATGTTAGTAATTATTTAAAGCTTTGTGTTTGCATTCTTAAATTGATAAAAATTTGTTAGAAAATATTCTGTTAAATACTTGTTTAATCATATTACTTGTCTTACAGAATGTTTGAACCCAACTTAGTGATAAAGAAATTAAGAGTTGTTGATAATGATATCTTTTGGTCAAGCATATGAAAAATTTATTGGAGTTACTTTCTTGCATAGGAAATTAATAAAACTTGTTGGAAAATATTTTGGTTAAGTTGTGAGTCATTTTGAGCAAGTAGAGTAATATGAGTTGTTGACGTTTATGCTTGGTGTGCATATGGATGACGTCGGTCATTTTTATCAATATGTGATGCATGTGTTGTTTTGCATTTCATGGCATGCTACGACACCAGTCATTTTTAGTTTAAAGTTAATCCTGAATATAACTCAACTTGAATATACCGTTGACTGGGTCATGGTGCCGCTGAATCGAGTTTCTTTCCAGTGCAACCACATTTGCCTTGTGGGAAGGCCTTGATTCGGTCCATTGACACGGCCTCTGGTCGGTGCCTCCATCTAGGGAAGATTATGTCGTGTTTGCCCTGGCCCGGTAAGCAGACATAATCTTGTGTGCTCGTTGATGAGATTATGGTACCGAGTCCCCGAGTAGGAGTGTTTTGGCCACGACGGTGGTCGGGGTGTCTTTGGTAGACACGGGGCCACCCAGGACCAGCCCGTTGGGGATTTGGGTCGGAGTGGCCGGGAGAGTGCTGTGGCAATGGAGGGGTTTTGTCGGAATGCCATTGGTCCACCTGAATGGGAATGCGAGGCCATGGGTTCCGTGGTGTGGGTACAGTGTGCTACCTCTGCAGAGTGTATAATCTATCAATAGCCGCGTCCACGGTCACGGACACCTCGTACTAGGTCCCACCATGAGTCAACGTTTAATAAAAATTGCACACTAAGCTATGAACTTTGCATTGTTAATGGATGGCAGAAAGGCCATCGAGGTATTTGGGACCAAATGATGGTCGTGGTTGTGATCGCCGTAAGGATCACGAGTTGTTCTTGAGAAAGACCACTATGGTGGTGTGTTTGTGGTCCAGAGATGATCACAGTTGGTAAGCTGTCCTGAGGGACGTTTGGGCTTGATCACAGCATGTTGACATATAATGTTGCATTATTAATAATCTGTTAAATATCATGATATTGTTTGTCATTATGATTATGCTTGTTGTGAGCTTGCAAGTACATTCAATGTACTGACCTGGCGTGTCATGCCAGATTTCAGGAAAGTCTCGTTGGAAAGGAGCGTTGTTCGAGTCTAGATCGTGTCCACATCAGTGTCCCTGTGATATGGAGCTTCCGCTACGACGTTATTCCGCTGCCACATAGTTGTTCGAGTCGAGGCCCCTTTATGTTCACTAAATAATGTACATATTGTTCCGCCGCACCGAGTGTGCCGCTTGGCCTCGACCACTGTTGTAATATGAACTCTTTTCCGCTAGCATCAATAAAGCGGTTGTGTTCTGTACCAATATGTTGTGTGTTGCCAGAAGACATGATCTCTGGGCTGGCAATGCAGGGTAAACCGGTCGCTCTGAGCCGGGGTGCCACAACGGTTGGTACCAGAGCCGCGCTGACTGTAGGCCATGCTAGACTACGACGTGTTAACTGGACGCTAGACACGAGTAAATGTGAGTGTCGGTAGCAGTTATAGCTGGTTGTTGCATTGTAGTCATTTGATTATTATTTTTGTGCTAACCTGTTAATGGTAGTGAGTGTAGATGGCTCCGGTGCCGTATCCGTGCCAGTTGCAGTTGATGCCGTACACGTCACCGCACCTTCTCCGCAACGTGTGGTGTCGGCTGTACCCTCACGGAAACTAACCAGTCTACCGTGTGTACCGGGAACGTCTAGCAGACTCAGTGTATGAGTATCACGCAGGGGTTACTCTGCGCACCAGTTCCGATTCCGGCTCTTACACTCGCACTTCTCGGAGCGGTTACGCCTCCACCGCTTCTCAGGCTGTCCAGTTTGCCGCATTTGAGATCCTTGTCGAGCTTCGTTATACCGAGGTTCAAATGCAGCATCACCCAGGATTCTATTACTACCCATCTCTGCATGACAACGGTCGTGTCCGTTTTCCTCTCGTTAACCCGGAGTCTGATAGTGTTGCTAGCCATCTTGCTCGCTATATCACTGCTAGCTATCTGATGATCCATGAGCTGGCTCGAGAGCTGACTCGTGCCCATACTGCTTTAGCCGCTACCTTGGTCACTACTAGATCCACCACTACTCCATCCTCACTGGGATTTACCCCTTATGTCCCAGTTAGCTCTAGCTCCCCTATTTCGCCGGTTACTCCCCCGAGTAGCACAGGCGTTCCGGCCGTGAACCCTCTCAATACTCCTGCCGAGTGGGTCTCACTTCTTGCTACTCCTGCAGCCTCGATGCTTCATCCTACCCCTGCCCCTGAGGGAGAGCCCTCGAGGCAGCGTCGTCGTGTTACCTTTAACCCGGAGGTTTCCGTTAACCACATCAGTTCGGGATCTGAGACCGCTTCAGGGGAGGACACCGCAGCACCAGCAGAGCAGTAGTGTCTTTGAGTATTCGCAGTCGTCTAGATGGTGTACGGATGTAGTTGTACGAGTCATGATGCTTCATGTATGAGAGTAGTGGAACCAGTCAGGTTGTTACATTTTCATGTATGAGTCTATGTATAATTATGATGGGACTTTAATCGCCGTATTCTCTTCGCTCTTTTGTCTTTTTCGAGAATTGTTGCTGGCTTTTCCCCAATTTTATTCTTGGATGTCTCTCATCTCGATTTCGTTGCCTTGGGAAAAATACTCAATAGGATGACGCGGGGAGGCGGCAGTAGCAACGTTCGTGAGGGAACTCCTGTTCGTCGTTCCGCACGACAGGCAGGATATTCTCATGAGCCGTACGTTCAGCCACCACCTCCTCCGCCTGATCCTCCCTCCACCGAGCAAGTTCTGCGTATGTTTGAAGAAAAAAGGAACAATGATCTGATTGAAATATTGAGAAGTGTGCAATCTATAGTTGGACAAAATGGAAATCAGAATGGTCATCACTCAAAGCTGTCAGATTTTTAGAGGACCAATCCACCCAATTTCAGTCAGGTTGTTGACCCATTGGATGCAGACGATTGGTTGCGCACCATGGAGAAAAAGCTTGAGATCGCCCGTACTGAAGGAAATGATAAAGTCCCATTTGCAACCCATTACCTTGAAGGCGCAGCTGCCATATGGTGGGAAAATACAAAAGCCATGTGGCCGATTGCTGAGGAAGTCACCTGGGAAAAATTCAAGGATAAGTTCCGCAAATATCACATCCCTACTGGAGTTATGAAGGCCAAGCAGCATGAATTTCTCGTGCTTGTCCAAGGAAATCAATCTGTGGCTGAGTATCTGCAAAAATTCAATCATCTGGCCCATTACTCTCTGTATGACGTAGCCACGGAAGAAAGGAAGATGGACAGATTTCTCGAAGGTTTAAATCCGCAACTTCGGTGTGCTCTCAGTATGTTTGATTTCACGGATTTCCAAACTCTGGCAGACAAGGCATTCATTGCTGAACGGGAACACAAGCTTATATCAGATAATAGGCCTGTTAACGACAACAAGTGCAAGTTTGAGCCAAAGAAGGATGGGCAACCTATGCAAAAGGCTCGTACCTGGCAGCAGACTCAGGTGGAATACCGGCCAAATTGGCAGCAGAATGTTAACAAGACCACCACTCAAGTCAAGAATGTTGTGGCCAATCCAATGCATGAGGAGCGGCAGCGCAATGATTCTTGTTTCACTTGCGGGCAGCCCGGACATTATGCCAAACAGTCCCCCAAGAACCACAAGGTGAATGTGCTGAGCAGGCCACAAGTCAACTTTATGGAGTCAGGGCCAACCCAGCAAAACTTCACTGGTCATGTGAATCATATCTCCGCCGATGAATCCCAAGAGAAGCCAGAAGTCGTCATTGGTATGTTTTCTGTTAATGACATACCTGTAGCAATTTTATTTGACTCTGGGGCTTCCCATTCTTTTATTTCTCGGAGTTTTGCCGCCCAAAACAATTTTCCTTGCACAATTTTGGGCAAAAATATGCTGGTACAAACCCCGGGATCTATAATCAAGAGCAATCTAGTCTGCCGTGATCTGGAGATCAATATCAACGGGGTCCACTTTCCAACATCTTTGATAATCATTGAGTCTGAACAGTTGGATATTATATTGGGAATGAATTGGCTGACCAAATATCAAGTTTGTATAAACTGCGCAACCCAAGAAGTCAATTTAACCAGTCTGAATGGGCAGCTCACCAAATTCTATGCTCGCATGCATATACCCAAGCCAGAACTAGTGTGCGCTGTTGTGGTCGAATTGGAATTTATTCCTGTGGTCAGTGAGTACCCTGATGTGTTTCCAGAAGAACTGCCAGGCATGCCACCAGATCGGGAACTGGAATTTGCCATAGATCTTGTGCCCGGAACCGCACCATTATACAAGAAGTATTACTGGATGCCCTCATCAGAATTAGTGGAACTAAAGAAACAGCTTGACGAATTACTCCGGAAAGGTTATATTCGTCCCAGCTCTTCACCGTGGGGGTCACCTGCAATCTTCGTGGGTAAAAAGGATGGCAGTCTCCGTCTGTGCATAGATTATCGCCAGCTGAATGAGGTCACCATCAAAAATAAATACCCACTGCCAAGGATTGATGATCTGTTCGATCAGCTCAGTGGGGCTAAAGTATTCTCAAAAATCGATTTACGGACCGGTATCATCAGCTCAAGATTAAAAGGGAAGATATTCCTAAGACCGCATTCACTACACGATACGGTCTTTACGAATATACTGTAATGTCCTTTGGTCTCACCAATGCCCCTGCCTTCTTCATGCATATGATGAACAAGGTGTTCATGGACTTCCTCGACAAATTTGTGGTAGTCTTTATCGACGATATCCTCATTTACTCCAAGAGTGAAGAAGAGCATAAGGATCACCTCCGGGCAGTGCTACAACGGCTCCGCGACCATCAGCTATACGCCAAGTTCAGTAAGTGCGAATTTTGGCTCAAGCAAGTTGGGTTTCTCAGGCATGTACTATCCGCCGAAGGCATAGCTGTGGACCCAAGCAAAGTAAAGGATGTGCTTGATTGGGTACCGCCCACGATTGTAACACATATCCGGAGTTTCCTTGGATTAGCTGGATACTATCGTCGTTTCATTGAAGGGTTTTCCAAAATTGCTAAACCTATGACGGAACTGCTCAAAAAGGATACAAAGTTTGAGTGGACCAAGGACTGTGAGAAGAGTTTTTATGAGCTAAAGACGCATCTGACAACCGCACCCGTATTGACTCTTCCAGACATTTATCGCAGCTTCGACGTGTACTGTGATGCCTCCAGACAAGGTATTGGTTGTGTATTGATGCAAGACGGCAAGGTAGTAGCCTATGCATCACGACAACTACGACCACATGAGGGAAATTATCCTACTCATGATTTGGAATTAGCTGCAGTGGTTCATGCATTAAAAATTTGGAGACACTATCTCATTGGAAAAAGGTGCCAAATTTTTACCGACCACAAAAGCCTCAAGTACATCTTCACTCAGCCAGATTTAATTCACCGTCAGCGAAGATGGTTAGAGTTGGTCAAGGATTATGACCTTGGAATAAATTACCATCCAGGCAAGTCCAACGTCGTTGCCGATGCGCTCAGTCGAAAGCCCGTCAGCTTAAATGACATGTTAAAATCATTGCCTACCGAACTTCAGGAGGAGATCGCTCAGCTCAACTTGGTCATCGTGGATGCTGGCCTCACTAATATTTTGGAAGTTACCCCCACACTTGAGATGGAAATCCGCAAGGCCCAGCCAGATGACGCCAAGCTACAAAAACATGCAAGGCAGCCCCAGATTTCTTCAAGGACAACTTCGGTACCCTTCGATTCCGTGGACGAATTTGTGTACCAAATCAACCGGACTTGAAGAGGAAAATCTTGTCAGAAGCACACGAATCCTCGTATTCCATTCATCCGGGAAGTACGAAAATGTATGAAGACCTTAAACAAATATTCTGGTGGAATGGGATGAAGAAAGACGTTGCCTATTTTGTAGCCTGTTGCGACATATGCAACAAGGTGAAAGCAGAGCATCAGAAGCCAGCCGGACTTCTCCAACCACTGCCAGTTTCACAATGGAAGTGGGATGATGTTTGCATGGACTTCATCACCGGATTGCCTAGGACTCAGCGAGGCAAAGACGCAATATGGGTTATAGTGGACACCCTAACCAAGGTTGCTCATTTCATCCCAGTCAGCACCAGATACAGAGCAAATGAACTGGCGCAACTCTATGTATCCAGAATCGTCAGTCTGCATGGGGTACCCCGGACTATCACTTCCGACCGAGGTTCTTTGTTTACCTCCTCTTTCTAGTCGTGCCTCCATCAAGCCTCGGGGACAGCACTAAAATATAGTACTGCTTATCAGCCCCAGACGGACGGTCAGACAGAGCGAGTAAATCAAATACTCGAAGATATGTTGCGAGCCTCTGTGTTAGCCAACAGGGCGCACTGGGAAGATTGCTTGCCATACGTCGAGTTCTCGTATAACAACAGTTTCCAGACCAGTCTAAAGATGTCACCCTATGAAGCTCTATATGGTCATAAGTGCCGCACTCCTCTAAATTGGTCTCAAGCTGGAGATAGCCATATCTTCGAAACCGATCTCATGATGGAGGCCCAGAAACAAGTCAGGGAAATCAGAGACCGACTGCAATTGGCCAAATCCCGTCAGAAGAGTTATTATGATGCAAAGCACCGGCAGGTCAGTTTTGAACCCGGAGAACATGTGTACCTCCGAGTCACTCCTATGAAAGGAGTTAAGCGATTTCAGACTCGTGGAAAGCTGGCACCCAGATTCATTGGTCCATTCTCAATTATGTCTCGAGTGGGTACGGTTGCATACCAACTGGAACTACCCCCGGAGTTGTCAGAAATACACAATGTGTTCCATGTTTCGCAATTCAGACGATGCATATCCCCTCCTGAGAAAAGGACTGCAATGGCTGAGATAGAATTGGCAAAGGATTTAACTTATGAAGAAAGATCGTCCAAAATTTTGGATCAAGTGGAAAGGGTCACTCGCAGCAAAGTCAGAAAAATTTTCAAAGTTCAGTGGGAGCATCACACCGAGTCAGAAGCAACTTGGGAGCAGGAAGAGTTCCTTAAGAGTCAGTATCCAGAGTGGTTTTCCCAAGCAACCGAATCTCGAGGATGAGATTCATTCTAAGTGGGGGAGGTTCAGCCTGGTTTTTGCCCTTTCTTATTTGCTTGAAATTTCATTTGAAAGTTTTTGAAACTTGGAGTTTCTGAATCTTTTCATTTGGACTTAAACACTTGGGCATCCTTGGCTTTCACCCAAGTGTTCACTTCTCTCCCAAACCATCACTTCACTTCTGATCCACCACAAAATAACCTTTGGAATATTTTTCTTAAATGAAAAATATTCATTTTCTCTCAAAAACCCTAAGCAGATCTGTTTGCTTCAAGGCAACCCTAATTTTTATGGCTCAGAAAATTCTAAGATAATTCAGAAATATTCTAGGGACCCTAGGGCACCTCCCTGAGCAAAAATATTTCATCACTTTTTGGAATATTTTTGCTACAGAAAATCTTTTCTGTCTGGACAGAAATGGTGGTTTCTACAGCAACTACCATTTTACTTGCTCCATTTGACCTGAACTTTCTTGTGCATCTTTACCTTAGTAACTTATAACTAGCCTCCAAAGCACAGCCCCAAACTCCCAGCCATTTGACCATAGTAACATCACAAAATTACTGACTAGAAACTTACCTGGCTTGTAAAATCTTCTCTACTGCACCTAGATGCAAACAAAACCGTGGTAAACTTCAAAACTACCACGAACAAGATGCCAGACATGATTTTTGGACGAAGGCTGGCCTGAGGAGAGAGTTCGCGCGGTGACCACGCGTGTCCACGATGCCAGGCACGCGTGTCGACGCGCTCTGGGTGACGCCGAGCGCTCTGTTCGAGCATGCTCGCTTCCCCCGCATGCCCAACCATGCCAAACCCCGCCACCATCATCGTCTCGACGTCCTTAACTCCTCCCTGGCACTCGCCGACGCTGAAGCTCGCCGCAACGAGCACGGGCAAGGGCCGGCCAGCCCAACAGTGCGGAGCGTACTGTGCTCGTCGCCATCCCCTTGATCATGTGCTCGTCTCCGCTCGCCCACAGTGGTCGCGTGCCCTCCGTCGCCTTCTCCCCCTCTCACTGACGCCGCTCGACGTCGGGCGCCGTGGACAGGTGTCCACCGGCGGAGCCCGAAGCACCCTCGTCGCTCGCCTATAAATAGAGCCACCCCCAGCCTACTCGAGCACCATCCAGTACTCACACACACCCCATGATTGAGTAGCAAGCCGTAGCCCGGCCGGGCAGGCCTTGGGCCGCCATCCCCGAGCTCGAGCTCGCCGGCGATCCCCTCTGGTCGCCGTGGTAGCACCAGCCCCTCCCAGGCCTGGGCGACCCCTCCAAGGCCTCCGCCTCTCTCCGGTGAGGCCATCTCGCCCGCTTGGAGCCTCTGGAGTGACCTCTGCTCGCCGTCTTCCTCAACTCCGGCGACCTCCACGTTCTGCCTCCGCTTGCGAGCTAGTTTCCGACGCCGTCCGGCCACCCCTAGCCACGCTACGGGTATGGGCAGGTGCGCGATCGTCCCCTCTCTCCATCCCTCCCTCTCGTTTGGGCCGAGGAGCCCTCATCGCCGGCGAGAGCTCCGGCGAAGCCGCGGCCCTCTCTGTTTCTCTCTCCCTCTTCCCCCACCTGACTAGCGGAGCCTGCTAGTCAGCCACTCAGTACACGCGCGAAGCGGTACGAGTGGTGGCGCCCCTGGGCTTTACGCCTTCGACGTCACCCCCAGCTGTTTCTTTTTATTAAAATTCATTTATATTCCAGAGAGCTTCAAACAATTTTAACTTTTTAACCATAAGTCCAAATGAGATTATTCTTTTTGCATTGTGTTCTTTGAAAGGAAATCTAACAGCTCACCAAAGATGAGATTTTTCTGAGCTGTTTAGAATTTCTGGTGAATTTCAGAAGTGTTCTTGATATTTTCTTTTTGTGTTTAAAATTATTTTCAGAAGGTGAGGCTTGTCTTGAGGGTCACCAGGAGGCTTGTGAACCTCATCTGCACTAAGGCAAGCCACAGCAACATTTTTATGATGCCATTTCAATATTTGTGATTTTCTCACTTAAATGAAATGATTAACCCATGCATTTAAATAATTATTGAATTATTTGTATTCTGTTAAGTATTGGTCAGTTGTTATGCTTGATTTACAAAATAGTTGAAACTAGTTTAAGTGGGTAAAGCAAGTTAAAATTTATTTGAGGTGATGTTAGAAATAATTTTGTTATACATGTTAGTAATTATTTAAAGCTTTGTGTTTGCATTCTTAAATTGATAAAAATTTGTTAGAAAATATTCTGTTAAATACTTGTTTAATCATATTACTTGTCTTACAGAATGTTTGAACCCAACTTAGTGATAAAGAAATTAAGAGTTGTTGATAATGATATCTTTTGGTCAAGCATATGAAAAATTTATTGGAGTTACTTTCTTGCATAGGAAATTAATAAAACTTGTTGGAAAATATTTTGGTTAAGTTGTGAGTCATTTTGAGCAAGTAGAGTAATATGAGTTGTTGACGTTTATGCTTGGTGTCCATATGGATGACGTCGGTCATTTTTATCAATATGTGATGCATGTGTTGTTTTGCATTTCATGGCATGCTACGACACCAGTCATTTTTAGTTTAAAGTTAATCCTGAATATAACTCAACTTGAATATACCGTTGACTGGGTCATGGTGCCGCTGAATCGAGTTTCTTTCTAGTGCAACCACATTTGCCTTGTGGGAAGGCCTTGATTCGGTCCATTAACACGGCCTCTGGTCGGTGCCTCCATCTAGGGAACATTATGTCGTGTTTGCCCTGGCCCGGTAAGCACACATAATCTTGTGTGCTCGTTGATGAGATTATGGTACCGAGTCCGCGAGTGGGAGTGTTTTGACCACGACGGTGGTCGGGGTGTCTTTGGTAGACACGGGGCCACCCAGGACCAGCCCGTTGGGGATTTGGGTCGAAGTGGCCGAGAGAGTGCTGTGGCAATGGAGGGGTTTTGTCGGAATGCCGTTGGTCCACCCGAATGGGAATGCGAGGCCATGGGTTCCGTGGTGTGGGTACAATGTGCTACCTCTGCAGAGTGTATAATCTATCAATAGCCGCGTCCACGGTCACGGACACCTCGTACTAGGTCCCACCATGAGTCAACGTTTAATAAAAATTGCACACTAAGCTATGAACTTTGCATTGTCAATGGATGGCAGAAAGGCCATCGGGGTATTTGGGACCAAATGATGGTCGTGGTTGTGATCGCCGTAAGGATCACGAGTTGTTCTTGAGAAAGACCACTATGGTGGTGTGTTTGTGGTCCAGAGATGATCACAGTTGGTAAGCTGTCCTGAGGGATGTTCGGGCTTGATCACAACATGTTGACATATAATGTTGCATTATTAATAATCTGTTAAATATCATGATATTGTTTGTCATTATGATTATGCTTGTTGTGAGCTTGCAAGTACATTCAATGTACTGACCTGGCGTGTCATGCCAGATTTCAGGAAAGTCTCGTTGGAAAGGAGCGCTGTTCGAGTCTAGATCGTGTCCACATCAGTGTCCCTGTGATATGGAGCTTCCGCTACGACGTTATTCTACTGCCACGTAGTTGTTCGAGTCGAGGCCCCTTTATGTTCGCTAAATAATGTACATATTGTTCCGCCGCACCGAGTGTGCCGCTTGGCCTCGACCACTGTTGTAATATGAACTCTGATCCACTAGCATCAATAAAGCGGTTGTTTTCTGTACCAATATGTTGTGTGTTGCCAGAAGACATGATCTCTGGGCTGGCAATGCAGGGTAAACCGGTCGCTCTGAGCCGGGGTGCCACAACAGAGAACCAGCTTCACCCAATCTAACCCCAACCCCAGCAGATAGTAACCCAGTTCCTGTTGACACAGCACCATCTCCACCACAGAGCTCCCAAACAAGAGCAGTTAGTAAGGCAGCTCCAGTGCCCAAAGGGCCAGTACTACCACGGCGAACCCCAACTCCACCAGTTAGTACGCCTATTCCTGTGGAGGAAGCACAACCAGCTAGTCATAGTTTAGCATCTATCGCATTTGATGTTGTTAAATTGTATGTGTGTATCTTCCCATCTTGGAAACATTATACTGAAGAGGAAGGAAAATGCCAGTTGCAGGTGTTTGTCCAGGAGTTATGTGTAAGTAATGTTATTCATGGCAATTACTTTGCTTTGTCCCATACATCCTACCTCCATGATGGTTATAATACAGCAAATTTTCCCATTTTCTCTATAGAGAAGGACCGATTTGGAAACTCAGGATGAGGTAACCTGTGCTAATACCTCTGCTATCTTCAAGAATGCTTGGTGGCAGTATCGGAATTACCTAAAGAAAACATACTTCACCGGCAAAGAAACTCATCAAATTCCCTTACGTTCTCCTGAGGCACATTTACTGGACGATGACTGGGAACGCCTTGTTCTATACTGGTCCCGAACCAAGAATGTGGTAAGGTCTATGAGCTAATTTTCTATTTTAAGTACTATATTCTTGCGTCTTACTGTAGTCTGTTCATGTAGAACAAGTGCCTAAACCTGAAGAACAATTGTTCTAATTTAAGATTCCATTGCTATCATGGTTCAAAAAAGCGCTAGGCATTAATTGTGCGTTTTGCCACCGCCTTGCGCTTTACTGACCAAAGCGCATGCTTATGCGCAGTTATGCACAGATTAAGCGTAGTTATGCGTAATGCATTTCGCCAACGCCTAGAGCCTAGGCGCGCTTAAGCGCTCGCTTAGGCGCGCCTTCTTTAACTATGATTGCTATCGTGCATACTGTTTTGCTCTTGTATCACTGTATTTACTCATATAAACTTATTTTTAAATTGAAGGATCCAATCGAAACTTCAATGGCACAGCAGGTATGTTCACGCATGTTTCTTTAATAGGCTTGCTCTTATCAATAGCTTTGTTGATTTCAATTTCAATTGTGTATACAGTTGACTTCTCATATCATGCACATTACTAGCATCACAATAGAGCCAATAGTGTTGTTGTACATGTAGACCCGTGGTACCCATCTGAAATCTTGTTGTGCCGTGGAGTTTCCCACGCTTTGTATTGTTTCACTACTGCTTTGTCTTGAACTGATATGATTTGAACCGTGTCTCTATTTTGATTTGGCAAGACAATGCAGTGACCATAGGACATAGACATACGTTTGTTTGATGATTTTATTATGTACTAGTACTTGGCAATAGAAGACTTGGTAGTTTAATCCTATCCACCTTACTAATGAACTGGTTCACCGAAATGAGTTTCATATACTAGTACATGCTAAACTATTATGTGTCTGCTTGTTTCTTCTTTTAGAATGCTGACAGAATATTGGGGAAGAGTGCCTTATTAAGCAATGGTAAAGAAAGTAATGCAGATAAGGTTCAGGATAGTGACACATCCTTGTTGGTCTCCAACAAAGCTGATAAAACAGCTAAGGAAGACTATCTCGAAGACAGTGAGACAACCCCAAAGTCTTGTCTTGGTTTAGTGTTGAAGTTACTGGTCACTAGCGCTTGCACAAGCTATTCAAACTCACTGTCTGAATCAGTTCGGTTTCTTGAGTCTATACTACAAGCTGAAAGACATCGATAAGTTGTGCTGCGACAAGAAGCGGAAGGACTGCGGAAGTCCCTGGAGCATTTAGATGCATACTTTCTGGTGCAACAGCAAGCATTGGAGGATTTTAGCGCCAAACAGGACAAAGCTAATAAGCTTGCTAAGCTTATTGCCAGCATGGTGGATACCGCTTCTTGAGCTCTTATGAAGTTGTTTCAGTTATGCTCTTGTTTTGCTGCCGCGTTTATTTGCACTGGTGGCCAATTTTGATGGCGAGTGTATGTAATATGCTGCTTTGTTCCCTATATTTGCACTGGCGGCGAACTTTGATGCCCAGTGGATGTAATATGTGTAATAGCGGTAATAGGCTAGCGTTAATTGCTTGCTTATTTATTTCCTTATTGTCTTGTTTAGTTGTTTGCTTGTAGTCACTGCAGTTCTTTTTCTGTGTTTTTCTAGTGGCCACAATAACCTATTTTTGGAAACTAGGCCAAAATAATCACGGCAACACACAGACTATTGTAACCATGGGCCTCCTGCGGGCCGTATGATCCATGGGCCTTCTACGGGCCGTAGGATCCATTGGCCTTCTATACGGGCCGTAGGATCCATGGGCCTTCTACGGGCCGTACGTTCCATGGGCCTTTTACGGGCCATAGGATCCATGGGCCTTCTACGGGGTGTATCATCATTTCGCCAATCATGGGCCGTACTATTCGTGGACAATAACGGGCCGTTTATTGGCCGTATTTGATAACTCTATGAAATCAGCCCAACGGGTTTTTTTTGACATGAAAACGGCCCAACGTATTAACTGGGCGACTGTAACCACAGGCTGAATTTGGCCCACAAGCAGAAAATGACAGTAACGGGCCGTAAGTAACCGAATGCTGGAAATGAGCCCAAGAATAAATGGGCCCTGAGAAGGCCGAAAGATATCATGGGCTGGAAACGACACAACGGAATAATGGGCCGTTAATGGGTATGAAGTGATACACTGTTCATTACAGGCCAGTTTTACCACGGGCCGTTAAGGGGCCGAGGGTTACTAAGGGCCTCATATGGGCCGAAAGACGTCATGGGCCATACATGGGTCGGAAGTAAAACGGGCTGGAATTATATTGGACGGCCCAGATGACGCTACTGGGCCTAATTCAGATAGGCCATAAACGGGCCCTAGGATAGCGGGCTGTAAATGGGCTATATGCGAACAGGTCGTTAACAGGCTTGCCGTGGGCCGGCCCGCCACCTTTTGACCAAGTCAAACGGGCCGGCCTTTTCACACGGAATGGGCCTCTGTTGGGCCATGCCACGTGTCAGCATATCATAGGCGCTTTGGGTCCAATGAGTGGATGACATCTGTCCCAACGGTGAGCCGACACGTGTTTCCTCCAGCCAATGATGATTTTACATGTGGAAAATCCCCATTGGTCGGGGCTGTTAACGGGTTATCGGATCCAAAACCGGACCCGATAGCTTAACGGCGTTCCGTTACGGTGGATGCCACGTGTCGGTCACCCTTGATGAAAGCACTTCTGTGACGTGCGATTTATCATCATGGAACTGGACACTTCCGTGATGATAATTTTGGTAATGTCATGGAACACTTCTACGACAGCACAGGTATGACTATCTTGATTCTGTCATAAATTTGTCATGGATGTACATGCATGATAGAAAACGTGACCTACTGTGACAAACACGTATAATCACGAAAGTGTACTTTTTTGTAGTGAATTGCATGACAATAGAGGCAGCAAAAATTCACAAACCATAGAATATTCTAAGGGATCAAGAACATGATCTGGGATTTCCGCAGAAATGAAAACAAAAATCAATAACATTCGTACCAATCTGTAGACCACCTTCTCTCAAGCAGACAAGGATATGAGCATATGGAAACCCTCACCTCTAGAACTCAATAATGTTATCTGTATAATCCTTTTGTAGAAGCGGAAAGAAAAATAATTAGTCCATTATTTGCAACCTCTACAAGGTAGGGCATGGTCATCAATAAAGTTGTCAAACATGGTTGAAAACCATAAGATACATAGAAGTCTGGCAACTAAAATTCTCACAAGAATAATACATGAGTACATGATAGTTCAACCACATTATCTAAATTGAATAAAGTTTTGGCATAAACAGGAGGTAAATGCCAAGCTATTGGCATGCTAGTGTACATATCTAAGAATGGTATAACCAAAGAAACATAAAAACAAGATAACTGAAGTTTCTTTAGACAGAAGAGTGATATATGAAAAGCACCATGGGGAGTAGTCAAGCAATGGCATCACATCCAAACCAAACCTGTAAGGATTACCGAGAATGGATCTTACATTGCATCATTGGAATATATAGCCATGTATAGATTGGAACTTTAAAAGTGTTCATATACTGGTATAGACTTGTAAGTACAAATCATGGTGCTTCATAATGTACGGTAATCATACCAAACCTGCAAATGAACCAGATAATGATCAAAATTAGTACCAAACCCTTAATTGTCAATCAAATCCTTTCAGTGATGAGTATCTCTTTGACATGACAATGTCACGTCTGTTTGCCATAATTTTTTGTCTTCTAGTCATATATGGTTTATAATCACACGTTATGAGAACACCCAACAAAATAGTTCGCACGCTTATTTAGATGCGAAGAGATTAATTGGTTAAATAAATCATCCCATGCTCTCTTATTTGGACAATGACGCACATTCAGATTGAACTCTTCCTGAAAATATCACATGGATTTATCAAAGTGTGAGTAAAAAGCCACCAAGATCGCCATCCTTATTTCAGATATTGAAATAAATAGTACAAAGAGGAGAAATATTAGAAAACTATGAGAAACAGCAAGCTAGAACTCGGAAATCACATCGAGTTATGATGTACTCCCTTTGTAAACTAATATAAGTGTCTAGATCACTACTGTAGTGATCTAAACGCTCTTATATTAGTTTACGGAGGGAGTAAGAACCAATGGATACTTCCACCTCAAGAAAGTAAATGGCCACATGCACCTAAAACAGATCTAGCTAAGACACTTCCACGAACAGGGCTTACTCTGAAGATACCATTTTTATAAAAACATTGGCAAAATTTCAAACGACCTTGCGACCCCTTTGAATCTAAATACACGACTCGACATCGTGAAAGAGACTAAGATAAATTGAGATATTAAAGTATTGTTAAGGGAAGAAACATGGAATTCACTTTTCGACTGGGCATCCGTAGCTAACATTGTAAACCAGCAGCCAATTGTGATTTTTAATGATAGCCTTGGAAAAAATGCAGAGCATTGAACTAAATCTAAAGCTGAACTATAAGTGACAAGTACACTCAAATAAACTATTCCATGATCCATAGAGCCTAAATCAGCAGCAATTATCTATTGAAAAAGAGCCATTAAAGGGAAAGGGAGCCATAGTCCGCTATCCTTGTCCTCGATGCAATGAGGATCATGTTTGCTTCGATGGTGTTTTAATGCAAGAGAAATTAAGATGTGCAGTTGATCATATAAGAGTAAAACTCTCAATTAAGTATCAAAGAATTCTAGTGATCCTGAGATCTGCATACAAGGAAAGAAAAAAATGATCACTACAGATTCATCTACTTGTGCATGCCTGCCAAAATCTTTGTTTCTTTTTAAGGTTTTATGACCCCGAAGTCTCCATCTACATATTTATTCAACATAATCTCAGTCTCATCTACAAATGTAAGCATATCGATCAGGTTACGAATCTAGAGCAGCACAACAATGTGAAATCAATAAAAGATTAAATTACTGGAGATAAACAAGGCAATGGAAAACAAAAACAAAGGATGAACAATCTCCGGAAAAAGAGATGATAGAAAATCAACACCAATTATTATAATGCACGATCAAATCAACGGATGGTCAAAGAAAGCATCTTGTTATTTTAAGAAGAAAAAGTGAAAACAACCTGTAGAAGAAGAACATTTCCTTGGTATATCCTTGTAAAACAGAAAAGGCTAAAATGCTGAGATGCAAGGAATGTACTCACCTTCAGTTCTTTACTCTAAATCATAGAAAGGCTGAAAAACATGTGAACCATGTAAAAGCAAAGGAGCAGATGAAGATCATGTTGATATTTTTTATCGAACATATAAACAAAGATCCCTCTTCCTTGGATCCTAACAAGACGAGTAATCATGCACAAAGGAACAAGACCACCAGCATTCCATGCACAAAGAAACATCAAATGCAGGTCCTACCAGGATTCGGACAAGGAACAAAAGGCATATAAGTACATACAAAAAAACAAGCAAAGAGAATAATACACTTGACTTTTCCACAAACAAGACAAGAAACAAAAGGCCCTTATTGGCCAACTGTCGAAGTAATTGGCCACAGATACCCCAAGACGGCGAGACAATAATTCAAGACATCGGGTCTAGCAAAGCCCCTTAGTCCGACTGCCTGGCCGCTTCGGCTGGTTCCCCGTCCGACTGCTCCACACGGCCGGTTGCCGGCTGCCGACTGCGCCAACCAGCCGGCTGCCGACTGCAGCTCGACCCGACACCGACAAGACCCCGACGAGATGGCCATACCGCGGACGAGACAGCTGTACCACGACGCCATCATGTACAGTGTCACTTGTCCCTGGGCACTATTTATGAAGTGACCCAAGAGACAAGCATGACACCACACCATGCCCCCATGTCCACCACATAGCTTACTTCCTAAGCTAGCCATGCCTATATAAGGCACACATCCATCCATCCATCCATGGAGGGGAGGCACTCACACTCCCACACACTCACGCATGCATGCTCATGCACTTGCGGCCATGCACACACTTGTGCTCATATGCATATACAAAGCCAGATGCCTATGGCACTGGGCTCAGATACAGCTCCAGGAGCAACTCTGTACCAGATATACTACAGATACTCAGACATGCAGGAGTAGGGGTATTATCTCTCCGGAGAGCCCCGAACCTGGGTAAACTAGTGCGTGCTACTCGCATACCCGCTCCTGGTCCTATCAGTAGCAGTCTTACCCTCACACTAAGCCCTTGTGGCATTTGTCGCCTTGCACCTCCCCCGTGAGAATACCACGACACCAACCTACACACCAATCATATGGCCATACAACCATGCACCAAGCCTTGGAAATGAAGAGGAGTGGAAAGGAGGAGGAGAAGAGGTGTTGACCTACAGATCCATGAATGGAGATGCACGAGGCTGCTACCAGACGATGCCCAGGCACATATCAAATGAGGCACCAGCCAGGGGATAGACTAAAAGCACAAGAATCCAATAACAACGGACCAATCTGCAGGAAAACCAAAGAAATATCATTGATGAGCAGCAGCCAACGAGCAAGAATGGAAAAAAAATAGACTCGTGAAGCAGTAGATAACGTGAAGTGACCAGAAGAACAAGGGGCGTGCAATGAAATTACGCGAAGACAAAATTAGGAACGAGGGGGACATCTTCTTCCTCCCCTGTTGCCTCCTATTCCTCTCCGGCTCTCCCCCACAACCTCCATGTCCTCCTCTTCTTCCTTCCCTCATGACCTCCATGGCCTCCATCCCTTCCTCCCAGCTCTCACATGTTGGTGTATGAACAAGAGGAGGCAAAGGAAGGGGGCACACCTGGAGCAGCAGAAGCAACGCTAGGGTTAGGGCTGGAGCAGGGGGGAGGCGGCGTCCCGAGCAGGCCATGGCATGAGCACGAAGCAGGCAGCCCGTACGTCACGCCGCTGAGCAGAAACACCCGGAGGCCGGGGTTGGACAATAGCTCCGGTGGATTTGCGAGCGCCATGGCCGCCGCCTGACCTGCTCACTCTCCCTCTTCTCTTCTCATCCCTTCTCATGATGGGAGAGGGGAGGTTGTGGGCGGCATGGTGCGAGGGAGATGAGGAAGGAAGTCCGTGGCGGCGAGGTCTGACGAGCGGCGCCGGGGGCGATGTGGGTGGGGCGGCAAGTTCGGGAAGGAATGAATCGGTTGGGTGGGTGGGAGAGGGCTAGCGAGCAGAGGTAGCGCGCGAGTGCGGGAGGAGGAGGAGGAGGCCGCTAGGTTTTAGCATGGGATTTAGCATCGTTGATTTATACTCATATGTGAAATGACCAAAATGCCCTTGGCGGGGTACTAAATTAACATGCGGTGGCATGAAATGGGAGTAACTATTCATTTCTATAGGAGCGCGGCCTCAATCCGACGGTCCAGATCCTCCCACCGCTTGATCCAACGGCCGGAAACGCATCACGCAAATTGATCGGACGGCCCAGAAGCGCTAAGCTCTGAGGAGGCTCGGTGAGGCCTTCTTCTCTTATTTTTGGATGGGCCTTATTGAAGGAAATATGCCCTAGAGGCAATAATAAAGATGTTATTTATATTTCCTTATATCATGATAAATGTTTATTATTCATGCTAGAATTGTATTAACCGGAAACTTGATACATGTGTGAATACATAGACAAAACAAAGTGTCCCTAGTATGCCTCTACTTGACTAGCTCGTTAATCAAAGATGGTTAAGTTTCCTGACCATAGACATGTGTTGTCATTTGATGAACGGAATCACATCATTAGGAGAATGATGTGATGGACAAGACCCATCCGTTAGCTTAGCATGTTGATCGTTGAAGTTTTATTGCTATTGCTTTCGTCATGACTTATACATATTCCTTTGACTATGAGATTATGCAACTCCCGAATACCAGAGGAACACCTTGTGTGCTATCAAACGTCACAATGTAACTGGGTGATTATAAAAATGCTCTATAGGTGTATTTGAAGGTATTTTTTGGGTTGGCATAGATCGAGATTAGGTTTTGTCACTTCGAGTATCGGAGATGTATCTATGGGCCCTCTCGGTAATGCACATCATGATAAGCCTTGCAAGCAATGTGACTAATGAGTTAGTTGCGGGATGATGCATTACGGAACGAGTAAAGAGACTTGCTGGTAATGATACTAAACTAGGTATGAGGATACCGACGATCGAATCTCAGGCAAGTAACATACCGATGACAAAGGGAATGACGTATGTTGTCATTGCGGTTTGACCGATAAACATCTTCATAGAATATGTAGGAACCAATATGAGCATCCAGGTTCCGCTATTGCTTATTGACCGGAGATGTGTCTCGGTCATGTCTACATAGTTCTCGAACCCGTAGGGTCCGCACGCTTAACGTTCGATGACGATTAGTATTATGAGTCATGTGTTTTGGTGACCGAAGATTATTCGGAGTCCCGGATGAGATCACGTACATGACGAGGAGCTTGAAATGGTTGAGAGGTAAAGATTAATATATTGGAAGGTAGTATTCGGACACTGGAAAGGATCCGGAGTGTATCGGGTACATACCGGAGTACCGGAGGGGTTACCGGAACCCCCCGGGAAACATATGGGCCATAGGAGGGAGGCTGAATTGGACTAGGGAAGGGGGTGCCACTGCCCTTTCCTTCTCCTACTCCCTCTCCTTCCTCTTTTCCCCCTCCGGTAGAAAGGAAAAAAAAAGGGGGCCGAATCCTACTTGGACTGGAGTCCTAGTAGGACTCCCCTCTCCTTGGCGCGCCCCTTGTGGCTGGCCTCCTCCTCCCCTCCTTTATATACGGGGGCAGGGGGCACCCCATAGCACATCAATTGTTCTCTTAGCCGTGTGCGGTGCCCCCCTCCACAGTTTACTCCTCCGGTCATAGCGTCGTAGTGCTTAGGCAATGCCCTGCGCGGATCACATCACCAACACCGTCATCACGCCGTCGTGCTGACGGAACTCTCCCTCGACCCTCTGCTGGATCAAGAGGTCGAGGGACGTCATCGAGCTGAATGTGTGCTGAACACAGAGGTGTTGTACGTTCGATACTTGGATTGGTTGGATCTTGAAGACGTTTGACTACACAACTGCGTTAACCTAACGCTTCCGCTTTCGGTCTACGAGGGTACGTGGAGACACTCTCCCCCTCTCGGTTCAATGCATCTCCTAGATTGATCTTGCGTGATCGTAGGAATTTTTTTGAAATTGCATGCTACGTTCCCCAACACTTATGGGCTAAGAGGGGAAACGCACCAGCCACCAGGGGCTGGTATGCCCCCCATATGGGCCGAACCAGGGGGAGAAGCAAAAAGGGGAAGAGAAAGGAAAGGGGGGAATTCGGCCTCCCCCTTCTCTTTCCCCCCTCCTCTTTCCTTCCCCCTCTGGCATATATTTCAGGGGGCGCGGCTTGGGAGGAGCCCAAGTAGGATTCGGTCCTACTTGGGGCACCTCCTGGCCTCTCCCCTCCCCCTCCCACCCTTATATATGTGGGGGGCGCCCCTAGCACACACCAGGCAATTGCCTAGACGTGTGCGGCGCCCCCTCCATCATTTACACCCCTGGTCATATTTTTGTAATGCTTAGGCGAAGCCCTGCAGAGATCACTTCACCATCACCGTCACCACGCCGTCGTACTGACGGAATTCATCTACTACTTCAACGTCTTGCTGGATCAAGAAGGCGAGGGACGTCACCGAGCTGAACGTGTGCAGAATGTGGAGGTACCGTGCGTTCGGTACTTGATCGGTTGAAGCGCGAAGAAGTTCGACTACATCAACCGTGTTGTGAAACGCTTCCCCTTACGGTCTACGAGGGTATGTAGACACACTCTCCCCCTTGTTTCTATGCATCTCCATGGATAGATTATTGCGTGCGCGTAGAATTTTTTTGTTTCCATGCAATGTTTCCCAACACTGCTTTGATACAATAGCAAACATCACATTCCGCAACATAGCGTGCAATGTCTTGCTTCATGTTTGACCACCAGAGTCTGTGACGAATGTCTTGGTACATCTTTGTGCTACCGGGATGAATAGACAAGAGAGTGTCATGAGCTTCTTTCATAACCTTCTGAGTCCTATCTAGGTTATCTTCCGTAGGTACCACTAGGCGACCTTTAAAGAACAAGGTGTCATCATCTTCAAGAGTGAAGAATGAGGATCTTCCTTCTGCGAGGTAGCGCTTGATCTTGTGGGCTTGAGAGCCATACTTCTGCAGCCTCTTGATGCTCTCCACGAGATCTGGTTCGACAACCAGGGTATTAAGGGAACGCTGGGGAACAACACGGAGGTTCATCTTGCGGAACTCTCGAGGAGGGGGTGCGAGTGCACCAGGAGGAACAATATGGAGGTTCAGCTTCCTGAATTATTCAACAAGCGAGGGATGAACTTTTCGAACCTGGAGGTGGTTGCAATATGACTTGCGGCTCAAGGCATCAGCCATTACATTAGCCTTGCCTGGTGTATAGGAAATACCCAAGTCAAAGTCTGCTACGGTCTCCATCCATCTCTACTGACGGAGGTTCAAATCTGGCTGAGTAAACAGATACTTCAGACCTTGGTGGTCGGTGAAGATCTCGCAACGATTACCAAGAAGGTAATGTCGCCATTGTTTCAGTGCTTATATAACAGCAGCAAGCTCAAGGTCATGAACTAGGTATTTCTCTTCCTGAGGGTGCAATTGACGAGAAGCATAAGCAATTACTCTGTGCTCTTGCATTAGTACACAACCTAATCCTTGACGTCAAGCATCGCAGTAAATGAAGAAGTTCTTCTTAGTATCTGGCGGAGCAAGCACTGGGGCAGAAGTCAGCATGTCTTTGAGTGCCTGGAAACTTTCCTGACACTTTTCTGTCCATTCGAACTTGACGCCATTGTGAAGCAGACCAGTCAGGGCTTGGCAATCTTGGAGAAGTTCTCGACAAATTGACAGCAATAGGTGGCGAGTCCGAGAAATCTTCTGACCTGTTTAACATTCGTCGGAGGAGTCCAATCGAGAATAGCCTGAACTCGCTCTGGGTTGACGGCAATACCATCCTTGGAGATGAAATGCCCAAGATAGGTCACTCCAGGTAGCCACAATTCACATTTATACTTAGCATATAGCTGATGTTCCCGAAGCCTTTCCAGAACAAGTCGAAGATATTCAGCATGTTGTTCTTTGTTCTTGGAGTACACAAGGATATCATCCAGATAAACCACGACGAACTTGTCGAGGTATTCAATGAATATATAGTTCATCAATCGGGAGAACGTTGCTCGAGCATTTGTTAAACCGAAAGGCATGACGGTGTACTTATATGAACCATAGCGAGTAACGAATGCAGTCTTGGAAATATCCTCTTCATGAACCCGGATCTGGCGGCAACTAACGTTGTCCTGGACTAAGGGGTACTCACCACGTCGTCTCCCGACCAGGTGGATCGGGCCGAGGACCCTCATGGCGGTTCACTATTGGGCCAGTTCGGGCAGCCCATGCCGCATACAAGGGATATTCCACGAGACTTGGTGATCAAGACAAGGACTCCTCTCCACCGACGTATTCGACTAGGACTCTTGTTATCCTAGGCCTCCGGTATGTTATATAAGCCGAGGCCAAGCTAGTCGATAGATGATTATGACATTACTCATCATACCTCTAGGGTTTAGACCACAACATATGATCTCGAGGTAGATCAACTCTTGTAACCCCTATACTCGTCACAGTCAATCAAGCAGGAAGTAGGGTTTTACTTCCATTAAGAGGGTCCGAACCTGGGTAAACATCGTGTCCCCCGTCTCATGTTACCTTCGATCCTTAGACGCACAGTTCGGGAGCCCCTACCTGAGATCGGCCGGTTTTGACACCGACATTGGTGCTTTCATTGAGAGTTCCGTTGTGTGATCGGCAATGGATCAATGGTTGGTCTGTAGATCAACTGCGAAGTCGGTGTCTTCATCGCCAACTCCACTGGTCACCTTGGCTGGGCCGAGGACCAGGCTCCTCTTCGGATCGTCAAGATCGAACATATGTCCTTGTTATCATCAACTCCAATCTCTATCAAGATCATGGAGGAATCATCCATGGAGCTTGGGGGCTCAACATCAACATTGCCCTCGTGCGACCGTGCTGTTTTTCTGGACAGCAAACTTGTATCCGCCATCACCGCCTCCTCGAGCGTCGGTTTGACGATTGCTTTGGTGGAATAATGCATAATTGAGTATATAACAACCCTGTAAAATTTCATTGTGTTCCGATGGGGGAATCTCCGAAGATCTACGATATACCGGAGCCATATCGAATCTGGATGGGAATCTGGACGCGTTTAGGGCGAGGAGTCCAGCATCTAGCTCGAGCGTCCTCTGGAAAATCCATCTGTTGATCAGCTGCGGAATTACTGTATCTATCAGCCCTCAAACTTTCACCTCGATCTGACCGTTCAAACTCCAAAAAACCTCCAATGAGCGCGTCAAATTTTGGATCTATTTTCTGCACGAAAACGAATCCGACCCGAATTCATCTTCCTTCATGATCGGGGTATTGAACATCCTTTTTCAAGGAAACTTTTTCTAGGGTATTGTGTTTTGTTTGCAAACACATGCTCACAAATTTTGCTTATTTTTGGAGGTAAACTTCACTGTTGCGCCGGTGTCAAACCAGCCCGACAACGTTGTTGCACGGCTGCCGACCTGCACTAGACGGGTCATCACTTCATTGAGCTGGGCTCAATCTTATCGGATCATCATCTTAGCAAGCCGAACAAGAGTTCGGCATCATGAAGGCCAAATCATCACCAACATTGTCGCCCCATGGATTATACGTGTCAGATTTCAGGTTCCAGCAAAACCCTTGAGGTTCGAACTCTGGGGTGCGCAAGAAGATCTCTCCTCTACTCTATCTCACTCGCGCTCAATCCATGCCTAACTACGCCAGCTCGCAAGACAAAGGGACACAAGGTTTATACTGGTTCGGGCCACCGTTGTGGTGTAATACCCTACTCAAGTGTGGTGGTGGTGGATTGCCTCTTGGGCTATGGATGAACAATTACAAGGGGAAGAACTGCCTCCGGAGGAGAGGTGCTCTTGTGCTTAAGGTGCTGGTGGTTCTCGATCTCGATCAGTTTGGATCAGCTCGAGATCCCTTGCCTCTCTATGGTGTGGCTAGCCCAATTTATAGAGGGCCCGGTCCTCTTCCCAAATATTGAGTGGGAAGGGATGCCACAACGGCCAAATTCGAAGGGAGACAACTAGTACAAGTTATCCTGACTAAAGGTGGTCTTCGCCTGCAAAGGCTCTGGTGGTGATGCCGCCTTGGGCTCCACGGTGACCTCCGTCCTGTCGTCCTGCTGGTCTTGGTCTTGTTGCACCAATATGGAAACCTTTGTCCGTTGCCTCGGTACTCCTCGCCTGCGCTTGCCCCCTTAGCACCAAAGAGGAAGCGAGGACACTGCGTGTGCTGGCGCCCGACTGGCCTTGGTCGTCATGGCTTGCATCATGGGAACCTCATGAGGTGCCCCGTGCCTTGATATCTCCGCCCCTCGTGAACCAGCCTGATGAGGCTGCCCCCGAGGAGGTCTTGTGTCGCCCGCCTCGTGAGGCTTGGCCCCTCGCGAGGGTCTTGGTCACCCTGCTAGTGAAGTTGGGCCGTACCAGGCCGCTGGAGGAGCCACGCCCTGGGCCGCAGGCAGGCAAGTCTGGGGACCCCTGTTCCCAGAACGCCGACAGTAGCCCCCGGGCCCAAGGTGCGCTCGGGCTTGGCTTCGCGACGAAGCCAAGGGTCAAGCGCAGAGCGCCGCGGGCCCCAATAGCCGGCGGCCTCGATTGACTCATGGTGACTTGACTGGGCGTGGGCGTCTACACTTCCCCACGCAGCTTCAATCCCCGTCTTGCTAGGCGTCCCTGTTATTCCGCACAGCTTCATCCTCCATCCCACGGCTTGCTCCCCTGCTTCTTTGTCCCGCCGAAACCAACTCCTTTCTCGCCCCCTCCGGCCAAGGCCTCGCCCTGCCAGCGTCATGTCGCCCGGTCGGAGCAAGAAGGGAAAGAAGGTAGCTCGCAATCTCGCTCCGCCGCCGCCGACCTTCGAGCCTGTCATTGAGCGGTCCCAAGTGCTCAACAGCGAGATGATGGACAAGGTCCGCCCCGCACTCGCCGCTGCTTCTAACGAGTGGGGGGAGATGATAGCCTGGCCTGCTTCCCGCGCCGCCGTGGACTGGGAGGCCACCGAGATCCCGATTCATGTCCACGCCCTTTGGGCTGGCCTGATTCCTCCCTTCTCGGATTTCTTCAATGCCGTGTTGTCCCACTATCAGGTGGATGTGATGCATCTGGATCCGCCCTCAATCACCTTGCTCGCACTCTTCTCCGTTGTTTGCGAGGCCATGGTTGGCGTCGCCCCCTCTGTGGCTTTGTTCCGCCACTTCTTTTCGCTGCACTTGATCGACGACCGTCAACGCTCTGGGCGCGTATCCTTCTGTGCGGTGGCGGCCACCACCAGCATGGGGATTGACTTTGATCTTGCTCTGGAGGCCGGGAAATTCCGGAAGCAGTGGGTGTATCTCGACTCAGGCGCAATTAACCCGTTGTTCCTGCTCCCGGGGGATCCAGCTGTCCCCAGCCCTGGCTGGGGCCCCACGAGGCTTGCTGATCCACGGCTCGCCCCTGTCTGGCGCCGTTTGACTAGGCTGAAGAGTCTCGAGATAACGGCTCCAATGGTTGTGAAGGAGTTTATCTGTCGCCGCGTCGCTCCTCTGAAGTGCCATTCCCGGCTTTTGTGGACGTATTCTGGCAGCCAGGACCGCCTGAGGCTCCAGGTGCCCGACCTCGCCCCTGAAGCGATGCAGACAGTTCTCAAGGTCCTGACAGGTGACCCTGCACCAGCCAGTATGCCGGAGGAGGGATGCCTCTTGTATTCTTGCTCGAACAAGGTGGAGTTCGTGAAGAAGATGCCCCTCTTTGCCGAGTGGGGGTTGCGCCCGGTCGACCTTGGAGGGCCCCCTGATAGCCTCATCATCATGGCCCCTCTCCGTGTTGCTGGTGCCGAGCCCGCCCCAAGGTCAGATGTGGAGAGGCGAGCGCCGACAGAAGCTGGTGGCGCGTGCGTCGAGGCATCGATGCCGCCCAAGTCTTCCGAGGCACCATCCTCGGGAGGCTGTCCTCCACCTCCAGGAACGGCTCTTGAGGGGGCAATGCAATCTGTTGCTCCTGAGGCCGAAGCCTCCGAGGCCTCCGTAGGTCCCTGCAAGGCGGAGCCCAACAACTCTCCTCAGCCCGCCGTTCCTGAGGCTGACTCCACTAACGCTCTGCTGTCCGTGCCTAGTGCCGGCCACTTTACCCAGCGCCTCGGACGGCTTTGCATGGATTTCGAGGCGCTCCGCAAGAGGAAGCGGTCCCCAAGCAGCACCTTCGGCCCGCTGAAGCACAGGAAGTATGCCGCCATAGACGGGTAAGTACCTTGTCTTGCGATTCTTTGGGTGTTGCTTCTCCTCCTAACAGCGGCCTTCCAGGATCCCTTCTGCAAAGACCGTGAAGCCTCCCAAGGAGAGGCCTTCTCCTGACTTGGCTCCCCCATCAACCTTGAGCGTCCTGAGCCCCCGAGCCGCCCCGCGCGCGGGGTTGGCTGAAGAGGCAAGCCTACCTGCTTGGCGTCTGGAGCCCATGCCCCTGTTGTTCCTTGCCCGCGGCTTCACCGGTGGTGCTGCAAGCGTACCAAGGGCTCCTCCTCTGGTCGTGGGCGGCTGCTGGATGGCTTCGAGCCCGGGTTCCTCTTCAAGCAGCAGGCCTTCACACATCCGGGCATCTCGCGAGGCCTGGAACGCGCCAGCCCCCAGCCCCCACCAGAGGGGGAATGGGCCACCTTTGATTCCTCCGGTAGCCCCCGCTGCGGGGGACGGACCCGGTCATGCGCTTAAGCTTGCACACAAACGGGGCATTGTTCGTCATGAGCTCTTTCAGAAGGCGATGAGCGCGATGAACCGGCTTGGGGGAGAACTCGAGGACATCGATGTGCACCTACAGCCTCCGATTGGTGGAGGAGTGGCATCGGCTGAAGGTGGCCATCAACCTTGGGCGCCACCAGCGCGAGCTTGACAACACGAAGGCTGAAGCGTCCCTCTCGGCCTCGCGTGAGCCCTGCTCCCGAGCCCTAGAAGAAGCCCGGGAGGCTGACCATCACCGTGAGGTCGCAGAGAAGCGTGCGTGGGAGCTCCAAGCCCAGAGCGCTTCCTTGGAGCGGCAAGTGGAAACGCGTCAAGCCGCCCTTGCGTCGATGAGGGGGATGCGTGCCGAAGAGGAAGAGGTCCGGAGACGCGAGGAGGCGATGGCGCTGGAAGCCATGGAGCGCAGCCTCGAACTCGAGAGGTTGGAGACGAGGGAGCGTCTCTTTGCTCACGCGGAGGAGGCCGTCGACGTGCGCGAAGCGAGGATCCAGGAGGAAGTCGACAGCAGGGTGGCAAGGGCTCGCACCGGCCTCGTCGACAGGCACGACCTGAAGCTGCAACTCATGGGAGCTGAGGCTGAAGGCCGGAATTCTGCCCTCCGGTCAGGGCTGGCCGAGGCAGAGCGGCGCGAGCAGGCCATCTCCACCAAGCTAGCCGAGGCGGAGCAACGCGAGAAAGCTGCCGCCGCTGCCCTGGTGGCTATGCAGGCCGAACAGGCCTCCGCACATGCCGAGCTGGTCCGACTTCAACAGCGAGTCGATGCCACCGAGTCCCTTGCACGAGAGAGCAGGGAGGAGACGTGTTGACGGCTGACACTGGAGCGGCAGCACGCCCCCATGCTCGAAGATCTCAGGACCAGGGCCAATAATGCGATGAGCGCCATCTGCGACGAGCATGCCCCTCACCCCCGCGAGACGGACTACGCCAGCCATCTCCACTTCTTCTCCAACATGGTGACACGCCTGGAGAACCGATCGGCAAGGGCTCATGAGCTTGTTGAAGAGAGGAGTCGTGGCCTGCTCGGGCGCGCGTTCTCCCGAGTCTTCAGCCACCTTCAGAACATCGACCCCAACTTTTATTTTGACGCCGCCATCGCCCCGGTGCCAGAGGCCATCCGGGGCGACCTGGCGCGCTGGGTGTAAGACAACGTGGACGCCCTGGTGAGGGCTTTCACCTCTGATGGCGATGGGGTGGTGATGGCGGCGGATGAAGGCGCCGTAGTCGACAATGGTGAGGGTGACGCTGGTGATGTCGATGACGAAGTTGGCGCCAGTGACAGCAACGCCAGTGATGCCAGCGACGCGCTCGAAGACGACCCAGAGGATGTGGTGAGCGACATGTCGGACTGAGTCCGTGTTTCCCTGTCTTGGGTCCTGTACGCAAAACTTGGGCGTGGCCCTGAGAGTTGTGAGAGCATTTTGGGGAGGGGAAGCCCCTCATGTAAATGTAATCAAACTATTGCCTCTATTCCTTGGACCGAATGGAACAACGCGTTTCTGTAAACCCGTGAGCTGGCTTGTAGCTGTGATTTACCTTGGTTCGGATGAGTTTCAGACCGACTCATGAAGTCGTGAGTTTCTGTGATCCTGCCGATCCGCCCGAGGGGGCCTCGCGAGGAGTACATATAAGCACGCGTGGCACGTGGTGCCGCCCAGCCCCCGCTCACGAGGGGCTCGCGAAGGGGAGGCAGCAGGTGGAGCTCCAAATCGGGGCAAGGAACCAAATCACGGAAAACCGCTCAAATCGAGAAAAGACACCCCCCAGGCACGCTGATAAAAATTCGACTTCCAACTTAAATCAAAAATCCGACTTCCAACTTAAATTCAGGACCTGAAAAAAGGGGTTCCAAAGCAAATAGCCGCGCCTGACACCTAGTCTAGTCTTCAAGTCTTCTCACCAGCGCGGAGCTAAGTGCTGCCAGTCAGCATGGGAGGGAGCCCCCGAGGCCCAAGGGCGGCGCTCCTGAGGCTCCGGGGCGTATACAACCCCACTCATTATTACGTGAGAGTGTCACGGGCGGCGACTTCACAGGCGTGAGCCTTACTTCATATCGCCAGGCGAGGGCTCCGCCTTGCGCCGCCCTCGACCATCATTGGGGCGTCAGGTAATCAGGACGAGACCAAAGGGGCAAAGGGGACGCCAGCGGTGCCCTCGGGGACCATGGGTCCTCTGCCGGGGGGGCTCATGAGCGCCTCCCCGACAGAGGGCCTACCTCCGGAAAGCGCCCCTCCTGACTTCTCCCTTGCAGCCCCCAGTGCGCTCCTTCTGGTGGCACAGGGGCTGCTGTGCTGGGGCTGCCGCCTGCTACTGCGACCTGATCCACCTGAGAAATATGGTTAGTGTAAGCTTGTTCCTGAGGGATGATTGGTACCCTATAGTTGCTGCCGCTGGCGTGGTCGGCGTGGTTCCCGAGCGGCTCCTGGAAGGCTTCAGCTTCTAGTGCTCCCTCCTCCCAGCCTGGTTCGAAGAACGAGCCGGGGTCGTCCTCCGGCGCATACTCCTGATCCATCATGCGGGGCACATAGGCCTCCATGGCTGCAGCCCCGAAAACCTCGCCAAAGTGCCCCACACTCCACGCCGTCTGGCCCGGTGCGCCGTCTTGAGGTGGGTAGGGCGGCCTCCCATCGAAGCCGTGTGCGGCCATACTCGCGCCCATGCTTACTGGCAGTGGCGCGGGCGCGACGAGGCGCCCATCGCCGAGGGGTGCGTCGGGGTCTTTCGAACCTCCGGGAGCGCCCGCGGGCGCGCGGGCGCATTGAGGCCCACCGTGCGACCTAGTTGCGGCGCGCAGCGTGATCAGGTGGTAGAAAGGCGGTGCTCCCGTGGTCGCAGCATCTAATAACTCGGCGACGCGCTCCAGCAGTGCATCCCTGCCACTCTCCATCAGCCGGCACCGCAGCAGCTCCCGCGCCACCGTGAGTGCGGCTCTCACATTCGCTTGCTCCCGCCGGGTGTGTGGCGCCGTTGCCGCGGCGCGGCTTGTGGCTCTCGCGGCGGCCCGTGCGCGCCGCAGGGTAAGGGTGGGCGGCGGCGAGCCGCGCCGCCCGGGCCCCGCAGCATCCGGGGCGCGCGCGCCGCCTATGGAGCCGGGTCAAGCTCTTCTCGGGTGGTCGTTGTTGCTCGGGCTGGGCTGGGCGCCCAGCGGTCGGCTTCGGCCCTCAGATAGCCGGCCACCGTCACTGTGGTGCGCTGGCGAGCCTGTTGATGGAAGAGATGCTTCAGCGCACCCCTACCTGGCACGCCAAATGTCGGATTTCGGGTTCCGGCAAAACCCTTGAGGTTCGAACTCTGGGGTGCGCAAGAAGATCTCTCCCCTACTCTATCTCACTCGCGCTCAATCCATGCCTAACTACGCCAGCTCGCAAGACAAAGGGACACAAGGTTTATACTGGTTCGGGCCACCGTTGTGGTGTAATACCCTACTCCAGTGTGGTGGTGGTGGATTGCCTCTTGGGCTATGGATGAACAATTACAAGGGGAAGAACTGCCTCCGGAGGAGAGGTGCTCTTGTGCTTAAGGTGCTCGTGGTTCTCGATCTCGATCAGTTTGATCAGCTCGAGATCCCTTGCCTCTCTATCGTGTGGCTAGCCCTATTTATAGAGTCCCCGGTCCTCTTCCCAAATATTGAGCGGGAAGGGATGCCACAATGGCCAAATTCGAAGGGAGACAACTAGTACAAGTTATCCTGACTAAAGGTGGTCTTCGCCTGCAAAGGCTCTGGTGGTGACGCCACCTTGGGCTCCACGGTGACCTCCGTCCTGCCGTCCTGCTGGTCTTGGTCTTGTTGCACCAATATGGAAACCTTTGTCCGATGCCTCGGTACTCCTCGCCTGCTCTTGCCCCCTTAGCACCAAAGAGGAAGCGAGGACACTGCACGTGCTGGCGCCCGCCTGGCGCCCGACTGGCCTTTGTCGTCATGGCTTGCATCATGGGAACCTCATGAGGTGCCCCGTGCCTTGATATCTCCGCCCCTCGCGAGCCAGCCTAATGAGGCTGCCCCCGAGGAGGTATTGTGTTGCCCACCTCGCGAGGCTTGGCCCCTCGCAAGGGTCTTGGTCACCCTGCTGGTGAAGTTGGGCCGTACCAGGCCGCTGGAGGAGCCACACCCTGGGCCGCAGGCAGGCAAGTCCTGGGACCCCCGTTCCCAGAACGCCGACAATATGGAGCGGGCACGCCGGCATCACTGCATGGTCACTTCATCAAGCTGGCGTTGACCGCGCCGCAAGATCCAACCTGTGCCGGCATCGCCGCACTATTGCTTCTTCAAGCCTAGATGTGACTGTCGGTGTCAAAACCGACGGATCTCGGGTAGGGGGTCCCGAACTGTGCGTCTAAGGTCGATGGTAATAGGAGACGGGGGACACGATGTTTACCCAGGTTCGGACCCTCTCTATGGAGGTAATACCCTACTTCCTGCTTGATTGATCTTGATGAATATGAGTATTACAAGAGTTGATCTACCACGAGATCGTAATGGCTAAACCCTAGAGGCCTAGCTTGTTTGACTATGATAATGAGTATCCGTCTATCCGGACTACGCTCTCCGGTTTATATAGACACCGGAGAGATCTAGGGTTACATGGAGTCAGTTACATAAAAAGGAATCTACATAGTTGATTGCCAAGCTTGCCTTCCATGCCAAGGAGAGTCCCATCCGGACACGGGTGCAGTCTTCGGTCTTCGTATCCTCACAGCCCATCAGTCCGGCCCATGGTTAATAGGCCGGACGCCCGAGGACTCCTTAGTCCAGGACTCCCTCAGTAGCCCCCGAACCAAGCTTCAATGACGAGGTGTTCGGCGTGTTGATTGTCTTCGGCATTGCAAGGCGGGTTCCTCCTTCGATGACGCCCAGGTAATGTATTTGGCTGTTGATTCAATGTCGCTCACCTTGGCTTCTGTGCGGTAATAACTTCGTCTTCCACGTGTCAAGAGAATGCGGAAAGTCAGGGTATTTTTGCAGATAACACCCCATCCATGCAAGGGAGAGCGCCTACTTAAAGAGATTGGACCTTAGATCCATTCAGCACCACACGGAGAAAATCCCCGGAGATTGCTAGGAAAAACCATTCCACCATGGCTAACGTTCGCAGCTCCTCCTCCCGTTCAGGCCCAAAAAAAGGTGAGTGGGAGAGGTGCTCTGTGTCCCACAGTCAATTGGAGAAGTTGCAAACGCAGGGATTTCTCCCTCCCGTAGATCTGGTCCCTGTGCGAGCAGGGCTAGCATCTCTTAATGGTGAGACCCAGGCGGAGGACGCTCCCAATCCATCCGAGGGGGGAGCGAGTGTGTTTCGTCCCTTTTCTGTTAAGGGGCGTCGGGTTCCCAATCCATCCGTTCCTCCGCGGGCTTTTGGAGTACTATGGCCTCCAGCTGCATAACTTCACTCCCGCCTCCATCCTGCAGGTCGCGGGCTATGTCGCTTTGTGCGAACTGTTCCTGGGTATCGAGGCCCATTTTGAACCGTGGAGAAAGTTCTTCTGCCTTGTTCCGCGCAACCACAAAGGGTCAATGTTTGAAGTGGGCGGAGCCGAAGTATGGCGCATCGCCGATGCCGGATACCTGTCCGGCACACCAAGGAAGGCGTTTGACGAGTGGCCATCCGAATGGTTCTATATCGAGGATGTCGTACTTCCTGACCCAATTCGAATGGTCTTCCAGAATTCGCAAGCGTTCCATTGAAGAAACACTATAGTTGGCGTCCCCGAAGTCGTGAGGAGGAGGACAGTGCGGAAATCCGCCAGCTCACGAGCAAGATAAAGGTGCTTGCCCAGTCCGGATTAACAATAGTTGAGGTTATGGCGACTACCATAGCGCGAGGGGTGCAACCACTTCAATACAGAGGGCTCCCCATGTGGCACTACAATGGGGAGGATGATGCCTCCCACTGTGGTCGGAAAGGTCCGGACACCCCTACTGCTCTGGCCAAAATACTGGCTGAGCTGTTCAAGGGAGAGGAAGAGGAGTTTCTTCGCATCAATCGCAGAGATGGGTATTCGATGTACAACCCTCCCAGCTGGGTGAGTCTAACCCCTTTCCATTTACTTTTGTTTCTCCTCGAGCCATTCTCAATGAATCCTCCATCCGTTTATCCGTAACAGCACTGGCGACAGATCACCGAGGGGCTACTCAGTCCTGCCCTGCAGCCAGAGAACCATAACCGGGAGCTAGATCCTGGGTTTGAAGAAGACCCGGACATATCTGTGGTACTTGCGGAAGGGGTGTTTTATCAGACGAGCTATGATGGCACCGAAGTGGCCATTATCGCCGATTACCCTGGTCTTCTACCTGCTTCCCACGTAAGTCATGAAGAAAAGAATCCCCTCATAGGAGTTTCCTCGCTCTTCCTCACCCATCGCACTGTCACAGGCTCCAAAGGGGAGGCGTCCGGCGTGTTATGCCACTCCGGGGGAGATTCCAAAGAGAGCGGTTCCTGTGCCAAGCAAGGCATCGAAGAGGAAGGTCGGAGAAGACACGACCGGCCCATCGACGGAGAGGTACTGGTTTGAAAGTATACATTAATAGTCACATCCAACTGTAACTTGTACATTTGTCTTATACCAGGAGAAAGGTTCGTCAGACTGTGTCCAGGGATCCAGCCAATCGTGCTCCCCATGATCGGGATTTAAACCCCGCAGGAGAAACGAGAGCCGATATGGGGACAACGCCGGATTGTCCTTCTGCCGAGGGTTCGAAAAATATGTCCGTTACCAACTCGGAAGTAGAGAGCGCCATGAACCATCGGCGTTGTAGGGCTGTTTTATGAGACCCCCAGTTCTCGGAAGAGGCGTTCAACGCCTTCAGCTCGGCTGACGCATATATCTGAGCTGCTCGAAATGGGCTTAACAAAGCCACAAAGCAGTATTTATAAGATGTGCAAGTAAGTTTTCTTTATCCGAATAGGATAACCATATATCAGTAGCCCCCGAGACTGAAAGCAGTTGGTACAACTTATTTAAGGATCATTGTATATCCAGGTTCTTACAGAGAAGAACAACCTACTGGCTCAGGAGCTGGAGCAGTGCCGGACACAGCTAAATGCTGCGCTGAACTAAAAAACTCTAAGAAGGCATCTGCCGGTAACATTCCCCTCCATATAGGAACAATAACTGTATACCAGCTACGAATACTGTTGCTGATCTCGTAATAGGGTCATCAGATCAATATGATGAGAAGCTGAGTGCTGCTCTAGCGGGAGAGAAAGAAGCCAAAAGGCTACATGTCGCGAGCGAGCTTGTGCTGACCCAAGCCATAGTGGAGAAAAACAAGCTTCAGGATGACAAGACCAACTTGGGTGAAGAGCTGAAATATGTTCGGGGCCAGCTAGCCGACTCCATAAAGGAGAATAAAAAACTGCGAGGCGGCATATTCAGTATGTTACAGAACTAACCTTTTATAGTAGTTCAGAGATGAATAAAACTGATATAGTTATGATTGCAGGTATATTAACGGGCCGTCCCAAAGAGGAGGTGTCCGGATCATCAAGTGATCTACTGCAGAGGCTGTCGCAAGTGCACGAGCAAGCTCGGCAGGCAATGCGGAGTGTTGCCAAGGCTTTATGGCCAGCCGCCTCCCCTCCAGGAAGTATGGAGGAGCTTGTAGAGCTGTTCAAGGGAGCGTGGCGGCGTATCCGATTATGGAAGATATCAGCATGGCAGGAGGGCGCGCGAGAAGCCTGGGCCATGGTGAAAATGTGGTACACCAAGTCGGATCCTAACCGCATGGCCCTTATTGGACCGGTAGGGTCTAATGGGGAAGAAATTTCCGTCAGTTTAGTATATGACCAAGTAGAGGTGGCCGCTAAATATTCCCAGCAGGATTGTAAGTTAGACCGCCTGCTGGACGGTATAGAGGAGGAAGTGTTTGAGTCCAAATAACTATGTACTTCCTTCTAGCTGAATTGTATAGCATATGTCATGGCCGACCTTTTCGCTTCAGCCTCCGGGCCCGAAGGTGCGAAGTGTTTCCGAATACCCGCACAGCCGAATAGACCGGGGTATGCGTGGAAACTAAGCGTAGGGGTCATAATTTCTTGAACAGACAAGTTGTATTCGGCTAGTTATGTTATATTACATTAAGACTGTAAGAAACATCTTCCGGAGAGAATAGTTCCGTCAAGGGTTCCTTTCCCTGGGTGTTCATGTATTAGTGTACATGTCCGAATTGTGATGAGAGAATCACAGTGTATGTAACTTCTGGGGGTTCACAATGAAGTGAGTGCAAAAACGACTTTAATTCACCGACCGAATATTCCCTTAAGAACGCTAGCTTTCGGCTTCACCCAGTCTGAGGTACACATCCGGATGACCCGGCAGTAGCAATCGCAGAGGTGCTCCCTGTATGCCCTAGCCGAACTAACGGGAACGTAGGGCATAAGCACAGGAGCCAGGCAACCCAGCTTGGCCAAAACTTAAGTCATATCGATGCATATAATGGCGGAAAAAAGGTACATATGGGGAAGGGCACATATGTGAAGAGCTTTGATCCTCAATGAATAATAACAAGCTTCTATCGAAGAAGCCCCCAGGCATAATGGACGTATATATTTAAAGATGTATACGTCCGGGGTGTGCGGTCTAGCCGTATGAGAGCTTTAAAGTGGGAAAGGGAAAAAATAATAGAAAAAGAAAGAAAAAATAATGGAAACTATAGGGGAGAAGGAGACACACAAAGGGTTCGGTGCTAGGCATAGAATCCTCGGAGTCTGGCTGCGTTCAAGGGATTCGGCTCAAGGCGATTGTCTGATGCATCACGAAGACGGTACGCTCCTCCAGTGAGGACTTCATCAATTATGAAGGGACCCTCCCATTTGGGCTTGAGCTTGTCCTTTTTCTTCTCCGGCAGGCGTAGAACCAGATCGCCAACGTTGTAAGTCTTGGCCCGTACTTCTCTACTTTGATATCTTCGGGCCTGCTGTTGATAAAGTGATGAACGAGCTTTTGCGACGTCGCGCTCCTCCTCCAGGGCATCTAGGTTGTCCTGCCGATCTAGCTCGGCTTCTCTCTCTTCGTACATACGGACTCTTGGTGAGTCATGAATAATATCGCAAGGTAACACAGCCTCTGCGCCGTACACCATGAAAAAGGGTGTGTATCCGGTAGTGCGGTTGGGCGTGGTCCGCAGCCCCCAGAGTACGGAGTCGAGCTCCTCAACCCAGTGCTTGTCTGATTCCTTCAAAGACCGCACTAGTCTAGGTTTAATGCCGCTCATGATAAGACCATTGGCTCGTTCAACTTGACCATTTGTTTGCGGGTGGGAGACAGTGGCGTAATCGAGCTTAATGCCCAGATTAGCACACCAGATTTTCACCTCATCGGCTGTGAAATTGGAGCCGTTGTCGGTGATGATGCTGTGTGGGACACCATAACGGTGCACCACATCGGATATGAATGCTAACACTAGCCCGGACTCGGCCGTTTTGACTGGTCTAGCCTCTATCCACTTGGTGAATTTATCCACCATGACCAGCAGATATTTTTTCCTATGGCTCCCCCCTTTAAGGGGTCCGACCATGTCCAGTCCCCAGACCGCAAAAGGCCATGTAATGCGGATTGTTTGTAGGGCGCTTGGGGGCATATGGCTTTGGTTAGCGAAGAGTTGGCATCTGACTCAACGTTGGACCAGGTCCTGTGCGTCTGCTCGGGCCGTCGGCCAATAAAATCCTGTACGGAAGGCCTTACTGACAAGTGCCCGGGCTGTGGCATGGTGTCCGCCGAGACCGGCGTGAATTTCTGCTAAAAGTTGCCGCCCCTCTTCTTCAGAGATACACCTTTGAAGGACTTCGGTAGTACTTTTCTTGTAGAGCTCTCCGTCGTGAACCTTGTAGGCTTTCGAACGCCGGACAATGCGGCGAGCCTCGTTCTGGTCGTCTGGGAGTTCTTTCCTGTTAAGGTAGGCCAAGAAAGGTTCGATCCACGCGGCAATGACTGCCATGATGAGGTGGCCGACGGTGTTATGTCGGTGGCTGTCGGTGTCAAAACCGGAGGATCTCGGGTAGGCGGTCCCGAACTGTGCGTCTAAGGTCGATGGTAACAGGAGACGGGGGACACGATGTTTACCCAGGGTCGGGCCCTCTCTATGGAGGTAATACCCTACTCCTGCTTGATTGATCTTGATGAATACAAGTGTTACAAGAGTTGATCTACCACAAGATCGTAATGGCTAAACCCTAGAGGCCTAGCTTGTATGACTATGATAATGAGTATCCGCCTATCCGGACTATGCTCTCCGATTTATATAGTCACCAGAGAGATCTAGGGTTACATCGAGTCGATTACATAAAAAGGAATCTACATAGTTGATCGCCAAGCTTGCTTTCCACGCCAAGGAGAGTCCAATCCGGACATGGGTACGGTCTTCGGTCTTCACATCTTCATAGCCCATTAGTACGGCCCATGGCTAACAGGCCGGACGCCCCGGACCCCTTAGTCCAGGACTCCCTCAGTAGCCCCTAAACCTGGCTTCAATGACGAGCAGTCCGGCGCGCAGATTTGTCTTCGGCATTGCAAGGCGGGTTCTCCTTCCCGAACTCCAAAATAATCTTCGGACATAAGGAGTATATATGGACATGTTCTCACAATCGCAGAGAGTATTATATTCCATGAGTCCAATCCACTAACAACTTTTCGCGACACAACAACATGTCTGCTCGGTGATTATTTCGAACCGTTTTTCGTCTGCCGCACCATGTTTCGAGACACAGTTACTATAGGCACGTCTTGTCGAAGGAGAGATCGTGTCCCCTTATCGCGGGATTCTCATCAATGCGGGCGTGGGTAATCCAACCGTGCCGTTTACACAGCCCTCGGGAACAGGCGAATTTTATGGCGAGTGGGGAGGCACTTGTTATTTCACGGCCTTTATAAGGGGATAAGGATTCCCTTTCCTCACCCACGCCATCCATCTCTCCGTCCTTTCGTCCTCAAGCTCTAGCGCCCAAGTTCTCATCTTGCTCTATCTTCGGAAACATACAGCCATGTCCGGATCCAGAGGCCAAGGCAAGTGGATGGCCTCTTCTGTTGAGGAGAAGGACATCATCCGGCTTCGGGCGGCTGGGTATTTGGCGAAAGAGATCGCCCACCATCTGCCAGAAAAGGGGCAAATCATCCCTACCCCGAAGCCCTCCGAGAGGGTGGTTTTCCTCCCTCACTTTGTCCGCGGACTGGGGTTTCCACTTCATCCTTTCGTCTGTGGATTGATGTACTATTACGGGCTAGATTTCCATGATCTAACCCCAAACTCATTCCTCAACATCTCGGTGTTCATCACCGTGTGCGAGGCCTTCCTCCGCATTCATCCCCACTTTGGCCTATGGCTCAAGACCTTCAACGTGAAGTCGAAGGTGGTGGATGGTCAGCACGCAGAGTGCGGAGGTGCCATGGTGAGCAAAATGCCCAACGCCACATGGCTCGAGGGTACGCTTGTGGACTCCGTTAAGGGGTGGCAGAAGCAATGGTTCTACATCACAGAGCCACGCGACACTACTTGGGCGTCGCCTCCAGAGTTCAAGTCCGGGGATCCCATGCGGCTCACCTCTTGGGTGGAGAAGGGGCCCAACTGGTCCTCGTCGGACGAACTGATAGTGCTGCAAACGCGCATTCAGGGTATGGTGGATAAAAAGGTCAAGATCGTCGACGTGATCCAGGTAATGCTGGTCCGTCTGATCCTCCCATGCCAGGACCGAACTGTCCCCTTATGGGAATTCAATCCGGGGAAGCACCGGACCCTGAAGAGGCTCTTCGACACTACACATGAAGATGCCTGGAAGTTGCTCGTTAAGGGCAACGAGATGCCACTGGCCCGGAATTCGGACCACAGGCACGACCACACCAACCCTGCTAGCAAGGTGAGCTTTCACTTATTAAGATGTGCCTTTTACTTGCTTCCCCTAGGAGGACCATTAATCCTTGCTTTACACACACGTTTTAGGAGTGGATGGAGAGAGCAGGGCGGATTCGGAGTGCGGCTCCGCTGCCCGAAGGGCCAGTCATCCTGCGCCTGGCGAAGATGCTGGTTCCGGCGCCCTATCAGCCGTCGAAAAAGAAGGCCAAGAAGAAGTCCAAGGGGGCCAAAGGTGGCACCCGCCACAAAGGCACTTCGGACGGGTCGTCCGAAGATTAAGAAACCCCCTCCTCCGCCGCTGGGGGTGACAACATCAAGGAGGAAGCGGAGGAGGAAAACAATCCTCCCCCTGAGGAGGGGAAGAGGAAGAGGGCGGCCTCCAACAAACTAGCAGGGGTGCCCAGGAAGGGGAAGGGCTCCGTCGCGGCTAACGCCGTGTGGGACATTGACAACAGTTCGGAGCGACACCTCCGCACTAAACCCCGGGCCGCACGTAAGTTCTATGACTCATACGTTCCCGTGTATCCGGCCTCTCATCTTCATTGTGTTTAACATGGTTCAATTGTATCATTACAGTCCGGCCCACGACAGCATCCAGCGTTCCTCATCTGGAGGTTCGTTGGATCGAAAGGAGATGGCCAGCGAGTCACCACCGACCGCTCACTCCCCTGAGGTCGAGGGTGACGGGGAAGTGAGGTCCCGAAGGACCTTCCCAGACCGGGGAGAGGCTCAGGAGGCGCCAGAAGGCGAAACCTCCGTCCCGGGGCACCAGGGGGATTCAGCCCCCCTGGAGACTGGAAGTGGGGGCCGTACTCAGTTCGGCCCTCAGCTGAACACGGTTCCGGAGATCGAAGCGGCTCCGGAATCGGGAGCGCAGCCTCCTTCGAAAGAGGGGGGTGCCCCAGTTCCACCGGTGACCCCCGTCCAGCCAGGGGCACCGAATAATCTGATGGAGGTGCTACAAGGCGCTGCCATCGTGGAGGAGCATCGCGTCCTTATGGGTGCAGTGATTGAGAAGATTCAGTCGGCCGAAAGCGGACTGACCGAAGCCTGCCACAGCCTGCTAACAGGTTTTGAGGTAAGCGGCACAAAGAGAGAAAATCCCACTGTAGTCAGTAGCCCGTGAGACACTGTCCGGTGTTCGGAAAGAAAGGCCAGACAGAGAATCAATCGTATATTACAGTGAGCTAACGAAGTTTAAATGACTACGCAGGCGTCGGTGCTGGCCGTGGCTTCACATACTGCTAAAGTCTCTGGCTTAAAGCAGAGCCTGGAGCGGGCCGAGACAGAGCTCGGCGAGGCGAGGCGGCAGCTTCGAGAGAAGCAAGGTATGCAGCAACTGGCTTGTACATTCCGAAAGAATGAAGTAGTATGTACTGACCAAAAAGGTCATGATATATGTAGGAGCCACGACCGAGGTCGAGGCCCTGAAAAAGGCCCTGGCCGAAGCCGAGGAGAAGGCAGTCCAGGAGCAGGCCGCCCGTAAAAAGCTCAAGGCCTGGGTTAAAGAGGCCCAGCGAGAGCTCCAGGATGCTGTGAGGAAGTGCGAGACCTTGGGGAACAAGGCGTCGGCCCGAGAGACCGAACTCACCAAGGCTTGTCAGAGTGCCGAAAAGGCCAAGAGCGAGGCCCAGAACGCCCTCCAGGAGATCCAGGAGGCCAGGAAGATCGCGGCGGGTAAGGCATTCAGTATGCAAAGCAAGTATGTGAAGAGAAAGTATCTTTTACTAACCCGGATTCGGAGTTCTCCAGGAGCCTTTACCGACCTGCCCCGCAGTATATCCGACGCCGCGGAGTTCTTCCGGACCGAAGAAGGGAAGTCCGTGGAAAAAGTGTTTTGGTCGCAATATCTTGTGCCAGAACATCCGGTGGCCTTCAGCGATCAGCTCAAGCAGCTGGTCGAGCTGCACCGAGCGGCCGAACTAGCCATGAAGGATTTAATAATCCGGCTGTGGCCAGCCGAAGCTATACCCGGCAGCTACTTTGGCCTGGTGAAGCGGCTGGTGGATGCCTGCCCTCGGCTATATGTCGTCAAGCGATCAGCCTGCATCGAGGGCGCGCGGATGGCCTTCGCGCGAGTCAAGGTGTGGTGGGCGAACATGGACGCCGTCAAGCTCGTGAACGAGGGGCCGCCCGAAGGCAAGGAGTACCGCACACCTGAGCGGTATTTTGGGGACGTTCTAGAGGGGTCCCGCCTTGTAGCGGCATAGTGTTCGAAAGATGAGATATTTGAATGAATATTCTATGACTGGCCCTGCCATGTATAATGAGACAGAGTGGGTATCTAATATAAGTTATGCTTTTCTTGTTTAAATTTTTTTACCTCCTTTGCGGCCGTGTTGTATTAAATCTGAGGGTTTTCCAGTCGTCGGCTTCTGCCCTCACGTAGGTAGTACGGAGGTGTTCGGGATGGTTTCTAAACAATCTTGATCCAATTATATGGTCCTTGAAGGAGTTGTTTAGCGCAATGAACCAGGCAATCGGACTATACGGCTTTAACGCCCTCACTTGGCCATAGGAGTTTGAGAAAAAATGTTGGCGCAGCCCCTAGTATAGGACTAGAGTGCTGTAAGCGCCCGATCAGGAAGTGCCGATCCTTCGCATAATGCGGAAAAAATCTCCAACGATTTGTGACCTCCGAACAGCTAACCGACTCTCGCCTCATCATGACAGTCAGTTTTCGGCTTTCTCTACTGAGGTGCTCATCCGGATGACCCAGGGCACAACCACAGTAGTTCTCCCTTTACTACATTAGCCGATGTAGCGGAACGTAAGGTAGCAAGCACAGGAGCCAGGCAACCCAACTATTGACCAAAGACATGATTCGGAGTCAATGCATATAATGCTAAATTCGAGGTGCCGAACTTATCAAGAAGAAGTGTTCGGACTTTGTTGCCGTGGTATGGGTCGTTTGAAAGCCCCTGGCAAATTTCACATGTACCAAAGTGTACGGGTGCAAGAAAATGATTTATCAATGTGAAAAATAGAAATAGAGCAGAGATAATATCTGGGGCCCTTTACTTTGGCCACGAACCATTTTCCGTTATAATTGAACTAATGCGTCAAGGCGCATTGATACAAAGTGGCATAATAAGCAACCGGCTATGTAAAATACCGCAACCAAAGGCGAGCTTGCGTGTGGGTCCTTACTATGGGTAGAGTGATCATCGAAGTGTCCTCTAGAACTTCCCCTGCATGCCTGTGCTTCTTGCCATCCTTGTGTACTTATCCTTTGAGAGGACCGGTGAGCAGGCCATCAAAGAAGGCCTATGCAAAAGAAACCTGAAAAGGAAAGAGCAAATAACAAAAGTATTTGTGTGTCCGGGGTCGGTCGAGCCGAACGGTGGATCACGAGCTAGTTGTGCCTCCGTCGATGCCCATGGAATTTCAAGTGCGTAATTATGTACGCGTGGTACTAGTGCCACTGTTTGATCGGGCCGAGACGGAGGCCGAATTGCTAATCAAGCTGTTGACGAGCCGAGCTGTCCTGTTGCAGCGTAGTTCGAACTCTCTTGATGGTGTCCGGGGGCTCGGCAGCCTGATTGTGGGTCTGCTTGAGAAGGCCGGTCTGTACTTCTGCTGCCAGGGCGCCGGTGTGTTCCTCTGTACGGAGAGAACGTTCCGTATTTCCATTGACTGTTATGACGCCACGTGGATCGGGCATCTTGAGCTTAAGATAAGCATAGTGCGGCACCGCGTTAAATCGAGCAAACGCGGTTCGTCCGAGCAGTGCATGATAGCCGCTGCGAAAGGGGATGATGTCAAAGATGAGATCTTCGCTTCGGAAATTGTCCGGAGAATCGAAGACCACCTCCAGCGTGATTGAGCCCGTACAACAGGCCTCTACGCCAGAGAGGACTCCTTTAAAGGTAGTCTTTGTGGGCTTGATCCGTGAGGGGTTAATTCCCATTTTCCACACTGTATCCTGATAGAGCAGGTTGAGGCTGCTACCGCCGTCCATAAGGACACGTGTTAGGTGAAATCCGTCAATGATCGGGTCAAGGACCAGCGCGGCCGAACCACCATGACGAATACTAGTCGGATGATCTCGACGATCAAAGGTGATCGGGCATGACGACCAAGGATTGAATTTTGGGGCGACTGGCTCTACCGCATAGACGTCCCGGAGTGCGAGCTTGCGTTCCCTTTTGGGGATGTGTGTAGCATATATCATGTTCACCGTTTTGACTTGCGGGGGAAACTTCTTCTGCCCCCCTGTATTCGGTTGCCGGGCTCTTCATCATCGTCCTCACTTTGTGATCCCTTTTCCTTGTTTTCGGCGTTTAACTTGCCGGCCTGTTTGAAAACCCAACAATCCCTGTTGGTATGATTGGCTGGTTTATCGGGGGTGCCATGTATCTGCCACGGACGATCAAGTATGCGGTACGGCCTGGACGGTCCCTGATTGTTCCTTTTATACAGTTTCTTCCGCTGACCGGACTTGGAGCCGCTGAATCCGGTGTTAACTGTAGTGTCATCGGTGTTATCGCCATTGCTTCGGTGTTTGTGTCTATTGCGCCGGAGCTTGCCGGTGCTGCTTTTGGCCTCGGAGGGGCCTGCCTCGTTGGTTGTGCTCTTACTACGAGCCAGCCAACTATCCTCACCCGCGCAAAAGCGGGTCATGAGTGTCGTGAGGGCTGTCATCGATTTTGGTTTTTCTTGGCTGAGGTGGCGGGCGAGCCATTCGTCGCGGATGCTATGTTTAAAGGCCGCTAGGGCTTCGGCATCCGGACAGTCGATGATTTGGTTCTTTTTAGTTAGGAACCTAGTCCAGAATTTCCTGGCTGACTCTCCAGGCTGTTGAACAATGTGACTTAATTCATCGGCGTCTGGTGGCCGAACATATGTACCTTGGAAGTTGTCCAAGAAGGCTTCTTCCAAGTCCTCCCAGCTGCCGATAGAATTTTCAGGCAAGCTGTTAAGCCAGTGCCGAGCTGGCCCTTTGAGCTTTAGTGGGAGGTATTTAATGGCGTGGAGAACATCTCCTCGAGCCATGTGGATATGGAGAATAAAATCCTCGATCGATACTGCGGGATCAGTTGTGCCGTCATATGATTCAATATTGACGGGCTTGAACCCCTCGGAGAATTCATGATCCAGTACTTCATCTATGAAGCAGAGGGGGTGTGCGGCGCCTCTATATCGGGCCGCATCGCGATGTAGCTCTGATGGAGTCCGTCTGTGACATTCGGCCCGGGCGTGGTTAGGTTTGTCATGTCCAAATAGGTAGCCGTCGTCGTGTCTCGAGGCACGTCCTCGCGATCCGTAGATCGATCTTGTGTGTCCTGCTCTACTATCCAGGGTCTGCTGGAGGTCGTACGTGTGATCTCGAGTTGTTCTGTCTCTATTTTTACGGGGCGGTGGGGCAGGCTGCTGCTCGGCTTGAGTTGCCGCTTTATCCTGACCGCGGGGTGGTCGGTCCGCTGCACTGTCTCGACCTCGTGGTGGTCGTTCCGCATTGCGCGAGGGAGATATGGGCTCCGGCGCCTCCTCGTCAAACTGAGGTAGCAATCTGCGTTTCGGGTAGCTCTTGGCTGGGCGCTTAAGGCCGTATTCTTCAGTTGTCAGGACATCAGTCCATCTGTCGACGAGCAGATCTTGTTCAGCTTGAAGCTGCTTCTGTTTCTTCTTCAGGCTCCTTGCAGTGGCTATGAGTTGAAGCTTAAAGCGCTCCTGCTCTAGAGGGTCCTCAGGCACGATGAAGTCTTCATCGCCGAGGCTTGTCTCATCCTCGGAGGGCGGACGGTAACTATCGTCCTCCGAGTCTTCTTCTATGGCATGTTCGTCAGGGTTGACTTGCCCTGACTCCCGATTGTCTCGTTCGACAGTTTGCTCATCGGGTTCTTCTATGTCTTCGGCGCCATCCGAAGTGTTGTTGTCTCCTATGCTAGTGTTGTTGTCCCTCCTGCGGCGGGATTTAGAGCGGCACCACTGACGTCGGCGCTTTGGTTGTGTTTTAGGAGGGTCTTCCATTGCTGGATTTCCCTCGTCATCGCCGCTGTTATTTTTCGGTGTGTCTACCATGTAGACGTCGTATGAGGAAGTGGTCGTCCAACGTCCAGTGAATGGCGGGTCCTGGCCTTGCTCCTTGTCGGCATTGTCGTCCATACCGTCGATGTCTTCAGAGCCGTAATCAAGCACGTCGGTTAAGTCATCGACGGTAGCTATGAAGTGGGTGGTGGGTGGGGAACGAAATTCTCCCTCCTCAGCCCCTGGTCCGAAGCGGACATAGTTCGTCTGTGAGTTCCCCGCTAAGGACAGGTTCTTAAAAGAGTTTAACACATCGCCCAAAGGGGAATGCTGAAAGATGTCTACGGCACTGAATTCAAAGATCGACAATCGATCAAGTTCGGTATCTGCGGACTCGCAGGGTTCGGAACTTATCGCCGGAGACGAGTCCGGAGTTCTGGTGATGCAGATATCACATGAAGTGGAATCTGTGTGCGGCTCCAACGCCGCGGAATCGGCGGCCTCCGTGGCGGGGTTGAGCTTCCCGTCCTCGGATGGCACTATCTGCTCTAGATCTAAGGCCAGCGCTGTCATAGGAGCTATCTCCTGGATGTGGTCCGACGACAGGTTTAAGCCATGTTCGTCGGAGCGAAGGGGAGCGATTGCCGCGGTCTCGAATCCGTCGAAGATCAAGTCTCCACGGACGTCCGCAACGTAGTTCAAACTCCCGAATCTGACCTGATGACCAGGGGCGTAGCTATCGATCTGCTCCAGATGGCCAAGCGAGTTGGCCCGCAGTACGAAGCCGCCGAACACGAAAATCTGTCCGGGGAGGAAAGTTCCGTCTTGGACAGCATCGCTATGGACGACAGAAGGAGCCATTAACCTCTTAAGGACGGCACAGTGGAACTCTCAATGAAAGCACCAATGTAGGTGTCAAAACCGGCGGATCTCGGGTAGGGGGTCCCGAACTGTGCGTCTAAGGTCGATGGTAACAGGAGACGGGGGAAACGATGTTTACCCAGGTTCGGGCCCACTTTATGGAGGTAATACCCTACTCCTGCTTGATTGATCTTGATGAATACAAGTGTTACAAGAGTTGATCTACTGTCGGAGTAAATGGCCACGGGTAGCCTAACCGACTGCCCCTGGTTCTTCTGAAAAAATTATCAGGCCTTCGGGCCTCCAAGCACTCCGAGCATTGGGCCGCCTTCCCTGGCCGGCTACCTCTGAAGCCGACTCCCGGAAGGCGACCCAGCCTCACCAACTCCTCCCCAGGACGACTACGGGGTGGCCGACTCCAAGAAGCCGGCCAAGAAGGACGCCGACTCCTAGGAGCCGGCCGAGACCATAACCACCAAAGCTGTTCCCACATAACGGTGACACGACGGGGTGTGGCCACAGTGCGGCCCACTACCCCCAAAGCCCGAGGCGGGCATGGCTACAGGAGGCCGTACAGGACGGCCGTCTCCCGTGCGGCTCGGCACTGTAGCCATGCTGGCCTCGACGTCACCCACGACCGGCTCCCGTACGGCCCGTGGGCGGCGGGCCCCTTCAGCCAGAGAGAGGCGTGAAGGCGGCCCGGCCTTTCCCAGTCGGCCAAGAGCGTAGCCGGCCTCCAGAAGCCGGCTACTCCCTTCCTCGAAGCAGGAGCCCCATTAAGGAGACAAGACGAGGTAAGGCTACAGTGAGAGCCCCCGAGGCGGCCCACTGTAGCCACGCTTACCTCGACAAAGCCCTCATCATCAGAGGCGCGGCTACAGTAAGCAGCCGCCGACAAGACCCTAGGCGGTGGGGCCGGCCTGTCGACCAAGTAGCCGGCAGCCGGCGGGACCCACCAGCCGGCGGGACCCAGCAGCCGGCGGAGAAGCCGGCGAGCGTAGACACTGACGGCTGGGACCAGAGCCCAGCCGGATTACCATTGTACCCTCGGGGGGTAGGCCTATATAAACCCCTCGGAACACCCATGCAAAGGGTTGGCCTCTGAGCATAGTTGGCTTCCAAGCATAGCGCACACACCATAGATAGAGGGAGGCAAGAGCTAGCCTTGTTCTTCTTCTCCCTTGATCCCAAACAGCTCTCGGAGCGATTGTAGCTACCCTTTCTCGATCTAGTGATCATGCGGAGACCCCGCAGAGCAGGACTAGGGGTGTTATCTCCTCGGAGAGCCCCGAATCTGGGTAAGATCCGCCGGCGTGCATGTCTTCGCCTCATCCCGTTTCCGGGCACCGGCGACGTTTTATTGGCTCCCACAATGATAAGCCATCCCTTGGCATATGTCCCCACCAACCACCCGACATTTGGCGCCCACCGTGGGGCCAGGTGCACCGTCGTCCGGAGACCTGTTCTGGACGGGAACCCTCTTCCTCCCCCGCGAGCGCAGCCAGCCTGCTGCGCCCGATGGCGTTTGCCTTGACGCGCTGCAAGGCATCGACGACGCCTGCGTAGCGAGCTGCCTCGCCGATCTGCTCAGCGAGACTCGCATCTCCGACGAGCCTGCGTCCGACGCAGGCACCGACTACCCCGAGAGCCGCCTCGTCAGCCTCCTCGACCAACTTCACGTCTCCAGCGAGCCTGCTGCGGACATGGAGTCGGTCGGCTCCACCGACCCGATGCTCATCGACTCCGACACCGCGTCGCTTGACACCTACCCCTCTGACGTGGTGGTTTTCGACGACCCCCTCCCTCGAGCTGACAGCGGCAGCAGCGCTGTCACCGAAGTGCTGGTCATCAGCCATGTCTCCAACTCGGGCGAGAATGCCCGCGACGCTCAGCGAGCGGCGATGCACGACCTCTCCGTCCCCATCCCGGCCGACGCCGACGCCGAGACCCTGGAGGCACGCCGCCTTGCCCTCATCGCGGAGGGCCAGAAGATAGCCTCGATGAGACGCCTCACCGAGGCTCACCAGCGCGAAGTCGACCGCGCCGCCTTCGGCACGCCGCCGCCTAGCGGCCCGAGCCGAGCCGGCTTCGTCCAGAAGCGCGGCGCAGCCGTCGCCAGCATGCTGGGCGCGGATCGCCCCGTCTATGCCACCCCGCTCGAGAATCTGCGAGCCGCTCAGGCGGCTGCAGAAGAGCTCAATGGGCTGGGAGCCGATGAGCTCCCCTACATGACGAGACGGATCCAACAGCTGCTCGACGCGGCTGCAGAACGGCACGAAGCCGGCGCCCGTGCTGATAGTCATCCCCCGCGCCGGGAGCACGCCGCGACGTCCCGCTCGCCGACTGCGAGCGGCGCGTGCCAGAAGAAAGACAAGGAGCCGGCTGCCAGCCGCAGCCGGACTCGCATCACCATCGAGCGCGACGCGGATGGCCGCCCTCGAGCTGTAGAGCACCAAGGAAATCTGCCTCCTCCCCCGCCTCGAAGAGAAAGACGCCTCACTCCGCCGCCTATCACACACCCGACTCTTGGCGACGGACTCGGCCGCCGAGAAGGAGTCGGCGAGAACGACGCGCGCCACAGGATCGACCGCCTTGCTCGATCCTTGGCGCTAGAAGAAGAAGACGATGTCGGCCCGCCATGCTTTGGCCCCCGCATCCGCGACAAGCCCTTCCCCAAAGGGTTCTCGCTCCCCAGAGACACGCCCAAGTACAACGGCTCGGTGAAGCCGGAAGATTGGCTCATCGACTACTCCACGGCTGTCAGCATAGCCAACGGCAATCGGCGCGTCGCCGTGAAGTACGTCCCCCTCATGCTGCAAGGCACGGCGCGCACATGGCTCAACAGCCTCAAGCCCTACAGCATCAACAGTTGGCTGGACTTCACCAAAGTCTTCATCCGCAACTTCACCAGCACCTACAAGCGGCCTCCCAAGCCTTGCCAGCTCTCCCTCTGCGTCCAAGGGCCCAACGAGTCGACCCGCGACTACCTCACGCGATGGGCCGAGCTCCGCAACTCCTGCGAGGGAGTGCACGAGGTCCAGGCCATCGAGTACTTCACCGCCGGGTGCCGAGAGGGCACCCTCCTCAAGCACCGACTCCTCTGCGACGAGCCGGCTACCCTTGACGAGTTACTAGTCATCGCCAACAAGTACGCCACAGCCGACTCCTCGATGAAGACCGAGCTGAGAGTAGACGCCTCCGGGAAGGTGATTGCTCCGGCTCCCAAGACGTTGGCTGGCGACCCTAATCGGCGCCCCTACCAGAACGACCACAAGCGCAAGGGCCCCATGCCGACTTCCTCCAGTCGGCAGGTGGCCACAGTTGAAGACGAGCAGCCCGAAGATCGGCCCGCTCCCAAGAAGGGTGGCCGGCCGCCTTGGCAGCCGTCTTTCTCCTACGAACAAGCTCTTGAGGCCCCCTGCAAGTTCCATCGCGGCGCGAAGCCGTCCAACCACACAACCCGAAAATGCCACTGGCTCACCCGCATCACCAAGGGCGAAGGGATGCTGCCGCCTCCGCCTCCCGGCCCGCCGCCTCCAGCCCCCCAGCAGCCGGAGGCTCGGCCAGCAGTCGGCACCATCCAAGACGAATTTCCCGAAGAGCACGCCGCCTACGTCGTCTTCACCAGTCAAGCCGACGACAAGCGCAGTCGGCGCCGGCAGCACCAAGAAGTGAACGCAGTCGCCTCTAGCACCGCCGAGTTCATGTACTGGTCAGAAAAGCCAATCAGCTGGAGCCAGGCCGACCACCCAGAGGTGATGCCTTCGCCTGGCTCCTATGCAATGGTCTTGGACGTCACCCTCGTGACGGAGAGGCGAGCTGCCAGATTTTCCCGCGTCCTGATAGACGGCGGAAGCAGTATCAACATACTGTACCGCGATACCATGGAGAAGCTGAACATCAAAGCGAAGCAGCTCATGCCGAGCCGCACCGTCTTCCATGGTATCGTACCCGGCCTATCTTGCTCTCCAATCGGCAAGATCAAAATGGATGTTCTCTTCGGAGACAAAGATCATTTTTGCCGGGAAGCAATATGGTTCGAGGTAGTGGATTTGGAGAGCCCCTATCATGTACTGCTTGGCCGACCTGCTTTGGCCAAGTTCATGGCTGTGCCCCACTACGCCTACCTGAAGATGAAGATGCCGAGCTCGAAGGGGATCATCACGGTAGCCGGCGACTACAAGAAGTCCATCGAGTGTGCCATGGCCAGTAGCCGGCTGCCGAGTCCCTCGTGGTGGCAGAAGAGAAGAAGATGTTGGAACGGGTTGTGGCCATGGCCGGCAAGCAGCCGGCCTTGTCCCCCAACCCCAAGGATTGTGATGCGCAGGGCTCCTTCCAGCCTGCCAAAGAGACGAAGAAGATACCTCTGGACCCGGAGAACCCGGAGAGGTTCGCTGTGATTGGGGCGAACTTGGACAGTAAATAAGAAGGCGAGCTCGTCGACTTCCTCCGTGAGAATCGAGACATCTTTGCATGGTCCCCAAAGGACATGCCGGGTGTCCCGAAGGATTTCGCCGAGCACAAATTACACGTCCGAGCTGATGCGAAGCCGGTCAAGCAACCCCTCCGCCGACTATCAGAAGAGAAGCGAAGAATTGTGGGGGAAGAGATAGCCCGGCTCCTTGCCGCCGGCTTTATCATGGAAGTGTTCTTTCCAGAGTGGCTTGCCAACCCAGTTCTGGTTCTGAAGAAGAATAACAAGTGGCGCATGTGTATAGACTACACGAGTTTGAACAAGGCCTGCCCAAAGGATCCGTTTGCTCTGCCACGGATTGACCAAGTGATAGACTCCACAGCCAGATGCGAGCTGTTAAGTTTTTTGGATGCATACTCAGGATATCATCAGATTAAGTTGGACCCGGCTGACCGCCTGAAGACTGCCTTCATCACACCCATTGGAGCTTTCTGCTACCTGACAATGACATTCGGCTTGAGAAACGCCGGTGCCACCTTTCAGCGTTGCATGCAGAAATGTCTCTTGAAACAACTCGGCAGAAATGCCCACGTCTACGTAGACGACATTGTGGTGAAGACAGAGAAGCGCGGTACCTTGCTGGAAGACCTGAAAGAAACATTCGCCAACTTGCGCCGATTCCAGATCAAGCTCAACCCCGAGAAGTGCGTGTTCGGAGTGCCAGCCGGCCAGCTGCTAGGCTTCCTGGTCTCCGAACGCGGCATTAAGTGCAACCCCGTCAAGATCAAGGCCATCGAGAGGATGGAGATTCCCACCAAGCTGCGAGATGTGCAGAAGTTCACTGGCTGCTTAGCCTCCCTGAATCGTTTTATCAGCCGACTAGGAGAAAAGGCTCTCCCCTTGTACCGACTCATGAAGAAGTCCACTCACTTCGAGTGGAATGATCAAGCCGACCAAGCCTTCCATGAGTTGAAGAAAATGCTGACCACTCCGCCTGTCCTGGCTGCGCCGACTGAGAAGGAGCCCATGCTCCTCTACATTGCCGCGACTAGCCGAGTCGTCAGCACTGTTGTTGTGGTCCAGCGCCCGGAGGAAGGCCGAGCCCAGCTAGTCCAGAGGCCGGTCTACTATCTCAGCGAAGTACTATCCAGCTCAAAGCAAAACTACCCGCACTACCAGAAGATGTGCTATGGGGTGTACTTCGCTGCCAAGAAATTGAAGCCCTACTTCCAAGAGCACCCCATCACGGTCGTGTGCACTGCCCCGCTCGCCGAGATCATAGGCAGCCGGGATGCATCCGGCCGGGTGGCCAAATGGGCCATTGCCTTGGCGCCCTACACGATTTTCTATCAACCCCGCACCGCCATCAAGTCGCAAGCATTGGCCGACTTCCTCGTCGACTGGGCCGAGACCCAGTACTTACCGCTGGCTCCCGACTCTACCCATTGGCGGATGCACTTTGACGGGTCCAAGATGCGCACCGGCTTGGGAGCCGGCATCGTCCTCACCTCTCCCAAAGGCGACAAGCTCAAGTACACGCTGCAGATCCACTTCGCCGCCTCCAACAACGTCGCCGAGTACGAGGCGCTCGTACACGGGCTCCGGCTTGCCAAAGAGCTTGGTATACGTCGGATCCTGTGCTACGGCGACTCAGACTTGGTGGTCCAGCAATCATCTGGCGACTGGGACGCCAAGGACGCGAACATGGCGAGCTATCGTTTCCTTGTCCAGCAGATAAGCGGATACTTCGAAGGGTGCGAGTTCCTTCACGTGCCAAGGGCCGACAACGACCAAGCAGATGCCCTAGCACGGATCGGCTCCACCCGACAAGCCATACCGACTGGCGTCTCCCTCCAGCGCCTCCTCAAGCCGTCCATCAAGCCGTCTCCAGAGTCGGATTCCATCTTCGTACCGCCTGCGCCAGATACAGTCGGATCCGACTGGAGAAATCCCGCAGGCGGCACGGGGACTTCGACAACCGGCCCGGGGACTACCGTAGTCGCACCCGGCCCGGGGACTTCAGAATCCGGCCCGGGGACTGCAGCGGCACAAGAAGTGGTGGCCGACTCCAATGCAACACCCAACCCACCCACCCGAGTCATGGTGGCCACATTAACAGAAGAAGAAGTCACAGCTCCCTCATGGGCCCAGCCCATCCTCAAGTTCCTAGTCAGCAGAGAGCTGCCGGCTGACGAGATCTCAGCAAGACTAGTGCAACGACGAGCCGCAGCATACACAATAATCAACAGAGAGCTTGTGAAGCGCAGCGTCACTGGAGTCTTCCAGCGTTGTGTCGAGCCAGAAAAAGGAGTGGCAATCCTCAAAGACATCCACCAAGGCGAATGCGGCCACCACGCAGCCTCAAGATCCCTTGTGGCCAAAGCTTTCCGCCATGGTTTCTTCTGGCCGACTGCCTTGGAGGATGCTAAAGAAATAGTCAAGAGCTGCAGAGGATGTCAAGTTTTTAGTTCGAAACAACACCTGCCGGCTTCTGCCCTCAAGACCATTCCCCTTACTTGGCCTTTTGCCGTCTGGGGACTGGACATGGTGGGCCCTTTCAAGACAGCCCGCGGCGGCCTGACACATCTACTTGTCGCCGTGGACAAGTTCACAAAATGGATTGAAGCAAAGCCGATTAAGAAGCTCAACGGGCCAACTGCCGTTACATTCATCACCGACATCACTACTCGGTACGGCGTGCCGCACAGCATCATCACCGACAACGGCACGAACTTCGCCAAAGGAGCACTGGCACGTTTCTGCGTGACGCAGGGCATCCGACTAGACTTAGCGTCCGTTGCCCACCCGCAGTCAAACGGCCAGGTTGAGCGAGCAAATGGACTCATCCTCTCCGGCATCAAGCCCCGACTGGTTGTACCAGTGGAGCGATCGGCCGGCTGCTGGCTCGAAGAGCTACCGGCTGTCCTCTGGAGCCTGCGCACTACACCCAACAAGTCAACCGGCTTCACTCCATTCTTCCTCGTGTACGGTGCCGAGGCTGTCATCCCAACTGACATCGAGTTCGACTCACCTCGGATCACCATGTACACGGAGGAGGAAGCCAAAGAAGCAAGAGAAGACGGCGTGGACCTACTGGAAGAAGGCCGGCTGTTAGCACTCAGCCGGTCCGCCATCTACCAGCAAGGGCTGCATCGCTACTACAACCGCAAGGTCAAGCCGAGATCCTTCCAAGAGGGCGACCTTGTGCTCCGGCTGATCCAGCGAACAGCCGGCCAGCACAAGCTCTCGACCCCTTGGGAAGGCCCCTTCGTCGTCAGCAAGGCACTCGGCAACGACTCCTACTACTTGATCGACGCGCAAAAACCAAGAGCACGCAAGAGAGACGACTTCGGCAAGGAGTCGGAGCGACCATGGAACGCAAACCTCCTAAGACGATTTTACAGCTGAAAAGCAGTATGTATCACGCTCCCCTTTCTGTATTAAGTACAAACCAACAGGCCCCCCGAACAGTACTCGGGGACTGCCTTTTATTTATCTATGAATGACGAGTGTCATATCCATGAATGTATTATTACATTTTGAATTTTTGTCCGGCACCGGGTTCGACTAGTCGGCCCGGGGACTGGCCGCCTTGAGCTATATCGAAAGTTTTTCCTAAAGTCAGAAAAGTAGTGCGCCGGCTCCCGAGTCCTCTCTTGTTGAAAGTCGCAGCTCAAAGAACTGACTGTCCGACTAGCAAGAGGAAAGACAGAAAGGACACCCACATGAAAAACGGCTAAGGAACAACGAACCTATATAGTAAAGAGACGGCCTCCAAACATGCCTGCCGGCTACCAGAGCAGCCGGCTGGCCGGCTTCCTAAAAAACTTAGCTTTAGTCCAGCAGAGCTAAAGTACTTCCCCCTCCCCAATCGGCCAGGCACTCCCCCGGCTACAGATTGCAGAGCAACTGTTTGACTGGGGAGGCGGCAACCAAGGGAGGGCGGCAAAGGAAAAAAGCAGAAGGACAAAAAGCAAAAAGTACAAGGAAAGGCCAAATGCATAAGTCATATATATACATAAAGCCGCCAACAGGCCGGCAACAGGCATAAGTTCGAATACACCCAGTGGGTGGAATTGTGCGAATTTAACCAAACATTGTTCTAAAGAGTAACAAAGCAGAAAAGAAAAAGGCGGCAGACTAGGGCGCGACATGAAGGCCGAGCTGGTCGGTGAAGGCGGCCTCGCCGGCTGAAGGAGTGGCCGCCTAGCGGGTCTCGGCTTGACCACCACCTACGGCAGGCGACGCACTCGCGCGTGACGTGGTGATGGAGGTGCGGTCAGGCTGAGGCTGGCCGGCTGCTCCACCAGCCGGCTCGGCGTCCTCACCCTCCTCCTCCTCTTCTTCACCCTCGTCGCTGGAGTCGATCCACTCCGCCGAGTCTTCGCCATGCTCCGGGTCCAGCCCGAACCACTCCTCCGGCTGGGCGACTCCATTGTCGTCTACCTCGGGGGCGAAGACGCTAGTGTCGGTGTAGTCGGCGATCGCCGAAGCCCGCCGAATGATGGCCGGCCGCGCCGGCTCCAGCTCCGTGTCGGCTTGCTGCCGCCAGGTAGCCAGCTGGTCCAGGCTCAGGCCAGGATACCAGGCCTTGACGAACTCCAGCGCCCGCCTGGCGCCGGAGCGAGCCGCCGAGGCCTTCCAAGCCTCGAAGCGGCCGACTGCCACCTCCAGCCAGTCGGCAGTCCGACAGGGGGTGCGAGGGACCACTTGGCCGGGCCAGAGGGCGGCCAAGACCTGTGACCCGGCACGCTGAAGCCGGCGGAGCAGCCGGTGAGCCGGCTGGATGCGAGCCTGGATCGCCAGGAGCTGTTCCTCCAGCGAGCGGCCGGCGGTTGGCGAGATCTCAAAGCCAGCCTGCCTTCGCGCTTGGCGACGGGCCTCGATGGTCTGGTTGGCGGCAGTCGAATAGCCAGGGAAATACTCTGCGCGAAGAAGAAGAAAGGAAGAGAAGAACACCAAAATCAGAAAGCAAGCCAAAGTGGCAGACGGCAAGAAAGGACGGAGAGGTAGGCAGCTTACCGTCAACCAGATCTTCGATCTGGCCGTAGCCAGAGACCAGAGTCTGCCTGGCCTCAGCCCAGCCAGCCGCCTCCGTCTCGAACTCGGCCTGGAGAGTGGCTTCGCGATCCTGCGCAGCCCTCAGCGCCGCCTTGTGGCCTTCCTCCTGGTCGGCCAGCTTCTTGACCAGGCGGTCGCGCTCCTGCACCAAGGCGGCGAGCTCGGCATCCTTGGCACGAAGAGCAGTCTGGGACTCCCCCAGCTGTGCCCTCAGACTGGCGTTGGCCGCTGCAGAAACGGAAGAAGAAGAAGAAAAGTAAGAAGTCGTCAAGGAAGATCCGACCCGACTGCTCAGCAGTCGGCCCGAATCTCGGGGACTACACCCAGTGGGTGCGCTGACGCGCCCCCACATGAGATAAGGATCAAGTCACGTACCTCGGCTCTCAGTAAGGTCGGCGGTCTTCTGAGTCAGCTCCCGAGCCTAGGAGTTGAAGGCGGCCGCTCGAAGGTTGTGGTAGTCCTGCAAGATGGACAGAAGACCGAAGTGAGAACAAAAATAGCAAAGACAAAACCTCCAAGAAGTTCCAAGCCGCCTGCTCAGCAGCCGACTCGGAACTCGGGGACTACACCCAGTGGGTGCGCTGACGCGCCCCCACGGAAGAAATCAAGATCAAGAGGAGAAATCAAGTTCAAGAAGAAACAAGATGGGAATACTAACCCGGATGGCCGCCCGCGTTGCGAGGAACTCGTCGGTGAACTGCCTCAGCGCCGCGGCTTGGCTTTGAAGCCGGGTCCGGACGTCTTGTGCAGCCACGTTCACTACGGCTGTCCCTTCGCCTGGCGTCCACCCCGAGGTAGCGCTGGCCGCCTCCGCGTCTCGGGCCGACGAGCTGGAGCCCACGGCCGGCTGTGGCTCCGACGCGGCCTTCTGTGGCTCCGATGCGGCCTTCCCCGCACGCCGGCTCGGCGGCACCCGGACCGCCACCTCAGCCCCCGCGGCCGGCTCGCCCTCCGCCGACTGTGCAAGCGGCGGATCAGGCTGGCCGCCTTGGGCCGCCCCAGTTGGTGGGGTCGGCTCCGGCGCCTTCTCCAAGATGATGACGTCGTCGCCGCTTCCCCCCAGCCCCGGCTGGTCGCCGCTGGCTCCCCCTGGCGAGGGTTCCATGTCCCCAGGCGCCATGACGCGCAGCGGGGTGACCATCAAAACCTCCCCCGCCGCCGCCGCGGCCTCAGCCTCTGCCTGGGCCCTGGCTGCGGCCTCGGCGAGTGCCTTCGCCGCCTCCTCCTCCCGTGCCGCCTGGGCGGCGGCCGCCTTCCGTGCCTCCGCCTCCCGTGCCTCCTGCTCCTCCCGCGCCTCCCGCGCGTTCCTTTCCGTCGCCTCCTGGAGGTCGGCGCGGGGGTCCACGCGGCGGGTGGTGCTCCAGAGCCCCTTGGCAACTCGACGACGGAGCCGGCAGCCGCCCGCTCAAGTGACAACGGAGCTCTGATCGTTGAAGAAAAAGACGAGAGTTCAAGAACCACCAAAGAAAAGAAAGAAAGAGAGTACACAAAGAAAGATTCGGACTTACGCGGACATGGTCTGCGGTTGCTTCACCACCTTGCGGAAACGAGCCGCCTTCGCGGCCGCCTCCTCCCGCCTGGTGGCTGCCGCCCCGCCTCTGGGTTTCTTCGTTCGGCTGCCAAACAAGCCCTGGGCAGCGCGACACTTCTGACCTCCACCCCGAGCAGGCTGCGCGGCGGAGGAGCCCGCGCCGCGTCCAGATGCCGGCTGGCGGCGCGGGACGGCTTCGGCTTCATCCTCGTCCGGCCAGTCGTCAAAGGTGGCAGTGAACCTGGAGCCGCCTGTTTCGCCGCCGGCTTGGCCTCCGCCCGGCTCGACGTCGTCGTCCATATGGACCGCCCCCAGGTCGGGGTCCTCCAGGTCATGTTCGGTCCGGTCGGGGACGAAGCGGCGCTCCGCGTCTGACCCGCCGGCCGGCCGAAGCTGAGGGCTCTGTCGAAGAACAAGCCGACTAAGTCAGAGTCGGCCAAGAGATGCTCGGCAACAAGGCTGAGAGAGAGAGAAAAGACACAGGGAGAGCATACCGTAGGCGGCGGATTGGCTCGGCTATACGGCTCCTTGCCGAACTGCCACTCTTCGGTGAGTTTGCAGTTCGCAAGGTAGTTCACCATGTAGGCGACCTCCTCGCGCGGCATCTCCTTGGTGCACATTTGGCTCGGATCGAGCTGGCTGCTCATCTGACAGATCAGATGAGGCCGGCTCTGGAGCGGAAGAACCCGACGCGTGACGAACGCGGCCAGAAGGTCGGGCCCCATCAGGCCCTCCGACTGGACCATCACCCGCAGTCGGGCGATGGCAGCGTTTCCCGCCGGCGACAGCGTCACAGCCCGGAAGGACCACTGGGGCAGCCTTCCCGCCGGTGGGCCGGCTACGTAAGCCGGCAGGTTGATGTAGTCGCCCCGTGGAGCGATGTTCCGCACGTAGAAGTACGACTTCTGCCACTTCTTCACCGATTGGATCAGCGTGATGACGGGGAAGGGGTTGTCGGCAGCCGATCTCCGCGACGCGATGAAGGCGCCAGTATGAGCCAGCACGCCCTTAATGCGCGTGCCCAGCTTCGACTGGAAGAACTCCCCCCAGAGCTCAAGGGTGGGGAGGACGCCAAGATAGCCCTCGCACAGGGTGACGAAGGCGGACAGCAGCACCACCGCGTTGGGGGTGAGATGGTGCGGCTGGAGCTAATAGAATTCGAGCCAGGAGCGGAAGAAGGCGCTCACTGGTAGGCCGAAGCCGCGCAAGAAGTGCGAGCGGAAGACCACCCACTCGCCCTCCTGCAGCCTCGGCAAGATTTCCTTCGCCGGCGCGAGGCGGACCTCCACTTTGTCCGCGCTGGGCAGCCGCCGCGTGTCGCGGAGGAAGTCGACGTGGTCATCATGGACGTTGGAGCCGTCCCAATCCCCGCCAAGCTGCTCTACGGTGGGAGGCATGGCGAAAGCTAGCACGGCGGCGGAGGAGCGTGCGGTGGAAGAGCGCGGCGGCGAGGCATTGTCGCAAGAACTGGCAAGAGGAAGAAGACGGTGGAAGTAGGAGGAGCGTGCGAGGGCTTGCCGCCTTCCACCTCCCCCTACTTATAGCCTCACGAGGCCGAAGAGGCCAGACGTGGGGGGGACGTGGGATTAACTACGCCCACTCCCCCCACGTCTCGCGATTATTGCGCATAAATGCGAGCCGAAACTGCCGCACGGAACCTGCGGGCGGTTTCGGGATATAAAGGATCCGCGCCTGGGCCGGGGCGCGGACGTGGCGGGCCCCCTCCCTGCGGCGACGTCCCGTCACGCGCGTGGGCTGGCAGGCTTTCCGGCCACGTGGTTCGCCGACGGCCCGTGGCCGGCCCGCGGCCCGGTGCACGTGCCAGCAGGCTCCCGCCCTCCGACTCCAGAAGATTTCGACTCAGGCAGCGCGCCTGACCAAGGCCGGCTCCCAGCTGCCAGCTTGTCACAATAGGAAGCTGATCGAGCTTCTCAACCCCAACTCCACCTCGAAGCCCAATCAGCTTCGGGGACTACTGTCGGAGTAAATGGCCACGGGTAGCCTAACCGACCGCCCCTGGTTCTTCTGAAAAAATTATCAGGCCTTCGGGCCTCCAAGCACTCCGAGCATTGGGCCGCCTTCCCTGGCCGGCTACCTCTGAAGCCGACTCCCGGAAGGCGACCCAGCCTCACCAACTCCTCCCCAGGACGACTACGGGGTGGCCGACTCCAAGAAGCCGGCCAAGAAGGACGCAGACTCCTAGGAGCCGGCCGAGACCATAACCACCAAAGTTGTTCCCACATAACGGCGACACGACGGGGTGTGGCCACAGTGCGGCCCACTACCCCCAAAGCCCGAGGCGGGCATGGCTACACGAGGCCGTACGGAACGGCCGTCTCCCGTGCGGCTCGGCACTGTAGCCATGCTGGCCTCGACGTCACCCACGACCGGCTCCCGTACAGCCCGCGGGCGGCGGGCCCCTTCAGCCAGAGAGAGGCGTGAAGGCAGCCCGGCCTTTCCCAGTCGGCCAAGAGCGTAGCCGGCCTCCAGAAGCCGGCTACTCCCTTCCTCGAAGCAGGAGCCCCATTAAGGAGACAAGACGAGGTAAGGCTACAGTGAGAGCCCCCGAGGCGGCCCACTGTAGCCACGCTTACCTCGACAAAGCCCTCGTCATCAGAGGCGCGGCTACAGTAAGCAGCCGCCGACAAGACCCTAGGCGGTGGGGCCGGCCTGTCGACCAAGTAGCCGGCAGCCGGCGGGACCCACCAGCCGGCGGGACCCAGCAGCCGGCGGAGAAGCCGGCGAGCGTAGACACTGACGGCTGGGACCAGAGCCCAGCCGGATTACCATTGTACCCTCGGGGGGTAGGCCTATATAAACCCCTCGGAACACCCATGCAAAGGGTTGGCCTCTGAGCATAGTTGGCTTCCAAGCATAGCGCACACACCATAGATAGAGGGAGGCAAGAGCTAGCCTTGTTCTTCTTCTCCCTTGATCCCAAACAGCTCTCGGAGCGATTGTAGCTACCCTTTCTCGATCTAGTGATCATGCGGAGACCCCGCAGAGCAGGACTAGGGGTGTTATCTCCTCGGAGAGCCCCGAACCTGGGTAAGATCCGCCGGCGTGCATGTCTTCGCCTCATCCCGTTTCCGGGCACCGGCGACGTTTTATTGGCTCCCACAATGATAAGCCATCCCTTGGCATATGTCGCACCAACCACCCGACATCTACCACGAGATCGTAATGGCTAAACCCTAGAGGCCTAGCTTGTATGACTATGATAATGAGTATCCGCCTATCCGGACTATGCTCTCCGGTTTATATAGACACCGGAGAGATCTTGGGTTACATGGAGTCGATTACATAAAAAGGAATCTACATAGTTGATCGCCAAGCTTGCTTTCTACGCCAAGGAGAGTCCAATCCGGACACGGGTACGGTATTCGGTCTTCACATCTTCATAGCCCATCAGTCCGGCCCATGGCTAACAGGACGGACGCCCGAGGACCCCTTAGTCCAGGACTCCCTCAATGGCTGAGCCCCCGGTAAGATCGGTGTGTTCACCATCTGGCTTTGTGTTTGGATCGGGACTGTCGTTGCTGCTCCCCCTTGCCACACTACGGATGGCTTAAAAAGCCTTTCCAGGAAGATGTTAGGCGGGACGGAATCGCGCTTAGCGCCAATGCGAGCAAGGTCGTCTGCCGCCTGATTAGTCTCTCAGGCGACGTGATGAAACTCAAGCCCTTCGAACCGGGCCGACATTTGTAAGACGGCGTTGCGATAAGCTGCCATCTTTGGATCTTTGGCATCAAAGTCTCCATTTATTTGAGATGTTGCGAGGTTTGAGTCCCCGCGCACCTCCAGGCGTTGTATGCCCATGGATACGGCCATCCGAAGACCATGCAATAAGGCCTCGTATTCGGCCGCGTTGTTGGAGTCTGTGTATAAAATTTGGAGTACGTACTGGACGACATCTCCAGTAGGGGACATCAACACGATGCCCGCCCCTAACCCTGTCAACATTTTGGAGCCGTCAAAATACATGACCCAATTGGAGTATGTGTCGTACTCTTTAGGGAGTTCGGCCTCTTTCCATTCGGCGACGAAGTCAGCCAATACTTGGGATTTAATGGCTCGACGTGGCTTGTATGTTATATCAAATGGAAGGAGCTCGATGGCCCATTTGGCAATCCGGCCCGTGGCGTCGCGATTGTTTATTATGTCATTGAGTGGCACTTCAGAAGCCACCGTAATCGAACACTCCTGGAAGTAGTGTCGTAATTTTCGGGATGCCATGAAGACTGTGTATGCTATCTTTTGATAGTGTGGGTACCGGGATTTGCATGGTGTGAGGACAGTAGATACATAGTATACTGGTTTTTGGAGCGGAAATTTGTGTCCATCCTGTTCTCGCTCGACGACGAGTACGGCTGAAAGTGCAACTATCCCTAGGTGGTTTTGGTAATTCCTAACAACATATAGCTCATTGAGCTAATGCTATTCCAAGATGAATATTTCAGGAAAGCTGAATTATTGGCATGGCATGGATTAGAAAGTGGACCCTTCAAAATGCTAAGGACAAAAGATTGGCTCAAGCTCAAAGCACAAGACTCGACATTTTCTATTTTAGTGATCCAAGATCACATTGAGTCTATAGGAAAAGCCAATACTATTAAGAAGGGATGAGGTGTTGCTTAATGCGGTTCTTGCTCAAAATGCTTAGTGATATGCTCCAAAACCCTCCACTACTTTCTCACATCCACATATGTCCCAAACCAAAAAGTCCAACTCGGCCCCACCGAAATTTCATATCCAGAGCCACCGAGTTCAGTTGACATAGCCACTGCCAGAAACCCTAGTCTTTTCGGTCTCACCGATAGGGATCTCGGTCTCACCGAGATGGGATTGTAATCTCTCTGTTTCCCTTCGTAATGTTTCAGTCAAACCGAGATGAGCGATCGGTCCCACCGAGATTGCAATGCAAACACTTTGTTTCCTTTTCGTAACGTTTCGGTCCAACCGAGATGAGCGAATCGGTCCCACCAAGTTTGCCTGACCAACTCTCTGTTAGTCTATTACCAAAATCGGTCTCACCGAGTTTGCGTAATCGGTCTCACCGAGATTACGTTATGCCCTAACCCTAATGAAATCGGTCCCACCGAGTTGACGTGTCAGTCCCACCGAAACTCCTAATGGTCACATTATGAACTAAATCGGTCTGACCGAGTTTCATGATTCGGTCTCACCGAGTTTGGTAAATTGTGTGTAACGGTTAGATTTTGTGTGGAGTCTATATATACCCCTCCACCTCCTCTTCATTTGTGGAGAGAGCCATCAAAACATGCCTACACTTCTGACATACATTTTCTGAGAGAGAACCACCTACACTTGTGTTGAGGTCAAGATAACCCATTCCAACCACATAAATCTTGATCTCTAGCCTTCCCCAAGTTGCTTTCCACTCAAATCATCTGTCCACCAAATCCAATCCTATGAGAGAGAGTTGAGTGTTGGGGAGACTATCATTTGAAGCACAAGAGCAAGGAGTTCATCATCAACACACCATTTGTTACTTCTTGGAGAGTGGTGTCTCCTAGATTGGCTAGGTGTCACTTGAAAGCCTCCGACAAGATTGTGGAGTTGAACCAAGGAGTTTGTAAGGGCAAGGAGATCGCCTACTTCGTGAAGATCTACCCTAGTGAGGCAAGTCCTTCGTGGGCGACGGCCATGGTGGGATAGACAAGGTTGCTTCTTCGTGGACCCTTCATGGGTGGAGCCCTCCGCGGACTCGCGCAACCGTTACCCTTCGTGGGTTGAAGTCTCCATCAATGTGGATGTACGATAGCACCACCTATCGGAACCACGGATAAAAAATCTCCATGTCAACATTGCGTTTGCTCCCTCAAACTCCTCCCTTTACCTTCATATGCAATTGTTTTACATTCCGCTGCTATACTCTTAGAATTGCATGTGTAGGTTGATTGCTTGACTTGTGCTAAGTTGCTAAAATCTGCCAAGAACTAAAATTGGGAAAAGGCTAGATTTTTATTTGGTCAAGTAGTCTAATCACCCCCCCCCCCTCTAGACATACTTTCGATCCTACAAAGGCGCTCACCACCTGGTGTGTTGCCGATATATATAATAGCATTGGTTCGCCGACGCTTGGCGCGGCCAGGATTGGGTTGCTTGCTAGCAGGGCTTTTATTTCTTCCAATCCGGCCGTTGACGCGTCCGTCCACTCGAAGTTATCGGTGCGCCGTAGGAGGCGATAAAGTGGCAACGCCTTTTCCCCCAATCTGGAGATAAAGCGGCTTAAAGCTGCCACGCCACCCGTGAGTTTTTGGACTTGTTTGTGGTCAGTTGGCATAGCCAATTGTCACAGAGCTCGGATTTTGGCTGGATTTGCTTCAATTCCTCTATTGGAAACGATGAAGCCCAGTAGTTTGCCGGCGGGGACGCCTGAGGGAGTCCTGGACTAAGGGGTCCTCGGGCGTCCGGCCTGTTAGCCATGGGCCGGACTGATGGGCCGTGAAGATGTGAAGACCGAAGACCGTACCCTTGTCCGGACAGGACTCTCCTTGGCGTGGAAGGCAAGCTTGGCGATCAACTATGTATATTCCTTTTTATGTAACCGACTCCATGTAACCCTAGATCTCTCCGCTGTCTATATAAACCGGAGAGCATAGTCCAGATAGTCGGATACTCATTATCATAGTCATACAAGCTAGTCCTCTAGGGTTTAGCCATTACGATCTCGTGGTAGATCAACTCTTGTAACACTTGTATTCATCAAGATCAATCAAGCAGGAGTAGGGTATTACCTCCATAGAGAGGGCCCGAACCTGGGTAAACATCGTGTCCCCCGTCTCCCGTTACCATCGACCTTAGACGCACAGTTCGGGACCCCCTACCCGAGATCCGCCGGTTTTGACACCGACATTGGTGCTTTCATTGAGAGTTCCACTGTGTTGTCCTTAAGAGGTTAATGGCTCCTTCAATCGTCCATAGCGACGATGTCCAAGAGGGAAATTTCCTCCCCGCACAGATTTCCGTGTTCGGCGGCTTCATACTGCGGACCAACTCGCTTGGCCATCTGGAGCAGATCGATAGCTACGCCCCTGGCCATCAGGTCAGATTCGGGAGTTTGGACTACGTCGCGGACGTCCGTGGAGACTTGATCTTCGACGGATTCGAGACCGCGGCAATTGCTCCCCTTCGCTCCGACGAACATGGCTTAAACCTTTCGTCGGACCTCATCCAGGAGATAGCTCCTGTGACAGCTCTGGCCTTAGATCTAGAGTAGATAGTGCCATCCAAGGACGGGAAGCTCAATCCCACCACGGAGGTTGCCGATTCCACGGCGTTGGAGCCGCACATAGATTCCACTTCATGTGATATCTGCATCACCGGAACTCCGGACCCGTCTCCGGCAATCAGTTCCGAACCCTGTGACTCCACAGATGCCGAACTTGATCGGTTATCGATCTTTGAATTCAGCGCTGCAGACATCTTTCAGCATTCACGTTTGGGCGATTTGCTAAACTCTTTTAAGAACCTGTCCCTAGGAGGGAACTCACAGCCGAACTATGTCCGGTGCGGACCAGGGGCTGAGGAGGGAGAATTTTGTTTCCCACCCACCACCCACTTCATAGCCACTGTCGAAGACCCAACCGACACGCCTGACTACGACTCCGAAGACATCGACGGTATGGACGACGATGCCGACGAAGAGCAAGGCCAAAACCCCCCATCCACTAGACGCTGGACGGCCACCTCCTGGTATGACATGTGTACGGCAGAAACATCCAAAGAGGCACACGACGATGACAAAGAGGACCTAGTTGAGGATAAAACTCCTGGGATACAGTCCAAACGCGGGCGCCACCGGCGCCGCTCTAAGTCACGTCGCTCAAGAGAAAACAGTACTGGCACCGGAGAAGATAACGGTCCGTACGATGCTGAAAACAATGAAGACCCTGGGTGTGCATGCATTAGTGTACATGTCTTAATTGTGATGAGAGAATCACAATATATGCAACTTTTGGGGGTTCACAATGAAGTGAGTGCAAAAGACGTCTTCAATTCACCGACCGAATATTCCCTTAAGAACGCTAGCTTTCGGCTTCACCCAGCCTGAGGTACACATCCGGATGACCCGGTAGTAGCAATCGCAGAGGTGCTCCCTTTATGCCCTAGCCGAACTAACGGGAATGTAGGGCATAAGCACAGGAGCCAGGCAACCTAGCTTGGCCAAAACTTAAGTCATATCGATGCATATAATGGCGAAGAAAAGGTACATATGGAAAAGGACGCATATGTCAAGAGCTTGATGCTCAAAGAATAATAACAAGCTTCTGTCGAAGAAGCCCCACGCATAATGGACGTACATATTCGAAGATGTATGCGTCCGTAGTGTGCGGTCTAACCGTATGAGACCTTTAAAGCAAGAAAGGGAAAATGGCCGAAAAAGAGAGAAAAATAATGGAAACTAAAGGGGAGAAGGGAACACACAAAGAGTTCGGCGCTAGGCATAGAATCGGGGTTTGGCTGCGTTCCAAGGGTTCGGCTCGAGGCGATTGCCTGATGCATCACGAAGACGGTACGCTCCTCCGGTAAGAACTTTGTCAATTATGAAGGGACCCTCCCATTTGGGCTTGAGCTTGTCCTTTTTCTTCTCCGGTAGGCGTAGAACAAGTTCGCCAACGTTGTAAGTCTTGGCCTGTACTTCTCTGCTTTGATATCTTCGGGCCTACTGTTGATAAAATGTTGAACGAGCTTTTGCAACATCGCGCTCCTCCTCCAAGGCATCTAGGCTATCCTGCCGATCTAACTCGGCTTCTCTCTCTTCGTACATGCCGACTCTGGGTGAGTCATGAATAATATCGCAAGGTAACACAGCCTCTACGCCGTACACCATGAAAAAGGGTGTGTATCCGGTAGTGCGGTTAGGCGTGGTCCGCAGTCCCCAGAGTACGGAGTCGAGCTCCTCGACCCAGTGCTTGTCTAACTCCTTCAAAGATCGCACTAGTCTGGGTTTGATGCCGCTCATAATAAGACCATTGGATCGTTCAACTTGACCGTTTGTTTGCGGGTGGTAGACAGAGGCGTAATCGAGCTTAATGCCCAGTTTGGCACACCATATTTTCACCTCATCAGCTGTGAAAATTGGAGCCGTTGTCGGTGATGATGCTGTGTGGGACACCATAATGGTGCACCACATCGGATATGAATGCTATCACTGGCCCGGACTCGGCCGTTTTGACTGGTCTAGCCTCTATCCACTTGGTGAATTTGTCCACCATGACCAGCAGATATTTTTTCTTATGGCTTCACCCTTTAAGGGGTCCAACCATGTCTAAGCCCCAGACCGCAAAAGGCCATGTAATGGGGATTGTTTGTAGGGCGGTTGGGAGCATATGGCTTTGGTTGGCGAAGAGTTGGCATCCGACGCAACGTTGGACGAGGTCCTGTGTGTCTGCTCGGGCCGTCGGCCAATAAAATCCTGTACGAAAGGCCTTGCTGACAAGTGCCCGGGCTGCGGCATGGTGCCCGCCGAGACCGGCGTGAATTTCTGCCAAAAGTTGCCGCCCCTCCTCCTCGGAGATACACCTTTGAAGGACTCCGGTAGTACTTTTCTTGTAGAGCTCTCCTTCGTGAACTTTATAGGCCTTCGAACGCCGGACGATGCGGCGAGCCCCGTTCTAATATTCTGGGAGCTCCTTCCTATTAAGGTAGGCCAAGAATGGCTCGGTCCACGGGGGAATGACTGCCATGATGAGGTGGGCCGACGGTGTTATTTTGGTGGCTGAGCCTCCGATGATATCGGTGTGTTTGTCATCTGTGTTTGTGTTCGGAACGGGACTGTCGTTGCTGTCTCCCCCTTGCCACACCACGGATGGCTTAAAAAGCCTTTCCAGGAAGATGTTAGGTGGGACGGGGTCGCGCTTAGCGCCGATGCGAGCAAGGACGTCCACCGCCTGATTACTTTCTCGGGCGACGTGATGAAATTCAAGCCCCTCGAACCGGGCCGACATATTTAAGATGGCGTTGCGATAGGCTGCCATCTTTGGATCTTTGGCATCAAAGTCTCCATTTATTTGAGATATTGCGAGGTTTGAGTCCCCGCGCACCTCCAGGTGTTGTATGCCCATGGATACGGCCATCCGAAGACCATGCAATAAGGCCTCGTATTCGGCCGCGTTGTTGGAGTCTGTGTATAAAATTTGGAGTACGTACTGGACGACATCTCCAGTAGGGGACGTCAACACGATGCCCGCTCCTAACCCCGCCAACATTTTGGAGCCGTCAAAATACATGACCCAATTGGAATATGTGACGTACTCTTTAGGGAGTTCGGCCTCTGTCCATTCGGTGACGAAGTCAACCAATACTTGGGATTTAATGGCTCGACGTGGTTTGTATGTTATATCAAATGGAAGGAGCTCAATGGCCCATTTGGCAATCCGGCTCGTGGCGTCACGATTTTTTATTATGTCATTGAGTGGCACTTCAGAAGCCACCGTAAACGAACACTCCTAGAAGTAGTGTCATAATTTTCGGGATGCCATGAAGACTGCATATGCTATCTTTTGATAGTGTGGGTACCGGGATTTGCATGGTGTGAGGACAGTAGATACATAGTATACTGGTTTTTGGAGCGGAAATTTATGTCCGTCCTGTTCTCGCTCGACGACGAGTACGGCGCTCACCACCTGGTGTGTTGCCGATATATATAATATCATTGGTTCACCAACACTTGGCGCGGCCAGGAATGGGTTGCTTGCTAGCAGGGCTTTTATTTCTTCCAATCCGGCCGTTGCCGCGTCCGTCCACTCGAAGTTATTGGTGCGCCGTAGGAGGCGATAAAGTGGCAACGCCTTTTCCCCCAATCTGGAGATAAAGCGGCTTAAAGCTGCCACGCAACCCGTTAGTTTTTGGACTTGTTTGAGGTCAGTTGGCGTAGCTAATTGTGATAGAGCTCGGATTTTGTCTGGATTTGCTTCAATTCCTCTATTGGAAGAGATGAAGCCTAGCAGTTTGCCGGCGGGGACGCCAAAGACACACTTTTCCGGATTGAGCTTGATGTCATACGCGCGGAGGTTGTCGAATGTGAGACGCAAATCGTTTATTAGTGTTTCGACTTGCCTAGTTTTAATGACAACGTCGTCCACATAAGCCTCAACTATCTTGTCGATCTGTTTCTCTAGGCATGTTTGAATCATGCATTGGTAGGTGGCGCCGGCGTTCTTGAGCCCGAAAGGCATGGTGTTGAAGCAAAATGGCCCATACGGGGTGATGAATGCTGTTGCGGCTTGATCGGACTCCTTCATTTTGATTTGATGGTATCCGGAATATGCATCAAGGAAGCACAGTGAATCGTGTCCTGCGGTGGCATCAATGATTTGATCAATGCGAGGGAGGGGGAAGGGATCCTTAGGGCAAGCCTTATTGAGGTCTTTGAAATCGACGCACAGGCGCCAGGATTTGTCCTTCTTTGGTACCATCACCAGGTTCGCCAGCCAGTCCGAATGTTTTATTTCCCTAATGAATCCGGCCTCAATAATCTTGGCCAGCTCCTCCCGCATAGCTTGTCGTTTGGGTTCGGAAAAGCGCCGCAGTGTTTGCTTGACCGGTTTGTATCCCTTCAGTATATTGAGTTGTGTTCGGCCAACTTGGAAGGGATTCCTGGCATGTCTGAAGGGTGCTAGGCAAATATATCCTAGTTTTCGCGCAGGAATTCTCGTAGCGCGGCGTCAACTGTGGGGCTGAGTTGCGCTCCAATGGACGCTGTCTTCTTGGGGTCTGTTGGATGGACCTAAAATTTTACTATTTCTTCTGCTGGTTTGAAGGAGGTGGATTTGGGTCGTTTCTCTAGGATAACATCATCCCTGTCCACAGTGGAGCGCAGTGCGGTTAATTCCTCGGCCGTGAGGGCTTCGGATAGTGCCTCGAGGGCGAGGGATGCGGTTTTGTTTTCGGCACGGAGTGCTATGTCCGGATCACTGACGAGAGTGATTATTCCGTTGGGCCCGGGCATTTTTAGCTTCATATACCCGTAATGAGGTACAGCTTGAAAGCGTGTAAAGGCCTCTCGCCCCAACAAGGCGTGATATCCACTATTGAAAGGGCCACTTGGAAGGTTATTTCTTCGGACCGATAATTCTCTGGCGTGCCGAATACCACATCCAGTGTGATTTTTCCCACACATCGCACCTCCCGACTAGGAATGATTCCTCGGAAGGTTGTGCTGCTTTGCTCGATGCGGCTCCTGTCTATTTCCATTTTATGGAGTGTGTCCTCATAGATGAGGTTTAGCCTGCTGCCGCCGTCCGTGAGGACTTTAGTAAGTCGAAAACCATCCACGATGGGACTGAGGACCAATGTGGCTGGAGATCAGACTGTTTTGTATTTAGGTTCGTCGCTGGCATTAAAGGTTATAGTTGTGTCGTTCCAAGGGCCTATCGCGGCGATCTGGCAGACTTCAGCGAGGCCGCGGAGTGCCCTTTTACGCTTATTGTTTGAAGCGAATGTCTCAAAGACCGTCAATACTCTGGGGTCGTCGTCTTCTGGAGGGTGTTGCTCGGCGGTGTTTTTGGTGAGAATATCCTCACCGCTTTTGGCTACTTGCCAGAGTATCCAGCATGCTCTAAGGTTGTGGGTTGATACAGTGTCCGGCGTGGTGTGAAGTTTGCATGGCCCATCGAGCCATCCTTCCAGAACAGTTCCATGACGCGTAATGGGTTTATATTTTTGGCTGTTGGATTGGGCGTGCCACGAGGGTGTGCCCTTTTCACCTGGACGAGGGGTTGGGTTGGTACCGATGGCTCCCAGCAAGCTGCCTGAGCTTTCCAAGTGCTTTCCATTGCATTGTACTTCGGTACGATAGTTGCCAAGTCCGTGAAGTGTAGTATGCGACTGCGGCTGATGGCATTGAGAATCCCTTCGTCTATGCAATTGTTGCAGAAAGCTGATATCGCGTCCTCATCACGGCAATCTTTTACCTTGTTTTAGACAAGGAGGAATCTGGCCCAGAAGTGATGGAACATTTCCCGAGACTACTGTTTTATGCTAATGAGATCGTTTATGTCCGGGTGGGTGGGTGGCGTTAAATCCGACCACTGATCCAGTCGATTATCCGGAGTCTGGAATCCTTCCGAACTCAACCGTCCAGGCACCGGAGCATCTTCCAATTGTTCGGGCCCGCCGTGCGATTCCATGTTCGGAGGGCAGGCCACATCCTTTCGCTGGTGATTGTCCGGCTCTTCAAGATCGGCGACCCGAACATAGTTCGGCTTCGGTATAGAAGGAGAGCCGTCGTCCTGATCTTCGACCACCACTATCTGGTGGGTGACCGGTGGATATTTGATTTCTCTTTGGTCAGGTTTAAGCCTGATCCGATCATAATCTGTAGCGATTCCCAGGGCGGCAATGCCATCTAGGAGCTCGTTCAAGGGCGAGAATTCCACCGGATCCATCTGCTTGGAGTGTTTGGAGTCAACACGAAGGGGATTCTCGATGGCCCTAGAGGTCATCGTCGGCTCTACGGCCGAACATGCGGTCATGGTGAAGCCGCCTTGTCAGAGAGTTTGGCCTGGGGCCAAAGCTCCTCCGGAGATGACATCGTATTTAAGGACGAGGCGCGCCATCGATCCTGTCATCAACATCACAGCGAAACTCTCAATGAAAGCACCAATGTCGGTGTCAAAACCGGCGGATCTCGGGTAGGGGTCCCGAACTGTGCGTCTAAGGTCGATGGTAACAGGAGACGGGGGACACGATGTTTACCCAGGTTCGGGCCCTCTCTATGGAGGTAATACCCTACTTCCTGCTTGATGGATCTTCATGAATACAAGTGTTACAAGAGTTGATCTACCACGAGATCGTAATAGCTAAACCCTAGAGGCCTAGCTTGTATGACTATGATCATGAGTATCCGCCTATCCGGACTACGCTCTCTGGTTTATGTAGACACCGGAGAGATCTAGGGTTACATGGAGTCGGTTACATAAAAAGGAATCTACATAGGTTATCGCCGAGCTTGCCTTCCACGCCAAGGAGAGTCCTGTCCGGACACAGGTGCAGTCTTCGGTCTTCTTATCTTCATAGCCCATCAGTCCGGCCCATGGCTAACAGGCCGGACGCCCGAGGACCCCTTAGTCCAGGACTCCCTCACTTGGTGTTGGAGCCGATCGGTGATGAACATTGTGTGGGATCCAGACTCGACGTTTCTGAGCAGGTTGACTCGAGGATGGTCCAACATCTCGAGTACGCTTGAGCGACTCCTGGTACCCAGTCAGACCAGTTTCAGTTCGAAAAGCTTGGCTGACAAGCGTCACAAAGTCTGCGCAATCATGAGCAACAAGTGCGAGCTTTATATTGGGACGCGGTCCTTCATGAAATTTCTCCTCCTTGTGAGCGTCAGTGCAGACGTCATCCGTAGCATACCGGGATAATTCAAGGAATTTCCTCTGATATTCATCCACAACCATTGTGCCCTGGGAGATTTTGCGAAACTCCTTCTTCTGGTCCATTAGACCTTGAGGAATGTGCCGTGCACGGAAGGTTGACTGAAATTCCAGCCAAGTGGTTACAGTCTCTGCAGGCAGCATACCCTTGTGGCTTTCCCACCATTGAGCAGCTAGACCCTTCAAGTGAAATGTCGCAAAAGTGACGTAACTGGCAGGGCAACATTAGCTGACTCCATCTCAAACAGGATGTCACATAGCCAATCATCAGCATCCATAGGATTGGTGGAGTTGCGGAAAATGGATGGACTGAGGCGCACAAATTCTTGCAGCGTTATTGGGGTAGGCTGTTGATGAGCATTCTGGTTTGGAAACTAGGACATTACTCTAGTCATAAACTGACGATTCAGCTCAAACTGTTGCATCATTGCGATAATATAGGGTGGAGGTGGAGGATCATCAGCCATCCTGCTAAAATGTAACAGGGGAGTAGTTTAGCATTGAGCATTTGCAAAGAGAAGGAACCATTCACGACGAAACTTGCATAATGAAAGAAGCACTATGGATACATCGTAGTAGTCAACATGACATTGTGTGTATTATTCCAAATACATTTCAACGGAATATTCTTAGACAATCCAACTCTGGGGTGAATGCGTTTACGATATCAAAATGTTAGAGTTAGCAAATTTGTTTAAACCGAATAGAAGAGATATCAGAGTCCTAGAGTATAAACGAGGAATAAAAGATCCTAATACCACCCAATGGCGACGTGGGCCCGTAAGCCACACATCCATGTTAGTAAAAGTCTTTCAAAGACTAAACTCAACGTCGGCCAAGGATTTGGAAAGGGGGTTTCTTCAGGCAGTCGGCTCTGAGACCAACTTCTGACGCCCCGATTCAATCGTACACTAATCATACACGCAAATGTGTACAATCAAGATCAGGGACTCACGGGAAGATATCACAACACAATTCTAGACACAAATTATAATAATACAAGCCTTATATTACAAGCCAGGGGCCTCGAGGGCTCGAATACAGTAGAGTCAGCGAAAGCAACAATATCTGAGTACAAACATAAGGTTAAACAAGGATGCCTTAAGAAGGCAAACACAAAAGCAACAACGATCGAAGAGGGAAGGCCTCCTGCCTGGGACCTCCTAACTACTCCTGGTCGTCGGCGGTCTCCATGTAGTAGTAGTCGACGGGGTGGCATCTGGCTCCTGGGATCCACTATCTAGTCGCAGTAATCGGAAAGAAAGAAGGGGGAAAAGGGGTAGCAAAGCAACCGTGAGTACTCATCCAAAGTACTCGGAAGCATCAGATCTATACTAAGTATGCATCAGTATCAAAGGAATGGCTGTATCTATGCACTGAACTGCAGAATACCAGAGGAGAAGGGAAAGCCTAAACTATTGAAGACTAGCATCTTCAAGTAGCTCCAAGCATCTTGCAGCATTCAGAATAATACAGAATAGCAGTTTATATTTAACAAATATGTTGTAGGAATAATGCCTAGAGATCCTTTCTCAACTCCCTGCGAGAAATCAATCCCGGAGCCACATATCCATCACATGTATCAAGTATCCAATTCTAGTTGTAATAGTTGGGGTACAACTCTGAGCGTCCGTTACCGTGGACACGGCTATTCGAATATATAATCTTCCCTGCAGGGGTGCACCACATTACGCAACATGCTTGATTACTCTGTCCCGACACACTTTTCTGGGTCAATGCCCGGCCTTGGAAGATCAACATGTCGCAACCCTACCTAGGCTCAGCAGAGAGGTCCCCGCCAGTCTACATCCTAAGCACTCCGGGGCATCGCTCGTTGCACTCCGAGTCGTTGTGCGCAGGGGGATACTAGCACCATCTCTGCCTAGATGGTGCGATCCGGCCCGGCCATAATGCTGAACTGGACGTCTGACAAAGCTTCGGCTGATACTACAACGCCGAGTGCCCATAATTGTTCCCGCGTGGTGGTTAGTGCGTAAAGGCCATTGGCCAACTCAGATCAAATACCCAAACCCTTAGTGTATTAGGAGCTCGCGTAGACGAGCAGACTCACGATCATGTGACCCTGTCGTCCCGTCTCAAGGAAATACGACAAGGGCTAGCCCAGCCCACTCGGGGGCTGCCTGCCTGCCCGGCCGTGCCTCGTAATTATCTCGCGGGTGCTCTCCGGGCCCGCCCGATTTTCACATCAACTCACGGGTACCCCTCAGGGCCGACCCGACTTTAGTAATGGTCTCAAGTAAAGTCCAGGTATCCGTGTGTCCAAAACATCAAGGGGGAAAACCCGAGGAATCAGCCTCGATGGATTCCACTCGATGTAATCATGAAGGTGAACATATGAGGAATCACCCTCGAGGTTCACACTTGAGGTGTTGCACGACAGAGTCGTATCAGGAGTGGTGAAGGAGGAATCACCCTCGATGACCATGACCGAATAGGTACACTACAGAGTAATCATCAGGTGTGCGTTACGAGGTATCACCCTTGGCACTCGATAGTAGCTCTGCAGAGTTGTACAACTAGGGGGTGACGTGATGTGTCGGGCTCTGGACGTCGATCACGTTGAACGAGTCATCGGTCATCAAGCCGAGGCAACTGGGACAAGGTGAGGGGTCACTGATGGATCACAAACCAACCTATACTAAGCAGTTTTAGGATAAGCAGGTAAGGTACAACATCAGTTACAAAAGCAGGCTATGCATCAGATAGGATCAATCAAGTACAGTAGCAAAATCTAATGCAAGCATGAGAGAGAATGAACTGGGCGATATCGGAATGATCAAGGGGGGTTTGCTTGCCTGGAAGCTCTGCTGAAAGGGAGGAAGGGTCGCCGTCGACGTAGTCGATCACAGCGATATCATCAGCGGTCTCAGGGTCTACCGGGGAGAAGAAGGGGAAGAAACAGTAGATACAAGCAAACAGATGCAGGACATGACAATACGCAAAGCTAGGGGTGTTCTAACACGGTACTACACGATACCGGCGAAGGGGAAAACATCCGAGAATGTTTTCCCGATGTTTGGAATTTTCAAACAAACGAACCGAAGGGGGGTGGTTGCATGTTCGCTAAGCTAGAGACGTGTGGTAGAAGAACGGACTGCGTATTTATATTCTCTCGTTATTCCGAGCAACTTTCATATATGAAACATTTTCATCCGAGTCACAGTTATTTTTCTATTAATTTTCAAAGTTTAAATTTTTTTCAGAATTAACAGAATTAAATCAATAAGATAAAAGCAATTACTGTAAGAGCACGACATCAGTATGATGGCAGCAGGTCCACAGGTTGACCAGGTCAACCCTGGCATGTGCGCCCGCTTGTCATTGTAATTAGCAGGTTAATTAAGTTAATTAATTCATTTAGTTAATTGTTTTAATCATTATTTACTATTTTTATATCTTTTTTTGTTTCTTTTCGTTCTGAAAAGGGGCTGGGCCCCGACTGTCATAGGCCTGAGGCCAACCGGGGCGGGCGCCGAGCGTGGGCGAGCCCGCCTGGCGCGGCCAGGGGGCGCGGCTGGCCGGAGCAGACGCGGCGGGGAGGAGGGGACGTGGCGGCGCGGGGCAGGCGACGCCGCCGGGCGACCCGGGCGGAGGCGGGGCGAGCAGGGGCCTGCGCGGTTGCGGGGAGGCGCGGTCGCTGGCGACGCGAGCTCGGCCGGAGCTCGCCAGACACGAGACGGCGGCCACGGCGGGGGCGCGGCCTCGCGCGGGTGAGCGCGTGCCGGGGCACGGGGCGGCAAGGGAGCGTGCATGGTGACCTCTGACGGGGACGGGGAGAGAGGGGAGGGCGCGGCCCTCACCGGCGTCGTGGGAAGAGGGCGGCGAGGCTCGATGGCGTCCGGCGAGGGAGAGGTGGGGACGGGGCGGTCCAGCGAGGTGGCTTCGCGGAGGAGGACGGAGACGACGGATGGCAAGGTGGCTCCGGGCGGCGCGAGGCGTAGGGCGTCGGGGGTCGCCGGTGCGATGGCGCCGAGGACGGGGGGATAAGGGAGGACGGGGTGGGCCGGCCGGCTGGGCCTTGGACCAGTTGGGCCAGGGTCCAGGGGGTGGGGCTGTTTTCTTCTTTCTCCTTTTCTTTCTTTTTGCCTTTTCTTTTTGTAGTTTTATAAGTTAAACAGCTAGCCCCTGTTTTTTTCAGAGCATTTAAACACATTATAAAAATGTTGTTTAAACATGAAAAATATCCTCGGATTATTTTCCACACTTTTAACATTTTAGTTTGCATGTTTGACAAAATTTGAATTTTGACTTAAACTCGATTTTGAATTTGAATTGCGATTTGGATCAAGCAGAGATTAGCAACAGTAACATGATGACATGGCACCATTAATAGGGATTTACTGTAGCTTAATTATCCGGGCATTACAAGGAGACCCTCCTGGGAAATGTAAAGAACCTCCTGGGTTTGAGAAAACTCCTAGAAATATTATTAAAACCAAAGATGATAATACTTGAAACTAGGCATTATGCCTAGCTAGGGGCATAAAATAATAGCGAGCTTGTTGGGAGGCAACCTAATAGTTATCTTAAATTTTCTTAGTTACTTTTTGTTTTTTTCTGTTCACACAATTACGCTACTATTATGATTGTGTTTTTACGTTTTAATCAGTGTTTGTGCCAAGTAAAGCATTTAGGATTATGTGGGATGATAGTTGACTTGATTATGTGAAAACATAGAAACTTTTGCGCCCAGTTCTGGAATTTTGGAAATTCACAGAAACGTGGAAAATTTCTGATTTTTTACACATAATGGATATATAAATTTCCCATGTCGTCCTAATTGTTCAGAATTTTTGGAGTTACAAAAGTATGATCAATGTTCAGATTTCTAGAGACTGTTCTGTTTTTGACAAATTTTGTTTCCATTACATTATGTGTTTATTTTGATGAATCTATGGATTGTATCGGGGGTATAAGACACGATAAAATTAGAATACAGTAGGTATAATTCAATAACAAAATATGAATGAGTTTGCAACAGTACTTAGAGTGGTGAGTTGCTTTATTATACTATCTGATCTCACGAAGGTTTTGTTAAGTTTTGTGTGATTGAAGTTTTCAAGTTTTGGGTGAGATCACGATGGATGAAGGAATAAGGAGTCGCAAGAGCCCAAGCTTGGGGATGCCTGAGGCACCCCAAGGTAATATTCAAGGATTCCCAAGCAACTAAGCTTGGGGATGCCCTGGAAGGCGTCCCCTCTTTCTTCTAACGACCATCGATAATTTTACTTGGAGCTATATTTTTATTCGTCACATATAATGAGTTTTTCTTGGAGCGTCATGTATGATATGAGTCTTTGCTTTGTTTGCTTTTTAGTTTGTCATAATCATCCTTACTGAACACACCTATTTGAGAGAGCCATATGTTATCATGATTTGTTAAAATTGCTCTTTGTGCTTCACTTAAATTTTTTGAGCTATGCAATTGCTCTATGTACTTCACTTAAATCTTTTAGAGCATGGTGGTGATTAAATTTTCAAGAAATACTTGAACTCTCATGCTTAACTTATATTATCTTGAGAGTTGATATATGAGTTTTCTTGAAGAAATATTTATGTTCTCGTGCTTCACTTAAATCTTTTTGAGAGTTGATAATAGCAATGGTAATTTGCACGAGATATGAATTTGGTCCCAAAGTGATGAATATTCAAGGGGTATATAATAAAAACTTATATATATATATATATATCATTGGATATGATAAACTTGATTCCTTACAATAGTTTTGCGATATGGAGATAGTGATATGTGAGTCATCTTGGTGAGTAATTGTGCTTTAGTAAGAATATTTGTGTTAAGGTTTGTGATTCCCTATGCAAGCACGTAAAGTGAATAGTTATGCAACGAAACTACATCCTACTTGTGGTGCATTATTCAGTGTTAGTTATGTTCAATGTATGTTTATGACCATTTTCGTTTTTTCGTTGGTCACTTCTCAATCTATTTGCTAGTCTTCATGTGTACTAAGCGGAATGCTACTTGTGCATTCAATTCCTTAAACCCCAAGTTGTGCCAAATGAGTCCACCATACCTACCTATATGTGTTTTACCTTACCGTTCCAAGTAAATTTGTATGTGCTAACTCTACTATTCAAAATAAATTTCCATTTTGTGTGCCCGTACCGCTCATGAAGCTGCAGGGGGTGGCCAATATTTTTCATGCTAGGTATTTTATTCTTAAGGTGAGTTTTTATTCACTTGTCATTGCACGAGAGTGTGGAAGGTAATAGGGATCCACAGTCCCGAAATGAAAAAAAAGTTAATATGATGTTAATAATAAATTCCTTGGAAAGTGCTGGTATGGAAGGCACCCGTGGATATGGCTAGCCATGGATTGTGTAAGAATGGTGGAAAGGAAATAAAATTTACTTTCCGTTTGGGAACCGCCTATGATTTATCTAGAATGAAAGATATTGGGAATTCTCGGTCGTTTTCGTTGACAGGAAAAACAGCCTCTCAAAATAATTTTATCTCTAAATTTAAGCTATGAGCTCTGGCACCTATAAAATCTCTGCTTCCCTCTGCCAAAGGCCTTTCTATTTACTTTTATGCATTTTTATTTTTATGTTTAGTCTCCATCTTCTCTTATAAAGCACCAACTAGGGAACCCTATTGCCATGCTAGTGCATTGGATGTAGCTAATATTTGAGTGTGTTTCATGAATGGATCGACGATTGAGCATAATGGGGTAGGGATAGCTTTCTTTAGCACTGATATTCTAAAAGACATGGTTGCTTGTTGATATGCTTGAGTATTGATGTCTTCATGTCAAATTATAGACTATTGCTTTGAATCATTTAAGTCCAAATATCCATGCTATAAAAGAAAAGAAAATATGATCAACATGATAGGTAGCATTCCACGTCAAAAATTCTGTTTTTATCATTTACCTACTCAAGGACGAGCAGAAATTAAGCTTGGGGATGCTGATACGTCTCCAACGTAACTATAATTTTTTATTGTTCCATGCTATTATAATATCAATCTTGGATATTTTATATACATTTACAAGTAACTTTATATCATTTTTTGGGACTAACCTATTAACTTAGTGCCTAGTGCCAATTGTTGTTTTCTTGCTTATTTTTGGTTTCGTAGAATATCAGTACCAAACGAAGTCCAAATGCCACGAAACTTTTTGGAGATTTTTTTCTGGAAAAAAGAGACATTGAAGCTTTGAGAGAAGACCAGACGTGGGAGCATGGGCCCACCACCCACCAGGGTGTGCCCGGGAGGGGTAGGCGCACACTGATGGGTGGTGGGGCCATGAGGCTCCGTTTGACCTAGCTCCGCCTCTATAAATTCTCTAAAATCAGGAAACCAACAGGGGAGCCACGATATACTTTTTTTGCCGCCACAAGCCTCTGTTCACGACAGATCCCAGCTGGGGACCCTTTCTGGCATTCTGCCGGAGGGGGAATCAATCAATCCCGGAGGGGTTCTTCATCAACTTTTGCCCCTCCGATGATGCGTGATTAGTTTACCGCAGACCTACGGGTCCATAGTTAGTAGCTAGATGATGTCTCTCTCGATGTTCTTCAATACAATGTTCTCCTTGATGTCTTGGAGTTCTATCCGATGTAATTCTTTTTTGCGGTGTATTTATTGGGATACGATGAATTGTGAGTTTATGATCAGATCTATCCATGAATATTATTTGAGTTTTCTTTGAACTCTTTTATGCATGATTAATATAGCCTTGTATTTCTTCTCCGATTTATTGGTTCGGTTTGGCCAACTAGATTGATTTATCTTGCCATGGGAAGAAGTGCTTTGTAATGGGTTCGATCCTGCGGTGCTCAATCCCAGTGACAGAAGGGGACATGTGAAGGAAATATGCCCTAGAGGCAATAATAAAGTTGTTATTTTATATTTCCTTATTCATGATAAAGGTTTATTATTCTTGCTAGAATTGTATTGATAGAAAACTTAAATACATGTGTGAATACATAAACAAATACAGTGTCCCTAGTAAGCCTCTACCAGACTAGCTCGTTGATCAAAGATGGTTAAGGTTTCCTAACCATGGACATGTGCTGTCATTTGATAACGGGATCACATCATTATGAGAATGATGTGATGGACAAGACCCACCCGTTAGCTTAGCATAATGATCGTTCAGTTTTATTGCTATTGCTTTCTTCATGTCAAATATATATTCCTTCGACTATGAGATTATGCAACTCCTGGATACCGGAGGAATACCTTGTGTGCTATCAAACGTCACAACGTAACTGGGTGATCATAAAAATGCTCTACAGGTATCTCCGAAGGTGTTTCTTGAGTTGGCATAGATCGAGATTAGGATTTGTCACTTCGGGTATCAGAGAGGTATCTCTGGGCCCTCTCGGTAATACACATCATAAGCTTGCAAGCAAATGACTAAGGAGTTAGTTATGAGGTGATGTATTACGGAACGAGTAAAGAAACTTGCCGGTAACGATATTGAACTAGGTATAGAGATACCGACGATCGAATCTCGGGCAAGTAACACCAATGGACAAAGGGAATTACGTATGTTGTCATAACGGTTTGACCGATAAAGATCTTCGTAGAATATGTAGGAGCCAATATGGGCATCTAGGTTCCGCTATTGTTTATTGACCAGAGAGGTGTCTCGGTCATGTCTACATAGTTCTCAAACCCGTAGGGTCCCCACGCTTAACTTTCGATGACGATATAATATTATATGAGTTATGAGATTTGGTGTCCGAATGTTGTTCGGAGTCCCGAATGAGATCACGAACATGACGAGGAGTCTCGAAATGGTCGATAGGTAAAGATTGATATATATAGGATGATGGTATTCGGACACCGGAAGTGTTTTGGAGGGTATCAGGTACTTATCGGGTCACCATAAAGGAGTTTCGGGCACCCCCGGCAAAAATATGGGCCTAATGGGCCAAAGGGGGAACAGACCAGCCCCTGGTGCGCCCCTTCTTTGGACAGCAGGCCCTAAGGGAAGGAAAAGGGGGAGGGCTAGCCCCTCCTTCCTTTCCCTCTCATGGGAGAAAGGAAAGGGGGGGCACCCTCCCCTGCCTTTCTCCCGCACCTATATAAGGCAAGGGGGCGCGACTTGGGAGGGGGCGCCTAGCACACAACAGACAAATTCTAGCCGTGTGCGGCGTCCCCTCCACTGTTTACACCCCCGGTCATATTTTCGTAGTGCTTGGGCGAAGCCCTGCGGAGATAACTTCACCATCGTCGTCACCACGCCATCGTGCTGCGGGAACTCATCCACTACCTCGTCGTTTTGCTGGATCAAGAAGGCGCGGATGTCCCCGAGCTGAACGTGTGCTCAACGCGGAGGTGTCGTACGTTCGGTACTCGATTGGTTGGATCGCGAAGAAAGTTCGACTACATCAACCACGTTGTGAAACTCTTCCGCTTACGGTCTACGAGGGTACATAGACACACTCTCCCTCTCGTTGTTATGCATCTCCTTGATAGATCTTGCGTGGGCGTAGGAATTTTTTTTGTTTTCATGCAACGTTCCCCAACATGACACGTATGTATCGTTGCTATTAAGGGTAAAAATATGGGGTTTATTCATACGTGAGTTTATCTTGTCTACATGATGTCATCTTGCTTAAAGCATTACTCCGTTTTCCATGAACTTAATACACTAGATGCATGCTGGATAGCGATCGACGTGTGGAGTAATAGTAGTAGATGTAAAATCATTTCGGTCTACTAATCTTGGACGTGATGCCTAGATATTTGATCATTGCCTTGGATATCTTCATAATTATTATTTTTTCTATCAATTGCCTAGCAGTAATTTGTTTACCCACCGTATGTTATTTTCTCGAGAGAAGCCTCTAATAAAAACTATGGCCCCCGGGTCTATCTTTATCATATAAAAATCCTAAAAATATGTTGCTGCAATTTTATTTTATTTATTTTATTTTGTATTTTTGTCACATCTATCTATCAAAAACTATACCGTTTAATATTGCTCGTAACCGTTGAGGGATTGACAACCCCTCTGTGCGTTGGGTTGCAAGTATTTGTTGTTTGTGTGCAGGTGCTGTTTACATAGTGTTGCTTGGTTCTCCTACTAGATTGATAACCTTTGGTTTCATAACTAAGAAAAATACTTATCTCTACTGTACTGCATCATCCTCTCCTCTTTAGGGAAATCCCAACGCAGCTCACAAGTAGCAATGGCTACCGGCAACGAGAGAAAGGCGAGGAAGCTCCTGCATACCAGGGAGATCTTCGAGATTGTTACCATTGATTCCGTCTTGCGTTTGTCCAGCGGCAGCAACCAAATCACCGCCAGCCACCTGTTGGGGAACGCAGTAATTTCAAAATTTTGCCTACGATCACGCAAGATCTATGTGGTGCATAGCAACGAGCGGGAGAGTGTTGTCTGTGTACCCTTGTAGCCGTAAGCGGAAGCGTCAAGAGACGCGGTTGATGTAGTCGAACGTCTCCGCGATCCAACCGATCCTAGCACCGAAAGTACGGCACCTCCGCGATCTGCACACATTCAGCTCGGTGACGTCCCACGAACTATTAATCCAGCTGAGTGTCGATGGAGAGCTCCGTCAACACAACGGCGTGATGACGGTGATGATGAAGTTACTGGCGCAGTGCTTCGCCTAAACACTGCAATGATATGACCGAGGTGGATTATGGTGGAGGGGGGCACCGCACACGGCTAAGACAATGTCTGTTGTGTGTTCTAGGGTGCCCCCTTGCCCCCGTATATAAAGGAGCAAGGGGGAGGCCGGCCGGCCCTTGGGCGCGCCAAGGAGGGGAGGAGTCCTCCTCCTAGTAGGAGTAGGACTCCTCCTTTCCTAGTCCTACTAGGAGGGGGAAGGAAGGAGGAGAGGGAGAACGAAAGGGGGGCGCCGCCCCCCCTTCCCTAGTCCAATTCGGACACAAGGGGGAGGGGGGAGCGGGCTGCCCTGGTTGGCCCTTCTCTCTCTCCACTAAGGCCCATAAGGCCCACTAGTTCCCCGGGGGGTTCCGGTAACCCTTCGGAACTCTGGTTTTCTCCGAAATCACCCGGAACACATCCGGTGTCCGAATATAGTTATCCAATATATCAATCTTTATGTCTCGACCATTTCGAGACTCCTCGTCATGTCCGTGATCACATCTGGGACTCCGAACTACCTTCGGTACATCAAAACACATAAACTCATAATACCGATCGTCACCGAATGTTCAGCGTGCGGACCCTACGGGTTCGAGAACTATGTAGACATGACCGAGACACGTCTCCGGTCAATAACCAATAGCAGAACCTGGATGCTCATATTGGTTCCTACATATTCTACGAAGATCTTTATCGGTCAAACCGTATAACAACATACGTTGTTCCCTTTGTCATCGGTATGTTACTTGCCTGAGATACGATCGTCGGTATCTCAATACCTAGTTCAATCTCGTCACCGGCAAGTCTCTTTACTCATTCAGTAATGCATCATCCCATAACTAACTCATTAGTCACATTGCTTGCAAGGCTTATAGTGATGTGCTTTACCGAGAGAGCCTAGAGATACCTCTCCGACAATCGGAGTGACAAATCCTAATCTCGATCTATGCCAACTCAACAAACACCATTGGAGAAACCTGTAGAGCATGTTTATGATCACCCAGTTACGTTGTGGCATTTGATAGCACACAAGGTGTTCCTCCGGTATTCGGGAGTTGCATAATCTCATAGTCATAGGAACATGTATAAGTCATGAATAAAAGCAATAGCAACAAACTGAACGATCAAGTGCTAATGCTAATGGAATGGGTCATGTCAGTCACATCATTCTCTAATGATGTGATCCCGTTCATCAAATGACAACTCATGTCTATGGCTAGGAAACTTAGCCATCTTTGATTAACGAGCTAGTCAAGTAGAGGCATACTAGTGACACTATGTTTGTCTATGTATTCACACATGTACTAAGTTTCAAGTTAATACAATTCTGGCATGAATAATAAACATTTATCATGATATAAGGAAATATAAATAACAACTTTACTATTGCCTCTAGGGCATATTTCCTTCAATCTCCCACTTGCACTAGAGTCAATAATCTAGATTACACAGTAATGATTGTAACACCCATGGAATCTTGGTGTTGATCATGTTTTGCTCGTGAGAGAGGCTTAGTCAATGAGTCTGCAACATTCAGATCCGTATGTATCTTGCAAATCGCTATGTCTCCCTCCTTGACTTGATCGCGGATGGAATTGAAGCGTCTCTTGATGTGTTTGGTTCTCTTGTGAAATCTGGATTCCTTTGCCAAGGCAATTGCACCAGTATTGTCACAAAAGATTTTCATTGGACCCGATGCACTAGGTATGACACCTAGATCGGATATGAACTCCTTCATCCAGACTCCTTCATTTGCTGCTTCTGAAGCAGCTATGTACTCCACTTCACACGTAGATCCCGCCACGACGCTTTGCTTGGAACTGCACCAACTAACAGCTCCACCGTTCAATATAAATACGTATCCGGTTTGCGACTTAGAGTCGTCTGGATCAGTGTCAAAGGCTTGCATCGACGTAAACATTTACGACGAGCTCTTTGTCACCTCCATAAACGAGAAACATATCCTTAGTCCTTTTCAGGTATTTCAAGATGTTCTTGACCGCTGTCCGGTGATCCACTCCTAGATTACTTTGGTACCTCCCTGCTAAACTAATAGCAAGGCACACATCAGGTCTGGTACACAGTATTGCATACATGATAGAGCCTATGGCTGAAGCATAGGGAACAACTTTCATTTTCTCTCTATCTTCTGCAGTGGTCGGGCATTGAGTCTGACTCAACTTCACACCTTGTAACACAGGCAAGAACCCTTTCTTTGCTTGATCCATTTTGAACTTCTTCAAAACTTTATCAAGGTATGTGCTTTGTGAAAGTCCAATTAAGCGTCTTGATCTATCTCTATAGATCTTGATGCCCAATATATAAGCAGCTTCACCGAGGTCTTTCATTGAAAAATTCTTATTCAAGTATCCCTTTATGCTATCCAAAAATTCTATATCTTTTCCGATCAACAATATGTCGTCCACATATAATACCAGAAATGCGACAGTGCTCCCACTCACTTTCTTGTAAATACAGGCTTCTCCAAAAGTCTGTATAAATCCATATGGTTTGATCACACTATCAAAGCGTATATTCCAACTCCGAGATGCTTGCACCAGTCCATAAATGGATCGCTGGAGCTTGCACACTTTGTTAGCACCTTTTGGATCGACAAAACCTTCTGGTTGCATCATATGCAACTCTTCTTTAAGATATCCATTAAGGAATGCAGTTTTGACATCCATTTGCCAAATTTCATAATCATAAAATGCAGCAATTGCTAACATGATTCGGACGGACTTAAGCATCGCTACGGGTGAGAAGGTCTCATTGTAGTCAACTCCTTGAACTTGTCGAAAACCTTTCGCAACAAGTCGAGCTTTGTAAACAGTAACATCACCATCAGCGTCAGTCTTCCTCTTGAAGATCCATTTATTTTCTATGGCTTGCCGATCATCGGGCAAGTCAACCAAAGTCCACACTTTGTTCTCATACATGGATCCCATCTCAGATTTCATGGCCTCAAGACATTTTGCGGAATCTGGGCTCATCATCGCTTCCTCATAGTTTGTAGGTTCGTCATGGTCAAGTAACATGACCTCCAGAATAGGATTACCATACCACTCTAGTGCGGATCTTACTCTGGTTGACCTACGAGGTTCGGTAGTAACTTGATCTGAAGTTTCATGATCATCATCATTAGATTCCTCACTAATTGGTGTAGGAGTCACAGGAACCGGTTTCTGTGAAGAACTACTTTCCAATAAGGGAGCAGGTACAGTTACCTCATCAAGTTCTACTTTCCTCCCACTCACTTCTTTCGAGAGAAACTCCTTCTCTAGAAAGGATCCATTCTTAGCAACGAATATCTTGCCTTCGGATCTGTGATAGAAGGTGTACCCAACGGTCTCCTTTGGGTATCCTATGAAGACGCACTTTTCCGATTTGGGTTCGAGCTTATCGGGTTGAAGCTTTTTCACATAAGCATCGCAGCCCCAAACTTTAAGAAACGACAACTTGGGTTTCTTGCCAAACCACAGTTCATATGGTGTCGTCTCAACGGATTTAGATGGTGCACTATTTAACGTGAATGCAGCTGTCTCTAAAGCATAACCCCAAAACGATAGCGGTAAATCAGTAAGAGACAGCATAGATCGCACCATATCTAATAAAGGGCGGTTACGACGTTCAGACACACCATTACGTTGTGGTGTTCCGGGTGGCGTGAGTTGCGAAACTATTCCGCATTGTTTCAAATGAAGACCAAACTCGTAACTCAAATATTCTCCTCCACGATCAGATCGTAGAAACTTTATTTTCTTATTACGATGATTTTCTACTTCGCTCTGAAATTCTTTGAACTTTTCAAATGTTTCATCAAGTAGATATACCCATGTCTGCTCAAATCATCTGTGAAGGTGAGAAAATAATGATACCCGCTGCGAGCCTCAATATTCATTGGACCACACACATCAGTATGTATGATTTCCAACAAATCAGTTGCTCGCTCCATTGTTCCGGAGAACGGCGCTTTATTCATCTTACCCATGAGGCATGGTTCGCAAGTACCAAGTGATTCCAAAAGTCCATCGGCATGGAGTTTCTTCATGCGCTTTACACCAATATGACCCAAACGGCAGTGCCACAAATAAGTTGCACTATCATTATCAACTCTGCATCTTTTAGCTTCAATATTATGAATATGTGTATCACTACTATCGAGATTCAATAAAAACAGACCACTCTTCAAGGGTGCATGACCATAAAAGATATTACTCATATAAATAGAACAACCATTATTCTTTGATTTAAATGAATAACCGTCTCACATCAAACAAGATCCAGATATAATGTTCATGCTTAACGCTGGCACCAAATAACAATTATTCAGGTCTAAGACTAATCCCGAAGGTAGATGTAGAGGTAGCGTGCCGACGGCGATCACATCAACTTTGGAACCAACCCACGCGCATCGTCACCTCGTCCTTAGCCAATCTTCGCTTGATCCGTAGCCCCTGTTTCAATTTGCAAATATTAGCAACAGAACCAGTATCAAATACCCAGGCGCTACTGCGAGCATTAGTAAGGTACACATCAATAACATGTATATCAGATATACCTTTCACTTTGCCATCCTTCTTATCCGCCAAATACTTGGGGCAATTCCGCTTCCAGTGACCAGTCCCTTTGCAGTAGAAGCACTCAGTCTCAGGCTTAGGTCCAGACTTGGGTTTCTTCTCTTGAGCAACAACTTGCTTGTCGTTCTTCTTGAATTTCCCCTTCTTCCCTTTACCCTTCTTGAAACTGGTGGTCTTGTTTACCATCAACACTTGATGCTCTTTCTTGATTTCTACCTCCGTAGCCTTTAGCATTGCGAAGAGCTCGGGAATTGTCTTGTTCATCCCTTGCATATTATAGTTCATCACGAAGCTCTTGTAGCTTGGTGGCAGTGATTGAAGAATCCTGTCAATGACACTATCATCGGGAAGATTAACTCCCAGCTAAATCAAGTGGTTATTATACCCAGACATTTTGAGTATATGTTCACTGACAGAACTATTCTCCTCCATTTTGCAGCCGTAGAACTTATTGGAGACTTCATATCTCTCAATCTGGGCATTTGCTTGAAATATTAACTTCAACTCCTGGAACATCTCATATGCTCCATGACGTTCAAAATGTCGTTGAAGTCCCGTTTCTAAGCCGTAAAGCATGGCACACTGAACTATCGAGTAGTCATCAGCTTTGCTCTGCCAAAAGTTCATAACGTCCGGCGTTGCTCCTGCAGCGGGTTTCGCACTCAGCGGTGCTTCCAGGACGTAATTCTTCTGTGCAGCAATGAGGATAATCCTCAAGTTATGGACCCAGACCGTGTAGTTGCTACCATCATCTTTCAACTTAGCTTTCTCAAGGAACGCGTTAAAATTTAAAGGAACAGTAGCATGGGCCATTGATCTACAACAACATAGACATGCAAAATACTATCAGGTACTAAGTTCATGATAAATTAAAGTTCAATTAATCATATTACTTAAGAACTCCCACTTAGATAGACATCCCTCTAATCATCTAAGTGATCACGTGATCCAAATCAACTAAACCATGTCCGATCATCACGTGAGATGGAGTAGTTTTCAATGGTGAACATCACTATGTTGATCATATCTACTATATGATTCACGCTCGATCTTTCGATCTCAGTGTTCCGAGGCCATATCTGCGTACGCGTAATGTCGGTCCGGGATGCTTCATCCAACAATACCGCCGAAGCAAAGTATGACATGCTGGTAAGCAGTATGACTATTATCGCCCACAACTCCTTTGTGTTCTACTCGTGCATATAACATCTACGCATAAACCTGGCTCTGATGCCACTGTTGGGGAACGTAGTAATTTCAAAATTTTGCCTACGATCACGCAAGATCTATGTGATGCACAGCAACGAGCGGGAGAGTGTTGTCTACGTACCCTCATAGACCGTAAGCGGAAGCGTCAAGAGACATGGTTGATGTAGTCGAACGTCTTCGTGATCCAACCGATCCTAGCACCGAAAGTACGGCACCTCCGCGGTCTGCACACGTTCAGCTCGGTGACGTCCCACGAACTCTTGATCCAGCTGAGTGTCGAGGAAAAGCTTCGTCAGCACGACAGCGTGATGACGGTGATGATGAAGTTACCGGCGCAGGGCTTCACCTAAACACTGCAACAATATGACTGAGGTGGATTATGGTGGAGGGGGGCACCGCACACGGCTAAGACAATGATGTTGTGTGTTCTAGGGTGGCCCCTTGTCCCCGTATATAAAAGAGCTAGGGGGGAGGCCGGACGGCCCTTGGGCGCGCCAAGGAGGGGAGGAGTCATCCTTCTAGTAGGAGTAGGACTCCTCCTTTCCTAGTCCTACTAGGAGGGGAAGGAAGGAGGAGGGGGAGAAGGAAAGGGGGGCGCCGCCCCCTTCCCTAGTCCAATTCGGACCCAAGGGGGAGGGGGCGCGCATCCTGCCCTGGATGGCCCTTCTCTCTCTCCACTAAGGCCCATAAGGCCCATTAGTTCCCCGGGGGGGTCCGGTAACCCTCCGGCACTCCGGTTTTCTCCGAAATCACCCGGAACACTTCAGGTGTCCGAATATAGCTGTCCAATATATCAATCTTTGTGTCTCAACCATTTTGAGACTCCTCGTCATGTCCGTGATCACATCTGGGACTCCGAACTACCTTCTGTACATCAAAACACATAAACTCATAATACCGATCGTCACTGAACGTTAAGCGTGCGGACCCTACGGGTTCGAGAACTATGTAGACATGACCGAGACACGTCTCCGGTCAATAACCAATAGCGGAACCTGGATGCTCATATTGGCTCCTACATATTCTACGAAGATCTTTATCGGTCAAACCGCATAACAACATACGTTGTTCCCTTTGTCATCGGTATGTTACTTGCCTAAGATTCGATCGTCGGTATCTCAATACCTAGTTCAATATCGTCATCGGCAAGTCTATTTACTCATTCCGTAATGCATCATCTCGTAACTAACTCATTAGTCACATTGCTTGCAAGGCTTATAGTGATGTGCATTACCGAGAGGGCCCAGAGATACCTCTTCGACAATCGGAGTGACAAATCCTAATCTCGATCTATGCCAACTCAACAAACACCATCGGAGACACCTGTAGAGCATCTTTATGATCACCTGGTTACGTTGTGACGTTTGATAGCACACAAGGTATTCCTCCGGTATTCGGGAGTTGCATAATCTCATAGTCATAGGAACATGTATAAGTCATGAATAAAAACAATAGCAACAAACTGAACGATCAAGTGCTAATGCTAATAGAATGGGTCATGTCAATCACATCATTCTCTAATGATGTGATCCCGTTCATCAAATGACAACTCATGTCTATGGCTAGGAAACTTAGCCATCTTTGATTAACGAGCTAGTCAAGTAGAGGCATACTAGTGACACTATGTTTGTCTATGTATTCACACATGTACTAAGTTTCTAGTTAATACAATTCTAGCATGAATAATAAACATTTATCATGATATAAGGAAATATAAATAACAACTTTATTATTGCCTCTAGGGCATATTTCCTTCACCACCATATGCGGCTCGGGCACGCCGATGACCAGATCCCCATCGCATATCGCCAGACTCTCGCATAGAGTCAAACTCCACTAAGGGCATCTCCAACGCTGACCCCCAAACCCCCTTATCCGTCCGGACCGCACAGCCCGGACGTGTTTTGCAATCCAACACGGTCAGATACCCGTTCCGAAGTCCCGCAAATCGGAACCAAACTAAGGGGGCTATGCAAGACTCCAGACATCCATGCAACAACCAAAAGTCATATCCTCTCCCCTCCGTCCGGATGGCAGAACGCCGCTCATGTTGCTATTTAGGTCTGGTGGATAGCATGTTTGAAGTTGGCAGAAGCCGCTAATCACTTTGTTTCACTTTTTTATTTAAAAGCTACTCCCTCCATTTTTATATACAAGACCACAAACTCAAATTACAGGTACCAAGGTAAAATTTAATACATGTTTTGTAACCCAGTTTTTCTTTTCGTTTACTAGGATCATTAATACACCGTATGCATGGAAGAAAATTGAGTGGAGAAAGTAGCTGAGTGTCATTATGACCGCATGCATGCAAATATTAAACAAGTTGCTAGTATAAGAAAATAGCATTAATTTTTGCCTCGATTACTGTTGGTGGCAGCTAACACCATGCCTTTCGCCAAATAAAAAGCTACTGATCACGTTTGGATAGAGAGATAATTTATTGGACGTGTCTACCGAGGGGCCGTTGGCTCGGTAGCACTCCAGGGCAACCCTCCTTTTTTAAGTATATTTTTGTCCTAATCAAACAGACTAGGAAATATTTATCCTCTTAATAGGAAAAAGACAAATACCATACAACGTGTTTAACCAAAACTGAAAAAGCCCACATGCGAATAAGTGTGAACGTATTAAATTCAGATTTTGCAACTTTAGAGAAGTCGTAACTTTTGAACCGAACATCGAAATTAAGATCCGCTTTCACCGTTAAAATCATCACGATGTGCTCTTCGAAACTAGATACCACATGAGTATGTTTCGACAAACTTTTTTTGTGCAATTTTGTCTCCATTTTGCGCAACCGTGCAGTTGTTATGTGCAACTACCTAATAGTCGATGTGCAACTTTCTCTCTATCCATGGATGTCCAGTTTTCATTGATGGCACCTCACCCCAAACTACCCACTATCAATTGAGATGTGCAATTTCGTCTGCTACCCCAGTCAACTTCTTAGTAGTCAATGTGCAACTTTTTCCCTATAATTGGAATGCAGTTTTTTACTGTTTGCTACCTCGGTCAACTGCCAAGCAATGAATGTACAACTACGAAAACTGTCCCAGCCAACTACCTAATGGTTGATGTGCAACTTTTCCCCGTACACGTGGGTGTGTAGTTTTCATTACTAGCACCCCTTCCCACCCACCCCAACTAGTGAGATGTGCATCTTTAGGGTCTCACCTATAGACAATTTTTCTCTACCCTCATGGTCTTATGGATGTGCAGTTTTTCACCATCCAACAAATCCATGTCGGTGAGATGTGCAACTTTCTCTGCTGCCCCAGCCAACTGCCTAGCAGATTATGTGAAACTTCGCCTATTGCCACCGCCAACTAAAACTAAATATCGACAAGTATGGAGGGGAAGGAGTTGCCCATTGACTACTAGGAAGTTAGAAACAACAGATTAAGTTGCACATATAGCTGATAAGGTAAGTGGGGCATGGTATGACAGCAGTGAAAACCTATATCATCCATGAATAAGGAATGGGAGGGTTGCACATCGACTACTAAGTAATTGGCCGAGTAGTAGACTAGTTGCACATCACTAAAAAATGATTGTCATGGTGGCTAGGTTGCAAATCTCATAAAAATTTCGATCATGTAGCTTTACAAAATGGTTTTGAAAAAAGTTGCACCATGCTGTACTAAAATTGCACGATGTAGTAATAGAGTTGCACAATATAGCATCAAAGTTGGCATCAAAAAATTTCATCAAAACATATTCATACGGGATCTAGTTTCGAAGATCCCGTCGCGAGGATTTCAACGGTGAAAACGGATCTGAATTCCGACGCACGGTTTGAAAGATATGACTTTTTAAAAATTTGTAAACCCGAATAAATGCATATGCACATCCAACAGACATGGAATTAATGCGCTGACTTTTCCGTGTGCCCATCCTATTAGTATTTGCCACGTCATGAGTAAAGACAAAATTTGGACCATAAAACTACATGCTTGTTTGTGTGAGAGTCGGCCGCTCGTTTTCACCAAATAGTGCGGAAGCACTTTTTAGATTTGAGGTAATTTATTTAAAGTTAAAATAAACGGACACATGAGATATCAATTGGATGGTCGGCTCCTACATCTGAACTGTCCTTACTGATCCATGAACAGATATAGTGTCCGGTTTAGGGTCAGGGTTGGAGATGCCGAAACACTATACTAATACTAAGGGCATCTCCAACGCGGGCGCTACGGCCCGGCGCCAGGATTGATTTTCAGGTAGTTTCTTCCTATTCCCGTCCGATTCCCGTTCGACCCCGGGAAACTCTGTTGCGTCGACTCCAAAGTATTCGCCGGGCGCTTCACCTGCTTTTTTTTCGCACGAGCGATTGGGCTGGAGTCAGGCACTAACAACGGGCGCTAAAATTCCCCTAGAAAATCTCCTAGGAGGCTTTTGCCTCAACAAACTAGAGATATTTCTGCGTTGGAGAAAACAGACGCTAGCTGTTCCATTTTTTGACCGCATAGCGCCTATAATCACAGTTAGCGTTGGAGGTACAGGCTCTTAGAGAAACGTTAAACGATAATTCATTATTTTTTTATTCCTAAACGTCTATGTAAGCGCTTCCCATTGGACATGCCCTAAGCCTAATCTGCAGCGGAGCACCGATTGCTTGTCCGTTTGGTAGCTGTAACAAAGACCATGTGGTTTCTTTAATGAAATCGGAGAGGAAGGCCCCCGGAAATCCTCTCTTTTGCTAAAAAAAAAGAGAGAGAAGGCGAGGAAGCTCCTGCTAAGTGCAGCCTCTGCTTGTCTCCTCCCGTGTGCTATGTTCTTGCAGACACATTTGAATGCCCGCGTAGGTGCTGTTTAGGTTCAGTTGCATGCAACAGGTCATGTTCGAGCTGGATATATATATTTGCCAGTAGCTCGTTTACATTTACACTCTCCTTTCTCAAAGGGTGCTAGTAGTTCAGTTCTACCGAAACTGATGAAAATAAAGCTATTCCAAACAAGCCATGAACTACCAGTTCTGTCTGGATAAGTCCTTAACGGTGGTGTCCAGTCTCCACTCCAACTAGGCAGCGCTGAGCTACAGGCCGCGAAGCAAAAATTGCAGCCAAATGAAGCAGCAACTTACATACAGAAACACAAAAACTTACATACAGAAACACAAAACAAAACATGATAAAACTATATAGAACTACACCGATTAGCCTCTTTGATTTCCAAGTACCGGCCAGTCAAGGTACCTCGCCACTATCTCAAGAATTACAGCAGGCCTCTCAGGCCCTGGACCCAGCTTAATACAACGCTGTTACAGAAATTGTCACATATAGACTAGTTTAAGAATTTATTATAGAAAAAAAATGTACATCATGTTTCGACCCGAAAAAGGCATGGAATCTCTGAGGGGGGAGGCCAGCCAAGCAGGCCAGCAGAGTATGCACACTCATGGCTGTGATTTTTTTTTTTACCTTTATACCAGTCCACCGCAATCTCGATGGCAAATCCGAAACCGACCAGGATCAGAGGTCGTTCAGGACGAAGCTGCGACGCTATTGCCCGATGGGCATCGTGGCTTGCGACACCGCCTTGTTGTTCGCCCCCAGCTAACCATGCCCCTTTCATCAGCTTCTAAGCCAACAGAGTCGGGTTTTGAGGGTGGTGGGCTCGCCTCGGCTTCTATCTCTACGGTAGCTGGCTGGTCTTTGCGGGGCTTTCTACCTCTTGTTCGCCCACCGCGCGCTCGCCTGGTTAAACTCGACTCCCATGATCCACCAGATGCCTGTACTAACCCCTCAATTAGCTGAATGTCCTCTATGATCTTAGGCCGGGAAAGCGATGAAAGCCCGGGCAAGATGTCCTTCTGGAAGTCTCGCTTCTGCCGTCGCTTCCTTTGCGGTCCTCTTTTTGGCTTGGACAGCAGGTTCACCGCTGAAACAGCTTGGTCATCGTCTGTCAGTGGTGGTTCTGGTGTCCTGGTCCAGCGCTCATCGGTCTTGCACTCTTCCAGCTTCAGTGTCAAGGCTTCAAATGAGTCTGAACCATCATCACTGGAATTATCGATGCAACCCTGGACTTTTGCTTGCTCGGCATGGTCATCCATGCTTGATATCGCGAGCTCTGCAAACCACTGCAACATATCATCGGGTGTGCCTGTGGTGGTCGGCACATCCGTTGACAACGCAAGAATAATCTGCGCTGCATCTGTAGCGGATGGAAAACACATATCAGCTTCCTTGGATGCACCAAGCTTGCCAGAAGGTGTGCATTCCTGTTGAGAAGTCCAGGCAGCACCATCTTCACAAGCTGGCACTTCTTCTAAGTCAAACAAAAATGTGCGCTTAGCATGGTTGTTCTGTAAGGCCGCCACATCACATTCATGTGACACTACTGATGACTCTGAGTTATCTTCATGTGGTACATCATCATTCAGATCAAACAAATTTCTGACGACAGCGGCGCCACTTTTCTTGACAACACCTTCAGCAGCTTGTCCATCTCTATCCAAGGGTTTCTGGCTTGAAAGTGGTAAATGTCTCGTAGTACTCTCCTCAGTCTTATTACATACCAGCCAAGTTCTATCAGTGATGCCTTCAGAAGCATCATCTATCTTAATTCTGCAACCTAGGGACGTCGAGGCAGAATCTGACAAATTGCAAACAATCGGTGTTATTCCTGTCAAGTTATTGTTGATTTTCGTGTCTGCTGCAGTCCCGTTGGAATGGCCAAGCATCTTTCTTTGCTTTTCCAGCCCTGTTGGGTCAGCACAAGTAGCTTTATTTTTTAGCCAAGAGATCCCAAATACTGATCCCTCGCCTTTAATATGCTGCAAACTACCAACAGATCTCCGACCCCGTTCTACAAGCTCTTCCAGACCATCTGACAGTGCTTCATTCAAATTAAAGTTCTTTATGCCCTTGCCGTTTGTGGACTGAGGATACCCATGAGACTGCCGTGCTGCTGAATGTTCAAACATCAGGCAGTTCCTTTGCTCCAACTCGCTCGAAATTGCAACCTGTTGTCTGGATCGTGATGCGGAAAATGGATCAGGTGGAAAGCCAAAGTAACTACCATCCAAATTATCAAATCTTTTCAGCTTATGAATCGAAGGTCCAATGCTTTGGGTCACAGCACTAGGACTCTTGTATGAATTAACAGTTGAAGATCCATTGAAACTTGGAACTCGCTGGAAAGCATTGTTGATAACACTGCTCCTTGGGTCCACTGTGCAAGAACCTATAGGAGAGGCGACGGAAGGATGGTCTATGTGAGGAATGGAGATTGGAGCAACAAGTGTACCAATACTTGAATGATGTGGATGGTCAAGTCTAGCAAAATTATTGATGGGAGATGCTCCCATAGGACCTTTTGAAAACCATCCAACTGAACTGTTTTGACCATGGTAAATAATCTCATTGGTTGCAGATCTCCCATCAGCAACTTTGAAGGATTTTTGCAGATCAGCATTGCTGTATCTGGGTGTAAAAAAAGATTGGTTGCTGACTTGTTTTCCTGAAAGAATTGAAGCAATATAGCGGATCAAGGACACTGCAAGTACAGAGCAGTAACCAAATATGCTAGATTTGTACAGAACTACAGATTGGTTATAAACAGCATAGGATAAAGTACTCAAGATAATAATAATGTAACTGCCACATCATGCATAAATAGAAAAAGAAAAAGAATGGTCGGAAACAGATATGCAACATGCACAGCTAAGGGAAGCAAGTTCTACATGCACTGCGACAGAAAAAACCTTCACATGCAGTTGAAATGCTATTTCTAATACGTATTAATAGGTACCAGGAGGGCATGACGTCCAAGTCACATAACGGATGAAGGTAGGTTGTAACCACATTTCCCCCCAAATTCCATAGTGAACCCTTACCTCTTAATGCAAAATGACTTTTTCGTCGACAGATATAGTAAATACATGTACTAGTGATATTTATTGTGTAAACATAGAAAGATAAGCATGACAAGAAAAGAAGCAAATAAAGGTGTACTAAGTGAAGCTTATCCTTACCTTTATCAATCAATGGTTTCTCCTCCTGTCTTAGTTTGGCACTTGCATCAAGGAAATTTGAGCTTGTTCCTTCGTCAGTATGCTTCTCTTTGGAGTATTCTTTATTGAAACCAAAGTTAGCTGTGCTTGATCTCACTGCAGATTGGCGCCAAGAGTTCTCCAAGGTATACGGGAGACCTCTGGATACTGACCCGTTTGTTCCACCCATATGCATCCCAGTAATTGGCTCATTCAGGTCAGCGACATGGCAGCCTCCCGGTTTATTGGTAGTCAGCAAACCAGAGGTTGAGCTATTATCATTGAACCTCCCCAAGCCTTCTGCACCATTCGGAGGTTTTGTACCCGAATCTACACCAAGGAAATCTATAGGCTTATTATCTGATGTGTTGTCATCATCTATATAATGATCAGCTGGAAGCTCAAGGTCAATAATGCCTTGCTTGGTATTTAAAGCAACACCATTCGAGGGGAATCCATTTGGAGAGGGCAGGACACTGCCATCACTAAGGAACTTCAAGGAGTGGTTTGTATCAGTGTGCACTGCAACAGTAGCCTCTCCGTATGTTTTGGCCACCAGAGGCATCTGCCATATCATCTTTGAGCCATTTGGTTGAACTTGTGATGACGAATTTGTCTGTGATGCATCTGCCAGTTCTGGGTATGCATATGCATCTTTGTTTTCATAATGCTTCATCAGGTCTCTCTGTATTTTGTAAACCCGGTGCAGTTCATAAACCTGGATAATGATTTCAGTTAATCAGTTAACAAGATAAGAGAAAGAAAAACACAAAATGAGAAGTGAAAATATCGGCTGTGTGCCTGCAGTTTATACTTTTTGTAACTTGTCATGCATTAAGATGTTTACGTAGTTAATGCCAAGGTACCAACCTGCTGTCTAAACATAGCTTCATGTGAAAGCATTGTGCGCTTTAGCGTTTCGTTGTCGTATTCTGAATAACCATCTGCCTGCTTTGTCATGAAGCCATTGTACAACTGTCCATTTGATGTTCTATCCTCATAGTATGGAGAGCGCCAACCATTTGAGTCCATGTGCAGATCCCCTGTAGCATAGTATCCAGGATTGTAACTCTCACCTTCCACTTTAGCTCCCATTAGTATTACAGTCTGTTGAACAGACCAGTCAAATGATGCTGAATTATATACAAAAGTGGGGTGCGAAAGGTAAAGCTTTTGGAATAGCAGCCTCAAATATTTCAAATAACAAACATGCATTATTCATTGCTTGAAGCCTTGAACAAGAAACAAAAAGATCAAGTTGAGCTTGCAAGAGAAACATCAAAGTCAACTAGATGTTGCAACTTTATTTCCTGCATGTTGACAATCATAATGTGAAAACACATTTATTTACATTAAATTCAAGCTTGAACGCAAGTAGCGTACAGCATACTGCTTGTCTAATGGTTGTTTCAAGTGCAACACCCAAACAAATAACACAGTGCAGACAAATTGGTGCTTTTAAGATCCTCGGCAAGATATTTTACTTAAGAGCATGGGAGCAAGTTGAGAAGAGCTAAGAATCTAGCATCTGAGTAAGTAATATCAAACAGAGATTTACAAAAACAAAAACAACTAAAGATTTAGGGGTTCCATTGATAAATTACCAAAACAATGAGCATGTAGCAATCATGCTAAAATTCCCCTTGACCCGGACGGCAACCAGCACTGATCATCACATCACAGGACACCAAAGGGAAATCACAGTGTGAATGCAATGCACGTGTGAAATTCCAATCTTTAATGCTTTGAGCTAACTGGACAGCTTGACTTGCTCAGGTGAATCAATACTACCTCCCAATCTGAACGGCACTTAAAGAGAAATAACCTGCCAATAAATACTGCAGTGAGTAATAAGAAAGGATCTGGGAAACAAGATGCTACATGTATCATGGATAAAATGCATGACAAAAACAAACTACCCCTACAATAATCAAACAAACCTAGACAGCAACAGAGTAAACAACACCAAAGGCCCAACTTTTAAATATATACTGTATTCCATAATGGCATAGAATATGCACCTCACCTGTTTGTTTCTAAATTCATCGGGCAGGAAATAACTAAAGGAGAGAAGACGAGTCAACCGGCGATAGTTCAACCTACTTAATAAAATCCTAAGGACTAGTTCTTTTAAGAGATATATCATCATCTTTACCAAACGTGGAAAATAGAAACCTATGGCCAGCAGATGCAATCATTGACTTCTCGCGTACAATCCAACTGAAACGTCACACAGACCTAACACCAAAACAGAAAATAAGAACCCCGAAACCTAATAAAAGGCCCCCAAAAAATTACAACAAGCAAGTTATAACACAAAGAGTCCCAATTCCAATTTCAGTTGAACTGGAATTTGCGTCCACTTCGAAGTTTTATGTTTGGTTTCACCAAGGAAAATTCCAGTTTGTTCAGAAAGGGGAGAATTACGAAGTGTCTTGGAAATAGAAGATTAACCCATTTCCAACTCCAGTTTGGATGATAAGAACTGTAAATAAAGGCCAGAGATGGGCAAGCATACTTGAGCAAGCACGCACGGGGAAACTGAGGCAATCGCAGGACGAACTGACAATGGTAGCTACAGGCACGGAGGTGGGAAGGGAAGGGGAAGTGGATCTGGACGCCAAAGTCGAGCCAGACGCCTGGAGTACAAAGAGGAAAGCGAAGAACGGATGGCGACGGACGGCAGGCGTCCGGATCTAGACAACAGGAGGAGGGCGGCAATGAGCAGGAGGCGGCGCCGGTGGCCGAGGCCGATGTGTCGCGTGGAGGGCGGCCGGATCTGGACGTGCGGCGGAGGCCAGGAGCGGACGAAGAGACAGTGACGGCGACGGCGACGGCGACAGCGACAGGGGCGTCGGGCAGAGAGAAATTCGTCCGAAATCGGAGCTCCAATCCCCCCAGGTGCCCCCGGATTGGAGGTCCAACACATCGGGAAAGCAAATCAACACCGCTCCTTTGGATTGTGTTAGCTCGATTCCACGATCCAGACAGCGCGCGAGCAGAATTAATTGAACTAGACCAGCTACAAAGAAAGGAAATTCTGACCTCAGGGATTCTTGGCGCTGCGCTGCAGCGGGTTGAGCCTGACGACCCGCAGCATTCGGCGGGCGAGCGTCCTGTCCGGCACCGCCGCCACGGCCATGCCCCAAGAAACCCCGCGCCGCCCAAGAAGCCGCCCAACCCAACCAAGGCAGGATATTTATTTATCTATCTATATATCCTAGAACGAACGAAAAGAAAGAGGCAAATCTCTGTGGCGGCGGCAGGGGGGCGATCGGGGCGGAGGACGCTCGGAGCTCCGACGTATCCGGGACGGGTCCGGTCGGGGGGAGGCTGGAACCGGATTTGCTGGGGCCGGGCCAGGGAGAGAAGGAAGGGCGAGGAAGAGGGAGAGAAAGTGGTGGGTTCTCGTCCTCGTCCCCGGACGAACGAACCACTGTCTGCGGATGTAGGAGTATCTTGGTTTGTTCTCTCTCTGCTCACTCCCCACTCTCTCTCTCTCTCTCCTTGCTCCTTTTGGGGGTTTTGGATTGGCGTCGTTTGGCCTGGCCTCCCTCTCTCTCCTCTCTCCTCTGGGGGCAAGAAGGGAGGGGGATGGAATGGAACCACCTTCGACCCTCCTCCTTTCTAAACGAGCCGCAAGGACAGCAGATTTGTTGACATCTGATATTCTCTCTCCCTCTCCGCCCTGATGCTGATCCTCCCCATCACACCCCCTTGTCCCTCTCCCCGGGCTTTCTCTCTCATCAATCACCAACCCAGACATTTCCCCATATTATACCACATCGCCACCGGCTGCTGTCCCTCTCACGATTCTGGTGTGGAACTAGACAACTAGTGGTACTACGTTTTTCTCTCTTTCCAATTCCAAGTGTGCTGTGCTATGATATGATATTGATATAATTATTCCGGAGGATCGGATTTCCTTCCTATGGGACAGTTATCATGAGGACGATTGATTTTTATTTATTTCTCTTTCCTCGGTCCGGTTTGTTTAGAGTAATGGAGGATACGAGTTTAGGGATTGGGACTTGGGAGAGAATCTGTCCACCCTTGGCTTTGCTTCCCTCCCGGTGGGGGAGAGAGAGAAAGTAGTAACAGACAACAAGTGTTAAAAATACTCGAGGAGGACGGTACCACCCAACCTCCTTTCCAAACCTTGCAAAACCGGCCATCTTTTTATCCCTCCCCTCGTGATGCCTTCTTTTTTATCTCCTGGGTGGACTCGCTACGTACACACCGTCCGGACCTTTACATTGGCCAGCCAGCCAGCCGGATATATCCACGCGGTTGTTTTGGACTCCTTTCAACAAGTACTAGAAGGAGTACTGTGGGTGCATGTACTGCTGGTACTAGTAATGGTGGTTGGACATGTTGAATGTATTTGTATGCACTTATGGCTTAGCAACAGTGCAGGTGTTAATGTGTTGCTGTATTTCTTTTATTTTTATTATGCCAGTATGTTAGTATCTTCTTATTGATTGTTTACCTTATGCTTGTGTCGCTTTTTTTTGTGTTAATCCTGCTTTCATACGTAAGCATGAAATTTGCCGCACCAGTTTAGTGCAAGTACTTTTGGATCCTATAATGTCTGCTTGCCCAATAATACTCCTCACTTGTTTAGTCAAATGCCGTAGTTAATGAATACCTAAACTGTACAACCAACTCTCTACGTTATGTCTCGAAAATAAATGACAGGTTGTTGGCGTGACAACATGCCAATATCACAGAATCAGGAGTACGGAGCGACTGTTAGCTCCGCGGACTTAGGGGTAGAGCGATGTGGGACCACTCCGCCTTCTTTGTCGCGTCACTCATCTTCATCATATCATCTATGTGCGAGATTCTAGTGTGTGTTTGTGTGTTCTCTGCTCTTTGCGTCGTCACCGCTATTTGTTTCTTTTGTCTTTATCATCCTGCGCCCACCTATGACTTCGTCGTTATCTGGCGGTACTATTCCACAATCTTCATCCTCTTACATATCTTACATCACTAGCATCAAGACAAGGTGACACCGCCCCGATCAGGCGTACATACGAAGTCATCGAGGAGCCACATTACCCGTATGACATCTCGTTAACCTCTCGGGCATGTTCTTTCGCTATCCAATTTGGTGTCTCCTGTTCATTCCCCCTCCATGTTCTTCATTGCAATTTACATACAAATGTTCGCATGGTATTCCAAGTGTGTGGCCACTTGCTTATCTTTATATTACAATATAGGAATATTCGTGCTAAATAGTGAGGTACCCCTACGATTTGGGCATACCACCCAATTTTTTTACCAAAATAAATAGGTTAAGAAATAAAAACTATTTTTTCACAACAACCATGTTTGTGATTTCCTTCTGAGCGCAAATTCTTGGCAAGAAAATGTCATACATCGTGACCTAGGCCGAAAAATGTGTTCTAAAAAGCTTGGGAAAATCAACATTTTACCAGTATTACAATACATGTCAAAAAATATATTTTCAAACAAGTTATTTTCAGTACAATTTATCATTCCTCCGAGGAGGACGCAGGTGGCCTCAGAGCTACATTTTGGATTACATATAGGTTGGGCACTGGGCACGGCCATCATTGCGTGGAGCATTCTCAGCGTACGCTTTGCAACCACCGCCCGGTCGCCAAAGGACCAAACGCAATTAAACAAACCGGCTGGGGGCACAAGCATCACCCCGGAGAAAAAAGAAGCTCGTCACGGTAAAAGCGGTACGTGCTAGTAGAGCAAAACATAAACAATTATTAGCGCTTTTAATCCCTGTGCGTTGGTCGATCCAATGGTCGCCCGAAAGCCTGCTTCCCAGGGCCCCACACTCGCTCCCGAGTCCAACCGTGGAAAGAAAAGGTACGATTCGCCGGTCCTCCTCCTGCCACGCGGGGCCACAGGCAGGGAATCCCCTGCGCGATCCGGGCACGCGACGCCGCTACAGTCGACGGCCGCCGCTGCCGCCGCCGCTGCCGGTGCCGGCGGCGGGCGGCTTTGGATTTGGGTGAGGGCAATCGGCCTCGGATTCCTCGGGCCGGTGGAGTGGAGGGGAATGGACCGGATGGATCGCCTGTTTGTTTCCTGTCCCGTCACATTCCCGTCCCGTGCGGGGATGCCTCGGAACGGCGCGGTCGATCCCCAGGACAGGGCCAAGCCAGTCAGAGGGCTGGTTCATCGTTGGCTGTACTAAATGGTGGCCGCGGTCCCTCCACCAGCCCAAGAGTATTGATTAGTTCGTGGTAGTATTACATTATTTTTTCTCTTTTATTCGAAGGAGGATTTGATTGATTCCTAGTTAAGGCCGCGAGGGAGGGGAAAGAAAGAAAGGATGGATGGATGGACGCTGCGGCGGGCGGCGACAGGGACTGACGGCGGATCGGCACTTGCGGGTTTTAAGGCGGTAAAGCAAAAGGGAATAATGGTGCAATGAAGGAGCGTCAATGTGTGCAGCTGATCCTTCTCTGCCCATGGCGTGCTAGACTAGGGGCAGGGGGAGCACTCCATGTGGAATCTTTGTTGGTGCCGTGCGTCGCGTGCAACGTTTCATGACCATGTCGAGCCGGGCCTTCCTTGCTTCCGGCATCAAGCATTCAAAACAGAACAAGTACTCATGAGCTCGTACCATTCCCAGTTTCTCCCCTGTTGGTTTCTCGGTTTATCTCATACAGTACATTTTTTGCTCCACGCGTAAGATTTATCTTAAGTCAAACTTCGTGAAGATTGACCATATTTTTGTTAAAAAAGGACAACCATATCTTTCGGTTGATCGGACGTTAGTGACATATCCAAACGATCTCACCCTCGCAAGGCCGAGCCATCGCAACGAGGCCCAACAAACTCACCCGGACCCCATCCCCGCACGATGCCCCACGTGACGAGGCCGATCAATCAACCGTGTCCCACCCCCCCATGCGCCACAACCTCCCTAACCCCACCTTTCTTACCTTCACAACAAGAAAACGAACCCCACACCCACCATCAACTCCCCCTCCCCTTCTCTCTCCCCCGCGACATTCTCAAGTCGGCGACACCAAATAATCAACGTCCCCTACCACCCCCACCCCCACCACTAATGGCTCCACAAACCATGCCAAGGCACCTGAAGAACTAAAGTTACCACGAGAACTAGCCTAAAATACCACCAGCGACACCAAATCTTATCAAGCATTCGGGATCCAACAAGAAACGAGAAGAAGAAGGTAAATCTGACTCTCCTACAGTTGTTGTATTTCAATTCAGTCCAAAATCAAGGCCCCCATCAAAAAAGAAACACCTAGAAAAATCAAGTGAAAAAGGGGGGGCATTTTTCCTATATTTAACATACTGTGTGCATACAAGCTACCAACATGATTCAAATGAGTTATGAGGGAAAATAAAAATGTGTACAAAAAAAGAGTTATCAAGGCAGAGACAGAAAAAAGTTTGAAAAGGCAACTCCTTTTCAACTTATTTCACAAAACCATCTAATTCTGCTACAGAACACTTGTTGTGTGCAATAGAGAAAAGGTTACAACTCCCCAACTGGATCCAGACTTATTTCAATTATTGTATAGAGAAGAAAGCAGCAAATGCTACCATCTTGTTTCATACAAAGTTATCACTGTAGAATAGGAAAAGATGTTTTATCATGTGTTACCATGCCAACATAGTGCAGGTTACCACACCTTTCGAATGCAAGTTACCACCAAAAAGTAGAACATAGTGTTGCAGCAAAGACTAATGTTGCCAAGTGGAATAGGCTACCAAGTTGTTACCTGTAAAAAAATGATAATATCCAAATCAGTGCGAAAAAATCACAAGAGAAGTACAAGAAAAAAAATATTGATGTATGGAAAAATTAATGTTCAATTGTGTTACTGATGCTATTAAATGTGTAAGCAGGTGCTACAAGATGGAGTTAACCACGGAGATAACATGAATGTCATAGAGAGTAGTGGGCAAGAGAACCGGCATGATGACGATGCACGTAAAACTAACATGAAAAGCCAACATCAACCGCCAAGTGGCAGCTAAGAGTCACTTCGCGCAAAAGTGTTAACTCTATGTCTATGATGTACACAAAATGTTCTACTGTCATCAGTTCTGTCGGTGTCAAAACCGGCAGATCTCGGGTGGGGGGGGGCAAGCTGTCAGATCGGATCGATGGGTAACAGGAGAGGAACACAAAAACGAATTTACCCACGTTCGGGGCCCCTCTATGGAGGTAAAACCCTACGCCATGCTCTTGTTTATATTATGAAGGTATCAAAGTACAGAGTTGATCCACCTCGAGATCCTATGTTGTGGTCCAAACCCTAATGGTATTGTTGGGGATATAACTTGTCGGGTGGTTGGTGCGACATATGCCAAAGGATGGCTTATCATTGTGGGAGCCAATAAAACGTCGCCGGTGCCTGGAAACGGGATGAGGCGAAGACATGCACGCCGGCGAATCTTACCCAGGTTCGGGGCTCTCCGAGGAGATAACACCCCTAGTCCTGCTCTGCGGGGTCTCCGCATGATCACTAGATCGATAAAAGGTGGCTACAATCGCTCCTAGAGCTGTTGAGATCAAGGGAGAAGAAGAAGAAGGCTAGCTCTTGCTTCTCTCTATCTATGGTGTGTGTGCTATGCTTAGAAGGCAGCTCTATGCTCAGAGGCCAACTATGCTTGAGTGCGAACCCTTTGCATGGGTGCTCCGGGGGGTTTATATAGGCCTACCCCCCGGGGGTACAATGGTAATCCGACTGGGCGCTGGTCCCAGTCGTCAGTGTCTGCGCTCGCCGGCTTCTCCGCCGGCTGCTGGGTCCCGCCGGCTGGTGGGTCCCGCCGGCTGCCGGCTACTTGGTCGACAGGCCGGCCCCACCGCCTAGGGTCTTGTCGGCGGCTGCTTACTGTAGCCTCGCCTGTGATGACGAGGGCTTTGTCGAGGTAAGCGTGGCTACAGTGGGCCGCCTCGGGGGCTATCACTGTAGCCTTACCTCGTCTTGTCTCCTTAATGGGGCTCCTGCTTCGAGGAAGGGAGTAGCCGGCTTCTGGAGGCCGGCTATGCTCTTGGCCGACTGGGAAAGGCCGGGCCGCCTTCGCGCCTCTCTCTGGCTGAAGGGGCCCGCAGTCCTTGGGCCGTACAGGAGTGGGTCGTGGATGACATCGAGGCTAGCATGGCTACAGTGCCGAGCCGCACGGGAAACGGCCGCCCCGTACGGCCTCCTGTAGCCATGCCCGCCTCGGGCTTCGGGGGTAGTGGGCCGCACTGTGGCCACACCCCGTCGTGTCGCCGTTATGTGGGAACGGCTTTTGGTGGTTGTGGTCTCGGCCGGCTGCTAGGAGCCGGCGTCCTTCTTGGCCGGCTTCTTGGAGTCGGCCACCCCGTAGTCGTCCTGGGGAGAGGTTGCTCGAGGCTGGGTCGCCTTCCGGGAGTCGGCTTCAGGGGTAGCCGGCCAGGGAAGGCGGCCCAATGCTCGGAGTGCTTGAAGGCCCAAAGGCCTGATAATTTTTCTGAAGAACCAGGGGTAGTCGGTATGGCTACCCGTGGCCAGTTGCTCCGACAGTAGTCCCCGAAGCTGATTGGGCTTCGAGGTGGAGTAGGGGTTGAGAAGCTCGATCAGCTTCCTGTCTTGACAAGCCGGCAGCTGGGAGCCGGCCTTGGTCAGGCGCGCCGCCTGGGTCGAAATCTTCTGAAGTCGGAGGGCGGGAACCCGCTGGCACGTGCACCGGGTCGCGGGCCGGCCACGGGCCGTCGGCGAGCCACGTGGCCGGAAAGCCTGCCAGCCCACGCGTGTGACGGGACATCGCCGCAGGGAGGGGGCCCGCCATGTCCGCGCCCTGGCCCAGGCGCGGATCCTTTGTATCCCGAAACCGCCCGCACGTTCCGTGCGGCAGTTTCGGCTCGCATTTATGCGCAATAATCGCGAGACGTGGGGGGAGTGGGCGCAGTTAATCCCACGTCTCCCCCCCCACGTCCGGCCTCTTCGGCCTCGTGAGGCTACAAGTAGGGGGAGGTGGAGGGCGGCAGGCCCTCGCACGCTCCTCCTACTTCCACCGTCTTCTTCCCTCGCTCGTTCTCGCGACAGCGCCTCGCCGCCGCGCTCTTCCACCGCACGCTCCTCCGCCGCCGTGCTAGCTCTCGCCATGCCTCCCCACGTAGAGCAGCTTGGCGGGGATTGGGACGGCTCCAATGTCCATGACGACCACGTCGACTTCCTCCGCGACACGCGGCGGCTGCCCGACGTGGACAAAGTGGAGGTCCGCCTCGCGCCGGCGAAGGAAATCTCGCCGAGGCCGCAGGAGGGCGAGCGGGTGGTCTTCCGCTCGCACTTCTTGCGCGGCTTCGGCCTGCCAGTGAGCGCCTTCTTCCGCTCCTGGCTCGAATTCTATCAGCTCCAGCCGCACCATCTCACCCCCAACGCGGTGGTGCTGCTGTCTGCCTTCGTCACCCTGTGCGAGGGCTATCTCGGCGTCCTCCCCACCCTTGAGCTCTGGGGGGAGCTTTTCCAGTCGAAGCTGGGCACGCGCAGCAAGGGCGTGCCGGCTCATACTGGCGCCTTCATCGCGTCGCGGAGATCGGGCGCCGACAACCCCTTCCCCGTCATTACGCTAATCCAATCGGTGAAGAAGTGGCAGAAGTCGTACTTCTACGTGCGGAACATCGCTCCACGGGGCGACTACATCAACCTGCCGGCTTACGTAGCTGGCCCACCGGCGGGCAGGCTGCCCCAGTGGTCCTTCCGGGCTGTGACGCTGTCGCAGGCAGGAAACGCCGCCATCGCCCGACTGCGGGTGATGGTCCAGTCGGAGGGCCTGACGGGGCCCGACCTCCTGGCCGCGTTCGTTACGCGCCGGGTTCTTCCGCTCCAGAGCCGGCCTCATCTGATCTGTCAGCTGAGCGGCCAGCTCGATCCGAGCCGAATGTGCACCAAGGAGATGCCGCGCCACGAGGTCGCCTACATGGTGAACTACCTCGCCAACTGCCAACTCTCTGAAGAGTGGCAATTCGGCAAGGAGCCATATAGCCGTGCCAATCCTCCGCCTATGGTACGCTCCCCTTGTCTCTTTTTCTCTCTCTCTCTCAGCCTTGTTGCCGAGTTCCTCTGGGCCGACTCTAACTTAGTCGGCTTGTTCTTTTGACAGAGTCCTCTGCTTCGGCCGGCCGGCGGGACAGACGTGGAGCGCCGCTTCGTCCCCGACCGGACCGAACACGACCTGGAGGACCCCGACCTGGGGGCGGTCCATATGGACGACGCCATCGAGCCGGCCGGTGGCCAAGCCGGCGGCGTAGCAGGCGGCTCCGGGTTCACTGCTACCTTCGACGACTGGCCGGACGAGGATGAAGCCGAAGCCGTCCCGCGCCGCCAGCCGGCATCCGGACGCGGCGCGGGCTCCTCCGGCGCGCACCCTGCTCGGGGTGGAGGCCAGAAGCGTCGCGCCGCCCAGGGCTTGTTCGGCAGCCGAACGAAGAAGCCCAGGGGGGGGGGGGCGGCAGCCACCAGGCGGGAAGAGGCGGCCGCGAAGGCGGCTCGCTTCCGCAAAGTGGTGAAGCAGCCGCAGACCGTGTCGGCGTAAGTTCTCTTTCTCTATATGCTCTCTTTCTTTCTTTTCTTTCTTTCTTTCTTTGGTGGTTCTTGAACTCTCGTCCTTTTCTTCGACGATCAGAGCTCCGTTGTCACTTGAGCGGGCGGCTGCCGGCTCCGTCGTCGAGTCGCCAGGGGGCTCTGGGAGCACCACCCGCCATGTGGACCCCCGCGCCGCCCTCCAGGAGGCGACGGAAAGGAACGCGCGGGAGGTGCGAGAGGAGCAGGAGGCACGGGAGGCGGAGGCACGGAAGGCAGCCGCTGCCCAGGCGGCTCGGGAGGAAGAGGCGGCGAAGGCACTCGCCGAGGCCGCAGCCAGGGCCCAGGCAGAGGCAGAGGCCGTGGCGGCGGCAGGGGAGGCTTTGATGGTCACCCCCCTGCGCGCCATGGCGCCTGGGGACGTGGAGCCCTCGCCAGGGGGAGCCAGCGGCTCCCAGCCGGGGCTGGGAGGAAGCGGCGACGACGTCGTCATTTTGGAGAAGGGGCCGGAGCCGACCCAGCCAACTGGGGCGGCCCAAGGCGGCCGGCCTGATTCGCCGCCTGCACAGTCGGCGGAGGGCGAGCCGGCCGCGGGGGCTGAGGTGGCGGTCCGGGTTCCGCCAAGCCGGCGTTCGGGGAAGGCCGCGTCGGAGCCGCAGAAGGCTGCGTCGGAGCCACAGCCGGCCGTGGGCTCCAGCTCGTCGGCCCGAGACGCGAAGGCGGCCAGCGCTACCTCGGGGTGGACGCCAGGCGGAGGGACAGCCATAGTGAACGTGGCTGCACAAGACGTCCGGACCCGGCTCCAAAGCCAAGCCGCGGCGCTGAGGCAGTTCACCGACGAATTCCTCGCAACGCGGGCAGCCATCCGGGTTAGTATTCCCGTCTTGTTTCTTCTTGAACTTGATTTCTTCCCTTGATCTTGATTTCTTTCATGGGGGCGCGTCAGCGCACCCACTGGGTGTAGTCCCCGAGTTCCGAGTCGGCTGCTGAGCAGGCGGCTTGGAACTTCTTGGAGGATTTGCCTTTGCTGTTTTTGTTCTTACTTTGGTCTTCTGTCCATCTTGCAGGACTACCACAACCTTCGAGCAGCCGCCTTCAACTCCCAGGCTTGGGAGCTCACTCAGAAGATTGCCGACCTTACTGAGAGCCGAGGTACGTGGCTTGATCTTTATCTCATGTGGGGGCGCGTCGGCGCACCCACTGGGTGTAGTCCTCGAGATTCGGGCCGACTGCTGAGCAGTCGGCTCGGATCTTCCTTGACGATTTCTTATTGTTCTTCTTCTTCTTCTTCTTCCGTTCCTGCAGCGGCCAACGCCGGTCAGAGGGCACAGCTGGGGGAGTCCCAGACTGCTCTTCGTGCCAAGGATGCCGAGCTCGCCGCCTTGGTGCAGGAGCACGACCGCCTGGTCAAGAAGCTGGCCGACCAGGAGGAAGGCCACAAGGCGGCGCTGAAGGCTGCGCAGGATCGCGAAGCCACCCTCCAGGCCGAGTTCGAGACGGAGGCGGCCGGCTGGGCAGAGGCCAGGTAGACTCTGGTCTCCGGCTATGGCCAGATCGAGGATCTGGTTGACGGTAAGCCGTCTACCTCTTCGTCCTTTCTTGCCATCTGCCACTTTGGCTTGTTTTCCTGATTTTGGTGCTCTTCTCTTCCTTTCTTCTTCTTCACGCAGAGTATTTCCCTGGCTACTCAACTGCCGCCAACCAGGCCATCGAGGCGCGTCGCCAAGCGAAGAGGCAAGCCGGCTTCGAGATCTCGCCAACCGCCGGCCGCTCGCTGGAGGAACAGCTCCTGGCGATCCAGGCTCGCATCCAGCCGGCTCACCGGCTGCTCCGCCGGCTTCAGCGTGCCGGGTCACAGGTCTTGGCCGCCCTCTAGCCCGGCCAAGTGGTCCCTCGCACCCCCAGTCGGACCGCCGACTGGCTGGAGGTGGCAGTCGGCCGCTTCGAGGCTTGGAAGGCGTCGGCGGCTCGCTCCGGTGCCAGGTGGGCGCTGGATTTTGTCAAGGCCTGGTATCCCGGCCTGAACCTGAACCAGCTGGCTACCTGGCGGCAGCAAGCCGACACGGAGCTGGAGCCGGCGCGGCCGGCCATCATCCGGCGGGCTTCGGCGATCGCCGACTACACCAACAACAACGTCTTCGCCCCCGAGGTGGACGACAATGGAGTCGCCCAGCCGGAAGAGTGGTTCGGGCTGGACCTGGCGTACAGTGAGGACTCGGCGGAGGAGATCGACTCCAGCGACGAGGGCGAAGAGGAGGAGGAGGAGGGTGAAGACGCCGAGCCGGCTGGTGGAGTAGCCGGCCAGCCTCAGCCTGACCGCGCCTCCAGTACTACGTCGCGCGCGAGTGCGTCTCCTGTCGCAGGAGGTGGTCAAGCCGGGACCAGCTAGGCGGCCACTCCTTCAGCCGGCGAGGCCGCCTTCACCGACCAGCTCGGCCTTCATGTCGCGCCCTAGTCTTCTTTCTTTTGTTTTCCTGTCTTGTTACTTTTGAACAATGTTTGGTTAAGTCTGCACAATTCCACCCACTGGGTGTATTCAAACTTAAGTCTGTTGCCGGCCTGTTGGCGGCTTTATGTACATATAACTTATGCATTCGGCTTTTCCTTATACTTTTGCTTGTTGTCCTTCTGCTTTTTCCTTTGCCGCCCTCCCTTGGTTGCCGCCTCCCCAGTCAAACAGTTGCTCTGCAATCTGTAGCCGGGGAGTGCCTGGCCGATTGGGGAGGGGGAAGTACTTTAGCTCTGCTGGACTAAAGCTAAGTTTTTTAGGAAGCCGGCCAGCCGGCTGCTTTGACAGCCGGCAGGCATATTTGGAGGCCGTCTCTTTGCTATATAGGTTAGTTGTTCCTTAGCCATTTTTCATGTGGGCGTCCTTTCTATCTTCTCTCTTGCTAGTCGGACAGTCAGTTCTTTGAGCTGCGACTTTCAACAAGAGAGGACTTGGGAGCCGGCGCACTACTTTGCTGACTTCAGGAAGAACTTTCAATATAGCTCAAGGCGGCCAGTCCCCGGGCCGACTAGTCGAACCCGGTGCCGGACAAGAATTCGAGATGTAATAATACATTCATGGATATGACACTCGTCATTCATAGATAAATAAAAGGCAGTCCCCGAGTACTGCTCGGAGGGCCTGTTGGTTTGTACTTAATACAAAAAGGGGAGCGTGATAGATACTGCTTTTCAGCTGTAAAATCGTCTTAGGAGGTTTGCGTTCCATGGTCGCTCCGACTCCTTGCCGGAGTCGTCTCTCTTGCGTGCTCTTGGTTTTTGCGCGTCGATCAAGTAGTAGGAGTCATTGCCGAGTGCCTTGCTGACGACGAAGGGGCCTTCCCAAGGGGCCGAGAGCTTGTGCTGGCCGGCTGTTCGCTGGATCAGCCGGAGCACAAGGTCGCCTTCTTGGAAGGATCTTGGCTTGACCTTGCGGTTGTAGTAGCGGCGCAGCCCTTGCTGGTAGATGGCGGACCGGCTGAGTGCCAACAGCCGGCCTTCTTCCAGTAGGTCCACACCGTCTTCTCTTGCTTCTTTGGCTTCCTCCTCCGTGTACATGGTGATCCGAGGCGAGTCGAACTCGATGTCTGTTGGGATGACAGCCTCGGCACCGTACACGAGGAAGAATGGAGTGAAGCCGGTTGACTTGTTGGGTGTAGTGCGCAGACTCCAAAGGACAGCCGGCAGCTCTTCGAGCCAGCAGCCGGCCGATCGCTCCAGTGGTACAACCAGTCGGGGCTTGATGCCGGAGAGGATGAGTCCATTTGCTCGCTCGACCTGGCCGTTTGACTGCGGGTGGGCAACGGACGCTAAGTCCAGTCGGATGCCCTGTGTCACGCAGAAACGTGCCAGTGCTCCTTTGGCGAAGTTTGTGCCATTGTCGGTGATGATGCTGTGCGGCACGCCGTACCGAGTAGTGATGTCTGTGATGAATGTCACGGCAGTCGGCCCGTTCAGCTTCTTAACCGGCTTGACTTCGATCCACTTTGTGAACTTGTCCACAGCAACGAGTAGATGTGTCAAGCCGCCGCGGGCTGTCTTGAAAGGGCCCACCATGTCCAGTCCCCAGACGGCAAAAGGCCAAGTGAGGGGAATGGTCTTGAGGGCAGAAGCCGGCAGGTGTTGCTTGGAACTAAAAACTTGGCATCCTCTGCAGCTCTTGAATATTTCTTTAGCATCCTCCAAGGCAGTCGGCCAGAAGAAACCGTGGCGGAAAGCTTTGGCCACGAGGGATCTTGAGGCTGCGTGATGGCCGCATTCGCCTTGGTGGATGTCTTTGAGGATTGCCACTCCTTTTTCTGGCTCGACGCAACGCTGGAAGACTCCAGTGACGCTGCGCTTCACAAGCTCTCTGTTGATTATTGTATATGCTGCGCCTCATCGTTGCACTAGTCTTGCTGAGATCTCATCAGCCGGCAGCTCTCTGCTGACTAGGAACTTGAGGATGGGCTGGGCCCATGAGGGAGCTGTGACTTCTTCTTCTGTTAATGTGGCCACCATGACTCGGGCGGGTGGGTTGGGTGTTGCATTGGAGTCGGCCACCGCTTCTTGTGTCGTTGCAGTCCCCGGGCCGACTGCTGCAGTCCCCGGGCTGGGTTCTGAAGTCCCTGGGCCGGGTGCGACTACAGCAGTCCCCGGGCCAGTCGTCGAAGTCCCCGTGCCACCTGCGGGATTTCTCCAGTCGGATCCGGCTGTTTCTGGCGTAGGCGGCACGAAGATGGAATCCGACTCTGGAGACGGCTTGATGGACGGCTTGAGGAGGCGCTGGAGGGGGACGCCAGTCGGTATGGCTTGTCGGGTGGAGCCGATCCGTGCTAGGGCATCTGCTTGGTCGTTGTCGGCCCTTGGCACGTGAAGGAACTCGCACCCTTCGAAGTATCCGCTTATCTGCTGGACGAGGAAATGGTAGCTCGCCATGTTCGCGTCCTTGGCGTCCCAGTCGCCAGATGACTGCTGGACCACCAAGTCGGAGTCGCCGTAGCACAGGATCCGGCGTATGCCAAGTTCTTTGGCTAGCCGGAGCCCATGTACGAGCGCCTCGTACTCGGCCACGTTGTTGGAGGCGGCAAAATGGATCTGCAGCGTGTACTTGAGCTTGTCGCCTTTGGGAGAGGTGAGGACGATGCCGGCTCCCAAGCCGGTGCGCATCTTGGGCCCGTCAAAGTGCATCCGCCAATGAGTAGAGTCGGGAGCCGGCGGTAAGTACTGGGTCTCGGCCCAGTCGACGAGGAAGTCGGCCAATGCTTGCGACTTGATGGCGGTGCGGGGTTGATAGAAGATCGTGTAGGGCGCCAAGGCAATGGCCCATTTGGCCACCCGGCCGGATACATCCCGGCTGCCTATGATCACGGCGAGCGGGGCAGTGCACACGACCGTGATGGGGTGCTCTTGGAAGTAGGGCTTCAATTTCTTGGCAGCGAAGTACACCCCATAGCACATCTTCTGGTAGTGCGGGTAGTTTTGCTTTGAGCTGGATAGTACTTCACTGAGATAGTAGACCGGCCTCTGAACTAGCTGGGCTCGGCCTTCCTCCGGGCGCTGGACCACAACAACAGTGCTGACGACTCGGCTTGTCGCGGCGATGTAGAGGAGCATGGGCTCCTTCTCAGTCGGCGCAGCCAGGACAAGAGGAGTGGTCAACATTTTCTTCAACTCATGGAAGGCTTGGTCGGCTTGATCATTCCACTCAAAGTGAGTGGACTTCTTCATGAGTCGGTACAGGGGGAGAGCCTTCTCTCCTAGTCGGCTGATAAAAAGATTCAGGGAGGCTAAGCAGCCAGTGAATTTCTGCACATCTCGCAGCTTGGTGGGAATCTCCATCCTCTCGATGGCCTTGATCTTGACGGGGTTGCACTCAATGCCGCGTTCGGAGACCAGGAAGCCTAGCAGCTGGCCGGCTGGCACTCCGAACACGCACTTCTCGGGGTTGAGCTTGATCTGGAATCGACGCAAGTTGGCGAATGTTTCTTTCAGGTCCTCCAGCAAGGTACCGCGCTTCTCTGTCTTCACCACAATGTCGTCTACGTAGACGTGGGCATTTCTGCCGAGTTGTTTCAAGAGACATTTCTGCATGCAACGCCGAAATGTGGCACCGGCATTTCTCAAGCCGAATGTCATTGTCAGGTAGCAGAAAGCTCCAAAGGGTGTGATGAAGGCAGTCTTCAGGCGGTCAGCCGGGTCCAACTTGATCTGATGATACCCTGAGTATGCATCCAAAAAACTTAACAGCTCGCATCCGGCTGTGGAGTCTATCACTTGGTCAATCCAGGGCAGAGCAAACGGATCTTTTGGGCAGGCCTTGTTCAAACTCGTGTAGTCTATACACATGCGCCACTTGTTATTCTTCTTTAGAACCAGAACTGGGTTGGCAAGCCACTCTGGAAAGAACACTTCCATGATAAAGCCGGCTGCAAGGAGCCGGGCTATCTCTTCTCCCGCGATTCTTCGCTTCTCTTCAGACAGTCGGCGGAGGGGTTGCTTGACCGGCTTTGCATCGGCTCGGACATGTAATTTGTGCTCGGCGAAATCCTTCGGGACACCCGGCATGTCCTTTGGGTACCATGCAAAGATGTCTTGATTCTCATGGAGGAAGTCGACGAGCTCGCCTTCCTATTTACTGTCCAAGTTCGCCCCAATCACAGCGAACCTCTCCGGGTTCTCCGGGTCTAGAGGTATCTTCTTCGTCTCTTTGGCAGGCTGGAAGGAGCCCTGTGCATCACAATCCTTGGGGTTGAGGGACAAGGCCGGCTGCTTGCCGGCCATGGCCACAACCCGTTCCAACATCTTCTTCTCTTCTGCCACCACGAGGGACTCGGCCAGCCGGCTGCTGGCCATGGCACACTCGATGGACTTCTTGTAGTAGCCGGCTACCGTGATGATCCCCTTCGAGCTCGGCATCTTCATCTTCAGGTAGGCGTAGTGGGGCACAGCCATGAACTTGGCCAAAGCAGGTCGGCCAAGCAGTGCATGATAGGGGCTCTCCAAATCCACTACCTCGAACCATATTGCTTCCCGGCGAAAATGATCTTTGTCTCCGAAGAGGACATCCATTTTGATCTTGCCGATTGGAGAGCAAGATAGGCCGGGTACGATACCATGGAAGACGGTGCGGCTTGGCATGAGCTGCTTTGCTTTGATGTTCAGCTTGTCCATGGTATCGCCGTACAGTATGTTGATACTGCTTCCGCCGTCTATCAGGACGCGGGAAAATCTGGCAGCTCGCCTCTCCGTCGCGAGGGTGACGTCCAAGACCATCGCATAGGAGCCAGGCGAAGGCATCACTTCTGGGTGGTCGGCCTGGCTCCAGCTGATTGGCTTTTCCGACCAGTGCATGAACCCGGCGGTGCTAGAGGCGACTGCATTCACTTCTTGGTGCTATCGGCGTCGGCTGCGCTTGTCGTCGGTTTGACTTGTGAAGACGACGTAGGCGGTGTGCTCTTCGGGGAATTCGTCTTGGATGGCGCCGACCGCCGGCCGAGCCGCCGGCTGCTGGGGAGCTGGAGGCGGCGGGCCGGGAGGCGGAGGCGGCACCATCCCTTCGCCCTTGGTGATGCGGGTGAGCCAGTGGCATTTCCGGGTTGTGTGGTTAGACGGCTTCGCGCCGCTGTGGAACTTGCAAGGGGCGTCGAGTGCTTGCTCATAGGAGAAAGACGGCTGCTACGGCGGCCGGCCACCCTTTTTCTTGGGAGCGGGCCGCTCTTCGGGCTGCTCGTCTTCAACTGTGGCCACCTGCCGACTGGAGGAAGTCGGCATGGGGCCCTTGCGCTTGTGGTCGTTCTGGTAGGGGCGCCGGTTAGGGACGCCAGCCGGCGTCTTGGGAGCCGGAGCAATTACTTTCCCCGAGGCGTCCACTCGGAGCTCGGTCTTCATGGAGGAGTCGGCAGTGGCGTACTTGTCAGCGATGACCAGCAACTCATCGAGGGTAGCCGGCTCGTCGCAGAGGAGTCGGTGCTTGAGGAGGGTGCCCTCCCGGCACCCGGCGGTGAAGTACTCGATGGCCTGGACCTCGTGCACTCCCTCGCAGGAGTTGCGGAGCTCGGCCCATCACGTGAGGTAGTCGCGGGTCGACTCGTTGGGCCCCTGGACGCAGAGGGAGAGCTGGCGAGGCTTGGGAGGCCGCTTGTAGGTGCTGGTGAAGTTGCGAACGAAAACTTCGGTGAAGTCCAGCCAACTGTTGATGCTGTAGGGGTTGAGGCTGTTGAGCCATGTGCGTGTCGTGCCCTGCAGCATCAGGGGGACGTACTTCACGGCGACGCGCCGATTGCCGTTGGCGATGCTGACGGCCGTGGAGTAGTCGATGAGCCAATCTTCCGGCTTCACTGAGCCGTTATACTTGGGCGTGTCTCTGGGGAGCGAGAACCCTTTGGGGAAGGGCTCGTCGCGGATGCGGGGGCCAAAGCATGGCGGGCCGACATCATCTTCTTCTTCTAACGCCAAGGATCGAGCAAGGCGGTCGATCCTGTGGCGGGCGTCGTTTTCGCCGACTCCTTCTCGGCGGCCGAGTCGGTCGCCAAGAGTCGGATGTGTGACAGGTGGTGGAGTGAGGCGTCTTTCTCTTCGAGGCGGGGGAGGGGCAGGTTTCCCTGGTGCTCTACAGCTCGAGGGCGGCCATCCGCGTCGCGTTCGATGGTAATGCGAGTCCGGCTGCGGCTGGCAGCCGGCTCCTTGTCTTTCTTCTGGCGCGCGCTGCTCGCAGTCGGCGAGCGGGACATCGCGGCGTGTTCCCGGCGCAGGGGATGACTATCAGCACGGGCGCCGGCTTCGTGCCGTTCTGCAGCCGCGTCGATCAGCTGCTAGATCCGTCTTGTCATGTAGGGGAGCTCATCGGCTCCCAGCCCATTGAGCTCCTCTGCAGCCGCCTGAGCGGCTCGCAGATTCTCGAGCGGGGTGGCGTAGATGGGGCGATCCGCGCCCAGCATGCTTGCAACAGCTGCGCCGCGCTTCTGGACGAAGCCGGATCGGCTCGGGCCGCTAGGCGGCGGCGTACCGAAGGCGGCGCGGTCGACTTCGCGCTGGTGGGCATCGGTGAGGCGTCTCATCGAGGCTATCTTCTGGCCCTCCGCGATGAGGGCAAGGCGGCATGCCTCCAGGGTCTCGGCGTCGGCATCGGCCGGGATGGGGACGGAGAGGTCGTGCATTGCCGCTTGCAGGGCATCGTGGGCGTTCTCGCCCGAGTTGGCGACATGGCTGATGACCAGCACTTCGGTGACAGCGCTGCTGCCGCTGTCAGCTCGAGGGAGGGGGTCGTCGAAGACCACCACGTCGGAGGGGTAGGCGTCAAGCGATGCGGTGTCGGAGTCGATGAGCATCGGGTCGGTGGAGCCGACCGACTCCATGTCCGCAGCAGGCTCGCTGGAGACATGAAGTTGGTCGAGGAGGCTGACGAGGCGGCTCTCGGGGTAGTCGGTGCCTGCGTCGGACGCAGGCTCGTCGGAGAGGCGAGTCTCGCCGAGCAGATCGGAGAGGCGGCTCGCTGCGCAGGCGTCGTCGACGCCTTGCAGCGCGTCGAGGCAAACGCCATCGGGCGCAGCAGGCTGGCTGCGCTCGCGGGGGAGGAAGAGGGTTCCCGTCCAGAACAGGTCTCCGGACGACGGTGCACCTGGCCCCATGGTGGGCGCCAAATGTCGGGTGGTTGGTGGGGACATATGCCAAAGGATGGCTTATCATTGTGGGAGCCAATAAAACATCGCCGGTGCCTGGAAACGGGATGAGGCGAAGACATGCACGCCGGCGAATCTTACCCAGGTTCGGGGCTCTCCGAGGAGATAACACCCCTAGTCCTGCTCTGTGGGGTCTCCGCATGATCACTAGATCGATAAAAGGTGGCTACAATCGCTCCTAGAGCTGTTGAGATCAAGGGAGAAGAAGAAGAAGGCTAGCTCTTGCTTCTCTCTATCTATGGTGTGTGTGCTATGCTTAGAAGGCAGCTCTATGCTCAGAGGCCAACTATGCTTGAGTGCGAACCCTTTGCATGGGTGCTCCGGGGGGTTTATATAGGCCTACCCCCCGGGGGTACAATGGTAATCCGACTGGGCGCTGGTCCCAGTCGTCAGTGTCTGCGCTCGCCGGCTTCTCCGCCGGCTGCTGGGTCCCGCCGGCTGCCGGCTACTTGGTCGACAGGCCGGCCCCACCGCCTAGGGTCTTGTCGGCGGCTGCTTACTGTAGCCTCGCCTGTGATGACGAGGGCTTTGTCGAGGTAAGCGTGGCTATAGTGGGCCGCCTCGGGGGCTATCACTGTAGCCTTACCTCGGCTTGTCTCCTTAATGGGGCTCCTGCTTCGAGGAAGGGAGTAGCCGGCTTTTGGAGGCCGGCTATGCTCTTGGCCGACTGGGAAAGGCCGGGCCGCCTTCGCGCCTCTCTCTGGCTGAAGGGGCCCGCAGTCCTTGGGCCGTACAGGAGTGGGTCGTGGATGACGTCGAGGCTAGCATGGCTACAGTGCCGAGCCGCACGGGAAACGGCCGTCCCGTACGGCCTCCTATAGCCATGCCCGCCTCGGGCTTCGGGGGTAGTGGGCCGCACTGTGGCCACACCCCGTCGTGTCGCCGTTATGTGGGAACGGCTTTTGGTGGTTGTGGTCTCGGCCGGCTGCTTGGAGCCGGTGTCCTTTTTGGCCGGCTTCTTGGAGTCGGCCACCCCGTAGTCGTCCTGGGGAGAGGTTGCTCGAGGCTGGGTCGCCTTCCGGGAGTCGGCTTCAGGGGTAGCCGGCCAGGGAAGGCGGCCCAATGCTCGGAGTGCTTGAAGGCCCAAAGGCCTGATAATTTTTCTGAAGAACCAGGGGTAGTCGGTATGGCTACTCGTGGCCAGTTGCTCCGACATAACTACTAGGTATGAACCGCCCAGGAGGGGCCGGGTCATACCACTGGCGACTTATCAATGAAGATGGCGGGTCATAGCAAGCCCGTTAACGGCCCAAGACCCAGAGGCGACTTGAGGCCCAAGGGGATGAACCGCCACATGAACAACTTGTATTGTAAGGCAAGTTTAGTTAGTCACCGAGCCGGACACAGTGTGTATGTGCCGGCCGGGACTCTGTAAGTCGTCGGGAATCAACCTGTGTATATAAAGGGGTGACCCGGCGGCGAGTTAAGGGCAAGAAACAAGAGATCGAGAGCTAGGTCAAGCATATTCGCTCCCTAGTAATCGAGACCCAAGCAATACCATCCCAAACTAGAGTAGGCCTTTACCTCCAACGCGAGGGGCTGGACCAGTATAAACTCTCTGTGTCCCTTGTCCCGTTTAACCCCTTTAAGCTAACCTAGTTGCGATGGCTCCACGACTAAGTCCTTACGCTAGGACATCTGCCGTGTCAAACCCATGACAGTTGGCGCCCACCGTGGGGCCAACGCACGATGGGTTCGAGTTCTTGAAGGGAAGCTTTGAAGGGATCAGGGGATACGCTGTGGGCCGGATGACCAAGAGTCGTCGCGGCAAGCTCTACATCGACGACGCGGGCTGGGGCCCCGAGGCCGGCTCAATTGAGTACGGGTATCGGGTCCCCTTTGGCGGAATCCACGTCTTCATCGGCAAGATCGGCGAACCGGGCCCTGAGCCGGATACCTGCATCGACATCATCGAGACGGCTCAGCGTGCACGACCCGCCCAGGTTCAACCCGTCGTGAAAGCATGCCTTTGTTGGTTTCATCCATGGGGCGGAATTCGAGAAAGGATCTGTATCTGGTGGTGAGACGGCCATCTACTCTGATTGTGAATCGTCCACAGGTGAGACTAGTTTAATGTATCAAGTGCAAGACGACCGGCTTGGGGGCTGTTCCGATGGCGACAGTATTCCGGACCCCTATGAGCCGCCGAAGAGGGTTGCGATCTTCATGGCCGGCACACAGCCGGCGCTTGGCTCAACGATCGCCGCGGCTATGACCTCCAGCTCAACGGCTGCGGCGATGGCTGGTGCTAGCGGTACTGCACGCCCGTCGACTCAAGTTCTGACAGAATTATTGGAGGCTTTGGCAACTTTGATGGGGGTGGAGGTGACCCCGGACAACCAGGAACAACACAAGGTGGATGTTGCAAAGCTACGGGATGAGATAGCTCAAGCTAAGGAGGAACTGGCGGCAGAGAACGCTAGGATGGCCACAGAGCGAGCTGCTTTGGACGCTCAGGCACAACGGATTCAGGCAGATTCTTTCTGGCTCACCTTGGATCAAAACGCTTCAAATGAAATCATGAGAAGAAGGCATCAGAGTCGTTTACCCCCGGTTTATGATGCGAGAAACCTATTCAACACGCCTGAAGCAGGGACCAGTGACCCGTCGGTGGTCAACCGGGCACCCGAGACTGGAGCACCAGTTTAGCCACGTGCGATGGATCCGCCTCGTTTGAATGTTACTCCGCCTCAGCACGTTCCGACGCTGCCGGGTCATTATTCTAACCCTTTGGAGTAATATGATTGCTGCGGCGACGCGATTGGCGGCTCTCCCAGTTGAAGGTGAGTCTCCAACTGCGATAGAGACACGGAGCGCCAGAGAGCTTCTTCAGACAGCACTGGATCAACATGCGGCTTATTCGTACAGCCGTGAAAGGATTCACTCAACCCCACAACCAAGCCGGAGTTATAGCCGGCACATTGATTCACCAGCAGTTTCAAGCAGCGAACAACGCCATAACCAACCTCGTGGGCATGACCCGGCATGCGGTGGTGTCGATGCTCAGACCTTGGTGGATCAGGGCAGAGCGCATCGGGAGGCTGAGCTGGCGGCTCAACAACAATCTCCGGTTTATCCGCTAGCGTCAGTGGAAGTAGGAGTGACTTCTAGAACCTTTGGTGTGCCATGTTTAGTGCCGGCTTTGCGCAATGAGCGCTTACCTAAGGATTTCAAGGGTCATCGTAAGGTGCCTAATTACATGGCGGATCAGCCCCCTGAGGCTTGGATCGAGAGTTATGAGATGGCCATGGAGATGTTGGATGTTAATGATGCTGCATGGGCTAAGTATTTCACCATGATGTTGGATGGACCGGCTCGTACTTGGTTAAAAGGGCTGCCCGCTAACTCCATTAGATTATGGGCAGAGTTGAAAGCTCGTTTTATCCAGAATTTTAAAGACACGTGCAAGCAGCCTATGTCAATCCTGGATTTGGATTCTTGTGTCCAAGGTGAGGGCGAGTCAACAACCAGTTGGGTGCGCCGGATCTCAGCTGTTATACATCCATCGGACAGTATCAATGCCGGGTCAGCAGTCCTAATGTTGGAGAAGAATTGCCATTTCCTGCCCCCTTAAGCAGAAACTGGGGCGGCTTAAACGCCACTGCAATGACATGGGGGAGCTCATGGCGGCTCTCGTCAAATATGCCGACTCTGATAGTACCAGAGACCCCGACTCTGATGAGGAGAAGGCGGGTAAGGGGAAGAAGAGTGGCAATGCGAAGGGACAGCAGCATAACGCGGTGGGTCACGGTGGCAATGGTAAGCGCAAGGCTGAGGGTGGTTTAGACTTTGTGGCCAACACTAATACGCAGAACAATAATCAGCGTAGGAAGGGAAAGCCGCCCCGGCTTGGAGGACCGAAATTTAACCTTGAGACAATGATGAATCAGCCTTGTCCAAAGCATGGTACGCAATAGAAGCCGGCCAACCATCTATGGAAGGATTGCTTCATCATGAGGGAGTACAGAAATTCCAATTTTTTCCAGAACAATCATGGCCCGAATGGCGGTTCAGGATCCAGATCTCACGGGCCTGGCTTTGGTGGCGATGGTCCAAATTCTGGTTTCTAGGGCCAAGGCAACCAAGGTGGTTTTAATCAGCCGTCTGGTCAAGGGAATCAGCAGCAGCAATCTGGTTATTAGAGTAATCCGAAGCAGTTGAATAGTGGACAGTATCATGTGTTCACTACGAGTTTATGCAAACAAGATCAAAAGATCCATAAAAGGGCGGTGAACGCAGTTGAGCCGGCGGTTCCCCATTTCTTGAGATGGTCTGAACATCCTATTCTTTGGAGCCGTGAGGATCACCCGCCCCGGGTTGACAATCCGGGTTAGTTGGCTTTGGTGGTTGCACCTCAGGTTGGAGGCTACAAGTTCACTAAGGTGGTTATGGATGGAGGTAGCATTATCAATATCCTTTACTATGATACTTTCCGTCGTATGGGCTTGACTGATAAGGATCTTATGCTGTCAAATACGTTTTTCATGGAGTGGTGCCTGGCAAATCGGCGTATCCAGTGGGCAAGATAGCTTTGGAGGTGGCTTTTGGTGATGAGCATGATTCTAGAGCAGAGACGTTGACCTTTGAAGTGGTTAAGATTAAGAGCCCTTATCATGCCTTGTTTGGGCGGCCGGCTTATGCCAAGTTTATGGCATGGCCTTGTTATGTTTATCTGCAGCTCAAGATGCCGGGTTATAAGGGCACCATCACTATGCACGACAACAGGAACATAGCCTTGGAATGTGAAGAAGGTGATGCTGCTTATGATGAGCCTGTTTGTGCAATAGAAGAGTTGAAGTTTTATAAACATAATGTTGAGCCGGCAGATATGGCACCTTTGAAGAGGCCAACTACAGAACATGACCCCTTGTTGAAGTTTAAGTCGGCGGACGACACTAAGTTGGTTGACTTTGTTCCTGGCAACTCATCCAAGCAGTTCAGCATCAGTGCTAATTTGGATCTAAAATAGGAAAGCGCGCTCATCGAGTTCATCCATGAGAACCGGGACATCTTTGCATGGAAGCCTTCAAACATGCCAGATGTACCGAGGGAACTCGCTGAGCACACTCTCAATATTGATCCAACATTTAAAGCAGTCAAGCAATTCCTTCGTCGCTTTAATGAAGAGAGGCGTAAGGCCATTGGTGAAGAAGTGGCCCAGCTTTTGGCAGCTGGGTTTATTGTTGAAGTTTTTCATCCTGAATGGTTGGCTAACCCGGTGCTGGTACTCAAGAAGAATGGTGCTTGGTGGATGTGTGTTGATTACACAGACCTTAACAAGGCATGTCTGGCCGATCCTTTTGCTCTAGCTCGTATTGATCAGATTATTGATGCTACGACGGGTTGTGAGCGTTTGAGTTTCTTGGATGCCTATTCAGGGTATCATCAGATCAAGATGGCAGTTAAGGACCAGGAGAAGACAACCTTCATCACTCCCTTTGGAGCCTTCTGCTATGTGTCTATGCCTTTTGAGCTCAAGAGTGCCCAGGTGACTTACCAGTGGTGTGTGCAAAATTGCCTTCATGATCATATTGGGCGCAATGTTCATGCTTATGTGAATGATATTGTGGTGAAATCAAGGAAGAAAGATACCTTGATAGATGATGTGAAAGAGACCTTTGACAATCTATGGGTCTACAAGATGATGCTTAACCCGGCCAAGTGTGTCTTTGGTGTACCAGCAGGCAAGCTTTCGGGCTTTTTGGTTCCTGAAAGAGGCATTGAGGCAAACCCGGAAAAGATCAAGGCTATTACTTCCTTGGCTAAACCGGCGTGTATCAATGATGTTCAGCGTCTGGCGGGTCGTTGTCGGTGTCAAAACCGGCGGATCTCGGGTAGGGGGTCCCGAACTGTGCGTCTAGGATCGATGGTAATAGGAGACGGGGGACACGATGTTTACCCAGGTTCGGGCCCTCTCTATGGAGGTAATACCCTACTTCCTGCTTGATTGATCTTGATGAATATGAGTATTACAAGAGTTGATCTACCACGAGATCGTAATGGCTAAACCCTAGAAGTCTAGCCTGTATGACTATGGTAATGAGTATATCCTTTCCGGACTAACCCCTCCGGTTTATATAGACACCGGGGGAATCTAGGGTTTACATAGAGTCGGTTACATAAGAAGGAATCTTCATAATCGGTCGCCTAGCTTGCCTTCCACGCCAAGGAGAGTCCAATCCGGACACGGGTACAATCTTCGGCCTTCATGTCTTCACAGCCCATCAGTCCGGCCCATGGATAACAGGCCGGATCCCGAGGACCCCTTAGTCCAGGACTCCCTCAGTAGCCCCTGAACCTGGCTTCAATGACGACGAGTCCGGCACGCAGATTGTCTTCGGCATTGCAAGGCGGGTTCCCCCTTCCGAACTCCAAGATGGTCTTCAGATGCGATGATAGAATCCGGACCTGTCACACACACCATACACAACCGCAGAGAGAATATATTTTTACACGAGTTCTATCCACTGACAACTTTTTGCAGCACGACATTACGTCTAACTGGCCATAATTCCAAACCGCTTTCATGTTCGACGCCCCACGTCCCGAGACGCGGTTGCCATTGGCACGTCTTGTCAAAGATGAGATCGTGTCGCCTTATCGTGGGATTCTCATCAATGCGGGCATGGGTAACCAACCGTGTCGTTTATACAGCCCTTGGGAATAGGTGAATCTTAAGGCGAGTGAGGAGCCGTTTAATATTCGCTGGCTTTATAAGGGGATAAGGATTCCCTCTTCCTCTCTCACACCCTCTCTCTATCTTCGCCTTTCAAATATCAAGCTCCAGCGCCCAAGTTCTCATCTCCTTTCCACTCAAGCGACCATGTCTGGATCCGGAGGTCAGGGCAAGTGGATGGTCACCTCCGTCAAGGAGGAGGACATTACTGAGCTTCGGGGCCGGATATTTGGCGAAGGAGATCACTCACCGCCTGCCGACCGAGGGACAAATTGTGACGCCCAGATAATCAAGCTACAGTAACCTTTGCTAATGATGCCACATCACCTCGATTACCGTTGCTAATCTCGCTTTAGTGCGAAAACCGATTCAAATTCAAATTCAAGATAGAGACAAACAACCAAAGTTTTCAAACATTAATGCAAAAATGTTTGGGTTGTGACTTAATTATGTTTACTAAATTAGGTACAACCTATGTATTTTTGCAAAACTAAAATGTTAGGTAAATAAAGAGAAAGCAGAAAAGAAAATAAAGAAAAAGGAAAAGATCAAAAACAGAAAACAAACTAACAAAAAAAATGAAAGGGCAACCCCCTTCCCCCCTCATTGGGCTTCGGTCCAGCTCAGAGCTGGCCAGCCCAACTGGGCAAAGGCCCAATCGGCCACCCCCACTCCCCATATCCCCCATCCCCGAAATCCTAATCCCCGTCGCCCCACTCCCCCCCACGTTCGCTTCCTCCCCGATCCAGATTGGGATCGGGGGAACGAACCCAGGTCGCGCCCGAGCCCGACGCACCCCAGCCGCTCGTCACACGCCGGGACTCCTCCGCCGCCGGCACACACCGTCGTCGCCTCGTCCCGCCACTGCTTTGCCGGAGCCACCCTGTCAACGGAGCACCTCCTTCTCTTCTTCCCCGTCAGATCGCCCGAGCCCTGAGCCGCTCGACCCCTTCGCGAACCATCGCCGGACGCCGCCGCCGCGGTCCTCTCCGTCACCGGCGCTCCCCGTCCCCGTCGCCGATGCCACCTCGCCGGACTGCTTCCCCTGCGTCGCCATCGTCCCCAACCCCCTCCACGAGCCCCGCTGCCCCGTCCCTACAAATCCCGGTGAGGCCACGACCTCCGCCCTCCTCCTTCCCCTGTCCCGCGTCGTCCACGCCTCCCTCGGTGCGCCACCGCACACGGACGCGCGCTCGCCAACCACCTGTGTTGCTCCTCCCGCTTCTCCCCTGCTGCTGCTACCACTGGAGCTCCACGTCGGTGCTCCGCCCTGCCCCCTGCTCCCCGTGGCCGCGCACTGCGTGCCGTGGCCGCCGCCGCTCGCCGTTCTGCTTCCCCCATGCGGCGCCGCCTGGGTCCACCCCGATTGCCGTCGCCCACACTAGCCAAATGCCACCGCGCCCCGGTGGCCTCACCCCGCCTCCCCGATCGGGCTCGTCCCTGCACGGGTGCGCCCGTAAGCGCACCGCTGGCGCCCGCGCCCGCTAAGGCCATGGGCCACTGACACGCGGGGCCCACGCCCCTGGAATGGTTAAAATAATAGTAATAACATATAAAAAACAACAAAAAATATATTAATTAATTAATTAACCCTAATAATTAACCTATTTAGTTAATTAAAACACTAATCTGTCACTGACTAATGGGGCCCACAATTAATTAATCCTAATTAGTCTAAAACAAATCCTATTTCACCTCTGTCTCAATGACAGGTGGGTCCCACTGGACCCACATGCTAGGGTTGACTCTAGTCAGCCGGGTTTGACCTGCTGACATCATGCTGACATCACCTTTCACTGTTCTGGATAATGTTCGATTTAAATAATTAAATAAATTTCAAAAATGTTTAAAACTTTAGGAAATTAATATAAAATAAACCGTAGCTCGGATGGAAAAACTTTGTACATGAAAGTTGCTCAGAACGACGAGACGAATCCGGATACGTAGCCCGTTCGTCCGCCATACATCCCTAACATACCGAACTCGCAACTTTCCCCCTCTGGTTCATCCGTCCGAAAACGCGAAACACCGGGAATACTTTCCCGGATGTTTCCCCCCTTCGCTGGTATCACCTACTACCGCGTTTGGGCACACCTAGCATCACGCTTTGTCATGTCATGCATCGTTATGCATCTGTTTGCATTGTATTCATTGTTTCTTCCCCCTCTTCTCTCCGGTAGACTACGAGACCGACGCTGCTGCTGGTGCCCCGACCGACTACGCTATTGACGACCCCTCCTTCTTGCCAGAGCAATCAGGCAAGCCCCCCCTTTGATCACCAGATATCGCCTATTCTTCTCTATACTGCTTGCATTAGAAGAGTGTAGCATGTTACTGCTTTCGGTTAATCCTATTCTGCTGCATAGCCTGTCATTGTTGCTACAGTTGTTACCCTTACCTGCTATCCTACTGCTTAGTATAGGATGCTAGAGTTCCATCAGTGGCCTTACACTCTTGTCCGTCTGCCATGCTATACTATCGGGCCGTGATCACTAGGGAGGTGATCACGGGTATATACTATATACTTTATATACATGACACATGTGGTGACTAAAGTCGGGTCAGCTTGTTGAGTACCCGCAAGTGATTCTGATGAGGGGGCTGAAAGGACAGGTGGCTCCATCCCGGTAGAGGTGGGTCTGGGTTCCCGACGGCCCCCGACTGTTACTTTGTGGCGGAGCGACAGGGCGGGTTGAGACCACCTAGGAGAGAGGTGGGCCTGGCCCTGGTCGGCGTCCGCGGATACTTAATAATAACACGCTTAATGAGTTCTTGGTATTTGATCTGAGTCTGGCCATTTGGTCTATACGCACTAACCAACTACGTGGGAAAGTTATGGGCACTCGACGTCGTGGTATCAGCCGAAGCCTTCGTACGTCAGCGACTGAGCGGTGCGCGCCGGATTGGAACGTAAGCCCACTCTTGTATTAAGGGGGCTAGTTCTGCTTCCGGCCGCGTACGCAACGTGCAGGTGTGCAATGGGCGATGGGCCCAGACCCCTGCGCCATAGGATTTAGACCGGCGTGCTGACCTCTCTGTTGTGCCTAGGTAGGGCTGCGACGTGTTGATCTTCCGAGGCCGGGCATGACCCAGGAAAGTGTGTCCGGCCAAAGAGGGTCGAGCGTGTTGGGTTATGTGGTGCACCCCTGCAGGGAAGTTTATCTATTTGAATAGCCGTGTCCCTCGGTAAAAGGACGACCCGGAGTTGTACCTTGACCTTATGACAACTAGAACTGGATACTTAATAAAACACACCCTTCCAAGTGCCAGATATAACCCGGTGATCGCTCTCTAACAGGGCGACGAGGAGGGGATCGCCGGGTAGGATTATGCTATGCGATGCTACTTGGTGAACTTACCATCTACTCTCTTCTACATGCTGCAAGATGGTGCACCCCTGCAGGGAAGTTTATCTATTCGAATAGCCGTGTCCCTCGGTAAAAGGATGACCCGGAGTTGTACCTTGACCTTATGACAACTAGAACTGGATACTTAATAAAACACACCCTTCCAAGTGCCAGATATAACCCGGTGATCGCTCTCTAACAGGGCGACGAGGAGGGTACCGCCGGGTAGGATTATGCTATGCGATGCTACTTGGTGAACTTACCATCTACTCTCTTCTACATGCTGCAAGATGGAGGTGGCCTGAAGCATAGTCTTCGGCAGGATTAGCTATCCCCCTCTTATTCTGGCATTCTGCAGTTCAGTCCACCGATATGGCCCTTTACACATATACCCATGCATATGTAGTGTAGCTCCTTGCTTGCGAGTACTTTGGATGAGTACTCACGGTTGCTTTCTCCCTCTTTTCCCCCTTTCCCTTCTACCTGGTTGTCGCAACCAGATGCCGGAGCCCAGGAGCCAGACGCCACCGTCGACGACGACTCCTACTACACCAGAGGTGCCTACTACTACGTGCAGCCCGCTGACGACGACCAGGAGTAGTTAGGAGGATCCCAGGTAGGAGGCCCGCACCTCTTTCGATCTGTATCCCAGTTTGTGCTAGCCTTCTTAAGGCAAACTTGGTTAACTTATGTATGTACTCAGATATTGTTGCTTCCGCTGACTCGTCTAAGATCGAGCACTTGTATTCGAGCCCTCGAGGCCCCTGGCTTGTATTATGATGCTTGCATGACTTATTTATGTTGTAGAGTTGTGTTGTGATATCTTCCCGTGAGTCCCTGATCTTGATCGTACACATTTGCGTGCATGATTAGTGTACGATTGAATCGGGGGCGTCACACAAGTCGTCCCCACGCCGAAGCCCACTGAGAGGGTAGTGTTCATCCCCCATTTCTTCCGCAGGCTAGGGTTTCCACTCCACCCTTTCATCCGCGGGCTGATGTATTATTACGAGATAGATTTCCATGATCTGTCCCCGAATTCCTTCCTCAACATCTCGACGTTTATCGTCGTGTGTGAGGCCTTCCTCCGCATCCAACCCCACTTCAGGCTGTGGTCAAAGTCTTCAATGTGAAGCCGAAGGTGGTGGATGGCCAGCACGCGGAGTGCGGAGGAGCCATGGTGAGCAAGCTACCCAATGTCTCCTGGCCGAAAGGTACTTTCGTGGAGACGGTAAAGGAGTGGCAGAGACAATGGTTCTACATCACAGAACCCCGCGGCACTACCTGGGCAGCAGCTGCCGAATTCCGCTCCGGTGCTCCCATGCGACTCACCTCCTGGGTCGAGAAGAGTCCGGACTGGTGTTCGTCCGATGAGCTGATAGCGTTGCAGATGCCCGTCCAAAGCATGATAGCCAAGGACGTCAAGCTCGTCGATGTAATCCAGGTGATGCTGATTCACCGGATTCTCCCATGCCAGCGCAGAAGTAGCCCTCTGTGGGATTTTAATCCGAAGAAGCATCAAACCCTGGTGAGGCTCTTCGAGACCACCCACGAAGATGCCTGGAAGTTGCTCTTTAAGGGCAACGAGAAACCGCCAGCCACGGATTCAGACCGTGGTCATGATTGTAAACACCCCGCCAGCGAGGTATGTTATTTTTGATGTACCCCCAACTTAGTTGTTTCGAGGATGATGTCCAAGCTTTTACGATCCCTTTTTCAGGACTGGATGGAGAGGGAGAAGCGGATCCAGTGTCCGGCTCCGCTGCCTGAAGAACTAGTCATCCCGCGTCTAGCGAAGATGCTAGTGCCGGCGCCCTATAAGGCGCCGGAGAAGAAGGCCAAGGGGGACAAGAGTGGCCCCCGTTGCAAGGGCACTTCGGACGTGACGTCCGAAGACGACGAAGCTCATTCCTCTGTCCCTGAGGACAATGACGAGGAAGAGGAGGAGGAGGAGGAGAACAACCCTCCCCCTGAGGAGAGGAAGAAGAAGAGGGCGGCTTTGGCGCATCTGGAGGCGGAAATGCCCAAGAAGGGGAAGGGCGTCCCAGGGGTCAACACCGCGTGGGACGTTGACAGCAGCCCGGAATGACGCCCCCGCACTAAGCCCCAGGCCGCATCGTAAGTGACATGGCTCATTCACGCGCACATCCGGCCTTTTCTCTTCATTATCTTGACATAGTTAACTGTATTATTGCAGTTCGGCCCGCGACCTTATCCAGCGATCCTCATCGGGACGTACGTTGGCTCCGTCGGAGATGGCGAGCATGTAGCCACCACCTGCTTATTCCCCCGGGGCCAGGGACGACACCAAAGTGTTGTCTCGGAGGATTGCTCCGAACCGGGGAGGAGCCCAGGACGCTGTCCGGGAGGCGCCACAAGGCGAGACCTCCACTGCCGGACACATGGGGGAGCCGATCCTCATGGAGAGTGGGGAAGAGGGCCGCATCCAGTTAGACCCTCAGCCTAATACGATTCTGGAGACTCATATGGCTCCGGAGTCAGGCGAGCAGCCCCCTTTGAAGGAGGGGGGTGCGCCGCTTCCACCGGTGGCCCCTGTCCATCCAGGGGCACTAGATAACCTGATGGAGGCGCTACGAGGCGCCTCCGTCGTGGACGAGCACCGTGTCCTTATGGGTGCGGTGATCGAGAAGGTTCAGTCCGCCAAGAGTGGACTGAATGAAGCCTGCAGCAACCTGTTGACAGGTTTCGAGGTAAGAAAGAGAAAAAACCCGTGTAGATAGTAGCCCCTGAGACACTGTCCGGTGTTCGGCAAGAAGAACCGGACAGAGGATCAATCCTTTGTTATAGGAGACTAACTTTAATATGTATCAATAAGCAGGCGTCGCTGTTGGCCGCAACCTCGCATGCTGCCAAAGTCTCCGAACCTAAGCAGAGACTAGAGCAGACCGAGAACGAGCTCGGCGAGGTTAAAATTCGGCACCAGGAGAAGCAAGGTGAATGACGACTTGCTATGTGTTCGGAAAGAATAGGCGCTGTATATTGACCGCAGTGTCATAATATGTACAGGAGCCGCGACCGAGGTCGAGGCCCTGTGGAAGGCCCTGGGCGAGGCCGAGGAGAAGGCTGTCCAGCAGCAAGCCGCCCGTAAGAAGCTCAAGGCCCGGGTCAAAGAAGTCCAGCAGGAGCTCCAGGATGCGGTGAAAAAATGCGAGGCCTTGGAGCATGATGCGTCGGCTCAAGGGGCCGAACTTTCCCAGGCTCATCAGAGTGCAGAGACCGCACGGAATGAGGCCCAGGCCGCCCTCCAGGAGATCTAGGAGGCCAAGAAGATCATGACGGGTAAGGCATTTAAGATGCAAAGCAAGTATGCGGAGAAGCAGTACCTTTTACTAACCCGGGTTCGGAGTTCCCCAGGGGCTTTTGCGGAATTGCCACACAGTGTATCAGACGCCGCGGAGTTCTATCGAGCCGAAGGAGGGGGTTCTACGGAGAAGTTATTTTGGTTGCAATATGCGGCACCAGAGCATCCCGTGTCCTTCACCTATCAGCTGAAACAGCTGGTGGAGCTGCGTAGGGTGGCCGAACTAGCCATTAAGGATTTGATAATCTGGCTATGGCCAGCCGAAGCTATGCTCGACAGCTACTTCGGACTCATGAGGCGGATGGTGGATGCCTGTCCTCGGCTGGACGTCGTCAAGCGCTCGGCCTGCATTGAAGGTGCGCGCATGGCCTTCGCCCGTTGCAAGATGTGGTGGGCGAAGATGGACGCCGTCGAGGTGACCAGAGGGCCACCAGAGGGCAAGGAGCACCGCACACCCCAACGGTATTTTGCGGATGTCCTGGAGGGGTCTCGCCTTGCGGAAACACAATGTTCGCAGTGTTGGGGAACGTAGTAATTTCAAAAAAATTCCTACGCACACACAGGATCATGGTGATGCATAGCAACGAGAGGGGAGAGTGTTGTCCACGTACCCTCGTAGACCGAAAGCGGTGTAGTCGTACGTCTTCACGATCCGACTGATCAAGTACCGAACGCACGGCACCTCCGAGTTCAGCACACATTCAGCTCGATGACGTCCCTCGAACTCCGATCTAGCCGAGCTTTGAGGGAGAGTTCGGTCAGCACGACGGCGTGGTGACGATGATGATGTTCTACCGACGCAGGGCTTCGCCTAAGAACCGCTACGATATTATCGAGGTGGATTATGGTGGAGGGGGCACCGCACACGGCTAAGAGATCAAGAGATCAATTGTTGTGTCTCCAAGGGTTGCCCCCCTCCCCGTATATAAAGGAGTGGAGGAGGGGGAGGGCCGGCCCTCTCTATGGCGCGCCCTAGGAGGAGTCCTACTCCCACCGGGAGTAGGATTCCCCCTTCCAAGTAGTAGGAGTAGGAGTCAAGGAAAGGGGAGAGAGAAGAGAAGGAAGGAGGGGGCGCAGCCCCTCCCCCTAGTCCAATTCGGACTAGGCCTTGGGGGGGGGGGTGCGCAGCCTCTCCTCACTCTTTCCCCTAAAGCCCAATAAGGCCCATATACTCCCCGGCGAATTCCCGTAACTCTTCGGTACTCCGAAAAATACCCGAATCACTCGGAACCTTTCCGATGTCTGAATATAGTCGTCCAATATACCGATCTTTAGGTCTTGACCATTTTGAGACTCCTAGTCATGTCCCCAATCTCATCCGGGACTCCGAATTACCTTCGGTACATCAAATCACATAAACTCATAATATAACCGTCATCGAACTTTAAGCGTGCGGACCCTACGGGTTCGAGAACTATGTAGACATGACCGAGACACGTCTCCGGTCAATAACCAATAGCGGAACCTGGATGCTCATATTGGCTCCCACATATTCTACGAAGATCTTTATCGGTCAGACCGCATAACAACATACGTTGTTCCCTTTGTCATCGGTATGTTACTTGCCCGAGATTCGATCGTCGGTATCTCAATACCTAGTTCAATCTCGTTATCGGCAAGTCTCTTTACTCGTTCCGTAATACATCATCCCGCAACTAACTCATTAGTTGCAATGCTTGCAAGGCTTATAGTGATGTGCATTACCGAGTGGGCCCAGAGATACCTCTCCGACAATCGGAGTGACAAATCCTAATCTCGAAATACGCCAACCCAACAAGTACCTTCGGAGACACCTGTAGAGCACCTTTATAATCACCCAGTTACGTTGTGACGTTTGGTAGCACACAAAGTGTCCCTCTGGTAAATGGGAGTTGCATAATCTCATAGTCATAGGAACATGTATAAGTCATTAAGAAAGCAATAGCAGAATACTAAACGGTCGTGTGCTAAGCTAACGGAATGGGTCAAGTCAATCACATCATTCTCCTAATGATGTGATCCCGTTAATCAAATGAAAACTCATGTCTATGGCTAGGAAACATAACCACCTTTAATCAACGAGCTAGTCAACTAGAGGCATACTAGTGACACTATGTTTGTCTATGTATTCACACATGTATTATGTTTCCGGTTAATACAATTCTAGCATGAATAATAAACATTTATCATGATATAAGGAAATAAATAATAACTTTATTATTGCCTTTTGGGCGTATTTCCTTCAGTCTCCCACTTGCACTAGGGTCAATAATCTAGATCACATCGCCGTGTGATTTAACATCAATAGTTCACATCACCATGTAATTAACACCCATAGTTCACATCGTCATGTGACCAACACCCAAAGGGTTTACTAGAGTCAATAATCTAGTTCACATCGCTATGTGATTAACACCCAAAGAGTACTAAGGTGTTATCATGTTTTGCTTGTGATATAATTTTAGTCAACGGGTCTGTCACATTCAGATCTGTAAGTATTTTGCAAATTTCTATGTCTACAATGCTCTGCACGGAGCTACTCTAGCTAATTGCTCCCACTTTCAATATGTATCCAGATTGAGACTTAGAGTCATCTGGATCAGTGTCAAAATTTGCATCGACGTAACCCTTTACGATGAACCCTTTTTGTCACCTCCATAATCGAGAAACATATCTTTATTCCACTAAGGATAATTTTGACCGCTGTCCAGTGATCTACTCCTAGATCACTATTGTACTCCCTTGCCAAAATCAGTGTAGGGTATACACTAGATCTGGTACACAGCATGGCATACTTTATAGAACCTATGGCCAAGGCATAGGGAATGACTTTCATTCTCTTTCTATCTTCTGCCGTGGTCTGGCTTTGAGTCTTACTCAATTTCACACCTTGTAACACAGGCAAGAACTCTTTCTTTGACTGTTCCATTTTGAACTACTTCAAAATCTTGTCAAGGTATGTACTCATTGAAAAAACTTATCAAGCGTCTTGATCTATCTCTATAGATCTTGATGCTCAATATGTAAGCAGCTTCACCGAGGTCTTTCTTTGAAAAACTCCTTTCAAACACCCCTTTATGCTTTGAAGAATAATTCTACATAACAATATGTCATTCACATATACTTATCAGAAATGCTGTAGTGCTCCCACTCACTTTCTTGTAAATACAGGCTTCACCGCAAGTCTGTATAAAACTATATGCTTTGATCAACTTATCAAAGCGTATATTCCAACTCCAAGATGCTTACACCAGTCCATAGATGGATCGCTAGAGCTTGCATATTTTGTTAGCACCTTTAGGATTGACAAAACCTTCTGGTTGCATCATATACAACTCTTCTTTAATAAATCCATTTAAGGATTGCAGTTTTTGTTATCCATTTGCCAGATTTCATAAAATGCGGCAATTGCTAACTTGATTCGGACAGACTTAAGCATAGATACGAGTGAGAAACTCTCATCGTAGTCAACATCTTGAACTTGCCGAAAATCTTTTGCGACAATTCTAGCTTTGTAGATAGTAACACTACTATCAGCGTCTGCCTTCCTCTTGAAGATCCATTTATTTTCTATGGCTTGCCGATCATCGGGCAAGTCAACCAAACTCCATACTTTGTTCTCATATATGGATCCCATCTCAGATTTCATGGCCTCAAACCATTTCGCGGAATCTGGGCTCATCATCGCTTCCTCATAGATCGCAGGTTCGTCATGGTCAAGTAACATGACCTCCAGAACAGGATTACCGTACCACTCTGGTGCGGATCTCACTCTGGTTTACCTACGAGGTTCGGTAGTAACTTGATCTGAAGTTACATGATCATCATCATTAGCTTCCTCACTAATTGGTGTAGTAGTCACAGGAACAGATTTCTGTGATGAACTACTTTCCAATAAGGGAGTAGGTATAGTTACCTCATCAAGTTATACTTTCCTCCCACTCACTTCTTTCGAGAGAAACTCCTTCTCTAGAAAGGATCCATTATAAGCAACGAATATCTTGCCTTCAGATCTGTGATAGAAGGTGTACCCAGCTATCTCTTTTGGGTATCCTATGAAGACACATTTCTCCGATTTGGGTTTGAGCTTATCAGGATGAATTTTTTTTCACATAAGCATCACAACCCCAAATTTTAAGAAACGACAACTTTTGGTTTCTTGCCAAACCAAAGTTCATAAGGTGTCGTCTCAACGGATTTAGATGGTGCCCTATTTAACTGAATGCAGCTGTCTCTAATGCATAACCCCAAAACGATAGTGGTAAATCGGTAAGAGACATCATAGATTGCACCATATCTAATAAAGTACGGTTACGATGTTCGGACACACCATTACGCTGTGGTGTTCTAGGTGGCGTGAGTTCCGAAACTATTCCGCATTGTTTCAAATGAAGACCAAACTCGTAACTCAAATATTCTCCTCCACGATCAGATCGTAGAAACTTTATATTCTTGTTACGATGATTTTTCACTTCACTCTAAAATTATATGAACTTTTTAAATGTTTCAGACTTATGTTTCATCAAGTAGATATACCCATATCTGCTCAAATCATCTGTGAAGGTCAGAAAATAATGATACCCGCCGCGAGCCTCAACAATCATCAAATCGCATACATCAGTATGTATTATTTCCAATGAGTCAGTTGCTCGCTCCAGTGTTCCGGAGAACGGAGTCTTTAGTCATCTTGCCCATAAGGCATGGTTCGCAAGCATCAAGTGATTCATAATCAAGTGATTCCAAAATCCCATCAACATGGAGTTTCTTCATGCGCTTTACACCAATATGACCTAAACGACAGTGCCACAAATGAGTTGCACTATCATTATTAACTTTGCATCTTTTGGCTTCAATATTATGAATATGTGTATTACTACGATCGTGATCCAACAAACCATTTTCATTGGTTGTATGACCATAGAAGGTTTTATTCATGTAAATAGAACAACAATTATTCTCTAACTTAAATGAATAACCGTATTGCAATAAACATGATCAAATCATATTCATGCTCAACGCAAACACCAAATAACACTTATTTAGGTTCAACACTAATCCCGAAAGTGTAGGGAGCGTGCGATGATGATCATATCAATCTTGGAACCACTTCCAACACACAACGTCACTTCACCCTTAACTACTCTCTGTTCATTCTGCAACTCCCGTTTCGAGTTACTACTCTTTAGCAACTGAACCAGTATCAAATACCGAGGGGTTGCTATGAACACTAGTAAAATACACATCAATAATCTGTATATCAAATATACCTTTGTTCACTTTGCCATCCTTCTTATCCGCCAAATACTTGGGGCAGTTCCGCTTCCAGTGACCAGTCCCTTTGCAGTAGAAGCACTTAGTCTCAGGCTTAGGTCCAGACTTGGGCTTCTTCACTTGAGCAATAACTTTGCTTGCCGTTCTTCTTGAAGTTCCCCTTCTTCCATTTGCCCTTTTCCTTGAAACTAGTGGTCTTGTCAACCATCAACACATGATGCTCTTTCTTGATTTCTACCTTCGTCGATTTCAGCATCGCGAAGAGCTCGGGAATTACTTTCGTCATCCCTTGCGTACTATAGTTCATCACGAAGTTCTACTAACTTGGTGATGGTGACTAAAGAATTCTTTCAATCACTATTTTATCTGGAAGATTAACTCCCACTTGATTCAAGCGATTGTAGTACCCAGACAATCTGAGCACATGCTCACTGCTTGAGCTATTCTCCTCCATCTTTTAGCTATAGAACTTGTTGGAGACTGTATATCTCTCAACTCGGGTATTTGCTTGAAATATTAACTTCAACTCCTGGAACATCTCATATGGTCCATGACGTTCAAAACGTCTTTGAAGTCCCGATTCTAAGCCGTTAAGCATGGTGCACTAAACTATCAAGTAGTCATCATATTGAGCTTAGCCAAACGTTCATAGCGTCTGCATCTGCTCCTGCAATAGGTCCGTCACCTAGCGGTGCATCGAGGACATAATACTTCTGTGCAGCAATGAGGATAATCCTCAGATCATGGACCTAGTCCGCATCATTGCTACTAACATCTTTCAAGATAGTTTTCTCTAGGAACATATCAAAAATAAAACAGGGGAGCTAAACACAAGCTATTGATCTACAACATAGATATGCTAATACTACCAGGACTAAGTTCATGATAAATTAAAGTTCAATTAATCATATTACTTAAAGAACTCCCACTTAGATAGACATCCCTCAATCCTCTAAGTGATCACGTGATCCATTTCAACTAAACCATGTCCGATCATCACGTGAGATGGAGTAGTTTCAATGGTGAACATCACTATGTTGATCATATCTACTATATGATTCACGCTCGACCTTTCGGTCTCAGTTTTCTGAGGCCATATCTGTTATATGCTAGGCTCATCAAGTTTAACATGAGTATTCCGCGTGTGCAACTATTTTGCACCCGTTGTATTTGAACGTAGAGCCTATCACACCCGATCATCACGTGGTGTCTCAGCACGAAGAACTTCCGCAACGGTGCATACTCAGGGAGAACACTCATACCTTGAAATTTAGTGAGAGCTCATCTTATAAAGCTACCGCCGAACTAAGCAAAATAAGATGTATAAAAGATAAACATCACATGCAATCATAATATGTGACATGATATGGCCATCATCATCTTGTGCCTTTGATCTCCATCTCCAAAGCACCGTCATGATCTCCATCGTCACCGGCATGACACCATGATATCCATCATCTTCATCTATATCAATGTGTCGTCACATGGTCGTCTCGCCAACTATTGCTCTTGTAACTATTGCTATCGCATAGCGATAAAGTAAAGCAATTATTTGGCGCTTGCATCTTATGCAATAAAGAGACAACCATAAGGCTTTTGCCAGTTGCCGATAACTTCAACAAAACATGATCATCTCATACAACAACTTATATCTCATCACGTCTTGACCATATCACATCACAACATGCCCTGCAAAAACAAGTTAGACGTCCTCTACTTTGTTGTTGCAAGTTTTACGTGGCTGCTACGAGCTGAGCAAGAACCGTTCTTACCTACGCATCAAAACCACAACGATAGTTTGTCAAGTTGGTGATGTTTTAACCTTCGCAAGGACCGGGCGTAGCCACACTCGGTTCAACTAAAGTTAGAGAAACTGACACCCGCTAGTCACCTGTGTGCATAGCACGGCGGTAAAACCAGTCTCGCGTAAGCGTACGCGTAATGTCGGTCCGGGCCGCTTCATCCAACAATACCACCGAACCAAAGTATGACATGCTAGTAAGCAGTATGACTTATATCGCCCACAACTCACTTGTGTTCTACTCGTGCATATAACATCTATGCATAAAACCAGGCTCGGATACCACTGTTGGGGAACGTAGTAATTTCAAAAAAATTCCTACGCACACACAGGGTCATGGTGATGCATAGCAACGAGAGGGGAGAGTGTTGTCCACGTACCCTCGTAGACCGAAAGCGGAAGCGTTAGCACAACGCGGTTGATGTAGTCGTACGTCTTCACGATCTGACTGATCAAGTACCGAACGCACGGCACCTCCGAGTTCAGCACACGTTCAGCTCAATGACGTCCCTCGAACTCCGATCCAACTGAGCTTTGAGGGAGAGTTCCGTCAACACGACGGCGTGGTGACGATGATGATGTTCTACCGACGCAGGGCATCGCCTAAGCACCGCTACAATATTATCGAGGTGGATTATGGTGGAGGGGGGCACCGCACACGGCTAAGAGATCAAGAGATCAATTGTTGTGTCTCCAAGGGGTGCCCCCTCCCCGTATATAAAGGAGTGGAGGAGGGGGAGGGCCGGCCCTCTCTATGGCGCGCCCTAGGAGGAGTCCTACTCCCACCGGGAGTAGGATTCCCCCCTTCCAAGTAGTAGGAGTAGGAGTCAAGGAAAGGGGAGAGAGAAGAGAAGGAAAGAGGGGGCACAGCCCCTCCCCCTAGTCCAATTCGGACTAGACCTTGGGGGGGGGGCGCATCCTCTCCTCTCTCTTTTCCCTAAAGCCCAATAAGTCCCATATACTCCCCGGCAAATTCCCGTAACTCTCCGGTACTCTGAAAAATACCCGAATCGCTCGGAACCTTTCCGATGTCCGAATATAGTCGTCCAATATATCGATCTTTACGTCTCGACCATTTCGAGACTCCTCGTCATGTCCCCAATATCATCCGGGACTCCGAACTACCTTCGGTACATCAAATCACATAAACTCATAATATAACCGTCATCGAACTTTAAACGTGCGGACCCTACGGGTTCGAGAACTATGTAGACATGACCGAGACACGTCTCCGGTCAATAACCAATAGCGGAACCTGGATGCTCATATTGGCTCCCACATATTCTACGAAGATCTTTATCGGTCAGACTGCATAGCAACATACATTGTTCCCTTTGTCATCGGTATGTTACTTGACCGAGATTCGATCGTCGGTATCTCAATACCTAGTTCAATCTCGTTATCGGCAAGTCTCTTTACTCGTTCCGTCATACATCATCCCGCAACTAACTCATTAGTTGCAATGCTTGCAAGGCTTATAGTGATGTGCATTACCGAGTGGGCCCAGAGATACCTCTCCGACAATCGGAGTGACAAATCCTAATCTCGAAATACGCCAACCCAACAAGTACCTTCGGAGACACCTGTAGAGCACCTTTATAATCACCCAGTTACGTTGTGACGTTTGGTAGCACACAAAGTGTTCCTCTGGTAAACGGGAGTTGCATAATCTCAGTCATAGGAACATGTATAAGTCATGAACAAAGCAATAGCAGAATACTAAACGATCGTGTGCTAAGCTAACGGAATGGGTCAAGTCAATCACATGATTCTCCTAATGATGTGATCCCGTTAATCAAATGACAACTCATGTCTATGGCTAGAAAACATAACCATCTTTGATCAACGAGCTAGTCAACTAGAGGCATACTAGTGACACTATGTTTGTCTATGTATTCACACATGTATTATGTTTCCGGTTAATACAATTCTAGCATGAATAATAAACATTTATCATGATATAAGGAAATAAATAATAACTTTATTATTGCCTCTAGGGCATATTTCCTTCACGCAGGACATTGTATTTGAATAAATGTATTCATGTTTCCTTTGCCTTGTATTATGAAAACAAAGCCTGTTTTGTAATGTAATTTTGTTATGCTTTTAATTGTTTCCTCCTGTGCGGCCATGTTGTATGTAATCTGAGGGTTGGCCAGTCGTCGGCTTCTGCCCTCACGTAGGTAGTACGGAGGTGTTCGGGATGGAATCTAAACAATCTTGATCCAATTATATGGTCCTTGAAAGAGTTGTTTAGCGCAACGAACAAGGTAATCAGACTATACGGCTTAAATGCCCTCACTTAGCCATAGGAGTTTTATAATAAAGCATGGGAGCAGCCCCTGGTTTAAACCAGAGTGCTGTCAGCATCTAATCGGGAAGTGCCGATCTCTCGCATAATGCGAAAAAAATCTCCAACGATTTGTAACCCTCGAACAGCTGACCAGCTCTCGCCGTATCATGACAGTCAGTTTTTGGCTTTCTCTACTGAGGCGCTCATCTGGTCAAGGCCAGGGCACAATCGCAGTAGTTCTCCCTTTACTACCCTAGCCGATTTGGCAGAATGTAGGGTAGCAAGCACAGGAGCCGGGCAACCCAACTATTGACCAATGACATGATTCGGAGCCAATGCATATAGTGCTAAATTCGGGGTGCCGAACTTCCCTATAAGAAGTGTTCGGACTTTGTTGCCGTGTTATGGAGCGATGAGGAGCCCCTGGCAAATATGAAACGTACCAGAGTGTACGGTTGCTAGGAAATAAGTAATTGAAAGGAAAACAGAGATGGTATCTGGGCCCTTGAACTTGGGTCATGAACTGTTTCCATTATAGTTGGATTAATGCGTCAAAGCGCATTGGTACAAAATAATGCCATAAGCAACCGTCTATTTGACATGCCACAACTAAAGGCGAGCTGCGTGTGGGTCCTGAAAACAGATAGAGTAATCGTTGTATTGGCCTCTAGGGCTGCCCCTGTACGCCTGTGCTCCATGTCGATCCGGTGTATTTGTCCTTTGACAGGATCATAAATCAGGCCGTCAAAAGAGGCCCGCATAAGAGAAACCTGCGAAAAAGGGAAAAGGAAATAGTAAAGTTATATGTGTGTCCGGGATCGGTCTAGCCGAACTGTAGATCCCGGGCTAGCTTGTGCCTCCGTCGATGTCCATGGAATTTTGAGTGCATAATTATGTACGCGTGGTACGAATGCCACTACCTCATCGGGATTGGGACGGAGGCCGAATTGCTAATCGAGCTCTTGACGAGCCGCACAGTCCTGTTGCAGTGTAGTCCGGACTCTCTTAATGATGTCCAGGGGCTCGGCAGCCAGACTATGATGCTGCTTGAGAAGGCCGCTTTGTACCTCTGCTGCTAGGGCGGCGGTGTGCTCCTCTGTCCGGAGGGAGCGTTATATGTTTCCGTTGACTGTTATGACGGCGCGTGGACCGGGCATCTTAAGCTTGAGATAAGCATAGTGTGGCACCATGTTGAATCTAGCAAATGTGGTTCGTCCGAGCAGTGCGTGGTAGCCGCTGCGGAAGGGGACGATGTCGAAGATTAACTCTTCGCTTCGGAAGTTGTACGGAGAACCGAAGACCACCTCCAGCGTGATTGAGCCCGTACAGCGGGCTTCAACGCCTGGTATGACTCCTCTAAAGGTAGTCTTTGTGGGTTTGATTCGTGAGGGATTAATGCCCATCTTCTGCACTGTATCCTGATAAAGCAAGCTGAGGCTGCAACCACCGTCCATTAGGACTCGTGTTAGGTGAAATCCGTCGATGATTGGGTCGAGGACCAGTGCAGCTGAACCGCCATGCCTGATACTGGTTGGGTGATCCCGACGATCGAAGGTGATCGGGAATGACGACAACGGATTGAATTTTGGGGCGACTGGCTCTACCGGGTAGATGTCCCTGAGTGCTCGCTTACGCTCCCTTTTGGGGATGTGTGTAGCGTATATCATGTTCACCGTTTTGACTTGAGGGGGAAATTTCTTCTGCCCCCCGGTGTTCGGCTGCCGGGGCCACTACAAAAAAAAGGCACATCCGTGACATTTTGGGCCGAACGATTTTTTTTCTGTCATACATATGACACTTCTATGACGATAATTGTGACAAAACCCGGTATCATCATAGATGTGGTGGGCTCCTACTTCTATAACAAAAAATCATGACAGAAAATGGGCTTTTCGTCCTGGGCGGGCCGGAGACGCGGCTGCATGACATTCTTTGGGCCGTCCATGACGGAAAAAACCGTGGTAGAAGCGAGGGGGAGGAAAATTTCGGGGAGTTCCCGGTTACGGTGGGAGGTCAGGGGCCGAGCGATGCGCGTTTCTCTCGTACACGTACGCGCGTGTGTGCGAGGCGTTGGCTCTAAGTGAACCCGATCGAGGCGTTGGGCTCTAACTAAACCCGAGCGATTGCACTGCAGGCTACGCGTTACTGAACCCGAGCGATAGATTGATGGCTATTAATTGAACCCGATCGAGCGATTCCTTCGCTACTGCTGCTAACTAAAGCCGATCGATTGGATGAACAGTGAGCGTTGCGGGGGGGGGGGGGGGGGGGGTTGGATGAACAGTGAGCGGTGGCGTTGCCTCTGGATGAACAAGACCCCATGGTGTGGAGGGCTGGATGAACAGTAGATGGTGGAGGGGTGCCCGTGGAGGGGTGGTTGAACAGGACCCCGTAGTGTGGAGGGCTGGATGAACAGTAGACGGTGGAGGGCTGCCCGTGGAGGGGTGGTTGAACAGTAGCCGGTGGAGTAGCGCGCGGTGGAGGCTGGATGAACAGGAGCCCATGGAGGCTGGAGGAGGTCGACGGTGGAGATGAACAGTATCCCGTGGAGTCCCGTTTTGCGGTACGCCACACCCCTCCCGATGTATAGGACCCCCGTTTCGACCGTAGGAGGTCCGTTTCGTCCGTTTTGCGGTACGCCACACCCCTCCCGATCAACAGGACCCCCGTTTTGACCGTAGGAGGTCCGTTTCGTCCGTTTTGCGGTACGCCACACCCCTCCCGATCAACAGGACCCCCGTTTCGACTGTAGGAGGCCCGTTTCCTCCGTTTTGCGGTATGCCACACCCCTCCCGATCAACAGGACCCCCGTTTCGACCGTAGGAGGTCCGTTTCCTCCGTTTTGCGGTATGCCACACCCCTCCCGATCAACAGGACCCCCGTTTTGACCGTAGGAGGTCCGTTTCCTCCGTTTTGCGGTACACCACACCCCTCCCGATCAACAGGACCCTGTTCCAAACGTAGGAGGTCCGTTTCCTCCGTTTTGCGGTACGCCAGGCCTCGTTTCCATCGCCTGTTCCGTCCAAGCCCTCCCGATGAACACGACCGCGCATTCCGTTCCGACCCAGCCGGTTGGCTCCCACGCGTTCCGTTGCCTCCCGATGAACACGACGCATTCCGTTGCCTCCCCATGAACACGACGCATTCCGTTGCCTCCCCATGAACACGACGCATTCCGTTGCCTCCCCATGAACACGACGACGACGCTGTTTCTCTGTTCCGACCCAGCCATGTACACGAGCCCTGGCCGTACGTATGCGCGAGTAGGCGTTCGAGACCCCGCCCGTATGTACACATACGTGGCCGTATTTTCTTTCTTGCACCCTGGCCGCTGTACGTACGTGTATATGCTACGTGCGCGCCTCTACTACGACACGTGCGCGCCTCTACATCCACAAGTATATATGTACGTACACGTTCGCAACCAGAATGACAACGCTATGTACGCTTCGACCAGGTGGGTCCCGACTGTCAGGCACTTCCTTGCGTGCGAAGATGTAGCTGGTGGGTCCCAGCAGTCAGGGGGCGAATCTTTTTTTTGCCCGGACGCACTTCCTTGCGTGCGAAGATGTAGCTGGTGGGTCCCAGCAGTCAGGGGGGCGAATCGTTTTTTTGCCCGGACGCACTTCCTTGCGTGCGAAGATGTAGCTGGTGGGTCCCAGCAGTCAGGGGGAAACATTTTTTTTGCGAAATATGGTGGCCCGTCCAGTGGGTCCCCGCTGTCAGGTGGAGGAATCATTACTTTGCGCGTAATAAGGAGGCACTTCCTTGCTGCGGCCGTGGACCCAGTTGTCAGCCTCTCCACGTACAGTTCACGTCCGATGGAAGTCGTTCCTTGACCACGTTGACCACGCCGTGCCGAGAGCACCCCGGCCGTGGACGACGGCGAGGGCTAGGAAGGGGACGACTCGGAGCCGGGGAAGACGCAGCAGTGGATGAGTACGAGGGTGCACTGGTTCGGCTGCGGTATGAGGCTGCTGTCGCCGCAGAATAACAGGGGGTGTGGGTGAGTAGAGGGATGGCCTGGCCAGCGGTGGGAGTAGTAGGGGGCGGTGAGGCCTCCGCGGCATCACCGCCGGCCACGGGAGGCAGGAGCACGCGGCACGGCCGGCGCTGGTTTGGGCGGCTAGAGCAAGAAGACCAGAGGTTGAAGAAGCACTACGGCCGTTGGATGAACATCGTACGGTAATAGGAGCTAGAATCGTTCATATTGATTAAGTTGAAAAAGCCCTCCGTCCCCGTCAACTTGGTAGGCCCACAAGTGAGCCTCCCACTATGCTGGGTTCCAGCTGGCAGGGGGAGTATTCATTTTTTTGTGCGTAATAAGGAGGCACTTCCTTGCGTGCGAAGATAGCTGGTGGGTCCGACATGTCAGCAGGGGGCACGTTATTTTTGCGAAATACAGAGGCCCTTCCGGTGGGTCCCAGATGTCAGGTGGAGGAATCATTATTTTGCGCGTGATAAGGAGGCATTTCCTTGTGTGCGGCCGTGGACCCAGCTGTCAGCCTCTCCACGCACAATCTTCCTCCGATGGTGTCGTTCGTTGACCACATTGACCACGCCGCGCCGAGCGCATCCAAGGTGGTGGACGACGGTGAGGCCCCGGACAGCAACGAGCCGGAGATGGGAAGACGCGGGGGTAGAGTCGTAGACGGAGAGGTGTACGAGGGTTAACTGGTTCTAGTGCGGTGTGATTTGGCAGTCGGTGGAGAAGAACAGGAGGTGTGGAGGGGTGGAGGGATGGCCTGGCCAACGGTGGAGTAGCGCTTCATAGCGAAGCGTGCTAAGCAGAGCTGCCAGCAGCAGGAGGCGGGAGGTGGTCCCGGCTGCGCTGGAGGAAGAAGACGAGAGATTGAAGATGGATGCCGGTCGTTGGATGTAAATCCAACGGCTAACATGTCAGAATCATTTGTTGACTAAATTGACAACGACTTGCGTTGGCTTCGACCCATTGGCCCACATTTCAGCCTCCAAAAATGTGGCACATATTCAACCCATTTTTTTAGAATTTATAGTCTGTTTTTTTTTGCGCGGTAGAATTTACAGTCAATTTGATCTTTTTTTTGAATTACAGCCATTAGCAGGGCTGGGTGAACAAATAATGTAGCGTCCATGCGGCCCATTTATTTTATTTCCTAAAGAATTACATGCCATTTGCACTTTCTCGAAATACACAATTTTGCTGGGCTGATTCTAATTATAATGTTGGGTTGGGCCAGCAATGTTATCAAAAAATAAAAAGGGGCTGAGCATTTTGTTATAAATATATTTAAATAATAAGTGATATTATTACATTCGTCCTTAAATCTTACCAAGCTTTTGTACACAATCACTAGGATTTTTGTGCCAAAACAATCCAGGATTTTATTTGTTAAGAAATTATTTTTATAAGTTAATAAGATGTGGGATATTGTTTTCTTACATATGTAAGTATCTGTTAAATATATGATGACAATAAAAATAATATATAATAACATATAAAATAATTTAAATATATATAATATAGTTAGAAGGGAAACATAAGTTGGACCTAGCGTTCCTATTCTTATATAGAAAAATAGAACAGACCTCTGCGTTTTCTTCTAAAAAATACATAAATTGGGCTGCCAAAAATAAAACCTCGGATGGGAGGTCCATAGGCCGGTCGATACATGACGGCCCTAAGAAAATACAAACAGGCCTATGGACCTCCCATCCGAGGTCGTGGGCTGCGCATGTTAAAAATGAAAGCCTAGACGGGGCAGCCCAAAACCACGTCCAACACGTGCCGAAACTTCGTCCCTCGTTTTCTCTGTGTTTCGCACACTCGACATTGTGTGGGCATTTTGACTGTGCATCATATGAAGATGTGCTATGCATGAATGGTGATCAGCATGATGTTAACTGGCTGGTAATTCCATTTTCGACCATGGATAAAACTTCCAATATCATGTTAACCCTGTTTGAAAAGGCTGTGTTAATATAAATGCTCTGCCTCTGAAAGTTGCAGTTTCTTATCTGAAACTGAAACTTGCGGTTTCTTCTCTGAGAATCACATTATCTGCACTTTTATACTCCTATGAAACTACATTTTTTTAAGTTCTAAAAATAGAGATCTAGAATTCATAAAATACTTCATATGCTCAATACTGCAAATCTTAAATTCAAAGACATTCATATCTGAAAGTACTCTCAAAATACACAACACAAAACACAATTCACAACCTGCAAATACTGACAACCCTAAGCTCCTCCTGACAATTCACAACCTGCCCGACTATTGGGCTGGGGGGGCAGCCCCCTCCTATTCCTCGGCGGCAGACAGCCGCCCCGTGAGACGATGTGAACGGCGAGGGAGACGATGGCGGGGAAGCATCGTCGGGCCAACTACTTTTCTCCTCTTGCAGTTGGGTTCGGTCGACGAAGACTCCACCGGCTCGCTCTGGCAGGACACCCTCACAAACGGCACCCTGTAGATGCTCGATCCTTCAATCTCTGGTGGATGCTCCATCTGGGATCGATACTCCCACCACCGCTCCCTCACGATCGGATTCGGTGAATCTATTTGCTCCATGGCCCAGAGGAGCAGCTCTATGTACTCCGGCGCGACTCCCTCTGGGAGTATCGCCCCCTTTTCGCTCTGTTGCAGATATTTGGCCATGGATGTCGCCGTCGGCGCTAGTTGGTCCTTGTTGTCAAACCAAGACTGTATCTCCAACATCCTAGCTAGCTTCACAGGGTCGCCGTCTGCGATCCTCACGTATCGGTTGTACTCCTCCATCGATCTACTTCTCCACAGCACCTTCACTCGTCGGCGGTGGTTTTTGTATGGAAGAGGAGAGGAGCAGCGCTGGTTTTGGATTAGAACGGGAGAGGAGCGACGCTGGTTTTGGACTGGAACATGAGAGGAGGGGCGGTGGTTTTGAAATGGAAGAGGAGAGGAGCGGCGCTGCATTTAGATTGGAACAGAAGAGGAGCGGCGGTGGTTTAAGAGGAGAAGAGCGGAAGAGCGACGCTGGTCTTGGAAGTATTTTTTTGTTGTTTTGCGTATTTTCGGTCAAAGTTTGACCACGTACTGTATTTGACAAGCAAAATGTGAATGCATGTCACCAAAAATTGTATCGTTTGGTTCGTATCTGAATGTACTTTCAAATTATATTATTTTTGCAACGTATAACATATATTTTATGTGCAAAAATCATGGTCAATTATGACCCAGAATAAAAGGGAGACTAGTTAATCTGGGGTCGCTTTCTTAATTGAAGGGTAAATTGATTTTGATTTTGATCCAGTCACAGCGCGCCGGCCCTCTTGTCCAATCCTAAATCGCTGCCGTACGCTCCTCTCCCTCTTCTCCATTGCAAAACCACCTCCTCTCCTCTCCATCATCTCCATTCCAAAACCACCGTCTCGCCTCTCCCTCTTCTGATCTTCTCCATTGCAAAACCACCTCCTCTCCTCTCCATCATCTCCATTCCAAAACCACCGTCTCGCCTCTCCCTCTTCTGATCTTCTCCATTGCAAAACCACCTCCTCTCCTCTCCATCATCTCCATTCCAAAACCACCGTCTCGCCTCTCCCTCTTCTCTATTGCAAAACCACCATCTCTCCTCCCATCTTCCAAAGCTAGCACCGGACCACTCAGAAGGACATCTATGGAGAGGATGCAGCAGCGAATCAGGCAGATCGCCGGCGGCGACCAGGCAAAGTTAGCCAGGTTGAAGGAGATCCTTAGTTGGTTTGACAATGAGTGGGAGATTTCAAGGACGGTGCGGGCCATGTGGCAATGTATGCGAAAGAGCGAGACGACGGCGATGAGGGCGGCGATGTACATGTACTCCTCGGCGGCAGTCACGCCGCAGTCCTCTGAGTTCATCGAGTATCTCCTCTGGGTGATGGAGCAGAAAGATTCGCCCGAGGCGACAGTCAGGCGGAGGTGGTGGGCGTATAGGTCGAAGGTCGAGCACCCAGAGGATAACGAGTCGATCGAGTATGGTTTGCCGTTCGTGAGGGTGCAGAGCCAGCCGGAGCCACATGAGTATTCGTTCTCCCACCACAAGAGGAGGCCGGATGGCGCGACGTCGCTTCCCCGCCGTTCTCCACGGTTCCCTCGACGCTCGCCTCGTTTCAACGGCGGCGGTAGGGTTTAAGGTAAGCTTCACACTAACCTAATCTTCCACCTGCTCATGCTTACAATCAGTGTGACAGCTAATGAAAATCATGCTTACAATCAGTCTCCGAGTACTACGCCAATCACCCTAAAATAGCTCTGGACCTTTGGGTCAAAGTTGTAACACAGTGTACAAATAAAGAAAAATAGATTGGTGCTTCTTTCAGAAAAGAGTACTCCCTAGAAAACTGCCAATATAAGCTACTAGTATTTGGTTAGATGATTTGCTGCCGAGAAAGATCCGTCCACAGAGAGCGCCACACATCCCACTGGTGGTGGTGGATGCCAATGCGTGCATGCAGCATGGTTGGTGTCGGTAATTTTTACTTGGCACACCTCACACTCTGCATATATGCCGGTTCCATACGTACATTTGTGCAGTTCCACCAAAATGCAGCTGAATAACCCTGTTTGCATAGATAATGAAAAAGCGTGATTACATTATAGTGGCACTAGTTGATGAAACACACAAAATAAATAGAAGAAAATATTGCGATAGTATCATAGTATGCCATGCTGCGAGGGCGAGATGGGCCCTGCGACGCCTCATACGGTACGCCTCATACTGGACATCGTCCCAAGTCTCCCAGATACACCTTCTGCCAGTAATGAACATCAGTGTACAACTGTAGTACAAGGAGGCTCCTTGAGACATTCAAATCTCTATTTTATTACATATCAACTAAAATTAAGCACCCAGTTTGCAGAAACACTTAAACATTAACAATGGGACTAGTTGATGAAACATACATTAACAAAGAGAAGCACTTTCTTTATCTACATTGGAAATGAAATGATAGAGATGACACTCGCTCTATTTTAACTGTATTATTACTTCATTTTATCAGTGACACTAGGGTCGAGCAGGTGGCAAACAAGGTGTACCGTGCGTCGCAAGGATGGAGGCCGGGGGTGCTTAGACTGGGATGCTGAAGCTTGCTCTTTCAGTCACCAACATGGACGATTCAATTCATGGGACCTTTTGGTGCAGTTCACCTAAAATGAAGCAATGTCCCGTGAGCTAGCAGCTTCTTCTTCAATTTTTTTAAGAAAAGGGCTCCAGCCCCGGTTCCATTTCCATCAGAAAACGAAACCCACAGAGCTTCTTCTTCATTAGTTGCAATAAAATTGAGCAACATCAAGGTTGGTTGTGAAGCTCCTGGAATGCTCAACTATAATTTGGATATCATTTGTGCAGTTCAACTAAGATCGAGCGTGAAATGTATATCTCTGTTTGCACAAAAAAGGTGGAAACGAGGGTGACTAACAAGTGATGAAACATGCATCAAATGAAAACAAGCATGTTCCTTATCTGAATGGCAATCCTACAAGGACAGTAGCAATTTCTAAAGCACTGGCATTGCTAGATATTAGTGTGGGCATTAGGATTAACTATGACAACCGTTAAATACGACATTACTTTGGGCACGGGAGAGTAGGCGGACCAAGACAGTTGCATTTCTAACAAAAAGAACCAACTTATCTTAATGGGAAATTTTAGCAGGACATGTAAAGAAGTGCCATTGATTCATATTACTGGAGGCATTACATTGAAAACAACATTGGTTTAACGTGTCCTTACTTTTAATAGTGCGACTGCTACATTTTACCAGTGGCATTACATAAGAGTGGCTCGGGGCAACAAACATCAGAACAAGATATCTGGGTTGGTCCCATTTTTGTTCGGTATAGCCACCTTATACTGTGTGAGGCTAGCAAATCTAGTGCTGGACTTACTCTGTTGACTTGTCCCCCAGTCCCCACTTTCTTTCCTTTTTCAACCAATAGATCGGGTTTATATTGAGTTTGTACTGCGTTTCCCTTTATTTCCCTATTAGACCTAGAGACCAGTTGGATAGCCAGTCTCTGCTACTTTTCGCCCCCATTATTTCCTCTTTCGACCAAGTCCTAGATTCAGGTAACAAATCCTCCCCCACCCCCACCCCCTTTCTTCCTTGTTTGAACCAAGTAGTACTAGATTCGAGTGCATGAACTAGTTTTACCTCTTAAACGTAAAAAAATTAGGTGGTTTTTGAACAGCCGATCGATCCTATCTACAAGGGGGCCTGAGAAATAGTAAAAGATACAAATGCAGCGACGTCAAGAGCTCGAGAAGTAGAGCAAGGCCGGTTTCGAAGGAAGTTATACCTGATGGTCGCCGGGATGTCGCTAGGTGGGCGGCGGGAGGCCGGATCTGCCCGCACTATGGCAGCGAGGAAGAAGGGGTCGGAGGCCCTCCCTCGCCAGCGGTGCTTGGGAGAGAACGGCAAGGCAGGCTGATCGGGACGCGCCCAGCAGTGGGTAAGAGCCATCGCGAAGGACGACCGCGTGAACGTTGCACCTTCTCACCTTCCCCGGCGGAGAGGATCCGGCTGGATATGTGACCAGCGGTGAGCAGAGAGAGAGAGAGAGAGTGTGTGTGGCCACCGCTGTCATGTTTAGATCTGGAGAGGCCAAGACAGTGTGAAGAGAGCAACACTAGCAAGCAAGCGCGGAGGCTCCTGCCTATATAGTGGAGTAGTACTAGTTTTCTTTTGTCTACCGGAACCGGCTTGACCTCGTCAATGACTGTCGAGAAGTCTTCATGCACGTGGCCTGGAGGCGCAGTTGTCGTCATTTTGATCTGAAGCGCCGGATTATAACATATAACACGAAAAAATGCCACATGACAAGAAATCATAACCTCACTGCCCAAAGGAGACAACATGAATCCCGATGGACAAACTAGACGAGGAACAAAGCTCAAATTAAAGATAAACTCGTAGAAAAGGGGTCCGTCGATAGATGTCCTAATTAACATAGCCGGCTTGACCTAGATGGCAGCCGAGTAGTCACTGTTCGTGCATGTGCCCCCAATGACTAGCCCAACTCAGTTATCGCTGTTTAACCCTCGCAGTGATCCGAAGCACATGACACCTAATTTTGCGAGATGACAAGAAACCTTTTTTAGATTTCTCACCACAACTCAGCCCTATACAACACAGCCTACACGATATGTACACGATAGCCAATCCAGGCGTGTCTGCTGGAGTCTGGTCACATGCATGGACGAACTGATCTTCCATGTCTTGCAGGGATCATCTAGGCACCAACGTAGTACAACACTTCTCTAGTACTATCGCTCATCTCCCTCTTCTATTAAGTCACCCGACTTGTGGGGCCGGGGAGTGTGCCTATGGTCGGTTCTCAATTGCCGTCCCACATGTGTGTGCAAACGCAATATGACGCACGTTCCATTCAGAGAGCAGCGTGCCAGACCGACCGACCGTCTGGGGTGCGACGCGAACGCGACGGGCGTGCTGTATACTCCGTACATGTGTACCGCCGTTTTCTAGACGCTTTGCTCCATGGCGCGGGCGCAATCCATGGATACAAAATTAGTATACTATATACTATTTAAAAGTCGAGGGCGGGGCTTTTCCTGCGCGGTAGGCGGCGGGGCAGTTCCGCCTAGTCGGTTCGACAGAGACGCGAGAAGACGGGGGAGTAGGCTGCTGCAAACGTAGGGCTGTGTGATTTGACAGCGAGTTACTACTGGACAGGTGGGCCCCCGTGATTTGACTTGCCATTATCATTTTAACTGCGGTGCTACGACCGGTGTGAGTCTCCCGATTCCTGACCACCTCCATACAGGTGCCTCTCCCAATGCTCCACCATGTAGTAGAGGCTGGCTCTTGCATGAGAGCCCACTTCTCCACTTTTTCCTTGCCTCTCTTTCCTCCACATATGCAAAAATGCCATGTAAAGCACACTATTGTACTTACTTTTACTTGCTCCTACAGGTGCTTAAGCTTGCCACATAGGCATAAAGTCTGATGTGGCAAGTTAATCAAGAAGAGAGAGACTAGTTTGGTGACCCAAGGAAGAAACGGTGCTAAGCGTGTGTACCTAGGTGAAAAGACAATTTTGAGTCTATAACTAATTAAATGAAGCAAACTTAGCAACACCATTTCATTGGAAGAGGTCACTCCTTGGCAAATGCAATAAATACTAGTACTCCCTATGTCCCATAATATAAGAATGTTTTTGGCACTACACTAGTGTGAAAAACGTTCTTATATTATGGTACGGAGGGAGTACGAAGAAAGAGATAGAGAGGAGTAAAAAAAATACACTTATAGCCAACCTTATAGCCAACCTTGTTGTAGTATGAGTGACTAAGTGATGATTATGTATGACATGCCAACATCAGATAGCCTAACGCACCGTGTTAAATCTCCAAGGGCGCGAGCGACGCGACAGTCGTGGTAGGCGCAACCATGATACGGGCTGCTGGCAGCCCTTGGATCTGAGATCAAACGGACGCATGCTAAGTTGCTGAAAATTTGCAGAATAACCCTCCAGGATAGGATATTCACCCATAGGTCTAGAATCACGCCATGCAACCGTTCGATCTCAGATCCAAGGGCTCTCGGAAGCCCGTATCATGGGAGAATGGAAAGCCACTACCCTGCCGTTCGCACGCTGGCAGTTCGCTCCTACTCATCCCCGCACGTCCTTCAATACTACGGCAGTTCGCTCCTAGTCGTCCCGTCCATTCACATTACGGCAGTTCCACTAATCCTAACCCTCCTCCCAAATCCATGGCGTCCCAAATCTCCACAATCGGTGGTGAGTACAAGGTTAGAACCATCACCGGCGATGAGTTCGACGTCATCTACACCCGTTCTTCCGCGACGGTGAAAGGATGCCTTTCTCGCTTCAGATGCATGTTCGAAGACTCAGATGATGAGTGGGTCGCTGGGCTAGATGTTGAGTACACCACAGTCCTGGGACGAGAGAAGGATCTAAAGGACGAAGAGAGGAAGAAGCCCGCCGTGATCCAGGTTTGCGTGCATGACTTATGCCTGGTCTACCACATATGGCATACCGACATTGAGTGCCAGGATTTTAAGGACTTCCTCGAGAGCAACCTAGTCAAATTCGTTACTGTAGACTTTGGTAACGACCAAGAAGTCCTGCGTCGGATAGCCTCGTTGTAGGCAACACCTTCGACCTCCAGAAGAATCGGCTGGTGTCCTCTCGTCAGCCTTCAATGCTGACCTTGGCAGGAGCCATGGTTCATCCTTTGTACGGTAAACTGGAGAAACCTCCATACACGTTTCATCGTCATGCATGGCAGCGGAATGTACTAGGTATAGACCACATCCACTACGCTGCAATGGATGGCTACCTTTGCTTCAATATCTACAAGGGTTGGATGAAGAGCAACAGCCAAGTGTGCGGTTCAAGCAAAGAAGTATCGTCCAAGAGGAAGAGGGACAAGGACGAAGTCGAGGACGTGGACAAGGACTCCGAGTAAGGTGGCAGTGTCGTTGCTCATGGTGGTTCTAATGCAGTGTCTACAGGAATAGTTGCAAAGTTTAATTTCAGGTGTGCTTAATTTAATTTGAGGGGTGTGTTGTGCTGAGCCCCCAGCAGAACTATGTTATGTTTCTTCTCGTTACTTTAACTCTTCAGTACGTACATACTAGTATTTCTTACATTTCATCTTTTAGTTGGTATAGTACTACCACTCGTTTCTTCACATTATATACGTACAATATATATGGCCAACATCATATAGCCAGCAGTTTAGTTGTCAAAGAATTTCAGGGTGCTTTGTTTTGTCAAAGAATTCCAGGATGCTTAGAGGGTGCTTGGATCCAAGGGACTTATTTTAGTCTGACTAAAAATAGTCTCTTTAAGAGGCTAAAGTTCCAAGCACCCCTGACTAAAGAGGGGCTAAAACTAGTCTTGAGACTATTTTTTTTAGTCAGGGGTACCCCTACTAAAATGTGGATTAGTCCTCTCTCTACGCATTTAACTGCTCTCCTTTAACACAAGCGAGTTCTGGATTGGAGGGTTTGGAGGATAATAAATGCTCATTAACTTGATTTTAGCCTTTTTAGTATTTGGATCCAAGATTGGGTGAGGCTAGCATGTTTTAGTCCCACTACTTTTAGTCATGGGACTAAAACGTATCCAAGCACCCTCTTACTTTTATTTGAGGGGTGGGTTGTGCTGGACACCATTATTGTGACTAGCCTTTTTAATAGTACTATATGCATAATTTGGCGAGGAGCGCTCTCTATATGTACCACCTTTTTTTAATTTCAAGTTTTGCTCCATGGCGCAATCCATCGATACTACTGCTGTACAAAAGTATACATTTTTTAAAAGGCTAGAGGGCGGGGCAGTCTAGCTTGGTCAGTTTCACGAGAGGCGAGGGCCTTTGTGATTTGACGGCTCATTACTACTGGAAGGCGGGGCCTTGTGATTTGACTGCTCATATAAATGCGCCGACGACCTGATCGAGGAGGAGCAAAGAACCGTGCGGTATACTCAAGTTTTCCACTGGAGTAGTACTGCGACGAAGGAGCACGAAACACGGCAGCCCAGTGCCATATGGCGATAAAAAATGATCTAATTTGCTAGTCATCTCATTGTTAGCATTGTTCTATTCATTCCCTCAAAAAACAAAAACCATTGTTCTATTCATGCCTCGCAGAGAACATGACACGTGCGGCGAAACACCCGAAGCAAAAGATGAAACACAGGAGCAAAAGAAGAAGGAAGATTATCACCCCAAATGTCTAATTCGCCGTGGAGTCGTAACTGCTTCTTCATCACCTCCACGACCTCCATCTCCTTGCGCGTCTCCTCCGCCATCTTCTTCATTCTGTCCATGACGCGGCATTTCTCGACGCGAGCCTTCATCATCTGTTCCACGGCCGCATTACGTACCTTGACAGCAGCCGGGTGCTCGATGCGGAGCTTCGGCAACTCCTCCTTCTGTTCCATGACGAGGGCCTGCAGCATCTTCATCGAGGAACTACTATTCTCATGCAGCTTCTTCCAGCTGGCGTTCTTTTCCTTCAACAGGTCGATCTCGTGGCAGAGCTTCGCCTTGTCCTCCTGAAGTCACAGGATTTCGCCGGTCGCCTTCTTCTCCGAGGCAATGCTCTTCTTCAGCAGCATCACCAAGCCGGCGGTCAACTCCCCCTGCTGATTGAGCTCAGCGGGCATGTCGTCGAGGCTCTCCTTCAGCAACTCCATCAAGCCTTGGATGAACTCCTTCTGCTTATTGAGCTGATCTGGCATGCCGTCGAGGGATAACGACTCCAGCTCTGCCGACTCGGCATGTTCGCCTCCGCGGCTAGGGCGCTCCTGGGAGCCATCGCCTGCCCATGAGAGATCTTTCGAGGTCTCTACGTGGCGGTGAGCCCTCTTTTTTTTCCGCAACCTTGGTTGCCGGTCCCTTGTTACGAGTAGTTCTCGACCTAGAGCTCTGCTCACCGGCCATGGCAACGACGGACGAAGAAGAAGCACTTATGAGGAGGAAAGGTAGAGTAATTTTTGGTTAGGTAGATCCCCTTTTTATAACCTAAGTACTAGCACTAGTACTAATACCTGCATAGTGGGAACACGTTCAGGTTTGGTACGTACTAGTACGTGCGAGAAGGCTTTCGAATGTGATGGGAACAAGGTAAAGATTAATTGATGGTTTTGGTTTCGAGGCCCGAAACGGCTCCCGATGAGTTTAGCGGAACATAAATTTCAAGTATTACACTGCTCAAATGCATAAATATTATGTTACTGTCAAAAATTAGCACAAAATACGAAGGAGACCAATGGAAGTACTACTAGCAACCCATGATTTAACTACTCGCATGCGCGCAGTGGAGTAATAATGTCTTTCTTCCGCCCTCACGTCCACTCAATTTGCATGCGCTGTATTAATTGACCATCAATGAAGTGAACGACTTTACACGCGTCAAATTATCACATGGGGTGGATCTTGGTACAAAATTTCGTCCGCCCGTGTACCCGCGTGTGTGTGCGAGGGAATGAGTGCGTGCGTGGCGTGCGTGCACATCTTCGCTTCGTGCATTTACCGCCAGTATGGCTCAGGGAGGACGAGTACATTCTTCTAGAACCAGCAGCACGTCACTGTGATCAATCCACGCAAGGAGGTCGCGACAACGCCTCCACATGTGCCACGTGGCTTCATGAACTGTAAGAGAGACACTGTGTAGCGTGCCATTGGTATTCTAATTTACGTGTTTTGCACATACTCGAAGTACTAGTAAGGTACACGTGCATTGCACGCATCAGATTTTGCAACCAAATTATGAATAAATACCACACTATAGCATGTAAGCTCTGAGTCATATATGCCTGATGTAGCCCTTCGTTTAATTCTTATAGTTCATCTCATTCAAAATCAATTAGTTTTTATAAAAAAGCTAAGAACGCGGGAATAGGAAAAACATGGGATTATAGTGGAATGTCATCTTGAATCCTACAGGATTGTATGAGTGTTTGATTGTGCATAGAAAAAACGCAGAATTCTTTCAAAGAGGTTTGAGTGGATGGGATATTTCCTATGAAATCTAGTGCAAATGAATCATATGGAAAAATTCCTATGGTTTACAATCATACGAATCAAACAACCAAGATAGGAAAAATTCCTAATGATTAGAATCCTCCAAAATTCCTTTGAGAATCCTTTGAATCAAAGAAGCCCTTAATCTATTTTATGATTCATGGAATTGTGTGTTGTAAAGCATAAAGTAAAAACAAATAATGGCAATTCAACTAGAAAAAAGTTTGGGCAGTTATGATACGGAAGATTCTAGAACAAAAGAGAACCACTGTTGTTTTGAGGTCTGTGCATTATGCTTAAGTTCAACCATGGAGTCTGCTAGATTGTACATGTGGCAAAATCCGGTGGGGGGCTAGAAGATGGTGCGAGGGGCCGAGTGGAGGGAGACTATGAAGGAATGCACAAGTGCGAGATCGATATTTAGAGAGAGGGGGCGAACACGTGCGCTGTTGCGCGCAGTGGCGGAGCCATGAAAAATAAATGAGCTAGGGGGCCAAGCATTGCTCATCCTTTACGAGGAGGGTCAATTCATGAACTTAAACCATTTTTAGCAGCAATTGTCTAATGATCACATTCATATTAGCCTCGATATATAGTGATGTTAGGGGGGAGGGGGGCAGGGCCCTTACTGCCCCCTGTCTTCGCCATTGTGCACGCGTCTGAGAGACGAAGCGGAAGGCATGGATGATGAGAGGGGGACGTTGGATATATAATTAATGTGGGTGTATTAGCTATATATGTTAATCCTATATAGAGAGGTATAGATTGATCGATGTGGACGTGGGAAAGAGGGTGAGACCTCATTGGATATATCGATTGATCGGTTTGTGTGGAAAACTATGAAAGACCTAGATATATACACACATACATAGAGGAACATCGATCTTTGCGCATGCACGCGTGAGAGATAAAGAATGCCCGATATGATGGAGAGGGGGATGTGTGTGGGTGTGTGCCTTCATGGGAGACCGACCTGAAGAAAAAGATTGCATGCGTGCGATGGATAATGCCGACTGGTAGTGTGTGTGCATGCATGCACGAGAGAAAGTTAGTGGTACAATTATAAAGAGAAGACTACTGTGTGGGTGTAAAAGAATAGGTGAGGTCATAATCAATGTAAAGTTGAATTCAAATATTTGAATAAGAGATGCTGATGTTTGAAACCCATGCATGCATGAATATAACGAAGATCTGCGCGGTGTGGTTTGGAAACGAGCATGTTGTAATGTATACACATTGAACAAGGTCAGACTGATTTGAATTTGAGATACCGATGACAGACATCATTTGGCCACGTCGCATCCGTGCATGGACACACTATTCTAATTGGAGATGATGGGCGGCTTTCGCATCACATATCTATATCTATACCCCTATATATATATATATTATATTTTATAATTTTTTATATTGTGTGCGGGTAACTTTAACTATGAAAGATGGTCATTGGATGAGGCAAATCCGATGGTCCAAAGATGGCAAATTTGAGCACTACTGGCCGTTGGATATCATCTAGATTCCACCAGATTTCGCCACATGTATAATCTAGAAGACTCCATGGTTGAACTTAAGCATAATGCACAAACATCAAAACACAAGCACTTCTTATTTGTTCTAGAATCTTCCGTATCAGAATTGCCCAAATGTTTTTCTACATGATTTGCCATTATTTGTTTTTACTTTATGTCTTACGACGCACAATTCCATGAATCTTAAAATAGATTAGCTTTCTTATAAAACTAGACGATTTTGAATGAAAGACTCAAAGCTTGCATGCTATACTGTGGTATTTATTCATAATTTGGTTGCCAAATCTCATGCGTGCAATGGACGTGTACCTTACTCTAGTCTAAATGGTGTTTGTGTGTGTGTTGTGCGTGTTGAGGTGCAAATTGTCTTTTTTTGGTACACGTTAAGCTTGTTCTTCCGAAATTTCAAGCCGCGCCTTGTTATGCCGAAAATTCAAGCTAGCGTCTCTGTCTATCGTGCTGCGAAACTCCCGCCTCTTCAACCCGCGCCTTGTTAGCCCGAAATATTTAAGATATATCTTTGTCTCGTTGTGCTCTGACAACTCCCTCCATCTCAACCCGTGCCTTGCTATTCCGAAATTACAACGCGCGCGGAAACTCCCACCTCCCGTGAAATCCCGACACGCAAAATGCCCGCGGTACCCCTGAACCGAAAGAACTACCTCAAATCGGTGGGGGTACTTTCGTAACTTACCCCACATTTCGGACAAGCGCGTCTCTAAGCCATGGTTCCCCACTGCCATCCCATCCGCCCACCCATTTGTACACTGAGGCCGCGAAAACCCGCGACGAAACCCCACACCCTGCTCCGTCCGCCACCCAGCCGAAGCCTCTTCCCCGACGATGTCGTCCACAGCAACACCTCGACGTCCCTCATCCACCGTACCGGATGAGGATCCGTCGTCGATCTCATCGTCCTTCTGGTTCAGCCACCCCGTCCTCCACCTCCAAGCAGCTGCCCCGACGTTCCCCTCGTCTTTCGCACCACCTCCATTCCCACACTGCCGTCTTCACCTGCACCACCGGAAGAGCATCATCATCACCGTTTCCTCGGATGAAGCTGTGGCCTAATCGGCGCCACCAAAGAGGTTGTACACTGATCGCTGCATTTTCTTCTTGATTCGATCTGACGGTACTGCCGGCACTCGGTCCCGAGCCGACACGGCACGGCTCCATCCACGGCGGCGTCGCTGGCCACTTCCTCCACGGTGTCGCTCCCTCGGCGGCGACGTCCACATCAGTAGGAGCTGCTGCTACTTTAGCTCTCACTCGCGCTACTGCTCTGCTCTTGCTCTCGGTCCCCTGCCTGGTCTGCTCTAGCTATTGCTCTTGCTCGCGCTGCTCCTCTCGCTCTTGCTCTTGCTTGCGATGCTGCTCCGATTTAGCTACACTTCAGTCGACTGAATCGACTTTTGGGTTCAGTGGAGAGGTACCCCACTATCTATCTTAGGGTTCAGGATGGGAGCAGTGGTCGCCGGCGGTGGCGGGGCGGTGGCGTGGGGATCGCCGGAGAAAAAGCTCGGCACGGGGGGGCCTAGAGGGATGGCCGGGGCGGTGGGGAGTGTTTTCGGGGCAGGCGGGGCGGCGCACCGTCGGCCGCGGGCGGCGGGGGGCTGCTGTTTGGCTGGTGGTGGCTGGCGGCTCAGGGGGGTGGAGGTTGAAGATGAACCGCAAGCCCTTGATTTCGTATCCAACGGCTGCAAAATCGACTAACCAGAGATGACAAAGTCAGTCGACCGACGTGTAGCCTCACCTTGCTAGTGCGTTCAGTTTCGACAACAAAATTCAGTTTCGACAACAAAATTCAGTTTCGACAGTTAAGTTCAGTTTCGACAGTTAAGTTCAGTTTCGACAGTTAAATTCAGTTTCGACAGTTAAGTTTAGAGATGAGCGGCTGATGTATTTTACATCTAGCACTTTGTGGTTATGTATTTTACGTCATGTATTGGATATGCTATTAGAATTCCACTCAGGTTAACGTTGTTCGTTGTCTCTCTTGTCCTGCTTCAGCCTCGGCGTCGTACAACTCACCGGAGCTGCTCCAACGATGAAACCCTCCATCACAGCGGAGCAGTACCTCGGGCTCCATCTCCAGACGCCTAAGATCTTCTTCCCCTCCTCCGACAGCCAAGTCAGCCGGAGCATCCTCACCGGCCAACCCAATCACGCTGAGATCGACATGGCTTCGCCAAAGAGGTTGTACACTTGTTGCATCTCTTTTTTACTCTACATGTTATATATATTGTCCACTGAGCACTCGTAGTAACGGGAAATACGATTATTTTATCCTACTATATGACAAGCAGTGAGGTACCAGGCAACTTAGCTATCCGTGATGGACTCTCTTGAACGCCATCATTATTTATCTCTACGCGTTTGAGCTGTGCATTTGTCGATGGGCCTGGGAGTTGAGCTAGTATGGCGGTGGCCTGGGTCCAAAGTAATAGAAGTAGCACAAAAACATTTTTTTAGTGTAGGATTTTCCTTGCTCAAGCCTGCCTACTAGAATCGCCAGTCCTTGAAAGGAAAAGTGAATGAAAAACATCGGAATTGGAAAGTTTCCTATGGTACTACTTTTCATGAATTTGGTGCAAAGGAATGGAGCAAAGGAAAACTGTAGGATTTGTTCCTTTAGTGTCTCCTTGAAAGAAAAACCGTAGGAATTCTAATTTCCACTTCTCCTCCTTTTCATATTCCTATTCATCAAGCACAATACTAAGAGATAGTAGCATAACAGAATTATAACCGTACATTTTCTTGTGGTTTGACTTAATCTCACCATGCTTTTTTGCATCCTGTGATCTTCCAATTGTTGTGAATCAAACACCCAGATTGGCAGAAATCCTGTGTTTTTAAATTCTCTGTTTTGCACATGCATTCCTATCCTATTCCTGTCTATTTCCTATCCCTGCATTGTTAGAATCCTCAAATTCAAACAAGCCCTTACTCAATTACTTCTGTTACCGATATGTGTCAAAGAAAACCTTTTGTGGTTTTTCCTGCTCCTGCGGCGCTGTGTTCCACCCCAGCTCAGCTGCTCCAACGATGGAAGGGTTCGCCACAGCAGGGATCCGCTCTCCAGACTGTCTTTCGCCGCCTCAGATCTTCTTCCCCGCCGCTGGCAGCCACGACAACTGCATTACCATCATGAACTGAGTAGATGACCTTGAGGACTACACGGGTCCGCAAGAGAGGTCGCACTCTTCCGTGTCTGCTTACGTTATGCGTCGCTTAATATGATGACATACTACATTATCGTCGTGTTCACCTATTAGACTCCGAGTCAGGTCCAAACTAATGCTGAAACTTGAGTTTTTAAATGGTTGTGGGGTACATATTGGGGCAGCAATCAGTACTATCTGTCTACTATCTGGTGAATCTCCGGTGTCTACTATGAGTTTCATGTTGGGTGCAAACAAACATTAAAGGAGCCATTATCTGTATTTTTTAACTAAAGCTACTATCTGCCTGCTATCATTGGTTTTGGGTCTATCCACAATTTGCTACCATCACTCTGGATTTGTGCATGCACTCCTTACATAATCTCACTATGTTTTATTCCTATGCATGCCAGTTATTGTACACAATGGAACTGATCATGTAGAGCAAAAGAGACGAGCCATGCATGGCAATAAAATTTCATGCAGACGTCGTTCCATGGTGGGCGCAAAGGCAGCCCCCCTCCACCCATTTCGGATCGTAATCAAGAGGAAGATAACTGTTCTGAGGGGGATTCAGAAGGAGAAGACCACTCCTATTTACCCCATGAGGTCTTCGCTCTAACTTGACATGCTGATGTTGGTAATATCATGCATATGGTGCCTTGCATTGCTTACTGTATACATTAAAGATGTCATCTGCTTAGTTTAGACATGCTTTGTGTCAATGCCATCTGTTTAGTTTCTTTATCGTATATGTGAATCATGCAATGCCATCTTGTCTAGCCAGGCATCATATATGTGAATTTTGCAATGCCACCCTAGTTAGCCAGTCATCTTATATGTGAATTATATCATGCCATCATTTTTTTATTACGTGTGAAATTTGTCAACAATTTTTGTACATTCAATTACTCTTCCTGTGCATCATCCATTCCGCACGGTCATGGAAAAATGTGGAGTGGAAACAAGGTCTTCAGAGCATACAATGCTATCTGACAAAGCGCATGTCTTGCTGGTTACTGATAGCTCCTCAGAGGAGGATTCAGAGACAGATGACCAGTCATATTCCCCCCCCCGAGGTGCATGCCCTAACTTGGCAGGGTTATGTTGCTCATATCGTGCGTATGGTATCTTGCATTGCTATGTCATTTGCTTAGTTTAGACATGCTTTGTGTGAATGCCACCTGTTTAGTGTCTAATTACCATATATGTGAATTATGCAGTGCCATCTTGTTGCAAGACATTATATATGTGAATTATGCAATGTTATCTTGTTGCAAGGCATTATGTATGTGAATTATGCAATGCCATGCTGTTTAGGCAAGCGTCATATATGTGAATTATATCATGCCGTCCTTTTTTTGTATTTCTCATTGCTTTTGTCAACAATGTTTGTATATTCAACTGCTCTTCCTGTGCATCAGCCATTTGAATTGGTGATGGAGAAATCTGGAGTGAAAACAAGGTCTTCAGAGCAGAGAATGCTACCTGCTGAAGCAGATATCTTGCTGGTTACAGATAGCTCTTCAGAGGAGGATTCAGAGGCAGATGACCAGTCCTATTATCCCCCTGAGGTGTATGCTCAAACTTGGCAGGGTTATATTACTCATATAATGCATATGTTGTATTGCAATGCTTAGTTTTTACATCATATACACAATATTGAATGCCATCTCCTTAGTTGACACATCATATATGCGATTGCCCTCTGCTCACTTCCTTAGTATATAAATCATATATTTGAATTATGTCATGCCATGATGTTTACATAGACAGCATGTATCTCAATTATGGCATGCCAACCCATTTTCTAAAGACATAATATAGTTATATCATCTCATCCTGTTTACATAGTCATCATATTTTAAATTATGTCATTCTATCCGTGAATTATATCATGCCATCATGTTTCCATCGACGGCATGTTTGTGATTTATGGCATGCCAACCACTTTAATAGACACATCGTATAGTTATATCATGTCATCCTGTTTACATAGTCATCATATTTTGAAGTATGTCATTCTATCCTGTTTAGTTAGCCATCATACATGTGAAATTGTGTCATGCTATCCTGTTTAATTAGCCATCATATATGTGAAATTATGTCCTGCTATTCTATTTGCTTAGACAACATAAATGTGAATTATTTCATGCCCTGTTTTTTCCCTACTATCCATTGCACCTGTCTATCTTACAATGTCTGTACATTCAATTACTTTTCTTGTTTATCAGCCATTTCAATTGGAGGGAGTGATGGCAGTATTTGTGGGAGTAAAAACACGGTCTTCAGAAAAGATCGCGCTACCTGTCGATGCAGATAGAACCACGGTTGTACTTGCCCAAGAACCAGCCCCACCACACATAACCCACACTCATGCAGATTGTACCCCTACCCAGTTGGACAGAGAACCAGCTACACCCCTTCTAACCCCAACCCCAGCAGATAGACACCCAGTTCCCGTTGACACAGCACCGTCTCCACCACAGAGCACCCAAACACGAGCAGTTAGTAAGGCAACTGTAGTGCCCAAATCACGAGGACCACCACTCCGAACCCGAAGTCAACGCTTAAAGCAGAAGAAGAATTGTTCTCAGGTCAGGTTCCGTAGCTATGGTTCATACTACTTTGCTCTTGCATCATTGTATTTACTGATACCAACTAATTTCAAATTTGAAGGATGCAATTGAAACTCCAATGGCGCAACAGGTATGTTTTAAACCTGTTTCTTCAACGTGTTTGACTGTTTGCTGTTGTAACTTGCTCTATGTTGATTTCAGTTTCAATTGAATAAACAGTTATGTTCTCATGCAATGCACATTACAAGTGTTGTTATTGCTGTGTAGTTTCCCACACTTATATTCTGTCTATGCTGCTTTGTCTTAAATTGATATGATTCGAACTGTATCTATCTTGATTTGGCAACTTAAACTAGAATGATATAGACCATACAGTGACCATACTACATAGATATATGTTTGTTTCATGTTGTTATCCTGTCCACCTTACTACTGAACTGGTTTACCAAAATGAGTTTCATATACTACATTGTAAACCTGAGATGTGTTTGTTTGTTTCTCCTTTAGAACGCGGATAAAATATTGGAGAAGAGTACCCTGTTATCCAATGGTAAAGGAAGTAATGCAGATAAGGTTCAAGATAGTGAGACATCCCTGTTGGTCTCCAAGAAAGCTGATAAAAACTATATTGAAGACACTGAGACAACCCCAAAGTCCTGTCTTGATGTAGTGTTTGAGTTACTGGCTACCACTGCTGGCACCAGCTCTTCGAACTCGTTGCCTGAATCAGTTCGGCTTCTTGAGTCTCAACTTCAATTTGAAAGACATCGATCAGATGTTATGCGACAGGAAGCCGAAGGACTGAGGAAGTCCCTGCAGAATTCAGATGCATACTTTTTGGTGCAACAGCAAGCGCTGGAGGACTTAAGCGCCAAACAAGAGAAAGTTAATAAGCTTGCTAAGCATCTTGCCAGCATTATGGGTACCCAAGATATTGTTTCTTGAGCTCTTCTGAAGTGGTTTCAGTTCTGGACTTGTTTTGCTGCGGCGTTTATATGCTGCTGTGTTCCCTATATTTGCACTGGTGGCGAACTTTGATGCCCAGTGGATGTAATATGTGTAATAGCCGTGATAGCGTAGTGTAAGTTGCTTGCTTATTTATTTCCTTGTTGTCTTGTTTATTTGTTTGCTTGTAGTCAGTGCAGTTCTTTTTCTGCGGTTTGCTAGTGGCTGCAATAACCTATTTTTTAAAACTAGACCATAATAACCATGGGCTAATATTTACTGTAGTGACACTGGGCCTGCTACGGGCCGTAGAAACAGTGGGCCTTCTACGGGCCGTATAAACAGTGGGCCTTCTACGGGGCGTAGAAACAGTGGGCCTTCTACGGGCCGTATCATCAATGGGCCTTATACGAGCCGTATGATCGATTGGCCAAACATGGGCCAAACAGACCGCATTCTGGCCGTAAATGGGCTAGAGTTGGAATCGTCCGTTCATGGGCCGACCATAACGGGCCATCGTTAATAGGCCGTATTTGATGACGCTATGAAAACGGCCCAACGTATTATCGGACGACAAACGGGCTGACTGTAACGACAGGCTGAATTTGGCCCACAAGCAGAAAATGACAGTAACGGGCCGTAAGTAAACGAATGCTGGAAAATAGCCCAAGAATAAATGGGCTCTGAGAAGGCCGAAAGATAACATGGGCTGGAAACGGCCCAACGAATAACGGGCTGTTAATGGGTATAAAGTGATACACTATTCATTACGGGCCAGTTTCACCACGGGCCGTTAATGGGTGTAAAGTAATACACTGTTCATTACGGGCCAGTTTCAGCACGGGCCGTTAATAGGCCAAGAGTTACATAGGGCCTCATATGGGCCGAAAGACGTCATGGGCCAGAAGTGAAAACGGGCTGGAATCATATTGGATGGCCCAGATGACGCTACTGGGCCTAATTCGAACAGGGCGTATCGGGGCTTGGGTTAGCGGGCTGTAAATGGGCTATATGCGAATAGGCCGTTAACAGGCTTTCCATGGGCCGACCTGCCAGCTTTTGACCAAGTCAAACGGGCCGGCCTTTTCACAGGAATGGGCCACTGTTGGGCCGTGCCACGTGTCGACGTATCATAGGCGCCTTCTGTCCAATGAGTGGATGACATCTGTCCCAGCGATGAGCCGACACGTGTTTCCTCCAGCCAATGATGATTTTACATGTGGAAAATCCCCATTGGTCGGGGCTGTTAACGGGTTATCGGATCCAAAACCCGACCCGATAGCTTAACGGCGTTCCGTTACGGTGGATGCCACGTGTCAGTCACCCTTGACGAAAGCACTTCTGTGACGCGCGATTTATCGTCATGGAAGTGGACACTTCCGTGATGATAATTTTGGTAATGTCATGGAACACTTCTACGGCAGCACAGGTATGACTATCTTGATTCTTCCATAAATTTGTCATGGATGTACATGCATGACAAAAAACGCGACCTATTGTGACAAACACGTATCATCACGGAAGTGTATTTTTTTGTAGTGGGCTCTTCGTCTTCGTCTTCACTTTGTGATCCCTTTTCTTTGTTTTCGGCGTTTAACTTGCCAGCCTGTTTGAAAACCCAACAATCTCTGTTGGTATGATTGGCTTGTTTGTCTGGGGTGCCGTGTATCTGGCACGGACGGTCGAGTATGCGGTCCAAGCTGGAAGGTCCCTCATTGTTTCTTTTGTAGGGCTTCTTCCGCTGGCCAGACTTGGAGCCGCTGAATCCGGTGTTAACGGTGGTGTCATCGGTGATGTCGCCATTGCTTCGGCGTTTGTGTCTATTGCGCCGGAGCTTGCCGGTGCTGTTCTTGGCCTCGGAGGGGCCTGCCTCGCTGGCTGTGTTTTTGCTACGAGCCAGCCAGCTGTCCTCACCCGCGCAAAAGCGGGTCATGAGTGCCGTAAGGGTTGCCATAGACTTCGGCTTTTCTTGGCTGAGCTGGCGTGCTAGCCATTCCTCACGGATGCTGTGTTTGAAGGCTGCTAGGGCCTCGGCATCCGGACAGTCAACGATCTTGTTCTTTTTGGTTAGGAACCTAGTCCAGAATTTTCTGGCTGATTCTCCAGGTTGTTGAACTATGTGGCTTAAGTCATCGGCATCTGGTGGCCGGACATAAGTTCCTTGGAAGTTATCAAGGAAAGCCTCTTCTAAGTCCTCCCAGCTGCCGATGGAATTCTCAGGCAGAGTATTTAGCGAGTGTCGGGCTGTTCCTTTGAGCTTTAATGGGAGGTATTTGATAGCGTGGAGGTCATCTCCTCGGGCCATGTGGATGTGGAGAATAAAATCTTCGATACACACTGCGGGATCGGTTGTTCCGTCGTATGATTCAATATTGACGGGCTTGAACCCCTCGGGGAATTCGTGATCCAGCACCTCATCTGTGAAGCAAAGGGGGTGTGCGGCGCCTCTATAGCGGGCCACGTCACGGCGCACCTCTGATGAAGTCCGTCTGCGGGTATCGGCCCGGGTGTGATTAAGTTTGTCACGTCCGAATAGGTAGTTGTCATCCCTAGTAGGGAAGCGTCCTCGCGATCCGTAGATTGATCGGGTGTGTCCTGCTCTACTGTCCAATTCCTGCCGAAGGTCGTATGTATGGTCCCGAGCTAGTCTGTCCCTGTGTTTACGAGGCGGTGGGGCGGGCTGTTGTTCGGCCTGAGTTGTCATTTTATCCTGACCGCAGGGTGGTCAGTCTGCCGCACTGTCCCGCCCTCCTGGTGGTCGTTCCGCATTCCGCGGGGGATTTGGTACCTCTTCATCGAACTGAGGTAGCAGTCTGCGCTTTGGGTAACTCTTGGTTGGGCGCTTGAGGCCGTATTCTTCGGCTGCCAGGACATCAGTCCACCTGTCAATGAGCAGGTCTTGATCAGCTTGGAGCTGCTGCTGCTTATTCTTCAGGCTTCTTGCAGTGGCTATTAGCTGGCGCTTGAAGCGCTCCTGCTCGAGGAGTGCCTCAGGCACGATGAAGTCCTCATTACCGAGGCTCTCATCATCCTCGGAGACTGGACGATAACTATCATCATCCGGGTCATTGGGCATGGCCTATTTATCAGGGTCATCTTGCCCGTTGTCTTGTTCCTCCTGTTCGGATGCAGCTCCAACAGGGTCTTCATTGTTTTCGACGACGCCCGGAGTACTATTTTCTCCGGTGTCAGTGTTGCCGTCTTTTGAGCGACGTGACTTAGAGCGGTGTTTAGGGCGCCGGCACCTGGACTGCGTCTCAGAGGGTTTATTCACATCTGGCTCTTCTTTGTCGTCGCCAGATCCTTTAGGTGTATCAACCATGTACACGTCGTACGAAGAGGTGGCCGTCCAACGTTCGGTGAATGGCGGGTCTTGGCCTTGCTCCTTGTCGGCATCGTCGTCCATACCGTCAATGCCTTCGGAGCCATAATCGAGTTCGTCGGTTAAGTCCTCGACGGTAGCTATGAAGTGGGTGGCGGGTGGGAAGCAAAATTCCCCATCATCAGCCTCCACCTCGAACCGAACATAGTTCGGCTGCGAGTCCTTCTCCAAGGACAAATTCTTTAAAGAGTTCAGCACATCGCCCAAAGGTGAGTGCTGGAAAACGTCTGTGGCGCTGAATTCTAAGATCGATAACCGATCTAGCTCGGTGTCCACAGGCGTACACGGTCCAGAACTTATAGCCGGAGACGAGTCCGAAGTTCCGTTAATGCAAATATTGCAGGGTGTTGAATCCGTGTGCGGCTCCAACGCCGCGGACTCTATGGCTTTGGATGGCACGATCTACTCTGGTTCTAAGGCCGTTGCAGCAACAAGAACCATCTCCTGGATGTGATCTGATGACAGATTTAAGTCATGTTCATCGGAGCGAGGGGGAGCGATCGCCGCGGTCTCAAATCCATTGAAGATTAAGTCTCCACGGATATCCGCAACGTAGTTCAAGCTTCCAAATTTGACCTGATGGCCAGAGGCGTAGCTCTCGACCTGCTCCAGATGGCCAAGTGAGTTGGCCCGCAGTACGAAGCCGCCGAACACAAAAATCTGCCTGGGAAGGAAGGTTCCTCCTTGGACAGCGTCATTATCGACGATTGAAGGGGCCATCGAACCTTTTGTCGATGGCAGAGTGGAACTCTCAATGAAAGCACCAACGTCGGTGTCAAAACCGGCGGATCTCGGGTAGGGGGTCCCGAACTGTGCGTCTAGGATCGATGGTAACAAGAGACGGGGGACACGATGTTTACCCAAGTTCGGGCCCTCTCTATGGAGGTAATACCCTACTTCCTACTTGATTGATCTTGATGAATATGATTATTACAAGAGTTGATCTACCACGAGATCGTAATGGCTAAACCCTAGAAGTCTAGCCTGTATGACTATGGTAATGAGTATATCCTTTCCGGATTAACCCCTCCGGTTTATATAGACACCGGGGGAATCTAGGGTTTACATAGAGTCGGTTACATAAGAAGGAATCTTCATAATCGGTCGCCTAGCTTGCCTTCCACGCCAAGGAGAGTCCAATCCGGACATGGGTATAGACTTCGGCCTTCATGTCTTCACAGCCCATCAGTCCGGCCCATGGATAACAGGCCAGACGTCCGAGGACCCCTTAGTCCAGGACTCCCTCAGTCGTATTGCGGCCTTAAGCCGATTGGGAGAAAAAGCTATCCCTCTATACCAGATGATGAAGAAAACAGATCACTTTGTCTGGAGTTATGCTACTGATCAGGCGTTTGAAGCCTTGAAGAAACAGTTAGCAGAGTCGCCGATCCTTGCTGCTCCCATTGATAAAGAGCCCTTGTTGTTATATGTGGCTGCCATATAACCGAGCTGTTAGCGTGGCAATTGTTGTGGAGAGGAAGGAATCAGGCACAAAATCTCCGGTTCAGCGGCCAGTTTATTACATCAGTGAGGTGCTCATTGAGTCCAAACAGAGGTATCCGCATTGGCAGAAGCTGGTATATGGGGTGTTCATGGCTAGTCGAAAACTCAAGCAATATTTTTTGGGTCATCCCATCACTGTGGTTAGTTCTGCTCCTTTAGGGGATATTATTCAAAACAGAGAGTCCACAGGTCGGGTAGCCAAGTGGGCCATTGAGCTTGGACCCCATGGTTTGAAATACATGCCTCGCACAACCATTAAGTCTCAAGCACTTGTGGATTTCATCAATGATTGGACAGAGCTGCAGATGCCTGAGGAAAAGCCGGATAACACATATTGGACTATTCACTTCGATGGATCCAGGCAGTTGGAAGGCTCGGGGGCTGGAGTTATTTTGACTTCCCCACGAGGTGATAAATTTTGTTATGTTTTAAGGTTGATGTTCCCTTGTACTAACAATGCGACTGAGTATGAAGCCTTACTCCATGGTCTTCGGATGGCTAAGGAGATGAATCTAAGCCAGGTAACGTGTTTTGGTGACTCGGATTTGGTGGCTCAGCAAGTTTCGGGCACTTGGGATTCTAAGGACCCACTCATGGCGGCTTACCGCCGCGAGGTTGATGCTATTGCTGGTCATTTCAAAGGTCATCAAGTGGAACATGTTGATCGCAGGAAAAATGAGGCAGCTGATGCTTTGAGCCGGTTAGGGTCCCAGCGTAAGCCGGTGCCACCTAACGTTTTCCTTGACATTCTGCATAACCCTTCAGTCAAACTGCCTACAGAGGAAGATCTTGCTATTCCTGACCCGGAGGCACAATTGTTGGCGGTTCTTCATGCTATTCCTGATTGGACAGTTCCATATTTGGCTTATATGACCCGGGGCGAGTTACCTGAAGATGAAACTTTGGCGAGGCAGATAACCCGGTGGTCTAAGTCAATGACTATTGTGAATGGAGAGTTGCACCGCTGCAGTGTCACAAGGGTGTTTCAACGTTGTGTTTCTCCTAAGGAAGGCCGTGAGATTCTACGAGAGATTCATGAAGGGGATTGTGGTCATCATGCCGGCTCTAAGTCTCTTGTAGCCAAGGCTTTCCTTCATGGGTTTTATTGGCTGACGGCTCATGCGGATGCTGAAGATTTGGTCAGTAAATGTGACGGTTGTCAGAAATTTTCAAGACGAGCTCATGTCCAGGCTGAAGAATTGAGGATGATTTCAATCACTTGGCCGTTTGCAGTCTGGGGGCTTGATATGGTTGGACCTTTCAAAAGGTCCAAGGATAAAAAGACCCACCTTTTGGTGGCGGTTGACAAATTTACAAAGTGGGTTGAGGCAGAGCCGGTCAGTAAGTGTAACGCGGCGACATCGGTTCAATTCATCAAAAGGGTGATTTTCTATTTTGGTTATCCCCACAACATTATAACTGATAATGGCACTAATCTGTCCAAGGGTGCTATGAAAGAATTCTGTCAACAAGAGCATATTCGTCTTGATGTATCATCAGTGGCTCACCCCCAGCCAATGGCCAAGCTGAAAGAGCCAATCAAGAAATCTTGAGAGGCATCAAGCCCCGGCTTATGGTCCCATTGCAGAGGACGCCGGGTTGTTGGGTGGAGGAATTACCCTCAGTGTTATGGAGCATCAATACTACCCCCAACAGATCTACCGGTTACACGCCTTTCTTCATGGTTTACGGAGCAGAGGCGGTTCTCCCTAGTGACATCCGTCATGATTCACCCCGTGTGGCGGCTTATGTTGAATCTGATAATGAAAAAGCACGTCAGGATGCACTTGACCTGTTTGATGAGGAGCATGACCTTTCGGTGGCCCGTTCAACGATTTACCAGCAAGATATGCGTCGTTATCACAGCCGCTGAGTTAAAACAGAACCTTTCAAGAAGGAGATTTAGTGCTCCGTCTTATCTAGGATCAAACTGATATGCACAAGCTATCCCCACCTTGGGAAGGGCCTTTTGTGGTCTGCAAAAATCTGAGCAACGGGTCATACTACCTTATCGATGTTCGAGACCACAAGGACTCACGCACGTCGGAGGAAGAGACCCACCGGCCGTGGAATATTGCTCATCTTCGGCCTTATTACACCTGAGCCACCAGCTCTTGTGATGTACATACTTTGTCCAGGTATATATTATAATGAATATAACCAAGCCGGCATCCCTGATAATTCAGGGCCTCTGTCGTTTCATTTCTGAGAATATGAGTCTTTACCGTCCCTTCATACGATCACTTGGGGGCTTCCTGCTTATTGAGCATAGCTATGATTACCCTTTTGATCCGGCTTGTACGCCATGATTACAAAATACTTGGGGGCTTCCTGCTTATTGAGCATAGCTATGACTACCCTACTGATCCGACTTATATGCCTGGAATGAAATATTACTTGGGGGCTTCTTGTTAATGAACAGAGCTTTGTTGACCCTTGTAATAGGCTTGGATGCCAGGTGTATTCACCAAAAAATCTGGGTTATCCTGCCTTTGTTTGCCTACCACTCCGACCAGGTAATCCTGGAATGACTCGTCGTACTCTTGACAAGCAATCTTTTTAAAGACCCTGAATTTGTCAAAGTTAAAACAACGATTGGTCATGTGAGGTCCGGCTTACGAGGTTTGAATTAAGGTTTAACTCAGCGGCTGCGTGGCCCTTGAATAATGCTTGACATGGAGGCTTGGCAGCCTATGAATGCCTTGTTTTTTGTTTTTTTATTTGTATTTGGTTTGAACATTGTTTGAGGTTCATATTTTGTTATCATATTTCCATATGGTTGACAATTGATTAAGGCCATGTTGCCTTACGGTTCATATATGAATCTATCCGGAGTTTTGTTAACCCGGACTGGCTTTGGACTTTAAGTCGCCAGTATAGGATAATTTTGTGCTTTGGAGTTCTGGCTCTAAGCTCTGGATGTTACCCCTTGCTGCAGATGGTGTGATAAGCCGGCGGTATGAATAAATTGAAGAGAGCTTTGTGCTCTCATATTTGGGCTATGACCCTTACTGCACATTGCATGATAAGCCAGCAGTGTGAACAAATATCATAGGTATGATATTTATTCTGTTATGATTATATGCGGTTTTTGATAAACCAGCCCTGGTTATGGACTATTTAGTCATCAGTGGTTTTTATATGGGGTAGTGTGACCCGCCCTGGGGTAAACCGCCAGGGCACTTGTTATCTGTTTATGTGCAGGAAAAAATAATAAGTCTGGCCTGCATAACTGATATTATAAAGCATAAGTGGCGGGTCTTTAAATGATGGATCGACAGTGTTATGCAAATAAACACGCACGATGGCGTGACATATCAGAATTGTTTAACTAGGCTATTACAAGGCATCTGATGGCCCAAAAGGACAAGTGTTTTTTGAGACATAGCATCAAAATGCTATGACTGGTGAGCCGGCTCATGAGTTCAGACTTTTAGTCTTGGCAGGTCGAAGCCTCCGGGTCATCCTGTGCTTCTTCTTCTTGATTATCCATTGGCTGGAAGTCAGGCGAGGCCCAGTTGATACCAGTCAAAGCTCTAAACACGGCCTCATCATCTATAAGATTTGATACATCAATGTCAGGAGCGAAGGTGTGCTTATGCGTCGGTGGGATGAGATCCACCTCTTGATGAACTGGCACCTTCATCTTCTTGTTCTCAGCATCATAAGCCGCCTGGTATTGGGATAGATTGGTCTCTTCAGCCAGCTTGCTCTCTAACGGACGCATTGCTCTTGCTATTTCTGCAAAGTCATCAGCGCTGAAGGTAGACCCGTCTTCTTTTACACTAGGGCAACCATTGGCCAAGTCTTCTGGATCAAGATCTGCGTGCCACGCCTTTTCCCGGCTTAAAGCAGTCAAGGCGCCGGCTCTGGCAGATGCTCGCTTTAAATTGTCGATCCTTTGAGGCAACACTGATAACTTCTCCAATGTTTCCTTGATGAGGGTGGGCGGATGTTTCTTATGCATAGCAGCCGCAATGGTCCGTTGAGCGCCAGTGTATAGCTGTTCTACAAGAGTGTAGATAGCCTTAAGCTTGATGTGCATGTCTGAGCCCAACTTGATGCTCCGGGAGCCTGTATCAGTAAAGTTATGGATAAACCGGCAGATGATTATGATACGCTTGCTGGGGTAAAGGATTCATGTTTACTACTTACCGAATATGGCTAATTTCATATTATTGATCTGATGCCTTAAACCGGACAACTCACCAGTCACCGGTTTAAGAGCTGCTTCGGCATCTTCTGCTCTCTTTAATAAAGCCGCCTTCTCGGTCTCCCAGCCGGTTTATCAGTGCTGAAGCTTTGTTTCAACTGCTCAATGTTTTCCAATGCAGTCTTCAGTTCTGACTTGGCCTTGGACGTCTCAGAGTGCTGAGTTTTAATGTTGGCCCTCAGATCGTTGATTTGCGAATCCTTCTCAGTTAGTTCAGCCTGCGACATGAACAAACATGGAAGGTATTATGATCATGACTAGTTTTGAAGTCCCAAGCAAAATACAAGTATTTTTCTTGGCACTTGGGGGCTAATGCCTATTGCTCTCTTCAAGACAAGTTTATCTGATGACCCGGGAAAAATGATATGATACGGTTTATAAAGTCTAAATATTGGGATATTGGTTTCAGCCATGGTGATAAGTCCCGGTTTATTCATACTGATTAAGCCGGCCCTTGGGGGCTACTAGTGATGATGTTCATCTATTTGTGACTATTTGAAAGTCTACAATATATTCATATCTATCATATTCTATAGACTTGGCGGCTGATAGAGATATATTTATGAGGAGGATTTGGTTGAATTACCTCATAGCGCTCCTTCATCAAGTTGACCAAGCCGGCTTCAAAATCACGGCTGGTATACAGACGGTTCAAATAACCAGAGTGGATTTCTTGGGCGCCGAACTGGGCGTAGCTTTCTAAGTCTACCTTCCATTTGCCTTTATCAGCAGCAGAAAATTCTTCCTTGGCATTGTGCTTGGATAAGGCAGTAGGATTACCCGGTGTTGTATAACCAAGCCCGGTGATGACGACATTGTCAGTTTTCTCTTTAGTGGGCTTGATGGGGCTTGGCGGCTTAGTGATAACCGGCTCAACGTCTATATGATCCATGGTGACGTCGTGTTCTTCTGGTGGCGGGTCATCAATGGTAGCTTCAACAGTTGGATTAGAGGTCTCTGGCAATTGCTTTTCCGGCTCAGAAGGGGTGGAATCTTCAGCCGGCTTGTTCAGTTTCGCCTTCTTGCTAAGCTTGGCCATGCCACTGAAAATAAGAAACATAATGATGTCAGCATATCAATCAGGCATGAAGTTTCGAATGATGGAATACACCCTTACCCAGGCACAGTCTTGAAGGTTGGGATTTGAGTACCCGTTGAGTCGCCGGAGGAGGAATGAGATGTTCCCTGATAGTTTGAATCAGATAGGTTAAGAGGTTGTCAAAAAAGACCCGCCTTGGGATAAGATAAGTCAGAAATATTTGAAACCTCCGGTCGATGTTTGCGAGGTGCTGGGGTGTTCGGTAAGCCGGAGGATAAAACTCCACCGCCACTGTTCCGGGTTGTGCGGCGAGCTTCATGTTGCTGTTTGTTCAAAATAAATTTGGGATCCAAGTAAGCTAAAGGGTGAGAAAATCTTAGTTTCCAGTTTGCTTGTCAAATGGCAGAGGTTCTGAGCCAGAGGAAAGAGTAATTCCCTCTTCATCATCTGCACAGCTGGCCTCTGCATCATCCTGATAATAGTCATTGTCAATAAGATGTACAAAAAAGAGCCAAGGTAATCAAGTTCTACCTCCGACTCGTCATCATCATCTTTATCATCCAAATTGAATAATTCGGCAGGATTGGTCTTCTTCTTGGCAGTTTTTTGACAGCCTTGCTCTTTGTCCGGGTTTTCTTGACCGGTTTATCCTACAGCTTCTTGGTCCAAAAAGGTGAATCGGCCTGTAAAAATTGAATGAGTATGAACAGGCAGTACAAATAAAAACATGATATAAGTATGAACTTGATTCAGAGCTTACAGCTGGCGGCTTATTCAGAAAGCAGAAAGGATTTAATCTGACTTGACTGCAATCTTCCAAGCTCTCATTCAACGGAGTTTTGGTCATACTATTGATGTCTTCGTCAGTTATTTCAATCTGACAGTGGTGTTGAGGATCTGTTAACTTGCCGGTGTACTCGCACATTAAGCCGGGCCGGCGGCTTAGAGGCAAGACTCTCCAAGCAACCCAGCATCAAACTAGATCAATGCCGGTCAAGCCGTTGGCCATCAAGGCCCGGATCTTTGAAAAAACTGGCATGTACTTTTTCCGCTCCATTGTGCTGATGCTGTCTGGAAGATGGTGTCTGTTACTAAGCCGGCTGGCACGATAGCCCGACAAGGGATTTTCCCCTTCTGGCGAAGTATCTTGGCAATAAAACCAAGTCTGGTTCTAGTCTTTGGGATGACTGGGAAGACTGGCAGCTGGGAAGGTGGCTTCTTTCCGGCGATGTATAGAAATGCCGCCTAGCTCTAGGCTAGGCCCATATGTGAACTCGTTCTGCCGGTTTAAGTAATAGAACTCTCTGAATAGTTCTACGGTGGGCTCCTGTTGAAGGTACACCTCGCAGAATACTTGGAAATTGCAGATGTTTGAAACGGAGTTGGGTCCGATATCTTGTGGATGGAGCTTGAAAAAATGTTGTACATTGGGGAAGAATTTTGAGCCGGGAGGGCTGGAGCTCCGGTTTATGTGATCAGTAAAGACAATTACTTCACCGTCCTTGGGCTCAGGATGAGTTTCATTGCCTGGAACCTTGCAATGGATGACATCTATTTTGGCCAGGACGCCAGTTTGAACATATTCGTTTAGGTCTTCGTCGATGACTCAGGAAACAACCCAGTTGCAGGCAGTGACAGTCTTGACCATTTTGAGGAAAAAGGCCTAAAAGAAAGAAACATTACCGGCTTAAGATCATGCTATTAAACCGGACCGTTGATTCAATGGTAAAATACTATAAACGGTTAACAGATTAAGCCGGAGGATGAACATTTGAAGTACGCAGATATTCATATTGGCGACTTAAAAGGGGACTAATGGTTCCCACCGGGTTAAGGATTCTGCTGTTAAGCCGGCCAGAGTTTAAAAGTCAAGTATATTATGCAGAACCCAATTATAAAGATGAAAGCATGGTTAAACCGAAGAAGCATTGCCGGGTCATGCAAGTTATGAAGCGTATAGTGGCGGTTTAAACAAGGCCTAGTGTTATATGGTGGATCACAGTTTACGGTATAAGCCGCCATGGCAGTTATGGTACTTCAAACTTATCAGTGAAATTTTTTCTAAGTGATGGACAAACAGATTTCACAGACTGGAGCTATGATTTTGGATCTACAGCGGTTCAGAAAAGACAGCAAATTCTAAACCTAAGGTGGCGGCAGCAGAAGAGTTTGTGTGCTCCGATGGGATTTTCTACGGAGAGGAAGTATTTTATGATAAAAATGAATGCAAAACTACTACCACACAAGGCTCATGATGTATTCAGATTAAAAGCTGCTTGAGTTGAAGGAAACAACGAAGAACGATGAAGAACACTGATGAACAGAGGAAACCCTAATACAGATCTGAGATAAAAAGAGAGGTGCACTTACAGGTGATAAGGAACAGCGGTGGCGCGCCGAAGTTCTGTGGTCTGGTCAGGCCGAAGCAGCGGCCTGAGTTGGTGCAGCGGTCGGAGGTCGCGGTGGCAGAGCTCGGGCGACAGAGGAGACGCGAGAGGAAGACAAAGGCAAGGAGGAAGGGGGAAAATGATAAAGACCCCCGTCCCTATTTATAAGAGGGTGGATACAAGGCATGCGCGGGAATCGAGGAGGTTGAAATCATCATATGGCTATATGGACGCCTAAATTTTCAGGATGTTCAATAAGATAAGGATCAATTAAGATGTGCTAGGCCTCGTGCAAAATTAATGTGAAATGACGCATGGCGGTTTAAGAAGATTCTGTGAGCTGACGTCATGGCGGGTTACAGCAAGGTTTATCAAACAAGCGATGCAAGATTTTGACAAGTCAGGTATTGAAGATTGATATAAATAAGTTTAAATCAACTAGGGGCCTAATGTAGGGGATATAACTACTGGGTATGAACCGCCCAGGAGGGGCCGGGTCATACCACTGGTGACTTATCAATGAAGATGGCGGGTCATAGCAAGCCCGTTGACGGCCCAAGACCCAGAGGCGACTTGAGGCCCAAGGGGATGAACTGCCACATGAACAACTTGTATTGTAAGGCAAGTTTAGTTAGTCACCGAGCCGGACACAATGTGTATGAGCCGGCCGGGACTCTGTAAGCCGCCGGGCATCAACCTGTGTATAAAGGGGTGACCCGGCGGCGAGTTAAGGGCAAGAAACAAGAGATCGAGAGCTAGGTCAAGCGTATTCGCTCCCTAGTAATCAAGACCCAAGCAATACCATCCCAAACTGGAGTAGGCCTTTAACTCCACCGCGAGGGGCTGAACCAGTATAAACTCTTTGTGTCCCTTGTCCCGTTTAACCCCTTTAAGCTAATCTAGTTGTGATGGCTCCACGACTAAGTCCTTACGCTAGGACATCTTTCGTGTCAACCCCACGACAGGTATGATGGGTGAATTAATGCCTTCTATGGACTAAACCTCCTGGTTTATATAGGCACCAAAGGTATCTAGGGTTACATGGTCAGTTACCATCTAAGGATTTGCATGCTGAATCTAAATATGCTTGAAGTACACGCCAAGTCTTCGGTCGCCACACTTCAAAGGTCTCCGGAGTCTTGCTTCCAAATGGGCTGGTAGTCTGGCCCATACATTAGGCTGGCTCCTAGGCCCCCCTAGTCCAGGACACCGTCAGTAGCCCCCGAACTTGTGTTTGAAGCCTAGGTGGTCCATCTTCGTCGGGTAATGTCTTCGGCTTGGCAGGCAAGTACAACGTCTTCCAGCTCGGATGCCGAGGTTCTTCCGGCCATGGGCCCACCACATGCTGCATCGGGGATTGTGCATTTGGGAAATTGTGTCGTCTTTACAACCGACCGGCGAACCGTCGCTTTCTTAGCTTTATTTAATCTAGCCCAAACCTACATCCGAGCACGCCTCTGACCATTCCCGTCCACAACTCACCACCATCCTTCTTCCCCAAAGTCAAGCTTGAGGGATTTCCGCCGTGGCAAACGAGGCTGGCTCTTCCAAGCGCCCAGACGACCCCCTTGAAGGCCACTGGGGAGTTGTTCCATCAGATGCCTCCAACTGAGCCGCCTCTCGATCCAAGGTTATCTTCGGATCCCGATCTAGCTTCAACCTGTCCAGGATTAGTATCCATCGACAGGAAGACACACACCGATAGCCATCCTGTCCCTCATGGAGATGAATGAGTATGCTTCGTCCCCTTTCTGCTTCGCAGGCTAGGATTTCCAATCCACCCTTTTCTTCATGGCTGCTCGAGTTCTACGGGATCCAACTCCTATTGAAAATATGCTCTAGAGGCAATAATATTGTATTACTATATTTTTGTTATTCATAATTAAGATTTTATATTTCATGCTATAACTGCTATGATCCTAGAATATGTGATTCAGTGGAAAACTCATATGCATGTGTGAAATGATAAACAGTAACAAAAGGTTCCCCGTCTCGCCTCTAAGACTAGCTCAAGTATTGTTGGTGATCATGTTTTCCGGATCTTAGGATATCGTTAAGTGTAACGATAGTCCCAAAACAACATTGAGGCACTACAAAAAAAGACACATCCGTGACATTTTGGGCCAAACGAAAAAAATTCTGTCATGCTTATGACACTTCTATGACGATAATTGTGACAAAACCCGGTATCATCATAGATGTGGTGGGCTCCTACTTCTATGAAAAAAAATCATGACAGAAAATGGGCTTTTTGTCCTGGGCGGGCCGGAGACGCACCTGCATGACATTCATTGGGCCGTCCATGACGGAAAAATCATGGTAGAAGCGAGGGCGAGGAAAATTTCGGCGAGTTCCCGGTTACGGTGGGTGGTCGTGGCCGAGCGATTCATGGAGGTTTGTGTTGGGAATCGTTGCGTGGAAAACAAAAAAATTCTACGCACACGCAATGATCTATCCATGGAGATGCATAGCAATGAGGGGGAGAGTGTGTCTACGTTCCCTCGTAGACCGTATGCGGAAGCGTTTCACAACGCGGTTGATGTAGTCAAACTTTCTTCGCGCTCCAACCGATCTAGTACCGAATGCACGGCACCTCCATGTTCTCCACACGTTCAGCTCAGTGATGTCCTCCGCTTTCTCGATCCAGCAAGACGGCGAGGTAGTAGATGAGGTACGTCAGCACGATGGCGTGGTGACGGTGATGGTGATGTGATCTCCGCAGGGCTTCGCCTAAGCACTATGAAAATATGACCGAGGGAGTAAACGGTGGACGGGGGCGCCGCACACGGCTAAGACAATGTTGTGTCCTTGTGTGGTGCCCCCTCCCTGCATATATATAGGTGGGAAGGGAGGGGAGGCAGCCAGGCGCACCCTAGGGCTCCTGCCTTGCCCTGTGCCCCCTTTCTTTGTATAAACAAGGGGGGAGGAAAGATGGGGAGAGAGAGAAGGAAGGGGGAGTCCTACTCCACACTTTCCTTGCCATCCCCTCTTTCCTTCTCCTCAAAGGCTCGGCTTGTATAAAGGCGGACCAGCCCCTTGTGGGCTGGTGTGTTCCCTCTCTTGGCCCATAAGGCCCATATCTTTTCCGGGGGTGCCCGAAACTCCTTTCCGGTGACCAGATAAGTACCCAGTACCCTCCGGAACACTTCCAGTGTCCCAATACCATCGTCCTATATATCGATATTTACCTCTCGATCATTTTGAGACTCCTCATCATGTCTGTGATCTCATCCGAGACTCCGAACAACATTCGGTCACCAAATTGCATAACTCATATAATACTATATCGTCATCGAACGTTAAGCGTGCGAACCCTACGGGTTCGAGAACTATGTAGACATGACCGAGGCACCTCTCCGATCAATAACCAATAGCAGAACCTGGATGCCCATATTGGCTCCTACATATTCTACGAATATCTTTATCGGTCGAACCATTATGACAATATACGTAATTCCCTTTGTCCATCGGTATGTTACTTGCCCGAGATTCGATCGTCGGTATCCCTATACCTAGTTCAATCTCGTTACCGGCAAGTCTCTTTACTCGTTCCATAATACATCACCTCGCGACTAACTCCTTAGTCATTTGCTTGCAAGCTTATGATGTGAATTACCGAGAGGGCCCAGAGATACCTCTCCGATACTCGGAGTGACAAATCCTAATATCGATCTATGCCAACTCAACAAACACCTTCGGAGACACCTGTAGAGCATCTTTATGATCACCCAGTTACGTTGTGACGCTTGATAGAACACAAGGTATTCCTCCGGTATCCGGGAGTTGCATAATCTCATAGTCGAAGGAATATGTATTTGACATGAAGAAAGCAATAGCAATAAAACTGAACGATCATTATGCTAAGCTATAGGATGGGTCTTTTCCATCACATCATTCTCCTAATGACGTGATCCCGTTATCAAATGACAACACATGTCCATGGTTAGGAAACCTTAACCATCTTTGATCAACGAGCTAGTCTAGTAGAGGCTTACTAGGGACACGGTATTTGTTTGTGTATTCACACATGTATTTAAGTTTCTGATCAATACAATTCTAGCATGAATAATAAACCTTTATCATGAATAAGGAAATATAAAATAACAAATTTATTATTGCCTCTAGGGCATATTTCCTTCAGTCTCCCACTTGCACTAGAGTCAATAATCTAGTTCACATCGCCATGTGATTAAATACCAATAGTTCATATCGTCATGTGATTAACACCCATAGTTCAGATCGCCATGTGACCAACACCCAAAGGGTTTACTAGAGTCAATAATCCAGTTCACATCGCCATGTGATTAACACTCAAGAGTACTAAGGTGTGATCATGTTTTGCTTGTGAGAGAAGTTTAGTCAATGGGTCTGTCACATTCAGATCCATATGTATATTTGTAAATTTATATGCCTACAATGCTCTGCATGGTGCTACTCTAGCTAATTGCTCCCACAATCAATATGTATCCAGATTGAGACTCTGAGTCATCCGAATTGGCGTCAAAGCTTACATCAGCGTAACCCTTTACAACGAACTCTTTATCACCTCCATAACTGAGAACACTACTAGAAATCCCCATATTTCTGACGGTGAAATCTAATAGCCGACGGACCGTCGGGTATTACCATAATAGCCGACGGTAGTTATAATGGCCGACGGTTAGTGTCAACTCACGAGTATTACGACTAATACCCGATGGTATACCAGAATGCCCGACGGTGAAAATCCACCCCTCGGTTATCCAACTTAATGCCCGACGGTTGATCGTAAAGCCCGACGGTTTTTCCTACACCCACGGGGATTACATGTAATGCCCGATGGGTTTCCCTACACCCACGGGGATTACATGTAATGCCCGACGGTTTTTGGTACACCCTCGGGGATTACATGTAATGCCCGACGGTTTTTGCCACACCCACGGGGATTACATGTAATGCCCGACGGTGAAATTTAATAGCCGAAGGTGAAAACAAAACTCTCACCTATGAGAGGACATGGCTGACGGTAGATATGTGCCTCTCGGTTATTTGAGAAAATACCCGACGGTGTATAGTGATAACCAACGGTTGACTTTCCCTCTCGATGATATGTTTCAATGGACAACATATGTAGAATGACCGATGTTATATTCCAGATAATTCAGTATAAGAAGATTCCATGAACTAACATCTAGCATTGCTATTGTAAGCGGGTGCATTATGTTCTTTTTCACAATTAATATATAGGATGCTTAACAAAATTGGTACAGGATAATACAAATATGATGTTTAAAAAAATTGCACTTACAAAAGTACTAGTTTGATAATTTCTTAGTCATGTACTTCTGTAACTTGGCTTGTACGTATCTTTAGTTTTTCTAATAAATGCAACTTTGTCTAGAAGGACCCCGACCTTCACGTATATTAGTTATTAAATGCAAATGTGTGGTGAAGTATTAATTACATCTTGAATTATAACGAGGATGAGTGTTGTTTTTTTTTTAAATTAAGAAAGTGGAATGCTATGCATACGATCCTAGACGTACATATGATCCTTTTTGTTCGAAGCAGAGCAACCATTCTTTTTCCTCCTAACCAAGAAAGTAAAAGGGATGCATCACCCTTTCTACAAAGAGTCTGCCACATGGAGCCACAGAGGCCTTACCGTTTCAAAGTGCTGTCCTCCCCTACATCGGTGAGGCTATGTTCGTACAATATGAACCTGTTCGTATTTTTCATCACCATTTTAGGTCCTTAGTAAACACGTACGGATGGTCATGAAGTACTAGTACTATTGTGACTTATAACAAGCCCGAGTTCCGTATTTCAAAACTAAAAAAGAGTCATTATATACATATGATTCTTTACGTACAATCCTTATCAGACACCACAAACACAACAAATCGACCATTAAGCGGTGGTCATTCTTTCTTCCTCGGGAAGAAAAAGGGCGATCTCGCCAGCGTCTCTCCCAAGGAGAGTTCCTTCGCCGCCGTCCTTCGGTGGCTCCCCTCCGCCGACGACCTCGGTCGTCGGTGCTAGGGGGATCGCCGGATCCACGTGTGTGTGTGTGTGTGTGTGTGTGTGGGTAGTTTTAGGCTAAAGTAGCTTCGTTTTTAGGTTGCTCATCGTCTTGGCTTCGGCAGCGGCGATGGCGGCGCTGAATAAAGATTCTTCAAATCCTTCCCCAGCAAGTCGATCGGCCCTATGGTTGGGGGCGGTTTTGAAAACCAGCCCGTTCAAGCAAGGATGGTGTGCCGGTGGCATCCTCGTGGTGGACATGTGTCCTCAGGCTCCACCGTTGCGACGACGTCTGCCCCAACATCGGCGCGAAGCTTGGGAGGTAGTGCAGGAGCGGATGTAGATTGTGGACTGCATCGACGACATCTGAAAGACGGAACGTGTGCTGAGTTCGTGGTTGATGGATGCCAATTGTGGTTTCCTCCTTCGGCGTCTTAGTCGTGCCGGGGTGCTAGATCTTGAGTTTGATAGTGTGTCCGGGGTGTTGCCTAGATTTGATTCGTCCAACAACAATGACTTCAGTTTTGGTGAGCCACCTTGGAGGTCCACAAATCTGCATATCAGCGATTGAGCCGCGTCGAGCTTGGATGAGGAGGTGATATGTTGTTCTTTTCTTCAGTGGCTGCTGTGGTCGTGGTGACGGCGGCGAGCCTTCGGATCGCTTCAGGTTTTGTAGTCGTCGCTAGATGGTCTACGGATCTGCATGCAATTTTTGTTATTTCTGATATACGTTGTAATATCATTATTGATGATGAATAGGTTGGAAGTTTTCAATAAAATTACATAGTAAGATGAGATATTAACCCAATTGATGATGGAAACTAGGCAACACTGATTGAGACTAGGGGTGATAGTAGACCAACTATAAAAATATTCCAATTCATTAATGATATGTGAATTAGATAGATAATCTATCATTCGGATTAATTTTTTCAATTTACGTAGGAAGAATAAAAGTATGTTTAGCAATGAAGGTGGACTCAACCAAGTTTCACATTTATTCGTGTGAGCGAAGGTAGCTCTTATTATTAGGTATGTTGAGCATATACGCCTGACTCACAAGTCTCGCGTCGCCCCTCGCGCGGGCGACATGAGAGGACCCAATTCCTAGCTGCTGGAACCACCTCCTCCCCTCCCCTCTGCCGTCGCCGATGGTCGGCACTAGGCAAAACCCGTGCGTGCAACGGCGGTGGCGCAGGTACTGCTCTTCCTCTAGCGGTCTCCGAGGGGCACAGGATACCCTGAATTGTGGGGTTGTTGCTCCTAATTCGATCAATGGGTGTGGCGGCCGGATCCCGGTGACGATGTTCGTGGTGCCGGTCAGGACCAACGACTGGAGGAGAGCGGTGCGACTGGGCGTGGTCGGTGGCGGCGGCGGCAGCCGGTGAGGCCCAGATCGTCCTCGGCTAGAGACTTATTGATTTATTAATTTGTAAGATTTTTATGAATAATTAATAAAGTGGTTGGGTGCATGGAGAAGCCAGTGTTAATCCTCCTTTTGAGAAAAAAAGAGTGCACTTTGTCAGTCCCATCCACACATTATTGAGTTTAAAATTCTGCAACGCATATTTCAAAGTGTATAAATTCGTAAGTGTTTTTAGGGATACAGTACATTTTTAAGTGTGGTCAACATGCGCGGGATGAAAGTTTCAACCGACACGCGAGATGATTCTCGAAAAAAGAAAACCAATTGGAAAAAAAACACGCGCGAAGGAAAAAAAATCGAAATAGCCCACGCGACACGAAGCCACGATCTCAACTTCCTCTAACCACCCACTGGGCCGTCGTGAACCTTGCCACCGCCCAGCTCCAGATTAGCCTCATTCCCACTCACCTCTCGATTGGAGCCTAGAGCAGTTCTCCACCCAGATCCCGTCTCTCACCCGTTGTGGCAGCGACCGACAGCACTCGGCAAGTTACGGTGCTAGGTCAGTGCCTCCTTTCCTCTGTCTCCCCGGAACTTCCTTTCTCCCCTCGCCTTGATCTCTTATTTTTTTGTATTCATGCAGCAAAGTACGGCGACTGGTGGTGGCGGAAAACGGCGACTGGCCACGCATGCTGTTGTGGGAGCGGCGGCAGCACGGGCTGATGGGCGAGCGGGGGGCAGGGGGCGCAAGGCTGATGGCCGAGCGGCGGGGCGTGCTAATGGGCGGCCGGCGCTGTGGGCTGATGTTCTGCGCTGATCGGTTCTCATTCGCATGCAGGGTAAAGGAGGCGAGAAATCCACATCTCTAGCTGAACAGCCGCCCGAGGAAATGTCTCCTCCCTACCCAGCCAGAAGTTTGATCCTTCCGATCGAAGAGGTACCGTATCAGGTATCACCATAATCAAATCCCATCCATCTGCTTTTTCTTAATTCAGACATGCTGGAGTACATATGTTTCCATTCATCTGGATTTTCTACGAATCATTGTCAAAGCAGATCCCATTCACCCGTGAGATGGCCAAATTTTGGTAGTTGAACTTACGTACCACCTCTTTGGTTCCATCGTACCAATTACTCGCCAGTAATTTTGGAGTAGTACTTATCTGCAATCTAAGATTTCAACCCACGTTAATCTAGTCTGATTGATTCTGAATGTCAAATCCTTGCTAGCTAGGATGTCAAATATGTACGATTCACACAACTATGCTGACAAAACTACTACATAAGGATAGTAGTACTAGTTTAGCTTCGTACAACTACTTGTTCCAAGACATTCTAGTATCTTGTGGGTGTGTTATGTTTGCTGGCCCTGATGTATATTTTTGGGTCGAGAAATGTGTGTGTAGGTCAGGGGGAAAAGGCATCAATTGAGGCAATGAACTGACACATATGACCCGTGGAATGGTGTATTTCCTAATGGATTGTTCTTTTCAATTCTATATATCTACAATAAGATCTTACCATGATATTTTCTCAAAGTTGTGTCGATTTAATGGCACATATCCAGATTTTTCTTTAACTGATGGTAGATTTGCCATCTTATCTTGTTCCTGAATCATGTTGTATGTGTCGCCTTGGCATTTTAGTTCTCCATATAATGATTTATGAACACATAGGCGTTGATGTGGATTTTAGATTTACTTAGTCTTTACTTTAAGTTGATAAACCGTTCCTCTTGGTTAACTTGTAGAGTTGATTACTAAAGCAAGTTATCACAAATAGCAGTGAATTATATTCAAAGATCTAGAAGTACTAGTCTGTATAACCCTGTGCATAAAAGGTGCAAAACAATAGTCATTTTATTTTTGTTCATTTTTACTTTTCAGTTTCCATTTGCAAGACGTATGGTTGGAAAAGGATTGAAGTACTGGTGTAACACTAATAATTCTTACTAAGATGTGATTTCTATGTCAATGTGTAGATGATTCCTGAACAAGTAAGTTTGTTCCTTTTAGCTCAATTAAATGTCAGCTGCATTATATCATTTTTCATCTCTCTTATAACAAGTCTTATAGTTTCTTAGGTATTGGTAAGTCATATTGGAGATAAAATGAGTTGTGATAATGCTATGATACTAATGATGACAATGCTACCTATGGCAACGTGGGAAATTATATATATGGCGATGGGCATTACGATCAAGACGACGATAATGGTGATGAGTCTGATGATCTTCGAGTCATGCAACCAAGTGAAGTTATGAAGTTCATGAACAATTTAGCTTATGCACAATGTTTGGACCATTATATCTTAGTCATTATTTTGTTTTTCATTTGACACTTCTTAGATGCGTCGGTATGGCCAATGTAATATTGATTCAACTCATTAGACATGTTATACTTCTTGTTGTTATGCTAAATAAAATATATTTTCTTTGATCATGTGTAGTTGTGTGATTCTGAGATGTATTTGAAAGGCCAATATTTTGAAATACTATCGTCATGAATCACAATTTTTTGGTATGCAACAACCCTCGATACAAGCAATTTGTAAGGGTGACTTATTTCCTACGGTGCAACAAACATCTTGGGTACACAATATGACCACAGGAACTTCAGAACATTGGTGAATTTATACAATTGATGGTGCTAGAAAATTCTCAACTAAAGGAATTCCCGAAGGGTTCTATGCACCATCAGTAATCATACAAACTGACGGTTTGGCACTCCTCTCGGTTATAAATAACCTTGACAGTCAAATATACCGTCGACTATTAAGAAAATTGACGGGGGGCAATAACCATAGGAAAATAAATATCCGACGGGGAACCATCGGCTATAAGTGTCGTCGAGCTTCTGATGATCAATTTATGTCTAACGGTTAACCGTCGGTCTATTACCGTTGGAAAAGATATTATCTGACGGTACCGTCGGATATATGTGTAATGGCCGACAAAGCAAGACCGACGGGAGATAGCCGACGGTGACCCGTCGGTTATTAGGGTATCCGACGGTGAACTTATATATCCGACGGTGATTGGACCCTCGGCTATAATGGAAAATCTAGTAGTGGAAATATTTCCTTAGTCCTCTTAGGTAACTAAGGATAAATTTTTGACCGTTGTCCAGTGATCTACTCCTGGATCACTATTGTACCCCCTTGCCAAACTCATGGCAAGGTACACAATCGGTCTGGTACACAGCATGGCATACTTTATAGAACCTAAGGCTGAGGCATAGGGAATGCCTTTCATTCTCTCTCTATCTTCTGCCGTGGTCGGGTTTTGAGTCTTACTCAACTTCATACCTTGCAATGCAGGCAAGAACCCTTTCTTTGACTGATCCATTTTGAAATTCTTCAAAAACTTCGTCAATGTATGTGCTTTCTGAAAGTCCGATTAAGCTTCACGATCTATCTCTATAGATCTTGATGCCCAATACATAAGTAGCTTTACCGAGGTCTTGAAAAATTCTTATTCAAGTATCCTTTTATGATATCTAGGAATTCTATATCATTTCCAATCAACAATATGTCATATAATATCAGAAATGCTATAGAGCTCCCACTCACTTTCTTGTAAATATAGGCTTGACCAAAAAGTCTGTATAAAACCATATGCTGTGATCACCTCATCAAAGCGTATATTCCAACTCCGAGATGATTGCACCAGTCCATAGATGGATCGCTAGAGCTTGCGCACCTTGTTAGCACCTTTAGGATCGACAAAACCTTCTGGTTGCATCATATACAACTTTTCTTTAAGGAATCCATTAAGGAATGCAGTTTTGACGTCCATTTGCCAGATTTCATAATCATAAAATGCGGCAATTGCTAACATTTCGGACAGACTTAAGCATCGCAACGGGTGAGAATGTCTCATCGTAGTCAACCCCTAGAACTTGTCGAAAACCTTTTGCGACAAGTCGAGCTATGTAGACAGTAACATTACCATCAGCGTCCGTCTTCTTCTTGAAGATCCATTTATTCTCTACGGCTTGCCGATCATCAGGCAAGTCCACCAAAGTCCACACTTTGTTATCATACATGGATCCTATCTCAGATTTCATGGCTTCAAGCCATCTGTCGGAATCTGGGCTCATCATACCTTCTTCATAGTTCGTAGGTTCACCTTGGTCTAGTAACATGACTTCCTGGACAGGATTACCGTACCACTCTGGTGCGGAAAATGTTCTGGTTGACCTACGAAGTTTAGTAGTAACTTGATCTGAAGTTTCATGATCATCATCATTAACTTCCTCTCCAGTTGGTGTAGGCATCACGGGAACGGATTTCTCTGATGTGCTACTTTCCAAATTGAGAGAAGGTACAATTACCTCATCAAGTTCTACTTTCCTCCCACTCACTTCTTTCGAGAGAAACTCCTTCTCTAGAAAGGTTCCATTCTTGGCAACAAAGATCTTGCCTTCGGATCGGTGTTAGAAGGTGTACCCAATTGTTTGTTTAGGGTATCCTATGAAGACACACTTATCCGATTTGGTTTCGAGCTTATCAGGCTGTAGCCTTTTGACATAAGTGTCGCAACCCCAAATTTTAAGAAACAACAGCTTAGGTTTCTTGCCAAACCATAGTTCATACGATGTCATCTCAACGGATTTAGACTGTGCCCTATTTAACGTGAATGCGGCTGCCTCTAATGCATAACCCCAAAATGATAGTGGCAAATCGGTAAGAGACATCATAGAACGCACCATATCTAATAAAGTACGATTACGACGTTCGCACACACCATTACGCTGTGGTGTTCCAGGTGGCGTGAGTTGTGAAACTATTCCACATTGTTTAAATGAAGGCCAAAATCGTAACTCAAATATTTGCCTCCATGATCAGATCGTACAAACTTTATTTTCTTGTTACGATGATTCTCCACTTCACTCTGAAATTCTTTGAACTTTTCAAATGTTTCAGACTTGTGTTTCATCAAGTAGATATACCTGAAGGAAATATGCCCTAGAGGCAATAATAAAGTTGTTATTTATATTTCCTTATATCATGATAAATGTTTATTATTCATGCTAGAATTGTATTAACCGGAAACTTGATACATGTGTGAATACATAGACAAAACACAGTGTCCCTAGTAAGCCTCTACTAGACTAGCTCCTTAGTCAAAGATGGTTAAGTTTCCTAACCATAGACATGTGTTGTCATTTGATGAACGGGATCACATCTTTAGGAGAATGATGTGATGGACAAGACCCATCCGTTAGCTTAGCATAATGATCATTAAGTTTTATTGCTATTGCTTTCTTCATGTCATATACATATTCTTTGACTATGAGATTATGCAACTCCTGGATACCGGAGGAATACCTTGTGTGTAAACCCGGGCAAACGTCGGGCCGGGCCGGGTTTCGGGCCAGGTTTGTAAAAGCCCGACCTTCATTTCTCAAGCCCGAGCCCCGCCCGAAGCCCGAAATACTCCCTACTTTCAAGCCCGAGCCCGGCCCGAAATCAAGCCCGAAGCCCGAAAGCCCGGCCCAGATGCTGTTTTTTAGTACGCGCACGTGCAAACCCGGCCCGAAGCCTGAAAGCCCGGCCCAGATGCCGTTTTTTAGTACGCGCACGTGCAAGCCCGGCCCAAAATACAGAAAAAATTGAAGCCCGGGCCCGGCCTGAATTATCTTTCGGGCTGGAAAATAAAGCCCGAGCCCGGCCCGGCCCGGGTTTTTTGGGCCGGGCTCGGGCCGGGCTGCCCATGCCCGAGTTTACTTGTGTGCTATCAAATGTCACAACGTAACTGGGTGACTATAAAGATGCTCTACAGGTATCTCCGAAGGTGTTTTGTTGGGTTGGCATAGATCGTGATTAGGACCTGTCACTCCGAGTATTGGAGAGGTATCTCTGGGCCCTCTCGGTAATGCACATCATAATAAGCCTTGCAAGCAATGTGACTAATGAGTTAGTTGCGGGATGAAGTATTATGGAACGAGTAAAGAGACTTTCCGGTAACGAGATTGAGCTAGGTATGAAGATACGGACGATTGAATCTCAGGCAAGTAACATACCAATGACAAAGGGAATAACGTATGTTGATCTTCATAGAATATGTAGGAACCAATATGAGCATCCAGGTTCTGCTATTGGTTATTGACCGGAGAGGTGTCTCGGTCATGTCTACATAGTTCTCGAACCCGTATGGTCCGCATGCTTAACGCTCGATGACGATTTTGTATTATATGAGTTATGTGATTTGGTGACCGAATGTTGTTCAGAGTCCCGGATGAGATCACGGACATGACGAGGAGTCTCGAAATGGCCGAGAGGTAGAGATTCATATATAGGACGATGATATTCGGACACCGGAAGTGTTCCGTGGGTATCGGGTACATATCGGGTCACCGGAAGGGGTTCCGGGCACCCCCCGGCAAAGATGTGGGCCTTATGGGCCAAGAGAGGGACAAACCAGCCCGTGGTGGGCTGGTGCGCCCCATATAGGACGAAATAGGAGGACAAGGAAGGAGGGGAAGGGAGAAGGAAAGGGGAGGATTCGGGCTCCCCCTTTCCTTCTCTCCCCCCTCTCTTTCCTTCCCCCTCCGGCACTGATGGAAGGGGGGAGGCCCACTTGTGGGAGGTGCCCAAGTAGGATTACTCCTACTTGGGGCGCCCCTTGCTGCCCCTCTCCCTCTCCCACCTATATATATATATATGTGGGGGGGGGCACAACTAGAACACACAACATTGATTCCTAGTCGTGTGTGGCGCCCCTCTCCACAGTTTATGCCTCCGGTCATATTCACGTAGTGCTTAGGTGAAGCCCTGCGCGGATCACTTCACCATCACCGTCACCATGCCGTCGTGATGACGGAACTCTCCCTCGACACTTTGCTGGATCAAGAGTTCGAGGGATGTCATCGAGCTGGACGTGTGCAGAACTCGGAGGTGCCGTACGTTCGGTGCTTAATCGGTCGGAACGGGGAAAAAGTTCGACTACATCAACCGCGTTGTCAAACGCTTCTGCTTTCGGTCTACGAGGGTACGTGGACACACTCTCCCCCTCTCATTGCTATGCATCTCCTAGATAGATCTTGAGAGAGCGTAGGAATTTTTTTGAAATTGCATGCTACGTTTCCCAACAGTGGCATCTGAGCCAGGTCTATGCGTAGATGATATGCACGAGTAGAACACAAAGAGTTGTGGGAGGTGATCGTCATACTGCTTACCACCAATGTCTTATTTTGATTCGGCGGTATTATTGGATGAAGCGGCCTGAACCAGCCTTACATGACCACGTTCATGAGACCGGTTCCACCGACAGACATGCAACTAATTTTGCATAAAGGTGGCTGGTGGGTGTTTGTTTCTCCAACTGTTGTGGTTTTGATGCGTAGGTAAGAACGGTTCTTACTAGAAGCCCGTAGCAGCCACGTAAAACTTGCAGCAACAAAGTAGAGGACGTCTAACTTGTTTTTGTAGGGCATGTTGTGATGTGATATGGTCAAGACATGATGTGATATACGTTGCTGTATGAGATGATCATGTTTTGTAAAAGTTATCGGCAACTGGCAGGAGCCTTATGGTTGTCGTTTTATTGTATGAAATGCAAATGCCATGTAATTGCTTTACTTCATCACTATGCGTTAGCGATAGTTGTGGAAGCAAGAGTTGGCGAGACGACCACGACGCTTCGATGGAGATCAAGGTGTCAAGCCAGTGACAATGGAGATCATGACGGTGCTTTGGAGATGGAGATAAAAGGCACAAGATGATGATGGCCATATCATGTCACATATTTTGATTGCATGTGATGTTTATCTTTTATGCATCTTATTTTGCTTAGTACGGCGGTAGCATTATAAGATGATCCCTTACTAAAATTTCAAGATATAAGTGTTCTCCCTGAGTATGCACCATTGCAACAGTTCATCGTGCTGAGACGCCACGTGATGATCGGGTGTGATAAGCTCTACGTTCACATACAACGGGTGCAAGACAGTTTTGCACATGCGGAATGCTCGGGTTAAACTTGCCGAGCCTAGCATGTACAGACATGGCCTCGGAACACTGGAGATCGAAAGGCCAAACGTGAATCATATAGTAGATATGATCAACATAGAGATGTTCACCATTGAAGACTACTCCATCTCACGTGATGATCGGACACGGTTTAGTTGATATGGATCAAGTGATCATTTGGATGACTCGAGGGATGTCTATCTAAGTGGGAGTTCTTAAGTAATATGATTAATTTAACTTAATTTATCATGAACTTAGTCCTGATAGTTTTTTCATATCTATGTTGTAGATCAATGGCCCATGCTACCATTCCCTTGAATTTTAATGCGTTCCTAGAGAAAGCTAAGTTGAAAGATGATGGTAGCAACTACACAGACTGGGTCCGTAACTTGAGGATAATCCTCATTGCAGGACAGAAGAATTATGTCCTTGATGCACCACTAGGTGAAAGGCCTGCTGCAGGAACAGATGCTGATGTTATGAACGTCTGGACAAGCTCGATCTGATGAGTACTCGATAGTTCAGTGTGCCATGCTTTACGGCTTAGAATCGGGATTTCAAAGACGTTTTGAACGTCATGGACCATATGAGATGTTCCACGAATTGATGCTAATATTTCAAGCAAATGCCTGAGTTGAGAGATATGAAGTCTCCAACAAGTTCTATAGCTGCAAGATGGAGAAGAACAGTTTTGTCAGTGAACACATACTCAGAATGTCTGGGTATCATAACCACTTGACTCAGTTGGGAGTTAATCTTCCAGATGATAGTGTTATTAACAGAGTTCTTCAATCCTGCCACCAAGTTATAAAGGCTTCGTGATGAACTATAATATGCAAGGGAAGCAACCCACCCATGGCGCCTCCCTCCCACCTCCTCCCACCCACCCATTGCGCCTCCCTCCCCACAACACACACCAATCTTACCCAAACCAGCCATGGATGTCTCTAAAACCCTAGATCCTCTATGGCCAGCCTTCTCCATTGGGAATTTTTCCCTGGTCTCAAGGTGGAACAAAAGGTACGTTCAAAATTTGGATCTACGGTGTACTTCGACAGTTGTTTGGGGAGGGATTTTTCTTGGTTGTTTCTTTCTCCTCGGCATCTTTCTCTCTCTCGGAGGAATCAGTAAGTTTGGTATTGCAATGTTGTATTGGTGGATTGGCTTCGGGATTCAATGTATCACATTTGAGCAAAAGGAATTTCCGGTTTTCGGTGGCTTCAAATCATGTTGGACACTTCATTTATGCCCTGAAAGATCGTGTTTGGCAGAACTTTGTTCGTCACTTTCGCCTATTCAAAATTTTCACATGGATTATGCATGGGATGATTCTGATTGGCATCTTGATGATGAATTACCAAAAGTTTCGTCCAGATCGCCTATGGCCATTCGAAGTTCTTTGAGGTTTTTACATAATTCCCAAGAAGATACTGCATCTCACGCCGAGTTGGCTAAGTTTAATATCCCTAGGTTTGATCATATGCAGTTGGGAAGTTTGGATTTCATGTCAAAGGACTTAAGGGAGGACCAGATTGTTCAATAAAACTTTTTGAGTTTTGGTAGCCTCACTTATGTTAAATGTCATCCGGATTCTAAGGTGATTGGCAAGCAGTTTCTTGGTTCAAATTTTAAATGTCATGCATGGCATGCTATCCTGGATACAAAGCTTGAGGAAATTCTAGATCTATGGCAGGCAGGATATTCTAACCAGGTGATCATGTCAGTCCTTGATTTGCCTCATTTACCAGACAAGGCATTTATTTTTGACAAATTAATAATATGTATGCAATGCAAAGGCCGAGGTCACAACTCCAAGAATTTCATGGACATTAGTTTTGAGAGGTACAATTCTACTCCTTTAAACCCTCAGGGTATGCATGCAACTTCATCTTCGGGTTTATGGTGCAAAAAACGCTTGGCGCACGGTCATACTCATTCGGGTTATTTGGTGGGATTGCGTTGCAAAATTTGTGGGTTGTTAGGTCATTTGAGCTAGTGTTGTTCGTCACGTACAAATAAATCAATGACTTGGGCTAGGAAAGACCGGATAAATAAGGAAGTTAAGATCTCATTTGGCCCTACCATTCCATTGCGATAGTCAAATCTCAACAAGCTTGGGCATAGAAAATCGCGGGACCTGACTCAGCGGCGAATTAAGAGGAAACAAATTTGGATAATCTAGAGGAAAAAGGGGGATTCGGTGCAAAACGGTGACACCTTGGAAGAAAATACCCCGGAAATTTCGCCTCCTCTCTATCCTATCAGAACTGCCCCGATTCCCGAGACCACGCTCCCTCCCCTGTTTAGTCCGCCACCCTGCAACCTCGAGAGCTCCTCCCTGTCCCAACCTCTACCACCCATGGCGAATCTCCCTATTTTCCCGTACCAGTATGTGTCGGGCAAGATGGACATCCAGCAAGGTCCAGAGGGAAGGCTGCGGAGGAACATGGTGGTAGTCGACGACCCACCGCTTGATCACTCGCAATATGCTTTGGTCATGGTGGTTCCGCCCCCCGCAGATCTGCAGCGTGAAGCAGTTTTGGCTGAGGTTAGACGTGTTTTGTTTGATGATCATGGTGCACATACTATCGATGGAGATATTTATCCGTTCTGTCTGGGTTTAATCCGGTTCCATGATAGTTTAGTGCGTGATACTATGGTTAACAGAGGAGAAAAGCCTTTAGATGAACACACCAATTTTTATCTGCTGCGTCATGATGAGGGACCGAATATGCGTAGGCCTGTGATTGAGAGAGATGCTTGGGTTATGTTGCTTGGATTTCTGCTGAATTATCAAACTGAGCACTACATTATCAAAGCGGTGTCGTGTTTTGGTAGATGCATGTACTGGCACCGCCCTGGTTGCAAGAAATCGAGAGTGCTTGTTCGTGTGCTGATCAATGAACTTGCTTTAGTACCTTTCAGTCTGATAGTCAAGCGATTTACTGATATTAGCTGACTTGGTACCTCCTGGACAATACGTGTGTACGTGCTAAATGGCAGAAACCCCAGTCTAGGGATCCAGGGGAACGAAGAAGCTCCTCCTCCAATGGGTGCATCGCCTCATCCTGAGCAGCTTCCGTTTCTGAATGCTATGCAACAACAACAGCACAATGCACAAGTCTGGCACCTTCAAATGCTGCAAACGCCTGGGAAGCGGCCCCTCCCCCTCCTCCACCACAACAGGGATGGGGTGTGTGGCCTGAATTGCCCCCTGTTCCACCAGTTTATCAAGGTTTTGGTTACAGATAGTTCACTGGTTATGATGGTCCTTCCATGATGGATGGTATTCAAACTGCAGATTCAGGATTTGATGATGGTCTCAAAGTTTGGAATGAGCATGTGGCATTGATCGAGGAAGTGGCTGCAGATTTTCATTCAGGGTCATGCTGGAGGAGACTTGACTTTTACTCCACTAAACTAACATGACATCACAATTGAGGTCCCTGCTGAAGATAATTGGCTGTCCTTCATGATCCACTTGTATTGCACTGTTTTTACACCAAGATTGGGCTGGGAAACTCTAGAGGTTGGAAATGAAGCAGCTTGGAAAAGATTTGCTGATGGCCTACAAGATACTCTGCATAGTCTTGTTGGAATGGCATGCTTTTCTGTCTTCCCGTTTTCACCATTTATGCCTGGAGCTAAAATCATTAGTTTCTCTGAGGAAGCTTGGAACATCTGCTGCAACTTCATTTCATGCAATTTGAGGGGTTTATTGGCAGCAAATTCTTTGGAAGAGATGGAAATGGAAAGTTACTCTGTTTCTGAAGAAGTTATCAGCCAGGATAGTAACCAGACTCTGATGGAGGTGGATGAGGCCACTTCCAGGAAGAGGCGCAGAGTGATCACACCACTTGATGTATTTGAAGTGAACGCAGTGTCAGAGCGAAAAGATACAAGGGTTTTAAGGCACCTTCAATGGCAGATGGCAAGAAAAAACAATATTATGTTAAGCCACGACGCACACCAGACATTTTAGAGTAGCAACTTGGTTCTGGTTCTGCAGCTGAGAAGCAGGCCCTCCTCCTACGCCAATTGAAACACTCCAGTATATTGGAATCACAGCGTGTGCTATACCCCAGGAAGAACTCACCAAGGAAAAGCTTTCTGCTGCTCTCAAGGGCAAGGGAAAAGACGCAGCTTCATCTGAGTAAAGCTAGTAAGTTGTTCAGTTTTATCTTTTGCTTTGCTTTGAAACTCTTTACTTTGTTCTGAACTCTATTTGCTTCAAACCTTAATGTCGTCCCTTTTGTGGAATGTCCTTTGTTGGAATGTGCGTGGCTTAAACGCTAGTACTAAATGTGATGCATTGCGTAACAAAATTGATGAGTGGAACTGCTCAATTGTATGCTTACAAGAAACAAAAAAATCAGAGTTCGATCATTCGTATATTATAAAATGTTGTCCGAGAAGGTTTGACAAGTTTGAATTTGTTCCGTCGGTGGGTGCTTCCGGTGATCTCATCATTATTTGGTGTTGTAGTCAATTCTCAGGCCAAGTTGTGCATAAACTTTCTTTTGCTACCACTATCAGACTGACTTCAGTGCAAACAAACGATACTTGCACTACAAAAAAAATACACTTCCGTGATGATACATGTTTGTCACAGTAGGTCACGTTTTCTGTCATGCATGTACATCCATGACAATTTTATGACAGAATCAAGATAGTCATACATGTGCTGTCGTAGAAGTGTTCCATGACATTACCAAAATTATCATCACGGAAGTGTCCACTTCCATGACGATAAATCGCGCGTCACATAAGTGCTTTTGTCAAGGGTGACCGACACGTGGCATCCACCATAATGGAACGCTGTTAAGCTATCGGGTCCGGTTTTGGATCCGATAATCCGTTAACAGCTCCGACCAATGGGGATTTTCCACGTGTAAAATTCTGATTGGCTGACGGAAACACGTGTCAGCTGCGCGTTGGCACAGGTGTCACTCATCCAATGGGCGAGATGCGCCTATGATATGTTGACACGTGGACCGGCCCATAAGTGGCCCATAAAGTTTAAATGGGCCGGCCCAACTAAAGGCCCGCAAGATTTTGCGGACCATAATGGGCCGGCCTAGCTAAAGGCCCATGAGATTTTGCGGACCATAATGGGCTAGCCCAGCTAAAGGCCCACAAGATTTTGCGGGCCATAATGGGCCGGCCTAGGTAAAGGCCCACAAGATTTTTGCAGGCCATAATGGGCCGGCCCAGGTGAAGGCCCACAAGATTTTTGTGGACCATAATGGGTCGGCCCAGCTAAAGGCCCACGAGATTTCGCCGACATTAATGGGCCGACCCAGCTGTAGGCCCACAAGATTTTGAGGACCCTAGTAGGTCGGCCCATTAACTGGCTTCCATGTTTTGGGCCAAATGCCGGCCCATATTTGATCCGGTCCATTAATGGCCTGCCACGTTCCGGGCCTAACAATGGCCCAAATGAGATACGGCCCGTTAAAAGCTTACCACGTTCTGGGCCAAATTACGGCGCAGATCAGGTTTGGCCCTTTAAGAGGCTTTGGGCTAAATTATGGCCCATACAGATTCGGCCCGTCAACTGGACGCTATGCTTTTGGGCCCACTTGCTAAAGGCCCATTTAGTAATTCGGCCTGATATTAGTTTCGGCCTGTTAAGGTCCCGTTTAACATTTTGGCCCTATATTAATTTCGGCCTGTTAAAAGCCCGTCATATAGTTGGGCCGAACTACGACCCGGTTTGCATCCGGCCTATTCGCAGCCGATAATCTGATTGGGCCAAACAAGGACCGAGACAATTTTGGCCTGTTAAAAGCCCGTGATTTGATTGGCACAATCATGGGCCGGGGTCCATTTCGGGCTTCTTTCGGCCCGTGAGCTGTTCGACACGTTTCAGGCCCAACCTACTTCTCAGCCTCCTAAAAGCCCATTGAGTTTTCTTGCGAAAAGAGGGCCGGCGGTTTACTCGGCCTATTAAAGGCCCGAATCTACTAGTGGGCCAGTTTACATTTAGGCCTTCTAACGGACCAAGATGACGGGGCCCATGATGCGGATCATACATCGTGATTGCATGACGACCCGATTATGTACCGTAATTTTACGGTTTGGCCGGTTTACTGCGGAAACAGGATATATATATACAGTAAAATAACTGCAGCATCGTGAATAAGAAAAAACCTAGACTATACAATAAATAAATTACGGCATATTACATCCACTGGGCATCAAAGTTCGCCACTATGATAATAAAGCACAAGCAGACAGCAGATTACATACACGGGGCATCAAAGATCGCCATCGGTGCAACTAAACACGCCGATAAAATAATATACAAAACCGATAGCACTTCAATAGAGTTCAAGAAAGGTTAGCCCTGCTGGGGAGCCGTAGCGCAAGCAGCTGAGCAAGCTGATGAGACTGCGCTTGTTTAACACTTATATCCTCCTCACTCTGAAAGATAAACAAGCAGACAGATGACAGGTTTTGCACATAAAAGTATCAGTGCTGACAATTCATCACATTTCATACTGACGAATACAGTGACACAGTTTAAAATTGCATTAACACAATATGGTATTGTTCAGGTCAAGACATGGCAGGAATGACATTGTGAAGGAGTTGGCAGCTTCACGACACCACTCGATTATAGATCAAGAACTCATAAGTATTAATAGTTAGTGTGCTGTCAATTTATCCCATTTCAGATTGGCAAATAAAGAGACGGTTTAAATGATAGTAGAATGATATGACATTGTTCATAGTTAAGACATTGCAGAATATGACATTGTGCTGTAGTGATAGGTTCACCACACCACTGGATTACAGATCAAGAACAGAAGCATACATGCAGTGCAAAAGAAGATCACTTGCTCTGTATAGTTTAATTTACATGGTATGAAGAAGGAACTTGGTTGTACAACTGAAAACTTAAATTGAGATGGACAAACTTTTGTTTATGAACTGCATAATAAACTTTAAACATGCAATTTAATGCAAACACCAAAAATAAATAGCTGTTGCAGTCATGCCTAACCAAATATACACAACAAAGTTTGAAGGCTTGAGAAGGACAAACTTACATTATTGGTGAAGGCAGGCTCTATAAAGCCCTTGTCCATGCTGATGGGGGGGGGGCAATTCAAGAAGTTTACCACATAATCTTCTTCATAAGCATTGCCTTTATTCTACATTTTGTTAAGAGTAAATATAGATGTGACAATATAAGAAAAAATGGAGAATATTTAAGATAAGATGAAGAGTGATGCTACATAACCAAGTAGCTATAAATGTAAGTACAGCTATACAAGCAAAAGGTACAGCCAAGAGCAATGCAGAGCTAAGCTTCTTCAGTACCATCGGTGTTATCCAACCTTATGGTAAGAGCAAATATAGATCTTATGTGTAGAAAATGGAGGGCAAAGGAAAATAAGCTGTAGAGTGATGGTACATGAACAACTACCTGTCAATATAAGTACACTGATAAAGGACAACAGGTACTTACAAGAACAATGCAGAGCTAAAAAATTTCATTGGCATTGGATATATTCTACACTAATGTAACCATTCATATAGATCAGATAATTTGGAGCAAACAATTGATAAGCAAGCTATCATGCATACTGCTATCACATAATGAACTAGGTATGTATGCAAGTACAGTGATACAGGACAACAGGTACTAACAAGAGCAAAGCGGCGGGTAACATATTTGCGATATCCTGTCGTTCTTTTCAAACCGGAATTCTTTTTCGAGCAGATTTCCTGCAAAAAAGATCCGTAAGGCACATGCGGAAAAGTAGAAGTTCAAATTGTCATGCGATATCATAGGCAGTACCTCATCCTCGGAACGAGACCAGTGCATAACAAGGTTTTTCCATTCCATGTCTTCTAATTTAGCATAGGAGACTTCACCAGAAATTCGTTTATAGACTTGCCATCAAAGTGTGATTTCCTCAGGTAACACCAATACTGCTGCAATGCTTCCTTGAAAAGTGCAAGAAAGCTTTGCTCGTCATGACTATCCAGATTGACCCTCGCCTACTTACAACAATGTAATGTAAATCATTGATGTGTTCAACACTACAAAAAAAATACACTTCCATGATGATACGTGTTTGTCACAGTAGGTCGTGTTTTCTGTCATGCATGTACATCCATGACAAATTTATGACAGAATCAAGATAGTCATACCTGTGCTGTCGTAGAAGTGTTCCATGACATTGCGAAAATTATCATCACGGAAGTGTCCACTTCCATGACGATAAATCGCGCGCCACAGAAGTGCTTTCGTCAAGGGTGACCGACACATGGCATCCACCGTAACGGAACGCCGTTAAGCTATCGGGTCGGGTTTTGGATCCGATAACCCGTTAACAGCCCCGACCAATGGGGATTTTCCACGTGTAAAATCATCATTGGCTGGAGGAAACACATGTCGGCTCATCATTGGGACAGATGTCATCCACTCATTGGACGGAAGGCGCCTATGATACGTCGACACGTGGCACGGCCCAACAGAGGCCATTCCTATGAAAAGGCCGGCCCGTTTGACTTGGTCAAAAAGTGGCAGGCCGGCCCATGGAAAGCCTGTTAACGGCCTCTTCGCATATAGCCCATTTACAGCCCGCGAACCCAAGGCCCGTTACGCCCTATCCGAATTAGGCCCAGTAGCGTCATCTGGGCCATCCAATATGATTCCAGCCCGTTTTCACTTCTGGCGCATGTATGGCCCATGACGTCTTTCGGCCCATATGAGGCCCTATGTAACTCTTGGCCTATTAACGGCCCGTGGTGAAACTGGCCCGTAATGAACAGTGTATCACTTTACACCCATTAACGGCCCGTGGCGAAACTGGCCCGTAATGAACAGTGTATCACTTTATACCCATTAACGGCCCGTTATTCCGTTGGGCCATTTCCAGCCCATGTTATCTTTCGTTCTTCTCAGAGCCCATTTATTCTTGGGCTCATTTCTAGCATTCGTTTACTTACGGCCCGTTACTGTCATTTTCTGCTTGTGGGCCAAATTCAGCCCGTGGTTACAGTCGGCCCGTTTGTGGTCCATTAATATGTTGGGCCGTTTTCATAGCGTCATCAAATACGGCCTATTAATGATGGCCCGTTATGGTCAGCCCATGAACGGACGATTCCAACTCTAGCCCATTTACGGCCATAATGCGGTCTGTTTGGCCCATGTTTGGCCAATCGATCATACGGCCCGTATAAGGCCCATTGATGATACGGCCCGCAGAAGGCCCATTATTTCTACGGCCCGTAGAAGGCCCATTGTTTCTACGGCCCGTAGAAGGCCCACTGTTTCTATGGCAGTAGGAGGCCCAGTGTCACTACAGTAAATATTAGCCCATGGTTATTGTGGCCTAGTTTTAAAAAAATAGGTTATTGCAGCCACTAGCTAACCGCGGAAAAAGAACTGCAATGACTACAAGCAAACAAATAAATAAGACAACAAGGAAATAAATAAGCAAGCAACAAACGCTAGGCTATCATGGCTATTACACATATTACAACTGGGCATCAAAGTTCGCCACCAGTGCAAATATAGGGAACAAAGCAGCATATCATATACACTGGTTGTCAAAGTTGGCGACCAGCGCAAGTAAACGCCGCAGCAAAACAAATCCAGAACTGAAACCACTTCAGAAGATCTCAAGAAACAATATCCTGGGTACCCATAATGCTGGCAAGATGCTTAGCAAGCTTATTAACTTTCTCTTGTTTGGCGCTTAAATCCTCCAGCGCTTGCTGTTGCACCAGAAAATATGCATCTTAATTCTGCAGGGACTTCCTCAGTCCATCAGCTTCCTGTCGCAGCACATCTGATTGATGTCTTTCAACTTGAAGTTGAGACTCAAGAAGACGAACTGATTCAGGCAGCGAGTTCGAAGAGCTTGTGCCAGCAGTAGTGGCCAGTAACTCGAACACTACATCAAGACAGGACTTTTGGGTTCCCTCACTGTCATCAAGATAGTTTTTATCAGCTTTCTTGGAGACCAGCAGGGATGTCTCACTATCTTGAACCTTATCTGCATTACCTCCTTTACCATTGGATAACGCGGTACTATTCTCCAATATTTTGTCCGCATTCTAAAAGAGAAACAAGCAGACACATCACATGTTTACCATGTTGTATATGAAACTCATTTTGGTAAATGAGTTCAGTAGTAAAGTGGACATGATAACAGCATGAAACAAACATATATCTATGTACCATGGTCACTTTATGGTCTATATCATTCTAGTTTTTGTTGCCAAATCAAGATAGAGACACAGTTCAAATAATATTTGTTCAAGACAAAGCAGAATAGACAGAATATAAGTGTGGGTAACTATAGAGCAATAACAACACTTGTAATGTGCATGACATGAGAACATAACTGTTTATTCAATTGAAACTGAAATAAACATAGAGCAGGTTACAACAGCAAACCAGTTAAAGAAACAGGTTTAAAACATACCTGTTGCGCCATTGGAGTTTCAATTCTATCCTTCAAAATTGAAAACAGTTGGTATGAGTAAATATAGTAATGCAAGAGCAAAGGAGTATGAACCATAGCTAAAGAACCTGACCTGAGAACAAATCTTCTTCTCCTTTAAGCGTTGAGTTGGGATTCGGAGTGGTGGTCCTCGTGCTTTGGGCACTGCAGTTCCCTTACTAACTGCTCGTGTTTGTGTGCTCTGTGGTGGAGACGGTGCTGTGTCAACTGGAACTGGGTTACTATCTGCTGGGGTTGGGGTTAGAAGGGGTGTAGCTGGTTCTCTGTCCAACTGGGTAGGGGTACAATCTGCGAGAGTCTGAGTTATGTGTGGTGGATCTGGTCCTTGGGCAAGTACAACCGTGGTTCTATCTGCATCAACTGGTAGCACTATCTTTTTTGAAGACCGTGTTGTTACTCCTTAGATACTGCCATGACGCTCTCCAATTCAAATGGCTGATAAACAAGAAAAGTAATTGAAAGTATAGACATTGTATGATAGACAGGTGCAATGGATAGTGGGGAATAAAAGAGGGCATGAAATAATTCATATTTATGTTGTCTAACCAAACAGGATAGCATGACACAATTTCACATATATGATGGCTAACAAAACAGGATAGCATGACACAATTTCACATTATGATGGCTAACTAAAAAAGATGGAAAGACATAGTTCAAAATATGAGACTATGTAAACAGGATGACATGACATAACTATATAATGTGTTTATTAAATAGGTTGGCATGCCATAATTCACATACATTCACGGATAGAATGCCATAATTCAAAATATGATGACTGTAAACACTAAACAGGATGAGATGATATAACTATATGATGTCTTTATTAAATGGGTTGCCATGCCATAATTCAGATATATGATGTGTATGTACTATGTAAACATGATGGCATGATATAATTCAAATATATGATTTATATAGTAAGCAAGTAAGCAGATGGCAATCCATATATGATGTAAAAACTAAGCAATGCAAGACAACATGCATGACATGGGTAATATAACCCTGCCAAGTTTGAGCATAGACCTCAGGGGGGAAATAGGACTGGTCATCAGTCTCTGAATCCTCCTCTGAGGAGCTCTCTGTAACCAGCAAGATGTCTGCTTCAGCAGGTAGCATTGTCTGCTCTGAATACCTTGTTTTCACTCCAGATACTTCCATCACCGCTTCAAATGGCTGATGCACAGGAAGACTAGTTGAATATGCAAACGTTGTCGACAAATGGAACACGTAATACAAAAAAATGATAGCATGGTATAATTCACATACATGATGATTGGCTAAACAGCATGGCATTGCATAATTCACATATATAATGCCTTTGCAACAAGATAGCATTGTATAATTCACATATATAATGTCTTGCAACAAGATGGCAATGCATAATTCACATATATGGTAATTAGACACTGAACAGGTGGCATTCACACAAAGCATGTCTAAACTAATCAAATGACATAGCAATGCGAGACACCATACGCACGATATGAGCAACATAACCCTGCCAAGTTAGAGCATACACCTCGGGGGAGGGGGGATAGGACTGGTCATCTGTCTCTCAATCCTCCTCTGAGGAGCTATCCGTAACCAGCGAGATATGCGCTTCGTCAGATAGCATAGTCTGCTCTGAAGACCTTGTTCTCACTCCAGAATTTGCCATCACCGTGTCAAATGGCTGATGCACACGAAGAGCAGTTGAATGTACTAACATTGTTGACAAATGTAATATGTAAGGAAAAAAAGGATGGCCTGATATAATTTACATATAAGATGACTGGCTAAGCAGGATGGCATTGCAAAATTCACATATATGATGCCTGGCTAAACAAGATGGCGTTGCATAATTCACACAAATGATGAATAAACTAAACAGATGGCATTCGCACAAAGCATGTCTAAACTAAGCAGATGACATATTTGATGTATAAAGTAAGCAATGCAAGACACCATATGCATGATATAACCAACATCAGCATGCCAAGTTAGAGCGAAGACCTCAGGGGGTAAATAGGAGTTGTCTTCTCCTTCTGAATCCTCCTCAGAACAGATATCTTCCTCTCGATTACAATCCGAAATGCGTGGAGGGGGGGCTGCCTTTGCGCCTACCATGGAGCGACGTCTGCATGAAATTTTATTGCCACGCAAGGCTCGTCTCTTTTGCTCTACATGTTCAGTTCCATTGTTTACAATAACTGTCATGCATAGGAATAAAACATAGTGAGATTACGTAAGGAGTGCATGCATAAATCCAGAGTGATGGTAGCAACCTGTGGATAGACCCAAAACCAATAATAGTAGGCAGATAATGGCTTCAGTTAAAAATACAGATAATGGCTTCTTTATTGTTTGTTTCCCACCCAACATGAAACTCATAGTAGACACCGGAGATTAACCAGATAGTAGATATATACTATTGATAGCAGCCCCGATATGTACCCCACAACCATTTAAAAACACAAGTTTTACCATTAGTTTGGAGCTGACTCTGAGTATAATCGGTGAACAGGACGATAAAGTAGCATGTAATATTAAGCGATGCATAACGTAAGAAGACACGAAAGAGTGCGACCTCTCTTGCGGACCCGTGTAGTCGTCGAGGTCATCTGCTCAGTTGATGATGGTAATGCAGTTTTCATGGCTGCCAGCGGCGGGGAAGAAGATCTGGGGCGGCGAAAGACAGTCTGGAGGCCGGATCCCTGCTGTGCTGGACCCTTCTGTCGTTGGAGTAGCTGAGCTGGGGTGGACGACGGCAGCAAGAGCGGGACAAACCACGCAAGGTTTTCTTTGACAACTATCTGTAAGAGAAGTAATTCTGTAAGGGCTCGTTCGAATTGGAGGATTCCAACAATGCAGGGATAGGAAATAGACAGGAATAGGATAGGAATGCACGTGCAAAACAGAGAATTTAAAAACACAGGATATCTGCCAATCTGGGTGTTTGATTCACAACAATTGGAAGATCACAGGATGCAAAGAAGCATGGTGAGATTAAGTCAAACCACAAGAAAATTTACGGTTATAATGCTATTATGCTACTATCTCTTAGTCTTGTGCTTCATGAATAGGAATTTGAAAAGGAGGACAAGTGAAAATTAAAATTACTACGTTTTTTATTTCAAGGAGACACTAAAGGAACAAATCCGTGTGCTCAGTGGACAATATATATAACATGTAGAGTAAAAAAGAGATGCAACAAGTGTACAACCTCTTTGGCGAAGCCATGTCGATCTCAGCGTGATTGGGTTGGCCGGTGAGGATGCTCCGGCTGACTTTGCTGTCGGAGGAGGGGAAGAAGATCTTAGGCGTTTGGAGATGGAGCCCGAGGTACTGCTCCGCTGTGATGGAGGGTTTCGTCGTTGGAGCAGCTCCGGTGAGTTGTACGATGCCGAGGCTGAAGCAGGACAAGAGAGACAACGAACAACGTTAACCTGAGTGGAATTCTAATAGCATCTCCAATACATGACGTAAAATACATAACCACAAAGTGCTAGATGTAAAATACATCAGCCGCTCATCTCTGAACTTAACTATCGAAACTGAACTTAACTGTCGAAATTGAACTTAACTATCGAAACTGAATTTAACTGTCGAAACTGAATTTTGCTGTCGAAACTGAATTTTGCTGTCGAAACTGAACGCACTAGCAAGGTGAGGCTACACGTCAGTCGATTGACTTTTTCATCTCTGGTCAGTCGATTTTGCAGCCGTTGGATACGAAATCAAGGGCCTGCGGTTCATCTTCAACCTCCACCCCCTGAGCCGCCAGCACCACCGTCCTAACAGCAGCCCCCCGCCGCTGGCAGCCGGCGGTGCGCCGCCCCGCCCCCCCGAAAACACTCCCCACCGCTGGTCCGCCGCCGCCCCGGCCATCCCTCTAGGCCCCCCCATGCCGAGCTTTTTCTCCGGCGATCCCCACGGCACCGCCCTGCCAACGCCCCGCCACCGCCGGCGACCACCGCCCCCATCCTGAACCCTAAGATAGATAGTGAGGTACCTCTCCGGTGAGCCCCCCTCTCCGCTGCGGCTGGTTCTTCCTTCACCCCGGAGAGCCCCCCCACCCCCTGAAAATCGACTGACCCAAAAGTCGATTCAGTCGACTGAAGTGTAGCTAAATCGGAGCAGCATCGCAAGCAAGAGCAAGAGCGAGAGCAGCAGCCCGAGCAAGAGCAATAGCAAGAGCAGACCAGGCAGGGGACCGAGAGCAAGAGCAATAGCAAGAGCAGACCAGGCAGGAGACCGAGAGCAAGAGCAGAGCAGCAGCGCGAGCGAGAGCTAAAGCAGCAGCAGCTCCTACAGATGTGGACGTCGCCGCCGAGGGAGCGACACCGTGGAGGAAGTGGCCGGCGATGCCGCCGTGGATGGAGCTGCGCCGTGTCGGCTCGGGACCGAGCGCCGGCAGCACCGTGAGATCGAATCAAGAAGAAAATGCGGCGATTAGTGTACAACCTCTTTGGTGGCTCCGATTAGGCCGCAGCTTCATCCGAGGAAACGGTGATGATGATGCTCTTCCGATGGTGCCGGTGAAGACGGCAGTGTGGGAATGGAGGTGGCGCGAAAGACGAGGGGAACGTCGGGGCAGCTCCTTGGAGGTGGAGGACGGGGTGGCTGAACCAGCGGGACGATGAGATCGACGACGGATCCTCATCCGGTACGGTGGGTGAGGGACGTCGAGGTGTTGTTGTGGACGACGTCGTCGGGGAAGAGGCTCCGGCTGGGTGGCGGACGGAGCAGGGTGTGGGGTTTCGTCGCGGGTTTTCGCGGCCTCGGTGTACGAATGGGTGGGCGGATGGGATGGCAGTGGGGAACCATGGCTTAGAGACGCGCTTGTCCGAAATGTGGGGTAAGTTACGAAAGTACCCCCACCGATTTGAGGCGGTTCTTTCGGTTCAGGGGTAGCACGGGCATTTCGCGTGTCGGGATTTCACAGGAGGTGGGAGTTTTCGCGCGCGTTGTAATTTCGGAATAGCAAGGTGCGGGTTGAGATGGAGGGAGTTGTTGGAGCACAACGAGACAAAGATATATCTTAAATATTTCGGGCTAACAAGGCGCGGGTTGAAATTTCCGGACAAGCCTAACGTGTACTGTACCAAATCAATGTGCACTACAAATGTCATTCGAAACTTTGAATTCATGTTATGTTCAATTAAAATATTTCGCTACGTGTATAATGCATGCAACCTACTACTCAAATGAACGTTTTAGTGCATTCCAAACGTATATACTACCACTTCAATATGAACTAAATTTGAATTCGTTTCTCTATTTGAATAAGATCTACAGTAATGATTGTTGTGAAGTCAAAGCATTTGAATTCGTTTCTCTGTTTTAATAAGATCTACAATCATCATTATTGTCAAGTTAAACCATTGTTTGTGTATTATCTTCACAGCACACCACATGATTAGTCTCGAGTTACATATGAACTATGTGTACTATATGAACTCGAACTAGATTTTTTGCATCCACTTTATTTTGATTTCAAATCACATTACATTTCTAGCTCTAGCTAGATCTTCATAATCTAAACCAGTCTCATATGTATAATGTGTTTATCACATTATGCATGGTGCCCCGCCCCCTACGCCTACAAGTATTTAGATGTGAGTTGCAAACACCACACATTACCACAAATTCAAATAAAATGTGAGAATGTTCGATATATACTATTGTTTAGATTGTTCGATATTTAGTTGTAAGCTGCAAACGCCACACATTATCACAAATTCAAATAAAATGTGAGATTGTTTGATGTATAGTATGGTTTAGATTGTTCGGCATTTAGCTGTGAGTTGCAAACGCCATGCATTATCACATTATGGTATAACATGTGCACAGCACGTGTATCACCGCTATATTCATGCATGCAATGTTTAAAACACTGTGATCTCCTATTCAAATATATGAATCCGCTTTCATATCAAATTATGATCTTTGTTAGTCTCTTACACCCACACAATCCTCTAACCGTTGTAGCTACCACTAACTTTCTCTCGTGCATGCACACGCCCTCCTCGCCCTCCCCCTCCCTCGGCATTCTATCCACCGGCCACATTCATTTTTTTATTTAGGTCGTTCTCCCAGAGTCTCCACAACTCCTTTCCGACACACACTGATCGATAAACCTCTCCAGCGATGCCTGCCTACAACATACACACACACCTTCAATCTCCTCCTTTATGTGTCCTTGCCTCGTGTCTCTCATACGGCCAGACACACGTGTAAACTCTCGCCCCTCTTTTCATCGATCTCACAACCGCACACTCCTCCCCCTATCTAGCTAGTAGTTGGGCCTCTCGCACCACCTCCTAGCTCCATTCTCTCTGTCTATCCGTCTCGCTGGGCGTTATTTGCCGCTAACAAATGGACGTACACCGACCGATCTCTCGCTATACATATAGCTAGCTAGGTCCTTATAACTCGTTTTTACCCACACGTCAATCGATCTACCTCATCAGTTGTGTCTCTCCCTTCCTCCAACAAACAACAATTGATCTACCGATCTAGTTAGGTTTGCCTACCAAACACATGGTTCCCCTTCATCATCCATGGATGCGTCCCGACAGATCTATCACGCACAGGCACACCCAGAAACACATCCCCACTCTTATTGATAACATTGCAGTTCCACTCAGTTTGTCTAGTAGGCCTCTCCCACCATCTTCGAGAAGCAACTCCATCACCCATCCAGCACTCTACCCCTCTCCCTCCCTCCCTCTCTCCTCTCTCTCTCTGTCCCATCATATTTCCCGTCCTTCAGTTATGTATGGATGTCGACCGATCTCCCTCAAGACATAGCTGGGTCTCTCCTTCCTCAACACATATACGAGTCGTTCTACCTCTATAGTTAGGTCTCTGCCTACCCCTCCCCCCACCCCTCCCCCCCACACACCGATACATCGAGCACTCTAGTCATGTCTCCCTGCCACACACAAACTTGACATGTGCCCTCTAACGTTCCGATAGCCCAGTCGCCCTATATCTTTGACTTGCACACACACACAATTTTGATGGCTCTCTTCATCGATCTCGCACCCACCCACTTGATCCTCTCTTCGACTCTATCGATAGCTATGACCCCTCCCTCTCTTCTTGTGGATTGGCCGACCCTCTATGTATGATATGGATAGGCCTCCATTTCACACACATTGCATGCAAAATTTTGTTTGAGATGTCATCGACACATATTCCCACAAATAATTCACGAAATCAGCCCCCACCCCACCCCCACCCCAAAACAGAAAACACTCACCAACGCAGTTTGTATCTCTCTCACACACCCACGTAGGTGGGGGACGTGCACGAAGAGAAGAGGTGCATGCACGACGCACGTACTCCCGTCTCTTTCCCAACCACACCCGTGCGGTACACGGTGGAGCTCATTTCTGTATGAAAAAGGCAGCCCACGTGGTAATTTGGCACGTGTACTGGTTGTCCACTTGGTGGAGGGAGGATCGTCTACCACGGGTGAACAAACAAATTGCGACTTGACGTGTTATGTTAAAAAAAGAGGCAAACCATGTGAGGCCTACCTTAGAGGCAAGGTTCTATACACTGGAGTACTTTTGATGTGTCCTGTCAACTCGCAGAGCGAGGAGAAGCTTGCTTAGTACGCCGTCTCCCCCGCCCACGGGCGCGGTGGCTCGCAGGATGAGGTGAAGCTTGCTCCGCCTTACGCCCGCTCCCTCGCCCATGCGCGCGGTGGCTCGCAAGACGAGGAGAAAAATTTACTACTCCCTCCGTTTACTCCTCGTCCCTACTACCTTGGTTATAGAGATTATATCATGTTGTTTGGAATATATATGTCCTTTAGTAGATTTCAATATGAACTACTAGTACATACTCCAAACACTGATGTATATAGACGTATTTTAGAGTATAGATTCACTCATTTTGCTCCGTATGTAGCACTCTCCCTCGCCCCTTGACCCTCGCCCACGTGGTGGACGTGCATCAATTCATTCAGTCTCATATAGCCAGAACGATATATACTGCACTACCATTATTGCTCGACTTCCCGAAGAGGCGAAGAGCCAATCGCAAGGTTAATATTTTTGGAGATGCCAATCGCAAGGTTATAGGAGAACGACTAGTATGTGCCGCGTCATTTATAAATAAAGTTTTTTTCTTCAGTGGCACGTACGCAATATGATAGGTTCATATGGAGAGAAAAGGAAACCGCTCCACTATATACATAGTCAGGACGGGCCAGCCTACACGGTTGCTTGCTGGGGTTGCTCTCTTCACACTCTCTCGCACAAAATGACTGTGGCCACATCTCTAACATCCCGACGGATCACGTCCGCTTGGGGAAGGGGTGGATGCTTAGTGTAGATGCGGTGGCCGTCGCCAACGGCGAAACCCCACTGTCAGCACGTCCCGGTCAGGGGTCCCCGCCGTTCTCTCTCACAAAGCCGGTGAGGTTGCCTTCGTCCCTTGCTCACTGCCGCGACGTGGGCAGTTGCCGCCTCCCGCCGCCCTCCTCAAGGTTGTGCTACGTCCCTCAGGTACAACTCCCTTTACAGCCGGCTTGCACCACTGCTCTAGCTGCCCACATCACTCCCTGTGGATATTTCTCTACTTCTTTGCCCCGCACGTACCTCTACTGGCTTCTACGTACTGTATTTGTGATGAGTTTATGTCTCATCAACTAGTCCCAGTAATCTTATTCTAATCACGCTTCTTCAATTTCTTTGCCACAGGGATGCTCATCTCGATTTTGGTGAAACTACACAAAATGATCCGATGGTCAAAAGGTTGCAAACTTCATTTATTAGGAAGCTCGAACGTTGCCAGCAAATTTAAGCCTGGTCAGGGTTCACGGTTCAAGGGCTAGGGACTACATGGATCGTTTTTTTCTTTAGCTGCCTCTGTTCCAAAATAAGTGTCAACTTTAGTAGTAGTACAACTTTGTACTAAAGTTTGCACAAAGTTGAGAAACTTATTTTGGAACGGAGGGAGTACATATTTGCTATGATCTGTCAATCATTGAGATGCAATAGCATGCATGTTAGTCTCCTTTGTGTTTGATGAAATGTTGCAATGGGCAACCTTGGACGCAAGATACATGTAACAGAAGCTGGAAGCTTCATAGCATTGTACAAATTTATCTCGCTGATAAATTACAGTACATACTATACTAGTACTTCCTCCGTTCCTAAATATAAGTCTTTGTAGAGATTTCACCATGAACCACATGCGGATGTATATAGATGCATTTTAAGTGTAGATTCATTCATTTTGTTCCGTATGTAGTGGAATCTCTACAAAGACTTATCTACTAGTAATAGCTAGCCCCCACTACTAGGAATTCACTATCCTCTCCTTGAGCCACATCATCAAAATTGATGTAGCCGTTAGATGAAGTAAATCAGTCCATAATAGCCGTCTGATCTAGACGTTGAGAGGCTCCGCACTATGCCACATGCAAGCATGCAGAAATACCGTGGCACATGCATGTGAGTGGGTTTTAAATCACATCAACATGTCTGCATGCAAGCATGCACCGGTAGCATGCATGTAAGTGAGCTTTTAAGTCCCATTAACATGTCAAAAAGAAAAATATAATCCCATTATGCAGTAGGAGTTGGCTGATCTTTTTTCCTTACGTGGGATGATCCAAATGATGATGGGAGTTATTTAGTTTGGCTACCACATTTGTCATGCGGTTATAGAGTTATTTTTAGTTCTATGAAATCGATAATTTTGCGCAGAGAGATATACCGCTGTTCCGTGGCAACGCGCGGGGACTCATCTAGTAATATTTAGGAACAGAGGGAGTACTATGTAAAGAGTTAGGTGTCGCACGGTGATAGTGTGAGGTGGGCCATGTAATCACTGAGCCTGCGTGTTTTCACTGCTCTTGCACGCCTCCGCTGTAAGAATGGAGAAAATTGTAATCTAGTAGTAGTACCTCCTTTCGCCGAAAGCGTGGGACATCTAGCAGTCCTACCACCTCAGTAATAGAGACCAATGAGCCGTCAAATCACATAGACCCAGCAGTAAGTTGGACGGACGAAGCAACCATCACTCTTGCGCCAGTGAGAGGTCGCGTCCGCTCTGCCCGGGCATGAATGCGGCACCGATTCTGTGGAGCGGCGCTGACCGTTTCGGGCGGGAAGCGCGCGCGGGCGATGGAGGGGCTTTGGGTGGGCCAGGCTGGTCAGGAGCGGGCGTGGCAGCTGTCCGCATGTCCCTACCGGACACGCCCGGAAACGAGAGGATGCACCGACTCTCGCGGCTAAAATCGTACACTACACAACATCTCTCTGTAGGAGTAGGTCGATCTATCGTTCTCTCTAACACACACATGCTGTTAAACACACACACACACACACACACACACGCACACGCACGCACCGTGGTCCCGTTGCACCTTCTAACGTGACTTATTACACCTAGACGGAGGGAGTAGTAAGTATACGAGATACGGTGGCACACTGACTTAAGTCGAATACAAGTGCCCAAAATTTGTGTGCATGTTATAATAAGGATTCACTTAAAATAGTACGTGAGCGAACAGAGGGATCAATTGGACAGTGTTCCCGAGCAGTAGCGAGATGTGTGAGGTAAGATACACCGCTGGCGCTTTTAATTTTTCTTATTAATTTGTTTGTTTCACCCTCTGACTGGTGGGACCCAACGTACTACGTGGAGAGAGGTAAGGTGACTAAGGCTACATTATTTCTGCACCACTGTGGATAGTCTTACCACCAAATCCACATGACACGATTATGATTGAAATCCCAATGACTCCCACACACACACACACAAAAAACACGGCATGCTTGTCACATGAATGCAGGAATGTATAAAAGGTTATTTCCCTCTTGTTGAACATAACGAGAGGGTTGTGTAGCTGGTTAGCCTGTTCGCTCATCAAACTAGAGGTCTCGGGTTCGATAACTACACTTGAGCATAATTTGTGCCAGGAGGATTCTTTGACTGGTCAAAATGTTTTCTAGGGTTTGCACGCTTCACACTCTCTCTCCAGTATATATATATACACGCTGGAGCCTCAGCGCTTGTAGTTGCTCTCTTCACACTCTCTCGCCCTCTCCCGCTGGAGCCTCAGCGCTTGTAGTTGCTCTCTTCACCTTCTCTCGCCCTCTCCAGATCTAAACAAGACTTCGTTGGCCTCTCTCTCCCCTCACTGCTGCTCAAAGAGCCGGCAGGATCCGTCCGCCGGGAAGGGAAGGAGGCTTAACGCTATCACCGTCGGCGAGGGACTACCGGCGCAGCTGTTCACTTTCCAACCAGCGGCGGCGCGGGAGGGCCTCCGACCCCTTCTTCTTCGCCGCCGTCCCGTCGCCCACCGAACCATGCCCCAATTAGCTTAAGGTATAATTTACTTACTCCACATGCATTGCTCTAGTTGCATGTATACCATGAATCTAGAACATGGTTCAAAGAGGAAAGGAGTGGGGGAAAGTAGTGGGAAAAGTTGTATATAGCATGTATCTAGGACATGGTTCAAAGAGGAAATGAAGGGGGAAAGTTGTATAGCATGAATCTAGGACGTGGTTCAAAGAGGAAAGGAATGGGGGAAAGTAGTGGGGAAAGTTGTATCGCATAAATCTAGGACATGGTTCAAAGAGGAAAGTAAGGGGCGAAAGTACTAGTTCGAAAAGGAAAGGAAGGGACAAGGCTGTAGAGCTTGAGCAGGACTAGATTTGCTGCGCTCACATAGGGAAAGGTGTCTAAAGATAACAAAACTGGGACCAACACAAATATGCTCCTTGGTTGTTTGTTCTTTGTTGCAACAGACTATGCATGACCATAGTACATCGGTAGATGCACATGGTGCTGGTGCGTCCACTGTCCCGTGCAACTCATTAGCTTTTGTCAATCTAAGGCCCTGTTTGGTTAAAAACTCCCTAGTCCCTACCTGCTTGGTTCCAGGGACTAAACATGGACTAGAGGTTATTAAATGACATGCTAAAATACCATGTTACCCCTAGTAATGAACTAATAGAGACAAGGTGCGATGCGTGGCAGGGGCAACTGTTGGAAAAAGTCCCAAAAAGACTCCCTCGGGGTCTTCTTTCTTTAGTCCCAAATGCCCACTTTTAGTCCCTAAAAGTCCCTCCTGTTTGGTTTAGATGGGACTGACACGGAGTTTTTTTAGTCCGTACACCAAAATGTCCCTGTAAACAAACACCCTCTAATAATGCCGCTGGAAAATTGATGCAATGCCACAGTTAAAAGGAAATTACATGTTTAACGAATTTTATTGTTAATATAATCTCTATGTTAATATTAATCAATGCCACCGTTTGAGAAATGCTACTGTCTTGCTTTCTTTCCCATTTAGATAAGGTAGATGCTTCTTTTTGTTGCCTTCTGTGTCATCCACCGTTATTGACCACTAATTGTTTCCTTTGCACCTCTGTGTAAACAAGGTTATCTACTTCACCTTGTTGCCATTGTGACCTTTTGTTGCACTGCACAAAACACTTTTGTTTTAAGAGAGTTTTGTGCAGTTCAACCAAAATGTCACACCGACAACGTTGCTTGATTACTTGATCTTAGTGGAACTGCACAAGAGGAGATCTTACTTCCAATCCGTTAAGGCGAATTTGGTTCAGATCTTCTTCTTGTGAGTTGTTTGAATTCCACATCATGAGAAGTCAGTACTAGCCTTCTTTCACATGATTCTGCAGTGTGCTTTCATATGTTGTGCTACTTGTACGATAATGTTGCTTGATTTTAGTGAATTGCACAAATGGAGACAAGACTTCCAATCTGTATGTGCACCGTAATATCCCATTGAGGTAAGATAAGGATATTTCACAAGGAGCAGTTGAAGGATGGTTACATTACTCCCCACAAGACTAAACTAACTTCAACTCAGAAGGACTGACAAATCTCCATTTTTTTGCTGTGATGCGCGAGTACAATGTAGTTCTAGGATTCTTTCTGGTGAGTTCCATTTTTCTAAAAGTGTGCTCTACATGGACCATGTATGTGCCTGTTGAAACTGTCAATTCATAGTATAGTTTACTTTATACTAATCACTTTTTTGTATTTGTGCAAATAGGGGTGCTCAGCTTGATTTCAACGGGAACTACACAAAATGTTCATGAATACATCGAATCATTCATTTCCACCACAAGAAAGGAGGTGCCTATAAGTTCAACGCGTTGCAACATATAAGGGCAAAATCATACAAGGTACGCGCGTATTTGGTTGATTTTGGTGGAACTGCACAAAAAGAACAGCTGGTTTATTTAGCACGTGGTGCCATGTCAATGTCCGAACTGATGGCAAACCCTGCCCATTCCACAATTATAGGCATTTGATATTTTGGAATGGGACAACCTTGTCAAATTCTGCTAATTGGTTGTAGCAAGACATGCGTTTGATATTTTCGAATGGGACGCCAATTGCTGTCAGCAGCGTCGATCAATTTTTTCTTTATTCTTTCTTTGTGAAGTAAATATTGCCTCTGACATGTGAGTAGCTGAGATGCATAATCATCGATTGTTTTGAATGTTCTCTATGAATTGCCAGGCCGGTGTGTTTGATTGCAATGTACAAAAATGCTAAAAAGCTGCTCAAACTCTTTGTACTCCTTCTGTTCCTTTTTACTTCGCACATTGTGAAAGTGCATACTTTTTTGTATAAGATTGGTCAAAGTAGAGATACTTTGACTGCAGACAAAACTTGTATGCAGACTAGAAAGGACCGGAGGGAGTACATGTGAAACTGCTGCAAACGAGGTGATCACCCTGGGAATAATGCTAGTACGTATTGTTTTGCATGTTCATCCAATGCCAGTGATATACGAATTCGAACTAATCAAAATAAATTCATTCATACACGATCGGATTTCATATAAACATGCCGGATTTCATTACATTTCATACATTCTTCAACTAAAAAGGGGTGCGCTGGAGGTATAATTAATTAACCGAAGTTACCCACCTGTGTCCCGCTGAGCCGAACAGAAGCTTCAGTGACTTAACTGCAGGTGCAGTTGCGTAACTAACATTTGGCCTGTTGGGCCCACGTGTCAGTCAGCCAACTGCACCAGCAGTTAAGTAGAAGCAACGTTCTTCTCCAGCGCAGCTCTCCGACTCCACGTCGCCGCCAAGAAGCTAACCGACCGTCAATGGTCAACCCGCCTAGCTTGGCTTCAACCGGAGGGTAGCAGCGGTGGCCTTACTTGGACCCGAGCGGCGGCGACCTACCGTGTTATACTCTTCCTCGTTTTCTGTGTGGCGCGGCCTCGTTGGCAGCGGGGCGGGGCCTCGGCGGAGCCGGCGATGTCCTCTGTCTCGTTGCCGGTGGGCGGCACCTCAGCAGAGCGGCGGAAATCCTCCCCCATGTTGCCGGCAGGGTGGTGCTTCGGCTGAGCCGGTGATGTCCTCTGCCTCGTTGTTGGCGGGGCGGGGCCTCGGCGGAGCCGGCGGTGTCCTCTACCTCGTTGTTGGCGCCGCGGGGCCTTGGCGGAGCAAGGCCTCATCGACGCCAGCGGAGCAGGGACTCGTCGGAGCCGGCATTGTCCTCTGCCTCGTCCTCAGTCTCGCCAAACATCGCCTCGCCCGCTTCATCGCCCTCTTTGCTAGCCTCTTTGTAGGCGGCCGCAGCCTCCGCCACCCGCATGCGGTACCGCCAGCGCTCGAGGCGGCCCTTGCGGGCGGAGCGGTACGAGTCGAGCAGCGCCTCCGCCTGCAGGTGCTCTTAGAGGAGATGGTGGTTGTAGGCGGCGTCGGCCTGCGCCTCCCGGAACTGCTCCTCACGCATCTGCCTCACCCTGTCCATATATTGGGCACGGGCCTCGCTGATGGTCATGGTGCAATGCACCGGCAAGGATGGCGCGGAGGAGGGGGTTGGCGCCGGATCGTCGACTACCATGTTCTTCATTGGGACGTCGTCGTCCTCCGGCTGCCTGCCGGCCAGCCGGTCGGCAGCAATGGCTGCCATCTCCTTGTGGTCCGTCGCCCGCCCGTCCCGAAGAGCGCTGGAGCGCGAGGAAGCCATGGTGGGAAATAGTGGTGTGGACAGGAGAAAGGGAACATATGCGGATGACTGCGGCTATGGCCGGCGCAGCAGTTTATATAGCAATGGTGGGCGGGCGGAGGGACGGACGTGTGGCACCAGAGTAGCCGCCTCAGCAACTGCGTATCATTAATGTGGGCGGCAGATGGACGGACGGACGACACTTGTGTCGTTTGAAGGCGGAGCAATCGCCTGCACCGGGAAGCGGGGCGGGCGGCGCTGACTGTTTCGGGCGGAAAGCGCGCGCGGGCGAGGAGATGACTTTACTTGGAGAGGATGACAATGGGGACCCACCAGGTCCATAGCCTCACGAATGCAAGTGCCTCCTTATTATATATATATTACTATAATTTATTTTGCTTCCTCCTGGTTTCCTGACATCACGGTCCCACACCATTGTCAACCTATGTAGTAGTCAATAAACAAGAGAATTGCACAAGAAGCGGCCGACAGCTGGGACCAAGCAGCTCGAGCAGTATTTGTGTTTTTGAGGTGTGAGCACTGCAGAGTTTTTCGATGTTTAGCCCAGATATTAATTTTTCTCCTCTGAACAACAACGAAAACATCACTGCAGGTATTAACTGGGCGGGCTGTGGCCCGTCTAGCCCAGGCCAGATATCCAGCCCAGATATTAATTTTTTTCAAGCTGAAAATGGCTAGCCCAGCTATACTTTTTTGTAGGAATACCCAGACAAGGTCAAGTTGTTATTCTCCACTCCGCTGGGCTGCAAATCTTTCCTAGGAGGGATGCATTAGGCTGAACAAGAAAATGGGCTTTAAGAAATAATAAATGGGATGTAATCATAAAAACTGGGCAGTAACTAAAAAAATGCACCAAACACGTGATTACTTTATAAAATATTATTTTTGGATATTGAAAATTTTAATTTCATTAATTGTTGCGAGCGCAATGTTTTGTTGGATTTTTTCATAATATAAATTTATATTGAAATTGTATTTAATCTGACCAGAAATTTCGGGATAAAAATATTTCTGATCCCATCAAAATGTGGGAAATTTTATTGAATTCTGTTTTGAACGGTTGGTTGAAATGGGCTGTACTTTTAACAAACAGTAAATGGTTCTAGCAGTATGCAAGGCTTTGTCAACTGTAAATGGTTGACACGTCCCCTAAAAAAACAGAGTTGACGCGTATGCAAGGCTTTGTCAACTTATAGTCAACACACGGTTCTAGCAGTAGTGGCCGTTGGATGTCCATCCAACGGATGCCGTGCTTCTTCATGAATCTCGGATATTCTAGCTTCACCCGCCCAAAAAATGATTCCTCCCCCTGACATCTGGGGCGCACCGTTTCGGAAGCTGACCTGTGGGCCCACTAAGCTGATCTGCGTGCATTCAAAAAAAAGTTGACGTACCAAGGGCTTTGTCAACTTAGTCAATATAAACGATTCTAGCTGCAGTGACTGTACGATGTCCATCCAACGACTGTCGTGCTTCTTCAACCTCTGGTCTTCTTGCTCCAGCCGCCCAAAGCAGCGCCGGTCGTGCCGCCTGCTCCTGCCTCCTGTGGCCGGCTGTGCTGCCGCGGAGGCCTCACCGCCCCTACTACTCCCACCACTGGCCAGGCCATCCCTCCACTCACCCACGCCCCCTGTTATTCTGCGGCGACGACAGCCTCACACCGCAGCCGAACCAGTGAACGCTCGTACTCCTCTCCGCGTGGGCATCCACTGCCGCGTCTTGCCCGGCTCCGCGTCGTCCCCTTCCTAGGCCTCGCCGTCGTCCACCGCCGTGGTGCTCTCGGCGCGGCATGGTCAATGTGGTCAACGACCGACTTCCATCGGAAGAGTACTGTACGTGGAGAGGCTGATAGCTGGGTCCACGACAGCCGCAAGGAAGTGCCTCCTTATTACACGGAAAATAATTATTCCTCCACGTGACAGCGGGGACCCACCAGACGGGCCACCAGTATTTTGCGAAAAAAATCGTTTCCCCCTGACTGCTGGGACCCACCGGACGGGCCACCGTATTTCATGAAAAAAACGTTCCCCCGCTATTAGCTCGGACCCACCGGAAGTGCCTCCTTATTACGCACGAAAAATGAATACTCCCCCGGCTAGCTGGGACCCACCTTGGTGGGAGGCTGACTTGTGGGCCTACTAAGTTGACGGGGACGAAGGGCTTTGTCAACTTAGTCAATATGAACGATTCTAGCTGCAGTGACCGTACGATGTCCATCCAACGGCCGTAGTGCTTCTTCAACCTCTGGTCTTCTTGCTCCAGCAGCCCAAAGCAGTGCCGGTCGTGCCGCATGCTCCTGCCTCCCGTGGCCGGCTGTGCTGCCGCAGAGGCCTCACCGCCCCCTACTATTCCCACCGCTGGCCAGGCCCTGCGGCGACGGCAGCCTCACACCGCAGCCGAACCAGTGAACCCTCGTACTCCTCTCCGCGCGGGCTTCCCCTGCCGCATCTTCCCCGGCTTCGCGTCGTCCCCTTCCTAGGCCTCGCCGTCGTCCACCGCCGTGGTGCTCTCCGCGTGGCGTGGTCACGGAACGACTTCCATCGGAAGAGTACTGTACATGGAGAGGCTGACAGCTGGGTCCACGGCCACAGCCCAATTTTTTTGTGATTTGCCAAGTAAGTCGCTTTGTCGGGCCTGTTTGGCTGCAAATCTTTCAAGACGAGGAGAGCTTTCATTCGGCTAGCCGAGAAAATGGCCCATCAGTAATGAGAAATGGGCTGTACATTTTTAAAACACATCAAACCGGCAATTCGTTTCAAATATCTTTTTTTTTCATTTCAAGATTTTAAATTACATTAATTTTTATGCTTGGAGAATTTGTAGGATTTTATATTGATATACATTTATTTTTAAAACCAGTTCGAATGTCAGTCGAAATTTCGGTATTAAAAACAATTCGGACCGCACCAAAATATGCAAAATTTCGTATAATTTTTTAACCGTGGCCACAATATGGGCTGTAATGCTAACAAAAAGAATATGGGCTCCAAAAAAAAACCTTAAGAATTAGCAAATGGGCTGTAAATTATTAGAAATAATGGCAGATGGGCTGTATGATGTTTTCCATAGATTTGAGGCTTTCCTAAAAAAAAGGTTGACGCACAAGCACTGACTGTTGGATGTCCATCCAACGGCCATCGTGCTTCTTCAATCTCTGCTCTTCCTGCTCCAGCCGCTCAAACAAGCGCCGGCGGGACTGCCTGCTCCCTCCTCCCCGCGGCCGGCTGTGCTGCAGCGCAGGCCTCACCGCCCCATCGTACTCCCATCGCTGGCCTAGCCATCCCTCTACTCACCCACACCTGCTATTATTCTCCGGCGACGGCAGACGAACCAGTAAACGCTCGTACAGTCGTACTCCCCTCCGCGTGGGAAACAACTGCCGAGTCTTCCTTGCCTCCGTGTCGTCCCCTTCCTAGGCCTCGCCGTCGTCCACCGCCGTGGTGCTCTCGGCGCGGCGTGGTCAATGTGGTCAACGACCGACTTCCATCGGAAGAGTACTGTGCGGGGAGACACTGACAGCTGGGTCCACGGCCGCAGCAAGGAAGTGCCTCCTTATTACGCGCAAAATAATTATTCCTCCACCTGACAACGGGGACCCACCGGACGGGCCACCATATTTGGCGAAAAAACGTTTCCCCCCTGACTGCTGGGACCCACCTACTACACCTTCGCACGCAACGAAGTGCGTCCGGGCAAAAAAAAAACGATTCGCCCCCCTGACTGCTGGGACCCACCAGCTGCATCTTCGCACGCAAGGAAGTGCCTGACAGTCGGGACCCACCTGGTCGAAGCGTACGTAGCGTTGTCATTCTGGTCGCGAACGTGTACGTACATATATACTGGTGGATGTAGAGGCGCGCACGTGTCGTAGTATAGGCGCGCACGTAGCATGTACACGTACGTACAGTGGCCAGGGTGCAAGAAAGAAAATACGGCCACGTATGTGTACATACGGGCAGGGTCTCGAACGCCTACTCGCGCATACGTATGGCGAGGGCTCGTTGACACGGCTGGGTCAGAACAGAGAAACAACGTCGTCGTCGTGTTCATGGGAGGCAACGGAATGCGTCGTGTTCATGGGGAGGCAACGGAATGCGTCATGTTCATCGAGAGGCAACGGAACGCGTGGGAGCCAACCGGCTGGGTCAGAACGGAATGCGTGGTCGTGTTCATTGGGAGGGCTTGGATGGAACAGGTGATGGAAATGAGGCCTGGCGTACCGCACAACGGAGGAAACAGACCTCCTACGTTCGGAACGGGGTCCTGTTGATCAGGAGGGGTGTGGCGTATCGCAAAACGAAGGAAACGGACCTCCTACGGTCGAAACGGGGGTCCTGTTGATCGGGAGGGGTGTGGCGAACCGCAAAACGGACAAAACGGACCTTCTACGGTCGAAACGGGGGTCCTGTTGATCGGGAGGGGTGTGGCGTACCGCAAAACAGACGAAACGGACCTCCTACGGTCGAAACGGGGGTCCTGTTCATCGGGAGGGGTGTGGCGTACCGCAAAACGGGACTCCACGAGATACTATTCATCTCCACCGTCGACCTCCTCCAGCCTCCACGGGCTACCGTCGACCTCCTCCAGCCTCCATGGGCTCCTGTTCATCCAGCCTCCACCGCGCGCTACTCCACCGGCTACTGTTCAACCACCCCTCCACGGGCACCCCTCCTTCGTCTACTGTTCATCCAGGCCTCCACACCACGGGGTCCTGTTCAACCACCCCTCCACGGGCACCCCTCCACCATCTATTGTTCATCCAGCCCTCCACCACACCACGGGGTCCTGTTCATCCAGAGGCAACGCCACCGTGCACTGTTCATCCAACCCCCCCCCCACCCCCCCCGCAACGCTCACTGTTCATCCCAGAGGCAGCATCGATCGGCTTCAGTTAGCAGTAGTACGCGAAGGAATCGCTCGATCGGGTTCAGTTAACAGCCATCGATCGATCGCTCGGGTTCAGTGACACGTAGCCTGCAGTGCAATTGCTCGGGTTCAGTTAGAGCCCAACACCTCGCTCGGGTTCAGTTAGAGCCAACGCCTCGCACACACGCGCATACGTGTACGAGAGAAACGCGCATCGCTCGGCCCCCGACCTCCCACCGTAACCGGGAACTCCCCAAAACTTTCCTCGCCCTCGCTTCTACCACGGTTTTTTCCGTCATGGACGGCCCAAAGAATGTCATGCAGCTGCGTCTCCGGCCCGCCCAGGACGAAAAGCCCATTTTCTATCATGATTTTTTGTCATAGAAGTAGGAGCCCACCACATCTATGATGATACCGGGATTTGTCACAATTATCGTCATAGAAGTGTCATATGTATGACAGAATTTTTTTTCGTTCGCCCCAAAATGTCATGGATGTTTCTTTTTTTGTAGTGCAATCAGCAGAAACCAGGAAAATAATCACCATGAATAATAGCACTTACACGTTAGTGGGACAGGAAGATGTGAAAATGGTGTTTGTCTTCACTATAATCTTCCCATGATGGGAATATATGCACATAGTCCCTAACAACATTGAAAGCATTTTCTTTTAAACTAGGAATAACTGGAATGGGGTTCCAATCTGCAGGAATTGGCCATCTCTGCAGTTGGGATAGGTCTTTGGCCGGTGGACTTGCTGTACCTTTTGCTGGAGTGGGATTTTTCTGTGGTACGGCTGGTGCTATGGCAACTGAAATCAGCATTCCTTTTGCTGGAGTGCAGGTCCTGTGTGGTGCAGCTAGTGGTGTGGCCAGTGAAGTATGGGTACAGACTACTGGAGTCGGTCCTATGTTTTGTGTCACCGGTTGTACAACCAATATAAGTGGGGTGCTGTCTGATTTCTCCGGCACAACCACATTTTTCAAGGACTTTGCTGGTGCTCCTTCAGGTTCAGCAATCACCCTCTTCCTTTTTGATGTCTGATGCACAAGAACAACATTTGAGTGGAAAAACATGGTATGATGACAGATGGAATATGTATTGATAATGGATGGGCATGGCATCTCGACATATATGATGAGTAAACTAAGAAGATGGCGGTGCAACAAAGTAGAACAAATGCAAGACAACATATGCAAGATACGCGCAATCAATAAAACCTTGCCAAATTACAACAGGCACCTTGATGGGTGAACAGGACAGGCCATCTGCCTTTGACTCCTCGAGGTTAGAATAGTCATTAGGATCATATTCTGAACAAGAATCAATAGGTGGGGAGCGTATGCGTTTCATTGCATCCAGAATGGCACTCAATGCCTTGGTGCCAATTTTGTAAGCCATTGTAGTGTTTAGCTTCAAGAGTGGACTGTTGCTAGTGCGACACAAAGCAGCTACACAGATCATAGTGTAGATATAACGGGAAAACCGTAAGCATCAGAGTAAAATCAGCAAAGTGGAACTTGCTGGAATATATGTGCTAGTATTGCTGGTGCGGTTAGAAAGGCTTCGGATACCAGCTCTCTTCAACTGAAGGCGCGGTACTGTTAATATCAGTGTAACTCTCAAAGGCGACACAGCTCCCCGCATTTCCTTGATATTCTTATAGGATTCAAGTGGGCAGGCCACTACAAAACCTATTCCCATGTTTACAAAATCCTACGAATCAAAGAGGCCCGAAGAGTTCAAAGTGTCCATACCAACCGACCGTATAGACCTCTACACTGCAAATGTCCATGCTCATCTTCACTAGAAGGAACATACTGTACTACTATCGTACTCCCTCCATTCCAAAATATAAGTCTTGATAGATATTTCTACTATGGATCACATACAGATGTATCCAGATACATTTTAGAGTGTAGATTCACTCATTTTTTTCCATATGTAGTCCATGGTGGAATCTATACAAATACTTGTATTTAGGAACAGAGAGAGTACTTATTAAAGAAGAACGGAAGAGAAACATGCTAAAGAAGAGCAAGCAGATTTTGGATAATAAAATATTCGTTGCGCAGTGCCCACACATGATGAACCAGAGCACATTAAGAAAGCAACTCCCTGCTGTCTCTCTATGTGTGGTGCACGTGCTTTTTCGAAAGTAAAGTAGGAACATTTGCTGACCAATTAAATGTTATCTGTTTTAGTAATATCAGCATCATATCAGATTCGTGGCAATAAGTTTGGAATTATGAGTGGCACGTTGTTTAGCTTGATGGATTCAGGAGCAGTGCTAAGCAGGTACGATGATGGTACTGAATATAAAGGCATGTCTACATGCAAGTCGCGTGACTTTTGTCATTTGGGTCAGTCGACCATTTCAGGCGGTTGGATGAAGATCTTAAGTCTCCTTACCCTTCTTCTTCTTCCTCGTCTCTGATTCTTCCCATACAAAACACAGCACGGGCCGCCGGCCGGACCACCGGCCCTCGCCGCCTGTGTTCCTCCGCCGCCCCCACCCCCCACCTGCGTCGAGTTTTCTTCATTCGGCGAGGCCCCACCACCGCCCCCCACAACCAAAGTCCCCACCCGAGCCCCTTCGTTCGCACCGGCGAATTCCGGCGAGCTCTAAAAAATTGACTGACCCAATTTTGAAATTTAGTCTACTGTGATTAACTCGTGTGGAATATAAAAGGGGAAAACCATAAGCATTGGGAGTATAGTGTTGAGCGTGCCATGGCGGATCTGAAGGTGCAAACCGGACAAAGGCAACTTCGCAACCAATGTTTTCTTTCAACTAGCAAGTAAGTGATGGACAAGAAATGAGAGTAAAGCAGTGGCGATCTATTTTCTTGCTGCGCTAAATAAGTTGAGCAGATACGAAAGAGTACCGCCTCTGGTGCGGCGCCGTGTATGCATCTGCTGAGAATTTGACGATGCTGCGGTAGCGATGGCTGTTGGCAGCGTGGAAGCAGATCTAGGAGGGTAGACGGTGGCGGCGGGGCACGGTGGACGAGACGGTCGTAGGAGCGGCACCGACAAGGTGGACGACGGCGGGTTGAATCGTGAGGACGGGATGCAAGGATCCCGGTCCGAAGTTGTGGATGAGAGAGGTCGATCTCTTGTAATGGACGACGGCGTCGGGGTATCAGCTCCGGTATGGTGGAGGAGGACGGCGGTGGATGGGGTGGCGGACGGAGGAGGCTGGGGGTGGAGAGGGTGTTTTGGCGCCGACAGAGTACGAATGGGGAAATGGAGGTGGAGAGGAAGGGGGGAACCATGTCTTCAGGGCGCGCTAGTCTCAAATGCGAGGAAATTTACAAACTTAGCCCCTGTTTCAAATTTCCTACATCACAGCAATATTAGTCGGTTGGGGATAGGACGGTAATCTCGCATACACCGAATATTTTCCGACGAGAGTTTGTTTTTGGCACCCACCGTGTATGAATCGGGGAGGGAGTCGATTTCGGCCGAGGACACAATGTGTTTTGGCGCCCACCATGTATGAATCCGGGTGAGAGGCGGTTATGTCACGTTTCAGTGAAATTACAAACCTAACCCTATCGAAACCTATAGAAATCGAGTAGATAGGCTTTGCATGGCAGGGATAGGCAGTAGTAAATTCCATCTCGCAGATTTTGGTTTTGGGCGGTTACTGCGACTTTCCCCGCTTCGTTCAAATTTTGCAGAGTGCACATTTACCGTGCAACCTCAATTCGAATCCCGTTTGTATTCTATTTTTTTCGGGCGGGATCCATTTTCGATTGGAATAAAATTCCATATGCATCATTTTTTATATATACTTTCAAAAGCACAACAAAGAATTCTGCTCCTTTATATGTATAATATGATTTACAAATACAATGATCTCAAAATCATAAGGTTGAATTCAAAAAATTAAACCAAATTATATTCTACTAAAATATATGGATCAGTAATATCTACATATTAAATAACATAGATGCGCGTGAATTCATATGAGTATGCATGTTTGATAGATCAATTTTGGTTCGAGTATGAATTACATGTATCATCATCTCGAATTCAAATATTTGAATCCATTTTATGTTCACTCTTTTCACGCCCATCTCTCTCGCATGCATGCTCCTTCATGTAGCTATCACTCTCTTTTCTCCAGCTCACCCGCACGCTCACTTCATGTTTCTCCTATCCTCGCAAACATGGTCTCTCGACGTCTCCCTTGAGAAGTGTCACACTCTCCCTATCATCATACATTACACGGTTTTCATTATCTCTCACGTTTCTACCATTCTCTCGTATCACTAGGTACCTAAGCTTTCTTTTTCACCGCCACACACACAGTCTCCACTAGTCTTTCACTTTGTCTTTCTCTCTATGGGATTCTCTCACACACCCTATATGTCTCTAGATATGAATCATACCACTAAAATTACTCTCTCTCTCCTGTAGACACAACATTTGTTGCGGTCTCCTTTTCGTCGCCATCCCAGACTGACATTATTCATTTGTTTACCAATCAGACAAACTCCCCCCTCTCTCTCTCACACACACACACAACTCCTGCTTCCACTCCCCTTCCCGACTACCGTCTCTCTCTCTCACACACACAAAACTCTCGCTTTCGCACCCCGACTCGTATTTCTCTCACAAACATTTATCGACTAGCTAGCCTCTAGATAGGTTTATACACCCGCACACTCGTGCTTCCACCATCGCATACATGTCTCTCTCCCGCTCCTTGTATCTATGTAGATTTTTCTTCCCTTCTTGAGACACGCCCTCTCGATCGTGCACACACACACTATCGCCTCATTTTAAGCTGATACCTATCGCACACACTCCTTGTGTCTTTGTCACACATGCACTCCGTCCTCCTCCACTCTCCCTCTCTCTCACACACACATGGGCTTTTTGCAACAACTAGCAAGATGCCCATGCATTGCACGGAACATCAAGATGCATTTGTATGAGTAGTTTATCTTGTGGGGGAAAAGGATGAACGGGGGAAGGCCTTATTTGCAAATGTGGAGAGGGTGTGGGTATCTTTTTGCAAAATTGCCATAGTTTCCTTTCTATCCGTCAGATATAGATCGGACGGCCTATATTGCAGGATGGCAGGCACACGATCATCACCGACTATGCTTTTTTATAAGAGTAGGGATAAAAAACAGAGTTGGTGATGATGGTGGGCCTGCCATCCTGCAATATAGGCCGTCCGATTTATATCTGACGGATAGGAATGAAACTATGGCAATTTACCCGCACTCCTCTCCACATTTGCAGATAAGGCCTTCCCTCGTTCATCCTTTTCTCCCACAAGATCTTGATGTTCCGTGCAACGCACGGGCATCTTGCTAGTAAGAGTAGAAATTAGACATATACCACTTCTCGAATCTTGAAACCAACAACATTCCTCCCTTATCTCATCAAAACCGCTAAAGGAATATATTTTGAGTGAAACATAACATTTTTTAGTGATATACATATTTCAAAACTAGACTTTTTTCTATCAAATCGGTGAATATGTATTAATCTACTCTGATTGTGTGGCAACACATTGGCACATTGCTAGTGGTTATTATAATTTTTTGGACACCAGACAAACGGTGGAGTACATATACGAAGAGAAGAGGCGCACACACGCAGTCGGTCTCTCGCTGTCTCGCACACATGAGTGTTACGTAAAGGCAACGTTAACAAATAAACCCTAAAACCCTAGGTGCACGATTGCTGCATTCGCGGGTACCGGGTACGTGGTGGAGCGCACCTTTGTAGCAATAGTCAGCTCGCGTGATAATTTGATCCGTAGGAGTTGATGGTCAGGACCACAGGTGAACGACTTGGAGGCGGTGGCTTGCCAGTTGCCACAGATCGAGTAGCCACATTTAAAATATCATTTTTTAGCGGGGTTAAGAGTTCCGATTTTCAATGGCGCGTTATAAGTACTAAGTAGTTTTTAGAACGATTGGTATGGAGCGAAAATGGAATTCATAGTACTACGTACCTCCTTGGCATATGGTTGTATGGGTTTATGTTGTGAGATGTTGAACCTGGTAGTTCTAGGGCAAATACTATGGTTTAGATTTAGATGTTGGTTTTCAGTAATGAAAATCGGAAGGGGGAAACCCTTCTCTGATTAAAAAAACTACTACCTCCGTTCCGGTTTACTAGTCCCCATCGTATTTTGGGTCAAAATTTGTCCACGAATTTTACTTGTAAAATGTGAATGGAAAACGAGATTTTGTTATACGAAAACAAAAAAGGATTGGAGGGAGTGATTGCTCTAACACGGACGCGACCTCTCATAGCGCAGGCATTGAACCGGCGCGCCGGCCAAGAGGGCCCCACTCGCTGCAGGCCCGGCTGAACACGCCTCCTCATCGCATGCAACCGGCTTCTGAGTGCCCCGCCCGCCTTCATTGAATCCACGTGTGTGCCGGCAACACGTCCTTCCACGAGCCGGCCGGCATTTTAGAACACAAAAAATGATCAAAATATAATTAATTACACATGGTCTTGACTTGTTGTGCTTGCACTGGTAGCAGGAACTAGAGGTTCTTTATTCATAACTCTCCTCAATTTTTTTGGCTTTGAAGTGAATCATGGTTGTGGACATTATGTATCAATATGGAGATACCTGTGAACATGAGTTTGATGTGGAAGTTGAACTTGGAATGTCGGGCTTGCGCGTGTACTATACCATGTCCAATGCTTCATCTGTTATTGTTTGGAAAGTAATTGTTGTTATTAGATGACACGAAAAAAATATTTTGTGCCACATCAGTATATGCACGGACATCACAACAGGCATGCTGACTGGATAAACATTTGAACCTAGCTACTATGAAGGAAATTTTGTATTGACAACAGTTTTAGATAGCAGGAGACGCCAAGCCTGCTCTGCCTCTGCTAGCTTATTTCTGGCTTCTTCCATCTCTTCTTTGGCATGGGTGAAGAGAGCTTCTGATTGCTCTTTTCGCTTCTTCAGGAACTCAGCTACATTCTCAAGGGCTGCTGCACGCTTTCTTTCAGCCTTTACTAGAGCCACGAGGACACGAACAGCTGACGACTCCACCTGGCTTGTGTGTAATCAAGCATCATCTGGGAATTTGCACCTTGTGTCTAATCCAGCATCATTAGGGAACTGGCACCTTGTGTGTAATCCAGCCTCATTCTGGAAACATGATCTCGAGGTTGACCATACTTCCATCCGCGCAGGAACTGCATCCTGACATGAAGTTACTTCTTTTTTAGATCAATACTCAGAGCAACCCAGATCCATTTAGTAGAAGCCAGATAAACAGAACTGGGAGAAGTGAATTCAAAAGGAAAAAAAATAAAAACAGACTACAAGGTGAGAACACCCACTTCCTACATCAAGCTAAAAACGAAAGCATTAGGACGATTAAGACTCTTCTTATGACAGATCAAAGAACACGAGGCTTAAGAGAAACAGAAACTACAACATATACACATCGAAGAACACGAGGCTAAACGAAAGTAATTGAAAGGGTGTTACTTACCAAAGCTCGTTTACAGGTTCGGTGTAGCTCCTCTTTAACATGCCATGCTCCTTGAAGATGTCCCCAATATCCCATGTTTGGTCTTCATTGCTCCTCTGCATGTTCGCACTCGTGGTTTTAAAATCTCGACATGGCAAGAAAAATATACTACTAGTAATACTCGCGCATCTTGTGGGCAACATTAAAGCACTCGTCTGCCATGTTAGAGCATCTCCAACAGAATCGCAACGCGCGGCGCTTTAAAAAAGCGTTTACAGTGCTGAGATCGAGAAGTAGAGATAGAGAGTAGAGACTAGAGAGTAGAGGATAGTTCTCAAAATAGATACATAAAAAAATAGATTATTCAACTACTCCTCGTCGTTCGACTCCTCCTCGGTGATGTCCTCCTCCGACGTCTGACTGTAGGCGTGAAGATACCGATCATCGTCGGATTCCCAGGGCGAGTTGCTCCTAGCCTCATGTTGAATTGAGCATCCGCATTTCGCCTACGCTTGTCCTCGCGATAGGCGGCTCGCTCCGCCCTCCTTTGCTCGTAGAACTCGCGCTCGTTGATGATGTCCTGTGGGAAGCGTTGGTGCCACAGCGCAATGGCTTCCTCGTCCATCTCAGCGATGCCGAGACGATGCTCCCGCCTCCAGTTGTCGCGACGATCCTCGTGGGTGATAAGCCGTGGCAGAGGCGCGAGCTCCTGTGCCCGCTCCCGCGTCGGCACGTTGGGGAAGTTCAATGTTCTATGAGGCCACCGGAGGCGACACGCCACCGCGTCATATGCGCGGGCGGCCTCGTTGGCGGTGTCGAAATTGCCGAGGCCGAGGCGCATCCCGCGGAACCGGATCTCGGCGGAGAAGCCGCCGGAGGGGCGCGCGCAGACGCCGCGGTATCCCCAAGTTTCCCGGCGACGCGGCGGCATGGTGGCGCGGCGGTGGCGAGGCGAGAAAGAGCGGGGAGAGAGCGGTGGCGAGGCACAGAGCGGGGTGAGAGCGGTGGCAAGGCACAGAGCGGTGGGAGGGCGTTGGATTTTATAAAGCGCACCGAACGCCGCGCGCCAAAACTAGCGCACGCCTGGCCGCTTTTTCCTGCGCGCGCGCAATCCTTTCCCGACGTCTCTGCTATCTCTACTCTCTTCTCTCCTGTTATATTTATTTTATATTTAATATTTATCTCTACTTTTTTCTCTACTTTTTCCCTACTCTCATAAAAAACAGAGTTGGTGATGATGGTGTTCCTGCCATCCTGCAATATAGGCCACCGATTTATATCCGACGGATAGGAAGGAAACTATGGCAATTTTGCAAAAAGATACCCACACCCCTCTCCGCATTTGCAAATAAGGCATTCCCTCATCCATCCTATTCTCCCACAAGATAAACTACTCATACAAATGCATCTTGATGCGTGAACGCATGGGCATCTTGCTAGTTCTAAAAAACTTTCCATCATTTGCCACAATACTGGTTGCAAATGCAAAACCTACCCAAGCACAGAGCGATACAGGAGCGACGCACAATTACAAGCTGATATTCTGTTGGACAATGGAGGCTATAACCAATTACTTTTACGGGAACAATAGCACCCAGGAAATTTCAAGGGTAGGTATGAACAAAATTGGAACTGCACATGTACTGCTAAGTGATTCAATACACACATTACCAATCGAGGAGGAGAACGATGGTCGCGGTGGCCTCTGTGAGTCATGGTCGGCAACGGGAGTCAGTTTATTGTCCACGACGGTGGTGCTTCTGCGCTTGGCGTCGGCTTCCGGGAAGCAGATCCGAGACCGTGGAAGACGGTGCCGGGGAAGAGGCTCCGTGTACGACGACGACGGTGGACCGGCTCCAGTGCGGCGTACGAGGTCGTCGATGAGGCAGATGCACTGCGGTGGACGAGTGCGCCGATGTAGAAGGGGAGGAGCACGAAGGCTACAGTGCCGCGGAGAAGTCTATTTTGCGGTGGGGATAGAAAATGGGGAGTATTCAGGTGTACTACTCTGGGTGCCGGGGTGGGGTTGGCTGGGTAGGGTGAACCTGACGTTATGAAAACAGCCCCCTACCAACCGTCATCCATAGGCCTGTTCCGAAGGCTATGATGGTAACTTCCCACTGCTCGAATTAGGGTCGCGGGAGATTTTCCCGCCGACCTCAAAATTTTGTGACACTGAACTTCCCGTGTGGCGTGTTGGGTGATTCGGCTAAGCAACTAGCGAGTAGTACTAGTAAACTCTGCATATTAAGTTTGACCGAAGTCACACTTCCTAAAGTTTGACCAAGTTTAAAGGAAAATATAAACATTTACCATAACATATATGTATGATGTGAAAACATTTACCATAACATATATGTATGATGTGAAAGTACATTCAATAATGAATCTAATGGTATTTATTTGTTATTCTATATGTTAATATTTTTTGTTATAAACTTTCTGAGAGTTTACAAAACTTGACTTTGACCAATGCTAATACGCGGACTTAAATAAAAACGGAGGATGTACACATTTGTTTTCTTAGTATGTAGTGAATTAATCATTTGTTGAATTGTGAAATAAATATATTAGGCTACTGACTTCGAATGTAATGGTCTATACAATTCAATAGTTACAATCATTGTCGAATTCCAAGATGTATACTAGGTCTATACTACTTCACAACATGCTCAAACTTGCATAATCCGAGTCAAATGACAATCAAAATGCATTTCATAGTTATTACTTTGTAGGATGCAACAAAACCAACAATAACTCTACATCAGCCATTATAAAAGCAAGATTTTGAACATATCCCAATGTGTGAATGAAACGTGCAGAGAGAGCTTACGAAGATGGAGCAGATAGGGCGGGAAAGATTGTATGTATGTGGACGAGAGAGTAGGAGACAAACCTAACGAAATAGAGAGAGGGAGATAGAGAGGGAAAGAGAGAGGAAGAAGTTAGGTCTGTGAGAAAGATGGGGACATGTAATATACATGAGATGCGTGTGCATCCGGATTCTGTACACGTGGAAGGAGAAGAGACAACAGGTTTGATGAGAGAGCTGGAAAAACATGGACGAGAGGGGAAGGATCTCGTGGGTTGAGGGATTGATAAATTTATGCGGGGGAGAGAGGGATTGGTAATTTTGTGCGAGAGAGAGAGGGTGGGGGGAGGAGTCAGTCTGCCGTCGTCACATCATCCTGCTTCCAAATGGCCCCGCATTCTCTAGCGCAGTGTGGTCGCCGTCTTCGATCTCCTCGATGCCCTCTTTGATGATTGAGGTGTTGTGCATGCTGGGGTGCAGAGAAGCACAAGCGAGAGTGGTCGCCATATAACCTTGGATGGGGATGAATTGTGTGCTCGGGGGAGGGGTGTGTGTGTGCTGTGTGTTGTGTGTGTGTCAGATATTGAGAGAAAACAAACCTAAGGAGAGAAATGTGTGTGTATGTGACGGAAAGCTACATGCGAAACAGGGTATTCATGACGAGATTGTGCGTCTGAGATAGAGAGCGATGTGCGGGCCTTGAGGTGGGCAGGGGCCGGGTGAGGGTGTCAAAATGTGCGCGTTGATGCATGTGTTACATGCGATCGTGCGAGCGACGGACGAATCGAGAGAGATGGTTGTTGTGTTACCGATGCTCCTCTCTCTCTCACACACACACACAAGTAAAATAGAAGACCGTTCTCTCATGTATACACAACGTATCGGCATCTGTCTATGTCTCACTCATGCATGATCATTTGCACATTCACACCTCTCTATGTCTCTATCACACGCACACTGTCTCCACATTGCCCTTCCGCCACAACACACATATGGACACATACACACGTTCTCTCTCAGTCACACACACAAAATCAGTATTAAAAAAAACTAGGGTGCACCTAAAACGTCCAAATCCAAATAAACACGAACCGGAGCTAAATTCAAATATATGGAAATATTGTAGCGTCAAGAACTTTTCCCGGAAAAAAAGTTGAGTAATATTCGGGGATTGTTTTCACACACACAAAAAGGTTCGGTGGATGTCCTTCGAGCGCGACACGGTGACGCACCGTTCGATCGACCGCACGGCTGCGGTTCACGCGCTTGCACAGGATTCTGTATCGTTGCTGTGGTAACTAATAAAAGCGATGCCCAAGTCTAATGTTTACGTGTACTAGTATGGTTTTCTTTTAAGTTTGATCAACCCTATATAAAACTAAACTAAGCTCCCATATGCGCACTCATCAATATGCCGCCACCGCCATTGCGCATGCCGGCGCCCGCCTGCCCCGGCCAACAATTTCTCGCCCATCACCGCCATGTCGCCGCCAAGCCGAAGTCTCGCCTGCTCACGTTGTCTGCAGTCCCTCCTCATGATGCCACCGCACTGCCAAGCACGCGAGCAGCTGGCGGAGCCGCGTTTATGCACGCAGCGTACAAACAGGAGGACGAGCGGGTGCTCCAGCATGCCGGCGAGGAGGAACTAGCGTGTCATTATCGTCTCCGCCCGCGCGGAGGAGGCGCGCATGGTGGCTGTCGCGGCGGAAGTCGGTCGCGCGCGCATCGAGCCTGCAAACCGGGTGCGGACGCGGAATCTACCTTCGAGACCTTGAATGCCACGTGGATCCTACAATCTGAAGGAGCAATTTGGGTCAGTCGACTCTTGTGAGCCGTTTGATACAACATGGATGGCTAGAAGGGCTTCTTCAACTTCCGAAATTGATGCACGGTTCATCTTCTGAGCCCGCCACATGCCTAACCGCCTGCCACCGCTGCCGCGCCCTCCCCTGAACCGATTGCCACCGCCATGCTCCCCCCACCCCCGCCATCCGTTTAACCCGGGGCACGATCCATTTTTTTCCGGCGAACTGCATTCCACACCCAACACTCATAAGATAGATCATGGGCACCCTGACACCCTAATATAGATACTGGGGTAGCTTCTCTGCCATCTTCTTCCTTCGCTCCGTCGAACTTCTTTCACAAATCGACTAACCCAAATTATACTACTAGTACGAACGTATTAAGTACAGTAGGAACACGAATATACGAGCAGTAGTACCAACTGCAAGAACAGTAGTAAGACATAGCACTAGTACTACTGTACGTACAAAAGAGTTCAAATAACGAGAAAGAATATAAACATAGTTCTGCTGGGGCCTCAGCACAACACACCCTTTAAAATAAACAAAGCAAATAGTCCACTTGACACTTCAGTAGAACCAGCATGAGCGACGGCACTGCCACCTACTCGGAGTCCGAGTCCACGTCCTCGAATACGTCCTCGTCCCTCTTCCTCTTCCTCTTCACCGACGCTTCTTTGCTTGAACCGGACACTGGGCTCTGGTTCTTCATCCAACCCTTGTAGATATTTAAACAAAGGTAGGCATCCATTGCTGCGTACAGGATGTGATCATCATCTAATGTCTTCGACTCCCATGCATGATGAAACTTGTGGTGAGGTTTCTTCAGTTCAGCGTACGAAGGATCAATCATGGCTGCTGCCAGGGTCAGCATTGAAGGCTGAGAGGAGGACACCAGGCTTGCCTTCTGGAGATCGAAGGGCTGGCCTACAACGAGGCCTAGCCGACCCAGGACATCCCTGTCGTTCCTAAAGTCTACAGTAACGAATTTCACTCTTTCGTCCTTGAGGAAGTTCTTAAAATCTTGGCACTCAACGTCGGCATGGAATATGTGGTAGATCAAGCACACGTTATGTGCGCAAACACGTTATGTACGCAAACCTGGATCACGGCGGGCTTCTTCTTCTCTGCCTCCTTTAGTTTCTTCTCACTTTGCAGGACTGTGGTGTACTCAACATCTAGCCTAGCGACCCACTCATCCGTTGAACTGTTGAACATGCGTAGGAAGCGAGCAAGGCATGCATTCACCGTCGCGGATCCACATGTGTAGATGACGAAGAACTCATTGCCGGTGATGGCTCTAACCTGGTACTCAGCGGCGACCATGGAGATTTAGGAGGCCATGGATTTTGGAGGAGGGTTAGGAGAAGTTGAACTGGTGTAATGTGAAAGGACGGGACGACTGGGAGCAAACTATTGTAAGGTACTATACTAGTAGAAGACGGGGACGAGTAGGGCGTGCGAACGACGTAGGGTTGCTGGCTTGCCCGGTGGTTAAACGGCTGCAAGCCCCCAAAGATTTCTCGAAAACTATGCGGGACCCACTAGACGTCATGTCTACTAGACCCATGTCGTAGGCCTGACGGTATAGCTTCTGCCTGTTCGCACGCCATGCCGGCGCGTGGGTAACTTCACTTAATTCCGTCAACCATCGCGCCTCCCACGACCTTCGCCTCCCTCGCGCGGTCGCGCCCTTTAAGACTTCGACCGGCTATAAATGAGCAATTTTTTTGCCTACTCCGCATGCATGATACTCCCTCTGGTCCTTTTTACTTCCGTCAGCCATTTGCAAAGTGTTTGACCAAATTTATACTAAAATATCAATATCTACAATACTGATTATAATGAGTATAAGAACTACTATTAGATGAGTTAGATGAGTTAAAGATTCTAATCCTGAACTAACCCTGAAGTAACTCTAACGAAAGAGGTGTTTGGATGACAGGGTTAGATGGAGCGCGGATACGGCGAGGTGCCTTCATCGGCGGTGCGAGAGGGAGGGAGGGAGGGAGAGGACGAGAAGCTTCAGGGAAGTGGGGAGGGATCTTCTGCGGGGAGAGTGAGAGAAAAATGTGTTTTTAGTGTCGAGAGAAGAACTAACCCAAATAAGCACCTCTTGGATGGGTTTGATTTTTTTGGGGTTAGTTGAGTTCAAACTAACCCAAACTAACTCTAACACATGGATCCAAACAGGGCCAAGGTTAGCTATTAGAGTACTACTACCTCCCTTCTAGTTTAAAGGGCTCGATTAAAAAATTTCACCTACTCTTAGCAAGATAGAGGCGGTGGAATAGTTTTTGTAGTCTGCAAAAGTGATCAACTAATGATGTCGTTCTTCACAAAAAAATGTGTTTACCAATGCATGCATGAACACTAGTTACTCTAACCCCCTCTCTTTTTAATTCTTTGCCACATCAGCATGTCTGCTATTCCCGTGTGCATGATACCAGCTAAGATACCACCATTATGGCCAGCCTGAATCATCGCATGCAATAATTTAGTGCACCTTGAAATATGAACATGTGTGGGGCGTGTATGTTTTTAATGACTTGAGACTATACCTAGCCCGGCATGCAAGATGAGACTTATTATGCACCAATCCCCATACCTGCAGGAAGCCCGTTCGTCTCCAAATCTTTTTCTCTCCATGCGTGGAAACAATATCCCTGCTAGACTCTCCTTCTCCCTCCGGCGGTCCCACCACTCCACCCCGTGTGGAAAAAATCTGCATGCATGACTCTCCTCCCCCCGTGCTCGTCCAATCCGTTATGACCAGCAATATTTCCACCCCTTCCCTCCCCCGTAATTTACCCCAACAAATATGCCCACGTAGCTGTTACTACGTTAATCATGCAACATATCTTCCGGGACGCTGCTTCAGTTACTTAACTGCAGGTGCATTGGGTCACTGACATATGGGCCCAACAGGGGTCTGGCCCACATGTCAGTGACGCAACTGGACCTGCAGTTAAGTCAGTGAGCTTAGTCCATATCCTACGTAGGTGTGCCATTGCTCGCTATAAATACTGCGCCTCCCACGACATTCGGAAGAACGTTCACGTTCATCGCTATCTCCTCCCCCTCCCTCTCACGTCGACCACCATGGCATCGCCCCTCCCAAGCCCTAGGCTCCCCTTGCTGCACCGCGCAGACGGTCACACGTCGCTGTTCCGTTCCTCGCCGCCACTAGTCGAGGAGGACGCGTCGGTGTTCCGCTCCTCGTCGCGATGCGTCGCCGTTCTGTTCCTCGCCGCCACTAGTCGAGGAGGACGCGTCGGTGTTCCGCTCGTCGCCGCGACGTGTCGATGTGGACGCATCGGCGTTCCCAATCTCGCCAGCATGCGCGTCCCATGCACATTGTTGGGGGTCAAATAATACCGTGCGTCTTCCATGTCCACATCGGCGAGAAGGTCCCAGCTCGGCAGAGTGCAAGTCAGCTTGACGTAGCCAGTGTCGCCACCCACGTACCTCCGAGGGGTAGTAATAGTGAGCACGCAGCCGTACATCGGCCTCGTGTTAGTGTCAGCGTCAGCGGCGTCGCCCCTGACGCACACTACAGAGATGGGGCGGCGGCCTGTGCGGGCCTCGCCGGTGCCCACGATCAAGAGGAAGACACTACCGTCCTCCTCCGAGAATAGCAGGCGGTGGTGATCCTCCAGCGACTCCGGCACGGTGAACGGGTAGCATGTCTCGTACTTGATGTTCTTCGCCAAGGGCCAGTAGTGATCGCCGCACGCCTACGTCAGGTGATGCACGATGTCCGCCCGCGAGCCCCAAAACAGCACCGGGCACTCATAGCAGTAGACGAAGGGCTCCTTCTTGGCATCGACCAGGCCGTCCATGAAATGGGAGTGGCTGTAGGGGACGTTCCGCCAGTTGAATATATGAGCAAGTTACTACGAGATTTAGTCCGAATATGCACAAAATAAATCATGACGGCTATAACAGAGATTAAACTAATCATGCGGACTAGCATAGTAGATGAACAGATCGAATCTAGGACACAGACTAGAAACATGAATTCTACCAAGATTTCGAACAGGAAGGACAGAAACACATACGGTGCAATGGGAGTAGCACCATTGGCGTTGAGGTTGTCGCCCATGTCGTTGAGGAAGAGGTTGCCGAGGTCGGGGAAGAAGTCGTCGTCGGTGAAGTCGTCGCTGCTAGCAGTCGCGAGAGTGCGCTCCCTAAATTTCAACAGCGCCCGCCGAATGGAGCGCAGGAGGGAGTGGCTGTAGGGGACGTTGCGGCCGCCGAATGGAGCGCAGGAGTGGCCCAAGAAGCAGTAGATGGTGCTCCTCCCTAGTCTCTATTCTTATCTCTATCTCTACTACTCTTCTTTGTTCTTTATAATATACTAGTTGTAGTTGTCAAATCGAATAGTACTGCGCCGTCCACTGCACGCCCGGCTGAACACGGCTCCTCGCCTCCATCAAACCCCTCCGTTAAACCCGCATGCAAACCGAGAAACCTACTCCGGCCCGCGGGAGGAAATTTGCCGGTTGCCGTTGGAGAATAATAGACTCATGTCCAATCCATTTGAGTTAATTGCGTGTATGATTCTCCATCTATAAAAGTTAATTGTATCCTTAATCTTGTATTCTAAGTACTCTGTGGGTTCCACTGCCAGTACAGTAGCGAAAGAAGTAGTATATATTAAAAATATAAAAAGCTAAAGTTTAGGACATAATTCAAACTCAGCTCATCGCGCTGCGAGCATCCGGCCCGGACCAGTACACTAGGTGTTGGTTGCGGAGAATGCAAGAGATAAACCTTTATAACAATGAGCCCGTCCGTTGCAACGGATCCAAACTAGAATAATACATATTCACAAATTTGAAAGAAAACAGTTTACTTTTGATATACATATCACTAAAAATATCTTATGTTTCACTCCAAATATATTCTTTGGGCTGTTTTGATGAAGTAAGGGAGGAATGTGGTTGGTTTCAAGATACTAAGGGGTTTTGTGTAAACTGGAGCAGAGAAGTGGGAATTGTTGCAAAAGGCCAGAACTTACATCACAGCCGTTACATGCAGATCTAATGGTCAGAAATGGCGGATCGCAGACACACCATCATCACCAACTGAGTCTTTTATAGGAGTAGGAGTAGAGAAAAAACCGAATTGGTGATGATGGTGTGCCTGCCATCTTATAATATAGACTGTCTGATCTATATCTGACAGATAGAAAGCAAACTATGACAAATTTACAAAAGATACTTGCACCTCTCTCCACATTTACAGATAAGGCCTTGCCTCGTTCATCCTTATCTCCCACAACCTCATTGCTGAGCAATTACAAAAGGAAGTCTCTGGAACAATCTGGCATGGTGGCCGCTGCCGGCGCCGTCCATCCCCATGCCTCCGCCCAGTCCGACCACCAGTCACCACCACGCCCCACTCCTCCTCACCTCTATCATCTTTCTCGACATATCATTTTTTCGATGAAATGGCCGACATACCATTTTCCGATAAAATTCTCAAGATATCATTAGTTTTTACACATGGGATTACTCCTGCATGGGTCAATCACAACAGGTGTTTTGTAAAAAAATGCATCTTGATGTTCCGTGCAATGCACGGGCATCTTGCTAATTTTTTTGCATATAATTCCAAACATCACGTAGATACGGTCTTTGACCATTTTACAACTATGTTAGTATCATTGTTAGTGGTCAGCCGGTGCAAGTTATAGCCCCGGGTGTTTTAACCTTTTTTTAGTAATGATATCTGGCGATTGTTCGGCACGAGCTCAATCCTGGCGAATCCCACGTAACCGTCAGATTTCCATCCAACGGTGGCCTGTTTTTAAGCCATAGTATTTGACAAAACTGCCACCCTTACACACGTACTGTAACTGCGTCGCGAGCGTTTGCACTGCCATGTCTCCCAGCGAATGTTTGCTGGGGATTGGAGTTAGCACCGACGGCGGTTCGTAGTCGTTCCACGCTCGGGCATTGAAGTTTGTAACTATTTTAGATTAGAACATACTACTCCTCCGGTGCTAGTAGTAGAGTAGAGTCCTACTCCACTACTACTCTACTCAAACAAGTTAGGGCATAGTAGTAGGTACTGTACGGAGTACCAGTACTGTGATCACTCAAGCAAGTTGTCTGACTTCGATATGACCCTACGTTGCTGGCATGTGTCTCGTAAGTCAAGTGGCGTGCTGTAGTCATCATCACCTGTCCACTTGCCGTAGCACATATTCGCTTCTCCATCTTTGTCCGCTCTTCCATCCCCGCTAAGGCGCCTCCCCCCTCGTCCAATCTTCCATCCCCGCTAAGGCGCCTCCCCCCTCGTCCGAAACCCAAGCACTAACAATGGCAGAACCAAGCAGCGTCCGCCGAAAGAGTGGCTGGAATTCGCTCCCCATAGAGGTAATCAAGCTCATTGTTTCGTGTGTGGACAATCTCAGTACCATGCCGCTCACTGCGTGCTCGTGGGGGCTGTACCGTTTACTCAAAGCCCTCAGGCCGGAGCTTTTTAAGCCAGCTCCTTGCTTGCTGATGCCGCCTGATGTTCAGAAACAGTGTGTCACACAGCATAACGATCGTAGGGTGGCGAGCATCAACCCCCTTGACTGCGACCCGATCCCCATCACCCTCAACTACATTAACGGTATGTACTGGGTCGGCATGAACACGTCTTGGATGGTGCTCGTCGACGGTCGCGGCAGCTGGATGCTCGTGGAGGTCTACACCCGGCGATTGATCCCCCTTCCTTCGATTAACATTGCACTGCTTTGGCACCGCGGCCCAGAATACTCGGAATCTTACAGTAGCCAACATGATACCAAGTTTGATTTGCTCAAGGTTGTAATCTGCCAAGTGCCCACAAGATCTGCGAATTATAAAGACTTCACGCCAATTGCGTTATTCAACCGCAGTCTCGCCTATCTGACAGGTCACTGCGGTAAGTGGATAAATCTGCACATCCATCGCAGGATCATACATCCTCCATGGTTCTCTGATGCCATTGAACACAAGGGCTTCATTTACGCTGTCGACTCCTTCTATGGCTGGACGTATTGCTGGCCTACTCCAGTCATCGCTACAAACGGCTGTTATAGCAGTATGTTACTTTCCTATGATATCATGATGGCTTGCTTATATTACTGTCAACATTTACTGAAAAATATTCATGCTCATAACATGCTGTTCTTAAGATTGACTACATCAAGAGCCCTTTTTTATTTGACTCCAACTTTTTTGAGGGTTATTTGACTCCAACTTGATATGATGTTGTAGGCCGCCTGGTGTCCCTACCCTTCCTAATCCCAGAACCTTTCAAAGAAAAGCGGGATGGGAGTTGCAGGTGGTTCCTGGCTCGATCAGACGATAGCGAACGATTGATGATCGTTCGCACGTACCGGACGTGTTGTTTCGCGGAATACAATCACAGTCACTGCAAGGTCTTTGAGCAAGATCCCAGCTTCTCTGGGCCTTCAGGAATTTTCGACTGGAGGTTGGTAAGTAGCCTTGGTACACGCTCTCTATTTGTCAGACTGAATTATCCGATTAACCAGGAGATAACCGACAGCAAGGATCATGATGGCAGCGCGGTTTCGTTCATCAGGCAAAACTGTGTGTACACAACGTACCATGCGTCTCTGCATGCACCATAGCCTGATATGTGCCGCCATGCTCTGCAGCCCAAAGTAGGAGAGAGGGTCGCAAGTATCAGACTTCGACCTGCTGGCTGGAGTTTCCCCCGTCAGTCACCCATCTGGTTCAAGCCGTCAGCCAATCTCCATAGCTTAATAAATAGTAGCATCTAACTGAGCTAGTTAGTTAGATGCGTACACTTGGTGTAGTAGGATCTTTATTTAGTTTGATGCATACACTTGTTCTTTTTTGGTAGCCCTTTTGTCGGATGTGGGGTTCCGGAAAAACCCTTAAGGTTCGAACTCTGGGGTGCGCGCTAAGTTCTTTCCCTCCTACCCATCCGCGCCCTAGCTCGCTAAGATCTCACGGACAAACTCGACCAACTCACAACACAGAGAGACACGAGGTTTATACTGGTTCGGGCCCCCGTTGTGGTGTAATACCCTACTCCAGTGTGTGGTGGTGGATTGCCTCTTAGGCTGATGAAGAACAGTACAAGGGGAAGAACAGCCTCCTGAGGTTGAGGTTTTCTTGTGCTCTGTGGACTGGTGGATGAGAACTCGGTCCTCTCCCTCTACTGTGGTGGCTAGCTCTACTTATATAGGCCCTGGTCCTCTCCCCAAATATTGAGCGGGAAGGGAGCCAACAACGGCGGGCGAATTTGAAAGGGGACAGCTAGTACAAGCTATCCTGACAAAAGCGGTCTTCGCCTGCAAAAGGCTCTGGCGATGATGCCGTCTTGGGCTCCACAGTGACCTCTGTCTTGCCGTCCTGCTGGTCTCGGTCTTGTTGCACCGATATGGAAACCTTTGCCTGATGCCTCGGTACTCCGCGCCTGCGCTTGCTTCCTGAGCTCCAAAGAGGAAACAAGGACGCTGCGCGTGCTGGCGCCCGCCTGGTGCCGATCGTCATGGCTCACGTCACGTGAGCCTCGTGAGGTTTGCACTACCTTGATATCTCCGCTTCTCGTGAGGCACCTGGTGAGGCCGCTCCTGAGGAGGTCTTGCATCGTCCGCCTCGCGAGGCTTGGCCCCTCGCGAGGGTCTTGGATGCTTTGCTGATGAAGATGGGCCGTATAGGCCTGCTAGTATAGTCACGCCGTGGGCCGCAGGCAGGCAAGTCTGGGGACCCCCGTTCCTAGAACGCCGATAGTAGCCCCCGGGCCCAAGCTGCGCTCGGGCTTGGCTTCGCGGCGAAGCCAAGGGTCAAGTGCGGAGCGCCGCGGCCCCCCAAAGCCTGCGGCCTCAGTCGACACGTGGCGGTTGATTTGACGTGGGCGTCTAAACTTCCCACGCTGCCTCAGCAACTGCACGACTTGACAAGTCCTTGCGACATGCAAGGAAAACCATCATTACCTGTGATCGTGGGGGGCGCCGGTTGGCCTCCTCTCACAATAAATGGGGAAGGGGGCGGAGCCCCCGTCGCCCATCTCTTCCTTGCTTCACTCGCTTCTTCCTCCTTGTTCCCCTGCTTGCAGCGCCACCAATGGCGCCACGAAGGAAGTTCTCTGCCGCCAAGAAGGGGAAGGCCCCTGGCAAGGGACCCGGCTCCCAAGCGCGGACGCGGCCGTCCGCGCAAGCACATCACGACCCCCGCCGCGGCCCACTATCATGGCGGCACCGCGGCACGTGGAAGTGGTCGTCCCAGCCATGGCGGCCCAGTCGACGAAGGGAGGCATGCCATGGTGGCGTGGCCTCCCCATCCGTGCTTCCATTCGGCGGAAGTGTCGCCGGAGTTCGTCGTCTGGTCGGAGAACCCAGCCGGCAACTGGCTCCAACTTCCGCGTTTCTTCATCGACGAACTGTCGGCCTCTGGTCCAGGCGGGCTCTGGTTGCAGGCGGATGGCTGCTGCAGTAAGGCCTCTTGGGTCGCGGTCGAGACTTCCGCCGCGGGTAACATAGCCCTGTCCCGCGGCTGGCAGACGTTCGCCCGCGCGCGCGGCCTGGGCAGGCGGTGCACCCTCCACTTCAAGTACGATGGTGGATCGACCCTCTATGTGAGGATGTTTGGGGACGATGGTCGCCGCGCCGGGTGCTGCCCCGAGGCGAATGACGGTGAGGAGGTGCTCGGCCTTGGTGACGGTCGTGACGAGGATGAGGGCGAGCCTGCCCTCGGCGGCGACCGTGTCTCGTCCAGCTACGGCGGCTACTCCTCCGGCGACAGCTCCAGCAGTGGTGGCTACGACCAGCCGCCGCGCCCGCTTTGAGGGAGGCAGCGGGTCATTTCGTCGCCGCGCCTTCGTGAAGCGCGAGGAAGGGTCTGGCTAGGCTTGGAGTGTCGCTAGGGGCCTGCCTCCGCGGATCGCTGCAACGCCGCTTTTGTTTTGCTCTTTTTCCTGCATCAAAAGTGAAACCAGTACGGGCCCAGAGGGGCGTGTATCTAACTGTGGTTCCTTGGTTATTGCACTGTGCGTGTTGTTCCCGTGTCGTATTGTTACTTTCCTCAAAGATAAATTAACCTGGTGCATTCAGGACGCCCTCTTCCTTACGAGGCGTTTGTTTCCTCGTGTCCATCTTGACCTGGTGGCCTGTGTTTGCTCAGGAACTGCAAAAATTCGTTAGGAGGTGCGCTAGAAGATTTGCCGTCCACCCAAGCCTTGACCTGGTGCTTTGTATCGCGGTACCCGGGGGGCACGGACTAGGAGAGATGTGCTAGTTTTTGGGTTCGAACGAGGGTGGCTCGCGAGAAGGCAGAGAGGAGAAAAATACTCGCGAGGGCACCTGCCTAGCCCCCTCACGAGGTATGCGATAGAGAAAACACGTGCAAACCATAGCCGGAAAATGCGGTAAGAGGCGAGGGAAACGAATTAGCAAGGAACACCAAAAGAAAACTTCGATTAAGGAAAAGCGAGCCAACTACGGAAAGCAAATGAAAAGCCGCGTCCAGCACCTAGTCTAGTCTTGAAGTCTTCTCACCAACGCGACGCTAAGTGCTGCCACTAGGCGTGGGCGGGAGCCCCACTCATTATTACGTGAGAGTGTCACGGGTTGTGATTCTTCACAGGCACCGGGCCTTCTTCACAGACTCTGGGCCTTTCTTCACAGGCTCTGGGCCTTGCTTCATGGGTAGAACTTCCGGAGGAGCTGGATGTTCCAGGCATTCTGGATAGGTATCCCGTCCCGCGTCTCCAGGCGCGCGGCGCCAGGCCTGGAGACATGGACGACCCTGAACGGGCCCTCCCACATGGGTGAGAGCTTGTGCTGCCCTTCCCTGGAGAGGACCCGCCTCAGGACAAGGTCGCCTACCTCGAGTGTCCTGGAGCGGATGTTGGGGCAGTGGTATCGCCGCAGCACTTGTTGGTACCTTGCCGCCCTTAGTGCGGCTTCGCGACGTCGTTCCTCCCCCAGCACGAGGTCCATCCCCCGCGTGGCATCCTGCTGTGTTTCATCGAACGCCAGAACCCGTGCGGAGCGATGCTTGACCTCGTGAGGGAGGACTGCTTCAGCTCCGTAGACAAGGAAGAATGGGGTCTCGCCCGTTGGCTTGGTGGCAGTGGTGCGGATGGACCACAGCACGGACTGGAGCTCATCGTACCAACCCCTGCCACAGGCCTCGAGCTTCTTCTTGAAGGTCCTAGTCTTGAGGCCCCTCAGGACCTCCGCGTTGGCGCGTTCGGCCTGACCATTGCTCCTGGGGTGCGCCACCGAAGCGTAGAAGATCTGCGTTCCAAGGTTAGCACAGTAGGTTTTGAAGAGGTTACTAGTAAACTGCAAGTCGTTATCTGTGATGATGCGGTTGGGGACCCCGAAGCGGCTCACGAGGCCCTTGATGAACTTGACAGCAGAGCCGGCTGGGATGGTGCGGACGGCTTCCACTTCCGCCCACTTGGTGAACTTGTCGATGGCGAAGTAGAGGTAACGGTAGACCCCAGGCACTCGAGGGAATGGGCCCAGGATGTCCAGCCCCCAGACTGCGAATGGCCACGTGAGCGGGATGGTTTGGAGGCCCTGAGCCGGCTGATGAATTTGCTTGGCGTGGAAGTGGCAGGCTTCGCAGGACTTCACCAGCTCAATTGCGTCGTTGAGCGCAGTGGGCCAGTAGAACCCACTGTGGAATACTTTGCCGATGAGGGTCCGTGACGACGAGTGGTGCCCGCAGTCACCACCGTGTATTTCAGTTAGCAGCTCCGTCCCTTGGTCCCTGGAAATGCAGCGCAAGGAAACGTCGTTTGGCCGCTTCCTGTACAGCTCGCCATCCCGGATGCAGTACGTCGTGGCTTGCCGAACCACACGCTCTGCATCCTCCTCCTTCTCTGGCAGCGCCCCTTGCATCAGATACTCCTTGAATTCCTTGGTCCAGCATCCCTCCTGAGGTTCAAGTGCCAAGAGCAAGCGAGCCCCCGAGGTTGGGCCACAGGTCGGGGCTCCTGACGCAGGAGGCTGTGGAAGCTCCTCCCGAGACTGAGCTGTGCTTGAAAGAGGTGGTGTCGCCGATGGCTTGAAGAGTCGTTCCTCAAAGATGCCGGGGTCTTGCGGCTGTCGCTTGGATGCTCTCCAGGCGATGTCATCGGCTTCCTTGTTGGTGCCCCGAGGCACGTGCTGCAACTCTAAGCCCGAGAACTGCTTCTCCATCTTGCGCACCTCCGCGAGGTATGCCTCCATATGCTCGTCCTTTGGCTCGTACACTTTGTTGGAGAAGTTGACGAGGAGCTGCGAGTTGCCTCTAACAGTAAGGCGCTTCATCCCCAGAGCTGTCGCGGCCTTCAGGCCAGCTATGAGGCCTTCGTATTCTGCGATGTTCTTGGAGACCTTCTCGACATGCTGAAAGTAGAGTTGCACGGCGTAATAGAGCTTATCCTGAGTGGGCGAGATTAGTACTGCACCAGCCCCTGCGCCTTGGTGCGCGAAGGCGCCATCGAAGTGCACGACCCAACCGTCCGGTGCCTCGCTTCTTGGTGAGGTGGATCGGCCTTCGCCTTCTTCGAGTGTCGGGGCATCCGTCCATTCTGCCACAAAATCAGCGACCGCGGCCCCCTTGACAACCCTGGTAGTGCTGAACTCTAACTGGAATGCTTGCAGCTCGATGTTCCACTCGGCGACCCTTCCAGCTGAGTTGGGGCTCCTGAGCACCCTCTCCAATGGGTAGGCCGAGACGACCTTGATGGGGTGGCCCTGGAAGTAGTGCCGCAGCTTGCGTGAGGCCACCAAGAGCGCGAGCAGGAGCTTCTGAGGCATGGGGTATCGTGCCCTTGCGTCCCGCAACACCGTGCTGACAAAATACACCGGGTGCTCAACAAGGGCTGGCGCGTTGGCGAGGCTCGGGTCTTGCGGAGATTGGGGCGTCTCCTGAGGTGGAGGGGCTCCTGAGGTCTGACTGCCCTCGGGAATTTCGGCGACGTCGTCCCTCCGAGCTTGGTCCTCTGGTGCTGAGGTTTTTGCGGCGCCTTCCTGACCCTGCATTACTTCAGCTGTAGCTTGGCGCAGCGCGCCCTTGGCTTGGTGCTCCTCCCGAACCGCCACCAGCGCTGCGCTTGCGGAGTACGGGGTGGCGGCAAGGTAGAGCACTAAGGGCTCGAGAGGTCGTGGTGCCACCATCACCGGAGGGCTGGTGAGGTATTTCTTGAGGTCTTGGAAGGCTCTGTCGGCCTCTGGTGTCCACTCGAACGGGCCCTTCTTCTTCATGAACTTGAAGAAGGGTAAGGCGCGCTCTCCCAGCTTGGAGATGAAACACTCCAACGCGGTCACTCGTCCCGCCAGCTTCTGCATCTCTTTGAGGGTCTGCGGCGTGCTCATGTCCTCGATGGCCTTGATCTTCTACGAGTTCGCCTTGTTCCCTCTGTGGGATACGAGGAATCCCAGCAGCTTGCCGGAAGGGACACCGAACACACACTTCTCCGGGTTAAGCCGCAAGTTCACCTAGCGCAGGCTCTCGAAGGTCTCCTCCAAGTCTTGAATCAAGGTTCTCGCCTCCCGAGACTTCACCACTATGTCGTCGACATAGGCCTCTGTGTTTCTGCCGAGCTACCGCCCCAAGGCGATGTGCATCAGCCGCTGAAAGGTCGCGCCCGCGTTGCGCAGCCCGAAGGGCATGCAGGTGTAGCAGTACACCCCACACAGGGTCAGGAAGGCTGTCTTCTGTACGTCTTCCACCGCCATCTTGATCTGGTGAACCCCGAGAACGCGTCCAGGAAGCTCAGCAGGTCGCACTCGGCGGTGGAATCGACGATCTGATTGATGCGTGGGAGCGGGAACAGATCTTGGGGGCAGGACTTATTGAGGTTGGTGAAATCGACGCACATCCATTCCTTCCCGCCTTTCTTCGGCACTACGACGGGGTTTGCCAGCCATGTGGGATACCGAACCTCGCGAATGGCACCCGCCGCCTCCAGTTTACGGGTCTCCTGGACGATGAAGGCTTGCTTCTCCGTGGATTGCCGCCTCGCTCGTTGCTTGACAGGGTGCATGTTGGGGCACACCCTTAAGTGATGCTGAATCACCTCTCTCGGAACCACCACCAGCTGATTGGCCTCCCATGCGAATATGTCCTTGTTTGCGCGCAAGAACCTCACTAGCGCCTCTTCTTGGACGGAATCGAGGCCGGCACCTATGGTAAAGGTGGCTCCTGAGGGCCCGTCCTCATTGACTGGCACCTGCTTGGTTTCCGCCTTGTCTTGGGTGAACAGCTGCTTCTTCTTGGTAGGCGCGGCCTCCTTGGCTTCGGGGGTACTGGCGCCAGCGGGCCTGAGTGCCGTTACGGCTTCCTTGGTGTCCCCCTTGATGGTGAGGACGCCCTTGCTCCCAGGCATCTTCATGAGGTTGTAGGCCGGGTGAGTCGCCGCCACGAACTGGGCGGGAGCTGGGTACCCGAGGATGGCGTTGTACGGGAGGCCGATGCAGGCGATGTCGAAGTCGACCATCTCGGTGCGGTAGTTGTCGCGCGTGTCGAAGGTGACTAGGAGACGGATCTGTCCTAGAGAGTGGGCAGCGCCACCACCAACTCCTGAGAAGGGCTTGCTGAGACTGAGCCGCTCGAGCGGCACGTGAAGGAGGCTGAAGACCTCCACGGAGAGCAAGTTGAGGCCGGCACCGCCGTCGATGAGGGTCTTGGTAACAGCCACATTGCAGATGGTGGGCGTGCAAAGCATTGGGAGCACGCCCAAGCCAGCGGTAGAGTCGGGATGGTCTTCTAAGCTGAAGGTGAGCTCGGCCTCTGCTGCGGCCCAACCTGGCGAAGCCCCCGGGCGCTTGGAAGCGGCCCCAATCTGACGGAGGAACGGCTTGACGTGGCGATCTGAAGGCGGTGCTTGAGAGCCGCCTAGCAGGGCTGCGACTGCGTGGTGCGCCGGCACCGCGTAGCGAGCAGTGAAGAGGTCGCGGAGTTCCCCCCAGGACGCCACCGTGGATCCAGGCAGGTTGAGCAGCCAGGCGCGTGGCTCGCCGGCGAGGGCCATGGGGAACCAGTTGGCCATGACCTTGTCGTCGCCCCCGGCCTCGAGGACAGCCTCCTCGTATGCCAGTAGGAACGGCGACGGGTCCGCCGCGCCGTCGTAGCGCGGCGGCATCTCCAGCCTGAACTTGGGTGGCCATCGCACCCGTCGCAGGGCAGGGGCCAGGGCTCGGAGCCCCTGGCCCCGTCGTCAACACCGGCCGTAGGAGCGGATGGCGGGGCGCCCGCCAGGGGGGGCGAAGTGCGGCGGCGCGGGGCGTAGGCCGGTGGAGAGAGAAGCTACGGCGCACCCCTACCTGGCGCGCCAAATGTTGGATGTGGGGTTCCGGCAAAACCCTTAAGGTTCGAACTCTGGGGTGCGCGCGAAGTTCTTTCCCTCCTACCGATCCGCGCCCTAGCTCGCTATGATCTCACGGACGAACTCAACCAACTCACAACACAGAGAGACACGAGCTTTATACTGGTTCGGGCCACCGTTGTGGTGTAATACCCTACTCCAGTGTGTGGTGGTGGATTGCCTCTTAGGCTGATGAAGAACAGTACAAGGGGAAGATCAGCCTCCTGAGGTTGAGGTGTTCTTGTGGTCTGTGGACTGGAGGATGAGAACTCGGTCCTCTCCCTCTAATGTGGTGGCTAGCTCTACTTATATAGGCCCTGGTCCTCTCCCCAAATATTGAGCGGGAAGGGAGCCAACAACGGCGGGCGAATTTGAAAGGGGACAGCTAGTACAAGCTATCCCGACAAAAGCGGTCTTCGCCTGCAAAAGGCTCTGGCGCTGATGTCGTCTTGGGCTCCACGGTGACCTCCGTCTTGCCGTCCTGCTGGTCTCAGTCTTGTTGCACCGATATGGAAACCTTTGCCTGATGCCTCGGTACTCCGTGCATGCGCTTGCTTCCTTAGCAGCAAAGAGGAAACAAGGACGCTGGGCGCGCTGGCGCCCGCCTGGCGCCCGCCTGGTGCCGATCGTCATGGCTCATGTGACGTGAGCCTCGTGAGGTTTGCACTGCCTTGATATCTCCGCTCCTCGCGAGGCAGCCTGGTGAGGCCACTCCTGAGGAGGTCTTGTGTCGTCCGCCTCGCGAGGCTCGGCCCCTCGCGAGGGTCTTGAATGCTTTCCTGATGAAGATGGGCCGTACAGGCCCGCTAGTATAGCCACGCCGTGGGTCGCAGGCAGGCAAGTCTGGGGACCCCCGTTCCCAGAACGCCGACACCTTTTGTAATGATGGCTGATGTTTGGTTTGGAAGAGAGAGCCGCGTCTTCACTCTTCTGGCCTGCTTACTGCTTCTGTTGCACCCCCAGCCCTGGTTGTTGCTGCTGCTGTTTTCAATGTACAGTCAGTAGTATATTTCGTGTGTTGGTTGAATAAATGTGTTGTTAGAACGACAAACACAATGTTTTGGAAGTCGTTGCACGGTTCGATCCTTTAGTGCCCCGTACCGTACGTAGCGCATACTATTTTTCGTACGGAACACATTTTCCACTTGTTGATAACATGCAGCCCACTGATGAAGGGAGGCTCTCACATGAATCCGGCCCAGGTACATGCTCATGGTCCCCTAAACATAAATAAGTAAATAAATAAATAAAGCTAAATGATCGTGCACCAGTTCTTTAAATTCATGATTTAACAGGAGGATATTATTTCCTATGATAGTGTCGTTACATTCAGTCGATATTATTCTTCGGCAAAGATAGCGCCTGTTGGGAAACGTAGTAATTTCAAAAAAATTCCTACGCACACGCAAGATCATGGTGATGCATAGCAACGAGAGGGGAGAGTGTTGTCCACGTACCCTCGTAGACCGACAGCGGAAGCGTTATCACAACGCGGTTGATATAGTCGTACGTCTTCACGATCCGACCGATCAAGTACCGAACGCACGACACCTCCGAAGTTCTACACACATTCAGCTCGATGACGTCCCTCGAACTCCGATCCAGCCGAGTGTTGAGGGAGAGTTTCGTGAGCACGACGGCGTGGTGACGATGATGATGTTCCACCGACGCAGGGCTTCGCCTAAGCTCCGCGACGGTATTATCGAGGTGTAATCTGGTGGAGGGGGGCACCGCACACGGCTCAAAAATCGTATATCAAGTGTGTTTAGAGGTGCCCCCCTGCCCCCGTATATAAAGGAGAAAGGGGGAGGCCGGCTGCCTATGGGGCGCGCCAAGGAGAGGGGGGGAGTCCTCCTCCTAGTAGGAGTAGGACTCCCCTTTCCTAGTCCTACTAGGAAAAGAAGGGGGGAAGGAAAGAGAGGGAGAGGGAGAGGGAAAGGGGGTTGCGCCCCCCTCTCCTAGTCCAACTAGGACTCCTCCTGGGAGGGGGCGCACCACCTTATGGCTGCTGCCCTCTCTCTCCCCTCAAGGCCCACTAAGGCCCAATACTTCCCCGGGGGGTTCCGGTAACCCTCCGGCACTTCGGTTTAATCCGAAACTTCTCCGGTACACTTCCGGTGTCCGAATTAGTCGTCCAATATATCAATCTTTACGTCTCGACCATTTCGAGACTCCTCGTCATGTTCGTGATCACATCCGGGACTCTGAACAACCTTCGGTACATCGAAACATATAAACTCATAATAAAACTGTCATCGTAACTTTAAGCGTGCGGACCCTTTGGGTTCGAGAACAATGTAGACATGACCGAGACACCTCTCCGGTCAATAACCAATAGCGGGACCTGGATGCCCATATTGGCTCCCACATATTCTACGAAGATCTTTATCGGTCAGACCGCATAACAACATACGTTGTTCCCTTTGTCATCGGTATGTTACTTGCCCGAGATTCGATCGTCGGTATCTCGATACCTAGTTCAATCTCGTTACCGGCAAGTCTCTTTGCTCGTTCCGTAATACATCATCCCGCAACTAACTCATTAGTCACAATGCTTGCAAGGCTTATAGTGATGTGCATTACCGAGTGGGCCCAGAGATACCTCTCCGACAATCGGAGTGACAAATCCTAATCTCGAAATACGCCAACCCAACAAGTACCTTTGGAGACACCTGTAGAGCACCTTTATAATCACCCAGTTACGTTGTGACGTTTGGTAGCACACGAAGTGTTCCTCCGGTAAACGGGAGTTGCATAATCTCATAGTCATAGGAACATGTATAAGTCATGAAGAAAGCAATAGCAACATACTAAACGATCGGGTGCTAAGCTAACGTAATGGGTCAAGTCAATCACGTCATTCTCCTAATGAGGTGATCTCGTTAATCAAATGACAACTCATGTCTATGGCTAGGAAACATAACCATCTTTGATTAACGAGCTAGTCAAGTAGAGGCATACTAGTGACACTCTGTTTGTCTATGTATTCACACATGTATTATGTTTCCGGTTAATACAATTCTAGCATGAATAATAAACATTTATCATGATATATAAGGAAATATATAATACTTTATTATTGCCTCTAGGGCATATTTCCTTCAGCGACGAGTCTTCTTTCTCCCAAAATTTTCTTCCTGCAACCAGCGGACCCATGCAAATCGTAGTCAACGTCGTAAAGGATCCGGTCCATTTTTATTTTTCAATAAGAATGTCCAACCCAGCCGAGCACATTGGCGATAGCACTTTATCCTCCGCCTTGGTGCGCTCGCCGCGGCGCCGCCGTCCGGCCCTGTCAACATAGTTTTTTTTGAAACGGTCCCTGTCAACATAGTGAATCGGGAGAGGACTGTAGTTGTGAATATGACAGTACGAACCCACCAGGTCCACTCCCGAACATAATCAAGCGCCTCTTTTACTAGTTAGATGAACCCCTCGTTTTTTTACTCTAATCCACCCTGCTGATATCTGGGACCCACATCATTTTCAACGTATAGTCAATTAATGACAGAATTGCACAACTTTTTTAGTAGTAATTCGGAGGAGCAGGCTATAAACTGGGTTGTGCGGTCTCTGTGGCCCGTCTAACAACATGACCAGCTCAGCAGTTTTTTCTTTGGGAAAATAGGTAGCCCGGTATTTCTTTTTGAAGAATAACCAAGCTAGGCCTATTTGTTTTCTTCGACTTACTGGGCTGCAAATCTTTCAAGACGAGGAGGGATGCATTCCGGCCTGGCCAAAGAGTATGGTCAGTGTCTGTTAAAAGTAATATCAAAAGGGGTTGAAAATTCCAAAAAAAATTATGGCAAATGGGATATTAGTATATTTTTTTGTTTTTGTTCTTCACTGATATCTCATACTCCCTCCGTCCCAAAATTCTTGTCTTAGATTAGTCTAGATACGGATGTATCTAATACCAAAACGTGACTTGATACATCCGTATTTAGACAAATCTAAGACAAGAATTTTGGGACGGATGGAGTATTCCATTGGATCTAACATGACATAGTACTAATTTATTTTTAAATTTGTTTTAGTATGGCTACTAATTTTTTGGATTAAGAATATTTTTTCCCAGCAAAAATTTGCTAATTTTCAAAATTTTCCAAATATTTAGTTAATTTTATTAACCCTGGTACTGACCAGAAAATGGGCAGCAATTCTAAAACTGGGAAATGGGCTGCAATAAATTCCATATGAATTAGAAAATGAGTAAAAATTATAAAAATAATAGCAAATGGGCTGTAGACGCCACAGATTTTGAGGCTGACTTGTTGACGCAAGGCTTTGTCAGTCAACACACGATTCTTGCAGCAGTGACTATTGGATGTCCATCCAACGGCCGACGTGCTTCTTCAATCTCTGATCTTCCTGCTCCAGCCGCCTAAACTAACGCCGGCGGGACTGCGTGCTCCCTTCTCTTGTGGCCCGCTGAGATGCCGCGCATGCTTCCCCGGCCACCCTACTCCCTCCGCTGGCCTGGCCGCACGCAATCAACTGCTTATTACGCGAAAAAATGATTCTTCCCACTGACATCTGGGGCGCACCGGTTGGGAGGCTGGCCTGTGGGCCTACTAAGTTGACGCATACGCAGGGCTTGTCAACTTAGTCAACAAACGATTCTAGCAGCAGTAACCATTGGATTAGAATCGAACGGTCCTGCTGCTTCTTCAATCGTTGCTCTTCTTGCACCAGCCGCCCAAACCAGCGCCGGCGAGACTGCCTGCTCCTGCCTCCAGTGGCCGTCTGTGCTGCCGTTGAGGCCTCACCGCCCCTACTACTCCCACCGCTAGCCAGGCCCTGCGGCAACGGCAGCCTCACACCGCAGCTGAACCAGCGAACCCTCGTACTCCTCTCCGCGTGGGCATCCACTGTCGTATCTTCCCCGGCTCCGCGTCATCCCCTTCCTAGGCCTCGCCGTCGTCCACCGCCTTGGTGCTCTCGGCGCGGCGTGGTGAATGTGGTCAACGACCGACTTCCATCGGAAGAGTACTGTACGTGGAGAGGCTGACAGCTGGGTCCACGTCCATAGCCTAGTTTTTTTTTGATTTGCCAAGTAAATCGCTTTGTCAGGCCTGTTGGGCTGCAAATCTTTCAAGACGAGGAGAGCTTCATTCGGCTGGCCGATAAAATGGCCTAGCAGTAATGAGAAATGGGCTGTACATTTTTAAAATACATCAAACCGGCAATTAGTTTCAAATTTCTTTTTTTCATTTCGAGATTTAAATTGCATTGATTTTTATGCGTGGACTCGAAAATCAGTTTGAACGTGACTCGAAATTTTATTTTATGCGTGGATTTAAATTGCATTTCGAGATTTAAATTGCATTGATTTTTATGCGTGGATTTCGAGATTTTGATTTTATATTGATATATATTTATTTTGAAAATAAGTTTGAACGTGACTCGAAATTTCGGGATTAAAAACAGTTCGGACCGCACCGAAATATGCAAAATTTCGTATAATTTTTTAACCGGGGCCACAATATGGGCTGTAATGCTAACAAAAAGAATATGGGCTCCAGAAAAAGCTTAAGAATTAGCAAATGGGCTGTAAATTATTAGAAATAATGGCAGATGGGCTGTATGTTGTTTTCCACAGATTTGAGGCTTTCCTAAAAAAAGGTTGACGCACAAGCAGTGACTGTTGGATGTCCATCCAACGACCGTCGTGCTTCTTCAATCTCTGCTCTTCCTGCTCCAGCCGCTCAAACAAGCGCTGGTGGGATTGCCTGCTCCCTCCTCCCCACGGCCGGCTGTGGTGCCGCGCAGGCCTCACCGCCCCACCGTACTCCCATCGCTGGCCTAGCCATCCCTCTACTCACCCACACCTGCTGTTATTCTCCGGCAACGGCAGACGAACCAGTAAACCCTCGTACAGTCGTACTCCCCTCCGCGTGGGAAACAACTGCCGAGTCTTCCCTGGCTCCGTGTCGTTCCCTTCCGAGGCCTCGCCATCGTCCACCACCCTGGTGCTCTCGGCGCGGCCTGGTCAACGTGGTCAACGACCGACATGCATCTGAAGTGGACTGTGCGTGGAGAGGCTGACAGCTGGGTCCACGGCCGCACGCAAGGAAATGCCTCCTTATTACGTGCAAAATAATGATTCCTCCACCTGACATCTGGGACCCACCGAAAGGGCCTCTGTATTTCGTGAAAAAAAATGTTACCGCCGCTGACAGCTCGGACCCACCAACTATATCTTCGCACGCAAGGAAGTGCCTCCTTATTACACAAAAAAATGAATACTCCCCCTGCTAGCTGGAACCCAGTATAGTGGGAGGCTGACTTGTGGGCCTACTAAGTTGACGGGGACGGAGGGCTTTGTCAACTTAGTCAATATGCACGGTTCTAGCTCCAGTGACCGTACGATGTCCATCCAATGGCCGTAGTGCTTCTTCAACCTCTGGTCTTCTAGCTCCGGCCGCCCAAACCAGCGCTGGTCGTGCCTCGTGCTCCTGCCTCCCGTGGCCGGCTGCGATGCCGCGGAGGCCTCACCGCCCCCTACTACTCCCACCGCTGGCCAGGCCATCCCTCTACTCACCCACACCCACTGTTATTCTGCGGCGACGGCAGCCTCACACCGCAGCCGAACCAGTGAACCCTCGTACTCCTCTCCGCGTGGGCATCCACTGCCGCGTCTTCCCTGGCTCCGCGTCGTCCCCTTCCTAGGCCTCGGCGTCGTCCACCGCCTTGCTGCTCTCGGCGCGGCGTGGTCAATGTGGTCAACGACCGACTTCCATCGGAAGAGTACTGTACATGGAGAGGCTGACAGCTGGGTCCACGGCCGCAGCAAGGAAGTGCCTCCATAGTACGCACAAAATAATTATTCCTCCACCTGACAGTGGGGACCCACCGGACGGGCCACCGTATTTCGTGAAAAAAACGTTTCCCCTGACTGCTGGTACCCACCAGCTACATCTTCGCACGCAAGGAAGTGTGTCCGGGCAAAAAAAAAGATTCGCCCCCTGACTGCTGGGACCCACCAGGTACATCTTCGCACGCAAGGAAGTGCCCGACAGTTGGGACCCACCTGGTCGAAGCATACGTAGCGTTGTCATTCTGGTCGCGAACGTGTACGTACATACTGGTCGATGTAGAGGCGCACACGTGTCGTAGTAGAGGCGCGCACGTAGCATGTACACGTACGTACAGCGGCCAGGGTGCAAGAAAGTAAATACGGCCACATAAGTACATGCGGGCGAGGTCTGGAACGCCTACTCGCGCGTACGTACGGCCGGGGCTCGTGTACATGGCTGGGCCAAAACAGAGAAACAGCACCGTCGTCGTGTTCATGGGGAGCCAACCGGCTGGGTCGGAACGGAATGCGTCGTCGTGTTCATCGGGAGGGCTTGGATAGAACAGCCGATGGAAACGAGGCCTCGCGTACCGCATAACGGAGGAAACGGCCTTGTGTTCGACCGGCCACGGTCGAAACGGGATCCTGTTCATCGGGAGGGGTCTGGCGTACCGCAAAAAGGAGGAAACGGACCTCCTACGGTCGAAACGGGGGTCCTGTTGATCGGGAGGGGTGTGGCGTACCGCAAAACGGAGGAAACGGACTTGTGTTGGAGCGCTACGGTCGAAACGGGGGTCCTGTTCATCGGGAGGGGTGTGGCGTACCGCAAAACGGGACTCCACGGGATACTGTTCGTCTCCACCGTTGACCCCCTCCAGCCTCCACGGGCTACGGTTCATCCACCGTCGACCTCCCCCAGCCTCCACCTGCGACTGTTCATCCACGGGCTCCTGTTCATCCAGCCTCCACCGCGCGCTACTCCACCGGCTACTGTTCAATCAGCCCTCTCCACGGGCTCCTGTTCAACCACCCCTACACGGGCTACTGTTCATCCAGCCCTCCACCGTCTACTGTTCATCCAGCCTTCCACGGGGTGGTCCTGTTCATCCAGCCCTCCACGGGGTCCTGTTCATCCAACCCCAACCGGCTCGATTGATTGGGGTCCTGTTCATCCAGAGGTAACACCACGGGATCCTGTTCATCCACCCCCACCAGGAACTGTTCATCCAAACCCCCCCAGCAACGCTCACTGTTCATCCAGAGGCAGCATCGATCGGCTTCAGTTAGCAGCAGTAGCGAAGGAATCGCTCGATCGGGTTCAGTTAAGAGCCATCGATCGATCGCTCAGGTTCAGTAACGCGTAGTCTGCAGTGCAATCGCTCGAGTTCAGTTAGAGCCCAACGCCTCGCACCCACGCGCGTGCGTGTATGAGACAAACGCGCATCGCTCGTCCCCGACCACCCACCGTAACCGGGAACACCCCGATATTCTCCTCGCCCTCGCTTCTACCACGGTTTTTTCCGTCATGGACGGCCCAAAGAATGTCATGAAGCTGCGTCTCCGGCCCGCCCAGGACGAAAAGCCCATTTTCTGTCATGATTTTTTGTCATAGAAGTAGGACCCCACCACATCTATGATGATACCGGGTTTTGTCACAATTATCGTCATAGAAGTGTCATAAGTATGACAGGAAAAAAAATCGTTCGGCCCAAAATGTCACGAATGTGTCTTTTTTTTGTAGTGTTGGTTACTCTCAAACATTTATGGACCGTGTGAAGGACCCGAGAGGGATCTATTTACTCAGTGGATGGAAGGTTTATATGTGGAAGTGAATGATTTATGGCTTTTCATGGGAGACTTTAACTTCATGAGATCTTTAGACAACAGAAATCTACGAGGTGGAAATGTGGATGATCTCATTAAGTTTAATGAAATTATTAGTGCTTTGGCACTATTGGAAATTTCAATTAAAGGGAGGAAGTATACATGGAGTAATATGCAGCAAACTCCATTGTTAGAACAATTGGATTGGTTTTTTTCCTCCCCGGAATGGATGTTGAAATTCCCAAACACCGTGGTAAAACCTCTCGCTCGACCAATTTCAGACCATGTTCCTTGTGTTTTGTCGGTGGATACAGCTATTCCTAGATGTAAACTTTTCAGATTTGAATTTTTTTGGCCTTCACATCCGGGTTTCATACAAGTGGTTCAAGACTCTTGGTCAAATCCTATTAAAGCAACATCTAGTGCCACTAAGATCTCTGCTAAGCTGAAAAGACTGAGATATGCTCCGAAGAGGTGGAGTAAATCAATATCTAAACTCAAGCTCTTAATTGAGAACTGCAATAAAATCTTATGACAGCTTGATAATTTGGAGGAAATCAGAATTTTATCCGTTCCCGAGGCAAACTTCAGACTCATTCTCAAAGCACATTTGCTAAGGCTGTTAAAATACCAAAGTGAGTATTGGAAAAAGAGATACACTTTTCGCTGGGCAGTTCAAGGGAAGGAAAACACTAAATATTCCAAGATCGTGCCACTGAGAGATTGCACAGGAACTCGATCGCAAATCTTCTGTTATTTGATGGTCATCTTATTGAAAATCATGAGGAAAAGGCGGCTGCTTTTTATGAATGTTTTAAAAATTGAATGGCTGTTTCTAATCAACTTGGGTATGACTTCGATCTTTCTGAACTTGTGCACAAATGTCAAGGTCTGGAAGAACTCTCGGTCCCTTTCACCAAAAAGGAGATAGATCATGTCATAAAATTGATTCCTGTTGACCGTGCACCAGGACTGGATGGATTTAACAGTCTTTTTTAAAAGTTTGTTGGGGCATTATTAAAGATGATTTCTATCAACTTTGCCAGGACTTCTGGAAGGTAAAGTTAACCTCAACTGTTTAAACACCTCACACATTACCTTGATCTCGAACAAACTGACTCCAGAAATGGTGAACGACTATAGACCGATATCCCTGTTGAATTGTGTGCTCAAAGTCATTACAAAAATATTAGCGGAAAGACTCCAATGTTGGATTCTAAAAATGGTTCACCGAAATCAATATGGCTTTATAAAGACTAGGACAATTCAAGATTGCCTCGGTTGGGAATTCGAATACCTTCATCAATGCAAGCACTCGGGCAATGAGATTGTCATTCTGAAACTTGACTTCGAAAAAGCGTTTGACACGATGGAGAACGAGTTCATTTTAAACATGCTTAAATGCAAAGGGTTTGATGATAGATGCTGCATGTGGATAAAGATGCTGCTTGAGTCGGGCACCTCATCAATTCTTCTTAACGGTATACCTGGCAAGGAATTTAAATGCAAGCGGGGAGTGAGACAAGGGGATCCGATATCACCTTTATTATTCGTACTAGTGACGGATCTGCTCCAATCCCTAATCAATAAAGCATGGTCTGAAGGACTAATTAATTTGCCGATTAATCAGCCTGCATCGGAAAACTTCCGAGTTATCCAATACGCTGACGACACTTTAATAGTTCTCCTTGCCAATGATGAGGATCTTATCACAATTAAAGCAATTCTTCATTCTTATGCCTGAGCCACCGGTCTAAAAATTAATTACTCCAAGTCCCAACTAATGCCAATCAATGTGGAGGAACAAAAAGTCTCTGACTTAGCCAGGGTGTTTGGGTGTCAGGTGGGAACAATGCCGTTGACATATCTTGGTCTCCCGCTCGGGACGACTAAACCCACAGTAAAGGATCTAATGCCATTAGTGGACAGAATAGAGAGAAGATTGACAGGAACTGCCATTTGGTTGTCATATGGAGAACGCATACAACTTATAAACTCAGCGCTCTCTTCGCTACTCTCATTTGCAATGTGTGTCCTAAAGCTACCCCTCAAGCTGATTGAAATCTTCGACAGAGCTAGAAGGCATTGTTTATGCAGAAAGGAAATTGACATGGATGCCAAAACTCATTCGCTCGCTGCTTGGGATCTAGTATGCCGCCCTAAGAGGAAAGGAGGGCTTTGTGTCATCAACCTACAAATTCAAAACAATGCCCTGCTAATTAAATACCTCCACAAATTTATGCACAAGCATGACACTCCATGGGTGATGATTATATGGGATGCTTACTACTCTGATGAAATCCCTCCACACGCCAAACCAAACTGTGGATCTTTCTGGTGGCGTGATGTGTTCTCTCTGATAGATGTGTATCGTCAGATAACCACTTGTGTGCCGGCGGCGGGAGACACAATTCTTTTGTGGAAGGATGTGTGGCATGATGAACAACCGATAATAAACACTCATGGACATCTGTTCTCTTTCACTAAGAATGAGGATATTTCTTTGGCACAGTTCTACAACAACAATTTGCCAGAAGAAAACTTCATGTTGCCATTATCTTTGGAAGCCAGGGCGGAATTGAATGATCTACAGGCAACAATTACTGGAATATCTCTAGAATAGATGGCCACGGACGAATGGATACTATGTGGGGGACACACAAAGTACAAACCGAAAAAATTCTATGATTTCATGTTCAGGAATATGCAAGCACCTCAAGTTATAACATCGATCAGGAAATCCAAGTGTATCATGAGACACAAGGTTCTTGCATTGCTAATGCTCCTTGACCGAGTAAACACCAAAGATTTATGGTGTAAACGGCACTTTAATATTGGTGATGATCATAACTGTCCTCTGTGTGAGCATGGAGTATTAGAAACAAACAACCACCTCTTCTACGAATGTCCCTTTGCAGTCAGATGATGGGAGATATTGGGTATTGACTAGGGCAACCAGCTGGATATGCAAGCAAGGCATGATCAATCCAGAGAGAGCTAGCAGAAACCATTGTTTAAGGAAATCACCACCCTAGCTTCCTGGAATATATGGAAAGAGAGAAACAAAGTGATTTTTGAAGGGGAGGTGGCCACACATCTTGACTGGCTGAGGATACTTAAAGAGGACTTTGTGATTTTAGGATATAGAAGAAATCCCCAAAGCTTGACCTTCTTGGAAGGTTACAAGGAGTCTCTCACAACAGTAGCACACTCCTCTACTTGATTGTCTCTATATATTTTTTCTCTTTAGGGTGCTGCCCAAAGTGGCTGGACCCAATCTTTTTGTAATGCATTTTGTAAAAAACCCATGATGTGTTCATGTTAACCCTTGGTTAACATTTAATAAAACCAACAGCAGGAGCCTCTCCTGCTGTTTTCCATTGTCAAAAAAAGATATGCAAGGGATCGAGAAGACTATTCCCGAGCTCTTCGCTATGCTCAAAGTTGCGGAGGTAGAAATCAAGAAGGAGCATCAAGTGTTGATGGTTAACAAGGCCACTAGTTTCAAGAAAAAGGGCAAAGGAAAGAAGGGGAACTTCAAGAAGAATGGCAAGCAAGTTACCACTCCCAGGAAGAAGCCCAAGTCTGGACCTAATCCTGAAATTGAGTGCTCCTACTACAAAGCGATTGGTCACTGGAAGCGGAACTGCCCCAAGTATTTGACGGATAAGGATGGCAAAGTGAACAAAGGTATATTTGATATACAGGCTACTGATGTGTACCTTACTAATACTCGTAGTAGTGCCTGGGTATTTGATACCGGTTTGGTTGCTCATATTTGTAACTCGAAACAGGGACTACGGATTAAACGAAGATTGGCTAAGGACGAGGTGACAATGCGCGTCGGGAATGGTTCCAAGGTCGATGTGATCGCCGTCGGCATGCTACCTCTACATCTACCTTCAGGATTAGTTTTAGACCCGAATAATTGTTATTCGGTGCTAGCCTTGAGCATGAACATTATATCTGGATCTTGCTTAATGCGAGACAATTATTCATTTAAATCAGAGAATAATAGTTGTTCTATTTATATGAGTAATATCTTTTATGGTCATGCACCCTTGAAGAGTGGTCTATTTTTGTTGAATCTCGATCGTGGTGATACACATATTCATAATATTGATGCCAAAAGATGCAAAGTTGATAATGATAGTGCACCATATTTGTGGCACTGCCGTTTAGGTCATATTGGTGTAAAGCGCATGAAGAAACTCCATGCGGATGGACTTTTGGAATCACTTGATTATGAATCATTTGATGCTTACAAACCATGCCTCATGGGCAAGATGACTAAAACTCCGTTCTCCGGAACAATGTAGCGAGCTACTGAGTTATTAGAAATAATACATACCGATGTATGCGGTCCAATGAGTGTTGAGGCTCGCGGCGGGTATCATTATTCTCCGACCTTCACAGATGATTTGAGCAGATATGGGTATATCTACTTAATGTAACACAAGTCTGAAACATTTGAAAAGTTCAAAGAATTTCAGAGTGAAGTGGAGAATCATCATAACAACAAAATAAAGTTTCTACGATCTGATCGCGGAGGCGAATATTTGAGTTATGAGTTTGGCCTTCATTTAAAACAATGTGGAATAGTTTCACAACTCACGCCACCTGGAACACCACAGCGTAATGGTGTGTCTGTACGTCGTAACCGTACTTTATTCGATATGGTGCGATCTATGATGTCTCTTACCGATTTACCACTATCATTTTGGGGTTATGCATTAGATACAACTGCATTCACTTTAATTAGGGCACCATCTAAATCCGTTGAGATGACACCGTATGAACTATGGTTTGGCAAGAAACCTAAGTTGTCATTTCTTAAAGTTTGGGGTTGCGATGCTTATGTGAAAAAGCTTCAACCTGATAAGCTCGGACCCAAATCGGAAAGGTGCGTCTTCATAGGATACCCAAAAGAAACTGTTGGGTACACCTTCTATCACAGATCCGAAGGCAAGATCTTTGTTGCTAAGAATGGATCCTTTCTAGAGAAGGAGTTTCTCTCGAAAAAAGTGAGTGTGAGGAAAGTAGAACTTGATGAGGTAATTGTACCTTCTCTCGAATTGGAAAGTAGCTCATCACAGAAAACCATTCCCGTGATGCCTACACCAACTAGTGAGGAAGCTAATGATAATGATCATGAAACTTCGGATCAAGTTACTACCGAACCTCGTAGGTCAACCACAGCATGTTTCGCACCAAAGTGGTACGGTAATCCTGTTCTGGAAGTCATGTTACTAGACCATGACAAACCTACGAACTATGAGGAAGCGATGATGAGCCCAGATTCCGCATAATGGCTTGAGGCCATGAAATCTGAGATAGGATCCATGTATGAGAACAAAGTATGGACTTTGGTTGACTTGCCCGATGATCGGCAAGCCATAGAGAATAAATGGATCTTCAAGAAGAAGACTGACGCTGATGGTAATGTTACTGTCTACAAAGCTCGACTTGTTGCGAAAGGTTTTTGACAAGTTCAAGGAGTTGAATATGATGAGACCTTCTCACTCATAGAGATGCTTAAGTCTGTCCAAATCATGTTAGCAATTGCCGCATTTTATGATTATGAAATCTGGCAAATGGACGTCATAACTGCATTCCTTAATGGATTTCTTAAAGAAGAGTTGTATATGATGCAACCAGAAGGTTTTGTCGATCCTAAAGGTCCTAAAAAGTGTGCAAGCTCCAGCGATCCATTTATGGACTGGTACAAGCATCTCAGAGTTGGAATATATGTTTTGATGAGGTGATCAAAGCATATGGTTCTATACAAACTTTTGGAGAAGCCTGTATTTACAAGAAAGTGAGTGGGAGCTCTGTAGCATTTCTAGTATTATATGTGGATGGCATATTATTGATTAGAAATGATATAGAATTTCTGGATAGCATAAAAGGATACTTGAATAAGAGTTTTTCAATGAAAGACCTCGGTGAAGCTGCTTATATATTGGGCATCAAGATCTATAGAGATAGATCAAGATGCTTAATTGGACTTTCACAAAACACATACCTTGATAAAGTTTTGAAGAAGTTCAACATGGATCTGTCAAAGAAAGGGTTCTTGCCTGTATTACAAGGTGTGAAGTTGAGTCAGACTCAATGCCCGACCACTGCAGAAGATAGAGAGAAAATGAAAGTCATTCCCTATGCCTCAGCCATAGGTACTATCATGTATGCTATGTTGTGTACCAGACCTAATGTGTGCCTTGCTATAAGTCTAGTAGGGAGGTACCAAAGTAATCCAGGAGTGGATCACTAGACAGCATCCTCAAGTACCTGAAAAGGACTAAGGATACGTTTCTCGTTTATGGAGGTGACAAAGAGCTCATCGTAAATGGTTACGTCGAGGCTATTTTTGACACCGATCCGGATGACTCTAAGTCACAAACCAGATACATATTTATATTGTATGGTGGAGCTATTAGTTCGTGCAGTTCCAAGCAAAGCGTCATGGCGGGATCTACGTGTGAAGTACAGTACATAGCTGCTACAGAAGCAGCGAGTGAAGGAGTCTGGATGAAGGAGTTCATATCTGATCTAGGTGTAATACCTGGTGCATTGGGTCCAATGTAAATCTTTTGTGACAATACTGGAGCAATTGCGTTAGCGAAGGAATCCAGATTTCACAAAAGAGCCAAACACATCAAGAGGCGCTTCAACTCCATCCGTGATCAAGTCAAGAAGGGAGACATAGAGATTTGCAAAATACATATGGATCTAAATGTGGTAGACCCGTTGACTAAGCCTCTTCCACGAGCAATACATGATCAGCACCAAGACTCCATGGGTGTTAGAATAATTACAATGTAATCTAGATTATTGACTCTAGTGCAAGTGGGAGACTAAAGGAAATATGCCCTAGAGGCAATAATAAAGTTGTTATTTATATTTCCTTATATCATGATAAATATTTATTATTCATGCTAGAGTTGTATTAACCGGAAACTTGATACATGTGTGAATACGTAGACAAAACATAGTGTCCCTAGTAAGCCTCTACTAGACTAGCTCGTTAATCAAAGATGGTTAAGTCTCCTAACCATAGACACGTGTTGTCATTTGATGAATGGGATCACATCATTAGGAGAATGATGTGATGGACAAGACCCATCCGTTAGCTTAGCATAATGATCGTTAAGTTTTATTGCAATTGCTTTCTTCATGACATATACATATTCCTTTGACTATGTGATTATGCAACTCCCGGATACCGGAGGAATACCTTGTGTGCTATCAAACGTCACAACGTAACTGGGTGATTATGAAGATGCTCTACAGGCATCTACGAAGGTGTTTGTTGGGTTGGCATATGTCGGTGTGGAACGACACCTATGGGATCACAAGAATCCCTACTATGGATGCCGGGGCGCGGGGTTGCGAGAAGAGCAGGGCCAGTAGACAGCACAAGGATCGTTTACCCAGGTTCGGGCCGCGAGGATGCGTAAAACCCTAGTCCTGCTTTGGTGGGTGTATTTCAGAGAGTTCTTGAGCTCTCGAACTAGCTGTGGTCAGTGCGTGGTTCGAAAGAGCCGAATCCTCCTCCAATATGCCATGGGCCTCCTTTTATAGTCGGAAGGGGCTGCCGCAGTGGCACACAGGAGGTGGAAAGGCGCACAGTGCCCTGAGCTTATCGCTCATATTACAGGACAAGACGCATTTAATGCGTAGCTTAGGTGTCCCCTTGCTTTATCGGGGACGGGGGCGAGGCCCGTCCCATCCGTCGCCGCTCCTCCTTGCTTCGACACGCGCCTTGGCCAGCGATGCGTGCGGTGCCATGTAGGCAGGCAGGCAGCTGAGGTGGTGCGGTGGTGGAGCCTTCACGAAGATCTGCATGCGCCACGCAGGCGCTCGATGAGTTGGCCTGGAAACTGCATGTTTCCACGCAGGTGCCCGCCCAGCTGGTTGGGCTGGCAGCTGCATGTGAACGGCAGTGGAAGCTTGGTCGCCGACGGGCCTGCCGGTGGTCCTGCTAGCGTCCTTGGCCTTTCCGGGTGGTCCGGCAAGGGTCTTGCCGTGCAGCCCGGCAAGGGTCTCGCCGTGGCGCGCTGTCGCCCCCGGCAAGGGCCTTGCCGGGGGTCTGGTGGCCTTCCTCGGCAAGGATCTTGCCGAGGATCGTCGTCTTCTAATCCTCATCTGATCTTCAATATGTCTTCACAAAGATCTGCATGCCACCACAAAGGTGCCTTCCCGAGCCCTGGCCCCATGTGGATGATGGCGTTGGGGACCGTGGGCTCAAGGGTGGCTCACTCTATTGGTGTGGGGCGAGTTCCCCTGGCAAGGGACTTGCCGGGGCCGCTGAGGCTGCCCTGGCAAGGGTCTTGCCGGGGGAACCTGCTTCGTCCCTCTGCCCTTTGTGGTCTTGGCCTTGGCGTCGCTTTTGTTATTTTGGGCTTCGGTCTTACCTTGGCTCACCTCCCCTGTTCTGCTTGGCGTGACCGTAGGCGCGGCTCCAACTGCCCGTGCACAGGTAAAGGGGTACAAAAGCGCACCCCTCTTTTTGTACACCGACAGGAGCCCCGGGGCCTGGGCCACACATAAGCGCGACACGTTGTTGGGCCAGGCCCAAAACGGTGCGTGGGCAGGCGGAGCGGTTTTTACTGCGGTAAGACTTTTCACGCACAGCGCTTCCCATGACCCGCGCGCGCGGCGCAGCGTGGAGGGGTGTGCGTGACGTGTGCGGCATGCGTGGGGCGGTTTCTGCATGCATGCGTCACATCGCAGTAAAGAGGCGGCTCGCGCCTTGCCCGTAAAAAGAGGGAGGCGTGGAGGCGCGGCTCATTTACTGAATGGGGCCAGGCCGCGGTCTTCAAGGCGTCCACTCCCCACGATCACGGGGTGGGGACATTTTGCTTCACCCGTCCCCTCAGTTCTGCATGTGCGCCACGCGTCCTTCATGCGCCTGGGGTGGCAAGCGGTGGAGGCGGGAAACCGGGCCGTCACTGGTTGGGGCAGCGGGTCGGTCCTGATTCCCTGCGCCTCCGGTAGCTGGATTGGCCGAGCGGGGCGGCCGAGCCCCGAGCCCCCCCTTTATAAAGAGGGGGGAGGGGGGTTGGCGTCCCACATTCTTGTGTCACCTATCTCCTCTTGCTTCTGCTTTTTCCCTTCACTCGCCATGGAGAAAGGGAACCCGGGTCCCTCGACGGTGGCGGCGAGGGTCGCCGCTCGACAGCGTGTCCCTCCTCCTTCTGAATCCGTGGTGGTGGAACCAGCCGCGAGGGGAAGAGGGAGGGGCGAGGCCGTGGCAGAGGTCATAGTACTCGGAGAAGAGGAGGACGGGGCGGCTAGCCGGCTTCGCCTCCGCCAATGGTGCCTTTCCCGATGGAAGGCCATGTCGGAGACCAGCCCCGCGAGTTCTTCATCAGGCTGCGCCGACCTCCGCGTCGCCGTCTCCGTCTTCCCGCCCCGTTTGCTCGGGAGATGGAGCGTGACCGGCCCCAATCCCTCAGATTGCACATGAGGGGTTGTGGGAATGGGGGCACACGGGTCGACGTTGTCACGACCGGATTTTCGGGATATCAATTTCCCACAAAACGGCCTTTGTGCTCACCAGCCCCAGGATTACTGTTAGCTGATGAGACACCAACTTGATACAAGAATTCCAAGCAAGGTACAAAAATATGTAGTACAAGACCATTGTGGCCTAGGAGTACAACATTGGGTTTCTAGTGGTTGATGGCGGAAGCGGTTTGAGGTACATCTGCGTCTATGGGACTCCATTTCCCACAAGAACAGCTGACCAGGATAACTCCTATCTTCGCGAGGCTGCTATCGCCAGAATGCAGGTTCCGGGGCTGTCGTCGCGATGCTTATCTCCAGGCAAGAAATCTGGCCAAGACAATAGCCAGGGACAAGCCAGTGAGTACGTTTGAATGTACTCGCAAACATTTAAGATGATAGGTCTGCCATGAAGTAAACGAGAATCTGTGATGCACGCATGCAGAGGAAGTATGGACATGCAATACGGAAGTAAAAGAAATGCACTGAGCGAGTGTCTAAAATGACTCCTCGAAAGGTTGCAATGTAAATTAACAATGCCGCAGTCGGGCGTCTGAGCGACACCACATAAAGGGCTTATATTGAAAGTAAAAGACAAACATGCCACAGTCGGGCGTCTGAGCGACACCACATAAAGGGCTTAATTTGAAAGTAAAAGACAAACATGCCACAGTCGGGCGTCTGAGCGACACCACATAAAGGGCTTAATTTGAAAGTAAAAGACAAAAATGCCATAGTCGGGCGTCTGAGCGACACCACATAAAGGGCTTAATTTGAAAGTAAAAGACAAACATGCCACAGTCGGGCGTCTGAGCGACACCACATAAAGGGCTTATAAAAGATAATCACAATGAATATCCAGGAGGTAGAACCTTCCTAGGGATACTCCATAAGGTACGTAATGCAGATGGTTAGTCCATAATAACAATAATAATAAAACAAGATCCTCAGATGTCACAGGTCGTAAGCAAAATCTAGTCTAGCCGTTTCTACATCCGAAGGCCGTTGCTGAGATCCAGCTAATTCGTTCTCCATCCGAATACCGTTACTATGATCCAGTTAGCCGTGTCTCCATCCGAGAACCGTCGCTGAGCTCTAGTTAATTCGTTCTCCATCCGAATATCGTTACTATGGTCTATCTCAGACTGGAGTCCTTACTCATGAACATGGTTATCCAAATGGATATGACCTCTGCAGAGGGTGTATTTTCCACCCACGAGTAACGGATTTATTTAGTCCTTCAGGACTAATTCCGCCTACGGCCTTTTAATTGAAAACACGCCCGACCTGCACACACCAGCTTAACTCACCGGTGTCTGGAATCACCCACTACACCTGCCAAGCGAAACTCTAAGTGGGGAGGCTACAACCTCGACGTAGCATGGGATCAAATTTATATCCGCGCGCTCTAAGGGGTGCCCCCCTCTCAGTCCCAACCGGAAACACCCATGCCCCCGGACCAGGTGGCATGCCTACTGGATGCACCCGGTATCTTCCACCATGGCCTCTCTGTACGGTGTGTGCTCTGGTAAGGGGTTGACAACTTACTGAACCATACCCCGTCTGTGACAGGGACAAGCGGTAGTACAATCAAATAGTGAAGTTACTGATCAAGACTTGACCTACGACTGACTCGGGTGGTCCAAGAAATCTCCGGATGATCAGCGTAACCAACAATGTTACCATTAAGGGAAATAAATCACCACTCATCAAGCCTCACCATGCCATACCGGACATACTCGTCTCGACGAGGAACTAGAGACAAGCTCGTGTCTACCCAAGACCACGACTTTCCCAGCTTCCTTCCGGTATGCATGAGGAGCTCACGAGGGTGATCCAAAACACTAGCGTAACCATAGCAGACCACGAAATACCTCCAATGAAAAGCACTCGTTGTCGTGGTGTTCTCACGGGGGGCTTGCGAGTCGACAGATGCCACAAGGGCTTAGTGTGAGGGTAAGACTGCTGCTGATAGGACCGGGAGCGGGTATGCGAGTAGCACGCGCTAGTTTACCCAGGTTCGGGGCTCTCCGGAGAGATAATACCCCTACTCCTGCATGTCTGAGTATATATATATCTGGGGTGTACATCGGGCAGTACAAAGTGCTCCTAGAGCTGTATCTGGGGGCAGTGTCATGGGCATCTGGCTCCATATATGCATGCACAAGGCATGCTTTGGTGGCCGGCCATGAGCATGGCCGCATGTGTATGCTTGGGCATGCTTGCCCGTGGGGATGGATGGATGGATGGCTAGCTAGCTCTCTTGCTAGCTAGCTTGCTTGTGGGTGTACGTGAGTCCATTCGTCAGCATGTATGCATGTGTGTCTCCTTTTATAGGAGAGGGTAGCTTTGTATCTAAGCTATGTGGAGGTATGGGAGCAAGGCATGGTGCATGTCATGCTTGTCCCCTAGGTCACTTCATGAATAGTGCCAGGGGACAAGTGACACTATACATGATGGTGTTGCGGTATGGTTGTCTTGTCCGCGGTATGGCCGTCTCGTCGGGGTCTTGTCGATGCCGGGTAGGACTGCAGTCGGCAGCCGTCTAGTCGGTGCAGTCGGTCAGCTGGCAGCCGGCCGGGTGGAGCAGTCGGACGGGGAGCCGGCAGGAGCGGCCGGGCAGTCGGACTGAGGGGCTCTGCTAGCCCCGATGTCTTGAAATATTGTCTTGCCGTCTTCGGGATACCCGTGTCCAATTACTCCGACAGTAGCCCCCAAGCCTCCGGGCAACTTGGCAAAGTCGGGCGGAGGTTTTTTCGCGAGTGTTCATGATCATGCAAAAGACAAAGTTAGTCCATGCAGATATATCAAATGATTGCTTTTTAGCACTGCAACTTTTATGCGGAGGGTGCCGACTCGGTCTCGTCCGAGCCCCCTTCAATCTTTTTCATGTTCCCTCCGCTCTTTGGCTTGTGCTCTCGCTTGCCGGACAGCCGCTCTGCGGTCTGTGGCTGAGAGTGGGCCGCGGAGTGGACTGTACAATACTCAGACTCTGGGAGCGAATTTAACCGAGTAGATACTCATAAAGAAAACGGTCGGGTCACCCGAAGCGTTTTTCTTCCCGGACGTTTTTCGCGTGGGTGGCCTTCAGCGTTCACTCTTGCCAGTCGGACAGCCGCTCTGCGGTCTGTGACTAAGAGTGGGTTTTTCATACCGCGCACGCTACTAAGCCGTCTGCGGGAACTAACGTCTCAGGCCAAGGGGCCAGCCCCCGGGCCAACTCTAGCTGGTGCCGGGGCGAACAGTGATGCAACTGTAATGAAATGCGGAGATAGCCCCCGAGCATCGATCGGGGTTATCCGTGCTCTCGCGGTGAAAAAATCTGCGGGTGAGGAGCTCACATTGATTTTCGTGTGGCCGAGGCGGAGTTTGCCGGAGAGCCGGCGCACCCGCTGGGTGTAGCCTTCGAGCCCCCGGGCGCTCGAAGGAGGGTCCCGGTCGGTCAGGCTCGACCGGCCAGGCGGCGAGGCGTCTTGCAGCGCCCTTTTTCTTCTTCTGCCGGCTGCTGGCAACCGGACAAAACTCTTGTCTTGTCTCAGTGGGGGCGCGCCAGCGCACCCACTGGGTGTAGCCCCCGAGATTCGGGCCGACTGCTGAGCAGTCGGGCCGGATCTTCCGGCAACGACTTTGTCTTCTTTCCTCGCGGGGGCGCGTCAGCGCACCCGCTGGGTGTAGCCCCCGAGATTCGGGCCGACTGCTGAGCAGTCGGGCCGGATCTCCCGGCGACTACTTTGTCTTCTCTCCTCGCGGGGGCGCGTCGGCGCACCCGCTGGGTGTAGCCCCGAGATTCGGGCCGACTGCTGAGCAGTCGGGCCGGATCTCCTGGCGACTACTTTGTCTTCTCTCCTCGCGGGGGCGCGTCAGCGCACCCGCTGGGTGTAGCCCCCGAGATTCGGGCTGACTGCTGAGCAGTCGGGCCGGATCTCCTGGCGACTACTTTGTCTTCTCTCCTCGCGGGGGCGCGTCAGCGCACCCACTGGGTGTAGCCCCCGAGATTCGGGCCGACTGCTGAGCAGTCGGGCCGGATCTCCCGGCGACTACTTTGTCTTCTCTCCTCGCGGGGGCGCGTTAGCGCACCCGCTGGGTGTAGCCCCCGAGATTCGGGCCGAGGTTCGACCAGCCAGGCGTCGAGGCGGACAGGCAGGCCAGGTCGCGTCCGGCCGTCCGAGTGACGAAGCAGGCGGACGGATAGACGGAGTTTTTCCTTTTCTTTGTCCCAGCCGACCTCTTTCTTTCCTTCTCTTTTTTTTCAGCACTCGGCCACTTCTTTCTCAGCCGGCCTGGGCAGCCGGCCCCTGACTTCTCTCACCCGCCCCCCCTCCCCTTTTTTTTGGTTTTTGCTTCTCGTGTGGGGCAGTCGGCCCTTTCTTTCTCTCCAGTCGGCAGGAGCGGGACGGCGGCAATCGGCGGCCGGGTCGCGGGGAAGCCGGCGGCTGGGTTGCGGCGGAGACGGCAGGCGGTGAGCGAGGGGAGCCGGCGCGGGCGGCAGGCGGTCGGGCCAGCACAAGGCGGCGGAGGGACGCGCGTGCGGGGCGGTGCCAGCGTGGGGGCGCGCAGGAGGCGACCCGGTCGCAGGTGGAGGCGACGCTCACCGGACCCGGCTGGGCGCGGGGCGGCACCGGGGAGCCGGACGCGTCCGGGCTCGAGGTGGGGCAAGCGCGCGCGGCCGAGCCGGTGCGAGGAGGCGGCCCGGCGGAGCAGGCGGAGCCGGTCCTAGGAGGTGGCGCGGGGAGGTGGCCCGGCGGAGTGGGCGAGCCGGCGCTGTTCGTGGAGGAGGCGGAGGCGGCCCAGCCTGCCGTCCGGGTTAGCGGAGAAGGCTGGGGGCGGAGCCGGCCGGCCGGGTTGTGGGAAGCCGGAGCCAGTGCAGGGGACCCGGCGCGGAGCACCCGGCGGGGAGGAGCCGGCGCGAAGAGGTCGGAAGCGAGGCCAAGCGGCGCCGGCGACGGGAGGCCGAGCTCGGGAGTCGGCGCGCATAGTAGAGCGAGGCAGATGCGCTGGGCGACGCCGGCGCGGAGCAGCAGCCGGCCTAGGGCGATGCGGGCGAACAGACGGAGCAGCCGGCCTCTGCACACTGATGCCGACTGGCGTGGAGGCCGGGCGGCCGGGCGCGACGCCCGGCGTGGTCGATGGCGGAGCGACCGAGACGCGAGGACGGGCCGGCGGGCGCAAGAGCCGGCGTGTCAGGACGACCCGGCAGGCATGGGAGCCGGTGCGCGAGGACGACCCGGCAGGCGTTGGAGGAGGCCGACGAGCTAGCGGAGTCGGCTAGGCGGAAATCGGAGCTTCCGGCGCTGAATAGGCGGCGCGACGCAGGCGGACCGTGTGGCGAGGCTGAGCCGCAAGACTGAGCCAGAGCCCGCGGGCACGCGAACGCCGAGCCAGGACGGGCGTGGGCGCGCGTAGGCTGAGGAGGCCGGGGTGCATCAGAGGCTGGAGCTGCGACGGTTGAGGGAGCAACCGCGCCCGAGCAGCAGGCACGACGAGCACGCGGGTGTGGCCGCGGGCGAGCTGGAGGGCGGGCATGGTGGGGTGCTCAGCTGAACCGCAATAGCATGGCGGCAGCAATGCGAGGAGCAGCGGCCGCGAGTGGAGTCGAGCACGCTTGGTTTGGTATATGGCGATTATCTGGCTTGTATCTAGGATATGGTCATCTCACATCTCGTATAGATGGTGTATCTGAGCATTGTACGAGCCATGTATGGAGGAGCAGCCGCACGCTCCGGCTGGAGCGAGACGCGGCGCGGAGGGCAGCGGACGGAGCGACGTGGCCGACCGAAGCGAGGCGACGCGGCGCACACGCGGACGGACTGCCAGCGCTGCAACGGTGGTGATGACGAAGGCGGCAAGGCCGACGACGAGGATGCGCCGTCCCGCGCGGCCGCTCCGGGGGCGGGTCGAAGTCGAGCCCCCGAGTGCTACCGGAGAGACGGCGCGACGTCGCGGCGGTGATGGCGAAGATGGTCCCGGCGGCGAGGACGCGCCGCCCCTCGCGGCCATTCCGAGGGCGTGTCGATATCGAGCCCTCGACCGCTATCGGAGGGACGGCGCGACGCCGCGGTGATGATGACGAAGGCGAGGCCTACGGCGAGGACGCGCCGCCCCTCGCGGCCATTCCGAGGGTGTGTCGATATCGAGCCCTCGGCCGCTATCGAAGGGACGGCACGACGCCGCGGTGGTGATGGCGAAGATGGTCCCGCCCGGACTACGAAACCAGCAGCTGCGCGGTAGCATAGTACCGCCCCACGGTGGTCGCCAACTGTCGTGGTGTTCTCACGGGGGGCTTGCGAGTCGAAAGATGCCACAAGGGCTTAGTGTGAGGGTAAGACTGCTGCTGATAGGACCGGGAGCGGGTATGCGAGTAGCACGCGCTAGTTTACCCAGGTTCGGGGCTCTCCGGAGAGATAATACCCCTACTCCTGCATGTCTGAGTATATATATCTGGGGTGTACATCGGGCAATACAAAGTGCTCCTAGAGATGTATCTGGGGGCGGTGTCATGGGCATCTGGCTCCATATATGCATGCACAAGGCATGCTTTGGTGGCCGGCCATGAGCATGGACGCATGTGTATGCTTGGGCATGCTTGCCCGTGGGGATGGATGGATGGATGGCTAGCTAGCTCTCTTGCTAGCTAGCTTGCTTGTGGGTGTACGTGAGTCCATTCGTCAGCATGTATGCATGTGTGTCTCCTTTTATAGGAGAGGGTAGCTTTGTATCTAAGCTATGTGGAGGTATGGGAGCAAGGCATGGTGCATGTCATGCTTGTCCCCTAGGTCACTTCATGAATAGTGCCAGGGGACAAGTGACACTATACATGATGGTGTTGCGGTACGGTTGTCTTGTCCGCGGTATGGCTGTCTCGTCAGGGTCTTGTCGATGCCGGGTCGGACTGCAGTCGGCAGCCGGCTAGTCGGTGCAGTCGATCAGCTGGCAGCCGGCCGGGTGGAGCAGCCGGACGGGGAGCCGGCAGGAGCGGACGGGCAGTCGGACTGAGGGGCTTTGCTAGCCCCGATGTCTTGAAATATTGTCTTGCCGTCTTCGGGATACCCGTGTCCAATTACTCCGACACTCGTGCACTAGACTTTATCGTTACATAAAGATAACGCATACTTCTAGTCAAGTGGTGCTGTAATCGTATCAGAACACCACAACAAAATATTATGCCAGAGTTCAGAAATGCTTGCCTTCAAGAGTATGCAAAGGATGCACTTTTCGAAGGCTTTCCCTTCTCTCCAAAATCCTATTTTGAGAAATATCCAAATAACAAATATTACAAACACAGTACAAAAAGTTGTCTCAAATATTTTTTAAATAAATCTTAAAATAAACTAGATGGAATTTGAGAGAGGTAGGAAAAAGAATCAACTCATTTGGAGTTTTATTTTAAAAGTTATAGTTGGTCAAAGCCTGGTCAAAACTCTGTTTTTAAATAAAACCAGAAAAGAAAACGTTTCGAGGGGAATACGCTTTCGGGGTAGGGGAGACGTACTCTGTGGTTATACGCTTTCACTTAAATAGAGGGGACGGCGCGCGGGTCACTGACAGTGGGTCCAGAGGGCCCACTGGTCAGGTTTGACCGTTCTTCCCTCCCTCCTCTCTCTCTGCCCGAACGGTGGCGGCCTCCGGCGATCGCCGTCGACGAATGGCGGCTCTTCACGGGCACCCGAGGGCGGGGATGGAACGGCCAGACTGGGGCGGTCCTCTTGGTGGTCGTTGGGCAGGCGGGGGCGGAGTAAGTCACCGGCGGCGAGCTCCGCGGCGGAGAGGGCTACGGGAGTGGAGTGAGTTTTGGGCTCCGGTGGTCTCCGATCGAGGTTGGGTAGTTGGGCAGCTCCGCAAGGACAAGGGGAAGCTACTGGTGGCGTCGGTTGGGCGAGAGAGTGGCTGGTTGTGATGTATTTCACCGGAGCTTGGCGGCAGCCGAACCGGCCGCAGTTGGGGAAGAGAGCCTCTCCGGGCCAATCCACTGCTAGGGGAGGACTAGGGGAACAGTCTGAGGTTGCCTGAGGTCTTGCACGAGCTCGGGGGTCCCTTAAATAGGTGCTCGGGGTTGGGCGCGGCGGCTGAGGATAAGATCGCCGGCGACAGCCGTGTTGTAGCCGCAGGGCGACGTGGCGGCGACGAGCGCGTGCCGACGAGCTTTGGGATAAGACCGGGCTGTTCACGGGGGCAGCTGGCGCGCTGGGGTGGCTTGGGCGGCGCCGTCCATGCCAGTGGTTCGCTGCCGACGCCGGCGTGCTGCCAAGAGCTCTGCCAGCGGCGCTGTAGGGCGCCAGGGGTGGCGTGGAGAGTGGGCGAGCGTAGTGCGCGGTTCAGCGGTGGAGCAGGGGCCAGGGACGGGTCGCGTCGAGTGCGGCAGTGCGACGCGGCGGCTCAATGCGCGCGCGTGCAAAACGTGCGCTCTAGGCGCGCCCAGAGCATGCACGGAACCTGCTCGACGAAATGCTAGGGCGGTGCAGAGCGCGAGGGTGGAGTTGGCAATGAACAGGACAGGGGTAGAGGTAGCTAGGAGCTCAGTGGACATGGTTGCTGGGTCATTGGAGCAAGATCACAGTGCAAACAAAGAACTTATGCCAAAACAGACTGTGCACATCAACTGTCCGACAGAATGCCAAGTGCACTTAGGCAACTCTTGGAGTGGCCAAAATCTCCAGATCAGGGTCTCTTTAGGTGTAGGAGATGATGTCAAGATCATATGGGCAAAACCAGAAACTTGTTAGTGCAAGTTTTGCAAAACCACAGTTTTGGACAGAAAGAAAAAGGGTTTATAGCATGCACTTAAAAACCTCCAATGAGTCCACTCTCCTGGACTTAAGGGTTTTGAAGGAAGGGTTAAAAGTAGGAAAAAGGTCATGGGCATTGGAGCAAAATAAAATAGAGTTGCTGTACAAATCACCAAATTGGGCCAGAATGAAAAAGAGGGTGATTCACTCAAATTTTTCAAAGAACATCACTGGATTTTTGCATGAAGATGAATTGTATGCATCCACTGACATCTCCAAACACTTGGAAGAATTTTTAAAGAAATATTTAAATGGGTTGTAGTGCAAAGTGCCCACTAGACCAGATTGGAAAAGTTGGTGTAGAGCTCAAAATCTCCAATGGCCAACAGATGTTTTTGCATAAAAGTGATGTGGAAGCATCACATGACATCCCCAAATTTTGGTGGAATATTTAAAGGCATTTGTCAAATGATTGCAGTGCAAAACAGGCTCTAAATTCTCTTGAAAGATCATTTTTAAAAGGATAAAGCTCTGAGAAACAATTATGCAAATAAATCCCCTGATAAAGGATTGTTTTTATAAAGAGGGCATATAAGTCCAACAATATATTTTGAAAGTTTCCACTTGGAGTAAAAATCCACAATAACAAAAGGGTAAATCTTGAAAAAAATGGAAAGGTTTTATTTCCTGGCAAAAATTTTAATAAAGAAAACAAGGTCAAAATTTTGGGGTGTCACAGACGTCGACTTCCCGGCTCCTCGGGTCATGTACCTCCGTCGTGGGTGGAAGACGTTTGCTCGCATCCATAGCCTGACGGCGGGGCTCGTCCTCTACTTCAACTTAATGGAGGACGGCCTGCTCTCCATCAAGGTCTTCGGGGAGTTCAGAACTCACCTCAAGTGCTGCGTGGAGAGCTCCTCTAACGGAGATTCCGACGATGGAAGCTCTTCCTCGAGCGAAACTGATGAGGAGGACAGCGGGGCAGATGACGGGACGAGTCCGACTAGGCGTCGGACGCCCTGCGCCTGGGCGGGTGAGGCAGCAGCAACATCTGCACCTGGCCGCTCCTCCGGCAGAGGTTTGCCGGGGCGGGGCCAGCTCCTTGAACTTCTCGGGGCCGTCTCCTTGGGCGGCTGGCATCGGGAGGCTGCGGAAGAGGAAGAGGGCGGGCGGCAAGGCCGTCAACTCGGAGTACGTGGGCACCGACGCCTTCATCGCGTATTGCCGGTCCTGCCGCCTCATCTTCCAGCTCTTTTCCCGGCACCGTCATCACCGGCCCACCCGGGGGCGGCCGCCGAGGTGTTCTCTTGGTGCTTTCTGCTGCTCGTAGCTCGCCTAGGCGCCCCTTTTGGCCTTTCGCCTCCTTGACCTGCCTCCTGAGGAGAGGGACAAGAAAGGGATTACGGGCATCTTATCTCTTTTTTAGTTTGTAAGCCTGCGGGCCTTCGTTAAATTTAGAACTTGTAATCCCCTTGCTCATGTTTTTCATTCCGTATGAACTGTACCTGTATGGGATGTTTTTAATGGAAAAGGGATGCTTGCCGGGTTTTTCGTTCGTGGGTAAATCCCGCGACAAGGAGCGAGTCCTCGTTATTGTTTAAGATAAACGTTTTTCGCCCGGCTACAGGCCTTGCCGTCCCCCCACTCCACTTGACCATTCTCGCGCTCTTGGCGGAGGCAGGGATGGAGTGGGCTTTAGGCTCCTCGTTCTACCTCCTTGCCGCCGCGGCTACAACCAAATCCGGACCCAGGAAATGACCCTTAGGTATAGGACAAAGGGGAGCACGGCGGCTTAGAGATAAAAACGAGGTTCCACATGCCCCAGTTCCGTTCCGAAATGCATGATAGAGGATGAAAGACTTATCTGGATCTGCAGCCCCCGGCAACCTCATCTTGCCGCGGTTGGGTCCTTATCCTTGCAGCCCCCGGCAACTCTGGTTTGCCGGGGTCGGGACGCCGGTCCGTTTCCTTCTTCCCAAGTAGCTCAGCAGAAGTGCTCATGTGCCCTGCGAACCAAAGGAGGACATAAAAGAAACAGATAGACGCGCACTCGACCTCTAGGGTAGGGGTTAGTCGCCGCTAAGCACTATCAACCCTAACCAAGGAAGAGACTCGACCTAGCATGCATGCTATGACTTAGGGCGCCATCGCTTCATTTATTTATGCTCATGGTCTGCGCCTGGCTTTGTACAAAGGGTCACATGCCTTGCCGGCAAAGCTTTTACAAAAGGTGGCTTGCCGGGAGGCCCGGCAAGCCACGCCTTATGGGTAAAATTTGCGAAGATGCTCGATGTTCCAGGAGTTGCTCACTCGGATGGCATCTTCGGTCTCCAGGCGGACTGCGCCGGGCCTGATGACTCGCATTACCCGATAAGGGCCTTCCCACTTCAGCGTCAACTTGTTGGAATTATTGGCCGACTGAACGCGCCGAAGAACAAGGTCGCCTTCCTCAAAGCTTTGGGCATGAACCTTGCGGCAATGGTAGCGGCGCAAGGCTTGCTGGTAGCGGGCTGCTCTCACAGCCGCCCGAAGACGATCTTCCTCAAGGAGCGTCGCGTCATCTTGGCGCAACTGCTCTTGCTCAAGCTCATCATAAGCGAGCACTCGAGGTGACCCGTATATGAGTTCCGTGGGGAGAACTGCTTCTGCCCCGTATACCAGGGCAAAAGGTGTCTGGCCGGTGGCTTGATTTGGCGTCGTCCTGATCGACCAAAGAACCGCCGGCAACTCATAAATCCAGCACCTTCCACTCTTGTGCAGCTTGTCAAAGGTCTTCATTCTCAGGCCTCGCAACACTTCAGCATTTGCCCTCTCCGCTTGGCCGTTGCTCTGTGGGTGTGCCACGGAAGCAAAACAGACGACCTTGCTACCGAGGTCTTGAATGTATTGCATGAAGGTGTGGCTTGTGAACTGCATGCCGTTATCGGTGATGACTCTATTTGGCAGACCAAAACGGCAGACCAGTCCCTTGAAGAACTTGACGGCTGACTCACTGCTTCCACCTCCGGCCACTTTGTGAACTTGTTGATTGCAACGTACAAGTACTCAAAGCCCCCGATAGCGCGGGGGAAAGGGCCCAGTATATCGAGCCCCCAGACCGAGAATGGCCAGGAGAGAGGGATTGTTTGAAGGGCTTGAGCTGGTTGATGAAGCTTCTTTGAATGGAACTGGCACGCTTCACACTTGGTTACTAGTGCCGTCGCATCCTCGAGGGCGGTGGGCCAGAAGAAACCTTGCCGGAATGCCTTCCCGGCAAGGGCCCTCGACCCCATGTGGGAGCCACATATGCCTTCGTGTATCTCCGCCAACAGCTCCAGTCCTTCCTCCCGGGGGATGCACTTCAATTTCACACCGTTTGGCCTTCTCCTGTAAAGGATGTCATCGACGAACTGGTACAGGGCGGACCGACGGGCTACTTTTTCTGCTTCTTCCTGCTCCTCAGGAAGCTCCCCTGTTTGGAGGAATTGGACGGTATGTTGCGCCCATGCCGGAGCCTGGGGCTCGATGGCAAGGACCAAAGGCATTTCTTCCGCCATGGGAGCGGCTGTCTCTACGGCCAGAGCTTGACGCCCCGCCGGAGCCAGTTGCTCTTGGGCAGGCTCAGCGTCCGCGGCAACACCCTTGCCGGCAGCCCCAGGGGGCTCGGTAGGAAAGTACTCGCCGGGACCTGACTTCCTCCGCTTGTTCTGCCCCGTCGATGGCTCGATGGATGGTTGAGTTAACCGGAGCAAAAAGGTACCTGGCTCCACAGGTAGCTTGAATGCAGCACGCTTTGACAGGTAATCGGCGATGTCGTTTTCCACTCGGGGGATGTGCTCCGCTTGGATGCCGTCAAAGCGTTCCTACAGCTTCCTCACCTCATCTACATAAGCCTCCATCAATGGGCTCTGATAATCCTTGTTGACCTGTCTGACAACGAGCTGCGAGTCACCCCTGACGATGAGTTTCTTAACCCCCGAGGTCTGCCGCGATCCTGAGACCGGCAAGCAATCCCTCGTACTCAAGAGTGTTGTTGGTGGACATCTCCCTGGGGAAGTGCATCTAGATCACGTACTTGAGGTGCTCTCCGATGGCCGCGACAAGCAGCACACCGGCACCGGCGCCTTGCAGCGAGAAAGCCCCATCAAAGTACATGATCCAGTCATGGTCTGCTTCCTTGCCGGGGCAAGTGGTCTCCTGGATTTCTTCGTCAGGCGTCGAGGTCCATTCTGCAATGAACGTCGCCAAGACTCTGCTCTGAATTGTCGAGGTACTTTCAAACTTCAAACCAAAACTTTATATCTCCAAGGCCCGTTCCACAATCCTTCCGGTTGCATCTGGGTTATGTAGTATCCGTTGCAACGGGAGGTGGGTGACGACAGTGGTCTCGTGGGCTTGGAAGTAATGACGCAGCTTCCCCGAGGCCATAAGGAGGCCGAAGAGCAACTTTTGCACACCGGAATACCTCGACCTAGCCCCCTGCAAGAGGGAGCTGACAAAGTAAACCGGGTGCTGCATCATCTTCTTCTTCTGAACCACCTCACTCGACTGCGCGGGCACTGCCTTGGTGGCATCAGACTCTGTCGGGGGTCGCGCCTTGCCGGCACCAGGCCCTGCCGAGGGAATCTTTGGCTTGCCATCCGCTGGTTCTGCCACCGTCACTGCTTCCTCGTCGACCTCCCTCTGTGCCACCAGTGCAGCGTTGACCACTTGATTCGTCGCTGCCAGATATAGCAGCAATGACTCTTGTGGTTTAGGCGCAACTAGTATTGGCGTGGAGGAAAGGTATTTCTTTAGATCCTGCAATGCTGCCTCGGCTTCTGGGGTCCACTCCATTGGACCTGCCTTCTTCAAGATTTTGAAGAAAGGAAGGGCGTGCTCGGCGGACTTGGAGATGAATCGGCTCATGGCGGCAACGCAGCCGGTGAGCCGACGCACATCTTTGATCTGTTGGGCGCCTCAATCTGCTCAATAGCCTTGATTTTGTCTGGGTTTGCCTCGATCCCGCGCTGTGACACAAAGAACCCGAGAAGCTTGCCGGACGGGACGCCGAAGACACACTTCTCAGGGTTCAGCTTGAGGTTGATCTTGCGCAGGTTGCCAAATATCTCTTCCAGATCTTGCACAAGAGTCGGCCCGTCCTTGGTTTTGACCACTATATCATCCATGTATGCCTCCATATTTCTATGGAGCTGAGGTTCAAAACCAATCTGGACTGCTCTTGCGAACGTTGAGCCAGCACTCTTCAACCCGAAAGGCATCCCTAAAAAGCAATACGTACCACATGGGGTGATGAATGTTGTCTTCTCTTCATCCTCTCTTGTCATGAAGTTCTGGTGGTAGCCGGAGTAGGCGTCGAGGAAAGATAACAGATCACACCCGGCTATGGAGTCAACAATCTGGTCGATGTGTGGCAACGGGAAGGGGTCCTTAGGACAAGCCTTATTGATATCTGTGTAATCAATACACAGCCTCCACTTCCCATTCGCCTTGCGCACCACTACCGGATTGGCCAACCACGTCGGGTGGAGCACTCCTCTCACCAAACCTGCCGCTTCCAACTTCCTGATCTCCTCTGTGATGAACTCCTGCCTCTCCAGAGCCTGCTTTCTGACCTTCTGCTTGACGGGCCGCGCATGGGGGCAGACGGCTAGGTGGTGCTCAATCACCTCCCTAGGAACACCGGGGATGTCAGATGCTTGCCACGCAAACACATCGACATTCGCCCGCAGGAAGGTGACGAGCGCGCTTTCCTATTTGCTGTCAAGGGTGGAGCCTATGGTGAAGGGCCCTCCCGTGCCATCCTCCCTGACGAGCACCTTTTTGGTCTGCGGCGGCTCGGCTCTGGATCTCTTGCTCTTGTCGGTAGAGCTCTCTGGCACGTCCTCGACGGTAGCACAACACTCCGAGGAGGTGCGCTCGCCGGAGTGGGTGCGAGAGGTCTTGCCGGGCTTCTTCTTCCCTCCCGGGCCTTCAGCGGCAGGAGCAGGTGCCTGGACGGCAGCTGCTGCAACTGCTTCCCAGTAGAGTTGGTCGGCGCAGATCAGTGTGTCCTTCTTGTTGGAGGGGACGAAGATGATGGTCAACGGCCCAGGCATCTTTAGCATGTTATAGGCGTAGTGTGACGCCGCCATGAACTTGGCTAGTGCTGGGCGGCCGAGGATCCCGTTGTAGGGCAAGGGGATCTCGGCCACGTCAAAGACGATCCTCTCCGTCCTGTAGTTCAACTCTCCTCCAAATGTCACGGGCAGCGTGACCTTCCCCTTCGGCTGGCTCCTCCCCGGACTGACCCCTTGAAACGTGTCCGTTTCCTCGAGGTCTCTATCGGGGATTTGCAACTTTTTGATCACGACAGGCGAGATCAGGTTCAGGCCGGTCCCGCCGTCAACCAACATCTTATTCACCCTGATGTTGCGTATCGTTAGTGAGACCAACAATGGCAAACACCCGACCGCGGCAGTGCGGTCAGGGTGGTCCTCGACGTCAAAGATGAGGGGCGTGCCAGACCACTTCAGCGGCTTCTGAGTGTCGAACGACGGCTCTGCTGCTATAATCTCACGCGCCCACTGCTTGAGCTAGCGGTGAGAGGTATGCAGCGAGGCACCGCCATTGACGCACATGGCCTCCGTAGCCTTCTGGAACCCTTGCTCACCAGACACGTCGTTCTCGTCGTGATCATCATCTTCTTGTTTCTTGTCGCGGCCACGGGCGGGCCTCTCCTGCTGGTTGTCCTTGCCGGGGCGGCCTCCTTGGCCGCCACGCTTCTTGCCGGATCCCTCGACACCGTCCTGGTCCTTCTCCTTGTCCCGCCTCTCGTACTCAGCCTTTTGCTTCTCAGCAAGCAGCTCGACTTGTCGGCAATTCTGGAGGTCGTGGCCCTTGGTGCGGTGGATCTTGCAGTATTGCTTGCCGGAGCTTCCTGGCTTGTCGGTAGCCGCCAAGGCCCGGCAAGCAGCGCACCCGGCAATCTCCTTGTCGGGGGCGTCTGCCTTGACCTTCTTGCTGGCACTGGTATCGCCGGATCCCTCAACGGCAAGCACGGCCTTGCCTTTGCGTTTCCTGTTGCGACGCCGGCCCTTCTTCGTCGGGGTGGCGGCGTGCATTGGTAGAGTCGGTTTCCGCGCCGGCGTCTTCGCCGGGGTACTTCCTTCCCTCTTCAGCCCGGGCGCACCTATCGGCCATAACGTAGAGCTCGGCCACATCCTTAACCTTGGTCATCGCCAGCTCCTCGCGCATCTTGCGATTGCGCATGTTCTGGTGGAACGCGCTAATCACGGCGGCGGGATGAACGTCGGGGATGTTGTACTGCACCCGGCTGAATCTCTGGATGTACTTGCGCAGGGTCTCCCCTTCCTTCTGGGGAATGATATGCAAATCACTGGCCTGGCCATGAGCTTGGTGGCCTCCTTTGAAGGCGCCAACGACCAAGAAGAAATGGAATCCACCGGCAAGTGCAACAACCAAGACATCACATTGGGCTTGAGCGCCAGCGGGAAATAGTTGGCAAGCACCTTGTCATCGCGAGCCCCAACAGCCTGCATCGTGATGGTGTAGATGCTGAGGAACTCGGACGGATGGGTCTTGCCAGTGTACTTCTCGCCGACGTCGGGCTTGAACGTGCGGTGGGACGGCCACTGGAACTGCCGCAGCTCACGGGTAAAGGCCGGGTAGCCCACCTCGTAAGGTAGGCCGCCGGAGCCCCCCGGTGCTGGGTGGTCCATAGTGGGTCCCGCCCGCTTGTCCGACTGGCGGCGCGTTTTGCGCCGGTGCTCGAAGGTGGTTCGAGCGTCTTCGTGAGCTCGCTCCCGAAGGACCTGGCGCTGGTCGCGGAGGGTCCGCGGGTCTGACGACGCTATGGAGATGTTATCACAAGCGTCGTCGCGACGGGCAGACGCCCGCGGCGGCTCGCGAGGAGGAGAGTGCACCGTGGCCGCAGCTCCCCCGGTCCTCCCAGCGCCAGCATGTTGTGGCTCGATGGAGCGCCAACACGAGGGCCCCGCCGGTCGCGGATCGTCTTTGTTTGCGACGGCGACGAGGCTCCGGGCGGTGGCCCTCCACTCGTCAAGCTTCTCCACAGCAGGAGGGAAGTCGAGGAGCAGCTGCGCGCGCGCCAAAGCTTCCGTTGGCGTGGGAGGCGGCGACAGCTGTGTGGATCGCGGCGCGCTTCGACTTCTAACTATGTTAGAAGGAGCTCCGTTACGACCCAGCGGCTGCGTGCCATTTTCGCCAGCGCTTCGGTGAGCGTGCTGAACCCCTTCGTCTCGCGGATGGCGCACAGGGCTCTTCCCATGGTGGTGCCCAGTGTCACCAATGTGGTGACGCTGCTCGGTGCGCGCACCATGGGAAGAGCGCGCCGTGGTCGCCGGTGTCTGTGTCTTGGAGGTCGCTGTGCCGCCCGGGGGTGGCACAATGACACCACTGGAGGGCCTCGCGCAGCCTGCGGGGGGCCCGGCTCCGTCTTTAGATCTGGCGACGTGCGGCCAGTCGTCTGGTGCGCGAACGACGCCGCTCGCCAGGCTCTGACTATCTGGGCGATGCTGGTGCTCGCGGACCGCGGCCCGGGTCCTGTCCGCGACCGGTCCACTGCTCGTCTGCACCGGCACGGGCCGTTCGGCTCCCAACGAGCCGATCGCCGTGGCCGTCTTCTTCTTAGGAGCCATGGCGACGAAGAACTGCTAGGCTAACTACTAGACCAGATTCTCTCAATTGCGCCCCTACCTAGCGCGCCATAGATGTCGGTGTGGAACGACACCTATAGGATCACAAGAATCCCTACTACGGTTGCCGGGGTGCGGGGTTGCGAGAAGAGCAGGGCCAGTAGACAGCACAAGGATCGTTTACCCAGGTTCGGGCCGCGAGGATGCGTAAAACCCTAGTCATGCTTTGGTGGGTGTATTTCAGAGAGTTCTTGAGCTCTCGAACTAGCTATGGTCAGTGTGTGGTTCGAAAGAGCCGAATCCTCCTCCAGTATGCCATGGGCCTCCTTTTATAGTCGGAAGGGGCTGCCATAGTGGCACACAGGAGGTGGAAAGGTGCATAGTGCCCTGAGCTTATCGCTCGTATTACAGGACAAGACGCATTTAATGCGTAGCTTAGGTGTCCCCTTGCTTTATCGGGGACGGGGGCGACGCCCGTCCCATCCGTCGCAGCTCCTCCTCGCTTCGACACGCGCCTTGGCCAGCGATGCGTGCGGTGCCATGTAGGCAGGCAGGCAGCTGAGGTGGTGCGGTGGTGGAGCCTTCACGAAGATCTGCATGCGCCACGCATGCGCTCGATGAGTTGGCCTAGAAACTGCATGTTGCCACGCAGGTGCCCGCCCAGCTGGTTGGGCTGGCAGCTGCATGTGAACGGGAGTGGAAGCTTGGTCGCCGGCGGGCCTGTCGGTGGTCCTGCTGGCATCCTTGGCCTTGCCGAGTGGCCCGGCAAGCGTCTTGCCGTGCGGTCCGGCAAGGGTCTTGCCGTGGCGCGCTGTTGTCCCCGGCAAGGGCCTTGCCGGGGGTCTGGTGGCCTTCCTCGTCGTCTTCTAATCCTCATCTGATCTTGAATATGTCTTCACAAAGATCTGCATGCCACCACAGAGGTGCCTTCCCGAGCCCTGGCCCCACGTGGATGATGGAGTTGGGGACCGTGGGCTCAAGGGTGGCTCACTCTGTTGGTGTGGGGCGATTCTCCCCGGCAAGGGTCTTGTCGGGGCTGCTGAGGCTGCCCTAGCAAGGGTCTTGCCGGGGGAACCTGCTTCGTCCCTCTGCCCTTTGTGGTCTTGGCCTTGGCGTCGCTTTTGTTATTTTGCGCTTCGGTCTTAGCTTGGCTCACCTCCCCTGTTCTGCTTGGCGTGACCGTAGGCGCGGCTCCGACTGCCCGTGCATAGGTAAAGGGGTACAAAAGTGCACCCCTCTTTTTGTACACTGACAGCATAGATCAAGATTAGGATTTGTCACTCCGAGTATCGGAGAGGTATCTCTGGGCCCTCTCGGTAATACACATCATAATAAGCCTTGCAAGCAATGTGACTAATGAGTTAGTTGTGGGATGATGTATTACAGAACGAGTAAAGAGACTTTCCGGTAACGAGATTGAACTAGGTATGAAGATACCGACGATCGAATCTCGAGCAAGTAACATACCGGTGACAAAGGGGATTATGTATGTTGTCGTTGTGGTACGACCGATAAAGATCTTCGTAGAATATGTAGGAACCAATATGAGCATCCAGGTTCCGCTGTTGGTTATTGACCGGAGAGGTGTCTCGGTCATGTCTACATAGTTCTCGAACCCGTAGGGTCCTCACGCTTAACGTTCGATGACGATTTTGTATTATATGAGTTATGTGATTTGGTGACCGAATGTTGTTCGGAGTCCCAGATGAGATCACAGACATGACGAGGAGTCTCGAAATGGTCGAGAGGTAAAGATTCATATATAGTACGATAGTATTCGGACACCGGAAGTGTTCCAGGGGTATCGGGTACGTATCGGTTCACCGGAAAGGGGTTCCGGGCACCTGAGCGGCAAAGATATGGGCCTTATGGGCCAATAGAGGACAGACTAGCCCCTGGTGGGTTGGTGTGCCCCCATATAGGCTGAAATAGGAGGAGATGGAAGGAGGGGAAGGGAGAAGGAAAGGGGAGGATTTGGCCTCCCTCTTTCCTTCTCTCCCCCCTCTCTTTCCTTCCCCCTCCGACACTTATGGAAGGGGGAGGCCGATTTGTGGGAGGTGCCCAAGTAGGATTACTCCTACTTGGGGCGCCCCTTGCTGCCCCTCTCCCTCTCCCACCTATATATATGTGGGGGGAGGCACCGCTAGAACACACAACAATGATTCCTAGCCGTGTGCGGCGCCCCCCTCCATAGTTTACGCCTCTGGTCATATTCATGTTAGTGCTTAGGAGAAGCCCTACGCGGATCACTTCACCATCACCGTCACCACGCCGTCGTGCTGACTGAACTCTCCCTCGACACTTTGCTGGATCAAGAGTTCGAGGGACATCGTCGAGCTGAACGTGTGCAGAACTCGGAGGTGCCGTACGTTCGGTGCTTGATCGGTCGGAACGAGAAGAAGTTCGACTACATCAACCGCGTTATCAAACGCTTCCGCTTTCTGTCTACGAGGGTATGTAGACACACTCTCCCCCTCTCGTTGCTATGCATCTCCTAGATAGATCTTGCGTGAGCGTAGGATTTTTTTTGAAATTGCATGCTACATTCCCCAACAATATAATGTGTAATAACAGCCCATAATGCAATAAATATCAATATAAAAACATGATGCAAAATGGACGTATCAACTCCCCCAAGCTTAGACCTCGCTTGTCCTCAAGCGAAAGCCGATATCGAAAAATTTGTCCATGATACGTCTCCAACGTATCTACTTTTTCTCACGCTTTTCCTCTTGTTTTGGACTCTAATTTGCATGACTTCAATGAAACTAACCCCGGACTGACGTTGTTTTCAGCAGAACTACCATGGTGTTGTTTTTGTGTAGAAATAAAAGTTCTCGGAATGGAACGAAACATTGCAAGGATTTTTTTTATCAGTAATAAGAATTTCTGGAGCCAAGACCTGCCGGAGAGGGGCACCTGGGTGGGCACAACCCAGCAGGGCACGCCCCCTCTCCTGGCGCGCCTAGGTGGGTTGTACACATGTGGTGGCCCCGCAGATGACCCCCTGATACTATAAAATCTCATATTTCCAAAAAAATCAGGGAGAAAGAATTATCGCGATCCACGAGATGGAGCCGCCGCCAAGTCCTATTCTTCCTCGGGAGGGCAGATCTGGAGTCCGTTTGGGGCTCCAGAGAGGGGGAACTTCGTTCTTCGTCCTCACCAACCTATCTCCATGGCCAATTCCATGATGCTCCCCACCGGGAGTGAGTAATTCTTTTGTAGGCTCGCTGGTCGGTGAGGAGTTGGATGAGATTCATCATGTAATCGAGTTAGTTTTGTAAGGGCCTGATCCCTAGTAACCACTATGTTCTTAGATTGATGTTGCTATAACTTTGCTATGCTTAATGCTTGTCACTTTGGGCCCGGGTGCCATGAACTCAGATCTGAACCGTTCATGAATTCATCATTATATCCATGTTTTAGATCCGATCTTGCAAGTTATAGTCACCTACTACGGTTATGATCCAACAACCCCGTAGTGACAACAACCAGGCCCACTCTCGGTGATGACCGAAGTTTGAGGAGTTCATGTATTTACTATATGTTAGTGCTTTGTTCCAGTTCTCTATTAAAAGGATGCCTTAATATCCCTTACTTTCCAATATGGACCCCGCTGCCACGGGAGGGTAGGACAAAAGATGTCATGCAAGTTCTTTTAATAAAGCATGTATGACTATTTACGGAATACATGCCTACATTATTTCGATGAACTGGAGCTAGTGTCGTATCGCCCTAGGTTATAACTGTCACATGATGAATATCATCCAACAAGTCACCGATCCAATGCCTACGAATTTATCTTATATTTTTTCTGCTAAGTTACTACTGCTATCATCACTATTACACTTGCTACAAAATTACTGCTATCACTGTTACTATTACCGTTGCTGCTGTCACTATTATCAAAACTATCAAACTACTTTGCTACTGATCACTTTGCTGCAGATAATTAATCTCCAGGTGTGGTTGAATTGACAACTCAGCTGCTAATACCTTCAAATATTCTTTGGCTCCCCTTGTGTTGAATCTATAAATTTGGGTTGAATACTCTACCCTTGAAAACTGTTGCGATCCCCTATAGTTGTGGGTTATCAAGACCTTTTTCTGGTGCCGTTGCCGGGGAGCATAGCTATATTTGTTGAGTCACTTGGGATTATTATCATATTATCACTATGAAGAATCTGAAGGATCCAAAGACTAAGATATTTCCCTCAAAGACGAGGGGAGGTAAGGAATTGCCATCCAGTTCTCCTTTAGATTCACCTTCTGTTTTGAGTAAACTTGCAACACCACCACATGCTATCAATTCTAATATGTCAAAAGTTATTGATGATGCTACTTCTACTATGAATGATGCTTATGATGATGCTAGTACCTTGCTTGATAATGATGATGTGCCACTTGGTGATTTCCTTGATGAACAAATTGCTAGAGTAATACAACATGATGTTGATGAAGCTGATGATGAGCTTGAAACTGAAACTCCTGAAACACCTGCTAGAACTAGCCTTCCTAGATATGAATTGCCTAAGGTACCAGAAGGTTATGTTATGAATAAGGAGACAACTAGAGATATTCTTGCTTGTAAGGACAGAGATGATCTAGAGAAATTACTATGCAAGTATAAAGAAAAATCTCTGAATGCTAGAATGAAATATGATCCTAAGTTTGCTACTTCACCTATCTTTATTGATGATAAGGATTATGAATTCTCTGTCGACCCAGAGTTAATTACTTTGGTTGAATTTGATCCTTTCCATGGTTATGAAACTGAAACTGTTGTGGCACATCTTACTAAGTTGAATGATATAGCCACCCTTTTTACTCATGATGAGAAAACTCGCCACTACTTTACTCTCAAATTATTTCCTTTCTCATTAATGGGTGATGCTAAATCTTGGTACAATACTCTTGCTCCTGGTTGTGTGCGTAGTCCCCAGGATATGATTTATTACTTCTCTGAAAATTATTTTCCTGCTCATAAGAAACAAGCTGCCTTACAGGAAATATTTAACTTTGTGCAAACTAAAGAAGAGGGTCTCCCACAAGCTTGGGGGAGGCTTTTCCAGTTACTTAATGCTTTGCCTGATCATCCTCTTAAGAAAAATGAAATACTTGATATCTTCTATAATGGACTAACCGATGCTTCTAGGGACTTCCTAGATAGTTGTGCTGGTTGTGTTTTCAGGGAACGAACTGTTGGGCAAGCTGAAGAATTATTGAATAACATCTTGAAAAATTATGATGATTGGACTCTTCCTGAACCACCGTCTAAACCCACTCTGAAGAAGAGGGGTATATTATATCTCGGTCCTAAAGATATGCAAGAGGGAAAGAAATATATGAAGGAAAAAGGTATTAAAGCTAAGGATGTTAAAATTTTACCTCCTATTGAAGAAATACATGGGCTTAATACACCACCAATGCCTAAGGTGGTAGAGGTAAATTCTCTTATGAAGTTCAATAAAAATGATAATCCTCACAATATGCATCCTAGCCAATGCCTTTACGAGTTTGAAAACTACATTAGAAAACAAGATCACTTCAATGCAAATGTTATGAAACAATTGAAATATAATTCTGATATGATTGCTCGCTTGAGTGACCTGTTATTTAGAATATCAAATGATGTTAGAGGTGTTGGAAAACATGCTTCTATGGTTCAAACTCAACTAGAATAAGTTGCTAAATCACAAAGAGAATTACTTCATGAAATGAATCATAATATGCATGACTTTGCTGTTAGAGTTACAACTAGAGGAGGTAAAATGACTCAGGAACCACTTTATTCTGAGGGACACCAAAAAAGAATTGAACAAGATTGACAAAGAGCTAACACTAGTGCACCTAGTCCTTCTAGAAAGAAAAAGAAAAAGAAAAAAGATAGGACTTGCACACTTCTAGTGAACCTGAAATAGAAAAACCTCCTGATAATGAAAATGAAACTTCTATCTCTGATGTTGAAACTCAATCTGGTAATGAACACTCACCTAGTGATAATGAAAAAGACAATGATGAGGTTCATGAAGACACTCAACCAAATAATGAAAAAGAACCAGATAATGATGTTGAGATAGAACCACCTGTGGATCTTGATAACCCACAACCTAAGAATAAAAGATATGATAAAAGAGACGTTGTGGTTAGGAAACACGGTAAAGAAAGAGGGCCGTGGGTTCAAAAACCTATGCTTTTTTCACCCAATTCAACCAAAAAGAAAGATGATGAAGAATTTGAACGCTTTCCTGAAATGCTAAGGCCAGTCTTTTTGCGTACTCGCTTGACTGATATCTTGAAAATGCCTCCTTATACAAAGTATATGAAAGACATCATCACTAATAAGAGAAAAAAACTGGAAGCTGAAATCTCCACTATGCTTGCTAATTACACTTTCAAAGATGGAGTACCTAAAAAACTTGGAGATCCGGGCATACCAACTATACCTTGCTCCATCAAAAAGAATTATGTGAAAACTACTTTGTGTGATTTAGGAGCTAGTGTTAGTGTTATGCCTTTCTCTTTATATAAAAGACTTGACTTGAATAAACTCACACCTACTGAAATATCTTTGCAAATGGCTGACAAGTCAACTGCCATACCTATCGGTATCTGTGAGGATGTACTCGTTGTTGTTGCTAATGTTACTATTTTGACTGACTTTGTTATACTTGAGATGCCCGAGGAGGACAACATGTCGATTATCCTCGGTAGACCCTTCTTGAATACTGCAGGGGCTGTTATTGATTGCAATAAAAGCAAGGTCACTTTTCATATCAATGGTAATGAGCATACGGTGCACTTTCTGAAGAAACAATTCCAAGTGAATGGTATTAATGTTACTGAAAAATCTCCGACAATCACTATTGGAAGTTTTCAAATACCTCTACCTGCTGTCAAAAAGAAATATGAAATGCTTATTGTTGGGGACATTCATATCCCCATTGAGGTAACTTAGTGATTTAGGAAAGTTCTTCGGTTTCATGCTAATCGAAAGTGGTTGTTAATAAGACATGATCAACCTTATTAATGAATCGTTTTTTAGCGGTATGAAGTTGATGAATTTAGTAAGCACTACTTTCTGTCCTTACTCTTTATTCTACATTTTTATTAGTTAAATAAAATAAAATGCCATGTTTTGTCTGTTTTCTGAATTTCCCGTGCAATAAAAATGACCCAAAAATAAAACTTCTTAGAATGCCCTGAAAATTGAACATGATTTTTTTCTTAATATTTCTGAATTTTTGGTGCAAATAATACCAGAGGGAGGCGCGCCCTAGTGGGTTGTGGTCCCCACGTGGGCCCCCTCACTTACCTCTTCATCCCACATCATCACTTACCTCCAGAAAAAATCCCCATTGCTCTCTCTCCCGTGTTCTTGAGCTCAAACCCGGAGATTTCGATCTCTTTGCTCGAAATTCCGTTTCTGAAACTGTTTTAGGGGATTGTTGCTTGGTATGTGACTCCACCATTTGTCCAATTAGTTTTTGTTTTAGTGGTTTATACTTTTAATAATTAGCTACTCTTGGTGTTGTGGTAGATGTGCTTGCATGTTGAATTCTTAGTGTTCTAAGTAGTTTGAATGCTTGTTATGGCCTCTATGTATCCCTATGAGTAGTTGCTATCATTTTTGTAAAGTTTTGTTGACAAATTTTTGTCACCCCAAAAATTTTATGTTCAGAAAATTGTACGCGGACATGATGAACCTATTTGGAAGGAGTTCTTCGAGGAGACGATCCTCGGGGGCATCTTCTAGTGCCAGTTCTGCTCCCGGTCTTATGTTGAACCAAGTGAAAGTTCCACGCGAGATGCTGCCACCAAAACATGCTTATGGCCTTGTGATGAATATATGGTGCGTGTGGGCATCAAGGAGGAATTTGAGCAATATGTTCACAATGCTGGTTTCGGTCCCTACCTTTCAGATAAGTGTGAACAACACCAACTTCTCACTGAATCATTTGTCAAAGGATTTAAATATTTTCCACGTGAGTCTAGGGTGTCGTTTATGCTTTATGATAATCCATTTACTATTCCACTAGAGAATATTGCTTACCATTGCAAACTTCCATTTTGGGGTTCGCTTGATGTGCCATCAATGGCTGAGTTTGAGTCTTTCTTGACTAGCCTTTGTTATGGTTAAAATAGGGGAGTGAGACAAGGAAGAATAAAGAACATTCACATTCCCGTGATTCAGTATTTTGCATTATTTAACGGGAAATGCATAGTAGGCAAGCAAGACTGTAGCAAACTCTATGCGCCAGACTTGAGCCTCATTCACACCGCTCTCACTCGTGAAATGAATTATAACCTTGGAGCTATTGTTGCACATAGACTTCAGCATAATGCTAACAGTGGCTGGTTCTATGGTGGAATTTACGCCACGCCTTTTGTCGGGTGGTAGGTGCGACATATGCCAACGGGTGGCTTATCATTGTGGGAGCCAGTAAGACATCGCCGGTGCCTGGAAACGGGATAAGGCGAAGACATGCACGCCGGCGAATCTTACCCAGGTTCGGGGCTCTCCGTGGAGATAACACCCCTAGTCCTGCTCTGCGGGGTCTCCGCATGATCACTAGATCAACACAAGTAGCTACAAGTGCTCCTTGAGCTGTTTGGCTAGAGGAGGAAGAAAGGCAGGGCTAGCTCTCCTCTTCCCTCTATGTGGTGGCTAAAACTATCTTCGAGATCAACCCTTTGCATGGGTGCCCTGGGGGTTTATATAGGCCTACCCCCCAGGGACACAATGGTAATCTGGCTGGGTGCGGGTCCCAGCCGTCAGTGTCTGTGCTCACCGGCTTCTCCGCCGGCCGTTGGGGCCCGTCGAATGGTGGGTCCCGCCGGCTGCCGGCCTCTTGGCCGACAGGCCGGCCCCACCGCCTGCGGGCCTTGTCGGCGGCTTGGTACTGTTGCCTCGCCCCTGATGACGAGGGCTTTGTCGAGGTAAGCGTGGCTACAGTGCCGCCGCCTGGCCGGCTCTCACTATAGCCTCACCTCGTCTTGTCTCCTTAATGATGCACATACTTCGAGGGAGGGAGGTAGCCGGCTACGCCCCAGGCCGACTAGGGGAGGCCGGGCCACCTTCGAGCGTCTCTCTGGCTGAAGGGGCCCGCCGCCTGCGGGCCGTACTGGCGCCTGTCGTGGGTGACGTCGCAGTCAACATGGCTACAGTGCCGCGTCGGACGGGGGATGGCTGACCTGTATGGCGCACTATGGCCATGCATGCTCCAGGATTCGGGGGTGGCAGGCTGTACTGCGGCCACGCCCCGTCTTATCACCGTTATGTGGGTGCAGCCCTGGTGGGTGCGGGCTTGGCCGGCTTCTAGGAGTCGGCCTTCTTCATGGCCGGCTTCTGGGAGTCGGTCCTCTTGGGGCCGGCTTCCTGGAGTGGGCCATCTCGTAGCTCTCTTCGGGAAGGTTTTTTGAGGTCGGGTCGCCTTCTCGTAGTCGGCCTTGGTGATAGCCGGCCAGAGGAAGGCGGCCCCATGCTCTGGATGCTTGAAGGCTCGATTGGCCTGGTAATTTTTTGAAGAGCCAGGGGGAGTCGGTTAGGCTACCTGTGGCCATTTACTCAGACAGTAGTCCCCGAAGCTGGTTGGGCTTTGAGGCTGAGAGGAGGTCGAGAAGCTTGGTAAGCTTCTTATCTTGACGAGCCAGCAGCTAGGAGCCGGCTTCGGTTGGGTGTGCCGTCTTGGCGAAATTTTTGAAATCTGAAGGTGGGAGTCGGTTGGTGCGCACGCCGGGTTGCAGGCCGGCCGCTCGCCGCCCGCGTACCACGTGGCAACCTCCGGCTAAAAAAAGCCTGCCAACCCACGCGCGTGACGGGACATCGCAGCAGGCCGGGGGCCCATCACTCCCACGCCTAGGCCCAGGCGCGGATTCTCTGTCGCCCAAAGCAGGCCGCACGCCTTCCGACGGCAGTTTCCGCACGTTGTTAGGGCACAATAATCGCGGGACGTGGGGGAGTGGGCGCAGTTAATCCCATGTTCCCTCCCACGCCTCGCCTCCTCGGCTTCGCCGCACGAGGCTATACGTAGGGGGAGGAGGGGGAGCGGCAGACGCTTGCACGCCCATCCTCTCTCCGCCATCTTCTTCCTCCTTCTTCCCATCGCAGCAGCCTCTTGCCGCCGCGCCGTCCCACCAATCTTCGCACTACCCCGCAACCTCGCCGCCGCGGGGCTGTGGTTTCTCCGCCGCCGCACCCTTTCTCGTCAGCTTCTTGCCATCATGTAGTACGGCGGAGACTGGGACGGCTCCAACATCCATACGGACCACATCGACTTCCTCCGCAAGACGCGGCGGTTGCCCGGCAAGGACCAGGTGCAGGTCCGTCTCGCGCCAGAGAAGGAGATCACGCCGGCGCCGGAGGGAGGCAAGCGGGTAATCTTTCACTCGCACTTCCAGCGCGGCCTCGGTCTGCCCGCGAGCGCCTTCTTCCGCTCCTTCCTCGACTTTTATCAGCTCCAGCCGCACCACCTCACTCCAAACACGGTGGTGCTGCTGTCCGCCTTCGTCACTCTGTGCGAGGGCTTTCTTGGCGTTCTTCCCACCCTCGAGGTCTGGGGGAATTCTTCCAATCCAAGCTCGGCACCCGCATGCAGGGCGTGCCAGCTCAGAGCGGCGCCTTCATCGCGATGCGGAGGCCGGCAGCCGACAACCCCTTCCCTGTCATCACGTTGATCCAGTCGGTGAAGCGCTGGCAGAAATCGTACTTCTACGTGAAGAACGTCGCCCCGCAAGGCGACTACGTCAACTTGCCGGCTTACGTAGCCGGCCCGCCGGCTGGGAGGCGGCCCCAGTGGTCCTATCAGGCCAGGACGCTGTCGCCGGCTGGAGCCGCTGCCGTCGCCCGACTCCGGGTAATGATCCAGTCAGAGGGCCTGACTGGGTCCGACCTGCCGGCTGCCTTCATGGTGCGTCGGGTGCTCCCGCTTCAAAGCCGCCCTCATTTGATCAGTCAAATGAGCGGCCAACTCGATCCGAGTCGGATGTGCACCAAGGAGATGCCTCATGACGAGTCGGGTCGGATCTTTCCTGACGACTTCTTTCTTATTGCTCTTTTTTTCTCTGCCATATCTGCAGCGGCCAATGCCAAACTGAGGGAGCAGCTGGGTGGGACCCAGGCCGCCCATGGCGCTAAGGAAGTCGAGTTCGACGCCTTGGCTCAGGAGCGTGACCGCCTGGTCAAGAAGCTGGCCGACCAGGAGGAGAGCCACAAGGCGGCCCTGAAGGCGGTGCAGGATAGCGAGGCCGCCATCCAAGCCGAGTACGAGACCGAGAAGGCGAGCTGGGCTGAGGCGAGGCAGTCATTGATCAACGGCTACGCCCAGATCGAAGACTTGGTTGACGGTAGGCCGCCTTCTTCTTCGTTCCTTGCTTGCCGCTTGCCGTTTGGTTCATTCTCTGACTTTGTATTTTTCTCTTCTTTCTCTTTCTTTCTTTCTTGTGCACAGTACTTCCCTGGTTACTCTACTGCCGCCAGCCATGTCGTCGAGGCCCACCGCGAGGCGCAAAGGTAGGCTGGCGCCGAGATCGCGCCGAACGCTCGACGGTCGCTTGAGGAACAGCTCCTAGTGATTCAAGCCCGCCTCCAGCCGGCTCACCGCATGCTCCACCGACTTCAACATGTTGGGGCGCAAGTGCTAGCCGCTCTCTGGCCCGGCGAGGTGATTCCCCGCACCCCCAGTCGGACTGCCGACTGGCTGGAGGTAGCGGCCGGCCGCTTCGAGGCCTGGAAGGCTTCTGCAGCTCGGTCAAGCGCCAGGCGGGCGCTGGAGTTCGTCAAAGCCTGGTATCCTGAGCTGAGCTTGGACCAGCTGGCCACCTGTCGGCAGGAGGCCGACACGGAGCTGGAGCCGGCGCGGCCGGCTATTATCCAGCGTGCCTCGACGATCGCCGACTACACCGACACCAGCGCCTTTGCTCCTGAGGTGGATGATAATGGCGTTGCTCAGCCGGAGGAGTGGTTCGGGCTGAACCCAGCAGATGGCGAGGACTCAGGGAGGAGATCGACTCCAGCGACGAGGGCGAGGAGGAGGAGGAGGATGGTGAAGACGTCGTGCCAGATGGTGGAGCAGCCGGCCAGCCTCAGCTTGACCGTGCCTCCAGCAACAAGGCGCGTGCGAGCGCACAGCCTGCAGCCGGCGATAATCAAGCCGAGACTCGTCAGCCGGCCACTCCTCCAGCCGGCGTCGCCGTCTCCACCGACCAGCCCGGCTCGCCTGTTGCGCCCTTAGCCTAATCTGCCGCCTTTACTTTCCTGTTTTATTACTTTTTGAACAATATTTTGTTAAATTTGCGCAGTTCCACCCACTGGGGGTGTATTCAAACTATGTTAAGTGCCGGCCTTTCGAAGGCTTTTGTGTAAATATAATCATGCATGTGTTTGGCTTCCCATTGTTCTTGCTTTTCATCCTTTGGTTGTTTCCTTTGCCGCCCTCCCTTGGTTGCCGCCTTCCCAGCCGGACAGCTGCTCTCCAGTCTGTGGCTGGAGAAGTGCTTGGCCGGTTGGGAGGGCAAGTACTCTAGCTTTCTTGGATTGTAGCAAAGTGACTAGAAGCCGGTCAGCCGGCTGTTCTGACAGCCGGTAGGTGTGGTGGGAGGCAGGCTTGTGTTATATAGGTTTGTTAGTCCTTCGCCGTTTTTCATGTGGGCATCCTTTCCTGCCTTTGGCTCTTGCCAGTCGGACAGTCGGTTCTTCGAGCTGCGACTTTCAATAAGAGAGGGCTCAGGTGCCGGCACACTACTTGTCTGACTTCAGGTAGAACTTTTAATATAACTCAAGGCGGCTAGTCCCCGGGCCGACTAGTCGAACCCGGTGCCAGATAGAAAATCAAATGTAATAGTACATTCATGTGTATGACACTCGTCATTCATAGATAAAGGAGGGTAGTCCCCAAGTGCGCCTCGGGGGGCCCGTTGTCTTGTACTTAATACAAAAAGGTAGCGTGATACATACTGCTTTTAACTGTAAAATCTTCTCAGGAGATTGGCGTTCCATGGTCGTTCCGACTCCTTGCCGGAATCATCCCTCTTGCGTGCCTTCGGCTTCTGTGCGTCGATCAGGTAGTAGGAATCATTGCCTAGGGCCTTGCTGATGACGAATGGGCCTTCCCAAGGGGCCGAGAGCTTGTGCTGTCCGGCTATTCGCTAGATCAGCCGGAGCACAAGATCACCTTCTTGGAAGGATCTTTGCTTGACCTTCCGATTGTGGTAACGGCGCAAACCCTGCTGGTAGATGGCGGACCGGCTGAGTGCTAACAGCCGGCCCTCTTCCAGCAGGTCGACACTGTCTTCTCGCGCTTCCTTGGCCTCCGCCTCCGTGTACACGGTGACCCGAGGTGAGTCGAACTCGATGTCAGTTGGGATGACAGCCTCGGCACCATATACAAGGAAGAAAGGAGTGAAGCCGGTTGACTTGTTCAAGGTAGTACGCAGACCCCAGAGGACAGCCGGCAGCTCATCGAGCCAGCAGCCGACCAAACGCTCCAGTGGTATGACCAGTCGGGGCTTGATGCCGGAGAGGATGAGGCCGTTTGCTCGCTCGACCTGGCCGTTTGACTGCGGGTGGGCAACGGACGCTAAGTCCAGTCGGATGCCCTGTGTCGCGCAGAAACGTGCCAGTGCTCCCTTGGCAAAGTTCGTGCCGTTGTCGGTGATGATGCTGTGTGGTATACCATATCGAGTGGTGATATCTGCGATGAATGTCACGGCAGTCGGCCCGTTCAGCTTCTTGATTGGCTTCGCTTCAATCCACTTGGTGAATTTGTCCACGGCGACAAGTAGATGTGTCATGCCACCGCGGGCTGTCTTGAATGGGCCCACCATGTCCAGCCCCCAAACGGCAAAGGGCCAGGTGAGGGGGATGGTCTTGAGTGCAGAAGCCGGCAGGTGTTGCTTGGAGCTGAAGACTTGGCATCCTTTGCAGCATTTGACTAATTCCTTGGCGTCTTCCAAAGCAGTCGGCCAGAAGAAGCCATGGCGGAAAGCTTTGGCGACAAGTGATCTTGAGGCCACGTGGTGGCCGCATTCGCCTTGGTGGATATCATTGAGGATTGATATGCCCTTCTCTGGCTCGACGCAGCGCTGGAAGACTCCAGTGACACTACGCTTAACAAGTTCTCTGTTTATTATTGCGTATGCTCCGGCTCGGCATTGAACTAGTCTTGCCGAGATCTCATCAGTCGGCAGCTCTCTGTTTACTAGGAAGTTGAGGATGGGCTGGGCCCATGATGGAGCTGTGACTTCTTCTGTTGTCAGTACGGCTACTGTGACCCGGGTGGGTGGGTTGGGTGGTGAAGAGTTGGAGTCGGCCACCGCCTGTTGTGTCGTTGCAGTCCCCGGGCCGACTGCTGCAGTCCCCGGGCCAGGTTCTGAAGTCCCCGAGCCAGGTGCGACTATGGCAGTCCCCGGGCCGCTTGTCGAAGTTCCCGAGCCGCCTGCTGGGATCCCCAAGTCGGATCCGACTACATCAGGGGCAGGCGGTACGAAGATGGAGTCCGATTCTGGAGACGGCTTGACGGATGGTTTGAGGAGGCGCTGGAGAGAGACGCCGGTTGGTATACCTTGTCGGGTGGAGCCAATCCGTGTCAGGGCATCTGCTTGCTCGTTGTCGGCCCGTGGCACGTGGAGGAACTTGCACCCTTCAAAGTATCCGCTGATTTGCTGGACGAGGAATCGATAGCTCGCCATGTTTGTGTCCTTGGCGTCCCAGTCGCCAGATGTCTGCTGGACCACCAAATCCGAGTCGCCATAACACAGGATCCGGTGTATGCTGAGTTCTTTGGCTAGCCGGAGCCCGTGTATGAGCGCCTCGTACTCGGCCACATTGTTGGAGGCGGCAAAATGAATTTGCAATGTGTATTTGAGCTTGTCACCCTTGGGAGAGGTGAGGACGATGCCGGCTCCCAAGCCGGTGCGCATCTTGGATCCGTCGAAGTGCATCCGCCAATGAGTGGAGTCGGGAGCCGGCGGTAGGTACTGGGTCTCGGCCCAGTCGACAACGAAGTCGGCCAATGCTTGGGACTTGATGGCGGTGCGGGGCTGGTAGAAGATCATGTAAGGAGCCAGCGCAATGGCCCACTTAGCCACCTGGCCGGATGCATCCCGGCTGCCTATGATCTCGGCAAGCGGGGCAGTGCATATGACCATGATGGGATGCTCTTGAAAGTAGGGCTTCAGCTTCTTGGCGGCAAAGTACACTCCATAGCACATCTTCTGGTAATGCGGGTAGTTTTGCTTCGAGGTGGACAGTACTTCGCTCAAATAATATACCGGCCTCTGGACTAACTGAGCTCGGCCTTCTTCTGGGCGTTGGACCACGATGACTGTACTGACCACTCGGCTAGTCGCAGCAATGTAAAGGAGCATGGGCTCTTTCTCAGTCGGTGCTGCCAGGACAGGCGGTGTGGTCAGCATCTTCTTCAACTCGTGGAAAGCTTGGTCTGCTTGGTCATTCCACTCGAAGTGGGTGGACTTCTTCATGAGTCGGTACAGGGGGAGGGCCTTCTCCCCTAGTTGGCTGATAAAGCGGTTTAGGGAGGCCAGGCACCCGGTAAACTTCTGTCGGGTGGTTGGTGCGACATATGCCAAGGGATGGCTTATCATTGTGGGAGCCAATAAAACGTCGCCGGTGCCTGGAAACGGGATGAGGCGAAGACATGCACGCCGGCGAATCTTACCCAGGTTCGGGGCTCTCCGAGGAGATAACACCCCTAGTCCTGCTCTGCGGGGTCTCCGCATGATCACTAGATCGATAAAGGGTAGCTACAATCGCTCCTAGAGCTGTTGAGATCAAGGGGGAAGAAGAACAAGGCTAGCTCTTGCTTCTCTCTATCTATAGTGTGTGTGCTATGCTCAGAGGGCAACTCTATGCTCAGAGGCCAACTATGCTTGGGTGCCAACCCTTTGCATGGGTGCTCTGGGGGGTTTATATAGGCCTACCCCCCGGGGGTACAATGGTAATCCGACTGGGAACTGGTCCCAGCCGTCAGTGTCTACGCTCGCCGGCTTCTCCGCCGGCCGCTGGGTCCCGCCGGCTGCCGGCTACTTGGTCGACAGGCCGGCCCCACTGCCTAGGGTCTTGTTGGCGGCTACTTACTGTAGCCTCGCCTGTGATGACGAGGGCTTTGTCGAGGTAAGCGTGGCTACAGTGGGCCGCCTCGGGGGCTATCACTGTAGCCTTACCTCGTCTTGTCTCCTTAATGGGGCTCCTGCTTCGAGGAAGGGAGTAGCCGGCTTCTGGGGGCCGGCTACGCTCTTGGTCGACTGGGAAAGGACGGGCCGCCTTCACGCCTCTCTCTGGCTGAAGGGGCCCGCCGCCCGCGGGCCGTACGGGAGTCGGTCGTGGGTGACGTCGAGGCCAACATGGCTACAGTGCCGAGCCACACGGGAGACGTCCGTCCCGTACGGCCTCCTGTAGCCACGCCCGCCTCGGGCTTCGGGGGTAGTGGGCCGCACTGTGGCCACACCCCGTCACGTCGCCGTTATGTGGGAGTGGTTGTGGTCTCGGCCGGCTCCTAGGAGTCGGCGTCCTTCTTGGCCGTCTTCTCGGAGTCGGTCACCCCGTAGTCATCCTGGGGAGGAGTCGGTGAGGCTGGGTCGCCTTCCGGGAGTCGGCTTTAGTGGTAGTCGGCCAGGGAAGGCGGCCCAAGATGCTTGGAGAGCTTGAAGGCCCAAAGGCCTGATAATTTTTCTGAAGAACCAGGGGTAGTCGGTTAGGCTACCCGTGGCCATTTACTCCGACAACTTCTGAACGTCTCGCAGCTTGGTAGGAATCTCCATTCTCTCTATGGCCTTGATCTTCACTGGGTTGCACTCAATGCTGCGTTCGGAGACCAAAAAGCCTAGTAGTTGGCCGGCTGGTACTCCGAACACGCATTTCTCAGGGTTGAGCTTGATCTGAAATCGGCGCAAGTTGGCAAATGTTTCTCTGAGGTCTTCCAGCAGGGTGCCGCGTTTCTCCGTCTTCACCACAATATCGTCTACATAGACGTGGGCATTTCTGCCGAGTTGCTTGAAGAGGCATTTCTGCATGCAACGCTGAAAAGTGGCACTGGCATTTCTCAAGCCGAATGTCATAGTCAGGTAGCAGAAAGCTCTGAATGGTGTGATGAAGGCGGTCTTCAAGCGGTCGGCTGGGTCCAACTTGATCTGGTGGTAGCCTGAGTAAGCATCCAAGAAACTCAACAGCTCGCATCCGGCTGTGGAGTCTATCACTTGATCGATCCGTGGTAGGGCAAACGGATCTTTGGGGCAGGCTTTGTTGAGGCTGGTGTAATCTATACACATACGCCATTTATTGTTCTTCTTCAACACCAAGACCGGGTTGGCAAGCCACTCTAGAAAAAACACCTCCATAATGAAGCCGGCTGCCAGGAGCCGGGCTATCTCTTCTCCTACGATCCTTCTCTTCTCCTCCGACAGTCGGCGGAGAGGATGCTTGACTGGTTTTGCGTCTGCTCGGACGTGTAGCTTGTGCTCGGCGAAATCCTTCGAAACACCCGGCATGTCCTTTGGGGACCATGCAAAGATGTCCCGATTCTCACAGAGGAAGTCGACGAGCTCGCCTTCCTATTTGCTGTCCAGGTTTGCACCAATGACAGCAAACCTCTCCGGGTTCTTCGGGTCCAGAGGTATCTTCTTTGTTTCCTTGGCAGGCTGGAAGGAGCCCTGAGCATCATATTCCTTGGGGTGGGGGACAGGGCCGGCTGCTTGCCGTCCATGGCCACCACTCGGTCTAGCATCTTCTTCTCTTCAGCAATCACGAGGGACTCGGCCAGCCGGCTGCTGGCTGCAGCACACTCGGTGGACTTCTTGTAGTCTCCGGCTATGGTGATGATCCCCTTTGAACTCGGCATCTTCATCTTGAGGTAGGCATAGTGGGGCACAGCCATGAACTTGGCCAGGGCAAGTCGGCCAAGCAAGGTGTGGTAAGGGCTCTCTAGATCCACTACTTCAAACCAGATCACTTCTCGGCGAAAGTGATCCTTGTCTCGGAAGAGAACATCCATCTTGACCTTGCCGATTGGGGAACAGGACAAGCCCGGTACGATGCCATGGAACACAGTCTGGCTTGGCATGAGCTGCTTCGCCTTGAGGTTCAACTTCTCCATGGTGTCGCGGTACAGTATGTTGATGCTGCTTCCACCATCAATCAGCACACAGGAGAAACGGGCAGCTCGCCTTTCTGTCGCGAGGATGGCGTCCAACACCAATGCATAAGAGCCGGGAATCGGCATCACCTCTGGGTGATCGGCCCGGCTCCAGCTGATAGGCTTCTCCGACCAATGCATGAATTCAGGGTTGCTGGAGGCGACCGCGTTGACTTCTTGGTGCTGTCGGCGCCAACTGCGCTTGTCTTCAATTTGGCTCATGAAGACGACGTAGGCGGCGTGCTCATCTAGGAACTCATCTTGAATGGCTCCGACCGCTGGTCGAACAGCCGGCTGCTGGGGGGCTGGAGGCGGCGGGCCAGGAGGTGGAGGCGGCAGCAGCCCCTCGCCCTTGGAGATCCGCGTGAGCCAATGGCACTTCCGGGTCGTGTGGTTGGACGGCTTCGCGCCGCTGTGGAACTTGCAGGGGGCATCAAGAGTTTGCTCATAGGAGAAGGCCGGCTGCCAAGCCGGCCTGCCGCCCTTCTTCTTGGGCGCGGGCCGCTCTTCGGGCTGTTCGTCTTCGACAGTAGCTACTTGCCGACTGGTGGAAGGTGGCATAGGGGCCTTGCGCTTGTGGTCGTTCTGGTAGGGGCGTCGGTTGAAGTCACCAGCCGGCGTCTTGGGAGCCGAAGCGAGCACCTTTCCAGAGGCGTCCACTCGGAGCTCGGTCTTCATTGAGGAGTCGGTCGTGGCGTACTTGTCTGCTATGATCAGCAGCTCGTCGAGGGTAGTCGGCTCGTCGCAGAGGAGTCGATGCTTGAGAAGGGTGCCCTCTCGGCACCCGGCGGTGAAGTACTCTATGGCTTGAACCTCGTGCACCCCCTCGCAGGAGTTGCGGAGCTCGGCCCAACGCGTGAGATAGTCGTGAGTCGATTCGCTGGGCCCTTGGACGCATAAGGAGAGCTGGCGGGGTTTGGGAGGCCGCTTGTATGTGCTGGTGAAGTTGCGGACAAAGACTTCTGTGAAGTCTAGCCAGCTGTTGACGCTGTAGGGCTTGAGGTTGTTCAGCCTGGTGCGCGTCGTGCCTTGAAGCATGAGAGGGACGTACTTCACGGCAACGCGCCTGTTGCCATTTGCTATGCTGACTGCTGTAGAGTAGTCGATCAACCAATCTTCCGGCTTCATGGAGCCGTTGTATTTTGGCGTGTCTCTTGGGAGTGAGAACCGTTTGGGGAAGGGCTCTTCGCGGATGCGGGGGCCAAAGCAAGGCGGGCCGACATCATCTTCTTCTTCAAGCGCCAGGGATCGCGCTAGGCAGTCGATCCGGTGGCGGGCATCATTCTCGCTGACTCCTTCGCGGTGGCCTAGTCGACTGCCAAGAGTCGGATGCGTGACAGGCGACGGGGTGGGATATCTCTCCCCACGAGGCGGGGGGGAGGCGGATTGCCTTGTCGTTCCACCGCTCGGGGGCGGCCTTCTACGTCGCGCTCAATGGTGACCCGAGTCCGACTGCGGCTAGCAGCCGGCTCCTTGTCTTTTCTTGCGCGGGCGCCGCTTGCAGTCGGCGTCCGGGATGTCACGGCGTGCTCTCGGCGCGGGGGAGGACTCTCAGCGCGGGCACTGGCTTCATGCCGTTCTGCGGCCACATCGATCAGCTGCTAGATGCGTCTAGTCATGTAGGGGAGCTCATCGGCCCCCAGCCCATTCAGCTCGTCTACGGCCGCCTGAGCGGCACGCAGGTTCTCGAGTGGCATGGCGTAGACTGGGCGGTCCGCTCCCAGCATGCTGGCGATGGCTGCGCCGCGCTTCTTAACGAGGCCGGCTCGGCTCGGCCCGCCAGGAGGCGGCGTACCAAAGGCGGCGCGGTCGACTTCGCGCTGGTGAGCCTCGGTGAGGCGTCTCATGGATGCTATCTTCTGGCCCTCCGCGATGAGGGCGAGGCGGCGTGCCTCCAGAGTCTCGGCGTCGGCCGGGATGGGGACGGACAAGTCGTGCAGCGCCGCTTGTAGGGCGTCGTGGGCGTTCTCGCCCGAGACGGCGCCGTGGCTGATGACCAGCACCTCAGTGACAGCGCTGCTGCCACTGTCGGCTCGAGGGAGAGGGTCATCGATGATCACCACGTTGGTGGGAAGGCGTCAAGCGATGCCGTGTCGGAGTCAACAAGCATCGGGTCAGTGGAGCCGACCGACTCCAAGTCCGCAGCAAGCTCGATGGAGACGTGAAGCTGGTCGAGGAGGCTGACGAGGCGGCTCTCGAGGCAGTCTGTGCCCATGTCGGACGCAGGCTCGTCGGAGATGCGAGTCTCGCCAAGAAGATCGGCGAGGCAGCTCGCCGCGCAGGCGTCGTCGACACCTTGCAGCGCGTCAGGGCAAGCGCCATCGGGCGTAGCGGGCTGGCTACGCTCGCGGGGGAGGAAAAGGGTTCCCTTCCAGAACAGGTCTCCGGACGACTGTGCACCTGGCCCCACGGTGGGCGCCAAATGTCGGGTGTTAGGTGCGACATATGCCAACGGGTGGCTTATCATTGTGGGAGCAAGTAAGACATCACCGGTGCCTGGAAACGGGATAAGGAGAGAAGGAAGGGGGAGAGAGGGAGGAAGGAAAGGGGGGCGCTCACCCCCCCCCATCCTAGTCCAATTCGGACCAGAGGGGGGAGGGGCGCGCGGCCTGCCCTGGCCTCCTCTCTCTCTCCACTATGGCCCAATAAGGCCCATACACTTACCGGGGGGTTCCAGTAACCTCCCGGTACTCCGATAAAATCCCGATTTCACCCGGAACTATTCCGATGTCCAAATATAGGCTTCCAATATATCGATCTTTATGTCTCGACCATTTAGAGACTCCTCGTCATGTCCATGATCATATCCGGGACTCCAAACTACCTTTGGTGCATCAAAACACATAAACTTATAATATCGATCATCACCGAACGTTAAGCGTGCGGAGCTACGGGTTCGAGAACTATGTAGACATGACCGAGACACGTCTCTGGTCAATAACCAATAGCAGAACCTGGATGCTCATATTGGCTTCCACATATTCTACGAAGATCTTTATCGGTCAAACCGCATAACAACATACGTTGTTCGCTTTGTCATCGGTATGTTACTTGCCCGAGATTCGACCAACGGTATCTCAATACCTAGTTCAATCTCGTTACCGGCAAGTCTCTTTACTCATTCTGTAATACATCATCCCGCAACTAATTCATTAGTTGCATTGCTTGCAAGGCTTATAGCGATGTGTATTACCGAGAGGGCCCAGAGATACCTCTCTGACAATCGGAGTGACAAATCCTAATCTCGATCTATGCCAACTCAACAAGTACCATTGGAGACACCTATAGAGCACCTTTATAATCACCTAGTTACGTTGTGACTTTTGGTAGCACACAAAGTATTCCTCCGGTATTCGGGAGTTGCATAATCTCATAGTCATAGGAACATGTATAAGTCATGAAGAAAGCAATAGCAATATACTAAACGATCGAATGCTAAGCTAACGGAATGTTCATGTCAATCACATCATTCTCCAATGACTAGATCCCATTAATCAAATGACAACTCATGTCTATGGCTAGGAAACTTAACCATCTTTGGTTCAACGAGCTAGTCAAGTAGAGGCATACTAGTGACACTCTGTTTGTCTATGTATTCACACATGTACTAAGTTTTCGGTTAATACAATTCTAGCATGAATAATAAAAATATTTTTCATGATATAAGGAAATATAAATAACAACTTTATTAGTGCCTCTAGGGCATATTTCCTTCAGTCGCCCACTTGCACTAGAGTCAATAATCTAGATTACACAGTAATGATTCTAACACCCACGGAGTCTTGGTACCGATCATGTTTTGCTCATGGAAGAGGCTTAGTCAACGGGTCTGCAACATTCAGATCCGTATGTATTTTGCAAACTTCTATGTCTCCCTCCTTGACTAGATCGCGGATGGAATTGAAGCGTCTCTTGATGTGCTTGGTTCTCTTGTGAAATTTGGATTCTTTCACCAAGGCAATAGCTCCAGTATTGTCACAAAAGATTTTCATTGGACCCGATGCACTAGGTATGACACCTAGATCGGATATGAACTCCTTCATCCAAACTCCTTCATTTGCTGCTTCAGAAGCAGCTATGTACTCCGCTTCACATGTAGATCCCGCCACAACGCTTTTCTTAGAACTGCACCAACTGACAGCTCCACCGTTCAATATAAACACGTATCCTGTTTGTGACTTAACCATTTACGACGAGCTCTTTGTCACCTCCATAAACGAGAAACATATCTTAGTACTTTTCAGGTATTTCAGGATGTTCTTGACCGTTGTCCAGTGATCCACTCCTGGATTACTTTGCTACCTCCCTGCTAAACTAATAGCAAGGCACACATCAGGTCCGGTACACAGCATTGCATAGATGATAGAGCCTATGGCTGAAGCATAGGGAACATCTTTCATTTTCTCTCTATCTTCTGCAGTGGTCGGGCATTGAGTCTGACTCAACTTCACACCTTGTAACACAGGCAAGAACCCTTTCTTTGCTTGATCCATTTTGAACTTCTTCAAAACTTTGTCAAGGTATGTGCTTTGTGAAAGTCCAATTAAGCGTCTTGATCTATCTCTATAGATCTTGATGCCCAATATATAAGCAGCTTCACCGAGGTCTTTCATTGAGAAACTCTTATTCAAGTATCCTTTTATGCTATCCAGAAATACTATATCATTTCCAATCAACAATATGTCATCCACATATAATATTAGAAATGCTACAGACCTCCCACTCACTTTCTTGTAAATACAGGCTTCTCCAAAAGTCTGTATAAAACCATATGCTTTGATCACACTATCAAAACGTTTATTTCGACTCCGAGATGCTTGCACCAGTCCATAGATGGATCGTTGGAGCTTGCACACTTTGTTAGCACCTTTTGGATCGATAACACCTTCAGGTTGCATCATATACAACTCTTCTTCCAGAAATCCATTCAGGAATGCAGTCTTTACATCCATTTGCCAAATTTCATAATCATAAAATGCGGCAATTGCTAACATGATTCGGACGGACTTAAGCATCGCTACGGGTGAGAAGGTCTCATCGTAGTCAACTCCTTGAACTTGTCGAAAACCTTACGCAACAAGTTGAGCTTTGTAGACAGTAACATTACCGTCAGCGGCAGTCTTCTTCTTGAAGATCCATTTATTCTCGATGGCTTGCCGGTCATCGGGCAAGTCAACCAAAGTCCACACTTTGTTCTCATACATGGATCCCATCTCAGATTTCATGGCTTCAAGCCATTTCACGGAATCTGGGCTCATCATCGCTTCCTCATAGTTCATAGGTTCGTCATGGTCAAGTAACAAGACCTCCAGAACATGATTACGGTACCACTCTGGTGTGGATCTTACTCTGGTTGACCTACGAGGTTCGGTAGCAACTTGATTGTCGGAGTAAATGGCCACGGGTAGCCTAACCGACTCCCCCTGGCTCTTCGAAAAATTATCACGCCAATCGAGCCTTCAAGCATCCGAAGCATGGGGCCGCCTTCCTCTGGCCGGCTATCCCCAGGGCCGACTACCAGAAGGCGACCCGGCCTCCAAAACCTTCCCGAAGAAAGCTGCGAGATGGCTGACTCCAGGAAGCCGGCCCTGAGAGGGCCGACTCCCAGAAGCCGGCTATGAAGAAGGCCGACTCCCAGAAGCCGGCCAAGACTGCACCCACCAGGGCTGCACCCACCTAACGGTGATAAGACGGGGCGTGGCCGCAGTACAGCCTACCACCCCCGAATCCCGGAACATGCATGGCCACAGGGCCCCGTACGGGTCAGCATCCCCCTTCCAGCGCGGCACTGTAGCCATGTTGACCTCGACGTCACCCACGACACGCGCGAGTACGGCCCGCGGGCGGCGGGCCCCTTTAGCCAGAGAGACGCTCGAAGGCGGCCCGGCCTCCCCTAGTCAGCCTGGGGCGTAGCCGGCTACCTCCCTCCCTGGAAACATGTGCATCATTAAGGAGACAATACGAGGTGAGGCTACAGTGAGAGCCCGCAAGGCGGCGGCACTGTAGCCATGCTTACCTCAACAAAGCCCTCGTCTTCAGGGGCGAGGCAACAGTAACCAGCCGCTGACAAGGCCCCCAGGCGGTGGGGCCGGCCTGTCGGCCAAGAGGCCGGCTGCCGGCGGGACCCACCAGTCGGCGGGCCCCAACGGCCGGCGGAGAAGCCGGCGAGCACAGACACTGACGGCTGGGACCCGCGCACAGCCGGATTACCATTGTACCCCTGGGGGGTAGGCCTATATAAATCCCCCAGGACACCCATGCAAAGGGTTGATCTCATAGAGTTTTAGACACCACATAGAGAGAAAAGGAGAGCTAGCATTGCCCTTCTTCTTCCCCTAGCCAAACAGCTCAAGGAGCACTTGTAGCTACTTGTGTTGATCTAGTGATCATGCGGAGACCCCGCAGAGCAGGACTAGGGGTGTTATCTCCACGAAGAGCCCCGAACCTGGGTAAGATTAGCCGGCGCGCATGTCTTCGCCTTATCCCGTTTCCAGGCACCGGCGATGTCTTACTGGCTCCCACAATGATAAGCCACCCGTTGGCATATGTCGCACCTACCACCCGACATTTGCGCCCACCATGGGGCCAGGTGCACCATCGTCCAGAGACCTGTTCTGGACGAGAACCCTTTTTCTCCCCCGCGAGCGTAGCCAGCCCGCTACGCCCGATGGCGCTTGCCCTGACGCGCAGCAAGGCGTGGACGACGCCTGCGCGGCGAGCTGCCTCGCCGACCTTGTTGGCGAGACTCGCATCCCCGACGAGCCCGCGTCCGACGCGGGCACAGACTACCCCGAGAGCCGCCTCGTCGACCAGCTTCACGTCTCCAGCGAGCTTGTTGTGGACCTGGAGTCGGTCGGCTCCAGCGACCCGATGCTTGTCGACTCTGACACGGCATCGCTTGACGCCTTCCCCACCAACGTGGTAATCATCGATGACCCTCTCCCTCGAGCCGACAGTGGCAGCAGCGCTGTCACTGAGGTGCTGGTCATCAGCCACGGCGCCGTCTCGGGCGAGAACGCCCACGACGCCCTACAAGCGGCGCTGCACGACTTGTCCGTCCCCATCCCGGCCGACGCCGACGCCGAGACTCTGGAGACACCCCGCCTTGCCCTCATCGCGTAGGGCCAGAAGATAGCATCCATGAGACGCCTCACTGAGGCTCACCAGCGCGAAGTCAACCGCGCCGCCTTTGGTATGCCGCCTCCTGGCGGGCCGAGCCGAGCCGGCCTCGTCAAGAAGCACGGCGCGGCCATTGCCAGCATGCTAGGAGTAGGCCGCCCAGTCTACGCCACGCCACTCGAGAACCTGCGTGCCGCTCAGGCGGCCGCAGACAAGTTGAACGGGTTGGGGGCTGATGAGCTCCCCTACATGACTAGACGCATCCAGCAGCTGATCGACGCGGCCGCAGAACAGCATGAAGCCGGCGCCCGCGCTGATAGTCCTCCCCCATGCCGAGGACACATCGTGACATCCGGGACGCCGACTGCAAGCGGCGCCCGCGCAAGGAAAGACAAGGAGCCGGCTGCTAGCCGCAGCCGGACTCGGGTCACCATTGAGCGCGACGCAGAAGGCCGCCCCCGAGCGGTGGAACGACAAGGCAATCCGCCACCCCCCCCCCCCCCCCCCCCCGCCTCGTGGGAAGAGATATCCCACCCCGCCGCCTGTCACGCATCCGACTCTCGGTGGCCGACTAGGCCACCGCGAAGGAGTCTGCGAGAATGATGCCCGCCACCGGATCGACCGTCTAGCGCGATCCCTAGCGCTAGAAGAAGAAGATGATGTCGGCCCGCCTTGCTTTGGCCCCCGCATTTGCCACGACCCCTTCCCCAAAGGGTTCTCACTCCCCAGAGACACGCCAAAATACAACGGCTCCGTGAAGCCGGAAGATTGGCTGATCGACTACTCTACCGCAGTCAGCATAGCAAACGGCAACAGGCGCATTGCCGTGAAGTACGTCCCTCTCATGCTTCAAGGCACGGCACGCACCTGGCTGAAAAGCCTCAAGCCCTACAGCGTCAACAGCTGGCTAGACTTCACGAAAGTCTTCGTCCGCAACTTCACCAGCACATACAAGCGGCCTCCCAAGCCCCGCCAGCTCTCCTTATGCGTCCAAGGGCCCAGCGAATCGACTCGCGACTACCTCACACGTTGGGCCGAGCTCCGCAACTCCTGCGAGGGTGTGCACGAGGTTCAAGCCATAGAGTACTTCACCGCCGGGTGCCGAGAGGGCACCCTCCTCAAGCACCGACTCCTCTACGACGAGCCGACTACCCTCGATGAGCTGCTGATCATAGCAGACAAGTACGCCACGGCCGACTCCTCGATGAAGACTGAACTCCGAGTGGACGCCTCTGTAAAGGTGCTCGCTCCGGCTCCCAAGACGCCGGCTGGTGACTCCAACCGACACCCCTACCAGAACGACCACAAGCGCAAGGCCCCTATACCGCCTTCCACCAGTTGGCAGATGGCCACCATCGAAGACGAGCAGCCCGAAGAGCGGCCCGCTCCCAAGAAGAAGGGCGGCAGGCCGGCTTGGCAGCTGGCATTCTCCTACGAGCAAACTCTCGATACCCCCTGCAAGTTTCACAGCGGCGCGAAGCCGTCCAACCACACGACCCGGAAGTGCCATTGGCTCACGCGGATCTCCAAGGGCGAGGGGCTGGTGCCGCCTCGGCCTCCCGGCCCGCCGCCTCCAGCCCCTCAGTAGCCGGCTGTTCGGCCAGCAGTCGGAGCCATTCAGGATGAGTTCCCAGATGAGCACGCCGCCTACGTCGTCTTCACGAGCCAGATTGACGACAAGCGCAGTCGGCGCCGACAGCACCAAGAAGTCAACACGGTCGCCTCCAGCAACCCCGAGTTCATGCATTGGTCTGAAAGGCCCATCAGCTGGAGCCGGGCCGATCACCCAGAGGTGATGCCGTCTCCCGGCTCCTACGCATTGGTGTTGGACGTCACCCTCGCGACAGAAAGGCGAGCTGCCCGTTTCTCCCGTGTGCTGATTGATGGTGCAAGCAGCATCAACATACCGTACCGCGACACCATGGAGAAGTTGAACATCAAGGCGAAACAGCTCATGCCAAGCCAGACTGTGTTCCATGGCATCGTACCCGGCCTGTCCTGTTCCCCAATCGGCAAGATCAAGATGGATGTTCTCTTCGGAGACAAGGATCACTTTCGCCGAGAAGCGGTCTGGTTTGAAGTAGTGGATCTAGAAAGCCCTTACCACGCCTTGCCTGGCCGACCTGCCCTGGCCAAGTTCATGGTTGTGCCCCACTATGCCTACCTCAAGATGAAGATGCCGAGTTCAAAGGGGATCATCACTATAGCCGGAGACTACAAGAACTCCATCGAGTGCGCTGCGGCCAGCAGCCGACTGGCCGAGTCCCTCATGATTGCTGAAGGGAAGAAGATGCTGGACCGAGTCGTGGCCATGGCCGGCAAGCAGCCGGCCCTGTCTCCCAGCCCCAAGGAATATGATGCTCAGGGCTCCTTCCAGCCGGCCAAGGAGACAAAGAAGATACCTCTGGACCCGGAGAACCCGGAGAGGTTTGCTGTCATTGGTGCAAACCTGGACAGTAAATAGGAAGGCGAGCTCGTCGACTTCCTCTGTGAGAATCGGGACATCTTTGCATGGTCCCCAAAGGACATGCCGGGTGTTCCGAAGGATTTCGCCGAGCACAAGCTACACGTCCGAGTGGACGCGAAACCAGTCAAGCAGCCTCTCCACCGACTGTCGGAGGAGAAAAGAAGGATCGTAGGAGAAGAGATAGCCCGGCTCCTAGCCGCCGGCTTCATTATGGAGGTGTTTTTTCCAGAGTGGCTTGCCAACCCAGTCTTGGTGTTGAAGAAGAACAACAAATGGCGTATGTGTATAGATTACACCAGCCTCAACAAAGCCTGCCCCAAAGATCCGTTTGCCCTACCACGGATCGATCAAGTGATAGACTCCACAGCCGGATACGAGCTATTGAGTTTCTTGGATGCTTTCTCAGGATACCACCAGATCAAGTTGGACCCAGCCGACCGCCTGAAGACCGCCTTTATCACACCATTCGGAGCTTTCTGCTACCTGACTATGTCATTCGGCTTGAGGAATGCCGGTGCCACTTTTCAGCGTTGCATGCAGAAATGCCTCCTCAAGCAACTCAGCAGAAATGCCCACGTCTATGTAGACGATATTGTGGTGAAGACGGAGAAGCGCGGCACCCTGCTGGAAGACCTCAGAGAAACATTTGCTAACTTGCGCCGATTCCTGATCAAGCTTAACCCCGAGAAATGTGTGTTTGGAGTACCAGCCGACCAGCTTTTAGGCTTTTTGGTCTCCGAACGCGGCATTGAGTGCAACCCAGTGAAGATCAAGGCCATAGAGAGAATGGAGATTCCTACCAAGTTGCGAGACGTTCAGAAGTTTACCGGGTGCCTGGCCTCCCTAAACCACTTTATCAGCTGGCTAGGGGAGAAGGCTCTCCCCCTGTACCGACTCATGAGGAAATCCACCCACTTCGAGTGGAACGACCAAGCAGACCAAGCTTTCCACGAGTTGAAGAAGATGCTAGCCACACCACGTCTCCTGGAGCGCCGACTGAGAAAGAGCCCATGCTCCTTTACATTGCTGCGACTAGCCGAGTGGTCAGTACAGTCATCGTGGTCCAGCGCCCAGAAGAAGGCCGAGCTCAGTTAGTCTAGAGGCCGGTGTATTATTTAAGCGAAGTACTGTCCACCTCGAAGCAAAACTACCCGCATTACCAGAAGATGTGCTATGGAGTGTACTTCGCCGCCAAGAAGCTGAAGCCCTACTTTCAAGAGCATCCCATCACGGTCGTATGCACTGCCCCGCTTGCCGAGATCATAGGAAGCGCGAGAAGACGGTGTCGATCTGCTGGAAGAAGGCCGACTGTTAGCACTCTGCTAGTCCGCCATCTACCAGCAGGGTTTGCACCGTTACCACAACCGGAAGGTCAAGCCAAGATCCTTCCAAGAGGGCGATCTTGTGCTCCGGCTGATCCAGCCAACAGCCGGCCAGCACAAGCTCTCGGCCCCTTGGGAAGGCCCTTTCGTCATCAGCAAGGCCCTAGGCAATGACTCCTACTACCTGATCGATGCACAGAAGCCGAGAGCACACAAGAGGGATGATTCCGGCAAGGAGTTGGAACGACCATGGAACGCCAATCTCCTAAGAAGATTTTACAGTTAAAAGCAGTATGTATCATGCTACCTTTTTGTATTAAGTACAAGACAACGGGGGCCCCGAGGCGCACTCGGGGACTGCCCTCCTTTATCTATGAATGACGAGTGTCATACCCATAAATGTACTATTACATTTGATTCTCTATCTGGCACCGGGTTCGACTAGTCGGCCCGGGGACTGGCCGCCTTGAGTTATATTAAAAGTTCTACCTAAAGTCACACAAGTAGTGTGCCAGCACCCGAGCCCTCTCTTGTTGTAAGTCGCAGCTCGAAGAACCGACTGGCCGACTGGCAAGAGCCAAAGGCAGGAAAGGATGCCCACATGAAAAACGGCTAAGGACTAACGAACTTATATAACACAAGCCAGCCTCCCACCACGCCTACCGGCTGTCAGCACATCCGGCTGGCCGGTTTCCCAATCACTTCACTACAATCCAAGAAAGCTAGAGTACTTGCCCTCCCAACCGGCCAAGCACTTCTCCAGCCACAGACTGCAGAGCAACTGTCCGGCTGGGAAGGCGGCAACCAAGGGAGGGCGGCAAAGGAAATAGCCAAAGGATGAAAAGCAAGAACAATGGAAAGCCAAACACATGCATGATTATATTTACACATAAGGCCTTCAACAGGCCGATAGTCAATATAGTTTGAATACACCCCCAGTGGGTGGAACTGCGCAAACTTAACAAAATATTGTTCAAAGAGTAATAAAACAGGAAAGTAGAGGCGGCAGATTAGACTAACGGCGCAACATGGGAGCCAGGCTGGTCGGTGGAGACGGCAGCGCCGGCTGGAGGAGTGGCCGGCTGGCGAGTCTCGGCTTGATCATCGCCGGCTGCAGGCGGTGCGCTCACACGCGCCTTGTTGCTGGAGGCACGGTCAAGCTGAGGCTGGCCGGCTGCTCCACCATCTGGCACGGCGTCTTCACCCTCCTCCTCCTCCTCTTTGCCCTCGTCGCTGGAGTCGATCTCCTCCGCCGAGTCCTCACCATCTGCTAGGTTCAGCCCGAACCACTACTCCGGCTGGGCAACACCGTTATCATCACCTCAGGAGCAAAGGCACTGGTGTCGGTGTAGTCGGCGATCGCCGTGGCACGCTGGATGATAGCCGGCCGCGCCGGCTCCTGCTCCGTGTCGGCCTCCTACCGCCAGGTGGCCAGCTGGTCCAAGCTCAGCTCAGGATACCAGGCTTTGAGGAACTCCAGCGCCTGCCTGGCGCCTGACCGAGCTGCAGAAGCCTTCCAGGCCTCGAAGCGGCCGGCCGCTACCTCCAGCCAGTCGGCAGTCCGACTGGGGGTGCGGGGAATCACCTCGCCGGGCCAGAGAGCGGCCAGCACCTGTGCCCCAACACGCTGAAGCCGGCGGAGCATGCGGTGAGCCGGCTGGAGGCGGGCTTGAATCGCCAGGAGCTGTTCCTTAAGCGACCGGCGAGCGTTCGGCGCGATCTCAGCGCCTGCCTGCCTTTGCGCCTCGCGGTGGGCCTCGACGACCTGGTTGGCGGCAGTAGAGTAGCCAGGGAAGTACTCTGCAGAAGAAAGAAGAGAAAAATACAAAGTTAGAGAATGAACCAAACGCCAAGCGGCAAGCAAGAAACGAAGAAGAAGGCGGCCTACCGTCAACCAAGTCTTCGATCTGGCCGTAGCCATTGATCAATGACTGCCTCGCCTCGGTCTCGTATTCGGCTTGGAGGGCGGCCTCGCTATCCTGCACTGCCTTCAGGGCCACCTTGTGGCTCTCCTCCTGGTCGGCCAGCTTCTTGACCAGGCGGTCACGCTCCTGAGCCAAGGCGTCGAACTTGGCTTCCTTAGCGCGAAGGGCGGCCTGGGTCCCACCCAGCTGCTCCCTCAGTTTGGCGTTGGCCGCTGCAGATATGGCGGAGAAGAAAAGAGCAATAAGAAAGAAGTCGTCAAGAAAGATCCGACCTGACTGCTCAGCAGTCGGCCCGAATCTCGGGGACTACACCCAGTGGGTGCGCTGACGCGCCCCCACGTGAGATAAAAGATGAAGCACTTACCCCGGCTCTCAGTTAGATCAGCGGTCTTCTGGGTCAGCTCCCAAGCCTGGGAGTTGAAGGCAGCCGCACGGAGGTTGTGGTAGTCCTGCAAGTCGGACAAAGAAGCGAATGAGAACAAGATAGCAAACAAAGCCTACTAAGAAGTTCCAAGCCGCCTGCTCAGCAGCCGACTCGGAACTCGGGGACTACACCTAGTGGGTGCGCTGACGCGCCCCCACGGAAGAAACCAAGATCAAGAAGCAAAAAAGGGAAGACTCACCCGAATGGCCGCCCGTGTCGCGAGGAACTCGTCATTATACTGCCTCAGCACTGCGGCCTAGGACTGAAGCCGGTTCCGGACTTCTTGCGCCGCCACATTCACCACGGCCGTCCCACCACCCGGCGTCCATCCCGAGCTGGCGCTGGCCGTCTCCACATCTTGGGCCGACGAGCTGGAGCCCGCGGCCTTCTGCGGCTCCGGAGCCGAAGTTGCCTTCCCCGCGCGCTGGCGCGATGGCGACCGGACCACCAGGTCCGTCCTCACAGCCGGCTCGCCTCCAGTCGATTGCGCAGGCGGCGCGTTAGGCCGGCTGCCTTGGGCCGCCCCGGTCGGTGAGGGCGGTGCCGCCTCCCTCTCTTGGACGACGATGTCGTCCTCCCTCTCCAACCCCGGCAGGTCGCCGCCGGCTTCCTCCGGCGGGGGCTCCGGGATCTCGGGCGCCGCGACATGCAGGGGGGGTGACAAGCAAGGCCCCCTCCGCTGTCGCTGCGGCTGCAACCTCAGCCTGGGCCTTGGCCGCCGCGTCAGCACGTGCCTTCGCCGACTCCTCTGCCTCCTCCTGCGCCGCCTTGGCGGCAGCCGCCCTCAGCTCTTCCGCCTCCCACTCCTCCCGCGCCTCCTGCGCGTTTCGCTCCGTCGCCGCTTGAAGCTCGGCGCGAGGTTCCACACGGCGGGTGCACCCGGATCCTCCCGGCGATCCAACCACGGAGGCGGCAGCAACCCGCTCAAGAGAAAGCGGAGCCCTGATTTTTGAGACAAGACAAGGATTCAGAAATCGACCAGAAAAGAAGGAGTATGCAAGAGAATCTACACTTACACCGAAACCGTTTTCGGCTGCTTCACCACCTTGCGGAAGTGGGCCGCCTTCGCGGACGCCTCATCCCGTATGGTCGCCGCCGCCCCGCCCTTGGGCTTCTTCGGCCGACTGCCGAACAAGCCCGACGCGGCCCGGCGCTTCTGCGCGCCGCCCCGAGCAGGCGGCGCGGCAGAGGAACCCGCGCCATGGTCGGACGCCGGCTGGCGGCGTGGGACGATTTCCGCCTCGTCGTCATCCGGCCAGTCGTCGAAGCTGGCTCCAAGCCCGGAGCCGCCTGCTTTGCCGCCTCCCGCCTCGGTGTTGTCGTCCATGGCGGCCGCCCCCAAGTCGGGATCCTCCAAGTCATGCTCCGCCCGGTCGGGGAGAAATCGGCGATCCGCCCCCGCTGTCCCGGCCGCAGGTCGAAGGAGAGGGCTTTGCCAAGACGTGCCGACTGGTCAGAGTCGGCCAAGAAAAACTTGGTGACAAAACTAAAAGAAGAAAAGATAAAGAAAGCATACTGTAGGAGGGGGATGAGCACGGGAGTACGGCTCCTTGCCAAACTGCCACTCTGCGGAGAGCTTGCAGTTCGCGAGATAATTCACCATATGAGCCACCTCATCATGAGGCATCTCCTTGGTGCACATCCGACTCGGATCGAGTTGGCCGCTCATCTGACAGATCAGATGAGGGCGGCTTTGAAGCGGGAGCACCCGGCGCATGACGAAGGCGGCCAGCAGGTCGGACCCAGTCAGGCCCTCCGACTGGATCATTACCCGGAGTCGGGCGACGGCCGCGGCTCCAGCCGGCGACAGCGTCACGGCCCGATAGGACCACTGGGGCCGCCTCCCAGCAGGCTGGCCGGCTACGTAAGCCGGCAAGTTGACGTAGTCGCCTTGCGGGGCGACGTTCTTCACGTAGAAGTACGATTTCTGCCAGCGCTTCACCGACTGGATCAGCATGATGACAGGGAAGGGGTTGCCGGCTGCCGGCCTCCGCATCGCGATGAAGGTGCCGCTCTGAGCCGGCACGCCCTGCATGCGGGTGTCGAGCTTGGTTTGGAAGAATTCCCCCCAGAGCTCGAGGGTGGGAAGAACGCCAAGAAAGCCCTCACACGGAGTGACGAAGGCGGACAGCAGCACCACCGTGTTTGGAGTGAGGTGGTGCGGCTGGAGCTGATAAAACTCGAGGAAGGAGCGGAAGAAGGCGCTCGCGGGCAGACCGAGGCCGCGCAGGAAGTGCGAGCGAAAGATTACCCGCTCGCCTTCCTCCGGCGCCGGCGTGATCTCCTTCTCCGGCGTGAGACAGACCCGCACCTGGTCCTTGCCGGGTAACCGCCGCATCTTGCGGAGGAAGTCGATGTGGTCCGTATGGACGTTGGAGCCGTCCCAGTCTCCGCCGTACTGCATGATGGCGAGAAGCTGGCGAGAAAGGGTGCGGCGGCGGAGAAAGCACGGCCCCGCGGCGGCAAAGCTGCGGGGTGGTGCGAAGATTGGTGGGACGGCGCGGTGGCAAGATGCTGCTGCGATGGAAAGGAGGAGGAAGAAGATGGCGGAGAGGGGATGAGCGTGCGAGCGTCTGCCGCTTCCCCTCCTCCCCCTACTTATATCCTCGTGCGGCGAAGCCGAGGAGGCGAGGCGTGGGGGGACGTGGGATTAACTGCACCCACTCCCCCACGTCCCGTGATTATTGCACCCTAACGACGTACAGAAACTGCCGCCAGCAGGCGTGCGGCCTGCTTTGGGCCATAGAGAATCCACGCCTGGGCCGAGGCATAGGAGTGGTGGGCCCCCGGCCTGCGGCGACGTCCTGTCGCGCGCGTGGGTTGGCAGGCTTTTTTCAGCCAGAGGATGCCACGTGGTACGCGGGGGCGAGCGGCCGGCCCGTAACCCGGTGTGCGCACCAACCGACTACCGCCTTTAGACTTTAGAAGTTTTGCCAAGACGGCGCACCCAACCGAAGCTGGCTCCCACCTGCTGGCTCGTCAAGATAAGAAGCTGACCGAGCTTCTCGACCTCCTCTCAGCCTCGAAGCCCAACCAGCTTCGGGGACTACTGTCGGAGTAAATGGCCACGGGTAGCCTAACTGACTCCCCCTGGCTCTTCGAAAAATTATCAGGCCAATCGAGCCTTCAAGCATCCGGAGCATGGGGCCGCCTTCCTCTGGCCGGCTATCCCCAGGGCCGACTACCAGAAGGCGACCCGGCCTCAAAAACCTTCCCGAAGAAAGCTACGAGATGGCCGACTCCAGGAAGCCGACCATGAAGAAGGCCGACTCCCAGAAGCCGGCCAAGACTGCACCCACCAGGGCTGCACCCACATAACAGTGATAAGACGGGGCGTGGCCGCAGTACAGCCTACCACCCCCGAATCCCAGAACATGCATGGCCACAGGGCACCGTACGGGTCAGCCATCCCCCGTCCGGCACGGCACTGAAGCCATGTTGACCCCGACGTCACCCACGACAGGCGCCAGTACGGCCCGCGGGCGGCGGGCCCCTTTAGCCAGAGAGACGCTCGAAGGCAGCCTGGCCTCCCCTAGTTGGCCTCGGGCGTAGCCGGCTCCCAATAGCCGGCTACCTCCCTCCCTCGAAATATGTGCATCATTAAGGAGACAAGACGAGGTGAGGCTACAGTGAGAGCCCGCAAGGTGGCGGCACCGTAGCCATGCTTACCTTGACAAAGCCCTCGTCATCAGGGGCGAGGCAACAGTAACCAGCCGCCGACAAGGCCCCCAGGCGGTGGGGCCGGCCTGTCGGCCAAGAGGCCGGTAGCCGGCGGGACCCACCAGTCGGTGGGCCCCAACGGCCGGCGGAGAAGCCGGCGAGCACAGACACTAACGGCTGGGACCCGCGCCCAGCCGGATTACCATTGTACCCCTGGTGGTAGGCCTATATAAATCCCCCGGGACACCCATGCAAAGGGTTGATCTCATAGAGTTTTAGACACCACATAGAGAGAAAAGGAGAGCTAGCCTTGCCCTTCTTCTTCCCCTAGCCAAACAGCTCAAGGAGCACTTGTAGCGACTTGTGTTGATCTAGTGATCATGCGGAGACCCCGCAGAGCAGGACTAGGGGTGTTATCTCCACGGAGAGCCCCGAACCTGGGTAAGATTCGTCGGCGTGCATGTCTTCGCCTTATCCTGTTTCCAGGCACCGGCGATGTCTTACTAGATCCCACAATGATAAGCCACCCGTTGGCATATCTCGCACCTACCACCCGACATTGATCTGAAGTTACATCATCATCATCATTAGCTTTCTCACTAATTGGTGTAGGAGTCACAGGAACAGATTTTTGTCATGAACTACTTTCCAATAAGGGAGCAGGTACAGTTACCTCATCAAGTTCTACTTTCCTCCCACTCACTTCTTTCGAGAGAAACTCCTTCTCTAGAAAGGATCCATTCTTAGCAACGAATATCTTGCCTTCGGATCTGTGATAGAAGGTGTACCCAACAGTCTCCTTTGGGTATCCTATGAAGACACATTTCTCCGATTTGGGTTCGAGCTTATCAGGTTGAAGGTTTTTCACATAAGCATCGCAACCCCAAACTTTAAGAAACGACAACTTTGGTTTCTTGCCAAACCACAGTTCATAAGGCGTCGTCTCAACAGATTTAGAAGGTGCCCTATTTAACGTGAATGCAACCGTCTCTAAAGCATAACCCCAAAAGGATAGCGGTAAATCAGTAAGAGACATCATAGGTCGCACCATATCTAATAAAGTGCGGTTACGACGTTCGGACACACTATTACGCTGTGGTGTTCCGGGTGGCGTGAGTTGCGAAACTATTCCGCATTATTTCAAATGAAGACCAAACTCGTAACTCAAATATTCTCCTCCATGATCGGATTGTAGAAATTTTATTTCCTTGTTACAATGATTTTCCACTTCACTCTGAAATTCTTTGAACTTTTCAAATGTTTCAGACTTATGTTTCATCAAGTAGATATACCCAGATCTGCTCAAATCATCTGTGAAGGTTAGAAAATAACAATACCCACCGCGAGCCTCAATATTCATCGGACCACATACATCAGTATTTATGATTTCCAACAAATCCGTTGATCGCTCCATTGTTCCGGAGAACGGAGTTTTAGTCATCTTGCCCATGAGGCATGGTTCGCAAGTACCAACTGATTCCAAAAGTCCATCAGTATGGAGTTTCTTCATGCGCTTTACACCAATATGACCTAAACGGCAGTGCCACAAATAAGTTGCACTATCATTATCAACTCTGCATCTTTTGGCTTCAATATTATGAATATGTGTATCACTACTATCGAGATTCAAAATAAGTAGACCACTCTTTAAGGGTGCATGACCATAAAAGATATTACTCATATAAATAGAACAACCATTATTCTCTTATTTAAATGAATAATCGTCTCGCATCAAACAAGATCCAGATATAATGTTCAAATAACAATTATTCAGGTCTAAAACTAATCCCGAAGGTAGATGTAGAGGTAGCGTGCCGACGGCGATCACATCGACTCTGGAACCATTTCCCACACGCATCGTCACCTCGTCCTTAGCCAATCTTCACTTAATCCATAGCCCCTGTTTCGTGTTGCAAATATTAGCAACAGAACCAGTATCAAATACCCAGGTGCTACTGCGAGCATTAGTAAGGTACACATCAATAACATGTATATCACATATACCTTTGTTCACCTTGCCATCCTTCTTTTCCGCCAAATACTTGGGGCAGTTCCGCTTCCAGTGATCGGTCCCTTTGCAGTAGAAGCACTCAGTCTCAGGCTTAGGTCCAGACTTGGGTTTCTTCTCCTGAGCAGCAACTTGTTTGCCGTTCTTCTTGAAGTTCCCCTTCTTCTTCCCTTTACCCTTTTTCTTGAAACTGGTGGTCTTGTTGACCATCAACACATGATGCTCCTTCTTGATTTCTACCTCCGCAGCCTTTAGCATTGCGAAGAGCTCGGGAATTGCCTTATCCATCCCTTGCATATTATAGTTCATCACAAAGCTCTTGTAGCTTGGTGGTAGTGATTGAAGAATTGTGTCAATGACACTATCATCAGGAAGATTAACTCCCAGTTGAATCAAGTGATTATTATACCCAGACATTTTGAGTATATGTTCACTCACAGAACTATTCTCCTCCATCTTGCAGCTGTAGAACTTATTGGAGACTTCATATCTCTCAATCCGGGCATTTGCTTGAAATATTAACTTCAACTCCTGGAACATCTCATATGCTCCATGACGTTCAAAACGTAGTTGAAATCCCGGTTCTAAGACGTAAAGCATGGCTATATCTGGCCATGGGCCGGGCCGGGCTTGGGCCGGGCCGGGCTTGGGCCGGGCCTGAAAAAGCCCACAGCAGAAAACTGAGGCCCAGGCCCTCCCAGGCCCTACCATCGGGCCTACTTTTCAAGCCCAAGCCCGGCCCATCTGGTAAAAAGCCCTAAAAAGCCCTTAGGGCTTAGGGCCGTGGGCCGGGCCTCTTCCTTAAAATGCCAATATGCCAAGCCCAAGCCCGTCCAGGCCCTGCTGGTGGGCTCAAAACTCAGGCCCAAGCCCGGCCCATGGGCAAGCCCATCGGGCCTAGGCCCTGGATTTTAGGGCCGGGCCTGGGTGGGCCGACAGGGCCGGGCCTGAGATGGCCAGGACTAAGCATGGCACACTGAACTATCGAGTAGTCATCAGCTTTGCTCTGCCAGACGTTCTTAACGTCGTCAGTTGCATCTGCAGCAGGCCTGGCACCCAGCGGTGCTTCCAGGACGTGATTCTTCTGTGCAGCAATGAGGATAATCCTCAAGTTACGGACCCAGTCCGTGTAATTGCTACCATCATCTTTCAACTTTGCTTTCTCAAGGAACGCATTAAAATTCAACGGAACAACAGCACGGGCCATCTATCTACAACAACATAGACATGCAAAATACTATCAGGTACTAAGTTCATGATAAATTAAAGTTCAATTAATCATATTACTTAAGAACTCCCACTTAGATAGACATCCCTCTAATCATCTAAGTGATCACGTGATCCAAATCAACTAAACCATGTCCGATTATCACGTGAGATGGAGTAGTTTTCAATGGTGAACATCACTATGTTGATCATATCTACTATTTGATTCACGCTTGATCTTTCCGTCTCCCGTGTTTCGAGGCCATATCTGCATATGCTAGGCTCGTCAAGTTTAACCCGAGTATTCCGCGTGTGCAAAACTGGCTTGCACCCGTTGTATGTGAACATAGAGCTTATCACACCCGATCATCATGTGGTGTCTCAGCACAAAGAACTGTAGCAATGGTGCATACTCAGGGAGAACACTTATACCTTGAAATTTAGTGAGAGATCATCTTATAATGCTATCGTCGATCTAAGCAAAATAAGATGCATCAAAGATAAACATCACATACAATCAATATAAGTGATATGATATGGCCATCATCATCTTGTGCCTTTGATCTCCATCTCCAAAGCACCGTCATGATCACCATCGTCACCGGCGCGACACCTTGATCTCCATCGTAGCATCGTTGTCGTCTCGCCTACTATTGCTTCTACGACTATCGCTACTGCTTAGTGATAAAGTAAAGCAATTACATGGCGATTGCATTTCATACAATAAAGCGACAACCATATGGCTCCTGCCAGTTGCCGATAACTCGGTTACAAAACATGATCATCTCATACAATAAAATTTAGCATCATGTCTTGACCATATCACATCACAACATGCCCTGCAAAAACAAGTTAGAGGCCCTCTACTTTGTTGTTGCAACTTTTACGTAGCTGCTACGGGCTGAGCAAGAACCGTTCTTACCTACGCATCAAAACCACAACGATATTTCGTCAAGTATGTGCTGTTTTAACCTTCACAAGGACCGGGCGTAGCCACACTCGATTCACCTAAAGTTGGAGAAACTGACACCCGCCAGCCACCTGTGTGCTAAGCACGTCGGTAGAACCAGTCTCGCGTAAGCGTACGCGTAATGTCGGTCCGGGCCGCTTCATCCAACAATACCGCCGAATCAAAGTGTGACATCCTAGTAAGGAGTATGAATTGTATCGCCCACAACTCACTTGTGTTCTACTCGTGCACTACGCATAAACCTGGCTCGGATGCCACTGTTGGGGAACGTAGTAATTTCAAAAAAAATCCTACGCACACGCAAGATCATGGTGATGCATAGCAACGAGAGGGGAGAGTGTTTTCCACGTACCCTCATAGACCGAAAGTGGAAGCGTTATGACAACGCGGTTGATGTAGTCGTACGTCTTCACGATCCGACCGATCCAAGTACCGAACACATGGCACCTCCAAGTTCTGCACACGTTCAGCTCGGTGACATCCCACAAACTCACAATCCAGCAGAGCTTCGCGGGAGAGTTTTGTCAGCACGACGGCGTGATGATGATGCTACTGACGCAGGCCTTCGCCTAAGCACCGCTACGATATTACCGAGGTGGATTATGGTGGAGGGGGGCACTGCACACGGCTAAAAGATCAACTGATCAAATTGTGTGTCCATGGGGTGCCCCTCTCCTCCGTATATAAAGGAGTGGAGGAGGGGGAGGGCCGGTCCTCTATGGCGCGCCCTGGAGGAGTCCTACTCCCACCGGGAGTAGGATCCCCCCTTCCCTAGTTGGACTAGGAGAGAAGGAAGGGGGAGAGAGGGAGGAAGGAAAGGGGGGCGCCGCCCCCCCCCCTCCTAGTCCAATTCGGACCAGAGGGGGAGGGGGCGCGCGACCTGCCCTGGCCTCCTCTCTCTCTCCACTATGGCCCAATAAGGCCCATACACTTACCGGGGGGTTCCGATAACCTCCCGGTACTCCGGTAAAATCCCGATTTCACCCGGAACTATTCTGATATCCAAATAAAGGCTTCCAATATATCGATCTTTATGTCTCGACCATTTCGAGACTCCTCGTCATGTCCTTGATCATATCTGGGACTCCGAACTACCTTCGGTGCATCAAAACACATAAACTCATATTACCGATCGTCACCGAACGTTAAGCGTGCGAACCCTACGCTTTCGAGAAGTATGTAGACATGACCGAGACACATCTCTGGTCAATAACCAATAGCGGAGCTTGGATGCTCATATTGTCTCCCACATATTCTACGAAGATCTTTATCGGTCAAACCGCATAACAACATACGTTGTTCCCTTTGTCATCGGTATGTTACTTGCCCGAGGTTCGATCGTCGGTATCTCAATACCTAGTTCAATCTCGTTACCGGCAAGTCTCTTTACTCGTTCCGTAATACATCATCCCGCAACTAATTCATTAGTTACATTGCTTGCAAGGCTTATAGTGATGTGTATTACCGAGAGGGAGTGACAAATCCTAATCTCGATCTATGCCAACTCAACAAGTACCATCGAAGACACCTGTAGAGCACCTTTATAATCACCCAGTTACGTTGTGACGTTTGGTAGCACACAAAGTGTTCCTCCGGTATTCGGGAGTTGCATAATCTCACAGTCATAGGAACATGTATAAGTCATGAAGAAAGCAATAGCAATATACTAAAGATCGAATGCTAAGCTAACGGAATGGGTCAGGTCAATCACATCATTCTCTACTTATGTGATCCCGTTAATCAAATGACAACTCATGTCTATGGCTAGGAAACTTAACCATCTTTGATTCAACAAGCTAGTCAAGTAGAGGCATACTAGTGACAGTCTGTTTGTCTATGTATTCACACATGTACTAAGTTTCCCGTTAATACAATTCTAGCATGAATAATAAACATTTGTCATGATATAAGGAAATATAAATAACAACCTTATTATTGCCTCTAGGGCATATTTCCTTCAACTACTACCCTCCGGGCTACTGATTTGCTACCAAGTTAGGCCAAAAGCCTAAGCTTGGGGGAGTACGTGTTTCTCACCGGCATTATATTCATGATCACATATCATTTCATTTGTCGGTGCTCACACTTTTTCATTGTATCATCCATGCTTAAATTTATTTTCTTGCTTTCTTCTTGTATGTTTGAAAAACTTTAGAAAGACCAAAAAAATTAGTTGTAGTAATTTACTTTCTATGCATGCTTAGTAGTAGTTCTAAAAAGAAAATCCAAAAAGATTTCCTTGTTCTTCTTTTGGTTGTTGGGAGCTTTGCCGTGTAAATAGTTTTTCTCGTTTTTGCTTTTTATGTGCTGGTTGAAGAAAACCAAAAAATCCAAAAATATTTCAGTGTCTTTCTCTGAATTTCTTTTCTTTTTATTTCGGGTTGTACCGAGGAGAAGACCACGATGAAAATGTTGAGTGGCTCTCATTTGAATAACTGTTGAACTAATAAAGAGCACATTTTACCTTGTCTTCTCCTGTTGAATAAAATGTTTGCAGATTCCAGCTTAGTCCATGGCACTCTTGCACTATTATTATTTTCATATCGTTCGGTCGTGCAAGTGAAAGGCAATAATGACGATATTCGATGAACTAGCCATGGCAAAGAGAAACTGGTATGAACTCGACTTGTTCTGTTTGTGTAAATATGTTTAACCTAGTATCCATGATTCAGCCCATTATGATTAAACATGTTTGCAATGACAATTAGAGATTATAGTTTCTCATGCCATGAATAAGTAGCTCGGAGTTGATAATGATTTATCTTGGATATCAACATAGCGTTAAAATAATTGTGATGTAGTATGATGATATGGTATCCTCCTCTGAATGTTCGAGTGGCTTGACTTGGCACATGTTTATGCATGTAGTTGAATCAAAACCAACATAGCCTCTATGATATTTATGTTCATGGTGTTCATATCCTACTCATGCTAGTGTCCAATGTTACTTATGCATAATGCATGGTTATGATCGTTGTTGCTCTCTAGCTGGCCGCTTCTCAATCTTAATTGCTAGCATTCGCCTGTACTAAGTGGGAACTCTGCTTGTAAATGAAAAACCTTGAGCCCAAAGTTATTCCAGATGAGTCCACCATACCTACCTATATGCGGTATTACCTTGTCGTCCTAAGTAAATTTGCATGTGCCACCTCTAAAAACTTCTAAAAATTATCCTTTTGTGTGCCTGGATCGTTCATGGAACGACAGGAGGTGGTCAGTATCTTCCATGCTAAGCGGGTTATTCTCAGGTCGAGTGTTCATTCACTCGCCATCGCACGAGAAAATGGGCGGTAATAGGGATTCCCAATCCTGAACTTGAAAATGCAAATAATTAAACAAAACTCCCCCGGGACTGATGTTGGTATGGACGGCACCCGTTGTTTCGCACAAGCCGTGGAGTGTGATTGATGGTGGAGGGGGGGTAAACCTTTACTTTTATCACTTGGGAACTGCCACTAGCGTGCTTAGCATGGAAGATGTTGATAACTTATGGTCGTGAAGTGAACAAGAAGGGTGCATGTCTCAAAATATCATTTATCTCTAGTTTAAAAACTGAGCTCTGGCACCTCTGCAAATAACTGCTTCCCTCTGCGAAGGGACTTTCTATTTACTTTTATGTTGTGTCACCACCTTCTAAAACAGGCGCCAGAAAGTGAGTAGAGCACAGATGTCATGATTTATGCATTGTGTGTAGCTAATGTTGGGTGCGTCATGACTGGATCTTTTCTACCATGAATTACAATGTTTAGTCGCTGCTTGAACTTTGGAGGTGCTCTGCATTTATGTTTTGTGGTCTCGGAAAGGGCTAGCGAGATACCACTATTGTCATATTATATCATGGTTGTTTTGACAACGTGTTGCCGTTTGAGATATCTTATTATTGCTCGCTAGCTGATTATGTCATTGATATGAGTCAATATAATCTTTAAGTCTTACTGTCGACATGGTTAGTTATAATGTTGGCTGAAAACCTCGCTGCTGTTTAAGCTTATTTATGCAAAAAAGAGCAAAAGAGTTCGTAAAAGTTTTTCTTTCTCACTTCAAGTTTATCAACTGAATTGCTTGAGGACAAGCAATGGTTTAAGCTTGGGGGAGTTGATACGTCTCCAATGTATCTACTTTTTCTCACGCTTTTCCTCTTGTTTTGGACTCTAATTTGCATGATTTGAATGAAACTAACCCCGGACTGACGCTGTTTTCAGCAGAACTACCATGGTGTTGTTTTTGTGTAGAAACAAAAGTTCTCGGAATGGAACGAAACTTCGCGAGGATTTTTTATATCAATAATAAGAATTTCTAGAGCCAGGACCTACCGGAGAGGGGCACCTGGGTGGGCACAACCCACCAGGGCGTGCCCCCCTCTCCTGGAGTGCCCAGGTGGGTTGTACCCACCTGGTGGCCCCGCAGATGACCCCCCTAATACTATAAAATCACATTTTTCCAGAAAAAATCAGGGAGAAAGAATTATCGCGATCCACGAGACGGAGCCGCCGCCAAGTCTTGTTCTTCCTCGGGAGGGCAGATCTGGAGTCCGTTTGGGGCTCCGGAGAGGGGGGGTCTTCGTTTTTCGTCATCACTAACCTATCTCCATCGCCAATTCCATGATTCTCCCCACCGGTAGTGAGTAATTCCTTCGTAGGCTCGCTGGTCGGTGAGGAGTTGGATGAGATTCATCATGTAATCAAGTTAGTTTGGTTAGGGCCTGATCCCTAGTATCCACTATGTTCTTAGATTGATGTTGCTATGACTTTGCTATGCTTAATGCTTGTCACTTTGGGCCCGGGTGCCATGAACTCAGATCTGAACCGTTGATGAATTCATCATTATATCCATGTTTTAGATCCGATCTTGCAAGTTATAGTCACCTACTATGGTTATGATCCAACAACCCCGGAGTGACAACAACCGGGCCCACTCTCGGTGATGACCGTAGTTTGAGGAGTTCATGTATTCACTATATGTTAATGCTTTGTTCCGGTTCTCTATTAAAAGGATGCCTTAATATCCCTTAGTTTCCAATATGGACCCCGCTGCCACGGGAGGGTAGGACAAAAGATGGCATGCAAGTTCTTTTAATAAAGCACGTATGACTATTTACGGAATACATGCCTACATTATTTCGATGAACTGGAGCTAGTGTCGTATCGCCCTAGATTATAACTGTCACATGATGAATATCATCCAACAAGTCACTGATCCAATGCCTATGAATTTATCTTATATTGTTTTTGCTAAGTTATTACTGCTATCATCACTGTTACACTTGCTACAAAATTACTGTTATCACTGTTACTGTTACCGTTGCTGTTGTCACTATTATCAAAACTATCAGACTACTTTGCTACTGATCACTTTGCTGTAGATAATTAATCTCCAGGTGTGGTTGAATTGACAACTCACCTGCTAATACCTTCAAATATTCTTTGGCTCCCCTTGTGTCGAATCTATAAATTTGGGTTGAATACTCTACCCTTGAAAACTGTTGCGATCCCCTATACTTGTGGGTTATCAGTCCACATGTTTAGAGATAGAGGTGTCGATAAAATAAAATATGGACATGAGGGCATCATGATCATCCTTAGAACAGCAACATATATTGTCATATAATTTCTTATGCTAAAGTAACAATTCATTCACAAGGTAGAGTATGAATCAGAAACTTCGTTGAAAATTAACAAACTATGATCTCAGTCATTGAAGCAATTACAATTTATCATAACATCGGAAAGAGTCAATATAAGAGCTTTTCATCAAGTCCACATACTCAACTACCATTTAGTCTTTCACAATTGCTAACTCTCACGTGATACTTATGGGTACAAAGTTTCAATCAGACACAGAGAAAGATAGGGGCTTATAGTTTCGCCTCCCAACCTTTTACCTCAAGGGTAATCTCAACAATAATACTTTATGAAAACCTACATCCGAGTGGATATATATATATATGGATCTTTCCAACACATAGTGCTTGCTAAAGGAAAACGTGTAAAAAGGAAAGGTGAAGATCACCATGACTCTTGTATAAGGGTAGAAGATAAAAGATAGGCCCTTCGCAGAGGGAAGCAGATGTTGTCATGCGCTTTTATGGTTGGATGCACAAAATCTTAATGCAAAAGAACGTCACTTTATATTGCCGCTTGTGATAAAGACCTTTATTATGTAGTCCATCACTTTTATTTCTTCCATATCACAAGTTCCTATAAAGCTTATTTTCTTCACACTGATAGATCATGCATATTTAGAGAACAATTTTTATTGCTTGCACCGATGACAACTTACTTGAAGGATCTTACTCAATACATAGGTAGGTATGGTGGACTCTCATGGCAAAACTGGGTTTAGGGATGTTTGGAAGCACAAGTAGTATCTCTACTTGGTGCAAAGAATTTGGCTAGCATGAGAGGGAAAGGCAAGCTCAACATGTTGAATGATCCATGACAATATAACTTCTATTTGGATATAAGAAAACATAACTCATTATGTTGTCTTCCTTGTCCAACATCAACTTTTTAGCATGTCATATTTTAATGAGTGCTCACAATTACAAAAGATGTCCAAGATAGTATATTTATATGTAAGACCTCTCCTTCTTTATTACTTCCTATTAATTGCAACAATGACCAAAACTATGTTTGTCAGCTCTCAACAAATTTTATTCATCATACTCTTTATATGTGAAGTCATTACTCTCCATAAGATCAATACATGATCTCTTTATTTCATTTTGTTCTTTCTCTTATTTTATTCCCTCAAGATCATAGCACGAAAGCAAAGCCCTCAACTCAAAACTACTCTTTATTATATATAACTCACAGACTCGATTACATAGATAGAGATCAAAACAAAACTCAAAACTAGATCAAACTAAAACTTTATTCTACTAGATCAAGATATAACCAAAAGAACTGAACTAAGAAAAAGATAAATATAGAGGTGTGATGGTGATATGATACCGGGGCACCTCCCCCAAGCTTGGCAACTGCCAAGGGGAGTGCCCATACCCATGTATTTATGTCTCTTTCTTCGGAGGTGATGATGTGATATTCTTGGCGATGATGACCCTTAGGATGAGATTCTCTTCCTCGAGCTTATTAATTTGCTCCTTAAGATCCATTACTTCCTTGCGAAGTTTACCCGTGACGGCTAGAGCTCCATTCTCCCATGGATGTTTCATAGCTGCGGGAGAAAAAGCAACACCCTTTTTCATATTTTCATAAGAGAGAAATCTAGCATTGGGAGGAATGACCGAATTTGGTGTTACTGAGCTCTGGAGTTCCTCCATCATGAATCTGGTTTGAAGACGACAGGTAACTTCTTGATCATCCTCCATGGCATCTACCCTTTTCAAGTCAGCCTCCATCTCTTCCTCCGTTGATTGCCCAAAGTGGTCAGGTTTGCTGTATGCTCTTGTGCCCGTTGTCGGGTGAGATACCCGACTCTCCCCGGCCGACTCTTGCAAAGACATCTTGGTCTAAATCTGCTGCACAAACAGCTCAAAACAAAAACAGAGGATATTGTCGTGGTACGGTGGTCAAAAACTTCGGGAGATTATATAATGAATTTTTACCGACCAAAAGAAGTATTGTGCAAGAAAACAGAGTTCGGAGGGCACACGAGGTAGCCACAAGGACGGGGGGCGCGCCCATGGGGGGTAGGGTGCGCCCTCCACCCTTGTGGTGGCCTCGTGTCTCTTTCGGACTACTTTTAGTTTTCCTAATTTTTTTAATATTGCAAAACAGAGAAAAATTGCTACTGGAAACGTTTTGGAGTCGGTTTACTTACCGTACCACATACCTATTCCTTTTCGGAGTCTGAAACGTTCTGGAAAGTATCCCTTATGTACTCCTCCGGTGTTACGGTGTTAATTATATTGGTCTCAACATTTATGGGAGTACCTGAGATATAATGTTTGATTCTTCGACTGTTTACCACCTTTGGATTTGTGCCTTCGGCGTTGTTGATTTTTATGGCACCAGAATAGACCTCTTCGATAATGTAAGGGCCTTCCCATTTAGAGAGAAGCTTTCCTGCAAAAAATCTTAAACGAGAGTTGTATAGCAAAACATGATCACCTACATTAAACTCACGCTTTTGTATCCTCTTGTCATGCCATCTTTTAACTTTTTCTTTAAACAACTTGGTGTTCTCATAGGCTTGGGTTCTCCATTCATCAAGTGAGCTAATGTCAAATAACCTCTTCTCACCGGCAGGTTTGAAATCATAATTGAGCTCTTTAATAGCCCAATATGCCTTATGTTCTTAATTTGAGAGGTAAGTGACAAGCCTTTCCATAAACCATTTTATACGGAGACATACCCACAGGGGTTTTATAAGCAGTTCTATAAGCCCATAATGCATCATCAAGTTTCTTAGACCAATTCTTTTTAGATCTATTAACAGTCTTTTGCAAAATCAATTTAATCTCTCTATTGCTCAATTCAACTTGACCACTAGACTGAGGATGGTATGGAGATGCAATTCTATGGTTAACATCATACTTAGCAAGCATTTTACGGAAAGCACCAAGAATAAAATGTGAACCACCATCAGTCATTAAATATCTAGGGACTCCAAACCTCGGAAAAATAACTTCTTTAAGCATCTTAGTAGAAGTGTTATGATCGGCACTACTAGTTGGAATAGCTTCTACCCACTTAGTAACATAATCAACAAAAACTAAAATATGTGTATACCCATTAGAGGAAGGAAAAGGTCCAATATAATCAAACCTCCAAACATCAAATGGTTCAATAACAAGTGATTAATTCATAGGCATTTCCTGACGTCTACTAATATTACCAATTCTTTGACATTCATCACAAGACAAGACAAACTTACGAGCATTCTTGAAGAGAGTAGGCTAATAAAAACCGGATTGCAGTACCTTGTGTGCAGTTCTATCTCCAGCATGGTGTCCTCCGTAAGCCTCGGAGTGGCACTTGCGTAGGATATGTTCCTGTTCATGCTCAGGTACACAACGTCTAATAACACCATCACGTACTTCTTTATAAAGGTGTGGGTCATCCCAGAAGTAATGTCTTAAATCATAGAAAAACTTTTTATTTTGCTGGTATGTGAAACTAGGTGGTATAAATTTAGCAACGATATAATTAGCATAATCAACATACCATGGAGTATTTCGAGAAGCATTTATGACAGCTAATTGTTCATCGGGAAAGCTATCATCAATAGGAAGTGGGTCATCAAGAACATTTTCTAACCTAGATAAGTTGTCTGCAATGAGGTTCTCAGCTCCCTTTCTATCAATAATATGCAAATCAAATTCTTGTAGCAAGAGAACCCATCTAAAAAGTCTAGGTTTAGCATCTTTCTTTTCCATAAGATATTTAATAGCAGCATGATCAGTGTGAACAGTTACTTTGGATCAACAATATAAGATCTGAACTTATCATAGGCAAAAACATCTGCTAAAAATTATTTTTCAGTAGTAGCATAATTTCTCTGGGCACTGTCTAGAGTTTTACTAGCATAATGAATAACATTTATTTTTTTATCAACGCTTTGTCCTAGAATAGCGCCAACGGCATAATCACTAGCATCGCACATAATTTCAAAGGGTAAATTCCAATCAGGCGATTGAACAATAGGTGCAGAAATCAAGGCTTTCTTAAGTATTTCAAATGCTTCTACACAATCATCATCAAAAACAAAAGGAACATCTTTTTGCAAGAGATTAGTGAGAGGCCTAAAATTTTAGAGAAGTCTTTAATAAACCTCCGATAGAAACCAGCATGACCAAGGAAACTTCTTATACCTTTGATATCTTTAGGACACGGCATCTTTTCAATAGCATCTACTTTAGCTTTATCCACTTCAATACCCCTTTCAGAAATTTTATGCCCCAAGATAATACCTTCACTAACCATAAAGTGCCACTTCTCCCAATTCAAGACGAGATTAGTTTCTTCACAACTCTGCAGAACTCGATCAAGGTTGCTTAAGCAATCATCAAAAGAAGTTCCGTAAACAGAGAAATCATCCATGAAAACCTCAACAATATTTTCACAAAAGTCAGAGAATATAGCAGTCATACATCTTTGAAAGGTAGCAGGTGCATTGCATAAACCAAAAGGCATACGTCTATAAGCAAAGGTACCGAAAGGGCAAGTAAAAGTGGTTTTCTCTTGATCATCTTTTGACACAGGTATTTGAGAGAAACCAGAATAACTATCTAGAAAGCACAAATGAGTATGTTTGGATAGTCTTTCTAGCATTTGATCAATAAAAGGTAGAGGGTAATGATCTTTTCTAGTAGCTTTATTCAATTTGCGAAAATCAATTACCATTCTATAACCTGTAACAATGCTTTGTGGGATCAATTCATTCTTATCATTAGGAACAACAGTAATGCCTCCCTTCTTAGGGACACAATGAATAGGGCTTACCCATTGACTATCGGCACTAGGATAAATTATACTTGCCTCCAGAAGCTTTAGTATTTCATTTCTTACCACTTCTTTCATCTTTGGATTTAACCGTCGTTGATGACCAACAACTGGTTTAGCATCTTTCTCCAATTTTATTTGTGCTGACATAGAGTGGGACTAATGCCCTTAAGATCATCAAGAGTATATCCAATAGCGGCACGGTGCTTCTTAAAAGTTTTCAATAATTTCATTTCTTCATGCTCTGAAAGGTTAGCACTAATAATAACAGGATATATCTTCTTTTCATCAAGATAAGCATATTTCAGAGTATCGGGTAATTGTTTAAGCTCAAACACGGGATCACCCTTGGGTGGAGGAGGATCTCCGAGGATTTCAACAGGCAAATTGCGTTTCAAAATAGGCCCTTGATTAAAGAATACTTCATCTATGTCCCTTCTTTCATTCATAAACATATCATTTTCATGGTCTAGCAAATTATGTTCTAAGGGATCTGTAGGAGGTACGGCAATAGAAGCAAGACCAATAATTTCATCCTTACTAGGAAATTCTTTATCATTGGGTTGTCTACGAAATTTAGAGAAATTAAAACCATGAGACATATCCCCTAAACCAACAGTAATAATATCTTTCTCGCAGTCTATCTTAGCATTAACAGTATTCAAGAAAGGTCTACCAAATATAATGGGACAAAAATCATCTTGTGGGGAACCAAGAACAAGAAAATCAGTAGGGTATTTAATCTTCCCACACAAGACTTCAACATCTCTAACAATCCTAATTGGTGATATAGTATCTCTATTGGCAAGCTTAATCGTAACATCAATATCTTCTATCTCAGCAGGTGCAATATCATTTACAATTTCTTTATACAAGGCATAAGGAATAGCACTCTAATAAGCCATGATAACAATGATCTCCTATTTTAACAGAAACAACAGGCATGCCAACAACAGGTATATGTTTATCTTTCATATCGGGTTTAGCAATTCTAGCAGCTTCATCACGAAAATAAATAACATGCCCATCAATATTATCGACCAAGAGATCCTTAACTATAGCAATACTAGGATCAACTTTAATTTGTTCAGGGGGTGTAGGTGTTCTAGTATAACTCTTACGAACCACAGTTGAAGCTTTAGCATGATCCTTTATTCTAACAGGAAAAGGTGGTTTCTCAATATAAGTAGTAGGCACAATAGGATCAACATTATAAGTAATGGTTTCTTCTTCAACTTTAATAGGTTCTACTACTTTAGCTTCAATGGGAGGATGATATTTAAACCACTTCTCCTTAGGGAGATCCACATGAGTAGCAAATGATTCACAGAAAGAAGCTACTATCTCAGAGTCAAGTCCATATTTAGTGCTAAAATCACGAAAAGCATCGGTATCCATAAAAGATTTAACACAATCAAACTTAAGGTTTATACCTGACTCCTTACCTTCGTCGAGTTCCCAATCTTCAGAGTTGCATTTAATTCTTTCCAACAAATCCCATCTGAATTCAATATCCTTCTTCATATAAGAACCAGTACAAGAAGTATCGATCATTATGAGAAAGCCGAGCATAAAATTTTTGAATAATAATTTCTCTTGGAAGCTCATGATTGGGGCATGAATATAACATTGATTAAGCCTCCCCCAAGCTTGAGCGATACATTCTCCTTCACGAGGCCAAAAATTATATATATATAATTTCGATCACAATGAACCAGATGCATGGGATAAAACTTCTGATGAAATTCCAATTTCAATCGGTTGTAGTTCCATGATCCAATATCATCACATAGCCTATACCATGTCAATGCCTTTCCCTTCAAAGATAAAGGTAAGACCTTCTTCTTGACAACATCCTCGGGCATACCTGCAAGCTTAAATAATCCACAAACTTCATCCACATAGCATATCGGGATGTAATGTTCCATCTCCCGCATAAGGATTAGCTAGCAGTTTCTCTATCATACCCGAAGGAATTTCATAATAAATATTTTTAGTAGGTGGATTAGGTTGAGGAGCAACTCTTTGCTCTTCCGGTCAAGGTGAAGATACCCCGAACAAGCCCCTCAAAGGATTATTTTCCATAGTAACAAGTGACAGTAAATTTCAGCACACTATGAGCATGATTGGTTTGCTGCCAATATTTGGCTAGCCAAATGTTGGCATTGCCAAATATTGGCAATACCAACACTTGCCAGCTATTCGCAACTTTCTGTGAGATGGCAAGACGAGTCGGTAACCGACCAAGTAGTAGCCAATATTTGGCACAATGCCAATCATTGGCACTGCCAATTTTTGTCACCAAACCAATTATGCTCTATATAAATGTTTCCTTACCAAATTCCACTTACCAAAGGCGCTTCACTCCCCGGCAACGGCGCCACAAAAGAGTCTTGATGACCCACAAGTATAGGGGATCTATCGTAGTCCTTTCGATAAGTAAGAGTGTCCAACCCAATGAGGAGCAGAAGGAAATTGTAGCAAAGGACAAGCCTGAACGAACTCTTATATAAAGCAAAGCGCTCCCGAGGACACATGGGAATTATTGTCAAGTTAGTTTTCATCATGCTCACATGATTCGCATTAGTTACTTTGATAATTTGATATGCGAGTGGACCGGTGCTTGGGTGTTGCCGTTCCTTGGACAAGCCTCCCACTTATGATTAACCCCTCTTGCAAGCATCTGCAACTACGAAAGAAGAATTAAGGTAAACCTAACCATAGCATGAAACATATGGACCCAAATCAGCCCCTTACGAAGCAACGCATAAACTAGGGTTTAAGCTTCGGTCACTCTAGCAACCCATCATCTACTTATTAATTCCCAATGCCTTCCCCTAGGCCCAAATCATGGTGAAGTGTCATGTAGTCGACATTCACATAACACAACTAGAGGAGAGACAACATACATCTCATCAAAATATCGAACGAATACCAAATTCACATGATTACTTATAACAAGACTTCTCCCATGTCCTCAGGAACAAACGTAACTACTCACAAAGCATATTCATGTTCATAATCAGAGGAGTATTAATTATCATTAAGGATCTGAACATATGATCTTTCACCGAATAAACCAACTAGCATCAACTACAAGGAGTAATCAACACTACTAGCAACCCACAGGTACCAATCTGAGGTTTTGAGACAAAGACCGGATACAAGAGATGAACTAGGGTTTGAGAGATGGTGCTGGTGCAGATGTCGATGGAGATTGACCCCCTCTCGATGAGAGGATCGTTGGCGATGATGATGGCGATGATTTCCCCCTCCCGGAGGGATGTTTCCCTCGCAGAACAGCTCCGCCGAAGCCCTAGATTGGTTGTGCCCAGGTTCCGCCTCGAGACGGCGGCGCTTCGTCCCGAAAGCTTCCTTCTTATTTTTTCCAGGTCAAAACACACCATATAGCAGAAGATGGGCGTCGGAGGCCTGCCAGGGGGCCCACAAGGACGAAGGGCGCGCCTAGGAGGGTAGGGTGCGCCCTCCACCCTTGTGGCTGACTGGTGGCCCCCCTCTAGTATTTTCTCTGCCCAATATTTTTTATATATTCCAAAAACATGCTCCGTGAAGTTTCAGGACTTTTGGAGTTGTGCAGAATAGGTCTCTAATATTTGCTCCTTTTCCAGTCCAGAATTCCAGCTGCCGGCATTCTCCTTCTTCATGTAAACCTTATAAAATAAGAGAGAAAAGGCATAACTATTGTGATATAATGTGTAATAACAGCCCATAATGCAATAAACATCAATATAAAAACATGATGCAAAATGGACGTATCAAGCGAGGCAGTAGACGGTGGATGAATAGGACCCCGTTTCGACCGTAGGCACTCTAGCACAAGTCCGTTTCCTCCGTTTTGCAGTACGCCATACCCCTCCCGATCAACAGGACCCCGTTTCGACCGCATACACAAGTCTGTTTCCTCCATTTTGCGGTACACCATACCCTTCCCGATGAACAGGACCCTGTTTCGACCGTACGAAGTCGAACACAAGTCTGTTTCCTCTGTTCTGCGGTACGCCAGACCCTTCCCGGTGAAAAGGACACTGTTTCGACCGTACGCGGTCGAACAGAAGGCTGTTTCCTCAGTTCTACGGTACGCCAGACCTCGTTTCGGTTTTTCCGTCCAAGCCGGTTGGCTGCTGATGAACACGACATATTCTGTTGCCTCCCGATGAACACGACGCATTCCGTTGCCTCCCCATGAACACGACGCAGTTTCTCCGTTTCGACCCAACTGGTTGGCTTCCGATGAACAGGACGCCGTTGCTGCCATCCGTGGCCTCTCCATGTACACAAGCCCTGGTCGTACGTACGTTTGAGACCCCGCCTGTATGTACGTACGTGGCCGTATTTTTTGGCATATGGTTGTACGTACGTGTACACGGTTTTTACTGGACTGCCTGAACTACTACAGCTCCTTACTCGGCCACGGTTCATCGTGGCAGACAGACCGATCGACCGGTATGTACACAGACAACGCTACATACGCTTCGACCGGGTGGGTCCCAGCTGTCAGGGAGGATAAGGACGCACTTCCTTGCATGCGAAGATATAGCTGGTGGGTCTCAGCTATCAGGGGGAAGAATCGTTTTTTTCGTAATAAGGACGCACTTCCTTGCGTGCGAAGATGTAGCAGGTGGGTCCCAGCTATCAGGGGGAGAAAACATTATTTTAGGGTAAAAAGGATGCAGCTGCATGCATACGTCCATGGGCGTGGTGCGTCCCCACTGTCAGCCTCTCCACGTACAGTCATCTTCTGATGACTCTCGTTTGTTGACCACACCGTGCAGAGCGCACCAAGCCGGTGGAGAACGGCGAGGCCCCAGACTGGAACTGTCAGCGTTCTGGGAACGGGGGTCCCCAGACTTGCCTGCCTGCGGCCCGCGGCGTGGCTCTGCTAGCAGGCCTGTACGGCCCATCTTCATCAAAAAGGCATTCAAGACCCTCGCGAGGGGCCAAGCCTCGAGAGGCGGACGACACAAGACCTCCTCGGGAGCGGCCTCACCAGGTGCCTCGCGAGGAGCGGGGAGATCAAGGCAGGGCAAACCTCGTGAGGTTCTCGTGACGTGAGCCATCACGATCAAGATCAGGCGGGCGCCAGTCGGGCGCCAGCGCGTGCAGTGTCCTTGTTTCCTCTTTTGTGCTAAGGGAGCAAGCGCAGACGCAGAGTACCGAGGCATCAAGCAAAGGTTTCCATATCGGTGCAACGAGACCAAGACCAGCAGGACGGCGAGATGGAGGTCACCATGGAGCCCAAGGTGGCGTCACCACCAGAGCCTTTGCAGGCGAAGACCGCTTTTGTAAGGATAAGCTGTACTAGTTGTCCCCTTTCAAATTGGCCGTTGTTGGCTTCCTTCCCGCTCAATATTTAGGGAGAGGACCAGGGCCTATATAAGTAGAACTAGCCACCATAGTAGGGGGGAGGCTGAACTCATTCGGGGGATCGATTCCATCTTCCATCCTCACACCCACAAGTTCACTGAGCACAAGAACACCTCAACCTCAGGAGGCTGTTCTTACCCTTGTACTGTTCATCATCAGCCCAAGAGGCAATCCACCACCACCACACTGGAGTAGGGTATTACACCACAACGGTGGCCCGAACCAGTATAAATCACGTGTCTTTTGTGATCGTGAGTTCGTTCTTGAGATCTTAGATAGTTAGGACGCGGATCGGTACGAGGGAAAGAACTTCGCGCGCACCCCAGAATTCAAACCTTAAGGGTTTTGCCGGAACCCGTGATCCGACATTTGGCGCGCCAGGTAGGGGTGCGCCGGAGCTTCCTTTCTATCGCTCCGCATCCAGTTGCTCCGTCGTCTCCATGGCGGACGCTCGCCGTGCTCGCGCTGAGCGCCGGGCTGCCCTCGCCACCCGTGTCGCTCAGACAGCTCCCGTCGGCGGGCCACCTCGTCGTTCTCCGTCGCCTGCTGGGGAACGAGCAGCAAGCGTCCTCGCTGCACCCCTCGGTGCGGTGGGACGGGCGCACCGCCACTCCATCGCTGACTCCCGCTGGTTCGTCGTCCCACGCTTGTCGCACTCCCATGGACGCACGAGCTCCTGCGCTACCGCCCGGTCGACGACCTCTACGAGGACTGGCTCGACCGCATTGTCGAGCTTGTCCGCGCCGCAGGGGGCTCCCCTGCGCCATCCCTTTCTCCGCCTCGCCCTCCGCCAGCTACAGGCGACGTAGCTCACGGAGCACCTCCGCCACCTCTGCCCCAAGACGGCGCCCTGGCGCCAAGGCGCGTGCCTCCACGCGCGACCCACCGCGTCCGGCACCCGCGCGTGAAGAAAGATGCTGCCAAGAAGTTCCTCGACCGCAAGAGAACGCTCCGCCACTCCTCGCACCACCGCGCCAGGATCGTCTGCCGCGGCAGGGCCCCGCGCCGCTTGCTGTGGCGGCACGTGGGCGTCAATACCAAGCTCCACCTCCAAGACGGGCCCCGGCGACCACGGCCAGCTGCCGCGCCTTCACACCCGAGCTGCGTAGCGTCGCCTGGCCGGGCAAGTTCAAGCCTGATCTGCCTCCTCGCTACGACGGCACCCCCGACCCCGCAGAGTTCCTGCAGCTCTACGAGCTGAGCATCGAGGCGGCCAACGGCAACGAGAAAGTCATGGCGAACTGGTTCCCCACGGCGCTCAAAGATGGCGCCCGCTCTTGGATCCTGAACCTGCCTCCAGGCTCGATCTTCTCCTGGGACGAGATGCACGACCGCTTCGTCGCCAACTTCCAAGGCACTCGCGGCCGCCCACCGGCCGCGGGAGACCTGCGCCGCGTCAAGCAACAACCAGGAGAGACCCTCCAGAAGTACATCCAACGCTTCAACAATGTTCGTCTCAAGATCCCCAAGGTGACGGACGAGGCCATCATCTCCGCGTTCTCGGACGGCGTCCGCGACGTCAAGATGAAGGAGGAGCTCGCTATCCATGAGGAGCTGTGCACATCTCAGGAGCTGTTCAACCTGGCGACCAAGTGCGCAAGAGCTGAGGAAGGGCACCTCTCCCTCCTCGAGCTCCCGGCTGCGAACACGGAGGAGAAGAAAGCCAAGGCCAAGGACGTGAAGTGCAAGGGAGCAGCCGTGCTCGCGGCAGAGCCGGACACCAAGCGTGGCAGAGATCAGCCCGAGTCATCCAAGAGCAGCCGACCGTTCTACGCCTTCCATAACCTGCACACCCACAACACCAGCGACTGTCAAGAGCTCAAAGCCATTCGAGAAGGACGCTTCAGTTGATGCCCCGAGCGCAACGATCGAGGCTACGGCCGGGCAGGAGGACGTGGTGGCGGACGCTGGGACAACCGTGGCCCGCGCCAGGAGTGGCGCGACCGACCTCGTGAGGATCGCTGGCAGGATCAGCCTCGCGAGGGCGCCTGGAGGGACCAGCCTCGTGAAGATCGTCCTCAGGGCAACGCCGGTCTTCCCCCACTACCGCCACCACCAAGAAGGAATGACGACCACCATCAAGACGAGGGGGCTAGGGGCTTCCAGGAGCCACGTGCTATCGCCTGCATCTTAGGCGGAGCTCAGGCCCCAGCCTCGCAGCGTATCTTCAAACAGTTTGCTTGTGAAGTGAATGCAGTCCTCCCAAGCTTGAGGCCACACGCCCGCTCAGGTGGTCCCAGAGCGCCATCACCTTCAGTTCGACGGATCAGCTCAAGTGCGCAGCCACCACTGGCGCCCTCCCGATGCTTTGTTCCCCAGTCATCAGCAACGTGCAAGTCACCAAAACCCTCATCGACGGCAATGCAGGGCTCAACGTCCTATCCGTTGACATGTTCGACAACCTCCAAGTGCCGTATGATCAGCTACAGCCTACCAAGCCTTTCTTAGGAGTGACCGACGGCTCCACCACACCGATCGGGCAGGTCCGCCTCCCTGTCACCTTCGGAGAACGCAAGAACTACCGCACCGAGCTCATCGACTTCGACGTCGCGCACATCCGCCTGCCATACAACGCCATCCTCGGGTATCCAGCCCTGGCCAAGTTCATGGCGGTGACCCATCATGGCTACAATGTCCTCAAGATGCCGAGAAGCGGCGGAATCATCATGGTCCCATGCGAAGAAAGAGATGCGGTGTGCTCCCTTGAGCGTGCCTTTCAAGCTGCAGCAATCGACGACCCCGACAGCAAGGGCGAGTGCCCTCCTGAGGCCACCCCCAAGAAGAAGAAGCAGTTGCGCCGTGTCGGACCTCAGGAGGGTGGCGGTGCAGCTGGAACCTCGTCAGGATCAGCGCCCGCGCCAGGGGCGCCTCCCTCCATCGCATACGAAGGCGCGCACGGCGCCCTCCTCGGGCAGGGCTCGGGGGCTCTCTTCTGGAGGGCCTCCGACCTTGCCAAGATCACGAGGGAGGCGCTCGGGCACCACTTGGAGGCGTGCTTTGCGGCACGTTTCCCTCAGGAGAACACAGGGTGAGGAGCGCCCACCGCTCAGGAGTTCATCAGCAGGACCACTCAGGAACTGCAAGACGCAAGGGCCATGCGCGGCGACCGCCGCTCACCAGGTGCAGCTCCCCATCCAGGTGAGGATGCTGGGCTGCGCGTCTGCATCGACGTCCAAGGGCTCAACAGGGCCGCATCTCAGGAGCCCTTCTGGCCTTTGCGCGTGGGCCGCTGCGAGGGTCCACCGCACAGTTACGTTCGCATGCCTTTTGGCCTGCCGAGTGTGTCATCCGCCTATCATCGCAACTTGCGGCGTGTCCTGGCAGCTCAGGAGGCCAGGCATCACACCGTCCTAACGGAGATGGAGACGGTCCTCATGGAACCACCTGGACCCCCAGAGCCTCCCGAGGCTCAGGGCCCCGGTGGCTCGTGAGGAGCAATTCCTTCGGGCTGCATCAAGTTCATTTAGCTGGGAGTGCCCCTCGGGAAGCATCATTCCCAGGCCGCGTGGGTCCGTCCCTGTGGCATGTATCCTTTTCCTTATGTCTTTAGCTTACCTTGCTGGGGGCGCCCCTCGAGCTGCATCATCCCCAAGCCACTCGGGCCTGACCTAGTGGCATGTATCTTCCCTGCATTTACCTAAGCCAGTTTGCTTTCCATGCTTAACCTATCTATGATTATTACCTGCTCGATCGTCACCCATCATGGGAGCCGCGCACCGGCCGTCTTTCTTCAGGATCCTTCGCGTGAGTAGGCTAGGCACGGCGTCTGTGCTCGGGCCCGTCCCTGCAGCGTCGATAAATCCAACGGTTGAGCTCTGTCTGGTGGGCCGGCCCCGTTCACGTCACCTCCTGGGGCCGTTGGTGCTCGGCCCTCTCATGCGATAACCTCAGGAGATTCGTTCGGCGCAGGTTATCTGACCACCTCGCCGGACCAGCACAACGAACAAGAACCAAGACCAGGCGCAACCCGCCTTGAGGTAGGGCCTCGTGAGTCCCGCGCTGGCTCACGAGTGCCCAGATACACCTCATCTAGCCCTGCCGTGCAAGCCACGTGTCAGGGAGGGGCTGTACATGCCTTGGGGGATCTCCGCAGAGGGAGCCCCCCTCCCACGCACAAGTGGAAGCACCATGCTCCGCGCTGGCCGTCGACACTGCCGAGGAGCCGCTATGCCCGTGCACAAGCGGAAGCACTATGCTCCGCGCTGGTGATAAACAACTGAGGGCGGCCTCACGGCCGTACCAACCTCACGGAGCCCCAGAGCTCAGTGTCCGGCCTCACCGCAACGCCTCCCCTCGGGAGAGCCGCGCGAGGGGGCTGGGCACGGGGGCTGTGCTTGGGTCACGCCCAAGCGTACGCCACCCAACCAGGTCTCCCGGACCTGGTCGTCGCGCGCCCCTCCCGAGCCGGGCCTCGGTGAGGGCAAAGGTATGGACATTGTTTGCACGTCAAGGGGGACTCCTGAGCATCGCGACTCAGGAGCCTAACTGGTCACGTAGCCCCTCACTCCTTGGTCCGTCCTGGTCTCCGGTCGGCCCAACGGCGGTTGAGGTATGCGCGGGGCCGGGCTCTGCCGACGTAGAACATTAACCTATCCCCGCGTATTCTTCCTATAAGCTGTTTGCGCGTCAAGGGGGACTCCTGAGCATCACGACTCAGGAGCCTAACTGGTCACGTAGCCCCTCACTCCTTGGTCCGTCCTGGTCTCCGGTCGGCCCAACGGTGGTTGAGGTATGCGCGAGGCCGGGCTGAGCCGACGCAGAACACGAAGCAAATAGGAGGAAAAATCGCAAAAACTCGAAGCAAATATTACAAAACATATTGTTCTCGCAATATCAAACGAAAGTTTAACGCCTCCACGAGGCCTGATGCATGCTGCAGGAATGAAACAGGAAAGCAGCCGAAGGTCAGCCCTGGACACCGCCATCACCCACAAGAGGTGCTCCTTCCTTGGTAGCATCGCCTTCACCCGCACCGCCAGATGGAGCCGCAGGATCGGTGGCATCGCCGGTCAAAGGCGCGGAAGCAAAGCTGCAGAACTTCTTCAGCAGGGCCTCCACCTGACCCTTCACGGCTGCGCCGGCAGTCGCGCTGTGTTCATCAGCCACAGGCTCCAGCAGCTCGTCGAGACAAGCGCTGGGGTCACGAAGGTGCAGATGGCTGAAGACACGAGTCAGTGCAGCTGACGAAAGGACACCCTCTGCCTCTGCCATGGGACCGATGCCCTCCACGACTTCCTCGAGCGCCTTCACCAAGTAGGGAGCAGCTGGGCGGGGCCGTCCTCATCGGTGGTCAGCGACCTCTCCAAGCCGTACTCGTAGAGCGTCTTCAGTGCCACGCGGGACCTCTCCTCGAGGAGCGAGAAAGCCACGCGGTCTTCAGCCAGGACCTTCGCCTTGGCGTCAAGGTCGACCTCCTTCGTCTTCACCTTCCACTCCAGCTCCTCCAGCTAGTCGCACTCCGCAGCCTGCACCTTTGCCAACTCCCCCAGCTCGGTGTCGCGGTCCCTGACGGCGTCCTCCCGGGCCCTCATCTCCTCCTCCTTCGCCTGGCGGCCACGGGTTTCTTCGGTGTGCTGGTCACGCAGAGTCGTCAGCTCGTCCTCCAGCACCCGGCAGCGGTCGCGAGCGGCCTTGGCGTCCTTCAGCGCCGCCTCACGATCGGCCGCAGCTTGTGCGGTGGCCCGCTTCTCCTCCTCGGATGCCGTCCCTACCTGGTTCAGCGTCGCCCGGACCACCGCGTCAGAATGAAGCCAGCCGGAGGCCAGCTCCAGGCGCCCGGCTACCATGCGCGGATCTGCACCCAGAAGATCTTCCCGCACCTGGGCCATCTCCGAAAGGGCACGCTCCAAGATGGCAGAGGAGGCAGAAGAACCTGGGAATGGTGGTGCAGCAGGAGAAGGAATCGACGTCGTCACCAGAGCCTGGGAAACCAAGGGCTCTTGAGCCTTCGGGACCTCATCAGCCGAGCCGGGCACCGGCACCTCCGGAGCCAGCGGGGCCACGGGGGCTGACTCCTCTCGACGATGTTCCTCTTGGCCTCGCAAGGGAGATCGGGCTGCGGAGGTGCGAGTGTTGTCGTCCCCTTTCTCCGCAGAGGGGGGCGCGGCCGCTATATCCTCCTTCCTTTTCTTCGCCGAAGGTGTCGGCCTGATCAACCAAGGGTGAGCGTCAGGAAACAGCAAGTACAAGCAGGAACAAGACGAAGCTCGAAGCACTTACTGATCTACCGCGACATAGTCCACCTTCCGCTTGGGGAGCCTAAAACCCGAAAGCTTTGGAGCTTGAGGCGTGGGTGCACGGGCTCCGGAAGCTGAAGAACGGCGCAGCAGAAGGGCCGGAGGCAGCTCCGGGGAGCGAAGCAGGGGCAGCGTCTCGGGAGACCGGCGATGATCTGCCCTTTGTCGGGATGACGGGCAGCTCTCCCTCCTCCTGGCGAGCGTCGGCCTCGGCGTTGTCGGGCAGGGCTCGGAGGATCTCAGCCTTGCTCAAGGGGGAAGTTTCCCCCATCTCCTCGGGGGTCTCCTCCGAGTCCACCTCCTCTTCCTCCTTCCCGCAGGACTCGTCAGAAGACAGCTCCACCGGCTTCGGCATGACAGAGGCCCCGGTGGGCGCCGGCGGCACCAGCCCGCGCGCGTCAAAGGTCGGCCTGGAAGCCATGATCGGCTCCCAGTCCTTGCGGTGGAACAAGGGAATGAAGGCGCTCGGCGGGTACTCCTGGTTGTCCCCGACCAATAGGCGCAGGACAGCAGTCAGCTCATCGTCAGGCAGGGCCTCCGGCCTTAGGTGAATCTTGTCTTCTTCACCTCCAAGCCTCCACAAAGGGCACGCGCGCGCCTGAAGTGGAGCAACGCGCAGCGTCAAGAATTCCCTCAGGAGCATAGCCCCAGCCACTTTGGCCGCCTTCGCGTTGCCCGGTTTCAAGTCGGTCTTCATCTGCTCCAACACCGACGACGCCCGCTCGTCAGCGAGCTCTGCACGAGGCCACCCCTTGTTAGACTAGGGCGCCTCAGTCGGCAATGCCAAGCGCGGGTGGACGCACTTGGCGTCCATCATGACCCATTTGGCCCGGAGGTTGTCGGCTTTCTTCCCGGTGTTCGAGATCGAGTTGGCCTTGCTGGCCGCGATGAAATTGGCACATCCGGAGATATGACCCTCGGTGGTACGGAGGAAGAAGAAGTGGCGCAGCAGAGCCACGGACGGCATCACACCCAAATACACCTTACAGTAGTAGGCGAAGATGGACAGGAGAAGGATGGAGTTTGGATGAAGATGCAGCACCTGCAGCCCATAGTGGTCGAGGACCTCATAGAAGAAGTCAGAGAAGGGGGGAACCAACCCGGCGGCGATGTTGCTCATGAAGAAGGGGAAGAACGTGCTCCCCTCAGGCTCCGGCACGTCGGAGGGAAGCCGGAGCTCCGTCTTCCCCCTCTCGTTGCTCTTCCCCGCCGTCAGCAAGCGCGTGGCGGCGAGGCTCTTCCCCGAGACGCTGGGCACGTCGAGCGCCGGCTCGTACCAAGTCGGCGATGCGGAAGGCTTGACCTTGTGCGGCACCATTAGTCGTTGATGCAGAAGAAGATGGAAGCAGATCTGAGGATTTCGGAGGCAGGGCGCAAGAAAGGGGATCTGAGCAAGGCGAAGGGAAGCAATGAAGGCAAGCACTGTCTGCGCCAGCCTTTTGTCAAGTCAGGCAATTGCCAAGGCAGCGTGGGGAAGTGGAGACGCCCACGTCCAATCAACCGCCACGCGTCGACCAAGGTCGCAGGCTTTTAGGGCCCGCGGCGCTCCGCACTTGACCTTCGGCTTCGCCTCGAAGCCAAGCCCGAGCGCGCCTTGGGCCCGGGGGCTACTGTCGGCGTTCTGGGAACGGGGGTCCCCAGACTTGCCTGCCTACGGCCCGCGGCGTGGCTCTGCTAGCAGGCCTGTACGGCCAATCTTCATCAACAAGGCATTCAAGACCCTCGCGAGGGGCCAAGCCTCGCAAGGCGGACGACACAAGACCTCCTCGGGAGCGGCCTCACCAGGTTGCCTCGCGAGGAGCGGAGAGATCAAGGCAGGGCAAACCTCGCCAGGTTCTCGTGACGTGAGCCATGACGATCAAGATCAGGCGGGCGCCAGCGCGCGCAGTGTCCTTGTTTCCTCTTTTATGCTAAGGGAGCAAGCGCAGACGCAGAGTACCGAGGCATCAAGCAAAGGTTTCCATGTCGGTGCAACGAGACCAAGACCAGCAAGACGGCGAGATGGAGGTCACCATGGAGCCCAAGGCGGCGTCACCACCAGAGCCTTTGCAGGCGAAGACCGCTTTTGTCAGGATAAGCTGTACTAGTTGTCCCCTTTCAAATTGGCCGTTGTTGGCTCCCTTCCCGCTCAATATTTGGGGAGAGGACCAAGGCCTATATAAGTAGAACTAGCCACCACAGTAGGGGGGAGGCTGAACTCATTCGGGGGATCGATTCCATCTTCCATCCTCACACCCACAAGTTCACTGAGCACAAGAACACCTCAACTTCAGGAGGCTGTTCTTCCCCTTGTACTGTTCATCATCAGCCCAAGAGGCAATCCACCACCACCACACTGGAGTAGGGTATTACACCACAACGGTGGTCCGAACCAGTATAAATCACGTGTCTTTTGTGATCGTGAGTTCGTCGAGTTCGTTCTCGAGATCTTAGCTAGTTAGGACGCGGATCGGTAGGAGGGAAAGAACTTCGCGCGCACCCCAGAGTTCGAACCTTAAGGGTTTTGTCAGAACCCGTGATCCGACAGGAACGCCCCGGAGATGGGGAAGACGCGGCAGTGGAGTCGCAGACGGAGAGGAGTGGGAAACTTGAGTGGTTTGGGTGTGGGGTGGGCCTACACTAGGCAGAGAACAACAGGAGGTGCGGAGAAGTGGAGGGATGGCCTGGCCGTCGGCGGGGTAGCGTTTCGCTGCGAGGCGCGCAAAACAGCGCCGCCGGACGCCGGAGGCTGGAGCAGGCGGTCCCGGTAGCGCTGGGGGGAAGAAGAAGAAGATGAGAGATTGAAGAAGAATGTCGGTCGTTGGATGTAAATCCAACGCCTTGTTTAGGCTTCGACCTTTGTATTTTTATTTTCTGCGAAAGTGCTTAGGCTTCGACCTATTGGCCCACATGTCAGCCAGTCCATTACTGCATTGGTCAGTAAAATCTTTGCAAGCTTATATACGCGATCACTAGGAGTTAACTTGCCAAGTTATATATAAAAAATTATTATTATTATTTTGTAAGAACTTTCGATTTACGAAATAAAATATCATTTTAATTTGATGACTTAATAGGACGTTGGGTATTATTATTTTTTAGGCTAGACGTGGGACAGTTGAGTTGGTTCTAGGGAAAAGTACTGGGAGAAAACTTAGATTACATCGAAAAAGAAAGTGGGAGAAAATTCAGATATAGGATTAATGAAAACAAAAAATAAAGGAAGTGGGAAGGTCTATAAAATTGTTGGACTAACGACAGGTTTAACGGAACCTTATGTTGTTTCTATTATATATATGAATATGAATATATATATATATATATATATATACTATTATAGAAGGAAAAACATAGGTTCAGTTCTGCATTCTTATAGAAAAATAGAACTGAGCATACCTGGCCATTCTCTTGCTTCCGAGAGTGCCATGAGCCTTTAGGTGTCTATGACAGTTGGTTCTCTCAAGTACTGAGGTCCAAACACCTCGACCATTGCAGTATCAAAGCCGACCATAGCGTTTGCGCATGTGCTTTCAGACATCCGAAGGTACTCGTCCCATGAATATGTGGTCGTGCCATATGCAACCATCCGCAATGCAGCCATGCACTTCTGGTGACTAGAGAATCCAATTCTTTCTACCACATCCTTCTTCTATAGGCCCGTACGCCATTGTAGAGGCGATCGAACACATTTTTCCGCATCCGAAAGTGCTGGCGAAAATTGTCTGTGAACGAGGCATCGGGGGCAAAGTAGTCGTCCATCAACGTCAAATGCCCCATGCCCTGTTCTGATTCAGCACTCAGCGGCCCTTGATCGATCCCTTAAAATTGAGAACCTGCTCTTCCGCATGCTTTGCGTCTGCAAAGGACGCCTACATCATCCGCATAATTCTCCTTGCCGGACGTCTCAACGTAGTTGTCATGCAGGTACTCCAGGTTTGAATCCATTGCTTCAAAGAAGGGGGGGTGTCAAAAGATCGGCATGAGCATTCGACCAAACACTTGCCAGGTGTGGTGACGCCAACGGATGGCATCCACATGGGCGGATGGTACCTATGTGGCTGGCGGACGGGAGGTGAAACGGTGGCATAAACAAAGCGGCGTGGGACGGGGTGAAGCGACGGAGGTCGTCGAGGTTTCGCAAGGGCTTGACAGACGGTCGGGGTGGTACAACGTCTGCATTGGCCAAGGAAAAAGCGGATGCAAAGCAAGAAGGAAGGAACGGAGACACGGCCTCGGGTGTTGTTTTGGATGGGTCGTGGGTGTCGGAGTCCGACGTGATGGAGGTGTAGACTCCCGCAAAACTCCTCTAATTTGTGTTAGGCTCACGGGGTTTTGGACAATCAAACCAGCCCACAGACATTCATGGGACGGTGTTGAATAGCAAACTGGGTCCGATCAGCTGGGCCGCAATTGCAATTTTCAGGCTGGCGCGGCTAAACTAGGTGGACAATGCATGTGAAAAGGACAGATGCCCTACAAAGAGATTAGACGTGGTCTTCCTCTTTCGATTTCAATTCAAAAGGAAGGATTCGGTTGTCCCTTCCACGGAGCCGCTGCGCATTGATGGTAGTACTTGGCCACGCACCCACTGACACTGACACTGACACTTGTTAATTGACCTCTGAGACATCCATTCATAATGCCCCAAGCGAAGCGACGATCGGACGGACGGACGGGCGGCCATTTTGTAAGGACGACGACACCGTTACCACGGAGCTCCTCATCACGTCTCCTCGACGTAACTCCGACAGTCAGATTTGAATCCGTGCAGTGCATATACCAGTACAACAAGTAGGCGAAATCTGGACACGCCTCACGTGCCCGTCATTCCCCGCCCAGCAAAAGCAGGACACCCCTCACGTGCGTCTCACACGAAAAAAAAGCCATGGCGTCCACATTTTAATACAGCTACATACTATACGAGGAAGGATGGACGTCACGCGCTCCACCAGATTCGTTCTAAAAAGAAAAAAACGACGGACATGCCCCGACTAAAAATACACGCACGCACATACACGGATAAGCACTACTCCTGCTATCATTTCCTCTGTTTTTACCGCGCCAGTGTACAGTACCGTATGAATACTGTACACAGTACAGGAGGCCATGCCATGCCATGGCGCCATGCCTGGTCCCTGTAGAAACCAGACACGGGCACACGCGGATTGATGGCGGCACTGTGCAGGCTGGGCGAGTCCGAGCAGAAAGCATTGGTGAGCGCAGCATCAGCAGTGGTACTACTACTACGTGGGTATGGCCACCGCTCGCAGCCGAACAGGGGGCAGGCAGCGAGGATCCCCTGTTTATGGCGCGTCCCGATCCCCGGCGGGCCCACCCAGCAGTGTCTGAGCCATGCGTCCGCCCGAGCAAGCGAGTAGTATGTCTGCGTCTGTATTGATATCCACTCCTATCTGCTATCTACTGGCGCTGGCGGGGCAGGGGCAGGGTGGCACTCCACTCCACTGCCGCGCCCTTCCTGTGAACGAAAGCAACCCACGCTTTCGGTTTGGAACCCCGGCGGGGCCCGCCCCAGATGCTCCTCCCGCGTTCCCCCCCACGACCATGGGATCTGCGCACACCACCATGGGATTGGGGTTTGTCCTCGTGCTTGGGTTGGGACATGGGGCAGAGAGAGAACCGAGCACAAAAGATACTCTCCTTTTTTTTATACTCAAACTAAAGTGGCAATATCTCATCGCACAAATGAATGCTAAATAAATAGCGGCAACATCATCTGCCGCTGTAATTTACTTATATTGAGTTAGCAGATGCTAGCGTGACCACATAGTCGTGTTTAAAAGCGCAAAAATAAATAAATAGGAAGTGTTTCCACAGCAACCAGGTCCAGATGCGCCCATAAAAACAAGCATCCAGGACTTTACTTCAGGCAGCACGAGTCATGAAAATACTGATATCGGCCGTGTACTCAATGCAGGCAACCACATTATCGTGCCGCCAGGTGCAGCTCCAGCCTCCGGATAGATCAAACTCATCAGCGCCACGGCGACAATTCAATCTCGCTGCCCACAACACATGAGCGAGCTAACCCTAATCACATTTCAGGTTAAAAAAAACACATCTCCTAGCATATAACTTGCTGAAGAAAAAAAGACAAACCAGAATCCTCATCTATGCCCCTTCAAAGATGAACAAGTTTACGCACCAATGTCTCATAATCAACTACTTCGGTTAAGAATGTATCGATAAATTGTACGGCCAAGTTTCTACCCAAAAAGAGCACGGGAGGCCGTCCAAATTGACCACCCAAGTATGTACACCTTTACACCAGTCCAACTACAACACATTTCAGGATGATCACCGACTCACCACAATCGCGCCACCAACGCTTGTTCAGGATGCGGCGGCGACGGTGATACCCGACGGGCATCTCGTCCTGCGACACCGCCTCGTCGTTCTTCCCCACCCGATCATGCCAATGTTGCTTTCACCTTCTATGTCCGCGTCGTCAGGTTTCGCGGGCGGGCTCACCTGGACCTCTTCTGCTTCTACTCTGACCTGGACCTCTTCTTCTACGGCGTCCAGCACCCTTTTCTTGGGCTTCTTGTTACCCCTCGTACGCTTTCGCCTAGTTAAGCTCGACTCCCAGGATCCGCCAGTCGTCTGAACCAGCCCCTCCAGCAGCTGAATGTCTTCGATGATCTCAGGCCGGCACAGCGACGAGATGCTAGGCAGGATGTCTTTCTGGAAGTCACGCTTCTGCCGGCGCTTCCTTTGCTGGCCTCTCTTCGGCTTCATCAGGAGGTTCACCGGTGAGACGGTCTGCTCATCACTTGTTGTTATTGCGGGCGCCGCTGGCCTGCTGCACAACTCATCAGTCTTGATGTCTTCAAGCTTCAGTGTCAGCGATTCGAATGAATCTGGATCATCATCACTGGAATTATTGGCACAGCCTTGGACCTCCCCTTGCCCGGCATGGTCGTCGGTGCTTGATATGGCGAGCTCTGCAAACCACTGCAACATATCATCAGGTGTCTCTGCACTGGCTGGCACATCCATCGACAACGCAAGAATGCTCTCTGCTGCAGCTGTAGCAGCATCATCATCTTCGCAAGCTGGCACTTCCAAATCAATCAGAAACTTAGGCTTTGCATGCTTGTTCTGTAAGGAGGTCACATGGCAATCACTTGACACTACAGATGACTCTGAGTTATCTTCATTTGGTGCATCTTCATTCAGATCAATAAAACTCCAGACGGCAGCACCACTCTTATTGGTGACACCTTCAGCAGCTTGCCCATCTCTAGGCATGGGTTTCTGGCAAGAAAGAGGTAAACATGCAGTGCTGTCTTGCGTTCTAGCGGCGATCTTGTCACAAGGCCTATCCTTCTTACTTCCACAACCTACAGACGTCGAAGCAGAATCTGGCAAATTGCATAGAGCCACAGCCGCTCCCGTTATATCTTCATTAATGTTAATCAGCGCTGCGGTCCCATAAGAATGTTCAGACACCTTCCTTGGCTCCTCCAAACCTGAGGAATCAGCACATGAAGCTTTCTTACTGAGCCAAGAAATCCCAGATACTGATCCCTCAACTTTGATATGCTGTAAACCACCTACACACACCCCTTCTTGCTCTACAACAATATCTTCTTGACCATCAGACAATGCTTCATTCAAATTAAAGTTCTTTCTGCCCTTGCCATTTGCAAAATCAGGATCTTCATGACAGTGCCGTGTTGGGTGTCCAAACATCAGCTTGTTGTTTTGCTCCAAGTCACTTGGAATTCTTGTCTGATGCCGTGGTTGTGATGCAGACAATGAATCAAGTGGAACGCCAGAATAGCTGCCATCTGAGTTATTGACTTTTTTCAGATTACATGATGAGGTTCCAATGCTTTGGTTCGCAGCAGTGAAGCATGCATATGAATTGACAGTTGAAGATCCATTGAAACTTGGAAATGACTGGACATCAGCACTGATGTTATAGCTCCTTGGGTCTACTATGCAAGAACCGACACCAGAGGCAGCAGAAGGTTGGTCTATGTGCAGAGAAGTGATTGGAGCAACAAGTGTACTACTTGGATAGCGTAGATGGTCATGTCCAGGAAGATTATTGATAGCATAGGCTTCCAAAGGACTTCCTGAAAACCATCCGGATGAACTATTCGGACATTGGTAAATAAACTTGTTACTGCTTGCTGATCCCCTGTCAGCAGCACTGAACATTTTTTGTGGATCCATGCCATTGCATCTGGGTGCAAGAAAACCTGTGCTGCTGGCACGTTTCCCTGAAGAATTGGAACAAAATAGAATGATTATTACAATGGATCAAGTCAACTGTAAGTGCCTAGCAATAAAATAGAATGCAGCACAATAATAAACAGTATGGTACACCCACCACCCAAAAAAGACATAAACTGCACTTAAACACATAACACACCCATCAGTATTTTACTTTAGATTATTACAGACCAACAGATTGATTATGTACAATAGTTACAAAACTAACCTAATATAAACCCAGATTATAATAGTATGTCACGCCTTATAATAGTAAAATTAGCACGCACTACTGGGCTAGTTCAAATATATTATCAACTATAGTTAGGATGAATATTGTAAATTCACTTCACCCTACAGGCCTACATGTTGTGTTACGTGGCAGCCCCATTTCTTTCAAATTTTCAGTGAACCCGTACCCATAGTGTTGAGTTGATTTGTGGTCCACTAATATGGTAAATATGCTAAGATATTCACAATGCAAATGTAGAAAGAACTAGCATAACCAGAAAAAAAATACTAAAAGAGATGATGCTGAATGGAACTTACTGTTACCTTTATCGATCAGTGGTTTCTCCTCTTGTTTTATCCTGGAACTTGCATCAAAGAAATTAGAGCTTGTGGCTTCATTAATACGCTTGTCCTTGGAATATTCTTTATTGAAACTGGAGTTAGTTGTGCTTGATCTCCATGGAGACTGCTGCCAAGAGTTCTCCAGAGTATACGAAGGACCTCCCGATACTGCCCCATTTGTTCTGGCCATATATGGGCCCAGAATTGGCTTATTCAGGTCAGCAACATTGTGATTGTGGCCTACAAGATTACCTGTACTCGGCGGAAAGGAGGTTGCACTATTATGGCCAAACCTCCCCAAGCCTTCCGCCCTAGCTAATGCGGCACCAGCATCATTCGGACGTTTTGTATCCGATGATACACCAAGGAAATCTATAGGCTTGCTGTCCGATGCATGGTCATCTTCAAAATAATGATCAGCTCGGAGCTCAAGGTCAAACCTGCCTTGTTTAGTGGGTAAAGCAGCATCACTTGAGGGAAATCCATTTGGCGAGGACTGGACACTGCCCTCCCTGGGGAACTTGGACGACTGGCTTTTCTCATTGTTCACAGCAGCAGTACCGATCATGTTTGCACCATGCAGTGGAATTTGTGATGGCGAATCTCTCTGCGATGCATCTTCCAGTGTTGAGCATGCACGCATTTCTCTGCTCTGATGCTGCTTCATCAGGTCTCTCTGTACTCTGTAAACCCGATGCAATTCGTACACCTGGAGATAGCAAGAGGGTTGTTGTCAAGCCAAGAAATACACAAGACATCAAGGGGGGAACTGAAATCATCTAAGTGTTGCTGCATCGAAGTTTACGTAATCGAGGAAATGTATGTACCTGCTGTCTAAACACAGCTTCATGCGCCAGCATTGTGCGCCTGAACATCTCTTTATCACATTCCGAATAACCGAACGCCTCCGCCGTCACGAAGCCATTCGACGTCTCCTCCTCGTATGGGAACCTCCAGCTTGCGTGGAGGTCGCCCATGGCGCAATGCCCAGGATTGTAGCCCTCAACCTCCACCTTTGCCCCCATTGCTGCTCCAACCTGCTCAACAGGACATTCAATCAAAGGTGAATTACATTACATTACACACATAAAGCAGCAGCAGAAGAAAGAAATGATAACGCCTTTGTCCAGAACCAGCGTCAGTTATGCGAAAAGACAAACACGCATTATTCATCGCTTTGACAAACAAAGAGCAGAAGAAAAGGCGATGACTGATGAGCGGCCGGCCCTTTTTTCCTGGTATAAAGTGAGCAATGATGGTGGTCGCAGAGGATGACGAAAAGCTCAGGCCAACTGATCATACAGATTTATTCGTTAGCAAGTGGTGATAATTTGGGGATAATTGGCAGATTTTAAGTAGAGATATTATCCCAACAAACAAGGGAAATAAAGGAGATATTATTATCCCCCGGCTGTTTGGACGTCAACTTGTAGGGAAGGGGAGAAAGAATAAAGGAGACGAGGCAAGTCAACCCTCCACAGTCCCAGCCATGTCGATTCTACCAAATCCTAGTACTACCAAGAACCGATTCATTCAAGAGAAGTACTGTACAATTCATGAGAAGCGGCAAACGCGGATTAAGAAGAAAAAGACTATCATTACTGGACAGATGTAATCATCACTCAACCGCTCGCCGCCGGCGTACCCGACCGAAAATTTCTGTGAGACAAGAAGCAAACCGAACGGCGACTCAATTGCGAGAAGAGGGAGCTTTCTCCACAAGATTTTACCAAAACAGGCAACGGAGAAAAACATAAATGGACGGCAAAGATGGCATCTTTCCTGCAACAAACAACCGAGCCGAAATTTTAACTCGAGATTTTACCTCGGCCTCAGAGATTCTTCTTGGCACCGAACCGCGGCAGACAGGAACCGGCGACCCGCCGAAGTACGAGCATGGGCCGGAGAAGCGGGGAGCACGGCGGGCTCTCCTCCCACGACGCAAGAACGCAGGAGCAGGTGGAAGAAGAAGCGGCGAGCAATGAAGGAATTCTCCGGCGGATTTCACGGCGGAGACGCGAGGAACCGCGGCGTATCTGGGCGGGGCGGGGGGCCGGATTCGATGGGCCAGGGAGGGAGGAGGACTGGGGGAGGGGGAGAAGGGTCGGAACTGGTTCTTGTCTTGGGCGAACCCCCGGACCGAATGGCTGCGCTCTGCTCCCCTCGCCTCTCCTCTCCTCTTCTCTTCCCCGGAAGGCCTGATATATTTCCTTTTGGATGGATGGATCGGAATCGGACGGGCTTTGTTGGGTTCGGTCGGGTCATGTGCGCGCTGCCATGCGGGCCCGATCTCTCTCTCTCTCGGGATGGAATGGAACCACCTTCTTCTGCTCTCTAAACTAGTGCAAAGGACAGCAGATTTGTTGACATCTCTCTCCGTTGGTCTTTCTCTTTTATTCTCTCTCTCTCTCTCCTCGTGATGCTGCTTCCTTCCCTTCCCACCTAATCTCTCTCTCTCCTGTCAAAAATATATATATCTTTCTCTCTCATCTCAGAAAAAGATCTGTCTCTCTCCCTCTCTCGCTTGCGGCTGCAGTCCATGAGCGGAGATGCCCTGGGTTTTTTTTTACACTTGCGGCAGAGGGTGATGTCCCTTTCGAAGATGCGTTTGGGTGCGATCTTGGTTGTCAGGTTATGGAGTGCTTGTTACTCCATTAAGCATTCATTAAGAATCCGGTCTCGTCTTTGTAACATATTTATCGGGACCGAGAGAGAGAGAGAGCGTCTGACAGAGTGGCCCCACACCCCGGCATGCTCCCTGGGGGAGGAGAGATAAACACTTCATGTGTCAAGTTGATGGTTATATATCCTCAAAAAAAAAGTTGATGGTTACGTGCTTGAACAGGACCAGGCAGTACTACCAAACCTGCTTTAGTTTCCAGATTTATGGCCCGGATCCACATAATTGGCCACGCACCACGCTGATTTCTCGGTGAGTCGGTGTGAATGATCTGATGCGTTCTACTCTGCTGAGTACGTGCCGCCGTAGAATGCGGGATATACTACTGCTACTACTACGTACAATCCCGGGATGGGGTGAATTGCTGTGGGCGCCCAAGGTAGTGCTAGTACTAGAGTACGGTATTCATTCATTGATTCGTGCACATACTTCTGGGGGTACGTACATTGGTTGTTGTGCGAGCCGAGCCGGCATGGGCATGGGCGTGGCGTTCCAACCAAATTGAATGTGGCCGTAGGTGCAGGTGCAGGTGACCAAGTGCCAGATGACCGTCGCCGGCAACACAGCGGGGCAGCGCAGAGCAGAGTAGACAGCTGCTACTACTACTGTTGTTGACACGGTGCTGCTACTGGTACTACCACCATAAAGCAGAGCACGGGGATCGTCGGCACAATTTTTTCACTCCTACCGTTGCTTACTACTAGTCTCTACTATTAAAGAAGAATCGAACGTCGTGATGGTTTGACCTTGCTTTAACCCCCTCCTATCGATAGCTACCTTGCACATTCCGTACGATTTTTTTTTCTTTTTTTGCTTCGTGGCGTCCCGCACGAGCACGACCCACCAAAGCTGAGAAACAGAAACCGAAAGAGAAAACAACCGTGATCCACGAACTCACCCATGCCCCCGTCTCTCGGAACCCCTCCATCCCGATCGCATCTCTCTCCTTGAAAAAATTGCCGCCGCGCGCCCACCATCCTGTGCACGCCATTTCGCCGGTCTAGATCCTGATCCGTCGCGAGGAGCCGTCCCTCAAACTGCAGCGCCACGGCCGAGCCATCTCAGAAGGAGGCAAGACGCCGTCTCACTAACTTTCAAAAAAGACGTCGTCTCACTTCCTCGCCTTGTTGCGGCCATCCAGGACGCGCTGCCGCCGCTGCTGAGCCATCTCACCTGGCGCCGCCGTCTCACCTCCTCCGTCCCGGACGCGCTGCCGCCGCAATCGGCCCATCTCACTTCGCGCCTTAGTCGCCAAACAGGCAAGCCGTCGTCTCACCTCCACCCTCGTCTCTATTGCGGGCGGCCCCGCCCCTGTACAGCAGCAGAGGAAGCGGGCGTGAAGGCTGGAGCTGGAGGCCGCACTGCTGTGTTTGCCGGCAGGAAGCACGGGAGGCGGGTGGCCATGGAGAACGGCCACACTGTTCAAGCGCCGGACTCTGTTGTCGACCTCCTCATCTTCAGGCCCCACCCCGAGCTCGACCCTCCGCAGCCATCTCGTTCTATGTTCAAGCACCGCCTGGATATCATTTTCTCCTCCCTACAGCCAGCTCCCCCCTGATCTCCTCCGCAACGTGCTGCTCCATGCATTGGCAGCTATAAAAGGTATCGAGTGTGGCATCTATCTCCATCCCAACTCCTTTGTGTTCTTTATCTTTCAAGAGAATGTGAGATATTTAATGCTATTTGTGGAGAGTGTACCGTAATGTTGAGTTATTGTGCACAATTTTTTTGCTACTGTGTACAATAGTTTTACAGAATGTGCTATTGTCGATTCTGCAGGAATATTTCTGCTATTTTGCAGATTTGTGCTGTCATGGATTGTGCTTCTTTTTCTTATTAAATGATGTAGTTTAAAACAAGATCATGCCTAAATCAGTTTGCCCATGAAAGTGTAGCCCTAGCGATGGATTCGAACACCGGCAGCCATGTGAGCGCCCATAGCTGTGGACATGGACGCTTGCGGCGAGAGCCGCAGAGCAAGAGCACACTGCTTGCCCTTTATTGAGTTAACCATGGTGACAGCTCAGGTGGTGTCGTCCTTGCTAGATCTGCACGTCAATGGTGTCGTAAATTGTAGTGATAGATGTACTGACACTAATTGTTTTACAGATGGGGAGAATATAGATTGTAAAAGAGCCTTTATTTTGTTATTCTTATCTAGGACAGGAGAAGTTAATTCTCACTTGTTTAAATTACTGGTTCGTATTCCATTAGGCAAAGTGGCTTCAAAATAGACTGTCTTTACTCTTTCTATGAGACATAGGGCCGCAATTTTTTTTAAAAAAGAGGATCCAGCCAATTTGTTTTTCATTTTTTCCTTGAGATAATAATATCCTACATGCTCTACTGGGTCATCTTCACACTACAGGTTGTTTCAGCTAATGGTTATCACTGAGGTCCTGCTGCTAGCTATGCAATCCAATGATGGTCAGATACGAAATGTTGTAGAATGAAATATCCAACACTTTGAGGAGTAGAGTTTTTCAGTTTATGCAAGCACTTCATCTTCTTCATTAGAGACCCTAAAGGTAATTTCTCAATGGCACGCTTCTGTGTATTCATCAATGAGTTGAGTTGATGGTTAGAATTTGGGAAACTTGTGAAGCTTCAAGAACAAAATTTAAATTTGGTCATTTAAGTTCTGGAGCAACCAAGTTTACCATTCACTTAATATAGAATAGAAGCTAATATCTCAAGAAATATGTTTTCGCTCTATCTTGACACTTGACAGTAGGAATGGTATGGATAACATAGCAACTTCTTTTACCAGACATGGAGTACACTTCCATACTTCTATGTTGGATAATGTTTCTTTCATATGCCCCTATTTGCACCATTGTCAGTAATGTTTTCTTTCTAGAGTTACTGTCCTTTTGGGATCAATTTTTCGTAAAATATTCCTCATTTTGACCAAATCATGTTTCTAAACTGAATTTCTTTTATTTTAAAATCTCAGGTCAAAGCTATTACTGTGCATGTGATTCAGAAGTATTTTGTGGCCGCTGCCAGGGATGGCCCTTGCTGCTTCTATGATATTTTAACATGTTCCTGCCTTCTCACAGGTCCACTCGCATAGGCTACATTCAGCAGTTCCCATGTGTGCACTTGCATACATGTGTATGCAGTGCTAATTTTTTATCAGATTGGCAGAGGCTTCAGGATATACATATGCGTCTTTCCACTAAATGTTCTCATCCTTGGAACATGAACTACTGAAGTTTATGAAAATTTTGTATGTGAAGACTCAAGTTCGTACTGCAATTGTCAGGAATACGTTTCAGATGGTCACACATGTCTGCGCTTGATATATATTTCCGAATGGAACTTCTTTTTTGCCTGTAGTTAGATATTTCAAAGTTTGAGAGGCATGTTGGACCCAATACTGCTATATCCTTCTCTGAAAATAGTAACTTCCTGCCATTATGCATGTGCCCCATAAAAACAGTGTGCGCAATGTTGGATGCCTTCATTATTATGATATTTTTACCATCCCCCTAAAATGCCACTGTTGATGTGTCAAGCTTTGGGATCTACTGAAATTGAGAAATTTTAGGGCTTTGTCGCCAACTTTGTAGGTCATTTTCGTGTTACATACACATGTCTGATAGAACATGCTACCATCTTTATTGTGCGCTTACATACTGTATACATGGCCGGTACCGTTAACATTCTTTATTCAAGGGAACACATCTATTTTGACTATGCAGGCTGGAGTGTAGTGTTAAACATTGGAGTGAGAGGAGAGTATAAGGGCAAAGATGGATCAGGAGCCTGGCCAGATGGTTTGTGACCCAACTAAGGCACGTACAAAAGATTGCATTGCAATGTGGTGCTAGCTTACGTGATCTGCTTTTTGAGGATAAATTTCCATGTGGGTTTGAGGGATTAATTTAATAAAGATTTGCAGGGATCTATTGTGATCATGACTGCATTGTGGATACCATAGCAAACAACTTGTGAGATTCAGGAATTGTCATTAGGTTTGATCTAATTGGTTGTTGAACCAAACAATTCATGTTGTTTAATCCTTTTCAATTCTTGTGGCATATAAGAAAAGGGGCAACACAACCTAAGCATGAAGATGAGCATGCGAAGCAGGTGAAGGCAAAGCTCAGGTTGGTTTGGATCGGATGCCTTGGACATGGTAATGGAGGTTGAACACCGATCAGTTGCAACTTGTTATGTAGGAGAGTGAATCTGTATATGAAGTCTGTTTCATTAGGTATAACATTGACGTGCTCATTTAAAATTGTTTTAGGGGGGTCATTCATATTAATTCTTATTAGTGCACATAGCATTTAGTACACTGAAATCAGATCCAAGCATTAATAAAAATAGCCAACTGAATCACTGTAATTCTATTTGCCCATCTAACGAGCGACTATCATTTGGGTAGCCAAGCTCAGGTTTAGGCATCGAAAACATTGTTATAACTTCAAAACAAGGATGGATTCCCCATTTTTTTGTTTAATGATCATTGGTACACATGAAAAGTTGTTACCTTGTAGATCCAGATCACAACTAATGAGAAAGGCCATAGACAACGACTGAGAAAATGCCGCTTATATAGATTAGCCTGAAATCCACCGGCGCAGATATTGCGGAGCTGACCATGAGCAAACATAGAGGAACCCTCAAATAAAAAACCCCGAGCAAACATAGAGAAAGAAAGAAGGAAATGTGATGCATGATTGAAGAGGAAGAATGTAGGTAAGATGCTCTATTAGATTTTTTTGTTATATTTTTGTGATGTTTCATAGCGTTGCACGTGTATATAATTATCTCTGCCTAAATTTATACTTCCTCGATAACTTCGAGCATTTATTTGGGGTCCAATATCCTTCAACTTGTATGAGTTTTGATCAAGAGCATGAGGATATAAATTTATATTGACTCGTTCATGTTCAGCTGAAATTCAAGTATGAGGCACATGTATTTTGTTTTAGTGGTACATTGTATAGGACAAGAAAGTATAAGGCAACATTTTATGCGATGAACGCTTTTAGTGAAGGGGTTGCTAGGGCGACAGAAAACCCCTCCTCCGTTGGTTGACGATGATGAGGGACAAGGGATTTATAACGATGGTGGCGAGACAACTGACAAGGTTGAAACAGAGTCAGCGGCTAGCAATAATGATGAGCAACATAAATTTATTGTTCCGTAGCAACGCACGGGCACTCAACTAGTACTGCGATAAGTGGTCAGCGGTTTGGAGCTTGAACAAGTCACCGTGGCGTGGAATTGGGCAGCTCCCTTGTTTTATTTACACTTGTATTTAAGTAGAGTACCGAAGAAGAAAAGTATGCAGTGCTGTGTGTTGGGTGTTGGGTGTTGAGAGAAGCATTGGCGGGCGGATCCCCCGTTTGTTCATGGAGCTCCTGCTCCTGCTCCTGGTCCGAGGCGGGTGCCAGGGAGCGGCGTCATGCGTCTTTGTAGTAATAGTACTTGTGCGTGTGTGGGCGTGAGAGGAGAGGACGTCCCGCGATCTACTGCCGGTGTGGGCACCCTTTCCTGTGAAAGCATCCAACTACTCGACTGGATCCGAGGTGACAATAAAGACGTACCCTAGTTTATACGGATTTCCCCCGAAAAAATGTTTATACATTAAACGAAGAAATTACACTTGCATTCACCTCCAAATTGATCGTAAGGTTACAACTCTTTTTTTTTTGTTCAAGGCAGGAGCGAGCAGAGCCATGGATGGAGCCATGGAGGCCCTGCCTGCCTCCGTTCCGTTCTCTCTGCCCCGATGGATGGATGGAGAAAAGCACGCATCCGATCTGCCGCTTCGGGGAAGAATTGATTCTCTCCTCTTCTCTTGTCTCTCGGTGCCGCGCTTGTCCACACGCGCACGCGACACAACGACCCAAGTACGACTGCGGGAGTGCCGAACCAGCTCCGCTCGGCGCTGTGCTGCGCTGGGTCACGTGATCGACCGCTCGCCGTCCCGTCCCGTCTCGTCTCGCGAGTGCGAGGACCCAAAGGTTTTACGCGACCACCGTTTTCGCCCTCGCCTCGTAGCCGTGCCGGTGGTCTGGTCTGAGACCGGAAATATCACTGTACGTACGTCCGGTGATTTCAGTTTGACGAGTACAGTGCAGGCGGGCCTGTTCTGTTCCTACGCCACCTTGGCCCCACACGACAGAGGACGCGATGCGACCGTTTTTCCCAATCTCTGGAAGAAGAAAAGAGCAGGCGTTTCTCAGCGAAGGTACCTACTCTAAGCCTACGGGGAAGTCTAGTGTGCATGCTCTGAGATGCGTGTGCTGGAGGTTTCCGTGGAGGGGAGGCGCTCGTGTCCGTGGGCGCGGAGCGGAGTCAAGAACGCGGTAATCTGTCCCGGTTTCCACCAGCTCCGAATTACTCCCTCCGTCCCAAAATATAAGAGCATTTTTTACACTAGTGTAGTGTCAAAAACGCTCTTATATTTTGGGACGAAGGGAGTACCATGCAACCATCTCTACTCGGGCCCTCTACTCGGCATAGCTCCCAAGTGTGTTTTGTATCAGAAACCAGCGGTAAAATTGCGACGAAGACAACATGTCGGTCTGCAAAAAGGATTACTCTCTTTTTTTTTTGAGGGAACTTTATTCTTTTTTTTTGCGGGGTAAGGATTACTCTCTATTCGTTGGGGATCAAGGATCGGACATCGCCCTGCCCACGGGATATCGTTGGATGGATGGATGGATGGATGGATGGAAGTGGAAACCTACAAGGTCAAAAACACCGAAAGCCGGTCACGAGGGGCGCACGCACCACAGCAAGCAAGCAACCGGAACCTAGAACCGAACCGGGTAGACTCACTGGAGTAGTGATGAATAAGTAGCCGCTTTCCCCTGCCGGACGCTTTATTCGGCGCCGAGTCGAGCCATCCAATCAGTCACAGTGCGTGCATGTGTGTTGTACATTGAAACAGTAGCGGCATTCTGCGCACTGTGCAGTCGCACCACAGGACGTCCCGGAAGGGAAGGGAAGGAGCCAAGGAGGACGGGTAGCTTTGCAGCCTTTTTTCCTGCCGTGCATTGTCTCGTAGCACTCCGTCTCATAGCCCTTTGGCATTTGCAGACTAGCTCCTGTTCGGCTCATCAGGCCTATAGACGGAGGACCGGTTCATGCCAGGGAAATGCCTCCGCATCTTGATTCTTGAATTCTTCTCGAGTCTCGACTATACTTTGCTTCGAGCACTAAAAAAGGGGTTGGCTTTTCTTGCAACCAATCAAGTGACTAAATTTATAGAGTCTAGCAAAACTTACACTTTTTTTTTTGCGGAGGAGCAAAACTTACACTTGTCGAACGGGTAAATTTCTCGCCACGTCGTAAATCTTCTTTTAATCTGATTTTTTTTGCTCAGTGGATGGATGCATCACACTCGCAGGACGTGAGAAAAATCAGCAGACGTGACAGTCCCCACCTGCCTGACAGCAACTGACGATATTAGGCTACGTTCGTTAGTACTACGCGTACCATCCTGTCGCAGTGTCGCTTTCGTCTGCTTGTCCCGGGCCGGCGGTGGCGCCTCCATCGACCATCCAGCCACACGGACCACAGCCACGCAGAGGATCTGGTCAACAGCGAGCGGCTGATGGGTTCCAGGCTCTTCATCTCGTCAGGTCAGACAGTCCGTCCCTGCACTGTGCGCTACACCTGCACCGTCGCCCCGTCGCGGGCGGCCGGCCTCTCTGCAAAGCTGCCTAATTCTGAGCTACTACCCGATCGCACCGCATCTCTCCGCAGTTTTGGCCCTGCTCTAGCCCCGTGCCCTCCCCCCTCTCTGAAAACACTGTACACCGATCAATCACCATCTTTGTCCGGATAAAACAAGAAGCTGTGAAATATGACTAGATGATACTCGGGCGAGGGGAGGCGGCGGAGGTGACGGTCGACGGGGTTTGCGGGAGACGGGAGCGAGACGAGGGAGACGGTTCCATGTCGTCCGCTCGATTTGGAGGTTCCACTCGGTTCTGCATCTGGGCCGAATATTCGGTCTGCGGGAACGAGTTGGTTACCATTCCATCTACGAACCAAACGCGAGAACTAGGCCCAGAAACGGGTCCGACCCGTGACATTCCAGTCCATTCCAGAAACCAAACACACCCTTATGTTATGGGACGGAGGGAGTAGGAGAGACCGGCCTCCAAACGCAATATATTTCCTGCCTTTCCGGTGGCGTCTCGAAAGAATATCTTCTGTGTGGATAGTAACTCGTGCTGGATCGCGGGAAGCACGTGGATCCGTGAAGCTTTTCCCTGGAGGCAGAAAGAAATCAAATCCGGCCGGTGGGGTGGGCGGCATCGCCAAAGATAGATCCCTCCCTCCCTGGCTTGCACCTTAAGATAACAGCCTTTCTTTCTCCTTTGGATAGAGAAACCATTGTTTATTGTTGCCGAGAAAGATGATGGATGAATGGATGGATCGAGCTTTTGAATACTGCTCCGAAACATTCCGAGGTGACGCGCCCTCCCGTCCCAGAAAGATGGATGGATGGATGCCGGAAAGTGGAACCGCCCAAAGTGGCGCGCATTGTTACCGGCTCTCATCCTCAGATTCGCCCGCTGCTTTGCCTTTTCCGGGTGTGTAAAGCAAGAGCTTATATATATATAGCACAGGAAACGCATACAAGCCGATTTTTTTCTCACTGAACAAATCTATCTTGATCATTTTTCACGCCGTGTCTTCATGAGGAATTTTCCAACGGCTCAGATGTTTTAGAAGAAACCGTCAGTTTTTCTAGTCCTGCAGAACAAAGAAGCCCTAAATACTCTCATGACTCGTCTTCAGGCTGTTTTGATCCCTCCTGGCCATGTGTGTCAGATTCATGCGACGTCGAATTTCAGTAAAATGCTCCCTACACAAGAAAAACGACAATTCGCAGAGTACATAATCCATTACGAGTTAAGACAAACTATATGCGTTACTACATCTGGAAGTACGTACACACAAACAAACTGCAACCCAAAAGCTTCAGCTAACTATTTGAGTGCTACACAAGTACGTACACACAGTACATTCCTGCTCCGGCCATCGCTCCTCTCAGAAGTGACACGGAAAACATACCTCAACCTTCTCAGCTCGCGCCCAACCAACCAACCATACTGAAAATGGCAGCTTCAGTGCACCCCCCTCAGGAAACGATGCTAGCAATCTTCAGGGCTCATCTTCCCAGCACCTTTCCCAGCCGCTTCACGCCGCGTCCGAGCCTGCACGACGTACTGCTTCTGCAGGTCCTGGAGCCTCTCCAGGAGCTCTTGGAACGAAGGGCGTCGCTGCGGGTCACTGCTCACGGAAAAGGAAGGATAACCCTTTAGCGGCACCGGGAACCAGTTATGTAGGAGCAGTGCGCAAGACAGTAATAATAATGTACCTGTCCCAGCAACTCTCGATGATCGATGCCCAGTGAGGGTCCGTGTTGCTTGGAATCTCCAGTCTACGATCCATGAAACCCACAGCTGCGATAATCTGCCACGTAGGGATCACAGCGTTAAGAGATTTTCTCATCTTCTAACAAGCTTATATAAGCAAGCAGGTGTTTTTTCTTTTCTTAAACTGCAACGGTGATGATTCCAGTTTTTCGTAAAGATTCACCATTCACCAGTAAGCTACTCGTACTTTTCAAGGGAATGTTGGTTCTAGGACACCCAGAAAAGGGATATCTGAAGACTTGTTTCTAAGGGTGAAAAGGGAAAATGACACCCTAGGCATTGGGAGAGTACAACTTTTAAGAACCTCTCATGCAATTCTTCAACAGAAAACCAAGCCCTGACGAAAGCATCTCAGTGTTAATCTTGCCGCTATACTGAAAAGAGAATGGAGGAAATAATGAAGTGACGAAACATTAAATTTGTTATTATCACTGGTTGTATCTAAGTACGTATATTTTTAAAACAGATCAAGCTGGCACTCTTTATCGACCTACTGTGCGAAACAGCACCACTGAAGTCAAAACCACACAGTTAGCACCAAATATTGATAGAAAAATCAGAATATTAATTACCTAACCAAACATACATAATAAATACCAAAACACACCTGCATTGGATTGAGAGTATCCCATGGTATCTTATGAGTAACAAGCTCCCACAGGACCACTCCGTAGCTGTATACATCAGACCTATATTTTACCAAAAAGGAAGAAATGAGTGATTATCTGTAGGTAACAAGAACATCTGTTGCTAAAGAGTGTTCATGTTGAGCTTACTTTTCATTTGAAGGTTCACTGCGTAACACTTCTGGAGCCATCCACTGCGGCTGGATATAGAAGCTAGCTATCAGATGTTTATAGCATATTTGTATATATAGAAAATTGGTAGGAGGTTAAAGTTAAAGACACCCTAGTTAGCTGGAGAATCGATGCCAAAAGTCAAGTTTGCTTGTACTTACTGTTCCTTTTCCACCTTTTGTCGTCAGAAATGTTTCAAGTTTGAGGCGCGAAAGACCAAAGTCTGCAACCTAATTGAAACAAGTGAGCACAGAAAATATAGAAGTATGGAGAACTAAGTTTCATAGTTACCTTTACAGTCCAATTCTTATCAACCAACAGGTTTGACGATTTTAAATCACGGTGCACAATAGTGGGGATGGAATTGTGAAGATAATTCATGCCCCTTGCCTGCAACAATATAATTATGTTTTTAAGAATCCACATGGCAATGAAAGATTCCATACGGGCAAAAAATGTACTTGCAAACAAAATACCAGGTACGTTTTTATCTCCATGGGTTAATAACATAAATCGTGATTGACTTTTGGTGATAGAATCTTTACTTAGTAACATAATGTGTGTGATAGCTCAAGATACCATGTTAGATGGCAGGTACAGGATATCACCTCCATCCTTCTTTCATTCTTCCATACACTGAAGCTACAGATATGGCTTATTTTTTTTAAAGGGTGAGCTTTATTGATTAGGTAATAACATTCATACAATCACCAGAATCAATGCGGACATGCAGGAAGGCACAGACTCACGCATCACACAACTAGACTCACGCTTACCTAATCGGGCTAAGCTATGCCCACATCATTGCTCACCACCTTGGTGATAGGTTCTCATGATCATGGTAACATAATGTGTGTCATAGCTCAAGATACCATGTGAGATGGCAGGTACAGGATATCACCTCTTTTCTTCTTTCCTTCTTCTATAATGGAGCTACAGATATGGCTTAATTTACATTCAATTCAACTTCGCTTCCACATGGATGCTAAAAAAATACATTAAAATTGTCTCTTGAGATATGCAGGTGAAGAATGCTTGTCCAGTTTTTCTGCTACAATATGTTCATTTCTTAACAGTTACACATAATGTATTTGGCTTTGACTTCCTGAACCAGCTGTCAAGAGAAAATAGACTTACAATGTCTATGGCCATGTTAAGTTTACGTCTTGGATCCAACTTGCCAGTGTCCTTTTGAAGCAACTGAAACAAACTCCCTCTGCAACATGGAACTGTGTTATACAGAGGAAGTAACAAAAACTGACCTCTCAAGAGATTCTAAAGTCTAAACTATTATAGAAGAATGCCCAAACTCAATTGCAATAACCAGAATGGTTCAAGACCCAGAGAAAATAGAGACTAGTCCACCTAGTGGTAAGTCAGCAATCACTGGAAAGTGGTTCAATTGTCAAATGAAAAGAACTGGGGGTACTAGCAGCCCCAACTTTTTCGGTAAGAGGAAGGTGGATATAAAGCCCGGGTGCTTGATCACACAGCTATTTGTGCCAGCCACTGAGCCACCTGTTAACCATTGGAAATATTTTAAAAGTATGGTTAACAAAGGTGAACTTGCAGCATCAGTACAACACCATGGGAAAAGATCAATGTGTTTAGCTCTATCTTTTTTTCTCAAACTGGATAAGCTGCTGAAAAATAAACAAAACAAGACAAAGCTACTGCAATGAAAGAAAACTAAAACTGTACAACCCCCTCTCTCCGTAATGGTTAAGCTTAGGTCTAACTGGATTGCCAAGATAACTAATGCGTCATTCATGAAAAGTTTCATTTACTACAAGTAACTGGGTTAGGCTTACAGAGGCACACAACCAACCTGGGGCGACACGCTTGCACTTCCTTTTCTGTTTGCGCACATTAGTTAATGTGGAAAGACCAACATAACACAAGTGGTATGTGTCCACATGATTCTCCCTGCGCTTCAAATTACCCAGAGTATTAGGTTTCGTTAGGACAAGCCTTTGACTAGCAATTACACTATTAATATATAATTTTTGTGATACAAAATCATAACCACAAGTACATCTGATGACATCAACTTTATGTCGCATAAAGTTTTTACTAATAGAGTAATTGTTTGTCAAAGGTTTGTCCTAACAAAACATTATACACTAGCTAATTTGAAACGGAGTATTTCTCTTTCATATTTATCTGAGATGTCTTCCAAGAAAGTGACTCTGCAAAGTACGGGTCCGAACATAAACTTCACATGGATTACATAAACACAACTCAAGGGCAGTAGAATTATGGTGATGGAATATAAGGCCAAGATGCTCATTTTGACTCAAGTTGTGTAACCCACTGGTTTATGATCAAAGTTTGGATGGTGGATTTCTGGAGAGAATCACTCCAAATATACGAGAGAAGGGACAAAAGAAACTATGAGAGGCAGCCACGTGGGGTTGAGGGAAGGTCAACAAAATCCTTGGTTTCATCCTTAATTGGTTACATCTACCACCTCCACTTCTGAGCCCAAACGAGAGAAGGAACAAAAGTAAATATGAGAGGCAGACTGGTAGGAACCGGATCCCTACCAGGCGTGGTCTCAGGTTGTAGGGGTGGAAGGAGGGATGGCGTGGAGGAAGGGGTGGTCGCCGGCGCTGGGGCGCCGTCGTTGCGTGCGCGCGCGAGAGAGAGAGCGCAGGGGGCGGCGACTAGGGTTAGGTCTCCCGGCTCCCTAAGGAAGCCGAGCAAATATGATTGCTTCTTGCTTAATCCCCAAAACGGGTCCTTACACGAGTTTATATAATCCTCCTAATAAGATAATTGGGCTAAGCCCCTAATAACGATAAGATAAACTGGGCCACAACTAACTAGGCTAAGCCCCTAATATGCCGGTCATAACACAGCCATGTTGGGGTGAAGGAAGGCCAGCAAAATCCTTGACTCTCATCCTTAATTAGTTACATCTACTAGCTTCACTTTCGAGCCCCACAAGGACCGTCTTGTCTGAAATTCCTCAACAGAACTTACATTTTTTGCGAAACAGACCCCATCTTTCAACCCCAGCTTGCTACAGATCAGTGACCATCAAGAGCCACTTACATTTCAAACCGGGGCATAGACTGCTGAGAACTCGTTGGTAAATGATATGAATTCTACTGTTGTTTCTATGGGCCCAGATCATAAGTATGGTAGAAAAAATGGACTGCATAATGCTTGTCTTCCACCAAGTAAAGGAAAAAAAATTAACAACCACAGAAACAAACATGTGGGACATACAGCCTACCGTGGGAGGAATTCTGTAACAATACAAAGTCGTTCCTCTGATGCAACTGCACCCATGAAAAGTATTATACTGGGATGTCGGAGTTTCTTCATCAGTGATACCTACACATTTGATGGACACAAGTATGGTCATGGCCACAATTATGGAAAAGGAATCACAAGAACATGGTTAAGAAAGTTATCAATGTACTACTAATTGATATCCTACAAAAGAAATCAACATAGTGAAATTTTGTTAACACTGCATCATTTTCTTCATAGTTACCCACATGAACAACAACACAGAATAGAAAAATAGCAATTATGGGTTCTGTGAACATCACAGGGTCCAACCGTAATCTGGAATTAGTTTTTGCACTGGAGTATCTGATTCAATAAGACAGTAGATATAATGCAGTTCCATTGACATAATACTCAATTTCATCAGCAATTGAGGGTCAGCAGAAATTGCAGTCGTATATAAATGCCTACCTCTTGTCTGAACGTATTTATCATTTCTTCTGAATATTCCTGCTTGGAGAACAATTTAACTGCCACATCCTACAAAATGGGGGGAAATATTGAGAATTGATTATTAAGATGTAAAGCTAAATTCATAACCACGCAACAGAACATACATACCGAACCATACCACAAAGCATGATACACTGTTCCACAAGAACCTGCATGAATCAAACACAACAATAGTACAAAATGAGTGGTCTCTCTTACAGAAGCGGGCGACGCCCGCCTTGCATACATCTGTTCAAGAATAGGCATTTTCTTATTAATTCTATTTGAAAATTTACATGAAATTTCAGTAGTAAATAAGTGCATGCACATGTCTTATGCGCGTTAAAGTAACCTTCCTTCATTTTGGACGTTTTTTCGTGGAAAATGGAGAATAACGAGTGGTCGCCCAGAACAGGACTGATTCACCAGAACAAGACATGTCCAGAAAGATGGAGTAATTGCAAAGGGAGGATAACTACCTTGGCCTACTTGTTCTCCAATTACTAGATCTTCCCACAGAATCTCATAATCTAAGCAGTCCGCTTCATAATCCACTCTCTCGATAGGACTGCCAATAGTACTTGTGCTGCTGATACTACTGGTATTGTTAAAAGTCCACCAGGAACCTGAGAACTCATATTTGCTTGAGTGGGCGTATTTAGTGTCTTGGCAGTCTGGAATTATAATAGGCTGTACAACTGGAACTCTCTGATGACTCTGGTCATTCGCTTGCTTATCATGTAAATGTGTTGAGGGTATGTTACTCTTCCCAGAACCCCCATCATTTTCACGCCCTTTCCGAGGCCAGGATATCCCCTTCTTGGCCAGCAATACCTCGGCCTTTGAACTAAACATTTTGTGAAACCCTACTTTTCCTTCTCCTGAATCATCGATATTTGTTTTGCTCAACTCCCCAGGGGATTTCTCTTCAGCAACAAAAGCGCCATACCGTACATCCCCATTCGGGGTGCTTGCCTCACTTGATGTCAGGTCCGCCCTGACATCATGTTCAGAATACTGATCCTCACAGCCACTAGCACACCGTCTCTCACAATTCTGACCCGTCCTTATCCGAGAACGGACTCTACTTGTAAGCTTGGTCGCCTGTGTTGTTATTGAAAAATCAGAAAGAGAATACACTAGGAAATAAATTATCAGTAAATATCAGAAAGAGAATCTTTCCATTAAAACTAAACATTCGAATTCCTTCTTCTGTTTGCTCAGAAATGCGACTTACAAAAGTTGTTATCTTGGAGGTGCTAGCAGATTGCAGAGGTTGCTGGGAGTCAAAAGAACCTTTGTTTTGTGAACCACTTTTAGGCCAGTTGTTAACATGAAAATGGGGCTTTGATGAACTTTGACAGGATTTCTCTGTGGTTGAAGGACTAAATATCTCCTGCAGTGTCCGTACATCAAGTGAGACACATATGAGGCCAATCAAGCTACCATCGTCATCATATAAAGGAGTGTTATGGACAACAATAAAGAACCTCTCTCCTGACTTGTTTTTAACAGGAAACTTTCCTCTAAAACACTTGCCCATAAATATATTCTGGATAACGACGTTTGCAGCATCAAAGTCTGTAGGATGAACAATTAACTCAATGGCATCCTGGCCAATTGCTTCTGATGCAGAATAGCCATACATATGCTCGGCATACCGGTTCCTAGGTTACAGTACAAAGGTAAGAGTTTGGTAAAAAGACGCTTCATATGATCAAACAGAATGGCAACATTTTCACTACACGTTCTTCTTGCCAGAAAAACAGCATAACTTCTCAAACAGTCTTGTAAGAAATTTCGAAACTGGAATCATATACCAAAGTGAATCAGAGACTAAAAATTATATCCATTCACACGAAAAAATGCATGATAGGTATGCACCATGATAACTAAGGTCCACCAAATATGTGGCATGGGCATAGTGTTGGCAAATTATTCCAGCCAATCTGAGATAACGTAGATCTTTAAAGCAGACATGATGCTTCAACGTTTGTACAGTTTTTGTGGGTCAAGTTTGCTTACCAATACCAGAATAAAAAATAATGCTCACTAACCGATGCAATGATGCAAAGAATTGCTGTGATACATCCAGTGTCTTTTACAAGAATCATCATGTTGAGATTTTAGCGGTCTATCTCGAACAAACCTAACCTAAGTTATTACCATACCTACATAGGATGAGTTGATGCTAAGCAGGTCAATGCCATAAAACATCCCAGTGTGATCACCGGGACAAGCTAGAGGCTGGACATCCATGTTGTGAATTTAGCAACCGCTTTCCACCCAGTAAAGCCATAGATTCCTCTACCACATAAGAAAGCTAATGCACACAGGACTGTTTCAATACAGCCCCAAGGGAAAGGTCATTACATCCTTGTAACAGCACAAGAGATTTGTGCAGCCCAAACTAAGTTCAGAGCTAACCTTTGAGCCTCCAAATAGATCCCCGCAGCATATTGGGCAAGACTACACAACTAAATAACCAAAAGCCCTACAAATCATATGCTTGAACCTATGCATGACACTGGTTCAGCATTTCACCAAACACCTGCTGAGCATCGGGCCATGCCAAGATACGGATGGAAGCTCACCAGTAGAGGAGCTTGCCGTCGGGCGCGATGATGTGCACGGCCTGGCCCAGCGACTGCAGTATCCAGTGGCAGTGCCTGTCGGAGAGCCTGGCGCGGTTGTCGCGGAGCTGCCGCGGCGACGGGTCCTGGAGCGCGGCGAGGGCGCGCCGCCACGGGGAGGGATGCCGCGGCGGAAACGCGGGGCGGCCGCTGGGCCCGGGCTGCGCCTGCGCGCCGCGGGGCCCCGGCGCGAGCCTGCCCATCTCCCGCACGAGCTGGGCCTGCCCCTGCTCCAGCTCCCGTATCTTCCTCAGCAGCCCGTCCGCCTCCATCGCCGCTCTGTAGCTAGCCGGTTCCGTGAGAGAGCGAGCTGCGGGGAGAAGGCCTAGGCAGCATGGCCAACGACGGACGGGCTCACGCTTGACATAATGGAGGGAGGGAGGCGGGCGGCGCGGCGCGGCGTGGCGTGGCGCCATGCCTGACATCCCACCCGCGCTACCTGCTGCGGCGCGGTGCTGCCTCATCCTCATCCTCTTGGAAACTGAAAGAGATCACCTCTTCTGTTCTGTTCTCTTGTGTCCCATGTTGTTTTTCTCCCATCGCATTGCGGAGGCGATCTGTCGTGTCTGCCCGCCTCTGTCGGGTAGGCAGGTCAACTTGTGCCGCCAGCGGACGATCCCCAGTTCCCAACCAAATTTCCCTTTGTTCCTATACTCGACCTCATCGAGAGATGCTGATTTTGAAAAAGAATGCTCAGAGCAACTTCAACCGGACAACCCATTTCGTCCGCGGGCGTCCGTTTGAGTCGGTGCGGACACAAAAGTCGGCCCAACGCGCCGACTCAAACGGACGCGGTCCGCTTTTCGTCCGTGGGCGACCCATTTCCGGCCCATTTTTTAGCCGGATTTGCGTCCGCGCGGACACAAGACGGACGCACGCTCGCCTTCTCGTCCCCTGGCCCGCTGGTCGGTGGCATATTGGCCTCTTCCCATCCAACAGCAAACCCTCGCCCGCCTCCTTCGTCACCGACGCCGCCGTCCATTTTTTTATGACTCTGCCAGCTGCCGGCGCCGCAACATCCCCTCTGCAACGCCGCCACCTCCTGCGTCGTCCGCCACCGCCGTCTTGCCGCCGGGAAACCAACAGCTTCCCACCCCCCCACCCGACACAGCTGTTGGGAAATGTAGCATGTAATTTCAAAAAAATTCCTACGCTCACGCAAGATCTATCTAGGAGATGCATAGCAACGAGAGGGGGAGAGTGTGTCCACGTACCCTCGTAGACCGAAAACGGAAGCATTAGGTTAACGCGGTTGATGTAGTCGAACGTCTTCACGATCCAACCGATCTTAGTACCGAACGTACGGCACCTCCGAGTTCAGCACACGTTCAGCTCGATGACGTCCCTCGAACTCCTGATCCAGCAGAGGGTCGAGGGAGAGTTCCGTCAGCACGACGGCGTGGTGACGATGATGGTGATGTGATCTGCGCAGGGCTTCGCCTAAGCACTACGACGCTATGACCGAAGGAGTAAACTGTGGAGGGGGCACCGCACACGGCTAAGAGAACAATCGATGTGCTATGGGGTGCCCCCTGCCCCCGTATATAAAGGAGGGGAAGAGGAGGAGGCCGGCCAGGAGGCTCACGCCATGGGGGGGAGTCCTACTAGGAGTAGGATTCACCCCCCCTTTTTGCTTTCTTCAGCGGAGGGAAAAGGAAGGAGAGGGAGAGGGAGAGGAAAGGGAGGCTGCGCCCCCTCCTCCTTGTCCTATTCGGACTCCCTAGGAGGGGGGGCGCGCCACCCCCCTCCCCCCCCCCCGCGGGCTTCCCTCTCTCTCCATTAGGGCCCATGTAGGCCCAATACTTCCCCGGGGGGTTCCGGTAACCCCTCGGTACTCCGGTAAAATACCCGAACCACTCGAAACCATTCCGATGTCCAAATACTACCTTCCAATATATGAATCTTTACCTCTCGACTATTTCGAGACTCCTTGTCATGTCCGTGATCTCATCCGGGACTCCGAACAAACTTCGGTCACCAAAACACATAACTCATAATACAAATCGTCATCGAACGTTAAGCGTGCGGACCCTACGGGTTCGAGAACTATGTAGACATGACCGAGACACATCTCCGGTCAATAACCAATAGCGGAACATGGATGCTCATATTGGTTCCTACATATTCTACGAAGATCTTTATCGGTCAAACCGCAATAACAACATACGCTATTCCCTTTGTCATCGGTATGTTACTTGCTCGAGATTCGATCGTCGGTATCATCATACCTAGTTCAATCTCGTTACCGGCAAGTCTCTTTACTCGTTCCGTAATGCATCATCTCGTAACTAACTCATTAGTTACATTGCTGGCAAGGCTTATAGTGATGTGCATCACCGAGAGGGCCTAGAGATACCTCTCCGATACTCGGAGCGACAAATCCTAATCTCGATCTATGCCAACCCAACAAACACCTACGGGGACACCTGTAGAGCATCTTTATAATCACCCAGTTATGTTGTGACGTTTGATAGCACACAAGGTGTTCCTCCGGTATTCGGGAGTTGCATAATCTCATAGTCAGAGGAATATGTATAAGTCATGAAGAAAGCAATAGCAATAAAACTTAACGATCATTATGCTAAGCTAATGGATGGGTCTTGTCCATCACATCATTCTCTAATGGTCAGGAAACTTTAACGATCTTTGATTAACAAGCTAGTCAAGTAGAGGCATACTAGGGACACTCTGTTTGTCTATGTATTCACACATGTACTAAGTTTCCGGTTAATACAATTCTAGCATGAATAATAAACATTTATCATGATATAAAGAAATATAAATAACAACTTTATTATTGCCTCTAGGGCATATTTCCTTCAGTCTCCCACTTGCACTAGAGTCAATAATCTAGATTACATAGTAATGATTCTAACACCCATGGAGTCTTGGTGCTGATCATGTTTTGCTCGTGGAAGAGGCTTAGTCAACGGGTCTGCAACATTCAGATCCATATGTATTTTGCAAATATCTATGTCTCCCTCCTTGACTTGATCGCGGATGGAATTGAAGCGTCTCTTGATGTATTTGGTTCTCTTGTGAAATCTGGATTCCTTCGCTAAGGCAATTGCTCCAGTATTGCCACAAAAGATTTTCATTGGACCCGATGCACTAGGTATTACACCTAGATCGGATATGAACTCCTTCATCCAGACTCCTTCATTTGCTGCTTCCGAAGTAGCTATGTACTCCGCTTCTCACGTAGATCCCGCCACGACGCTCTGCTTGGAACTGCACCAACTTATAGCTCCACCATTCAATATAAATACGTATCCGGATTGCGACTTAGAGTCATCCGGATCAGTGTCAAAGCTTGCATCGACGTAACCATTTACGACAAGCTCTTTGTCACCTCCATAAACGAGAAACATATCCTTAGTCCTTTTTCAGGTATTTCAGGATGTTCTTGACCGCTGTCTAGTGATCCACTCCTGGATTACTTTGGTACCTCCCTGCTAAGCTTATAGCAAGGCACACATCAGGCCTCGTACACAACATTGCATACATGATAGAACCTATGGCTGAGGCATAGGGAATGACTTTCATTTTCTCTCTATCTTCTGCGGTGGTCAGGCATTGAGTCTGACTCAACTTCACACCTTGTAACACAGGCAAGAACCCTTTCTTTGACTGATCCATTTTGAACTTCTTCAAAATTTATCAAGGTATGTGCTTTGTGAAAGTCCAATTAAGCGTCTTGATCTATCTCTATAGATCTTGATGCCCAATATATAAGCAGCTTCACCGAGGTCTTTCATTGAAAAATTCTTATTCAAGTATCCTTTTATGCTATCCAGAAATTCTGTATTATTTCCAATCAACAATATGTCATCCACATATAATATTAGAAATGCTACAGAGCTCCCACTCACTTTCTTGTAAATACAGGCTTCCCCAAAAGTCTGTATAAAACCATATGCTTTGATCACATTATCAAAGCGTATATTCCAACTCCGAGAGGCTTGCACCAATCCATAAATGGATCACTAGAGCTTGCACACTTTGTTAGCACCTTTAGGATCGACAAAACCTTCTGGTTGCATCATATACAACTCTTCTTTAAGATATCCATTAAGGAATGCAGTTTGACATCCATTTGCCAAATTTCATAATCATAAAATGCGGCAATTGCTAACATGATTCGGACATACTTAAGCATCGCTACGGGTGAGAAGGTCTCATCATAGTCAACTCCTTGAACTTGTCGAAAACCTTTCGCAACAAGTCGAGCTTTGTAGACAGTAACATTACCGTCAGCATCAGTCTTCTTCTTGAAGATCCATTTATTCTCTATGGCTTGCCGATCATCGGGCAAGTCAACCAAAGTCCACACTTTGTTCTCATACTTGGATCCCATCTCAGATTTCATGGCCTCAAGCCATTTCGTGGAATCTGGGCTCATCATCGCTTCCTCATAGTTCGTAGGTTCGTCATGGTCTAGTAACATGACTTCCAGAACAGGATTACTGTACCACTCTGGTGCGGATCGTATTCTGGTTGACCTACGAGGTTCGGTAGTAACTTGATCTGAAGTTTCATGATCATCATCATTAATTTCCTCACTAATTGGTGTAGGCATCACTGGAACTGATTTCTGTGATGAACCATTTTCCAATTCGAGAGAAGGTACAACACCTCATCAAGTTCTACTTTCCTCCCACTCACTTCTTTCGAGAGAAACTCCTTCTCTATAAAGGATCCATTCTTAGCAACAAATGTCTTGCCTTCGGATCTGTGATAGAAGGTGTACCCAACAGTTTCTTTTGGGTATACTATGAAGACGCACTTCTCCGATTTGGGTTCGAGCTTATTAGGTGGAAGATTTTTCACATAAGCATCACAGCCCCAAACTTTAAGAAACGACAGTTTAGGTTTCTTGCCAAACCACAGTTCATATGGAGTCGTCTCAACGTATTTAGATGGTGCCGTATTTAACGTGAATGTAGCCATCTCTAAAGCATAACCCCAAAACGATAGCGGTAAATCAGTAAGAGACATCATAGATTGCACCATATCTAATAAAGTACGGTTACGACGTTCGGACACACCATTACAATGTGGTGTTCCAGGTGGCGTGAGTTGCGAAACTATTCCACATTGTTTCAAATGAAGACCAAACTCATAACTCAAATATTCACCTCCACGATCAGATCGTAGAAATTTTATTTTCTTGTTACGATGATTTTCCACTTCACTCTGAAATTCTTTGAACTTTTCAAATGTTTCAGACTTATGTTTCATTAAGTAAATATACCCATATCAGCTCAAATCATCTGTGAAGGTCAGAAAATAACGATACCCGCCGCGAGCCTCAACACTCATCGGACCGCATACAACAGTATGTATTATTTCCAATAACCCAGTGGCTCGCTCCATTGTTCCGGAGAACGGAGTCTTAGTCATCTTGCCCATTGTCGGTGTCAAAACTGGCCGATCTCGGGTAGGGGGTCCCGAACTGTGCGTCTGAGGATCGAAGGTAACAGGAGGCATGGGACACGATGTTTACCCAGGTTTGGGCCCTCTTAATGGAGGTAATACCCTACTTCCTGCTTGATTGACTTTGATGAGTATAGGGGTTACAAGAGTTGATCCACCTCGAGATCGTAATGGCTAAACCCTAGATGTCTAGCCTGTATGATTTGTGATTGCCTCTACGGACTAAACCCTCCAGTTTATATAGACACCGGAGGGGCCTAGGGTTGTACAAAGTTGGTTTACAGAGAAAGGAAGCTACACATCTGAACGCCAAGCGTGCCATCCATGCAAAGGAGAGTCCCATCCGGACACGGGAAAAGGCCTTCTATCTTGTATCTTCATGGCCCACCAGTCCGGCCCATGTCACATAGCCCGGACGCCCGGGGACCCCCTAATCCAGGACTCCCTCAGTAGCCCCTGAACCAGGCTTCAATGACGATGTGTCCGGCGCGTAGATTGTCTTCGACATTGCAAAGTGGGTTCCCCCTCCGAATACTTCAAAGCAGTTGAACAAGAGAACTATATCCGGCTCTGTATAACAGTTACAACCCCCAACCACTAGGGCAAAGTACTTAAACAAAATAAGTCATGTCTACTGATAGCTTTTTCAGCGAGACGTCACGTCTGGCCTTATTATTATTTCGAACCATTTTTTGGCCTCCCGCTTCGAGTTTCGAGGCGCGGCCTCCATTGACACGTCTTGTCAAAGCAAAGATCGTGTCCCCTTATTGCGGGATTCTTATCAATACGGGTTTGGGTATGCCAACCGTGCCGTTTGCACGACCCCTTGGGAATAGGCGAGTTTTAAGGCCTGTGAGGGGGCGCTTGATACTCACTGTCTTTATAAGAGGATAAGGACCCATCTTTTTACCCCACACCTTCTTCTTCCTCAGCCCTTCCGTCCTCGAGCTCCAGCGCCCAAGTTTCGATCTTTTCCATTGCCACCTAAACACTCCAGCCATGCCCGGATCCGGCTCTCAAGGCAAGTGGGTGGCTTCCTCCGTTACGGAGAAGAACATCAAGGAGCTCCGGGAGGCGGGGTACTTAACTGCGGAGATCACGCACAGGCTCCCGGCCCCGAAGCAGGTCATCCCCACTCCGGAGCCCGGCGAAAGAGTGGTATTCACCCCCACTTCCTCCACGGACTAGGGTTTCCTCTCCACCCCTTTGTTCGTGGTCTCATGTTTTATTACGGGTTAGATTTTTACGATCTGGCTCTGAACTCCTTCCTCCACATCTTAGCGTTTATCGTCGTGTGTGAGGCATTCCTCCGCATCCCCCCACACTTCGGCCTGTGGCTCAAGAGCTTCAATGTGAAGCTGAAGGTGGTCGACGGGCAGCATGCTGATTGTGGCAGTGCCATGGTGAGCAAGCTCCCCAAAGTTACCTGGCCCAAAGGGGCCTTTGTGGAGACCGTCAAGATATGGCAGCAGGAGTGGTTTTACATCACTGAACCCCGCGACACCAAGTGGGCGGCCGCTCCTGCATTCAGATTCGGACCCCCGCTGTGGCTTGCGTCATGGACCAACAAGGGTCTGGACTGGGGATCATCCGACGAAGTGTTGATGCTGCAAAAGCGCATAAAAAATATCATAGAACAGGGCACCAGCCTCACTGACGTTATCAGGTGATGCTCGTCCGCCGAACCCTTCCCTGCCAGCGACGGCCTCTCCGTATGTGGGAGTTCAATCCGGAAGGGCCATGGACCCTGCAATGATTCTTTGGCACAACGCACAAAGAGATCTGGAAGCTGCTCTTCAAGACTTAGAAGTCATGGCCGAAGACGTCCGAGGACGTCGGCCTCGACTGCAATCATCCAGCCACTCCGGTAAGTGTTCAATTTCTGAACATAGTTTAATCCATCAATCAAAGGAGTGTATTGAGAATTCCATCCTCTAAACAGGGCTAGACAAAGAAGGCGGAGCGGATTAGATGTCCAGCTCCACTGCCCGAAAACCCAGCAGATCCTCCACTAATGAAGATGTTAGTCCTGGTGAGGGAGTCCTGGACTAAGGGGTCCTCGGGCGTCCGGCCTGTTAGCCATGGGCCGGACTGATGGGCTGTGAAGAATACGAAGACCGAAGACTACACCCGTGTCCGGATGGGACTCTCCTTAGCGTGGAGAGCAAGCTTGGCGACCAAATATGTAGATTCCCTTCTTTGTAACCGACCTTATGTAACCCTAGATCTTCCCGGTGTCTATATAAACAAGAGGACTAGGTCCGGAGGGAGATACTCATTATCATAGTCATACAAGCTAGACCTCTAGGGTTTTGCCATACGATCTCGTGGTAGATCAACTCTTGTAATACTCATATTCATCAAGATCAATCAAGCAGGAAGTAGGGTATTACCTCCATAGAGAGGGCCCGAACCTGGGTAAACATCGTGTCCCCTGTCTCCTGTTACCATCGACCTTAGACGCACAGTTCGGGACCCCCTACCCGAGATCCGCCGGTTTTGACACCGACATTGGTGCTTTCATTGAGAGTTCCACTGTGACGTCGATGACAGGATCGATGACTCGCCTCATCCTTAAAGACAATATCACCGCCGAAGGAGGACTGGCCCCAGGCCAAACCCTCCGGCTGGGCGGCTTTACCCTGACCGCCCGTTTGGCCGTTAAGCCGACGATGACCTCTCGGGCCATCGAAAATCCCCTTCGTATCGACTCCAAACACTCCAAGCAGATGGATCCGGCGGAGTTCTCGTCTTTAAACGAGCTCCTGGATCGCATCGCCGCCCTGGGAATCGCCACAGATTACGATCGGATCGGGCTTAAACCCGACCAAAGAGAAATTAAATCTCCACCGGTCACCCACCAGATAGCGGTAGTCGAGGAGCAAGACGGTGACTCTTCCCCTATACTGAAGACGGACTATGTTCGGATCGCTGACCCTGTAGAGCCGGATACCCACCAGCGAAAGGATGTGACCAGCCTTCCGAACATAGAATCGGACGGCGGGCATAAGCAATCAGAAGATACTCCGGAGTCCGGACTGTTAAGTCTGGAAAATCTTCAGACTCCGGATCATCGATCGGGTCAGGGTCCGGATTCAATTCCACCCACCCACCCAGACATAAGCGCTCTTATGAGCATACAACAGCAGTCTCAGGAAATGGTCCACCACTTCTGGGCCAGACTCCTCCTTGTCAAGGACAAGGTTAAAGATTGTCGCGACGAGGACGCGATATCAGCGTTCTGCAACAATTGCACGAACAAAGGAATCCTCAACGCCATTAATCGCCGTTGCATACTACACTTCGCTGACTTGGCAACTATCGTACAGAAGTACAGCGCAATGGAAAGCGACTGGAAAGATCAGGCAGCTTGTTGGGAGCCATCGGTCCCAACTCAACTGCTCATCCAGGCGAAAAGGGCGCATCCCCGTGACACGCCCAGTCCAATATCCAAGAAATATAAAGCCATTACGCGGCACGGAACCGTTCTGGAGGGATGGCTCGGTGGCCCATGCAAAATACACACAACACCGGATACCATATCAAGCCACAGCCTTTGAGCATGTTGGATACTCCGGCAGGTAGCCAAGAGCGGCGAGGACATCCTTACCAAAAACGCTCCAGAGCAACACCCTCCAGAAGACGACGACCCCAGAGTATTGATGGTCTTCGAGACATTCTCTTCAAACAATAAGCGCAAAAGGGCACTCCGCGACCTCGCCGAAGTCTGTCAAATCGCCGCGATAAACCCTTGGAACGACACGGCTATAACCTTTAATGCCGGCGACGAACCAAAATACAGGACAGTCCGAGCGCCAGCCGCATTAGTCCTCAGTCCCATCGTGGACGGCTTTGGACTCACCAAGGTCCTCATGGACGGCGGTAGCGGACTAAACCTCATCTATGAGGATACACTCCACAAAATGGAAATAGACAGGAGCCACATCGAGCAAAGCAGCAAGACCTTCCGAGGAATCATTCCCAGCCGGGAGGTGCGGTGCGTGGGAAAAATAACACTCGACGTGGTATTCGGCACGCCGGAAAATTATCGGTCCGAAGAAATAACTTTCCAAGTGGCCCCTTTCAACAGTGGATATCACGCCCTCTTGGGGCGAGAGGCATTTACACGCTTCCAAGCTGTACCTCATTACGGGTACATGAAGCTTAAGATGTCCGGGCCCAACGGCATAATCACTCTCGCCAGTGATCCGGACATAGCACTTCACACCAAAATAAAACCGCATCCCTGGCCCTTGAGGCATTATCTGAAGCCCTTGCGGCCGAAGAGTTAACCGCACTGCGCTCCACGATGGACAGGGATGATATGATCCTAGACAAACGCCCCAAATCCACCTCCTTCAAGCCAGTGGAAGAAATAGTCAAATTCCAGGTCCATCCAACGGACCCCAAGAAGACAACATCTATTGGGGTACAACTAGACCCAACGGTCGACACCGCGCTACGGGATTTTCTTCGCGAAAACTGGGATATATTCGCCTGGCACCCTTCTGACATGCCAGGAATCCCACGCAAGCTGGCCGAACACAGCCTCAACATATTAAAGGGATATAAACTGGTCAAACAAACACTGCGGCACTTTTCCGAGCCCAAACGCCAAGCCATGGGAGAGGAGCTAGCCAAGCTAATCGAGGCCGGATTCATTAGAGAAATAAAACATCTGAACTGGCTGGCAAACCTGGTGATGGCACCAAAGAAGGATAAATCCTGGCGCCTGTGCGTCGATTTCAAAGACCTCAATAAGGCTTGCCCTAAGGATCCCTTCGCCCCCCACATTGACCAAATCATTGACGCTACCGCAGGACACGACTCGCTGTGTTTTCTCGACGCATATTCCGGATACCATCAAATCAAAATGAAGTAGTCCGATCAAGCTGCAACAACATTCATTACCCCATATGGGCCATTCTGCTTCAACACCATGCCCTTCGGGCTCAAGAACGCCGGCGCCACATACCAACGCATGATTCAAACATGCCTGGAGAAACAGATCGGCAAGACATTTGAAGCTTATGTGGATGACGTCGTCATCAAAACTAGGCACGTCGAAACACTAATAGACGATTTACGTCTCACATTCGACAACCTCCACGCATATGACATTAAGCTCAATCCAAAAAAGTGTGTTTTCGGCGTCCCCGCTGGAAAACTGCAGGGCTTCATCGTTTCCAATAGAGGAATTGAAGCAAATCCAGCCAAAATCCGAGCTCTGTCACAATTGGCTACGCCAACAAACCTTAAACAAGTCCAAAAACTCGCGGGTTACGTGGCAGCTCTAAGCCGCTTTATCTCCAGATTGGGAGAAAAGGCACTGCCACTCTATCGCCTTCTACGGTTAACCGATCACTTTGAGTGGACGGACACGACAACAGCCGGACTGGAAGAAATAAAAACCCTTCTAGCAAGCAACCCAATCCTGGCCGCGCCAAACGTCGGTGAACCCATGTTACTATACATATCGGCAACACATCAGGTGGTGAGCGCCGTACTCGTCGTTGAATGAGAACAGGACGGACACAAATTCCCGCTTCAGAAGCCAGTATACTACGTATCCACTGTCCTTACACCATGCAAATCCCGGTACCCCCATTATCAAAAGATAGCATACACGGTCTTCATGGCATCCCGAAAGCTACGACACTACTTCCAGGAGTGCTCGATCACGGTGGCTTCCGAAGTACCACTCAACGACATAATAAACAACCGCGATGCCACGGGCCGGATTGCCAAATGGGCCATTGAGCTCCTTCCATTTGATATTACATACAAACCATGTCGAGCTATTAAATCCCAAGTACTGGCTGACTTCGTCGCCGAATGGACAGAGGCCGAACTCCCTAATGAGTACGGCACATATTCCAATTGGGTTATGTATTTTGATGGCTCGAAAATGCTGGCAGGGCTAGGAGCGGGCGTCGTTTTAACGTCCCCCACTGGAGACGTCGTTCAGTACGTACTCCAAATACTATACACAGACTCCAATAACGCAGCCGAATACGAGGCCTTATTGCATGGTCTCCGGATGGCTGTCTCCATGGGCATATAGCGCCTGGAAGTGCGCGGGGACTCAAACCTCGCAATATCTCAAATAAATGGAGACTTTGATGCCAAAGATCCGAAGATGGTAGCTGTCGGTTCAATATCCGGCGTATCTCGTAGTAGGGGTCCTAAGCTAGGCGTCTTGGAGCGATGGTAACATGGACACGGGGTTTTACCCAGCTTCGGGCTCTCTTGATGAGATAATACCCTACATGCTGCTTTTGATTGTATTCATATGGGTGTAGTACAGAGTACACGTATCTACCACGAGATTGTAGTAATGAATATGAGATTGTCTATTGACTAGCCTGGCCTCTGTTTATATAACACACGTGAGGCCTAGGGTTTAGGAGAGTCCTCGCCTTGGGCGACAAGTCTTGTGGAGTCTTCCTTGTATGCGGCAGAGGCTGTCCGAACTGGCCCATGAGTATACGGCCATGGGGGTCCTCGGCCCAATCTAACTGATCGGGAGACGACGCGGTGAATACCCCCTAGTCCAGGACACCGTCAGTAGCCCCCTGAACCGGTCTTCAAGTTGGGGACGCTCCTCGATTCTTCCGAACTGTTCTTCATCTTCGGTCGTCGGTCTTGAAAACTGGTTCAACAAATCTTTCCATCTTCGATCTTGAGGATCGCCAAAGTGAATCCGAAGAGTTTACACGTCGGGTATCCGAGGAGCCCCTTTGAGTTATCGGCTTTTATCAATGCCTTGTTATTTTTACACCACACCTCGGGTTTGAAGTTGTTCCCGTGCGGCGGTGTCCTTTTGCATCCGAGCTCTAACGTCGGACTGCATTCGAGGTATCTGTTGGAGCCGAGCTCCAACGCCAGACCGCTCCCGAGCTCCAACGCCGGAAGGTATTCGAAGAGTTTTGTTACAGCCGAGCTCCAACGCCGGACTGCATCCGAGCTCCAACGCCGGACTATGTCCAAGCTCTAACGCCGGACGGTATCCGAGCTCAAACGCCGGACTATGTCCAAGCTCCAACGCCGGACTATATCCGAGGTGTCATAGCTCACCTTGGTTCAAAAAAGTTGAAGGAGTTTGAAGGGGGTTAGCCGAGCTTAGTGCCGGACATGCCCTCTATAGAGCCAGCTGCTTGCATCCGAGCTTTATGCCGGACTGCTTCCAAGATGACGCACCACCTCGGACTTGGGCTGATTGTTTGCGGATTTTATTTCCGATTGATGCAATTTACTTAGTGACGAGATATATAGCCAGTAGCCCTCAAGGTGTGTGTCGGCCTAAAATTCCGAGATGCACTTTAGAGGAGATAGTGATCGGCGGACGGAACCTTGAGAGGGAGTTTTGAGAAGTCGCCGTAATATACTAGCTTGATGCCGGATAGGTCCATATGGTACCTATTGTTGTCCGAAGACGCGTTTGCGCATAGTTCGGTCAAGCCAAACACTGAGCACTTTGAATTTTCTGCATTGAATAGGCAATGCAGTAGCCCCCGAGACACTGGTCGGGTGGCAACACCACATCAGGGGATCGATGTGTCCCTTTAATATTAGCAAATGATAAGCCCGAAGCCTAGTAGCCCCCGAGCCTTAATGTGGGCACGGGTGGCCGAATTAAGGATCGATATCCAGAGTAAAATCACAAATTATGTGTAATGATTCTATGTATCCAAGTACTTTACATCATTAATGCTCGGATCCGCATTGTACAAAACTTCGTTGACCGACCGTCAGCTTCAACCTCCTCAGCCAGCAGCCGAGGAGTCTTTGTCCTACTTTATAAAGCCTTTATGAGGGCAAAGATTTACGGCAAACAAGGCAATCCGGCCATACGGTTTTATAAACAAAGGTATGCGAAGAGATATGTTATATTACCTTTTAACGTAAGAAACATCTTCCAAAGAAAATAGTCCCGCTATTGGTTCCTTTCTTTGGGTTGTCATGCTAAGCATGATCATCAAACCTCACCTCCGATCAATGCAGATATTGAGGATTTAGTTTGGGGAAAGTTCCCGAACTATGTGGTCCTTAGAGAACCAAAATTGTCACTTCCGTCGTTGCCGACCAATTATATCCTTTAAGATCGCTAGCTTTCGGCTTCACCCAGTCTGAGGTACTAACTCGGATGACCTGGTAGTAACAATCACAGAGGTGCTCCCTTTACCACCTAGCCGAATAATCAGGAACGTAGGGGTAAGCACAGGAGCCAGGCAACCCAGCTTGGCCAAAATCTTAAGTCAAATTGATGCATATTTATGGCTTTATAACGATGATTACGGAAGGCGGCCCTCGTATATTAAATACAAATGCCGATGATATGTTTATTTTGACTCCGTTGCGACGTTTATCAGTTGAAGGTGGCCCATCCTCGGCTTCTACCCCTTTGTAGATACTACGCAGGGTGTTTCCGTAATAACAAGACAACCCTTAGCCGACGTCTCGGTGCCCTCAGGCGGTTGTGTTAGCGGAAACGAGGCAATCAGATATGCGGGCTTTATAACTTTCACTTAGTCATAGGAGCTTAAAGTTGGGAGGCTAGCTAGTAGCCCCCAGTTAGTGTTCGGCGTCAGCCGATGTCAAGCCGTAAACACTTCGGCCAATGTTATGAATGGCCCATCATTTGACACAGTCATCGGATCGCTGACCGGTTTATGCTTATTGTGACAGTCAGTTTTCGGCTTTCTCCACTGAGGTGCTTAACCATGCGAGTTGGAAGCACAATTGCAGTGGTTCTCCCTTTGCACACCTAGCCGAACAAAGCGGAACGTAGGAGGCAAGCACAGGAGCCGGGCAACCCAACTATTGACCGAAGACACAATTCGAAACTGATGCATATAAAGCAATATCCGAGAATGTTTTTGCCGATCCTCTAAAGGTGTCCGGCGTTGCACTGCGAGACTTATGCTGAAAACACACAAATTGTTTTAAAGTGCCGTAAGCGTGGAAAACCAAAAAATGTCAGTAAAAACTTGACGCCCGAACAAGATCAAGTGTTCGGTGCCAATCCGAAAATTGGTCTTAGAGAAAAAAAAGTGCTTATGTCGTGCTTTAATATGACACATCCTATCTCAAGACTTCAAGCGGGTCAGCCTACGGCTTCAACCTCCTATCCCTAAGGCGAGTACTTCTCGTTAGGCCAATTTAGCGAACTAAACTCTAGCGGCTTTGAGAGAGAAATTAGGCTCCCCGGCTGTTGACCACACACTCGCGTTGAAAAAGGAGTGATAGAAAAAGACTTTGCAACGATTATGAAGAAATCATTTATTATAAAACGGCTCATATAAACTTAAGAGCCCCCGAGTGACTTGGGCAAAAGAATTTTATGTATAATGATTGTATGTACGGAAGTACTTATATCATATCTGTGTTCACCCGAACTTTAAACGCGTCTTAACCGACCGTCGGCTTCTCCCTCTTCGGTCAAGGACCGAAAAGTGTTATGTACTCCACCTGTCGAGAATATCGACGGTGTTTCCGATAACCAGGCAATCAGGCCATAAGGCTGTAATAGACAAAGCGCTCTCAGGGAACTTATGCTATATTACTGACGAAGTGTAAGAAGCATCTTCGAAGAAAATAGTACCTCCACCGATACCGTTCTTTGGTTGCTCATTGTTACTATGAGACTTGTGCAATAGATTTTTTGTACTCATGAGTTCCGTTGTGTGCCGACCATAATTGAAAACAATAAGAGCGCTAGCTTTCGGCTTCACCCAGTCTGAGGTCCGAGCTCGGATGACCCGATCGTGACAATCGCAGAGGTGCTCCCTTTACTCCCTAGCCGAACAATCGGGAACATAGGGGTAAACACATGAGCAAGGCAACCCAGCTTGCGGAACACTTAAGTCAATATGGTGCATATTGTGGCGTAATACACAAACAAGGAACGAAGCCGTACAAGTATAATCATATGCAAGAGGAAAGGCTTCATAAAGGAAGCCCCCAAGTAAACGGGGTATTTGAATTTGTGTGTCACAAACAAAGTTTTGACAAGGACGTTTTTCACATACAACTTTTTACCAAAAAGGTATAATGCTTGGTAGAACCGAACAAAATTTAAAACTGAAAGTTTTTGAGCATGAAAGCTACTTAGCTGGGTAATGTGCTCGGTGTCGATGCGCGGCCCGAGCTTACGGCAGGACAAGCTCCTAGCCCCCAGGCCGGTCCCGAGGTGGCGGAGTGAAGAGCTCGGCATTCCGAAGTGGTGACATAGCACGGCCGAGCGAGGAGTTCGGCATTCCAAAGTGGTGACATAGCACGGCCGAGCGAGGAGTTCGGCATTCCGAAATGGTGACATAGCACGGCCGAGCGAGGAGTTCGGCATTCTGAAGTGATGAGGCGAAACCCCCAGTCCGACCAAGTTGACGGAGCAGGTCGATAATGTGACGATGGAGTCCCCACGTCAGCAAAGTGACGACGCAATTTGGTCGACGAAAGTGGGGCGACAGCGTCGGCACGCGGAGGTGACAACACGACCCGGTCTAAGTCAATAGCCTGCACAGATAAAATAGTGCAAACCAAAAAAATAATAACAATAATAATAAAAAATGCATAGTTTATTTATGCGAAGTTGATAATTCAACGAATATAGCCAGGATGCCGAGGACGGTGTCGACGCGGGTCATTAATGCCACAGTGAGGGCACGACGAAGCCTAAATTTATAGGGCGCAGGTCGGCAGGGCGACACCCGGAGCCCCGTCGTCAGCCGATGTGTCGCAAACAGGTCGGTGATGTGGATGTCGGTTCGGAGAAACGACGGTGCAGCAAAGCCGAGGTGACGACGTAGAGCAGTCGACGTCGGTTTACCTGTGCACATAAAATAGTGCCCGACAAAAGTAAGTAATTAACTTAAGCGAAGTAAGTAATTCAAGGAATATAGCCTGTGCGTTGAGGTCGAATCAGCAACGCAGTGGCATCGATGTAGGTCAGAGCTTGAGCGACGACGGTTTCGAGGCATTACGCCGATGCCGTGACGAAGTTTCAACACACGGTGTAGACCGTGTCGCGCCGGCAGTGTCCGTCTATCTGCTGATAAGAATCCCGGCTCCGAATTGTGAAATAATTAGCACACTTTTGATTATACCCATGCTAGTACGTGAGGGGTGTAGACCATTAATAGTGATACATGAAAAGTAGATGGAAAAGTAAACCACTAGTCCAAAGCGCAGATTATTTCCATGTATAATTAAATAATGAATAAAGCAAAGAAAAAGGATCGGATCTCCCTGTGACTGCGCTGGGATTGGACAGACCGACGCCATGTATGAGGGTCGGTAAATTTTCTCTGCAAAAAATAGTGCAGTACAAACCGACAGGGAATATTCGGCGTAATATTTTTACGCGCTTAATGGATAGTTAGAAGAAATAAAACCTGATTTACTCTACGCGTAGCGGACCGAAGAGGAAATTCTTCTACATCCTAGGCGATCCAGGCAGACCGGCCTCCACGAGAAGTTGTAATGGCAATTGAGAAAGAGCAACCAAGAATCAAACATTAAATTTTACCATCACGTGAGCAAAAGCTGAGATGCTCTATCCATTGATTGAACCTTGACAGACGTGCTGTACTTAGACAAATAGTACTACTATTTAAGGAATTGATTTACTTCCCTGGTGGATCACGTGAAGAAGAACTAGCATGACCTTGGTTGATCACACCCAAACCTGAAAAAAAGGTGTACGGCCCATGGCTGTCCCGAGGACCACATGCGGAACCTGAAAAGCGGTAGCGGCCGCCGATCCCCGTTTTCTTTTTTGTTACAGAAGGTCCATGAATCTCAGCGTAGGGCACACGTATCAGCTTGATCGATTCGATCTTGACGTAGAGCTCGGCCCCCGCCGCTCTAAGCGCGCGCCGCCATCTAGCGCCAGTATACCTACACATACCTTCTGTCCAAAAAACATATCCGCGCGACGGTGGATCCATAGAATTGTTGATCGGTTGCACAAATTTTTCCGCGATCTCGATCTGCAGACAAAGCAAAGATACTTTTGCGAACAATTTGATCTATGCAAAACAGAATAAAGTGGAAATATAACACCTGATCATCCCATCGATCCGTGACGATCACCCAACAGACTCTCTCAATGAAAGCACCAATGTCGGTTCAATATCTGGCGTATCTCGTAGTAGGGGTCCTAAGCTAGGCGTCTTGGAGCGATGGTAACATGGACACGGGGTTTTACCCAGCTTCGGGCTCTCTTGATGAGATAATACCCTACATGCTGATTTTGATTGTATTCATATGGGTGTAGTACAGAGTACACGTATCTACCACGAGATTGTAGTAATGAATATGAGATTGTCTATTGACTAGCCTGGCCTCGGTTTATATAACACACCGGAGGCCTAGGGTTTAGGAGAGTCCTCGCCTTGGGCGCCCAGTCTTGTGGAGTCTTCCTTGTATGCGGCAGAGGCTGTCCGAACTGGCCCATGAGTATACGGCCATGGGGGTCCTCGGCCCAATCTAACTAATCGGGAGATGACGTGGTGAATAACCCCTAGTCCAGGACACCGTTAGCAACTTATCGTAATGCCGTCCTAAAAATGTCATCTCGGTTCGAGGGGCTCGAGTTCCATCACGTGGCTCGAGAAACTAATCAAGCGGCGGACGTTCTTGATCGTATCAACGCCAAGCGCGACCCCGTCCCACCTAATATCTTTCTGGAAAGGCTATTTAAGCCATCTGTGGTGTGGCAGGGGGAAAGCAGCAACACTAGTCCGGATCCGAACACAACCCCAGATTCCGAACACACAGATATCATCGGCGGCTCAGCCACCGAAATAACACCATCGGCCCATCTCATTATGACAGTCATTGCCCCATGGACCGAACCTTTCCTGGCCTACCTTAATAGGAAAGAACTCCCTGAGGATCAGAATGAGGCCAGCCGCATTGTCCGGCGTTCAAAGGCCTACAAGGTTCATGACGGAGAACTCTATAAGAAAAGCGCTACCGGAGTCCTTCAAAGGTGTATCTCCGAGGAAGAGGGGCGGCAGCTCCTGGCTGAGATTCATGCCGGTCTCGGCATGCACCACGCCGCAGCTCGGGCCCTTGTTAGCAAGGCCTTCCATACAAGATTCTATTGGCCGACGGCCCGAGCAGATGCACAGGACCTTGTCCAACGTTGCGTCAGATGCCAACTCTTCGCCAACCAAAGCCATATGCCCCCACTACCCTACAAACAATCCCCATCACTTGGCCTTTTGCGATCTGGGGACTGGATATGGTTGGACCCCTTAAAGGAGGAAGCCATAAGAAAAAATATCTGCTGGTCATGGTGGATAAATTCACTAAGTGGATAGAGGCCAAACCAGTTAAAACGGTCGATTCCAGGACGGTGATAGAATTCATATCCGGCGTCGTACACCGTTATGGTGTTTCGCACAGTATCATCACCGATAACGGCTCCAACTTCATAGCCGACAAAGTTAAAACCTGGTGCGCTAATCTGGGCATCAAGCTCGATTACACCTCTGTTACCATCCACAAACAAATGGTCAAGTTGAAAGAGCCAATGGTCTTATTATGAGCGGCATTAAGCCTAGACTACTGCGGTCTTTGAAAGAATCAGACAAGCAATGGGTTGAGGAGCTCGACTCCATACTCTGGGGGCTATGGACCACGCCCAATCGCACTACCGGATACACACCTTTCTTCATGGTGTACGACGCAGAGGCAGTGCTACCCTGCGACATTATTCATGACTCACCTCGAGTGCGCATGTACGAAGAGAGAGAGGCCGAGCTCGATCGGCAGGACAGGCTAGATGCCCTGGAGGAGGAGCACGATGTCGCAAAAGCTTGTTCCGCATTTTATCAACAGCAGGCTCGCAAGTATCAAAGCAGAGAAGTGCGGGCCAAAACATATAACGCCAGCAAACTCGTTCTACGCCTGCCGGAGAAGAAAAAGGACAAACTCAAGCCCAAGTGGGAGGGTCCCTTCATCATCGACGAAGTTCTCACCAGAGGGGCGTACCGCTTGCGTGATGTGTCCGACAATCGACTAGAGCCGAACCCCTGGAATGCGGCCAGACTCCAAAGATTCTATGCCTAGCGCCGAACTCTTTGTTCGTTTCCTTTCCCCTATTGTTTCCATCATTTTTTCTCTCTTTTCGTTTTTTCTCTTTAGCCTTAAAAGCTTTCGTGCGGTTAGACCGTGCACCCCCGATGCATACATCTTCAAGTATGTACGTCTATTATACCTGGGGGCTTCTTGGACAGAAGCTTGCTATTATTATTTTCCGAGCATCCAGCTCTTCACATATGCGTTTTCTCCCATATGTATCTTTTCTTCGCCATTATATGCATCGATATGACTTAAGTTTTGGCCAAGCTGGGTTGCCTGCCTCCTGTGCTTATGCCCTACGTTCCCGTTAGTTTGGCTAGGGCATAAAGGGAGCACCTCTGCGATTGTTACTGCCGGGTCATCCGAATGTGTACCTCAGACTGGGTGAAGCCGAAAGCTAGCTTTCTTAAGGGAATATTCGGTCGGTGAACTAAAGATGTTTTTGCATTCGACCCATCGTGAACCCCAGAAACTATACACATTGTGATTTCTTCATCACAATTCAGACATGCACATCGATGCATGCACACCCAGGGAAAGGAACCCTTAACGTAACTATTCTCTCTGGAAGATGTTTCTTACAATCTTAATGTAATATAACATAACTAGCCGGATAATTGTTTGTTCAAGCAACTATGACCCCTACGCCTGGTTTCCATGCATACCCGGTCTACTCGGCCGCTCTGGTATTCAGAAATACTCCGCACCTTCGGGTCTAGAGGTTGAAGCGAAAAGGTCTGCCATGACAATCATTTTATAATCCAGCTAGAGTTGCGTATGCAAAGGAAAGTACATAGTCACTTAGGACTAAAAAACTTCCTCCTCTATGCCGTCCAGCAGGCTATCTAACTTACAATCCTGCTGGGAATACTTGGCGGCTACTTTTACTTGGTCATATACTAAACTAATGGGAATTTCTTCCCCATTTGATCCTAGCGGTCCGACCCGGGACATGTGATTTGGATCCAGCTTGGTATACCATGTTTTCACCATGGCCCATGCCTCTCGCGCACCCTCTCGGCAGGCCGATATCTTCCATAGTAGGATACGCCGCCACGCTCCCTTGAACGGCTCTACAAGCTCCTCCATACTCCCTGGAGGGGAGGCGGATGGCCATAAGGCCTTGGCTACACTCTGCATTGCCTGCCGAGCTTGCTCGTGCAATTGCGACAACCCTTGCAGAAGATCACTTGATGATCCGGACACCTCCTCTTCGGGGCGGCCCGTCAACATACCTGCAATCATAGCTATATCAGCTACGTTTACCTCCAAATTGTTATAAGGTAAATTTGGCCACGTACTGAATATGCTGCCTCACAGCTTTTTGTTCTCCTTCACGGAGTCGGCTAGCTGGGCTCGCACATCTTTCAGTTCTTCGCCCAGGTTGGTGTTTGAATCCTGGAGTTTGTTTTTGTCCTCTCCGACTCGGGTCAGAACGCGCTCGCCCGCGACATGTTGTCTCTTCGCCTCTTTTTCGCTCGTTTGAGCGGCCTTCAGTTTCTCTTCCAGTTGGTCCGACGACCCTGTTATGAGACAAGCAGCAGTTTCAACACAGCTGGCATATCATTTTTGTTTCTCGATGGAGGGGAATATTACCAGAGGACGCCTTCCTAAACTTTTCCAGTTCGGTGGTAGCAGTAGTTAGCTGTGTCCGGCACTGCTCCAGCTCTTGGGCTAGCAGGTCGTTCTTCTCCGTAAGAACCTGGTTATACAACGATCCTTAAAACATTTGTCCCAACTGCTTCAAGTCTTGGGGGCTACTGGCACATGGTTATCAAATTTGGACAAGGTAAACTTACCTGCACATCTTTCAAATGCTCATCTGTGGCCCTGTTAAGCCCATCTCGAGCAGCCCGGATGTATGCATCAGCTGAGCTGAAGGCACCGAACGCCTCTTTTGAGAAGCGGGGATTTCGTAAAACGGCCCTCCGGCGCCGGTGATTCATGGCGCTCTCCACTTCCGAATTGGTGACGGACATATTTTCCGAACCCTCGGCAGAAGGACAGTCCGGCGCCACTCTCATATCGGGCTCCGTCTCTTCGGCTGGGACCGAATCCTGGCTATTAGGAGTACGACTGGCCGGGTCTCCGGACACAGTCCATCGAACCTTTTTCCTGATACAAGACAAACATAGGAGTCACAGTTGGACGCGATTGCTAAAGGAGGATAGTCACGAACCCATACCTCTTCAAGGAAGGCCCAACCGTATCTCTGTTTGCCTTCCTCTTCGAAGGCCTGCCCGGCGTGGGAGCCGCTCTCTTTGGAGATGCCCCTGGGCAGCACGACGCGCCGGACGCCTCCCCTTCTGAGCACAGGATGGTGCGGTGGGTGAGGAAGAATGAGGAAAACCCTCTTGGACAAAGTGTCTCCTGATTACTTACATGTGAAGCGGGGAGAAGACCGGGATAGTCGGCGATGATGGCCACCTCTGTGCCGTCATAGCTCGTTTGGTAAAACGTCCCATTCTCGAGCACCACAAATATATCCGGATCCTCTTCGAATCCGGGGTCAAGGTCCCGATTGTGGCCCTCGGGCTGTGGGGCGGGGCTGTGAAGCCCCTCGGAAATCTTTCGCCAGTGCTGTTATAAATGGACGGGTTAATATTCATTAAACGAAGCTCAGGGAGTGGAATGAGTAGAGCAGGAGAGCTGGGGGCTTACCCAGCTAGGAGGACTGTACATGGAATATCCTTCTTTGTGCGTGATGCGCAGGAACTCCTCTTCCTCACCCTTGAACAGTTCGGCCAATATTTTGGCTAGGGCGGCAGGGGTGTCCGGACCTATTCTGCCGCAGCGGGAGGCGTCATCTTCCCCATTGTAGTTCCACATGGGAAGTCCTCTGTATTGGAGTGGTTGGACCCCCCGCACTATGGAGGTCGTCATCACTTCGACTATCGTGTATCCGGACTGGGCAAGCGTCCTGATCTTGCTCAGGAGTTGGTGAACTTCCGTGCTATCTTCCTCCTCGAGGCTCCGAGGGCGCCAGCTGTGGCGTTTCTTCAGAGGAACACTTGTAAACTCAGGGAGACCCCTCCGGACTGGATCTGGAAGTACGACGTCCTTGATATAAAACCACTCAGAGGTCCAATCTTCGGAAGCTTTCTTCGGTGTGCCGGATATGTATCCGGTCTCAGCAATGCGCCATACTTTGGCTCCGCCCACTTCAAATATCGATCCCTCATGGTTACGCGGGACAATGCAGAATAACTTTCTCCACAATTCAAAATGGGCCTCGCAACCCAGGAATAATTCGCATAAAGCGACATAACCCGCAATATGCAGGATGGAGGCTGGAGTAAAATTGTGCAGTTGGAGGCCATAATATTCCAGAAGCCCTTGGAGGAATGGATGAATTGGAAATCCCACGCCCCTTAGCAGATAGGGGACAAAACACACTTGTCCCCCCGGATGGATTGGGGAAATCCTCCGCCTGGGTTTTGCCGTCGAAGGAGGCTAACCCTGCTCGAACAGGGACCAAGTCCGCACGGGGGAGAAACCCCTGCGTTTGCAGCTTCACCAGCTGACTGTGGGATACGGAGCACTTCTCCCACTCGCCTCTCTCTGGACTACAGGGATGGGAGGAGGGGCTGGGAACGCTAGACATATTGGAATGTTCTTTCCTAGCAGCCTTTGAGGATTTTCTCCGCGAGATGATTGAACAGATCTGGGATCCAGTCTCGTTAAATAGACGCTATCCCTCGTGTAGCCGGGGTGTTATGTGCAAAAATACCCTGACCTCTCGCATCCGCTCGACACGTGGAAGCTGAAGTTGTTGATACACAGAAGCTGAGGGGAGCAACATTAAATGGAAGGTCGAACATACTACTTGGGAGTCATCGATGGAGGAACATGCCTTGCAATGCCGAAGACAATCTATGCGCCGAACACCTCGCCATTGAAGACTGGTTCGGGGGCTACTGAGGGAGTCCTGGACTAAGGGGTCCTCGGGCGTCCGGCCTGTTAGCCATGGGCCGGACTGATGGGCTGTGAAGAATACGAAGACCGAAGACTGCACCCGTGTCCGGATGGGACTCTCCTTGGCGTGGAGGGCAAGCTTGGCGACCAAATATGTAGATTCCCTTCTTTGTAACCGACCTTATGTAACCCTAGATCCTCCCGGTGTCTATATAAACCGGAGGACTAGGTCTAGAGGGAGATACTCATTATCATAGTCATACAAGCTAGACCTCTAGGGTTTAGCCATACGATCTCGTGGTAGATCAACTCTTGTAATACTCATATTCATCAAGATCAATCAAGCAGGAAGTAGGGTATTACCTCCATAGAGAGGGCCCGAACCTGGGTAAACATCGTGTCCCCTGTCTCCTGTTACCATCGACCTTAGACGCACAGTTCGGGACCCCCTACCCGAGATCCGCCGGTTTTGACACCGACACCCGGCGCCCTATCAGGCGCCGGAGAAGAAGGCCAAGAAGAAGAACAAGGAGGCCATAGATGGCCTCCGCCGCAAAGGTACTTCAGACGCAGTGTCTGGAGAGACCAAAACTCACTCCTCCCACGAGGAGGATGAAGATGAAGAGGAGGAGGAGGCAGAAAGCAATCCTTCCCCGAAGCGGAGGAAGAAGAAAAGGGCGGCTTCCGAAGACCCAGAGGCGGAGGCGTCCAAAAGGGGGAAAATATCCCTCCCATACGGCTCGGATTTAGACGCCGAAGCCATCCCCGAGTGGCGCCCTAGGTCGAAGCCCCTGGCCGAATCGTGAGTATTCAAAGATACTACGCATATGTCCGGCCTTTATGATTGTAACCTAACACATTATATGGTGTAGTCCCGCCCGCGATCTCCCCCAACAATCATTATCGGAGGGGAATTCTTTGGATCCGGGGATGATGGAGAGCGAGTCGCCTCCATGAGCCTCCCCGCCAACCGCCATGGACGACACCGAAGTGTTGTCCCGAAGGGCCTTTCTGGGCCATGGAGCGGTACGAGAGGCCGCCAAAACAGCGCCGGAGGGTAATGCCTCGGCTACCGAGAACATGGGGGATACAATCCCCATGGAGACTGATGGCGGGGGCCTTGATCAGTTCGGCCCCCAGCCGAACACCGTTCCGGAAACCCAAGTGGCTCCGGAACCGAATAAGCGACCCCCTTCAAGGGAGGGGGGAGCGCCAACTCCAGCAGCGACCTCCACCAATCCGGAGGCACCGAACACACTGATGGAGGCACTACAACGTGCTTCCATCGTGGAGGAGCACCACACCCTGATGAGTGTGGTGGTTGAGAAGGTTCAGTCCGCCAAGAGCAGGCTGAACGAAGCCTTCACTAGCCCGCTAACAGGCTTCGAGGTAGGCGATGTAATATTCTTGGCCGCTTTTCATATGAAAAATATGCGTGTATATAGATAGTAGCCCCTGAGAATCTGTTCGGATTTTGGAAAAAGGCAAGACAGAGGATTGATAATACTCGTAGGAGATAATGTACTTGTCTATTCTGAGAAACATGCTTCACTGGTAGCGGCAACCGCCCAGGCCGCCGAGGTATCCAAGCTCAAGCGGAAGCTGGGGCTCGTAGATGAGGATCTCGTCCGCATCAACAAGAGGTTTGATGAAGCGCAAGGTATTTTTCAGAATATCTCGTTCATGCCTATATTAATATGCGGACTTTGAGTCGAAGCTCATGCACTGCTATGTGTATGATTGCAGGCAGTGCTGCTACGGTCGAGACCCTCAGGGGTGAACTTGCCCAGGCCAAGGAGCAGTCAAGGGTGAACAAGGCGGCCGCTGATAAAGCGGCCAAGGACTCAAAGTCTGAATAGGTCGTCCGTCGCCAATACGAGGAGCGGGTGACTGAAGTGGAGCAAGCGCTCAAGGACGCCGCCAGCAAGTGCGAGTCCCTAGAGGAGAAGAATAAAGCCCAGGGACCGACCTTGCCAAGGCCCTTCAAGAGGCCAAGGAGGCGCGGGCTGAATCCCGAGCAGCGTGCGAGGAGATCAAGAAGGCCGAACAGATAGCGGCTGGTAAGCCCTTTCTCTTACAGAGTAAATTCGGCAATCAGAAGTATGCCTTGCTCACTCAACTGTGGAGTGCTCCAGACGCCTTTGCGGATCTTCTGAAGAGTGCCGCCGACACCGCGCAGTTCTTCACGGCCCGGGAGGGGCACACGACGGAGAAGCTATTCTAGTCACAGTTCGCGGCGTAGGAGCGCCCAGCGCTGCTGAATGACCGGATGGTGCAGTGGGCCGAGCTGCATAGGATGTCCGGATTGGCCATGAGGGACTTCATAGTCTGACTGTGGCCAACCGAACCCATTCCAAGCAGCTATTTCGGCCTAGTGCAGCGACTCGTCGACGCGCTGCACCGAATTGACGCGGTCAAGTGGTCGTCATGTATAGAAGGTGCGCCGATGGCCTTTGCCCGTGTCAAGATGCACTGGGCAAAAATGAAGGCTGCCGTCGTGGCAGTCGAGGGTCCGCCAGGAGGCAAGGACCACCGCAAGCCGGAGCGCTATTTCAAAGACGTCCTAGAGGGTGCCCGTTTGATAGAGGGTGAATGCTCGAAGGACATTATATTCGAGTGAATGTATCCGAACCGCCCAGACGTTGTATTATAAACCAAGGCTCTGAAATATATTTATGCCTTTTATCTTAAAGTATTTTCCTCCTGTGCGGCCATTTTTACCACTGAGAGTTTGCCAGTCGTCGGCTTCAGCCCCCACATATATACTACGGGGGTGTTCGGAATAGCACATGACCACACTTGACCCAACGTCTTGGTCCGTAAAGGAGGTATCAGTGTGGCGAACCAGACAATCGGACTATGCGGCTTTATCACTCTCACTTAGCCATAACAATGGGGCTGTAAAATAGCCCCTGGTGCGTATGCGGCTATCCGAACTTGGATGCCTTATGCGCGTGACTGGAAGATAGCCAGTCCTTCGTGTAATACGGAAGAAATCGCTAGAGATTTGGTAAGTCGCCGAATTGCTGACCAGCTCTCGCCGCATCATGACAGTCAGTTTTCGGCTTTCTGTACTGAGGTGCTTGACCGGGCGAACTAGAAACACAATCGCAGTAGTTCTCCCTTTACTACCTTAGCCGAACAAGCGAACGTAAGGTAGCAAACACAGGAGCCAGGCAACCCAACTATTGACCAAAGACATGATTCGGAGCCAATGCATATAATGCAGTATTCAGGACGCCGAAGTCTACTCTGAGAGTGTTCGGACTTTCTGTTTTCGAGAATATATATGGCTGAATAGAGCCCCTGGCGATTTAAGTCGTGCCGAGGTGTATATGCCAATATGACGTAAAGGGGGAAGACAGATTATGAAATAAGACAATACCGAATAAGGTTGGGCGAAACTGTTTCCATTATAGTCTGATTGGTACATCAAAACGTATTTTTACAGAAGATGTCATAAGCATCAAGGCTATTTTACATGCCGAGAACAAGGGAAAGCTGCATACAGGTCCTAAAAAGGAAAAGATGATCTTGAAGATCCTTTGGACACCCTGCCGCACGTCTGTGCCGCTTTTTGCCTTGGCATATGATCCTTTGAGAGGATCAACGATCGAGTGTACATAAGGGGCCTGGAAAGGGGCCCTTGGTATCATTGAAAAGTGATGTGGGTTGTAAAGAACCTAAAAGATAAAAATAAGAAGAAAAAGGAAAAAATATGAAGGTCCGGGTAGGGTCGAGCCGTATTGTGGACCTTGTTTTTAGTGTGCCTCCGTCTTTGCCCACGATATCTTTAGTGCGTAGTTATGTACGCACGGTACGTATACTGCTATCAGGGTGGGGCTTTGACGGAGGCTGAATTGCTAGTCTAGCTCTGGACGAGCCGGACTGCCATTCTGCAGGGTAGACCGGACTCGTTTGACAGTGTCCGGGGGCTTGCACTACAAAAAAATACACTTCTGTGATGATACGTGTTTGTCACAGTAGGTCATGTTTTTTGTCATGCATGTACATCCATGACGATTTTATGACAGAATCAAGATAGTCATACCTGTGCTGTCGTAGAAGTGTTCCATGACATTACCAAAATTATCATCACGGAAGTGTCCACTTCCATGACGGTAAATCGCGCGTCATAGAAGTGCTTTTGTCAAGGGTGACCGACATGTGGCATCCACCGTAACGGGTCACTGTTAAGCTATCGGGTCCGGTTTTGGATTCGATAACCCGTTAACAGCCCGGAACCAATGGGAAATTTCCACGTGTAAAATTCTGATTGGCCAGAGGAAACACGTGTCAGCTCGTCAATGGGTCAGATAGGCGCCTATGATATGTCGACACGTGCGACGGCCCACCACTGGCCCATTTAGCTTACAAAGCCGGCCCGTTTGACTTGGTGAAAAGTTAGCGGGCTGGCCCATGAAAAGCCTGTTAACGGTCTCTTTGCAAATAGCCCATTTTACGACCCGGTAACTCATGGCCCGTCAGGGCCTACACGAAATCGGCCCAACAACGTCATGTGGGCCATCAAATATAACACCAGCCCGTTTCACTTTGGCCCATGTATGGCCCACGACGTCTTTCGGCCCATATGAGGCCTTCGTATCTTTAGGCCCTTTAGAGGCCCACGGTGACTCTAGCCCATAATGAACAGTAAATTTCTTTGTACCCATTAACGACCCATGATTCACATGGGCCGTTTCTAGCCCGTGTTAGCTTTCGGCCTACTGACGGCCCATACATTCTTGGGCTCCTTTCCGGCTCTCGATTACTTCCGACCCATTACTGGCCTGTTCCCCTAATGGGCCAAATTCGGCCCGTGGCAAGAGTCGGCCCGTTTCTGGCCTGTTAACCCGTTGCACCGTTTCCAGCCTGCCCTATATTCTGGCCCATTAACGACCCGTTATGCCTGTGACAGAATTAAGCCTTTGCTGTCCTCCGGCCTGTTAACGGCCCGTTACCGTGCTGGGCCGATACCAATTACGCCCGTTTACGGCTCATGTAGACCCATTTATCCGACGGCCCGAGGCTCACCGATTCTACGGCCATGTTGGAGGCCCATTAAAAGACGGCCCGTAGGAGGCCCATGGATCCTATGGCCCGTAGGAGGGTCAAGGTTACCACGGTCTGTATATGGCCCATGGTTGTTGCGACCACTAGCAAACCAGGGAAAAAGAAGACTAGGAAATAAATAAGCCCGAAACTAACGCTAGGCTATTAAGGCGATTGCATAGATTACATCCACTGGGCATCAAAGATCACCACCAGTGCAAATATAGGGAACACCCTACACTATACAAAAATGGCTTGCTGTTTTCTTCAGCCGGTGGCTGCACGTTAAGAACAAATTTTGTATCGCAACAAAACAAATTACAACTATAAAACAAAAGGAAGGTTGGCATAAAAGTTAACAGTCTGGCAGATAAATGCACCACCAGAAGTTCAGAAGCTCAGTTCATTTGACCTGACTATTACGTTTTCATGCTGTATTGTCCGATGGAGCACCATAACCTTCACCTTCATTTCTCCTAGGCTCCTGAACAATATAGCAAATGTCTGATAGTCTGGTTTCAAAACCATGCATATCTTGACGACATCGAACAATGTCTGTCCTTGTTTCACAAAGGGTCTCTGTTAGGGAATGGACTTGTGTCTGGAGCGCAGATATAACATTGTTTTGAGCTTGCATATCTTGATCATGAGGCAGTTTGGACGAGATTGCCTTAACAACCAACCCAGTATTACGCAGGAACATGCTTTTGGCACTGTTAGTGGACAGGTACTGACCCACTACAGCAAGAGCCGACATTGTGGTTATAGTTGCCTCGCCACCTTCAGAAGGTGGCGGTTCCACCATTTTTTCCATAGCTTGCTGAAAAGTTGAGTTTTTACATTAGTAGTACCAGAACAAAAGATATTAAGGAGGCAGCAAAACCAAACAAAATAGCTTTGGTCTATATACAGAACTTATTCTGGTGAACCCATGTAAAATATTTGTTGTATTTTACTGCAAAGTACATAATAAAACCAGGTTCCAAACATATGACCATGTACCATGGCTAATGTATTGTCTATTTCTTCACATTGTATTGACAGCTAAGGATAAAGAGACAAAGTTTATAATACGGTAGCATAGTATGACATCATTCATATCACAAAACAACTGAGAACAGACAAACATGCAATTGTAACGTTGTGTGGGCAAGTCCAGCACAGAACTAGATTACAAGTCAACATCAAAGGAACATCACTCCTCTCTTTTAAACCTTGTAAGGTGCAATGATACGCTAAGACAATTGTGTATAAAATTGAAATGAGTAATAGACATTGGCTGCAAACCATGCAGTTCAAGGCACAAGTTAGAGTAAGTAGTAGTTAAAAGGCATGAGGATTAAGGACTTACAACATCGGCTTTGACTGGTGTAGTCATGCCCTTCGTCTTGCTGGTGTGACAGTCCTTGAAGATTTCCATAGCATTTGGTTCAGGTACTTTTTGGTCCTTGCGGGCTTTCCTCTACATTTGGAACAAGTCAATATAGATCTGATAATATGGTACAACGAAAAGAGTGAAACAACAGCTAATTACAAGAGCCTCGCAGTGTGCAACATAGCTACGAGATCCTGTCGTTTGTTGGAATTTCACTTTCGTACGGTTGGCCTTGTTCTTTGAACAGTTCACCTACAAGAAGATAGATTTGTGTGGCACATGCGTAAGTAGGACTTCAACATGTGATCTGATCACATATATATAATGTACCTGATTCTTCGGATCAGACCAGTGTTTAGCGAGGCCTCTCCAGTCTTCATCCGATATATTTTCCATTGGAGATGTTTGGGCAAGTTCACTGTTAGTCTTGCCTTCAAAGTGAGTTTTCCTCAAGTTATACCGATACTGTCGCTGAGCAGACTTGAAAACATGGGTGCAAGCTTGTTTGGTTGCATCATCTTGGCTATCCAACTTGAACCTCATCTGTTGAAAATTATGGGAGTCTCATTATCAGCAACCTAGAAAGTATTGGACAGAGCAAGACGATATTACTAGTTTCCATACATAACCATACTTACAGATAAATGGTCAAGGAAGGTGTTGAACTGGGTTTCTTCTTTGTCATTCCTGTACTGAATCCATGTTGGGAGGATACGTACATGACACCTAACGGCAACCGCTGCCTCTGATACTAACTTGGTTGACTCTGTAGCATCACGTGGCCTTTTTAAACCTGCCTCAAAATGGATCTCCATTCTTCCTCCTCTAGACTTAGTTAACCTATCGAGCATTATCCCTGATGTTTGTTTCCTCTTGCGCCTAGGTGCTAGTCCAACAACGAACATAGGAAGTGTTAGTGTACATCAAACTGTGAGACTACATATAAAGAAGCATGCAACTATAACTTGACTCCAGCAACTACCTTCTTGCTGTTGAAGCTCACAAAGTTCATCTAATCTTGCCAACTCATCTTGCGTCAAGAGTTCTTCGGAAGTAGTGTCAGGTGGCAAGGGAGCTTGGGAACGTGCTGCTAGCTGAGTTGACCAGCGAGTAAATCGTGCAGCTGGTGGTACTGTGGAAGGTGTTGCAACAACTAGGGTTGTCTCTGCTTGTTTGGTGGCAGCTATTTGTTTCTGTTTGGCTTGTTCTGCAGCTCGTGTAGCACGGGATACCCTGTCGGTATAATTTTCTGCTGGACTTTGACCTTCTATTGCACCATCAGTACCAGCAGAATCTGCATGATTCTTCCGCTTCCCTTTCCCCGTCGTTCTGTGTTGCTTCCTCTTTCTCTGTGCCATGTTAAGTCAAGCCGACAAGAAAAACGAATAACAATTTAGTTCTTCAGAACAAATTGATGCGTGATACAGACGAACTGAACTTTGATGTTAGACAACCACATGATAGGAGGATGTAATATGTACGAAAAACAGGACGACATGAGATAACCAGAACTATGATGTGTAAACTAAGCAGAAGACATTTCACTAAATTAGAAGCAATGCAATGGAAGGTAGACACCATATGAAAGATGCTACAAATATCGCTCTACCAAGTTAATAGTGTCTCATCATAAATGCCGTTTAAATAAATGTGAAGCAGTACAAGAAATAAATCATATGCAAGATGCAAACAACATCACACTACCAAGTTAAAGGTCTCTCGTCATTAGTGCCATTGCATATTCACAGCATTGCATATTCACAGCTTATGATGTGTAAACTAAGGAGAAGACATTTCAACAAATTAGAAGCAATGGAAGCTAGACACCATATGAAAGATGCAACGAATATCACTCTACCAAGTTAAAACTATCTCGTCATAAGTGCCATTTCAACAAATTAGAAGTAGTACAAGCTAGAAAAGAATGCGAGATGTAACCTATATCACACTCCCAAGTCAAACGTGTCTTATGATAAGTGATTGTTGCAGGTTACACAACAGTAGTACTTTGATGTAAGAACATGGTGTGATAGACAGATATTGTATTTCTAGAAACAGGAACACGTGTCTTAGTCACAAGTATAATGTGTAAAGTAAGCAGATGAAATTCAAAAAAATTAGAAGCAATACAAGCTAGACATCATACATAACATGCAACCACATATAACAGTGCCAAGTTAGAGGGAGCACCTGTGATGGTGTACTAGGGGAGACGTGCTCATCACCAACACAACTACGTTGAGTGTCTATGCATGTGTTGTCTTGGAAATCATCTTGGGGGGATGGAGGAGTAGAATCTATAGAGGCCCTCCGTTTGGAAGGAGCACCTACATCCGCTGCCTTGCTAACTTCCTTCCGCTTTATTGAGTTTGAATTGTCAAGTAAAACCGACAAGAAAGAAATAAAATTCACTCTTCAGAACTCATTCGCGCATGATACTGACAATCACTACTTTGATGTAAGGCAAACACATGATTCCAGGATGGAATAATACGAAAAACAGGATGGCATGGCATATTCACAACTGTTTGTGTAAACTAAGCAGAAACCATTTCAACAAATAAGAAGCAATGCAAGCTAGACACCACATGAAAGATGCAACCAATATGACTCTGCCAAGTTAAAAGCGTCCCATCATAAATGGCATTTCAACAAATTAGAAGCAGCGCATGCTATAAATCATATGAAAGATGCAACTAATATCACACTGCATATACTAAAGGTGTCTCGTCATATTGATTTATGTAGGATACAAAAAACAATAGTTTTATGTAAGGACATGCTTAATAGACAGATGTACTATGTACTAAAAACAGGAAGGCATGTCACATTAACAGGTATAATGTATAAACTAAGCAGAATAGCACATGCAATTTAACCAGATTGGAAGAATTACAATCTACACACCATATGCAACATGCAACCACATATCACGCTGCCAAGTTAGAGCAAGCACCTGCGATGCTAGTGTAGGGGAAATGCGGTAATCAACTATAGAGCTATACTATCTTCATCTAGCCTTGCTATTTCTTGAGAATCATGTGGGGAGGCTGACGCTGCATTCTTTAAATGAGGATCTTTTATCACAGTAGTCCACTGGCCTGACTGCCTCATCATAAGTGATTGATGAGGGATACACAAGAACATTAGTTTGATGTAAGAACATGGTTAATAGACAGATGTACTAGTATCACTACAAAAAAAGACACATCCGTGACATTTTGGGCCGAACGATTTTTTTTCCTGTCATACTTATGACACTTCTATGACGATAACTGTGACAAAACCCGCTATCATCATAGATGTGGTGGGCTCCTACTTCTATGACAAAAAATCATCACAGAAAATGGGCTTTTCGTCCTGGGCGGGCCGGAGCCGCAGCTGCATGACATTCTTTGGGCCGTCCATGACGAAAAAAACTGTGGTAGAAGCGAGGGCGAGGAAAATATCGGGGTGTTCCCGGTTACGGTGGGTGGTCGGGGCCGAGCGATGCGCGTTTCTCTCATACACGCATGCGCGTGGGTGCGTGGCGTTGGGCTCTAACTGAACCTGAGCGAGGCGTTGGGCCCTAACTGAACCCGAGCGATTGCACTGCAGGCTACACATTACTGAACCCAAGCGATCGATCGATGGCTGTTAACTGAACCTGATCGAGCGATTCCTTCGCTACTGCTGCTAACTGAAGCCGATCGATGCTGCCTCTGGATGAACAGTGAGCGTTGCTGGGGGGTTTGGATGAACAGTTCCCGGTGGGGGTGGATGAACAGGACCCCGTGGTGTTGCCTCTGGATGAACATGACCCCGATCGATCGAGCCGGTTGGGGGTGGATGAACAGGACCCCGTGGTGTTGCCTCTGGATGAACATGACCCCGATCGATCGAGCCGGTTGGGGCTGGATGAACAGGACCCCGTGGAGGGCTGGATGAACAGGACCACCCCGTGGAGGGCTGGATGAATAGTAGATGGTGGAGGGCTGGATGAACAGTAGCCCGTGGAGGGGTGGTTGAACAGGAGCCCGTGGAGAGGGCTGGTTGAACAGTAGCCGGTGGAGTAGCGCGCGGTGGAGGCTGGATGAACAGGAGCTCGTGGATGAACAGTCGAAGGTGGAGGCTGGAGGAGGTCGACGGTGGATGAACAGTAGCCCGTGGAGGCTGGAGGGGGTCGACGGTGGAGATGAACAGTATCTCGTGGAGTCTCGTTTTGCGGTACGCCACACCCCACCCGATGAACAGGACCCCCGTTTCGACCGTAGCGCTCCAACACAAGTCCGTTTCCTCCGTTTTGCGGTACGCCACACCCCTCCCGATCAACAGGACCCCCGTTTCGACCGTAGGAGGTCCGTTTCCTCCGTTTTGTGGTACACCAGACCCCTCCCGATGAACAGGATCCCATTTCGAACGTGGCCGGTCGAACACAAGGCCGTTTCCTTCGTTCTGCGGTACGCCAGGCCTCGTTTCAATCGGCTGTTCCGTCCAAGCCCTCCCGATGAACACGACGACGCATTCCGTTCCGACCCAGCCGGTTGGCTCCCCATGAACACGACAACGATGCTGTTTCTCCGTTCCGACCCAGCCATGTACACGAGCCCTGGCCGTACGTATGCGCGAGTAGGCGTTCAAGACCCAACCCGTATGTACGTACGTGGACGTATTTTATTTCTTGCACACTGGCCGCTGTACGTACGTGTACATGCTACCTGCGCGCCTCTACTACGACACGTGCGCGCCTCTACATCGACCAGTATGTACGTACATGTTCGCGACCAGAATGACAACGCTACGTATGCTTTGACCAGGTGGGTCCCGACTGTCAGGCACTTCCTTGCGTGCGAAGATGTAGCTGGTGGGTCACAACAGTCAAGGGGGCGAATCGTTTTTTTTTGCCCGGACGCACTTCCTTGCGTGCGAAGATGTAGCTGGTGGGTCCCAGCAGTCAGGGGGGAAACTTTTTTTTCGCGAAATACGGTGGCCCGTCCGGTGGGTCCCCGCTGTCAGGTGGAGGAATAATTATTTTGCGCGTAATAAGGAGGCACTTCCTTGCGGCTGCCGTGGACCTAGCTGTCAACCTCTCCACGTACAGTACTCTTCCGTTGGAAGTCGGTCGTTGACCTCATTGACCACACCGCGCCGAGAGCACCACGGCGGTGGACGACGGCGAGGCCTAGGAAGGGGACGACGCGGAGCCGGGGAAGACTTGGCAGTGGATACCCACGCGGAGAGGAGTATGAGGGTTCACTGGTTCGGCTGCGGTGTGAGGCTGCCGTCGCCGCAGAATAACAGGGGGTGTGGGTGAGTGGAGGGATGGCCTGGCCCGCGGTGGGAGTAGTAGGGGGCGGTGAGGCCTCCGCGGCAGCACAACCGGCCACGGGAGGCATGAGCAGGCGGCACGACCGGCGCTGCTTTGGGCGGCTGGAGCAAGAAGACCAGAGGTTGAAGAATCACGACGGCCGTTGGATGGACATCGTATGGTCACTGCAGCTAGAATTGTTTATATTGACTAAGTTGACAAAGCCCTTGGTACGCGTCAACTTAGTAGGCCCACAGGTCAGCTTCCGAAACGGTGCGCCCCAGATGTCAGGGGGATGAATCATTTTTTGGGCAGGTGAAGCTAGAATATCTGAGATTGAAGAAGAAGCACGGCATCCGTTGGATGGACATCCAACGGTCACTGCTGCTAGAACCGTGTGTTGACTATAAATTGACAAAGCCTTGCATACCCGTCAACTCTTTTTTTTGAGGGACGCGTCAACTTAGTAAGGCCACAAGTGTGTGGCAGAGAACTTATAGCCCATTTGAGATTTGTAAGAATTTGCAGCCAATTTTTGAATTCTAATGGAATTTACTACAACCCATTTGCAGTTTGTTAAAAGTACAGCCCATTTCAACCAACCGTTCAAAACAGAATTCAATAAAATTTCCCACATTTTGATGGGATCTGAAATATTTTTATCCCGAAATTTCTAGTCAGATTAAATACAATTTCAATATAAATTTATATTACGTAAAAATCCAACGAAACATTGCGCTCGCAACAATTAATGAAATTAAAATTTGCAATATCCAAAAATAATATTTTATAAAGTAATTACGTGTTTGGTGCATTTTTTATAGTTACTGCCCAGTTTTTATAATTACATCCCATTGATTATTTCTTAAAGCCCATTTTCTTGTTAAGCCTAATGCATCCCTCCTAGGAAAGATTTGCAGCCCAGCGGGGCGGAGAATAACAACTTGACCTTGCCTGGGTATTCCTAAAAAAAGTATAGCTGGGCTAGCCATTTTCAGCTTGAAAAAGATTAATATCTAGGCTGGATATCTGGCCTGGGCTAGAAGGGCCACAGCCCACCCAGTTAATACCTGCAGCGATGTTTTCGTTGTTGTTCAGAGGAGAAAAATTAATATCTGGGCTAAACATCGCTCAAGAAAAACTCTGCAGTGCTCACACCTCAAAAACACAAATACTGCTCGAGCTGCTTGGTCCCAGCTGTCGGCCGCTTCTTGTGCAATTCTCTCGTTTATTGACTACATAGGTTGACAATGGTGTGGGACCGTGATGTCAGGAAACCAGGAGGAAGCAAAAAAAATATAGTTTTATATACTAATAAGGAGGCACTTGCGTACGTGCGGCTATGGCCCTGGTGGGTCCCCACTGTCATCCTCTCCAAGTAAAGTCATCTCCTCATCCTCATGTCCGTTGACCATGTTGACAACACGAGACGGTGGCGCCACGGCGAGCACAACAAATCGAAGGACGACGGTGAGGGCCTCGTGGGCCCTACAGATGGTCTGATACAGCGCCCGCTGCTCATTCGGGAAGCCAGGATCATAGGGCCACATGTCCGCGCCGGTATTGTCGTTCGCTTGTTCACCGATGCTTGTTGAGGAGACGGAGGTTGCAGCACAGGTCCTCCTGCGCTGGTAGCTCTTCCACCATTAGGGCGCCGAAGTGTGGCCGCACCTGCTCTATGGTGAACACGGCATGAACCGGCTTGGACAGTGGCGCCGGCTCCTGGTCGGAAGCTACGTCCATCGTCTGATTGTCGTCGCTCAGCTCGGCGAGCTAGCTGGCGAGCCAGCACGTCCGGCTGCTGGACCGACCCGCTGCCAAGCACGAGTCTGACTGCCCTGGCCCACCTAGGCCGCCTCCCTCGCCTGCGCGCGCTTTTTGCCCGAAACGGTCAGCGCCGCCCACCCTGCTTCCCGGTGCAGGCGATTGCTCCGCCTTCAAATGACACAAGTGCCGTCCGTCCGTCCTTCTGCCGCCCATATTAATGATACGCGGTTGCCAAGGCGGCTACTCCGGTGCCACACGTCCGTCCCTCCGCTGCCCACCATTGCTATATAAACTGCTGCGCCGGCCATAGCCGTAGTCATCCGCATCCGTTCCCTTTCTCCTGTCCACACCACTACTGCCCACGATGGCTTCCTCGCGCTCCAGCGCTCTTCGGGACGGGCGGATGACGGACCACAAGGAGATGGCAGCCATTGCTGCCGACTGGCCGGCAGGCAGCCGGAGGACGACGACGTCCCAATGGAGAACATGGTAGTCGACGATCCGGCGCCAACCCCCTCCTCTGCGCCATCCTCGTTGGTGCATTGCACCATGACCATCGGCGAGGCCGTGCCCAATATATGGACACGGTAAGGCAGAAGCGTGAGGAGCAGTTCCGGGAGGCGCAGGCCGACGCCGCCTACAACCACCATCTCCTCCAGGAGCACCTGCAGGCGGAGGAGCAGATCGCCACGGAGCGGGCGGAGCAGGAGTCGCTGCTCGACTCGTATCGCTCCGCCCACGAGGGCCGCCTCGAGCGCTGGCAGTACCGCATGCGGGTGGTGGAGGCTGTGGCTGCCTACAAAGAGGGCGATGAAGCAGGCGAGGCGCTGTTTGGCAAGACCGAGGACGAGGCAGAGGACAATGCCGGCTCCGACGAGTCCCCGCTCCGCTGGCGTCGATGAGGCCCTGCTCCGCCGAGGCCGCGTGGCGCCAACAACGAGGCAGAGGACACCACTGGCTCCGTCGAGGCCCCACCCTGCCGGCAATGAGGGGGAGGATTTCCCCCGCTCCGCCGAGGCGCCGCCCGCCGGCAATGAGACAGAGGACCTCGCCGGCTCCGCCGAGGCCCCGCCCCGCTGCCAACGAGGATGCGCCACATAGAAAACGAGGAAGAGTAGAACACGGTAGGTCGCCGCCGCTCGGGTCCAAGCAAGGCCACCGCTGCTACCCTCCGGTTGAAGCCAAGTTAGGCGGGTTGACCACTGACGACCGGTTAGCTTCTTGGCGGCGACGTGAAGTCGGAGAGCTATGTTGGAGAAGGACGCTGCTTCTACTTAACTGCTGGTGTAGTTGGCCGACTGACACATGGGCCCAACAGGCATTTGGGCCACATGTTAGTTACGCAACTGCACCTGCAGTTAAGTCACTGAAGCTTCTGTTCGGCTCAGCCGGACACAGGTGGGTAGCTTCGGTTAATTAATTATACCTCTAGCGCGCCCCTTTTTAGTTGAAGAATGTATGAAATGTAATGAAATCCGGCATGTTTATATGAAATCCGACCGTGTATGAATGAATTTATTTCGATTAGTTTGAATTCTTGTATCACTGGCATTGGATGAACATGCAAAACAATACGTACTAGCATTATTCCCAGGGTGATCACCTCGTTTGCAGCAGTTTCACTCCCTCCGGTCCTTTCTAGTCTGCATACAAGTTTTGTCTGCAGTCAAAGTATATCTACTTTGACCAATCTTATAGAAAAAAGTATGAACTTTCACAATGTGCGAAGTAAAAAGGAACAGAAGGAGTACAAAGAGTTTGAGCAGCTTTTTAGCGTTCTTGTACATTGCAATCAAACACACAGGCCTGGCAATTCATAGAGAACATTCAAAACAATCGATGATTATGCATCTCAGCGATTCACATGTCAGAGCCAATATTTACTTCACAACTAAAGAATAAAGAAAAAATGGATCGACGCTGCTGACAGCAAAGGGCGTCCCATTCGAAAATATCAAACGCATGTCTTCTTGCTAAAATCAATGAGCAAAATTTGACAAGGTTGTCCCATTCCAAAATATCAAATGCCTACGATTGTGGAATGGGCAGGGTTTGCCATCAGTTCGGACATTGACATGGCACCTCGTGCTAAATAAACCAGCCGTTCTTTTTGTGCAGTTCCACCAAAATCAACCAAATTCGTGCGTAGCTTGTATGATTTCGCCCTTATATGTTGCAACGCCTTGAACTTATTGGCACCTCCTTTCTTGTGGTGGAAATGAATGATTCGATGTATTCATGAACATTTTGTGTAGTTCCCACTGAAATCAAGCTGAGCACCCCTGTTTGCACAAATACAAAAAAAATTATTAGTATAAAGCAAACTGTACTATGAATTGACAGTTTAAACAGGCACCTACATGGTCCATGTAGAGCCCACTTTTAGAAAAATGGAACTCACCAGAAAGAATCCTAGAACAACATTGTACTCGCGCATCACAACAAGAAAATGGAGATTTGTCAGTCCTTCTGAGCTGAAGTTAGTTTGGTCTTGTGGGGAGTAATGTAACCATCCTTCAACTGCTCCTTCTGATGAGAAGACAGACATGGCTTCTTCATCCTGGCATAATCGGAACTAGTCACGTACTCCATATTCTTCTTTAGAGGAAGATGATCCTGTTGTGCAAAGACAAGAGGACAACTAAATGCTAGCATCCCTGTTTGCTCGAAAAAAGGAAAGGAAATATTTAAAACAGCACAGATGAAGCACTTCTCAAGGACAATACCACTTTTTCATGACAGTATCTAAACAGTAGCACATCACCAATAGAGATGGCAAAGCTCAATCATATGGATGAAATCAGTGGGCGAGTACCAACCTTTGTTAGCAGGCTTATTGTGTAGAGCATACAGATGAAGCACTTCTCCGGAACCATCTGTTGCTATCTACTGTGGTGGCCATGCTTACTATATACTCCTCGATTAGTTTAATGTTTCTAATGTTTCCAACATCTTCTTGTGCAGTTCCACTAAAATATATGGTATCTTCAAAGAAGATCCCTGTTTGCACAAGTAGAGATAATTACGTATTACATTAAGAGTGGCATCAAATCAGTGGCAAAACAATTGCTCGTTCCAGCCATAGCAATAAATTAAGATGCAAAACTATATCATTACTTGTGTCATCACAGTTCTAGTGCTTCATTACAGCACCGGGAGTTGATTTTTGTTTTTCTTCCGCTTGTTCTTCCCCTTCATCACTTGGCTCAATAACAGACAAGCTTCGCCTTCAATGTAAGATTTGGCATGTCAATTAGGTTGCACAAGTATAGCACTAAACAATGACATTAATTTTCTGATGAAAGTGGCAAAATACAGGACAATAGTTGTGAAATATCCTTATCTTACCTCAATGGGATATTACGGTGCACATACAGATTGGAAGTCTTGTCTCCATTTGTGCAGTTCACTAAAATCAAGCAACATTACCGTACAAGTAGCACAACATATGAAAGCACACTGCAGAATCATGTGAAAGAAGGCTCGTACAGACCTCTCATGACGCGGAGTTCAAACAACTCACAAGAATAAGATCTGAACCAAATTTGCCAACACGGATAGGAAGTAAGATCTCCTCTTGTGCAGTTCCACTAAGATCAAGCAATCAAGCAACATTGTCGGTGTGACATTTTGGTTGAACTGCACAAAACACTCTTAAAACAAAAGTGTTTTGTGCAGTGCAACAAAAGGTCACAATGGCAACGAGGTGAAGTAGATAACCCTGTTTACACAGAGGTGCAAAGGAAACCACTAGTGGTCAATAATGGTGGATGACACAGAAGCCAACAAAAAGAAGCATCTACCTTATCTAAATGGGAAAGAAAGCAAGACAGTAGCATTTCTCAAACGGTGGCATTGATTAATATTAACAGAGAGATTATATTAACAATAAAATTCATTAAACATGTAATTTGCTTTTAACTGTGGCATTGCATCAATTTTCCAGCGGCATTATTAGAGGGTGTTTGTTTACAGGGACATTTTGGTGGAGGGAGTAAAAAAAACTCTGTGTCAGTCCCATCTAAACTAAACAGGAGGGACTTTTAGGGACTAAAAGTGGGCATTTGGGACTAAAGAAAGAACACCCCGAGGGAGAGTCTTTTTGGGACTTTTTCCAACAGTTGCCCTTGCCACGCAACGCACCTTGTCTCTATTAGTTCATTACTAGGGGTAACATGGTCTTTTAACATGTCATTTAATAACCTCTAGTCCATGTTTAGTCCCTGGAACCAAGCAGGTAGGGACTAGGGAGTTTTTAACCAAACAGGGCCTTAGATTAAGAACAGCTAAAGAGTTGCACACTACTTTCCCCACTACTTTCCCCCATTCCTTTCCTCTTTGAACCACGTCTTAGATTCATGCGATACAACTTTCCCCCTTCCTTTCCTTTTTGAACCACGTCCTAGATTCATGCTATACAACTTTTCCCACTACTTTCCCCCATTCCTTTCCTCTTTGAACCACGTCCTAGATTCATGGTATACAACTTTCCCCACTACTTTCCTGTTTGATCCAACACCTAGATTCGAGTGCAGAAGAAGAAAAAGCCCACATGCAGCTAGAGCAATGCATGTGGAATAAGTAAATTATACCTTAAGGTTCTTGGGGTGTGGTTCGGTGGGCGACCGGAGGCCGTTCGGCCCACACTATGTACGGCAGCAAAGAAGAAGGGGTCGGAGGCCCTCCCCCGCCGCCGCTGGGTGAAAGTGAACAACTGCGCCGGTAGTACTCCCTCGCCGACGGCGACAGCGTTAAGCCTCCTTCCCTTCTCGGCGAACGGATCCTGCCGGCTCTTTGACCAGCAGTGAGGGGAGAGAGAGGCCAACGAAGTCTTGTTTAGATCTGGAGAGGGTGAGAGAGTGTGAAGAGAGCAACTACAAGCAGACCAGCAGTGAGGGGAGAGAGAGAGGCCAACGAAGTCTTGTTTAGATCTGGAGAGGGTGAGAGAGTGTGAAGAGAGCAACTACAAGCGCTGAGGCTCCAACGTGTATATATATACTGGAGAGAGTGTGAAGAGTGCAAACCCTAGAAAACAAGCGCCGAGGCTGCAGCTGATCGTATAGCTCCGTATCCATCCATTTTGACCAGTCAAAGAATCCTCCTGGCACGAATTATGCTCAAGTGTAGTTATCGAACCCGAGACCTCAAGTTTGATGAGCGAACAGGCTAACCAGCTACACAACCCTCCCGTTATGTTCAACGAGAGGAAACTAACCTTTTATACATTCCTGCATTCGTGTGACAAGCATGCCGTGTTTTTTGTGTGTGGGAGTCATTGAGATTTAAATCATAATCGTGTCATGTGGCTTTGGTGGTAAGACTATCCACAGTGGTGCAGAAATAATGCAGCCTTAGTCACCTTACCTCTCTCCACGTAGTACGTTGGGTCCCACCAGTCAGAGGGTGAAACAAACAAATTAATAAGAAAAATTAAAAGCGCCAGCGGTGTATCTTACCTCACACATCTCGCTACTGCTCGGGAACACTGTCCAATTGATCCCTCTGTTCGCTCACATACTATTTTAAGTGAATCCTTATTATAACATGCACACAATTTTGGGCACTTGTATTCGACCTAAGTCAGTGTGCCACTGTATCTCGTACGACTCCCTCCGTCTAGGTGTAATAAGTCACGTTAGAAGGTGCATCGGGACCAAGGTGCAAGCAGATTGGAGGAGAAGGAGAAACTTGACCGGTCATTCCTCCAATCAAAGCCCTGATTTCTGTCTCTAAACACAACAATTAATCCAAACAACTAAGAGATGCCGTTTTAGCTACCTTGCAGGGCCACGTATTAACTCACATGCAAGCCGACTTTGATTTCTTGACTGATCAACGCGTAGTTGCGCTCCATGCATTGGGTTTCCAGGGGAGATAACAAGGCATAGTAAGGAGCGTTTGGTTACATTGCTTAGGCTGGTCATAGTGGTGAGTAACTTTGACTAGTAACATGCATATGTTACTAGTCTATGTTACTACTACGTGAAGTTTGCCGTCGGAAGCGAGCCGATCTGGCTCTTCTGAGCTAGCATGGTTTTTCTAGCCCACCCAAGCTAGCTGGCCCACAAAAGCTAACATATTTTAACATTTCCAAACGCCTAACCTTGCCCGGCTATGCTATAAGCTGTTCTTGCTAAGGATCCAAACGCTCTCTAAGTAACAACACTCGCTAGCAACGAGGCCAGGAGGGGATCGAGATGCGAAGTTAATGGACGACGAATAAACATTTTGGGAATATCTGATTTCCGTAAGATGACTTAACACCTAGACGGAGGGAGTACTAGTCCTCAGTCCAGGTTTGATGGAATATTCGTCACCTCTTCTCTTCTTGTACGTACTCCATTTGTATCTCACTTCCTGTGGCTTCGCACTCGCACGATTTTCCTACTCTATGAACCTGTGTGTGCGTGTGCATGTGTGTGTTTAACGCCATGTGTGTGTTAGAGAGAGCGACAGATCAACCTACTTCTACAGAGAGATGGTGTGTAGTGTACAATTTTAGCCACGAGAGTCGGTGCATCCTCTCGTTTCCGAGCGTCCGGTAGGGACAGCCGGACAGCTGCCACGCCCGCTCCTAACCAGCCTGGCCCACCCGAAGCCCCTCCATCGCCCGCGCGCGCTTGCCGCCCGAAACGGTCAGCGCCGCTCCAAAGAATTGGTGCTGCATTCATGCCCGGGCAGAGCGGACGCGACCTCTCACTGGCGCCTGCGTTGAAGGGAGAAGCGGATTCAAGAGTGATGGTTGCTTCGTCCGTCCAACTTACTGCTGCGTCTATGTGATTTGACGGCTCATTGGTCATTATTACTGAGGTAGTAGGACTGCTGGATGTCCCACACTTTCGGCGAAAGGAGGTACTACTAGATTACAATTTTCTCCATTCTTACGGCGGAGGAGTGCGAGAGCAGTGAAAACACGCAGGCTCAGTGATTACATGGCCCACCTCACACTATCACCATATTTTCTGGACACCGTGCGACACTGATGACCCACAAGTATAGGGGATCTATCGTAGTCCTTTCGATAAGTAAGAGTGTCGAACCCAACGAGGAGCAGAAGGAAATGATAAGCGGTTTTCAGCAAGGTATTCTCTGCTAGCACTGAAATAATAGGTAACAGATAGTTTTGTGATAGGATAATTTGTAACGAGCAACAAGTAACAAAAGTAAATAAAGTGCAGCAAGGTGGCCCAATCCTTTTTGTAGCAAAGGACAAGCCTAGACAAACTCTTATATAGGGAAAAGCGCTCCCGAGGACACATGGGAATTATTGTCAAGCTAGTTTTCATCACGTTCATATGATTCGCGTTCGGTACTTTGATAATTTGATATGTGGGTGGACCGGTGCTTGGGTGCTGTCCTTACTTGGACAAGCATCCCACTTATGATTAACCTCTATTGCAAGCATCCGCAACTACAACAAAAGTATTAAGGTAAACCTAACCATAGCATGAAACATATGGATCCAAATCAGCCCCTTACGAAGCAACGCATAAACTAGGGTTTAAGCTTCTGTCACTCTAGCAACCCATCATCTACTTATTACTTCCCAATGCCTTCCTCTAGGCCCAAATAATGGTGAAGTGTCATGTAGTCGATGTTCACATAACACCACTAGAGGATAGACAACATACATCTCATCAAAATATCGAACGAATACCAAATTCACATGACTACTAATAGCAAGACTTCTCCCATGTCCTCAGGAACAAATGTAACTACTCACAAAGCATATTCATGTTCATAATCAGAGGAGTATTAATATGCATAAAGGATCTGAACATATGATCTTCCACCAAATAAACCAACTAGCATCAACTACAAGGAGTAATCAACACTACTAGCAACCTACAGGTACCAATCCCAGACTTGGAGACAAGAATTGGATACAAGAGATGAACTAGGGTTTGAGAGGAGATGGTGCTGGTGAAGATGTTGATGGAGATTGCCCTCTCCCGATGAGAGGAGCGTTGGTGATGACGAGGGCGATGATTTCCCCCTCCCGGAGGGAAGTGTCCCTGGCAGAACAGCTCTGCCGGAGCCCTAGATTGGTTCCGCCTCGTGGCGGCGGAGTCTTGTCCCGAAAGCTTGCTTATGATTTTTCTTCGGACGAAAGACTTCATATAGCAGAAGATGGGCACCGGAGGGCCAACAGGGGGCCCACAAGGCAGGGGGGCGCGCCCAAGGGGGTAGGGCGCGCCCCCACCCTCGTGGCCAGGTGGAGGCCCCCCTGACGTATTTCTTCCGCTCAATATTTTTTATTATTTCCAAAAATAACTTTCGTGGAGTTTCAGGACTTTTGGAGTTGTGCAGAATAGGTCTCTAATATTTGCTCCTTTTCCAGCCCAGAATTCCAGCTGCCGGCATTCTCCCTCTTTATGTAAACCTTGTAAAATAAGAGAGAATAGGCATAAGTATTGTGACATAATGTGTAATAACAGCCCATAATGCAATAAATATCGATATAAAAGCATGATGCAAAATGGACGTATCAGACACCTAACTCTTTACATAGTACTAGTATAGTACGTACTATAATTTATCAGTGAGATAGTACAATGCTATGAAGCTTCCAGCTTCTGTTACATGTATCTTGCGTCCAAGGTTGCCCGTTGCAACATTTCATCAAATACAAAGGAGACTAACATGCATGCTATTGCATCTCAATGATTGACAGATCATAGCAAATATGTACTCCCTCCGTTCCAAAATAAGTGTCTCAACTTTATGCAGGGGCTGTTTGTTTCCAGGGACTTTTTAGCGTAGGGACTAGAAAAAGTCCCTCTTAGAGAGTTTTTAACCAAACAGGAGGGACTACTAGGGACTAAAACTTGATTTTTGGGACTTAATGAAGAAGACTTTTTAGTACTTCCTTGGAATGCCCCTCCCTGCACCCATTGCCAGGGACTTTCCAGATACTTCTCCAACAATGCCCCTCCCTGCACCCATTGCCCCGCCGCCCCGTGGTGTTGTTTGGTTGTTATTTTTCTGTATACTGGGGGTAACATAGTCATCCAATAACCCCTAGGGAGGGACTAGGGACTTTTTAGTCCCTGAAAACAAACAGGGAGAGACTTTTTAAGGAGTAGGGACTTTTTAATTGGGACTAGAAAAAGTCCTAGGACTTATGAACCAAACAGGGCCTCAATATGGACTACATACGGAGCAAAATGAGTGAATCTACACTCTAAAATACTAGTAGTTCATATACATCAGTGTTTGGAGTATGTACTAGTAGTTCATATTGAAATCTACTAAAGGACATATATATTCCAAACAATATGATAATCTCTCTAACCAAGGTAGTAGGGACGAGGAGTAAACGGAGGGAGTAGTAAAATTTTCTCCTTGTCCTGTGAGCCACCGTGCGCGTGGGCGAGGGAGCGGGCATAAGGCGTACAGTACTACTACTAGTAAGCAAGCTTCACCTCATCCTGCGAGCCACCGTGCCCGTGGGCTGGGGAGACGGCGTACTAAGCAAGCTTCTCCTTGTTCTGCGAGTTGACGGGACACATCAAAAGTACTCCAGTGTATAGAGCCTTGCCTCTAAGGTAGGCCCCACATGGTTTGCCTCTTTTTTAACATAATGCGTCAAGTCGCAATTTGTTTGTTCACCCGTGGTAGACGATCCTCCCTCCATCAAGTGGCCAACCAGTACACGTGTCAAATTACCACGTGGGCTGCCTTTTCGTATAGAAATGAGCTCCACTGTGTACCCGCGCGGGTGTGGTTGGGAAAGAGACGGGAGTACGTGCGCCGTGCGTGCACCTCTTCTCTTCGTGCACGTCCCCCACCTACGTGGGTGTGTGTGTGAGAGAGATACAAACCTAGACAAATGGCTTGTGCGTTCGTGAGTGTTTTTTGTTTTGGGGGGGGGGGGTTGATTTCGTGAATGTATTTCTGGGAATATGTGTCGATGACATCTCAAACATTATTTTGCATGCAATGTATGTGAAATGGAGGCCTATCCATATCATATATAGAGGGCCGGGTGATCCACGAGAAGAGAGGGAGGGGTCATAGATATCAATAGAGTCGAAGAGAGGATCAAGTGGGTGGGTGCGAGATCGATGAAGAGAGCCATCGAAATTGTGTGTGTGTGCAAGTCAAAGATATAGGCAGACTGACCTACCGGAACGTCAGAGGGCACATGTTAAGTTTGTGTGTGGCAGGGAGACATGACTAGAGCGCTCGATGTATCGGTGTGTGTGTGTGGGAGGGGGGTGGGGGAAGGGGTAGGCAGAGGCCTAACTATAGAGGTAGAACGACTCGTATATGTGTTGAGAAGGAGAGACCCAACTATGTCTTGAGGGAGATCGGTCGACATCCATACATAACTGAAGGGCGGGAAATAGGATGGGACAGAGAGAGAGAGAGAGGAGAGAGAGAGAGGGAGGGAGAGGGGTAGAGTGCTGGATGGGTGATGGATTTGCTTCTCGAAGATGGTGGGAGAGGCCTACTAGACAAACTGAGGGTGGAACTGCAATATTATCAATAAGAGTGGGGATGTGTTTCTGTGTGTGCCTGTGCGTGATAGATCTGTCAGGACGCATCCATGGATGATGAAGGGGAACCATGTGTTTGGTAAGCAAACCTAACTAGATCGGTAGATCAATTGTTGTTTGTCGGAGGAAGGGAGAGACATAACTAATGAGGTAGATCGATTGACGCGTGGGGAAAAACGAGTTATAAGGACCTAGATAGCTATATGTATAGCAGGAGATCGGTCGGTGTACGTCCATTTGTTAGAGGCAAATAAGGCCCGGCGAGACGGATAGACAGAGAGAATGGAGCTAGGAGGTGGTGCGAGAGGCCCAGCTACTAGCTAGATAGGGGGAGGAGTGTGCGGTTGTGAGATCGAGGAAAAGAGGGGCGAGAGTTTACATGTGTGTGGGACCGAATGAGAGACACGAGGCAAGGACACATAAAGGAGGAGATTGAAGGTGCGTGTGTAAGTTGTAGGCAGACACCGCTGGAGAGGTTTATCGATCGGTGTGTGTCGGAAAGGAGTTGTGGAGACTGTGGGAGAACGACCTAAAGAAAAAAAAATGAATGTGCGCGATGGATAGAATGCTGAGGGAGGGGTAGGGCGAGGAGGGCGTGTGCATGCACGAGAGAAAGTTAGTGGTAGCTACAAAGGTTAGAGGATTGTGTGGGTGTAAGAGACTAACAAAGATCATAATTTGATATGAAAGTGGATTCATATATTTGAATAGGAGATCATAGTGTTTTAAACATATGCATGCATCAATATAGCGGTGATACACGTGTTGTGGTTTTGCACATGTTATACCATAATGTGATAATGCATGGCGTTTGCAGCTCACAGCTAAATGTTGAACAATCTAAACCATACTATACATCGAACAATCTCACATTTTATTTGAATTTGTGATAATGTGTGGCGTTTGCAGCTTACAACTAAATATCGAACAATCTAAACAATACTATATATCGAACATTCTCACATTTTATTTGAATTTGTGGTAATGTGTGGTGTTTGCAACTCACATGTAAATACTTGTAGGCGTAGGGGGCGGGGCACCATACATAATGTGATAAACACATTATACATATGAGACATGGTTTAGATTATGAAGATCTAGCTAGAGCTTTAAATGTACTGTGATTTGAAATCAACATAAAGTGGATTAAAAACATTGAGTTCGAGTTCATATAGTACACATAGTTCATATGTAACTCGAGACTAATCATGTGGTGTGCTGTGAAGATAATACACAAACGATGGTTTAACTTGACAATTATGATGATTGTAGATCTTATTAAAACAAAGAAACGAATTCAAATGCTTTGACTTCACAACAATCATTATTGTAGATCTTATTCAAATAGAGAAACGAATTCAAATTTAGTTCATATTGAAGCGGTAGTATATACGTTTGGAATGCACTAAAACGTTCATTTGAGTAGTAGGTTGCATGCATTTTACACGTAGCGAAATATTTTAATTGAACATAACATGAATTCAAAGTTTTGAATGACATTTGTAGTGCGAATTGATTTGGTACAGTACACATTAGGCTTGTCCGGAAATTTCAACTTGCGCCTTGTTAGCCCGAAATATTTAAGATATATCTTTGTCTCGTTGTTCTCCGACAACACCCTCCATCTCAACCCGCGCCCTGCTATTCCAAAATTACAACGCACGTGAAAACTCCCACCTCCTATGAAATCCCGACACGCGAAATGCCCGTGATACCCCTGAACCGAAAGAACCGCCTCAAATCGGTGGGGGTACTTTCATAACTTACCCCACATTTCGGACAAGCGCGTCCCTAAGCCATGGTTCCCCACTCCCATCCCATCCGCCCACCCATTCGTACACTCAGGCCAGGAAAGCCCGCGAAGCCCCACACCCTCCTCCGTCCGCCACCCAGCCGGAGCCTCTTCCCCGACGACGTCGTCCACAGCAACACCTCGACGTCCCTCATCCACCGTACCGGATGAGGATCCGTCGTCGATCTGGTCGTCCCGCCGGTTCAGCCACCCCGTCCTCCACCTCCAAGGAGCTACCCCGACGTTCCCCTCGTCTTCCGCGCCACCTCCATTCCCACACCGCAGTCTTCACCTGCACCACTGGAAGAGCATCATCATCACCGTTTCCTCGGATGAAGCTGCGGCCTAATCGGCGCCACCAAAGAGGTTGTACACTAATCGCCGCATTTTCTTCTTGATTCGATCTCACGGTGCTGCCGGCGCTCGGTCCCAAGCCGATACGACGCGGCTCCATCCACGGAGGCGTCGCCGGCCACTTCCTCCATGGCGTCGCTCCCTCGGCGGCGACGTCCACACCAGTAGGAGCTGCTGCTGCTTTAGCTCTCGCTCGCGCTGCTGCTCTGCTCTTGCTCCCGGTCCCCTCCCTGGTCTGCTCTTGCTCTTGCTCTTGCTCGCGCTGCTGCTCTTGCTCTTTCTCTTGCTTGCGATGCTGCTCTGATTTAGCTACACTTCAGTCGACTGAATCGACTTTTGGGTCAGTCGATTTTCAGGGGGTGGGGGGGCTCGCCGGAGTTAAGGAAGAACCAGCCGCAGCGGGGAGGGGGGCTCGCCGGAGAGGTACCCCACTATCTATCTTAGGGTTCAGGGTGGGGGCGGTGGTCGCCGACGGTGGTGGGGCAGTGGCATGGGGATCGCCGGAGAAAAAGCTCGGCACGGAGGGCCTAGAGGGATGGCCGGGGCGGCGGCGGACCGGTGGTGGGGAGTGTTTTCGGGGCGGGCGGGGCGGCGCACCGCCGGCCGCGGGCGGCGGTGGGCGGCTGTTTGGCCGGTGGTGGCTGGCAGCTCAGGGGGGTGGATGTTGAAGATGAACTGCAGGCCCTTGATTTCGTATCCAACGGCTGCAAAATCGACTGACCAGAGATGAAAAAGTCAGTCGACTAACGTGTAGCCACACCTCTAGTGCGTTCAGTTTCGACAGTAAAATTCAGTTTCGACAGCAAAATTCAGTTTTGACAGTTAAGTTCAGTTTCGACAGTTAAATTCAGTTTCCACAGTTAAGTTCAGAGATGAGCGGCTGATGTATTTTACATCTAGCACTTTGTGGTTATGTATTTTACGTCATCTATTGGAGATGCTATTAGAATTCCACTCAGGTTAACATTGTCTCTCTTGTCCTTCTTCAGCCTCGGCGTCGTACAACTCACCAGAGCTGCTCCAACGACGAAACCCTCCATCACAGCGGAGCTGTACCTCGGGCTCCATCTCCAGACGCCTAAGATCTTCTTCCCCTCCTCCGACAGCCAAGTCAGCCGGAGCATCCTCACTGGCCAACCCAATCATGCTGAGATCGACATGGCTTCGCCAAAGAGGTTGTACACTTGTTGCATCTCTTTTTACTCTACATGTTATATATATTGTCCACTGAGCACACGGAGTAACGGGAAATACGATTATTTTATCCTACTATATGACAGGCAGTGAGGTACCAGGCAACTTAGCTATCCGTGATGGACTCTCTTGAATGCCATCATTATTTATCTCTGCGCGTTTGAGCTGTGCATGAAAGTGCATTATATCGACTAGAGGGGGGGTGAATAGGCGATTTTTATAAATTCTTCACTGAGGAATTTGTGGGTGAGGAAATTCCTTAGCGAAGAACTACTTGCAGCGGAATAAGTACTCAAAAGTATGCATAGCAGAACACAAGCATAGTCATCATGATGAAATGAAAACAAGCACAGAGTACAGAAAGCGTAAACACATGATGAAGACAAACAGACTGAGGAAATTGAACTGAGGAAATTGAGAAAGTCTTCAGTCAAAGTCTTCAAACACAGATATGAACAATTGCACAACACAGGAATGAGGAAATGAAAGAGTTGAGGAAATAGAACCAGTTGGCTTGGTGAAGACAATGATTTGGTAGACCAGTTCCAACTGCTATCTCAGTTGTACGTGTGGTTGGAGCGGCTAGGTATTTAAACCTGAGGACACCCAGTCCCGGACACACAGTCCTCACCGTATTCTCCTTGAACTAAGGTCACACAGACCTCATCCAATCACTCGTGGTAAGTCTTCAGGTGACTTCCGAACCTTCACAAACTCGGTCACTCGGCGATCCACAATTTCCTCTTGGATGCTCTAGACCATGACGCCTAACCGTCTGGAAGAAGCACAATCTTCAAAGGTAACAAGCGTCGGATCCACGCAGGATCAATCTCTTCAGTGATGCTCAATCACTTTGGGTTTGTAGGTGTTTGGGTTTGGGGTTTTTCCTCACTTGATGATTTTTGCTCAAAGTCCTCGGAGGATGGGATGCTCTCAAATGACAAGTGTCAGTTTCTCTCGGAGCAGCCAACCAGCTAGTGGTTGTAGGGGGCGGCTATTTATAGCCTAGGGAGCAGCCCGCATGATAAGACATAAATGCCCTTCAATGATATGACCGTTAGGTCGGTAGATATTTAGGGACAGCTGGCACATAGCACAGCAACGGTCGGAAATTTGAGGTTCAAATTCCTCAGGGCTATCATGTTTCTCACTGTGTAGGCAATCCGCACTGGCGAATTCCTAACTCCTCAGTCAGAACAAATTCCTCAGAGACCAGAAGAACTTCGTCTCTGTCACTGAAGAATATGACTGAACTGTATGAGATTTCCAATGGCTTCACTCGAAGGGATTGGTAGGTGTAGGATTTTGAGTTGAGCATCACATGGAAATTTTTCCTTAGTATTTCCTCGACCCCTTTAACAGTACGGTGTTTCCTATGACTCAAGAAAGAGAAAATGAAACTACGAAAACAAAAGTCTTCACGATTCATATTCCTCAAATGAATACCAAGTCTTCAAGGTCACACCAATATCTTCATCTTCAAAGTCTTCAGAAATTCTTCAGAAATCCAAAGTCTTCAGTCGAAGAACTTCATTTTTAGGGGTCGACTTTCTCTGTAATTATCAAACTCCTCATAGACTTATAGATCTGTGTACACTCACAAACGCATTAGTCCCTTAACCTATAAGTCTTCAATACACCAAAATCACTGAGGGGCACTAGATGCACTTACAATCTCCCCCTTTTTGGTGATTGATGACAATATAGGTTAAGTTTTCAACGGGGATAAACATATGAAGTGTAAATACTGATATTGAGGAATTTGATTGGAAGATATAGAAGAACTCCCCCTGAAGATGTGCATAGTGAGGAATTTGCTTTTGAAGCAATGCACACTTGAAGAGTTTTATCATGGAGATCTCCCCCTATATCTTGTAATTCATACACGCATTTGACATAATATATGAAGAATTTGAAATGCATGATGAAATATGGTGACTGATGTAATTCAGCATGCGTGCAATAACATTAACGAGGAATGCAGAAGAAACAGCAAAAGTATCAGGTCACCATAGAGTTTAAGTTTACAACTCGATCCAGCAAAGTCTTCAAAAGAATGAGAGTTTCAACTTAAAAAAGCGCCCATTTAAGATAGAACCGCTTGAAGACTAACTCAAATTTCTCCCCCTTTGTCATCAAATGACCAAAAGGGTCGAAAATGAGGACTAATGCCCCTGAAGAATATCAAGGTGATGAAGGAGCGTCAACGTTGTTGGGGTCGGTTGTTGGAGTAGGGCCTGCCGCAGTGTCGTCCAAATCTTCATGTTCATCAGTGTCACGTGATGAAGAATAGGAGTTGGCCACCAAGGAAGGAACCTTGACCTTCTTGTACTTCTTCGGAGGAGGTGCAGCCCAGTCAAGATCGTCCTTGAGACCCATTGTCTTCAGATCTTCTTCACTATAGACTTGAGACAGAACAGCCCAGGTGCGGTTGAGGATTTCATGAAGGTAGTAGTGGTTTTTCTTCACTGCATTGTGGGTAGCAGTCATGTTGTGAAGAATTGAACCAAACTGGCGCTTGACCCATTTATGATTGCGATCAACCTTCTGGTGAAGACTGAGGAGAAGCTCACGGTGAGTCATCACCCTGGGTGCTGTGCCTTGAGGATTTTGCTTGGGTGCGTTGGCGGCAGAGTCATGGGTGACAGAGTCATCATTGGTGGAGTAGGATGTAGCCTTGCGAAATTGTCCATCCAATGGACGAATGCCTTCATCAATTACAGCAGTAGCCTTGCCCTTTTCATCAGCTGAGGAAAATGTCCGTTTGAGGACTTCAATTGGGGGCAAGTAGCTGCAATGGTTCAGTGTATCAGCTTTATAGTTGAGTGAAGACCTTGTCCTGATGAATCTCATAATCCAAGGTGCATAAGGCTTCAACTCAAATGGTGACATGGCGACATTAGCCAGAGTCCTCATGAAGAAATCATGGAAGTTGATGGGAATGCCATGAATGATATTGAAAAGCAGATTCTTCATGATGCCAACGACTTCTTCTTCATTTGAGTCGTGGCCCTTGATTGGAGTCAATGTCTTTGTCAGAATGCGAGAGACAGTCCGAGGCACATACAGCAATTCCTTCACAAGGAATTTTGTTCTTGAGGTCTGACCTGGCTTCAAAGGCTTCATCAGCACTTGCATATAGTGATCGGTTAACTCAGGTTCATTGTAGACGCAACAAGCACCTTCAAGGGGCGGACTCAGAGGTAAGGCATGAAGCAATTCAGTAGCTGGTGCCTTGTAGTGAATGTTTTCAGACATCCGTCCAGCACCCATGAATTCACATCTTCAGAATTTCCGGTGATGTGCAGCGTTGCATAGAATTGAAGAATAAGTTCTTCATTCCAATCACAGATGTCAGTGCAGAAATTTAACAGTCCAGCGTCGTGAAGAACACTGAGGACTGGCACGAAGCACGACAGAGATTCCATGTCCACGTGAGGAATGTGCTCATGATCGAAGACTTTGTCCTTGTCGAACAGCACTGAGGAATAGAAATTTGCCTGGCTGGCAGTCCAGAAACGCCTCTTCCTTATGCGAGCAGAGTCATAAGGGTTGTAATCAGTGAAGAATACATGCTCGCCAAAGAAGGCATCAGTCTTGAATTTTTGCTTCCTGGAGAATGGATCCTTTGGTTTGGGCAGAGGAGTGTCAGTGAGTTGCATCACAACCTCAGGAATCGCAATCTCAGGTTCTTCTGAAAGAGGAATTTCTGGTTCCTCTTCAGTGGCAGCCTGGTTCTTGAATTCTTCATTTTCAGTTTCTTCAGCACTAGCGGCTGGAATGTCTTCATGAGCTTCATCAGATCCCATTTGAACTGTAGTGACTGGGGACTGAGGAATTTGCTGCAGTGGAGTGAAGAGTGGAGAATTGGGGTGCTGACTTTCCCAAAAGTCATCATTCATCACAGGTGTGGTACAACCAATGTCCACGCCTTCATCTTCAATTTCTTCAATGCCAACCTCTTCAGCAGTAAACTGAGGCACATGCGAGGAAACAACTAGGGTTGAAGGGATTTCATCCACTTCAATTTCTTCATCCATCTGCTCTGACGTAGCAGCAGAAGGAGTTTCTTCATCAGATTCGCTAGGGATCACATATTCTTCACCAAAAGGAACAAGGTCCTTTGATGGCATGGTTGAGATTGGAACAACATCAATCGGGTTTGCATAAGAGCTGGTCATAGGCTTCATTTTCTTCGGAGCAGAAGAATCTGAAGAAGCTGATGCTTTCCTTTTCTTCACTGCTGCACGCTCTGCAGCCTTGGTCTTCTTCACATCTGATGCAGATGGAAGGATTGGAGTTGGAGTAGGCGCAGGTGGAGCAGAGGAATTTGGTGCAGTTTCTTCAGGCACAACTGATGCAGTTGCCCTGACCTCTTCATTTTCTTCAGGCGCACCACAAGTGGGTGCCCTGGCAGTTTCTTCAATGGTTGGAATGCAGTCATCAGCCCTGGAACTCACATTATCTTCAGCAGCCTGATTGTCATCACCGGTGCTGGCATGTTCTTCAGTTTGCTGAGCAGATGCTTCAGCCAGAGTGACTTCAATATGCACAGGGGCAGTGGCACTTGAAGTGAGTATCTTCGTCAGATTGACGAACCTGACCTTGGCTCCTTTCCTATCAGCATAGTAAGCGTTGAAATCATCGCTGAGGACTTTGATTTCAGACTGGAGCTTTACAAGTTCATCAGTTGTCATAGAGACAACATTGTTCTTCAGGAACTTCTCCTTCCTGTAGTGTGCTTTCTTGAGTTGCCTGGCCTTCTCATATTTCCATTTTTCTTCACTGATGAATTGGGTCAGCATGTGACTTTGGCCAGGTGTCAACTTGAAATCAGGCATAGGAGTGTTTGGGTCCTTGTGCCAGAGATCAATATAGTCGAGGATCAACTTTGGATCCAAAAGCAGTGGCACTTCTGTGCCCTTGGCTCTAGCGGCCCTGACTTGCCTGTCTCTGATGATTTTAGCAAGTTCTTCATCATCAGCTTCGTCTTCATCAGACGGTACTTGGAAGGCGACCTGCTTCTTCTGAGGACTTGGGCGAGAGCCTCGTCCAGCAGTGGTCTTAGTCTTCAGCAGAGAGGGTCCTGTTGAAGAATTTGGCGCAGCTGAGGAACTAGCTGAAACTCCTGAGGCAATGGAGATGCATGTAGTCCTTTGGCACGTGGCGAGATGCACAGGTGCTGAGGATTTTGTCGGAGCAGCTGAGGACTTTGGAGGAGCAGGAGCGGCTTGAGGAATTGGCCGTGAGGGCTGAGCTGAGGAAATTGGTCGTGAGGGCATTGAAGAAGAGGCACTTGGCTTGTGCGCAGGCTTCTTTGCCATGGATTTCTTCGGCCTTACAGAGGCCTCAGCAGCAGCAGCAGTGGAATCTTCGTTGAATTTCCTCACTGCATCTTTTGCCTGTTTGGCCAACTTGGCCCATTCTTCAGGAAAATCCTCACCGCGCTTGATGCTAGTGGGATCTGCCTCTTGGCCAGGTGCCAATGGAGGTCTTGAGCATGGAGGAGTAACAACGAATTTCTTCATGTATTTTGGAGTCACATACCTATACTCCCTCCACTCTTTTGCCCATCTCCTTTCTATCCTCTGAATGCGCACCTTGCGCTGATTTTTATCTTCCTCAGGGGGTGTGCAGTACCTAGCATAAATGTCCTCAGGGATTTCAAAGGCAGTATTGACCTCAGGCTTCTTTCCTCCTTTCTGTGGCCTCTTTTCATTAGCCATTTTCTTTAGTTGAGGAATTTGAACAATTGAACTCTCTGAAGAAGTATGCAACTTTTCTTCAAGGAACGCTGCAAATGAGTTAAGTTGATGAGAACCTAGTGATTCAGCAGCGGACATGAGTACCTGTGAACAGAGTATAGTTGCGAGGAATTTGGAGAGGTCATATGCGTTCTCAGAAGGTTTTTCAATAAGAACAAGTTTGAGGAATTTGACCAGATGAGTCTTGAAGAATTTCACTAAGCGTTCTTTGTCTTAGGTTCTAGAGTTGTATAGATCGAAGATCCACACAATTGAGGAATCTTGAAGAAAAGTGATGCTTAGAGAAACGAATCAAGAATAGATGACATGTGAGGTGTTTAGTGTGTGAGGATTTGAAGAAAAACACCTTTGAAGATTTTGTAGTAAACATTTGAATCAAAGTGGGCAGTAAAAGTAACTTTTAATTACCCTGAACGAAGAACACGACGAACTGGGATGTGGAGAAGTGAAGCTCGTCTGTGCAGATCTTCCACGCCCTAACTTGGCGGAGGAAGACGGCTACAGCGGCGGCGGAGTGAAGATTTCCGCGGCCGGCGTGAGTACGGCGGCGACGAGGTCGAGGCAGTGAAGCTCTTCCTCACCGGCGACGATGATGTAGCGGCGGCACTAGGGTTTGAGAAGCTCGAGCTTGGAGACAGGTCGAGCGGAGTAAAAGAAGTGAGGAAGGGGAGAGGGGGTATTTATAGCCACGGTGAAAAACGGTTCGCCCGAAGATTTTGGACGAACGTGCCCCTGACCCTTCTCATTCACATGACATGTGTCACCCACGTACTGAGAGGTGGAGATCGTGTTAGATCATGGGTGAATAGATAAGTATATCGCGGGAAGCGGAACGGTTTGAGCGGCAAAGCCGAAAATTTGGATAAGATAAGTTAAAAGTTTCGTTCGCAAATTCTTCAGCTGACAAGGACACAGTGAAGATTTTGAACGAGTTTCAAATAGAACGCACATGAAGAATTTGTGAATAGATTGGGTTGAGTATAGCATAGAGGGGGAAGGGTCCGATCACATTCACTTAGCAGAAAAACCAACTTGAAGAATTAGCCATAAGTGAATGCTGTAGAGGACATAAACTCATATATATATATATAGCCAATGAAGAGAAACGACGGAAACAGTGAAGATTTTGCAAAGTTGAAGAATATGAACAACTGAGGAATTTCAAAACTGAGGAAAAACTCAAATTGAAGATTTTGAACTTTTGTGGTGGCGTGACCCACTGTATAAGAATGATGATTTCAGACACCGCGTACAATTGTCGTAGGGTTCTGAGAATCAAATTCTTCATTAATTTCTTCACACTTAGAGTGTTATTCTTCATTGATTGAAGAAAAACGTTTCTTCATGTGTTGCACATCTAAGTCATCATTTTTGCATAAGTGTTAGGATGAGTGTCCTTTTCAAAGAACATTTGAAGATTCTAAGATATTTAGCTCACACCGCAACTTGCTAAATCTCTTCTCATCCAAGGGCTTTGTGAAGATATTGGCTAGCTGTTCTTCAGTCTTCACATGCTCAATAGAAATGTCACCCTTCAACACATGATCGCGAAGAAAATGATGACGAATCTGAATGCGCTTTGTCTTCGAGTGCTAAACTGGGTTGTGAGCAATCTTGATGGCACTCTCATTGTCACAGAAGAGAGGCACATTCTTCACATTGACGCCGTAGTCCTTGAGAGTTTGCTTCATCCACAGCAATTGAGCACAGCAAGAACCAGCAGCAATGTACTCAGCTTCAGCAGTAGATAGTGATACGGAGTTCTGTTTCTTCGAGGACCAACAGACCAAAGATCGTCCGAGGAAATGACATGTACGAGATGTTGACTTGCGATCCACACGATCACCAGCATAGTCAAAGTCAGAATATCCAATGAGAACAAAAGCCGAGCCCTTGGGGTACCATAATCCTAGTGTTGGTGTGTGGGCTAAATATCGAAGAATATGCTTCACAGCCTTATGGTGTGATTCCTTCGGTGTAGCTTGAAATCGGGCACACATGCAAACACTAAGCATAATATCTGGCCTAGATGCACATAAGTACAATAAAGAACCAATCATGGAGCGGTATACCTTTTGATCGAAGTCAATACCATTTTCATCAGTGCACAGATGGCCATTTGTGGGCATAGGAATTTTGACGGCTTTGCAATCTTGCATGCCGAATTTCCTCAGTACATCCTTGAGGTATTTCTCTTGAGATATGAATATGCCATTGCACTGTTGACGAATTTGAAGACCTAAGAAGAATTTCAACTCTCCCATCATAGACATTTGATATTCTTCACTCATCATATAGGCAAATTCATCACTATAACGTTGGTCAGTACAGCCAAAGATGATGTCATCATTATATATTTGGCATACAAACAATTCATCATCATATGATTTAGTGAAAAGAGTAGGGTCGAGTGAACCGGGTTTGAAGCCTTTCTTCATGAGGAATTCCTTCAAAGTATCATACCATGCCCGAGGGGGATGCTTGAGGCCATAGAGGGCCTTATTTAGTCTGAAGACTTTGTCAGGATGCTTAGGATCTTCAAAACCTGGGGGTTGAGCAACATATACTTCTTCCTCAAGCTTACCATTGAGGAATTCACTTTTCACATCCATTTGATATAAGGTGATATCATGATGGTTAGCATAAGCAAGTAATATGCGAATAGCTTCAAGTCTAGCAACAGGTGCAAAAGTTTCATCGAAATCAATTCCTTCAACCTGTGTGTAGCCTTGAGCTACTAGCCGTGCCTTATTCCTCACCACAAGGCCATTTTCATCTTTCTTTTTGCGGTAGATCCACTTTGTGCCAATGATATTGTGTTTGCGAGGATCTGGATGATTGACCAGTTCCCAAACGTTGTTGAGCTCGAACTGATGTAATTCTTCTTGCATGGCCTGAATCCACTCAGGCTCCAGAAATGCTTCATCTACCTTAGTGGGCTCTGAGATAGAGACAAAAGCATAGTGCCCACAAAAGTTAGATAAATGTGAAGCTTTTGAGCGTGTGAGAGGACCTGGTGCTTCAATGTCATCGATGATCTTCTCAACTTGCACTTCTTTTGCAACGCGAGGATGAATAGGTTGTCGTCGAGGAATTTGATCAGCATTTTCTTCAGCACCATTTTCTTCAGAAATTTCTTCAGGTGCATTAGCTCGACGTTCTTCACGTTCTGGAATGAATTCTTCAGCAGATTCTTCGGTAGGAATGACATCCTCAGTAGTCTTGAACTTGATAGTTTCCTCAGGTGCTGGTTCATCTATCACAGAGGGTAGGTGCTCTCTTTGCGAGCCATTAGTTTCATCGAACCGCACATCTACAGTTTCAACAACCTTGTGAAGAACGGTGTTGAAGACTCTGTAGGTGTGCGAGTCCTTTCCGTAACCAAGCATAAAACCTTCATGTGCTTTCGGTGCAAATTTAGCATTGTGATGAGGATCTCTAATCCAACATTTAGCACCGAAGACTTTGAAATAACTCACATTGGGTTTCTTGTCAGTGAGGAGTTCATAGGCAGTCTTCTTGAAGAATTTGTGAAGATATACCCTGTTGATGATGTGGCACGCAGTATAAATTGCCTCAATCCAGAAGTGACGAGGCGTCTTGTACTCATCAAGCATAGTGCGAGCCATCTCAACAAGAGTTCTGTTCTTGCGCTCCACGACGCCATTTTGCTGAGGAGTGTAAGGAGCAGATAACTCATGAGTAATACCAAGTTCATCAAGATAGTCATCAAGACCAGAATTCTTGAACTCAGTTCCATTGTCACTTCTGATGTGCTTGATCTTCACACCAAAGTTGGTTGAAGCCCTCGAGGAAAATCGTTTGAAGACTTCCTGCACTTCATGTTTGTAAGTAACAATGTGTACCCATGTGTAATGAGAGTAATCATCAACAATAACAAGCCCATAGAGAGATGCGTCATTTGTGACAGCTGAGTAATGGTTAGGACCAAAGAGGTCCATGTGAAGCAATTCGAATGGTCGAGTAGTGGTCATGATAGTCTTCGCTGGATGCTTAGCCTTGGTCATCTTTCCAGCTTCACAAGCTCCACATAGGTGATCCTTGAGGAATTTGACATTCTCAATGCCAATGACATGCTTCTTCTTCGCAAGCGTGTGCAAATTCCTCATGCCTGCATGACCAAGTCGTCGATGCCATAGCCATCCTTCTGAAGCTTTTGCAAGTAGGCACATGGCTGGTTGCGGTCCTGTAGAGAAATCAACAATATACAAGTCTCCTCTCCTAAAGCCCTCGAAGACTTTGGAATTGTCAGCTTCCATAACCACAACACAACGATACTTGACAAAGACAACTACCATATCAAGATCACAAAGCATTGAGACAGACATGAGGTTGTATCCTAAGGACTCAACAAGCATGACTTTGTCCATGTGTCGATCCTTTGTGATCGCAACCTTACCTAGACCCAATACCTGACTTTTGCCTTTGTCAGCGAAGATGATATGCTTCAGATGCGATGGTGATAAGGGAGCATCAATCAATAGATTCTTGTCACCAGTCATGTGATTTGTACATCCACTATCGAGGACCCACTCAGTGGCTTTGGGTTGATCATCCTGCAGATGAATTAGTGCAGCTTACGAACTTCATATACTTCATCAGTGAAGAATATGACATCAATTCATCAGATCAATTTCTTCAAGAAATAGAATAGATAAAGCAGTATGAGGACGTGAGAAATGAAAGTTTCATTTCTTCATGATTAGCCCGCGTCCTTTCAGGCAAACTTCAGGTCTCCAGCAAATTCTTCAGACGTTCAAGTACGTCTGGAGACCTGACCCTGCAGAAGAGATTAGTTCTTCTTCTTCACCACCCACATCCGAAGGGGTGGCAAAGAGTTCATCACTCTGCGAGCTCCATATGAGAAAGGTGGCATAGAAGCCAATCCATTTCGTTTCACATAAGAGGAGTTAGGGTAAGCATATAAATAAGTAGAGAAATTCTTCGAGGACTTATGAACATAATGATTAGAAGAATAATGCTCATATCCATAGCCCTTGGCTCTTCCCTGCGAAACAGAGTTGTTAGCACAATGATGTTCATATGAGGACTTTGATCCTTTTGAGGAATTTGATCCACGTGAGGAATTTGGTCCGTATGAGGACTTGGATCCATATGAAGAATTTGGTCCATATGAAGAATTTGATCTGGGGTTCCTATTCCTCACAGGTGGTGTCATGAGGACATTCACCTGAAGACTTTCAAGGCATCTATTGGGAACCCATATTTTCTTCATAGGAGAACCGTTCCTGCAGTTAGTGCCAACATATCTAGCAAATACTTCACCATTCTGATTTTTGAACAGTTTATAGTTGGAGTCAAATGACTCATCATAAGAATGAGAAGATTCACATGTAAAGCCAGATAAATTAGATGGATCAACTGGAGGTCCCTTTGCAGCAACCCATGAGGTTTTGGGGTACTGCTCAGGCTTCCAATATGTACCATCAGCATTGAGTTTCCTCTCAAAGGCAATACCCTCTTTCCTAGGGTTCCTGTTGAGGATCTGCTTTTTAAGCACATCACAGAGAGTTTGATGCCCTTTGAGGCTTTTGTACATGCCTGGCATGTACAATTCCTTCAGCCCTGCATCGTCAGTGATACTAGCAATGTCCTCAGATGAGGAATTAGTGATAGCAGAGACAGTTGAAGAATTTGTAGCATTAGAAGCATTTGAACATTCAGGTGAAGAATTAGCAGATTCACGTTCAATGCATTTCAAACATGGAGGAACAAATTCTTCCTGAGCAGCGCTGATTTGTTGAGCAAGTAATGAATCGCGCTCCTTCTGAAGATCTTCATAACTCACTTTTAGCTTCTCAAGATCTTGCTTTCTTTGAAGAAATTCATAAGAAAGCTTCTCATGATCAGATAAGAGAGTGTTATGTTGATCTTGAAGGGTGTCATACTTAGTATGAAGTCTCTGAAGATTTTCAGTCAAGGTATTAGTGCGATCCATTTCTTCACCCAACATATCATCACTCTTGTCTAGCATGTTTTGAACCTTTTCAAGGGCCCTTTGTTGTTTCATAGCAATCTTAGCAAGTTTAGAATAGCTAGGCTTAAGGTTTTCATCAGATTCATTTTCACTTGATTCAGATGAGGCATATTTGAGTACCTTGGCACCCTTTGCCATGAAGCAATAGGTGGGAGCGTAGTCATCATTGCCTTCATCAGCCTTGTTGGTGAGGTCATTTTCTTTAGAGTTGAAGATAGACTTGCTGACGAATGCAGTAGCGAGGGCTAGGCTCGCCACACCAGATTCGGAATCCTCAGATGCCTCCTCTTCCTCATTTTCTTCAGATTCAGCCTCAGAGTCCATTTCCTTGCCAATGAATGCCCGAGCCTTCTTGGATCTACTCTTCTTGTGAGATGAAGACTTTGAGGATTTTGATGATGAAGATTTTGAGGATTTCTTCTTTTTCTTCGTATCATCAGAACTGTAATCCTTGTATTTCTTCTTCTTTGATTCCTTTTCCCACTGAGGACAATCTTGAATGTAGTGTCCTGGTTTCTTGCATTTGTGACAAAGCCTCTTCTTGTAGTCATTGGATGAGGAATCATTGCTCCTTGAGGGTCTTCCAAAGCGACCACGTCTTGAGAGCTTCTCGAATTTCTTCACAAGCAGTGCTAGATCATGGCTCAGTTCTTCAGGATCACCAAGACTGCTTTCAGAGTCTTCATCTTCAGACTCAGAAACTGCCTTGGCCTTCAGTGCACGTGATCTGCCATAGCTCGAACCATAGAGATCTCTCTTTTCAGCAAGCTGGAACTCATGAGTGTTTAGCCTTTCGAGGATATCAGCGGGATCAAGTGACTTGTAATCAGCACGCTCTTGTATCATCAAGGCCAGAGTATCAAATGAGGAATCAAGCTATCTCAGCAGTTTCTTCACCACCTCGTGGTCGGTGATGTCAGTGGCACCAAGTGCTTGAAGCTCATTTGAGATGTCAGTGAGGCGATCGAAGGTTTGTTGAACATTCTCATTGTCGAGTCTTTTGAAGCGGTTGAAGAGATTTCGAAGAACATCAACTCGAGAGTCACGCTGTGTTGAGACTCCTTCATTTACTTCGGACAGCCTATCCCAGATAAGCTTAGCAGTTTCCAAAGCACTCACTCTTGCATACTGTCCTTTGCTCAGATGGCCACATATGATATTCTTCGCTTGAGAATCGAGTTGCTTGAATCTCTTCACATCGGCAGCGTTCAGTGAGGGTGAGACAGAGGGAACACCCTTTTCCACAACATACCAGAGATCGTTATCAATTGCCTCAAGATGCATTCGCATCTTATTCTTCCAGTAGGGGTAGTCCGTCCCATCGAAGGTAGGACACCCAGCAGAGACCTTGATCATACCTGCGGTCGACATAACTAAAACTCCAGGTGGTTAAACCAAAATCACACAGAACAAGGGAGTACCTTGCTCTGATACCAATTGAAAGTGTGTTATATCGACTAGAGGGGGGGGGGGTGAATAGGCGATTTTTATAAATTCTTCACTGAGGAATTTGTGGGTGAGGAAATTCCTTAGCGAAGAACTACTTGCAGCGGAATAAGTACTCAAAAGTATGCATAGCAGAACACAAGCATAGTCATCATGATGAAATGAAAACAAGCACAGAGTACAGAAAGCGTAAACACAGGATAACACAGGATGAAGACAAACAGACTGAGGAAATTGAACTGAGGAAATTGAGAAAGTCTTCAGCCAAAGTCTTCAAACACAGATATGAACAATTGCACAACACAGGAATGAGGAAATGAAAGAGTTGAGGAAATAGAACCAGTTGGCTTGGTGAAGACAATGATTTGGTAGACCAGTTCCAACTGCTGTCTCAGTTGTACGTGTGGTTGGAGCGGCTAGGTATTTAAACCTGAGGACACCCAGTCCCGGACACACAGTCCTCACCGTATTCTCCTTGAACTAAGGTCACACATACCTCGTCCAATCACTCGTGGTAAGTCTTCAGGTGACTTCCGAACCTTCACAAACTCGGTCACTCGGTGATCCACAATTTCCTCTTGGATGCTCTAGACCATGATGCCTAACCGTCTGGAAGAAGCACAGTATTCAAAGGTAACAAGCGTCGGATCCACGCAGGATCAATCTCTTCAGTGATGCTCAATCACTTTGGGTTTGTAGGTGTTTGGGTTTGGGGTTTTTTCCTCACTTGATGCTTTTCGCTCAAAGTCCTCGGAGGATGGGATGCTCTCAAATGACAAGTGTCAGTTTCTCTCGGAGCAGCCAACCAGCTAGTGGTTGTATGGGGCGGCTATTTATAGCCTAGGGAGCAGCCCGCATGATAAGACATAAATGCCCTTCAATGATATGACCGTTAGGTCGGTAGATATTTAGGGACAGCTGGCGCATAGCACAGCAACGGTCGGAAATTTGAGGTTCAAATTCCTCAGGGCTATCATGTTTCTCACTGTGTAGGCAATCCACACTGGCGAATTCCTAACTCCTCAGTCAGAACAAATTCCTCAGAGACCAGAAGAACTTTGTCTCTGTCAGTGAAGAATATGACTGAACTGTATGAGATTTCCAATGGCTTCACTCGAAGGGATTGTAGGTGTAGGATTTTGAGTTGAGCATCACATGGAAATTTTTCCTTAGTATTTCCTCGACCCCTTTAACAGTACGGTGTTTCCTATGACTCAAGAAAGAGAAAATGAAACTACGAAAATAAAAGTCTTCACGCTTCATATTCCTCAAATGAATACCAAGTCTTCAAGGTCACACCAATTTCTTCATCTTCAAAGTCTTCAGAAATTCTTCAGAAATCCCAAGTCTTCAGTCAAAGAACTTCATTTTTAGGGGTCGACTTTATCTGTAATTATCAAACTCCTCATAGGCTTATAGATCTGTGTACACTCACAAACGCATTAGTCCCTTAACCTATAAGTCTTCAATACACCAAAATCACTAAGGGGCACTAGATGCACTTACAGTGTGATTTGTCGATGGCCCTGGGAGCTGAGCTAGTAGGGCAGTGGCCTGGGTCCAAAGTAATAGAAGTAGCACAAAAACATTTTTTTAGTGTAGGCTTTTCCTTGCTCAAGCCTGACTACTAGAATGGCCAGTGCTTGAAAGGAAAAGTGAATGAAAAACATAGGAATTGGAAAGTTTCCTATGGTACTACTTTTCATGAATTTGGTGCAAAGGAATGGAGCAAAGGAAAACTGTAGGATTTGTTCCTTTAGTGTCTCCTTGAAAGAAAAACCGTAGGAATTTTAATTTCCACTTGTCCTCCTTTTCAAATTCCTATTCATGAAGCACAAGACTAAGAGATAGTAGCATAATAGCATTATAACCGTACATTTTCTTGTGGTTGGACTTAATCTCACCATGCTTCTTTGCATCCCGTGATCTTCCAATTCTTGTGAACCAAACACCCAGATTGGCAGAAATCCTGTGTTTTTAAATTATCTGTTTTGCACGTGCATTCCTATCCTATTCCTGTCTATTTCCTATCCCTGCATTGTTAGAATCCTCAAATTCAAACAAGCCCTTACACAATTGTCAAAGAAAACCTTGTGTGGTTTGTCCTGCTCCTGCGGTGCTGCGTTCCACCCCAGCTCAGCTGCTCCAACGACAGAAGGGTTCACCACAGCAGGGATCCGCTCTCCAGACTGTCTTTCGCCGCCTCAGATCTTCTTCCCCGCCGCCGGCAGCCATGACAACTGCATTACCATCATCAACTGAGCAGATGACCTTGAGGACTACACGGGTCCGCAAGAGAGGTCGCACTCTTCCGTGTCTGCTTATGTTATGCATCTCTTAATATGATGACATGCTACTTTATCGTCGTGTTCACCTATTAGACTCCGAGTCAGGTCCAAATTTATGCTGAAACTTGGGTTTTTAAATGGTTGTGGGGTACATATTGGGGCAGCAATCAGTACTATCTGTCTACTATCTGGTTAATCTCTGGTGTCTACTATGAGTTTCATGTTGGGTGCAAACAAACATTAAAGGATCCATTATTTGTATTTTTTAACTAAAGCTATTATCTGCATGCTATCATTGGTTTTGGGTCTATCCACAGTTTGCTACCGTCACTCTGGATTTGTGCATGCACTCCTTACATAATCTCACTATGTTTTATTCCTATGCATGTCAGTTATTGTACACAATGGAACTGAACATGTAGAGAAAAAGAGACGAGCCTTGCGTGGCAACAAAATTTCATGCAGACGTCGCTCCATGGTGGATAACTGTTCTGAGGGGGATTCAGAAGTAGAAGACCACTCCTATTTACCCCATGAGGTCTTCGCTCTAACTTGGCATGCTGATGTTGGTAATATCATGCATATGGTGCCTTGCATTGCTTACTGTATACATCAAAGATGTCATCTGCTTAGTTTAGACATGCTTTGTGTCAATGCCATCTGTTTAGTTTCTTTATCGTATATGTGAATCATGCAATGCCATCTTGTTTAGCCAGGCATTATATATGTGAATTTTGCAATGCCACCCTGGTTAGCCAGTCATCTTATATGTGAATTATATCATGACATCATTTTTTTATTACGTGTTAAATTTGTCAACAATTTTAGTACATTCAATTACTCTTCCTGTGCATCAGCCATTCGGCACGGTCATGGAAAAATCTGGAGTGGAAACAAGGTCTTCAGAGCAGACAATGCTATCTGACGAAGCGCATGTCTTGCTGGTTACAGATAGCTCCTCAGAGGAGGATTCAGAGACAGATGACCAGTCCTATTCCCCCCCGAGGTGCATCATATATGTGAAATTATGTCCTGCTATTCTGTTTGGTTAGACCACATAAATGTGAATTATTTCATGCCCTGTTTTCTTCCCTACTATCCATTGCACCTGTCTATCTTACAATGTCTGTACATTCAATTACTTTTCTTGTTTATCAGCCATTTCAATTGGAGGGGGTGATGGCAGTATCTGTGGGAGTAAAAACACGGTGTTCAGAAAAGATCGTGCTACCTGTCGATGGAGATAGAACCACGGTTGTACTTGCCCAAGAACCAGCCCCACCACACATAACCTAGACTCACGTAGATTGTACCCCTACCCAGTTGGACAGAGAACCAGCTACACCCCTTCTAACCCCAACCCCAGCAGATAGTAACCCAGTTCCCGTTGACACAACACCGTCTCCACCACAGAGCACCCAAACACGAGCAGTTAGTAAGGCAACTGCAGTGCCCAAAGCACGAGGACCACCACTCCGAACCCCAAGTCAACGCTTAAAGCAGAAGACGAATTGTTCTCAGGTCAGGTTCCATAGCTATGGTTCATACTACTTTGCTCTTGCATCACTGTATTTACTCATACCAACTAATTTCAAATTTGAAGGATGCAATTGAAACTCCAATGGCGCAACAGGTATGTTTTAAACTTGTTTCTTTAACGTGTTTGCTGTTGTAACTTGCTCTATGTTGATTTCAGTTTCAATTGAATAAACAGTTATGTTCTCATGCCATGCACATTACAAGTGTTGTTATTGCTGTGTAGTTTCCCACACTTATATTCTGTCTATGCTGCTTTGTCTTAAATAGATATGATTCGAACTGTATCTATCTTGATTTGGAAACATAAACTAGAATGATATAGACCATACAGTGACCATACTACATAGATATATGTTTGTTTCATGCTGTTATCCTGTCCACCTTACTACTGAACTGGTTTACCAAAATGAGTTTCATATACTACATTGTAAACCTGTGATGTGTTTGTTTGTTTCTCTTTTAGAACGTGGATAAAATATTGGAGAAGAGTACCCCGTTATGCAATGGTAAAGGAAGTAATGCAGATAAGGTTCAAGATAGTGAGACATCCCTGTTGGTCTCCAAGAAAGCTGATAAAAACTATATTGAAGACACTGAGACAACCCCAAAGTCCTGTCTTGATGTAGTGTTCGAGTTACTGGCTACTACTACTGGCACCAGCTCTTCAAACTTGCTGCCTGAATCAGTTCGGCTTCTTGAGTCTCAACTTCAAGTTGAAAGACATCGATCAGATGTTATGCGACAGGAAGCCGAAGGACTGAGGAAGTCCCTGCAGAATTCAGATGCATACTTTCTGGTGCAAGAGCAAGTGCTGGAGGATTTAAGCGCCAAACAAGAGAAAGTTAATAAGCTTTCTAAGCATCATGCCAGCATTATGGGTACCCAGGATATTGTTTCTTGAGTTCTTCAGAAGTGGTTTCAGTTCTGGACTTGTTTTGCTGCGGCGTTTATATGCTGCTTTGTTCCCTATATTTGCACTAGTGGCGAACTTTGATGCCCAGTGGATGTAATATGTGTAATAGCCGTGATAGCCTAGCATAAGTTTCTTGCTAATTTATTTCCTTATTGTCTTGTTTATTTGTTTTCTTGTAGTCAGTGCAGTTCTTTTTCCGCGGTTTGCTAGTGGCCGCAATAACCTATTTTTTAAAACTAGGCCACAATAACCATGGGCTACATATTTACTGTAGTTAACATGGGCCTCCTACGGGCCGTAGAAACAATGGGCCTTCTACGGGGCGTAGAAACAATGGGCCTTATACGGGTCGTAGACACAATGGGCCTTCTACGGGTCGTATCATCGGTTGGCCAAACATGGGCCAATAACAGACCACATTATGGCCGTAAATGGGCTAGTTGAAATCGTTCGTTCATGGGCCGACAATAACGGGCAGTCGTTAATCAGTCGTATTTGATGACGCTATGAAAATAGCCCAACGTATTAACGGGCCACAAACGGGCCGACTGTAACCACGGGCTGAATTTGGCCCACAAGCAGAAAATGACAGTAACGGGCCGTAAGTAAACGAATGCTGGAAATGAGCCCAAGAATAAATGGGCCCTGAGAAGGCCGAAAGATAACATGGGCTGTAAACGGCCCAACGGAATAATGGGCTGTTAATGGGTATAAAGTGATACACTGTTCATTATGGGCCATTTTCACCACGTGCTGTTAATGGGTATAAAGTGATACACTGTTCATTACGGGCCAGTTTTACCATGAGTTGTTAATGGGCCGAGAGTTACTAAGGGCCTCACATGGGCAAAAGACGTCATGGGCCATACATGGGCCAGAAGTTAAAACGGGCTGGAATTATATTGGATGCCCCAGATGACGCTACTGGGCCTAATTTGAATAGGCCGTAAACGGGCCCTGTGTTAGCGGGCTGTAAATGGGCTATAGGCGAACATGCCGTTAACAGGCTTATCGTGGGCCGGCCCGCCACCTTTTGACCAAGTCAAAAGGGCCGGCCTTTTCACAGGAATGGGCCTCTGTTGGGCCGTGCCACGTGTCGACGTATCATAGGCGCTTTGGGTCCAATGAGTGGATGACATCTGTCCCAACGGTGAGCCGACACGTGTTTCCTCCAGCCAATGATGATTTTACACGTGGAAAATCCCCATTTGTCGGGGCTGTTAACGGGTTATCGGATCCAAAACCGGACCCGATAGCTTAACGGCGTTCCGTTACGGTGGATGCCACGTGTCGGTCACCCTTGATGAAAGCACTTCTGTGACGCGCGATTTATCGTCATGGAAGTGGACACTTCCGTGATGATAAATCTGGTAATGTCATGGAACACTTCTACGATAGCATAGGTATGACTATCTTGATTCTGTCATAAATTTTTCATGGATGTACATGCATGACAGAAAACGTGACCTACTGTGACAAACACGCATCATCACGGAAGTGTATTTTTTTGTAGTGTATGTACAAAAAACAGGAAGGCATGTCATATTCAAAGGTATAGTGTGTAAGCTAAGCAGATGCAATTTAACCAAATTGGAAGCAATACAAGCTAGACATCCAGCTAGAGTATTGAGCATGATCATCTAGGACCTGAGAGCTTGGTGGGAGGCGGGCTGCTTCGCCACCACCGTGGCTTTTTAGTTGGCTTCCAGGTGATGCATGTCTGTGCTGGGCTTGTCACTGGTGTCGGTGTCAAAACCGGCGGATCTCAGGTAGGGGGTCCCAAACTGTGCGTCTAAGGTTGATGGTAACAGGAGACGGGGGACATGATGTTTACCCAGGTTCAGGCCCTGTTGATGGAGGTAATACCCTACTTCCTGCTTGATTGATCTTGATGAATATGAGGATTACAAGAGTTGATCTACCACGAGATCATAATGGATAAACCCTAGATGTCTAGCCAGTATGATTGTGATTGCCTCTATGGACTAAACCCTCCGGTTTATATAGACACCAGAGGGGCCTAGGGTTGTACATAGTCGGTTTACAGAGGAAGGGATCTTCATATCCGAACGCCAAGCTTGCCTTCCACGCAAAGGAGAGTCCCATCCGGACACATGAGGAAGTCTTCTGTCTTGTATCTTCATGGCCCATCAGTGCAGCCCACGTCATATAGCCCGGACGCCCAAGGACCCCTTAATCCAGGACTCCCTTAGTAGCCCCTGAACCAGGCTTCAATGACGATGTGTCCGGCGCGCAGATTGTCTTCAGCATTGCAAGGCGGGTTCCTCCTCCGAATATTTCAAAATAGTCCTCGAACACAGAGAACGTGTCCGGCTTTGCAAAACAAGCTCCGTAAAGAGTATATTATTTAACAAGTCCCATCTACTGACATCTTCTGTAGTGAGACGCCACGTCTCCGCCCGGTCATTATTTCGAACCGTTTTTTAGCCTCCCGCTCTGTGTTTCGAGAGGTGGTTTCCATTGGCACGTCTTGTCGAAGTAGAGATCATGTCCCCTTATCACGGGATCCTCATTAATATGGGCGTGGGTAATCCAATCGTGTTGTTGGCGATCCCTTGGGAATAGGCGAGCTTTAAGGCCCGTGAGGAGGCGTTCGATATTCTTTCGCCTTTATAAAGGGGTACAGATCCGTCTTTCTCGCTCCACGCCTACCTCTTCCTCAACCTTCCCAATCGCAGGCTCCAATGCCCAGGATTCGATTTCTTCCATTGTTACCAGGCCCTCTAGTTATGTCCGGATCCATCTCCCAAGGTAGGTGGGCAGCCTCCTCGGTCACCGAGGAGGATATCGCGAAGATTCGGCAGGCGAGGTACATGACTGCGGAAATCCCCCACAGGCTCCCTACTAAAGGGCAGGTCATCCCCACACCAAAATCCGGCGAGAGGGTTGTATTCATCTCCCACTTCCTCCACGGGCTAGGGTTCGCTCTTCACCCCTTCGTTCACGGCCTCATGTTCTATTATGGGCTAGATTTTCACGATCTAGCTCTGGACTCTTTTCTCCACATCTTGGCGTTCGTCGTTGTGTGCGAAGCCTTTCTCCGCATCCCCCCACACTTCGGCCTATGGCTTAAGAATTTTAATGTGAAGCTAGTCAACGTGGAACAAGCGGAGTGCGGCGGTGCTATGATGAGAAAGCTTGCCAACACTATCTGGCCAAAAGGCACCTTCATGGAAACCTCCAACTCATGGCAACAGGAGTGGTTCTATATCACCGAACCCCGCGGCACCAAATGGGCAGCCGCACCTGTGTTCCGATCTGGCCCTCCATTGCGGCTCGCATCATGGGTAAATAAGGGGCTCGACTGGGGATCAGCCGATGAAGTACAGACGCTGCAAAGTCATATCCGTAGTATCCTTGAAAGGGATGTTGGCATTATCAACGTGATCCAAGTGATGCTAGTCCGCCCGATCCTCCCGTGCCAGCGACGGCCTCTCCGTATGTGGGAGTTCAATCCGGAAGGACCGCAGACCCTTCAGCAATTCTTCGGCACAACGCACGAAGGGATGTGGAAACTATTCTTCAAGACTCGAAAGCAGTGGCCGGATACTGATGTCTACTACACAACCTTCTTCTTGTAGACGTCGTTGGGCCTCCAAGTGCAGAGGTTTGTAGGATAGTAGCAAATTTCCCTCAAGTGGATGACCTAAGGTTTATCAATCCGTAGGAGGCGTAGGATGAAGATGGTCTCTCTCAAGCAACCCTGCAACCAAATAACAAAGAGTCTCTTGTGTCCCCAACACACCCAATACAATGGTAAATTGTATAGGTGCACTAGTTCGGCGAAGAGATGGTGATGCAAGTGCAATATGGATGGTAGATATAGGTATTTGTAATCTGAAATTATAAAAACAGCAAGGTAACAAGTAATAAAGTGAGTGTAAACGGTATTGCAATGCTAGGAAACAAGGCCTAGGGTTCATACTTTCACTAGTGCAAGTTCTCTCAACAATAATAACATAATTGGATCATATAACTATCCCTCAACATGCAACAAAGAGTCACTCCAAAGTCACTAATAGCGGAGAACAAACAAAGAGATTATGGTAGGGTACGAAACCACCTCAAAGTTATTCTTTCAGATCGATCTATTAAAGAGTTCGTACTAGAATAACACCTTAAGACACAAATCAACCAAAACCCTAATGTCACCTAGATACTCCAATGTCACCTCAAGTATCCGTGGGTATGATTATACGATATGCATCACACAATCTCAGATTCATCTATTCAAACCAACACAAAGTACTTCAAAGAGTGCCCCAAAGTTTCTACCGGAGAGTCAAGACGAAAACGTGTGCCAACCCCTATGCATAGGTTCATGGGCGGAACCCGCAAGTTGATCACCAAAAACATACATCAAGTGAATCACATGATATCCCATTGTCAGCACAGATAAGCACGGCAAGACATACATCAAGTGTTCTCAAATCCTTAAAGACTCAATTCGATAAGATAACTTCAAAGGGAAACTCAATCCATTACAAGAGATTAGAGGGGGAGAAACATCATAAGATCCAAATATAATAGCAAAGCTCGCGATACATCAAGATCGTATCACCTCAAGAACACGAGAGAGAGAGAGAGAGAGATCAAACACATAGCTACTGGTACATACCCTCAGCCCCGAGGGTGAACTACTCCCTCCTCATGATGGAGATCGCCGGGATGATGAAGATGGCCACCGGTGATGGATCCCCCTCCGGCAGGGTGCTGGAACAGGGTCCCGATTGGTTTTTCATGCCTCTATTGGTTTTCGGCGGCGGAACTCCCGATCTATTCTATTCCCCGATGGTTTTAGGGTATATGGATATATATAGGCGAAAGAAGTCAGCCAGGGGAGCCACGAGGGGCCCACGAGGGTGGAGGGCGCGCCCAGGGGGGTGGGCGCCCCCCTGCCTCGTGCCTTCCTCGTTGCTTCCCTTACGTATACTCAAAGTCTTCTGGATTGCTTCCGTTCCAAAAATAACTCTCCCGAAGGTTTCATTCCGTTTGGACTCTGTTTGATATTCCTTTTCTGCGAAACACTAAAACAAGGGAAAAACAGGAACTGGCACTGGGCTCTAGGTTAATAGGTTAGTCCCAAAAATCATATAAAAGTGCGTAGTAAGGCCCATTAAACATCCAATATGGATAATATAATAGCATGAATACTTCATAAATTCTAGATACGTTGGAGACGTATCAGCATCCCCAAGCTTAATTCCTGCTCATCCTCGAGTAGGTAAATGATAAAAGAAATAATTTATGAAGTGTGAATGCTAGAAGGTGCACAAGTTTGATCAATGATAATTTCAATCACCTTTTCTAGCATCATTATATGTCATAACAGTAGCTCATATCATAAAACTTTTCATGATCAAGTAACAAGCTACTCACATGTTAAAGTATAGATCATAAACTTTCTTGAAAACTAACAAACCGTGTTATTAGTCATCAAACAATTACAATTCATCTTATTTTCAGGAAGAGTCTATGTCAGAGCTTTGATTCAGCAAACTTCACATACTCAACTATCATTTATCCATGACTGCTACCACTCAAAGCATATTTTTAGAACAAATAGTATTCATCGAACACAGAGAAAGATAGGGGCTTAATGTTTCGCCTCCCAACCTTTTACCTCAAGGGTAATGTCAACAGTAATAATTCATGCTCAAATATATTTGAATGGCCATATATGCTTAGATCTTTCCATCACATGATGCTTGCCAACTAAAGAGTAGGTTGGAATGAGAAGGAATACTACTGACTCTTGCATAAAAGTAAAAGATAGGCCCTTCACAGAGGGAAGCAGGGATTCGCAGAGGTGCTAGAGCTCGAAGCAAAAACAGAGATGAAAATAATTTTGAGAGGTATGCTTTCATTGTCAACATAACGACCAAGAGTTACCATTATCTTCCATACTAGATACATTGTAGGCGGTTCCCACGCAGAAAGGTAAAGTTTTTACCCCCCTCCACCAACATTCACACTCCACGGCTTGTCCGAAACAACGGGTGCCGTCCAACTATCAACTTTCCCGGGGGAGTTTTGTTTAAATTATTTGCGAATTTGTTTTTGATCTTTTGATCATAGGACTGGGCATCCCAGTTACCAGCCATTTTCTCATGAATGATGAGCGGAGTCCACTCATCGTGAGAATAACCCACCTAGCATGGAAGATATTAACAGCCCCTAGTCGCTACATGAGCGATTCGGGCATACAAAACAGATTATTATTTGAAGGTTTAGAGTTTGGCACATGCAAATTTACTTGGAACGACAGGTAAATACCGCATATAAGTAGATATGGTGGACACTCATGGAAGAAACTTGGTTCAAGGAATTTGGATGCACAAGCAGTATTCCCGCTTAGTACAGATATTTTGGCTAGCAAAGGATTCTAAATAGCAAGCACCACATGTTAGAGGATCCATAACAATATAACTTCTATACAAATATACCCAAGCATAACTCATTATGTTGTCTTCCTTGTCCAACTTCAACTAATTTGTTCAGGTTTGAAAATAATTAATGGGGCTCACAATCATAGAAGATGTCCAAGATACTATATTTATATGTGAAATCTCTCTTCTTTCAATATTCTTTCATGAATTGTTCAAGTGACCAATACAATGTTTGCTAACCTTCAAAAAAATTACCACCTCTACTTCTTATATGTGAAGGCATTACTCCCCATGGGAAAGGCATATGAAACATATATAATTTCAGATTTATGACATTCAAATCATTCAACCATTTACTCACAGGATATAAGTGAAGCACATGAGTAAATGACAAACTACTCCAAAAAGATATAAGTGAAGATCAATGAGTAGTTAAATAATTACGTAGATATGTGAGGACTCTCTCTCATTTAAGAATTTCAGATCTTGGTATTTTATTCAAACAGCAAGCAAGGCTAAAGAAAATAAAATGACGCTCCAAGCAAAACACATATAATGTGGTGAATAAAAACATAGCTCCAAGTAAAGTTACCGATGAACGAAGACGAAAGAGGGGGTGCCATCCGGGGCATCCCCAAGCTTAGGCTTTTGGTTGTCCTTGAATATTACCTTGGGGTGCCTTGGGAATCCCCAAGCTTAGGCTCTTGCCACTCCTTATTCCATAGTCCATCGAATCTTTACCCAAAACTTGAAAACTCCACAACACAGAACTTAACAGAAGATCTCGTGAGCTCCGTTAGCGAAAGAAAAGAAAACACCACTTCAAGGTACTGTAATGAACTCATTCTTTATTTGTATTGGTGTTAAATCTACTGTATTCCAACTTCTCTATGGTTTATAAACTATTTTACTAGCCATAGATTCATTAAAATAAGCAAACAACACACGAAAAACAGAATCTGTCAAAAACAGAACAGTCTGTAGTAATCTGTAACTAACACAAACTTCTGGAACTCCAAAAATTCTACCAAAATAGGACGACCTATATAATTTGTTTATTGATCTACTGCAATTGGAATCAGTATTTTATCACGTTCTGGTGATTTTTAACAATTGTTTTTGTGAACAGAAAGTTTCTGGAATTTTCAGCAAGATCGAATAATTATCATCCAAGAAGATCCTATAGGTCTTACTTGGCACAAACACTAATTAAAAAATAAAACCACATCTAACCAGAGGCTAGATGATTTATTTATTACTAAACAGGAGCAAAAAGCAAAGAACAAAAATAATAATTGGGTTGCCTCCCAACAAGCGCTAACGTTTAACGCCCCTAGCTAGGCATGATGATTTCAATGATGCTCACATAAAAGATAAGAATTGAAACGCAAAGTGAGCATCATGAAGAATATGACTAGCACATTTAAGTCTAACCCACTTCCTATGCATAGGGATTTTGTGAGCAAACAATTTATGGGAACAATAATCAACTAGCATAGGAAGGCAAAACAAGCATAACTTCAAGATTTTAAGCACATAGAGAGGAAACTTGATATTATTGCAATATGTAGAAGCATATGATCCGCTCTCATAATAATTTTCAGTAGCATCATGAATGAATTGAACCATATAACCAGCACATAAAGCATTCTTTTCATGATATACTTGCATAGAAATTTTACTACTCTCCACATAAGCAAGTTTATTCTCATCAATAGTAGTGGGAGCAAACTCAACAAAATAACTATCATGTGAAGCATAATCCAATTGAAAATTAAAATCATGATGATAAGTTTCATGGTTATATTTATTCTTTATAGCATACGTGTCATCACAATAATCATCATAAATAGGAGGCATGCTTTCATCATAATAAATTTGATCATCAAAACTTGGGGGACTAAACATATCATCTTCATCAAACATAGCATCCCCAAGCTTGTGGCTTTGCATATCATTAGCATCATGGGTATTCAAAGAATTCATACTAACAACATTGCAATCATTCTCATCATTCACATATTTTATGCCAAGCATTATATGTAATTCTTCTTCTAGTACTTGAGCACAATTTTCCTTCCCATCATTTTCACGAAAGACATTAAAAAGATGAAGCATATGAGGCACGCTTAATTCCATTTTTTAGTTTTCTTTTATAGACTAAACTAGTGATAAAACAAGAAACAAAAATATTTGATTGCAAGATCTAAAGATATACCTTCAAGCACCCACCTCCCCGGCAATGGCGCCAGACAAGAGCTTGATGTCTACTACACAACCTTCTTCTTGTAGACGTTGTTGGGCCTCCAAGTGCAGAGGATTGTAGGACAGTAGCAAATTTCCCTCAAGTGGATGACCTAAGGTTTATCAATCCGTAGGAGGCGTAGGATGAAGATGGTCTCTCTCAAACAACCCTGCAACCAAATAACAAAGAGTCTCTTGTGTCCCCAACACACCCAATACAATGGTAAATTGTATAGGTGCACTAGTTCGGCGAAGAGATGGTGATGCAAGTGCAATATGGATGGTAGATATAGGTATTTGTAATCTAAAATTATAAAAACAGCAAGGTAACAAGTAATAAAAGTGAGCGTAAACGGTATTGCAATGCTAGGAAACAAGGCCTAGGGTTCATACTTTCACTAGTGCAAGTTCTCTCAACAATAATAACATAATTGGATCATATAACTATCCCTCAACATCCAACAAAGAGTCACTCCAAAGTCACTAATACCGGAGAACAAACGAAGAGATTATGGTAGGGTATGAAACCAACTCAAAGTTATTCTTTTGGATCGATCTATTAAAGAGTTCGTACTAGAATAACACCTTAAGACACAAATCAACCAAAACCCTAATGTCACCTAGATACTCCAATGTCACCTCAAGTATCCGTGGGTATGATTATACGATATGCATCACACAATCTCAGATTCATCTATTCAAACCAACACAAAGTACTTCAAAGAGTTCCCCAAAGTTTCTACCGGAGAGTCAAGACGAAAACGTGTGCCAACCCCTATGCATAGGTTCATGGGCGGAACCCGCAAGTTGATCACCAAAACACACATCAAGTGAATCACGTGATATCCCATTGTCACCACAGATAAGCACGGCAAGACATACATCAAGTGTTCTCAAATCCTTAAAGACTCAGTCGATAAGATAACTTCAAAGGGAAAACTCAATCCATTACAAGAGAGTAGAGGGGGAGAAACATCATAAGATCCAACTATAATAGCAAAGCTCGCGATGCATCAAGGTCGTATCACCTGAAGAACACGAGAGAGAGAGAGAGATCAAACACATAGCTACTGGTACATACCCTCAGCCCCGAGGGTGAACTACTCCCTCCTCGTCATGGAGATCGCCGGGATGATGAAGATGGCCACCGGTGATGGATCCCCCCTCCGGCAGGGTGCCGGAACAGGGTCCCGATTGGTTTTTCGTGGCTCTGGAGGTTTGCGGCGGCGGAACTCCCGATCTATTCTGTTCCCCGATGGTTTTAGGGTATATGGATATATATAGGCGAAAGAAGTCGGTCAGGGGAGCCACGAGGGGCCCACGAGGGTGGAGGGCGTGCCCAGGGGGTGGGCGCGCCCCCCTGCCTCGTGCCTTTCTCGTTGCTTCCCTTACGTATACTCGAAGTCTTCTGGATTGCTTCCGTTCCAAAAATAACTCTCCCGAAGGTTTCATTCCGTTTGGACTCCGTTTGATATTCCTTTTCGGCGAAACACTTAAACAAGGAAAAAAACAGGAACTGGCACTGGGCTCTGGGTTAATAGGTTAGTTCCAAAAATCATATAAAAGTGCATAGTAAAGCCCATTAAACATCCAAGATGGATAATATAATAGCATGAATACTTCATAAATTATAGATACGTTGGAGACGTATCAGACACATCGGAGGACATCGGTCTCGACTGCAACCATCCGGATACCTCGGTAAGCACCCAATTTCTGACCGCAACTCGGTTGATTATCCCATAGTGATGTTCTGAGAGTTCTATCTTTGACCAGGGCTGGATAAAGAAGGCAGAACGAAATAGTTGTTCAGCTCCACTTCCCGAAGACTCGGTCGATCCTATGTTGACGAGGATGCTGGTCCCGGCGCCGTATCAAGTGCCAGCGCAAGAGGGCAAGAAGAAGAGCGAAGAGGCCGAAAGCGGCCTCCACTCTGCAGGTATGTCGGACACTATGTCCGGGGAGACTGAAGCTCTCTCTCCGAAAGACGAAGGGGAAGGAAAAGGTGATATCCCTTCCCCTCATGGGAGGAAAAGGACTGCATCCGAAGACTTGGAGGTGGAAGCACCCAAGAGAGGGAAGGTATCCCTTCCATATGGTTCAGGTTCCGAAGCCAATTTCGTCGCAAGGCGCCTCTCTAGGGACAAGCCCCTTGCCGAATCGTAAGTGAACAAGGATGCTCTAGACATATCCCGTTCTTTTCGGGTTGCAGGGGTAACATTTAAACTATATGTTTGCAGTTCGGCCCACAGTCCACCCTGACAGTCCTCCTCATCAGGGGACTTAACTCCGGGGATGATGGAAAGTGAGACGCCTTCTCATGCTTCCTCGCCTCTTAGGGCGGACGACTTTGAGGTGTCATCTTGGAGAATCTCCCCTGACCATCAAGCGGCGTGGGGGACGATGAAAGCAACGCCCGAGGGTGGTACTTCGATCATCAAGGGTCTAGGGGGCGCAGCCCCTATGGGGGCCAGCAATGAAGGCCCTGAACTATCCGGCTTACAGCCGAAGACGACTCTAAGGTCGAGCCAATGTACCCCTTTGAAGGGAATGCATACTCCCGCAGCAGCCTCCAGGAATCCGGAGGTGCTGGATACTCTGATGAGCACATTACAAAGTGTATCAATTTCAGAGGAACATCGTACCTAAATGGGTACAGTAGTTGAAAGGGTTCTGTCCGCGAGAAGCGAATTGAATGAAGCCTTCATGGGCATGTTGAGAGGCTTCGAGGTATGCGATGTAATAGCTTAACTATTTTTACGTGCACAATGCGCCCGTTGAGGGAGTCCTGGACTAAGGGGTCCTCGGGCGTCCGGCCTGCTAGCCAGGGGCCGGACTGATGGGCTGTGATGATACGAAGACCGAAGACTCCACCTGTGTCCGGATGGGACTCTCCTTGGCGTGGAAGGCAAGCTTGGCGATCAAATATGAAGATTTCCTTTCTCTGTAACCGACATTATGTAACCCTAGATCCCTCCGGTGTCTATATAAACCGGAGGGCTTAGTCCGGATCGGCGAATACTCATAACCATAGTCATACAAGCTAGACTTCTAGGGTTTAGCCATTATGATCTCGTGGTAGATCAACTCTTGTAATACTCATATTCATCAAGATCAATCAAGCAGGAAGTAGGGTATTAACTCCATAGAGAGGGCCCGAACCTGGGTAAACATTGTGTCTCCCGTCTCCTGTTACCATCGATCCTAGACGCACAGTTCGGGACCCCCACCCGAGATCCGCCGGTTTTGACACCGACACCCGTGTACAGATAGTAGCCCCTGAGGCTCTGGTCGGCTTCCACAGGGAGGCGATCAGAGGATAAAAAAGATATGCTCAGGAAGTAACCTAATTAATTCGAACACAGGCTGTTACGTCCATGGAGACCGCCCAAGCTACAGAAGTTGCAGACCTAAAGAGGAAACTTGAGTTAGCGGATGATGACATCACTCTTATTAACAGGCGGCTCGACGAGGCACAAGGTATGTGTCGGGGCAGCTTGTTTATGCATGTATACTAGTATGAGCCCGAGGCTGAAAATCATATACTGTGACATGCATAACTGTAGATGGTGCTGCCGTGGTTGAGACCCTTCGGGCTGAACTTGCCCGGGCCAAGGTGCAGGCCAGAGTGAGCGACGCAGCTGCCAAGAAAGCGGCTGCGGATGTAAAGGCCGAACAGGCCGCTCAGCGCCAGTGCCAGGAGAGAATATCTACCATGGAGCGGGAGCTGAAGGATGCCACTAGCAGGTGCAAATCTCTTGAGGAGGATAACAAAGCCAAGGGAGCCAAACTCGACAAGGCCTTACTAGAGGCGAATGAAGCGCGATCCGAATTTAGAGCGGCTCGGGAGGAGATCCGACAGGCTGGGGAGATAGCGGCTGGTAAGCCCTTTCTTTTACAAACTAAGTTCGGCGACCCAAAGTATGCTCTGCTTAACCAAATGTGGAGTTCTCCAGACGCGTTCTTGGATCTACCGAAGAGTGTTACCGACGTGGTGCAGTTCTTCCAAGCACAGCAAGAATGTGCTGCGGAGAGGCTTTTCTGGTCACAATTCAACGTGGCAAGGCATCCAGCACTGCTGAACGAACAGATGGCCCAGTGGGCCGAGCTACACAAGATGTCCAGAGCTGCCATGAAGGACGTCGTGGTTCGGCTATGGCCAGCCGAACCCGTTCCGAGCAGCTATTTTGGTTTGGTGCAGCAGCTTGTCGATGCAGTGCCGTGTATTGACACCGTCAAGCGGTCGATGTGCATAGAAGGTGCCTGGATGGCCTTCGCCCGCGTCAAGATGTACTGGGCAAAGATGAAAGCCATCGATGTTGCAACCAAGGGTCCGCCTGGAGGCAAGGACCATCGCACGCCGGAGCATTATTTGGAGGTCGTCCTAGAGGGCGCCCGCTTGATAGAGGATCAGTGCTCGAAGGATATTATATTTGAATAAATGTACCGAAATTGTGAAAACAATATTATGATACGTTAAAGCTGTGTTATATACCTTTGCCATTATTTCCTCCGGTGCGGTCATTTCTTATAACCTGAAAGTTTGCCAGTCGTCAGCTTCGGCCCCTTCGCATATAATACGGGGGTGTTCGGAATAGCACCTGATCACTCTTAACCCAACGTCTTGGTCCGGAATGGAGGTGTCAGTGTGGCGAACTAGGCAATCAGACTATAGGGCTTTAACACCTTCACTTAGCCATGGGAGTTTTACGGTGGGTCTACGATGTAGCCCCTGGTATGTACGCAGTTATCCGAATACGGTTGTGTTACATAGGTGACCAGAAAAAATGGTCCTTCGTGTAATACAGAAGAAATCGCCAAAGATTCTGATAAGTCACCGAGTGGTTGACCAGCTCTCGCCTCATCATGACAGTCAGTTTTCGGCTTTCTCTACTGAGGTGTTTGACCAGGTGAACCGGAAACACAATCGCAGTAGTTCTCCCTTTACTACCCTAGCCGATAAGACGGAACGTAGGGTAGCAAGCACAGGAGCCGGGCAACCCAACTATTGACCAAAGACATGATTCGGAGTTGATGCATATAATGCCAAACTCGTGACGCCGAAGTATGCTATAGAGCTGTTCGGACTTATTTCGGCAACGCATATGTTGCCGTATCAAGCCCCTGGCGATTTGTGCCGAGGTGTCTGCGTGAAACAACTGAAGAAGCAAGGTACGTTTGTATGCGGAAAAGAAAATACTGAAGATGGATTATGTTCACTAAAATCTAATTGATACGTCGAACGTAATCTTACAGATTATGACACCACCACCTAGGCCATTTTAGGTGCCAGGGGTCGAGGGCTGAGGAAAAAAGGCTTTGTACATGTTTCAAATAGAGTTTCTGGTCTACAAAAAATCTTTTGGACCTCCTGTCGCACATCTGCGCTGCCTGTGCTTCCGCGAAAAGGCTTCCTTAGAGGGAGCAATCCTCGGTTATTTGTAGGAGAGCCGGGCTCATAAAGAGTCCTTTCAGGTCCATAGGACGGACATGTATTCATTCCCCTGTGGCAAAAAGAAAAAGAAAAAAAGGTTAGAAAAGAGAAAAGGCTAAAGTCCGGACGAACCGCTTTGTAGGCCTGCCGTATTTTGCCTCCGTCGATGACCAAGGTATTTTGAGTGCATAATTATGTATGCGCGGTGCAAACTCCGCGGGTATAAGAGGCGAACGATGGAGGCGGAGCTGCTAATCCAGCTCTAAAATTGACAGGTCCTGTGTAGTAGAGGCCTGCGGTTTAATGACCGATGAGATATGCGGGTTGAGGAGGCCGCTTTGTACTTCGGCTATGATTGCCACAGTGTGCCCCTCAGAGCGGAGGGAGCATTCCTTGTTTCCGTTGACCGTTATGGTGCCGCCTGGACCGGGCATCTTAAGCTTCAGATAGGCGTAGTTTGGGACCGCATTGAAACGAGCAAAAGCGGTCCGCCCGAGCAGTGCGTGGTAGCCAATGCGGAATGGGACAATATCGAAGATCAAGTCCTCACGTCGGAAGTTTTCCGATGAACCGAAGACGACCTCCAGTGAGATTGAGCCTCTGCCGTGAGCTTCTATGCCGGGTATTACTCCCTTGAAGGTAGTTGTGGGGGGCTTGATCCTTGAAGGGTGAATGCCCATTTTGCGGACATTGTCTTGATAGAGTAAATTGAGGCTACTGCCACTGTCCATGAGGACTCGCGTGAGAAGGGATCCGCCGATAATTGGATCGAGGACCAGAGCTGCCGAATCTCCATGACGGATACTGGTTGGGTGGTCCTCATGATCAAAAGTGATCGAGCAGGCCGCCTATGGGTTGAATTTTGGGGCGTCCGACTTCATGGCGTGGTCGTCTCATAGTTTGTGCTTGCGCTCCCTTTCAGAGGTATGCGTCACGTATATCATGTTTACTGTTTTTACTTTGGGGGGAAATTGCTTCTGTCCCCTGGTGCTCGGTAGGCGAGCCTCCTCTTCTTCACTGTCACTTGGCGGCCCCTTCCCTTTGTGATTGGCATTGAGCTTGCCGGCTTGTTTGAAAACCCAACAATTTCTGTTGGTATGGTTGGCGGGTTTGTCGAGGCTGCCATGGATCTGACAGGGCCGATCGAGTATCTTGTCTAGACTGGATGGACCATCTCTGTTTGCCTTGAATGGCTTCTTCCATTGACCGGCTTTGGAGCCACTAAATCCGGCGTTGACCATTGTGTCTTGGGTTCCCGCATTATTGTTGCAACGCTTGTCTTTATTGTGTCGTGGCTTGCCATTGCTGTCCCTGATTTTGGTTGTGCCAGGATCGCCCGTGGTATTGCTTCTACGAGCGAGCCAGCTATCTTCTCCCGCGCAAAAGCGGGTCATTAGTGCGATGAGAGATGCCATGGACTTTGGCTTTTCTTGGCCGTGGTGGCGGGCGAGCCACTCGTCGCGGACGCTATGTTTAAAGGCCGCGAGTGCTTCAGCATCCGGACAGTCGACAATTTGGTTCTTTTTAATTAGGAACCTATTCCAGAGTTTCCTGGCTGATTCTCCGGGCTACTGGATGATGTGACTGAGGTCACCGGCGTCCGGAGGCCGGACATATGTACCTTGGAAATTCTCGTGAAAGGCGTCTTCCAAGTCTTCCCAGCTGCCAATGGAGTTCTCTGGGAGGCTGTTTAGCCAGTGCCGGGTTGGTCCCTTTAATTTTAGTGGGAGGTATTTAATGGCGTGGAGATCATCACCGCGGGCCATGTGGATATGGAGAAGAAAATCCTCAATCCATACTGCGGGGTCAGTCGTTCCATCATATGATTCAATATTAATGGATTTAAACCCTTCTGGGAATTCGTGCTCCATTACTTCGTCAGTGAAGCAGAGGGGGTGTGCGGCGCCTCTATATCGGGCCCAGTCGCGACGTAGCTCGGATGGAGTCCGTCTGCGGTTTTTGGCCCGGACATTGTTATGCTTTTCACGTCCGGCTAGATAGCCATCATCGCGCATCGGGGCACACCCCCGCGATCCGTAGATCGATCTGATCTGACCTGCTCTATTTTCCGGGTCCTGCCGCAGGTCATATGTATGTCCCCGAGCTGTTGTGTCTCTATCTTTATGGTGAGGTAGTATGGGCTGGTGTTCGGCTTGAGTTGCCGTTTTGTCCCGGCCTCGTGGTGGTCGGTCAGCCGCGTTGCGTGCAAATGGTATGGGCTCCCGTGCCTCGTCGTCGAATTGAGGTAGCAGCTTACGCTTCGGGTAGCTTTTGGTTGGTCTTGCAAGGCCGTATTCCTCGGCTGCCAGGACATTGGTCCATCTATCTTTGAGCGTATCCCGTTCGGCTTGAGCCTTTGATGCTTCCTTTTCAGGCTCCTCGCGGTTGCGATGAGCTGTTGCCTAAAGCGTTCTTGCTCGAGGGGCTCCTCTGGCATGATGAAATCTTCGTCACCGGGGCTTACGTCGTCTTCAGAAGGTGGCATGTAATTGCTGTCCTCCGAGTCCTTGCTTCTGACTGGCTCATCGGGGTTACCCTGCCCGTCCTCCCTATCAATATGTTCGGGTGTTGGTTCGACGGGGGCATTTGGGTCTTTGGCGTTCTCTGGAGTATTATCGTCTCCATTGCCAGTATTGCTGTCTTTTCCACGGCGTGATTTAGAGCGGCGCCGCTGACGTCGGTGCTTTGGTCGTATCTCAGGAGGTTTATCCTCGACAGCATTTTTCTTGTTATCGCTGTTACCCTCTTTGGGTGTATCCACCATGTACACTTCATACGAAGAGGTGTCCGTCCAACGTCCGGTAAACTGCGGGTTTTGGGACTGCTCTTCTCCAGCATCGTCGTCCATACCGTCGATGTCTGTGGAGCCGTAATTGAGCATGTCAGTTAAGTCCTCGACAGTGGCTATGAAGTGGGTGGTGGGTGGGACGTGAAATTCCCTGCTCTCAGCCCCTGGTCCGGGCTGGGTGTAGTTCAGACGTTGCTCCTCTGTAATGACGAGGGATCGCATCAAGTCCAGAGCCTCGCTTAAAGGCGAGGTTTGGCCAGGGAGAAAAGAGTCCGTGGAGTATGGCGGGAAGGAGACTTCTTGGCCGAGCTCACACGATGCTGACTCCGAGTGTTCGGAGCCACTGTTCGGAGAAGAGTCCGGCTTCCTAATGGTTGCCAGCGACACTACTTCCTCCGGCTCTCACGTACTGGGCTTAGTGGCCACAGATAGTCCGGCGGGCTCAGGAATCCCGTCTTCGGACCTGGCAATGCGCTCCGGATCTAAGGCCAGAGCGGAGGTTGGGGTCGTGAACCCTTGGAAGATCAAGTCTCCTCGGATATCAGCGACATAGTCCAGATTGCCAAAACTAATCTGGTGACCTGGGGTGTAGCTGTCGATCTGCTCTAGATGGCCAAGCGAGTTGGCCCGCAGTGCGAAGCCACCGAACACAAAGATCTGGCCGGGGTGAAAGGCCTCCCACAGGGCAGTATTGTTGTAGATGATGGATGGAGCCATCGAACCTTCTGGCGACGACACAGCGGAACTCTGAATGAAAGCACCAATGTCGGTGTCAAAACCGGGGGATCTCGGGTAGGGGGTCCCGAACTGTGTGTCTAAGGTTGATGGTAATAGGAGACGAGGGACACGATGTTTACCCAGGTTCGGGCCCTCTTGACGGAGGTAATACCCTACTTCCTACTTGATTGATCTTGATGAATATGAGGATTACAAGAGTTGATCTACCACGAGATCGTAATGGCTAAACCCTAGATGTCTAGCCTGTATGATTGTGATTGCCTCTACGCACTAAACCCTCCGGTTTATATAGACACCGGAGGGTCCTAGGGTTGTACAGAGTCGGTTTACAGAGGAAGGAATCTTCATATCCAAACGCCAAGCTTGCCTTCCACGCAAAGGAGAGTCCCATCCGGACACGAGAGGAAGTCTTATGTCTTGTATCTTAATGGCCCATCAGTCTGGCCCACGTCATATAGCCCGGACGCCCGAGGACCCCTTAATCCAGGACTCCCTCAACTGGCTCGGCCAGTGCCCTGATTAGCTATTTGTCTTCTGGTGCTCCTAGGATGGTGGTTCATGTAAAAAATATCTTTCCTTATCTTGATAAAGACCGACTTAGGCCTTTCTAATACAAGCTAGACACCATATGCAACATGCAACCACATATGACATCGTGAAGTTAAAGCAAGCACCTGGGATGGTGGTTCACGGCGAGCGAGATCATCAACTCCAGAGCTACATTTACCGTCTCCATCTATTAAACATCCAACCTTTAAAGCGAAAACACGTGTCTTGCCTGCCTGCGAAGCAAGCAGGAGCGACTTCTTTCTTTTCTTTTCTGCTTCTGTCAAGGCAGAGTCTGAAATACCCTTGCATAAAAACACAATAGTGAGAGTATGGGTGAAGTGTGTGCAGAACTAGTGCACTGTAAAAGTAGCAGATAGCAGGTGGCTGAAAAATAAATGATAGGAGACATATGATAGCTCTACAACATTGCATGGCAAACAAAATTAGATTCTACTCCGTATGATTTTGTAATATATGAGCACAGGAAATGCAGGTACTCCTCTAGCACAAAATCACATGTGGTCCTATCAAGATAACAGTCCACTGAAAATAAATAGGTTAGTCGATTTTTTTATGAACCGTCCGATCTATAAGGAATGGGCAGATGGCCTTCGTCTACCTCCCACCAGTCACTGTTGACGATCTTTCAAGAACCGCCAGTGACCACCGGCCCAGATCACTGCCTCCGCCGCCCCGCCCTCCCCTCGACCTCACACCATCGCCGTGCTTGGCAGTGCCCCCAGGCCATCCCTTTAATCCCGGCCGACCTCCAGATCGGGCGCCAGCAGCTCTAGGCCCCACACGCCCCTAAGATAAACACCGAGGCACTGCTTCCCCGGCGTAATTGGTAGACTAGTGCCTATTACACCGGGGAATGCTTCCGTTAATTGGGAATCAACTGACCAGGAATTGAAATCCAGGGGGTCGACGAACCTCTAGCTAAGGTGAAATAGTATATGAGGAGAAACCTTGTGCATCGCGAGTTACTAGGAACATCTAGTATCAAGAAGAAGCGGTCAACTAGTGTCTTCTGTGGGATGAATACCGTGCAAGCAGACACGTAAGATTTGCACGAATAAGGGAAGAGGAGTACCATTTTTGGTTGCTAGTGTGGTCTCCTCCATATGTCGCGGCGATCTTCTTCTTTTTGCCAGGGGAACCGATGTTTCGGAGGAGGGTGCAGGCTTGGACGAACCCATGGCCAAATTCTTGATTGTGTTGCCATGGCCGTATGTCGGCGGAGGGGAAGCAGATCCAAGGCGTCCAAGGACGGCGTAGCAGGAATAGCTCCGGTGCGGTGGTCGGTGGCGAAGTTGGAGCGGCAGCGGTGAGGCGCAGGACGGCGTGGTTGAACTGGCTCGGGTACGGACGGCTCAGCCTCGGCTTCAACTACTAGCCGTGGATGGTGTTGCGGTTGAGGTTGCGGTGGACGACGATGTCGGGGTATCGGCTCCGGCATGATGGAGGAGGGCGGCGGTTGATGGGTGGGACGGGGTGGCGGACGGAGGACGCCGGGGTTTCGCGGCTGGTGGAGAGGTAGTTTTGGCGCCCATGGAGTACGAATGGGGAAATCGAACGGGAGGGGGAGGGGGAGGGGGGGGGGCAGGGGAGCTAAGGGAGAACCATGTTTCGGTCTGGGACGCGCTTGTTTTTGGCTTTTTTGAACTGATGGGACGCGCTTGTTTGAAATTACGGGAAAGTACAAACTTTACCCCCTCTTAAATTTCGGACCTACTGCAGGTCGGGGGTAGGATGGTAATCCCAGGTGTCCCAAATAGTGGGCGGGAGCGATCTCGGCCGCGCGCATGTGTGCTTAGGCGGCCATTGTGTATGAATGTTTTTTGGAGGCGCTTGTGTGGCGTCTAGATGAAGCTACAAACCTACCCCGGTTTAGACCTTTGGACGTCGGGCCGGTAGGTTTCACGGGGTGGAGTTAGAAAAGTAATTTCCTTCTACTACCAAACATTGGTCTCAAGCGGTTTCGGGCGAGTAGAGGCTCTTTTGGCGCTTCGTTCGAAATTTTGAAACAGAAGCATTCACGTTTAGAGTACTCTTGAACTTTGAGGATTGACACAAATAGACAACATTAAATTTGACCTTGTATGTTTGAAAACCTCATTAAATTATCCGCTTCTTTTTGAAATTTTGACACTTGAAAATCCTATAACTACAATTATTTTGGAATGGAGGAGCTAAATTTGAATCTATTTGTACACGACTATATATGCTATTATGTACAAAATCAGAGCAAAGATTGGTACCCCCATAATTTAGGTATGATTTACAAATGCCATGATATCGAATTCAAATAATTGAATGGACTTCATGTTGAATTCGATTTTTTTAAACCACCTTAAGTTGAATTCAAATGTATGCTAGTTCATAGCTAGCTATTTATAATGTTCATTGTGTAACTTTGGTATGTATAATGTGCTTTACACACACAACATGAACTATACTCACGTTTATATTCGATTGCTAAAGCGATGCATTGTCTGGAGTTAAAAATACTAACTATGTGGATCAATTATGTCGAATAATAACATAGACATGCTCAAATTCGATAGAATCTAGATGTCTGATGGATCAATGACCGTCCCTTACACGAATTGCAAATATCATGATCCCATCCTAATATTTGGATACAATTTATATCTTTAATCAATGTGTACATTAGTCTTTTACGTGTAGTTTCACTCTCCATCGGTGGTCTCTCACACACTCTCTCCCGAGGTGTCTTTCTTGCAGACATGCTCTCGATATAACCCTTCCTCCCTCTCGTAACCATTTACGACTGTTTTCACTAACCTTTATCACAAGCACTCTTCCTCTCACAAGCATACACACGCACAATCCCCATCGACCCTTTCTATATACATAGACCTGCCTACGTGTCTCCTGTACGCACATTATCTTTAGGCCTGTCTCTCACGCATTGTCTCACACCTCTCTTCCTAATCGACGAGTATGATTCTAGCAGAGCATTCTGTAGGATGTACCTTAAAGTTAGGTTGGATGAATAGTAATATCAGAGATAAGGGGTTACCTTAGTCCGAGAACCCAGGGTTACAAATCCTAGCCAGCTTTGTCAGTGGACACAGAGTCCTTCACAATTCTGCTATCGTTGTCTTGTACGACAAGTCATCCATGGGTCCCTAAATGCGTCACGGGCCGACCAATGTGGCGCAGGACGAAACCGAACCAAGGGCCTCAACTCGACCCACCGGACCTCACGCGGTGACACACCCTCTGCCCCCAGGTCTCGTTATCTTCTCACACCCACACATACCAACACAGACACCACACAAAAAAAATCTCCTCGTGCCTCTATCCCCTCCCCCTCGCATATACACACTCAAGGGAATCTCTTGCCGTGACATCATATTATTCTCTCTCTCTAGACCGCTCTCATTTCTCGTGCTATCTCTCCCACACCCCCTCCCCCCGCCGACCCCTCTATCCATGCCTCTCTTGAATACATAATACACACATACCTCTCTAGGCCCTGCCAAATACATCAACTACACATTCACACATGTTACATCAGGTACCCCATTGATCTAAAAAGCCCTCTCTTCACGTTTATTTCGCATACAACATTCATTTTGAATAAAGTGTGGCCAAAAAATTATTTTAGAATTTCTACATATATGGAACATTACAAAGTTATATGGAGGAGTATGAACGTTAATTTGCATTGCATGGTGCCCACAATGATATTTATTCCGCACTGTGAATTTTTATATTTTTATACTATATATAAAGTTAGTCATAATAAAGAGAAACGAAGAGCATCTCTCTCCCCATCGCATACACCCCCTCTACACCCCTTTCACGTACGCACACAAACTATCTCCAGGTCCTCTAAAAGTAAGCCCCCAGCACATTAACGCATGTTTCATCTTTCTCTCGCGATATATACAGTGACGATCATTGTATTTGGAGCGAAAGCACAATACGTACATTGGACTTAAGAATCCACTCATTACGGTCACCGTTTACGTTTTGTGGTTATTATACAGTCACGGGCTCACCGTACAACTCTGTATTTGCTCAAGACACGACTAGTTGACTAGTTAAACGCTCCACGTGGCACCTCTAGTGTTGCATCACATTATCTCACTACCATTGGGCCCACCTGTTGGCTTGTATCTACGCTTCTACACTCTTATAAAAAATAGAGTTGGTGATGATGGTGTGCCTGCCATCTTGCAATATAGGCCGTCCGATTTATATCTGACGGATAGGAAGGAAACTATGGCAATTTTGCAAAAAGGTACCCACACACCTCTCCACATTTGCAAATAAGGCCTTTGCTCGTTCATCCTTTTCTCTCACAAGATAAACTAGTCATACAAATGCATCTTGATGTTACGTGCAACGCACGGGCATCTTGCTAGTAAGAATGAAAACAAACGACAAAAAAATATTGGACGGTGGTTCGAAGTCATGACCACGGGCACAACGGACAAGGTGGCCTTGTATTGGTATGCTGAGCCGTCTGTTTAACACACAAGAGCTGGTGTGGTGATTATACACACACGCACGGATGCACACGAACTGCATGCATGCAACACTCACACGAACACATGCAGCCACGCACGGACGCAACACTCACACGTACACACGCAGCCATGCACGCACACAACACTCACACACACACACACACGCACGCATGCATGCACACACCACACTACCAACACACACTCTCACGCTCAAGTGCTCAACCTACACGTGGATGCGCACACATCAGGCCCTGACAGACACATACACAACCAGGTGATTCCCGCGCACGGGTTGGAGTCTTGTCGCGCCTGTGTAAATTTGTGTTTATCTGACCTTTTTCCTATATGAACTGACATGTGGGACCCACAAGGAAGGTTGTCAATTTAACTAGTCAACATGGTGCCACGTAGACAATTTGGCCGGTCAACAGAGTGCAATCCGATGCTGAACGGTGAGCAAGTGACCATATAATCACCGCAAAGCGTATATAGTGACCGTAATGAGCGTATTCTGAAGTTCGGTGACCGTATTACGCTTTTCTCTCTGTAGGCCCTCCAAAACTACATCTCTACACGTTCTCGATCATTACATCTAACAACTATGCAATACAGCACTACTACTACACTAACACAATAAATCATATGTGTTTTTAGTTTTACTAGATATCAAGTTACTTAATTATTCAGTTTGCATACATAAAATTTCCTTTGAAATGTATGGCCAGTATCATCTACCGCGCGGGAAAAATCCCGCCCTTTCCTGTTTAATCGGTGAGGGAGTTCTAGACTAGGGGGTCCTCGGGCGTCTGGGCTATGTAACATGGGCCGGATTGGTGGGCTGCGAAGATACAAGATAGAAGGTATTCCCCCGTATCTGGATGGGACTCTCCTTGGCGTGGAAGCCAAGCTTGGCGTGCGGATATGAAGATTCCTTTCTCTGTAAACCGACTTTGTACAAACCTAGCACCCTCCGGTGTCTATATAAACCGGAGGGTTTAGTCCATAGAGGCAATCATAATCATATAGGCTAGACATCTAGGGTTTAGCCATTACGATATCGAGGTAGATCAACTCTTGTAACCCCTACACTCTTCAAAGTCAATCAAGCAGGAAGTAGGGTATTACCTCCATCAAGAGGGCCCGAACCTGGGTAAACACCGTGTCCCTGCCTCCTGTTACCTTCGATCCTCAGACGCACAGTTCGGGACCCCCTACCCGAGATCTGCCGGTTTTGACACTAACATTGGTGCTTTCATTGAGAGTTCCACTGTTCCATCATCGAAAGGCTCGATGTCTCCATCGATCATCTACAACAATGCTGCCAGGAAGGAGGTTTTTCTCCCCGGCCAGATCTTCGTATTCAGCGGCTTCGCACTGCGTGCCAACTCGGTTGGCCGCCTGGAGCAGATCGGCAGCTACACTCCTGGTCACCAGATCAGTTTCGGAAATCTGAACTATGTCGCTGATATCCGAGGAGACTTGATCTTCCAAGGGTTTGCGGCCCCAACCACCGCCCCGGCCTTAGATCCGGAGCGTGTCATCAAGTCCAAAGACGGGAGTCTAGAGCCCGCCGGACTCTCTGCGGCTATAGAGCCCAACACCGGTGAACCGGAGAGGATAGCGCCACCGGCAGTCATCACAAAGCCGGTCTCTTCTCCGGACACTAGCTCCGAACCCTCGAAGTCCGCATCATGCAGGCTCGGCCAGGGAACTTCGGTCCCCGTCCAAACCTCGCTCTTAAACGAGGCTCTGGACTTAATGCGATCCCTCGCCATCACAGAGGAACTGCTTCCGAATTGCGCCCAGCCCGTTCTAGGGGCTGAAAATAGGGAATTTTACTTCCCACCCACCACCACTTTGTAGCCACTGTCGAGGATCTAACCGACATGCTTGACTACGCCTCCGAAGACATCGACGATGTGGACGACGATGCCGGAGAGGAGCAGGCCCAAAATCCGCCGTGCACCGGACGCTGGACGGCCACTTCCTCATACGACGTGTACATGGTGGACACACCTAAAGAAGGCGACGTCGATGAAGAGAAGGACCCAGTCGAGGATAAACCTCCTGAGATACCACCTAAACGTCGACGTCAGCGGCGCCACTCTTAATCGCATCTTTAAAAAGACAGCAGTACCGGCATCGGAAACAATGATACTCCGGAGAATGCCGAAGACCAAGAAGACCCCATCGAACCAACATCCAAACAGGATGATCGGGAGGACGGGCAAGTCAACCCTGACGAGCAAGCAGGGAACAAAGACTCGGAGGATAGCAACTATCTACCACTCTTCGAGGACGACGTGAGCCTCGGCGATGAAGATTTTATCGTGCCAGAGGAACCCCTCGAACAAGAGCGCTTTAAGCGCCGGCTAATAGCCACGGCAAGAAGCCTAAAAAAGAAACAATATAAGCTTCAAGCTGATCAAGATCTGCTCAACGACAGATGGACTAATGTCCTGGTAGCCAAAGAATACGGCCTCGAACGCCCAACAAAGAGTTACCCGAAGCGTAAGCTGCTACCCCAATTCGACGATGAGGTGCTGGAGCCTATACCACCCGCGCGTAACGCGGCTGACGGACCCGACCGACCACCACGTGGCCGGGACAGAACGGCAACTCAAGCCGAACACCAGCCCGCACCACCTCGCTGTAAAAGCAGAGAAACAACAGCTCAGGGATACACATATGACCTACAACAGGACCTGGAAAATAGAGCAGGTCAGCCCAGATCAATATACGGATTGCGGGGGCGCACAACGACACGACAAGACAGCTATCAAGCCTGGCGCGACAAGCATAACCACGCCTGGGCCGAAAACTGCATACGGACTTCATTCGAACTGCGTCGTGACATGGCCCGATACAGAGGCGCTGCACACCCCCTATGCTTCACTGATGAGGTAATGGAGCACCAGTTCCTAGAAGGGTTTAAACCCGTGAACATTGAATCATACGACGGCACAAGAGATCCCGCAGTATGGACTGAAGATTTTCTTCTCACACATTCACATGGCTCGCGGTGATGATCTACACGCCATCAAATACCTTCCCCTAAAACTTAAGGGGCCAGCTCGGCACTGGCTAAACAGCCTCCCATAAAACTCTATTGGAAGCTGGGAAGACTTGGAAGATTCCTTTAGAGACAACTTCCAAGGCACTTATATCCAGCCTCCAGATGCCGATGACCTTAGTCATATAGTCCAACAACCCGGAGAGTCGGCTAGGAAATTCTGGACCATATTCCTAATTAAAAAGAACCAGATTGTTGACTGTCCGGATGCCGAAGCCCTAGCGGCCTTTAAACACAGCATCTGCGACGAATGGCTCACCTGACACCTCGGCCAAGAAAAGCCGAAGTCCATGGCAGCCCTTACAGCACTAATGACCCGCTTTTGCGCGGGCGAAGACAGCTGGCTAGCCCGCAGCAGCAACAGTACCAGCGACCCTGGCACTTTCGAAGCTAGAAATGGCAACGGAAGGCCCTGACGCAACAAACGTAAGCGTCGAAGCAACAATGATAATACAGACGATACGGCGGTCAACGCCGGATTCAGTGGTTCCAAATTCGGTCAACGGAAGAAGCCATTCAAACAAAACAAAGGAGGTTCATCAAGCCTGGACCGAATACTTGATCGACCTTGCCAGATCCACGGCACTCTTGACAAGCCTGCCAACCACACCAACAGAAGTTGTTGGGTCTTCAAACAGGTCGGCAAGTTAAATGCCGAACATAAGGAGAAAGGGTCGCCCGACGAGGGTGACGATGAGGAACCTCGCGCACCGAAAACAGGGGGACAGAAGAAATTTCCCCCCAAAGTCAAAACGGTGAATATGATATACGTCAGTCATATCCCCAAGAGGGAGCGCATGCGTGTGCTAAGGGACGTCTATGCGATAGAGCCTGTCGCCCCAAAATTAAACCCATCGTCGGCCTATCCGATCACCTTCGATCGCAGGGACCATCCGACCAGTATCCGTCACAGAGGTTCGTCCGCATTAGTCCTCGACCCAATCATCGATGGATTTCACCTAACGCGAGTCCTCATGGACGACGGCATTAGCCTTAACCTGCTCTATCAGGACACAGTCCGCAAGATGGGTATTGATCCGTCAAGAATCAAGCCCACTAAAACTACCTTTAAAGGAGTAATACCTGGTGTAGAGGCCCGCTGCACGGGCTCAATCACATTGGAGGTCGTCTTCGGTTCGCCGGACAACTTCCGCAGCGAAGACTTGATCTTCGACATCGTCCCCTTCCGCAGTGGCTACCATGCACTGCTCAGATGAACCGCGTTTGCTCGCTTCAATGCGGTCCTGCACTATGCCTATCTCAAACTCAAGATGCCCGGACCACGCGGTGTTATAACAGTCAATGGAAGCATGGAATGCTCCCTCCATACTGAGGAGCACACCGCGGCCCTGGCAGCGGAAGTGCATGGTGGCCTTATCAAGCCAACTATTACATCGGCGGCCAAGTCCCCGGACACTGTCAAACAAGTCCGGACTACCCCACAGTACGACAGTCCAGCTCGTCAGGAGCTCGATTAGCAATTCGGCCTCCATCTCAGCCCCTACCAAATTGTGGCATATGTACCGCGCATACATAATTACGCACTAAAGATACCATGGGAAAGGATGTAGGCATAATAAAGATAAGGTCCACAATACTTCTAGACCCTATCAAGACACTCATATTTCCTTTTTATTTTCTTTTAATTTTTCCAGGTTCCTTACAACCCACATCACCCTTTCGACGGTACCAAGGCCTCTTTTCGAGGTCTATTATAAAAACACCGATCGGATCCTCTCGAAGGACAATACACCAAGGAGAAAAGCAGAGTAGACGCGTGGCAGAGTATCTAAAGGGTCTTTAAAGATCACCTCGTCCGTTTTCAGGACACATACACAGCTTTCCCTTGTGCCCGGCATGTAAAATAGCCTTGTTGCTTACTGCACTATTTGTCCCAATACGTTTTGATGTATCAATCAGAACATAATGGAAACGGTTTCTAGCCTAACCTATGCGGTACTGGCCTACCTTTTCATCCGTATTTCCCTGTTTTATCCGATTGTCATGTACACCTCGGTATGACTCAAATCGCCAGGGGCTCTATTGAGCCACGTACATTTCCTAAATACTAAATAAAGTCCGAACACTTTTATAGTACAATTCGGCGTCCCGAATATAGCATTATATGCATCGGCTCCGAATCATGTCTTTGGTCAATAGTTGGGTTGCCCGGCTCCTATGGTTACTACCTTACGTTCCACTTGTTCGGCTAAGGTAGTAAAGGGAGAACTACTGCGATTGTGTTTCCGGTTCATCTAGACAAACACCTCAGTAGATAAAGCCGAAAACTGATTGTCATGGTGTGGCGAGAGTTGGTCAGCTATTCGATGAATAAGTATAAATCTCTTGCGATTTTTTCCGCATTATGCGATAGGCCGGCCTCAACCCGGCCGGGCATTGACAACACCCAAGTTCGGACAATCGAACAATACTAGGGGCTGCGCCCACACTCACATTGTAAAACTCCTATGGCTAAGTGAGAGCGATAAAGCCACATAGTCCGATTGCCTGGTTCTCCGCACTAACACCTCCTTCACGGACCAAGACGTTGGGTCAAGTGTGTTTAAGTGCTATCCCGAACACCCCCGTACTACCTACGTGGGGGCTGAAGTCGACGACTGGCCAACTCTCAGATGTCATAAACGGCCGCACAAGAGGAAATATTTTCAAGTACGACAAGCTATATATCATACATAAGCCTTGTTTCATAATACAGGATTGGACAACCTAGATACATTCATTCAAAAATAATGTCTTTTGAACACTGGCCCTCTACAATATAGAATCCTTCCAGGACATCTTTGAAATACCGCTCCGGTGTGCGGTGCTCTTTGCCTGCGGGCGGTCCCTCGGTTGCGAGCTTGACGGCGTTCATCTTCGCCCACTGCACCTTGACACGGGCGAAGGCCATCCGCGCACCTACGATGCAGACCAACCGCTTTTCGGCATCAAGTCGGGGGCAGGCATTGGCAAGCTGCTTCACGAGCCCGAAGTAACTGCTGGGTATGGGTTCGGCAGGCCACAGACGGAATATAAAATCCTTCATGGCCAATTCGGCCATCCTATGCAGTTCGGTCAGCTGTTTCAGCTGATCGCTGATGGACACTGGATGCTCTGGTGCAAGGTATTGAGACCAGAATAGCTTCTCCGTTGTGCTCCCTTCTTTGGCTTGGAAGAACTCCGCAGCATCAGCAACACTCCGGGGCAGATCTGCAAACGCTCCTGGAGAACTCCAAACCCGAGTTAGTAAGATGTATTTCTTCCTCACAAATTTGCTCTGCATATTAAAGGCCTTACCAGCCGCAATTTGCTTTGCCTCTTGGATCTCCCGGCAGGCGTTTTGGGCTTCAGTCTGGGCCTCCTGAGCACTTTGGAGGGCCTTAGAAAGTTCGGATTTTTATCCGAAATCTTGCGCTCTAAGGACTCACATTTGCTTATATCATCCTTGAGCTCTTGCTGGACTTCCTCCACCCTTGACTCATGTTTTAGGCGGGCAGCTCGTTCCTCCTCCGCCTCTTTCTTGGCCTTGGCTAGCGCGCTCTTGAGGGTATCGACCTCCGACGCGTCAGCTATGAGCAAAGTTATAACACTCATTAAGATGGCAAATTATTGCTGATATTATTTCAGAAGCATTTTGGGTATCACATACCTTGCTTTTCGGCTAACTTCCACCTTAGCTCAGACGCTTCGGCGGCATGAGAAGTGGACGCCTGCATCGCCACCTGTTTGGTTCAAATAAATGTGTATGTTAATCTCCTGTATGAGTCATTAGATCTTCTTTTCGGCCTTTCTTTGCGAACACCGAACAGAGTCTCAGGGGCTACTATCTATACACAGACATTTGTTCTCATATGGCCAAAAGGCGTGATATTACATACCTCAAAGCCTCTCAGAAGGCTAGTACAGGCCTCATTCAATCCGCTTTTGGCGGACCAAACTCTTTCAACCACCGTTCTCATAAGGGTACGATGTTCTTCTACAATGATGGCGCTCTGAAGTGCTTCCATCAGAGTATCCGGCGCCTCCGGATTGACAGAGGTCGCCCGTGGAATTTGCGCACCCCCTTCTTTCGAAGTTGGCTGCTCACCTGATTCCGGAGCCATATGGGTCTCTGGAATAATATTCGGTTGGGGGCCGAATTGGGCATGGCCCCCGTCGTCAGTATCCACGGGGGTCAATTCCCCCATGTCGGGGGTTTGGTGCGACATATGCCAAAGGATGGCTTATCATGGTGGGAGCTAGTAAGACATCGCCGGTGCCTGGAAGCAGGATGAGGCGTAGATACGAACGCCGGCGCACTTTACCCAGGTTCGGGGCTCTCCTAGGAGATAACACCCCTAGTCCTGCTCTGCGGGGTCTCCGCATGATCACTAAATCAACAAGTAGCTACAAGTGCTCCTTGAGTTGTTTTCTAGAGGAGGAAGAAGGGCAAGGCTAGCTCTCTCCTCTCTCTACGTGGTGTGTGTGTGATATCTCAGGGGCTGAACCCTTTGCGTGGGTGCCCTGGGGGGTTTATATAGACCTACCCCTCAGGGGCAGAAGGGTAATCTGGCTGGGTGTAGGACCCGGCTGTCAGTGTCTATGGTCGCCGGCTTCTCCGCCAGCAGCTGGGGCCCGCCGCCTGGTGGGACCCGCAGGCTGCCTTGTACTGGGCCGACAGGCCGCGCCCGCCGCTAGCGGGTCCTGCCGGCTGCTTAGTACTGTAGCCGTGTGGCTGATGATGCTTGCTTTGTCGGGGAAGGCGTGGCTACAGTTCCGCCGCCTGGTGGGCGTTCACTGTAGCCATTCCCCATCTCTTGTGATTAATGGCTCACGAACTTCGAGGGAGGGGGAAGGCCGCCTCGTCGGGAGTCAGCCTCCCCCTGAGCCGACTGTTCGGGGCTCGCCGCCCTCTGGCCTCTCACGGACAGGTGGGGCCCATCGTTGGTGGGCCGTACCGACAGCCCGTTGTGGGAGCATGGCCTTCTCTGCCATGGGTGATGTCATGGGCTGCATGGTAACAGTGTCGCGCCGGGCGGGGGATGTCTGCCCAGTACGCCGCACTGTAACCACGTTCCGCCCTGGATTCAGGGGTGGCAGGCTGCACTATAGCCACGCCCCATCTTGTCATCATAACGTGGGTGCTAACTTTGAGGGCACGGGGGGCCGCCTGCTAGGGCCCGGCCTCTTTGGAGGCCGCCCGCTAGGAGTCGGCCCTCTTCGAGGCTGCCTCCTGGAGTCCGCCAGCCTTCGGCAGCCGGCCGCCTCGACCAGCCGGCCTCAGGAAGGTGGCACTTTGTCTTTGATGCTTGAGGGGTGCAGCCGGCCCCGATGTCTTGAAATACCAGGGGAGACTGGTGAGGCTACCCGTGGTCATTTACACCGATAGTAGTCCCCGAAGCTGATGGGGCGCCGCGGCTGAAAGGGCGAGAAGCATCAGCAGCTTCCTACTCCGAGTGGTCGGCAATCATGCTTCGTCCCTCTTCTGAGGCGCCGACAGCTAGGAGTCGGCCGGGATCAGGCGGGCCGCCTGGTGTTTTCGAAATGTAGAGGCGGGAGCCAGGTGGCGCGCCGGCCAGGCGCTGGGCTGGCTGCCGGCTACCTGCGCGCCACGTGGCGCCAACCAGTCGGGCTGGCCCGCCAGCCCACGTGCACGACGGGACGTAGCCGCAGGCTGGGGCCCGCCACTACCGGGCCTCGGCACGCGTGCGGATCCAGTGCTGGTGAGGCGGACGGTTAGGATTCCGCGGCGCAGTAACCACACGCCGTTACTGCACGGTAAATGCGGGGGTGTGGGGTTATGGGCGCAGTTAATCCTACGTCCCCCCCCATGTTCTCGCGTCCTCGGCTTCGCCGTCTGGGGCTATAAGTAGGGGAGGAGGGGGGCGGCAGACGCACGCGCGCCCTCCTCTCCCTTCGCCTCTTTCTTCTTCCTTCCTCTCTTCACTGCTGCGGCGCCCCTGCCTCTTTGCCGAAGCGCCGCTGTAGCTCATCGTCGCCGAGCCTTTCCCTCCCGCGGCGCTGCCGTTCTACCGTGGGTTCGCTCGTCCTTCGCCGCGCCGTGCCTCCATTGAGCCTCAAGCTCTCATGGCACGCGACAAGGCGAATTCCGGCGCCTGGGACGGCTCGAATATCCACGAGGATCACCTCGACTTCCTCCGCAACACGCGGCGGTTGCCCGGCGCAGGCTAAGTAGAGGTGCGCGTCCCGCCGGAGAAAGAGATCACGCCGGTGCTGAAAGACGGCAAACACGTCGTCTTTCGGTCACACTTCATCCGTGGCTTCGGCCTGTCGGCCAGCGGGTTTCTTCGCTCGTTTCTCCAATTCTATCATCTCCAGCCGCACCACCTCACACCAAACACGGTGGTTCTGCTGTCAGCATTCAATACGCTCTGCGAGGGCTACCTCGGCATCCTCCCCACCCTCGAGCTCTGGCGGGAATTCTTCTACACCAAGCTCGGCGTTGCCGCCAAGGGCACGCCGGCTCAGTGCGGAGCATTTGTCGCGGTGTGACGCCCAGGAGCCGGGAACTGCTTCCCTTCCATTACCTTGACACAGTCGGTCAGGCTGTGGCAAAAATCTTACTTTTATGTCAAGAACGCCCACCCGACGGCCGACTTCATCAACCTGCCGGCTTATACAGCCGGCCCGCCAGTGAGCCTCGCAACAACTGTACCTTCAAGCCGAAGATGCTATCGGCCGCCTCCACTGCCGCCATCGCCCGGCTCAAGGTGATGGTTGAGTCGGAGGGCCTCCAGGGGTCAGACCTGCTGACCGCCTTCGTGGTGCGCTGGTTGCTCCCTCTTCAAGGCCGGCCTCACATGATCAGTCAGATGAGCGTGTCAGTGTTCTGGGAATGGGGGTCCCCAGACTTGCCTGCCTGCGGCCCACAGCGTGGCCAAGCAGCAGGCCGTACGGCCCATCTTCGTCGACAAGGCACCCAAGACCCTCGCGAGGGTCCAAGCCTCGCGAGGCGGACGACGCTAGACTGCCTCTGGAGTGGCCTAGCCAAGCAAGCTCGCGAGGAGCGGAAATATCAAGGCGAGGCAAACCTCACGAGGCTCTCGTGACGTGAGCCATGACGAATAGCACCAGGCGGGTGCCAGGCGGGTGCCAGGCGGGCGCCAGTGCGCACAGCGTCCCTATTTCCTCTTTGGTGCTAAGGAGGCCAGCGCAGGCGAGGAGTACCGAGGCATCAGGCAAAGGTTGCCATATTGGTGCAACGACACCAAGACCAGGAGGACGGCAAGGCGGAGGTCATCGTGGAGCCCAAGACGGCGTCACCCCAGAGCTTTTCGCAGGCGAAGACCGCTTTTGTCAGGATAGCTTGTACTAGCTGTCCCCCTTCAAATTTTCCCGCCGTTGTTGGCTCCCTTCCCGCTCGATATTTGGGAAGAGGACCAGGGCCTATATAAGTAGAGCTAGCCACCACAGTAGAGGCAGATCGAATCCTCACGCCACAAGTTCACAAGCACAAGAACACCTCAACCTCAGGAGGCTGTTCTTCCCTTGTACTGTTCGTCATCAGCCCAAGAGGCAATCCACCACCACCACACTGGAGTAGGGTATTACACAAAAACGGTGGCCCGAACTAGTATAAACCTCGTGTCTTTCTGTGTTGCGAGTTCGTCGAGTACGTCCGCAAGATCTTAGCGAGCTAGAGCGTAGATCGGTAGGAGGGAGAGACTTCGCGCGCACCCCAGTGTTCGAACCTTAAGGGTTTGCCGGAACCCCACATCCGACATTTGGCGCGCCAGGTAGGGGGTGCGCCGTAGTTTCCCTTCCATCAGTTCGTTGCTCCATCGCTCCGTCATTTCCATGGCGGACGCTCGCCATGCTTGAGCTGAGCGTTGGGCTGCCCTCTCCGCCCGCGTCGCTCAGACGGCTCCCGTAGGCGGGCCACCTCGTTGTTCTCCGTCTCCCGCCGCCAACGCTGCCACTGGCCCGGCGGGGAAGGAGCAGCAGGCGTCCTCGCTCCATCCTTCGGTGCGGCAGGACGGCCGCACCGCTACTCCGTCACTGACCCCAGCCGGTTTGTCGTCTCACGCGCACCGTGCTCCCATGGAGGCACGGGCCGCGCTCATCGCGGCGAACGAGCTCCTGCGCTACCGCCCCGTCGACGACCTCTATGAGGAGTGGCTCGACCGCGTCGCCGAGCTCGTCCGCGCCACAGGGGGCTCTCTGGCGCCATCCCACTCTCTGCCTCCTCCTCAACCAGCCGCTGGCGACGGGGCTCATGGCATGCCTCCACCACCTCAACCCCAAGACGGTGCCTTGGCACCAAGGCGCGCGCCTCCGCGGCATGATCCACCGTGCCCGGCGCCCGCGCGTGAAGAAAGAAGTTGTCAAGAAATCCCGCAGGCGCGAGAAGCTGCACCGGCGCTCCCCATGCCACCTCGTCAAGACCGCGTGCCGCCTGCAGTGGCGCAGCGCGGACCTCGTCAAGACCAAGCTCCACCTCAGAAGCGGGCCCCGGCGACCACGGCCGGCTGCCGCGCCTTCACCCCCGAGCTGCGTAGCGTCGCCTAGCCAGGCAAGTTCAAGCCGGATCTGCCTCCTTGCTATGACGGCACCACCGACCCCGCGGAGTTCCTGCAGCTCTATGAGCTGAGCATCGAAGCGGCCAACGGCGACGAAAAAGTCATGGCGAACTGGTTTCCCATGGCTCCCAAGGATGGAGCCCGCTCCTGGCTCCTGAACCTGCAGCACGGCTCGATCTCCTCCTGGGACGAGATGCGCGACCGCCTCGTCGCCAACTTCCAGGGCACTCGTGACCGCCCATCGGTCGCGGGTGATCTACGCCGCATCAAGCAACAGCCAGGAGAGACCCTCCAGAAGTACATTCAGCGCTTCAACAACACCCGCCTCAAGAACCCCAAGGTCACGGACGAAGCCATCATCTCCGCGTTCTCGGACGGCGTCCGTGACGTCAAGATGAAGGAAGAGCTCGCTATCCACGAGGAGCTTTGCACATCTCAGGAGCTGTTCAACCTGGCGACCAAGTGCGCAAGAGCTGAGGAGGGGCGCCTCTCTCTCCTTGAGCTGCCAGATGCAGGAGCGGAGGAGAAGAAGGCCAAGGCCAAGGACGTGAAGCGCAAAGAGGCAGTAGTGCTCGCAGCGGAGCCCGACACCAAGCGAGGCAGAGATCAGCCCGAGTCATCCAAGAATGGCCGACCGTTCTGCGCCTTCCACAACCTGAACACCCACAACACCAGCAACTGCCAAGAGCTCAGAGCCATACGTGAAGGACGCTACGGTCGACGCCCCGAGCGCAACGACCGGGGCTACGGCCGCGGAGGAGGACGCGGAGGCGGGCGCTAGGACGACTGTGGCCCGCGCCAGGAGTGGCGCGACCGGCCTCGTGAGGACCACTGGCAGGACCAACCTCGCGAGGGCGCCTGGAGGGACCCGCCTCATGAGGATCGCCTACAGGGCAACGCCGGTCATCCCCCGCTGCCGCCACCAAGAAGGAACGACGATCACCAGCAGGATGAGGGGGCTGGGGGCTTCCAGGACCCGCGTGCGATCGCCTGCATCTTGGGCGGTGCCCAGGCCCCAGCGTCTCTGCGCATCTTCAAACAGTTCGCTCGCGAGGTGAACGCGGTGCTCCCCAAGCTCGAGGCCACGCACCCGCTCAGGTGGTCCCAATGTGCCATCACCTTCAACTTGGCAGACCAGCTCAAGTGCGCGGGCACCGCTGGCGCCCTCCCTATGCTGTGCTCCCCAGTCATCAGCAATGTGCAAGTCACCAAGACTCTCATCGACGGCGGCGCAGGGCTCAACGTCCTGTCCGTCGACACGTTCGACAAACTCCAAGTGCCATATGAGCAGCTCCAGCCAACCGAGCCTTTCTCAGGAGTGACCGACGGCTCCACCACACCGATAGGGCAGGTCCGCCTGCCTGTCACCTTCGGGGAGCGCAAGAACTATCGCACCGAGCTCATTGACTTCGACGTCGCGCACATCCGCCTGCCGTACAATGCCATCCTCGGGTATCCAGCCCTGGCCAAGTTCATGGCAGTCACTCATCACGGCTACAACGTTCTCAAGATGCCAGTAAGCGGAGGGATCATCACAGTCCCGTGTGAAGAGAGGGATGCGGTGTGCACCCTTGAGCGTGCCTTTCAAGCTGCAGCATTCGATGACCCCGACAGCAGAAGTGCAGGCCCTCCAGAGGCCATCCCCAAGAAGAAGTAGCCGCGCCGCGCAGGACCTCAGGAGGATGGCGTCGCGGCAGGAGCCTCGTCAGGATCAGCGCCCGCTCCAGGGGCACCTCCCTCCATCGCATAGGAAGGCGCGCCCGGCGCCCTCCTCAGGCAGGGCTCGGGGGCTCTCTTCTGGAGAGCCTCAGACCTTGCCAACCTCACGAGGGAGGCGCTTGGGCACCACTTGGAAGCGTGCCTCACGGCACACCTTCCTTAGGAGAACATAGGGCAAGGAGTGCCCACCACCCAGGAGTTCATCACCAAGACCACCCAGGAACTGCAAGAAGCAAGAGCCATGCGTGGCAACAGCCGCTCACAAGGCGGAGCTCCCCATCCAGGCGAGGATGTCGGGCTGCGCGTCTGCGTCGATGTCCCAGGGCTCAACAGGGCCGCATCTCAGGAGCGCTTCTGGCCATCGCGTGTGGGCCGCTGTGAGGGCCCACCACACAGCTACGCTCGCATGCCCTTCGGCTTGCCGAGCGTGGCGTCAGCATATCAGCGCAACCTACGGCGTATCCTGGCGGCTCAGGAGGCCAGGTACCACGCCGTCCTGGAAGAGATGGAGACGGTCTTCAGGGAACCTCCTGAACCCCCAGAGCCTCCCGAGGCTCAGGGTCCCGGTGGCTCATGAGAAGCCATTCCTTCAATGCACGCCTTCAGCTACACCAACTCTACTTCATCTACAGAACCAGGTGACATCTTCCAAGCTCGTTTAAGCTGGGAGCGCCCCTCGGGCTGCATTATTCCCAGGCCACATGGGTCCGTCCCTATGGCATGTATCCCTTTTGCTTATGTCTTTAGTTTACTTTGCTGGGGGTGCCCCTCGGGCTGCATCATCCCCAAGCCGCTCGGGCCAGACCCAGTGGCATGTATCTTCCTGCATTTATCCAAGTTGATCTGCTCTCCATGCTTAACCTGCCAACGGCTATCACCTGCTCGATCATCGCCTCCCCCGGGGCCTTCACACAGGCACGGCGCTGGTGCATGGGTCCGTCCCTGCCACACCAACAAATCTGAGTGGTCGAGATCTGGCTCACGGCACGCGTCGCACACGTCACCTCACCAGGCCCTCAGTGCCTTCACCTCACCCAAAGCCACGAGCGGCAGGCTAACAGCTGTAACGGCAAACCATGTTTCTTCTTGTGCCTGCTCACAGGGATCCCGAGGAAAGGATAGCTAGCGGCACTGCGAGTCTCTCTTCTCTCGTGCAATTCGCTTGCGCGTTAAAAGGGGGGATCCTGAGCATCGCGACTCAGGAGCACTGGCTCTCCAGCCCTCACCCCTGGCCTTGACCATGGCATCGCGATCTGGCATACCAGCGGCGGCTGACTCGCTCGAGGGCCGGGACCTGAGGACGTAGAGCACTAAGGAGAGCATGAGGGGAGGGGAACTCGTATGGGCCGACCTGGCTATGCCGCACGAGTTGGCGCGCAGCCCAAGCGCGACATCAGGAAACGCCGCGAAGTCAGCAAGATAAGTTTCGCCCCAGGATCGGCTAAATATCTTGGCCTAATGGTCACGCACGCCATGCCGCAGCCCCGTTGCGGCCAAGTCACTTTCCTTTCTTGCCTTACCATGGCTGCTTGAACGCTAAGGGGGACCTCCTGAGCATCGCGCCTCAGGGGCTCTTACTGGACCTCTGGCCGCACACCTCCTGGCCTTGACCATGGCACGCGACCTGGCATACCAGCGACGGCTGTAGCCTGCCTGGGGACCGGGACCTATCAGCGTAGAGCAACAAGCCATCGCGAGGAGAGAAAGGGGGACCAAGCCTTAACGGGACATGCACTCACCAAGTTTTCATAACAAGGAAGATAAGCACCAAAGACATTACAGACCCTTACATGCCCCCACGGGGTAATTCATGATCCTTCACAGGAAACAAAAGCTGATACTAAGGGGAATCCTATCTACACCCTTCCGTGGCAGACGCCATCATCAGCAGTGGGCCACGGGAGGCCGGCGCCAACCCCATCCAGATCAGCGGCGGTGGCGGCCGGACGCCGCAGCCCTACTCCAAGCGCAGCGAGAGCTCGGGGGCACGTAGCTGTCGTCGCTCGTCTCCGGAATCTCGTAAAGCTCAGGAGATCTGCTGGACTCCCAGGGGCTGCTGCTGTTGGAGTAGCTGCGGGCGGAGCACGCGTCGGTCTGGCGCTCCTCCCCAGGGCAGCACTGCAGGCGGCGGCCCTCGGCGTCGAAGACATTGAAGAACAGTGTGGAGGCGCCATCGTACTCGAAGTGGATCGCGAGGGCTCCTCTCGCACAGCAGACCCGCGCGATCTCGCCCCAGCCGTGAGTCATGAAGATCTTGCTGGTGGGGACCGCTTCGATCTCCGCTCCGGTCGCCGGAGCGCTGCAGTCGGCGTGCTGCAGCTAGAGCTCGAGAGGCCCCCTCGGCGGCATCATGTCAGAGAAGAACCGCGGGAAGCGGATCCAGGAGCTTGGAGGCATCGGCGCCCACAGCACCAACTCACGCGAGGAGTTCACGACGTGGACCCCAGGGGCGACGGCACGTGACGCCGTGGCGCGGCGGCCCCGGACGCGGCGCGGGCGGCGCTGCTCGTCGCTCCAACCTCCTGAGCCCTCAGCTCGGGCGTACAAGGGTAGCGGGTACCCCGGAGGAGGCCGCTCGCACCAAGGCCTCGTCACCACCTGCATCGCCGCTTCATCACGGCGATGGATCGACCTCTTCTTTTGTGGAAGTGGCCCCGGATTGTCACGGGGAGCTTTTCCTTTCTCTTCGGCGGAAAACCTTCTTATGAGCACCATTGTTGTCAGTAGTGGAGCAAGGAGGAAGAAGCAAGCAAGCGAGGAAGAGATGGGCAACGGGGGCTCCGCCCCCTCCCCATTTATAGCAAGAGAAGGCCAACCGGCGTCTCCCACGATCGCAGGTAATGATGGTTTTCCTTGCATGTCGCAGGGACTTGTCAAGTCGTGCAGTTGCCGAGGCAGCGTGGGGAAGCGGAGACGCCCACGTCCAATCAACCGCCACGCATCGACCGAGGCCGCAGGCTTTTGGGGCCCGCGGTGCTCCGAACTTGACCCTTGGCTTTGCCGCGAAGCCAAGCCCGAGCGCACCTTGGGCCCGGGGGCTACTGTCGGCGTTTTGGGAACGGGGGTCCCCAGACTTGCCTCCCTGCGGCCCACAGTGTGGCCAAGCAGCAGGCCGTATGGCCCATCTTCGTCGACAAAGGCAACCAAGACCCTCGCGAGGGTCCAAGCCTCGCAAGGCGGACGACGCAAGACCACCTCTTGAGTGCCCTAGCCAAGCAGGCTCACGAGGAGCGGAAAAACAAGGCGAGGCAAACCTCACGAGGCTCTCGTGACGTGAGCCATGACGAACGGCACCAGGCGGGTGCCAGTGCACGCAGCGTCCCTATTTCCTCTTTGGTGCTAAGGAGGCCACTGCAGGCGAGGAGTACCGAGGCATCATGCAAAGGTTGCCATATTGGTGCAACGAGACCAAGACCAGGAGGACGGCAAGGCAGAGGTCATCGTGGAGCCCAAGACGGCGTCACCCCAGAGCTTTTCGCAGGCGAAGACCGCTTTTGTCAGGATAGCTCGTACTAGCTGCCCCCCTTCAAATTTGCCCGCCGTTGTTGGCTCCCTTCCCGCTCGATATTTGGGAAGAGGACCAGGGCCTATATAAGTAGAGCTAGCCACCACAGTAGAGGCAGATCGAATCCTCACGCCACAAGTTCACAAGCACAAGAACACCTCAACCTCAGGAGGCTGTTCTTCCCTTGTATTGTTCATCATCAGCCCAAGAGACAATCCACCACCACCACACTGGAGTAGGGTATTACTACACAACGGTGGCCCGAACTAGTATAAACCTCGTGTCTTTCTGTGTTGCGAGTTTGTCGAGTTCGTCCGCAAGATCTTAGCGAGCTAGAGCGTAGATCTATAGGAGGGAGAGACTTCGCGCGCACCCCAGTGTTCGAACCTTAAGGGTTTGCCGGAACCCCACATCCGACAGAGCAGGCATCGAGACCCATGTCGGCTGAGCACCAAAGAGATGCCGACCACGGAAGTGGCCCGTCTGGTGAACTATATCTCGAACTGCAAACTCTCGAAGGAGGAGTGGCAGTTCGGCAGGCTGTCATATTCTCGCCCGCGTCCGCCGCCCGCGGTAAGTCTCTAACTCTCTTTTCTTCTAATTTGCTGGGTTCTGCTTTACTGTCTGATCAGTTGGTCACGATGCAGATCTTCACGACCCAGTCGGCGGCCGACGCCCTGGAGCAGGACCATGAGTACCTGCCGGACCGGGCGGTGAGCGATGCTGACGACCCCGACTTGGGGGCGGCCGCCTTGGAGGAGGATGACGCCACTGGCGGCGGTGGCGGAGTAGGCGGCTCCGGAGGAGTTGGTGGCCTCGACGAATGGCCGGATGATGCCGAGGAGATCGAGCCGCGCCGCTCGCCGGTTGTCAACAAGGCGGGCGCGAGCTCTTCAGCCGCGCCGTCTGCACTAGGCGGCGCATCAAAGCGCCGAGCCGGCGCGCCACTGTTCGGCAGCCGGCCGAAGAAGGCCAAGAGCACGGCCGTAGCGACCAAGCAAGCGGAAGCCTCCGCTAAGGCGGCCCGCTTCCAAAGGACCCCAAAACAACCGCCGACAGTGTCTGCGTAAGTGTTTGCTATCCTCTGGGCTTTTTCTTTGTCTTTTTTGCAAACTCCCTCTGAGTTCTTCTTGTCTTGCTTGAACAGGGCCCCGCTCTCCCTTGAGAGGTTGACCTCCGCCTCCATCATCGAGGGAACGGAGGGCTCCGCCAACACCCGCCGTGTGGACCCGCATGCCGAGCTCCAGGCAGCAACGGATCGGAATGCGCGGGAGGCGCGCGAGGAGCCGGAGGAGGCGGAGCGGCAGAAGGCGGCGGCGGCCAAGGCGGCGCAGGAGGAGGCCGACGCTGCCGCCAAGTACCAGGCCGACGCCGCGGCTAAGGAGCGGGTGGATGCGGTCGCCAGGGCGCGGGCGTAGAAGGCCACGTGCGACCAGACGCCGCAGTTTGTCGTACCCCTGCGTTCCGCGCTGCCAGCGCCCGAGATCCCGGTGCCGATTGGAGGAGCCGGCCATTAGCAGCCGGTCATGGAGAGGGAAGGGGGGACACCACCATCTTGAGGGCGGAGGTGCCTCAACACGCGCCGACTGCCAAGGTCCAGGGCAGTCGGCCTATCATGCCACAAACCCCTCAAGTCGGCGGCGAGCTGGTGGTGGGGGCGACCCCGGTTGCCCGCACTCCGACGCGCCAGCGTGCAGTGAAGGCGACTTCGGCGCCGCGGCCCCAAGAGATCGGGGCCTCGAGCTCGTCAGCCCCAGAGGCGGAGGCCACTAGCGTCGTCCCGCGAGAGTGGACGTCTGGGGTGGGACAAGCGTCCTGAACAGGGCTGCGCATGAAGTCCGGTCCCTGCTTCAGACCCAAGGCACCGCCCTCCAGAACTACACGAAGGCATTCCTGGCGTCGCGAGCCGCCGTTCGGGTATGTTCCTTGACCGCTTGTTTCTGATTCTTGTAGTTTTCGTGAATTCTTCTGTGGGGGTGCGCCAGCATACCCACTGGGTGTAGCCCCCGAGTTCCGGGCCGGCTGCTGAGCAGGTGGCTCGGAACTTAAAGGTAAGTTCCGAGTGCTAACCCTTTCTTTTCTTCTGTTGTCTTTGTTGCAGGATTACCACAACATCCGTGCGACCGCCTTCAACTCCTAGGTCCAGGAGCTGGCCAAGCGGACCACTGACTTGGCCGACAACCGGAGTAAGCACTCCACTCTTCGTTCTCGCGGGGGCGCGCCAGCGCACCCGCGGGGTGTAGCCCCCGAGATTCGGGCCGACTGCTGAGCAGTCAGGTCGGATCTTTCGGCAACTACTTCCTTCTTTGTTGATTTGCTGATTGTCTTTCCTTTCTTGTCTTCCGAAGGAGCCAACGCCACCCTGCGGCAGCAACTGGGCGAGGCTCAGACCGCCCTGCACGCCAAGGAGGAGGAGCGCCGCAAGGTGGAGCAAGAGCACGACCGCCTGGCCAAGCAGCTGGCTGACCAGGCGGACAAGCATCAGGCCGAGCTGGAGAAGCTCAAGGATGCGGAGGAGGCTCTCCAGGCCGAGTACAAGACTCAGCGCTCGAACTGGGTGGAGAGGGAGAAGGCCCTGTCCGATGGCTATGCTGAGATCAAGGATATGCTCGATGGTGAGTTGTCCTTCTCTTTCTTCTGCGTGCCGTCTTGTCGTATGAGCCGGCTTCTGGCCTCATACTTCTTTTTTCTTCTTGTGCAGAGTATTTCCCTAGTTACTCCGTCGCCGCCGGCCAAGCCGTCGAGGCTCGCCGTGATGAGCGGAGGCTGGCTGGTGCAGAAATCGCGCCCAACGCCTCCCGTACTCTCGCTGAGCAGCTGCTCGTTGTCCAAGCTCGTCTCCGGCCGGTGCATCAAGCTCTCCGCCGTCTGCAGCGCGCTGGAGCTCAGGTGGTCTCCGCCCTCTGGCTAGGTACCCCAGATCTGTGCACCCCCAGCCGGACCTCCGACTGGTTAGAGGTGGCAATTGGCCGCCTTGAGGCGTGGAAAGGCTCCGCAGCCCGGGCGGGCGCAAGGCGGGCCCTGGAGTTCATCAAGGGGTGGTACCCTGGGCTGAACCTAGCGCAGTTGGCCACTCTTCGTGCTGAAGCAGGCGAAGAGTTGGAGGCGGTGGCGCCCGAGCTCTATCATCATGCCGCGGCGATCGCCGAATACACAGACACCAGCGTCTTCCTCCCTGAGCTAGATGAGGCGGGCGCCGAGGTGCCGCCTAACTGGTTCGGGCTGAATCCAGAAGACGGCGAGGAGTCGGTGGAGGTGATCGCCTCCAGCGATGAAGGCGAGGAAGAGGAGGATGAGGACGATGAGGACGATGCACCGGATGGTGGGGACGACAGCCAGCCTCAGCCCGACCGAGTCTCGACCAACGAGCGGCGCGCCGATGAGCAGACTGCTGCCGACGCTGATCAGGCCGAGACCAGTCAGGCGGCCGTTCCACCACCCGAAGCCTCGACCTCCACCGACCCCTCCGATCTGGCTGCTGCTCCTCTGGCCTAGGTGGCCAAGTTATCTTTTCCTTTTCCTATTTTGTAATCTCTTGAACAAAAATTGTTAAGTCTGCGCAGTTCCACCCGCTGGGGGTGTATTCAAACTCTGTGGAATGCTGGCTGAGGGCCTTTTGCTATGTAAATTGTCTTTGCCGATTTCTGACTTGTCTTACCTCTCTGCTCGTTTGGCTTTTCCTTTGCTGCCTTCCCTTGGCTGCCGTCTCGCCAGCCAGACAGCCGCTTTGCGGCCTGCGGCTGGGTCAAGTACTTGGCCGTTTTGGGAAGGCAAGTACTTTAGCCGTTGGTAGAGCGTAGTAGCAAGTTAAGTTAGAAATCGGCCGGCCAGCTGATCAACAGCCGGTCGGCGGGGCGGGGAGCCGGCTCGACTTATGCAAATGCTTTGGTCCTTAGCCCTTTTTCGTGTGGGCACCGTTTCCTGCCTTTAGCTCTTGCCAGCCGGACAGTCGCTCTACAAGCTGCGGCATGTGGCAAGAGTGGGCTTAGGTGCCGGCACACTACTTGTCCGACTGCAGGTAGCATTGACATAGTACAAGGCGGCAAGCCCCCGGGCCGACTGGTCGAACCCGGTGCCAGGCAGTAAAATGAAATGACACATTCATATGCATATATCTTATCATAAATAAAAAGGGGTAGCCCCTAGTGCTCCTCGAGGGACCCAATGTCTTAGTGCTTAATACAAAAGGTAGCGTGGTACATACTGAATCAACTGTAAAATCTTCGGTGGAGATTTGCATTCCATGGGCGCTCCGATTCCTTGCCTGAATCGTCTCACTTGCGTGCTCTGGGCTTCTGCGCGTCGATGAGGTAGTAGGAGTCGTTGCCCAATGCTTTGCTGACGATGAAGGGGCCTTCCCAAGGGGCCAAGAGCTTGTGCTAGCCGGCTGTTCGCTGGATCAGCCGGAGCACAAGGTCTCCCTCTTGGAATGATCTTGGCTTGACCTTCCGACTGCGGTAGCGGTGTAGACTCTACTGGTAGATGGCAGACCGGCTGAGTGCCAACAGCCGGCCCTCTTCCAGCAGATCGACATCGTCTTCTCGTGCATCCTTTGCCTCTGCTTCCGTGTACATGGTGACGCGAGGTGAGTCAAACTCAATGTCAGTTGGGATGACGGCCTCGACACCGTACACGAGAAAAATGGAGTGAAGCCGGTTGATTCGTTCGGAGTGGTGCGGAGGCTCCAGAGGACGGCCGGCAGCTCGTCGATCCAGCAGCCGGCCGACCGCTCCAGTGGCTCGACCAGTCGGGGCTTGATGCCGGAGAGGATGAGTCCATTTGCTCGCTCGACTTGGCCATTTGACTGCGGATGGGCAACGGACGCTAAGTCCAGTCGGATGCCCTGCGTCGCGCAGAAACGGGCCAAGGCTCCCTTGGCAAAGTCCGTCCAATTGTCGGTGATGATGCTGTGTGGCACACCGTATCGGACGGTGATATCTGCGATGAAGGTCACAACAGTTGGACCATTTAGCTTCTTGACTGGCTTTGCTTCAATCCACTTGGTGAAATTGTGTACTGCGACAAGCAGATGAGTCATGCTGCCGCGTGGTGTCTTGAATGGTCCCACTATGTCCAGCCCCCACACGGCAAAGGGCCAAGTGAGGGGGATGGTCTTGAGTGCAGAAGCCGGTAGATGTTGCTTGGAACTGAACTTCTGGCACCCTTTGCAATGCTTGACCACATCTTTGGCGTCTTCTAGAGCAGTTGGCCAGAAGAAACCATGACGGAAAGCTTTGGCGACAAGTGATCTAGAGGCCGCGTGGTGGCCACACTCGCCTTGGTGGATATCTTTTAGGATTGCTTGGCCCTTCTCTTGTTCTACGCAGCGTTGGAAGACTCTAGTCACGCTGCGTCTGACGAGCTCTCTGTTTACTATCGTGTAGGCTCCTGCTCGGTGCTGCACTTGCCGGGCTGAGATCTCATCAGTCGGCGGTTCTTTGTTCACCAGAAACTTAAGGATGGGATGTGCCCATGATGGTGCTTGAATTTCTTCTACTACTACCACGGCTACTTGTACTAGGGCGGTTGGGTTGGGAGGCAGCGGGTTGGAGTCGGCCACCGCTTGCTGCGTTGTTGAAGTCCCCGAGCCGGGCTCTGAAGTCCCCGGGCCGACTGCTGTAGTCACCGGGCCGGGTTCTGAAGTCCCCGGGCCGGGTGCAAGTGCAGCAGTCCCCGAGCCGCTTGCCGAGGTCCCCGGGCCGACTGCTGAGGTCCCTAAGTCGGATCCGACTATTCCAGGAGCAGCAGGCACGAATATGGAGTCTGATTCTGGCAAGGGCTTGATAGACGGCTTGAGGAGGCGCTGAAGGGAGACGCTAGCTGGTATGGCTTGCCGGGTGGAGCCGATTCGTGCCAGAGCATCTGCTTGCTCATTGTCGTTTCGTGGTACGTGATGGAACTCACACCCTTCAAAGTATCCGCTGAGCTGCTGGACGAGGAAGCGGTAGCTTGCCATGTTTGCATCCTTGGCATCCCAGTCGCCAGACGACTGTTGGACCACCAAGTCTGAGTCACCGTAGCACAGGATCCACCGGATGCTGAGTTCTTTGGCCAGCCGGAGCCCGTGTACGAGCGCCTCATACTCGGCCACGTTGTTGGAGGCGGCAAAGTGGATTTGCAATGTGTATCTGAGCTTGTCACCTTTGGGAGAGGTAAGGACGATGCCGGCTCCCAAACCGCTGCGCATCTTCGAGCCATCAAAGTGCATCCGCCAATGAGTGGAGTCCGGAGCTGGTGGCAGGTACTGGGTCTCGGCCCAATCGACGAGGAAGTCGGCCAGCGCTTGGGACTTGATGGCGGTGCGTGGTTGGTAGAAGATGGTGTAGGGGGCCAACTCGATGGCCCACTTGGCCAGATGCATCTTGGCTTCCAATGATCACAGCGAGCGGAGCAGTGCAGACAACCGTGATTGGGTGCTCTTGAAAATATGGCTTCAGCTTCTTGGCGGCAAAGTGCACGCCGTAGCACATCTTTTGGTAATGGGGGTAGTTCTACTTGGAGGCTGACAATACCTCACTCAAGTAATACACATGCCTCTGGACCGGCAGTGCTTTGCCGTCTTCTTTGCGTTCCACCACCACGACCGTGCTGACCACCCGACTAGTGGCCGCGATGTAGAGGAGCATGGGCTCCTTAGCAGCCGGAGCGGCCAGAACAGGCGGCGTGGTCAACATCTTTTTTAATTGGAGAAAAGCTTCATCCGCCTTGTCATTCCACTGGAAATGAGTGGTCTTCTTCATGAGCTGGTACAAGGGAAGAGCCTTCTCGCCCAGCCGACTGATGAACCGGCTGATGGATGCCAAGCAGCCGGTAAACTTCTGGACGTCTCGCAGTCGGGTGGGCCTCTCCATCCTCTTGATGGCCTTGATCTTGACAGGGTTGCACTCGATGCCGCGTTCTGAGACCAGAAAACCAAGGAGCTAGCCGGCTGGTACTCCAAAGACACACTTCTCTGGGTTGAGCTTGATTTGAAAATGGCGCAGATTGTCAAAAGTTTCCTTGAGATCTTCCAAGAGCGTGCTGCGCTTCTCCGTCTTCACCACAATATCGTCTACATAGACGTGGGCATTTCCACCGAGTTGCTTGAGGAGGCACTTCTGCATGCAACGCTGAAACGTGGCACCGACATTTCTCAAGCCGAATGTCATGGTTAGGTAGCAGAAGGCTCCGAATGGTGTGATGAAGGCGGTCTTCAGGCGGTCTGCCGGGTTCAACTTGATTTGATGGTAGCCTGAGTAGGCATCCAAGAAGCTCAACAGCTCGCATCCGGCTGTGGAGTCTATCACTTGGTCAATCCGGGGCAACGCGAACGGATCCTTGGGGTAGGCTTTGTTAAGACTGGTGTAATCTATGCACATGCGCCACTTGTTATTCTTCTTTAGTACAAGGACTGGGTTGGCAAGCCATTCTGGGAAGAAAACTTCCATGATGAAGCCGGCTGCCAACAGGCGGGCGATCTCTTCTCCGATGATTCTTCTCTTTTCCTCCGACAGTCGATGGAGAGGTTGTCTGACTGGTTTGGCATCTGCTCTGACAAGTAGTTTGTGCTCGGCGAAATCCGTCGGAACACCCTGCATGTCTTTGGGAGACCATGCAAAGATGTCCCGATTCTCACGAAGGAAATCGACGAGCTCACTTTCCTATTTGCTATATAGGTTAGCACCTATGACAGCGTGCCTCTCCGGGTGCTCAAGGTCCAAGGGAATCTTCTTTGTTTCTTTGGCCGGCTGGAAAGAGCCCTGCGTATCTGAGTCTTTGGGTTCTGGTGACAGGTCCGACTGCTTGCTGGCCATGGCCACCACCCGGTCCAGGAGCCTCTTTTCACCAATGATTACCAGGGACTCGGCCAGCCGGCTGCTGGCTGCAGCATAGTCGACCGACTTCTTGTAGTCTCCAGCTATAGTGATAATGCCCTTGGTTCCTGGCATCTTCATCTTGAGGTATGCATAGTGTGGTACTGAGGGAGTGCTGGACTAAGGGGTCCTCGGGCGTCCGGCCTGTTATTCATTGGGCCGGACTGATGGGCTATGAAGATATGAAGGCCGAAGACTATACCCGTGTCCGGATTGGACTCTCTTTGGCATGGAAGGCAAGCTAGGTGACCAACTATGAAGATTCCTTCTTATGTAACCGACCCCATGTAACCCTAGATCTCTCCGGTGTCTATATAAACCGGAGAGCGTAGTCCGGATAGGCGGATACTCATTACCACATTCACATAGGCTAGACTTATAGGGTTTAGCCATTACGATCTTGTGGTAGATCAACTCTTGTAACACTCATATTCATCAAGATCAATCAAGCAGGAAGTAGGGTATTACCTCCATAGAGAGGGCCCGAACCTGGGTAAACATCGTGTCCCCCGTCTCCTATTACCATCGATCCTAGACGCACAGTTCGGGACCCCCTACCCGATATCCGCCGGTTTTGACACCGATATTGGTGCTTTCATTGAGAGTTCCACTGTGCCGTCGACAAAAGGTTCGATGGCCCCTTCAATCGTCGATAATGACGCTATCCAAGGAGGAACCTTCCTCCCCGGACAGATTTTTGTGTTCGGCGGCTTCGTACTGCGGGCCAACTCACTTGGCCATCTGGAGGAGATCGACAGCTACGCCCCTGGCCATCAGGTCAGATTTGGAAGCTTGAACTATGTTGCAGATACCCGTGGAGACTTGATCTTCACTGGGTTTGAGACCGCAGCGATCGCTGCCCCTCGCCCCGATGAACATGACTTAAATCTGTCATCGGATCACATCCAGGAGATGGTTCCTGTTGCTGCAATGGCCTTAGAACTGAGGCAGATCGTACCATCTGAGGCCACAGAGTCCGCGGCATTTGAGCCCCACATGGACTTGACATCCCGCAATATTGCGTCAACGGAACTCCGGACTCGTCTCCGGCTATAAGTTCCGAACCAGGTATGCCTGCGGACACCGAACTGGATCGGTTATCGATTTTCGAATTTAGCGCCGCAGACATCTTCCAACATTCACCTTTGGGTGACGTGCTAAACTCTTTAAAGAATTTGTCCTTAGAAAAGGACTCACAGCCGAACTATGTTCGGTTCGATCTAGAGACGGATGACGAGGAATTTTACTTCCCACCCGCCACCCACTTCATAGCCACTGTCGATGACTTAACCGACGTGCTTGACTATGGCTCCGAAGACATCGACGGTACGGACGACGATGCCGATAAGGAGCAAGGCCAAGACCCGCCATTCACTGGGCGTTGGACGGCCACCTCTTCATACGACGTGTACATGGTTGATACAGCAAAAGGATCTGGCGACGACAAAGAAGAGCCAGATGCGAATAAACCCTCTGAGACGCAGTCCAAGCGTCGGCGCCCCAAACGCCGTTCTAAACCTCGTCGCTCAAAAGATGGCAACACTGGCACCGGAGAAAATAGTACTCTGGGCGACGCTGAAAACAATGAAGACCCTGTCGGGGCTGCATCCGAACAGGAGGAACATGACAACGGGCAAGATAGCCCTGATAAACAGGCCACGCCCAATGACCCGGATGATGATAGTTATCGTCCACCCTCCGAGGATGATGAGAGCCTTGGCAGTGAGGACTTCATCGTGCCTGAGGCAGCCCTCGAGCAGGAGCGCTTTAAGCGCCAGCTCATGGCTACTGCAAGAAGCCTGAAGAAAAAGCAGCAACAGCTCCAAGCAGATCAAGACCTACTCATCGATAGATGGACCGATGTCCTGGCAGCCGAAGAATACGGCCTCAAGCGCCCAGCCAAGAGTTACCCAAAACGCAGACTGCTACCTCAGTTCGATGAGGAGGCACCAGATCCCATACCTCCCTCGCGCAATGCGGACCGACCACCACGTCGTCGGGATAATGCGGCGGACCGACCACCCCGCGGTCGGGATAAAGCGGCAACTCAGGCCGAACAACAACCCGCCCCACTGCCTCGCAAAAACGGGGACAGAACAGGCCGGGACCATACATACGACCTTCGGTAGGAATTGGACAGTAGAGCAGGACACACAGATCAATCTACGGGTCGTGAGGACGCTTCCCTACTCGGGATGACAGCTATCTACTCGGACGTGACAAACACAATCACACCGGGGCCGATAACCGCAGGCGGACTTCATTGGAGGTGCGCCATGACGTGGCCCGCTATAGAGGCGCCGCACACCCTCTCTGCTTCACAGATGAGGTGCTGGATCACGAATTCCCCGAGGGGTTCAAGCCCGTCAATATTGAATCATACGACGGAACAACCGATCCCGCAGTATGGATCGAAGATTTTATTCTCCACATCCACATGGCCCGAGGAGATGACCTCCATGCTATCAAATACCTCCCATTAAAGCTCAAAGGACCAGCTCGACACTGGCTAAATAGTCTGCCCGAGAATTCCATCGGCAGCTGGGAGGACTTGGAAGAGGCTTTCCTTGATAACTTCCAAGGAGCTTATGTCCGGCCACCAGATGCCGACGACTAAAGCCACATAGTTCAACAACCTGGAGAATCAGCCAGAAAATTCTGGACTAGGTTCCTAACCAAAAAGAACCAGATCGTTGACTGTCCGGATGCCGAGGCCCTAGCAGCCTTCAAACACAGCATCCGTGACGAATGGCTAGCACGCCACCTCGGCCAAGAAAAGCCGAAGTCTAGGGCAGCCCTTACGACACTCATGACCCGCTTTTGCGTGGGTGAGAACAGTTGGCCGGCTCGCAGCAAGAACACAGCCAGCGAAGCAGGCCCCTCCGAGGCCAAGAACAGCACCGGCAAGCTCCGGCGCAACAGACACAAACGCGGAAGCAATGGCGACAACACCGATGACACCACAGTTAACGCCGGATTCAGTGGCTCCAAGTCCGGCCAACGGAAGAAGCCCTACAAAAGAGACAATGAAGGACCTTCTAGCCTGGACCGCATACTCGACCGTCCATGCCAGATACACGGCACCCCGGACAAACAAGCCAATCACACCAACAGAGACTGTTGGGTTTTCAAACAGGCTAGCAAGTTAAATGCCGAAAACAAAGAAAAGGGATCACAAAGTGAGGATGAGGACAAAGAGCCTCGGCAGCCGAACACTGGGGGACAGAAGAAATTTCCCCCTCAAGTCAAAACGGTGAACATGATATACGCTACACACATCCCCAAAAGGGAGCGCAAGCGTGCACTCAGGGACGTCTACGCGGTGGAGCCAGTCGCCCCTAAATTCAATCCATGGTCGTCATTCCCGATCACATTTGATCATCGAGATCATCCAACTACTATCCATCATGGCGGTTCGGCCGCATTTGTCCTCGACCCAATCATCGACGGATTTCACCTAACACGAGTCCTAATGGACGGTGGTAGCAGCCTCAACCTGCTCCATCAGGACACAGTACGTAAAATGGGCATTAATCCCTCATGAATCAAGCCCACCAAGACTACCTTTAAAGGAGTCATACCAGGCGTAGAAGCCCGTTGTACAGGCTCAATCACGCTGGAGGTGGTATTCGGTTCCCCGGATAACTTCTAAAGCGAAGAATTAATCTTTGATATCGTCCCCTTCCGCAGCGGCTACCACGCACTGCTCGGACGAACCGCGTTTGCTAGATTCAACGCAGTGCCACACTATGCTTATCTCAAGCTCAAGATGCCCGGTCCACGTGGCGTCATAATGGTCAATGGAAATACGGAACGCTCCCTCTGAACAGAGGAGCACACCGCCGCCCTAGCAGCAGAGGTACAGAGCGGCCTTCTCAAGCAGCACCATAATACGGCTGTCGAGCCCGTGGACATCATTAAGAGGTTCCGGACTACACTGCAACAGGACAGCGTGGCTCGTCAAGAGCTCGATTAGCAATTCGGCCTCCGTCCCAGTCCCGATGAAGTAGTGGCATTCGTACCACGTGTACATAATTACGCACTCAAAATTCCATGGACATCGACGGAGGCACAAGCTAACCCGGGATCTACAGTTCGGCTAGACCGATCCAGGACACACATACTTTCACTTTGTTTTCCTTTTTTTAGGTTCCTTTTCCCGCGGGCCTGATCGCCAGCCCTTTCGAAGGCTCGGCATACAAAGGAGGCAAGCAACATAGGTGTGGAGGGTAACCTCTATACGTTCTTCTTGACGGTATTTTTCTTTTTTCTCAGGACCCGCATGCTGCGCCCTCTTGATTACAGCATGTTAAATAGCCCGGATGCTTATCACACTATTTGTACAAAGATACGACGTATCCATCCAGTTATAATGAAAATAGTTTCCGGCCCAGTTTCAGTGGTTTTCGCTTCTTACCTAATTTTATTTCGATCTGCTTATCGGTTGCATCCGTACACTTTGGTACGTTTCATACTCGCCATGGGCTCCTTATCGCCCCACAATACGGCAACAAAGTCTGAACACTTTTTATAAGTTCGGCACCCCGAATTTAGCATTATATGCACTGGCTCCGAATCATGTCTTTGGTCAATAGTTGGGTTGCCCGCCTCCTGTGCTTGCTACCCTATGTTCCGCTATATCGGCTAGGGTGGTAAAGGGAGAACTACTGCGATTGTGCCCTGGCATTGACCAGATGAGCACCTCAGTAGAGAAAGTCGAAAACTGACTGTCATGATACGGCGAGAGCCGGTCAGCTGTTCGAGGGTTACAAATCGCTTGAGATTTTTTCCGCATCATGCGAAGGATCGGTACTTCCCGATCAAACGCTGACAGCACCCTGGTTCATATACCAGGGGCTGCGCCCATGTTTTATTATAAAACTCCTATGGTAAGTGAGGGCGTTTAAGCCGCATAGTCTGATTGCTTGGTTCGTTGTGCTAAACAACTCCTTCAAGGACCATATAATTGTATCAAGATTGTTTAGATTCCATCCCGAACACCTCCGTACTACCTACGTGAGGGCAGAAGCCGACGACTGGCCAACCCTCAAATTTCACACACCACGGCCGCACAGGAGGAAACAATCAAAACGTGACAACATTATATTACAAACCGACTTTGTTTTAATCATACAAAGCAAGGACAACACGAATGAATTCATTCGAAAATAATGTCCTGCCCGCATTGCGCTGCTGCAAGTCGAGACCCTTCTAGGACATCCGCAAAATATCGCTCGGGTGTACGGTGCCCCTTGCCCTCTGGCGGCCCTCTGGCCACGTCGACAGCGTTCATCTTTGCCCACCACATCTTGCAATGGGCGAAAGCCATGCGGGCACCTTCGATGGAGGCTGATCGCTTGATGGTGTCCAGTCGCGGACAGGCTTCCACCAGCCGCCTCACGAGTCCGAAGTAGCTGCCGGGCATAGCTTCAGCTGGCCACAGCCCGATCATCAAATCCTTCATGGCTAGTTCGGCCAGCCTGTGCAGCTCCACCAGCTGTTTCAGCTGATCGGTGAAGGACACGGGATGCTCTGATGTCGCATACTGCGACAAGAATAGCTTCTCCGTAGAACCCCCTCCTTCGGCTCGGCAGAACTCCGCAGCATCTGATACGCTGCGTGGTAGATCCGCAAAGCCCCTGGGGAACTCCGAACCCGAGTTAGTAAAAGGTACTGCTTCTCCGCATACTTGCTTTGCATATTAAATGCCTTACCCGCCGTGATCTTCTTAGCCTCCTGCATCTCCTGGAGGACGGTCTGGGCCTCATTCCATGCAGTTTCCGTGCTCTGACGAGCCTTGGCGAGTTCGGCCCCTTGAACCGACGCATCATGCTCCAAGGCCTCGCATTTTTTCACCGAATCCTGGAGCTCCTGCTGGACCTCCTTGACCCGGGCCTTGAGCTTTTTTCGGGTAGCTTGCTGCTAGACAGCCTTCTCCTCGGCTTCACCTAGAGCCTTTTTTAGGGCCTTGACCTCGGTTGCGACTCCTGCACATATTATGACACTACGGTCAATATACAGCGCTTGTTCTTTCCGAACACATAGCAAATCGTCATTCACCTTGCTTCTCCTGGAGCCGAATCTTAACCTCGCCGAGCTCGTTCTCGGTCCGCTCCAGCCTCTGCTTCAGTTCAGAGACCTCGGCAGCATGCGAGGTTGCGGCTAACAGTGACGCCTGCTTATTGATACATATTAAGTTAGTCTCCTATAACAAAGAATTGATCCTCTGTCCGGTTCTTCTCGCCGAGTACCGGACAGTGTCTCAGGGGCTACTGACTACTTGGGGTTTTTCTCTTTTTACGTCACTTACCTCAAAACCTGTTAACAGGTTGATGCATGCTTCATTTAGTCCACTCTTGGCGGACTGAACCTTCTCGATCACCGCACCCATAAGGACACGGTGCTCGTCCACGACGGAGGCGCCTCGTAGCGCCTCCATCAGGTTATCCGGCGCCCCTGGATGGACAGGGGCCACCGGTGGAAGCGGTGCACCCCCCTCCTTCAAATGGGGCTGCTCGCCCGACTCCGAAGCCATATGGGTCTCCGGAATTATATTTGGCTGAGGGCCGAACTGGATTTGGCCCACTTCGCCAGTCTCCATGGGGATCGGCTCCCCCATGTGTCCGGCAGTGGAGGTCTCGCCTTGTGGCGCCTCTCGGACAGCATCCTGGGCTCCTCCCCAGTTCGGAGCGGCCCTCCGGGACAACCCTTCGATGTCATCCCTGGCCCCAGCGGAATAAGCAAGCAGTGGCGACATGCTCGCCATCTCCGACGGAGCCAACAAACCTCCAGATGAGGATCGTTCGATAAGGTCGCGGGCCGGACTGCAATAGCACAATTAACTATGTCAAGATAATGGAGAGAAAGGGCCGGATGTGCGCATGAGCGAGCCATGTCACTGTAACACCCCGCATGTAACTTGCCATATTTGTAACTCCGACTCTTGCCATTTTCGGCTATGTGCTATGATATTCCCTCCGTTGTCGGGTTTTGTCTTTCGTTTTGTATTTTGTCATGCCATGCATTTTAATATCATGTCATCATGTGCATTGCATTTGCTTACGTGTTCATCTCACGCATCCGAGCATTTTCCCCGCTGTCCGTTTTCCAATCCGGCGCTCCTATCTCCTCCGGTGCACCCCTCTTGTTTTCTTTCGTGTGCGTGTGTCAAACTTTCTCGGAATGGATCGAGGCTTGTCAAGTGGCCTTAATATACCACTCGGAGACTATCGGTCAAGTTTCGTTCCATTCGGAGGTCGTTTGGTACTCCAACGGTTAACCGGGCATCCGCAAAGTCCATTTGAGTGTCCAGCAAAAACCCCCTCTAAAACCAGCCCAAAACTCACCAAACTCTCTTCCATGCTCTAGGTCGTTCGATCACGATCGTGTGGGCGAACACCGCACCTCATTTGGAGCCTCCTAGCTCCCTCTACCTATAAATAGGTGGGCTTCCCGAAATACAATCTCAGTCCAACCCTAGCCCTCGTCCCACTCCGCCGCCGGACACGTCCAACCGCCCCGCCGCCGCCACGTGGCGCGCCTCCACCGCGCCGTCCGCCAAGGCCCGCCGGCCCGCTCCCGGCCCTCCCGGGCCCGAGCCTCCTCGCCCCGGCCGCCGCTCGCCCCGCCGCCGCCGCCGACCATGGCTTTGCCGACTCGGGTCTCGTAGTGTCTTAAAGAGTCCATGGCTTTGCCGACTCGGGGACGCTTCGTATGTCATGTGCACAGCCTTGTACATGATGGTGCTGTACGATTGAGCCCGTGTGGGCCCCACCACGAAAACTTCGGACGAAATATCTATCATATGTTTGTTCCGGCTTATTCTGCAAGCCAATACTTTGTTTTATTTTGTATTGTGGTATTCGAGTTGCTTCGAATCCATATGTTCATTCCATATCTTTTTCAAGTGGCTTCTCAACTTATGGAAGTGTGATGATTTACTACGGAATTCATTCGTTCATCTTCGTTCGAATGTTTATTGTGAAGACTATATGTTGCAATTTCTATCCGTTGATTCTACTTATCTATTTATCTATCAAGATGCTAACGGATGTCACCCTCTTCAGGATGGCTCCGCCAACGCGTCAGAATCCGGATCGCAATGAAGGGAGTCAAGCGAACCCTCCGCCACCACCTCCACCTCCGGAGGCATGGCAAGCAATCATGGCAGCCACCAACGCCAATGCTCAGATGATTCTGCAACTCTTGCAAGAACGTACTCAAGGGCAAGGCAATCAAGGCAATCAAGGTCAAGGCAACAATCAGTTTCACTTTGCCACTCTCAACCAGTTTCTCGCAAATCAGCCCAAGTCTTTCAGCTACTGTGTCGAGGCCACGGATGCCGATGATTGGCTCGTGGACATCAAAAAGCATTTTGAATGTAGCAATGTCAGGCCTGAGGACTATGTCAAGTTCGCTTCTTTCCAGCTCAAGGACCAAGCTGCTGATTGGTTTCAACAATACAAAGATTCCAGAGGAGGTCGTGTGATCACTTGGACTGACTTCTGTCGGGACTTCAAAGCGCACCACATTCCACAAAGTGTTGTTGAGAGCAAGCATGAGGAGTTCCGCAATCTCAAGCAAGGCAACATGTCTGTGTATCAATACAACATTAAGTTTCAGAAACTTGCTCGCTTCGCTAAACAAGACGTTCCTGATGAGAGAAGCATGATTTATCACTTCAGAGGTGGCCTTAAAGAGGATCTGCAGTTAGCTCTCGTTCTTGTTGAGCCTACTCAGTTTGATCAATTCTACAATATGGCACTGAAGCAAGAGGCTGCTCAGCTCAAGTGTGAGGCTTCTAAGAAGAGAGTTAGAGACGCAGTTCAGTCTTCTTCTTCCTCACTTGTGACAGCTAAGCAACAGAAGTTCTGGTTGCCTCCTCCCCCTCCGTTTCGCCAGCCTTACCAGCAGAAGAACAAAGGTGGCCATGGTTCTTCCAACTCTTCCAACTCTGGCTATCAGAACAAGTCTCAGAATCAAGCTCCAAAGTCCAATGCTCCTTATCACCGTCCACTCTCAGAGGTGACTTGCAACAAATGTCAGCAGAAAGGTCACTATGCTAACAAGTGCTTCAACCAAAGGTGTCTTCCTCCTCCTCCTCCTGTCAGATCTTCCAGCAATGCAGTGGTCAAGCATAATCCAAAGTCTGCAAAGGTGAACATGATGAATGCAGCTCAAGCGGAGGAATCTACTGATGTGATAATGGGTAATCTTCCTGTTAATGATATTCCTGCAAAAGTTCTTTTTGATACTGGTGCATCTATTTCTTTCATATCAAGACCTTTTGCATCCATGAACAATTTGCATACTGTTGATCTACCTAAGCCGATAGCGGTTTCCTCTCCGGGATTATTCATGAATACCAAAATGATGGCTCCCGATGTTTCTATCAAGATGGGCAATTATAAATTTCAGTCTTCTCCAATGGTCCTTGGTGACTCGGATATTGATCTTATTCTCGGGATGGACTGGCTTTCTAAGCACAAGGCTCAACTTGATTGTGCTGCCAGGGAAATTCAATTGACACACTCGTCTGAGGATGTGATTATTTTTGCTGCTCGTGATGAAACCATTCGGTTTTTCTCTCTCAATGAGAAGGGCGAATTGAATGCCATCTCTCAAATTCCAGTCGTTTGCGAGTATCAAGATGTCTTTCCAGAAGAGCTTCCGGGTATGCCTCCTCATCGGCCAGTTGAGTTCGTTATCGAACTAGAGCCTGGCACTGAACCCGTTTGCAAGCGTGCATACAAGCTTGGACCAAACGAGATGAAGGAATTGAAGAAACAGCTCGATGAACAAGAGCGTCTGGGTTTGATCAGACCGAGTTCTTCTCCATGGGGTTGTGGTGTTCTTTTTGTCAAGAAGAAGGATGGCACGGACCGACTTTGTGTCGACTACCGTCCATTGAACAAGAATACAATCAAGAACAAGTATCCACTTCCCAACATCAATGAGCTATTTGAGCAACTCAAAGGTGCTAAAGTATTCTCGAAGCTAGACCTTCGTATGGGTTATCATCAGATTCGCATTCGTGAAGAAGATATTCCCAAGACAGCATTCAGAACAAGCTTTGGTTCTTATGAATATACTGTCGTGTCTTTCGGCCTTGTCAATGCTCCTCCGGTGTTCTCTCGGATGATGAATTTCATCTTCAACCCCTATACCAATGAATTCGTTCTGGTGTATCTCGATGATATCTTGGTCTTCTCCAAGAATAAGCAGGATCATGCCAAACATTTGCGATTGGTGCTCGACAAGCTCAGAGAGTATCAATTCTATGCGAAGTTCTCTAAATGTGAGTTTTGGCTCGATGAAGTCCTTTTTCTTGGTCACATCATCTCTGCCAAGGGTATCGCTGTTAACCCCGAGAAGGTGTCCGCAGTTGTGGATTGGGAACCTCCTCAAAATGTCAAGCAGCTCCGCAGTTTTCTTGGTCTTGCAAGCTATTGCCGAAGATTCGTTGAGAATTTCTCCAAGATTGCAAAGCCTCTTTCCAATCTCCTACAGAAGCATGTGAAATTTGTCTGGTCTCCTGAGTGTGACGTTGCTTTCAACACTCTCAAAGAGAAACTTGTCACAGCTCCTGTCTTGACTCCTCCTGATGAATCCAAGCCGTATGAAGTTTTCTGTGATGCTTCTCTCCAAGGTCTCGGTGCTGTGTTAATGCAAGAGAAGAAAGTTGTGGCCTATACCTCTCGTCAGTTGAAGCCCAACGAGAAGAACTACCCCACTCACGATCTTGAGTTGGCGGCAGTTGTCCATGCATTAATAACGTGGAGACATCTCTTGTTGGGAAGACAAGTGGACATTTTCACTGATCACAAGAGTCTCAAGTACATCTTTACTCAGCCCAACCTCAACCTCAGGCAGACTCGATGGGTCGAAATGATTCAAGAGTACAATCCGAGTATCGAATATACTCCAGGCAAGGCCAATGTCATTGCAGATGCCTTAAGCAGGAAGGCTTATTGCAACAGCTTAATCCTCAAGCCATTCCAACCGGATCTTTGTGAAGCTTTCCGCAAGCTGAATCTCCAAGTTGTTCCTCAAGGCTTTCTTGCCAACCTCATAGTATCTCCTACTTTGGAAGATCAAATTCGTGAGGCACAACTCCTTGATGCCATGGTGAAGAAGGTGAAACGTGGTATCGACAAGGGTCTTTCCAAATACAAGTGCTATCGCATTGATGACAGAGACACTTTGTTCTTCGAGGACCGGATTGTGGTTCCTAAAGGTGATCTAAGGAAAGTCATTATGAACGATGCGCACAATTCTCTTCTTTCCATTCATCCTGGAAGTACGAAGATGTATCACGACCTCAAGCAGTCGTATTGGTGGACTCGAATGAAGCGAGAAATTGCTCAATTCGTGAATGAATGTGATGTCTTCCGAAGAGTAAAAGCAGAACACCAACGACCAGCTGGTCTCCTCCAACCTCTTGCTATCCCAGAGTGGAAGTTTGATCATATCGAAATGGACTTCGTGACTGGTTTTCCAAAGTCCAAGCGCGGAAATGATGCTATCTTCGTTGTCATTGACAAGCTTTCTAAAGTGGCTCATTTCCTTCCAATCAAAGAATCCATCACAGCAGCTCAGCTGGCAGAGCTTTACACCTCCAGAATTGTCTCCTTGCACGGCATTCCACAATTGATTTCTTCAGATCGTGGAAGCGTCTTCACCTCTAAGTTCTGGGACTCCTTCCAGAAGGCCATGGGCACAAACATTCGCTTCAGCACAGCTTTCCATCCTCAAACTAGTGGCCAAGTCGAGCGAGTCAATCAAATTCTTGAAGATATGCTCAGGGCTTGTGTCATTTCCTTTGGCATGAAATGGGAAGATTGTCTTCCTTATGCTGAATTCTCCTACAACAACAGCTTCCAAGCGAGTTCGGGCAAGGCCCCATTCGAGATTCTCTATGGCAGAAAGTGCCGTACTCCTCTCAATTGGTCAGAGACTGGTGAACGCCAACTTCTTCGCAATGACTTAATCACTGAAGCTGAAGAAATGTGTAAAGTCATCCGTGATAATCTCAAAGCCGCAATATCGCGCCAGAAGAGTTACTATGATAGTAAGCATCGTGATTTGGCTTTCGAGATCGGAGACCATGTCTACCTCCGCGTCTCTCCAAATGAAAGGCACTCGTCGCTTCGGTATCAAAGGGAAGCTTGCCCCTAGATACGTGGGTCCTTTCAAGATCATTGGCAAAAGAGGCGACCTCGCCTATCAACTTGAGCTTCCTTCCAACTTCACGAACGTGCACGATGTGTTCCACGTGTCACAGCTCCGCAAGTGCTTCAAGACGCCTGAGCGCACTATCAACTTCGAAGAGATTGACCTCCAAGAAGATTTGTCTTATCATGAGCACCCCGTTGCTATTCTTGAAGAAACTGAGCGCAAGACTCGCAACAAGTCCATCAAATTGCTGAAAGTGAAGTGGTCGCACCATTCCAACCGGGAAGCCACCTGGGAACGCGAGGACCATCTCCGTTCCGAATATCCGGAGTTCTTTCAGTCCTAGATCTCGGGCCGAGATCCTCTCGTAGTGGTGGAGTGTTGTAACACCCCGCATGTAACTTGCCTTATTTGTAACTCCGACTCTTGCCATTTTCGGCTATGTGCTATGATATTCCCTCCGTTGTCGGGTTTTGTCTTTCGTTTTGTATTTTGTCATGTGATGCATTTTCATATCATGTCATCATGTGCATTGCATTTGCTTACGTGTTCGTCTCACGCATCCGAGCATTTTCCCCGTTGTCCGTTTTCCAATCCGGTGCTCCTATCTCCTCCGGTGCACCCCTCTTGTTTTCTTTCATGTGCGTGTGTCAAACTTTCTCGGAATGGACCGAGGCTTGTCAAGTGGCCTTAATATACCACCCGGAGACTACCGGTCAAGTTTCGTTCCATTCGGAGGTCGTTTGGTACTCCAACGGTTAACCGGGCATCCGCAAAGTCCATTTGAGTGTCCAGCAAAAACCCCCTCTAAAACCAGCCCAAAACCCACCAAACTCTCTTCCATGCTCTAGGTCGTTCGATCATGATCGTGTGGGCGAAAACCGCACCTCATTTGGAGCCTCCTAGCTCCCTTTACCTATAAATAGGTGGGCTTCCCGAAATACAATCTCAGTCCAACCCTAGCCCTCGTCCCACTCCGCCGCCGGACACGTCCGGGCGGAGCCGGACACGTCCAATCGCCCCGCCGCCGCCACGTGGCGCGCCTCCCCCGCGCCGTCCGCCGAGGCCCGCCGGCCCGCTCCCGGCCCTCCCGGTCCCGAGCCTCCTCGCCCTGGCCGCCGCTCGCCCCGCCGCCGCCGCCGACCGCCGCCGTCTTCCAGCCGCCGACCTCCGCCGGTGCCCGCATCGCCGCGCCCGCCGGCGCCCGTACCCGCCGGCGCCGCCCTCCTCCGCCTCCGCCGCCGGTACCCCTCCTCCGGCCGCCGTCCCGCCGGCGCCGGGCCCTGCCCTCTCCCTCCTTCCTCGCCGGCCGACGAGCACGAGCGTCGAGCCCGGCCAGATCCGATCGAGGCTGCACGTTGACTTTCTCGTACCCCCACAAATATCTCGTGTTGGAAATTTTACAGCAAGTGCCTCTGTTCGTGATGCTATAACTCCGTGCATGTAGCTCTGATTTGTGCGTGTAATATGTCAAATTGTTCGCCTCGTGATGCTCTTCATTTTGTTCAATTGCACCATGTTCATTAGAGGTCATCTTGATGCCCAAATCTCTGTTGGAAGAGGGCTAGTTGCTGTTATTCTCTGGTTCTTGACAGAACTTGGAGATTTGTCATTTTTGTATCATTTAATCTGTGCATCTTTTGAGCATGAGCTCTACATGTGTTTTGAAGTATGCCATGCCATCTTTCCAGGGGTGTAGTCCAGGTATTTTTGTAATCTCTGTGGTGACTAGCACAAGCATGGAAAGTAGGCCCCGTAATATTTCTGATTTCAGGGACTTTGTGATTTCTCCAAGTCCTTGTCTGCTGTAATTTTGTTGCCATGTAAACTTGATGCTACAGAGAGATACATACATATTTTGGAGATGTTCAGTAAGGATGTTTTGTAGCTATAGTTGTAATGCATCCATTCCTGCAATTGTTTGCAATTACGGAGTGCCGTAGCATGACACAATCTTGCTCTACTTTTGCTATAAAATATTTCTGGCAGATTCTTAACATGATATGCAATTTTTCCAAGCTTATTGTAGTTGATCCATACATGATATGCTATTGTTCTTGCCATGGATAGCTTCATAAACATGACATCTTGCTGTAGGTATGCTTGGTTTGTCATGCATTTCTCTGTAGTGAGTGCACGGAGCTCACAAAGAGGCCTACATATTATTATTTCTGCCATGCTCTGTTTTCTGCCAAGTCTGAAACCTGATAACGAAACTTGCTATGTTTAAATGCTTGCCATCATATCTTCTGGTCCTTTTTGGCTTATGGTCAGCAAGGGACTTTTGTCATGTGCATTTAGTAGAACACTGCCGTGCCTTGTTTTTCTATGTTAAGTTCCGGTAGCATGTTGATTTCGTGCTCTGAACATTGCTACCTGATGCTGTTTACTGCCATGTCCAGTTTTTCACCAAGTCTGTGAACCTGTAATCTTTTGCACTTTTGCCATGCTTGTTTGAGCTTGATATGTTGTGATCTAGCCGTAGCTCAGTGTTCATCTTTTGTCAGGCATCTCCTGCAGATTACTGACATATACTTTGTTGCTATGTTGGGGTGCTTTAGCATTGTTGCTTGTTGCATTTTAAGTGCTATCTTGCTGTTAACCGCAGATTCGTGTCATTCTTGTTTTGCTTGCCATTTGCAAACCGTGCATCCGATTCCGGTGATCTTTATATCGATTTCGACCGAAATCATCTCATCTTTCCAGTGGCATGCTTGTTTTGTCAAGTTACTGCCATGTTCATCATTTTCCTTCCGGAGCACGCATTTGCATCGCATATCATATCTTGCATATCATACTTGTTTTGCATCATGTTGCTTATGCATTTCTCATGATTGATTGTGGTTCCGTTGCTTGTTCTCTTGTCTTGGGTAGATCCGGGAGACGAGTTCGTGAATGAGGAACCTGTTGAGTACGCTTACGAGGATCAAGCTTTCGACAACTCTGAGAACCTTGCAGGCAAGATGACCACCCCTCGAAATCACTTCTATCTTTGCTTTGCTAGTTGTTCGCTCTATTGCCATGCTCCGCTACCTATCACTTGCTATATCATGTCTCCCATTTTAGCCATGTCAGCCCATAACCATCCTTTCCCAGCAAACCGTTGTTTGTCTATGTTACCGCTTTTGCTCAACCCCTCTTATAACGTTGCTAGTTGCAGGTGAAGTTGAAGTTTGTTCCATGTCGAAATATGGATATGTTGGGATATCACAATATCTCTTATTTAATTAATGCATCTATATATTTGGTAAAGGGTGGAAGGCTCGGCCTTATGCCTGGTGTTTTGTTCCACTCTTGCCGCCCTAGTTACTGTTATACCGGGATTATGTTCCTTGAGTTTGCGTTCCTTACACGGTCGGGTGATTTATGGGACCCCCTTGACAGTTCGCCTTGAATAAAACTCCTCCAGCAAGGCCCAACTTTGGTTTTACCATTCGCCGCCTAAGCCTTTTTCCCCCGGGTTTTCGCGAGCCCGAGGGTCATCTTATTTTAACCCCCGGACCAGTGTTCCTTCGAATGCTGGCCCAAACTGGGCGATGTCCGGCGCCCCCTGGGCAACCAGGGTCTATGCCAACCCGACGTCTTGCCCATCCGGTGTGCCCTGAGAACGAGATATGTGTAGCTCCTATCGGGATTTGTCGGCACATTCGGGCGGCTTTGCTGGTCTTGTTTTACCATTGTCGAGATGTCTTGTAAACCGGGATTCCGAGACTGATCGGGTCTTTCCGGGAGAAGGTTTATCCTTCGTTGACCGTGAGAGCTTATGATGGGCTAAGTTGGGACACCCCTGCAGGGTATTATCTTTCGAAAGCCGTGCCCGCGGTTATGAGGCAGATGGGAATTTGTTAATGTCCGGTTGTAGATAACTTGTCACTTGACCCAATTAAAATACTTCAACTGCGTGTGTAGCCGTGATGGTCTCTTCTCGGCGGAGTCCGGGAAGTGAACACGGTCTGAGTTATGTATGACGTAAGTAGGTGTTCAGGATCACTTCTTGGTCAATTCTAGATGACGTCCGTTCCGTTGCTTCTCTTCTCGCTCTCATTTGCGCAAGTTAGTCACCATATATGCTTTTGCCGCTGCAGCTCCACCTCACTACTCCTCCTTTTTCCTACAAGCTTAAATAGTCTTGATCTCGCGGGTGTGAGATTGCTGAGTCCCCGTGACTAACAGATTCTACCAAAACAGTTGCAGGTGCCGACGATGCCAGTGCAGATGATGGCGTCGATCTCAAGTGGGAGTTCGACGAGGAACGTGGTCGTTACTATGTGTCTTTTCCCGATGATCAGTAGTGGAGCCCAGTCGGGACGATCGGGGATCTAGCATTTGGGGTTGTCTTATTTCCATCTGGATTTTGACCGTAGTCGGTCTATATGATTGTATTTTGGATGATGTATGAATAATATTTATGTATTGTGTGAAGTGGCGATTGTAAGCCAACTCTTTATCCCATTCTTGTTCATTACATGGGATTGTGTGAAGATGACCCTTCTTGCGACAAAACCACTATGCGGTTATGCCTCTAAGTCGTGCCTCGACACGTGGGAGATATCGCTACGTGCAAGATACCGCATCGTGGGCGTTACAAGTTGGTAATCAGAGCCATCCCCGACTTAGGAGCCCCCTGCTTGATCGAATCGCTGGCGTTGTTGAGTCTAGAACAAAAATGTTTTGAGTCTTAGGATTATATATATCGGAGAGTAGGATTCTTTTTACTCCTCAGTCTCTTCGTCGCTCTGGTGAGGTCTCCTGACGTAGAAGTTTTGACTATTCTCTCCTCAAATTTCACTAATTTTTTTTTTAGGATCACGCGGGTATCTTGGAATCGTTCCGATGGATTTGTGACGAGAACATTGTTCTTGGTGCCTCCTGACATTTAGGGATTGTGGCAGTGTCCCGGGGAGTTGAGCTCCGAGGTGTTGTCGTCACAATTTTATCGTTGCAGTTCTGGAATACCTGAGTTTCGCCGACATCGAAATCTCTTTTATGCAGTTGTTGGTGAGATCACCTCGACGCCACCCAGTACTGGGGCGGGAGTTCGGGAGTATTGCCATAACTTGTATAACGGATGTTTTTCGAAGGTTGAGGTAAACGATTTCCGAAGGTTTCTTGGTTATGTGTTGACGGATGGATACAGCTGGATCTAGGGATTGTTAGTTTGGGTGATATATTTTGTGTCCCCTGTATCCCCTACACCAGATGGCATAACCAGAAAGTTTCGGGAGTTTATAAGTGGGAATTCAAGTAGCCTTAGGATATCTTTCCGACAGAAGCATGATACGAGATTGGGGTTCGACGTCTAGTGGTCCGCCTTTCCACGGTTGATTTTACAGTGGTCTCGTAGTGTCTTAAAGAGTCCATGGCTTTGCCGACTCGGGGACGCTTCGTATGTCATGTGCACAGCCTTGTACATGATGGTGCTGTACGATTGAGCCCGTGTGGGCCCCACCACGAAAACTTCGGACGAAATATCTATCATATGTTTGTTCCGGCTTATTCTGCAAGCCAATACTTTGTTTTATTTTGTATTGTGGTATTCGAGTTGCTTCGAATCCATATGATCATTCCATATCTTTTTCAAGTGGCTTCTCAACTTATGGAAGTGTGATGATTTACTACGGAATTCATTCGTTCATCTTCGTTCGAATGTTTATTGTGAAGACTATATGTTGCAATTTCTATCCGTTGATTCTACTTATCTATTTATCTATCAAGATGCTAACGGATGTCACCCTCTTCAGGATGGCTCCGCCAACGCGTCAGAATCCGGATCGCAATGAAGGGAGTCAAGCGAACCCTCCGCCACCACCTCCACCTCCGGAGGCATGGCAAGCAATCATGGCAGCCACCAACGCCAATGCTCAGATGATTCTGCAACTCTTGCAAGAACGTACTCAAGGGCAAGGCAATCAAGGCAATCAAGGTCAAGGCAACAATCAGTTTCACTTTGCCACTCTCAACCAGTTTCTCGCAAATCAGCCCAAGTCTTTCAGCTACTGTGTCGAGGCCACGGATGCCGATGATTGGCTCGTGGACATCAACAAGCATTTTGAATGTAGCAATGTCAGGCCTGAGGACTATGTCAAGTTCGCTTCTTTCCAGCTCAAGGACCAAGCTGCTGATTGGTTTCAACAATACAAAGATTCCAGAGGAGGTCGTGTGATCACTTGGACTGACTTCTGTCGGGACTTCAAAGCGCACCACATTCCACAAAGTGTTGTTGAGAGCAAGCGTGAGGAGTTCCGCAATCTCAAGCAAGGCAACATGTCTGTGTATCAATACAACATTAAGTTTCAAAAACTTGCTCGCTTCGCTAAACAAGACGTTCCTGATGAGAGAAGCATGATTTATCACTTCAGAGGTGGCCTTAAAGAGGATCTGCAGTTAGCTCTCGTTCTTGTTGAGCCTACTCAGTTTGATCAATTCTACAATATGGCACTGAAGCAAGAGGCTGCTCAGCTCAAGTGTGAGGCTTCTAAGAAGAGAGTTAGAGACGCAGTTCAGTCTTCTTCTTCCTCACTTGTGACAGCTAAGCAACAGAAGTTCTGGTTGCCTCCTCCCCCTCCGTTTCGCCAGCCTTACCAGCAGAAGAACAAAGGTGGCCATGGTTCTTCCAACTCTTCCAACTCTGGCTATCAGAACAAGTCTCAGAATCAAGCTCCAAAGTCCAATGCTCCTTATCACCGTCCACTCTCAGAGGTGACTTGCAACAAATGTCAGCAGAAAGGTCACTATGCTAACAAGTGCTTCAACCAAAGGCGTCTTCCTCCTCCTCCTCCTGTCAGATCTTCCAGCAATGCAGTGGTCAAGCATAATCCAAAGTCTGCAAAGGTGAACATGATGAATGCAGCTCAAGCGGAGGAATCTACTGATGTGATAATGGGTAATCTTCCTGTTAATGATATTCCTGCAAAAGTTCTTTTTGATACTGGTGCATCTATTTCTTTCATATCAAGACCTTTTGCATCCATGAACAATTTGCATACTGTTGATCTGCCTAAGCCGATAGCGGTTTCCTCTCCGGGATTATTCATGAATACCAAAATGATGGCTCCCGATGTTTCTATCAAGATGGGCAATTATAAATTTCAGTCTTCTCCAATGGTCCTTGGTGACTCGGATATTGATCTTATTCTCGGGATGGACTGGCTTTCTAAGCACAAGGCTCAACTTGATTGTGCTGCCAGGGAAATTCAATTGACACACTCGTCTGAGGATGTGATTATTTTTGCTGCTCGTGATGAAACCATTCGGTTTTTCTCTCTCAATGAGAAGGGCGAATTGAATGCCATCTCTCAAATTCCAGTCCTTTGCGAGTATCAAGATGTCTTTCCAGAAGAGCTTCCGGGTATGCCTCCTCATCGGCCAGTTGAGTTCGTTATCGAACTAGAGCCTGGCACTGAACCCGTTTGCAAGCGTCCATACAAGCTTGGACCAAACGAGCTAAAGGAATTGAAGAAACAGCTCGATGAACAAGAGCATCTGGGTTTTATCAGACCGAGTTCTTCTCCATGGGGTTGTGGTGTTCTTTTTGTCAAGAAGAAGGATGGCACGGACCGACTTTGTGTCGACTACCGTCCATTGAACAAGAAGACAATCAAGAACAAGTATCCACTTCCCAACATCAATGAGCGGTGCTAAAGTATTCTCGAAGCTAGACCTTCGTATGGGTCATCAGATTCGCATTCGTGAAGAAGATATTCCCAAGACAGCATTCAGAACAAGCTTTGGTTCTTATGAATATACTGTCGTGTCTTTCGGCCTTGTCAATGCTCCTCCGGTGTTCTCTCGGATGATGAATTTCATCTTCAACCCCTATACCAATGAATTCGTTCTGGTGTATCTCGATGATATCTTGGTCTTCTCCAAGAATAAGCAGGATCATGCCAAACATTTGCGATTGGTGCTCGACAAGCTCAGAGAGTATCAATTCTATGCGAAGTTCTCTAAATGTGAGTTTTGGCTCGATGAAGTCCTTTTTCTTGGTCACATCATCTCTGCCAAGGGTATCGCTGTTAACCCCGAGAAGGTGTCCGCAGTTGTGGATTGGGAACCTCCTCAAAATGTCAAGCAGCTCCGCAGTTTTCTTGGTCTTGCAAGCTATTGCCGAAGATTCGTTGAGAATTTCTCCAAGATTGCAAAGCCTCTTTCCAATCTCCTACAGAAGCATGTGAAATTTGTCTGGTCTCCTGAGTGTGACGTTGCTTTCAACACTCTCAAAGAGAAACTTGTCACAGCTCCTGTCTTGACTCCTCCTGATGAATCCAAGCCGTATGAAGTTTTCTGTGATGCTTCTCTCCAAGGTCTCGGTGCTGTGTTAATGCAAGAGAAGAAAGTTGTGGCCTATACCTCTCGTCAGTTGAAGCCCAACGAGAAGAACTACCCCACTCACGATCTTGAGTTGGCGGCAGTTGTCCATGCATTAATAACGTGGAGACATCTCTTGTTGGGAAGACAAGTGGACATTTTCACTGATCACAAGAGTCTCAAGTACATCTTTACTCAGCCCAACCTCAACCTCAGGCAGACTCGATGGGTCGAAATGATTCAAGAGTACAATCCGAGTATCGAATATACTCCAGGCAAGGCCAATGTCATTGCAGATGCCTTAAGCAGGAAGGCTTATTGCAACAGCTTAATCCTCAAGCCATTCCAACCGGATCTTGGTGAAGCTTTCCGCAAGCTGAATCTCCAAGTTGTTCCTCAAGGCTTTCTTGCCAACCTCATAGTATCTCCTACTTTGGAAGATCAAATTCGCGAGGCACAACTCCTTGATGCCATGGTGAAGAAGGTGAAACGTGGTATCGACAAGGGTCTTTCCAAATACAAGTGCTATCGCATTGATGATAGAGACACTTTGTTCTTCGAGGACCGGATTGTGGTTCCTAAAGGTGATCTAAGGAAAGTCATTATGAACGATGCGCACAATTCTCTTCTTTCCATTCATCCTGGAAGTACGAAGATGTATCATGACCTCAAGCAGTCGTATTGGTGGACTCGAATGAAGCGAGAAATTGCTCAATTCGTGAATGAATGTGATGTCTGCCGAAGAGTAAAAGCAGAACACCAACGACTAGCTGGTCTCCTCCAACCTCTTGCTATCCCAGAGTGGAAGTTTGATCATATCGAAATGGACTTCGTGACTGGTTTTCCAAAGTCCAAGCGCGGAAATGATGCTATCTTCGTTGTCATTGACAAGCTTTCTAAAGTGGCTCATTTCCTTCCAATCAAAGAATCCATCACAGCAGCTCAGCTGGCAGAGCTTTACACCTCCAGAATTGTCTCCTTGCACGGCATTCCACAATTGATTTCTTCAGATCGTGGAAGCGTCTTCACCTCTAAGTTCTGGGACTCCTTCCAGAAGGCCATGGGCACAAACATTCGCTTCAGCACAGCTTTCCATCCTCAAACTAGTGGCCAAGTCAAGCGAGTCAATCAAATTCTTGAAGATATGCTCAGGGCTTGTGTCATTTCCTTTGGCATGAAATGGGAAGATTGTCTTCCTTATGCTGAATTCTTCTACAACAACAGCTTCCAAGCGAGTTCGGGCAAGGCCCCATTCGAGATTATCTATGGCAGAAAGTGCCGTACTCCTCTCAATTGGTCAGAGACTGGTGAATGCCAACTTCTTGGCAATGACTTAATCACTGAAGCTGAAGAAATGTGTAAAGTCATCCGTGATAATCTCAAAGCCGCGCAATCGCGCCAGAAGAGTTACTATGATAGTAAGCATCGTGATTTGGCTTTCGAGATCGGAGACCATGTCTACCTCCGCGTCTCTCCAATGAAAGGCACTCGTCGCTTCGGTATCAAAGGGAAGCTTGCCCCTAGATACGTGGGTCCTTTCAAGATCATTGGCAAAAGAGGCGACCTCGCCTATCAACTTGAGCTTCCTTCCAACTTCACGAACGTGCACGATGTGTTCCACGTGTCACAGCTCCGCAAGTGCTTCAAGACGCCTGAGCGCACTATCAACTTCAAAGAGATTGACCTCCAAGAAGATTTGTCTTATCATGAGCACCCCGTTGCTATTCTTGAAGAAACTGAGCGCAAGACTCGCAACAAGTCCATCAAATTGCTGAAAGTGAAGTGGTCGCACCATTCCGACCGGGAAGCCACCTGGGAACGCGAGGACCATCTCCGTTCCGAATATCCGGAGTTCTTTCAGTCCTAGATCTCGGGCCGAGATCCTCTCGTAGTGGTGGATTGTTGTAACACCCCGCATGTAACTTGCCATATTTGTAACTCCGACTCTTGCCATTTTCGGCTATGTGCTATGATATTCCCTCCGTTGTCGGGTTTTGTCTTTCGTTTTGTATTTTGTCATGTGATGCATTTTCATATCATGTCATCATGTGCATTGCATTTGCTTACGTGTTTGTCTCACGCATCCGAGCATTTTCCCCGTTGTCCGTTTTCCAATCCGGTGCTCCTATCTCCTCCGGTGCACCCCTCTTGTTTTCTTTCGTGTGCGTGTGTCAAACTTTCTCGGAATGGACCGAGGCTTGTCAAGTGGCCTTAATATACCACCCGGAGACTACCGGTCAAGTTTCGTTCCATTCGGAGGTCGTTTGGTACTCCAACGGTTAACCGGGCATCCGCAAAGTCCATTTGAGTGTCCAGCAAAAACCCCCTCTAAAACCAGCCCAAAACCCACCAAACTCTCTTCCATGCTCTAGGTCGTTCGATCACGATCGTGTGGGCGAAAACCGCACCTCATTTGGAGCCTCCTAGCTCCCTCTACCTATAAATAGGTGGGCTTCCCGAAATATAATCTCAGTCCAACCCTAGCCCTCGTCCCACTCCGCCGCCGGACACGTCCAACCGCCCCGCCGCCGCCACGTGGCGCGCCTCCACCGCGCCGTCCGCCGAGGCCCGCCGGCCCGCTCCCGGCCCTCCCGGTCCCGAGCCTCCTCGCCCTGGCCGCCGCTCGCCCCGCCGCCGCCGCCGACCGCCGCCGTCTTCCAGCCGCCGACCTTCGCCGGTGCCCGCATCGCCGCGCCCGCCGGCGCCCGTACCCGCCGGCGCCGCCCTCCTCCGCCTCCGCCGCCGGTACCCCTCCTCCGGCCGCCGTCCCGCCGGCGCCGGGCCCTGCCCTCTCCCTCCTTCCTCGCCGGCCGACGAGCACGAGCGTCGAGCCCGGCCAGATCCGATCGAGGCTGCACGTTGACTTTCTCGTACCCCCACAAATATCTCGTGTTGGAAATTTTACAGCAAGTGCCTCTGTTCGTGATGCTATAACTCCGTGCATGTAGCTCCGATTCGCGCGTGTAATATGTCAAATTGTTCGTCTCGTGATGCTCTTCATTTTGTTCAATTGCACCATGTTCATTAGAGGTCATCTTGATGCCCAAATCTTTGTTGGAAGAGGGCTAGTTTCTGTTATTCTCTGGTTCTTGACAGAACTTGGAGATTTGTCATTTTTGTATCATTTAATCTGTGCATCTTTTGAGCATAAGCTCTACATGTGTTTTGAAGTATGCCATGCCATCTTTCCAGTGGTGTAGTCCATGTATTTTTGTGATCTCTGTGTTGACTAGCACAAGCATGCAAATTAGACCCCGTAATATTTCTGATTTCAGGGACAGTGATTTCTCCAAGTCCTCGTCTGCTGTAATTTTGTTGCCATGTAAACTTGATGCTACAGAGAGATACATGCATATTTTGGAGATGTTCATTAAGGATGTTTTGTAGCTATAGTTTTTGTGGATCCATTCCTGCAATTGTTTGCAATTATGGAGTGCCATAGCATGACTCAATCTTGCTCTACTTTTGCTATAAAATATTTCTGGCAGATTCTTAACATGATATGCAATTTTGCCAAGCTTATTGTAGTTGATCCATACATGATATGCTATGGTTCTTGCCATGGATAGCTTCATAAACATGCCATATTGCTGTAGGTATGCTTGGTTTGTCATGCATTGCTCTGTAGTGAGTGCACCGAGCTCACAAAGAGGCCTGCATATTATTATTTCTGCCATGCTCTGTTTTCTGCTAAGTCTGAAACCTGATAACGAAACTTGCTATGTTTAAATGCTTGCCATCATATCTTCTGGTCCTTTTTGGCTTATGGTCAGCAAGGGACTTTTGTCATGTGCATTTAGTAGAACACTGCCGTGCCTTGTTTTGCTATGTTAAGTTCCGGTAGCATGTTGATTTCGTGCTCTGAACATTGCTACCTGATGCTGTTTACTGCCATGTCCAGTTTTTCACCAAGTCTGTGAACCTGTAATCTTTTGCACTTTTGCCATGCTTGTTTGAGCTTGATATGTTGTGATCTAGCCGTAGCTCAGTGTTCATCTTTTGTCAGGCATCTCCTGCAGATTACTGACATATACTTTGTTGCTATGTTGGGGTGATTTAGCATTGTTGCTTGTTGCATTTTAAGTGCTATCTTGCTGTTAACCGCAGATTCGTGTCATTCTTGTTTTGCTTGCCATTTGCAAACCGTGCATCCGATTCCGGTGATCTTTATATCGATTTCGACCGAAATCATCTCATCTTTCCAGTGGCATGCTTGTTTTGTCAAGTTACTGCCATGTTCATCATTTTCCTTCCGGAGCACGCATTTGCATCGCATATCATATCTTGCATATCATACTTGTTTTGCATCATGTTGCTTATGCATTTCTCATGATTGATTGTGGTTCGGTTGCTTGTTCTCTTGTCTTGGGTAGATCCGGGAGACGAGTTCGTGAATGAGGAACCTGTTGAGTACGCTTACGAGGATCAAGCTTTCGACAACTCTGAGAACCTTGCAGGCAAGATGACCACCCCTCGAAATCACTTCTATCTTTGCTTTGCTAGTTGTTCGCTCTATTGCCATGCTCCGCTACCTATCACTTGCTATATCATGTCTCCCATTTTAGCCATGTCAGCCCATAACCATCCTTTCCCAGCAAACCGTTGTTTGGCTATGTTACCGCTTTTGCTCAGCCCCTCTTATAGCGTTGCTAGTTGAAGTTTGTTCCATGTCGAAATATGGATATGTTGGGATATCACAATATCTCTTATTTAATTAATGCATCTATATATTTGGTAAAGGGTGGAAGGCTCGGCCTTATGCCTGGTGTTTTGTTCCACTCTTGCCGCCCTAGTTACTGTTATACCGGGATTATGTTCCTTGAGTTTGCGTTCCTTACACGGTCAGGTGATTTATGGGACCCCCTTGACAGTTCGGCTTGAATAAAACTCCTCCAGCAAGGCCCAACTTTGGTTTTACCATTCGCCGCCTAAGCCTTTTTTCCCCCGGGTTTTCGCGAGCCCGAGGGTCATCTTATTTTAACCCCCGGACCAGTGTTCCTTCGAATGCTGGCCCAAACTGGGCGATGTCCGGCGCCCCCTGGGCAACCAGGGTCTATGCCAACCCGACGTCTTGCCCATCCGGTGTGCCCTGAGAACGAGATATGTGCAACTCCTATCGGGATTTGTCGGCACATTCGGGCGGCTTTGCTAGTCTTGTTTTACCATTGTCGAGATGTCTTGTAAACCGGGATTCCGAGACTGATCGGGTCTTTCCGGGAGAAGGTTTATCCTTCGTTGACCATGAGAGCTTATGATGGGCTATGTTGGGACACCCCTGCAGGGTATTATCTTTCGAAAACCGTGCCCGCGGTTATGAGGCAGATGGGAATTTGTTAATGTCCGGTTGTAGATAACTTGTCACTTGACCCAATTAAAATACTTCAACTGCGTGTGTAGCCGTGATGGTCTCTTCTCGGCGGAGTCCGGGAAGTGAACACGGTCTGAGTTATGTATGACGTAAGTAGGTGTTCAGGATCACTTCTTGGTCATTGCTAGATGACGTCCGTTCCGTTGCTTCTCTTCTCGCTCTCATTTGCGCAAGTTAGTCACCATATATGCTTTTGCCGCTGCAGCTCCACCTCACTACTCCTCCTTTTTCCTACAAGCTTAAATAGTCTTGATCTCGCGGGTGTGAGATTGCTGACTCCCCGTGACTCACAGATTCTACCAAAACAGTTGTAGGTGCCGACGATGCCAGTGCAGATGATGGCGTCGATCTCAAGTGGGAGTTCGACAAGGAACGTGGTCGTTACTATGTGTCTTTTCCTGATGATCAGTAGTGGAGCCCAGTCGGGACGATCGGGGATCTAGCATTTGGGGTTGTCTTATTTCCATCTGGATTTTGACCGTAGTCGGTCTATATGATTGTATTTTGGATGATGTATGAATAATATTTATGTATTGTGTGAAGTGGCGATTGTAAGCCAACTCTTTATCCCATTCTTGTTCATTACATGGGATTGTGTGAAGATGACCCTTCTTGCGACAAAACCACTATGCGGTTATGCCTCTAAGTCGTGCCTCGACACGTGGGAGATATAGCCGCATCGTGGGCGTTACAGTCACTTACGATGCGGCCTGGGGCTTAGTGCGGGGGCGTCGTTCCGGACTGCTTTCAACGTCCCATGCGGTGTTGACCGCTGGGACGCCCTTCCCCTTCTTGGGCGTTTTTGCCTCCAGATGCGCCGAAGCCGCCCTCTTCTTCTTCTTCCTCTCCTCAGGGGGTGGGTTGTTTTCCTCCTCCTCCTCCTCTTCCTCGTCATTGTCCTCAGGGACAGAGGAATGAGCTTTGTCGTCTTCGGACGTCATGTCCGAAGTGCCCTTGCGGCGGGGGCCGCTCTTGGCCCCCTCGGCCTTCTTCTTGGCCTTCTTCTTGGCCTTCTTCCCCGGCGCCTTGTATGGCGTCGGCACCAGCATCTTCGCTAGACGTGGGATGACCGGTTCTTCAGGCAGCGGAGCGGGACATTGGATCCGCTTCGCCCTCTCCATCCAGTCCTGGAAAAGCAATAATAAAAGCTCAGGCATCATCCTTGAAACAAACAAGCAGGGAATACATTAAAAAAGACATATCTCACTGGCGAGATGCTTAGTGTCGTGACCGTGATCTGAATCCGCGGCCGGCGGTTTCTCGTTGCCCTTAAAGAGCAACTTCCATGCGTCTTCGTGAGTAGCCTCAAAGAGCCTCGCCAAGGTCTGGTGCTTCTTCAGATTGAACTCCCACAGAGGGCGGCTTCGGCGCTGGCACGGGAGAATCCGGCGAACCAACATCACCTGGATTACATCAATGAGCCGGACATTCTTGGTTATCATACTTTGAATGCACGTCTGCAGCGCTATTAGCTCATCGAGCGAACACCGGTCTGGACTCTTCTCGACCCAGGAGGTGAGTCGCATGGGAGCACCGGAGCGGAATCCGTCAACGGCGGCCCAGGTGGTGCCGTGGGGTTCTGTGATATAGAACCACTGCCTCTGCCACTCCTTCACTATCTCCACGAAAGTGCCTTTTGGCCAACAGACGTTGGGAAGCTTACTCACCATGGCTCCTCCGCACTCCGCGTGCTGGCCGTCCACCACCTTCGGCTTCACATTGAAGACTTTGAGCCAAAGTTCGAAGTGGGGATGGATGCGGAGGAAGGCCTCGCACACGACGATATACGCCGAGATGTTGAGGAAAGAATTTGGGGACAGATCATGGAAATCTATCCCATAATAATACATCAGCCCGCAGACGAAAGGGTGGATTGGAAACCCTAGCCCGTGGAAGAAATGGGGGATGAATACTACCCTCTTGGTGGGCTTCGGTGTGGGGACGACCTGTCCCTCGGCCGGCAGAGGGTGGGCGATCCCCTTCGCCAAATATCCGGTCGCCTGAAGCTCAGTAATATCCTCCTCCGTGACGGTGGAGACCATCCACTTGCCCTAACCTCCGGATCCGGACATGGTTGCTTGAGTGGAAAGGAGATGAGAACTTGGGCACTGGAGCTCGAGATTGGAAGGGCGGAGACAGAGAAAGCGTGAGAGAGGAAGAGGGAATCCTTACCCCCTTATAAAGGCAGCAAATATTAAACGCCTCCTCACTCGCCTTAAGATTCGCCTATTCCCAAGGGCTGTATAAACGGCAAGGTTGGGTTACCCATGCCCGCATTGATGAGAATCCCGCGATAAGGGGACACGATCTCTGCTTTGACAAGACATGCCAATGGCAACCGCGTCTCGAGGCGTGGGGCGTCGAACACAATAACGGTTGGGAATTATGACCGATCAGATGTAATGTCGTGTTGCAAAAAATGTCGGCGGATGGAACTCGTGTAAAAATATGTATATTCTCTCTGCGGTTGTGTATGGTGTGTGACAGGTCCGGATACTATCATCGCATCCGAAGACTGTCTTGGAGCTCGGAAAAAGGGGAACCCGCCTTGCAATGCCGAAGACAATCTGCGCGCCGGACTTCTCGTCATTGAAGCCAGGTTCAGGGGCTACTGAGGGAGTCCTGGACTAAGGGGTCCTCGGGCGTCCGGCCTGTTATTCATTGGGCCGGACTGATGGGCTGTGAAGATATGAAGGCCGAAGACTATACCCATGTCCGGATTGGACTCTCCTTGGCGTGGAAGGCAAGCTCGGCGACCAACTATGAAGCTTCCTTCTTATGTAACCGACCCCATGTAACCCTAGATCTCTCCGGTGTCTATATAAACCGGAGAGCGTAGTCCGGATAGGCGGATACTCATTATCACATTCACATAGGCTAGACTTCTAGGGTTTAGCCATTACGATCTCATGGTAGATCAACTCTTGTAACACTCATATTCATCAAGATCAATCAAGCAGGAAGTAGGGTATTACCTCCATAGAGAGGGCCCGAACCTGGGTAAACATCGTGTCCCCCGTCTCCTGTTACCATCGATCCTAGATGCACAGTTCGGGACCCCCTACCCGAGATCCGCCGGTTTTGACACCGACAGGTACTGCCATGAACTTGGCCAGAGCAAGTCGGCCAAGCAGTGCATGATAGGCGCTCTCCAGGTCTACCACCTCAAACCAAATTGCTTCGCGACAAAAATGATTCTTGTCTCCGAAGAGGACATCTATCTTGATCTTGTCGATTGGTGAGCAAGAAAGGCCGGGCACAATGCCGTGGAAGACGGTCCGGCTGGGCTGGAGCTGCTTCGCTTTGATGCTCAACTTCTCCATGGTATCGCGGTAAAGAATGTTGATGCTGCTGCCGCCATCTATCAGGACTCGGGAGAAACGAACAACTCGCCTCTCTATTGCAAAGGTGGCATCCAACACCAGGGCATAGGAACCCGGAGAAGGCACCACCTCCGGGTGGTCGGCTCGGCTCCAGCTGATGGGCTTCTCGGACGAGTGCATGTACTTTGGGACTTCAGAGGCGACAGCGTTGACTTCTTCGTGTTGCTAGCGCCGACTGCGCCTGTCGTCCGCCTGGCTGGTGAAAACAATGTAGGCTCCGTGCTCCTCAGGGAATTCATCTTGGATGGCGCCGACTGCCTGCCGGGCCGCCGGCTGCTGAGGAGGCGGAGGCGGCTGGCCAGCAGGCGGAGGTGGCAGCAGTCCTTCGCCCTTGGAGATCCGGGTGAGCCAGTGGCACTTCCGGGTGGTGTGATTGGAAGGCTTCGCACCGCTGTGGAACTTGCAGGGGGCATCGAGGGTTTGCTTGCGGGAGAAGGTGTGCAGCCAAGCCGGTTGCGACCCTTCTAACGCTTGGGTAAGGGTTGCCCCTCTGGCTGCTGGTCTTCGACTGTCGCTGCCTGCCGGCTGGTGGAAGCCGGTATTGGGGCTTTGTGCTTGTTGTCGTCCTGTTGCTGGCGCCGACTAGAGTCGCCAGCCGGCGTTCTGGGAGCCGGAGGGAGCACCTTCCCAGAGGCGTCCACCCGAAGCTCTGACTTCATGGAGGAGTCGGCAGTGGCGTACTTGTCTGCTATGATCAGCAGCTCGTCCAGTGTAGCCGGCTCGTCGCAGAGGAGCCGATGCTTAGGTAAGGTGCCCTCTCGGCACCCGGCAGTGAAGTACTCGATTGCTTGGACCTCATGCACCCCTTCGCAGGAGTAGCGCAGTTCAGCCCACCGCATCAGGTAGTCGCGGGTGGACTCGTTGGGGCCTTGAACGCACAGCGACAGCTGGCGGGGCTTGGGTGGCCGCTTGTAGGTGCTAGTGAAGTTGCGGATGAAGACTTCTGTGAAATCTACCCAGCTGTTGACATTGCGGGGCTTCAGGCTGTTCAGCCATGTCCGGGCCATGCCCTGGAGCATGAGCAGAACGTACTTCATGGCAACGTGCTTGTTGCCGTTTGCTATGGTGACGGCCGTGGAGTAGTCAACCAACCAATCCTCCGGCTTCATGGAGCCGTTGTACTTGGGCGTGTCTCGTGGGAGCGAGAACCCTTTTGGGGAAGGGCTCGTCGCGGATGCGGGGGCCGAAACAAGGCGGGCCCATTGCGTCGTCTTCTTCTAGCGCATGGGATCGAGCAAGGCGGTCGATCCGGTGGCGCACGTCATTCTCTCCGACTCCTTCTTGGCGGCCCAGCCAGTTGCCGAGTGTCGGGTGCTCTACAGGCGGCGAGGAGGCGCGCCTCTTCCTGCGAGGAGGAGGAGGCGGCGTATAGTCATCCCGTCGTTCCACTGCTCGTGGGCGGCCATCCTGGTCGCGCTCGATGGTCAGGCGTGTGCGGCTGTGGCTGCCAGCCGGTTCTTTGTCTCGTTTGTCGCGGATGCCGCCTATTGGCGTGTGGGAGGTCGCTCCCTGATCTCGGCGAGGGGGCGGGTTCTCAACGAGCTTCTTGTTGCGCGGCAGCCGGCTTCTTGTTGCGCGGCAGCCGTGTCAATGAGCTGCGGAACGCGCTCCGTCATGCAGCGGCGCTCGTCGCCCTCGAGGTGGTCCAGCTCGTCGGCTGCCGCCTGGGAAGCTCGTATGTTCTCCATGGGCGTGGCATAAACAGGGCGATCTACCCCGAATAAGCTGGCAACAGCAGCGCCGCGCTGCCGGACCGTGCCGATGCGGCTGGGCCCGCCAGTAGCCGGCGTGCCGCCAACAGCGCGGTCGATCTCGCGATGGTAGGCCTCTGAGAGGCGTCTCATGGTGGCCAGCTTCTTGGCGCTTTCAACAAGCGAGACGCGGCGGGCTTCCAGCGTCTCGGCGTCGGCATCCTCTGCAATGGGTGCAGACAGATCTCGTCACGCCACCTCGAGCGGGTCTTGGGCGCCGCCACCAGAAGCTCCATCGTGGCTAATGACAAGCACCTCCATGACGGTGCTACCGCCACTGTCGGCATGAGGGAGAGGGTCATCGATGACCACCACGTTGGTGGGGAAGGCGTCAAGGGACGCAGTGTCAGAGTCGACAAGCATCGGGTCGGTGGAGCCGATCGACTGCAGGTCGGAGGCGGGCTCGTTGGCGATGTCGAGCTTGCCAAGAAGATCGACGAGGCAGCTCTCGGAGCCGGCTGTGCTCGCACCTAGCGCGGGCTCGTCAGAGAGGCGGATCTCGCCAACAAGGTCAGCGAGGCCAGCCGCTGCGCAGGCAAGCTCTGCGCCAGGCAGCGCATCGGCGCAAATTAAACACCATCGGGCGTGCCAGGCTGGCTGCGCTCGCTATGGAGGAACGAGGTTCCCGTCCAGAACAGATCTCCGGACGACGGTGCACCTAGCCCCACAGTGGGCGCCAAATGTCGGGGGTTTGGTGCGACATATGCCAAAGGATGGCTTATCATGGTGGGAGCTGGTAAGACATCACCGGTGACTAGAAGCGGGATGAGGCGTAGACACGAACGCCGGTGCACTTTACCCAGGTTCGGGGCTCTCCTAGGAGATACCACTCCTAGTCCTACTCTGCGGGGTCTCCGCATGATCACTAAATCAACAAGTAGCTACAAGTGGTCCTTGAGCTGTTTTCTAGAGGAGGAAGAAGGGCAAGGCTAGCTCACTCCTCTCTCTACGTGGTGTGTGTGTGATATCTCAGGGGCTGAACCCTTTGCATGGCTTCCCTGGGGGGTTTATATAGACCTACCCCCCCAGGGGTACAAGGGTAATCTGGCCGGGTGTACGACCCGGCTTTCAGTGTCTATGGTCTCCGGCTTCTCCGCCGGCAGCTGGGGCCCGCCGCCTGGTGGGACTCGCCGGCTGCCTTGTACTGGGCCGACAGGCCGCGCCCGCCGCTTGCAGGTCCTGCTAGCTGCTTAGTACTGTAGCCGTGTGGCTGATGATGCTTGCTTTGTCGGGGAAGGCGTGGCTACAGTTCCGCCGCCTGGTGGGCGTTCACTGTAGCCATTCCCCGTCTCTTCTGATTAGTGGCTCACGAACTTCGAGGGACGGGGAGGGCCACCTGGTCAGGAGTCGTCCTTCCTCTGAGCCAACTGGTCGGGGCTCGCCGCCCTCTGGCCTCTCACGGACAGGTAGGGCCCATCGTTGGTGGGCCGTACCGACAGCTCGTTGTGGGAGCATGGCCTTCTCTGCCATGGGTGATGTCATGGGCTGCGTGGTAACAGTGCCGCGCCGGGCGGGGGACGTCCGCCCAGTACGCCCCACTTTAACCACGTTCCGCCTTGGATTCGGAGGTGGCAGGCTGTACTATAGCCACGCCCCGTCTTGTCGTCATAATGTGGGTGCTAACTTTGAGGGCACGGGGGGGGGGGGGGGGGGGCGCCTGCTAGGGGCCGGCCTCTCTAGAGGCCGCCCGCTAGGAGTTGGCCCTCTTCGAGGCTGCCTCCTGGAGTCCGCCAGCCTTCGGCAGCCGGCCGCCTCGACCAGCCGGCCTCAGGAAGGCCGCACTTTGTCTTTGATGCTTCAGGGGCGCAGCCAGCCCCGATGTCTTGAAATACTAGGGAAGACTGATAAGGCTACGCGTGGTCATTTACTCCGACACCCCATGTTGCCGGTAGCAGGGATATCGCCCTCTGGCGCCACCTTGGCGGCTCCCCGCACCTCTCCCTGACCCGGAAGGGTCTTTCGGGACAACACTTTGGCATTACCCGTAGCGTTGGGGGAGGAGGCCGGCGGAGGCGACCCACTGTCCATCATGTTCGGATCCAGTGAATTCCCCGAAGATGAGGATTGCTGAGGGAGGACGTGAGCCGGACTACAACACGAAATTCAGTATATTAAAATCACAAGGCAGAAGGCCGGATAGAGATATAAGTACAAGTGCCTTTGGGGGTACTTACGATTCGGCCAGGGGCTTTGGCCTGGGATGCCACTCATCGGCGTCCGATTCGGAGTCATCCGTGAGGGAGATTCTCCCTTTCTTGGATGCCTCCGCCTCCAGATCCGCGGAAGCCCCCCTTTTCTTCTTTTCCCCCTTCAGGGAGAATTACTCTCTTCCTCCTCCCCTTCGTCTTCGTCAGGGGAGGAGTGAGTCTCGATGTCTTCGAACACTACGTCCGAAGCACCTTTACGGCGGAGGCCGCTTTTGGCCTCCTTGCTCTTCTTCTTGGCCTTCTTTTCCGGCGCCTGATATGGCCCCGGAACCAGCATCCTCGTTAATAGAGGAATGGTTGGGTCTTCGGGTAGCGGAGCCGGACATGAATCCTCTCCGCCTTCTTCGTCTAGCCCTGTGAGAAGAATGGAAAGCTTAGCATGTCGCTTGGATTTACAAGTAGTATGGTTATCGTAAAAACTTATGGGAGACGCTGCGTGAGTATAGTCGAGGCCGAGGTCATCGATTGTTTTTGGCCATGTCTTTTGGGTCTTGAACAACAGCTTCCACATGTCTTCGTGCTTCATGCCGAAGAACCGCTGCAGGGTCCGAGGACCGGCCGGGTCGAACTCCCACATGTGCTAAGTTCGGCTTTGGCAGGGGAGAATCCGGCGAAAGAGCATTACCTGGACCACGCTGGCAAGACTTGTATTCTTGTCCACCATACTCTTGATGTGCTTTTGCAGCATCGTCACCTCGTCGGACAATGCCCAGACCAGGCCCTTATTGAGCCAGGATGTAAGCCGCATTGGAGGCCCGAACTTGAACTCGGGGGAAGTGGCCCATGTGAAGCCGGACTGGTGGGCTGCGAAGATACAAGATAGAAGGCTTTCCCCTGTCTCCGGATGGGACTCTCCTTGGCGTGGAAGGCAAGCTTGGCGTGCAGATATGAAGATTCCTTTCTCTGTAAACCAACTTTGTACAAACCTAGCCCCCTCCGGTGTCTATATAAACCGGAGGGTTTAGTCCGTAGAGGCAATCATAATCATACATGCTAGACATCTAGGGTTTAGCCATTACGATCTCGAGGTAGATCAACTCTTGTAACCCCTACACTCTTCAAAGTCAATCAAGCAGGAAGTAGGGTATTACCTCCATCGAGAGGGCCCGAACCTGGGTAAACGCCATGTCCCTGCCTCCTGTTACCTTCGATCCTCAGACGCACAGTTCGGGACCCCCTACCCGAGATCTGCCGGTTTTGACACCGACAATCGGGTTTGTATCGATGGATCGTGTGAAACAGCAAAACTATAGTACTATACAGTACAAGTGACAATTCACGGGGCCGCTGTGTCATGTGCTCCTCCGTCGTAAGAGTGGAGTGCTCGCTTTCATAAATGTTCTAGTCCAGTTCGCCGACATGTGGGACATCATGCTACCGGGTCCACGTGCCATACCGAAGTACAGTGCAGAGCAGCAGGGGTGAAGCACCCCAGTCATGGCGCCGGCGTAGTAATGAGCAATGAGGCGTCAAATCACAAAGCTGCACCTTTCCCACAGTTAAGTTGGAGGGATGAAGTAATAATGCTAAAAAAGAAGTTGGAGGGACGAAGCAACCATCATTTCACTCGTTGCTGAATCCGCTTCTCCCTCATCTTCTTCAAGTTAACCACGTGTTGCTTCTGCCGTTGTTCTGCCTCATGTGGGATGCGGATCGGCTTGGTAAAGCACTGACATGTGGGACCGCATGTTAGCAAACCGCCAGGCCAACGCTCTCTAAAAATAAGAACCCCCCCCCCCCGCCATCCGCGTGGAAAAATCACCTCCTTTTTACTAATATTGATTCTATAATTTTTTAGATCAATATAATTGAGATTTGTATAGATAGCACACAGGAGCAAAACCAAGTGGTACGGTTAAGGGCATCCACAATGTGTAGCCAAATGTGAAAATAGCTTTTGGCATCGATGGGAACCATTGTGGACAGTGATGCCAAAGCCAAAAAGATGGAATTGAAGCTCCCTGATTGATTGATTGATTGAAGGAATAGAAAAAAGCAACGTCTCTCCTCTTGCTCCCGTGCTTGGATGCATGTACAGTAATGAGCACAGAGTTTACTCCCCTGTCCCTTCTATCACAAATCACAAAGCATTGATGTGTCAAATCACAAAGCACAGACGAAGCAACCATCATTTCACTCTTCGCTGACTCCGCTTCTCCATCGTCTTCTTCGAGAAACCACCTCACCCCACTAAGCTGGAGGGACGATGCTATTGTGTACTAGTAGTACTAGTACATTTACGCGTCCTTTGGTTCAACGGACTTCCTCGATGCAAATAAGGCGGTTGTCTCGGCTTGCAGCCGGCACTTGCGAACGACTTACCGTGGTCTCCCTCAACGGTGTTCTCCGTCGAATGCACTTCGCCAAACCACCATGTTCGAGATATCGTCGATGTCACCGCATTGGGGAAGGAAAGTCAAATAGTTACTACCTCCATTTTCTTGTACACAAGGCCAGTATATCAAAATTACAATTTGCAAAAGGCCACTAACACTAATCGAGGCAAAATTGATGGGGTTTGCCTCGTACTAGCAACCAAGGACATTAATATACCCTTGCATGCATGCGAAAGTGAGAAGGTTGGTTTGCATGGCACTGCATTAATCAAGCGATGAGGAGTGAGATGGTTAGCTCTTTGGGCTTTGGAGAAAACATACGCATTAATTGACACGTCAAACGAGGATTTGTATCCCGCGAGGGAAAACCCCGCCTTTCTTTATTAACACTAGTACTCCTAGTACGTACGTACTTATCCTATTTGGGTCTAGGCCTTGCATTGCCATACTTTGCCACACATTTTTGCCAAGCTTGCCTAAACTTTTCAAAATGAAAAGGAGGTACACTTGCGCACGGCTATCGCGGTCGCACCGCACCCTCACACAGTCACTCCTGCACGCCGCAAACCCAACCAAGGGAACGCACCCTCACTGACACGTGCTATCGCATGTGAACAAACCAAACACAGCCATCCTACCGCTGACACATAATTTTCGTTCTTACAGTATGTTTATCCAACCGTGTGTTGGGGAGGATCCGTATGGCCCGTGCGGTGGTCTGTTGGGGAAGAAGAAGAGGTGATGAAGAAGGGTTAGGAGACGTAGGATATTCATCCAACCACCTGAAATGGTAGACTGGCCCAAATGATGAAAGTCAGGCGACTTGCATAACAATATATGTTTTTACATAGCAAAAGATCCCTAAAAACAACAACATAAATAAAAACTATCACTGCTCACGGAACGAGACGACCTCGTCGTCTTTGGCTGCCGGCGCAAACCAGCCGTAGCTGTCGACGTGTGTCTCCGCACCGTGGTTGTCCTCGGCCTCCAGCTACTCGTTCCCGCGGAGCGTGTGGGTGCTCTGCACGGACAAGAGCACCGCCCAGTTCAAGTCGAGGACATCCGGTTCCGCCTGCAGGAGGGCCTCGATGGCAGCGGCATCCGCGCACTCCGCGTCGAGTTGAGCCTCCGCCGCCCGGTTCAAGTCCAGGACGTCCGGTTCTGCCTGCAGGAGGGCCTCGATGGCAGCGGCATCCGCGCGCTCCGCGTCGAGTTGAGCCTCCGCTGCCCGGTTCAAGTCGAGGACGTCCGGTTCCGCCTGCAGGAGGGCCTCGATGGCAGCGGCATCCGCGCGCTCCGCCTCAAGTTGAGCCTCCGCCGCTCGGTTCACATCCACGACATCCAGTTCCACCTGCAGGAGAGCCTCGATGGCAGCGGCATGCGCGCGCTCCACATCGAGTTGAGCCTCTACCTCCCGGTCCTCCTTTAGTATCGCCAGGTTGAACCGTTGGTCCGCTTGCACCATGGGGGACCCGGACGCCGGCATGAAGTCGACGTCCATTGTCTCATACCCATCGGGGGCCTTCTGCTCCGCGACCTCCGCCATGAACATTGGATCGGCTTCCTCCTCCTCGTAGCTTGGCTCCAGAGAACTCAGGGATTGGACCGCCGCAAAGCGAGCTTGGGAACGGAGGTCTGTAGCTCTGACTGCCACCGGCATTTCTGCACGGCGCTCCGGCGTCAGCATCTTGTAGTACGTGATCTTGCGGCACACCATGGCTTTCCGGCGAACTAGGGGACGCTTGATGTGGGCTAGGGGATCGAAAGGTGGGAGAATGGGCTGGAGAGGAGGTGTGGTTTTGGGGCAGTGGCTGGCGTAGGCCGAGCAGCGAAGGTTCTGGTGTGAATAGTGGTTCCGGTGATGACCGGTCAATCGGTTTTGACTGTACATCACTCTTGTGGCGTTCGCGTTGCACCTGGCACGCTGGACCCTCCATGTCGCTCACCGAATGGAACGCGCTTCGTCTTGTGTTTTCGCTCACTTGTGGGACCATAGTTGAGAGCAAACCGACGTCCCTCCCCCTCCCCCTCCCGCGTCATTTATACTACCACTCCCTCCGTTTTATGCGGTGTAAATAAAAACAAAGGGAGTATACTACGGATGAGGATCCCCTGACGTGGCCGAACCTATTGAGTAACTAACATGCGGGGCCTAGCAAGCATGGGGTCCGCCAGTAAGTGAACGAAAGGGAGGGTAAGGCAGGGATACCTACGTCAGAGGATCCACTTCCATTACTACTCCCTCCTTCCGTCTACAGGACCTAATACGTTTTTCGAGGCTAACTTTGACCAAATGTTAGAGTAATAATATATGACATGCAACTTACACAAAGCATACGGTCAAATTCGTATGTGAAAGGAGCTTCCAATGATATAATTTTCACATTACACAAAGCATACGGTCAAAGGCGGTTTTGAAAAACGCATTAGAGCATGGTTAATAATATAGCCAGCCGATGGCTATAAGGAACTGCCATGTCATCTATAGCCATCATCTATATGCACTCATACAGTAGTGTGGGCTATAAGGTTGGCTATTTCCCGCAAAAAAATAAGGTTGGCTATTGTATTAGTACTTCTTTCCATCTCCTCTCTATCTCTTTCTTCATTTTATTGTATTTAACTAGGAATTCGTATATAGCTAGGCTCTTGCATGAGAGCTCACTCCCCTTACTTTTTCACATCTCTCTCCTCCACATAGGCCCTATATAAATGGAAGGAGGGAGTACTATGAGCACTGCATACTCTACTACAGATGTTGTCAGTACTCCACTAGTACTATTGGACAGGGAGCTTAAAAAAGTTACTGTTGGACTGGCTATACATGGCGAAATCCTAGTAGGAAGAGCATTCACGAGAACAAGCACATTCACGTGGTTGAAAACAAATTGGAAACCATGTCTGTTTGAATACAAATCTAGGAGTACGTACGAATCTAACAATATTGATTGGGCGTTTTTTAATGTTGATACTTTTTTCTGTAAGTTTGATCAAAGTAGAGATACTTTGACTACACATAAAACTTATATGTAAACTAGAAAGGATCGGAGGGAGTATATTGTACGTTCAAGAGCAAAGCGAACATTGAATACCCTTTATATATGATTTGTGGATGCTATGATCACCGGTTCAAAATTTTGTATCCGCCTTAGGTATCACACATGCACCCACTCATTCTCTCTCGATTTCATCTCGGGGTCCGCAGATCGATTGAAAGAGGACTAGGGTGGGTACAATACGTTCATTCACTTATGAACGTACAATATACTCCCTCTGACCCCCACAAACCCCCCCCGGTCGGTCAATTCTATCATAGAAATAGACCAAATCTTTATCTCCTTGCACGACACGCAATTGATCTCTCAACATCAATCGATCTCGTCAAGATGTGTCGGGGCATGAACCGAATGGGATGTCAAAACTAAGACGGGAAGCGACACGTAGTGGAGGTAAAGTGAAACTTTAAACGAACCGTTTGTTTGTATGCATGTCAGACAAATTACAACATTGGAAATACAAGCATGGTCTAGGCCCACACGCGAATGATATTTGGCGAAATGTTCAAATGAGGCATGCGGGAGCGACACGCTCATCGTCGCTTTACACGGTCGGTTTCAGTGTGCCGAGGGTGGCGTTAGCGCTGTGGCACGACCAGCAGATCAACACCCAGCTCGTCGAGGATGCACGGGGCGCCGAAGTGCGCGCGCGTCGCGACGCGTCCGCGAAGTGGTGTAGCGCGGCCAACTGCATCCCCAGGACCTGAGACCATGCCGGGTCGTCTTGCTTTTTCAATGACATGTGGGGTCGCATGTGAGCAAAGGGAATCTCCAACGTTGCCACAACGTAGCTGACTACCCTGGCACACCAAAAACCCTCGTCCCTCGCGCCATCGCGCGGTACGTTCCCAGCCGGCCTCCAGCTGCTCGCATTCATGCCATCCGTCCGTATGTTCTCGCTAAGAGGCTAGGTGCCCGAGGAACCAACTCCGGTGACTTAATGACGCACTCGGACGCTTGGCCTCACCGGAATGCGCTACTTAAAGCGGCAATGCCCAGCTAACCTCCACACCATAGTGCATCGTCCTGCTACCTGGCAGCACATCCGCCATGACCGCGAGCGCGAACGCTCTGCGGGAGAGCTTGTCTTCGGGGATGAAGCTCGAGGTCGCCACTCGCGACGCAATAGTGGCGTAGCCGGACGCGGACGCGACCGCACAAGCGGTGGCCATGCTGGTGGCCGACGACGGGAGCACCGTTAGCCACGTGTCCTACTTGCCGCTGTCCAACGTCTGGCACCGCCGAGGTCGGGGACTCCTCCGAGGATGAGTAGGGCATGGTTGGCGGCAGGGCATGGTGTGCCAACTGGCTGGTCCGTCTCCCGTGTTCTACTCTTCCTCGCCGGAGACCGCACCTTCACTTCACGGGTCTTGAACCCCGCCCCGTACATGGAGATCACAGATGGAGGACATCGGCTGCCACCGTAGAATAGGTTTAGGGTCGGGTTTCTTTTATTTTTCTGTCCTATAAAAGTTCGAAATGTAATGAAAATCTGTCGTGTTTGCATTAATCTCGGCCGGTGTATATGAACTTTCACAATAATATAGTATATTGTAGGAGTACTAGCAAGATGCCCGTGCGTTGCACGGAACATCAAGATCTTGTGGGAGAAAAGGATGAACGAGGGAAGGCCTTATCTGCAAATGTGGAGAGGAGTGCGGGTAAATTGTCGTAGTTTCCTTCCTATCCGTTAGATATAGATCGGACGGCCTATGTTGCAGGATGGCTGGCACACCATCATCACCAACTCTGCTTTTTATTGAACTGACACAAAGCTAACATGCGAAGTAAATAAGCACATAGTCTACATACACAATTTATCTTAGGCACTCCAATAGTACATCCACTACACATTCACGCATTTCACATCTTTCTACATCTACGGGAACCTACAAAAGGGTTAACATAAATTGCCTCTCTCTCCTCCCTGATTTTCATGGTGGTGGGCCCCTCCCCCCAATCTACAATCAACAGCTCACACGTTTCACATTACGTTAATTACGTATGTGTAGCATTACTCGTCCTAAAAAACCCAACTAAGCCAACCTCCCAGCATATCGCGCGGGAAAAGACCCGGTCGCGCCCTTTTAGTCGGGATTACCGGATTACTAGTAGTAGTATCCATGGATCGCGTGAAGCACCAAGTTTTTTTTCTTTAGGGGGCGAAGCACCTAGTTTAAAAGGAAAAAGGCGGTACACTCACAGCACCCCTGTCGCGGTCGCATTGCACCCCACACACGTTCGGTCCTGCACACGGCTCACGCAAACGGAATGCGCTTCGGCTTGCCTCTTCATTGACACGTGGGACTGCACTTGGAGAAACCGACCATGCACCAAACACCCCCCGCCCACCGCACGAAAATCACCCCCCCCCAAAAAAATTCCCCCCAAATCCCAAATTCAACCGCCCTTCGGCCAACTAGCTAATAATATTCCCCAAACCCCCTCCCCCCGTCCCCCTCCACTCTGTCGGATCACGGGTTCCGGCAAAACCCTCATGGTTCGAACACTGGGGTGCGCGCGAAGATTTCCTCCCTACCGATCCACGCCCTAGCTCACTAAGATCTCGCGGACGAATTCGACGAACTCACAACACAAAGACATAAGATTTCTACTGGTTCGGGCCACCGTCGTGGTGTAATACCCTACTCCAGTGTGGTGGTGGTGGATTGCCTCTTGGGCTGATGATGAACAGTACAAAGGGAAGAACAGCCTCCTGAGGTTGAGGTGTTCTTGTGCTTGGCGAACTTGTATGGGTGAGATGCCTCTCAATGAGCTGTTTTTTAGATGTCTCTACTGTGGTGGCTAGTTCTACTTATATAGGCCCTGGTCCTCTCCCAAAATATTGAGCGGGAAGGGAGCCAACAACGGCCAATTTGAAAGGGGACAACTACTACAGCTTATCCTGACAAAAGCGGTCTTCGCCTGCGAAAGGCTCTGGTGGTGACGCCGTCTTGGGCTCCATGGTGACCTCCGTCCTGCCGTCCTGCTGGTCTTGGTCTCGTTGCACTGATATGGAAACCTTTGCTTGATGCCTCGGTACTCTGCGCCTCCGATTGCCTCCTTAGCACCAAAGGGGAAAACAGGACACTGCGCGGGCTGGCGCCCGCCTGGCGCCCGCCTGATCTTTATTGTCATGGCTCACGTCATGAGAGCCTCGCGAGGTTTGCCTTGCCTTGATTTCTCCGCTTCTCCCGAGGCAGCCTGGTGAGGCCGCTCCTGAGGAGGTCTTGCGTCGACCGCCCCGCGAGGCTTGGTCCCTCGCGAGGGTCTTGAATGCCTTGTCGATGAAGATGGGCCGTACAAGCCTACTAGCATAGCCACGCCGTGGGCCGCAGGCAGGCAAGTCTGGGGACCCCCGTTCCCAGAACGCCGATGGTAGCCCCCAGGCCCAAGGCGCGCTCGGGCTTGGGTTTGAGGCGAAGCCAAAGGCCAAGCGCGGAGCGCCGCGGGCCCCAAAAGCTTGCGGCCTTGGTCGATGCGTGGCGGTTGATTGGACGTGGGCGTCTCCGCTTCCCCACGCTGCCTCGGCAACTGCTTGACTTGACAAGTCCCTGCGACATGCAAGGAAAACCATCATTACCTGTGATCGTGGGAGGCGTCGGTTGGCCTTCTTCCACTATAAATGGGGAGGGGGCAGAGCCCCCATCGCCCATCTCTTCACGGTTCGCCTGCTTCCTCCTCCTTGCTCCTCTCCTTAGCAGCAATGGCGTCGTCGAAGAGGCTCTCAGCCGCGGAGAAGGGCAAGGCCCCTCGGGAGGGGCCCGGCTCCCCGGCGCCCAAGCGCGGACGTGTCCGTCCCCGCAAGCACCCCGCGACCCCCGCCGTGGCCCCCGGCTCCCGGGGTGGCGCCGCTGCGCGTGGCAGGAGTCGCTCTGGTCGCGGCAGCCCCGTTGACGAAAGGAGACGCGCCGTGGTTGCGCGGCCTCCCCGGCCACGGTTCCACGCGTCAGAGGTGCTGCCGGATTTCGTTGTCTGGTCGGAGGATCCGGACGGCAGCTGGCTCCAACTTGCTCGCTTCTTTGCCGACGAGCTGCCGGCCTCCAGTCCAGGCGGGCTCTGGCTGCAGGTAGACAGTTGCTACAGTCGGGTTTCTTGGGTTGCGGTTGAGGTCTCCGTCGCGGGCAACATAGCTCTGGCCCGCGGTTGGCAGACGTTCGCCCGCGCGCGCGGCCTGGGCACCTCCACTTCAAGTTTGACGGCGACGCGACCCTCTACGTGAGGGTGTTCGGGGAAGACGGTCGCCACGCTGGATGCTGCCCCGAGGTGAACGATGGTGAGGAGGTGCTAGGCCTTGGCCATGGTCGAGACGAGGAGGAGGGCGGACCCGCCGGCCGCGCCTCATCTGGCTACGGTGGCTCCTCTCTTGCCGACAGTTCCAGCAGTGGCGGCTACGACCAGCCGCCACGCCGCCGTGCCCGCTTCGAAGGTGCTAGCGGGTCGTCTCGTCGCCGCGCGTCCGTGAAGCGCGAGGAGGGGTCCGACTAAGCTCGGGACGTCGCCAAGGGCCTGCTCCCGAGGACTGCTGCAGGGGCGAGCACCGCTTTTGTTTTGTTCCTCTTTTCCTTCTTGCACCAAAATGAAACCAGTATGGGCCCGGAGGGGCGTGTATCGAACCATGACTTCTCAATCATTATGCTACACTTGTTGTTTCCGTGTTGTGTTGTTATTTTGTGCTGAGATAACTTAGCTTGGTGCGTTCGGGGCGGCCTCCTCTTTACGAGGCATTTGTTTCCTCGTGCCCGTCTTGAACTAGTGGTCTGTGATTGCTCAGGAACTGCAGAAAATTCATTAGGAAGCTTGCTAGGAGATTTGTCGTTCACCCAAGCCTTGACCCAGCGCTTCATATCGCAGTACCCGAGGGGCACGGATTAGGAGAGATGCGCCAGCTTGCAGGCTCAAACGAGGGTGGCTCGCGAGAAGGCAGAGAAAAAGAAAAACGCTCGCGGGGGCACCTGCCTAGCCCCCTTCGCGAGGTATGCGAGAGAGAGAACACAAGCGAACCAGAGTTGGAAAAGGCGGCAAAAGGCGAAGGAACCAAATCAGCAAGGAACTCCAGAAGCAAACTTCAATTAAGAGAAGGCGAGCCAACTACGGAAAGCAAATGAAAAGCCGCGTCCGACACCTAATCTAGTCTTCAGTCTTCTCACCAGCGCGGAGCTAAGTGCTGCCACTAGGCGTGGGAGGGAGCCCCCGAGATCCGAGGGTGGCACTCCTGAGACTCCGGGGCATTTACAACCCCACTCATTATTATGTGAGAGTGTCACGGGCGGCGATTCTTCACAGGCACCGGGCCTTCTTCACAGGCACTGGGCCTTTCTTCACAGGCACTGGGCCTTGCTTCACAGGCACTGGGCCTTGCTTCATGGGTAGATCTTCCGGAGGTGCTGGAAGTTCCAGGCGTTCTGGGGCTCCCCGTCGGTGTTCTGGATGGGTACCCCGTCCTGCGTCTCCAGGCGCGCGACGCCAGGCCTGGAGACATGGACGACCCTGAACGGGCCCTCCCACATAGGTGAGAGCTTGTGCAGCCCCTCCCTGGAGAGGACCCGCCTCAGGACGAGGTCGCCCGCCTCGAGCGTCCTGGAGCGGATGTTGCGGCAGTGATATCGCCGCAGCACCTGCTGGTACCTTGCCCCCCTAAGTGCGGCTTCGCGACGACGTTCCTCCCCCAGCACGAGGTCCATCCCCCGCGTGGCGTCCTGCTGCATCTCATCAAATGCCAGGACCCATGCGGAGCGATGCTTGACCTCATGAGGAAGGACCGCTTCGGCTCCGTAGAAAAGGAAGAATGGGGTCTCACCCGTTTGCTTGGTGGCGGTGGTGCGGATGGACCACAACACGGACTGGACCTCGTCGTACCAGCCCCTGCCGCAGGCCTCGAGCTTCTTCTTGAAGGTCCTGGTATTGAGGCCCCTCAGGACCTCTGCGTTGGCGCGTTCGGCCTGACCATTGCTCCTGGGGTGTGCCACCGAAGCGTAGCAAATCTGCGTTCCAAGGTTAGCACAGTAGGTTTTGAAGATGTTACTAGTGAATTGTGAGCTGTTATCTGTGATGATGCGGTTGGGAACCCCGAAGCGGCTTGCGGGGCCCTTGATGAACTTGACAGCAGAGCTAGCTGGGATGGTGCGGACGGCTTCCACTTCTGCCCACTTGGTGAACTTGTCGATGGCGACGTAGAGGTAGCGGTAGCCCCCAGGCGCTAGAGGGAACGGGCCCAAGATGTCCAGCCCCCAAACCGCGAACGGCCACATGAGTGGGATGGTCTGGAGGCCTTGAGCTGGCTGATGGATCTACTTGGCGTGGCAGTGGCACGCTTCGCAGGACTTCACCAGCTCGGCCGCGTCGTTGAGCGTCGTGGGCCAGTAGAATCCGCTGCGGAATACCTTGCTGACGAGGGTCCGTGATGATGAATGGTGCCCGCAGTCCCCGCCGTGTATGTCAATTAGCAACTCCTTCCCCTGGTCTCTGGAAATGCAACGCAGTGAAACATCATTTGGCCGCTTCCTATACAACTCACCGTCCCGGATGCAGTACGCCGTGGCTTGTCGGGCCACACGCTCTGCGTCCTCCTCCTTCTCCGGCAGCGCCCCTTGCATCAGGTATTCCTTGAATTCCTTGGTCCAACATCCCTCCTGAGGCTCGAGCGCCAAGAGCAGGCGAGCTCCTGAGGTCGGGCCACAGGCTGGGGCTCCAGGGAGCTCCTCCCGAGGCTGAGCTGTGCTTGAAAGTGGTGGCGTTGCTGACGGCTTGAAGAGCCGCTCCTCGAAGACGTCGGGCTCTTGAGGCTGCCGCTTGGACGCCCTCCTGGCGATGTCGTCAGCTTCCTTGTTGGTGCCACGGGGCACATGCTGCAACTCCAGGCCCAGGAACTGCTTTTCCATCTTATGCACTTCCGCGAGGTATGCCTCCATGTGCTTGTCCTTTGGCTCGTACACTTTGTTGGAGAAATTGACGAGGAGCTGTGAGTCGCCCCTAACGGTGAGGCGCTTCACCCCCAGAGCTGCGGCGGCCTCCAAGCCGGCTATGAGGCCTTCATATTCTGCGATGTTGTTGGAGACCTTCTCGCCCTGCTGAAAGCAGAGCTGCACTGCGTAGTAGAGCTTGTCCTGAGTGGGCGAGATGAGTACCGCTCCAGCCCCACGCGCCCTAATGCACGAAGGCGCCACAGAAATACATGACCCAACCGTCTGGCGCCTCGCTTCCTGGTGAGGTGAACTGGTCTTCGCCTACTTCAAGTGTCGGGGCGTCCGTCCACTCTGCCACAAAATCAGCGAGCGCGGCTCCCTTGATGACCCTGGTAGTGTTGAACTCTAACTGGAATGCTTGCAGCTCGATGTTCCACTCGGCGATCCTTCCAGCAGAGTTGGGGCTCCTGAGCACCCTCTCCAATGGGTAGGCTGAGACGACCTTGATGGGGTGGCCCTGGAAGTAGTGCCGCAGCTTGCGCGAGGCCACCAAGAGCGCGAGCAGGAGCTTCTGAGGCATGGGATATCGCGCCCTCGCGTCCCGCAACACTGTGCTGACAAAATACACCGGGTGTTCGACGAGGTCTGCGCGCTGTTGAGGCTCGTGTCTTGCGAGAGTTGGGACGTCTCCTGAGGTGGTGGGACTCCTGACGCCTGACCGCTTGCGGGAATCTCGGTGACGTCGTCCTGCCGAGCTTGGTCTTCTGTTGACGCCGCTAAGGCCCTCGCGGCGCCTTCCTGATCTTGCGTCATTTCAGCTGTAGCTTGGCGCAGCGCGCCCTTGGCTTGGTGCTCCTCCCGAACCGCCACCAGTGCTGCGCTGGTGGAGTACGGGGTAGCGGCAAGGTAGAGCACTAGGGGCTCGAGAGGTCATGGCGCCACCATCACCGGTGGGCTGGTCAGGTATTTCTTGAGGTCTTGAAAAGCTCGGTCGGCCTCCGGGGTCCACTCGAATGGGCCCTTCTTCTTCATCAGCTTGAAGAAGGGTAGGGCGCGCTCTCGTAGCTTGGAGATGAAGCGTCCCAACGCAGTTACCCGACCAGCCAGCTTCTGCATTTCCTTAAGGGTCTGCAGTGGGCTCATGTCCTCAATGGCCTTGATCTTCTCTGGGTTTGCCTCGATCCCTCTGTGGGACACGAGGAAGCCCAGCAGCTTGCCGGAAGGGACACCGAACATGCGCTTCTCCGGGTTAAGCCGCAAGTTCACCTGGCGTAGGCTCGCGAAGGTCTCTTCCAGGTCTTGAATCATGGTCCTTGCCTCCCGAGACTTCACCACAATGTCGTCGACGTAGGCCTCCGTGTTTCTCCCGAGCTGCCGCCCCAAGGCGATGTGCATCAGCCGCTGAAAGGTTGCGCCCATGTTGCGCAGTCCGAAGGGCATGCAGGTGTAGCAGTACACCCCACACTGGGTCAGGAAGGCAGTCTTCTCTACATCTTCTACCGCCATCTTGATCTGGTGATACCCCGAGAACGCATTCAGGAAGCACAGCAGGTCGCACTCGGCGGTGGAGTCGACGATCTGATCGATGCATGGGAGCGGGAACGGATCTTGGGGGAAGGCCTTGTTGAGGTTGGTGAAGTCGATGCACATTCGCTCCTTCCCGCCTTTCTTCGGCACTACGACGGGGTTCGCCAACCATTCGGGGTACCGAACCTCGCGAATGGCACCCGCCGCCTCCAACTTGCAGGTCTCTTGGACGATGAAGGCCTGCTTCTCCGTGGACTGCCGTCTCGCCCGCTACTTCATAGGGCGCACATTGGGGCATACCCTTAAATGATGCTGAATCACCTCTCGCGGGACTCCCACCAGCTGATTGGGCTCCCATGCGAATATATCCTTTTTTGTGCGCAGGAACTTCACCAATGCTTCCTCTTGGCTTGGGTCGAGGCCGGCACCTATGGTAAAGGTGGCTCCTGAGGACCCGTCCTCGTTGACTGGCACCTGCTTGGTTTCCGCCTTGTCTTGTGTGAACAACTGCTTCTTCTTGATTGGTGCGGCTCCCTTGGGCTCGGAGGTGTCCGTGTCGGCAGGCTGCGCTGCCGCAGCGGTCTTGAGGGCGAGCTTGAGCGCCGCCAGGGCCTCCTTGGCGTCCCCCTGATAGTGAGGACGCCTTTGCTTCCAGGCATCTTCATGAGGTTGTAGACCGGATGAGTCGCCGCCATGAACTGGGCCAGAGCTGGGTACCCGAGAATGGCATTGTACGGGAGGCCGATGCAGGTGATGTCGAAGTCGACCAGCTCGGTGCGGTAGTTGTCACGCGTGCCAAAGGTGACGGGGAGGTGGGTCTGCCCCAGGGAGCGGGCGGTGCCACTACCGACTCCTGAGAAAGGCTTGCTGAGGCTGAGCCGCTCGAGCGGTACGTGAAGAAGGCTGAAGGCCTCCACAGAAAGCAAGTTGAGGCCGGCACCACCGTCGATGAGGGTTTGGTGACGGCTACGTTGTGGATGGTGGGCGTGCAGAGCATATGAAGCATGCCCAAGCCGGCAGTGGTGACGGGGTGGTCCTCTGAGCTGAAGGTGAAGTCGGCCTTGGGCGCAACCCAACCCGGCGGAGCCCCTGAGCGCTTGGAAGCAGCACCAATCTGGGGGAGGAACGGCTTGATGTGGCGATCCGAAGGCGGCGCTTGAGAGCCGCCAAGCAGGGCCGTGATCGTGTGGTGCGTCGGTGTCGCGTAGCACAGTGAAGAGGTCGCGGAGTTCCTCCCAGGATGCCACCGCGGATCCAGGGAGGTTGAGCAGCCAGGCGCGTGGCTCGCCGGCGAGGGCCATGGGGAGCCAGTTGGCCATGACCTTGTCGTCGCCCCCGGCCACGAGAACGGCCTCCTCGTATGCTAGCAGGAAAGCCGACGGGTCCGCCACGCCGTCGTAGCGCGGCGGCATCCCCGGCTTGAACTTGGGTGGCCAACGCACCTGCCGCAGGGCGGGGCCGGGGCTCGGAGCCCCTGGCCCCGTTGTCGGTGCCGGCCGTCAGAGTCGGTAGTGGGGCACCCGCCATGGGGGCAAAGTGCGGTGGCGGTGGAGCGTAGATTGGCGGAGAGGAGCTACGGCGCCCCCCTACCTGGCGCGCCAAATGTCGGATCACGGGTTCCGGCAAAACCCTCAAGGTTCGAACACTGGGGTGCGCGCGAAGATTTCCTCCCTACCGATCCACGCCCTAGCTCACTAAGATCTCGCGGACACACTCGACGAACTCACAACACAAAGACACAAGATTTATACTGGTTCTGGCCACCGTCGTGGTGTAATACCCTACTCCAGTGTGGTGGTGGTGGATTGCCTTTTGGGCTGATGATGAACAGTACAAAGGGAAGAACAGCCTACTGAGGTTGAGGTGTTCTTGTGCTTGGCGAACTTGTGTGGGTGATATGCCTCTCAATGAGCTGTTTTTTACATTCCTCTACTGTGGTGGCTAGTTCTACTTATATAGGCCCTGGTCCTCTCCCCAAATATTGAGCAGGGAGCCAACAACAGCCAATTTGAAAGGGGACAACTACTACAGCTTATCCTGACAAAAGCGGTCTTCGCCTGCGAAAGGCTCTGGTGGTGACGCCGTCTTGGGATCCATGGTGACCTCCGTCCTGCCATCCTGCTGGTCTTGGTCTCGACGCACTGATATGGAAACCTTAGCTTGATGCCTCGGTACTCTACGCCTGCGCTTGCCTTCTTAGCACCAAAGGGGAAAACAGGACACTGCGCGCGCTGGCGCCCGCCTGGCGCCTGCATGATCTTGATCGCCATGGCTCACGTCACGAGAGCCTCGCGAGGTTTGCCTTGCCTTGATTTCTCCGCTCCTCGCGAGGCAGCCTGGTGAGGCCGCTCCTGAGGAGGTCTTGCGTCATCTGCCCCGTGAGGCTTGGTCCCTCGCGAGGGTCTTGAATGCCTTGTTGATGAAGATGGGCCGTACAAGCCTGCTAGCATAGCCACGCCGTGGGCCACAGGTAGGTAAGTCTGGGGACCCCCATTCCCAGAACACCGACACACTCCATTCGCTCCGTCAAAGCCGCCCTCCCCGCCGCGCCGATACGTTGGCGCTACGGTTCATCGAGGGGACGCACGGCGATCCTCTCGTTCCCACAGTACGCTCTCGTAGACTGTCGTCCTCTAGCCGCGCTGCCACCACTAGCGACGTTCTTGTGGAGGGGCACGGCGGTCAGCGCCGCCACTGCTGGCGACGTTCGTGTGGAGACGCATGGCGGTCAGCTTCTCCCACGGTACGCGCATTCTAGACTAAGGCCCCGTGCATGTCGGTGTAGCGCTGAATGTTAGCTGATAGACGTTGTTAATCTCATTGTTTGCCGAAGTAGTTTACAGTCAATATGCTCTGCTTAAGAAGCTTCCTTGCCATGTTCTGCACTCAATCTGCTTAGCTGAGATGGCATGCCAAGCCCGATTAGTTGCTAAAATATCCTGCCATATATTTATTGTGACGTAGATTGCCATGGTCTAGTAGCCAATATGTTAGGTGAAATAGCTGTACACCGTTTTATACTCGATCTTTGTTGCTGCGATGGCCTTCGATAGTTCGATGGCTGTGTGCTCGGCCTCATTGACTGCTGAAACAACCTGCCATGATTTAGCACTCAAATCTATTTGCTGAATTAGCTTTACATATATCTCCTTACTTAGATCTGCTCGTCCAAATATCTTGCCATAGCTTTAGACATCGACCTAGGTATTTTTTCTGGACTTCATAAAAAAGCATATATGTTTTTCCTGTAATATCTAGTAGAAGAACTAATTTGTATGTCTAACAGATGGACAAGACTTGGATAACTTCTGCTCGAAGATTCTCCGCTGCATATGTCGAGGGGGTTGAAAACTTCATGAACTTTCTCGGAGCTGAGTACGATGGTCCAAAATCAGATGTGCTCTGCCCATGTAGCAGTTGTATGAATTCAGTTACAAGACCCCAGTCAATTATGCAAAATTGTCTACACTTGTATGGGATGTCGGTCACATATACTAGGTGGGTTCATCATGGTGAAGCTGTGAAGGTCAATGTTACTGACTACGTGGAAGCAGCAGATCACCATCTTGATCTGCCTGATGCTCAGGTGGAAGAGGAGGAGAAGGTGGTGGTGGCGGAGCCAGTGAGTTTGACCAACATTGAAACAATGCTATGAAATGCTCGTGCATTTCGTGAACTTTCACCTGCAAAAGAAAAGCGGTGGGCCCGCATGGTGGAACAATGCAACATGGCTGTCACCCCAGGAAATAAATTGTCAGTATTCTCAGCTATGGTCACCTTTCTTCAGGTGAAGACATCTGAGCGGATGACCAAAAAATCATTTGATGCGATGTTGGCTGCTTTCCGCAAATCTTTCCCAGATGCGTCTGAGCTACCACACACCTACAGTAAAATGAAGAATTTCCTTCATGCAGTTGGAATTGGATATGATATGATCCATGTTTGTAAGAATAATTGTGTTCTGTTCCGGAAGTATCAACTTAAGTGAATGCCTGAAATGCAAATCATCAAGATGGAAAGATGGCGATGCTGTGAAGAGGATTCCTCATAATGTTCTGAGACATTTTCCAATTATACCAAGATTGCAGAGGTTGTTTCATGATGCTGAAACAAGAGAGGATGTACTGTGGCATTCTAGGAACCAGGAGTACAGAGATCAGAATGTAATGAGCCATCCATCTCATGGTAGTGAGTGGCAAAGCTTCAATCTGAAACACAAAAGGTTTGCTGCTGACCCGAGAAACATTAGACTTGGCTTAGCTTCAGATGGATTTAACCCATTTGGCCACCAGAGCGCCACATATAGCATGTGGCCAGTGCTTGTTATCCCTTACAACATGCCTCCAAATGTATGCACCAAAGAATCAAACTAGATGATGGCCTTGCTCATCCCATGTCCAAAAAGTCCTGGAAAGGATTTTGATTTATTCATGGAGCCTCTTGTGGAGAAACTTCAACTACTATGGAGGGGTGTTCTCACTCGAGACCTATATAGCTGCCCACCAGCTTATTTCTTTCTGCGTGATGTTATAATTTGGTGCATCCATGATTATCCGGCTTTGGGCACTATGTCAGGGCGAATGACACATGGTTACAATGCATGTGTTCGCTGTGACAGGAATCCGCTGTCATATGCAATACTTAGCAAGATCTGTTACATTGGACACCGCCGTTTCCTTGCCAAGGACAAGCCGCGTCCTACAAAATACCGAAGACATGTGTTCAATGCAAAGCAGGAAAACCGTGATGCACCAAAGAGGCTCACCGCCGATGAGTTGCAAGTGGAATTAGAGAAGGTCAGGCATATTACACCAGGAAACCATCCTGGTAATGGTAGCGGGAAAAGGAAGCGTGGCAGCGTAGAAGAGAGATTATTGTTTACCCGCAGGTCCACTTTGTGGGACTTGGAGTATTGAAAAGATTTGGATCTGCGGCATAATCTTGATGTGATGCACATCGAGAAAAATATATGTGACAACATTATCGGCGCACTTCTTAATATTGAAGGCAAGACGAAATATACCTTAAAATCTAGGATTGATTTGACACACCTGGGTATCAGAAGGGATTTGCAGGTGCAAAATGAAGGTAAACCACAGGATATGGCACCAGCTGTGTACGTCTTGGACAAGGTAAAAAGAAAAGAATTCTGCGAGGTCCTGCCACGTGTGAGATTCCCACATGGATTTGCTTACAAACCTGAAAGGAGAGTCAGTGCAGATGGAAACAAGGTACATGGGTTGAAAACTCATGACTGCCACGTCCTACTTCAAAGGGTTTTACCTGTTATCCTTAGAGGATTGGGCCGCCCTGACTTATACAGTGCAGTTGCAGAGTTGGGACAATTCTTAAGGGAACTCTATAGTAGAAATATCTGGATAGATGCTTTGGAGCGTCTTAGAGACAAGATACCAACTATCCTATGCGACCTTGAGAAGATATATCCTCCAGCCTTCTTTGATGTGATGGTGCATTTGGCTGTTCGTCTACCTGATGAGGCACTACTTAGAGGTCTAGTACAATATGGCTGGATGTACCCTATTGAAAGGCGGCTAGGCACTTTCAAGGGCTATGTTAGGAACAGAGCTAGACCTGAGGGTTCCATTGCAGAGGCCTACATTGCTACAGAAGCGTTGACATTCTGGTCAAAATACATTGAAACGGCTGATCAGCTTAGCAAAGAGGTGGGTGAAGACAATCCCGGGCTCAATGTTTTCAATTATTCTGTTCGAGTTACAGGGAAGAGTCGACAAGAGGACAAACCTAAAGATTTGGACAAAATGGTTTGGTATGTGTTGAATAACTGTCCTGAGATACTACCTTATATCAAGTAAGTGCTAAGTACTGCAGCTTATACATCGTAATCTACTGAACTTGCAGCACATTCTTATATATTCAGATGTTTGACGCGATCACTATGTTGTGCAGCATCTACAAAAAGGAGTTGCTGCCGCAAAATCCAAGAAACATTGACACACTGGTTATGGCAGGATTTGCGAAATGGTTCAAGAGCCATGTAAGCTTTTGAATTGCACTGTCAGTTTTTTTAATATATTGAGTACATAAGATGATCAGCTTGTCTATTTTCTAAACATAGGTTAAGAAGATGCGGGAGGATGGGCAGGCAGTTCATGATGCCCTTTACGCACTAGCAATGGGTCCTGATACTCGAGTAAGCCATTATGAATCTTGCGTTGTTGGAGATGTGCGCTACAACACCCTTGCACGCGACGAAGGCGGGAAGACACAAAATAGTGCCATCATGAGCACGGATACGTACGGCAGAGTGACAACTGAAATGTATACTAACATAACATACATTGTTTAGTTGCAATATATCTCCAATTTCGAGGATCATCGGTGTGTGGTTATGTTGTGCTGTCGTTGGTATAACCTGTTTTCCAGGATCGCAAAACCCAGAGCGGGTGATTATTTCAAATCCATCAATGTCAAGGCGGCATACCAGACCAACGAGCCTTTTATTTTGGCAAATCAAGCAACACAGATATTTTTCTTGGAAGACACATTTGCACGTAGCGATGACTGGAGAGTATTGCAAAGGTTTGAGAAGAGGAATTTGTTTAATGAAGTTACACAACAAGATGATGCTTACACCGCTCCTGATGTACAAGATTCCATAGATGTTCCTAATATCTTTGAGAACCATCACGTCAATGACGCTGGCGAAAAGATTGCCTGTCGTGTTGTGGACATACAAGAGTTGATCAAGAAGAAGCCAACGTTCGAGGACATTGAGGATGAAGAAGAAGATGACACTGTGGGGAATTACGATTCAGACTGATACACATGGCGAAGATGTTGACACTGCTGCTGCGGATGATGATTAGATTGTTTTTGTCATATTTGCCTGTTAGAAGACGTTTTTTATCTACTATGTGAAATTGTGTTTGCTATGACAATGAAACCTGATGAACGTGTTGTTTTGTATTTTGCTGTGAGAACATCACTTGTTATGCATGTTGATTTGTGTTTGGTGATTGTATGACGAGTAAAACATGATGACATTGTTGTTTAGTTGTACTCATATTTGGCTGTGAAACTTGAATTTGATGACATAGTTTGCTGTTGGACTGCAATTTGCTCAACGTCTTCGAATGGGAACAAAGCTGACCCGACAGGGCCTCTGCTAATTTATTTATTTATTACCAAAAGGGCCTCTGCTATTTATTTATTTATGAATAAAAGGGGATACCCCCTGATTTCCGTTAATAGAAATCATTAGATGTTCACAACACTACGCCCATCCTGCTACACAGGTTTCATTCATTACTAGTTTCAGCAAAGTGCTCATGTCATAGCCACTGAATACATCACGAGTGCTACATACACTGCAAATAAAGAGACAATCATCCTACAGAGCACATCGATTTTGCCCATTATCTTCACAAGCTCTTTCATCTCCTCATTGCTGTCAAGGCCGTTCAGCAGCTGTTGCTTGGCCATGATTAGAGGAATTGCATCTTTAACCTTCTGCTCTGCATCTTCCTCTTCTGCCGTTCCTTCAGTTACTTGTCCAACACCCCAACCTGCTGGTATTGGGATTCCTCGGCTAACCAAATAATCAGCGTAGTTGCATTCCCCCACATCAGCAACTTCCCAAAAGTACAAATGACATGAATCTTCCCTTTTCTGCATGAATCAAATTGGAAGATCATCAACCAAACTATTAAAAAAATCAGCAACTGAAAGCAGCAGAACAACACTTAAACATATTATTACCCCATGATTCGGTCATTTGTAGAAGACCCGGCCAGGGTTGAGGATTGTGGTTGAGACGTGACGGATGACTCTGCGTGATTTGCAGCAGTGGCACCACACCAACGGCAGCGGGTTGCGATGAGCAACCGGCTGCGGTGTGTGTGCCGGCGGGGGTGTGATGAGACCCACAGGCAATGGTACGGGTGGCGACTTGGCGCATATCTGGTTGTTGCCTGCTGAAGAGCAGGTGGACGAGCAGCTAGCGGACATGGTTGTTGCGGCCAGAGCTTCTAATGCTAGGCAGAGTAAGTAGAGAAGAGGACAAGCGAACGTTGGATATGTCAGTTTCATTACTTGCAGAGTAGCATAGCACCATATATAGTCATAGTCTAGGTTTGGATTCGAACCAGCTACAGGAGCACGTCTCTCTTTTTTCTAAAACTCAGCAACGTCTCTTTACTGGTACACTTGCTTGTTATGTACGCCTTCTCAAGTCTTTGATTTTCTTTATTTTTTTTGCAAGGAAGGAAGGAGGACAAAATTGAGAGTTCTTGGGACTCGAACCCAAGGCCTCTCGGTTGAAAACCAAGGGTGCTAGTCACTTATGTGGCGAACGTTCCCTGGGAGGAGGATGGCAGACGAACGCATTTTCCTCGCAGTTTTAGTTGCGACGCAAGATCGAACGGTCACAGTTTCGGGAATGTTACCAGGCGAATGAGCCCAGTTTTTATTTTCTTCCTATATATAAAAAAAGTATGCTACTTGGTGTCGGCTTAGTCAACAAACGATTGTGCCAACCTTGACCGTTGGATTGACATTCAACGTCTGTCGTGTTTCTTCAGTATCTTCTTCCTCCAGCCGCCAAAGCCATACCAGCACCGGCGGGACCGCCTGCTCCCGCCTCCCACGGCTGGTTGTGCTGCCGTGCACGCTTCATGGCCACATCGCACCCTAAAACTCTGCGCATCTTCCCCGGCTCCTGTTCGATCCCGTCCGAGGCCTCACCATCGTCCTCCGCCTTGGTTCGCTCGCCGCGGCGCCGCCCTATGGTGTTGTCAACATGCTCAACAACCGAGAGGAATAAGGAGATGACTGTGCATGGTGAGGATGACAGTAGGAACCCAGCAGCGCGCGCAGTAATTTTGTTTTTCGGGACGGAGAAGGGTATCAACTGGGTTGCGCGGGAGATGTGGCCCTTCTAGCCCAGGCTTTTATTTCATATGTTTAGCACATGACTAGCCCAGTTTGTTATTTTCCTTTCTGAAAATGGCTAGCCCGGCTATTTTTTTTTGCAAAATAACCAACATAGGCCTACTTGCTTTTCTACGCCCTGCTGGGCCGGAAATCTTCCAAGACGAGGAGGGATGCATTTTGCCCAGAAAATGGGCTATAAGTAATAAGAAATGGGCTATAAGTAATAATAAATGGGCTGTAAAATGAAAAAATACAGCAAACAGGCAATTAGTTCCAAAATACTTTTTTCTTTCGGATTTTGATATTTTAAATTTCATTGTTTTTGTGCGGTAAAATTTCATTGGATTTAAATTAAGGTATGTTTAGTTTTTAAATTAATTTGAATCTGGCTAGAAATTTCTGGCTGTATGCTGTTTGCGACAGATTTGGAGGCTGACTTGTGGGTCTACTAGGTTGACGTGTACGAAAGGCTTTGTCAACTTAGTCCACAAACGATTCTAGCAGCAGTGACCGTTGGATGTTAATCCAACGGCCGTGGTGCTTCTTCAATATCTGATCTTCTTGCTCCAGCCGCCCAAACCAGCGCCGGTGGGACTGCCTGCTCCCGCCTCCCGTGGCCGGTTGTGCTGCCGCACAGGCCGCACCACCTCACCCTACTCCATTACTGGCCAGGCCATTCCTCTACTCACCCACACCTCCTGTTATTTTCTGGCGACGGCAGCCGGACCAGTAAACCCTCGTACTCCCCACCGCGTGGGCAACCACTGCCGAGTCTTCCCCGGCTCCGTGTCATTCCCTTCCTAGGCCTTGCCGTCGTCCACCGCCCTGGTGCTCTCGGTGCGGCATGGTCAACGTGGTCAACGGACGACATCCATCAGACGTGGACTGTACATGGAGAGGCTGACAGCTGGGTCCACAGCCGCACACAAGGAAATGCCTCCTTATTACGTGCAAAATAATGATTCCTCCACTTGACATCTGGGACCCACCGGAAGGGCCTCTGTATTTCGCGAAAAAAAAACGTTCCCCCCGCTGACAGGTCGGACCCACCAGCTATATCTTTGCACGCAAGGAAATGCCTCCTTATTACGCACAAAAAAATGAATACTCCCCCTGCTAGCTGGGACCCAGCATAGTGGGAGGCTGACTTGGGCCTACTAAGTTGACGGGGACGGAGGGCATTGTCAACTTAGTCAATATGAGCGATTCTAGCTCCAGTGACCGTACGATGTCCATCCAATGGCCGTAGTGCTTATTCAACCTCTGGTCTTCTCGCTCCAGCTGCCCAAAGCGGCACTGGTCGTGCCGCCTGCTCCTGCCTCCCGTGGCCGGCTGTGCTGCCGCGGAGGCCTCACCGCCCCCTACTACTCCCACCGCTGGCCAGGCCATCCCTCCACTCATGCACACCCCCTGTTATTCTGCGGCGACAGCAGCCTCACACCGAAGCCGAACCAGTGAACCCTCGTACTCCTCTCCGCGTGGGCATCCACTGCCGCGTCTTCCCCGGCTCCGTGTCGTCCCCTACCTAGATCTCGCTGTCGTCCACCGCCCTGGTGCTCTCGGCGCGGCGTGGTCAACGTGGTTAAGGAACGACTTCCATCGGAAGAGTACTGTACATGGAGAGGCTGACAGCTGGGTCCACGGCCGTAGCAAGTAAGTGCCTCCTTATTACGCGAAAAATAATGATTCCTCCACCTGACAGCAGGGACCCACCGGACGGGCCATTGTATTTCACAAAAAATGTTTCCCCCCTGACTGCTGGGACCAACCAGCTACATCTTCGCACGCAAGGAAGTGCCTGACAGTCGGGACCCACACGGTCGAAGCGTACGTAGGGTTGTCATTCTGGTTGCGAACGTGTACGTACATATGATTGGTCTGTCTACAGGCTGCAGTGATGAACCGTGGCCGTGTAAGGAAGGGCACGTGTCATAGTAGAGGCGCGCACGTACCATGTACACGTGCGTACAGCAGCCAGGGTGCAAGAAAGTAAATACGGCCACGTACGTACATACAGGCGGGGTCTCGAACGCCTACTCACGCATAGGTATGGCCAGGTCTCTTGTACATGGCTGGGTCGGAACAGAGAAACTGCGTTGTCGTCGTGTTCATGGGGAGGCAACGGAATGCGTCCTGTTCATCGGGAGGCAACGGAATACGTCGTGTTCATCGGGAGCCAACCGGCTTGGACGGAACAGCCGATGGAAACGAGGCCTGGCGTACCACAGAACGGAGGAACGGCCTTGTGTTCGACCAGCCACGGTCGAAACGGGATCTTGTTCATCGGGAGGGGTCTGGCGTACCGCAAAACGGAGGAAACGGACCTCCTACGGTCGAAACGGGGTCCTGTTGATCGGGAGGGGTGTGGCATACCACAAAACGGAGGAAACAGACTTGTGTTGGAGCGCTACGATCGAAACAGGGGTCCTGTTCATCAGGAGGGGTGTGGCGTACAGCAAAATGGGACTCCACAGGATACTGTTCATCTCCACCGTCGACTACCTCCACGGGCTACTGTTCATCCACCGTCCACCTCCTCCATCCTCCACCTGTGACTGTTCATCCACGGGCTCCTGTTCATCCAGCCTCCACCGCGCGCTCCTCCACCGGCTACTGTTCAACCAGCCCTCTCCACGGGGTCTTATTCAACCACCCCTCCACGGGCTACTGTTCATCCAGGCCTCCACTGGTTACTGTTCAACCAGCCCTCCACCAGCCACTGTTCAACCAGCCCTCCACGGGGTCCTGTTCATCCAGCCCTCCACTGGGTCCTGTTCATCCACCGGCTCGACCAATCGGGGTCCTGTTCATCCAGCGGCAACAGCCTCTACTACCACGGGGTCCTGTTCATCCAACCCCCACCGGGAACTATTCATCCAAACCCCCCCAACAACGCTCACTGTTCATCAAGGGAAGGAGGCAGTAGTGTTCGATCAGCTTCAGTTAGCAGCAGTAGTGAAGGAATCACTCGGGTTCAGTTAACAGCAAGGGATCGATCGGGGTTCAGTAACGTAGCTAGTGCAATCGCTCGGGTTTAGTTAGAGCCCAACGCCTCGCTCGGGTTCAGTTAGAACACAACACCTCGCACACACGCGCGTACGTATGAGAGAAATGCGCATCGCTCGGCCCCCAACCACCGACCGTAACCGGGAACTCCCCCGATATTTTCCTCGCCCTCGCTTCTGCCACGGTTTTCTCCATCATGGACGGCCCAAAGAATGTCATGTAGCTGCGCCTCCGGCCCGCCTAGGACGAAAAGCCCATTTTCTGTCATGATTTTTTGTCATAGAAGTAGGATCCCACCACATCTATGATGATACCGGGTTTTTTCACAATTATCGTCATAGAAGTGTCATAAGCATGACAGAAAAAAAATTCGTTCAGCCCAAAATGTCACGGATGTGTCTTTTTTTGTAGTGTTGGCTGCCGATGTAGTATTCGGCTTGATAGGGCCACCCTGTACTTCGGCTACGAGGGCCGCGGTATGCTCCTCATTACGGAGGGAGCGCTCCATGTTTCCATTAACTGTAATAACGCCGCGAGGTCCAGGCATTTTGAGCTTTAAGTAAGCATAATGCGGGACCGCATTGAAGCAGGCGAAGGCGGTTCTCCCGAGCAGTGCGTGATAACCACTGCGGAAAGGGACGACGTCTAAGACCAAGTCTTCGCTTCGGAAGTTGTCCGGCGAACCGAAGACCACTTCCAATGTTATTGAGCCCGTGCATCGGGATTCTACACCAGGTATTACTCCTTTAAAGGTGGTTTTAGTGGGCTTGATTCTTGACGGATCGATGCCCATTTTGCGGACAGTGTCCTGATAAAGCAGGTTAAGACTGCTACCGCCGTCCATAAGGACGCGCGTGAGATGGAATCCGTCGATAATTGGATCGTGGACCAATGCTGCCAAACCTCCATGACGGATACTGGTCGGATGGTCTCTGCGATCGAAAGTGATCGGACAGGCTGACCATGGGTTAAATTTTGGGGCGACCTGGCTCTATGGCGTAAACGTCCCTTAGTGCGCGCTTGCGCTCCCGCTTGGGCATATGAGTAACGTAGATCATATTCACCATTTTTACCTCGGGGGGAAATTTCTTCTGCCCCCTGTGTTCGGTGGGCGAGGCTCTTCATCGTCGTCCTCGCTAGGTGGTCCTTTCCCCTTATGTTCGGTGTTTAGCTTACCGGCCTGCTTAAAGACCCCACAATTTCTGTTGGAATGATTGGCAGGCTTGCCAGGGGTGCCATGAATCTGGCAAGACCGATCAAGTATTCTGTCCAAACTAGATGGACCATCTTTGTTTCCTTTGAATGGCTTCTTCCGCTGACCGGGTTTAGAGCCACTGAATCCGGTGTTGACCGCCGTATCTTCAGTATTTTCATTGTTGCTTTGACGCTTGTGTTTGTTGCGTCGTGGCCTACCGATGCCGTCTCTGGCTTCGGAGGTGCCGGGGTCGCTGGTGTTGTTGCTTCTACGAGCTAGCCAGCTATCTTCTCCCGCGCAAAAGCGGGTCATGAGTGCGGTAAGAGCTGCCATGGACTTCTGTTTTTCTTGGCCGAGGTGTCGGGCGAGCCACTCGTCACGGACGCTGTGTTTGAAGGCCGTGAGGGCTTCGGCATCCGGACAATCGACAATTTGGTTCTTTTTAGTTAAGAACCTGGTCCAGAGTTTTCGTGCTGACTCTTTGGGTTGCTGGACTATGTGACTGAGGTCATCGACATCTGGGGGCCGAACATAGGTACCTTGGAAGTTGTCTCTAAAGGCATCTTCCAAATATTCCTAGCTACCAATGGAGTTTTCTGGGAGACTGTTTAGCCAGTGCCGAGCTGGTCCCTTTAATTTTAGCGGGAGGTACTTGATGGCATGGAGATCATCACCGCGAGCCATGTGGATATGGAGAAGAAAATCTTCAATCCATACTGCGGGATTTGTCGTTCCATCATATGATTCAATGTTCACGGGTTTAAACCCTTCTCGGAACTGGTGCTCCATTACCTCATCGGTGAAGCATAAGGGGTGTGCGGCGCCTCTGTATCGGGCGATGTCACAACGCAGGTCAGATGAAGTCCGTATGCGGTTTTCGGCCCGGGTGAGGTTGTGCTTGTCACGCCAAGCCTGATGACCGTCTTCTCGCGTTGGAGCATGCCCCCTTGATCCATAGGTTGATCTGGTCTGACCAGCACTATTGTCCAGGTCCTTACGTAGGTCGTAGGTGTATCCCGTAGCTGCTACCTCCTTGCCTCTACGGCGGGGAGGTGCGGGCTGATGTTCGGCGTAAGTAGCCGCTCTGTCCCGCCCACGTGGTGGTTGGTCAGGTTCATCAGCAGCTTTATACTTTGGCGGTACTGGCTCAAGGGCCTCGTCATCAAATTGTGGTAGTAGCTTGCGCTTCGGGTAGCTCTTTGTTGGGCGTTCGAGGCCGTATTCTTCGGCTGCCACGACTTTAGTCCATCTGTCGTTGAGCGTATCCTGTTCGTCTTGAAGCTGCTGCTGCTTCTTTTTTAGTCTTCTCACTGTTGCGATTAGCTGGCGCTTGAAGCGCTCTTGCTCGAGGGGTTCCTCTGGCATGATTAAATCATCGTCGCCGAGGCTCACATCATCCTCGGAGAGTGGTAGATAATTACTATCCTCTGAATCCTCATTGCCGACTGGCTTGTCGGCGTTGACTTGCCCCTCCTCCTGATCATCCTGTTCGGATGTGGGTTTAGCTGGGGCTTCAGGGTCCTCGGCGTTCTCCGGAGTGTTATTATCTCAGGTGCCGGTATTGCTATCTTTATCGCGACCCGATTTTGAGCGGCGCCGCTGACATCGACGCTTTGGTGGTGCTTCAGCGGGCTTGTCCTCAACTGGATCCTTCCTGCCATCGTCGTCATCCCTTTTGGGTGTGTCCACCATATACACGTCATATGTGGAGGTGGCCGTCGAATGTCCGGTAAACGGCGGGTCTTGGCCTTGTTCGTCTCCGGCATCGTCTTTTGAGCCGTCGATGTCTTCGGAGGCGTAGTCCAGTATGTCGGTTAAGTCCTCGACAGTGGCTATGAAGTGGGTGGTGGGTGGGACGTAAAATTCCCCGCTTTCAGCCCCTAGTCCGGGCTGAGTGTAGTTTGGAAGTGATTCCTCTGTAATGGCGAGGGATCGCATTAGGTCCAGGGCCTCGTTCAAAAGCGAGGTTTGTAAGGCGAAGCGAGAGTCCATGGAGCTAGGTGGGGCAGGAGCCTCCTAGCCATGCTCACTTGACGTGGATCTCAAGAGTTCGGATCAGGTGTCCAGGGGAAAGTCCGGCCTTTCAACGGCAAGGGGAGCCCTGTTTGACTCTGGGCTTGCCGATGACGCAGTCCCCTCCGGATCTCCGGCAGCGAGCTCCATAATTGCAGAGAGTCCAGCGGGCTCTAAACTTCCATCTTCGGACCTGGTAGTCTGCTCCGGATCTAAGGCCAGAGTGGTGGTTGGGGTCGCGAACCCTTCGAAGATCAGGTCTCCTCGGATATCAACGACATAGTTCAGATTTCCAAAATTGATCTGATGACCAGGGGCGTAGCTGTCGATCTGTTCAAGATGGCCAATCGAGTTGGCACGCAGTGCGAAGCCGCCGAATACGAAAATTTGGATGGGGAGGAAAGTCTCCTCGGAGACGGCATCGTTGTAGATGATCGAACGAGCCATCGAACCTTCTGTCGACGACACAGAGGAACTCTCAATGAAAGCACCAATGTTGGTGTCAAAACCGGCCGATCTCGGGTAGGGGGTCCCGAACTGTGTGTCTGAGGATCGAAGGTAACAGGAGGCAGAGGACACGATGTTTACCCAGGTTCGGGCCCTCTTAATGGAGGTAATACCCTACTTCCTGCTTGATTGACTTTGATGAGTATAGGGGTTACAAGAGTTGATCCACCTCGAGATCGTAATGGCTAAACCCTAGATGACTAGCCTGTATGATTTGTGATTGCATCTACGGACTAAACCCTCTGGTTTATATAGACATCGGAGGGGCCTAGGGTTGTACAAAGTCGGTTTACAGAGAAAGGAAGCTACACATTTGAATGCCAAGCATGCCATCCACGCAAAGGAGAGTCCCATCCGGACACGGGAAAAGGCCTTCTATCTTGTATCTTCATGGCCTACCAGTCCGGCCCATGTCACATAGCCCGGACGCCCGGGGACCCCCTAATCCAGGACTCCCTCACACATGAGGCATGGTTCGCAAGTATCAAGTGATTCATAATCAAGTGATTCCAAAAGCCCATCAACATGGAGTTTCTTCATGCGCTTTACACCAATATGACCTAAACGGCAGTGCCACAAATAAGTTCCACTATCATTATTAACTTTGCATCTTTTGGCTTCAATATTATGAATATGTGTATCACTACGATCGAGATTCAACAAAAATAGACCACTCATCATGGGTGCATGACCATAAAAGATATTACTCATATAAATAGAACAACCATTATTCTCTGATTTAAATGAATAACCATCTTGCATCAAACAAGATCCAGATATAATGTTCATGCTCAACGCTGGCACCAAATAACAATTATTCAGGTCTAAAACTAATCCCGAAGGTAGATGTAGAGGTAGCGTGCCGACGACGATCACATCGACCTTGGAACCATTTCCGACGCGCATCGTCACCTCGTCCTTAGCCAATCTTCGTTTAATCCGTAGCCCCTGTTTCGAGTTGCAAATATGAGCAACAGAACCAGTATCAAATACACATGTGCTACTAGGAGCATTAGTAAGGTACACATCAATAACATGTATATCAAATATACCTTTCACTTTGCCATCCTTCTTTATCCGTCAAATACTTGGGGCAGTTCCGCTTCAAGTGACCAATCCCTTTGTAGTAGAAGCACTCAGTTTCAGGCTTAGGTCCAGACTTGGGCTTCTTCCCTTCAGCAGCAACTTGCTTGCTATTCTTCTTGAAGTTCCCCTTCTTCCCTTTGCCCTTTTTCTTGAAAATAGTGGTCTTGTTAACCATCAACACTTGATGCTCCTACTTGATTTATACCTCCGCAGTCTTTACACCACAACGATTGAGCTCCGAACACCACCAACCGTCTAGGGTGCCCAAGCACCCAAGAGGAACAAGCTCAAGGGTACCAAGCACCCAAGAGTAATAAGCTTCTCAACTTGTAACTTCCATGTATCACCGTGGAGAACTCAAACCGATGCACCAAATGCAATGGCAAGGGCACACGGAGTTCCCAAGTCCTTCTCTCCAAAATCCCACCAAAGCAACTAATGCTAGGGAAGAAAATGAGAAGAAGAACAAGAAGGAGAACACCAAGAACTCCAAGATCTAGATCCAAGGGGTTCCCCTCACATAGAGGAGAAAGTGATTGGTGGAAATGTGGATCTAGATCTCCTCTCTCTTTTCCCTCAAAAACTAGCAAGAATCCATGGAGGGATTGAGAGTTAGCAAGCTCGAAGAAGGTCAACAATGGGGGAAGAACACGAGCTCAAGAGATAAGGTTCAATGGGGAAGAGGACCCCAATTTATAGGAGGGGGAAAATCCAACCGTTATCCTCACAGCCCGCACCGAGCGGTACTACCGCTCCAAGGAGCGGTACTACCGCTAGGGCGGCAGTTGCCAAAAGAAACAGTACTGCAATGGGGCAACAGGGCGGTACTACTGCCGGAGCGGTACAACCGCCTGCCCTTGCAGTACTACCGCAGGGGTAGTATTCAACGGCCACACAGGTGCAGCACACGGCAGTATACACAGTGAGGTAGCGGTACTACCGCTGGGGATAGCGGCACTACCGCGCGTCCACGGGTGTAAAAAATTACTGTCGCGCCTACATCCGCTGGAGCTAGCTTCGAGTAGAAAGCCGGCACGCTACTACCGCTCGCAGGGAGCGGTACTACCGTGTAGGGGCGGAAGTAAAAAAAAATTACTTCCGCGCCTACTTCCGTGCGTGACAGCGTTCTGGGCTAGAGGCAGTGGTACTACCGTTCACCAGGAGCGGTACTACCGCTGGACCCTGCGGTACTACCGCACGCCATAGAGGCTTTAGCACTTGGCTGCCTTCATATCGCAGCTAAAGACAACAGAAGGATACAATAAAACCAGAACTGCCATAACTTCTGCAAATGAGCTCCGAATTGAGCAAACTCAAGCTTGTTGGAAACAAGACGACGAGTAGCAACAAAACATCATAGAAGATGCATGTGAACTCCATTTTTTTTTGAAAGTGAACGACAGTGGGAGAGGCTCCCACTGACTTTTGTATTACTCACAAAGGATCAGTTACATAGTTGTTACAACAAGGGGTTTAAACGGTCCCCCGGCCGTGTGGGCTAGTGTAGCTACAGCACTAATGTCCCAAGTTTACAATGTAACTAGACAGGAAAGGATGAAGTTCCTCTCTGCAGTTATGGATCAGTAGCTCTAAGAGAGTTTTGAATCTAGCCAACCACAACAAGGGGTGAACTCCGTTTTCGATGAACTCGAGCTTGTCATCAAGATGACCAAAAGCTCTAAGACTCACAAAGAGAACCAAACAAGAACCAAGAAAGATGATTCAAGGATGAAATGGTTTGAGCTCTCTACGAATGATACGATCAAGCTACTCATCGAGAGCCCCCTTGATAGTACGACAATCGATCCTATAACCCGGTCTCCCAACTACCACCATGAGATCGGTAAAATAGAAAATTGATCAAGGGCAAACCTTTGCCTTGCACATGGTCCACTTGAGCTAGATGATCACGATCTTGACTCCCTCAAGTTGGACCACCTTTCTTGATTGTGTTGGCTCGATGAAGACTAGTTGATTACTCCCCCATACTCCACTCTGGGTGAGCCACTCTTCCAAACATCTTCACAAGTCCATTGTCACCACAATGGATGGCAAGCTTCAAGCATTTGATCTCTTCGTGATGCTCCACTTGAACTTACACACTGCAACCATACCATGGGATCACTTGATCCCTCTCGGTAAATCTTCTATGCTTTGTGTGTTGATCAACTTGATTCACTCTTTGACTTAGTCTTGATCAACCTCTCACATGACCAATCTTTAGGTAATTCCTTGAATAGCACCTTGGTCATCACAAACTCTCCTTGAAACCAACAAATGGACTCCAAGAAAAGCCTATGGACAAATCCTTAAAATATAACTCAAGGTAAAAAATAGTCCATAGAGATGGTCATCAATTACCAAAACCACACATGGGGGCACCGCATGTCCTTTCAGCAGTGATTGAAGAACTCTATCAATGACACTATCATCAGGAAGATTAACTCCCAGCTGAGTCAAGTGGTTATGGTACCCAGACATTCTGAGTATGTGTTCACTGACAGAACTATTCTCCTCCATCTTGCAGCTAGAGAACTTGTTGGAGACCTCATATCTCTCAACTCAGGCATTTGCTTGAAATATTAACTTCAACTCCTGGAACATCTCATATGCTCCATGACGTTCGAAACGTCTTTGAAGTCCCGATTCTAAGCCGAAAAGCATGGCACACTGAACTATCGAGTAGTCATCAGCCTTAGTCTACCAGACGTTCATAATGTCCGGAGTTGCTCCTGCAGCGGGCCTTGCACCTAGCAGTGCTTCCAGGACGTAATTCTTCTGTGCAGCAATGAGGATAATCCTCAAGTTACGGACCCAGTCCGTGTAGTTGCTACCAACATCCTTCAACTTAGCTTTCTCTAGGAACGCATTAAAATTCAAGGGAACGGTAGCATGGGCCATTGATCTACAACAACATAGATCTGCAAAAAACTATCAGGACTAAGTTCATCATAAATTAAAGTTCAATTAATCATATTACTTAAGAACTCCCACTTAGATAGACATCCCTCTAGTCATCTAAATGACCACGTGATCCATATCAACTAAACAATGTCCGATCATCACGTGAGATGGAGTAGTTTTCAATGGTGAACGTCTCTATGTTGATCATATCTACTATATGATTCACGTTCGACCTTTCGGTCTCAGTGTTCGGAGGCCATATCTGCATATGCTAGGCTCATCAAGTTTAACCTGAGTATTCTGCACATGCAAAACTGGCTTGCACCCGTTGTATGTGAATGTAGAGCTTATCACACCCGATCATCACGTGGTGTCTCGGCACGACGGACTGTAGAAACGGTGCATACTCAGGGAGAACACTTATACCTTGAAATTTAGTGAGGGATCATCTTATAATGCTACCGCGGTACTAAGCAAAATAAGATGCATAAAAGATAAACATCACATGCAATGAAAATATGTGACATGATATGGCCATCATCATCTTGTGCCTTTGATCTGCATCTCCAAAGCACCGTCATGATCTCCATCGTGACCGGCTTGACACCTTGATCTCCATCGTAGCGTCGTTGTCGTCTCGCCAACTATTGCTTCTACGACTATCGCTACCACTTAGTGATAAAGTAAAGCAATTACATGGTGATTGCATTTCATACAGTAAAGCGACAACCATAAGACTCCTGCCAGTTGCCGATAACTTCTACAAAACATGATCATCTCATACAACAATCTATATCTCATCACGTCTTGACCATATCATATCACAACATGCCCTACAAAAACAAGTTAGACGTCCTCTACTTTGTTGTTGCAAGTTTTACGTGGCTGCTATGGGCTTCTAGAAAGAACCATTCTTACCTACGCATCAAATCCACAACGATTTTTCGTCAAGTGTGATATTTTAACCTTCAACAAGGACCGGCCGTAGTCAAATTCGATTCAACTAAAGTTGGAGAAACAGCCACCCGCCAGCCACCTGTGTGCAAAGCACATCGGTAAAACCGGTCTCATGAACGTGGTCATGTAATGTTGGTCCGGGCCACTTCATCCAACAATACCGCCGAATCAAAATAAGATGTTGGTGGTAAGCAGTATGACTATTATCGCCCACAACTCTTTGTGTTCTACTCGTGCATATCATCTACGCATAGACCTGACTCGGATGCCACTATTGGGAAACGTAGCATGCAATTTCAAAACAATTCCTACGCTCAAGCAAGATCTATCTAGGAGATGCATAGCAACAAGAGGGGGGAGTGTGTCCACATACCCTCGTAGACCGAAAGCGGAAGCGTTAGGTTAACGCGGTTGATGCAGTCGAACGTCTTCACGATCCAACTGATCTTAGTACCGAACGTACGGCACCTCCGAGTTCAGCACACGTTCAGCTCGATGACGTCCCTCAGACTCTTGATCCAGCAGAGGGTCGAGGGAGAGTTCCGTCAGCACGACGGCATGGTTACGGTGATGGTGATGTGATCCGCGCAGGGCTTCGCCTAAGCACTACGACGCTATGACCGGAGGAGTAAATTGTGGAGGGGGGCACCGCACACGGCTAAGAGAACAATCTATGTGCTATGGGGTGCCCCATGCCCCCGTATATAAAGGAGGGGAGGAGGAAGAGGCTGGCCAGGAGGCGCGCGCCATTGGGGGGAGTCCTACTAGGAGTAGGATTCGCCCCCCCTTTTCTTTCTTCACCGGAGGGAAAAGGAGGGAGAGGGAGAGGAAAGGGGGGCCACGCCCCCTCCTCCTTGTCCTATTCGGACTCCCTACGAGGGGGGCACACGCCATCGCCCCCCCCCCCCCCCCCGCGGGCTTCCCTCTCTCTCCCTCAGGGGCCATGTAGGCCCAATACTTCCCCGGGGGTTCCGGTAACCCCTCAGTACTCCGGTAAAATACCTAAACCACTCGAAACCATTCCGATGTCTGAATACTACCTTCCAATATATGAATCTTTACCTCTCGACTATTTCGAGACTCCTCGTCATGTCCGTGATCTCATCCGGGACTCCGAACAAACTTCGGTCACCAAAACACATAAGTCATAATACAAATCGTCATCGAACGTTAAGCGTGCGGACCCTACGTGTTCGAGAACTATGTAGACATGACTGAGATACATCTCCGGTCAATAAACAATAATGGAACCTGGATGCTCATATTGGTTCCTACATATTCTACGAAGATCTTTATCGGTCAAACCGCAATAACAACATACGTTATTCCCTTTGTCATCGGTATGTTACTTGCCCGAGATTCGATCGTCGGTATCATCATACCTAGTTCAATCTCGTTACCGGCAAGTCTCTTTACTCGTTCCGTAATGCATCATCCGGTAACTAACTCATTAGTCACATTGCTTGCAAGGCTTATAGTGATGTGCATTACCGAGAGGGCCCAGAGATACCTCTCCGATACTCAGAGCGACAAATCCTATTCTCGATCTATGCCAACCTAGCAAACACCTTCGTAGACACCTGTAGAGCATCTTTATAATCACCCAGTTACGTTGTGACGTTTGATAGCACACAAGGTGTTCCTCTGGTATTCGGGAGTTGCATAATCCCATAGTCAGAGGAATATGTATAAGTCATGAAGAAAGCAATAGCAATAAAACTTAACGATCATTATGCTAAGCTAACGGATGGGTCTTGTCCATCACATCATTCTATAATGATGTGATCCCGTTCATCAAATGACAACACATGTCTATGGTCAGGAAACTTTAACCATCTTTGATTAACAAGCTAGTCAAGTAGAGGCATACTAGGGACACTCTGTTTGTCTATGTATTCACACATGTACTAAGTTTCCGGTTAATACAATTCTAGCATGAATAATAAACATTTATCATGATATAAGGAAATATAAATAACAACTTTATTATTGCCTCTAGGGCATATTTCCTTCAACAGCCGCGACCGCGACCAAGAACCGCCTCGCCGCCCCGGCCAGATCCTCACTAGCACGCTCGTCGGACGCCGGCAGGGCAGCTAGCTGGTCCGTGCGCATCGTGACTCCCTTCACCGGCCATCTCCTTCATCGACGCCCGCAAGCTTTTCGACAGTTTGCCAAGGTACAAAATGGACTCCGCCCACAAGTTCTTTTTTCACAATTTCCTTTGCGACTCCGACGATTCATCGTCCGATGACGAGGAGCAGATATTGGTTGCCGTGTTGGTCCATCACCACCTCAATAGCCAGCGCCCGGCGTTCCGTGGCTCCATTCCAAGCAACCTTCCGGTGTTGAATCGCAACCGAGAGAGCGGGCATTTCCTTCTTTGGAAGGAATACTTTGAAACAACAAATCCGTTGTTCAAACATCAGAAATTCCGCCACCGTTTCCGTATGACTAGGTATCTTTTCAACCGTATTAGAGAGGGGGTGGTCAGCTATAATGACTATTTCGAGTGCAAAGAGGATGCCGTTGGAAAGATTGGTTTCTCCTCTTATCAGAAATGCACTGCCACCATCTGAATGCTTGCATATGGAGTGCCCGGTGATCTCATTGATGAGTACGTCCGTATTGTGACACCCAAAATTTTTATTTGGCTTTTCAAAACTTTTATTTGATTTGAGGGAGGTGATTTAAATTTTTTCTTCTAAAGAACTCTCCCTCTCAAAAAATTTCTTTTATGCCAAGTGTTCTGTTTGGATTCACCCAAGACTTGATTTTTGGTCTTGGAGGTTTTTCCATCTTTATTTGGACTCAAAACCAAATACTTTTCATTTGGGGAAATTTCTTTTGAAAAATCTTTTAAATAGCCCTATGGCATTTGGAGTGACCTTTTCCCCTTTTCAAAAATCCCTCTTGCCATGACCCAAGTGGAAATCCCCTCCCAAAAGCCTTTCCCCATCTTTGTGTCATGATATACTTCAAATCCAGCAGTTTGAACCTCCCCATAAATTTTCTTCCATTTATTTCTTATCAAAATAATTTCTGCCCTCTACTTTGGCTCATGGAGATTTACAAAGGAGCTACCCTTTCTACTTTGAGTTTTGCCTCCAAACCAATTCCCCTAGCTAGTCCTTAGAGCCCTCAACCAAGATCCATGAAGATCCACTGATCTCCAGTTCAAATTTTCAAATTGTACTTGTTGCAAGTTTGGACCTTATTTGCCAAATTTGATGAAATTCAATTGTTTTCTCCTCCTAAAAATCTGAGAAAATTCAGGCAGCCTCTGGATGCATTGAGAGGTCACCTCACCAAGTCCCAGCTCCAGAAAAAAATTTCTTCATGCCAAATCATTTCGTCGAACACCTGCTGGACACTGTTGCTGTCAATTTTCAGAGTTCAGTTAAACAGTTTCAGTAAACTGCTGTCATTTTCTTCAGAGCCCGATGTCGATCTCGCCAGTACCGCGGTGGCGCCTTGCTCCCTGTCCCCTCCTTCTTATCCCTGCGCCGCACGATCGCCTGGAAGCTTGCGGGCGTCCGCGACGAGCAGGAGGAGGTGCGCCACGCCGTGAGCGACGGCAGCAGCGGCTTTGCGGCTGCCAGAGAGAGGCGCAGCGTGGACGGCGCTGCCCAAGCCACCGGAGGCCGCCGCGTGGCCATCCACTCGCCCGTGCGCGCTGCCATCCTTCATCGTGAACTGCTAGGCGCGGAGCGCGCTCTCTGCCACCGCCGTGCCCATACGGCCACCCCGCCGAGGATCGACGCATTACGCCAAGCCCGACCAAGGTTTAGCGGGGGAACGACACGAGTGAACCACCCTGATGGTGCCTAGCCTCCTAAACCCACTGCCCAACCACTGCCTTGCCGTAATCGCTCGCCGGAGCTACCCCGTTCAAGGCCACCCCCTCGGATCGCCTATAAATAGAGGCCCCGAGCTCGAACTCGAACCCACACCACCTCTGCACTCCACCAATACCATGCCAAGCCACTGGAAGAGCCCCGAGGGAGCCTTCTTCCCCAACTCCGGCCGCCTCGACCCGCCACGGGGTCCAGCTCAATTCACCCCCGTGCGTGCACCTCTACCTCTCAACTCTTGCCAGTAGCTTCCTAATGCATCCACTCTTCTGACCCGCGCTTCAATTTGGAGTTCGCAGCGCCCACCGGAGTACTCCACCATCGCCCGAACCACCGTCCGCCGGAGAAAGTGTCGCCGTCGACGTGGTGCTCTCCGACGACCAAGTCCACCACCCACCGACGCGGAAGAACACCCTGAACCTCTTGGTACCCTCCGATCTCCCTGCCTCGCCGTGGTTCAACGCCGGCGACCACCGCAGCCTTCGGGCGCCGGCGAGCGTCGTTGGAGCTTTTAAACCTGACGGGTGGGACCCCCCCGTCAGCCTCTCTTCTTTTCCCCCTCGAACCGTTTTCTGTTGGCGCCTTCGGGAAAATGCGTTTTCTCTTTGGGCTGGCGCCTTTTACTCCGAACCGTTTTCTGTTTTCTCAGTTAAGTCCCTGGTTCTTTTCTGTTTCATCACAGATTAGTCCCTAGACTAAAACCCTTATAACTTTTTAATAAAAGATGCTTTTTGATTGATTCTTTTTCTGTCATTCTTGTATTTTTGTCTAGTTTTTTATAGTATTTATTTGGAAAAAATTTGGAGTAATTTTTATGCACGCAACGAGTTTCACGTTAGTATACGGTTTCGTTATACCGTAGGTTCCGGAGGAGGTGACGGAGCCGCGAACTTCGCCGAGCTAGACTCCGACTTCTCCGAACCAGGCAAGCATGTTTGAACCTTTGATATGATAGGTGTTTGCATGATTGCTGGAATGGTTTGTGCATGGCATATGAGCATCGGTGAGTGTTACGTTGCATGCAAGGCAACTGACCGTGTGTTTCGAAGTTACTGTGATCTTCGATGAGAGATGACCTGATCATGTGGTGACATGAAAGGTGGTAAGATGGTACTGTTGTAGCATGCCAGTCTTACGTCATCCGATAAACTCCGACGTTAACGTGGTCTGAGCCACGTTACCGTTCTTTCCCTTTCGTGCTACCACATGTTTTCTGCAAAGAATACAGTTTAGTAAGTTGATAACCTCTTTTCGTGTACACACCAAATGGAAGGGCCGGGATGAGGGTTCCATGGCCCTGGATTAAAGCCAGTCATCCGGTCAGGGGGCATGGGTGTTTCCGGTTGTGACCGAGAGGGGGGCACCCCTTAGAGCGCGCGTATATAAATTTGATCCCATGCTACGCGAGGTTGTAGCCTCCCTGTCTCAAAGTTTTTCTTGAACGTTGCCGAGGGTGATTCCTGGCATCGGAATGTTGAATGGGTGTGTACTGGTTAGATGTGTTTCTTCCAAAACACCGTAAACGGAACTAGTCCCTTGTGACTACTGAAATCCGTTGGCTGTGGTTAAAGTACAAACTCTGCAGAGTCAAATCCTTCCGAGTCATCGCGTCCATGGTCAAGGACCATGGCCAGCATATCCATATCTATGTCAGTTCTCGTGGTAGCATCCCCGGTGAACAAGCTTGAGTGGTATACCCGTTTGAATTGTTATTCCTGTGGATGGACTAACCTACATTTTATCTCGTACCTGAATATCCCCTTGCAATGATTTTTATTTATGAGCCACTGAAATATTAAGTTATGGAATATAAGCCCTTTATGTGATGTCACTTAGACGTCCGACTGTGGCACTCTTGTCATTTACTTTCAATATAAGCCCTTTATGAGATCTCGCTCAGACGTCCGACTGTGGCACTCTTGTCATTTACTTTCAATATAAGCCCTTTATGAGATGTCGCTCAGACGTCCGATTGTGGCACTCTTGTCATTTACTTTCGATATAAGCCCTTTTTGTGATGTCGCTCAGACGTCCGACTGTGGCACTCTTGTCATTTACTTTCAATATAAGCCCTTTATGTGATGTCGCTCAGACGTCTGACTGTGGCATGCCCGTTATTTACTTTTGATACAAGCCCTTTATGTGATGTCGCTTCAGACGTCATGCTGTGGCACGCACTGTTATTTATTTTTCCATTATAAGCCCTTTATGTGGTGTCGCCTTGACACCTGACTGCGGCATTGTTATTTCATTTGTATCCTTTCGAGGAGTCATTCAGACACTCGTTTGGCCTTCAGTATTACTTTGGGATTTCGGGAGGACTACCGCCCGACTTCCCTTTTTATTTACCATGCATTGCTATCTCATTGTTTGAGTGCACTTTATTAATCTGTTCTTTTGCATCATGTTTACATTTGTTATATCTTATGTCCGAACTGTCTTGCGAGTACTTTCATAGTACTCACCTGGCTTGTTGATTTGGCCAGATGTTGACGAAGGCGATCTCATGGATGAAGAGTTTGATAGTGAGTCTGACGCCTAGAGGAATCCCAGTCAGTCCCGTGCGATCCTGGATATTGGTCACTTGTATTATATACGCTTCCGCAACCCACAATAAGTATCCTCGAGCCTGACTCCGACGCTCGAAGAGCTGTTAGATTCAGGAGTCATGTCACCCACTTCACTGTGATATATCCACCACCGCGTTTATTGTGAGTCAGTAGTTATGCCACCCTATCCGCCGTTATGTGTAATATTGGCGTGCTTGTAATAAATTGTTGAGCAGTCTCCGCTCAACCTTGTATTATATTTACTACTCCTGGTTTTTCTTCTGTGATCAAGATATTGTCTACCAGTGAGGAGGATTCTTCTCTACTGGTCCGTAAAAGGGATCGGTTCCTCAATAAATATTTTATTGGAAAACCGGTCGTGACAAGCTTGGTATCAGAGCCAGGCTGACTGTAGGAAGCCACTAGGTGCGATCGCTAATCGGTTATTAGCGTCTTTAGTGCTTTTTCAGCATTTTGCAAATGTAGCTATTTTCTGTTGGTCATCATAAATTTATGACATGACTACTCAGAATTTTTGCCTACTTTTGTAGATGGCTGGTAGCAACTGCGAGACTCGGGTGTTCACTAATATGCCCGAGGGGTTTGTCAAACTCCTCGTCTCCATCACCAAGCTCGCGATCGGGCCAGCGACTCGTCCGGAGTTCACGCTTTACCAGCACAAGCTCAGCGACGACGTGTCTATGCACCAGGCCGTGGTGCAATTCAAGGGAGGACGTTCTGCGTCTCACCACTTCCGTTTTGTGGGAAGGGCCATGCCTACGGAGAGGCATGCCATGCAGATGGCTGCCCGTGAGGCGATAGCTCGCCTTCGGAACATTCTTCCTTAGATGAAGACTCGTCGCTACCGCTACCTCCCATGCCATGTGCCATATACTTGTCACTATGCATTCGCCTGCCATAGGGGAGAGCGAGATGAAGCTATCGAGATGCTTGTTGAGTATCTCAAAGCTCTGGAGGAAGATTTCGACAACCTCGTGGACGATCTTGTGGCTGCCCGCATGGACTTAGTTCGGGGCGGTTCTGCAAGCAGGAAGGAGCTTCTCCACATGGCACCGCCACTGACGTACGTCTCGTCCTTAGCGTCCTATTCACCTGCCGTTTTGGCCACTGCTCGCCGTCTGCCTACCACTGAGGAGTTCGACCGGGTCATTGCTCCTACTCCAGTCAGAGCTGCACCGCCTGCCGCACCCGCACTACCGCCTGTCGCACCCGCGCCATCACCTCAGCGCAGTGCTACACGCCTGGAGCATATTAGGGAGGAGGTGGAGGTTGAGTCTCCCGCACCGCTGGGTCTTACCCTCGGCAAGGGGAAGGACATCTTCACCATCTCCGACTGAGTGCGCCTAGTCGCCGCGCGATGTGTCTGCATGTATGATATGTTTTATCTGTATGTTAGTTTGTAGTGTTTGTGTGCGCATCGTGTAGGATCCCGGAGTAGTGTGCTAGCCTTAATAACATGTCAGGAGTGTGTACGCACATCCTGAGTGCTGTATCGTATGTTTGCGTATCGCATGTAAGATATGTGCTAAGCGGTCCTTCTCCGTGCGAAATCGTTTATGTTTTCTTGAAAAATCTTGAGGTCTTTTAAATTTTTGCCCTTGCAAGATTTTCCTTGTGCCGCACAGTTCTTCTCATGAGTTTTGCAAAATAATACCCCAGACTGGAAAATGTCTCGTCCATGGACTCGTTCCATGCCCAATCCACCAGAAGAAGTTTATGGAACACAGACAAGCAACAACTTCACTCAGGGACAGTCTAGTCAACAGGACAGTGAGGCAGCCTTATCTCAATTATGCCGCCTTTTCGAACAAAGCCAACAGCAACACCAAGAAATGATGAATCACGTCATCAATATGGGGAATCACCGTGAGCCATACCAACCACACTCCAAGTTGTCTGAACTGCAGAAGACACGCCCGCCAACGTTTGCTCACACTGATAGGCCGCTTGAAGCCGATGATTGGCTTCGTGAGATCGAAAGAAAGTTGATTATTGCTCAATGTTCTGACCATGAGAAGGTGCTTTATGCACCTCACTACCTCACTGGAGCAGCTACAGCATGGTGGGAGAACTTCCTACACATGCATCCCAGTGAACATAACATCACCTGGGAAGAGTTTAAGGAAGGCTTTCGTGGGGCACACATCCCCAGGAGCATCATAAAAATCAAGAAAAGAGAATTTGATGACCTCAAGCAGAGAGGCATGACAATGACGGAATACAAGTTAGTTTACCCAACTATCTCGTTATGCCTACGACGAGCATATGACTGAGAACAAGAGGATGGAAAAATTCTTGGACGGCCTGGCGCCAGCACTAAGATGCCAACTGGTCGTACACACTTTCCCGGATTTCAAAACTCTGGTTGACAAGGCCATCACTTTAGAGAATGAGCGCCGCAGTCTGGAGGATATTCGTAAGCGAAAGAGGGACAAGACGACTCTTGCTCGCAACAACCGAAGCAAGACTGATGTTCAGAGGATTGAAGCAAGAAAATCCACGCCTACTGCTGTAAGGCCAACCAGACAGTTTCATTCAAGGGACAAGGACTTTACATACCGTCCAGGGGTCACTTGCTATGCTTGTGGTGAAGAAGGGCACTATGCCAAACAGTGCCCAAAGCCAAGGAACTCGGCCCCCAAACCGAACAATGGTGGGAACAATCCAGCCCCCAAGCGCAACAATTTCAATCCCAACAACAACCACAGGAAGGGTCACCTGAACCATGTGACCAGAGAAGAAGCGCAGAATGCCCCAGACATCGTGCTCGGTATGTTCCCTGTCAACACAGTACCTGCCATGGTTTTTGTTTGATTCTGGAGCTTCTCACTCGTTCATTTCGAAGAGTTTTGTTTTGCAAGATGGTTTTCCGATACTTCCTTTGGAAAAATCTATGATCATCAAGTCCCCCGGAAATAAGCAGATCACTCAGAGTTTCTGCCAAGGAGTGATTATTGAATTCGAAGGATTAAGGTTTCAGGCTAATCTCATCGTGTTGGAAAATAAAGGACTGGATGTCATCCTAGGGATGGACTGGTTGACCACCAACAAAGGATTTATTGACTGTTTTAATCGGACCGTGATTCTCACTCACCATCACGGCAAGACAATAAAAGTTACAGCTCAAGAGAGACCACGGTCACGGCAACCAAAATTGAACAAAGTGGACATTTCAGAACTGAGAAAAGTTCCAGTGGTGTGCGAGTTTCCTGACGTATTTCCTGAAGAACTACCAGGCATGCCACTAGACCGAGAGATAGAGTTCAGCATTGAACTAGCACCTGGCACCACTCCCATCTATAAGAAACCTTATAGAATGGCACCCTCAGAATTGGTAGAATTGAAGAAGCAGATAAAGGAATTACTGGACAAAGGATTTATTCGAGCCAGCTCCTCACCTTGGGGTTCACCAATGTTATTCGCCAAGAAAAAGGATGGGACACTGAGGTTGTGTATAGACTATCGAGCTCTCAATATGGTCACCATCAAAAACAAATATCCGATGCCACGGATAAATGATTTGTTTGACCAGCCCACGCAAGCCAAGGTGTTCTCAAAAATTGATTTGAGATCGGGATATCATCAATTGAAAGTACGGACAGAAGATATCCCTAAGACAGCATTCACCTCCAGATACGGATTATATGAGTTCACAGTAATGCTGTTTGGACTGACGAACGCCCTCGCATATTTCGTCCACCTCATGAACAAGGTGTTTATGAAATTCATGGACAAATTTGTTGTGGTGTTCATTGACGATATTCTGGTATATTCAAGGACACCAGAAGAGCATGCTGAACATCTCAGAATTGTTTTGGGAGAATTAAGGAAACATCAATTGTACGCCAAATTTAGCAAGTGTGAATTTTGGCTAAGACAAGTTGGTTTTCTAGGCCATATACTGACCCAAGAAGGCGTGGCCGTAGACCCAGAAAAAGTCAAAGCCATACTTGACTGGAAACCACCAGCCAACGTGACAGATGTGCGGAGTTTTCTGGGAATGGCCGGGTACTACAGAAGATTTATTGAAGGATTCTCCACTGTGGCAAAACCAATGACACAGTTGCTCAAGAAAGACAAGAAGTTTGTGTGGACGGAAGCGTGCGAGAAAAGCTTCCAAGAACTCAAGAAGAAACTAACAACAGCACCAGTGTTGATCGTGCCAGACATACACAAGAGTTTTTGAGTGTATTGTGATGCATCCCGGAAGGGCCTCGGGTGCGTGCTGATGCAGGATGGCAAAGTTGTCGCGTATGCTTCCAGGCAACTATGGAAGCATGAGGAAAATTATCCAACTCATGACTTGGAGCTAGCAGCAGTCATCCATGCACTCAAGGAGTGGAGGCACTTTCTGTTGGGAAATCGTTGTGAAATATATACAGACCATAAGAGCCTTAAATATATTTTCACACAACCAGAGCTAAATTTACGACAACGACGCTGGTTGGAATTGGTCAAGGACTATGATGTCGACATTCACTACCATCCAGGGAAAGCAAATGTAGTGGCAGATGCTCTTAGTCGAAACCCTAGCCCGGGCAACGACAGTCCACAGAACTTGAGGCCTGAGTTTCAGTAGGAGTTCGCTAGACTCAACATGGTGTTAGTCTCTGAGGGCAATGTATCAAATCTGGAGATACAACCCACCCTAATGGAGCAAATTAAGAAAGCTCAGCATGGACACCCCAGCATCGAGGGTATAAAGAGGAAGATGAGCCTTGGCAAGGCTTCGGAGTTCGTCACAGACAATGAAGGAATATTATGGTACGGGGACAGACTTTGCGTACCAAACATTGAGGAACTCAAGCAACAAATCCTAACCGAAAGCCACACCGCCCCATATTCGATCCACCCTGGAGGAACCAAAATGTACAAAGACATTCAGGAAAGATTTTGGTGGCACGGTATGAAAAGGGATATAGCCGCATTCATTGCTTGTTGCGATTCTTGTCAGCGCATAAAAGCCGAGCATCAAAAGCCAGCAGGGCTACTACAGCCAAACAGGATACCTGAGTGGAAATGGGCTGAAATTGGAATGGACTTCATCGTCGGACTACCTCGATCGCAACGCGGAAATGATGCCATATGGGTCATCACAGATAGGCTAACCAAGGTAGCACATTTCATTCCCGTGAAGACAACCTACTCCACTCAAAGGCTTGCTAAGCTTTACCTCTCCCGTATAGTTTGTTTGCATGGAGTCCCAAAGACTATAATATCCGACCGAGGCACCCAATTTGTCTCTAAATTTTGGGATCACCTACAACAAGCTCTGGGCACGCAACTAGCATTCAGTACAGCGTACCACCCTCAGACTGATGGACAAACGGAATGCGTGAACCAAATCCTAGAGGACATGCTGAGAGCCTGTGTGCTCACCTATGGATCCAGTTGGGAAGAAAGTTTGCCGTATGCCGAGTTTGCTTACAACAACAGTTACCAACCCAGCCTGCAAATGGCACCTTTTGAAGCACTGTACGGACGGAGGTGTCGTACCCCACTAAATTGGTCAGAAACAGGTGACAGTCGTATCTTTGGCCTAGACATGCTCAAGGAAGCCGAGGAGAAGGTTAAACAGATCAGGGACAGACTCAAGACAGCTCAAAGCCGACAAAAGAGCTATTACGATCGAAAACATCGTGAGGTCAGCTTTGAACCTGGTGATTACGTATACCTCCGAGTGTCTCCTATGCGAGGCCTGCAACAGTTCAAAATTAAGGGGAAGCTAGCCCCGAGATTTATTGGACCCTTCTGTATAGTTGCACGAAGAGGCACAGTAGCCTACCAGCTAGACCTACCCAAAGAGCTGTCAGACGTCCACGACGTGTTCCACGTCTCACAGTTGAGGAAATGTGTGGGCAACCCGGAGAAGCATGTATCTCATGAGAGCATTGATGTGCAACCAGACCTCACCTACAGAGAGTGGCCAGTAAAGATATTGGGAGAGTCTGAAAGGAGGACCCGTCAGAAAACGATAAAACTTTTCAAGGTTCAGTGGAGCAATCACAGCGAGGATGAAGCTACATGGGAAAGAGAAGATTTTCTTTAGGCAGAGTACCCACATCTATTTGAGGATCAGCTGAAATCTCGAGGACGAGATTTTTCCTAAGGGGGTAGGTGTTGTGACACCCAAAATTTTTATTTGGCTTTTCAAAACTTTTATTTGATTTGAGGGAGGTGATTTAAATTTTTTCTTCTAAAGAACTCTCCCTCTCAAAAAATTTCTTTTATGCCAAGTGTTCTGTTTGGATTCACCCAAGACTTGATTTTTGGTCGTTGAGGTTTTTCCATCTTATTTGGACTCAAAACCAAATACTTTTCATTTGGGGAAATTTCTTTTGGAAAATCTTTTAAATAGCCCTATGGCATTTGGAGTGACCTTTTCCCCTTTTCAAAAATCCCTCTTGCCATGACCCAAGTGGAAATCCCCTCCCAAAAGCCTTTCCCCATCTTTGTGTCATGATATACTTCAAATCCAGCAGTTTGAACCTCCCCATAAATTTTCTTCCATTTATTTCTTATCAAAATAATTTCTGCCCTCTACTTTGGCTCTTGGAGATTTACAAAGGAGCTACCCTTTCTACTTTGAGTTTTGCCTCCAAACCAATTCCCCTAGCTAGTCCTTAGAGCCCTCAACCAAGATCCATGAAGATCCACTGATCTCCAGTTCAAAATTTTCAAATTGTACTTGCTGCAAGTTTGGACCTTATTTGCCAAATTTGATGAAATTCAGTTGTTTTCTCCTCCTAAAAATCTGAGAAAATTCAGGCAGCCTCTGGATGCATTGAGAGGTCACCTCACCATTTCCCAGCTCCAGAATTTTTTTTCTTCATGCCAAATCATTTCATCGAACACCTGCTGGACACTGTTGCTGTCAATGTTCAGAGTTCAGTTAAACAGTTTCAGTAAACTGCTGTCGTTTTCTTCAGAGCCCGATGTCGATCTCGCCAGTACCGCGGTGGCGCCTTGCTCCCTGTCCCCTCCTTCTTATCCCTGCGCCGCACGATCGCCTGGAAGCTTGCGGGCGTCGGCGATGAGCAGGAGGAGGTGCGCCACCCCGTGAGCGACGGCAGCAGCGGCTTTGCGGCTGCCAGAGAGAGGCGCAGCGTGGACGGCGCCGTCCAGCGCCGCCCAAGCCACCGGAGGCCGCCGGGTGGCCATCCACTCGCCCGTGCGCGCTGCCATCCTTCGTCGTGAACTGCTAGGCGCGGAGCACGCTCTCTACCGCCGCCGTGCCCGTACGGCCACCCCGCCGAGGATCGACGCATTACGCCAAGCCCGACCAAGGTTTAGCGGGGGAACGGCACCAGTGAACCACCCTGATGGTGCCTAGCCTCCTAAACCCACTGCCCAACCACTGCCTCGCCGTAATCACTCGCCGGAGATACCCCGTTCACGGCCACCCCCTCGGATAGCCTATAAATAGAGGCCCCGAGCTCGAACTCGAACCCACACCACCTCTGCACTCCACCAATACCACGCCAAGCCACTGGAAGAGCCCCGAGGGAGCCTTCTTCCCCAACTCCGGCCGCCTCGACCCGCCACGGGGTCCAGCTCGATTCACCCCCGTGCGTGCACCTCTACCTCTCAACTCTTGCCAGTAGCTTCCTAATGCATCCACTCTTCTGACCCGCGCTTCAATTTGGAGTTTGCAGCGCCCACCGGAGTACTCCACCATCGCCCGAACCACCGTCCGCCAGAGAAAGTGTCGTCGTCGACGTGGTGCTCTCCGATGACCAAGTCCACCCCCCACCGACGCGGAAGAACACCCTGAACCTCTTGGTACCCTCCGATCTACCTGCCTCGCCGTGGTTCAACGTCGGCGACCACCGCAGCCTTCGGGCGCCGGCGAGCGTCGTTGGAGCTTTTAAACCTGACGGGTGGGACCCCCCGCCAGCCTCTCTTCTTTTCCCCCTCGAACCGTTTTCTGTTGGCGCCTTCGGGCAAATGCGTTTTCTCTTTGGGCTGGCGCCTTTTACTCCGAACCGTTTTCTGTTTTCTCAGTTAAGTCCCTGGTTCTTTTCTGTTTCATCACAGATTAGTCCCTAGACTAAAACCCTTATAACTTTTTAATAAAAGATGCTTTTTGATTGATTCTTTTTCTGTCATTCTTGTATTTTTGTCTAGTTTTTTATAGTATTTATTTGGAAAAAATTTGGAGTAATTTTTATGCATGCAAGGAGTTTCACGTTAGTATACGGTTTCGTTATACCGTAGGTTCCGGAGGAGGTGACGGAGCCGCGAACTTCGCCGAGCTAGACTCCGACTTCTCCGAACCAGGCAAGCATGTTTGAACCTTTGATATGATAGGTGTTTGCATGATTGCTGGAATGGTTTGTGCATGGCATATGAGCATCGGTGAGTGTTACGTTGCATGCAAGGCAACTGACCGTGTGTTTCGAAGTTACTGTGATCTTCGATGAGAGATGACCTGATCATGTGGTGACATGAAAGGTGGTAAGATGGTACTGTTGTAGCATGCCAGTCTTACGTCATCCGATAAACTCCGACGTTAACGTGGTCTGAGCCACGTTACCGTTCTTTCCCTTTCGTGCTACCACATGTTTTCTGCAAAGAATACGGTTTAGTAAGTTGATAACCTCTTTCCATGTACACACCAAATGGAGGGGCCGGGATGAGGGTTCCATGGCCCTGGATTAAAGCCAGTCATCCGGTCAGGGGGCATGGGTGTTTCCGGTTGGGACCGAGAGGGGGGCACCCCTTAGAGCGCGCGTATATAAATTTGATCCCATGCTACGCGAGGTTGTAGCCTCCCAGTCTCAAAGTTTTTCTTGAACGTTGCCGAGGGTGATTCCTGGCATCGGAATGTTGAATGGGTGTGTACTGGTTAGATGTGTTTCTTCCAAAACACCGTAAACGGAACTAGTCCCTTGTGACTACTGAAATCCGTTGGCTGTGGTTGAAGTACAAACTCTGCAGAGTCAAATCCTTCCGAGTCATCGCGTCCATGGTCAAGGACCATGGCCAGCATATCCATATCTATGTCAGTTCTCGTGGTAGCATCCTCGGTGAACAAGCTTGAGTGGTATACCCGTTTGAATTGTTATTCCTGTGGATGGACTAACCTACATTTTATCTCATACCTGAATACCCCCTTGCAATGATTTTTATATATGAGCCACTGAAATATTAAGTTATGGAATATAAGCCCTTTATGTGATGTCGCTTAGACGTCCGACTGTGGCACTCTTGTCATTTACTTTCAATATAAGCCCTTTATGAGATGTCGCTCAGCCGTCCGACTGTGGCACTCTTGTCATTTACTTTCAATATAAGCCCTTTCTGAGATGTCGCTCACACGTCCGACTGTGGCACTCTTGTCATTTACTTTCGATATAAGCCCTTTTTGTGATGTCGCTCAGACGTCCGACTGTGGCACTCTTGTCATTTACTTTCAATATAAGCCCTTTATGTGATGTCGCTCAGACGTCCGACTGTGGCATGCCTGTTATTTACTTTTGATACAAGCCCTTTATGTGATGTCGCTTCAGACGTCCGACTGTGGCACGCACTGTTATTTATTTTTCCATTATAAGCCCTTTATGTGGTATCGCCTTGACGCCCGACTGCGGCATTGTTATTTCATTTGTATCCTTTCGAGGGGTCATTCAGACACTCGTTTGGCCTTCAGTATTACTTTGGGATTTCGGGAGGACTACCGCCCGACTTCCCTTTTTATTTACCATGCATTGCTATCTCATTGTTTGAGTGCGCTTTATTAATCTGTTCTTTTGCATCATGTTTACATTTGTTATATCTTATGTCCGAACTGTCTTGCGAGTACTTTCATAGTACTCACCTGGCTTGTTGATTTGGCCAGATGTTGACGAAGGCAATCTCATGGATGAAGAGTTTGATAGTGAGTCCGACGCCTAGAGGAATCCCAGTCAGTCCCGTGCGATCCTGGATATTGGTCACTTGTATTATATACGCTTCCGCCACCCACAATAAGTATCCTCGAGCCTCACTCCGACGCTCGAAGAGCTGTTAGATTCAGGAGTCATGTCACCCACTTCGCTGTGATATATCCACCACCGCGTTTATTGTGAGTCAGTAGTTATGCCACCCTATCCGCCGTTATGTGTAATATCGGCGTGCTTGTAATAAATTGTTGAGCAGTCTCCGCTCAACCTTGTATTATATTTAGTACTCCTGGTTTTTCTTCTGTGATCAAGATATTGTCTACCAGTGAGGAGGATTCTTCTCTACTGGTCCGTAAAAGGGATCGGTTCCTCAATAAATATTTTATTGGAAAACCGGTCGTGACACGTATGAGCGAGTCTACATGCCTAGACTCCCTATATAAGTTCTGCAAGGCTGTTATTGCTGTGTTTGGCCTTCAGTACTTGAGAGAGCCGACTCCTGAAGATACAACCCATTTGTTGGCGATGAATGCCAGCAGGGGCTTCCCAGGGATGCTTGGCAGTATAGACTGCATGCACTGGGAGTGGAAGAACTGCCCTTCTGCTTGGCAAGGGCAGTATAAGGGCCATGTCAGGTCTTGCACTGTCATACTTCAGGCTGTGGCGTCTCAAGATCTCTGGATCTGACACTCTTTCTTTGGCATGGACGGATCGCACAATGATATCAACGTGCTTCAGCGCTCGCCGGTGTTTGCTAGGCTTGCCGAGGGAAACAGCCCACTGGTGAACTTTACTATCAACAGACACAACTACGACAAAGGATACTACCTAGGTGACGGTATCTATCCTCAGTGGACCACTATTGTGAAGACAATCCCCAACCCCGTCGGAGAGAAGAGGAAAAGATTTTCCCAAGAGCAAGAGAGTGCTAGGAAGGACGTCGAGCGTGCCTTTGGTGTTTTGCAATCTCGATTGGGCATCGTTCGGTATCCTGCTAATACTTGGAGCACGCAGAAACTGTGGGAGGTGATGACTGCTTGTGTGAGCATGCACAATATGATCGTAGAAGATGAGCGCCCAGAACGTCTGTACGATCAAGGGTTTCAGTTTCAAGGTGAGAATGTTGTGCCTGAGCATGGAGGAGCGGCAACGTTTGAACAGTTCACCCAATTCCATCATGACATGCGTGATTGGGAAACTCACATGCAACTGCAAAATGATTTGGTTGAGCATATGTGGGATCATGTTGGCAACCAATAGATGTATCTTCTTTATTCGGCTTGCAAAACTATGTGAGACATTTTTACTTATATTCGGCTTGTAAAACTATGCTATTTTATTCGATTGAAACTATGTTATTTATTTGGTTCTAGACTATATGTTTGAATGCAAAAGTTGTGTGTGAAACAATGCGAAAAATGAGCTATTTGTTGAAATAGGGCGGCCAGCCGGCCACGCCGGCATATATGGGTCGGCGCGTTGGGCGCACTGCCGAGCCAAATCTAAAACAGGGCGGACGCCGGGCGGCCGGCCGACCCAAACGGACGAAAAGCGGACAAAGCGCGCATCCGTTTGGGTCGCCCCGTTGGAGTTGCTCTCATAGAATGCGGCTAATTCGAGACATGTTAGTTTTTTTTGGGTGAGACATGTCAGTTAACATTTGTCCAGCAAACCCGATGGTTAGCGAGACATGTCTGCAGACTCCTCCTGATCCATCACCCACAACATGATCTCCAGTGAATGGTGGTCGCGCTTCTTCACGCGCAGCTTCCTCTCCTCCTCCTCCTCCGCCAGTGAATCCAACATTGCTTGGGCCTCCGCCCGCATGTCCGCCTTGGTGTTGAACCATGAACCGATCTCAAACAAGCGCGCGTCCCGCCCCTCGAATTCTGCCATCCACGCCTCTAAAATCTGCACCATGCACGTCGCCCGAGGTGCACTGTGCCGTATGGCCAGTTGCCACACCGATCTTCGCAAAGTGACAGGGAAATGCACTGTATCGCCCGCTGCACAAACCTCACCACGACGACGATGTCTGCGGCGATCCACCACACGCCCTTCACCGTTGATGAGAGAGATCAAATGATCCCGTGCCACCACCGCACCTAGGTGGTAGGCGAGAACCCCCGCCGCCGCCCGTAAGTCCGGCAAGTACCACGCCGTCCACCGTTGTTCGTTGTGAGTGTCGCCATGCGAGTCACCAGAGACATGTCAAACCGTCATTCGGAAGCTATCCGTACCGGCCACTTACTCGCTTCCAAGTGTGTTTTGTATCAGAAACCATCAATAGAATTACAACGAAAACAACAATGCCGGTCTAAAAAAGGATTCCCAAATAATAAGTGCCACATGTGTCACATGAAGTAACACGGTCCTACAGTTTTTACAACTAAAATTGTCATAAAAAACGGCCATCGCCCAGGAGAGATCGATGGAAGTGGAAACCAACAAGGTCAAAAACACAAGGAAAGCCGGTCATGGGGGACCCACCACAGCAAGCAAGCAACCAGAACCTTGAACCGGGAAGAGGCGGGCAAAAGGCACAAATTTTACCTCAGTGCGAAACTATTTCACAAACTGAACTGTTTTTGAAAGTATTTCACCTAGCTGACCTCTAATGTGCAACGCCTAACAGCAGGGCGCTGCACTCTACTGTGCAGCGCCTAACAATCAGGCGCCACACCGGTGCAACGCCGGACAGCTAGGCGCTACACTACACTGTGCAGCGCCTAGCTATAAGGAGCTGCACGGTAGAGTGCAGCGCCTAGCTGTCAGGCTCTGCACAAAAGGGTCAGCGGTGTGAATTTTTTTCAAAAACAGTTCATTTTGTGAAATACTTTCGTTCTAAGGTCAAATTTGACCGCAGAGGCGGGTAGACCGGAGTAGTGATGAATAAGTAACCATTTTCCCCTGCCGGACGCTTTATTCGGTGTCGAGTCGAGCAATTCAGTCAGTCACAGTTCATGTGTGCGTTACATTGAAACAAAAACGGAATGGGAAGGGAACACTACTGGAATCTGGCATTTTGCCGCCCGCCACCTCTTTGCCGTCTGCTAGCTGACGGCAAAGAGCCTCTTTGTCGTCCGCTTCCACAAAGCGGACGGCAAAGAAAGTGCAGATGGCAAAAAGGCTATTTGCCGTCAGCCAGCTGACGGCAAAGAGCTAGAAGGCAGATGGCAAAGAGCCAGGTGGGCCCCACTGGGCACGGCGTGGCTAGGTCAGATTCTTTGCCGTCTGCCTAGTCTTTGTCGTCTGCCTTCTGGACCTTTGCCGTCCGCTGGCGAACGGCAAAGAAATGGCCCAGCTAACGGCCGTCTCCCCCTCCTATGCGTGCTCTCTGTCTCTCTGGCCCCACCCCCTCTCTCTCGCCTCTCTCTCAGCCCGCGCCCCCAACTCACCCGCGCCTGCGCCCGCACCGCCGCCGTCGAGCACCGCCACCCCACCCCGCCGCAGCACCACCCCGCCGCCCCGGAGCCGTGCGGCCCCGTCGCCACCACCGCCTGGCGCCCCCTCCGCCCGGCCAGCGCCGCCCCGCCGTCGCCCCCCACGCTGCCGCCGCCCCACCCCGCCGCAGCACCACCCCGCCGCCCCGGAGCCCTGCAGCCCCGTCACCACCACCGCCCGGCGCCCCCTCCGCCCGGCCAGCGCCCCTGGTCCTGCCGCAAGCCGTCCCACCCTTGCCGCAGGTGAGCCCCGGCTGCACCCCTCTTCTCCTCTTTTTTTCTGTTTTTTTAGTTTAGATTACTTTTAGTTTTGTTTTAGATTTAGTTTAGTTTAGATTACTGTTAGTTTGGTTTTATATTTAGTTTAGTTTAGATTACTTTTAGTTTGGTCTTAGGTTTAGTTTAGTTTTAGGTTTATGTTTAGTAATGAAAAAACTAAGAATAATTAGAAGAAGAGGAGGAGAAGAAGAATAGCTAGGTTTAGGTGTAGTTTTTTCCTGTTTTGTTTTAGGTTAATTAGTGCTAGGTTTAAGAAGAGGAAAAAGGAGAAGAAGAAGAAGAAGAAGAAGAAGAAGAAGAAGAAGAAGAAGAAGAAGAAGAAGAGGAGGAGGAGGAGAAGAAAGAAGAAGAAGAAGAAGAAGAAGAAGAAGAAGAAGAAGAAGAAGAAGAAGAAGAAGAAGAAGAAGAAGAAGAAGAAGAAGAAGAAGAAGAAGAAGAAGAAGAAGAAGAAGAGGAAGAGGAAGAAGAAGAAGAAGAGGAAGAAGAAGAGGAAGAAGAAGAAGAAGAAGAAGAAGAAGAAGAAGAAGAAGAAGAAGAAGAAGAAGAAGAAGAAGAAGAAGAAGAAGAAGAAGAAGAAGAAGAAGAAGAAGAAGAAGAAGAAGAAGAAGAAGAAGGGGAGGAGGAGAAGAAGAAAGCTAGAGGAGAGGAGGAGAAGAAGAAGACCACCGACACCCCGACACCTGACACCCCGACCACCGACACCCCGACCCCGAACCCGACCACCGACACCCCGACCCCGACCCCGACACCCCGACACCCTGAGACCCCGACAATCGACACCCCCACCCCCCCACCCCGACCCCTGACACCACACCCCGACCCCGACACCCTGACATCCCGACCCCGGCACGACACCCCGACCCCGACACCCTGACACCACACCCCAACCCCGACCCCGACCACTGACACCCCGACACCTGACACCCCGACCACCGACACCCCGACCCTGACCCCGACCACCGACACCCCGACCCCGACACCCTGAGACCCCGACAATCGACACCCCGACCCCTGCTACCTCTTGAGCACTGCGTTCCCGACCACTGACACCCCGACACCTGACACCCCGACCACCGACACCCCGACCCCGACTGCGACCACCGACACCCCGACCCCGACATCCTGAGACCCCGACAATCGACACCCCGACCCCTGCTACCTCTTGAGCACTGCGTTGGTTTTCCCTTGAAGAGGAAAGGGTGATGCAGCAAAGTAGCGTAAGTATTTCCCTCAGTTTTTGAGAACCAAGGTATCAATCCAGTAGGAGGCTACGCGCGAGTCCCTCGCACCTACACAAACAAATAAATCCTCGCAACCAACGCGATAAGGGGTTGTCAATCCCTACACGGTCACTTACGAGAGTGTTCGGATAGATATGATAGGATAATATTTTTGGTATTTTTATGATAAAGATGCAAAGTAAAATAGAAAGCAAAGTAAAAAAGCAACGGAAATAACGAAGTGTTGGAAGATTAATATGATGAAGATAGACCCGGGGACCATAGGTTTCACTAGTGGCTTCTGTCAAGAGCATAAGTATTTACGGTGGGTGAACAAATTACTGTTGAGCAATTGACAGAATTGAGCATAGTTATGAGAATATCTAGGTATGATCATGTATATAGGCATCACGTCCGAGACAAGTAGACCGACTCCTGCCTGCATCTACTACTATTACTCCACACATCGACCGCTATCCAGCATGCATCTAGAGTATTAAGTTCATAAGAACAGAGTAACGCTTTAAGCAAGATGACATGATGTAGAGGGATAAATTCATGCAATATGATTAAAAAAACCATCTTGTTATCCTCGATGGCAACAATACAATACGTGCCTTGCTGCCCCTACTGTCACTGGGAAAGGACACCGCAAGATTGAACCCAAAGCTAAGCACTTCTCCCATTGCAAGAAAGATCAATCTAGTAGGCCAAACCAAACTGATAATTCGAAGAGACTTGCAAAGATAACCAATCATACATAAAAGAATTCAGAAGATTCAAATATTTTTCATAAATAAACTTGATCATAAACCCACAATTCATCGGTCTCAACAAACACACCGCAAAAGAAGATTACATCGAATAGATCTCCATGAGAGAGGGGGAGAACATTGTATTGAGATCCAAAAAGAGAGAAGAAGCCATCTAGCTAATAACTATGGACCCGAAGGTCTGAGGTAAACTACTCACACATCATCGGAGAGGCTATGGTGTTGATGTAGAAGCCCTCCGTGATCGATGCCCCTCCGGCGGAGCTCCGGAACGGGCCCCAAGATGGGATCTCGTGGGTACAGAAGGTTGCGGCGGTGGAATTGGGTTTTTGGCTCCGTATCTAATCGTTTGGGGGTACGTAGGTATATATAGGAGGAAGGAGTACGTCGGTGGAGCAACGTGGGGCCCATGAGGGTGGAGGGCGTGCCTGGGGGGGTAGGCGCGCCCCCCTACCTCGTGGCTTCCTGGAAGCTTCCTTGACTTAGGGTCCAAGTCTCCTGGATCATGTTCGTTCCAAAAATCACGTTCCCGAAGGTTTCATTCCGTTTGGACTCCGTTTGATATTCTTTTTCTGCGAAACTCTAGAATAGGCAAAAACAGCAATTCTGGGCTGGGCCTCCGGTTAATAGGTTAGTCCCAAAAATAATATAAAAGTGTATAATAAAGCCCAATAATGTCCAAAACAGAATATAATATAGCATGGAACAATCAAAAATTATAGATACGTTGGAGACGTATCAAGCATCCCCAAGCTTAATTCCTGCTCGTCCTCGAGTAGGTAAATGATAAAAACAGAATTTTTATTGTGGAATGCTACTTGGCGTAATTTCAATATAATTCTTCTTATTGTGGCATGAATATTCAGATTTGATATGATTCAAGATAAAAGTTTAATGTTGACATAAAAACAATAATACTTCAAGCATACTAACTAAGCAATTATGTCTTATCAAAATAACATAGCCGAAGCAAGTTATCCCTACAAAATCATATAGTCTGGCTATGCTCCATCTTCCCCACACAAAATATTCATATCATGTACGACCCCGGTTTTAGCCAAGCAATTGGTTCATACTTTTAACGCACTTCAGCCTTTTCAACTCTTACGCAATACATGAGCGCAAGTCATGGATATAGCACTATGGTGGAATAAGGTATAATGGTAGGGGTTATGTGGGAAGACAAAAAAGGAGAAAGTCTCACATCAACGAGGCTAATCAACGGGCTATGGAGATGCCCATCAATTGATGTTAATGCAAGGAGTAGGATTGCCATGCAACGGATGCACTAGAGCTATAAGTGTATGAAAGCTCAAAAAGAAACTAAGTGGGTGTGCATCCAACTTGCTTCCTCACGAAGAGCTCGGGCATTTGAGGAAGCCCATCATTGGAATATACAAGCCAAGTTCTATAATGAATTTTCCCACTAGTATATGAAAGTGACAAAATGAGAGACTCTCTATTATGAAGATCACGGTGCTACTTTGAAGCACAAGTGTGGTAAAAGGATAGTAACATTGTCCCTTCTCTCTTTTTCTCTCATCATTTTTTTATTTGGGCCTTTTCTCTTTTTTTATGGCCTCTTTTTTTTAGTCCGGAGTCTCATCCCGACTTGTGGGGGAATCATAGTCTCCATCATCCTTTCCTCACTTGGGACAATGCTCTAATAATGTTGATCATCACACTTTTATTTACTTACAACTCATGAATTACAACTCAATACTTAGAACAAAATATGACTCTATATGAATGCCTCCGGCGGTGTACCGGGATATGCAATGAATCAAGAGCGACATGTATGAAAGAATTATGAACGGTGGCTTTGCCACAAATACAATGTCGACTACATGATCATGCAAAGCAATATGACAATAATGAAGTATGTCATGACAAATGAAACAGTGGAAAGTTGCATGGCAATATATCTCGGAATGGCTATGAAGATGCCATGATAGGTAGGTATGGTGGCTGTTTTGAGGAGGATATAAGGAGGTTTATGTGTGATAGAGCATATCATATCACGGGGTTTGGATGCATCGGCGAAGTTTGCACCAACTCTCAATGTGAGAAAGGGCAATGCGTGGTACCGAAGAGGCTAGAAAATTGCGCAAAGGTAAGTGTGCGTATAATCCATGGACTCACATTAGTCATAAAGAACTCATATACTTATTGCAAAAATTTATTAGCCCTCGAAGCAAAGTACTACTACGCATGCTCCTAGGGGAAGGGTTGGTAGGAGTTAACCATCGCGCGATCCCGACCGCCACAGAAAGGAACACAATCAACAAATACTTCATGCTCCGACTTCGTTACATAACGGTTCACCACGTGCATGCTATGGGAATCACAAACTCCAACACATGTATTTTTCAATTCCACAATTACTCAACTAGCACAACTATGATATTACTACCTTTATATCTCAAAACAATTAGCAAGCATCAAGTTTCTCATGATATTAATTAAAGCAAATTGCATGCTATTTTAAGACTCTCAAAATAATCTAAGTGAAGCATGAGAGATCAACAGTTTCTATAAAACAAATCCACCACCGTGCTCTAAAAGATATAAGTGAAGCACTAGAGCAAAAACTATATAACTCAAAAAAAATATAAGTGAAGCACATAGAGTATTCTAATAGATTCTGAATCAAGTGTGACTCTCTCAAAAGATGTGTACAGCAAGGATGATTGTGGCAAACTAAAAAGCAAAGACTCAAATCATACAAGACGCTCCAAGCAAAACACATATCATGTGGTGAATAAAAATCTAGCTCCAAGTAAAGTTACCGATGGAAGTAGACGAAAGAGGGGATGCCTTCCGGGGCATCCCCAAGCTTTGGCTTTTTGGTGTCCTTAGATTATCTTGGGGGTGCCATGGGCATCCCCAAGCTTAGGCTCTTGCCACTCCTTGTTCCATAATCCATCAAATCTTTTACCCAAAACTTGAAAACTTCACAACACAAAACATAGCAGAAAATCTCGTGAGCTCCGTTAGCGAAAGAAAACAAAAGACCACTTCAAGGTACTGTAATTAACTCATTCTTTATTTATATTGGTGTAAACCTACTGTATTCCAACTTCTCTATCATTTATAAACTCTTTTACTAGCCATAGATTCATCAAAATAAGCAAACAACACACGAAAAAGAATCTGTCAAAAACAAACAGTCTGTAGTAATCTGTAACTAACGCAAACTTCTGGAACTCTAAAAATTCAGCCAAAATAGGAAGACCTAGACAATTTGTTTGTTGATCAGCAGCAATTGGAATCAATATTTTATCACGTTATGCTGATTTTTAACAATTATTTTCGTGAACAGAAAGTTTCTGCAATTTTCTGCAAGATCAAATAACTATCATCCAAGAAGATCCTATAGGTTAAACTTGGCACAAACACTAATTAAAACATAAAAACACATCTAACCAGAGGCTAGATCAAATATTTATTCCTAAACAGAAGCAAAAAGCAAAAAACTAAAAAATAAAATTGGGTTGCCTCCCAACAAGCGCTATCGTTTAACGCCCCTAGCTAGGCATAAAAGCAAGGATAGATCTAGGTATTGCCATATTTGCTGGGCAATTCTTCAATAAGACATCTATCATCCTTTAGAGTTTCTTTCTCTCTATTAATTATCAAACTTTTAGGAACAAGATTGAAAAATTCATTTGTAGCAAATGGTTCCTTAATGATAGCAAAAAGATTGGGATGAATACTTATAGATTTAAGATCCGCAATACTAGAGGATTCACCCTTATTTTTAGGAACATACATAAGCTTGGCAATTTTCGTTGGAGGACTAGGAGTATTTTTTATGGAAGAAAAAGCGGTTCCCAAGTTGGTAATGATACCCTCAAGTTTATCGATTCTAGTAGAATCCTGATTTATTCTTTCATTAACTATGGGTTCCTTCTCCTTAATATTTTTCAAAGTGACTCCTACTTTAGATCCGTATTGGGTAATTTGGTTGTGGATCTTTTTATCCAAATTTTCAATTAGCTCTACGGTAGCAACTTTATTTTCAATAATTTCAAGTCTTTGCATTACATGCTCCAAAGTTAAAATAGTTCCATTAACCAAGAGAGGTGGTGAGCCAAATAAATCTATCATAGCATTATAAGAGTCAAAAGTATGGCTACCCAAGAAATTCCCTCCGGTAATGGTGTCAAGAATATATCTATACCAAGGATTAGCACCTACATAAAAATTGCGGAGAAGAACGGAAGTAGATTGCTTCCTGGTAGATCTATTTTGAGCATTGCAAATTCTATACCAATCGTATTTTAGATTTTCTCCCTCCCTTTGTTTAAAATTGAGAACTTCATTTTCGGGAGACAACGGAGAAGATAAAGGACTAGCCATGACGGCAAGGAAAGCAAATGAAAAAGAGGCGATGGAAAAGAGAGGGCGAATAAAACGGCAAGGGTGAAGTGGGGGAGAGGAAACCGAGAGGCAAATGGCAAATAATGTAAACGGCAAGGGTTTGTGATGGGTACTTGGTATGATGACTTTTGCGTAGACCTCCCCGGCAACGGCGCCAGAAATCCTTCTTGCTACCTCTTGAGCACTGTGTTGGTTTTCCCTTGAAGAGGAAAGGGTGATGCAGCAAAGTAGCGTAAGTATTTCCCTCAGCTTTTGAGAACCAAGGTATCAATCCAGTAGGAGGCTATGCGCGAGTCCCTCGCACCTACACAAACAAATAAATCCTCGCAACCAACGCGATAAGGGGTTGTCAATCCCTACACGGTCACTTACGAGAGTGAGATCTGATAGATATGATAGGATAATATTTTTGCTATTTTTATGATAAAGATGAAAAAGTAAAATAGAAAGCAAAGTAAAAAAGCAACGGAAATAACTAAGTGTTGGAAGATTAATATGATGAAGATAGACCCGGGGGCCATAGGTTTCACTAGTGGCTTCTGTCAAGAGCATAAGTATTTACGGTGGGTGAACAAATTACTATTGAGCAATTGACAGAATTGAGCATAGTTATGAGAATATCTAGGTATGATCATGTATATAGGCATCACGTCCGAGACAAGTAGACCGACTCCTGCCTGCATCTACTACTATTACTCCACACATCGACCGCTATCCAGCATGCATCTAGAGTATTAAGTTCATAAGAACAGAGTAACGCTTTAAGCAAGATGACATGATGTAGAGGGATAAATTCATGCAATATGATAAAAAAAACCATCTTGTTATCCTCGATGGCAACAATACAATACGTGCCTTGATGCCCCTATTGTCACTGGGAAAGGACACCGCAAGATTGAACCCAAAGCTAACCATTTCTCCCATTGCAAGAAAGATCAATCTAGTAGTCCAAACCAAACTGATAATTCGAAGAGACTTGCAAAGATAACCCCTCATACATAAAAGAATTCAGAAGATTCAAATATTGTTCATAGATAAACTTGATCATAAACCCACAATTCATCGTCTCAACAAACACACCGCAAAAGAAGATTACATCGAATAGATCTCCACGAGAGAGGGGGAGAACATTGTATTGAGATCCAAAAAGAGAGAAGAAGCCATCTAGCTAATAACTATGGACCCGAAGGTCTGAGGTAAACTACTCACACATCATCGGAGAGGCTATGGTGTTGATGTAGAAGCCCTCCGTGATCGATGCCCCCTCCGGCGGAGCTCCAGAACAGGCCCCAAGATGGGATCTCGTGGGTACAGAAGGTTGCAGCGGTGGAATTAGGTTTTTGGCTCCGTATCTGATCGTTTGGGGGTATGTAGGTATATATAGGAGGAAGGAGTACGTCGGTGGAGCAACGTGTGGCCCATGAGGGTGGAGAGCGCGCCTGGGGGGGCAGGCGCGCCCCCTACCTCATGGCCTCCTGGAAGCTTCCTTGACTTAGGGTCCAAGTCTCCTGGATCATGTTCGTTCCGAAAATCACGTTCCCGAAGGTTTCATTCCGTTTGGACTCCGTTTGATATTCTTTTTCTGCGAAACTCTAAAATAGGCAAAAAAACAGCAATTCTAGGCTGGGCCTCCGGTTAATAGGTTAGTTCCAAAAATAATATAAAAGTGTATAATAAAGCCCAATAATGTCCAAAACAGAATATAATATAGCATGGAACAATCAAAAATTATAGATACGTTGGAGACGTATCAACCCCCCCCCCCACCCCGACCCCGACAATGATGATGATGCATTTAATGATCTCGGAGCATATATAGACGATTCAGAGTAATATTAGTAATGTGAGCTTTCAATTTTTATTATGTTCATGATGATGATACACTTAAATTATATACATATTATTCATGTCAGGTATCCAAAAAATTTATGTTGTACTAATTTCGTTTACTTTTTGTCATTGCAGGTGTTGACAGGATGGTGGGCAAGGGTCCAGAGCGCCCCGAGCCTCCTGCGAGCGCTACTGGGAGGGGTGGTTCCATTATTCCCCTCCGGAGAGCGCTGCTAGACAGTATGCAGACAACTGCGGCGGGCGCTTCATCTTCGGTTGGGAGAGGTCAGGGGAGGACGAAGAAGGCTGCTAGAGGTGGGCGTGGCAGCGGGAGAGGTAGGAAGGCTGCTACGCCTTCCTTGCCGCCACCCTCAGCTGATTCACCCGACCACCTGGACCCATCTCGGACCCCGGTCCATGAGCCTCCGGTCGCCGATCCTTCGCCCCACCACACTCGATTTGCCGATCCTTCGCCCCACCAGACTCATGTCGCCGATCCTTCGCCCCATGTGAGTCCGGTCCCAGAGTCTTCGTCCCAGAAGACTCCGGTCCCGGAGTCTTCGTCCTAGAAGACTCCGATCCCGGAGTCTTCTTCCCACGAGACTCCGGAGGCTAGTGGCCCTACTGATGGTAGCGAGGACACCTTTTCTGATGAAAGCTACAGCGACGACGAGCTGGTTGAGATGGGCAAGAAGGTCTACAAGCGTGGCTGTCCTAAGCTCCCGCTCGTGCCGGCGACCCCCGACCAGAGGTGGTTGATTGCGCCTAAAGGGTTGAAGTAAGTGCATTTAATATTTTTTAACCTTTTGCCTTCATGTTCCTTCAAATTAATATCTAATGCGTTGGCCTTGTCATACTGCAGGGGCTGGGTACACCCCCGTAGTCTTCTTCTTCTAGTCTTCTTCTTCTTCTTCTAGTTTTCTTCTTCTCCAAAATGAAGTTAGCCCTAAGTTATATCAAAAATGGCATAATATGCTTAGTTAGGTCAAAAAATGGCATAATTAGCTAGGTAAGCTCAAAAATGGCATTTTTCTTCTTATTTAGCCTATTTAGTCCATTTATGACATAATTGAGCCTATTTAGTCCACAAATGACATAATAAGATGAAGAAAATCCAGGAAGAGGAAGAAAATAAGGAATAGGAAGAAAAGAAGAAGAAAAGAAGAAGAAAAGAAGAAGAAGAAGAAGAAGAAGAAGAAGAAGAAGAAGAAGAAGAAGAAGAAGAAAGCTAGAGCAGAGGAGGAGGAGAAGAAGACCACCGACACCCCGACCCCGACCCCGACCACCGACACCCCGACACCTGACACCCCGACCACCGACACCCCGACCCCGACCCCGACCACCGAAACCCCGACCCCGACCCCGACACCCTGAGACCCCGACAATCGACACCCCGACCCCCCTCACCCCGACCCCAGACCCCTGACAGCACACCCCGACCCACACCCCGACCCCGACACCCTGACATCCCGACCCCGGCATGACACCCCGACCCCGACACCCCGACACCCTGACACCACACCCCAACCCCGACCCCGACCACTGACACCCCGACACCTGACACCCCGATCACCGACACCCCGACCACCGACACCCCGACCCCGACCACCGACACCCCGACACCCAGAGACCCCGACAATCGACACCCCGACCCCTGCTACCTCTTGAGCACTGCGTTGGTTTTCCCTTGAAGAGGAAAGGGTGATGCAGCAAAGTAGCGTAAGTATTTCCCTCAGTTTTTGAGAACCAAGGTATCAATCCAGTAGGAGGCTACGCGCGAGTCCCTCGCACCTACACAAACAAATAAATCCTCGCAACCAACGCGATAAGGGGTTGTCAATCCCTACACGGTCACTTACGAGAGTGAGATCTGATAGATATGATAGGATAATATTTTTGGTATTTTTATGATAAAGATGCAAAGTAAAATAGAAAGCAAAGTAAAAAAGCAACGGAAATAACTAAGTGTTGGAAGATTAATATGATGAAGATAGACCCGGGGACCATAGGTTTCACTAGTGGCTTCTCTCAAGAGCATAAGTATTTACGGTGGGTGAACAAATTACTGTTGAACAATTGACAGAATTGAGCATAGTTATGAGAATATCTAGGTATGATCATGTATATAGGCATCACGTCCGAGACAAGTAGACCAACTCCTGCCTGCATCTACTACTATTACTCCACACATCGACCGCTATCCAGCATGCATCTAGAGTATTAAGTTCATAAGAACAGAGTAACGGTTTAAGCAAGATGACATGATGTAGAGGGATAAATTCATGCAATATGATAAAAAAAATCTTGTTATCCTTGCTGGCAACAATACAATACGTGCCTTGCTGCCCCTACTGTCACTGGGAAAGGACACCGCAAGATTGAACCCAAAGCTAAGCACTTCTCCCATTGCAAGAAAGATCAATCTAGTAGGCCAAACCAAACTGATAATTCGAAGAGACTTGCAAAGATAACCAATCATACATAAAAGAATTCAGAAGATTCAAATATTGTTCATAGATAAACTTGATCATAAACCCACAATTCATCGGTCTCAACAAACACACCGCAAAAGAAGATTACATCGAATAGATCTCCACGAGAGAGGGGGAGAACATTGTATTGAGATCCAAAAAGAGAGAAGAAGCCATCTAGCTAATAACTATGGACCCGAAGGTCTGAGGTAAACTACTCACACATCATCGGAGAGGCTATGGTGTTGATGTAGAAGCCCTCCGTGATCGATGCCCCCTCCGGCGGAGCTCCGGAACAGGCCCCAAGATGGGATCTCGTGGGTACAGAAGGTTGCGGCGGTGGAATTAGGTTTTTGGCTCCGTATCTAATCGTTTGGGGGTACGTAGGTATATATAGGAGGAAGGAGTACGTCGGTGGAGCAACATGGGGCCCACGAGGGTGGAGGGCGCGCCCCCCTACCTCGTGGCTTCCTAGAAGCTTCCTTGACTTAGGGTCCAAGTCTCCTGGATCATGTTCGTTCTGAAAATCACGTTCCCGGAGGTTTCATTCCGTTTGGACTCCGTTTGATATTCTTTTTCTGCGAAACTCTAAAATAGGCAAAAAACAGCAATTCTGGGCTGGGCCTCCGGTTAATAGGTTAGTCCCAAAAATAATATAAAAGTGTATAATAAAGCCCAATAATGTCCAAAACAGAATATTATATAGCATGGAACAATCAAAAATTATAGATACGTTGGAGACGTATCAAGCATCCCCAAGCTTAATTCCTGCTCGTCCTCGAGTAGGAAAATGATAAAAACAGAATTTTTGATGTGGAATGCTACTTGGCTTAATTTCAATATAATTCTTCTTATTGTGGCATGAATGTTCAGATTTGATATGATTCAAGATAAAAGTTTAATGTTGACATAAAAACAATAATACTTCAAGCATACTAACTAAGCAATTATGTCTTATCAAAATAACATAGCCGAAGCAAGTTATCCCTACAAAATCATATAGTCTGGCTATGCTCCATCTTCCCCACACAAAATATTCATATCATGTACGACCCCGGTTTTAGCCAAGAAACTGGTTCATACTTTTAACGAACTTCAGCCTTTTCAACTCTTACGCAATACATGAGCGCAAGTCATGGATATAGCACTATGGTGGAATAAGGTATAATGGTAGGGGTTATGTGGGAAGACAAAAAAAGGAGAAAGTCTCACATCAACGAGGCTAATCAACGGGCTATGGAGATGCCCATCAATTGATGTTAATGCGAGGAGTAGGATTGCCATGCAATGGATGCACTAGAGCTATAAGTGTATGAAAGCTCAAAAAGAAACTAAGTGGGTGTGCATCCAACTTGCTTGCTCACGAAGACCTCGGGCATTTGAGGAAGCCCATCATTGGAATATACAAGCCAAGTTCTATAATGAATTTTCCCACTAGTATATGAAAGAGACAAAATGAGAGACTCTCTATTATGAAGATCACGGTGCTACTTTGAAGCACAAGTGTGGTAAAAGGATAGTAACATTGTCCCTTCTCTCTTTTTCTCTCATCATTTTTTTTATTTGGGCCTTTTCTCTTCTTTTTTTATGGCCTCTTTTTTTTAGTCCGGAGTCTCATCCCGACTTGTGGGGGAATCATAGTCTCCATCATCCTTTCCTCACTTGGGACAATGCTCTAATAATGCTGATCATCACACTTTTATTTACTTACAACTCATGAATTACAACTCAATACTTAGAACAAAATATGACTCTATATGAATGCCTCCGGCGGTGTACCGGGATATGCAATGAATCAAGAGCGACATGTATGAAAGAATTATGAACGGTGGCTTTTCCACAAATACAATGTCGACTACATGATCATGCAAAGCAATATGACAATAATGGAGTATGTCATGATAAATGAAACGGTGGAAAGTTGCATGGCAATATATCTCAGAATGGCTATGAAAATGCCATGATAGGTAGGTATGGTGGCTGTTTTGAGGAGGATATAAGGAGGTTTATGTGTGATAGAGCATATCATATCACGGGGTTTGGATGCACCGGCGAAGTTTGCACCAACTCTCAAGGTGAGAAAGGGCAATGCGCGGTACCGAAGAGGCTAGAAAATTGCGGAAAGGTAAGTGTGCGTATAATCCATGGACTCACATTAGTCATAAAGAACTCATATACTTATTGCAAAAATTTATTAGCCCTCGAAGCAAAGTACTACTACGCATGCTCCTAGGGGAAGGGTTGGTAGGAGTTAACCATCGCGCGATCCCGACCGCCACATAAAGGAACACAATCAACAAATACTTCATGCTCTGAATTCGTTACATAACGGTTCACCATACGTGCATGCTACGGGAATCACAAACTCCAACACATGTATTTTTCAATTCCACAATTACTCAACTAGCACAACTATGATATTACTACCTTTATATCTCAAAACAATTAGCAAGCATCAAGTTTCTCATGATATTAATTAAAGCAAATTGCATGCTATTTTAAGACTCTCAAAATAATCTAAGTGCATGAGAGATCAACAGTTTCTATAAAACAAATCCACCACTGTGCTCTAAAAGATATAAGTGAAGCACTAGAGCAAAAACTATATAACTCAAAAAAAATATAAGTGAAGCACATAGAGTATTCTAATAGATTCTGAATCAAGTGTGACTCTCTCAAAAGATGTGTACAGCAAGGATGATTGTGGCAAACTAAAAAGCAAAGACTCAAATCATACAAGACGCTCCAAGCAAAACACATATCATGTGGTGAATAAAAATATAGCTCCAAGTAAAGTTACCGATGGAAGTAGACGAAAGAGGGGATGCCTTCCGGGGCATCCCCAAGCTTTGGCTTTTTGGTGTCCTTAGATTATCTTGGGGGTGCCATGGGCATCCCCAAGCTTAGGCTCTTGCCACTCCTTGTTCCATAATCCATCAAATCTTTTACCCAAAACTTGAAAACTTCACAACACAAAACATAGCAGAAAATCTCGTGAGCTCCGTTAGCGAAAGAAAACAAAAGACCACTTCAAGGTACTGTAATTAACTCATTCTTTATTTATATTGGTGTAAACCTACTGTATTCCAACTTCTCTACCATTTATAAAATCTTTTACTAGCCATAGATTCATCGAAATAAGGAAACAACACACGAAAAACAGAATCTGTCAAAAACAGAACAGTCTGTAGTAATCTGTAACTAACGCAAACTTCTGGAACTCCAAAAATTCAGCCAAAATAGGAAGACCTAGACAATTTGTTTGTTGATCAGCAGAAATTGGAATCAATATTTTATCACGTTCTGGTGATTTTTAACAATTATTTTCGTGAACAGAAAGTTTCTGCAATTTTCTGCAAGATCAAATAACTATCATCCAAGAAGATCCTATAGGTTAAACTTGGCACAAACACTAATTAAAACATAAAAACACATCTAACCAGAGGCTAGATCAAATATTTATTCCTAAACAGAAGCAAAAAGCAAAAAACTACAAAATAAAATTGGGTTGCCTCCCAACAAGCGCTATCGTTTAACGCCCCTAGCTAGGCATAAAAGCAAGGATAGATCTAGGTATTGCCATCTTTGGTGGGCAATTCTTCAATAAGACATCTATCATCCTTTAGAGTTTCTTTCTTTCTATTAATTATCAAACTTTTAGGAACAAGATCGAAAAATTCATTTGTAGCAAATGGTTCCTTAATGATAGCAAAAAGATTGGGATGAATACTTACAGATTTAAGATCCGCAGTTTGTTTACTAGAGGATTCACCCTTATTTTTAGGAACATACATAAGCTTGGCAATTTTCGTTGGAGGACTAGGAGTATTTTTTACGGAAGAAAAAGCGGTTCCCAAGTTGGTAATGATACCCTCAAGTTTATCGATTCTAGTAGAATCCTGATTTATTCTTTCATTAACTATGGGTTCCTTCTCCTTAATATTTTTCAAAGTGACTCCTACTTTAGATCCGTATTGGGTAATTTGGTTGTGGGTCTTTTTATCCAAATTTTCAATTAGCTCTACGGTAGCAACTTTATTTTCAATAATTTCAAGTCTTTGCATTACATGCTCCAAAGTTAAAATAGTTCCATTAACCAAGAGAGGTGGTGAGCCAAATAAATCTATCATAGCATTATAAGAGTCAAAAGTATGGCTACCCAAGAAATTCCCTCCGGTAATGGTGTCAAGAATATATCTATACCAAGGATTAGCACCTACATAAAAATTGCGGAGAAAAACGGAAGTAGATTGCTTCCTGGTAGATCTATTTTGAGCATTGCAAATTCTATACCAATCGTATTTTAGATTTTTCTCCCTCCCTTCGTTTAAAATTGAGAACTTCATTTTCGGGAGACAACGGAGAAGATGAAGGACTAGCCATGACGGCAAGGCAAGCAAATGAAAAAGAGGCGATGGAAAAGAGAGGGCGAATAAAACGGCAAGGGTGAAGTGGGGGAGAGGAAAACGAGAGGCAAATGGCAAATAATGTAAACGGCAAGGGTTTGTGATGGGTACTTGGTATGATGACTTTTGCGTAGACCTCCCCGGCAACGGCGCCAGAAATCCTTCTTGCTACCTCTTGAGCACTGTGTTGGTTTTCCCTTGAAGAGGAAAGGGTGATGCAGCAAAGTAGCGTAAGTATTTCCCTCAGTTTTTTAGAACCAAGGTATCAATCCAGTAGGAGGCTATGCGCGAGTCCCTCGCACCTACACAAACAAATAAATCCTTGCAACCAACGCGATAAGGGGTTGTTAATCCCTACACGGTCACTTACGAGAGTGAGATCTGATAGATATGATAGGATAATATTTTTGCTATTTTTATGATAAAGATGCAAAGTAAAATAGAAAGCAAAGTAAAAAGCAACGGAAATAACTAAGTGTTGGAAGATTAATATGATGAAGATAGACCCGGGGGCCATAGGTTTCACTAGTGGCTTCTCTCAAGAGCATAAGTATTTACGGTGGGTGAACAAATTACTGTTGAGCAATTGACAGAATTGAGCATAGTTATGAGAATATCTAGGTATGATCATGTATATAGGCATCACGTCCGAGACAAGTAGACCGACTCCTGCCTGCATCTACTACTATTACTCCACACATCGACCGCTATCCAGCATGCATCTAGAGTATTAAGTTCATAAGAACAGAGTAACGCTTTAAGCAAGATGACATGATGTAGAGGGATAAATTCATGCAATATGATAAAAAAAACCATCTTGTTATCCTCGATGGCAACAATACAATACGTGCCTTGATGCCCCTACTGTCACTGGGAAAGGACACCGCAAGATTGAACCCAAAGCTAAGCATTTCTCCCATTGCAAGAAAGGTCAATCTAGTAGTCCAAACCAAACTGATAATTCGAAGAGACTTGCAAAGATAACCAATCATACATAAAAGAATTCAGAAGATTCAAATATTGTTCATAGATAAACTTGATCATAAACCCACAAATCATCGGTCTCAACAAACACACCGCAAAAGAAGATTACATCGAATAGATCTCCACGAGAGAGGGGGAGAACATTGTATTGAGATCCAAAAAGAGAGAAGAAGCCATCTAGCTAATAACTATGGACCCGAAGGTCTGAGGTAAACTACTCACACATCATCGGAGAGGCTATGGTGTTGATGTAGAAGCCCTCCGTGATCGATGCCCCCTCCGGCGGAGCTCCGGAACAGGCCCCAAGATGGGATCTCGTGGGTACAGAAGGTTGCGGCGGTGGAATTAGGTTTTTGGCTCCGTATCTGATCGTTTGGGGGTACGTAGGTATATATAGGAGGAAGGAGTACGTCGGTGGAGCAACATGGGGCCCACGAGGGTGGAGGGCGCGCCTGGGGGGTAGGCGCGCCCCCCTACCTCATGGCTTCCTGGAAGCTTCCTTGACTTAGGGTCCAAGTCTCCTGGATCATGTTCGTTCCGAAAATCACGTTCCCGAAGGTTTCATTCCCTTTGGACTCCGTTTGATATTCTTTTTCTGCGAAACTCTAAAATAGGCAAAAAAAAACAGCAATTCTGGGCTGGGCCTCCGGTTAATAGGTTAGTCCCAAAAATAATATAAAAGTGTATAATAAAGCCCAATAATGTCCAAAACAGAATATAATATAGCATGGAACAATCAAAAATTACAGATACGTTGGAGACGTATCAACCCCCCCCCCCCCCCCGACCCCGACAATGATGATGATGCATTTAATGATGTCGGAGCATATATAGACGATTCAGAGTAATATTAGTAATGTGAGCTTTCAATTTTTATTATGTTCATGATGATGATACACTTAAATTATATACATATTATTCATGTCAGGTATCCAAATTTTTTATGTTGTACTAATTTCGTTTACTTTTTGTCATTGCAGGTGTTGACAGGATGGTGGGCAAGGGTCCAGAGCACCCCGAGCCTCCTGTGAGCGCTACTGGGAGGGGTGGTTCCATTATTCCCCTCCGGAGAGCGCTGCTAGACAGTATGCAGACAACTGCGGCGGGCGCTTGTTCATCGGTTGGGAGAGGTCAGGGGAGGACGAAGAAGGCTGCTAGAGGTGGGCGTGGCAGCGGGAGAGGTAGGAAGGCTGCTACGCCTTCCTTGCCGCCACCCTCAGCTGATTCACCCGACCACGTGGACCCATCTCGGACTCCGGTCCATGAGCCTATGGTCGCCAATCCTTCGCCCCACCACACTCGGGTCGCCGATCCTTCGCCCCACCACACTCGTGTCGCCGATCCTTCGCCCCACATGAGTCCGGTCCCAGAGTCTTCGTCCCAGAAGACTCCGGTCCCGGAGTCTTCATCCTAGAAGACTCCGATCCCGGAGTCTTCTTCCCACGAGACTCCAGAGGCTAGTGGCCCTACTGATGGTAGCGAGGACACCTTTTCTGATGATAGCTACAGCGACGACGAGCTGGTTGAGAAGGGCAAGAAGGTCTACAAGCGTGGATGTACAAAGCTCCCGCTCGTGCCGGCGACCCCCGACCAGAGGTGGTTGATTGCGCCTAAAGGGTTGAAGTAAGTGCATTTAATATTTTTTTTAACCTTTTGCCTTCATGTTCCTTCAAATTAATATCTAATGCGTTGGCCTTGTCATACTGCAGGGGCTGGGTACACCCCCGTAGTCTTCTTCTTCTAGTCTTCTTCTTCTTCTTCTAGTTTTCTTCTTCTCCAAAATGAAGTTAGCCCTAAGTTATGTCAAAAATGGCATAATATGCTTAGTTAGGTCAAAAAATGGCATAATTAGCTAGGTAAGCTCAAAAATGGCATTTTTCTTTTTATTTAGCCTATTTAGTCCATTTATGACATAATTTAGCCTGTTTAGTCCACAAATGACATAATAAGATGAAGAAAATCCAGGAAGAGGAAGAAAAGAAGGAATAGGAAGAAAAGAAGAAGAAAAGAAGAAGAAGAAGAAGAAGAAGAAGAAGAAGAAGAAGAAGAAGAAGACTATATCTCCCACGATGCGGCTATATCTCCCACGTGTCGAGGCACGACTTAGAGGCATAACCGCATTGTGGTATTGTCGCAAGAAGGGTTATCTTCACACAATCCCATGTAATGAACAAGAATGGGATAACGAGAGTTGGCTTACAATCGCCACTTCACACAATACATAAATATAATTCATACAACATCAAAAAATCCACACATAGACCGACTACGGTCAAATCCAAATGAAAATAAGATAACCCCAAATGCTAGATCCCCGATCGTCCCAACTGGGCTCCACTACTGATCATCAGGAAAAGAAACATAGTAACGACCACGTTCCTCATCGAACTCCCACTTGAGCTCGGTTGCGTCATCTGGACTGGCATCGTCGGCACCTGCAACTGGTTTGGTAGAATCTGTGAGTCACGAGGACTCGGCAATCTCACACCCGCGATATCAAGACTATTTAAGCTTATAGGAAAGGATGGTGTAATGAGGTGGAGCTGCAGCAGGCACTAAGCATATATGGTGGCTAACATACGCAACTGAGAGCGAGAAGAGAAGCAACGCAACGGTCGCGAAACTAGAAATGATCAAGAAGTGATCCTGAAACTTCTTACGTTCATGCATAACTCCAACCGTGTTCACTTCCCGGACTCCGCCGAGAAGAGACTATCACGGCTACACACACGGTTGATGTATTTTAATTAAGTCAAGTGACAAGTTCTCTACAACCGGACATTAACAAATTCCCATCTGCCTCATAACCGCGGGCACGGCTTTCGAAAGATAATACCCTGCAGGGGTGTCCCAACTTAGCCCATCATAAGCTCTCACGGTCAACGAAGGATAAACCTTCTCCCGGGAAGACCCGATCAGTCTCGGAATCCCGGTTTATAAGACATTTCGACAATGGTAAAACAAGACCAGCAAGACCACCCACTGTGCCGACAAATCCCGATAGGAGCTGCACATATCTCGTTCTCAGGGCACACCGGATAAGCTAAGCGTACAGGTACCAACGTAACCCAAGTTGCCAAGGGACGGTCCCGCACGGTGCTCTAGTTTGGACCAACACTCGGAGGAGCACTGGCCCGGGGGTTTAAATAAAGATGACCCTCGGGCTCGCGAAAACCCAAGGGAAAAGGCTTAGGTGGCAAATGGTAAAACCAAGGTTGGTGTAAGGGCATATTTATCCCTAAGATGTTTTGGTGATTGATGACAATGCTTTTGCGGACTAATCGTGTGCGTTGAGTGTTTTTCAGAGATTCATTCTTTTTGGGCACGAGACGATATCCTCCCCTCGGAGCTTAAAGCGAAGACGGTGTAGTCCTTTCGGATTAGTTTGGTGGACTAGATTCATAGGGATCACCGCACTATCAAGAGGGGGTCCGTTTTGGAAAGGCTAGGGCGGAATCATCACGTACACTTCCTTTGCCCCTCCCTCCAAGCCTTTCCGTTTCGATGATGGGCTTGGTTCTCATTTCTTTTTACCCTCTCTGGTTCCAGCGGTAGTACCGCGAGCCAGAGCGGTAGTACCGCTTGGGTGGTACAAGCGGTAGTACCGCCCAGAGCAGTAGTACCGCTAGTAGCTCCGTGTGTGTGCTATCTCTGGTCCCAGCGGTAGTACCGCGGGACGGAGCGGTAGTACTGCTTGGGTGCCACAAGCGGTAGTACCGCTCTGGGCACGGTAGTACCGCTCCAGAGCAGTAGTACCGCTGGTGGCCCCAAGCCGTAGTACCGCTCTGGTCTCGTGCTAGTACCGCCTTGATTCGAGGGCTCCTTTTTTCGTGTCGGGTTTTACGGTACTGGCCGCGGTTGTGGGGGGCCGTAGTACCGCTCATGTGCAGTAGTACCGCCCTCCCTCCGCGGTAGTACCGCTGTGGACCAAGCGGTAGTACCGCGCTTTTGGGCGGTAGTACCGCTTATTGTTGCAAGCGGTAGTACCGCTGGCACAGCGGTACTACCGCTCTCTTCGGGGCAGAGGGGGGGTAACGGTTGGTTTGTTCCCCCCACTATATAAAGGGGTCTTCTTCCCCAAAGTTGACTCACCTCTTCCCCCAAAAGCTCCATTGTTGCTCCAAGCTCCATTTTCGCTCGATCTCTCTCCCTAGCCAATCAAACTTGTTGATTTGCTCGGGATTGGTTGAGAAGGCCACGATCTACACTTCCACCAAGAGAAATTTGATTCCCCCCACTTATCCCTAGCGGATCTTGTTACTCTTGGGTGTTTGAGCACCCTAGACGGTTGAGGTCACCGCGAAGCCATAGTCCATTGTGGTGAAGCTTTGTGGTGTCGTTGGGAGCCTCCAATTAAGTTGTGGAGATTGCCCCAACCTTGTTTATAAAGTTTCGGTCGCCGCCTTCAAGGGCACCAATAGTGGAATCACGGCATCTCGCATTGTGTGAGGGCGTGAGGAGAATACGGTGGCCCTTGTGGCTTCTTGGGGAGCATTGTGCCTCCACACCGCTCCAACGGAGACGTACTTCCCCTCAAAAGGAAGGAACTTCGGTAACACATCCTCGTCTCCACCGGCTCCACTCTTGGTTATCTTGTTCCTTTACTTTCGCTAGTTTACTTGTGTTATATCTCTTACTTGCTTGCGTGCTTGTTGTCGTTGCATCATATAGGTTGCTCACTTAGTTGCATATCTAGACAACCTATTTTGATGCAAAGTTTAATTTGGTAAAGAAAAGCTAAAAATTGTTAGTTGCCTATTCACCCCCCCCCCCTCTAGTCAACTATATCGATCCTTTCAATTGGTATCAGAGCCTCGTCTCTTTATTAAGGACTTTACCGTCCAAAGAGTATGGTTGACGTCATAGACGGTGCGGAGGAGCACTCCGGTGAGAATCCTGTCTCATCTACGGGAGATGGGAGAACCGCGGTCTCTCGTGAGGAATTCAATGTGGCGTTGGACACATTGAAAACCTCCATGACGACCAAGGTCGAAAGCATGTTGAATAAATTCTTAGAAGGGCTTAAACTTACCACCGCACCGTTGAAAGTGGGTGATCCCGCTAACAAGGTGACGGATGCTACCTCCGACAAGGGGGAAGCTTCGAGCGAGAAGGCTCCTTGTTCTAGTGATAAAAATGGGACCGGCATCTTTGCCCATGTGGAACCTCCACCCGTCTATGGTGGACCGCTTCCTTCCACTCATTTGAATCATGCCGGCCCGGCCCCTAAGATTGAGAAGAATGTAGATTTTGATTCTTGGGTCTATCATTTTAAGCGTCATTTAAATCATGTGAACACTAACCTTTGGAGAATCATTGAAGAAGGCTTTTATCCGCATGACCGAAGCAACATCACTCCTAGAGAAGTTGTGGATCATCGATTCAATGAGAATGCTCTCTTCATCATCCAAGAAGCAATCCCGCCCGAAGATCTTCCTCATCTCCGGCCTTACACCGTGGCCAAAGATGCTTGGCTCCAAGTTGTTTCCCTCTATCGGGGAAGCGCAAGCATTCAACGCTCCAACTATGAAGTGGTGCAAGATGAAGCCGACGAGTTTGCAATGAAAGAAGATGAAGAACCTCGTGAGCTTTTTCGGAGAGTGACCAAACTCGCGGTCTCTCTTCGAGATCATGGAAGTAAGGACACGGATGACAATTGGATCAAGCGCAAATTCCTCAAGGCAATGATGCCCTACCACAAAGCCATGTCCTCCGTAATTCGTCAAAGGCCGGACTTCCACACTTTGTCATCAAGTGAAGTGTTGGATGAGTTTGTTGCTATGAGCATCTTGGACAAGACCGCCGACAATGCGGTTCTTCGCTCTCAAAGAGTAAAGAAGCCCAACCTTGCTCTAAAGGCCAAGGCTAGTATGGAGGAAGAGGATGAAGAGGAAGAAGAGGAGGGCAACCTCGAAGATACGAAGTATGCCTATCATGAACACATGGCTCTTGCTTCAAGGCAATTTTGGAGCAAGAAGAACACGAGGCCAAACTTCAACAAAAGCAACTCAAGTGGCGCAAAGGGCAAGCAACGGATGAGGACTTGCTTCAATTGTGGCAATGTGAGCCATTTTGTTGCGGAGTGCCCTTACGAGAAGAGGGAAGACAAATGGTGGCAAGCTCATTAGAAAAGACAAGGCCAAGTCGTTCCCCAACAAGAGCAACTTCACCAAGAAGACTCCCTTCAAGGCGTTGGTGGTTCAAGAAGAGTACAATGAGGATGATGATGATGATGAAGATAGTGAGTCGGTTGCCATGGCCTCCGTTGCCATTGCGAAGACTCCACGGGTGCCTCTCTTCGACTCACTCAATGAGAACATCACCGCCAAGTGCCTCATGGCTAAAGCCACCAATAAGGTAACCTCCAACATCAAAACTACCATCATTAATCATCCTTCTTCGACGGATAGCATTGATGAACATGAGGGAACAAATGTGGAGGAAAATGAGTTTGAGATCTTTATGAGTAAACTCAAGGGTAAATCCAAGAAGCACTTCGTTGCTCTCTTGGAACAACTTGGTGAAGCCAATGACATGATCGAGGCTCACGAAGATACCATCTCTAAGATGGAGGGGCATAGTCGTGACTATGCCGATGAGATTTCGGATCTTTCCAATGCTCTTGACGAAGAGCGTGGTCTTCGTTTGGCTCTTGAGGAGTCATACAACGATGATCATGCTAAGTTAAAGAAGGATCTTGATCATGCTCTTGTTGTGTCTCGTGTGCTAAACTCCGAGAAGGCAAAACTTGGGGTTGATCTTGCTAGACTCAAAGAGGAGTTTGGCATTCTCGACAAGGCTCACAAAGTCTTGAAGGGTGTTCATGCTAGCCTCAAGGAGTCTCATGATCAACTCCAAGTGAAGCTAACAAAGGAGAAAGCCACCTTTCCTCATATGGTGTTAATTGATAATGCAAATGCTACTAACCCGTGTTGTGAGCATGTGCATCTTGTTGAGGAGAATGCTAAGCTAAAGGAGCAACTTGAGAAAGGCCTTATGTCATGCATACAAGGTGAGAAGAACCTCAACGACCTCTTGAGCAATCAAAAGGAAGTTGTGGCCAAGGAGGGGATTGGGTTCGCACCCAATCCCAAGAACAAGAAGAAGAATGACAAGACCAAGCGACCTCCTCCTCTCAAGCAAACTTTTGTGAAGGAGGGAGAGGGTGCTTCCAAGGAGAAGAAGAACAATGCGAAGGGTGGAGGTGTCAAGAAGAGAAATGCCACTCCTTCCAACAAAGCCGGCGACTTTAATCCTTCTTATGTGTTATGCCGTGCTAGTGATGGGCATGTTTATGCCAAATTCGTTGGTTCTCCTCATGAGTACATTGAATGGTCTATTTGGGTTCCTAAGACCCTTGTTGCTAACATCAAAGGACCCATTACAAAATGGGTACCTAAAACCAAGCATTGATCTCTTGTAGGTGTTTGCTTCCGGTGGGGGATCATGGTTGCTCGATAGTGGAGCTACAAATCATATGACCGGAAGCAAGGACTTGGTGGTGGACGTGCACAAGAATCCATCTATGCCCACCAATGTCGAGTGGGGTGATGCCTCGTCTTCTAAGGTACTGGGACTCGGCAAAGTTGCCATTTCTCATGGTCTCACGATCGAGAAGGTCATGCTAGTTGAGTCCCTTGCATACAATTTACTTTCCGTTCGTCAACTTGCTATCATGGGCTTTGCCACCTTCTTTGATATTGATACCGTGGCCCTCTTGTGGAGCAAGACTCTTAAAGTAGCCTTCGTTGGGCATGTCGAGAACGGTCTCTATGTGATTAACTTTTCAGAGCAACCCACTAAGACCGTGACATGCCTAATGGCTAAAGTTGACGTGGGGTGGCTGTGGCATCGCCGTTTAGCCCATGTCAATATGAGATCTTTGCAAAGTCTTCTCAAGGGGGACCATGTCCGTGGACTAACGAATGTTAGTTTTGCCAAAGATCGTGCTTGCAGTGCTTGTATCGAAGGAAAGCTTCATGAGAAGGCTCACCCTCCCACGACTCTTATTTACTCGAAGAGGCCGTTGGAGCTCCTTCATTTGGATCTCTTTGGGCCTCCATCCTTTGATAGTCTTGGGGGTAGAAAGTACTGCTTGGTAATTGTGGATGATTATTCTAGATACACGTGGGTGTATTTCTTCAAGAGGAAGAGTGAGACCCAACAAACAGTCATTGACTTTGCAAATGAATCCCAACGTCAACACAATACAAAGATCTTGACAATAAGAAGTGACAACGGCACCGAGTTCAAGAACTACACTTTGGATGAGTTTCTCAGTGATGAGGGGATCAAGCATCAATATTCCGCACCTTACACCCCTCAACAAAATGGTGTTGCGGAGAGGAAGAATCGGACGTTGATGGATGCGGCAAGGACCATGATGGCGGAGTTCAAGTCTCCATACAACTTTTGGGCCAAAGCCATCAACACCGCGTGTCATGCTTCAAATCAGCTCTATCTTCGCAAAGGCTTGAACAAGACTCCATATGAGATCCTCACCGGTAACAAGCCCAACCTCAAGTACTTTCGGGTGTTCGGGTGTAAGTGTTTCATTCTCAAGAAAGGTGTTCGTTTGTCTAAATTTGAGACTAGAGCTCATGAGGGCATATTTGTTGGTTATGCTACAAACTCCCATGCTTACCGTGTTCTCAATAAGTCCACGGGACTTATTGAGGAGACGTGTAACGTGGAGTTTGATGAAAATAATGGCTCCCAAGTGGAGCAAAGTGGTACTTGTGATGTAGGTGATGAAATTCCTCCCCAAGCCATAAGAAGAATGGGTATTGGTTATATCCTACCCATTGAGGAACCCCTTGTGGCCGAAGGAGAAGGACAATGCTCCACTCAAGTGGAGCCATCACCAACCCAAGACCCACACGCTTCCGAAGAACAAAGTGAAGGCCCTCAACCACATGAACAAGATCAAGGGCAAGATCAACCTCAAGATGGTGGTGATCCACCAAATGATGCCCAAGGTCAAGTTCTTCCCCTCGAGCTAGTTCAAGATCAAGAACAAGCTCAAGACGATGCTCAAGATGATCAAGTTACCCCTCCTCACTTCACTTCCGAGGAGGAATTGGAGCGTCGTGCCGCTAAGATCGCTTCCAAGCTCACCACCAAAGGTCATCTCATGGAGAATGTGGTTGGAAGCCTAAGAAAGGGGGTAAGCACTCATAGACAATTAGCAAACTATTGTGAACATCATGCGTTTGTTTCTTGTGTCGAACCCCAAAAGGTTTATGAAGCGCTTGAGGACCCGGATTGGCTCAACGCCATGCATGAAGAACTCAACAACTTCGAACATAACCAAGTGTGGAAGTTAGTGCCAAGGCCAACCGGGAATCATAATGTCATTGGAACCAAGTGGATATTCAAGAACAAGCAAGACGCTCATGGAATCATTGTTCGCAACAAGGCTCGTCTGGTGGCACAAGGCTACTCCCAAGTCGAGGGTATCGACTACGGTGAAACCTTTGCCCCCGTTGCTCGCCTTGAATCTATTCGTTTGTTGATTGCTTATGCTTCTCATCATAATTTCACTTTGCAACAAATGGATGTGAAGAGTGCCTTTCTTAATGGTCCCATAAATGAGTTGGTATATGTCAAACAACCCCCCGGGTTCGAAGATCCCTATTTCCCCGATCATGTGTATCAACTCCACAAGGCGCTCTATGGCCTTAAACAAGCCCCACGTGCGTGGTATGAGCATCTTACGGAGTTGTTACAAGATCGTGGATTCAAAATCGGGAAAATCGACCCCACTCTTTTTACTAAGAAGGTCAAAGGGGAGTTGTTTGTGTGCCAACTATATGTTGATGATATTATTTTTGGTTCCCCTAACAAAGCTTTCAATGAAGAATTTGCCGCTCTCATGACCTCAAAGTTCAAGATGTCTATGATGGGAGAGTTGAAGTTCTTTCTCGGATTCGAAATCAAACAAAGAAGAGAAGGAACCTTCATCAACCAAGCCAAATACACTCAAGACATGCTAAAGAGATTCAAGCTAAGTGATGTCAAGCCGGCTTCCACTTCAATGCCCACCAAGTGCCAACTTGACATTGATCCCAATGGTAAAGCGGTGGATCAAAAGGTATATCGCTCTATGATTGGATCCTTGCTTTACCTTTGTGCATCTAGACCGGATATCATGTTGAGTGTGGGAATATGTGCACGGTTTCAAGCCGCACCTAAGGAAAGCCACTTTGTGGCGGTCAAGCGAATCTTTCGATATTTGGCTCATACCCCAAACTTTGGCCTATGGTACCCAAGAGGAGCAAACTTCAAGCTTGTAGGTTTTTCGGACTCCGATTGGGCGGGAGACAAAGTGGATAGGAAGTCCACTTCCGGAGGGTGCCAATTTCTTGGTTGCTCTTTGGTAAGTTGGTCTTCCAAAAAGCAAAGTTGTGTGTCTCTCTCGTCCACCGAAGCGGAGTATGTGGCGGCCGGAAGTTGTTGTGCACAACTCTTATGGATGAGGCAAACTTTAAAGGATTACGGTGTCATTTGCGACAAAGTGCCTCTTTGGTGTGACAATGAAAGTGCTATCAAGATTTCTCTCAACCCGGTGCAACACTTCAAGACAAAGCATATTGAGATTCGGTATCACTTCATCCGGGATCATATTAGGCGAGGGGAGATCGAGCTCAACTATGTCAACACTCATGATAACCTTGCAGATATTTTCATGAAGCCATTGGATGAAGCAAGATTTCGCGAGTTAAGGCATGAGCTAAATATCATTGATTCGAGCAATGTGGTTTGAACCTTTGCACACCCCTCACATTCATTGTGCTTTCTTGTCTAGGTGTAGGCATGGATGTAGGGGGAGTGTTGTTCTCTCAATGAACTTTCCCTCCCCCCCACAATGCATAAACTGATCTCACTCTTTCACATTAGCCATTTTTGATGGCACTTGTGCTTCATAGACGAGCTTTGGTCATGGGCCCAAGGATAATTCTTCGCGGTGCCATACCAAGTGACTCAAACATAGGTGGCCTCGGCCACCGCCCTCTCGTATAGAGGTGTGTGATTCTTGCTCTCTTGCTAGTGCTCTTGTTGGTCTTCTTGCCGTTGTTTCCCGTCTTTCGTTTTGCACCATGTGTGTTGAGTCTGGTTTGTGTTGCGCTGGGCGGTACTACCGTTGTGAAGGAGCGGTACTACCGCTGGAGCGGTACTACCGCTCAACAGAGCGGTACTACCGCTTATACGGCTAAGCGGTACTACCGCCCCTCACCACGGTACTACAGCTGAGGGGCGGGGCCAGGGGGTTAAGTCGTGGCAGGGGTGGTTTCCTCCACCCCATACCCATTTGCTTCGTCCCCTGGTTCCTCTTCCTCTCTCCAGCGCCATCTCGCCGCGGGAAGGCTCCGGCGGCCCTCCGTCTCCGGACCGTTCCTCTCCATTTCCTTCGGTGGAGTCGATCCCCACCTCGTCCTCTTGCCATGGATGCCGGTATTGCCCCCGTTCCTCTTCTCTTTGTGTCTAGTTTTCAGATCTTGCGTTTTAGGGGCAATAGTAGTTGCATCTCTAGATTTTTGGCCAAATCTAGGCTTGAGTAGGTTGGAGAAGGCAACTAGACTCTTTGGATTGATGTTTGGTAGGTTTATTTTTGAATTTGGCATCCCCGGTAGTGCCGGATCTGACCACGGCAGTAGGGATCCACCGTGCCCCGTCTCGAGCGGTACTACCGCCCATATGGCACGGTACTACCGCTGGAGCGGTACTACCGCTCCACGGAGCGGTACTACCGCTTATGTGGATAAGCGGTACTACCGCTGAGCAGGCACGGTACTACCGCTGGATGCCCAGTTCCATTGTTTCCTACCACATGTTGATCCATCTTTGTTGTGTTTATTTGGTTTTGATCGTTTCTACTGGTTGTTTCTTGTGTCCGTGTGTTTGGTTCCAGGTGATGAACATCCTGAGCAGCAAGTCCGTCGTGTCAACCCCGGGCATTCAACGTCGAAGCGGTACCGCTCATCTGAGACTGCAGGTGGTTCTTCTAGTGCTCCACAGCCGGCAGGGGGTGCTTCCTCAAGTGCTAATCCTCCTTGCACGAAGAAGATTGCCAGCCGACCAAAGCCAAGTGGCAGGAAAGTGACTGAGATGTCTAGCAGGGAATTCTGGGACAGGCGTCGGCGCAACCCCTATGAGGAAGAACAAGAACCCAATCTTGTCAACCGCCCGTTCTGGAACCGGTTTCAGTATTCCACATACTTTGATGTGATCAAGGCTAAGAAGAATCTCTTTGTCAATGTTCATTCCATCAACACGGATGCTATGGAGAAGGACCTTGAGTACCTTGGTGATGCTCTACAGATGTGCTCTCAGTTGAACATTCTCAGGATCATGCAGTTCAACAAGGACTTTGATGCAGATTTGCTGGCACAGTTCTTTGCCACTGTTCACCTAGGGACTGACGCAGACAGGACTCTGACTTGGATGACAAATGGAAAGGTGCTAGCTGTCAAGTGGCAGGCCTTCATGGGGCTGCTTGAGGTGGAAGATCAAGGGCTCGAGACTCCAGTTGGTTTTCGTCCTCACCAGAATACCACCTCCACTCACAAGCAAGCCCTCTGGCCCTACTGTACTCGGAAGGTCCACCCTGAGACCAGGAAGGAAACCTATGAGTTGTGTACCTATTTGGACATCCTTCACCGCATCTTCCGCGAGACTCTCTTCCCTCGTATTGGGAACCTGGACATGGTGCACTCTTATCTTGTGGACATGCTTCTCTTCTGCCAGCGTGAGAAGGACGCAAACACCGGCGAGTCTCTGGACATCTCTCATGTCATGTGGTCTGAGCTTTTGGCGGCTGTTTCTGAGCGCAAGTGCCCAATTTATGGTCCGTTCATCATGTTGCTTATTGAGAGGGCCTGGAGACGTACCTATCCTGATGAGCAGCTGGAAACTGGAGAGTTGGTCTCTCATGAGATCAAGCGTCTGAGGAAGAAGGATAATTGGGGTAGATCTGGAGCTCCATCTTCTGCTGCTGCCATGGAGACCGAGGACGAGGCTGATGCCGGGGATGATGATGAGGAGTATGTGCCACCTGGGACAGAGCCTTCTGCAGCAGAGCCCTCTTGGGCAAAGAAGCTGAAACGCAAGATGAAGAAGCTGTTCTGCATGGAGTCTCATGGTCAGTACATGACTCATGTGGCTAAGAAGAAGGCAAGAGGTCGACACAAGGAGCTGATGCGTCAGATGGGTGCGACAGTCACTAGCGGCTCAGAGGGTCAGATTACTGAGGAGGAGGAGTGGATCCAGCAGCACTGTCCATGGACCGACTCAGATGCCGAGCAGTTTCCGGGCGCGGACGGCAGTGCAGATGATCACGCAGAGTCCTGATGTTCGAGATCCTCAGCATGCTCTCACCTGGAGCCGTAGGTTAGCTCTTTGCCCCTTTTGGTGTCTCGATGCCAAAGGGGGAGAGAGTTTAGTGATTTGCGTCGTTGTGTTGCGAGTGTGTGAGTGTGTCTTTGCCTTTGTGCTTTCGTTATGTGCTACTTTGTGCTTTGCTTGGAACTTGCGCTTTGCTTGGTTTTGTGTTCAGTAAGACTTTAGTTTGCGTCATATGGTGTGAGACATATGCTACCCTATCATTATAATATCTTTATCTTTGTCTCTAGTCATTTGATATCTCTTGAGTTATATGCTTCATTATGTTATATATCCTGCTATCTTGTTTCTCGCTTAGGTTGTTGGTCTCTAAAATACAGGGGGAGTGTTGATCCTAGTATGTGTGTCGTGCAGCTCAAAGCACATATCTTGATGGCACACATCTAGGGGGAGCCCGTCTATATTTTAGAGACTTGGGGTTTGCTTATGCCCTTTGTTTTTTTTCCCAGTTGTGCAAATCCCGTATTGTCATCAATCCACCAAAAAGGGGGAGATTGTAAGGGCATATTTATCCCTAAGATGTTTTGGTGATTGATGACAATGCTTTTGCGGACTAATCGTGTGCGTTGAGTGTTTTTCGGAGATTCATTCTTTTTGGGCACGAGACGATATCCTCCCCTCGGAGCTTAAAGCGAAGACGGTGTAGTCCTTTCGGATTAGTTTGGTGGACTAGATTCATAGGGATCACCGTACTATCAAGAGGGGGTCCGTTTTGGAAAGGCTAGGGCGGAATCATCACGTACACTTCCTTTGCCCCTCCCTCCGAGCCTTTCCGTTTCGATGATGGGCTTGGTTCTCCTTTCTTTGTGCCCTCTCTGGTTCCAGCGGTAGTACCGCGGGCCAGAGCGGTAGTACCGCTTGGGTGGTACAAGCGGTAGTACCGCTCTGGAGCGGTAGTACCGCCCAGAGCAGTAGTACCGCTAGTAGCTCCGTCTGTGTGCTATCTCTGGTCCCAGCGGTAGTACCGCGGGACGGAGCGGTAGTACCGCTTGGGTGCCACAAGCGGTAGTACCGCTCTAGGCGCGGTAGTACCGCTCCAGAGCATTAGTACCGCTGGTGGCCCCAAGCCGTAGTACCGCTCTGGTCTCGTGCTAGTACCGCCTCGATTCGAGGGCTCCTTTTTTGTGTCGGGTTTTACGGTACTGGCCGCGGCTGTGGGGGGCCGTAGTACCGCTCCTGTGCGGTAGTACCGCCCTCCCTCCGCGGTAGTACCGCTCCTGTGCGGTAGTACCGCCCTCCCTCCGCGGTAGTACCGCTGTGGACCAAGCGGTAGTACCGCGCTTTTGGGCGGTAGTACCGCTTATTGTTGCAAGCGGTAGTACCGCTGGCACAGCGGTACTACCGCTCTCTTCGGGGCAGAGGGGGGTAACGGTTGGTTTGTTCCCCCCACTATATAAAGGGGTCTTCTTCCCCAAAGTTGACTCACCTCTTCCCCCAAAAGCTCCATTGTTGCTCCAAGCTCCATTTTCGCCCGATCTCTCTCCCTAGCCAATCAAACTTGTTGATTTGCTCGGGATTGGTTGAGAAGGCCACGATCTACACTTCCACCAAGAGAAATTTGATTCCCCCCACTTATCCCTAGCGGATCTTGTTACTCTTGGGTGTTTGAGCACCCTAGACGGTTGAGGTCACCGCGAAGCCATAGTCCATTGTGGTGAAGCTTTGTGGTGTCGTTGGGAGCCTCCAATTAAGTTGTGGAGATTGCCCCAACCTTGTTTGTAAAGGTTCGGTCGCCACCTTCAAGGGCACCAATAGTGGAATCACGGCATCTCGCATTGTGTGAGGGCGTGAGGAGAATACGGTGGCCCTTGTGGCTTCTTGGGGAGCATTGTGCCTCCACACCGCTCCAACGGAGACGTACTTCCCCTCAAAAGGAAGGAACTTCGGTAACACATCCTCGTCTCCACCGGCTCCACTCTTGGTTATCTTGTTCCTTTACTTTTGCTAGTTTACTTGTGTTATATCTCTTACTTGCTTGCGTGCTTGTTGTCGTTGCATCATATAGGTTGCTCACTTAGTTGCATATCTAGACAACCTATTTTGATGCAAAGTTTAATTTGGTAAAGAAAAGCTAAAAATTGTTAGTTGCCTATTCACCCCCCCCCCTCTAGTCAACTATATCGATCCTTTCAGTTGGGCCTTGCTAGAGGAGTTTTATTCAAGGCGAACTGTCAACGGGGTCCCATAAATCACCCAACCGCGTAAGGAACGCAAACTCAAGGAACATAATACCGGTATGACGGAAACTAGGGCGGCAAGAGTGGAACAAAACACCAGGCATAAGGCCGAGCCTTCCACCCTTTACCAAATATATAGATGCATTAATTAAATAAGAGATATTGTGATAATCCAAAATGTCCATGTTCCAACATGGAACCATCTTCAACTTCACCTGCAACTAGCAACGCTATAAGAAGGGCTGAGCAAAAGCGGTAACTTAGCCAAACAACGGTTTGCTAGGAAAGGATGGTTAGAGGTTTGACATGGCAAATATGGGAGGCATGATATAGCAAGTGGTAGGTAGCGCAGCATGGCAATAGAGCGAACAACTAGCAAAGCAAAGATAGAAGTGATTTCGAGGGTATGGTCATCTTGCCTGCAAGGTTCTCAGAGTTGTCGAAAGCTTGATCCTCGTAAGCGTACTCAACAGGTTCCTCGTTCACGAACTCATCTCCCAGCTCTACCCACAGAAAGAACACAAGCAATGGAACCACAATCAATCACGGGAAATGCACAAGCAACATGATGCAAAACATGTATGATATGCGAGATGTGGTATGCGATGCATATGCGTGCTCCGGAAGAAAAATGATGAACAAGGCAGTAACTTGGCAACCCAAGCATGCCACTGGAAAGATGAGATGATTTCGGTCGAAATCGATATAAAGATCACCGGAAACGGATGCACGGTTTGCAAATGGCAAGCAAAACAAGAATGACACGATTCTGCGATTAACAGCATGATAGCACTTAGAATACATCAAATAACTATGCTTCAGCACTCCAACATAGCAACGAAGCATATGAAAGTAATCTACAGGAGATGCTTGACAAAAGATGAACACTGAGCTATGGCTAGATCACAACATAACAGGTTCAAACAAGCATGGCAAAAGTGCAAAAGATAACAGGTTCACAGACTTAGTGAAATTACTGGATATGGCAGAAACAGCATCAGGTAGCAATGTTCAGAGCAAGAAATCAACATGCTACAGGAACTTAACATAATAAAACAAGGCATGGAATTAATCTACTAAATGCATAGAACAAAAGTCCCTTAATGACCATAAGCCAAAAAGGATCAGAAGATATGATGGCACCCATGTAAACATAGCAAGTTTCGTTAAAAGGTTTCAGACTTAGCAGAAAACAGAGCATGGCAGAAACAGTATTATGAAGGCATCTTTGTGAGCTTGATGCACTCACCACAAAGAAATGCATGACAAAAAAAGCATACCTACAGCAAGATGGCATGTTTATGAAGCTATCCATTGTAAGAGCAAATACATAGCATGTATGAAACAATTACAACAACCTTGGCAAAATGGAATATCATGTTAACAATCTGCCAGAAATATTTTATAGCAAACGTAGAGCAATATTAGGTCATGCTAGGGTACTCGAAAATTTCAAACAGGGGGATAGATGGATAGAGAACAAATATATATACAAAACATCCTTACTGAACATCACCAAAAGGAGCATGGATCTCTCTATAGCCACATGGATACATAGCAACAAAATAACAGCAGTCACAGACTTAGCAAAATTACTAAGTCTCTGAAATCAGAAACATCACGAAGCCTAGTTTGCATGCTTGTGCTAGTCACCACAGAGATCAAAAAAATACATAGCATACACCTCTGTAAAGATGGCATGGCATACATCAAAACACATGTAGAGCTCATGCCCATAAGATGCACACATCAAATGCAACAAAAATAACAAATCACCATGTTCTGATAAGTAACAGCAGTTAACAGCATATAGCACTCTTGCACCAGAGATTTAAGCATCAAGATGAACTCAAATTAATATGACATAAAGGAACAAAATTAAGAGCATCTCGTAATGAACATTTCGATATATTATACGCACGAAACAGAGCTACGTGCAGAGAGTTATGATGCGATGAAGTATGCAACAGAATATGAAAATCACTGGACTTAGAGAAATTCGAGAGGGGGGAAGTCAACCGTAGGTTCCGATCCAGATCGGGCGCGGCCGGAGTTCGCCGGGGAAGAAGAAACCGACGGAGGGAGGAGGAGGACAGTCGGAGTCGGAGGGGGGGCGCCGGGCGCGCGGGGCGGCGGCCACGGGCGGCGGCGGGCGGCCTTAGGCGCGGGCGACCGCGGGGTCGACGGGCGCGGCGGCGCTGGCGACGATGGCGTCGGGCTTCGGCGGCGCGGGCTCCCACGGGTCCTGGCGGCGGGGAGACGGGCTCGGGGGGCCCGACGCGGGCCTCGCGGGCTCCGCGCGGTGGAGGCGGACGGGTGCTGACGTGGCAGCGCCTGATTGGCGCGGGCGCGGCGGCGGACGTGTCCAGTGGCGCCAGAGGGCGATTTTTAGGGTTTGATCTGCGAAGATTTTCGGAGGGGGAGGTGTTTTATAGGTAGAGGGAGCTAGGAGACTCCAAATGGATGCGGTTTTCACCCACACGATCGTGCTTGAACGATCTAGAGCATGGAAGTGACTTAGATGGGTTTTGGGTTGTTTGAAGGGGGGTTTTGCTGCAACACACAAAAAGACTTTGCGGTTACCCGGTTAACCGTTGGAGCATCAAACGACCTCCAAATGGAACGAAACTTGACAGGTGGTCTACCGGTGGTATACCAAGGCCACTTGGCAAGACTCGGTCCATTCCGAGAACGTTCAACACCCGCTCACGAAAAGAAACAAGAGGGGTGCGCCGGTGCATGTGGGAGTGCCGGATTGCAAAACGGACAACGGGGAAAATGCTCGGATGCATGAGACGAACACGTATGCAAATGAGATGCACATGATGACATGATATGAGATGCATGACATGAACAAAATGCAAAACGAAAAACAAAACCCAACCACGGAGGGAATATCATAACACATAGCCGAAAATGGCAAGAGTTGGAGTTACAAATATGGAAAGTTACATCCGGGGTGTTACAAGAAGAAGAAGAAGAAGAAGAAGAAGAAGAAGAAGAAGACTAGAAGAAGAAGAAGAGAAGAGGTCTCTTCTTCTTCTTCTAGTCTTCTTCTTCTTCTTCTAGTTTTCTTCTTCTTCTCCAAAATGAAGTTAGCTCTATGTTATATCAAAAATTGCATAATATGCTTAGTTCACTAAAAAAATGGCATAATTAGCTAGGTTAGCTCCATTTTACCTAAGTATGCTTACTTCTTCTTCTTCTTCTTCATTTTCTTCTTCTTCTTCTGATTCTAGTCTTCTTCTTCTAACTTTCTTGTTTCCCATTTTGCAGATTTAATTCACTATATGGAAGCTTGCATGGATGGAGTGCTTGTTTCCCTGTTCTTTTTTTCATTTGTATCGATGAAAAATGTGGAACTTGTTATATGGATGCATGGAACAATGTGTTGGATGAACATGTGATGTTACTGTAATATGTATGGATGGAACTCTGTTTCTTATGTATGTATGTTGTCATGGATGGAGCTATGTGTTGGATACATCATATGTCTGATGTGCATGTGAAAAAAATATGTATATCTGTGTGTGAATTCCTGTGAAATTAAATGGATTCAAATAAAAATAGGGGATATATAGCCTCTTTGCCGTCTGCTAGCAGACGGCGAAGCTCTTTGCCATCTGCTAGCAGACAACAAAGAGGACACGTGGCAGCTACCTGTAGAAACTGGGAACACTGGCTGCCTATTTGGTCACTTTGCCGTCTGCCAGCAGACAGCAAAGATTCAAATCAGTTTGCCGTCCGCTGGCAGACGGCATAGCTGGCCACGTGGTAGCTTCCTAGTGCTGCCTAGCTGAGCTCTTTGCCGTCTGTCAGCGGACGGCAAAGAGCTTTGAATCTTTGCCATCCGCTGGCAAACGGCAAAGAGCGCCGTTAACCCCCTAACGGCTCTCACCCACCCCACTGACGTCCGTTATCTTTGCCGTCTGCTGGCCTCGGATGGCGAACGGCACAATCCTTTGCCGTCGGTTTCTAATAAGCGGACGGCAAAGAAGGCCTTTACTGCCACATGTTCAGACGGACAGTTTGCCGTCTGCTGGCGGACGGCAAAGAAGTTTGTCGTCCGTGATCTATGCCTTTGCCGTCTGCCATGGCGGAGGCAAAGAAGCTGATTCCAGTAGTGGAAGGGAAGGGCCAAGGAGGATGGGTAGCTTTGCAGCCTTTTTCCTCCCTCCCTTGTCTCGTAGCACTCCGTCTCATAGCCCTTTGCAGGCAGCGTAGCTCTTGTTTGCCGCATCAGGTCTTCTATATAGGAGGATCGGTTCATGCCAGGGAAAGCCTCCACATCGCGGCAAAATTTCGTGTTTTGACCCTTATGGCATACAAATTCAGGATCTGACCCCGGGTGGGAAAATTTTCAGGATTTGACCCTTTCGCTACCGCCAGGGGTCCTGGCGGTAGGGTTAGACAGCCTACCGCCAGGGCCCCTGGTAGTAGGGTGCGACGGAGGGGGACGGCGGCCGTTTGCCCGAGCTGACGTGGATAAGTACCCTACCGCCAGGGCCCCTGGCGGTAGGCTGTCTAACCCTAGCGCCAGCGCCCCTGGCGGTAGGCTGTGGCTGGGTTTTTGCCTCGCGAAGTTTCTGTAACGAAATATCAAAGTGCCCTGGCGTTAGGTTCACCCTACCGCCAGGGGGGGTTGGCGGTAGGCTGTGTGACCCTACCGACAGGGTCCGTGGCTGTAGGGTCCTGTGTTTTGTTGTTTCAAGTTCAATTGCTTGCTTCTTTTCAAAATCAATATAACAGCAATATCACAGATCTTAAATAATTAAACTTGGGCATCACATACACATTAACAAAACTTGAAGATAATATAGTTCCACATATAGCAAACGGAGTTCCACAAATAGCAAACGGAGTAAAACTAATTAGGAAACGGAGTTCCACATAGACACACAAGTAGCAAACACACCATTCCACAAATAAGCTACAAACGGAGTTCCAACACACAAGTAGCAAACACACAAGTAGCAAACACACCGTTCCACAAACAGAGTTCCAACTACAAGAGCCAACTATCGAAGAGCAGAATTAGTTGCTCCTTCCCCTCTTGGAGGTACGGTCTGATGTCTACTACACAACCTTCTTCTTGTAGACGTTGTTGGGCCTCCAAGTGCGGAGGTTTGTAGGACAGTAGCAAATTTCCCTCAAGTGGATGACCTAAGGTTTATCAATCCGTGGGAGGCGTAGGATGAAGATGGTCTCTCTCAAACAACCCTGCAACCAAATAACAAAGAGTCTCTTGTGTCCCCAACACACCCAATACAATGGTAAATTGTATAGGTGCACTAGTTCGACGAAGAGATGGTGATACACGTCCAATATGGATGGTAGATATAGCTTTTTTTAATCTGAAATTATAAAAACAGCAAGGTAACAAGCGATAAAAGTGAGCGTAAACGGTATTGCAATGCTAGGAAACAAGGCCTAGGGTTCATACTTTCACTAGTGCAAGTTCTCTCAACAATGATAACATAATTGGATCATATAACTATCCCTCAACATGCAACAAAGAGTCACTCCAAAGTCACTAATAGCGGAGAACAAACGAAGAGATTATTGTAGGGTACGAAACCACCTCAAAGTTATCCTTTCTGATCGATCTATTCAAGAGTCCGTAGTAAAATAACACGAAGCTATTCTTTCCGTTCGATCTATCCTAGAGTTCGTACTAGAATAACACCTTAAGACACAAATCAACCAAAACCCTAATGTCACCTAGATACTCCAATGTCACCTCAAGTATCCGTGGGTATGATTATATGTTATGCATCACACAATCTCATATTCATCTATTCAACCAACACAAAGAACTTCAAAGAGTGCCCCAAAGTTTCTACTGGAGAGTCAAGAGGAAAACGTGTGCCAACCCCTATGCATAAGTTCACAAGGTCACTGAACCCGCAAGTTGATCACCAAAACATACATCAAGTAGATCACGTGAATATCCCATTGTCACCACAGATAAGCACATGCAAGACATACATCAAGTGTTCTCAAATCCTTAAAGACTCAATCTGATAAGATAACTTCAAAGGGAAAACTCAATCCATTCAAGAGAGTAGAGGGGGAGAAACATCATAAGATCAAACTATAATAGCAAAGCTCGCGATACATCAAGATCGTGCCGAAGAACACGAGAGAGAGAGAGAGAGAGAGAGAGAGAGAGATCAAACACATAGCTACTGGTACATACCCTCAGCCTCGAGGGTGAACTACTCCCTCCTCATCCTGGAGAGCGTCGGGATGATGAAGATGGCCACCGGTGAGGGATTCCCCCTCCGGCAGGGTGCCGGAACAGGGTCCCGATTGGTTTTTCGTGGCTACAGAGGCTTGCGGCAGCGGAACTCCCGATCTAGGTTTCTTTCTGGGGGTTTCTGTATTTATAGGAATTTTTGGCGTCGGTCTCACGTCAGGGCGGTCTCCGAGTCATCCACGAGATAGGGGGCGAGCCCATGGGGTAGGGCGCGCCCTCCACCCTCGTGGATGTCTCGAGACTCTTCTGGCCCAACTCTTTTACTTCGGAGGCTTCTTTTGGTCCATAAAAAATCATCAAAAATTGGCACGTCAATTGGACTCCGTTTGGTATTCCTTTTCTGTAAAAATCAAAAACAATGAAAAAACAGAAACTGGCACTGGGCTCTAGGTTAATAGGTTAGTCCCAAAAATCATATAAAATAGCATATAAATGCATATAAAACATCCTAGATGGATAATATAATAGCATGGAACAATAAAAAATTATAGATACATTGGAGACATATCAAGCATCCCCAAGCTTAATTCCTGCTCGTCCTCGAGTAGGTTAATGATAAAAACAGAATTTTTGATGTGGAATGCTACTTAACATAATTATTAATGTAATTTTCTTTATTGTGGCATGAAAGTTCAGATCCGAAAGATTCAAGACAAAAGTTTAATATTGACATAAAAATAATAATATTTCAAGCATACTAACAAAGTAATCATGTCTTCTCAAAATAACATGGCCAAAGAAAGTTCATCCCTACAAAATCATATAGTTTGGCTATGCTCCATCTTCGTCACACAAAATGTTCAAATCATGCACAACCCCGATGACAAGCCAAGCAATTTTTTCATACTTTAGTATTCTCAAACTTTTTCAACTTTCACGCAATACATGAGCGTGAGCCATGGACATAGCACTATAGGTGGAATAGAATGGTGGTTGTGGAGAAGACAAAAAAGAGAGGAAGATGGTCTCACATCAACTAGGCGTATTAATGGGCAATGGAGATGCCCATCAATAGATATCAATGTGAGTGAGTAGGGATTGCCATGCAACGGATGCACTAGAGCTATAAATGTATGAAAGCTCAACAAAAGAAACTAAGTGGGTGTGCACCCAACTTGCTTGCTCACGAAGACCTAGGGCATTTTGAGGAAGCCCATTGTTGGAATATACAAGCCAAGTTCTATAACAAAAATTCCCACTAGTATATGAAAGTGACAAAATAAGAGACTCTCTATCATGAAGATCATGGTGCTAATTTGAAGCACAAGTGTGGAAAAAGGATAGTAGCATTGTCCCTTCTCTCTTTTTCTCTCATTTTTTTGTTTGGCTTCTTTGGCCTCTTTTTTCATTGGCTTCTTTGGCCTCTCTTTTTTTCCTCGCACGGGACAATGCTCTAATAATGATGATCATCACACTTCTATTTATTTACAACTCAAGGATTACAACTCGATACTTAGAACAAAATATGACTCTATATGAGTGCCTCCGGCGGTGTACCGGGATGTGCAATGAATCAAGAGTGACATGTATGAAAAATTATGAATTGTGGCTTTGCCACAAATACGATGTCAACTACATGATCATGCAAGGCAATATGACAATGATGAAGCGTGTCATAATAAACGGAATGGTGGAAAGTTGCATGGCAATATATCTCAGAATGGCTATGGAAATGCCATAATAGGTAGGTATGGTGGCTGTTTTGAGGAAGGTAAGTGGTGGGTTATGGTACCAGCGAAAGTTGCGCGGTACTAGAGAGGCTAGCAATGGTGGAAGTGTGAGAGTGCGTATATATAATCCATGGACTCAACATTAGTCATAAAGAACTCATATACTTATTGCAAAAATCTACAAGTCATCAAAACCAAGCACTACGCGCATGATCCTAGGGGGATAGATTGGTAGGAAAAGGCCATCGCTCATCCCCGACCGCCACTCATAAGGAAGACAATCAAAGAAACACCTCATGCTTCAAATTTGTTACACAACGGTTACCATACGTGCATGCTACGGGAATCACAAACTTTAACACAAGTATCTCTCAAATTCACAATCACTCCACTAGCATGACTCTAATATCACCATCTTCATATCTCAAAACAATCATAAGGAATCAAACTTCTCATAGTATTCAATGCACTTTATATGAACGTTTTTATTATATCCCTCTTGGATGCCCATCATATTAGGACTAAATTCATAACCAAAGCAAATTACCATGCTGTTCAAGACTCTCAAAATAATATAAGTGAAGCATGAGAGTTCATTAATTTCTTCAAAATAAAACCACCGTCGTTCTCTAAAAGATATAAGTGAAGCACTAGAGCAAACTACAAACTACTCCGAAAGATATAAGTGAAGATCAATGAGTAGTCGAATAATTATGTAACTATGTGAAGACTCTCTAATAACATTTAAGAATTTCAGATCTTGGGATTTTATTCAAACAGCAAGCAAAACAAAATAAAATAAAATGACGCTTCAAGCAAAACACATATCATGTGGTGAATAAAAATGTAGCTCCAAGTAAGGTTACCGATGAACGAAGACGAAAGAGGGGATGCCATCCGGGGCATACCCAAGCTTAGACTCTTGGTTGTCCTTGAATATTACCTTGGGGTGCCTTGGGCATCCCCAAGCTTAGGCTCTTGCCACTCCTTATTCCATAGTCCATCGAATCTTTACCCAAAACTTGAAAACTTCACAACACAAAACTCAACAGAAAACTTGTAAGCTCCGTTAGTATAAGAAAATAAATCACCACTTAGGTACTGTTGTGAACTCATTACTTTTTCATATTGGTGTAATATCTACTGTATTCCAACTTCTCTATGGTTCATACCCTCCGATACTACTCATAGATTCATCAAAATAAGCAAACAACACATAGAAAACAGAATCTGTCAAAAACAGAACAGTCTGTAGTAATCTGTATCATTCGAATACTTCTGTAACTCCAAAAATTCTGAAATAAATTTTCGAACGTGAGTAATTTGTCTATTAATCATCTGCAAAAAGAATGAACCTAAAATCACTCTCCAGTAAAAAATGGCAGCTAATCTCGTGAGCGCAAAAGTTTCTGTTTTTTACAGCAAGATCGCAAAGACTTCACCCAAGTCTTCCCAAAGGTTCTACTTGGCACAAACACTTATTAAAACATAAAACCACATATAAATAGAGGCTATATGAATTATTTATTACTAAACAGGAGCAAAAAGCAAATAAAAAATTAAATTGGGTTGCCTCCCAACAAGCGCTATCGTTTAACGCCCCTAGCTAGGCATGACGATTTCAATGATGCTCACATAAAAGATAAGAATTGAAACATAAAGAGAGCATCATGAATAATATGACTAACACATTTAAGCCTAACCCACTTCCTATGCATAGGTATTTTGTGATCAAACAACTTATGGCAAGAATCAACTAGCATAGGAAAGCAAAACAAGCATAGCTTTAAGATTTTCACCACATAGAGAGGAAACTTGATATTATTGCAATTCCTACAAGCATATATTCCTCCCTCATAATAATTTTCAGTAGCATCATGAATGAATTCAACAATATAAATATCACATAAAGAATTCTTTTCATGATCTACAAGCATAGAAATTTTGCACTCTCCACGTAAGCAAACTTATTCTCATCAATAATAGTGGGAGCAAACTCAACAAAATAACTATCATGTCAGGCATAATCCAATTGAAAATTAAAATCATGATGACAAGTTTTATGGTTATCATTGTTCTTTATAGCATACATGTCATCACAATAATCATCATAGATAGCAACTTTGTTCTCATAATCAATTGGAACCTCTTCCGAAATAGTGGATTCATCACTAAATAAAGTCATGACCTCTCCAAATCCACTTTCATAATTATCACAATAAGATTCAACACCCTCCAAAATAGTGGGATCATTACTTCCTAAAGTTGACACTCTTCCAAACCCACTTTCATCAATATAATCATCATAAATAGGAGGCATGCTATCATCACAATAAATTTGCTCATCAAAACTTGGGGGACAAAAAATATCATTTTCATCAAACATAGCATCCCCAAGCTTGTGGCTTTGCATATCATTAGCATCATGGATATTCAAGGAATTCATACTAACAACATTGCAATCATGCTCATCGTTCAAATATTTTATGCCAACCATTTTATAACTTATTCTTCTAACACTTGAGCACAATTTTCCTTTCCATCATTCTCACGAAAGACATTAAAAAGATGAAGCATATGAGGTAACCTCAATTCCATTTTTTTGTAGTTTTCTTTTATGGACTAAACTAGTGATAAAACAAGAAACTAAAAGATTCGATTGCAAGATCTAAAGATATACCTTCAAGCACTAACCTCCCCGGCAATGGCGCCAGAAAAGAGCTTGATGTCTACTACACAACCTTCTTCTTGTAGACGTTGTTGGGCCTCCAAGTGCAGAGGTTTGTAGGATAGTAGCAAGTTTCCCTCAAGTGGGTGACCTAAGGTTTATCAATCCGTGGGAGGCGTAGGATGAAGATGGTCTCTCTCAAACAACCCTGCAACCAAATAACAAAGAGACTCTTGTGTCCCCAACACACCCAATACAATGGTAAATTGTATAGGTGCACTAGTTCGGCGAAGAGATGGTGATACACGTGCAATATGGATGGTAGATATAGGTTTTTGTAATCTGAAATTATAAAAGCAGCAAGGTAACAAGCGATAAAAGTGAGCGTAAATGGTATTGCAATGCTAGGAAACAAGGCCTAGGGTTCATACTTTCACTAGTGCAAGTTCTCTCAACAATGATAACATAATTGGATCATATAACTATCCCTCAACATGCAACAAAGAGTCACTCCAAAGTCACTAATAGCGGAGAACAAACGAAGAGATTATTGTAGGGTACGAAACCACCTCAAAGTTATCCTTTCTGATCGATCTATTCAAGAGTCCGTAGTAAAATAACACGAAGCTATTCTTTCCGTTCGATCTATCCTAGAGTTCGTACTAGAATAACACCTTAAGACACAAATCAACCAAAACCCTAATGTCACCTAGATACTCCAATGTCACCTCAAGTATCCGTGGGTATGATTATACGATATGCATCACACAATCTCAGATTCATCTATTCAACCAACACAAAGAACTTCAAAGAGTGCTCCAAAGTTTCTACCGAAGAGTCAAGAGGAAAACGTGTGCCAACCCCTATGCATAAGTTCACAAGGTCACTGAACCCGCAAGTTGATCACCAAAACATACATCAAGTAGATCACGTGAATATCCCATTGTCACCACAGATAAGCACATGCAAGACATACATCAAGTGTTCTCAAATCCTTAAAGACTCAGTCCGATAAGATAACTTCAAAGGGACAACTCAATCCATTACAAGAGAGTAGAGGGGGAGAAACATCATAAGATCCAACTCTAATAGCAAAGCTCACGATACATCAAGATCGTGCCGAAGAACACGAGAGAGAGAGAGAGAGAGAGAGAGAGAGAGAGATCAAACACATAGCTACTGGTACATACCCTCAGCCCGAGGGTGAACTACTCCCTCCTCGTCATGGAGAGCGCCGGGATGATGAAGATGGCCATCGGTGAGGGATTCCCCCTCCGGTAGGGTGCCGGAACAGGGTCCCGATTGGTTTTTCATGGCTACAGAGGCTTGTGGCGGCGGAACTCCCGATCTAGGTTTCTTTCTGGGGGTTTCTGTATTTATAGGAATTTTTGGCGTCGGTCTCACGTCAGGGGGGTCTCCGAGTCATCCACGAGATAGGGGGCGAGCCCAGGGGGTAGGGTGCGCCCTCCAGCCTCGTGGATGGCTCGGGACTCTTCTGGCCCAACTCTTTTACTCTGGAGGCTTCTTTTGGTAAATCATCAAAAATTGGCACGTCAATTGGACTCCGTTTGGTATTCCTTTTCTGTAAAACTCAAAAACAAGGAAAAACAGAAAGTGGCACTGGGCTCTAGGTTAATAGGTTAGTCCCAAAAATCATATAAAATAGCATATAAATGCATATAAAACATCCTAGATGGATAATATAATAGCATGGAACAATCAAAAATTATAGATACGTTGGAGACGTATCACGGTCCTCGTTACTCTTTGAATGAGTCTCTTCAGTCTTCTTCTTGGGCCGTCGAGTAACCGGTCTCTGGAAAGGGTCCGGACACAGCAAATCCTTCTTCTTCGGATTCCTCTTTGGCAGCTGAGATGGTTGAGATGTTTGAGTTGGTGGAGGTCCATAATCTTCATCGTACTCCTCCTCCCCATTGCTCTCATCCTCCTCATCCTCCTCCCCTTCTTCATGTGTGGCCTCCTCATCATCCTCCTCCTCCTCCTCCTCCTCCTCAACCAACCTAGACGACGAGGGAACATGGCTCGATGAGCCGATGTGACCCTGTGTGGGTACAGGCTGATAAGCTTCAACCGACCCGGCTCCAGCACACCCAAGCAGCCCTACCAGCTTGCGACAACGCTTCACGAACTTCTGCACTCACAATGAAATAAGGGCATAATAAGTATCAGATTTATGATTGCAAGTGAACAAGATGCATCTGTTCCAAGGAGGCTGAAATTGTGCCTTCATCGTCCCCCTCATTCTGTTCTCAGATTGTATGCTCCCGGGGGCATCACCTAGTGCATCTGAGGCTTCAAAGATGCATCTATTCAGCTCACCAGACTGTAACGGCATAAGTCAGTCACGATGACGAATAAAATAATTTAAATACAACGGTCGGTTCAAACTTACCACTCTGTTGATGAGGGGTGCAAACTCCCTAAATCCACTATGCATGTCTCTGATGCCAGTCTGGTAGGCCTCTTCCTCGGGGTCATCCCTCTCTAGCTCCGCGATGTCTTCTGCCGTCCACCGAGGCCTGAGACGAAGACGGTGCTTCTAGCCATCATCGTACCACCTCATGTGTCGGCCCAGGTAAGCATCCCAATCAGTCACTTTCCTCACCACATCTTTACGGTACCTCCGTCGGTTCCACTCTGTCACATGAGTTCTATGCTCCTCTCCCCAGTCTGTGATCGACTGATTCTTCTGCCGGCTCATCCTGCAAGGCATAGGCCACAAGAAACATCATAATAAAGTTGCCATGCAATGAAATCATGGGCACTAAGAACAAGCGCGCTCACAGGTGGAGCGCATGGCCGCCGGTATCGTTGGGCGGGCCCGGTGGGGTATGCTGATACATCCCAAACTGCATGGACACGCGGTGTGGCAAGTGCCACTCGACGGCGTACACACAGATCATGGGCACGATGCACCGCCAGAGACCCCTGTCTGCATCGCACATCATGTTCGGATCGAAGTCCCACTCTTGGTCATGATACGGCCACCAGTTTACCTATTACATATACATTGGTAAGTTCCCACTCTCGGTCAAAAGTGGAATCAAAGAGAAATGTGGTGAGCGAGTTCATATACCTGCGTATGCGTCAAAGCGTCCAACTCATTGGTGTAGGTCTTGTACGAAGTCTTGTTTAGGCCTGTGTAGAGTTTGACAACGTCCCACTTGTAAGCTACGGTGGGGTGTCGAGTCTCGTCGCCGTCTTCCCTATAGGCACCCCATGGGCGTCTTGGCATCTTCTTCGGACGCCCCACCAGCAGCCGCTCCCACATCCAAATGGAGAAGGCCCAGACAAAGCCACCCATATTGGACTTGTCTCCCATCCTCTGCGTTGTGTCATCAAGCTGCAAAACATCAAATGAGGATTAGATATAACAAAATGTCATGGACATACTTTCGTAGGTAGGCAATTCGATACTCTCTTACCCAACGGTATAGGTAGGCGATAGATGTGGTCCCCCAACTGTACCCTGCATCCTAGTTGGCTAGGAAGAACAGATACGACCAGTTGGCAGAGTTCCCAGAGCTGTCTGGAAACACGACCTCCGTGAGAAGATACCACAGGTAGGCCCTCGCGTACCACTCCACAGTTGCCTCATCTGCGCCTTCGGGGCATGTCTTCCGGTGCTCCGAGAGCCAGGGCAACGATACACCGGATGTACGGTTACCCTTAGCACCGGGGCAGTCGCCGATGAGGGTGGTAACCCTCTGCTGCCAGTTGGTCCTCTCCACTCGCCCGGTGAGTGCATGACCCTCGATCGGCATGGCAGTAATCATCAACCAATCCTCGAGGGTCACCGTCATCTCCCCGCATGGCAGATGGAAAGAATGGGTCTCCGGTCGCCACCGGTCAATCAAAGTTATCAGAGCTGCATGGACAAGCGTCGGTGGCTGACGCTTGAACTGCAACACGAAACCCAACAGTCGGGCTCTCTTGAAGTACGGCGCGTAGCGCTCGTCGTAGTCCATATTCCCGGCAACCCCGTGACCCCTCATGCGCAGTGGCTGGAGCATCTGTCAAAAAGTGGACGGAAAAAGTTAGGAACTTATTTTCATCAATCCGAAAACTTTGATCAATATTTCCTTCATATTACTTACCACTCCATTCTCTATGAAACGGGCACGATGACCCTTGTCGAATGCGTAGTCAAGCATGGAGTACCGTCGGCCGATGTTGTCCGCAAGAGGTGGCCGCCTTAATAAAATTTCATAAACAAAATCATCATAAGCATAAGCATACATAAACAAAAAATGAAATGTTGTCCGCAATAGGGTTCATCTTAAGCATATTCATCCAACAACATCTACTACACATGATGGATCAAATCATATCAACATGCATCATATCAAAATAAAATCCTCCAACATGCATCATATCATCATTTTTTAATATATATTTTTAAAATAGAGTTCATCTTGATTGTATTTTCTCCAAACAACATCTTCATATCATCATATCAACATGCATCATAAAACCTCAATCAAGTCCTCCCACATGCATTACATCATAATTTTTTTAACAAAAAAAATTCACACTAACATATGAACTAATTGATTACAGTTCATATTCAATACCACTAGTTACTAAAGAACTAAGAACTAGAACTAGAATCAAGCTAAAACAATCCTAGGTGGAAAAAAATTCCAATCTAAGTTCAAAAATATGAGGGATTTCAAGCAAATAATGCGTCGAATCGGACGCAAGTTTGCAAAAACTAATTGGAGGGATCGGAGGAGCTTACGTTTCTCTCTTCGGGGCCATCTCGATCCGCAAAAATGATGAAAAAATGGTGAAGATCCGAGGGGGAGAGTGGAGGAGATGAGAGAGGGAGAGAGGGGCGAGTGGGGGAGAAGAAAGAACTGCCGATGGGGGAGGGGAGGGGGAGGGGTGGGGAGATGGGCAGGGGCACGGGATCTCGGGCAAAATAACTGCTCGGACCTTACCGCCAGGGGCGCTGGCGGTAGGGTTAGACAGCCTACCGCCAGGGGCCCTGGCGGTCCACACCAGGGCGCCTGGCGGTAGGCTGTCTAACCCTACCGCCAGCGCCCCTGGCGGTAAGAAAAAGGGTCAAATCCCAAAATATTTCCCAACCGGGGTCAGATCCTGAATTTGTATGCGCTAAGGGTCAAAACACGAAATTTAGCCCCGCATCGCCATCTTGATTCTTGAATACTCGATTATGCTACTTTGCTTCGAATCGAACACTAAAAAAGGGGTTGGCTTTTCTTGCAACCAATTAAGTGACCAAATTAATAGAGTCTAGCAAAACTTACGCATCGTAAATCTTCTTTTAATCTGATTTTTTTACTCAATGGATGGATGCATCACATTACGTGAGAAAAAGCAGTAGACGTGACAGTCCCCACCTGCCTGATAGCAACTGGCGATATTAGGTTACATTAGGGCAATGTATAATACATAGCTTCAGGGTGATGCCTCACATGCCATGTAGGATCGGATATCAGATAAAATAGGTTCAGATAGGGAAGCGGGATCCTCTGTAGGAGGCGGGTGCTTGAAGAGAAAAAATATGGTCCGGTGTCGGATAGATGGATCGAGCTTTTGAATACTGCTCCACGAAACATGCTGAGCGATGGTGACGCCCTCCCCTCCCGTCCCAGAAAGATGGACGGATGGATGCTGGAAAGTGGAACCGCCCAAAGTGGCGCGCATTGTTACCGCTCTCATCCTTAGATTCGCCCCGTGCTTTGCCTTTTCCAGGTGTGTAGGCAAGAGCTCCTGCTAATTTTTCATACCCAAATACTAAATCGTGCAGCTGCGCCCGATGGACCTCGCGAGTGCACGCTATATACGGCAAAAAACTCACATGGCACGCGGTATGTCCGAGCAGGCCTACCATAAAAGGTAATTAGCATCTCTTGTCATCATTACACTATAAAAAAGGAAAGTATATTGTCCCTCATCCCTTCGAATGCTCCCTACTTTACATAAATCAGTCAAGAATGGAAAAGTACGTGCATTTATTTGGGTTTTATAAAATTTAAAAAGCCATAACTTTTGGTTAGAGTATCGAAATTTAGATTCGTTTTCACCATTGGGTTTCTCGCGGCGAGTTCTTCAAAACTACATCTCACATGGGTATGTTTCGGCAAACTTTATTTTTAGAGCAACTTTGAGTGCTGATGAGGCAACTTTAGTGCTATAGTAAAGCAACTTCTTCTTTGTTTGCCTACTATGATTGCCTATCAACGAGAAGTCCTTATAAGTTGCCTCGCATGACTATCATGTTCACTAAATTGACATATAAGTTGTCTACCACACTATCAAGTATGCTAACACTATGTTTCAGAGTATAGGCAATATGAGCTACGCCGGCAGACAACTTCTCCTAGTATATTAGCCAACTAATTAGCGAGGGCATCATTATTAGGCAGTTGCTCGGATTTGTTTTGAACAGTTTTTTGCATTTGTTTTTTTAATGCAGTTGCTTGGTTTTCCTAGAACAGTTGCTTGTTTTTTTTGCTAGAACAGTTTTTTATTTTTGTCTTTTCTTTGTAATTGAGTTGTTTTGGATTTTTGCTAGAATAGATAAGTTGCATTGGGAGGGGGTGGGGGTCAGATAGTTGTCCACAAAGCCTATTCAAGTTGGTCATATGTTTTTTCTGCCTGAAGTAGACAATACAAGTAGTAATGCTAGGGACAGTTTGCTTGGTTTTGCTAGGACAATTTTCCCATATATGTTTTTTAGTAATGCAGTTGCTTGGTTTTGTAGGAGAATTGCTCAGTTTTGCATTGTGGTTTGCTAATACATGTGCTTGGTTTTGCTAGAAACAAGCATTGTGTTTTGGTAATACAATTGCTAGGATTTGCTAGGATAATTGTTTATAGGAATAGTTGCTTTGGATCTTTGCTAGAACAATTGTGTGGATTTCTGCTAGGGGGAAGTTGCTGAGAGTTTGCAAGAACAATTTCTATATGCAGATATGTATAGTTGCATACACAAAAGATGAGTAGGAGTTGCACATAGTGTGACATCGAGTTGCTAGGGGGGATCAGGAATTGCATAGGGGGAATATCTGACAGTTTGCCCACAAATCTATGTAAGTTGATCATATTTTTCGCACGAAGTTCCCTGCAAAAATAGTATAAGTTAGATAATCCTATGTGTTTTTTTTGTGATGCCATTTTTTACTCTTTGTATGATATGACGTTTCACTACTTTTGTGCCTAAAGTAGTAATGCTAGAGTTCTTTCACGTTTTTAAACTATCACGCATGTGATGAGTAGGGTTGGAGAGGAGTGGGGTCGAGAGGTTGACGCATACAGGAGCTGCTCATAAGATGGGAATGAGTTGCTCACACAATGAGAAGGAGTTGCTCAAAATGCGAGGACCAGTTGCATAGTGAGGGAAGATGAGACCTAAGTTGTTCATCAAGGGACCTAATTTGCCTACAATCTTGAAAAGTTTTTGTGGGATCTAAGTTATCTATCATGATTCCAAATTTTAAAACTATATTGGATGGATGGTTGCCTTGTGCATTCCTTTTTAAGGGGAGTCTCCCCGCAATACTACTGAGCGTGTGAATGTTGGCTATCCAGGTCATGGGTGTTGAGTAGTTGCATAAGTGGGGGCATATGAGAACTTGCATCTAGGGTGATGAGAATTTTTTATATATAGGTGGTGGATCAGACAGTTTCCAATAAACATACGCAAGTTGTTCATAATTTTTGCACGAGTTGCCCGCGAAAATTATTGAAATCTTCAGATATAATAATGAAAAAACACATGAGTTACTTGTCGAATGCACTAGAGTTGCACAAAAACACCTCAAAAGTTGCTAACGGTTTTTGTGTGATACTCGAGTGCATAACAATCTTAAAGTCATTGTCCTTGTTTTGCCTCCATTAACCTCATCAATGGAGAACTTAGACTTTTCCTTATATCATTGCTTTTGTCTAGATACCAAGTTAGATCGAGAGTACACATTAATTGCTTTGTGATAACAACTCCGTAATATTCTAGGCAATTAATTTGCAAAGTTAGAAAACTAAGCAGCAATGATAGACAACTAATTAATAATAGCAGGCACCCGTGCATCAATGGTAGGCCCATTTTTATTGTATTGTTGGCAACTGGGCATCAGTGGTAGGCAACTGACCATCCACAGTAGGCAACTGAGCAAACACGATAAGCAAGTTGGGATTATTAGCAAAATTCATTGATACACATAGTGCAATGACGTTGCTTATATGTAGCACTAAAGGTGCCTCATGTTTTGTGTGATTTTCTCATTTTTTACACAAACCAACCTCATAGGCACATCTACAAGGCAAAACAATGAAGTTGCTTTCCTATAACACTAAAGTTGCCTTCATCATACCCAAAGTTGCCTCGCAAAAAAAGTTTAACGGAGCATATCGATATGAGATCTAGTTTTGAAGAACTCGTCGCGAGAAACCCAACCATGAAAGCGAAACTGGATTTTGACGCTTAAATCAAAAGTTACAGTATTTTAAACTTTTTAAACCCCAAATAAATGCACGTATGGACAAGATTCCTTTTCTGACGGACTGTATAAAGCACGCTTGGCTGCTCCTTCCATATTTAGACAAGCGCTTGATCCCACCAACGGGCGTTCGGGCGCCTGCTAGCCACGTCCTTTTTCATATATATAGCACAGGAAACGCATACAGGCCGAAATTTTTCTCAGTGTAACAATTTTTCACGCCGTGTCTTCACGGAGAATTTTCCAACGGTTCAGATATTTCAGAAGAACCCTCAGCTTTCCTAATCCTGCGGAACAGAGGCCCTACACATACTTTTTTGAGTCGTCCTCAGGCTGTTTTGAGCTCTGCTGTCCATCAGCTTCGTGCGAATCGTTTTAGTACAATATAAAACGCCTCCTATATAAGAAAAACGACAATTCACATGGTACATAATCCATTACGAGTTAAGACAAACTATAGGTTGTTACTACATTGCCTCCAACGACTGTCAGTCTCATCTTATGTCATCAGCGCCATGTTACCCTCCCTGCCTTGAAACAAACAAACTGCGATCCCAAACAGTGCATTTCTGCTCCGGCCATGGTTCCTCCTCTCGAAAATAACATGGAAAACATACCTCAGCCTTCTCAGCTCGCGCCCAACGAACCAACCGTGCTAAAATGACAGCTAGCAATCTTCAACGCTCATCTTTCCAGCATCTTTCCCAGCCACTTGCCGCCGCGTCTGAGCATGCATCGCATACTGCTTTTGCAGCTCCTGGAGCCTGTCCAGGAGCTCTTGGAACGAAGGGCGACGCTGCGGGTCACTGCTCACGGAAAGGGTAACCCTTTAGCCGCACTGGGAATCATTCATGTAGGAGTGGTGCGCAACAAAGTAGTAGTAATGTACCTGTTCCAGCAACTCTTGATGATTGATGCCCACCGAGGATCCGTGTTGCTCGGAATTTCCAGTCTACGGTCCATGAAACCCACAGCTGCGATAATCTGGCCACATAGGGATCGCAGCGTTAGAGATTTTCTTATCTTCTAACATGCTTATATAAACAAGCAAACAGGTTTTCTTAAACTACAACAGTGATGATTGCAGTTTTTTTGTAAAGATTCACCAGTAAGCCAGTACTTTTCAAGGGAATGTTGGTTCTAGGACACCCAGAAAAGGGATATCTGAAGACTTGTTTCTAAGGGTGAAAAGGGCAAAATGACACCCTAGGAATTGGGAGAGTGCAACTTTTAAGGACCTTTCATGCAATTCTTCAACAGAAAACCAAGCCCTGACAAAAGCATCTTAGTGTTAACCTTGCCGCTAGACTGAAAAGAGAATGGAGGAAATAATGAAGTGAAGAAACATCAAATTTGTTATTATCAGGTTGTATCTAAGTATATTTTTAGAACAGATCAAGCTGGCACTCTTTATCGATCTGCTGTATGAAACAGCACCACTGAAGTCAAAACCACACAGTTAGCACCAAATATTGATAGAAATTCAGAATATTAATTACCTAACCAAACATACATAATACTACATAGCAAAACACACCTGCATTTGATTGAGAGTATCCCATGGTATCTTCTGGGTAACAAGCTCCCACAGGACCACTCCGTAGCTGTATACATCAGACCTATATTTAACAAAAGGGAAGAAACGAGTGATTATCTGTAGGTAATAAGAACATCTATTGTTAAAAAGTGTTCATGTTGAGCTTACTTTTCATTTGAAGGTTCACTTCGTAACACTTCTGGAGCCATCCACTGCGGCTGGATATGGAAGCTAGCTATCAGATGTTTACAGTATATATATAGAGAAAACCGGTAGGAGATTGAAGTTAAAAACACCCTAGTTAGCCTGGAGAATCGATGCCAAAAGTCAAGTTTGCCTGTACTTACTGTTCCTTTTCCATTTTTTGTTGTCAGAAATGTTTCGAGTTTGAGACGCGAAAGACCAAAGTCTGCAACCTAATTGAAATAAGTGAGCACAGAAAACATAAAAGTATGGAGAACTAAGTTTCATAGTTACCTTTACAGTCCAATTTTTATCAACAGGTTTGATGATTTTAAATCACGGTGCACAATAGCGGGGATGGAATTGTGAAGATAATTCATGCCTCTTGCCTGCAACAATATAATGATTTTTAATAATCCACGTGGCAATGAAAGCTTCCATAACAGGAAAATTATGTGTTTTATCTCCATGGGTTAATGACATAAATCATGATCGACTTTTGGTGATATAATATTTACTTACGATCATAGCAACATAGCGTGTGTGGTAGCTCAAGATACCTTGTTAGATGGCAGGTACAGGATGTCACCTCCATCCTTCTTACATTCTTCCATACACTGAAGCTACAGATATGGCTTAAAATTTTTAAGGGTGAGCTTTACTGATTAGGTAATAAGGCTCATACAATCACGCACAATCTTTACTTATGATCATAGTAACATAGCGTGTGTGGTAGCTCAAGATACCTTGTTAGATGGCAGGTACATGATGTCACCTCCTCCTTTCATTCTTCCATACACTGAAGCTACATATATGGCTTAATTTTTTGAAGGGTGAGCTTTATTGATTAGGTAATAACGTTCATACAGTCATGCGCAATCAATGCCGACACGCAGGAAGGCACTAACTCACATATCACACACGCTTACCTAATTGCCCTAAGCTATGCCCACATCATTGCTCACCACCTTGGTGATAGATTATTCGCTCATGATCATGGTAAAATAGTGTGTGTCATAGCTCAAGATACCATGTGAGATGGCAGGCACAGGATATCACCTCTTTTCTTCTTTCCTTCTTCTACACTGGAGCTAAAGACATGGCTTAATTTACATTCAGTTCAACTTTGCTTCCACATCGGTGCTAACAAAATTTATGCGTACATTCAAATTGTCTCTTCAGATAGGCAGGGGAAGAATGCTTATCCAATTTTTCTGCTACAATATGTTCATTTCTTAACAGTTACACATAATGTATTTGGCTTGACTTCCTGAACCAGCTGTCAAGAGAAAATAGACTTACGATGTCTATGGCCATGTTAAGTTTCCGTCTTGGATCCAGCTTGCTAGTGTTCTTTCGAAGCAACTGAAACAAACTCCCTCTGCAACATGGAACTGTGTTATACAGAGGAAGTAAAAAAACTGACCTCTCAAGAGATACTAAAGTCTAAGCAATTACAGAAGAATGCCCAAACTAAATTTGCAATAACCAGAATGGTTCAAAACCAAGAGAAAACAGAGACTAGTCCACCTAGTGGTAAGTCAGCAATCACTGGAAAGTGGTTTCAGTGTCAAATGAAAAGAACCAAGGGTACTAGCAGCCCCAACTTTTTCGGTAAGAGGAAGGTGGATATAAAGCCCGGGTTCTTAGTCACACAGCTATGTGTGCTAGCCACTGAGCCACCTGTTAACCCTTGGAAATGTTCAAAAAAGTATGGTTAACGAAGGTAAGAGCTTCAGGTGACCTTGCAGCATCAGTACAACACCATGGAAAAAGACCAATGTGGTTAGCTCTATATTTTTTTTCTCAAACTGGATAAACTACTGAAAAATAAACAAAACAAGACAAAGCTACTGCAATGAAAGAAAACCAAAACTGTACAGCCCCCCTCTCTCTGTAATGGCTAGGCTTGGCTCTAACTGGATTACCAAGATAACTAATGTGTCATTCATGAAAAAAACCATTTACTACAAGTAACTGGATTAGGTTTACACTTCCCTTTGGGCTTTGGCTATTCCCCAGTTACTCACAGAGGCACACAACCAACCTGGGGTGACACACTTGCACTTCCTTTTTCTTTTTTTGCACGTTAGTTAATGTGGAAAGACCAACATGTCTACATGATACTCCCTCCGCTTCGGCGTATTAGGTTTCGTTCAGACAAGCCTTTGACTAGCAATTACACTATTAATATATAATTTTTGTAATACAAAATCATAACCACAAGTACATCTAATGACATCAACTTTATGTCGCATAAAGTATATATCAAAAGAGTAATTGTTTGTCAAAGGCAAAACAAAACCTAATGCACTAGCTAATTTGAAACGGAGGGACTATTTCTCTTTCATATTTATCTGTGAAATCTTCCAAGAAACTAAGAAAGTGACTGCAAAGTACAGGTCCGAACACAAACTTCACATGGATTACATAAACACAACTCAACAAGGGCAGTAGAATTATGGTGATGGAGTATAAAGCTAAGAAGCTCACTTTGACTCAAGTTGTGTAGCCCACTGGTTATGATCAAAGTTTGGATGGTGGACTTCTGGAGAGAATCATTCCAAATATACGAGAGAAGGAACACAAGAAACTATCAGAGGCAGCCATATTGGGGTGAAGGAAGGCGAGCAAAATCCTTGACTCTCATCCTTAATTAGTTACATCTACTACCTCCACTTCTGAGCCCCCACAAGGACAAACCAGGTAGATAAGCAAACAACCCAGCCCCGTGTCGCCCCCCCGCGGGCGACCCGGGCGCCCAACCCTAGCCGCCGCCGAACCCAGCCCCCACCTCCTTCCTCTCCTCCCGCCGCCGCCGGCGGGCGCCGCCGGGCAAAGCCCGCGCGGTGCCGGCGGCGGCGGGATCTCGTTTCCTCGCCTGGAACAGGGGCCGCGGGGGGCTGCTTCTTCGGGCGTGGCGGTGGAGCTCGGCGGCCGGCGCGTCGGGTGGTGCGCGCTAGTGTGCGGGGCGGCGCGGCCTGCTGGCCGGGGCGGCACGTCACTGGAGCGCGCGGGCCGGTGGCGGCGCGGCGTTCTTCGCGGCGGATCTGAGGCGGCGGCCTCGCTGGTGCGGACAGCGCTCCTCCGGTGGCGGGGAGTGCTCGTCGGTGAGGTAGGCCGGATCCCCTCGGCTGCGCGGGCAGCGAGGTCCCGGTGGGCACTGGTCATGGCGCGGGGAGGCCCCGGGCTCCCCTCGTCAGATCGGAGGCGATCTGGTCCGCTCGTGATGTATGACCTCCGGCTGGCCTGGATCTCTAGCGTGCACGCGCCTGTTGACGTTGTGGCTGGTTCGGAGGTGGCGGCAGGGTGCTTGTCCGGGGGAAACCCTTGGCCGCCGGTGGCGGTCACGGCGTCGATGGCGTCCCGGACGCCATTCCCTCCTTGGTGGCGGCGCCGAGGCTAAACCTCCCGTGCCTCCCCCCTTCCCCTGCGCCCGGGTGAAAACCCTAGCCCCGGTGGTTAAGCGGCGGCGGCGCCACAGCGTCGTCACCTTCTTGAAGGCGCCGACTTGGGCATGGGGATGCTGGGCGTGCATGGCGAGATTGTCTGGATCCTGGTGGCGGTCCGTCTGATCTACCACGTCGCAGCTCCGGGCATGTCTCGTGATTGCGGTGCTTATCTTCCGGCCGTGTCTCCGACGGCGACCTCGCCCTTCCTCACCTTGTACTTGCCGTGGTGGAGCGGTACTTCATCTCACTCATTGATGGCGGCGGAGTTCGGCGGCATGGCGCTGTGGAGGCTCGGCGTCCGATGCACGGAGATGGACTCGCGCAGGAGGAGGTAGCTGTCTGGCGTCATGGTGACGTCGATGGCAGAAGTGGCCTTCACAAGGTAGAAGACTCAATATAATCTGAAGACGGACCTGTGGAAGATGGCGGCGACGACACAAGAGTGCGTCTGACCGGATTGTGCCCCAGACCCGGTATGTGGCTCGGCTGGGGCTTCCGGCTTTTGATGTTTGGTTTAGGTGAGTGGTTTGGGTAGTGGCCCAGCTAGCATCCCTTCATCATATGGATAAGAGTAGCGGCATATGTTGCCAAGATGGTGGATTCAGGTATATTGTTTGTAATACTTTGTAAGGTCCTCGAGAATAATTAATAAAGTGGCCGTATGCATCTCCCAGATGCAGAGGCCGGGGGTCATCCTCCTTTTCTAAAAAAAACAAGGACAAACCTATAGTTCTGAATTACCATTTTTTTCATGAATGAACCTTCTCATTTGAAATTCCTCAACAGAACTTATATTTTTTATGAAACAGAGCACATCTTTTCAACCCCAGCTTGCTACGGATCAGTGACCATCAAGAACCACTTACATTTCAAAGCGGGGCATAGACTGCTGAGAATTCCTTGGTGAATGATTTGGATTCTACCATTGTTCCTATGGGCCCAGATCATAAGTATGGTAGAAAAAATGGACTGCATACTGCTTGTCTTCCACCAAGTAAAGTCAAAAAAGTAACAACCGCAGAGACAAACATGTGGGAGATATAGCCTACCGTGGGAGGAATTCTGTTACAATACAAAGTCGTTCGTGTGATGCAACTGCGCCCATGAAAAGTATTATACTGGGATGTCGTAGTTTCTTCATCAATGATACCTACAAATTTGATGAACACAAGTATGGTCATGGCCACAATTATGGAAAAGGGTTCACAAGAACAGGATTAAGAAAGTTATCAATGTACTGCTAATTGATATCTTACAAAAGAAATCAACATAGTGGAATTTACCCACATGAGCAACAACACAGAATAGAAAAATAGCAATTTATCGGTTCAGTGAACATCACAGGGTCCAACCGTAATCTGGAGTTAGTTTGAGCACTGGAGTATCTGATTCAATAAGACAGTAGATATAATGCAGTTTCATTGACATAATACTCAATTTCATCAGCAATTGAGGGTCAGCAGAAATTGCAGTCATATATAGATGCCTACCTCTTGTCTGAAGGTATTTATCATTTCTTCTGAATATTCCTGCCTGGAGAACAATTTAACTGCCACATCCTACAAAAACATGGATAAATATTAAGAATTGATCATTAAGATGTAAAGCTTAATACATAACCATGCGACAGAACATACATACCGAGCCATACCACAAAGCATGATACACTGTTCCGCAAGAACCTGCATGAATCAAACACGAGAATAGTACAAAATGAGTGGTCTCTCTTACAGAAGCAGGCAATGCCCTCTTGCATACAGCAGTTCAAGAATAGGCATTTTCTTACTAATTCTATTTGATTATCTACATGAAATTTCAGTAGTAAACAAGTACATGTACATGTCTTATGTACGTTAAAGAAACCTTCCTTCATTTTGGACCATTTTGCATGGAAAATGGTGAATCAGTCCTGTTCCGGGAAGACATATGGCTAGGGGATGCACCTTTTCTACCTTGTTCCCAGGTTGTTTACCATTGTACGTAACAAACATGCTACAGTGGCCTCTGTTCTTGGGGACTCTTATAGGTCAGGAGTTAGCTGATTGGAACACCATTGTCCACGGTAGCTGTGGTGCAACTTTCTCAGAACGAGGATTCGTGCTAGAGGGATTTGCATTCCTCTGTTTTTTTTCGGGTGAAATCCATGTATGCAGCCCTTATAGACACAAGGGTTCGTTTCAGATCCAAAAGGCTTCGGAGACTTAAATCGCCACTTAAAATCAAGGTGTTCATTTGGGTCCTTTGTCGGGGGGTTATCCTCACAAAAGGATAATATTTGATGAAGCGCAAATGGCAAGGGGGGCACGTGCTGCAGCTTTTGTTTTGAGCAAGAAGTTATCTGACGTCTATCTTTTGAGTGTGGGTTAACATGCATGCATGGAATGCTGTATATATTTGGTCCGTTTGGCTATGCAGTGTTAATTTTGGTCCATTTGGCTATGCAACGTTAATTCTGCAAGAAGTTCAATCTTGTACGCAGATGTTACTCTCGTGAACCAGTTGGTTGCGGTCTTGGGTGTTGTTACAGAAGGTGCAGCGCAAGAAGCCAATGAGCATGGCACAAAGAAGCTCGAGTGACTTACCAGGAAGTTTATGTCCCGGGTTGGATGTCATGCAAGTGATAGGCTTCTTAGTATCTAAGTCTGTGGCCTGTCACACTTTTAGTTGCGGACTGTGAGGATTTGTGGTCTACCACCATTTTTTATTAGGCTACATTTTGATAACTTGTAATAAACGTCGGAACAGTTAAGGCCATATGCATCTATGATGCAGAGGCCGGGGCAATAAGGCTTCCATTTTCTATAAAAAACCGTACAAGTATAAGCATACACATGAAAAATGCTATCGCAGTTGTGACATGGAACTAATGACATCAGGACAACTGTAAAATCATGAAAATAAGTAAATAACTGAAGTGTTTCGACTATTGAAGGCAAGAAGAGATAGAACTGATAGGATTATGACAAAAATGAACACAAACTATTATTTAACAGGCATGCACAATGAGGAATTACTGAAAGAGAACTGATTTGGATTAGCCAAAGAGAAGATGAGAATAAACGAGGTATTACCTAGAGGCATGCCCACTGAGGAATTACTGAGAACAAACACTCTTTAAGCAGTTCTGAAGAGTACAAACTGTTGCTATGCCTACGCCTAAATCGTTTAAGAACATGCTAACAAGATATGTGGTTGTGTACATGTCCAAATAGATGGGGTAATTGCAAAGGGAGAATAACTACCTTGACCTACTTGTTCTCCAATTACTAGATCTTCCCACAGAATCTCATAATGTAAGCAGTCTACTTCATAATCCACTCTCTCGATAGGACTGCCACTAGTACTTGTGCTGCTCATACTACTGGTGTTGTTAAAAGTCCACCAGAAACCTGACTGGGCGTATTCACTGTCTTGGCAGTCTGGAATTATGATGGGCTCTAGAACTGGAACTCTCTGATGACTCTGGTCATTCTCTTGCTTATCATGCAAATGTGTTGAGGTTATGTTACTCCTTCCAGAACCCCCATCATTTTCACGCCCTTTCCAGGCCAAGATATCCCCTTCTTGGCCAGCAATTCCTCGGGCTCTGAACTGAACATTTTGTGAAACCCTACTTTTCCTTCTCCTGAATCATCAGTACTTGTTTTGCTCAACTGCCCAGGGGATTTCTCTACAGCAGCAAAGACACCAGACTGTACATCCTCATTTGGGGTGCTTGCCTCACTTGATGTCAGGTCCGCCCTAACATCATGTTCAGAATATTGATCCTCAGAGCCACTAGCACACTGTCTCTCCCAATTCTGACCTGTCCTTGTCCGAGAAGGGACTCTACTTGTAAGCTTGGTGGCCTGTGTTGTTACTTAAAATTAGAAAGAGAATACACTAGGAACTAAATTATGAATAAATATCAGAAAGAGAATCTTTCCATTAAAACTGAACACTGTAATTCTTTCTTCTGTTTGCTTAGAAATGCGACTTACAAAAGTTGTTATCTTGGAGGTGATAGCAGATTGAAGAGGTCGCTGGGAGTCAAAAGAACCTTTGTTTTGTGAACCACTTTCAATCCGGCTGTTAACATGAAAATGGGGCTTTGCTGAATTTTGATAGGAATTCTCTGTGACGGAAGGACAAAATATCTCCTCCAATGTTCGTACATCAAGCGAGAGACATATGAGGCCAATCAAGCTACCATCGTCATCATATAAAGGAGTGTTATGGACAACAATAAAGAACCTCTCCCCTGACTTGTTTTTAACGGGGAACTTTCCCCTAAAACACTTCCCCATGAATATATTCTGGATAATGATGTTTGCTGCATCAAAGTCAGTAGGATGAACAATTAATTCGACAGCATCTTGGCCAATTGCTTCTGATGCAGAATAGCCATACATATGCTCAGCATACCGGTTCCTAGGTTACAGTACAAAGGTAAGAGTTTGGCAAAAAGATACTTCATATGATCGAGCAGAGTGAGGCATGTGAAGAAATGCAGATTACATGAATAATTTTACATGCCTCTTGAGCCAAGTTGACCAGTTGAGAGCATGGGATCTACACTAATTATATACACAAAATATGCTATGTATTTGAGTAACAAAACTAAAATTTCAGAGGCACAAGGAAAAACAGCAATATTTTCACATTTTCACTACATGTTCCTTGTTGCCAGAAAAGCAGCATAACTTCTCAATCAGTCTTTTAAGCAATTTCGGAAGTGAAATCATATACCGAAAGTGGACCAGAGACTTGTAATTAAGATCTCTTAATACGAAAAATGCCTGATATGTATCCACCATTATAACTGAGGAGTGAGGTCCACCAAATATGCGGCGTGCGCAGAGTGTTGGCCCTTTCATTCCAATTAATCTGAGATAACGTACAGCTTTAAAGCAGACATGATGCTTCAACGTTTGTACAGTTTTTGTGGGTCAAGTTTGCTTACCAATAGCAGAATGAAATATATTCTTGAATTATCGATGCAATCACGCAAAAAAAAGAGGTTGTGATACAACCAGTGTCTTTCACTCCCTCCGTTCCATATTACTTGTCGCTGATTTAGTACAAAAGAATCGTGTTCAGATTTTAGCACTACATCTTGAAGTAACCTAACCTAAGTTACCCTAAGTACATACGATGTGTTGATGATAAGCAGATCAATGTCATAAAACACCCCAGTGTGATCACCAATTCACCAGGACAAGCTAGAGGCTGGGCATCCACCATTCTGAATTTAGCAACTGATTTCTGCCCAGTAAACCCATAGTTTCCTCTACTACATAAAGCTAATGCACACAGGGCTACTTCAATGCAGGCCCAAGGGAAAGGCCATTGCATCCTTGTAACAGCACAACAGATTCGTGCAGTGCAAGATTACACAGTAGGTCCCGGCGGCAATTTTTCACTCAGTGGGCAGGATTATACAACTATAAACAACCAAGAGGCCCACATCGTATGGTTCAAGCTATGCATAACACCGGTTCGACATTTCATCGAACACTTGGTGAGCATCAACAGCGGGTGGAGTCTCGCCAGTAGAGGAGCTTGCCGTCGGGCGCGATGATGTGCACGGCCTGGCCCAGCGACTGCAGTATCCAGTGGCAGTGCCTGTCGGAGAGCCTGGCTCGGTTGTCGCGGAGCGGCCGCGGCGACGAGTCCGGGAGCGCGCGCGACAAGGAGGGGTGCCGCGGCGGCAACGCGGGGGAAGGCGGGCGGCGGCGGCGGTCCGCCGCCCGCTGCGCGCCGCCACTGCCGCGGCGCTCCGGCGCGAGCCTGCCCATCTCCCGCAGGAGCTCGGCCTGGCCCTCCTCCAGCTCCCGTATCTTCCTCAGCAGCTCCTCCGCCTCCATCGCCGCTCTATACTACCAGCAGTTTCCTGGGAGGGCGAGCCGTGGACCGGGGGAGGGGGGGAAGATCTAGGCAGCGGCATGGCAGAGGCCAACGACGGCTTCGCTCATGCCTGACATAATGGAGGCGGGCGGCATCCGGCGTGGCGACGTCCCTCCCGCGCTGTCTGCTGCCTCATCCTCTTGGAAACTGAAATCACCTCTTCTGTTCTGTTCCGTTCCATGTTTTTATCCCACCGCCTCCTTCTGCTAAGCAAGTCAACTTGTGCAGCCAGCAGGTGATCATGACCCATAGAGAGATTATTATTATATTTGAGAAAAATAATATTCACAGACCTTCGTCCCGTATCTAGACTAATCTAATACACCTAATTTGAAACGGTGGTAATATATATGATTATGGTAACAACAACTACTTTAAAGATTTTGGGAAGTGGTGGCGCGCAGTCGGCGGACCGCCGCCTTCCCCGCGTTCCCGCCGCGGCCCTCCAGGCAACAATGACTCTGTAACCTGAGTGTTATTGAGAAATTTGTTGCCTGGCAACAAGAACTGAATATAGAAATTCAATGAGAGGTTTGAGAAGTCGAGAATCTCTTCATAGTGATATTACTTCATTAGCATGCCATTGGAAAAAATAAATCCGACCGTGAAGTCTCTTAAATATATTTAAGAAAGTTTGCAAGAAGCCAAGAAGGATAGTATATGGAAGTCGCTCGCTTACTTGGGCACTCATCATAAAATCTTAAAAAATACATCTAGATACATTCATTTATTTGACAAGTATTTTAGAAGGGAGGGAGGGCATACGATGATTATCTAATCTCGGTGAAACATCTTCAATCATTCCCACCGGCTTCTTCTTGGACTTGTCAGACATAGCTGCTGACGAAGACCGAGAAGCCACCACATCTCAAATTCTACCATGGCGCGGGTAAAACTGAAACGAACCGAGCAGCTTCAGGATGCAACAATCCCTGCAGGGTGTCACCATAGGAACTGCAGATGCACACTCATGCATGTGCTTTCAACATGTTACAGGCTAGACTAACAACAAGAGCACGCTGATGGTTGCCCAATGGGCGGCAACCTGTGAACAATATAAATAACAAGTCTGCAGATTTCAGGAATGCAACACTCCAAAACAACAGACAGAGGAAGAGCCCAGAAGTAGGAACATAGGAATGGTGACACAATCGGCGATTGTCACACCACAACATCTAAGAACAGCAAGCATTTATTACCATCAAAATTCTCAAAAAGCAGCTGTTGTAGCCCTTCTCATAGTCAAGCAAAGAACAAAAAGCATTATCAAGTTTCACATCACAACATGCAACTAAGAACAAAATCATTATCACCATTCGCCACCACACTATGGCACTACCTCATGAACAAATGCCACATTCTCATCCTAAGTAAACGAAGTTACTTCTTCAGGTCCAAGGGCTCAGCCTGTATTTTCATTATCAAGAACCACACCGTACACAAAGCTCATACGGACAAGGCGACACATGAAGCACAAGAAGTTATCCATACAGACTCCTAACAGAAACTGATGTAAAGGTCAACAGAGGACGGGAGAAGTCATGTAGTCGGAAGTGCAGCCCTATCGACCACCAGCAGGCACGGTTCACTCAGTTGTAGTTCCTCGCTGAGCCGCATCCATAGACACTGATGAGAAACAAAATTTTGTCAACATGATGTTCGCCCATATAGCAAGACAGAAGCATATGAAGAACAGAAGTTAAGATGATATGAAAACTGGATTTTGACTACCTAATGGTACTGATCGACAATCAACTTTGGTCCATTCTCACATTGCCGTGCTTCATTTGAAATCTGTTGTATTATCTTTTCGGTACCCCGACTTCCATTGTTGTGTAAACTTAAGTGCAACTCTTTCAGAACCTTAAGGTGCTCTATACCGTCAACTCCCTCAAAAGCAAAGAACCGTAGATCAAGCCTTTCGAGGTTCGGTGTAGCCTTCTCCAGAAACACCAATTTTGGCACGTAAGGGGCAGAAAAACGAAGAAGCTTCAGACTCTCGAATCCACCAGGGTGAACTATGATCATCATGGTAATGTTAGGATGTTCCAAGTGAAGCTGGATCTGTCTGCAAGTGGCTTCCGGTTCTAGACCCTGTTTTGCGTCATCAAGAGAAAATGTGAGAGAGAACAGCTTCCTCAGCTGGCTAAGTTGCACCAAAGCATCTGAGCTAAGCATCCCGAGTGAGAGGGTTAGCTTTGTCAGTGTGTCCAGTTCAATGATCCATTTTGGGAGATTAACCACTTTCGCCTGCAGTTTGCAAGACAGCTCAAGGGCATTCAGAAACTTGGGCGGGGAGGAGAGACAACCCCATGAGCTGAGAAAACCAGCAGACCCATCATCAATTACAAGGGTTTGGAGCGAGTAGCCACAAAGATCTTCAATAGAGAACCTCAATTCATCGAAAAGTTTACCCTCATTCTTGATGTTCAACTTGTAGATTACAAGCTTCCTCAGCTTGGTCAGCTGACGGAAATCTGCTACTGAAGATGGTCCTTCGACAATTTCGATGCCTGACAATACACAGAGGGATTTTATTGGCTTCTTCTTCATATCCTCAGGAAGCTTCAATGCCTTCCGTGTCTTTTTGTTCCCGCCAAGTATATTCTTCACCTTTTCCAGCTGGCAAATAGTTTTGGGTAACTTTGTAATACCACTTTCCCTGATGTCAAGGGTCTCTAAATACTGAAGTTTCCCTATATCTTTAGGAAGCTTTGTGATGTCTGTTCTGCGGAGGCTGAGGTACTTGAGAAGAAAAAGTTCGCAGACAACTTTTGTGTGTTCTTGTTTGAAATCTGTACAGCCTTCAAGATCCAAATGTTGCACAATTCTCAACTTTTGTGGCTTGGAAAGCAACCCATTCAAAGTACCAAATACGCTCAACGATCGCACATGGGATAGGTTCATGTTATTTTTTGCACTCTCAGTCTTCAAACCATCACTCTGAAGTGACAAACGCCGAACCATATTACTGGGCGGTGCAACGAACCACTGGCCACCAACCACAGTGACAAAATTTTCTTCACCCGCCTTGCACACAAGATACTCATGTATCATGTGATGAACTTCATAGGTCTTCACCTTTCCATTGCTACTGTGCTTCACAGCTCGAATTATCTGTCTCTTTATCAAATGATTGAAGCATGTTTCTGCAACCTCTTCTACGCTCAATCCTTGTTTCTCACTGACAAGAGCTTCTGAGATCCATTTTCTTAAGAGGCGTTTCCTGCTATTTTGCGAACTGCTTGGAAATATACTGAGATATAGAGAGCATCTTTTGATCTCAAGTGGCATATCAAAATAGCAATTATCAATAATGCACATTAATCCATCATGGGAAAGAGGTTTCAGATAATCTGGTACCAGATCCTTAAAAACTTGTTTCCAGTCAGAAATATGTGGGTTGCAGGCAACATATCCAGCCATGATAACTATCGCCAATGGCAGCCTCATGCACATTTCCCAGTGTTCAGGTATAATTTTGCTCTTATCTTGCTGTTCCTGGCAACCTTTAGCTTCAGCCATGATGTCCATAAATAATACTTCAGATTTGTCCCCGCTGAGGATTACAGCCTCGTAAAGATAATCTCCTTTATTCCTTACTGAAGCACTGGCAACAGCCTGGAATCTTGACGTAACAATCACTCTGCTACCTTTCTCACTTTTAGGCAGTGACTTCTTTATCAGCTCCAACATATCAGTAGACCAAACATCATCCAGCACGAGCAGGTAACTGCCATGAGAAGAAAAGATAACAAGATGAGTCACTTTTAAACAATGTAAATGAAGTGTTGGAATAACAAAGAGTGAAATGAAAGTACATATCTAGCAAAAAATTATCTTGTTGAACTTGAATTCAAATAACATAAGAAAAACTGATGTAAATCATGTGAAGACTAGTTTATGCAATTCGATGATGCTTTCATGTAATATGCATAGAAAGCATAGTGATGAGCTACACAAAGGACCACTTGATGGATGTTATACCTGTATTTCTCTAAGTGCTCCTTAAGCTCTTCCTTGAGTTTTTGAAGTTTCAATGTTTGTAGCCTATCACGTGCTTTCTTCAAGGTGCTGCCCCTAATACTGCCATGAGATGTGTCCCACCACCGCTGCTGCCTGGTACCTTCTCTGACCTGTGGCATGATCTGGTAGAGTATACTCCTTAGTACTGCCTCTACATCAGATTTCTGTGACACTGTGACCATCGCCCTGCGGTCAAACTGATCACTGAAGTTTTGATATAATGATCTGGCTATTGTGGTCTTGCCCACCCCTGCCAATCCGACTATGCATAGCACACCATGGTTTGTTGGATCTGCATTAGGTTCTTCCACAGGGACAACGGTGCTATTGCTTGGAAGTTGCTGTGCAATGGTCTCTGCCGGCCCCTCAGCTGTCAGCATCCATTTCCCAAGCATCTCCATGTCCCTTTCAACTCCCACGGGTGTCTTGGTTCTAACAAGCGCAAGCCTTGTCTGCTGATTCTCTGCAGCGTTGAACCCAATGGCAGCTCCACCGGGCCTGTCGCTGCTGGTCTTTGGGTTGTCGAGGCTGCACTGGATGCACCGTTCCCCGATTTGCTGCACCCGCATCTTGAGTTCAGATAAAGTAGAAGCTATTTCGTGGCGAGGCCACCACGTCCAGACCTCATAGATTTTAGAGGCGGCAAACGAGCAGCAAAGGTCGGTGGTGGGGTCGTGATGCAACCGGTGGGTGAAGTCGTCGACACAGTCCTCGACGTCGTAGGTGACCTCATGGATCTGCTTGAGCCAATCCCTTGCCCGGAGGTCGTGGCCGTGGGGCTCCGTGCAGCAGAGGTCGCCAATGAACGCCTGCATAGCGCCGAGCTCGTCGGTGATGTACTGTACGTCGCCACGGACGCCTCGGGTCAAAGTGTAGTCCTCAGCAAGCAGCGCCCCGAGTTTGTTCAGGAGCCATTTGATGGCCTCGCCGCGCCCCGCCGCCACCAGATCCATCGCCGGGTTGCGATTTTGCTGTACACGGCAGCAATTGGGTGAGACTGAAAGCAAGACAAAAATTTGCAGAAACAGAGAAGCATACTAGAGACACCCATTTCATGCAGAAACAGAGAAGAACATGCTAGAGACTACATACAGTATATGCAGAATTGCGGCGCTTTTAACACGGAATTGCCTAATGATGCACTACTCTATTGCCTGAGGGGATCCTCTCCTATTGTCAGTATTGCCTGATCTCTCGTCTAAACAAATGTCCTCTTTACACTTGCATCTGTTCAAACTTGCCCCCTGCACTTGCATCTACGAACTTCCTGTTCATGAGGGGACAAAAGGAGCTGCTTAAGGGCCAGCATCTGTGAATTGGGAAAAAATGCTGCATCTACCTGAACAAACTTGCCTGAAAAAACGTTCCCCGTGAGATCCTCGATGTGTGAAGAGCGGGGTGTGGGATTTGCACGCAGGGCTCCGCGCGCGACTATTCCCACCGGCGACATCGACTCTGGATCCCCCCTCCCCGACTCTGGCCACCCCTAGCGTCCCCACCAAGCCTCCTCCCCTAGCCTCGATGAAAGATGACGACGTGGCGTGGGCGAAACGCCCCTGCCCCCACTCTCCCCCCTCCCCCTGCCGTTCGCGAGACGAACTGGAGACCAGGGCGAGCGAATTACCTTCTCTCTCCCGGAGATGTAGCAGTTCGCCGCCCCCGCCTCGCGTCACCGACGGGACCTCCTTCCTTCCCCCTCCCCTTCTCTCGTCGCGCGCGGGCTGCTTGGTCGGCTGGTACTGCTCGTCTCCGCGTGGTGGTCGTTGTCGCCGGCTCACACGCCCCCCACCTTGTTCCTCGCCGGCCGCGCCCGCCGACGAGCCTAGGGTTTCTCTCCCTGCGTTTCGCGCGGGGTGGTGCCGTGGATGGAAGGGGAACGGGGAGGGCGAATGGTGTGGGGGCGCGTTTCCCCAAAATTTCGAAACCCACCGCTCTCTGTCAAGCCTCCGCCTTGACGGCGTCTGTGGTGTTGCCGTGACAGCGTGTAGATCGGGTAGGACCCGATCGTCCCTGTGTGTGACTCGTCTGGCGGGTGGGCCAGGCGGGTGGGCGATGCGGTCAGATTAGAGCAACTCCAACGCGGCCACCCATTTCGTCCGCGCGCGTTCGTTTAGGTTGGCGCGTTGGGCCGGCAACGCGCTGAAAAGTCGGCCCAACGCGCCGACCCAAACAGACACGCGTCTGCTTTTCGTCCGCGTGCCGATTCATTTCCGGCCCATTTTTTAGCCGGATTTGCGTCGGCGCGGACATGAGACGGACGCGCGCGCCTGCCTACTCCTTCCCCTGGCCCGCTGGTTGGTGGCACATTGGCCATCCTCTCTCATTCCAACAGTAAACCATCGCCCGCCCCCTTCGTCGCCGACACCGCCGCCCATTTTTCCGGTGACTCTGCCAGCTGCCGGCGCCGCAACATCCCTTCTGCAACGCCGCCACCTTCTACGTCGCCCGCCACCGCCGTCTTGTCGTCGGGGAACCGAAAGCTTCCCACCCCGCTCCCCCGACACAGCCGCGACGGCAACCAAGAAGCCGCCCCGGCCAGATCTCACCGTCACGCTCGTCGGACGCCGGCACGCTCGTCAGATGCCTACAGGGTAGCTAGCTGGTTCGTGTGCGCGGCGACTCCCTTCGCCGGCCGTCTCGACAGTTTGCCAAGGTACAACATGGACTCCGCCGACGAGTTCTTTTTTCACAATTTTCTTTGCGACTCCGACGATTCGTCGTCCGATGATGAGGAGGAGATCTTGGCTGCCGTGTTGGTCCATCACCACCTCAATAGCTAGCGCCCGGCGTTCCGTGGCTCCATTCCGGGGCCACCTTCCGGCGTTGAATCGCAATCGAGAGAGCGGGCATTTCCTTCTTTGGAAGGACTACTTCGACACAACAAACCCGTTGTTCAAACATCAGAAATTCCTCTTATAAAAAATGCACTGCCGCCATCTGAATGAGCAGGCATATTTTCAACCGGATTAAAGAGGGGGTGGTCGGCTATGATGACTATTTCGAGTGCAAAGAGGATGACATTGGAAAGTTTGGTTTCTCCTTTTGTAAAAAATGCACTGCCGCCATCCGAATGCTTGCATACGGAGTGCCCGGTGATCTCATTGACGAATACGTCCATATGAGCGAGTCTACATCCCTAGACTCCCTGTATAAGTTCTGCAAGGCTGTTATTGTTGTGTTTGGCCCTGAGTACTTGAGAGAGCCGACTCCTGAAGATACAACCCGTTTGTTGGCGATGAATGCCAGCAGGGACATCCCAGCGTTGCTTGGCAGCATAGAATGCATGCACTGGGAGTGGAAGAACTGCCCTTCAGCTTGGCAAGGGCAGTATAAGGGCCATGTCAGGGCTTGCACTGTCATACTTGAGGCCGTGGCGCTCAAGATCTCTGGATCTGACACTCTTTCTTTGGCATGGCCGAATCACACAATGATATCAACGTGCTTCAGCGCTCGCCGGTGTTTGCTAGGCTTGCCGAAGGCAACAGCCCACCGGTGAACTTTATTATCAACGGCCACAACTACGACAAAGGATACTACCTAGGTGACGGTATCTATCTTCATTGGACCACTATTGTGAAGACAATCCCCAACCCTGTCGAAGAGAAGAGGAAAAGATTTGCCCAAGAGCAAGAGAGTGCTAAGGACGTCGAGCGTGCCTTTGGTGTTTTGCAATCTCGATGGGGCATCGTTCGGTATCCTGCTAATACTTGGAGCACGCAAAAACTGTGGGAGGTGATGACTGCTTGTGTGATCATGCATAATATGATCATAGAAGATGAGCGCCCAGAACGTCTGTACGATCAAGGGTTTCAGTTTCAAGGTGAGAATGTTGTGCCTGAACATGGAGGAGCGGCAACGTTTGAACAGTTCACCCAATTTCATCATGACATGCGTGATTGGGAAACTCACATGCAACTGCAAAATGATTTTGTTGAGCATATGTGGGCTCATGTTGGCAACCAATAGATGTATCTTTTTTATTCGGCTTGTAAAACTATGTGAGACATTTTTACTTTTTATTCGGCTTGTAAAACTATGCTATTTATTTGGTTGAAACTATGTTATTTATTTGGTTGTGTGATACGTCCATTTTGCATCATGCTTTTATATCAATATTGATTGCATTATGGGTTGTTATTACACATTATGTCACAATACTTATGCCTAGTTTCTCTTATTTTACAAGGTTTACATGAAGAGGGAGAATGCCGGCAGCTGGAATTCTGGGCTGGAAAAGGAGCAAATATTAGAGACCTATTCTGCACAGCTTCAAAAGTCCTGAAACTCCACGGAAGCAGTTTTTGGAATAAATAAAAAATACTGAGCAAAGAAAGTACCAGAGGGGGGCCACCCACCATCCACGAGGGTGGGGGGCGCGCCCCCTTGCCTCGTGGGCCCCCTGGCAGGCCTCCGGTGCCCATCTTCTCCTATATGAAGTCTTTCGTCCGAGAAAAAATCATAAGCAAGCTTACGGAACGAAACTCCGCCGCCACGAGGCGGAACCTTGGCGGAACCAATCTAGGGCTCCGGCGGAGCTGTTCTGCCGGGGAAACTTCCCTCCGGGAGGGGAAAATCATCGCCATCGTCATCACCAATGATCCTCTCATCAGGAGGGGGTCAATCTCCATCAACATCTTCACCAGCACCATCTCCTCTAAAACCCTAGTTCATCTCTTGTATCCAATCTTTGTCCCAAAGCCTCAGATTGGTACCTGTAGGTTGCTAGTAGTGTTGATCACTCCTTGTAGTTGATGCTAGTTGGTTTATTTGGTGAAAGATCATATGTTCAAATCCTTTATGCATATTAATACCCCTCTGATTATGAACATGAATATGATTTGTGAGTAGTTACGTTTGTTCCTGAGGACATGGGAGAAGTCTTGGTATAAGTAGTCATGTGAATTTGGTATTCGTTCGATATTTTGATAAGATGTATGTTGTCTTTTCTCTAGTGGTGTTATGTGAACGTCGACTACATGACACTTCACACCATTGTTTGGGCCTAGAGGAAGGCATTGGGAAGTAATAAGTAGATGATGGGTTGCTAGAGTGACAGAAGCTTAAACCCTAGTTTATGTGTTGCTTCGTAAGGGGCTGATTTGGATCCATATGTTTCATGCTATGGTTAGGTTTACCTTAATACTTTTTTTGTAGTTGCGGATGCTTGCAATAGGGATTAATCATAAGTGGGATGCTTGTCCAAGAAAGGGCAGCACCCAAGCACCGGTCCACCCACATACCAAATTATCAAAGTAACGAACGCGAATCATATGAGCATGATGAAAACTAGCTTGACAATAATTCCCATGTGTCCTCGGGAGCGTTTTCCTCTATATAAGAGTTTATCCAGGCTTGTCCTTTGCTACAAAAAGGATTGGGCCATCTTGCGCACCTTATTTACTTTAATTACTTGTTACCCGTTACAAATTACCTTATCACAAAACTATCTATTACCGATAATTTTAGTGCTTGCAGAGAATACCTTACTGAAAACCGCTTGTCATTTCCTTCTGCTCCTCGTTGGGTTCGACACTCTTACTTATCGAAAGGACTACGATAGATCCCCTACACTTGTGGGTCATCAAGACTCTTTTCTGGCGCCGTTGCGGGGGAGTGAAGCGCCTTTGGTAAGTGGAATTTGGTAAGGAAAAATTTATATGGTGTGCTGAAATTTACTGTCACTTGTTACTATGGAAAGTAATCCTCTGAGGGGCTTGTTCGGGGTATCTTCACCCCGACCAGTAGAGCAAAGAGTTGCTCCTCAACCTACTGAACCTACTGAAATTTTTTACTTTGAAATTCCTTCGGGTATGATAGAGAAACTGCTAGCTAGTCCCTTTACAGGAGATGGAACATTGCATCCCGATTTGCACCTATTCTATGTGGATGAAGTTTGTGGATTATTTAAGCTTGCAGGTATGCCCGAGGATGTTATCAAGAAGAAGGTCTTCCCTTTATCTTTGAAGGGAGAGGCATTGACATGGTATAGGCTATGTGATGATATGGGATCATGGAACTACAAACGATTGAAATTGGAATTTCATCAGAAGTTTTATCCTATGCATCTTGTTCATCGTGATCATAATTATATATATAATTTTTGGCCTCGCGAAGGAGAAAGCATCGCTCAAGCTTGGGGGAGGCTTAAGTCAATGTTATATTCATGCCCCAATCATGAGCTCTCAAGAGAAATTATTATTCAAATTTTTTATGCTCGGCTTTCTCTCAATAATCGCTCCATGCTCGATACTTCTTGTACTGGTTCCTTTATGATGAAGACTATTGAATTCAGATGGGATTTATTGGAAATAATTAAACGCAACTCTGAAGATTGGGATCTCGACGAAGGTAAGGAGTCAGGTATAACACCTAAATTTGATTGTGTTAAATCTTTTATGAATACCGATGTTTTCCGTGAATTTAGCACTAAATATGGACTTGACTCTGAGATAGTAACTTCTTCCTGTGAATCCTTTGCTACTCATGTTGATCTCCCTAAGGAGAAGTGGTTTATATATCATCCTCCCATTGAAGTAAAAGTAGTTGCACCTATTAAAGTTGAAGAAAAGACTATCACTTATAATGATCCAGTTGTTCCTACTGCTTATATTGAGAAACCACCTTTCCCGGTTAGAATAAAGGATCATGCTAAAGCTTCAACTGTGGTCAACAAAAGTAATATTAAGACACCCAAACCCCCTGAGCAAATTAAAGTTGAACCTAGTATTGCTATGGTTAAAGATCTCTTGGCTAATAATATTGATGGGCATGTTATTTACTTCTGTGATGAAGCTGCTAGAATTGCTAGACCTGATACTAAAAATAAACATAGACCTGTTGTAGGCATGCCTGTTATTTCTGTTAAAATAGGAGATCATTGCTATCATGGCTTATGTGATATGGGTGCTAGTGCAAGTGCAATACCGACCGCATTCCTTATGCAAAGAAATTATGCATGATATTGCACCTGCTGAGATAGAGGAAATTGATATTACAATTAAGCTTGCCAATAGGGATACTATTTCACCAGTTGGGATTGTTAGAGATGTTGAAGTCTTGTGTGGGAAAGTTAAATATCCTGCTGATTTTCTTGTTCTTGGTTCCCCACAAGATAGCTTTGTCCCATTATATTTGGAAGACCCTTCTTGAATACTGTTAATGCTAGGATAGACTGCCAGCCGGCCATGCCGACACATAAGGGTCGACGCATTGGGCGCACTGCTAACCCAAATCTCACACAAGGTGGACGCCGGGCGGGAGGCCGACCCAAACGGACAAAAAGCGGACAAAAGCGCCGTCCGTTTGGGTCGGTGCATTGGAGGTGCTCTTATGGGCCAGTTTTTTTAGTTTTTTGGCCTTCCAGAATAAGTTGATTCCTACCCAGCTTATTTTAAACAAAAAACATTTTTTAGAAGCCTACTAGTAGGGGTAGCTTATTCCAGAAGCCAGAAAATGGAACCTTTTCTGGACTCCCTCCGCACAACCTTCTGGCCTAGCCGACGCATGCGGGTGGCGAACCAAAAGGCCCATTGCGAAGCCTGGCGGGACCGAACCGCCTTAACAGCCGTGAAGGCGTGGGCGATGCTTGAGCCGACATAAGTGTTATGTTGTGATCCAAATTCAAGTATAAAGATAAAGACTAACTTCTGACAGGGGAGCGGAGCTCCGACCCGTGGCTGGGAGGCTTTGGATCAGTATTGACCTAGGCCACCTCTACTATATACTTTCATTGTAAGCCGCAACATGGGATAAGTTGATTAGTGGTAAATCTCCGGCGTTTGTAACATCCTCTGACATAGTGAAGTTTTTGCTGGCTGGTGCCATGGTCTTTTCCCCTTCGTGTTGGAGGGATTTTCCACGTTAAATCCTTGTGTCCATGTGTTTGATTTCGTTGTTCATCGTGTTCGATTGCGTGGCGTATCTCTAACAGCAAGTCGGCGCACTACACACCCTGACTATAGCGACGGAACCAGCCCGACGTGGGTAGAAGACGCCAACAGAAAGGACCAACTGGATCGTCCATCTCGGGACACCGCACTGGAACTTGCTCGCGGGGGCGCCCTACGCAGCCCAATGACGTTGGCTCCGAGAGCGTTGGGCGGTCCAGCTGTCATGGACCTCCCAACTGGGTCGCCCGGGCATGAGTCATCCGAGCAGATCGAATGGCTAGCATCGCCCCTGAGAGGCCCTCGCAACAAGCCACCCCGCAACGGACGGCTTGGAGGGCCTCACATGACGGTGGCTCCGGCCACGTCGGTGGTCCACCCGTTATGGACGCACCAGTAAGCACGCGCGGATCGCTCTTACCAGCTCGGGCTCGCTCGCGGGCGCCACCATCTTCGCTCAATGACGGTGGCCCCGGGCGCACCCGGCGGTCCACCCATCATGGACCTCCCATCCGGGTCACCCCGGGAAGCCCCTGCGGTAAGCCATCGCAGGACGGATGACCATGAGGCTCTCTCCACTTGCGAGGCGCCCACGAAGGCGGGTACTCCAGCATCCTTTACACGTTAAATCCTTGTGTCCATGTGTTTGATTTCGTTGTTCATCGTGTTCGATTGCGTGGCGTATCTCTAACAGCAAGTCGGCGCACTACACACCCCGACTATAGCGACGGAACCAGCCCGACGTGGGTAGAAGACGCCAACAGAAAGGACCAACTGGATCGTCCATCTCGGGACACCGCACTGGAACTTGCTCGCGGGGGCGCCCTACGCAGCCCAATGACGTTGGCTCCGAGAGCGTTGGGCGGTCCAGCTGTCATGGACCGCCCAACTGGGTCGCCCGGGCATGAGTCATCCGAGCAGATCGAATGGCTAGCATTGCCCCTGAGAGGCCCTCGCAACAAGCCACCCCGCAACGGACGGCTTGGAGGGCCTCACATGACGGTGGCTCCGGCCACGTCGGTGGTCCACCCGTTATGGACGCACCAGTAAGCACGCGCGGATCGCTCTTACCAGCTCGGGCTCGCTTGCGGGCGCCACCATCTTCGCTCAATGACGGTGGCCCCGGGCGCACCCGGCGGTCCACCCATCATGGACCTCCCATCCGGGTCACCCCGGGAAGCCCCTGCGGTAAGCCATCGCAGGACGGATGACCATGAGGCTCTCTCCACTTGCGAGGCGCCCACGAAGGCGGGTACTCCAGCATCCTTTACAGGAGTATTATGACATTAATTTGAAGCAAGGGAGCCCTTAAATCTACTCAACCAAAAAGGGAAGCATCAAAATGCTGCAAAATCTGTAGGTTATCCTCCATTGCAATGGGAACACTAAAAAAAGGACAGACCCAGGGCTAGAAGCTCCCACACCAGGTGAGGTCTGGGGAAGGATTATACGAGGCAAGCCTTAGCCCTGCACAGTGCAGATGCAGTGAGGCTGCATCGAACACATAACCTCAAGGCACAACTGGAGAGTAATTCACCGCTGCGCCAGGCCTCTTTTACTGAGAACACTAGTTGTATAAAAAATATTAGGTGAGATCTTAACATGCGAGCAACACAATAGAGACAAAATTTTGGACAGCTCACTTGTTCAAGTATCTTCGAATGAAAATTTACACACATATAGAATACACCTGTAAATTATATACATGTGGTACTTATTTCAGAACTTATTGAAATCTGAAATTTTCATTTTTGAATTTTTCAAGAAAAGGATTGAGAATCAAATTGTACCCATGAGAACACACTCACACATAGAGTAGTAGGGAAGCTAACACTCTTCGTTTTCGGTTGTGGTAATCTTTCCGTCAACACTTGAGATGGATGGGAAAATCTCATCGTCGCCATTAACAGAAAGCACAATCCGATTAGCATGGCTGGCAGCTTCCTTCCTCATGACAGCAACTGTCTCGATGACACCAGCACAACTTGAACAGTGTGAAGAGTAGATGAGGGTGACCTTCTGGAGGCTCTCAAGGTATATGATACCTGCAGGGGTTTTACCTGCTGGGCCAGAATAATGTGTCAGCTCGATGTGTCTCAGGCTTGGCATGGCTCCCTGCTCAAACTTTACCCATGGCGCATAGCAGTCGAAGGCGAAAAACTCGAGTCTGGCGAAACCTGAAGTTACAGTGACTTGTTTCCGTGGGTCACCAAACAGCTGGATTGCAAGGCTAGTGAGACTGGGCAGACCTCCAAGTATCTTGAGATCGTTTAGTCCTTGTTCAAAGAGCCTGATTTCTAGCTTCTTAAGACGGCTGAGCTGTGCGATCCACCGGGGAATTTTAACAAATCTTGCGGTCACCGTTAGCTTTTCAAGTAGAGGAAAGTTGGGAGACGCAGGAAGGTCGTCGCTCGTAATGAAATCACCGTGAACTATTAGGGACCGCAGACTAGTGCACTTGCCCATGCAAGACAGTAGATTGTCATTTTCTGGCGTGTCGGCGGGCTCACCGTACAACATGACTTCAGCCTTAGTCAATCCAGTCATCCCAGTAATCTCCTCCAGGGTGCTTACCGAGCATTCCCTCGAATCAATGGTGCCCAGCACCTTGACTGACTTGAAGCGATCACTTCCGGCAGGTAGCCTCACCCCAGTATGGCCAAAATGCAGATTTGCTAGTTTGGGAAGCTGGACGAGCTCCTTGGGCAGCTCTTTCACTCGTGTCAGCCTTACATCCAGTGTCTCCAGATTTTGCAGCTTCCCGATCTGTGGCGGGAGAACACTGATTTGGATCAGCTCGATCTCTAGAGTCTCAAGATGTCGTAGGTTCCCGATTTGTGGAGGAAGCCTAGTGACTTGTGGTGTCTCTTTCAGACTCAGGTGCTTCAGCAGGATCAGTCTGCATATGTGTTGTACATCGGTATCGTCCAAACCATCACAGTCCTCCACATTCAACACTCGCAGATACCCCAAATGCTTAAACGAAAACACCTTGTCACAGCGAATCATGGTTATGGAACGAACATGCGACAGATCTAACCTTTCAGTGCCATTTAAACCGTCTGAGCCACAGCGTCGGATAGAAAGAAAGACAGGCCTCGCTGCAGGTGTCTCTGAAATGTTCAAGTCGGACAGAAAGGTGACCAAGTTCTCTTCTCGTGATATTAGTCTAAGAACGTAGAGCATCATGCAGTTGACCTCATACATCCCCTTCCCATAAAAGGTTGGGCGTTCCACAGGCTGAATCACATTGTTGCCGACGAGGTCATCGAAGCATTGGTTCGCCACTTCCTCACTGCTGTGCCACCCAACTTCAGAGATAAATCCTTCAGTGATCCATTTCCTAACCGTATCACCTCTTCTAAACTTTTGGTACTTGACGGTTGTACTTGTAGCTATGCACAGCAAGCAGGTCTTCAGAGTGCTGGGAAGGTTTTCATAGCTGAGTGATAAAACCTTTATCAAGTCCTCCAAACCAGAAATACGCTCCTGTGCAGAGTCTAAAGAGCTTGCCATCTCGTTCCAAGCAGAACAGAAAGCATACACCACATCCTGCCATGGTTTCCTTGCAGCTATTTTGCTATTGAGCAACGAAGCAATGCTTATAATTGCAGAAGGAATACCACCGCATATTGGCAAGATCTCACCAACTTCTCTTGCAAGTGCATCAGGGCAACTGGCCTCCGAGCCAAAGCATCTTTGTAGAAATAATATTTTGGAGTTCAGGCGATCAAGATGCCTAATTTCACATATCAACTCATCTTGGCCAGAACAACATGTCTTTGCCATGTCATTAACTCGAGTTGTAACAATTACTCTGCTACCACAAGCGTTAGCGGGCAAGCTGCGGGATAGGATATGCCAATCTTCTTTCCTCCATAAATCATCGACTATGATCAGGTACCTACCAAAGTTTGCACACAGAAGCAAGAACAGAGTAAGGCTCCACGCGACAGTGACATTATTATTGAGGTAGTCATGCAGTGTGCGTAAATGTTACTCCCTCTGTCTCATAATATAAGAACGTTTTTGACACTACACTAGTGTCAAAAACGTTCTTATATTATGGGACGGAGGGAGTAGTAAATTAATCATCAATGTGATTAGTATGATGGGCAATGAAGTCAAAGAGTGAAAGTATAATGAACGGGTACAGTGTAATCTCCAAAGTTGATTGAGTTCATTGTCAGAGAACTATATGAACCATACGAGAAGTGCATGACAATTAAATAGGTAGCACCTTCTGTTCTGAAGGAAATCCCTAATTGCATCCTTTGCTTCTTCATTGTGATTTTTTCCCACATTAAGCTGCCGAAGCATCTGGTCAAAAATCCCCTCCATATCAGGCATAGAGGAGACTGAAACAAAAGCACACGAATCGAATTGCTGCCTGAGCTGACGGAACACGAGATTAGCAAGAGCCGTCTTCCCCAATCCCCCAGAACCCACAATGGAGACTATCTTCATCTGTTGTCCGCCTGCAAGGCTCTTGATTAGAGTATCCCTCCCCCGCTCAACGCCGACGAGCGGCTCCTCCGCCTCTTTCCGCAGATGGGGCGATGCTCCGGTGGTTGCGGCGGCTGGAACGAGTTTATCTTTATCGGTGCTACTGTACCTATCGGCCAGATTCAGGGCCTGGCTCTTGACGTCTTTGATGGCGTTGGCGATTCGATGGCGAGGGCCCAGGAAGTTGGCCAGGAACCCCAAGCAGCTGTCCTGGCAGGCGGCGGGTTCGCTGGCCGCCAGGAAGGCGTCGACGATGTCGTCGGCGTGGTAGGACAGCTCCCTGCAGTCGTCGGCCCAACGCGGGTCGGAGCCGTTGCCTAGGGCGGCGTGCAGGTTCGTCAGCTCTCTCAGAAGCTGCTCCGCGTCTTCCTTGACGGCCTTGCGCAGCTTGTGCTCGAGGAGCATCTCCAGCTTGGGGAGCAGTGAGGCCATGGCCCCCGTCGCGACGTCCACCATGCTCGCTCTCTTCTTGTTCTGGGGTTGTCTCGATCTATCTGTTCCTGATATTCTTTTCTCCCGATCTGGTTTTATGGAGGTCAGGAGGTTGCTTTTCATCATCACGGATTCTAATCGGCCGACCGGCCAGGCAACAGATCGGTCGCGTCCGTGCCTGCCACGCGCGTCCCGCGACCCCACGCTCTAAGTTATAGCTGGCCAAACGGGCCGGGCCAATCAGGCCAGCCCACAAGCACGCTGGCACAACCCGCCATGGGCTAGGCACGACACGGGCTAAACAGGTGACAGATAGTTTGGTAGCAAGATAATTTGTAACAAATGACAAATAACAAAAGTAACTATAGGTGCAGCAATGTAGGCTAATCCTTTTTGTTGTAGTCACTTTCATCATGTTGGTTTGATTCGGGTTCGCTATTTTGATAATTTGATATATCGGTGGACCGGTGTTTGGGTGATGTTCTTACTTGAACAAACCTCTCACTTATGATTAACCCCTCTCGCAAATATCCGCAATTACGAAAGAAGAATTAGGATAAAATCTAACCATAGCATTATGTTGGGAAACGTAGTAGAAAACAAAAAAAATGGTCCTACGATCACCTAGGAACAATATAAAGATGCATAACGGATTGTGATCAACGATCGTTGCCGACTCTGGGGTGCAGCGGAAGTAGACAAGTTGGTGTAGATCGTACTTGAAGTCCCTCGAACGTTGATGACGATCCCACGAACCGCCCACAAATGATCCCTCGAACGGAAGACCGAAAGCACGGCCTCTCTACTTGGTTGCAAGCGTACGGTCTTCATGATCCGGCAGCGCTTCGTCGTCCAGAGCTAATCGTCGCCGGAGAATTAGAGGGAGGAGATTAGAACCACACGAAGCTTCTAATTATGATCGGCCGCAGCTTGTGCGGTGGCCCGCTTCTCCTCCTCGGAGGCCGTCGCGGCCTGGTTCAGTGTCGCTCGGACCGCCGCGTTAGAATGAAGCCAGCCGGAGGCTAGCTCTAGGCGCCCGGCCACCAAGCGCGGGTCCGCGCCCAGGAGATCTTCCCGCAGCTGGGCCATCTCCGAAAGGACGCGCTACAAGGCGGCATAGGAAGCAGAAGAGCCCGGGGCCAGAGGCGCAGCAGGAGGAGGAGGTGCGGTCGTTACCAGGGCCTGGGAGATCAAGGGCTCCAGGGCCTTTGGGACCTCACCAGCCGAGCCAGGCACCAGCGCTTCTGGAGCCAGCGGGGCCGCGGGGGCTGACTCCTCCCGACGATGCTCCTCTTGGCCTCACGAGGGCAGCCGGGCCGGGGAGGTGCGAGTGCTGTCGCCTCCTTTCTCCGCAGAAGGGGCCGCGGCCGCTGCATCCTCCTTCCTTTTCTTCGCTGAAGACATCGGCCTGATCAACCAAAGGTGAACGTCAGAAAATAGCAAGCACAGGCGGGAACAAGATGAAGCTCGAAGCACTTACTGGTCCACCACGACATAGTCCACCTTCCGCTTGGGGAGCCTGAAACCCGAAAGCTTCGGAGCCTAAGAAGTGGGCACACGGGCTCCGGGAGTAGAAGACAGCGCAGCAGAAGGGCCGGAGGCAGCTCCAGGCGGCGTCAAGGCGGGGGCGGCATCTCGAGAGACCAGCGACGATCTGCCCCTTGTCGAGATGAGGGGCAGCCCCCCGTCCTCCTGGTGGGCATCGATCTCTGCATCGTCTGGCAGGGCACGGAGGAGGTCGGCCTTGCTCAAGGGAGAAGTTTCCGCCATTTCCTCGGGGGTCGCCTCCGAGTCCACCTCCTCTTCTTCCTCCCCACGGGACTCGTCAGAAGACAGCTCCACCAGCTTCGATGTCGCAGGGCCTCCAGGGGGCGTGGGCGGCACCAGCCCGCGCGAGTCAAAGGTCGGCCTGGAGGCCACGATCGGCTCCCATTCCTTGCGGCGGAACAAGGGAACAAAGGCGCTCGGCGGGTACTCCTGGTTGTCCCCAACCAAGAGGCGCAGGACAGCAGCCAGCTCATCGTCGGGCAGGGCCTCCGGCCTCAGGCGAATCTTGTCTTCTTCATCTCCAAGCTTCCACAAAGGGCGCGCGCACCTGAAGTGGGGCAACGCGCAGCGTCAAGAATTCCCTCAGGAGCATAGCCCCGGTCACTTTGGCCGCCTTTGCGTTGCCTGGCTTCAAGTTAGTCTTCATCTGCTCCAACACCGACAACGCCCACTCGTCAGTGAGCTCTGCACGAGGCCACCCCTTGTTGGACTGGGCGCCTCCGTCGGCAATGCCAAGTGTGGGTGGACGCCCTTGGCGTCCATCATGACCCATTTGGCCCGGATGTTGTCGGCTCTCTTCCCGGTGTTCGAGATCGAGTTGGCCTTGCCGGCTGCGACGATATTGGTGCACCCCGAGACGTGGCCCTCGCTGACGCGAAGGAAGAAGAAGTGGCGCAGAAGAGCCACGGACAGCATCACGCCCAGATACGCCTCGCAATAGTAGGCGAAGATGGATAGGAGGAGGACGGAGTTGGGATGAAGATGCAGCACCTGCAGCCCGTAGTGGTCGAGGACCTCATAGAAGAAGTCAGAGAAGGGGGGAACCAACCCGGCGGCGATGCTGCTCATGAAGAAGGGGAAGATGGTGCTTCCCTCAGGTTCCGGCACGTCGGAGGCAAGCCGGAGCTACGTCTTCCCCCTCTCGTTGCTCTCCCCCGCCGTCAGTAAGCGTGTGGCGGCTAGGCTCTTCTCCGTGACGTTGGGCGCTTCAAGAGTTGGCTCGTACCAAGCCGGCGCCGAGGAGGCCTTAACCTTGCGCTGTGCCATCGGTCGCAGATGCGGAGCAAGGTTGGAGCAGATCTGGAGGTTTCGGCAGCGAGGAGCGAGAAAGGGGATCTGGAGCAAGGCGAAGGGGAGCAATGAAGGCAAGCACTGTCCGCGCCAGCCTTTTGTCAAGTCGGGCAGTTGCCGAGGCAGCGTGGGGAAGCGTTCTGGGAACGGGGGTCCCCAGACTTGCCTGTCTGCGGCCCACGGCGTGGCTGTGCTAGCAGGCCTGTACGGCCCATCTTCATCAACAAGGCATTCAAGACCCTCGCGAGGGGCCAAGCCTCGCGAGGCGGATGACACAAGACCTCCTCAGGAGCGGCCTCACCAGGCAGGTTCGTGAGGGGCGGAGAGATCAAGGCAGGGCAAACCTCGCGAGGCTCTCGTGACGTGAGCCATGACGATCAAGATCAGGCTGGCGCCAGGCGGGCGCCAGCCCGCGCAGTGTCCTTGTTTCCCCTTTGGTGCTAAGGGAGGGAGCGCAGGCGCGGAGTACCGAGGCATCAAGCAGAGGTTTCCATATCAGTGCAACGAGACCAAGACCAGCAGGGCGGCAAGACGGAGGTCACCATGGAGCCCAAGGCGGCGTCACCGCCAGAGCCTTTTGCAGGCGAAGACCGCTTCTGTCAGGATAAGCTGTACTAGCTGTTCCCTTTCAAATTGGCCGTTGTTGGCTCCCTTCCCGCTCAATATTTGAGAAGAGGACCAGGGCCTATATAAGTAGAACTAGCCACCACAGTAGGGGGGATCCGTAACGCCCCGAGACCGATGCTCCAGACGCCTTCCATATATTTCGTGATCGCCGTGTGTTTATTTTGCTTGCTCTATTTATTTTGCATTGCATCATGTCAGCATGCCATCATGTCATTTAATTTTTTTAAACTCAACTAAGTAAATTGCAAGGATCTTCGATCCATTTAAATCGAGGGAAATGCACATGGTGATTTCTCTTTACAACATATAAAATCTCCCAATATTATTAGGGAGCTATATTAAAATATTCCATTAACTTTGGAATTAACCATAACACACTTGCATAATAATTCCGTGCCTTTTCTGCTTCAAGTTGGGTCTTCAAACTCTGCCCTAAATTCTTTCTTCACTTTCCGGAGCTCCACCAAAAATCCGAACATTTTTGGACCTTCCCAACCCTCACTTCCTATTCAAATCATTTGAATTAAATTCAAATGCATTTGAATTTATATCTTTCAATCAGGCCACTTCTATTTTTCCTGGATCAAGCGCATTTTTATGAGCCCGGGAAAATAATCCCCATGTCCAACTTCTTTCCCTAACCCCTCTCTTTCTTTTCTTCTCTCTATTTCTTTTCTGTTAAAGGAAGTATGAGAGAGAGAGGAGAGAGACAGCCCAGGCCGGCCTGCTTCCCCGCAGCCTTTTGGCCCAAGGCCCAGCTCCGGCGCCCTTACCCTAGCCCCTCACCACACTCTCTCCCGATCCCCATCTCTTCCTCTCGTTCCCGTGCCCGCCGCCACACCCGCCTCGCGCCCGATCCCCATCTCTCCCTCCTCTCGCTCTTCCTCGTGCCCGATCCCCATGGCCCCGACGCCCGCACCTCCTGCTCGCCGGTCGCCTCCGCCGCTGTCCTCCATGGCCGCTGCCGGCCGAGCTCGAAGCTCCGCCGCTGCACCTCGTCGCCGGAGTCCCGCTCCTCTGCCTCCCTACTTCGTCCGCCGTGACGTCCGGCCGCCGTGCCGTCATGCTGCAGCGCCACCGGCCTCGACCTCCCCCCTCGCCGTGCCTGCACCCTGCAGGAGCTCCGCCTCCTTTGTTTCGCGCCACCCCGGCAAGCTCCGCCGCCCCTCCAGTTCGTCTGCCGACGTCCTCGATGAGCTGCCCCTCCGGCGATCCACGACCAGGCCAGCTCCTCGCGACCCTCTCCTTCCGTTCCCTCTTCCCTGCATCTCTCCCTCCCTAATCTCTTCATCTCTCTGTACCTCAACAGGAGCTCCAGCGCCATGGCCATCCCGAGCTCGGCCTGCGCAGCTCGGAGACTCCAAGCGCCCTCGTTCCAGCAGTCCAGGAGGATGCGGCCGTGCCCGTGCTTCATCCCGCGAACCCGCCGGCGACCTCGACCTTCAGGCCACCCCGACGCGCCCCTGCCTCCTCGACCTCCTGACCCCCCTCACGCCCAAGCCGCACGGGAGACGAGCACCCCGCAGCAGCGTCCGACCCCGCGCTCGTCTCTTCGCCCGGACGGCCGCCTCGTCCGCATCTACCTCGCCGTCGCTGGAGTTCCAAGTTGCGTCGCTGCGTCCTCTGCTTCGTCCTGTTGCTGCCCGTTCCCCTGCGTCACGAACGAGACGACGACGAAGCTGCCCTCCTGCGTTGACCGTGCCCCGCTCGAGTGCTCGTGCGGGCCTGCCAAGCCGCCTCTTCGCCAGGCCCAGCGTGCCCCCTGCAGGCCTCCCTCTCCACCAGCCGGCCCGCGAGGCCTGGTGAGCAGCCCCCGTCCTCTGTTTGCTCCTGTTGGGCCAGCTAGTTTTGGCCCGTGTTGTTTTTTTTCCCTGAACGAATTTGCCTATTAATCCAGTGAACGACAGATTTGCAGAAAACCCCTCATACATCATGCATATAATAACAAATTAACCGTGCATCGGTTTAAAATGATTTATATATGAAAGATGCTTAGAATTTCATCTAGTTTCATAATTTCCAACTTTCATGCATGTTTAAAATGCTGTTTGTTTAATTTTTCCCAAATGCCATGCTAAAATGATTTATTCCATAACTAAATAACCGTAGCTCGGATTTAAATAAACTTTATATGTAAATGTGATAGAAAAATGCATAGATTAACATGGTGCACCTTGTTTTACTGTTTAACAACAATAAAATATGGTTTTAGGCAGAACAGTACCAATTCCAAAATATGCATATGAGGATTTTCCGGAATTGTTGTTCGTTGTTCCGGCCTCATTTAAACTTGCCTAGCTAGGTAGTTTTCATATGCCTCACCTCTTGCCATGTTTAATAACATTTAATATTGTTGGGTACATAACCGAGAGAGAACTAAATAATTGATGTGGTGTTTCGTCAATATGCAACTCGTTGCATATTGAGCTCCACTTAATTTGTAGTGTTGTTTGTTGCACTTTGCCATGCCATGCCTCATTAAACCGGGCATGCATCATATTTGTTTTTGCATCATGCCATGTGTATGTGGTGGTTGTTTACTATGTTGTTTGTTTGTTTCCGGGTTGCTTCTCTCGTTAGCTTCGGTTTCGTTCCGGAGTTGTGAGGATTCGTTCAACTACGTCCGATTGTCTTCTTCATGGACTCGTCTTCTTCCTTGCGGGATCTCAGGCAAGATGACCATACCTTTGAAATCACTTCTCTCTTTGCTTGCTAGTTGTTCGCTCTATTGCTAGGCCGCGCTACCTACCACTTGCTTATCAAGCCTCCCAAATTGCCATGAACCTCTAACCTTTGTCACCCTTCCTAGCAAACCGTTGTTTGGCTATGTTACCGCTTTTGCTCAGCCCCTCTTATAGCGTTGCTAGATGCAGGTGAAGATGAAGTTTGTTCCATGTTGGAACATGGATATGTTGGGATATCACAATATCTCTTATTTTAATTAATGCATCTATATAATTGGTAAAGGGTGGAAGGCTCGGCCTTATGCCTGGTGTTTTGTTCCACTCTTGCGCCCTAGTTTCCGTCATACCGGTGTTATGTTCCTTGATTTTGCATTCCTTACGCGGTTGGGTGATTTATGGGACCCCCTTGACAGTTCGCTTTGAATAAAACTCCTCCAGCAAGGCCCAACCTTGGTTTTACCATTTGCTACCACCTATCCCCTTTTCCCTTGGGTTCTGTAGACTCAAGGGTCATCTTTATTTTAGACCCCCCCCCCCCCCCCGGGCCAGTGCTCCTTCGAGTGTTGGTCCGAACCGAGCAGCCTGCGGGGCCACCTCGGGGAAACTCCAGGTCTGGTTTTACTCGTAGCTTGACTTATCCGGTGTGCCCTGAGAATGAGATATGTGCAGCTCCTATCGGGATTTGTCAGCACATCGGGCGGCTTTGCTGGTCTTGTTTTACCATTGTCGAAATGTCTTGTAACCGGGATTCCGAGACTGATCGGGTCTTCCCGGGAGAAGGTTTATCCTTCGTTGACCGTGAGAGCTTATAATGGGCTAAGTTGGGACACCCCTGCAGGGTATAAACTTTCGAGAACCGTGCTCGCGGTTATGTGGCAGATGGGAATTTGTTAATGTCCGGTTGTAGAGAACTTGACACTTGACTTAATTAAAATACATCAACCGTGTGTGTAGCCGTGATGGTCCCTTTTCGGCGGAGTCCGGGAAGAGAACACGGCTTTTGGGTTATGTTTGACGTAAGTAGGAGTTCAGGATCACTTCTTGATCATTACTAGTTGACGACCGTTCCGTTGCTCCTCTTCTCGCTCTTATTTGCGTATGTTAGCCACCATATATGCTTACTCGCTGCTGCAACCTCACCACCTTACACATTCCTACCCTTAAGCTTAAATAGTCTTGATCTCGCGTGTGTGAGATTGCAGAGTCCTCGTGACTCACAGATACTTCCAAAACAGTTGCAGGTGCCGATGATACCAGTGCAGATGACGCAACCAAGCTCAAGTGGGAGTTCGACGAGGAACTTGGTCGTTACTTTGTTTCTTTTCCTGTTGATCAGTAGTGGAGCCCAGTTGGGACGATCGGGGATCTAGCATTTAGGGTTGTCTTCTTTTATTTTGGTTCCGTAGTCGGACCTATGTGTGTATCTTGAATGATGTATGAATTTATTATGTATTGTGTGAAGTGGAGATTGTAAGCCAACCATTCTTGTTCATTACATGGGATTGTGTGAAGATGACCCTTCTTGCGACAAAACCACAATGCGGTTATGCCTCTAAGTCGTGCCTCGACACGTGGGAGATATAGCCGCATCGTGGGTGTTACAGGATCGATTCCACCTTCCATCCTCTCACCTTCAAGCACACCAAGCACAAGAACACCTCAACCTCAGGAGGCTGTTCTTCCCCTTGTGTTGTTCATCATCAGCCCGAGAGGCAATCCACCACCACCACACTTGTCGTGGAATTGTCACGGCAGATGTCCTCATGCAAGGACTTAGTCATGGAGCCATCGCAGCTAGGAAGCTTAAAGGGGTTAAACGGGACAAAGGACACGAAGGTTTATACTGGTTCGGCCCTTTACGGTGAAGGTAAAAGCCTACTCCAGTTGAGGTGGAATTACTTGGGGTTTCGATGACCAGGGAGCTGAACCGCTATGCCTGGCTATCGATCTGATCTTACTTGTCCTGAACCGCCGCCGGGTCGTCCCTTTATATAGAAAGGTTAACGCCCAGCGGCTCTCAGAGTCCCGGCCGGCTCATAAACTGTGTCCGGCTCGGACTCTTAACTATTCTTGCCTTACACTACAAGTCATGCCACAACGGCGGTTTACTACTACGGGCCTTAAGTCGCCTCTGGGCCTTAGACCTATTACTAAACCGCCAACCTTAACTTGTCCTTGGGCTTCTGAATGAAGAGCTGTCGCAATGTAACCCGGCCCATCTCGGGCGGGTTATACCAGTAGCTATATCCTCAACATTAGGCCCCAGATTGATTTGAACCGGTTCATGTCAATCTTAAATACCTTAAGAGAAAATCTTCTGGCTTCTGTTTGCACGAAGGTTATAACCCGCCATGATGTCATCCTCTGGATTCTTGGTAACCCGCCGTGACGTCATCCGCCATTAATGCACGTTCTGCCCAACGTATCTCAACGGATCCTTATCTTTAATAATTATCCCCAAAACCGAGGCGCCTCAGCAGCTGGATAATCATGCCTTCAGCTTCCTCGTTTCTCGCGCCCACTTAACAGCCGTCCCTTATAAATAGGCCCGACCGGGTCCTCTCTCACTCTTCTCTTTCCATCGTCTTCCTCCTCTCGACGCCCCAGAACCCGAGCTCCGCCGCCGCCGCCGCGCCTCTCGTCTTCCTCAGCCTCGGCCGCTGCATCAACCTGAGCTGGTCCAGAGAACGGCGGCAACTCTCCGCAGTGAACCTGCAACTGTAAGTCCTCTTTTTCTCAAACATCAGATCCACATTAGGGTTCCGCGTTCCTCCCTGTTCTTCATAGTTCATCTCAGTTCTTTTATAGTTCTTCCACCGCGACTTCTCTTGATTCGAAAAACAATACAGAACTTCTGCGGTAGTGGTTTCGCACCCATTTCCAATACTAGCAGATCCCCTTTGCTTGCAAAAAGACCTCATTAGAACTTATGAACTTCTCGGTGCCAGTTTTTAGGTCTAGAAAATTTTCCTTTCAGGACGACCGTTTGATCCAAAAAAAATACTGCAACCTGTGAAACTTGTTTGTGCAACACTTAGGCAAAAATTGCATCTGTTAGCTATGCTAAAAATTGGAGAGTCATATATTTTACATATAACCCGGAATATGAATCAAAGTCATAATAAACCGGTTCTCAATTATATCTTTGAGATAACCATAACAGCATACCTGCGAGCATTCAAGTATACTTCCGGTTTATGTAACCCGAACAGTGAGGTTAAGAACTCAACTCCGGTTCACCAGCACATATAATGCTTATTATGTGCTATCAACGTTTTTAATCAAGGTTAAGCCGGTGGAATAAGAACCACCCTTGAACACCTTTGATATGATCAAAAGAACTTGTTTGCAACAAAGAGATCTCAAAAATTTAGAGGCCTCTGATTCGAATACGACTAGAAAACCGTCCCAAAGGGGTCAAGCTAAGATTCGAATGCGATCATATAGCCCCCAATGGCTTTGGCGTTGCCAATCAAGAGGGTACCTACAGCTATGTTCTTTTTGGTTCGAATACGACCTATGTTTGAACAGGAAGCCCCCAAATGACCTTAAGAGTTGTTTAATGACGCTGATTCGAATACGATCCACGTCGGTTCCCGAAGGGGTTGAGCTATGATTCAAATATGATCAAGAAACTCCCCAATGAGCTCGGCAATATGCCAATCAAGTGGGTATCGACAGCTATGTTCTCTTTGGTTCGAATACGACCTATGTTTGAATAGGAAGCCCCCAAATGATCATATTTTTAACGGCCAGATTCGAATACGATCATAAGCCGGATCAACCTCCAAGTGACCATGTGATATTACAATGAAAATAACAATGACACATTTACCTTTGGAGGGGAAAAAGGACAGAGGTCCTGCTTTATTATTTATCATAATATATACATGGCTATAGAAATATGTACATTATGAGAGCCGGTGGCTCAAGTGTAATAAGGCCGAAGCTGAGCTATGTCCCACGGCCGGCGGGTCTCCTCCTGCGACTTACGTGAATCTTTGTGCTCCCGAACATCGATAAGGTAGTATGACTTGTTGTGCAAGTTCTTGCTGACCACAAAGGGCCCTTCCCAAGGCGGGGATAGCTTGTGTGCATCTGTTTGATCCTGGATGAGCCGGAGCACCAAATCACCTTCCTGAAAGACCCTGGACTTAACCCGGCGGCTGTGATAGCGGCGCAGGTCTTGTTGGTAAATCACCGAGCGAGCTGCTGCCATGTCATGCTGTTCGTCCAACAAGTCAAGAGCATCTTGACGCGCTTGCTCATTATCCTCCTCGACATAAGCCGCCACTCGAGGCGAATCATGACGGATGTCGCTAGGGAGGACCGCCTATGCTCCGTAAACCATGAAGAAAGGCGTGTAACCCGTAGACCTGTTAGGAGTAGTATTGATGCTCCATAATACGGAAGGTAACTCCTCCACCCAACAACCCGGCGTCCGTTGCAAAGGGACCAAAAGCCGGGGCTTGATGCCCTTCAAGATTTCCTGATTGGCTCTCTCAGCTTGACCATTGGATTGAGGGTGAGCCACTGATGAAACATCAAGCCGAATATGCTCTCGTTGACAAAATTCCTCCATGGCGCCTTTAGACAGATTGGTACCATTGTCAGTTATAATGTTGTGTGGAAAACCAAAGCGAAATATCACCTTTTTCATGAACTGGACCGCCGTGGCTGCGTCACACTTACTAACTGGCTCTGCCTCTACCCACTTTGTGAACTTGTCAACCGCCACAAAGAGGTGGGTCTTCTTATCCTTGGACCTTTTGAAAGGCCCAACCATATCAAGCCCCCAGACTGCAAACGGCCAAGTGATTGGAATCATCCTCAACTCCTGAGCCGGCACGTGAGCACGTCTTGAGAACTTCTGACAACCGTCACATTTACTGACTAAGTCCTCCGCGTCAGCGTGAGCCGTTAGCCAATAAAAACCATGACGAAAAGCTTTCGCCACAAGGGATTTTGAGCCGGCATGATGGCCACAATCCCCCTCGTGAACCTCTCGTAAAATTTCTTGACCCTCCTCACGGGAAACACAACGCTGAAAAGCCCCAGTGACACTGCGACGATGCAGCTCGGCATTGACAATTATCATTGACTTAGACCGCCGGGTTATTTGTCTGGCCAAAGTTTCATCCTCAGGCAATTCTCCCCGGGTCATGTAAGACAAGTATGGCACTGTCCAATCTGGGATGACGTGAAGAGCCACCACCAACTGTGCTTCTGGGTCAGGAACAGCCAAGTCTTCCTCTGTGGGCAACTTGACAGAAGGGTTATGCAGAATATCCAAGAAAGTATTAGGCGGCACCGGCTTACGCTGAGAGCCGAGCCGGCTTAAGGCATCAGCCGCCTCGTTCTTTCTGCGGTCAATGTGCTCCACTTGATAACCCTGAAAATGCCCGGCGATGGCATCAACTTCACGGCGATAAGCCGCCATGAGGGGGTCCTTGGAATCCCACTTGCCTGATACCTGTTGGGCCACCAAATCTGAGTCGCCAAAGCACCTTACCCGGCTTAAGCTCATCTCCTTGGCCATCCGAAGACCATGGAGCAAGGCCTTGTACTCAGCTGCATTGTTAGTACAGGGAAACATCAACCGTAGTACATAACAAAACTTGTCACCTCGAGGGGAAGCTAACACAACTCCAGCCCCCGAGCCCTCCAATTGCCTGGACCCGTCGAAGTGAATAGTCCAGTATGTATTATCCGGTTTCTCTTCAGGCACCTGCAGCTCCGTCCAATCATTGATGAAATCCACCAATGCTTGAGATTTGACAGCAGTGCGTGGCACGTACTTTAGACCATGAGGCCCAAGTTCTATGGCCCACTTAGCAACTCTTCCTGTGGCTTCTCTGTTTTGAATGATATCTCCTAGGGGAGAAGAACTAACCACAGTGATAGGGTGGCCCTGGAAATAATGCTTAAGCTTCCGGCTTGCCATGAACACCCCATAAACGAGCTTCTGCCAATGTGGATACCGTTGCTTGGACTCAATGAGTACTTCGCTGACATAGTAAGCCGGCCGCTGAACCGGATGTTTCTTACCCGCCTCCTTACGCTCCACCACCACAGCCACACTGACGGCTCGTGTGTTAGCGGCTACATACAACAGTAAGGGCTCCTTATCGACAGGAGCAGCAAGGACTGGCGGCTCAGCTAGCTGTCTTTTCAAATCCTCGAAAGCAGCATTAGCAGCATCATTCCAGACAAAGTCATCTGTTTTCTTCATCATCTGATATAGTGGCATGGCCTTTTCGCCCAACCGGCTTATAAACCGACTCAAAGCAGCGATGCGACCCGCCAGACGCTGGACGTCTTTTATGCACGCCGGCTTAGCCAGAGAGGTGATTGCCTTGATCTTCTCCGGGTTAGCTTCAATGCCTCTGTGAGAAACCAGAAAACCCAAGAGGTTGCTGCAGGAACACCAAAAACACACTTGGCCGGATTAAGCATCATCTTGTAGACCCGGAGATTATCAAAGGTCTCTTTCAGATCATCTATCAAGGTTTCCTTCTCTCTGGATTTTACCACAATATCATCCACATAAGCATGAACGTTGCGTCAAATCTGATTATGGAGACAATTCTGCACGCACCGCTGGTAAGTCGCCTGTGCACTCTTGAGCCCAAAAGGCATGGACACATAACAGAAGGCTCCAAAGAGAGTGATGAACGCCGTCTTCTCTTGGTCCTTAACTGCCATTTTGATCTGATGGTATCCAGAGTAAGCATCCAAAAAACTTAAACGCTCACAACCCGCCGTAGCATCAATAATTTGATCAATACGGGGGAGAGCAAAAGGATCAGCCGGACAAGCCTTGTTTAAATCCGTATAATCCACACACATACGCCAGGTGTCGTTCTTCTTGAGCACAAGCACCGGGTTAGCTAACCATTCTGGATGAAAGACTTCAACGATAAACCCGGCCGCCAAGAGCCGGGCTACTTCCTCACCAATGGCTTTCCGCCTCTCCTCATTAAACCGCCGGAGGAATTGCCTGACTGGCTTAAATTTCAGATCAATATTGAGAGTGTGCTTAGTGAGTTCTCTTGGTACACCTGGCATGTCAGAAGGTTTCCATGCAAAGATGTACCTGTTCTCACGGATGAACTCGATGAGCTCGCCTTCCTATTTCGGATCCAGATTGGCACTGATGCTGAACTGCTTAGATGAGTCACCTGGAACAAAATCAACAAGTTTAGTCTCATTGGCCGACTTAAATTTCATTACCGGCTCATGCTCCGTGGTTGGCTTTTTCAAAGACGTCATATTTGCTGGGTCAACATTATCCTTGTAAAACTTCAACTCCTCTGTTGCACAAACAGATTCAGCGTAAGCAGCGTCACCTTCCTCGCACTCCAAAGCTATCTTCCGGCTGTCGTGAACCGTAATGGTCCCATTGTGACCCGGCATCTTGAGCTGCAAGTATACGTAACACGGCCATGCCATGAACTTGGCGTAAGCCGGCCGCCCAAATAGAGCATGGTACGGGCTTCTTATTTTAACCACCTCGAAAGTCAGTTTTTCCGCCCTGTAGTTGTACTCATCTCCAAAGGCTACTTCCAGTTTGATCTTACCAACTGGATATGCCGACTTACCGGGCACCACACCATGGAAAACAGTGTTGGACTGGTTGAGGTTTTTATCAGTCAACCCCATACGACGGAAGGTCTCATAATAGAGGATGTTGATGCTACTGCCTCCGTCCATGAGCACCTTAGTGAATTTATACCCCCCAACCTGAGGAGCCACCACCAGGGCCAGGTGACCAGGATTATCAACCCGGGGAGGGTGATATTCCCTACTCCATACAATAGGCTGCTCAGACCATCTCAAATAATGTGGAACCGCCGGCTCAACAGCATTCAAAGCCCTCTTATGAAGCTTCTGGTCTCGCTTGCACAGACTGGTAGTAAACACATGATACTGTCCACTATTGAGCTGCTTTGGATTGGTCTGGTATGCCCCCTGCTGCTGCTGATTACCCTTGCCAGATTGCTGATTAAAACCTCCTTGATTTCCTTGAAAATTCCGAGGATTGGAATTTGAGCAGTCTCCCGGGCCATGAAAGCCGCCGCCGCCTGAGCCGCCGCCCTGCCCATTGTTGCCATTAAAAGCGTTGGAATTTTTGAAGGCTTTCATGATTGCGCAGTCCTTCCATAGATGAGTGGCTGGCTTCTCCCTAGAGCCATGCCTTGGGCAGGGCTCATTCAACAATTGCTCAAGCGTCGGGCCTGACCCGCCGGATCGGGGAGGTGGTCTCCCCTTACGTCGGTGGTTGTTACCCTGCGCGTTGGTGTTGGCCACAAACTCCATACTGCCATCAGCCTTACGTTTGTTACCTCCCTGGTTCGCCGGGTTATGCTGAGGGCCCTTGCCGTTGCCATTCTTCTTTCCCTTCCCTGTCCTTTCATCATCGGACGCGGGATCCTTGGTACTATCAGAGTCGGCGTACTTGACCAGAGCCGCCATCAGCGTACCCATATCAATGCAATCGCGCTTGAGCCGCCCGAGCTTCATCTTCAGGGGCACAAAACGACAATTCTGCTCCAACATTAAGACTGCAGAGCCGGCATCCATCTTATCAGACGAATGTATTATCTCTTTGACCCGGTGTACCCAATGGGTTGTAGACTCGCCCTCTTGTTGCTTGCAGTTAGTCAAATCCACAATTGACATAGATTGCCTGCATGTATCTTTGAATTTTTGGATGAACCGGGCTTTTAGCTCTGCCCATGACCCGATAGAATTAGGTGGCAGTCCTTTCAACCAAGTGCGGGCAGTCCCATCCAACATCATGGTGAAGTATTTGGCCATTGCCGCTTCGCTGACCTCCAGCAACTCCATAGCCATCTCGTAGCTCTCAATCCATGCTCCGGGCTGTAAATCCGCCGTGTAATTAGGTACCTTCCTAGGTCCTTTGAAATCCTTGGGCAGACGTTTGTTACGGAGAGCCGGTACCAAATAGGGGACACCTCCGGTCCTCGTAGCTATGCCTGCCTCGATAGAGGCCGTTGGATAAACCGGGAGGGGTTGGTAAGCCGTCAGCTGAGCCGCCTGCTCCGCCTCTTGACGTGCTCTGTCTCGGTCTACTGCGTTAAAGGCTCCATTATGCGCCGGGCCATGGCCGGCTGGCAAGTCATGGCGCCGGACGTTGCTTGAGCCGGTCGCTGAAACCATGTGTCTGCTATAACTTGGGCTCCGGCTTGGGCGAGGGGTCGAATGAATCCTGTCCCAGCTATACGAATATGCCTCCTGTTGCGCCAGAGCCGTCTGAAGAAGTTCTCTGGCCCGGCGGGTCTCGACCACCGTCGGAGAGTCGCCCTCAACTAGGAGAGTCGCCAGTCGCGCCGCCGCAGCGATCATGTTCTCCAACGGATTGGAATAGTGACCTGGCGGTATTGGTACATATTGAGGTGGGGCAGTATTCACACGGGGAGGCCCCATCACTTGTGGCTGAACCGGCGTTCCAGCCCCGGGTGCCGTGATTTCTGGCGGGATACTGGGCCCTGCACCGGGCGTGTTGAAGAGGTTTCGAGGATCGTAAACCGGAGGGAGTTGAGATTGAGCCTTCTGATGCCTCCTTCTCATGATCTCATTGGATGCGTTCTGATCCATCGTGAGCCGGAAAGACTGCGCCTGAATCAGCTGAGTTTGGGCGTCGAGAGCCGCCCGTTCTGCAGCCATCCTGATCCCTTCCGCTGCTAGATCTTCCTTGGCTCGTGCTATATCCAGCTTTAACTGTGCCACTTCCGCATCATGTTGAGCTTGATCCGCCGGGACGACCGTGGCAGTTAACAGGGCCGTCATCCTATCTGTGAGATCCATTAGCACCTGAGCCGGCGAGTGCGCATGGCCCCCTGTCCCAGCGGCGGGGTTTTGAACAGGTTGTGTGCCGGCCATGAAGATTCCAACCCGGCTGGGCGGCTCAACGAGGTCCGGAATACTGTCGCCATCGGAACAACCCCTGAGCCTGCCATCTTGAAGTTGATATAACGAGTTGGTCTCATCTGTGGACGACTCGCCGTCAGAGCGAGCGGCCGTCTCATCGCCAGATCCAGATCCTTCAGAAAGTCCTCCATGGACGCATCCCACAAAAGCACGTTTCAATGCAGGCAGAGCCCGGGCGGGTCTCGCACGCTGAGCCGTCTCGATGAGGTCGGTGCCGATGTCCGGCTCAGGGCCCGGCTCACCGATCTTGCCAATGAACACGTGGACTCCGCCGAAGGGGACCCGGTACCCGTACTCGATTGAGCCGGCGTCGGGGCCCCAGTCTGCGTCGTTGATGTAGAGCTTGCCGCGACGACTCTTGGTCATCCGGCCCACAGCGTATCCCTTGAGCCCTTCGAAGCTGCCCTTCAAGAACTCAAATCCACCGTGCGCTGGCCCCACGGTGGGCGCCAACTGTCGTGGAATTGTCACGGCAGATGTCCTCATGCAAGGACTTAGTCGTGGAGCCATCGCAGCTAGGAAGCTTAAAGGGGTTAAACGGGACAAAGGACACGAAGGTTTATACTGGTTCGGCCCCTTACGGTGAAGGTAAAAGCCTACTCCAGTTGAGGTGGAATTACTTGGGGTTTCGATGACCAGGGAGCTGAACCGCTATGCCTGGCTATCGATCTGATCTTACTTGTCCTGAACCGCCGCCGGGTCGTCCCTTTATATAGAAAGGTTAACGCCCCGCGGCTCTCAGAGTCCCGGCCGGCTCATAAACTGTGTCTGGCTCGGACTCTTAACTATTCTTGCCTTACACTACAAGTCATGCCACAATGGCGGTTTACTACTACGGGCCTTAAGTCGCCTCTGGGCCTTAGACCTATTAATAAACCGCCAACCTTAACCTGTCCTTGGGCTTCTGAATGAAGAGCTGTCGCAATGTAACCCGGCCCATCTCGGGCGGGTTATACCAGTAGCTATATCCTCAACAACACTGGAGTAGGGTATTACACCACAACGGTGGCCCGAACCAGTATAAATCTTGTGTCTTTCGTGGTTGCGAGTTCATTGAGCTCGTTCTTGAGATCTTAGCTAGTTAAGACGCGGATCGGTAGGAGGGAGAGAACTTCACGCGCACCCCGGAGTTCGAACCTTAAGGGTTTTGCCGGAACCCGTGATCCGACAACAGTGCCCCTGGAAGTAATTCAGTTGGATAGTGATTTGACCTACGAGGAGAAACCTGTCAAGATTCTCGAGTTTGCCAGCCGAGTTACACGCAGCAAGGTTATCAAGTTTTGCAAAGTTCAGTGGAGCCACCATACCGAGGATGAAGCCACCTGGGAACGAGAGGAAGATCTACGCAAAGACCACCCGCACCTATTTTCTAGCCAACCCGAATCTCGAGCCGAGGAGAGCATATCTGTAGTTATTGGTCTCATATTTAATCGCCTTTTGGTCAGTCCGATGTAATCTACTGTTGTGGCTGTGGTGCACTTCTTTTGGTCAGTTTGGTGTGTTCTATGGTTCTGTTATGGAGCACTCACTAAATAGTACTCCCTCCGTCCCATAATATAAGAGGACACTGCTCTTATATTATGGGACGGAGGGAGTAATTGTCTACAATACCAAATATGTATACGTGTGAACAAGCTATATAGATATATGTATGTAAGATGTATATTTTGTTCCAGTTTATGTTGTGAGACTGAGCCGCATCTGTTTCTGTGCAAATTTTGCTTTTTGAAATTTGCCAACCCCCCCCCCCCCGCGTTTATCAGGCATGTGGTAACGTTTTCTCCCGTTGCTATGCATGGGCTCTTTTGCTAATAAATCCTAAAAGAATACCATCTGTGGGTATCGTTTTCTCCCGTTGCATAATCTCAGTGAAACATCTTCAATCATTCCCACCGGCTTCTTCTTCATAGACTTGTCAGCCATCGCTGCAGTCAGTATCAGTTGACCGGGTGCCGGACACCGAAATCATTGAGTTGTTCATCGACTTCTGTCCTGCATAACTGCGTGTGCCAAGCTGAAGCCAACCAGCTACCTCTTCCACTGCCACCGTCTTTCTACTCTCCAGGACTAACAAGCAGCAGAAACGAACTGCAACAAAAAACAAGAAGCCACCATGATGCCATGCACATCCTACAGTGGCGCGGCTAAAACTGAAACGAGCCGAGCAGCTTCAGGAAACTAACCCTGCAGTGTCACCAGAGGAACTGCAAACCTTCTTTTACCAATATCATCCCAAGGATTTGTTGCAAATGCATACATCTCATGCACGTGCTTTCAACGTGTTACAGGATACACTGACAGCAAGAGCACAATGATGGTTGTCCAATGGGCAACCTGTGAACAAATAGCTAGTTTGCAGACTTCCGGAATCCAACACTCCTAAACAACACAGGGCAAGAGCCAAGAAGCAGGAAAATAGGAATGGTGACACAATCGGCGATTGTCACACCACAACATCTAAGCCATGCAACCAGTCATCAAATTAATTACCTGCGACTTCTTTACAGTACCATGGGAAAATCAAGCATTTTACTCTGTTTCGATCCATCTGCTGTTCTATTCTGAGAGCACCAAGCATTTATTACCTTCAAAATTCTCAAAAAGCAGCTGTTGTATCCCTTCTCATAGTCAAGCAAAGAACAAAAACCATTATCAAGTTTCACATCACACCATGCAACTAAGAACAAAATCTGTATCACCATTCGCCACCACACTATGGCACTACCTCACCAGCAAACGCCACATTCTCCTCCTAAGTAAAAGAAGTTACGTCTTCTTCAGATCCAAGGACTCAGCCTGTATTTTCATTATCAAGAACCGCACGATACACAAAAGCTCATACGGACAAGGCAAGAAGCATTGGCTTCACATGAAGCACAAGAAGTTATCCACACAAACTCCTAACAGAAATTGATGTAGAGATTAACAGAGGACGGAAGCAGTCATGTAATCGGAAGTGCAGCCCTATTCACCACCAGCAGCCATGGTTCACTCAGTTGAAGTTCCTCGCTGAGCACGCATCCATAGACACTGATGAGAAACAAAATTTTGTCAACATGATGTTCACCCATATAGCTAGACAGAAGGATATGAAGAACAGAAGATGATATGAAAACTGAAATTTGCCTACCTAATGGTACTGATCGACAATCAACTTTGGTCCGTTCTCACATTGCCGTGCTTTATTTGAAATCTGTTGTATTATCTTTTTGGTACCCTGGCTTCCATTGTTGTGTAAACTTAAGTGCAACTCTTTCAGAACCTTAAGGTGTTCTATACCGTCAACTCCCTCAAAAGCAAAGAACCGTATATCAAGCCTTTCGAGGTTCGGTGTAGCCTTCTCCAGAAACACCAATTTTGGCACGTAAGGAGCAGAAAAACGAAGAAGCTTCAGACTCTCGAATCCACCAGGGTGAACTATGATCATCATGGTAATGTTAGGATGCTCCAAGTGAAGCTGGATCTGTCTGCAAGTGGCTTCCGATTCTTGACCCTGTTCTGCGTCATCAAGAGAAAATGTGAGAGAGAACAGCTTGCTCAGCTGGCTAAGTTGCACCAAAGCATCTGAGCTAAGCATCCCAAGTGAGAGGGTTAGCTTTGTCAGTGTGTCCAGTTCATTGATCCATTCTGGGAGATTAACCACTTTCGCCTGCAGTTTGCAAGACAGCTCAAGGGCATTCAGAAACTTGGGCGGGGAGGAGAGACAACCCCATGAGCTGAGAAAACCAGCAGACCCATCATCAATTACAAGGGTTTGGAGCGAGTAGCCACAAAGATCTTCAATAGAGAACCTCAATTCATCGAAAAGTTTACCCTCATTCTCGATGTTCAACTTGTAGATTACAAGCTTCCTCAGCTTGGTCAGCTGACGGAAATCTGCTACTGAAGATGGTCCTTCGACAATTTCGATGCCTGACAGTACACAGAGGGATTTTATTGGCTTCTTCTTCATATCCTCAGGAAGCTTCAATGCCTTCCGTGTCTTTTTGTTCCCGCCAAGTATATTCTTCACCTTTTCCAGCTGGCAAATAGTTTTGGGTAACTTTGTAATACCAGTTTCCCTGATGTCAAGGGTCTCTAAATACTGAAGTTTCCCTATCTCTTTAGGAAGCTTTGCGATGTCTGTTCTGCAGAGGCTGAGGTGCTTGAGAAGAAAAAGTTCGCAAACAACTTTTGTGTGTTCTTGTTTGAAATCTGTACAGCCTTCAAGATCCAAATGTTACACAATTCTCAACTTTTGTGGCTTGGAAAGCAACCCATTCAAAGTACCAAATATGCTCAACGATCGCACATGGGATAGGTTCATGCTATTTTTTGCACTCTCAGTCTTCAAACCATCACTCTGAAGTGACAAACGCCGAACCATATTACTGGGCGGTGCAACGAACCACTGGCCACCAACCACAGTGACAAAATTTTCTTCACCCGCCTTGCACACAAGATACTCATGTATCATGTGATGAACTTCATAGGTCTTCACCTTTCCATTGCTACTGTGCTTCACAGCTCGAATTATCTGTCTCTTTATCAAATGATTGAAGCATGTTTCTGCAACCTCTTCTATGCTCAATCCTTGTTTCTCACTGACAAGAGCTTCTGAGATCCATTTTCTTAAGAGGCGTTTCCTGCTATTTTGCGAACCGCTTGGAAATATACTGAGATATAGAGAGCATCTTTTGATCTCAAGTGGCATATCAAAATAGCAATTATCAATAATGCACATTAATCCATCATGGGAAAGAGTTTTCAGATAGTCTGGTACCAGATCCTTAAAAACTTGTTTCCAGTCAGAAATATGTGGGTTGCAGGCAACATATCCAGCCATGATAACTATCGCCAATGGCAGCCTCATGCACATTTCCCAGTGTTCAGGTATAATTTTGCTCTTATCTTGCTGTTCCTGGCAACCTTTAGCTTCAGCCATGATGTCCATAAATAATACTTCAGATTTGTCCTCGCTGAGGATTACAGCCTCGTAAAGATAATCTCCTTTATTCCTTACTGAAGCACTGGCAACAGCCTGGAATCTTGACGTAACAATCACTCTGCTACCTTTCTCACTTTTAGGCAGTGACTTCTTTATCAGCTCCAACATATCAGTAGACCATACATCATCCAGCACGAGCAGGTAACTGCCATGAGAAGAAAAGATAACAAGATGAGTCACTTTTCAACAATGTAAATGAAGTGTTGGAATAACAAAGAGTGAAATGAAAGTACATATCTAGCAAAAAATTATCTTGTTGAACTTGAATTCAAATAACATAAGAAAAACTGATGTAAATCATGTGAAGACTAGGTTATGCAATTCGATGATGCTTTCATGTAATATGCATAGAAAGCATAGTGATGAGCTACACAAAGGACCACTTGATGGATGTTATACCTGTATTTCTCTAAGTGCTCCTTAAGCTCTTCCTTGAGTTTTTGAAGTTTCAATGTTTGTAGTCTATCACGTGCTTTCTTCAAGGTGCTGCCCCCAATACTGCCATGAGATGTGTCCCACCACCGCTGCTGCCTGGTACCTTCTCTGACCTGTGGCATGATCTGGTAGAGTATACTCCTTAGTACTGCCTCTACATCAGATTTCTGTGACACTGTGACCATCGCCCTGCGGTCAAACTGATCACTGAAGTTTTGATATAATGATCTGGCTATTGTGGTCTTGCCCACCCCTGCCAATCCGACTATGCATAGCACACCATGGTTTGTTGGATCTGCATTAGGTTCTTCCACACGGACAACAGTGCTATTGCTTGGAAGTTGCTCTGCAATGGTCACTGCCGGCCCCTCAGCTGTCAGCATCCATTTCGCAAGCATCTCCATGTCCCTTTCAACTCCCACAGGTGTCTTGGTTCTAACAAGCGCAAGCCTTGTCTGCTGATTCTCTGCGGCATTGAACCCAATGTCAGCTCCACCGGGCCTGTCGCTGCTGGTCTTTGGGTTGTCAAGGCCGTATCTGATGCGCCGTTCCCCAATTTGCTGCGCCCGCATCTTGAGTTCAGATAGGGTAGAAGCTATTTCGTGGCAAGGCCACCACGTCCAGACCTCATAGATTTTGAAGGCAACAAACGAGCAGCAGCAAAGGTCGGCTGTGGGGTCGTGATGCAGCCGGTGGGCGAAGTCGTCAACACAGTCCTCGACGTCGTAGGTGACCTCACGGATCTGCTTGAGCCAATCCCTCGTCCGGAGGTCGTGGTAGTGGGGATCCGTGCGGCCGAGGTCGCCAATGAACGCCTGCAGAGTGCCGAGCTCGTCTGTGATGAACTGTATGTCACCACGGACGCCTTGGATCAGAGTGTAGTCCTCAGCAAGCAGCGCCCCGAGTTTGGTCAGGAGCCATTTGATGGCCTCGCCGCGCCCTGCCACCACCAGATCCATTGCCGACTTGCGATTTTGCTGTACACAGGAGCAATTGGGTGAGACTGGAGCAAGATACCAGATGATCCTCGCTAACCAGCGGAGAAAATAAACTGACAAAAATGTGCAGAAACAGAGAAGCATACTAGAGACACCCATTTCATGCAGAAACAGAGAACTACATGCTAGAGACTACATAAAGTATATGCAGAATTGCGGCGTTTTTAACACAGAATTTCCTAATGATGCACTACTCTATTGCCTGAGGGGATCCTCTCCTATTGTCAGTATTGCCTGATCTCTCTTCTAGACAAATGCCCTCTTACACTTGCATCTGTTCAAACTTGCCCCCTGCACTTGCCTCTCCGAACTTGCCTGTTCATCAGGGGACAAAAAGAGCGCTTAAGGGCCAGCATCTGTGAATTGGGGAAAAATGCCGCATCTACCTGAACAAACTTGCCTGAAAAAACGTTCCCCGTGAGATCCTCGATGTGTGAAGAGCGGGATGCAGGATTTGCACCCAGGGCTCCGCGCGCGACTATTTCCACCGGCGACCTCGACTCTGGATCCCCCCTCCTCCGACTCCGGCCACCCTAGCCTCCCCTCCCAGCCACCCTTCGTCGATGAAGATGACGACGCGGCGTGGGCGAAGCGCCCCTGCCCCCACTCTCCCCCCTCCCCCTGCCGTTCGCGAGACGAATTGGAGACCAGGGCGAGCGATTTACCTTCTCTCTCCCGGAGATGTAGCAGTTCGCCGTCCCCCGCCTCGCGTCACCGACGGGACCTCCTTCCTTCTCCCCCTCCCCTTCTCTCGTCGCGCGCGCGCTGCTTGGTCAGCTGGTACCGCTCGCCTCCGCGTGGTGGTCGTTGTCACGCACTCCCCCCACCTTTGTTCCTCGCCGTCGCCGCGCTCTCGCCGGTCGCGCCCGCCGACGAGCCTAGGGTTTCTCTCCCTGCGTTTCGCGCGGGGGTGGAGAATGGAAGGGGAAAGGGGAGGGCAAATGGTGTGGGGCGCGACTCCCCAAAATTTCGAAACCCACCGCTCTCTGTCACCGCCTCCACCTTTGACGGAGTCTGTGGTGTTGCCGTGACAGCGTGTAGATCGGTGGGACCCGATCGTCCCTGGCTGGCTGGCTGTGAGTGGTCTCTGGCAGGTGGGCCTGGTGGTAGAGCGTGCGTGCGGTGCACGGGTCAGAGCCAGCTGTCGGTGCGCTGTAGCGATCACTGTGATATGCACAGAAACGGCTCAATCTCACCTTTGTCTCGTTCTCTCTGTTCTCCTCTTCTGCTCGTCCCCATTCTCTAGTCTCTACTATCTCCGTGATTAATACTACATGAGATCCAAATCAAGGCCTCACAATTGGTATTTAGGGGCTGTTTGGTTCTACGTGAGTGCCATACTTTGCCGTACAATGTTGTATAACTTGTCTAAGATTAGTAGTATTTTAAAATGAAAGTCACAAGTTGGTAAGCTTTAAAAAATCTTGTGTATGAATTGTGAGCCATGAATTCTCGTCCACTCGCGCTCAAATCCTCTTGGTAAGGCTGTAAAATCCCATCGCTACAATATCAAGTTATTTTATTTGAGACAACTCGATACATGGTGGCCTAAAAATTCCGTTGGGATCTGGTCATAATTCGTCTATGTTTGTGTTTTTTTAGGTTGGATCCTTTTGATCTACGTCATTCTTCTTTGGCGGTGGTTGTTGTTCTGCTGCGCTGGTCCTATGGGGCCTTAGCACGACGACTTCTCGACTGTCTACTACAACAAGTTTTGCCCCGCTCCGGCGAGGGAAGGGCGATGACGGCGGCACGCCTTCAGCTTGCTTCAGTGCTTGTAGTCGCCGCTAGATGGTCTACGGATCTGGATGTAATTTCATTTTTTCTGTTGTTTGGTGTACTGTCATGATTGAAAAATAATATATTGGAAGTTTTCTCGCAAAAAATCATCCTCAGAAATAGGGAACATCTTTGCCGTGGACGACGCAGGGCTCACACCCAGGAGCTGCTCAGGCGACCTCGACCTCCACTCTCATGCAGCTTGCTTGTCACCACCCATCGTTTTTTTGTCCGCGCCTATGACGACGCACTTTTGCAAATAGGGACGATGCTGGAAGAAGCAATTGATAAACACTGCTTCTAGCCACACCGTCGGTGCCCCTGCTCGGCATCACGGAGGACCTCCTCCTCGGCCCACTCAGAACAATCCCAGGTCCTCTCCCATGCCTCCCTCTCCGCACGATCTTCTTCGGTTCCTTCGAGAAACAGTCGACATGGAGGAGTCGGTCGACATAACATGGACACACAAACGTCAGCCTAACGGTGATAACACTGGGTGAAAGCGCACCGCGAAAAACACAAGCAGAGATGACTGCTCGAAAAAAGGAACACAACAACAGAAGCAGCACAACAAAAGCAAAACAAAGACAACCACAAAGCAAAACCCAACATAGCCAAGAGTAAAAAAAGACTGAACCTCAGCCGACAAAAAGAATGAAGGGAACCGGAAAGCACCGGGAAGTCAAAGAAGACGTCGCAGAAACAACGTAGGATGGGTTAAATTCGGAGATGAAAATACCAAGTTTTTCCAAGCAATTGCCACTGAGAGGTACAGGAAGAACAATGTGGCTTTACTCCAAACTGATGAGGGCTTGATGGTTGAGGATCATACAGGCAAAGAAGCTCTCTTGTTTCATGCATACACGGAGAGGCTTGGTACGTCCAATCCCACACAAATGCGCTTTGATCTTCCGGCTCTTATTCAACCGACTGCCAACCTTGATCACCTCACCGACCCATTTACAAAGGATGAAATTGATGGGGTTGTCCAAGAAATGCCTGCGGATCGAGCCCCGGGCCCAGATGGTTTTAGTGGTTTATTTCTTAAAGCTTGTTGACAAATTATCAAGGAAGACTTCTATACGCTGTGTGCTCAATTCCACGCTGGTGATCTTAATCTCCAAAGTATTAATGATGGCCTGATTACTCTCATTCCCAAAAATGGATCACCAACCACAGTTAATGACTTTCGTCCGATCACCTTGCTTAACTGTTGTCTCAAACTTATCACTAAGCTGCTGGCAAATCGTCTACAAAAGGTGATCCTACGCATCATTCATCGCAACCAATACGGTTTCATCAAAGGGCGGTCCATCCAAGATTGTCTGGCTTGGACATTTCAGTATATCCATCAATGCCAGGCCTCCAAAAGACAAATTGTGCTCCTGAAGCTAGACTTTGCTAAAGCCTTCGACACCATTGAGCATGAAGCAATGATTAACATTATGAAACACATGGGTTTCAATGAAAAATGGTTATCTTGGATCAGAACGATCTTCTCCTCAGGCCGCTCTTCTATTCTGCTCAATGGTGTGCCAGGCCGACAATTTCATTGCAGACGTGGAGTCAGACAGGGAGACCCCCTCTCACCTCTCATTTTTGTCCTCGCTGCAGATCTTCTGCAATCAGCTATTAACGATGCCTTCAGAAGAGGTCTGATTCACCTACCCTTCCCCTCCAACGGTAATATGGATTATCCGATCGTCCAATACGCCGATGACACGTTACTTCTCATGCCTGCATGCCCTAGACAAGCTGTGATCATCAAGAACATTCTATCTGATTATGCCCAGTCTATTGGCCTGAAGATCAACTTCCATAAATCCACATTAATACCCATCAACTTCGACCCGAGATTGGCTGCAGATATTGCCTCTATCTTCGGATGCTCCATTGGATCCATGCCTTTCACATACCTTGGCCTGCCCCTAGGCACCTCCCGACCAACACTTCTTGACTTTATGCCTCTGGTTAGTACTGTGGAACGAAATCTTTCCTCCACGCTCTCACTCATGTCGTACGCTGGGAAGCTCACGTTCCTCAACACCACAGTCACGTCCCTACTCATTTATGCTATGTGTACGCTCAAGTTCCCACCTAAACTCATTGAGATACTGGATAAAATCAGGAGAAGATGTCTATGGATCAAAAAAACTGACCAAGGTGAGAGATCCAACTCGCTTGCTACCTGGGACATGGTTTGTAAACCTAAGAAGAATGGAGGGCTTGGTGTCATAAACCTCAAGATCCAGAATGAAGCTCTCCTCTTGAAGTTTTTACACAAGTTTTATAACAAACTGGATATTCCATGGGTACAACTTACTTGGGACACATACTATGATCAGAAAATCCCACATGCAATGGATCCGGTTGGTTCTTTCTGGTGGCGTGACATACTAAAGCTCACGCCGACATTTCGCGGCATTTCTCATGTTAATATTGTGTGTGGCTCCACTGCCCTCTTTTGGAAAGATCTTTGGACTAATCAACTGTTACTAGACTCTCATCCTCGGGCTTACTCATATGCAAATAATGAGGATATTTCTGTCCGTGATTTCTTGGGGAGCATGTCTCTTGGATTGGCTTTTCACCTGCCACTTTCCCCCCAAGCGTTTGATGAAGTCCGGCAAATTCAAACGATCGCTTCATCATTCCAACCTATGATCTCTAACTCGGATGTCTGGAGCTATGTTTGGGGCAAATATATTTACAGATCAACGGACTACTACCGTTTCTACTTTCGGGAGGTCCACGCTCATAAAGTTTTTCACTGGCTGTGGAGATCTAAATGTACTATGAAGTTGAAAGTCTTTGCATGGCTTCTCCTCCACGACAGGCTGAACACCCGGAATATGCTGAAAAGACGCCACTACAACATCGGTGATGACCACAACTGTCTACTGTGTGGGCGCAACATCGAGGAAACAGTGGAGCACATGATTTTCACGTGCTCGTTTAGTAAGCAATGTTGGAAAGCCCTGGACATCAACTGGGAACCTTTTGGGAATAGGGTGCAAGCTATTGAAGACCAACAAACAAACCACCCCACGCCCATGCTGTTTGAAAAATTTGTTGTGGCGTCGTGGAGCCTTTGGAAGGAACGAAACAACAAACACTTCAGATCAATAGATCCTTCCTTCCGATCGTGGCTTGATAGATTCAAGAAAGACTTTGAACTTCTGCAGCATAGGGTCAAAGAGACAAATAGGTCTCTAGTTCGGAATTTTGTACACTCTTTGCACTAGACCCCCCCCTCTTTTTCTAGATCTTCTGGGTGGGACCCAAAGTGGTCTGCCCTCTCCCCCTCCCCCCCATGATGTAAATACTCACCTTGTACAGATCCTTCTATTAATATAATTACACAGTAGGAGACTTTCCTACTGTTTCTGGTCAAAAAAAACAACGTAGGATGGGAAGGAAAGAAAACACAAGACTAGCATAGACAAGAGTCAAAAAGGACCGAACCTCAGCCGACAAAAAGAATGAAGGGAACCGGAAAGCACCGGGAAGTCAAAGAAGACGTCGCAGAAACAACGTAGTATGGGAAGGAAAGAAAACAGAAGATTAGTAGTTTAAAATGAAAGTCACAAGTTGGTAAGCTTAAAAAAATCTTACCACACCTTTTGAGCGTATGAATTGTGAGCCATGAAATCTCGTCCACTCGCGCTCAAATCCTCTTGGTAAGGCTGTAAAATCCCACCGCTACAATATCAAGTTATTTTATTTGAGACAACTCGATACATGGTGACCTAAAAATTTCGTTGGGATCTGGTCATAATTCGTCTATGTTTGTGTTTTTTTAGGTTGGATCCTTTCGATCTACGTCATTCTTCTTTGGCGGTGGTTGTTGTTCTGCTGCGCTGGTCCTATGGGGCCTTAGCACGACGACTTCTCGACTGTCTACTACAACAAGTTTTGCCCGGCTCCGGCGAGGGAAGGGCGATGACGGCGGCACGCCTTCAGCTTGCTTCAGTGCTTGTAGTCGCCGCTAGGTGGTCTACGGATCTGGATGTAATTTCATTTTTTCTGTTGTTTGGTGTACTGTCATGATTGAAAAATAATATATTGGAAGTTTTCTCGCAAAAAAATCATCCTCGGATATAGGGAACATCTTTGCCATGGACGACGCGGGGCTCACACCCAGGAGCTGCTCAGGCGGCCTCGACCTCCACTCTCATGCAGCTTGCTTGTCACCACCCATCGTTTTTTTGTCCGCGCCTATGACGACGCACTTTTGCAAATAGGGACGATGATGGAAGAAGCAATTGATAAACACTGCTTCTAGCCACACCGTCGGTGCCCCTGCTCGGCATCACGGAGGACCTCCTCCTCGGCCCACTCAGAACAATCCCAGGTCCTCTCCCATGCCTGCCTCTCCGCCCGATCTTCTTCGGTTCCTTCGAGAAACAGTCGACATGGAGGAGGCGGTCGACATAACATGGACACACAAACGTCAGCCTAACGGTGATAACACTGGGTGAAAGCGCACCGCGAAAAACGCAAGCAGAGATGACAGCTCGAAAAAAGGAACACAACAACAGAAGCAGCACAACAAAAGCAAAACAAAGACAACCACAAAGGAAAACCCAGCATAGCCAAAAGTCAAAAAGGACCGAACCTCAGCCGACAAAAAGAATGAAGGGAACCGGAAAGCACCGGGAAGTCAAAGAAGACGTCGCAGAAACAACGTAGGATGGGAAGGAAAGAAAAAACAAGACCAACATAGCCAAGAGTCAAAAAGGACCGAACCTCAGCCGACAAAAAGAATGAAGGGAATCGGAAAGCACCGGGAAGTCAAAGAAGACGTCGCAGAAACAACGTAGTATGGGAAGGAAAGAAAACAAAAGACCCCCCCACCCACCCACCCCACCCCCCCACACACACACACCCAAAGAAATTATAGGGAAAGCGAACCAACCTGTGGTTGAGATGGTTAGGTGGATAGTGGTATCCCCAACTCACCAGGGTTCAAATCCTGGTGCTCGCGTTATTCCTGGATTTATTTTAGGATTTCCAGCGATGCGCTTTCAGTGGGAGGAGACGTTTCCGTCGATGACGAGGCGCCTACGGTAGCTTCGTAAATTTCAAGATGATATGCCGGCTCAGTCTTTCAAAGGTGCTCATAGGGATAGGGTGTGCGTATGTGCGTTCATAGGGGGGAGTGTATGCGCGTGTATATGAACGCTTGTATCTGTACTGATGGTAAAAAAAAAGAAATTATAGGGAAACAAAACCGACCTAAGGGAAATACTGAAATGTCCAGGGAGCATCAGACACGTCGTCCCTGGCACGTTGCTCACACCCAACCCGGCTCGCGCAAAGGAGGCCCTGCCCGTGCGGAGAAACGAAACAAGTCGACGTACCTGGTTGGGGACAATGAAGCACCGCGTAGATGCCTCGCGAGCGGTCGAGACACAACAGGGACAAACACGCGCATGCCGGACTCTTGTTGTCACGATCCCTGGCTGGATGGAACTTCCGTACTCGGTTGCCCCTATCGAACCAGACCTGACACGATGGGATTACACCAGTTGGCTAACTCCCTCCGCACAACCTTTTGGCCGGCCCTCCGTAGAGCCTTCTGTCCTAGTCGACATATGCGGGTGTCAAACCAAATGGCCCAACGCAAAGCCAGGCGCGGCCAAACCGCCTTAAGGCTAACTCCACCGCGCGACCCTATCTTGTCCGGGTGCGTCCGTTTGGGGTAAAATGAATGAATAGCGCGGTCCAACGCGTGGCCTCAAACAGACAAAAGTCCGGATTCCGTCCGTTTTCGATCCATCCCGGGCCAAATTTGCGCTCGGTTTGGGGTGAAACGGACGCGCATGGACGGCCTCGACGCACGCCCTTGTCCCCCTCGTGGCCCGCCTGTCGGGGACACTAGCAGTCCCTCCGCTCCCAACGCTTCCACCCTCTCTCCCCACCGGCGCCGCCGCTATTCTCTGGCCGCCTCCTCACCGCGCAGCCCCCGGCCGTCCATACCAAACCACGTCTCGACATGGCCGCCACCACGCCCGCGCTTTCGCCGTAGTTTTGGCCGTCGATCGGAGGAGGTTTGGCCGTCGCCGTCTTTGCCGGTGGCAGAGGGGACACGACCGCCGACGACGTACCACGGCGGCCGCGGCAGCTTCCGACGAGAGCTCCAGAGCGGCCAGTAGCCGGCCGGCAACCATGCCTGCTGCGTCGAGGTGATCATCGCGGCCTCTTCGCCACCACGACCGCAAGGTGTTCGACATTTTGCCCACAAAGGTATGGACAATGGAGACGAGTTTTTCTTCCATCACTTCCTTTGTTCATCGGACGATTCGTCGTCGGATGATGAAGATCTTGTGGTGGCTGCACTGGTCGTTCACAACCACATCCAACGGCAGCTTCCACGGTACAGGGGGTCAGTCCCTGGCAGTGCTCCCGACGTGAACCACAACAGGGAGAGAGGCCACGCCCTGCTCTATGCCGATTACTTTGCGAACGCTCCGCTTTTCAAGCCGGATAAATTTCGTCGCCGTTTTCGTATGGCAAGGCATGTGTTCAATCGTATCCGAGAGGGAGTGGTTGCTCATGACCCATACTTCGAGTGCAAGACGGATGCCCTTGGCAAGCTTGGATTCTCCTCTTACCAGAAATGCACCGCGGCCATCCGCATGCTTGCATAGGAATTCCAGGCGATCTGGTGGATGAGTATGTGCGTATGAGTGAGACAACATGTCTGATGTCAATGTACAAGTTTTGCCAGGCTGTGATTGAGGTGTTTGGCCCAGAGTACTTGAGGCAGCCAACTGCCGCTGATACAGAGATTGTGTAACACCCCGGATGTGACTTTCCATATTTATAAGTCCAACTCTTGCCATTTTCGGCTATGTGTTATGATATTCCCTTCGTGGTTGGGTTTTGTCTTTCGTTTTGCATTTTGTTCATGTCATGCATTTCATATCATGTCATCATGTGCATCTCATTTGCATACGTGTTCGTCTCATGCGTCCGAGCATTTTTCCCCGTTGTCCATTTTGCAATCCGACACTCCCACATGCACCGGCGCACCCCTCTTGTCTCTTTTCATGAGCGGGTGTTAAACGTTCTCGGAATGGACCGAGTCTTGCCAAGTGGCCTTGGTACACCACCAGAAGACCACCTGTCAAGTTTCGTTCCATTTGGAGGTCGTTTGATGCTCCAACGGTTAACCGGGTAACCGCAAAGGCCTTTTGTGTGTTGCAGCCAAACACCCCTCCAAAACAGCCCAATAACCCATCTAAGTCACTTCCATGCTCTCCGTCGTTCGATCACGATCGTGTGGGCGAAAACTACACCCCATTTGGAGTCTCCTAGCTCCCTCTAGCTATAAATATGTGCACCCTCCTCCAAATCCGGGTCCCGAAACCCTAGCCCGCTCCCTCTCCGCCGCCGGACGCGTCCGGTCCGCGCCGGACGAACCCGCCGCCGCGCCCGCACCAGTCCCGTGCTGCCACGTGGCAGACCATCGTCGACCCCGCCTGTCGTGGATTTATCACGGCAGATGTCCTCGTGCAAGGACTTAGTCGTGGAGCCATCGCAGCTAGGAAGCTTAAAGGGGTTAAGCGGGACAAGGAACACGAGGGTTATACTGGTTCGGCCCCTTACGGTGAAGGTAAAAGCCTACGTCCAGTTGAGGTGGTATTGCTCAGGGTTTTGATGACCAGGGAGCTTAATCGCTACGCCTGGCTCTCGATCTGTTGTCTCTCGATCTGAACCGCCGCCGGGTCGTCCCTTTATATAGAGAGGTTGACGTCCAGCGGCTCTCAGAGTCCCGGCCGGCTTATAACAGTATCCGGCTCGGACTCTTAACTACTCTTGCCATAACGGCGGTTTATCACTACGGGCCTTAGACCGCCTCCGGGTCTTAAGCCCATTATTGATCCGCCATCCTCAAGCTTGGTACTGGGCTTCACGTGATGATCTTTATGAGTAACCCGGCCCCTCCTGGGCGGGTGACTCTAATGGTTATATCCTCAACATTAGGCCCCAGATTGATTTGAACCGGTTCATGTCAATCTTCAATCCCTTCAAGAGAAAATCTTCCGGCTTCTGCTTGTGCGAAGGTTATAACCCGCCGTGACATCATCTTCTGGATCCTAGTAACCCGCCATGACGTCATCTTCCATTAAATTCATTTTTTAGTCTGTCATATCCCAACGGATCTTATTTTTAATGGCTATCCCGAAAATCGAGGCGTTTCTGTGGCAAGATAATCACGTCTTGGCCTCCTCGTTTCTCACGCCCATTGATCAGTCGTCCCTTATAAATAGGCCCGGCCCATAAGCCTTCATCACTCCTCTCCTCCATCGTCTTCCTCCTCTGACACCCGAGAGCTCGAGCTCCGCCGCCGCCGCCGCGCCCCTTGTCTTCCTCGACCTCGGCCGCTGCATCACCCTGAACTGGTCCAGAGAAACGGCGGCCACCTCCGCATCTCATCAGCGCCAGTAAGTCCTTGCCACTCCATGCAGTAGATTCACATTAGGGTTCTCGTCGTTCTTCCCCTGTTCTTCGTAGTTCATACCGAGTTCTTCACAGTTCCGCCTCCGCGACCTCTTTTGATCCAGAAAGTAGGATAGAACTCCTGCGGTAGTGGTTTCTCACTCATTTTTATGCTAGTAGATCCCCTTTGTCCGCAAAAAGGCCTCGTTCTGAGCTTATGAACTTCGCTGTATCAGCTTTCTAGGTCTAGAAATTTTTCCTTTCTAGACGATCGTTTGATCCAAAATAATTACTGTGATCTGTGAAACCTGTTTGTGCCACACTTAGTCAAAAATTGCATCTGTTAGCTATGGCGGCTCATATCTCCGGCTTAAAAGAGGCCATGCGTTGTGAAATTTCCGGCTCATTCATGATAGAGTTTTAAACAAAGTGAATTACTTATGATATCCACAGCGGCTTAGATAACCCGACACAATTAGCCATATATCATTAGGCCCCTTCATAAGCCGCCATCTTGAATACTGAACTGGAATCTTCCTCCGGCTTATATTTGAACCAGACATTTCCTTTTGTCATAGGCTTTTGTCTTTCACAATGCCGCCCAAGGCTCCCAAGGCACCCATTACGTGCAACTGGGCGAGGTCCAACATTACTGATGACACCTTAGATGATTTCGTGAAGACGGGGTACCTGCCTAAGAAGGAGGTCATGTCCTATCGTGCCCCTGACCCGTCGGAAGAAAGACCTCAACCAAGAGATGGAGAGGTTGTGATATTTGCTGATCACATGAGCCGGGGTTTTGCACCTCCCGGCTCAAAATTCTTTAGAGATGTTCTGAACTTCTTCGATCTGCGACCTCAAGACATTGGACCCAATTCCGTGTCGAATATCTGTAACTTTCAAGTGTTCTGTGAAGTATACCTTGGAGAAGAGCCCAACCTACTGCTCTTTAGGGAGCTGTTTTATCTGAACCGCCAGAACGAGTGTGCCAACGGGCCTAGCTTGGAACTTGGCGGAATTTCAATCCAACGACGGAGAGATTGCCTCTTTCCTTATGCTGAACTGCCAAGCCACCCAAAGGACTGGAACCAGACATGGTTCTACTGCCAGGATACTTCTCCGGCTGATGAGAACCCTCTGCCCGGTTTTCGCGCCCTGCGTCTGGAGTCAAATCACCCCCTGCCAGACAAATTATCTCAAGCTGACCGTCAACCGCTTATCCCCACCATCAACAAGATAAAAGCTCTTCTGGGAAATGGTCTTAACGGTGTTGATCTGGTCCGGGTCTGGATTGCCTGGCGGGTGATTCCCTTGAGCCGCCGCCCCGGCTTAATGTGTGATTACACGAGCCGGAAGGATGATCCCCTGCGGCACAGCCCCAACGACTTACCTGAGGACGTCGTTGACGACATGACCAAGTCCCTTCTGAACAAGAGCTTAGCATACTGTGGGAGGACAGGCTTAAGTCCCTTCTACAAAGCTAACCCGGCTCCGACGGTAAGCTACTGATCTGAGCACTTTACCTTCCATTTTAACAATTTTCATCTTAATCTCAAGAAATCTTTGTTGTATTTTTCAGGCCAATGATAAGTTCTGGAAGGTCAAGTACGATCATGAGGCGGCTAAAAAAGCCAGGAAGGCTAAGAAAGCCGCCAGGAGAGCCGCTCCCCGCAAGAAGGGGAGTAAACCTAGCGCTTCAGACCTGCTTCAGCTGGATGACACCTCCGAGTCAGAGGTAACCCTTCATTCTTATGCTCTTCTCTTGTTATTTTGTTGTTCTTAACCACCTTATCGACACTGCTTATCAGCAGGATGACACCGGAGCGAGTAACCCGGTGATTGAAGAGGTAACTATACTTTCCTCCGACTCGGAGCCCTTGCCAAGGCTGAAAGTCCGAAGAGTAACCCGGAAAGTAAGATTTTCCCATCCTTTAGCTTATCAAGATCCTCAATTTCTTTTGAAGCAACAGATTCATGAGAGCCGGAGGCAAACCCAGGCCAACAAGGATGCAGATCTCTCCTCCGGCTTACCTGAAGCATCATGGAAGCGCCGGACCGAGGTTATCTCCAACTTATATCCTTTTCATCCTTTGGCGGGCATCACTCGTCAACCACTCAACTCTTCTGATTCAAACTATCAGGAAACTTCACCTTCCTCCGGTGACTCCATGCAATCTAACTTGCCGGCTTTCAAGACTGCACCCGGGTAATGACGATCATCTTATTTTATGCTTATCTTATTCATGTTTTCGCACTAACCTTTTGACTTTCAGCACACAAGCAAAGCTCACCAAAAGGGCAAAGAAAAGTCACCCGGTCGAAGAACCGGTCTTGACTGAACCCAACGCCTCTGCTTCTGAGCCGCCGTCTGCACCAGACACCACCGCTCCAACTGAACAACAAGCCATGGAGAGTTCTGACAACCCGAAGATCCCCAGTTCAGCTCAACCGGCCAATGACCCGGATGTGGTGATTACCCGGACCGAATATGTTGAGCCGAGAAGACCCACTGTGCTGGCCAGATGCTCTGCTAAAGAAGAACTGCTGGAGCGCGGCAGGGCCAGACTGGATATCACTGACTATGCTAACTTGAGCATTGAAGACATTGTTTCTGGTTATATTAGTCAAGTGCACAACAGCCGGGACTTGGAGATTGACATGGTGAAGCAGATACAGCAAAAATCTGAGGTACAACTCTCTTGCTTACTCCATAGTCATTCTTACCATGCTAGCCCCCAAGTCTATTACTTATGATAGAATATGTTGTAGACTTAATTCCGGCTTACCTTCATGAACCGGCACTATAAATAGAATCTTTCAGCATACATTAGCCCCCAAGTGCCAAGTGTCTTTGCTTGCAAAGTGCTTGGGACTTTTATATTGCATGATGATTACTCAAATTGTAACCCGGAATTTGTACAGGCTGCTTGCAAGAAATTTGAATCAGAAATCTCTGAGCTGAAGAACTGCCTGAAGACTCAGGAAACTGAGACCCGGAAGGCAAATGCAAAATTTGAGTTCAGTGTTGCTGCACAAGAAAAACTGAAGAAGAAATTTGAAACAAAAAGAAATACTTGGGCCGAGGAGAAGGCTGCCTTGCTCAGCCGGGCCGAACAAGCGGAGGCTGCTCTGACTGAAAGAACCGCCGAACTCTCCGGCTTAAAACGCCATGTGTCGCAGATGGTCTCCGCAATCTTCGGTAAGTCATTCTGCAAGCTTTTAACAAGTTTACATTCTTCATGTCTCATAAGTCCCACCATTGCCATCAGCTCACCTGACTTTGTAATGCAGGTCCCAGGAGTTCCAACCTCAACCAGAATGTGCTGACCAAGCTGAAGGCGGTTTACACTTTGGTGGAGCAACTTTACACCGGGTCACAACGTGCTTTAGCCGTTGTGGCTCTGTCCAATGAAGTTCCCACTCACCTGGCAGACGTACTCAGGCGGCTTGCCGTACTTCCTCAACGCTTCCAAGAGCTGAGACGGGCTTCTGCAAGAGCCGGAGCTATAGCTGCTCTGAGCCGGGCCAAGGCGTTTCTACCGGAGCTAGACCCGGCCGACATCGCTCTTGGATACCCCAGCCTGAAGGAAGACGGTACCCCCTTTGACCAGAAAGACTTCGCCGCCTGTGTGAAGAGCGTGCACCCGGTGGCCACCTTGATTGGGAATGACACAGACCTTACCAAGTATCAGCCGGGCTATGACGCGGAGAATCAGAGGATCCCAACTCCACGCTATGAAGCAGTCAGCCTGATCCCGCCGACTCGTAAGCATACCTTCGCCCCAGAAGTTGACCCGGCCAGGTTAATTGATGATGAGGCTCAATTCGAAGCTTTGAGCGGCATTGACTGGAAATCATCAACCTTCCAGGTCATGGGAACAGCCAGAGGAGCGGAGAGGGATGAGCCGGGAACTTCAGCCCAACAAGCATCTTGATTTCTTAGGCGGCTCATGGTTACACCTTAAAACAATGCCTCACCTTTTGGACTCGGGGAGTCTTGTAATAGAGTAGGACAAACACTTAATTTTATCGTGCCATGGTGCACGTGTAGGGTGCTGAACTCCGTTGAAGCTGCTCCTTTATATTCCTCCGGGTTATGTTCGATCATCTCCCTTTCTTAAGTTAAAGAGCTGTCTTTAATTGTCCTGCATAGAAAACAAATCACAAGTCTCTGGGCGGCTTACCGCACTGAGAGTCATATATTTTACATATAACCCGGAATATGAACCGAAGTCATCAAAGACCGGCTCTCCATTACATCCTCGAGGTAACCATAACAGCATACTTGCAAGCCTTCAAGTATACTTCCGGTTTATGTAACCCAAATAATGAGGTTGAGAACTCAACTCCGGTTCACCAGCATTGATAATGCTTATTGTGTGCTATCATCATTGTTAAGCAAAGTTAAGCCGGCGGAGTAAGAACCGCCCTTGCACACTGTTGATATGATCAAAAGAACTTGTTGCAAACCAAAAAATCAAAACTTAGGGGCTTCTGGTTCGAATACGACCAGAGAACTGTCCCAAAGGGGTTAAGCTAAGATTCGAATGCGATCATAAGCCCCCAGTGGCTTTGGCGTTGCCGATCAAGAGGGTACCGACAGCTATGTTCTCTTTGGTTCGAATACGACCTATGTTTGAACAGGAAGCCCCCAAATGACCTTGAGAGTTGTTTAACGATGCTGATTCGAATACGATCCACGTCGGTTCCCAAAGGGGGTTGAACTATGATTCAAATATGATCAAGACAAACTCCCCAATGAGCTCGGCAATTTGCCAATCAAGTGGGTATCGATAGCTATGTTCTCTTTGGTTCGAATACGACCTATGTTTGAACAGGAAGCCCCCAAACGATCATATTGTTTAACGGCTAGATTCGAATACGATCATAAGCCGGATCAACCTCCAAGTGACCATGTAATGTTGTAATAGAAATAACAATAACACATTTGCCTTTGGAGGAGAAAAGGACAGAGGTCCTGCTTTATTATTTATCATAATATATACATGGCTATAGAAATATGTACATTATGAGAGCCGGTGGCTCAAGTGTAATAAGGCCGAAGCTGAGCTATGTTCCACGGCCGACGGGTCTGTTCCTCCGACTTACGTGAATCCTTGTGCTCCCGAACATCGATAAGGTAGTATGACCCGTTGTGCAAGTTCTTGCTGACCACAAAGGGCCCTTCCCAAGGCGGGGATAACTTGTGTGCATCTGTTTGATCTTGGATGAGCCGGAGCACCAGATCACCTTCCTGGAAGACTCTGGACTTAACCCGGCGACTGTGATAGCGGCGCAGGTCTTGTTGGTAAATCGCCGAGCGAGCCGCTGCCGCTGCCGCATCACGCTGTTCATCCAATAAGTCAAGAGCATCTTGGCGTGACCGCTCATTATCCGCCTCAACATAAGCCGCCACTCGAGGCGAGTCATGACGGATGTCGCTAGGGAGGACCGCCTCTGCTCCATAAACCATGAAGAAAGGCGTGTAACCCGTAGACCTGTTAGGAGTAGTATTGATGCTCCATAACACGGAGGGTAACTCCTCCACCCAACAACCCGGCGTCCGTTGCAAAGGGACCAAAAGCCGGGGCTTGATGCCCTTCAAGATTTCCTGATTGGCTCTCTCAGCTTGACCATTGGATTAAGGGTGAGCCACTGATGAAACATCAAGCCGAATATGCTCTCGTTGACAAAACTCCTCCATGGAACCTTTAGACAGATTGGTACCATTGTCAGTTATAATGCTGTGTGGAAAACCAAAGCGAAATATCGCCCTCTTCATGAACTGAACCGCTGTGGCTGCATCACACTTACTAACTAGCTCTGCTTCAACCCACTTTGTAAACTTGTCGACCGCCACCAAGAGGCGAGTCTTCTTATCCTTGGATCTTTTAAAAGGCCCAACCATATCAAGCCCCCAGACCGCAAACGGCCAAGTGATTGGAATCATCCTCAATTCTTGAGCCGGCACATGAGCCCGTCGCGAGAACCTCTGGAAACTGTCACATTTACTGACCAAATCCTCTGCATCAGCATGAGCCGTCAGCCAATAAAAACCATGACGAAAAGCCTTGGCCACAAGGGACTTTGAGCCGACATGATGGCCACAATCCCCCTCGTGAATTTCACGTAAAATTTCTTGACCTTCCGCAGGGGAAACACAACGCTGGAAAGTTCCAGTGACACTGCGACGATGCAGCTCACCGTTGATAATTATCATTGAGTTAGACCGCCGGGTTATTTGTGATTCACAATCCACTGCCGACCAATGGTTAACAGCGGTTCTGTGGAGCGGTTTTTCGCGCAATAAATCAACAAAACCTAAAGTCATTTCGCGTTCCCCTTCTAACGATTAATTACTCTTGCTATAAAACAGGCTCGTATTTTGGCCAAAGTTTCATCCTCAGGCAATTCTCCCCGGGTCATGTAAGCCAAGTACGGTACTGTCCAGTCTGGTGTAATGTGGAGAGCCGCCACCAACTGTGCCTCCGGGTCAGGAACAGCCAAGTCCTCCTCTGTAGGCAACTTAACAAAAGGGTTATGCAAAGTGTCCAAGAAAGTATTAGGCGGCACCGGCTTTCGCTGAGAGCCCAGCCGGCTTAAAGCATCAGCCGCCTCGTTCTTCCTGCGATCAATGTGCTCTACTTGGTAACCCTGAAAATGTCCAGCAATGGCATCAACTTCGCGGCGATAAGCCGCCATGAGAGGGTCCTTGGAATCCCACTTGCCTAACACTTGTTGGGCCACTAAATCTGAGTCGCCAAAGCACCTTACCCGGCTCAAGCTCATCTCCTTAGCCATCCGAAGACCATGGAGCAAGGCCTCGTACTCAGCCGCATTGTTAGTACAGGGAAACATCAACCGTAGCACATAGCAAAACTTGTCACCTCGAGGGGAAGCTAATACAACTCGAGCCGCCGAGCCCTCCAATTGCCTAGACCCGTCGAAATGAATAGTCCAGTATGTATTATCCGGTTTCTCTTCAGGCACCTGCAGCTCTGTCCAGTCGTTGATGAAATCCACCAATGCTTGAGATTTTATAGCAGTGCGTGGAACGTATTTCAGACTATGAGGCCCAAGTTCTATAGCCCACTTAGCCACTCTTCCTGTGGCTTCCCTGTTTTGGATGATATCTCCTAGGTGTTGAGGATATAGACCTTAGAGTCACCTGCCAGAAGGGGCCGGGTTACTCATAATGGTCATCGCCAGAAGCCCGGCGCCAAGCTTGAAGACGGTGGGCCAAAGATGGGCTTAAGACCCGGATATGGCTTAAGGCCCGTAGTTACAATCATCATTATGGTAGAACTTGTAGTGTAAGGCAAGAATATTTGAGAGTCCGAGCCGGACACTCTTATGAGCCGGCTGGGACTCTGAGAGCTGCTGGGCGTCAGCCTCCCTATATAAAGGGATGACCCAGCAGCGGTTTAGAGGGAGGAGAGATCTCATCGAGAGCCAGGCATAGTAGTTAAGCTCCCTGGTCATCGAAACCCTAATCAATTCCACCTCAACTGGACGTAGGCTTTTACCTTCATCGTAAGGGGCCGAACCAGTATAAACCCTCGCGTCCCTTGTCCCGTTTAACCCCTTCAAGCTTCCTAGTGGCGATGGCTCCACGACTAAGTCCTAGCTTGAGGACATCTGCCGTGACAATTCCACGACAGTTGGCGCCCACCGTGGGGCCAGCGCACGGTGGATTTGAGTTCTTGAAGGGCAGCTTCGAAGGGCTCAAGGGATATGCTGTGGGCCGGATGACCAAGAGTCGTCGCGGCAAGCTCTACATCGACGATGCAAACTGGGGCCCCGACGCCGGCTCAATTGAGTACGGGTACCGGGTCCCCTTCGGCGGAATTCATGTTTTCATTGGCAAGATTGGCGAGCCGGGCCCTGAGCCGGATCTCTGCGCCGATCTCATCGAGACGGCTCAGCGCGTACGACCCGCCCGGGCCCTGCCTGCCTTAAAGCATGCTTTTGTGGGATGTATCCATGGAGGGCTCTCTGATAGATCTGGATCTGGTGATGAGACGGCCGCCGGCTCTGACGGCGAGTCGTCCACAGATGAGTCAAACTCGTTGTATCAACTTCAAGATGGCAGGCTAATGGGTTGTTCCGATGGTGACAGTATTCCGGACCCGTTTGAGCCGCCGAGCCGGGTCGGAATCTTCATGGCCGGGGCGCAGCCTGTTCAGAACCCTGCTGCTGGAGCGGGAAACCCGGTGCCCTCGCCGTCTCAGGTGCTGATGGATCTCACGGACAAGATGACGGCCCTGTTGACCGCCGCGGTTGACCCGGCGGATCAAGCTCAGCATGATGCGGAGGTGGCGCAGTTAAAGTTAGACCTAGTGAAAGCTAAGGAGGATCTGGCAGCGGAAGGGATCAGGATGGCTGCGGAGAGGGCGGCTCTCGACGCCCAAACTCAGTTGATCCAGGCGCAGTCCTTCCGGCTCACGATGGACCAGAACGCGTCCAATGAGGTCATGAGAAGGAGGCATCAAAAGGCCCAATCCCGACTCCCTCCGGTTTACGATCCTCGAAACCTCTTCAACACGCCAGGTGCAGGGTCTAGTAACCCGCCAGGGATCATAGTGCCCGGGTCTGGGAACCCTATTCAGCCGCAAGTGATGGGGCCTCCCCGGGTGAGCCCTGCCTCGCCTCAGTATGTGCCAATACCACCGGGTCATTATGCTAACCCGCTGGAGAACATGGTAGCCGCAGCAGCGCGGCTGGTGGCCCTCCCAATTGACGGCGACTCTCCGACGGCTATGGAAACCCGCCGGGTCAGGGAACTCCTTCAGACAGCACTGGCGCAGCAAGAGGCGTACTCCTACAGCCGGGACAGGATCGACTCGACCCCTCGTCTAGGCCGGAGCCCGAGTTACAGCAGACACATGGTCTCAGCGACCGGCTCAAGTAACGTCCGACGCCATGACCCGCCCCTTGGCCATGGCCCGGCTCATAACGGAGCCTTTCACGCAGCAGACCAAGACAGAGCGCGGCAAGAGGTGGAGCAGGTGCCTCAGTTGACGGCTTACCAGACTCCCCCGGCTTATCCGACGACTTCCGTTGACGTGGGTATCCCTACCAGGACTGGAGGTGTCCCTTGTTTAGTGCCAGCTCTCCGCAATGAGCGTCTACCCAAGGACTTCAAAGGCCCTAGGAAGGTGCCTAATTACACGGCTGACTTACAACCCGCAGCCTGGATCGAGAGTTACGAGATGGCCATGGAACTGCTGGAAGTCAGTGAAGCGGCAATGGCCAAGTACTTCACCATGATGTTGGATGGGACTGCCCGCACTTGGTTGAAAGGGCTACCACCGAATTCCATCGGGTCTTGGGCTGAGCTGAAAGCCCGGTTCATCCAAAATTTCAAGGATACCTGTAGGCAGTCTATGTCAATTGTGGATTTGACTAACTGCAAGCAGCAGGAGGGTGAGTCTACGACACATTGGGTTCGCCGGGTCAAGGAGATCATACATTCATCGGATAAGATGGATGCCGGCTCTGCAGTCTTGATGTTGGAGCAAAATTGTTGTTTTCTGCCCCTGAAGATGAAACTCGGGCGGCTTAAGCGCGACTGCAATGATATGGGTAGGCTGATGGCGGCTCTCGTCAAGTACGCCGATTCTGATGGTACCAAGGACCCCTCTTCAGATGATGAAAGGACAGGGAAGGGAAAGAAGAACGGCAATGGCAAGGGTCCTCAGCATAACCCGGGGAACCAAGGAGGTGGCAAGCGTAAGGCCGACGGCAGCCTAGAGTTCGTGGCCAACGCCAGCTCACAGGGCAATAGCCAGAGACGCAAGGGGAGGCCCCCTCCCCGAGCCGGCGGGTCAGGCCCGACGCTGGAGCAGCTGTTGAATGAGCCCTGTCCGAGGCATGGCTCTAGAGAGAAGCCAGCTACTCATCTGTGGAAGGATTGTGCAATCATGAAGGCCTTTAAGAATTCCAACGCCTTTAACGGCAACAATGGCCCGGGCGGTGGCTCAGGCGCCGGCGGCTTTCATGGTCCGGGCGGCGGCTCAAATTCTAATCCTCAGAACGGTCAAGGGGGCTTTAATCAACAGTCGGGCCAGGGTCATCAACAGCAGCAGGGGGGTTATCAGACCAATCCAAAGCAGCGTAGCGGTGGACAGTATCATGTATTTACCACCAGTCTGTGTAAGCGAGATCAGAAGCTTCATAAGAGGGCTGTGAATGCTGTTGAGCTGGCGGTTCCGCGCTACTTACGGTGGTCTGAGCAGCCTATAGTGTGGAGTAGGGAGGATCACCCTCCCCGGGTGGATAATCCGGGTCACTTGGCCTTGGTGGTGGCTCCTCAGGTGGGAGGATATAAGTTCACTAAGGTGCTCATGGATGGAGGCAGCAGCATCAACATCCTCTATTATGACACTTTCCGTCGTATGGGGTTGATTGATAAGAACCTCAGCCAGTCAAACACTATTTTCCATGGTGTAGTACCTGGTAAGTCGGCTTATCCAGTCGGCAAGATCGAGTTGGAAGTGGCCTTTGGAGACGAGCACAACTACAGGGTGGAAAAATTGACCTTTGAGGTGGTCAAGATAAGAAGCCCGTATCATGCCATATTTGGGCGGCCGGCGTACGCCAAGTTCATGGCACGGCCGTGTTATGTGTATTTACAGCTCAAGATGCCGGGTCTCAATGGGACCATTACGGTTCATGGCAGCCGGAAGGTGGCCTTGGAGTGTGAGGAAGGCGATGCGGCTTATGCAGAATCTGTTTGTGCAACAGAGGAGTTAAAATTTTACAAAGACAATGTTGACCCAACAGATATGACCTCTCTGAAAAAGCCAACTACGGAGCATGAGCCGGCAATGAAATTTAAGTCGGCTGATGAGACTAAACTTGTTGATTTCGTTCCAGGTGACTCATCTCAGCAGTTTAGCATCAGTGCCAATCTGGATCCAAAATAGGAAAGCGCGCTCATCGAGTTCATCCGTGAGAATAGGGACATTTTTGCATGGAAACCTTCTGACATGCCAGGTGTACCTAGAGAACTCGCTGAGCACACTCTCAATGTTGATCCGAAATTTAAGCCGGTCAGGCAATTCCTTCGGCGGTTTAATGAAGAGAGGCGGAAAGCTATTGGTGAAGAGGTGGCCCGGCTCTTAGCGGCCGGATTTATTGTTGAAGTCTTTCACCCGGAGTGGTTAGCTAACCCGGTCCTGGTGCTCAAGAAGAACGGCACCTGGCGGATGTGTGTGGACTACACGGACTTAAACAAGGCGTGTCCGGCTGATCCTTTTGCCCTTCCCCGTATTGATCAAATTATTGATGCTACGGCAGGTTGTGAGCGCTTAAGCTTCTTGGATGCTTATTCCGGATATCATCAGATTAAAATGGAAGTTAAGGACCAGGAGAAGACGACGTTCATCACTCCCTTTGGAGCCTTCTGCTATGTATCTATGCCCTTTGGACTCAAGAGTGCACAGGCGACTTATCAGCGTTGCGTGCAGAACTGTCTTCATAACCAGATTGGGCGCAATGTTCATGCTTATGTGGATGACATTGTGGTTAAATCCAGGAAGGAGGAAACTTTGATAGATGATCTAAGGGAAACCTTTGATAATCTCCGGGTCTACAAGATGATGCTTAACCCGGCCAAGTGTGTCTTTGGTGTTCCTGCAGGCAAGCTCTTGGGTTTCTTGGTTTCTAACAGAGGCATTGAAGCTAACCCGGAGAAGATCAAAGCCATCACCTCCCTGGCTAAGCCGGCGTGTATAAACGACATCCAGTGCTTGGCGGGTCGTATCGCTGCTTTAAGCCGTTTTATAAGCCGTTTGGGGGAGAAGGCCATGCCATTATATCAGTTGATGAAGAAAACTGATGACTTTGTCTGGAATGATGCAGCTAATACTGCTTTTGAGGATTTGAAGAGACAGCTGGCCGAGCCCCCAGTCCTTGCCGCTCCGGTTGACAAAGAGCCTTTATTGTTGTATGTGGCTGCTAACACACGAGCCGTCAGTGTGGCTGTGGTGGTGGAGCGCAAGGAGGAGGGTAAGGAGCATCCGGTTCAGCGGCCGGTTTATTATGTCAGCGAAGTGCTCATCGAGTCCAAACAGCGGTATCCACATTGGCAGAAGCTTGTTTATGGTGTGTTCATGGCAAGTCGGAAACTTAAGCATTATTTCCAGGGTCACCCCATCACTGTGGTTAGTTCTGCCCCCATTGGAGATATCATTCAAAACAGAGAGGCCACAGGGAGAGTGGCTAAGTGGGCTATAGAGCTCGGACCTCATGGTCTGAAATACGTGCCACGCACTGCTGTTAAATCTCAGGCCTTGGTGGATTTCATCAATGATTGGACAGAGTTACAAGTGCCCGAGCAAAAGCCGGATAACACATACTGGACTATTCACTTCGATGGGTCCAGGCAATTGGAGGGCTCGGGGGCTGGAGTCGTGTTGGCTTCCCCTAAGGGTGACAAATTCCATTATGTGCTACAGTTGATGTTTCCTTGCACTAACAATGCGGCGGAGTACGAGGCCTTGCTCCACGGTCTTCGGATGGCTAAGGAGATGAGCTTGAGCCGGGTAAGGTGCTTCGGCGACTCAGACTTGGTGGCTCAACAAGTATCAGGAAAGTGGGACTCCAAGGACCCTCTCATGGCGGCTTATCGCCGCGAAGTTGATGCCATCGCTGGGCACTTTCAGGGTTACCAAGTAGAGCACATCGATCGCAGGAAGAACGAGGCAGCTGATGCTTTAAGCCGGCTGGGCTCTCAGCGAAAACCGGTGCCACCTAATACTTTCCTGGACGTCCTGCATAACCCTTCTGTTAAGTTGCCCACAGAGGAAGACTTGGCTGTCCCTGACCCGGAGGCACGGCTGGTGGCGGCTCTTCACATCATCCCGGACTGGACAGTGCCCTATCTGGCTTACATGACCCGGGGAGATTTGCCTGAGGACAAAAATTTGGCCAGGCAAATAACCCGGCGGTCTAAGTCAATGGTTGTTATCAATGGTGAGTTGCATCGCAGCAGTGTTACAGGAGCGTTCCAGCGATGTGTCTCCCCTGAGGAAGGGCAAGACATCTTGCGTGAAAATTCATCAAGGAGATTGTGGCCATCACGCCGGCTCAAAGTCTCTTGTGGCCAAGGCTTTTCGTCATGGTTTTTATTGGCTGACAGCTCATGCTGATGCGGAGGACTTGGTCAGTAAATGTGTTGGTTGCCAAAGGTTCTCGCGACGGGCTCATGTGCCGGCTCAAGAGCTGAGGATGATCCCAATTACTTGGCCCTTTGCGGTCTGGGGGCTTGATATGGTTGGGCCTTTTAAAAGGTCCAAGGATAAGAAGACCCACCTCTTGGTGGCAGTTGACAAATTTACCAAGTGGGTTGAAGCGGAACCAGTTAGCAAGTGCGATGCAGCCACGGCGGTTCAATTTATGAAAAAGGTGATTTTTCGCTTTGGCTTTCCGCACAGCATTATAACTGACAATGGTACCAATCTATCCAAAGGCGCCATGGAAGAGTTTTGTCAACGAGAGCATATCCGACTTGATGTTTCATCAGTGGCTCATCCTCAATCCAATGGTCAAGCTGAGAGAGCTAATCAGGAGATTCTGAAGGGCATCAAGCCCCGGCTTTTGGTCCCTTTGCAACGGACGCCGGGTTGTTGGGTGGAGGAGTTGCCCTCCGTGTTATGGAGCATCAACACTACTCCTAACAGGTCTACAGGTTTCACGCCTTTCTTCATGGTTTATGGGGCGGAAGCAGTCCTCCCCAGTGACATCCGTCATGACTCGCCTCGAGTGGCGGCTTATGTTGAGGCGGATAATGAACAGGCGCGCCAAGATGCTCTTGACTTGTTGGACGAACAGCGTGATGTGGCAGCAGCTCGCTCAGCGATTTACCAACAAGACCTGCGCCGTTATCATAGTCGCCGGGTTAAATCCCGGGTCTTCCAGGAAGGCGATCTGGTGCTCCGGCTCATCCAAGATCAAACAAATGCGCACAAGCTATCCCCGCCTTGGGAAGGGCCCTTTGTGGTCAGCAAGAATTTGCACAACGGGTCATATTACCTCATTGACATTCGGGAGCACAAAGATTCACGTAAGTCGGAGGAAGAGACCCGTCGGCCGTGGAATATAGCTCAGCTTCGGCCTTACTACACTTGAGCCACCGGTTCTCGTAATGTACATATTTCTCTAAGCCGTGTATATATTATAATAAGCAATAAAGCAGGACCTCTGTCCTTTTTTCTCCTACAAATGTGAATGTGTTGTTTCCATGGCAAGATCACATGATAACTTGAAGGAGGATCCGGCTGATGATCGTATTCGAATCTAGCCGTAGGCAATAAAGTCACTTGGGGGCTTCCTGTTCAAACATAGGTCGTATTCGAACCAAAGAGAACATAGCTGTCGATACCCATTTGATTGGCAAAGTGCCGAGCTCATTGAGGAGTTTTTCTTTGATCATATCTGAATCATAGTTCAACCCCCTTTGGGAACCGACGTGGATCGTATTCGAATCAGCGTCGTTAAACAATTCTTAAAGTCATTTGGGGGCTTCCTGTTCAAACATGGGTCGTATTCGAACCAAAGAGAACATAGCTGTCGGTACCCTCTTGATTGGCATCGCCACACCCACTGGGGGCTATATGATCGCATTCGAATCTTAGTATAACCCCTTTGGGACGGGTCTCTGGTTGTATTCGAACCGGAAGCCCCTAAGTTTTTCTGATTTATAGCGAGTTCTTCTGATTATTTCAGGTATGCACGGCGGGTCTCACTTTGCCGGCTTAACTTTGATTTACAGTGCTAGTCGAATACAATCGGCGTCATTAAGACTGGTAAACCGGAATTGAGGTACCAACCTTATTGCCCAGGTTATCTAAGACGGAAGAGTGCTTGCAAGCTGGTAAGTGTGTTGTTACGGTTATACCAAGGACATAATTGAGGACCAGTCTTTTGTGGTTCATATTCCGGGTTATATGCATAAGACTATGATTCTCAGTGCGGTAAGCCGCCTAGAGACCGGTGATTTGTCTTTCTATGCAGGATAGTTAAAGGCACCTATTTGAGCTTAAGGAAAGTAAATGATCAATTATGACCCGGAGAAGTATAAAGGAGACAACCTCAATGGAATTCAGCATTCAACGTGTGCACGATGGCACGGCAAAATTAAAGTGTTGGTCCTATTCTATTACAATACTCATCGAATCCAAAAGGGTGAGGCATTGTTTCACATAAACCGCCTACAGAGTTACGACGCTTGCTGGGTTGAGGTTTCCGGCTCATCCCTCTCCGCTCCTCCGGCTGTTCCCAAGACCTAGAAAGTTGACGACTTCCAGTCAATGCCGCTCAGAGCTTCAAATTGAGCTTCCTCGTCAATTAACCCGGCCGAGTCAATTTCCGGGGCAAAGGTGTGCTTACGAGTCGGCGGGACTAAGCTGATGGCTTCGTAACGCGGAGTGGGGATCCTCTGATTCTCGGCATCGTAACCCGGCTGGTACTTGGTCAGATCCGTGTCATTTCCAATCAGAGTGGCCACCGGGCGTACGATCTTCACGCAGGCTGCGAAGTCCTTTTGGTCGAAGGCGGTGCCGACTTCCTTCAAGCTGGGATAGCCAAGGGCAATGTCCGCCGGGTCTAGTTCTGGAAGAAACGCCTTGGCCCGGCTCAGAGCAGCTATGGCTCCGGCTCTTGCAGAGGCCCGTCGCAGCTCTTGAACACGCTGAGGAAGAACGGCAAGCCGGCGAAGGACTTCCGCCAGGTGAGTCGGCACCTCATTGGATAGGGCAACCACAGCCAAGGCGCGCTGTGACCCGGTGTACAGTTGCTCCACCAGGGTGTACACGGCCTTCAACTTGGTCACCACACTTTGGTTGAGGTTGGCGCTTCTGGGACCTGTGTAACAGAGTAAGATAAGCCGCCGGTAATGATGGGTTATGAGACATAAAAATTATAAACTGGACGGAAGCCGGTGGAATGACTTACCGAAGATTGCGACAACCATCTGGGACACTTGGCGCTTTAAGCCGGAGAGTTCGGCGGTTTTCTCTGACAGAGCCTTCTCCGCCTGTTCAGCCCGGTTCACCAGAGTAGCCTTCTCTTCGGCCCAGGCTTTCCGTTCAGCGTCAAAATCCGTCTTCAGCTTTTCTTGCGCAGCAATACTGGACACAAATTTGGCATTCGCCTTCCGGGTCTCAGTTTCTTGCGTCTTCAGGCGGATCTTTAAATCGGAGATGTCAGCCTCAAACTTCTTGCAAGCAGCCTGCATAATTTCCGGGTTATAGCATGAACAATTACTATGCAAATTTAAAGTCCCAAGCGTTTTCCAAGCAAAGACACTTGGCACTTGGGGGCTAATGCATATCGAACGTTCCTATCTACAAATTACCGATTCATGGAAGTAAGCCGGAACTTAAGTCTACAACATATTCAATCATAAGTCGTCGACTTGGGGGCTAGTATGGTAAAGATAACTATGCAGTAAAGCAAGAAGAGTGGTACCTCAGACTTCTGCTGAATCTGATTCACCATGTCGATCTCTAAGTCCCGGCTCTTGTGCACCTGACTGACATAGCCGGAGACGATCTCTCCGATGTTCAGATTGGCGTAGTAGGTGAGGTCCAGATTAGCCCAGCGGCGCCCTAGCAACTCCTCCTTGGCGGAGCACTTGGCCAGCGCAGTAGGTCTCCCCGGCTCGACAAACTCCGTCTGGGTGATTACCACGTCCGGGTCATTGACCGGGTGAGCCAGGTTGGAGGTCTCCGGGTTAGCAGAAGTTTCTTGAGGTTCTTGAGCTGAAGGGGCAGAGGCAACTGGCGGTTCTTGAGCTGCAACCTCCGGTTCAGGCAAGTCCGGCTCTTCGACCGGCTTGTTCTTCTTCGCCCTCTTGCTGAGCTTTGCCTGGGCACTGAAAGGACAAAAAGGTTAGTACAAAAGTATGAGTAAAGATAAGCACAATAAGAGATGATCATCATTACCCGGGTACGGTTTTGAAGGCCGACAGATTTGACTGCATCGAGTCACCAGAGGAAGGAGACGTTTCCTGATAATTTGAATCAGAAGAATTGAGAGGTTCACGTATAACACCCGGCAGAGGATGAAAAGGATATAAGTTGGAAATAACCTCGGTCCGGCGCTTCCTTGATGCCTCAGGTAAGCCGGAGGAGAGGTCAACATCCTTGTTGGTCCGGGTGTGCCGCCGGTTCTCATGAATCTGTTGCTTCAAAAGAAATTGAGGATCTTGAGAAGCTAAAGGATGTGAAAATCTTACTTTCCGGCTTACCCTTCGGACTTTCAGCCTTGGCAAGGGCTCCGAGTCGGAGGAAAGTGTCATTACCTCTTCAACCACTGGGTTACTTGCTCCGGTGTCATCCTATTGATGAATGGTATTGATAAGGTGGACAGAAATAAACAAGACATACAACAAGATCTTACAGGTTCAGGGGTTACCTCTGACTCGGAGCTGTCGCTTAGTTGCATCAGCTCTGAAGCAGTAGGCCTACTTCCCTTCTTGTGGGGAGCGGCTCTCTTGGCGGCTTTCTTCGCCTTCCTGGCCTTCTTGGCCGCCTCATGGTCGTATTTGACCTTCCAGAATTTGTCATCCGCCTGAAAAATACAATGACGAGTTCTTAAGGTTCGGATGAAAGTTATTTACAGAAGAAAATAAGATGTTCAGATCAGCGGCTTACTGCTGGAGCCGGGTTGGTCTTGCAGAAGGGGCTTAAGCCGGTCCTCCCGCAGTCTGCCAAGCTCTCGTTCAAGAGAGCCTTGGTCATGTCCTCAGCAACGTCTTGAGGAAGATCGTTGCGGCTGTGTCTCAGGGGGTCATCCTTTCGGCCCGTGTACTCACACATTAAGCTGGGGCGGCGGCTCAACGGGATCACCCGCCAGGAGATCCAGACTCGGACCAGGTCAATTCCATTGAGACCATTGCCCAGGAGAGCCTTGATCTTGTTAATGGTGGGGAGCAGAGGTTGGCGCTCCGCTTGAGTTAGCTTGTCTGACAAAGGGTGTGTTGGTTCCAGACGCGAGGGGCGAAAGCCGGGCAGCGGGCTCTCGTCAGCCGGCGACGTGTCTTGGCAGTAGAACCACGTCTGGTTCCAGTCCTTTGGGTGGCTTGGCGGCTCGGCGTAAGGGAAGAGGCAGTCTCTCCGTCGCTGAATGGAGATTCCGCCAAGTTCCAAACTTGGCCCGTTGGCGCACTCGTTCTGGCGGTTTAGGTAGAAGAGCTCTCTGAAGAGCAGCAGGCTGGGCTCTTCTCCAAGATAAACCTTGCAGAACACTTGGAAATTGCATATGTTGGACACCGAGTTGGGTCCTATATCTTGTGGCCGCAGGTCAAAGAAATTCAGTACATCCCTGAAGAACTTTGAGTCGGGCGGTGCGAAGCCCCGGCTCATGTGATCCGCAAAAATCACTACCTCCCCGTCCTTTGGCTGTGGTCTCTCCTCTGACGGGTCAGGGGCACGGTACGACATGACGTCCTTCTTGGGCAGGTAACCCGACTTTACAAAATCCGCTAAGGTCTCGTCGGTGACATTGGACCTCATCCAATTGCAAGTGATGGATGCTTTAGGAGCTTTGGGAGGCATGGTGAAAGTCGGCAGCCTATGATAAAAGGAAACGTCCGGTTTAATTATAAGCCGGAGGAAATTTACAGTTCAATGTTAAAGTGGCGGCTTATGGAGGGGACTAATGACATATATCTAGGTGCATCGGGTTATCTAAGCCGCCCGAGGTATTGAGAGCAATTCAATTATCTACAGCCTTGCTGCAAATGAGCCGGAATTTTTTTACAGTACGTGGCTTCTTTAAGTCGGAAACGTAAACCGCCACGACTCGGCAGGTGTAGTTTTTTACTAAGTGTGGTGAAAACAGGTTTCACACATCGCAGTAAATAATTTGGATCAAAACGGTCGGTTGAAAAGGAAAATTCCTAGACCTAAAAACAGACGCAGAAGAAGTCTGCGGGTTCGAACGAAGCATCTATGCAGTAAAAAGGGGATCTATTTGCATTAGGAATGGAAGTGAAACAGCTACCGCAGTGGTTCTATACAAGTCTAAGATTAAAAGGGGTGGTAAAAATCAAATCTACCGAGGGCCTGCGAAGAACGGTGAAGAACACGGGAAGAACAAGAAGAAACCCTACTGCAGATCTGTTCTACGGGGCAGCAAGGACTTACAGGTGCTGGTGAGTCGCGGAGGTCGCTGCCGTTCTCTGGACACAACAGGTTGATGTAGCGGCCGGAGTCGGTGAGGACGAGAAGACCCGCGGCGGCGACGGCAACAGAGCTCGAGCGGAAGAGCAGTGGCGCGAGGAGGAAGACGGGTGTTTGAAGGCTCATCGGGCCGGACTATTTATAAGGGTAAGCTCATAAGTGGGCGCGAGAAACTAGGAGACCACGGCGTGGTTATCTCCCCATGAAACGCCTCGATTTTCGGGATGGCAGTAAAGATAAGATCCGTTGCGGATATAGTGGAGTAAAAAATGGACTTAATGGAAGATGATGTCACGGCGGATTACCCGGAGTCCAGAGGATGACGTCACGCCGGGTTATGGCCTTCACACAATTGTAAGCCGGAGATTTTCTGTCGAAAGAATTGAAGATTGACATGAGCCGGCTCAAATCAATCTGGGGCCTAATGTTGAGGATATAGACCTTAGAGTCACCCGCCAGAAGGGGCCGGGTTACTCATAATGGTCATCGCCAGAAGCCCAGCGCCAAGCTTGAAGACGGTGGGCCAAAGATGGGCTTAAGACCCGGATATGGCTTAAGGCCCGTAGTTACAATCATCATTATGGTAGAACTTGTAGTGTAAGGCAAGAATATTTGAGAGTCCGAGCCGGACACTCTTATGAGCCGGCCGGGACTCTGAGAGCTGCTGGGCGTCAGCCTCCCTATATAAAGGGACGACCCGGCAGCGGTTTAGAGGGAGGAGAGATCTCATCGAGAGCCAGGCATAGCAGTTAAGCTCCCTGTTCATCGAAACCCTAATCAATTCCACCTCAACTGGACGTAGGCTTTTACCTTCACCGTAAGGGGCCGAACCAGTATAAACCCTCGCGTCCCTTGTCCCGTTTAACCCCTTCAAGCTTCCTAGTGGCGATGGCTCCACGACTAAGTCCTGGCTTGAGGACATCTGCCGTGACAATTCCACGACACTAGGGGAGCAGAACTAACCACAGTGATAGGGTGACCCTGGAAATAATGCTTAAGCTTCCGGCTTGCCATGAATACCCCATAAACAAGCTTCTGCCAATGTGGATACCGTTGTTTGGACTCAATGAGTACCTCGCTGACGTAGTAAACCGGCCGCTGAACCGGATACTCCTTACCCTCCTCCTTACGCTCCACCACGACAGCCACACTGACGGCCCGTGCATTAGCGGCTACATACAGCAATAAGGGCTCCTTGTCAACAGGAGCAGCAAGGACTGGGGGCTCAGCCAGCTGTCTCTTCAAATCCTCAAAAGCAGCATTAGCAGCATCATTCCAGATAAAGTCATCTGTTTTCTTCATCAACTGGTACAGTGGTATGGCTTTTTCACCCAAACGGCTTATAAACCGGCTCAAAGCAGCGATGCGGCCCGCCAGACGCTGGACGTCGTTTATGCACGCCGGCTTAGCCAGAGAGGTGATTGCCTTGATCTTTTTCGGGTTAGCTTCAATGCCTCTGTGAGAAACCAGAAAACCCAAGAGTTTGCCTGCGGGAACACCAAAAACACACTTGGCCGGGTTAAGCATCATCTTGTAAACCCGGAGATTATCAAAGGTTTCTCTAAGATCATCTACCAAGGTCTCCTTCTCCCTGGATTTAACCACGATATCATCCACATAAGCATGAACGTTGCGCCCAATTTGGTTATGAAGACAATTCTGCACGCAACGCTGGTAAGTCGCCTGTGCACTCTTGAGCCCGAAAGGCATAGACACATAACAGAAGGCTCAAAAGGGAGTGATGAACACCGTCTTCTCCTGGTCCTTAACTGCCATTTTAATCTGATGGTATCCAGAATAAGCATCCAAAAAACTTAAGCGCTCACAACCCGCTGTAGCATCAATAATTTGATCAATACGGGGGAGGGCAAAAGGATCAGCCGGACAAGCTTTGTTTAAATCCGTGTAGTCCACACACATCCGCCAGGTGCCGTTCTTCTTGAGCACGAGCACCGGGTTAGCTAACCATTCTTGATGAAAAACTTCAACAATAAACCCAGGCGCCAAGAGCCGGGCTACCTCCTCACCAATGACTTTCCGCCTCTCCTCATTAAACCGCCGAAGGAATTGCCTGACCGGCTTAAATTTCGTATCAATATTGAGAGTGTGCTCAGCGAGTTCTCTAGGTACACCTGGCATGTCAGAAGGTTTCCATGCAAAAATGTCCTTGTTCTCACGGATGAACTCGATGAGCGCGCCTTCCTATTTCGGATCCAGATTGGCACTGATGCTGAACTGCTGAGATGAGTCACCTGGAACAAAGTCAACAAGCTTAGTCTCATCAGCTGACTTAAATTTCATTGCCGGCTCATGCTCCGTGGTTGGCTTCTTCAAAGACGTCATATCTACCGGGTCAACATTGTCCTTGTAAAACTTCAACTCCTCTGTTGCACAAACAGATTCAGCGTAAGCAGCGTCACCTTCCTCACACTCCAAGGCTATCTTTCTGCTGCCATGAACCGTAATGGTCCCATTGTGACCTGGAGCTGCAAATACACGTAACACGGCCGTGCCATAAACATGGCGTAAGCCGGCCGCCCAAATAAAGCATGATACAGACTTCTTATCTTAACCACCTCAAAGGTTAGTTTTTCCGCCCTGTAATTGTACTCATCTCCAAAGGCTACTTCCAGCTCAATCTTACCGACTGGATACGCCGACTTACCGGGCACCACGCCATGGAAAACAGTATTGGACTGGCTGAGATTTTTATCGGTTAAACCCATACGACGGAAGGTCTCATAGTAGAGGATGTTGATACTGCTGCCTCCGTCCATGAGCACTTTAGTGAATTTATATCCCCCAACCTGAGGAGCCACCACCAAGGCCAGGTGACCCGGATTATCAACCCGGGGACGATGATCTTCCCTACTCCACACAATAGGCTGCTCAGACCATCTTAAATAGCGTGGAACCGCCGGCTCAACAGCATGCACAGCCCTTTTATGGAGCTTCTGCTCTCGCTTGCACAGACTGGTAGTAAACACATGATACTGCCCGCCATTGAGCTGTTTTGGATTGGTCTGGTATCCCACCTGCTGCTGCTGATGATGACCCTGGCCGGACTGCTGATTAAAACCCCCTTGAACATTCTGAGCATTGGAATTTGAACCGCCGCCCGGGCCATGAAAGCCGCCGGCGCCTGAGCCGCCGCCCGGGCCACTGTTGCCATTGAAAGCATTGGAATTTTTAAAGGCCTTCATGATTGCGCAGTCCTTCCATAGATGAGTGGCCGGCTTTTCCCTAGAGCCATGCCTTGGACAAGGCTCATTCAACAACTGCTCAAGCATCGGGCCTGACCCGCCGGCACGGGGAGGCGGTCTCCCCTTACGCCGGTGGTTGTTACCCTGTGAATTGGTGTTGGCCACAAACTCCATGCTGCCATCAGCCTTCCGCTTGTTACCTCCCTAGTTCGCCGAGTTATGCTGGGGGCCCTTGCCATTGCCATTCCGTTTTCCCTTCCCTGTCCTTTCATCATCCGATGCGGGATCCTTGGTACTATCAGAGTCGGCGTACTTGACTAGAGCCGCCATCAGCGTACCCATATCATTGCAATCGCGCTTGAGCCGCCCGAGCTTCATCTTCAGGGGCGTAAAACGACAATTCTGCTCTAACATTAAGACTGCAGAGCCGGCATCCATTTTATCAGATGAATGTATTATCTCTTTGACCCGGCAAACCCAATGGGTTGTAGACTCACCCTCCTGCTGCTTACAGTTAGTCAAATCCACAATTGACATAGACTGCCTACAGGTATCTTTGAAGTTTTGGATGAACCGGGTTTTTAGTTCAGCCCAAGACCCGATAGAATTTGGTGGCAGTCCTTTCAACCAAGTGCGAGCAGTCCCATCTAACATCATGGTGAAATACTTGGCCATTGCCGCTTCGCTGACCTCCAGCAACTCCATAGCCATCTCGTAACTCTCAATCCATGCTCCGGGTTGCAAATCAGCCGTGTAATTAGGTACCTTCCTAGGCCCCTTGAAATCCTTGGGCAGATGTTCATTACGGAGAGCCGGCACAAGACAAGGAACACCTCTGGTCCTCGTAGGTATACCCGCGTCGATGGAAGCCGTCGGATAAGCCGGGAGTGGTTGGTAAGCCGTCAACTGAGCCGCCTGCTCCGCCTCTTGCCGTGCTCTGTCTTGGTCCACCGCGTTAAAGGCTCCATTATGAACCGGGCCATGGCCAGGAGGCAAGAGTTGGTGCCGGACATTGCTTGAGCCGGTCGCTGAGACCATGTGCCTGCTATAACTCGGGCTCCGGCCTGGACGAGGGGTTGAATGAATCCTGTCCCGGCTATAAGAATATGCCTCCTATTGCGCCAGAGCCGTCTGAAGGAGTTCTCTGACCCGGCGGGTTTCGACCGCCGTTGGAGAGTCACCCTCGATTGGGAGAGCCGCCAGTCGCGCCGCCGCGGCGACCATGTTTTCCAACGGGTTGGCATAATGACTCGGTGGTATTGGCATGTACTGAGGCGGGGTAGTGTTCACCCGGGGAGGCCCCATCACTTGGGGCTGAATTGGCGCTCCAGCCCCGGGCACCGTGATCTCTGGCGGGTTACTGGGCCCTGCACCAGGCATGTTGAAGAGGTTTCGAGGATCGTAAATCGGAGGGAGTCGAGATTGAGCCTTTTGATGCCTCCTTCTCATGTTCACATTGGACGCGTTCTGATCCATCGTGAGCCGGAAAGACTGTGCTTGAATCCGCTGAGCCTGGGCGTCGAGAGCCGCCCTCTCTGCAGCCATCCTGATCCCTTCCGCCGCCAGATCCTCCTTGGATTTTGCTAGATCCAATCTTAACTGTGCCACCTCCGCGTCATGCTGAGCTTGATCCGCCGGGGTGACCGTAGCAGTTAACAGGGCCGTCATCTTGTCTGTGAGATCCATCAGCACCTGAGCCGGCGAGGGCACAGGGCTTCCTGCCCCAGTAGCGGGGTTTTGAACAGGTTGTGAGCCGGCCATGAAGATTCCAACCTGGCTCGGCAGCTCAAAGGGGTCCGGAATACTGTCGCCATCGGAACAACCCCTGAGCCTGCCATCTTGAAGTTGATACAACGAGTTTGACTCATCCGTGGACGACTCACCATCAGAGCGGGCGGCCGTCTCATCTCCAGATCCAGATCCTTCAGAGGGTCCTCCATGGACGCATCCCACAAAAGCATGCTTCAAGGCAGGCAGAGCCCGGGCGGGTCGTGCACGCTGAGCCGTCTCGATGAGGTCGGCGCAGTGGTCCGGCTCAGGGCCCGGCTCACCAATCTTGCCAATGAAGACATGGATTCCGCCGAAGGGGACCCGGTACCCGTACTCGATTGAGTCGGCGTCGGGGCCCCAGTTCACGTCGTCGATGTAGAGCTTGCCGCGATGACTCTTGGTCATCCGGCCCACAGCGTATCCCTTGAGCCCTTCGAAGCTGCCCTTTAAGAACTCAAATCCACCGTGCGCTGGCCCCATGGTGGGCGCCAACTGTCGTGGATTTATCACGGCAGATGTTGAGGATATAGACCTTAGAGTCACCCGCCAGGAGGGGCCGGGTTACTCATATGGTCATTGCCAGAAGCCCGAAGCCAAGCTTGAAGACGATGGGCCAGAGATGGGCTTAAGACCCGGATATGGCTTAAGGCCCATAGTTACAATCATTATTATGGTAGAACTTGTAGTGTAAGGCAAGAATAGTTGAGAGTCCGAGCCGGACACTCTTATGAGCCGGCCGGGACTCTGAGAGCTGCTGGGCGTCAGCCTCCCTATATAAAGGGACGACCCGGCAGCGGTTTAGGGAAAAAGAAAGATCTCGTCGAGAGCCAGGCATAGCAGTTAAGCTCCCTGGTCATCGAAACCCTAATCAATACCACCTCAAACTGGACGTAGGCTTTTACCTTCACCGTAAGGGGCCGAACCAGTATAAACCCTCGCGTTCCTTGTCCCACTTAACCCCTTCAAGCTTCCTAGTTGCGATGGCTCCACGACTAAGTCCTAGCTCGAGGACATCTGCCGTGACAATTGCACGACAGTTGGCGCCCACCGTGGGGCTAGCGCACGGTGGATTTGAGTTCTTGAAGGGCAGCTTCGAAGGGCTCAAGGGATACGTTGTGGTCCGGATGACCAAGAGTCGTCGCGACAAGCTCTACATCGACGATGCAAACTGGGGCCCCGACGCCGGCTCAATTGAGTACGGATATCGGGTCCCCTTCGGCGGAATTCATGTTTTCATCGGCAAGATTGGTGAGCCGGGCCCTGAGCCGGATCCCTGCGCCGATCTCATCGAGACGGTTCAGCGTGCACGACCCGCCCGGGCCCGGCCTGCCGTAAGGCATGCTTTTGTGGGATGCGTCCATGGAGGGTTCTCTGATCGATCTGGGTCTGGTGATGAGACGGCCGCCGGCTCTGACGGCGAGTCGTCCACCGATGAGTCAAACTCGTTGTATCAACTTCAAGATGGCCGGCTCATGGGTTGTTCCGATGGTGACGGTATTCCGGACCCGTTTGAGCCGCCGAGTTAGGTTGGGGTCTTTATGGCCGGTGCACAGCCTGTTCAGAACCCTGCTGCTGGAGCGGGAAACCCGGTGCCCTCGCCGGCTCAGGTGCTAATGGATCTCACGGACAAGATGACGGCCCTGTTAACCGCCACGGTTGACCCGGCGGATCAAGCTCAGCATGATGCGGAGGTGGCACAGTTAAAATTGGATCTAGTGAAGGCTAAGGAGGATCTGGCAGCGGAAGGGATCCGGATGGCTGCGGAGCGGGCGGCTCTCGATGCCCAAACCCAGTTGATTCAAGCGCAGTCCTTCCGGCTCACGATGGATCAAAACGCGTCCAATGAGGTCCTGAGAAGGAGGCATCAAAAGGCCCAATCTCGACTCCCTCCGGTTTACGATCCACGCAACCTCTTCAACACGCCAGGTGCAGGGTCTAGTAACCCGCCAGGGGTCATAGTGCCCGGGTCGGGGACCCCTATTCAGCCACAAGTAATGGGGCCTCCCCAGATGCCACCTGCCCCGCCTCAGTACGTGCCAATACCACCGGGTCATTATAATAACCCGCTGGAGAACATGGTCGCTGCGGCAGCACGGCTGGCGGCTCTCCCGGTCGACGGCGATTCTCCGACGGCTATTGAAACTCGCCGGGTCAGGGAACTCCTTCAGACAGCACTGGCACAGCAAGAGGCGTACTCCTACAGCCGGGACAGGATCCACTCGACCCCTCGTTCAGGCCGGAGCCCGAGTTACAGCCGGCACATGGTCTCAGCGACCGGCTCAAGTAATGTCCGACGCCATGACCCGCCCCCTGGCCATGGCCCGGCTCATAACGGAGCCTTTCACGCAGCAGATCAAGACAGAGCGCGGCAAGAGGCGGAGCAGGTGCCTCAGTTGACGGCCTACTAGACTCCCCCGGCTTATCCGACGACATCCGTCGATGTGGGTATCCCTACCAGGACTGGGGGTGTCCCTTGCTTAGTACCAGCTATCCGCAATGAACGTTTACCCAAGGACTTCAAAGGCCCTAGGAAGGTGCCCAATTACACGGATGACTTACAACCCGCAGCCTGGATCGAGAGTTACGAAATGGCCATGGAACTACTGGAGGTCAGTGAGGCGGCAATGGCCAAGTACTTCACCATGATGTTGGATGGGACTGCCCGCACTTGGTTGAAAGGGCTACCACCGAACTCCATCGGGTCTTGGGCTAAGCTGAAAGCCCGGTTCATCCAAAACTTTAAGGATACCTGCAGGCAGTCTATGTCAATTGTGGATTTGACTAACTGTAAGCAGCAGGAGGGTGAATCCACGACGCATTGGGTTCGCCGGGTCAAGGAGATCATACATTCGTCAGATAAGATGGATGCCGGCTCTGCAGTCTTAATGTTGGAACAGAATTGTCGTTTCGTGCCCCTGAAGATGAAACTCGGGCGGCTTAAGCGCGACTGCAACTATATGGGTACACTCATGGCGGCTCTTGTCAAGTACGCCGATTCTGATGGTACCAAGGATCCCCCTTCAGATGATGAAAGGGCAGGGAAGGGAAAGAAGAATGGCAATGGCAAGGGTCCTCAGCATAACCCGGGGAACCAAGGAGGAGGCAAGCGCAAGGCCGATGGCAGCCTAAAGTTTGTAGCCAACGCCAGCTCACAAGGTAATAACCAGCGACGCAAGGGGAGGCCCCCTCCCCGAGGCGGCGGGTCAGGCCCGACGCTGGAGAAACTGTTGAATGAGCCTTGTCCAAGGCATGGCTCTAGAGAGAAGCCAGCGACTCATCTATGAAGGATTGTGCAATCATGAAGGCCTTTAAGAATTATAATGGCCCGGGAGGCGGCTCAGGCGCCGGCGGCTTTCATGGCCCGGGCGGCGGCTCAAATTCTGGTCCTCCGAACGGTCAAGGGGGTTTTAATCAACAATCTGGTCAGGGTCACCAACAGCAGCAGGGGGGTTATCAGACCAATCCAAAGCAGCTTAGCGGTGGACAATATCATGTGTTTACCACCAGTCTGTGTAAGCGAGATCAGAAGCTTCATAAGAGGGCTGTGAATGCTGTTGAGCCGGCGGTTCCATGCTACTTGCGGTGGTCTGAGCAGCCTATAGTGTGGAGTAGGGAGGATCACCCTCCACGGGTGGATAATCCGGGTCACTTGGCCCTAGTGGTGGCTCCTCAGGTGGGAGGATATAAGTTCACTAAGGTGCTCATGGATGGAGGCAGCAGCATCAACATCCTCTATTATGAGACTTTCCGTCGTATGGGGTTGATTGATAAAAACCTCAGCCAGTCCAACACTATTTTCCACGTGTGGTACCTGGTAAGTCGGCTTATCCAGTCGGCAAGATTGAATTGGAAGTGGCCTTTGGAGATGAGAACAACTACAGGGTGGAGAAATTGACCTTTGAGGTGGTCAAGATAAGAAGCCCATACCATGCTTTATTTGGACGGCCGGCTTACGCCAAGTTCATGGCACGGCCGTGTTATGTGTACTTACAGCTCAAGATGCCGGGTCACAATGGGACCATTACGGTTCACGGCAGCCGGAAAGTGGCTCTGGAGTGTGAGGAAGGCGATGCGGCTTATGCAGAATCTGTTTGTGCAACAGAGGAGTTGAAGTTTTACAAAGATAATGTTGACCCAACAGATATGACCTCTCTGAAAAAGCCAACCACGGAGAATGAGCCGGCGATGAAATTGAAGTCGACTGATGAAACTAAGCTTGTTGATTTTGTTCCAGGAGATTCATCTCAGCAGTTTAGTATCAGTGCCAATCTGGATCCGAAATAGGAAAGCGCGCTCATCGAGTTCATCCGTGAGAATAGGGACATCTTCGCATGGAAACCTTCTGACATGCCAGGTGTACCTAGAGAACTCGCTGAGCACACTCTCAATGTTGATCCGAAATTTAAGCCGGTCAGGCAGTTCCTTCGGCGGTTTAATGAAGAGAGGCGGAAAGCTATTGGTGAAGAGGTGGCCCGGCTCTTGGCGGCCGGGTTTATTGTTGAAGTCTTTCACCCAGAATGGTTAGCTAACCCGGTGCTCGTAATCAAGAAGAAAGGCACTTGGCGGATGTGTGTGGACTACACGGACTTAAACAAGGCGTGTCCGGCTGATCCTTTTGCCCTTCCCCGTATTGATCAAATTATTGATGCTACGGCGGGTTGTGCGCGCTTAAGTTTCTTGGACGCTTATTCTGGATATCATCAAATTAAAATGGCAGTTAAGGACCAGGAGAAGACGGCATTCATCACTCCCTTTGGAGCCTTCTGCTATGTGTCTATGCCTTTTGGACTCAAGTGCGCACAGGCGACTTATCAGCGTTGTGTACAGAACTGTCTTCATAACCAGATTGGGCGCAATGTTCATGCTTATGTGGACGATATTGTGGTTAAATCCATAAAGGAGGAAACCCTGATAGATGATTTAAGGGAGACCTTTGATAACCTCCGGGTCTACAAGATGATGCTTAACCCGGCCAAGTGTGTTTTTGGTGTTCCTGCAGGCAAACTCTTGGGTTTTTTGGTTTCTGACAGAGGCATTGAGGCTAACCCGGAGAAGATCAAGGCCATCACCTCCCTGGCCAAACCGGCGTGTATAAATGATGTTTAGCGCTTGGCGGGTCGCATCGCTGCTTTAAGCCGGTTTATAAGCCGTTTGGGTGAGAAAGCCATGCCATTATATCAGTTGATGAAGAAAACTGATAACTTTGTCTGGAATGATGCAGCTAATACTGCCTTTGAGGAGTTGAAGAAGCAGCTGGCAGAGCCTCCAGTCCTTGCTGCTCCGGTTGATAAGGAGCCCTTATTATTATATGTGGCGGCGAACACACGAGCCGTCAGTGTGGCTGTGGTGGTGGAGCGCAAGGAAGAGGGTAAGGAGCATCCGGTTCAGCGGCCGGTTTATTATGTCAGCGAAGTGCTCATCGAGTCCAAACAGCGCTACCCACATTGGCAGAAGCTTGTTTACGGTGTGTTCATGGCGAGCCGGAAACTTAAGCATTATTTCCAGGGTCATCCCATTACTGTGGTCAGTTCTGCCCCTCTTGGTGACATCATTCAAAACAGAGAGGCCACAGGGAGAGTGGCTAAGTGGGCTATCGAGCTGGGACCTCACGGTCTCAAATATGTGCCACACACTGCTGTTAAATCTCAGGCCTTGGTGGATTTCATCAATGATTGGACAGAGTCACAAGTGCCCGAGCAAATGCCGGATAACACATATTGGACTATTCACTTCGATGGGTCCAGGCAGTTGGAGGGCTCGGGGGCTGGAGTTGTATTGGCTTCCCCTAAAGGTGACAAGTTCCATTATGTGTTACGGTTGATGTTTCCTTGCACCAACAATGCGGCTGAGTACGAGGCCTTGCTCCACGGTCTTCGGATGGCTAAGGAGATGAGCTTGAGCCGGGTAAGGTGTTTCGGTGACTCAGACTTGGTGGCTCAATAAGTATCAGGCAAGTGGGATTCTAAGGACCCTCTCATGGCGGCTTATCGCCGCGAAGTTGATGCCATTGCTGGGCACTTTCAGGGCTACCAAGTGGAGCACATTGATCGCAGGAAGAACGAGGCGGCTGATGCTCTAAGCCGGCTAGGCTCTCAGCGGAAGCCGGTGCCGCCTAATACTTTCCTGGATGTCCTGTATAATCCTTCTGTTCAGCTGCCTACAGAGGAAGACTTGGCTGTCCCTGACCCGGAGGCGCGACTGGTGGCGGCTCTCCACATCATACCGGACTGGACAATGCCCTATTTGGCTTACATGACCCGGTGGGAGTTGCCTGAGGATGAAACTTTGGCCAGACAAATAACCCGGCGGGCTAAGTCAATGATTGTTATCAATGGCGAGTTGCATCATCGCAGTGTTACAGGAGCATTTCAGCGTTGTGTCTCCCCTGAGGAAGGTCAAGAGATCTTGCGTGAGATTCACGAAGGGGATTGTGGCCATCATGCCGGCTCAAAATCTCTTGTGGCCAAGGCTTTTTGCCATGGTTTTTATTGGCTGACGGCTCATTCTGATGCAGAGGACTTGGTCAGTAAATGTGATGGTTGCCAGAGGTTCTCCACGGGCTCATGTGCCGGCTCAGGAGCTGAGGATGATCCCAATTACTTGGCCCTTTGCGGTCTGGGGGCTTGATATGGTTGGGCCTTTCAAACAATCCAAAGATAAGAAAACTCACCTCTTGGTGGCAGTTGACAAATTCACAAAGTGGGTGGAAGCTGAGCCAGTTAGCAAGTGCGATGCGGCCACGGCGGTTCAATTTATGAAAAAGGTGATTTTCCGCTTTGGCTTTCCGCACAGCATTATAACTGACAATGGCACCAATCTATCCAAAGGCGCCATGGAAGAGTTTTGTCAACGAGAGCATATCCGACTTGATGTCTCCTCAGTTGCTCATCCTCCATCCAATGGTCAAGCTGAGAGAGCTAATCAGGAGATTCTGAAGGGCATTAAGCCCCGGCTTTTGGTCCCTTTGCAACGGACGCCGGGTTGTTGGGTGGAGGAGTTGCCCTCTGTATTATGGAGCATCAACACTACTCCTAACAGGTCTACAGGCTTCACGCCTTTCTTCATGGTTTATGGGGCAGAAGCAGTCCTCCCCAGTGACATCCGTCATGACTCACCTCGAGTGGCGGCTTATGTTGAGACGGACAATGAACAGGCACGCCAAGATGCTCTTGACTTGTTGGACGAACAGCGTGATGTGGCAGCAGTTCGCTCAGCGATTTACCAACAAGACCTGCGCCGTTATCATAGTCGCCGGGTTAAAACCCGGGTCTTCCAGGAAGGTGATCTTGTGCTCCGGCTCATCCAAGATCAAACAGATGCGCACAAGCTATCCCCGCCTTGGGAAGGACCCTTTGTGGTCAGCAAGAACTTGCACAACGGGTCATATTACCTCATTGACATTCGGGAGCACAAAGATTCACGTAAGTCGGAAGAAGAGACCCGTCGGCCGTGGAACATAGCTCAGCTTCGGCCTTACTACACTTGAGCCACCGGCTCTCATAATGTACATATTTCTCTCAGCCATGTATATATTATGATAAGCAATAAAGCAGGACCTCTGTCCTTTTTCTCCTCCAAATGTGCACGTGTTTGTTTTCTTGGCAAGATTGACATGATAACTTGAAGGAGGATCCGGCTTATGATCGTATTCGAATCTAGCCGCAGGTAATAAGGTCACTTGGGGGCTTCCTGTTCAAACATGGGTCGTATTCGAACCAAAGAGAACATAGCTGTCGATACCCATTTGATTGGCAAAGTCCCGAGCTCATTGGGAGGTTTTCTTTGATCATATTTGAATCATAGTTTAACCCCTTTGAGAACCGACGTGGATCGTATTCGAATCAGCGTCGTTAAACAATTCTTAAAATCACTTGGGGGCTTCCTGTTCAAACATGGGTCGTATTCGAACCAAAGAGAACATAGCTGCCGGTACCCTCTTGATTGGCATCGCCACACCCACTGGGGGCTATATGATCGTATCCGAATCTTAGCTTAACCCCTTTGGGGCGGGTCTCTGGTCGTATTCGAACCGGAAGCCCCTAAGTTCTTCTGTTTCATTATAGGGTTCTTCTGATCATTTCAAAGTGTGTACGGCCGGGTCTCACTTGGCCGGTTTAAACTTTAATTTCCAATGTTAGTTGGACACAATGGGTGTTATTAAGACAGGTAAACCGGACTTGAGGTACCAACCTTACCACCTGGGTTATTTGAGCCGGAAGTATGCTTGCAGGCCGCTAAGTATGTTATTACGGCTGTATTAAGGATATAATTGAAGACCAGTCCTTTTTTGATTCATATTCCGGGTTATATCTCTAAAACTTATGATTCTCAGGGCGGTAAGCCGCCTCAAGACTTGTGATTTGTCCTCTGTAGGATAGTTAAAGGAAACTATTTTGAGATTAAGGAAAACAAATGATTGATTATGACCCGGAGTAACATAAAGGAGACAACTTCATCAGACTTTAACATTCAAGGCGTGCATGATGGCACGGCAAAGATAAAGTATTGGTCCTACTCTATTACAAAGACTCATTGAGTCCAAAAGGGTGAGGCATTAATTGATAAGCCGCCAGCTGAGTTACAACGCTTGCTGAGTTGAAGTCTCCGGCTCGTTCCTCTCTCCTCCTCCGGCTGATCCCAAGACCCGGAAAGTTGATGACTTCCAGTCGATGCCGCTGAGAGCTTCGAATTGGGCTTCCTCGTCAATTAACCCGGCCGGGTCAATCTCCGGGGCGAAAGTGTGCTGACGAGCCGGCGGGATCAAGTTGAGGGCTTCATAGCGCGGAGTAGGGATCCTCTGATTTTCTGCGTCGTAGCCCGGCTGATACTTGGTCAGATCTGTGTCGTTGCCAATAAGGGTGGCCACCGGGCGTACGGCCTTCACGCAGGCTGCGAAGTCCTTCTGATCAAAGGCGGTGCCATCTTCCTTCAGACTTGGATAGCCGAGGGCGATGTCCGCCGGGTCTAACTCCGGCAAGAACGCCTTGGCCCGGCTCAGCGCAGCAATCGCTCCGGCTCTTGCAGAGGCCCGTCACAGCTCTTGGATCCGTTGAGGCAGAACGGCGAGCCGGCGAAGGACTTCCGCCAGGTGAGTCGGCACCTCGTTGGAGAGGGCCACCACAGCCAAGGCACGTTGTGACCCGGTGTAGAGTTGCTCCACCAGGGTGTATACGGCCTTCAGCTTGGTCACCACACTCTGATTCAGGTTGGCACTTCTGGGACCTGTTTAACAGAGTCAGATAAGCCGCCGACAAGGATGAATTATGAGAAATAAAAATTCTAAACTTGATGAAAGCCGGTGAGACGACTTACCGAAGATTGCGGCCACCATCTGGGACACTTGGCACTTTAGGCCGGAGAGCTCGGCGGTCTTCTCGGAGAGAGCCTTCTCCGCCTGTTCAGCCCGGTTCACCAATGCGGCCTTTTCTTCGGCCCACGCCTTCCGCTCAGCGTCGAACTCCGTCTTCAGCTTCTCTTGCGCGGCGATGCTAGACACAAACTTGGCATTTGCCTTCCGGGTCTCCATCTCTTGCATCTTCAGCCGGTTCTTGAGATCAGCAAGGTCAGCCTCAAGCTTCTTGCCAGCAGCCTGTATAAATTTCCGGGTTATGGCATGGACAACTACTATTCAAATTTAAAGTCCCAAGCGTTTTCCAAGCAAAGACACTTGGCACTTGGGGGCTAATGCATATTGAACGTTTCTATCTACACATTGCCGGTTCAATGGAGTAAGCCGGAACTTAAGTCTACAACATACTCAATCATAAGTCATCGACTTGGGGGCTAGCATGGTACAGGAAACTAAGCAGTAAGTAAGAGGACAGAAGAATATTACCTCAGATTTCTGCTGGATCTGGGTCACCATAGCAATCTCTGCGTCCCGGCTCTTGTGCACTTGGCTGACGAAGCCGGAGACGACCTCTCCAATGTTCAAGTTGGAGTAGTCGGTGAGGTCCAGGTTAACCCGGCGCGACTCTAGCAGCTCCCCTTTGGCGGAGCACTTGGCCAGCACGGTAGGTCTCCCCGGCTCACCGAACTCCGTCCGGGTGATTACCATGTCCGGGTCATCAGCTGGGGGAGCCGAGCTGGAGGCCTCCGGGTTAACAGAAGCTTCTGTAGTTGCCTTGCTGGTTGGGGCAGCGGCCTCAGGTGCAGAGGCGGCTGGCGGCTCTTGAGCGGCTGCCTCTGGCTCAGGTAAGTCCGGCTCATCGACCAGCTTGGATTTCTTCGCCCTCTTGGTGATCTTGGCCTGGGCACTGAAAGGACAAAAAGATTAAGCATAATAGGGTAAGTGAAGATAAAGGTATAACATGAGATGGTTATCATTACCCAGGCACGGTCTTGAAAGCCGGCAGGCTTGACTGCATAGAGTCGCCGGAAGAGGGGGAAGTTTCCTGATAATTTGAGTCAGAAGAGTTGAGCGGTTGACGTATAACACCTGCCAAAGGATGAAAAGGGTACAATTTTGAGATCACCTCGGTCCGGCATTTCCTCGATGCGTCAGGTAACCCGGAGGAGTGGTCGGTGCTTTTGTCGGTCCGGGTGTGCCGCCGGCTCTCATGCACCTGTCGCTTCAAAATAAATTGAGGGTCTTGCTAAGCTAAAGGATGTGAAAAGCTTACTTTCCGGGTTACCCTTCGGATTTTCAGCCTGGGCAAGGGCTCCGAGTCGGAGGAAAATGTCGTTACCTCTTCAACCACCGGGTTACTTGCTACGGTGTCGTCCTATTGATGAACAAGTATTGATAAGGCGGACAGAAATAAACAACAAAGCACAACAAGGACTTACAGGCTCAGGGGTTACCTCTGACTCAGAGCTGTCGCTTAGTTGCATCAGCTCTGGAGCAGTAGGCCTGTTTCCTTTCTTGCGAGGGGCGGCTTTCTTGGCGGCTTTCTTCGCCTTTCTGGCCTTCTTGGCCGCCTCATGGTCATATTTGACCCGCCAGAACTTATCATCAGCCTGAAAAATACAATGATGATTTCTTAAAACGATTCAGATGACAGTTATATACAGATAAGAGGTTTAGATCAGCGGCTTACCGCTGGGGCTGGGTTGGTCTTGCAGAAGGGGGCTAACCCGGTCCTTCCGCAGTCTGCCAGGCTCTCGTTCAAGAGAGCCTTGGTCATCTCCTCTGCAACATCTTCAGGAAGATCGTTGCGGCTGTGTCTCTGGGGGTCATCCTTTCGGCCCGTGTAATCACACATTAAGCCGGGGCGGCGGCTCAATGGGATCACCCGCCACGAGATCCAGACCTGGACCAGATCGATTCCGTTCAGACCATTGCCCAGGAGAGCCTTGATCTTGTTGATGGTGGGGAGCAGAGGTTGGCGCTCCGCTTGAGTCAGCTTGTCTGACTGTGGGTGAGTCGGCTCCAGGCGCGAGGGGCGAAAGCCGGGCAACGGACTCTCATCAGCCGGCGACGTGTCTTGGCAGTAAAACCACGTCAGATTCCAGTCTTTGGGGTGGCTGGGCGGCTCTGCGTAAGGGAAAAGGCAGTCCCTCCGCCGCTGGATGGAGATGCCGCCTAGCTCCAGACTTGGCCCGTTGGCACACTCATTCTGACGGTAGAAAAGCTCTCTGAAGAGCAGCAGACTGGGTTCTTCTCCAAGGTAAACCTCGCAGAACACTTGGAAATTGCAGATATTGGACACTGAGTTGGGTCCTATGTCCTGAGGCCGCAGATCGAAGAAATTCGGAACGCCTCTGAAAAACTTTGAGCCGGGCGGTGCGAAGCCCCGGCTCATATGATCCGCAAAAATCACTACCTCCCCGTCCTTTGGCTAAGGTCTCTCTTCTGACGGGTCAGGGGCACGGTAGGACATGACGTCCTTCTTGGGCAGATATCCAGACTTGACAAAATCTGCTAGGGTCTCATTGGTGACGTTGGACCTCATCTAGTTGCAAGTGATGGAGGCTTTAGGAGCTTTGGGAGGCATGGTGACTGTTGGAAGCCTATGATACAGGGAAAAATATCCGGTTCAACAATAAGCCGGCGGAGACTTACAAGTTAAGGTTTAAGGTGGCGGCTTATGAAGGGGACTAATGATATATGTCTAAGTACATCGGGTCATCTAAGCCGCTGGTGTGCTTGAGGGTAATTCAAATTGTCTACAGCCTTGTTATAAGTGAGTCGGAAAGTTTTACAGTGTGTGGCTTCTCTTAAGTCGGAAGGTTCTATGGCGCGTGTTTTCTTTAAGCCGGAAATGTAAACCGCCATGATTCAATGAGGGCAGTTTTTTTACTAAGTGTGGTGAAAACAGGATTCACACATTGCGGTAAATATTTTGGATCAAAATGGTCGGGCAAAAGAAAAGGTTTCTAGACCTAGAAACAGACGCGACGGAGGTTCTTGAGCTCGAATGAGGTCTTTATGCAGTAAAAAGAGGCTTACTTGGATTTGAAATGAGTGCTAAACAGCCGCCGCACTAGTTCTACCCTATACTAAGATAAAAAATAGGCAGTAAAATTCAAATCTACTGAGGGCCGCGATGAACTACGAAGAACAGAGGAAGAACTATGAAGCCCTAGTGCGGATCTGCCCTACGGAGTAGCGAGGACTCACCGGTGCTGAAGAGGAGCGGAGGTTGCCGCCGTTTGTCTGGACCGAGTCAGGGTGATGCAGCAGCCAAGGTTGACGAAGACCGGGGGCGCGGCGGCGGCGGCAGAGTTCGAGCTCGAGCTCGAGCAGAGGAACAGTGGCGCAAGGAGGAAGAAGGGTGGCGGAAAGGCCCGTCGGGCCGGCCTATTTATAAGGGCGAGCTCATAAAGTGGGCGCGAGAAACAAGGAGACCACGGCGTGGTTATCTCCCCATGAAATGCCTCGATTTTCGGGATGGCAGTAAAGATAAGATCCGTTGCGGATCTGGTGGAGTAAAAAACGGGCTTAATGGAAGATGACGTCATGGCGGATTACCCGGAGTCCAGAGGATGACGTCACGCCGGGTTATGGCTCTCACACAATGGTAAGCCGGAGTTTTTCTGTCGAAAGAATTGAAAATTGACATGAGCCGGCTCAAATCAATCTGGGGCCTAATGTTGAGGATATAGACCTTAGAGTCACCCGCCAGGAGGGGCCGGGTTACTCATATGGTCATTGCCAGAAGCCCGGAGCCAAGCTTGAAGACGATGGGCCAGAGATGGGCTTAAGACCCGGATATGGCTTAAGGCCCGTAGTTACAATCATTATTATGGTAGAACTTGTAGTGTAAGGCAAGAATAGTTGAGAGTCCGAGCTGGACACTCTTATGAGCCGGCCGAGACTCTGAGAGCTGCTGGGCGTCAGCCTCCTTATATAAAGGGACGACCCGGCAGCGGTTTAGGGAAAAAGAAAGATCTCGTCGAGAGCCAGGCATAGCAGTTAAGCTCCCTGGTCATCGAAACCCTAATCAATACCACCTCAAACTGGACGTAGGCTTTTACCTTCACCGTAAGGGGCCGAACCAGTATAAACCCTCGCGTTCCTTGTCCCACTTAACCCCTTCAAGCTTCCTAGTTGCGATGGCTCCACGACTAAGTCCTAGCTCGAGGACATCTGCCGTGACAATTCCACGACAGCAGATGTCCTCGTGCAAGGACTTAGTCGTGGAGCCATCGCAGCTAGGAAGCTTAAAGGGGTTAAGCGGGACAAGGAACACGAGGGTTATACTGGTTCGGCCCCTTACGGTGAAGGTAAAAGCCTACGTCCAGTTGAGGTGGTATTGCTTAGGGTTTTGATGACCAGGGAGCTTAATCGCTACGCCTGGCTCTCGATCTGTTGTCTCTCGATCTGAACCGCCGCCGGGTCGTCCCTTTATATAGAGAGGTTGACGCCCAGCGGCTCTCAGAGTCCCGGCCGGCTTATAACAGTATCCGGCTCGGACTCCTAACTACTCTTGCCTTACGTTACAAGTCTTGCCATAACGGCGGTTTATCACTACGGGCCTTAAGCCGCCTCCGGGTCTTAAGCCCATTATTGATCCGCCATCCTCAAGCTTGGTACTAGGCTTCACGTGATGATCTTTATGAGTAACCCGGCCCCTCCTGGGCGGGTGACTCTAATGGTTATATCATCAACACCGCCGCCGGCCCGCGAGCCCGTCGCCGCCCCGCGCCTTCCCCCGCCGAGCCGCCCGCGCCCCCGAGCTCCTCCCCGCCGCCGTCCGCCGCCTCCGCCGACGCGTCGCCGTCCCCGTGCGCCGCCGCCCGCGCCTCCCTCCGCGAGCCGCCGCCTCCACCGCGCGCCCCGGCCTTCCCCTCGCCGGATCCGGCCGGCCCCGACCCCGGCGACCTTCCCCGTCGAACTCCGGCCGCCGCGCCGCCCGTCTCCGGCGACCTCGGTTCGCGTGCCATGAAGAACCCTAGATCGAGGTTGACTCCCCCCCTTGTTTTTCTGCCAAGTCCTTTTGCTGTTATATTATGTTACCTCCTTTGACCAGTCATATCTCCTTGCATACTGCTCTGTTTCATGCTCATGATATATAGAAATGTTCATCAGGTTATGTTCTTCATTTTGTTCCATTGTGCCATGTCTGTTTGAGCTCATCTTGATGCCTAAATCTCTGATGCAAGAGTGCTATATGATGTTTACTGCTGTTACTTATCAGAACTTGGTGTTTTGTTATTTTTGTTGCATTTGATGTGTGCATCTTATGAGCATGAGCTCTACATGTGTGTTGATCTATGCCATGCTATATTTACAGGGATGTATGCCATGTATTTTTTTGATCTATTTGGTGACTAGCACAAGCATGCAAACTAGGCTTCGTGATGTTTCTGTTTTCAGGGACTTAGGATTTTGCTAAGTCCTTTACCTGCTGTTATTTTTATGCCATGTAAACTTGATGCTACAGTGAGGTCCATGCTTCTTTTGAGTATGTTCAGTAAGGATGTTTTGTACATATAGTTGTGCTCTATCCATCCATGCCCCAGTTTGCAATTATGGAGTGCCCTAGCATGTCTCAATCTTGCTCTACTTTTGCTATAAAATGTTCCTGGCAGTATGTTAACATGCTATTCAATTTTGCCAAGGTTGTTGTAGTTGATCCATACATGCTATGACTTTCTCTTGTGAGGGATAGCTTCAGGAACATGTCTTCTTGCTGTTGGTATGCTTGTTTTGTCATGCATTGCCTTGTGATGAGTGAATCGAGCTCACAAAGATGCCTTCATAATTCTGTTAATGCCATGCTCTGTTTTCTGCTAAGTCTGAGATCTGTTAACGAAACTTGCTATGTTTACATGGGTGCCATCATATCTTCTGTGCCTTTTTGGCTCATGGTCAGTAAGGGATTTTTGTTCTATGCATTTAGTAAATTTATTCCATGCCTTTTTTTGCTATGATAAGTTCCTGTAGCATGGTGATTGCTTGCTCTAAACGTTGCTACCTGCTGCTGTTTATGCCATGTTCAGTATTTTTCACCAAGTCTGTGAAGCTGATATCGTTTGCACTTTTGCCATGCTTGTTTGAACCTGTTATTTTGTGATCTAGCCATAGCTCAGTGTTCATATTTTGTCAAGCATCTCTTGTAGATCACTTCCATATGCTTTGTTGTTATGTTGAGGTGCTGTAGCATAGTTACTTGATGTATTCTAAGTGCTATCTTGCTGTTAATCGCAGATTTGTGTCATTCTTGTTTTGCTTGCCATTTGCAAACCGTGCATCCGTTTCGGGTGATCTTTATATCGATTTCGACCGAAATCATCTCATCTTTCCAGCAGAATACTTGGTTTGCCAAGTTGATGCCTTGTTCATCATTTTTGTTCCGGAGCACGCATAGGCATCTCATATCACATCTCGCATATCATGCATGTATTGCATCATGTTGCTTGTGCATTTCCCGTGATTGATTGTTGGTCCTTTGCTTGTGTTCTTGCTTTGGGTAGAGCCGGGAGACGAGTACGCTTACGAGGAACCTGTTGAGAACGCTTACGAGGATCAAGCTTTCGACAACTCTGAGAACCTTGCAGGCAAGATGACCATACCTTCGAAATCACTTCTATCTTTGCTTGCTAGTTGTTGGCTCTATTGCTATGCTGCGCTACCTACCACTTGCTATATCATGCCTCCCATGTTGCCATGTCAAGCCTCTAACCATCCTTTCCTAGCAAACCGTTGTTTGGCTAAGTTACCGCTTTTGCTCAGCCCTTCTTATAGCGTTGCTAGTTGCAGGTGAAGTTGAAGTTGGTTCCATGTTGGAACATGGATATTTTGGCATATCACAATATCTATTATTTAATTAATGCATCTATATATTTGGTAAAGGGTGGAAGGCTCGGCCTTATGCCTGGTGTTTTGTTCCACTCTTGCCGCCCTAGTTTCCGTCATACCGGTGTTATGTTCCTTGATTTTGCGTCCCTTACGCGGTTGGGTGATTTATGGGACCCCCTTGATAGTTCGCCTTGAATAAAACTCCTCCAGCAAGGCCCAACCTTGGTTTTACATTTGCCTACCTAAGCCTTTTTCCCTTGGGTTTTCGTGAGCCCGAGGGTCATCTTTATTTACCCCCCCGACCAGTGCTCCTTCGAGTGCTGGCCCAAACCGAGCGATGTCCGGCGCCCCCTGGGCAACCAGGGTCTATGCCAACCCGACGTCTGGCTCATCCGGTGTGCCCTGAGAACGAGATATGTGCAGCTCCTATCGGGATTTGTCGGCACATTCGGGCGGCTTTGCTGGTCTTGTTTTACCATTGTCGAAATGTTTTGTAAACCGGGATTCCGAGACTGATCGGGTCTTCCTGGGAGAAGGAATATCCTTCGTTGACCGTGAGAGCTTATAATGGGCTAAGTTGGGACACCCCTGCAGGGTATTATCTTTCGAAAGCCGTGCCCGTGGTTATGTGGCAGATGGGAATTTGTTAATGTCCGGTTGTAGAGAACTTGACACTTGACTTAATTAAAATACATCAACCGTGTGTGTAACCGTGATGGTCTCTTTTCGGCGGAGTCCGGGAAGTGAACACGGTTTGGGTTATGTATGAACGTAAGCAGTTTCAGGATCACTTCTTGATCACCTCTAGCTTCATGACCGTTGCGTTGCTCCTCTTCTCGCTCTTATTTGCGTATGTTAGCCACCATATATGCTTAGTGCTTGCTGCAGCTCCACCTCTTTATCACATCCTTCCTATAAGCTTAAATAGTCTTGATCTCGCAGGTGTGAGATTGCTGAGTCCTCGTGACTTACAGATTCTACCAACACAGTTGCAGGTGCCGATGATACCAGTGCAGGTGACGCAACCGAGCTCAAGTGGGAGTTCGACGAGGAACGTGGTCGTTACTATGTTTCATTTTCTGATGATCAGTAGTGGAGCCCAGTTGGGACGATGGGGGATCTAGCATTTAGGGTTATCTTCTTTTCATTTGGATTTGACCATAGTCGGTCTATGTGTGTATTTTGGATGATGTATGAAGTTATTTATGTATTGTGTGAAGTGGCGATTGTAAGCCAACTCTCTTTATCCCATTCTTGTTCATTACATGGGATTGTGTGAAGATGACCCTTCTTGCGACAATACCTACAATGCGGTTATGCCTCTAAGTCGTGCCTCGACACGTGGGAGATATAGCCGCATCGTGGGTGTTACAAGTTGGTATCAGAGCCATCCCCGACTTAGGAGCCCCTGCTTGATCGAATCGCTGGCGTTGTTGAGTCTAGAAAGAAAAAAATATTTTCAGTCTTAGGATTATATATATCGGAGAGTAGGATTCTTTTTACTCCGCAGTCCCTTCGTCGCTCTGGTGAGGTCTCCTGACGTAGAAGTTTTGACTCTTCTCTCCTCAAATTTCACTAAAAAAAATTTAGGATCACGCGGGTATCTTGGAATCACCCCGATGGTTTTGTGACGAGAACATTGTTCTTGGTGCCTCCTGACATTTAGGGGTTGTGGCAGTGTCCCGGGGAGTTGAGCTCCGAGGTGTTGTCGTCACAATTTTATCGTTGCAGTTCTGGAATACCTGAGTTTCGCCGACATCGAAAATCTCTTTTATGCAGTTGTTGGTGAGATCACCTCGACGCCAGCCAGTACTGGGGCGGGAGTTCGGGAGTATTGCTATAACTCATATAACGGATGCTTTTCGAAGGTTGAGGTAAATGATTTCCGAAGGTTTCTTGGTTATGTGTTGAAGGATAGATACAGCTGGATCTAGGTATTGTTAGTTTGGGTGAGATATTTTGTGTCCCCTGTATCCCCAACACCAGATTGCATAACCAGAAAGTTCCGGGAGTTTATAGGTGGGATTCAAGTAGCTCTTAGCATTTCTTCCCGCATATATTTGGTTTGTGATTGGGTAATCCTTACCACTTATTTGTTCCAGTCGTACCTTGTTATTTCATTCATCAACCCTTTATCAAGTGGCTTCTCACCTTAATGGAAGTGTGATGATTTACTATGGAATTCATTCGTTCATCCTCGTTCGAATGTTTATTGTGAAGACTATATGTTGCAATTTCTATCCGTTGATTCAGCTTGTCTACCTGTCTATCAAGATGCTAACGGATGTCACCCTCTTCAGGATGGCTCCGCCAACGCGTCAGAATCCGGAACGCAATGATGGGAGTCAGGCGAACCCTCCGCCACCACCTCCGCCTCCGGAGGCATGGCAAGCTATCATGGCAGCCACCAACGCCAATGCTCAGATGATTTTGCAACTCTTGCAAGAGCGCACCCAAGGGCAAGGGAACCAAGGAAATCAAGGCCAAGGCAACAATCAGCCTCACTTCGCTACCCTCAACCAATTCCTCGCAAATCAGCCGAAGTCTTTCAGCTACTGTGCCGAGGCCAAAGACGCCGATGATTGGCTCGTGGACATCAACAAGCATTTTGAATGTAGCAACGTCAGGCCTGAGGACTTTGTCAAGTTTGCTTCTTTTCAACTCAAGGATCAAGCTGCCGAGTGGTATCAACAATACAAAGATTCCAGAGGAGGTCGTGTGATTACCTGGGATGATTTCCGCCGAGACTTCAAAGCTCACCATATTCCACAAAGTGTTGTTGAGAGCAAGCGTGAGGAGTTCCGTAATCTCGAGCAAGGCAGCATGTCCGTGTATCAATACAATACCCGGTTTCAGAAACTCGCTTGCTTCGCTAAGCAAGACGTCCCTGATGAAAAGAGCATGATCTATCAATTCAGAGGTGGCCTCAGAGAAGATCTGCAATTAACTCTCGTGCTTTTTGAGCCGACCAAGTATGATGATTTCTACAACATGGCACTGAAGCAAGAGGCTGCTCAGCTCAAGTGTGAGGCTTCTAAGAAGAGAGTCAGGGACGTAGTTCAGTCTTCTTCTTCCTCACTAGTGGCAGCTAAGCAACAGAAGTTCTGGTTGCCTCCTCCTCCTCCGTTTCGTCAGCCTTTCCAGCAGAAGAACAAAGGTGGCCATGGATCTTCCCACCCACCCAACCCTGGCTATCAGAACAAATCTCAGAATCAAGCTCCAAGGTCTAATGCTCCTTATCATCGTCCGCTCTCAGAGGTGACTTGCAACAAATGTCAGCAGAAAGGTCACTATGCTAACAAGTGCTTCAACCAAAGGCGCCTTCCGCCTCCTCCTCCTGTGAGATCTTCCAGCAATGCAGTGGTCAAGCATAATCCCAAGTCTGCAAAGGTGAACATGATGAATGCAGCTCAAGCGGAGGAATCTACTGATGTGATAATGGGTAATCTCTCAGTTAATGATATTCCTGCAAAAGTTTTATTTGATACTGGTGCATCGCTTTCTTTCATCTCTAGACCTTTTGCATCTAAGCATGAGTTGGCTTTTCAAGATTTGCCTAGACCATTATCAGTTGTCTCTCCGGGTAAATTCATGAACGCAAGCTCCTTGGTTCGGGATATCTCTATCAAGATGGGCAACTATAAATTTCTGTCTTCTCCAATTGTCCTTGGTGACTCAAATATTGATCTAATTCTCGGGATGGACTGGCTTTCTAAGCACAAGGCTCAACTTGATTGTGCTGCCAGGGAAATTCAATTGACACACTCTTCTGAGGATGTGATCATCTATGCCGCTCGTGATGAGACCATTCGGTTATTCTCTCTCAATGAGAAGGGCGAGCTAGACGCAATCTCTCAGATTCCAGTCGTTTGTGAGTACCAAGATGTCTTTCCAGAAGAGCTTCCGGGTATGCCTCCTCACCGGCCAGTCGAATTCGTTATCGATCTTGAGCCTGGCACGGAACCCGTTTGCAAGCGTCCATATAAGCTTGGACCCAAGGAGCTGAAAGAATTGAAGAAACAGCTCGATGAACAAGAGCGTCTGGGTCTGATCAGACCGAGTTCATCTCCATGGGGTTGTGGTGTTCTTTTTGTCCAAAAGAAGGATGGCACGGACCGACTTTGTGTCGACTACCGTCCATTGAACAAGAAGACAATAAAGAACAAGTATCCACTTCCCAACATCAATGAACTATTCGAGCAACTTAAAGGTGCAAAGGTGTTCTCCAAGCTTGACCTTCGTATGGGTTATCATCACATTCGCATTCGTGAAGAAGATATTCCCAAGACAGCATTCAGAACAAGTTTTGGTTCTTATGAATATACTGTCATGTCTTTCGGCCTTGTCAATGCTCCTCCAACATTCTCTCGAATGATGAACTTCATCTTCAACCCCTATACCAATGAATTCGTACTGGTGTATCTCGATGATATCTTGGTCTTCTCCAAGAATAAGAAGGACCATGCCAAACATTTGCGATTGGTGCTCGACAAACTCAGAGAGTATCAATTCTATGCGAAGTTTTCCAAATGTGAGTTCTGGCTTGATGAAGTTCTTTACCTTGGTCACATCATCTCCGCCAAGGGCATCGCTATTAATCCCGAGAAGGTGTCTGCAATTGTGAATTGGGAACCTCCTCAGAATGTCAAGCAGCTCCGCAGTTTTCTCGATCTTGCAAGCTATTGCCGAAGATTCGTTGAGAATTTCTCTAAGATTGCAAAGCCTCTTTCCAACCTCCTCCAGAAGCATGTGAAGTATGTCTGGACTCCTGAGTGTGACGTTGCTTTCAACACTCTCAAAGAGAAACTAGTCACAGCTCCTGTCTTAACTCCTCCGGACGAATCCAAGCCATTCGAAGTTTTCTATGATGCTTCTCTTCAAGGTCTCGGTGCTTTGTTAGTGCAAGAGAAGAAAGTTGTGGCCTATACCTCTCGTCAGTTGAAGCCCAACGAAAAGAACTACCCCACTCACGATCTTGAGTTGGCGGCAGTTGTCCATGCATTAATAACATGGAGACATCTCTTGTTGGGAAGGAAAGTGGACATATTCACCGATCACAAGAGTCTCAAGTACATCTTCACGCAGCCCAACCTCAACCTCAGGCAAACTCGATGGGTCGAAATGATTCAAGAGTACAATCCGAGTATTGAATATACTCCAGGCAAGGCCAATATGATTGCAGATGCTTTGAGCAGAAAGGCTTATTACAACAGCTTAATTCTCAAGCCATTTCAACCGGATCTTTGCGAAGCTTTCCGCAAAATGAATCTCCTAGTTGTTCCTCAAGGCTTTCTTGCCAACCTCCTAGTCACTCCAACTTTGGAAGATCAAATTAGTGAGGCACAACTCCTGGATGCCATGGTGAAAAAGGTGAAACGTGGTATCGAGAAGGGCATTTCCAAATACAAGTGCTATCGCATTGATGACCGAGACACTTTATTCTTCGAGGACCGGATTGTGGTTCCTAAAGGTGATCTAAGGAAGGTCATAATGAACGAAGCGCACAATTCTCTTCTTTCCATTCATCCTGGAAGTACGAAGATGTACCATGACCTCAAGCAGTCGTATTGGTGGACTCGAATGAAGCGAGAAATCGCTCAATTCGTGAACGAATGTGACGTCTGCAGAAGGGTGAAAGCAGAACACCAACGACCAGCTGGTCTCCTCCAACCTCTTGCTATTCCAGAATGGAAGTTTGATCATATCGAAATGGACTTCGTGACTGGATTTCCAAAGTCCAAGCGCGGAAATGATGCTATCTTCGTTGTCATCGACAAGCTTACAAAAGTGGCTCCTTTCCTTGCAATCAAAGAATCTATCGCAGCAGCTCAGTTGGCAGAGCTATACACCTCCAGGATTGTCTCCTTGCACGGCATTCCACAATTGATTTCTTCAGATCGTGGAAGCATCTTCACTTCTAAGTTCTGGGACTCCTTCCAGAAGGCCATGGGCACCAACATTCGCTTCTGCACAGCTTTCCATCCTCAAACTAGTGGCCAAGTCGAGCGAGTCAATCAAATCCTTGAAGATATGCTCCGGGCTTGTGCCATTTCCTTTGGCATGAAGTGGGAAGATTGTCTTCCATATGCCGAGTTCTCCTACAACAACAGCTTCCAAGCGAGTGCGAGCAAGGCCCCATTCGAAATTCTCTATGGAAGGAAGTGCCGTACTCCTCTCAATTGGTCCAAGGTAGGTGAACGCCAACTGCTTGGCAATGACTTAATCACAGAGGCTGAAGAAATGTGCAAAGTCATCCGTGAAAATCTCAAAGCCGCGCAATCGCGTTAAAAGAGTTACTATGATAGCAAGCACCGTGACTTGGCTTTCGAGATCGGAGACCATGTCTACCTCCGCGTCTCTCCAATGAAAGGCACTCATCGCTTCGGTATCAAAGGGAAGCTTGCCCCTAGATACGTGGGTCCCCTCAAGATCATTGGCAAAAGAGGCGACCTCGCCTATCAACTTGAGCTTCCTTCCAACTTCGCGAACGTGCACGATGTGTTCCACGTGTCACAGCTTCGCAAGTGCTTCAAGACTCCTGAGCGCACCATCAACTTCGAAGATATTGACCTCCAAGAAGATCTGCTGAGCACCCTGTTGCCATTCTTGAAGAAACTGAGCGCAAGACTCGCAACAAGTCAATCAAATTCCTGAAAGTGAAGTGGTCACACCGTTCCGACCGAGAAGCCACCTGAGAGCGCGAGGACCAACTCCATTCCGAATATCCGGAGTTCTTTCAGTCCTAGATCTCGGAATGAGATCCTCTCGTAGTGGTGGAGTGTTGTAACACCCCGGATGTGACTTCCCATATTTGTAACTCCAACTCTTGCCATTTTCGGCTATGTGTTATGATATTCCCTTCGTGGTTGGGTTTTGTCTTTTGTTTTGCATTTTGTTCATGTCATTCATTTCATATCATGTCATCATGTGCATCTCATTTGCATACGTGTTCGTCTCATGCGTCCGAGCATTTTTTCCCCGTTGTCCGTTTTGCAATCCGACACTCCCACATGCACCGGCACACCCCTCTTGTCTCTTTTCGTGAGCGGGTGTTAAACGTTCTCGGAATGGACCGAGTCTTGCCAAGTGGCCTTGGTACACCACCGGAAGACCACCTGTCAAGTTTTGTTCCTGTCGTGGAATTAACACGTGAGATGTCCTAGGTGTAAGGACTTAGTCGTGAGGCCAGCGCATCTATGTAGTAGCTTGAGAGGGGTTGATTGGGATGAGAGACGCAACACAAGACAAGGGTTTAGACAGCTTCGGGCCCCGGGAAACATCATCCGGTAACAACCCTACGTGCTGTTTGAGGCTAGGTCTCATTATGATCACGGGAGAGTCGCCGGCTCCGGCTCTCGGTGTTTAGCCCTAGAGATTATTTCTTGTTGCCTGTCCTCTTTGGGGTGCTCTGCCCCTCCTTATATAAGTTAGAGGGGCGGGTTACATGTGGAGTCCTAGTAGGACTAGGACTAGTCTATCTTCTCTTACAAGTTAATTACAAGTCCGGGTCTTGCTTCCCCGTAAAGGAAATATTCGTCATCCCTTTCTTCTTAAGCCGACCCATCATAAATGTGAACTGGCCTTCTGGGCCTTGGGCCTTGTTGTCCATCTGACCCGCCCGCCGGGTTACTAATGAGTCGCCAAGATCGGGCAGGTTATCTGTGAATCGCCAAGCTCCGGGCGGGTCACCAGTGAGTCGCCAATTCCGGCCGGGTCATAATGCGGGGTATATCCCCGACATTAGCCCCCAGTTTGATTTGGATTCATCCATGTTAAACTGATCCTGTAAAATAGACACAAGAACAAACTTGATAGGTTGTGCTCCGGGTTAAATTTTTGTAAGCCGGCACCTGATCATCTTTAAATCCTTGTCATTTCCTTCTTGATACATGCCCATGAACTCATCGCAAATCTCCTTTAGTAGATATGTTCAAACTTTGTGAATGCAAAAAAATCCAGATACTTCTTTTAAGAAATCCGGGTCAATAGGCCAGCTTCAGAGTCAATTTGCTGGCATTGGTCTCTTGTAGAGAAATATTGTAAGAAATAATCCACTTGAATCGGCTTCCAAAGCGCCGGCTTAAAATATATTGGTTTTGAAATACTCATCTGACTTTCAGCCGGCTTGAAGAGGTAAAACTTGCCGGTTTATCATAACCAAAATTGCCAGCTTGTAAATATTGATAGCACCGGGTCATAACTGTTGCCGACGCCGGGTCATAATTATTGGTGACACCGGATCATGAGTGTTACAAACACCGGGTCAATCTGATCTACTCAAAACGGAGAATTTGAAGATTTTTTCTCCCTTATATGCATATCACCTGTAGCCCCCAAGTCTTAAGAGGAGAACATAGTGATAACTTAAGACTTGCTTCAATATAAGTGTTGCAACCTTGAAGAAAACCGGATTATTTATCTCAATCATTAGTCATAAACTGAATATTCCACATATGTAGCCCCCAAGTGCCGGGTTGTCATGCTTGCAACAACCTGGGACTTGTAATTGCCTTATGCTCATAAAAACTTCAACCAATGTAGCCCCCAAGGGCCGGGTCATTATACAATAATGAGCAGGGACTTTGTAAATATGATCATGTAAACTTTGACTAGCAACGTGTAGCCTCCAAGGGCCGGGTCAGTAAGATATTACCGAGCTGGGACTTTGTATATGATTCATTGATAATAACAACATATGATGTAATCTCCACCATGGGGCTTGAACCCACGTCCACAAGGTTAAGAGCTTTGTACTCTACCAACTGAGTAATGGATCTTTCAATATAATAAACTAAAGCTTGTGTACCTTGAATTTTTGATAGGAGCAATTGGTAGCCCCCATGAGTCGGCTATAGTCATAGTAGTGTAGCCGGGTCATCCTAGAATTGTCTTGAATTGTTGCCAGGAGCAATTGGTAGCCCCCAAGGGCCGGCTCATTACGATGTGATGATTCGGGTCTTCAATGAAGTGAGCAAAAAAATGACTTTGCATTAGCCCTCAAGTGCCATGGTGCATGCTGGCAGTGACATGGGACTTGCATATTTGATGTAATCTCAACTTGAATAATGTAGCCCCCAAGTGCCGGGTTGTAAGCCTGCAGCGACTCGGGACTATTCCTTGCATTGTAGAATAAATCATATCCATTGATAAAATAATAGCCATTGCGCCAAAGCGACTTTGAAAACCTCAATCATAATATTAGTTACTGATAACCATAATAAAAATCCAGCCATGCTGGCTATTAAAAATTTGAATAACCCGGTTTGTGAAAATCTTCAAATTCAATATCGTAGTGAAAATCCAGCCAAGTTTGGCTATTTGAAGATTCAAATACCTTATCTGTTGATAAGTAAAATCCGGAACTTTAAATACCGGGCCTCTTGGTCAATGGCGATTTAATACGCCTCCATTGTAAGCCGGAAATTTTATAACCCGGCTATTTATAGCCTTTTGAGAAAATCAAGAAATGATAACCCTTTTGAGACACCAATGTCAATCTTCCGATGACGGGCTTGGACTTAAACATTTATATAAGTCATAGTTCTGCAAATCCTGCACAGAGTTTAAACAACATATGCCCTGACGACTTAACGTCAAAAGCCAGGGCGGGTAACCACCCAAATGTAGTCTTATCTTGCACACAAGTATATCACAAGACACCTTGGCGGTTTACCGGAGGGCGGGTCAAAATATCTTACATATGACCACTGTGATATTTGAACTGTACCGCCGGCTTATGATACCTGTGCAGTAAGTGTGATAACCCAATCCTTAGAAGCCAATGCTCCCACATAGATGATGATTGTCATAAGCCGGCGACTTATCATCGAAAATCAAGCCGGGTTTAAATAGAAACCGCTCATATACACTTTAGATGTGTTCAAAAGAGCTTCAAATAAAATCCCAAAAATTATTGGCAAAAAGAAACTTCAAAAAATCTTGAGGCTTTTGATTCGAATAAGATCAGAAAACTGTCCCAAAGGGGTTAAGCTAAGATTCGAATACGATCATATAGCCCCCAGTGGCTTTGGCGTTGCCGATCAAGAGGGTACCGACAGCTATGTTCTCTTTGGTTCGAATACGACCTATGTTTGAACAGGAAGCCCCCAAATGACCTTGAGAGTTGTTTAACGACGCTGATTCGAATACGATCCACGTCGGTTCCCAAAGGGGGTTGAGCTATGGTTCAAATATGACCAAGAAACTCCCCAATGAGCTCGGCAGTGTGCCGATCAAAAGGGTATCGACAGCTATGTTCTCTTTGGTTCGAATACGACCTATGTTTGAACAGGAAGCCCCCTAGTGATCATGAGAATATTTAACGACTCCGATTCGAATACGATCAGGGTCACACCAAAAGGGTTAAGCTAAATTCGAATACGATCAGCTCCCGATGGTCATTAAAGCAGGGTACCTATATTTGAGTTGTGCTTTGTAACAGACTCTCTTTGGTCCCTTTAATTTTTCCTGAGAACTCAAACTTGAGTCGGACGTTTGAACCGGATTTGAGAGCTTCAAAACCTTGCGGGAGAAAGATATCTCTTGAACCGGATTTTAAACCGGAATCTTTATTTGAACCGGCAATTTTCTGACGGCCTTTAAAGTTTCATCGATATGGTAGCAGCCTCCGGAACCGGGTTATCATTCCCTCCAACGACCCGGGGTTCCCGAGTCATGTCACTGTAGCCCCCGAGTCTCAAGATGACTCGAGGAGTTGGCTTGAGATTCTCCATATTTAACCGTGATATAAACCGGCATAACTTGTATATCATTGGTGTTGATAACACGATGTGTATCCACAGAAGGTTGAGGTGACTGCGGCGGGTTATAAATGATCCCTTATGAGCCGTGTCAGCAACTCGGCCAATGGTTCCTTCCAACTGGCTGTTTGAAGCTTAACCAAACTGTAGTGATGGCGACTTGTACGCATGTCCATTGAGCCGTCCAGGTGCAGACGGCGGCTGATAACATATGATAATTTGCCTCCAATTTGTTGGAAGAAAACCGGGCTTCCCAAGTAGTGACCTGCTCATACTCAATACACAGCTCATGCAGATAAGTGCTGCTCGGTGTGTTGATGTAGACCAGGCCGCGAGAGGCGGACGGAAAAGATGACTTCAGCATCAGAGGCGGCCCAAACAGACGAACCGGCCGCGGTGTTATAAACCGGCGCAGTCGGGCGAGTTAACCACGCCGTTTTGATGTAGTGAACAATTGTCCTGCATCAACAATATTGCAGACCTAGACAAAGATAAACTACTCTTTGACAAAATAATATGTACCAATAAAATATATTTTAGATGGATATCACCTGATGTGCCAGGCCAGAAATAATCCGCCATGAAATTGATGATCGCTAGGTGAAGTTGAAGTCGCTCACGGGTGAACCGGCCACAGCGTGGTAAACCGGTGTGGATGGGTGAGTCGGCCGTGACTTTTGTAAGCCGGCGCGGACAGCGAGTCGGCCACGGCGTTGTAAGCCGGCGCAGACACGTGAACCGGCCGCGAGGGCGGACGGGCGAGTCGTCCTTGGCGTTGTAAGCTGGTGCAAACGGGCAAATTGTCCTCCTCGTTGTACACCGGTGTGGTCGCGAGAGATGGCCACGTCGTTGTAAGCCGGCGTGGTCGCGAGAGACGGCCACGGCGCTGTAAGCCGGTGTGGGAGTCCGTTGAGTAACGACGACCACCCGTGCCAAAAAATGTTAGCGTGCCTCCATCTCCTCGGTATAATACCACTTTTTGTCATAAATAATTGCCCTGCATAAACAATATTGCAGACCAAGGCAAAGATAAACTTGTTTTTTGACAAAAACAACATGTGCTAATAAAACAAACTTGGATGGGTATCACCTGATTTGTTTGGATGACGGACGGCGAGTCAATCACATGGCAAGCCGCGCGGACAGCGAGTCAATCGCAGGCGTGGTAAGCCGTGCAGACTGACGAGTTGATATAGACCGGGCCACAGGAGCGGCGACTTACGCACGTCCGTTCATCGGGTAGTGTGGCACGAACGAAACACTAGGCCAGAACGTTTGCCAGTGTGCGCTCCGTACCCGTAGTATTACAATTGTCTGTGAAACAATATTACACGCCAAGTAATTGTTCTCAGACGAATTAACATATTGATAAAATACAGAAGAAAGATATCACCTGATTTGCTTTGACGATAGATGATTTGCATGCAGACTACTAGCACCAATTAATTCATCTGCTGCGTGATCTCCCATACTTTGTCTTTTCCTTTTGTTGACTCTGGTCATCATGTGGTTAGTAATCCACTTTTCCCACCGCAGCCTCAAAGATGTAAGGTAACATGTAGGCGCTTATTAGGATGTATCCTTTTTCCCTCGCCCTCTTCTCACCCACAGTAGCACAGAACTGCAGAGAGCCCGTTCAGAGGTGGAAGGCGGCTGAAACAAACATGGCCGAGGCGGCGGCAGCCAACACAAGGACGGGCCCGAGGCCGCGGGCTACAGGTGCGGTGACTCAAGGCAGAAGGACAGCAGCTTGATCCGCCCGAGTTAGTAGCGATTTTGGCGATCGGTGTCTCAGAAGCCATGGCTCATAGAACAGCTCATGGTGTCACCCGCAGTGACGGAGGCTGGCGACTTAACCCGTTTTGTGATCCGGAGGCCTGACGGCGACTCATGGTCGGTCGGTTCTCAGGGTGATTCAAAGAGTGAGCCGGCACGGCAACAGAGTGAACGGCGCAGCAATTTGAGGAAACCGCGCGAGGCCGCGGCGACTCACGGTGCAAGGGACTCAATGGCTGTGACCCGGCGGGGAGTCGCGGGACCAGGGTGGTTTGCCGATGCGAGCGAGACTGCAGAAACAACAAAGCAGGGCACCCCACAGCGGGTTGACGGGCTGGCCGGGCCTCTCGCGGGTCGAGCCAGAGGAGGTCTCGCAGTGGTAAACCAGCAGCTCATCGGTGGCGGTAGGAAGGCGGCCCTGCACTAGCGCACCAGCACGGCCAGGTGGAGGAGGGCGTCCAGCACGAGAGCCTGGCGCGGCGCGAACGGAGGCGTCGGGCGGCTGATTCAGAGCAATGGCGGCTTAGAGGCATGACAGCGGCGGTGGTTCCAGCGAGGCCAGCTTGGCGTACTAGCGGTTTGGAGGAGGCTGTGTGAAGGTGACTTGGCGCACCGGCGCGGCTCGTAGGCGAGGGCAGGCGGAGACGCGGCACACCGGCGTAGGCGGAGCCCAGCGGCGGAGGCAGGATCGCAAGGCCGCCGAGTCCGAGTCGATCCTCCGGTCCACATGCTCGTCCTGGTCGTGGTCGGTTTGACCATCCCCGATCCGTCTCCTCCAGGTTGTGGGCTCATGGCCCTTTTTTTGACCTACAGCTGCTGCAGGATATGCATGCATAGTTCGCCCGGTGGGCAGTCCGTGATTTCAGAGTTCCAGGTGCTTTCAGCTTGTACTGACTGCTTATCCTTCTTGGTAACTTCCTTGGGTAGACGTAGTGTTTAGAGAAAAAACCAATCTGAACTTGCACCTCCGCTCGGCCTTCATGTGACAAACAGAGTACTAGTTGACAACGACTTGAGAGATCAATCATGACATCGACCACGTACTAGAAGTATAGTACTAGTAGATCAAGTAGTATCAGTTTTGATTTCCATGTGAGATGTTTCTGATCCGTCAAATCTGGAATAGCAGCGAAAAAAACTGCGGTTGCCTTGGGCCCGTGGCTGCCGTCAAGTAAAGGTGAATCACACGTGGAGCTGCTGTTAGTCAAGCACACGCAACGCTGTGTACAGTACGCGAACGAAACAAAACGGATTGATGCAACTGATTGAATTCCTGTTGGTCTCGGCCACGCAGCACAACGCTCCAAAAATCGATCTGGTTTTTGGATTGATGAATCGCTCTCGTCGGCCTTGGCGACTCTCCAGCGGTTTCAGCAAAAATCAATCTGGCTTTTGCGACTCATCCGGTCGTGGCGGCGCATAACAGGCACTCTCATCCCCTTGATCCAGAGTAGAGCTTCACGCACCGTCTGTTATTATTTAGCTGATTGCGAACTTCTCGATCCTTAGGAAAATCTCTTCAAGAACTCAACACCACCGTGCGCGAGCCCCACGGTGGGCGCCAACTGTCGTGGAATTAACACGTCAGATGTCCTAGGTGTAAGGACTTAGTCGTGAATCCAGCGCATCTATGTAGTAGCTTGAGAGGGGTTGATTGGGATGAGAGACGCAACACAAGACAAGGGTTTAGACAGCTTCGGGCCCCGGGAAACATCATCCGGTAACAACCCTACGTGTTGTTTGAGGCTAGGTCTCATTATGATCACGGGAGAGTCGCCGGCTCCGGCTCTCAGTGTTTAGCCCTAGAGATTATTTCTTGTTGCCTGTCCTCTTTGGGGTGCTCTGCCCCTCCTTATATAAGTTAGAGGGGCGGGTTACATGTGGAGTCCTAGTAGGACTAGGACTAGTCTATCTTCTCTTACAAGTTAATTACAAGTCCGGGTCTTGCTTCCCCGTAAAGGAAATATTCGTCATCCCTTTCTTCTTAAGCCGGCCCATCATAAATGTGAACCGGCCTTCTGGGCCTTGGGCCTTGTTGTCCATCTGACCCGCCCGCCGGGTTACTAATGAGTCGCCAAGATCGGGCAGGTTATCTGTGAATCGCCAAGCTCCGGGCGGGTCACCAGTGAGTCGCCAATTCCGGCCGGGTCATACCGCGGGGTATATCCCCGACAGTTCCATTTGGAGGTTGTTTGATGCTCCAACGGTTAACCGGGTAACCGCAAAGGCCTTTTGTGTGTTGCAGCCAAACACCCCTCCAAAACAGCCCAATAACCCATCTAAGTCACTTCCATGCTCTCCGTCGTTCGATCACGATCGTGTGGGCGAAAACTACACCCCATTTGGAGTCTCCTAGCTCCCTCTATCTATAAATATGTGCACCCTCCTCCAAATTCAGGTCCCGAAACCCTAGCCCGCTCCCTCTCCGCCGCCGGACGCGTCCGGTCCGCGCTGGACGAACCCGCCGCCGCGCCCGCACCAGTCCCGTGCTGCCACGTGGCAGACCATCGTCGACCCCGCCGCCGGCCCGCGAGCCCGAGGCGGGCCCGCCGAGCCCGTCGCCGCCCCGCGCCTTCCCCCGCCGAGCCGCCCGCGCCCCCGAGCGCCACCCCGCCGCCGTCCGCCGCCTCCGCCGCGGTCGCCGTCGGCCGCCGCCTCCGCCGACGCGTCGCCGTCCCCGTGCACCGCCGCCCGCGCCTCCCTCCGCGCGCCGCCGCCTCCACCGCGCGCCCCGGCCTTCCCCTCGCCGGATCCAGCCAGCCCCGACCCCGACGACCTTCCCCGTCCAACTCCGGCCGCCGCGCCGCCCGTCTCCGGCGACCTCGATTCGCGTGCCACGAAGAACCCTAGATCGAGGTTGACTTCCCCCCCCTGTTTTTCTGCCAAGTCCTTTTGCTGTTATATTATGTTACCTCCTTTGACCAGTCATATCTCCTTGCATACTGCTCCGTTTCATACTCATGATATATAGAAATGTTCATCAGGTTATGCTCTTCATTTTGTTCCATTGTGCCATGTCTGTTTGAGCTCATCTTGATGCCTAAATCTCTGATGCAAGAGTGCTATATGATGTTTACTGCTGTTACTTATCAGAACTTGGTGTTTTGTTATTTTTGTTGCATTTGATGTGTGCATCTTATGAGCATGAGCTCTACATGTGTGCTGATCTATGCCATGCTATATTTACAGGGATGTATGCCATGTATTTTTCTGATCTATGTGGTGACTAGCACAAGCATGCAAACTAGGCTTCGTGATGTTTCTGTTTTCACGGACTTAGGATTTTGCTAAGTCCTTTACCTGCTGTTATTTTTATGCCATGTAAACTTGATGCTACAGTGAGGTCCATGCTTCTTTTGAGTATGTTCAGTAAGGATGTTTTGTACATATAGTTGTGCTCTATCCATCCATGCCCCTGTTTGCAATTATGGAGTGCCCTAGCATGTCTCAATCTTGCTCTACTTTTGCTATAAAATGTTCCTGGCAGTATGTTAACATGCTATTCAATTTTGCCAAGGTTGTTGTAGTTGATCCATACATGGTATGAACTTGCTATTGCGAGGGATAGCTTCAGGAACATGTCTTCTTGCTGTTGGTATGCTTGTTTTGTCATGCATTGCCTTGTGATGAGTGAATCGAGCTCACAAAGATGCCTTCATAATTCTGTTAATGCCATGCTCTGTTTTCTGCTAAGTCTGAGATCTGTTAACGAAACTTGCTATGTTTACATGGGTGCCATCATATCTTCTGTGCCTTTTTGGCTCATGGTCAGTAAGGGATTTTTGTTCTATGCATTTAGTACATTTATTCCATGTCTTGTTTTACTATGATAAGTTCCTGTAGCATGGTGATTGCTTGCTCTAAACATTGCTACCTGCTGCTGTTTATGCCATGTTCAGTATTTTTCACCAAGTCTGTGAAGCTGATATCGTTTGCACTTTTGCCATGCTTGTTTGAACCTGTTATTGTGTGATCTAGCCATAGCTCAGTGTTCATATTTTTTCAAGCATCTCTTGTAGATCACTTCCATATGCTTTGTTGTTATGTTGAGGTGCTGTAGCATAGTTACTTGATGTATTTTAAGTGCTATCTTGCTGTTAATCGCAGATTTGTGTCATTCTTGTTTTGCTTGCCATTTGCAAACCGTGCATCCGTTTCGGGTGATCTTTATATCGATTTCGACCGAAATCATCTCATCTTTCCAGCGGCATACTTGGTTTGCCAAGTTGATGCCTTGTTCATCATTTTTGTTCCGGAGCACGCATAGGCATCGCATATCACATCTCGCATATCATGCATGTATTGCATCATGTTGCTTGTGCATTTCCCGTGATTGATTGTTGGTCCTTTGCTTGTGTTCTTGCTTTGGGTAGAGCCGGGAGACGAGTACGCTTACGAGGAACCTGTTGAGAACGCTTACGAGGATCAAGCTTTCGACAACTCTGAGAACCTTGCAGGCAAGATGACCATACCCTCGAAATCACTTCTATCTTTGCTTGCTAGTTGTTGGCTCTATTGCTATGTTGCGCTACCTGCCACTTGCTATATCATGCCTCCCATGTTGCCATGTCAAGCCTCTAACCATCCTTTCCTAGCAAACCGTTGTTTGGCTAAGTTACCGCTTTTGCTCAGCCCTTCTTATAGCGTTGCTAGTTGCAGGTGAAGTTGAAGTTGGTTCCATGTTGGAACATGGATATTTTGGCATATCACAATATCTATTATTTAATTAATGCATCTATATATTTGGTAAAGGGTGGAAGGCTCGGCCTTATGCCTGGTGTTTTGTTCCACTCTTGCCGCCCTAGTTTCCGTCATACCGGTGTTATGTTCCTTGATTTTGCGTCCCTTACGCGGTTGGGTGATTTATGGGACCCCCTTGACAGTTCGCCTTGAATAAAACTCCTCCAGCAAGGCCCAACCTTGGTTTTACATTTGCCTACCTAAGCCTTTTTCCCTTGGGTTTTCGCGAGCCCGAGGGTCATCTTTATTTACCCCCCCCGGGCCAGTGCTCCTTCGAGTGCTGGCCCAAACCGAGCGATGTCCGGCGCCCCCTGGGCAACCAGGGTCTATACCAACCCGACGTCTGGCTCATCCGGTGTGCCCTGAGAACGAGATATGTGCAGCTCCTATCGGGATTTGTCGGCACATTCGGGCGGCTTTGCTGGTCTTGTTTTACCATTGTCGAAATGTTTTGTAAACCGGGATTCCGAGACTGATCGGGTCTTCCCGGGAAAAGGAATATCCTTCGTTGACCGTGAGAGCTTATAATGGGCTAAGTTGGGACACCCCTGCAGGGTATTATCTTTCGAAAGCCGTGCCCGCGGTTATGTGGCAGATGGGAATTTGTTAATGTCCGGTTGTAGAGAACTTGACACTTGACTTAATTAAAATACATCAACCGTGTGTGTAACCGTGATGGTCTCTTTTCGGCGGAGTCCGGGAAGTGAACACGGTTTGGGTTATGTATGAACGTAAGCAGTTTCAGGATCACTTCTTGATCACCTCTAGCTTCGCGACCGTTGCGTTGCTCCTCTTCTCGCTCTTATTTGCGTATGTTAGCCACCATATATGCTTAGTGCTTGCTGCAGCTCCACCTCTTTATCACATCCTTCCTATAAGCTTAAATAGTCTTGATCTCGCGGGTGTGAGATTGCTGAGTCCTCGTGACTCACATATTCTACCAACACAGTTGCAGGTGCCGACGATACCAGTGCAGGTGACGCAACCGAGCTTTCCAGGCATGCTTGCCAGCATAGATTGTATGCACTGGGAGTGGAAGAACTATCCATTTGCTTGGCAGGGCCAGTACAAGGGGCATGTCAACGCGTGCACTGTCATATTAGAAGCGGTGGCTTCGCAGGATCTTTGGATATGGCATTCTTTCTTCGGCATGGCAGGTTCTCACAATGATATCAACGTGCTGCAGCGTTCTCCAGTCTTCGCACGGCTTGCAGAAGGCCACTCCCCACCTGTCAACTTTGAGATCAATGGCCACTAGACAACAAGGGATACTATCTAGCTGATGGTATATATCCTTAGTGGTCAACTTTTGTGAACACAATCTCGAAACCCCAAGGTGAGAAGAGAAAGAGATTTGCCCAAATGCAAGAGAGTGCTAGAAAGGATGTGGAACGTGCTTTTGGTGTGCTTCAATCCCGGTGGGGTATCGTTCGAAACCCTGCACTGTCATGGGATGAAAGGAAGCTTTGGGAGGTGATGACTGCTTGTGTGATCATGCACAACATGATCGTCAAGGACGAGCGTGATGACAGTATCTTCGACCAAGGATTTGATTATCAAGGTGACAATGTTGAGCCCCTGCACCAAGAACCGGCCACGTTTGATCAGTTTGTCCAGTTCCATCGTGAGCTGCGTGATTGGCAAACTCATGTGAATCTTCAAAATGACTTGGTTGAGCACGTGTGGGGTCATATTGGCAAACAATAGATGTATTGGTTCAGTTTATGTTCATTCAAGACAATCTCGATTTGGTTGTAAAACTATTTTTATTTTCAAACAATTAATATTTGGACGTGCAAACTTGTTTTCATATGAAAATATGGGCATTTTAGGCCCTGGCGGACGGGATGGGGTAAACGGATGCGGCCGCGCGCTGGGCGCACGGCCACCGCATCCCACGACAGGCCCGGACACGACCCCATCGCCCTACCCAAAGGGACAGAATCCGGCCAAAGCGGACGTCCGTTTAGGATCGCGCGGTGGAGTTGGCCCAACAAACGCAAAGGGCGTGGGTGACGCTTGAGCCGGCATAAGCTATCACACCGCACACCCCGTTGCAACCGAACCAGTCCGACGTGGGTACAAGACGAGCCATCCGTGCAGATCGGACGGGTGGCACCGCCATGAGAGGCCCTCGCGAAAAGCCACCCGACAACAGACGGCTTGGGAGAGGGCCTCACATGACGGTTGCCCTGGCCACGCCGGTGGTCCACCCGTCATGGACGCACCAGTAAGCATGCCCTAGTCGCTCTCACTAGCTGGGGCTCGCTCGCGGGCGCCCCCGTCGCCGCCCAATGACGGTGGACCCGTGCGCACGTGGCAGTCCACCGTCATGGATCTCCCACCGGGGTCGCCCCCAAGAAGCCCATGTGGCAAGCCACCGCAAGACGGACGGCCAGGAGGCTCTCTCCACTTGCAAGGCGGGTACTCCAACATCCTTTATAGGAGTAATAACCAATACAGGGAAAAAATGAATCCAAATACTTCAGAAATGCATAACATTAATTTGAAGCAAGGGAGCCCTTAAATCTACTCAACCAAAAGGGATGCATCAAAATGCTGCAAAATCTGTAGGTTATCCTCCATCGCAGCTTGAACACTAATACCATGGTGCTAGAAGCTCCGGTGCTAGAAGCTCCCACATCAGGTGGTGGGGTCTGGGGAAGGATTATAGGAGGCAAGCCTTATCCCCAAGCCTTACCCTGCACAGTGCAGGCCTCTTTTAGTGGGAAACTAATTGTATAAAAAAATATTAGGAGTGATTTAAACATGTGAGCAACACAACAGAGACAAAATGTTGGGCGGCTCACTTGTTCAAGTATCTTCGAATGAAAATTTACACATACATAGAATATACCTATAAATTATATACATGCGGTACTTATTTCAGAACTTTTTGAAATTTGAAATTTTCATTTTTGATTTTTGACTTTTTCAACAAAAGGATTGAGAATAAAATTGTACCCATGAGAACATACACTCACACATAGAGTAGTAGGGAAGCTAACACTCTTCGTTTTCGGTTGTAGTGATCTTTCCGTCAACACTTGAGATGGATGGGAAAATCTCATCGGCGCCATTAACAGAAAGCACAATCCGATTACCATGGCTGGCAGCTTCCTTCCTCATGACAGCAACTGTCTCGATGACACCAGCACAACTTGAACAGTGTGAAGAGTAGATGAGGGTGACCTTCTGGAGGCTCTCAAGGTATATGATACCTGCTGGCGTTTTACCAGCTGGGCCAGAATAGTGTGTCAGCTCGATGTGTCTCAGGCTTGGCATGGCTCCCTGCTCAAATGTTACCCACGGCGCATAGCAGTCGAAGGCGAAAAACTCGAGTCTGGCGAAACCTGAAGTTATGGTGACTTGTTTCCGTGGGTCGCCAAACAGCTGGATTGCAAGGCTAGTGAGGCTGGGCAGACCTCCAAGTATCTTGAGATCGTCTGGTCTTTGTTCCAAGAGCCTGATTTCTAGCTTCTTAAGACGGCTGAGCTGTGCGATCCACCGGGGAATTTTAACAAATCTTGCGGTCACCGTTAGCTTTTCAAGTAGAGGAAAGTTGGGAGACGCAGGAAGGTCGTCGCTCGTAATGAAATCACCGTGAACTATTAGGGACCGCAGACTAGTGCACTTGCCCATGCAAGACAGTAGATTGTCATTTTCTGGCGTGTCGGCGGGCTCACCGTACAACATGACTTCAGCCTTAGTCAATCCAGTCATCCCAGTAATCTCCTCCAGGGTGCTTACCGAGCATTCCCTCGAATCAATGGTGCCCAGCACCTTGACTGACTTGAAGCGATCACTTCCGGCAGGTAGCCTCACCCCAGTATGGCCAAAATGCAGATTTGCTAGTTTGGGAAGCTGGACGAGCTCCTTGGGCAGCTCTTTCACTCGTGTCAGCCTTACATCCAGTGTCTCCAGATTTTGCAGCTTCCCGATCTGTGGCGGGAGAACACTGATTTGGATCAGCTCGATCTCTAGAGTCTCAAGATGTCGTAGGTTCCCGATTTGTGGAGGAAGCCTAGTGACTTGTGGTGTCTCTTTCAGACTCAGGTGCTTCAGTAGGATCAGTCTGCATATGTGTTGTACATCGGTATCGTCCAAACCATCACAGTCCTCCACATTCAACACTCGCAGATACCCCAAATGCTTAAACGAAAACACCTTGTCACAGCGAATCATGGTTATGGAACGAACATGCGACAGATCTAACCTTTCAGTGCCATTTAAACCGTCTGAGCCACAGCGTCGGATAGAAAGAAAGACAGGCCTCGCTGCAGGTGTCTCTGAAATGTTCAAGTCGGACAGAAAGGTGACCAAGTTCTCTTCTCGTGATATTAGTCTAAGAACGTAGAGCATCATGCAGTTGACCTCATACATCCCCTTCCCATAAAAGGTTGGGCGTTCCACAGGCTGAATCACATTGTTGCCGACGAGGTCATCGAAGCATTGGTTCGCCACTTCCTCACTGCTGTGCCACCCAACTTCAGAGATAAATCCTTCAGTGATCCATTTCCTAACCGTATCACCTCTTCTAAACTTTTGGTACTTGACGGTTGTACTTGTAGCTATGCACAGCAAGCAGGTCTTCAGAGTGCTGGGAAGGTTTTCATAGCTGAGTGATAAAACCTTTATCAAGTCCTCCAAACCAGAAATACGCTCCTGTGCAGAGTCTAAAGAGCTTGCCATCTCGTTCCAAGCAGAACAGAAAGCATACACCACATCCTGCCATGGTTTCCTTGCAGCTATTTTGCTATTGAGCAACGAAGCAATGCTTATAATTGCAGAAGGAATACCACCGCATATTGGCAAGATCTCACCAACTTCTCTTGCAAGTGCATCAGGGCAACTGGCCTCCGAGCCAAAGCATCTTTGTAGAAATAATATTTTGGAGTTCAGGCGATCAAGATGCCTAATTTCACATATCAACTCATCTTGGCCAGAACAACATGTCTTTGCCATGTCATTAACTCGAGTTGTAACAATTACTCTGCTACCACAAGCGTTAGCGGGCAAGCTGCGGGATAGGATATGCCAATCTTCTTTCCTCCATAAATCATCGACTATGATCAGGTACCTACCAAAGTTTGCACACAGAAGCAAGAACAGAGTAAGGCTCCACGCGACAGTGACATTATTATTGAGGTAGTCATGCAGTGTGCGTAAATGTTACTCCCTCTGTCTCATAATATAAGAACGTTTTTGACACTACACTAGTGTCAAAAACGTTCTTATATTATGGGACGGAGGGAGTAGTAAATTAATCATCAATGTGATTAGTATGATGGGCAATGAAGTCAAAGAGTGAAAGTATAATGAACGGGTACAGTGTAATCTCCAAAGTTGATTGAGTTCATTGTCAGAGAACTATATGAACCATACGAGAAGTGCATGACAATTAAATAGGTAGCACCTTCTGTTCTGAAGGAAATCCCTAATTGCATCCTTTGCTTCTTCATTGTGATTTTTTCCCACATTAAGCTGCCGAAGCATCTGGTCAAAAATCCCCTCCATATCAGGCATAGAGGAGACTGAAACAAAAGCACACGAATCGAATTGCTGCCTGAGCTGACGGAACACGAGATTAGCAAGAGCCGTCTTCCCCAATCCCCCAGAACCCACAATGGAGACTATCTTCATCTGTTGTCCGCCTGCAAGGCTCTTGATTAGAGTATCCCTCCCCCGCTCAACGCCGACGAGCGGCTCCTCCGCCTCTTTCCGCAGATGGGGCGATGCTCCGGTGGTTGCGGCGGCTGGAACGAGTTTATCTTTATCGGTGCTACTGTACCTATCGGCCAGATTCAGGGCCTGGCTCTTGACGTCTTTGATGGCGTTGGCGATTCGATGGCGAGGGCCCAGGAAGTTGGCCAGGAACCCCAAGCAGCTGTCCTGGCAGGCGGCGGGTTCGCTGGCCGCCAGGAAGGCGTCGACGATGTCGTCGGCGTGGTAGGACAGCTCCCTGCAGTCGTCGGCCCAACGCGGGTCGGAGCCGTTGCCTAGGGCGGCGTGCAGGTTCGTCAGCTCTCTCAGAAGCTGCTCCGCGTCTTCCTTGACGGCCTTGCGCAGCTTGTGCTCGAGGAGCATCTCCAGCTTGGGGAGCAGTGAGGCCATGGCCCCCGTCGCGACGTCCACCATGCTCGCTCTCTTCTTGTTCTGGGGTTGTCTCGATCTATCTGTTCCTGATATTCTTTTCTCCCGATCTGGTTTTATGGAGGTCAGGAGGTTGCTTTTCATCATCACGGATTCTAATCGGCCGACCGGCCAGGCAACAGATCGGTCGCGTCCGTGCCTGCCACGCGCGTCCCGCGACCCCACGCTCTAAGTTATAGCTGGCCAAACGGGCCGGGCCAATCAGGCCAGCCCACAAGCACGCTGGCACAACCCGCCATGGGCTAGGCACGACACGGGCTAAACAGGTGACAGATAGTTTGGTAGCAAGATAATTTGTAACAAATGACAAATAACAAAAGTAACTATAGGTGCAGCAATGTAGGCTAATCCTTTTTGTTGTAGTCACTTTCATCATGTTGGTTTGATTCGGGTTCGCTATTTTGATAATTTGATATATCGGTGGACCGGTGTTTGGGTGATGTTCTTACTTGAACAAACCTCTCACTTATGATTAACCCCTCTCGCAAATATCCGCAATTACGAAAGAAGAATTAGGATAAAATCTAACCATAGCATTATGTTGGGAAACGTAGTAGAAAACAAAAAAAATGGTCCTACGATCACCTAGGAACAATATAAAGATGCATAACGGATTGTGATCAACGATCGTTGCCGACTCTGGGGTGCAGCGGAAGTAGACAAGTTGGTGTAGATCGTACTTGAAGTCCCTCGAACGTTGATGACGATCCCACGAACCGCCCACAAATGATCCCTCGAACGGAAGACCGAAAGCACGGCCTCTCTACTTGGTTGCAAGCGTACGGTCTTCATGATCCGGCAGCGCTTCGTCGTCCAGAGCTAATCGTCGCCGGAGAATTAGAGGGAGGAGATTAGAACCACACGAAGCTTCTAATTATGATCGGCCGCAGCTTGTGCGGTGGCCCGCTTCTCCTCCTCGGAGGCCGTCGCGGCCTGGTTCAGTGTCGCTCGGACCGCCGCGTTAGAATGAAGCCAGCCGGAGGCTAGCTCTAGGCGCCCGGCCACCAAGCGCGGGTCCGCGCCCAGGAGATCTTCCCGCAGCTGGGCCATCTCCGAAAGGACGCGCTACAAGGCGGCATAGGAAGCAGAAGAGCCCGGGGCCAGAGGCGCAGCAGGAGGAGGAGGTGCGGTCGTTACCAGGGCCTGGGAGATCAAGGGCTCCAGGGCCTTTGGGACCTCACCAGCCGAGCCAGGCACCAGCGCTTCTGGAGCCAGCGGGGCCGCGGGGGCTGACTCCTCCCGACGATGCTCCTCTTGGCCTCACGAGGGCAGCCGGGCCGGGGAGGTGCGAGTGCTGTCGCCTCCTTTCTCCGCAGAAGGGGCCGCGGCCGCTGCATCCTCCTTCCTTTTCTTCGCTGAAGACATCGGCCTGATCAACCAAAGGTGAACGTCAGAAAATAGCAAGCACAGGCGGGAACAAGATGAAGCTCGAAGCACTTACTGGTCCACCACGACATAGTCCACCTTCCGCTTGGGGAGCCTGAAACCCGAAAGCTTCGGAGCCTAAGAAGTGGGCACACGGGCTCCGGGAGTAGAAGACAGCGCAGCAGAAGGGCCGGAGGCAGCTCCAGGCGGCGTCAAGGCGGGGGCGGCATCTCGAGAGACCAGCGACGATCTGCCCCTTGTCGAGATGAGGGGCAGCCCCCCGTCCTCCTGGTGGGCATCGATCTCTGCATCGTCTGGCAGGGCACGGAGGAGGTCGGCCTTGCTCAAGGGAGAAGTTTCCGCCATTTCCTCGGGGGTCGCCTCCGAGTCCACCTCCTCTTCTTCCTCCCCACGGGACTCGTCAGAAGACAGCTCCACCAGCTTCGATGTCGCAGGGCCTCCAGGGGGCGTGGGCGGCACCAGCCCGCGCGAGTCAAAGGTCGGCCTGGAGGCCACGATCGGCTCCCATTCCTTGCGGCGGAACAAGGGAACAAAGGCGCTCGGCGGGTACTCCTGGTTGTCCCCAACCAAGAGGCGCAGGACAGCAGCCAGCTCATCGTCGGGCAGGGCCTCCGGCCTCAGGCGAATCTTGTCTTCTTCATCTCCAAGCTTCCACAAAGGGCGCGCGCACCTGAAGTGGGGCAACGCGCAGCGTCAAGAATTCCCTCAGGAGCATAGCCCCGGTCACTTTGGCCGCCTTTGCGTTGCCTGGCTTCAAGTTAGTCTTCATCTGCTCCAACACCGACAACGCCCACTCGTCAGTGAGCTCTGCACGAGGCCACCCCTTGTTGGACTGGGCGCCTCCGTCGGCAATGCCAAGTGTGGGTGGACGCCCTTGGCGTCCATCATGACCCATTTGGCCCGGATGTTGTCGGCTCTCTTCCCGGTGTTCGAGATCGAGTTGGCCTTGCCGGCTGCGACGATATTGGTGCACCCCGAGACGTGGCCCTCGCTGACGCGAAGGAAGAAGAAGTGGCGCAGAAGAGCCACGGACAGCATCACGCCCAGATACGCCTCGCAATAGTAGGCGAAGATGGATAGGAGGAGGACGGAGTTGGGATGAAGATGCAGCACCTGCAGCCCGTAGTGGTCGAGGACCTCATAGAAGAAGTCAGAGAAGGGGGGAACCAACCCGGCGGCGATGCTGCTCATGAAGAAGGGGAAGATGGTGCTTCCCTCAGGTTCCGGCACGTCGGAGGCAAGCCGGAGCTACGTCTTCCCCCTCTCGTTGCTCTCCCCCGCCGTCAGTAAGCGTGTGGCGGCTAGGCTCTTCTCCGTGACGTTGGGCGCTTCAAGAGTTGGCTCGTACCAAGCCGGCGCCGAGGAGGCCTTAACCTTGCGCTGTGCCATCGGTCGCAGATGCGGAGCAAGGTTGGAGCAGATCTGGAGGTTTCGGCAGCGAGGAGCGAGAAAGGGGATCTGGAGCAAGGCGAAGGGGAGCAATGAAGGCAAGCACTGTCCGCGCCAGCCTTTTGTCAAGTCGGGCAGTTGCCGAGGCAGCGTGGGGAAGCGTTCTGGGAACGGGGGTCCCCAGACTTGCCTGTCTGCGGCCCACGGCGTGGCTGTGCTAGCAGGCCTGTACGGCCCATCTTCATCAACAAGGCATTCAAGACCCTCGCGAGGGGCCAAGCCTCGCGAGGCGGATGACACAAGACCTCCTCAGGAGCGGCCTCACCAGGCAGGTTCGTGAGGGGCGGAGAGATCAAGGCAGGGCAAACCTCGCGAGGCTCTCGTGACGTGAGCCATGACGATCAAGATCAGGCTGGCGCCAGGCGGGCGCCAGCCCGCGCAGTGTCCTTGTTTCCCCTTTGGTGCTAAGGGAGGGAGCGCAGGCGCGGAGTACCGAGGCATCAAGCAGAGGTTTCCATATCAGTGCAACGAGACCAAGACCAGCAGGGCGGCAAGACGGAGGTCACCATGGAGCCCAAGGCGGCGTCACCGCCAGAGCCTTTTGCAGGCGAAGACCGCTTCTGTCAGGATAAGCTGTACTAGCTGTTCCCTTTCAAATTGGCCGTTGTTGGCTCCCTTCCCGCTCAATATTTGAGAAGAGGACCAGGGCCTATATAAGTAGAACTAGCCACCACAGTAGGGGGGATCCGTAACGCCCCGAGACCGATGCTCCAGACGCCTTCCATATATTTCGTGATCGCCGTGTGTTTATTTTGCTTGCTCTATTTATTTTGCATTGCATCATGTGAGCATGCCATCATGTCATTTAATTTTTTTAAACTCAACTAAGTAAATTGCAAGGATCTTCGATCCATTTAAATCGAGGGAAATGCACATGGTGATTTCTCTTTACAACATATAAAATCTCCCAATATTATTAGGGAGCTATATTAAAATATTCCATTAACTTTGGAATTAACCATAACACACTTGCATAATAATTCCGTGCCTTTTCTGCTTCAAGTTGGGTCTTCAAACTCTGCCCTAAATTCTTTCTTCACTTTCCGGAGCTCCACCAAAAATCCGAACATTTTTGGACCTTCCCAACCCTCACTTCCTATTCAAATCATTTGAATTAAATTCAAATGCATTTGAATTTATATCTTTCAATCAGGCCACTTCTATTTTTCCTGGATCAAGCGCATTTTTATGAGCCCGGGAAAATAATCCCCATGTCCAACTTCTTTCCCTAACCCCTCTCTTTCTTTTCTTCTCTCTATTTCTTTTCTGTTAAAGGAAGTATGAGAGAGAGAGAGGAGAGAGACAGCCCAGGCCGGCCTGCTTCCCCGTAGCCTTTTGGCCCAAGGCCCAGCTCCGGCGCCCTTACCCTAGCCCCTCACCACACTCTCTCCCGATCCCCATCTCTTCCTCTCGTTCCCGTGCCCGCCGCCACACCCGCCTCGCGCCCGATCCCCATCTCTCCCTCCTCTCGCTCTCTTCCTCGTGCCCGATCCCCATGGCCCCGACGCCCGCACCTCCTGCTCGCCGGTCGCCTCCGCCGCTGTCCTCCATGGCCGCTGCCGGCCGAGCTCGAAGCTCTGCCGCTGCACCTCGTCGCCGGAGTCCCGCTCCTCTGCCTCCCTACTTCGTCCGCCGTGACGTCCGGCCGCCGTGCCGTCATGCTGCAGCGCCACCGGCCTCGACCTCCCCCCTCGCCGTGGCTGCACCCTGCAGGAGCTCCGCCTCCTTTGTTTCGCGCCACCCCGGCAAGCTCCGCCGCCCCTCCAGTTCGTCTGCCGACGTCCTCGATGAGCTGCCCCTCCGGCGATCCACGACCAGGCCAGCTCCTCGCGACCCTCTCCTTCCGTTCCCTCTTCCCTGCATCTCTCCCTCCCTAATCTCTTCATCTCTCTGTACCTCAACAGGAGCTCCAGCGCCATGGCCATCCCGAGCTCGGCCTGCGCAGCTCGGAGACTCCAAGCGCCCTCGTTCCAGCAGTCCAGGAGGATGCGGCCGTGCCCGTGCTTCATCCCGCGGACCCGCCGGCGACCTCGACCTTCAGGCCACCCCGACGCGCCCCTGCCTCCTCGACCTCCTGACCCCCCTCACGCCCAAGCCGCACGGGAGACGAGCACCCCGCAGCAGCGTCCGACCCCGCGCTCGTCTCTTCGCCCGGACGGCCGCCTCGTCCGCATCTACCTCGCCGTCGCTGGAGTTCCAAGTTGCGTCGCTGCGTCCTCTGCTTCGTCCTGTTGCTGCCCGTTCCCCTGCGTCACGAACGAGACGACGACGAAGCTGCCCTCCTGCGTTGACCGTGCCCCGCTCGAGTGCTCGTGCGGGCCTGCCAAGCCGCCTCTTCGCCAGGCCCAGCGTGCCCCCTGCAGGCCTCCCTCTCCACCAGCCGGCCCGCGAGGCCTGGTGAGCAGCCCCCGTCCTCTGTTTGCTCCTGTTGGGCCAGCTAGTTTTGGCCCGTGTTGTTTTTTTTCCCTGAACGAATTTGCCTATTAATCCAGTGAACGACAGATTTGCAGAAAACCCCTCATACATCATGCATATAATAACAAATTAACCGTGCATCGGTTTAAAATGATTTATATATGAAAGATGCTTAGAATTTCATCTAGTTTCATAATTTCCAACTTTCATGCATGTTTAAAATGCTGTTTGTTTAATTTTTCCCAAATGCCATGCTAAAATGATTTATTCCATAACTAAATAACCGTAGCTCGGATTTAAATAAACTTTATATGTAAATGTGATAGAAAAATGCATAGATTAACATGGTGCACCTTGTTTTACTGTTTAACAACAATAAAATATGGTTTTAGGCAGAACAGTACCAATTCCAAAATATGCATATGAGGATTTTCCGGAATTGTTGTTCGTTGTTCCGGCCTCATTTAAACTTGCCTAGCTAGGTAGTTTTCATATGCCTCACCTCTTGCCATGTTTAATAACATTTAATATTGTTGGGTACATAACCGAGAGAGAACTAAATAATTGATGTGGTGTTTCGTCAATATGCAACTCGTTGCATATTGAGCTCCACTTAATTTGTAGTGTTGTTTGTTGCACTTTGCCATGCCATGCCTCATTAAACCGGGCATGCATCATATTTGTTTTTGCATCATGCCATGTGTATGTGGTGGTTGTTTACTATGTTGTTTGTTTGTTTCCGGGTTGCTTCTCTCGTTAGCTTCGGTTTCGTTCCGGAGTTGTGAGGATTCGTTCAACTACGTCCGATTGTCTTCTTCATGGACTCGTCTTCTTCCTTGCGGGATCTCAGGCAAGATGACCATACCTTTGAAATCACTTCTCTCTTTGCTTGCTAGTTGTTCGCTCTATTGCTAGGCCGCGCTACCTACCACTTGCTTATCAAGCCTCCCAAATTGCCATGAACCTCTAACCTTTGTCACCCTTCCTAGCAAACCGTTGTTTGGCTATGTTACCGCTTTTGCTCAGCCCCTCTTATAGCGTTGCTAGATGCAGGTGAAGATGAAGTTTGTTCCATGTTGGAACATGGATATGTTGGGATATCACAATATCTCTTATTTTAATTAATGCATCTATATAATTGGTAAAGGGTGGAAGGCTCGGCCTTATGCCTGGTGTTTTGTTCCACTCTTGCGCCCTAGTTTCCGTCATACCGGTGTTATGTTCCTTGATTTTGCATTCCTTACGCGGTTGGGTGATTTATGGGACCCCCTTGACAGTTCGCTTTGAATAAAACTCCTCCAGCAAGGCCCAACCTTGGTTTTACCATTTGCTACCACCTATCCCCTTTTCCCTTGGGTTCTGTAGACTCAAGGGTCATCTTTATTTTAGACCCCCCCCCCCCCGGGCCAGTGCTCCTTCGAGTGTTGGTCCGAACCGAGCAGCCTGCGGGGCCACCTCGGGGAAACTCCAGGTCTGGTTTTACTCGTAGCTTGACTTATCCGGTGTGCCCTGAGAATGAGATATGTGCAGCTCCTATCGGGATTTGTCAGCACATCGGGCGGCTTTGCTGGTCTTGTTTTACCATTGTCGAAATGTCTTGTAACCGGGATTCCGAGACTGATCGGGTCTTCCCGGGAGAAGGTTTATCCTTCGTTGACCGTGAGAGCTTATAATGGGCTAAGTTGGGACACCCCTGCAGGGTATAAACTTTCGAGAACCGTGCTCGCGGTTATGTGGCAGATGGGAATTTGTTAATGTCCGGTTGTAGAGAACTTGACACTTGACTTAATTAAAATACATCAACCGTGTGTGTAGCCGTGATGGTCCCTTTTCGGCGGAGTCCGGGAAGAGAACACGGCTTTTGGGTTATGTTTGACGTAAGTAGGAGTTCAGGATCACTTCTTGATCATTACTAGTTGACGACCGTTCCGTTGCTCCTCTTCTCGCTCTTATTTGCGTATGTTAGCCACCATATATGCTTACTCGCTGCTGCAACCTCACCACCTTACACATTCCTACCCTTAAGCTTAAATAGTCTTGATCTCGCGTGTGTGAGATTGCAGAGTCCTCGTGACTCACAGATACTTCCAAAACAGTTGCAGGTGCCGATGATACCAGTGCAGATGACGCGACCAAGCTCAAGTGGGAGTTCGACGAGGAACTTGGTCGTTACTTTGTTTCTTTTCCTGTTGATCAGTAGTGGAGCCCAGTTGGGACGATCGGGGATCTAGCATTTAGGGTTGTCTTCTTTTATTTTGGTTCCGTAGTCGGACCTATGTGTGTATCTTGAATGATGTATGAATTTATTATGTATTGTGTGAAGTGGCGATTGTAAGCCAACCATTCTTGTTCATTACATGGGATTGTGTGAAGATGACCCTTCTTGCGACAAAACCACAATGCGGTTATGCCTCTAAGTCGTGCCTCGACACGTGGGAGATATAGCCGCATCGTGGGTGTTACAGGATCGATTCCACCTTCCATCCTCTCACCTTCAAGCACACCAAGCACAAGAACACCTCAACCTCAGGAGGCTGTTCTTCCCCTTGTGTTGTTCATCATCAGCCCGAGAGGCAATCCACCACCACCACACTTGTCGTGGAATTGTCACGGCAGATGTCCTCATGCAAGGACTTAGTCATGGAGCCATCGCAGCTAGGAAGCTTAAAGGGGTTAAACGGGACAAAGGACACGAAGGTTTATACTGGTTCGGCCCTTTACGGTGAAGGTAAAAGCCTACTCCAGTTGAGGTGGAATTACTTGGGGTTTCGATGACCAGGGAGCTGAACCGCTATGCCTGGCTATCGATCTGATCTTACTTGTCCTGAACCGCCGCCGGGTCGTCCCTTTATATAGAAAGGTTAACGCCCAGCGGCTCTCAGAGTCCCGGCCGGCTCATAAACTGTGTCCGGCTCGGACTCTTAACTATTCTTGCCTTACACTACAAGTCATGCCACAACGGCGGTTTACTACTACGGGCCTTAAGTCGCCTCTGGGCCTTAGACCTATTACTAAACCGCCAACCTTAACTTGTCCTTGGGCTTCTGAATGAAGAGCTGTTGCAATGTAACCCGGCCCATCTCGGGCGGGTTATACCAGTAGCTATATCCTCAACATTAGGCCCCAGATTGATTTGAACCGGTTCATGTCAATCTTAAATACCTTAAGAGAAAATCTTCTGGCTTCTGTTTGCACGAAGGTTATAACCCGCCATGATGTCATCCTCTGGATTCTTGGTAACCCGCCGTGACGTCATCCGCCATTAATGCACGTTCTGCCCAACGTATCTCAACGGATCCTTATCTTTAATAATTATCCCCAAAACCGAGGCGCCTCAGCAGCTGGATAATCATGCCTTCAGCTTCCTCGTTTCTCGCGCCCACTTAACAGCCGTCCCTTATAAATAGGCCCGACCGGGTCCTCTCTCACTCTTCTCTTTCCATCGTCTTCCTCCTCTCGACGCCCCAGAACCCGAGCTCCGCCGCCGCCGCCGCGCCTCTCGTCTTCCTCAGCCTCGGCCGCTGCATCAACCTGAGCTGGTCCAGAGAACGGCGGTAACTCTCCGCAGTGAACCTGCAACTGTAAGTCCTCTTTTTCTCAAACATCAGATCCACATTAGGGTTCCGCGTTCCTCCCTGTTCTTCATAGTTCATCTCAGTTCTTTTATAGTTCTTCCACCGCGACTTCTCTTGATTCGAAAAACAATACAGAACTTCTGCGGTAGTGGTTTCGCACCCATTTCCAATACTAGCAGATCCCCTTTGCTTGCAAAAAGACCTCATTAGAACTTATGAACTTCTCGGTGCCAGTTTTTAGGTCTAGAAAATTTTCCTTTCAGGACGACTGTTTGATCCAAAAAAAATACTGCAACCTGTGAAACTTGTTTGTGCAACACTTAGGCAAAAATTGCATCTGTTAGCTATGCTAAAAATTGGAGAGTCATATATTTTACATATAACCCGGAATATGAATCAAAGTCATAATAAACCGGTTCTCAATTATATCTTTGAGATAACCATAACAGCATACCTGCGAGCATTCAAGTATACTTCCGGTTTATGTAACCCGAACAGTGAGGTTAAGAACTCAACTCCGGTTCACCAGCACATATAATGCTTATTATGTGCTATCAACGTTTTTAATCAAGGTTAAGCCGGTGGAATAAGAACCACCCTTGAACACCTTTGATATGATCAAAAGAACTTGTTTGCAACAAAGAGATCTCAAAAATTTAGAGGCCTCTGATTCGAATACGACTAGAAAACCGTCCCAAAGGGGTCAAGCTAAGATTCGAATGCGATCATATAGCCCCCAATGGCTTTGGCGTTGCCAATCAAGAGGGTACCTACAGCTATGTTCTTTTTGGTTCGAATACGACCTATGTTTGAACAGGAAGCCCCCAAATGACCTTAAGAGTTGTTTAATGACGCTGATTCGAATACGATCCACGTCGGTTCCCGAAGGGGTTGAGCTATGATTCAAATATGATCAAGAAACTCCCCAATGAGCTCGGCAATATGCCAATCAAGTGGGTATCGACAGCTATGTTCTCTTTGGTTCGAATACGACCTATGTTTGAATAGGAAGCCCCCAAATGATCATATTTTTAACGGCCAGATTCGAATACGATCATAAGCCGGATCAACCTCCAAGTGACCATGTGATATTACAATGAAAATAACAATGACACATTTACCTTTGGAGGGGAAAAAGGACAGAGGTCCTGCTTTATTATTTATCATAATATATACATGGCTATAGAAATATGTACATTATGAGAGCCGGTGGCTCAAGTGTAATAAGGCCGAAGCTGAGCTATGTCCCACGGCCGGCGGGTCTCCTCCTGCGACTTACGTGAATCTTTGTGCTCCCGAACATCGATAAGGTAGTATGACTTGTTGTGCAAGTTCTTGCTGACCACAAAGGGCCCTTCCCAAGGCGGGGATAGCTTGTGTGCATCTGTTTGATCCTGGATGAGCCGGAGCACCAAATCACCTTCCTGAAAGACCCTGGACTTAACCCGGCGGCTGTGATAGCGGCGCAGGTCTTGTTGGTAAATCACCGAGCGAGCTGCTGCCATGTCACGCTGTTCGTCCAACAAGTCAAGAGCATCTTGACGCGCTTGCTCATTATCCTCCTCGACATAAGCCGCCACTCGAGGCGAATCATGACGGATGTCGCTAGGGAGGACCGCCTATGCTCCGTAAACCATGAAGAAAGGCGTGTAACCCGTAGACCTGTTAGGAGTAGTATTGATGCTCCATAATACGGAAGGTAACTCCTCCACCCAACAACCCGGCGTCCGTTGCAAAGGGACCAAAAGCCGGGGCTTGATGCCCTTCAAGATTTCCTGATTGGCTCTCTCAGCTTGACCATTGGATTGAGGGTGAGCCACTGATGAAACATCAAGCCGAATATGCTCTCGTTGACAAAATTCCTCCATGGCGCCTTTAGACAGATTGGTACCATTGTCAGTTATAATGTTGTGTGGAAAACCAAAGCGAAATATCACCTTTTTCATGAACTGGACCGCCGTGGCTGCGTCACACTTACTAACTGGCTCTGCCTCTACCCACTTTGTGAACTTGTCAACCGCCACAAAGAGGTGGGTCTTCTTATCCTTGGACCTTTTGAAAGGCCCAACCATATCAAGCCCCCAGACTGCAAACGGCCAAGTGATTGGAATCATCCTCAACTCCTGAGCCGGCACGTGAGCACGTCTTGAGAACTTCTGACAACCGTCACATTTACTGACTAAGTCCTCCGCGTCAGCGTGAGCCGTTAGCCAATAAAAACCATGACGAAAAGCTTTCGCCACAAGGGATTTTGAGCCGGCATGATGGCCACAATCCCCCTCGTGAACCTCTCGTAAAATTTCTTGACCCTCCTCACGGGAAACACAACGCTGAAAAGCCCCAGTGACACTGCGACGATGCAGCTCGGCATTGACAATTATCATTGACTTAGACCGCCGGGTTATTTGTCTGGCCAAAGTTTCATCCTCAGGCAATTCTCCCCGGGTCATGTAAGACAAGTATGGCACTGTCCAATCTGGGATGACGTGAAGAGCCACCACCAACTGTGCTTCTGGGTCAGGAACAGCCAAGTCTTCCTCTGTGGGCAACTTGACAGAAGGGTTATGCAGAATATCCAAGAAAGTATTAGGCGGCACCGGCTTACGCTGAGAGCCGAGCCGGCTTAAGGCATCAGCCGCCTCGTTCTTTCTGCGGTCAATGTGCTCCACTTGATAACCCTGAAAATGCCCGGCGATGGCATCAACTTCACGGCGATAAGCCGCCATGAGGGGGTCCTTGGAATCCCACTTGCCTGATACCTGTTGGGCCACCAAATCTGAGTCGCCAAAGCACCTTACCCGGCTTAAGCTCATCTCCTTGGCCATCCGAAGACCATGGAGCAAGGCCTTGTACTCAGCTGCATTGTTAGTACAGGGAAACATCAACCGTAGTACATAACAAAACTTGTCACCTCGAGGGGAAGCTAACACAACTCCAGCCCCCGAGCCCTCCAATTGCCTGGACCCGTCGAAGTGAATAGTCCAGTATGTATTATCCGGTTTCTCTTCAGGCACCTGCAGCTCCGTCCAATCATTGATGAAATCCACCAATGCTTGAGATTTGACAGCAGTGCGTGGCACGTACTTTAGACCATGAGGCCCAAGTTCTATGGCCCACTTAGCAACTCTTCCTGTGGCTTCTCTGTTTTGAATGATATCTCCTAGGGGAGAAGAACTAACCACAGTGATAGGGTGGCCCTGGAAATAATGCTTAAGCTTCCGGCTTGCCATGAACACCCCATAAACGAGCTTCTGCCAATGTGGATACCGTTGCTTGGACTCAATGAGTACTTCGCTGACATAGTAAGCCGGCCGCTGAACCGGATGTTTCTTACCCGCCTCCTTACGCTCCACCACCACAGCCACACTGACGGCTCGTGTGTTAGCGGCTACATACAACAGTAAGGGCTCCTTATCGACAGGAGCAGCAAGGACTGGCGGCTCAGCTAGCTGTCTTTTCAAATCCTCGAAAGCAGCATTAGCAGCATCATTCCAGACAAAGTCATCTGTTTTCTTCATCATCTGATATAGTGGCATGGCCTTTTCGCCCAACCGGCTTATAAACCGACTCAAAGCAGCGATGCGACCCGCCAGACGCTGGACGTCTTTTATGCACGCCGGCTTAGCCAGAGAGGTGATTGCCTTGATCTTCTCCGGGTTAGCTTCAATGCCTCTGTGAGAAACCAGAAAACCCAAGAGGTTGCTGCAGGAACACCAAAAACACACTTGGCCGGATTAAGCATCATCTTGTAGACCCGGAGATTATCAAAGGTCTCTTTCAGATCATCTATCAAGGTTTCCTTCTCTCTGGATTTTACCACAATATCATCCACATAAGCATGAACGTTGCGTCAAATCTGATTATGGAGACAATTCTGCACGCACCGCTGGTAAGTCGCCTGTGCACTCTTGAGCCCAAAAGGCATGGACACATAACAGAAGGCTCCAAAGAGAGTGATGAACGCCGTCTTCTCTTGGTCCTTAACTGCCATTTTGATCTGATGGTATCCAGAGTAAGCATCCAAAAAACTTAAACGCTCACAACCCGCCGTAGCATCAATAATTTGATCAATACGGGGGAGAGCAAAAGGATCAGCCGGACAAGCCTTGTTTAAATCCGTATAATCCACACACATACGCCAGGTGTCGTTCTTCTTGAGCACAAGCACCGGGTTAGCTAACCATTCTGGATGAAAGACTTCAACGATAAACCCGGCCGCCAAGAGCCGGGCTACTTCCTCACCAATGGCTTTCCGCCTCTCCTCATTAAACCGCCGGAGGAATTGCCTGACTGGCTTAAATTTCAGATCAATATTGAGAGTGTGCTCAGTGAGTTCTCTTGGTACACCTGGCATGTCAGAAGGTTTCCATGCAAAGATGTACCTGTTCTCACGGATGAACTCGATGAGCTCGCCTTCCTATTTCGGATCCAGATTGGCACTGATGCTGAACTGCTTAGATGAGTCACCTGGAACAAAATCAACAAGTTTAGTCTCATTGGCCGACTTAAATTTCATTACCGGCTCATGCTCCGTGGTTGGCTTTTTCAAAGACGTCATATTTGCTGGGTCAACATTATCCTTGTAAAACTTCAACTCCTCTGTTGCACAAACAGATTCAGCGTAAGCAGCGTCACCTTCCTCGCACTCCAAAGCTATCTTCCGGCTGTCGTGAACCGTAATGGTCCCATTGTGACCCGGCATCTTGAGCTGCAAGTATACGTAACACGGCCGTGCCATGAACTTGGCGTAAGCCGGCCGCCCAAATAGAGCATGGTACGGGCTTCTTATTTTAACCACCTCGAAAGTCAGTTTTTCCGCCCTGTAGTTGTACTCATCTCCAAAGGCTACTTCCAGTTCGATCTTACCAACTGGATATGCCGACTTACCGGGCACCACACCATGGAAAACAGTGTTGGACTGGTTGAGGTTTTTATCAGTCAACCCCATACGACGGAAGGTCTCATAATAGAGGATGTTGATGCTACTGCCTCCGTCCATGAGCACCTTAGTGAATTTATACCCCCCAACCTGAGGAGCCACCACCAGGGCCAGGTGACCAGGATTATCAACCCGGGGAGGGTGATATTCCCTACTCCATACAATAGGCTGCTCAGACCATCTCAAATAATGTGGAACCGCCGGCTCAACAGCATTCACAGCCCTCTTATGAAGCTTCTGGTCTCGCTTGCACAGACTGGTAGTAAACACATGATACTGTCCACTATTGAGCTGCTTTGGATTGGTCTGGTATCCCCCCTGCTGCTGCTGATTACCCTTGCCAGATTGCTGATTAAAACCTCCTTGATTTCCTTGAAAATTCTGAGGATTGGAATTTGAGCAGTCTCCCGGGCCATGAAAGCCGCCGCCGCCTGAGCCGCCGCCCTGCCCATTGTTGCCATTAAAAGCGTTGGAATTTTTGAAGGCTTTCATGATTGCGCAGTCCTTCCATAGATGAGTGGCTGGCTTCTCCCTAGAGCCATGCCTTGGGCAGGGCTCATTCAACAATTGCTCAAGCGTCGGGCCTGACCCGCCGGATCGGGGAGGTGGTCTCCCCTTACGTCGGTGGTTGTTACCCTGCGCGTTGGTGTTGGCCACAAACTCCATACTGCCATCAGCCTTACGTTTGTTACCTCCCTGGTTCGCCGGGTTATGCTGAGGGCCCTTGCCGTTGCCATTCTTCTTTCCCTTCCCTGTCCTTTCATCATCGGACGCGGGATCCTTGGTACTATCAGAGTCGGCGTACTTGACCAGAGCCGCCATCAGCGTACCCATATCAATGCAATCGCGCCTGAGCCGCCCGAGCTTCATCTTCAGGGGCACAAAACGACAATTCTGCTCCAACATTAAGACTGCAGAGCCGGCATCCATCTTATCAGACGAATGTATTATCTCTTTGACCCGGTGTACCCAATGGGTTGTAGACTCGCCCTCTTGTTGCTTGCAGTTAGTCAAATCCACAATTGACATAGATTGCCTGCATGTATCTTTGAATTTTTGGATGAACCGGGCTTTTAGCTCTGCCCATGACCCGATAGAATTAGGTGGCAGTCCTTTCAACCAAGGGCGGGCAGTCCCATCCAACATCATGGTGAAGTATTTGGCCATTGCCGCTTCGCTGACCTCCAGCAACTCCATAGCCATCTCGTAGCTCTCAATCCATGCTCCGGGCTGTAAATCCGCCGTGTAATTAGGTACCTTCCTAGGTCCTTTGAAATCCTTGGGCAGACGTTTGTTACGGAGAGCCGGTACCAAATAGGGGACACCTCCGGTCCTCGTAGCTATGCCTGCCTCGATAGAGGCCGTTGGATAAACCGGGAGGGGTTGGTAAGCCGTCAGCTGAGCCGCCTGCTCCGCCTCTTGACGTGCTCTGTCTCGGTCTACTGCGTTAAAGGCTCCATTATGCGCCGGGCCATGGCCGGCTGGCAAGTCATGGCGCCGGACGTTGCTTGAGCCGGTCGCTGAAACCATGTGTCTGCTATAACTTGGGCTCCGGCTTGGGCGAGGGGTCGAATGAATCCTGTCCCAGCTATACGAATATGCCTCCTGTTGCGCCAGAGCCGTCTGAAGAAGTTCTCTGGCCCGGCGGGTCTCGACCACCGTCGGAGAGTCGCCCTCAACTAGGAGAGTCGCCAGTCGCGCCGCCGCAGCGATCATGTTCTCCAACGGATTGGAATAGTGACCTGGCGGTATTGGTACATATTGAGGTGGGGCAGTATTCACACGGGGAGGCCCCATCACTTGTGGCTGAACCGGCGTTCCAGCCCCGGGTGCCGTGATTTCTGGCGGGATACTGGGCCCTGCACCGGGCGTGTTGAAGAGGTTTCGAGGATCGTAAACCGGAGGGAGTCGAGATTGAGCCTTCTGATGCCTCCTTCTCATGATCTCATTGGATGCGTTCTGATCCATCGTGAGCCGGAAAGACTGCGCCTGAATCAGCTGAGTTTGGGCGTCGAGAGCCGCCCGTTCTGCAGCCATCCTGATCCCTTCCGCTGCTAGATCTTCCTTGGCTCGTGCTATATCCAGCTTTAACTGTGCCACTTCCGCATCATGTTGAGCTTGATCCGCCGGGACGACCGTGGCAGTTAACAGGGCCGTCATCCTATCTGTGAGATCCATTAGCACCTGAGCCGGCGAGTGCGCATGGCCCCCTGTCCCAGCGGCGGGGTTTTGAACAGGTTGTGTGCCGGCCATGAAGATTCCAACCCGGCTGGGCGGCTCAACGAGGTCCGGAATACTGTCGCCATCGGAACAACCCCTGAGCCTGCCATCTTGAAGTTGATATAACGAGTTGGTCTCATCTGTGGACGACTCGCCGTCAGAGCGAGCGGCCGTCTCATCGCCAGATCCAGATCCTTCAGAAAGTCCTCCATGGACGCATCCCACGAAAGCACGTTTCAATGCAGGCAGAGCCCGGGCGGGTCTCGCACGCTGAGCCGTCTCGATGAGGTCGGTGCCGATGTCCGGCTCAGGGCCCGGCTCACCGATCTTGCCAATGAACACGTGGACTCCGCCGAAGGGGACCCGGTACCCGTACTCGATTGAGCCAGCGTCGGGGCCCCAGTCTGCGTCGTTGATGTAGAGCTTGCCGCGACGACTCTTGGTCATCCGGCCCACAGCGTATCCCTTGAGCCCTTCGAAGCTGCCCTTCAAGAACTCAAATCCACCGTGCGCTGGCCCCACGGTGGGCGCCAACTGTCGTGGAATTGTCACGGCAGATGTCCTCATGCAAGGACTTAGTCGTGGAGCCATCGCAGCTAGGAAGCTTAAAGGGGTTAAACGGGACAAAGGACACGAAGGTTTATACTGGTTCGGCCCCTTACGGTGAAGGTAAAAGCCTACTCCAGTTGAGGTGGAATTACTTGGGGTTTCGATGACCAGGGAGCTGAACCGCTATGCCTGGCTATCGATCTGATCTTACTTGTCCTGAACCGCCGCCGGGTCGTCCCTTTATATAGAAAGGTTAACGCCCCGCGGCTCTCAGAGTCCCGGCCGGCTCATAAACTGTGTCTGGCTCGGACTCTTAACTATTCTTGCCTTACACTACAAGTCATGCCACAATGGCGGTTTACTACTACGGGCCTTAAGTCGCCTCTGGGCCTTAGACCTATTAATAAACCGCCAACCTTAACCTGTCCTTGGGCTTCTGAATGAAGAGCTGTCGCAATGTAACCCGGCCCATCTCGGGCGGGTTATACCAGTAGCTATATCCTCAACAACACTGGAGTAGGGTATTACACCACAACGGTGGCCCGAACCAGTATAAATCTTGTGTCTTTCGTGGTTGCGAGTTCATTGAGCTCGTTCTTGAGATCTTAGCTAGTTAAGACGCGGATCGGTAGGAGGGAGAGAACTTCACGCGCACCCCGGAGTTCGAACCTTAAGGGTTTTGCCGGAACCCGTGATCCGACAACAGTGCCCCTGGAAGTAATTCAGTTGGATAGTGATTTGACCTACGAGGAGAAACCTGTCAAGATTCTCGAGTTTGCCAGCCGAGTTACACGCAGCAAGGTTATCAAGTTTTGCAAAGTTCAGTGGAGCCACCATACCGAGGATGAAGCCACCTGGGAACGAGAGGAAGATCTACGCAAAGACCACCCGCACCTATTTTCTAGCCAACCCGAATCTCGAGCCGAGGAGAGCATATCTGTAGTTATTGGTCTCATATTTAATCGCCTTTTGGTCAGTCTGATGTAATCTACTGTTGTGGCTGTGGTGCACTTCTTTTGGTCAGTTTGGTGTGTTCTATGGTTCTGTTATGGAGCACTCACTAAATAGTACTCCCTCCGTCCCATAATATAAGAGGACACTGCTCTTATATTATGGGACGGAGGGAGTAATTGTCTACAATACCAAATATGTATACGTGTGAACAAGCTATATAGATATATGTATGTAAGATGTATATTTTGTTCCAGTTTATGTTGTGAGACTGAGCCGCATCTGTTTCTGTGCAAATTTTGCTTTTTGAAATTTGCCAACCCCCCCCCCCCCCCGCGTTTATCAGGCATGTGGTAACGTTTTCTCCCGTTGCTATGCATGGGCTCTTTTGCTAATAAATCCTAAAAGAATACCATCTGTGGGTATCGTTTTCTCCCGTTGCATAATCTCAGTGAAACATCTTCAATCATTCCCACCGGCTTCTTCTTCATAGACTTGTCAGCCATCGCTGCAGTCAGTATCAGTTGACCGGGTGCCGGACACCGAAATCATTGAGTTGTTCATCGACTTCTGTCCTGCATAACTGCGTGTGCCAAGCTGAAGCCAACCAGCTACCTCTTCCACTGCCACCGTCTTTCTACTCTCCAGGACTAACAAGCAGCAGAAACGAACTGCAACAAAAAACAAGAAGCCACCATGATGCCATGCACATCCTACAGTGGCGCGGCTAAAACTGAAACGAGCCGAGCAGCTTCAGGAAACTAACCCTGCAGTGTCACCAGAGGAACTGCAAACCTTCTTTTACCAATATCATCCCAAGGATTTGTTGCAAATGCATACATCTCATGCACGTGCTTTCAACGTGTTACAGGATACACTGACAGCAAGAGCACAATGATGGTTGTCCAATGGGCAACCTGTGAACAAATAGCTAGTTTGCAGACTTCCGGAATCCAACACTCCTAAACAACACAGGGCAAGAGCCAAGAAGCAGGAAAATAGGAATGGTGACACAATCGGCGATTGTCACACCACAACATCTAAGCGATGCAACCAGTCATCAAATTAATTACCTGCGACTTCTTTACAGTACCACGGGAAAATCAAGCATTTTACTCTGTTTCGATCCATCTGCTGTTCTATTCTGAGAGCACCAAGCATTTATTACCTTCAAAATTCTCAAAAAGCAGCTGTTGTATCCCTTCTCATAGTCAAGCAAAGAACAAAAACCATTATCAAGTTTCACATCACACCATGCAACTAAGAACAAAATCTGTATCACCATTCGCCACCACACTATGGCACTACCTCACCAGCAAACGCCACATTCTCCTCCTAAGTAAAAGAAGTTACGTCTTCTTCAGATCCAAGGGCTCAGCCTGTATTTTCATTATCAAGAACCGCACGATACACAAAAGCTCATACGGACAAGGCAAGAAGCATTGGCTTCACATGAAGCACAAGAAGTTATCCACACAAACTCCTAACAGAAATTGATGTAGAGATTAACAGAGGACGGAAGCAGTCATGTAATCGGAAGTGCAGCCCTATTCACCACCAGCAGCCATGGTTCACTCAGTTGAAGTTCCTCGCTGAGCACGCATCCATAGACACTGATGAGAAACAAAATTTTGTCAACATGATGTTCACCCATATAGCTAGACAGAAGGATATGAAGAACAGAAGATGATATGAAAACTGAAATTTGCCTACCTAATGGTACTGATCGACAATCAACTTTGGTCCGTTCTCACATTGCCGTGCTTTATTTGAAATCTGTTGTATTATCTTTTTGGTACCCTGGCTTCCATTGTTGTGTAAACTTAAGTGCAACTCTTTCAGAACCTTAAGGTGTTCTATACCGTCAACTCCCTCAAAAGCAAAGAACCGTATATCAAGCCTTTCGAGGTTCGGTGTAGCCTTCTCCAGAAACACCAATTTTGGCACGTAAGGAGCAGAAAAACGAAGAAGCTTCAGACTCTCGAATCCACCAGGGTGAACTATGATCATCATGGTAATGTTAGGATGCTCCAAGTGAAGCTGGATCTGTCTGCAAGTGGCTTCCGATTCTTGACCCTGTTCTGCGTCATCAAGAGAAAATGTGAGAGAGAACAGCTTGCTCAGCTGGCTAAGTTGCACCAAAGCATCTGAGCTAAGCATCCCAAGTGAGAGGGTTAGCTTTGTCAGTGTGTCCAGTTCATTGATCCATTCTGGGAGATTAACCACTTTCGCCTGCAGTTTGCAAGACAGCTCAAGGGCATTCAGAAACTTGGGCGGGGAGGAGAGACAACCCCATGAGCTGAGAAAACCAGCAGACCCATCATCAATTACAAGGGTTTGGAGCGAGTAGCCACAAAGATCTTCAATAGAGAACCTCAATTCATCGAAAAGTTTACCCTCATTCTCGATGTTCAACTTGTAGATTACAAGCTTCCTCAGCTTGGTCAGCTGACGGAAATCTGCTACTGAAGATGGTCCTTCGACAATTTCGATGCCTGACAGTACACAGAGGGATTTTATTGGCTTCTTCTTCATATCCTCAGGAAGCTTCAATGCCTTCCGTGTCTTTTTGTTCCCGCCAAGTATATTCTTCACCTTTTCCAGCTGGCAAATAGTTTTGGGTAACTTTGTAATACCAGTTTCCCTGATGTCAAGGGTCTCTAAATACTGAAGTTTCCCTATCTCTTTAGGAAGCTTTGCGATGTCTGTTCTGCAGAGGCTGAGGTGCTTGAGAAGAAAAAGTTCGCAAACAACTTTTGTGTGTTCTTGTTTGAAATCTGTACAGCCTTCAAGATCCAAATGTTACACAATTCTCAACTTTTGTGGCTTGGAAAGCAACCCATTCAAAGTACCAAATATGCTCAACGATCGCACATGGGATAGGTTCATGCTATTTTTTGCACTCTCAGTCTTCAAACCATCACTCTGAAGTGACAAACGCCGAACCATATTACTGGGCGGTGCAACGAACCACTGGCCACCAACCACAGTGACAAAATTTTCTTCACCCGCCTTGCACACAAGATACTCATGTATCATGTGATGAACTTCATAGGTCTTCACCTTTCCATTGCTACTGTGCTTCACAGCTCGAATTATCTGTCTCTTTATCAAATGATTGAAGCATGTTTCTGCAACCTCTTCTACGCTCAATCCTTGTTTCTCACTGACAAGAGCTTCTGAGATCCATTTTCTTAAGAGGCGTTTCCTGCTATTTTGCGAACCGCTTGGAAATATACTGAGATATAGAGAGCATCTTTTGATCTCAAGTGGCATATCAAAATAGCAATTATCAATAATGCACATTAATCCATCATGGGAAAGAGTTTTCAGATAGTCTGGTACCAGATCCTTAAAAACTTGTTTCCAGTCAGAAATATGTGGGTTGCAGGCAACATATCCAGCCATGATAACTATCGCCAATGGCAGCCTCATGCACATTTCCCAGTGTTCAGGTATAATTTTGCTCTTATCTTGCTGTTCCTGGCAACCTTTAGCTTCAGCCATGATGTCCATAAATAATACTTCAGATTTGTCCTCGCTGAGGATTACAGCCTCGTAAAGATAATCTCCTTTATTCCTTACTGAAGCACTGGCAACAGCCTGGAATCTTGACGTAACAATCACTCTGCTACCTTTCTCACTTTTAGGCAGTGACTTCTTTATCAGCTCCAACATATCAGTAGACCATACATCATCCAGCACGAGCAGGTAACTGCCATGAGAAGAAAAGATAACAAGATGAGTCACTTTTCAACAATGTAAATGAAGTGTTGGAATAACAAAGAGTGAAATGAAAGTACATATCTAGCAAAAAATTATCTTGTTGAACTTGAATTCAAATAACATAAGAAAAACTGATGTAAATCATGTGAAGACTAGGTTATGCAATTCGATGATGCTTTCATGTAATATGCATAGAAAGCATAGTGATGAGCTACACAAAGGACCACTTGATGGATGTTATACCTGTATTTCTCTAAGTGCTCCTTAAGCTCTTCCTTGAGTTTTTGAAGTTTCAATGTTTGTAGTCTATCACGTGCTTTCTTCAAGGTGCTGCCCCCAATACTGCCATGAGATGTGTCCCACCACCGCTGCTGCCTGGTACCTTCTCTGACCTGTGGCATGATCTGGTAGAGTATACTCCTTAGTACTGCCTCTACATCAGATTTCTGTGACACTGTGACCATCGCCCTGCGGTCAAACTGATCACTGAAGTTTTGATATAATGATCTGGCTATTGTGGTCTTGCCCACCCCTGCCAATCCGACTATGCATAGCACACCATGGTTTGTTGGATCTGCATTAGGTTCATCCACACGGACAACAGTGCTATTGCTTGGAAGTTGCTCTGCAATGGTCACTGCCGGCCCCTCAGCTGTCAGCATCCATTTCCCAAGCATCTCCATGTCCCTTTCAACTCCCACAGGTGTCTTGGTTCTAACAAGCGCAAGCCTTGTCTGCTGATTCTCTGCGGCATTGAACCCAATGTCAGCTCCACCGGGCCTGTCGCTGCTGGTCTTTGGGTTGTCAAGGCCGTATCTGATGCGCCGTTCCCCAATTTGCTGCGCCCGCATCTTGAGTTCAGATAGGGTAGAAGCTATTTCGTGGCAAGGCCACCACGTCCAGACCTCATAGATTTTGAAGGCAACAAACGAGCAGCAGCAAAGGTCGGCTGTGGGGTCGTGATGCAGCCGGTGGGCGAAGTCGTCAACACAGTCCTCGACGTCGTAGGTGACCTCACGGATCTGCTTGAGCCAATCCCTCGTCCGGAGGTCGTGGTAGTGGGGATCCGTGCGGCCGAGGTCGCCAATGAACGCCTGCAGAGTGCCGAGCTCGTCTGTGATGAACTGTATGTCACCACGGACGCCTTGGATCAGAGTGTAGTCATCAGCAAGCAGCGCCCCGAGTTTGGTCAGGAGCCATTTGATGGCCTCGCCGCGCCCTGCCACCACCAGATCCATTGCCGACTTGCGATTTTGCTGTACACAGGAGCAATTGGGTGAGACTGGAGCAAGATACCAGATGATCCTCGCTAACCAGCGGAGAAAATAAACTGACAAAAATGTGCAGAAACAGAGAAGCATACTAGAGACACCCATTTCATGCAGAAACAGAGAACTACATGCTAGAGACTACATAAAGTATATGCAGAATTGCGGCGTTTTTAACACAGAATTTCCTAATGATGCACTACTCTATTGCCTGAGGGGATCCTCTCCTATTGTCAGTATTGCCTGATCTCTCTTCTAGACAAATGCCCTCTTACACTTGCATCTGTTCAAACTTGCCCCCTGCACTTGCCTCTCCGAACTTGCCTGTTCATCAGGGGACAAAAAGAGCGCTTAAGGGCCAGCATCTGTGAATTGGGGAAAAATGCCGCATCTACCTGAACAAACTTGCCTGAAAAAACGTTCCCCGTGAGATCCTCGATGTGTGAAGAGCGGGATGCAGGATTTGCACCCAGGGCTCCGCGCGCGACTATTTCCACCGGCGACCTCGACTCTGGATCCCCCCTCCTCCGACTCCGGCCACCCTAGCCTCCCCTCCCAGCCACCCTTCGTCGATGAAGATGACGACGCGGCGTGGGCGAAACGCCCCTGCCCCCACTCTCCCCCCTCCCCCTGCCGTTCGCGAGACGAATTGGAGACCAGGGCGAGCGATTTACCTTCTCTCTCCCGGAGATGTAGCAGTTCGCCGTCCCCCGCCTCGCGTCACCGACGGGACCTCCTTCCTTCTCCCCCTCCCCTTCTCTCGTCGCGCGCGCGCTGCTTGGTCAGCTGGTACCGCTCGCCTCCGCGTGGTGGTCGTTGTCACGCACTCCCCCCACCTTTGTTCCTCGCCGTCGCCGCGCTCTCGCCGGTCGCGCCCGCCGACGAGCCTAGGGTTTCTCTCCCTGCGTTTCGCGCGGGGGTGGAGAATGGAAGGGGAAAGGGGAGGGCAAATGGTGTGGGGCGCGACTCCCCAAAATTTCGAAACCCACCGCTCTCTGTCACCGCCTCCACCTTTGACGGAGTCTGTGGTGTTGCCGTGACAGCGTGTAGATCGGTGGGACCCGATCGTCCCTGGCTGGCTGGCTGTGAGTGGTCTCTGGCAGGTGGGCCTGGTGGTAGAGCGTGCGTGCGGTGCACGGGTCAGAGCCAGCTGTCGGTGCGCTGTAGCGATCACTGTGATATGCACAGAAACGGCTCAATCTCACCTTTGTCTCGTTCTCTCTGTTCTCCTCTTCTGCTCGTCCCCATTCTCTAGTCTCTACTATCTCCGTGATTAATACTACATGAGATCCAAATCAAGGCCTCACAATTGGTATTTAGGGGCTGTTTGGTTCTACGTGAGTGCCATACTTTGCCGTACAATGTTGTATAACTTGTCTAAGATTAGTAGTATTTTAAAATGAAAGTCACAAGTTGGTAAGCTTTAAAAAATCTTGTGTATGAATTGTGAGCCATGAATTCTCGTCCACTCGCGCTCAAATCCTCTTGGTAAGGCTGTAAAATCCCATCGCTACAATATCAAGTTATTTTATTTGAGACAACTCGATACATGGTGGCCTAAAAATTCCGTTGGGATCTGGTCATAATTCGTCTATGTTTGTGTTTTTTTAGGTTGGATCCTTTTGATCTACGTCATTCTTCTTTGGCGGTGGTTGTTGTTCTGCTGCGCTGGTCCTATGGGGCCTTAGCACGACGACTTCTCGACTGTCTACTACAACAAGTTTTGCCCCGCTCCGGCGAGGGAAGGGCGATGACGGCGGCACGCCTTCAGCTTGCTTCAGTGCTTGTAGTCGCCGCTAGATGGTCTACGGATCTGGATGTAATTTCATTTTTTCTGTTGTTTGGTGTACTGTCATGATTGAAAAATAATATATTGGAAGTTTTCTCGCAAAAAATCATCCTCAGAAATAGGGAACATCTTTGCCGTGGACGACGCAGGGCTCACACCCAGGAGGTGCTCAGGCGACCTCGACCTCCACTCTCATGTAGCTTGCTTGTCACCACCCATCGTTTTTTTGTCCGCGCCTATGACGACGCACTTTTGCAAATAGGGACGATGCTGGAAGAAGCAATTGATAAACACTGCTTCTAGCCACACCGTCGGTGCCCCTGCTCGGCATCACGGAGGACCTCCTCCTCGGCCCACTCAGAACAATCCCAGGTCCTCTCCCATGCCTCCCTCTCCGCACGATCTTCTTCGGTTCCTTCGAGAAACAGTCGACATGGAGGAGTCGGTCGACATAACATGGACACACAAACGTCAGCCTAACGGTGATAACACTGGGTGAAAGCGCACCGCGAAAAACACAAGCAGAGATGACTGCTCGAAAAAAGGAACACAACAACAGAAGCAGCACAACAAAAGCAAAACAAAGACAACCACAAAGCAAAACCCAACATAGCCAAGAGTAAAAAAGGACTGAACCTCAGCCGACAAAAAGAATGAAGGGAACCGGAAAGCACCGGGAAGTCAAAGAAGACGTCGCAGAAACAACGTAGGATGGGTTAAATTCGGAGATGAAAATACCAAGTTTTTCCAAGCAATTGCCACTGAGAGGTACAGGAAGAACAATGTGGCTTTACTCCAAACTGATGAGGGCTTGATGGTTGAGGATCATACAGGCAAAGAAGCTCTCTTGTTTCATGCATACACGGAGAGGCTTGGTACGTCCAATCCCACACAAATGCGCTTTGATCTTCCGGCTCTTATTCAACCGACTGCCAACCTTGATCACCTCACCGACCCATTTACAAAGGATGAAATTGATGGGGTTGTCCAAGAAATGCCTGCGGATCGAGCCCCGGGCCCAGATGGTTTTAGTGGTTTATTTCTTAAAGCTTGTTGACAAATTATCAAGGAAGACTTCTATACGCTGTGTGCTCAATTCCACGCTGGTGATCTTAATCTCCAAAGTATTAATGATGGCCTGATTACTCTCATTCCCAAAAATGGATCACCAACCACAGTTAATGACTTTCGTCCGATCACCTTGCTTAACTGTTGTCTCAAACTTATCACTAAGCTGCTGGCAAATCGTCTACAAAAGGTGATCCTACGCATCATTCATCGCAACCAATACGGTTTCATCAAAGGGCGGTCCATCCAAGATTGTCTGGCTTGGACATTTCAGTATATCCATCAATGCCAGGCCTCCAAAAGACAAATTGTGCTCCTGAAGCTAGACTTTGCTAAAGCCTTCGACACCATTGAGCATGAAGCAATGATTAACATTATGAAACACATGGGTTTCAATGAAAAATGGTTATCTTGGATCAGAACGATCTTCTCCTCAGGCCGCTCTTCTATTCTGCTCAATGGTGTGCCAGGCCGACAATTTCATTGCAGACGTGGAGTCAGACAGGGAGACCCCCTCTCACCTCTCATTTTTGTCCTCGCTGCAGATCTTCTGCAATCAGCTATTAACGATGCCTTCAGAAGAGGTCTGATTCACCTACCCTTCCCCTCCAACGGTAATATGGATTATCCGATCGTCCAATACGCCGATGACACGTTACTTCTCATGCCTGCATGCCCTAGACAAGCTGTGATCATCAAGAACATTCTATCTGATTATGCCCAGTCTATTGGCCTGAAGATCAACTTCCATAAATCCACATTAATACCCATCAACTTCGACCCGAGATTGGCTGCAGATATTGCCTCTATCTTCGGATGCTCCATTGGATCCATGCCTTTCACATACCTTGGCCTGCCCCTAGGCACCTCCCGACCAACACTTCTTGACTTTATGCCTCTGGTTAGTACTGTGGAACGAAATCTTTCCTCCACGCTCTCACTCATGTCGTACGCTGGGAAGCTCACGTTCCTCAACACCACAGTCACGTCCCTACTCATTTATGCTATGTGTACGCTCAAGTTCCCACCTAAACTCATTGAGATACTGGATAAAATCAGGAGAAGATGTCTATGGATCAAAAAAACTGACCAAGGTGAGAGATCCAACTCGCTTGCTACCTGGGACATGGTTTGTAAACCTAAGAAGAATGGAGGGCTTGGTGTCATAAACCTCAAGATCCAGAATGAAGCTCTCCTCTTGAAGTTTTTACACAAGTTTTATAACAAACTGGATATTCCATGGGTACAACTTACTTGGGACACATACTATGATCAGAAAATCCCACATGCAATGGATCCGGTTGGTTCTTTCTGGTGGCGTGACATACTAAAGCTCACGCCGACATTTCGCGGCATTTCTCATGTTAATATTGTGTGTGGCTCCACTGCCCTCTTTTGGAAAGATCTTTGGACTAATCAACTGTTACTAGACTCTCATCCTCGGGCTTACTCATATGCAAATAATGAGGATATTTCTGTCCGTGATTTCTTGGGGAGCATGTCTCTTGGATTGGCTTTTCACCTGCCACTTTCCCCCCAAGCGTTTGATGAAGTCCGGCAAATTCAAACGATCGCTTCATCATTCCAACCTATGATCTCTAACTCGGATGTCTGGAGCTATGTTTGGGGCAAATATATTTACAGATCAACGGACTACTACCGTTTCTACTTTCGGGAGGTCCACGCTCATAAAGTTTTTCACTGGCTGTGGAGATCTAAATGTACTATGAAGTTGAAAGTCTTTGCATGGCTTCTCCTCCACGACAGGCTGAACACCCGGAATATGCTGAAAAGACGCCACTACAACATCGGTGATGACCACAACTGTCTACTGTGTGGGCGCAACATCGAGGAAACAGTGGAGCACATGATTTTCACGTGCTCGTTTAGTAAGCAATGTTGGAAAGCCCTGGACATCAACTGGGAACCTTTTGGGAATAGGGTGCAAGCTATTGAAGACCAACAAACAAACCACCCCACGCCCATGCTGTTTGAAAAATTTGTTGTGGCGTCGTGGAGCCTTTGGAAGGAACGAAACAACAAACACTTCAGATCAATAGATCCTTCCTTCCGATCGTGGCTTGATAGATTCAAGAAAGACTTTGAACTTCTGCAGCATAGGGTCAAAGAGACAAATAGGTCTCTAGTTCGGAATTTTGTACACTCTTTGCACTAGACCCCCCCCTCTTTTTCTAGATCTTCTGGGTGGGACCCAAAGTGGTCTGCCCTCTCCCCCTCCCCCCCATGATGTAAATACTCACCTTGTACAGATCCTTCTATTAATATAATTACACAGTAGGAGACTTTCCTACTGTTTCTGGTCAAAAAAAACAACGTAGGATGGGAAGGAAAGAAAACACAAGACTAGCATAGACAAGAGTCAAAAAGGACCGAACCTCAGCCGACAAAAAGAATGAAGGGAACCGGAAAGCACCGGGAAGTCAAAGAAGACGTCGCAGAAACAACGTAGTATGGGAAGGAAAGAAAACAGAAGATTAGTAGTTTAAAATGAAAGTCACAAGTTGGTAAGCTTAAAAAAATCTTACCACACCTTTTGAGCGTATGAATTGTGAGCCATGAAATCTCGTCCACTCGCGCTCAAATCCTCTTGGTAAGGCTGTAAAATCCCACCGCTACAATATCAAGTTATTTTATTTGAGACAACTCGATACATGGTGACCTAAAAATTTCGTTGGGATCTGGTCATAATTCGTCTATGTTTGTGTTTTTTTAGGTTGGATCCTTTCGATCTACGTCATTCTTCTTTGGCGGTGGTTGTTGTTCTGCTGCGCTGGTCCTATGGGGCCTTAGCACGACGACTTCTCGACTGTCTACTACAACAAGTTTTGCCCGGCTCCGGCGAGGGAAGGGCGATGACGGCGGCACGCCTTCAGCTTGCTTCAGTGCTTGTAGTCGCCGCTAGGTGGTCTACGGATCTGGATGTAATTTCATTTTTTCTGTTGTTTGGTGTACTGTCATGATTGAAAAATAATATATTGGAAGTTTTCTCGCAAAAAAATCATCCTCGGATATAGGGAACATCTTTGCCATGGACGACGCGGGGCTCACACCCAGGAGCTGCTCAGGCGGCCTCGACCTCCACTCTCATGCAGCTTGCTTGTCACCACCCATCGTTTTTTTGTCCGCGCCTATGACGACGCACTTTTGCAAATAGGGACGATGATGGAAGAAGCAATTGATAAACACTGCTTCTAGCCACACCGTCGGTGCCCCTGCTCGGCATCACGGAGGACCTCCTCCTCGGCCCACTCAGAACAATCCCAGGTCCTCTCCCATGCCTGCCTCTCCGCCCGATCTTCTTCGGTTCCTTCGAGAAACAGTCGACATGGAGGAGGCGGTCGACATAACATGGACACACAAACGTCAGCCTAACGGTGATAACACTGGGTGAAAGCGCACCGCGAAAAACGCAAGCAGAGATGACAGCTCGAAAAAAGGAACACAACAACAGAAGCAGCACAACAAAAGCAAAACAAAGACAACCACAAAGGAAAACCCAGCATAGCCAAAAGTCAAAAAGGACCGAACCTCAGCCGACAAAAAGAATGAAGGGAACCGGAAAGCACCGGGAAGTCAAAGAAGACGTCGCAGAAACAACGTAGGATGGGAAGGAAAGAAAAAACAAGACCAACATAGCCAAGAGTCAAAAAGGACCGAACCTCAGCCGACAAAAAGAATGAAGGGAATCGGAAAGCACCGGGAAGTCAAAGAAGACGTCGCAGAAACAACGTAGTATGGGAAGGAAAGAAAACAAAAGACCCCCCCACCCACCCACCCCACCCCCCCACACACACACACCCAAAGAAATTATAGGGAAAGCGAACCAACCTGTGGTTGAGATGGTTAGGTGGATAGTGGTATCCCCAACTCACCAGGGTTCAAATCCTGGTGCTCGCGTTATTCCTGGATTTATTTTAGGATTTCCAGCGATGCGCTTTCAGTGGGAGGAGACGTTTCCGTCGATGACGAGGCGCCTACGGTAGCTTCGTAAATTTCAAGATGATATGCCGGCTCAGTCTTTCAAAGGTGCTCATAGGGATAGGGTGTGCGTATGTGCGTTCATAGGGGGGAGTGTATGCGCGTGTATATGAACGCTTGTATCTGTACTGATGGTAAAAAAAAAGAAATTATAGGGAAACAAAACCGACCTAAGGGAAATACTGAAATGTCCAGGGAGCATCAGACACGTCGTCCCTGGCACGTTGCTCACACCCAACCCGGCTCGCGCAAAGGAGGCCCTGCCCGTGCGGAGAAACGAAACAAGTCGACGTACCTGGTTGGGGACAATGAAGCACCGCGTAGATGCCTCGCGAGCGGTCGAGACACAACAGGGACAAACACGCGCATGCTGGACTCTTGTTGTCACGATCCCTGGCTGGATGGAACTTCCGTACTCGGTTGCCCCTATCGAACCAGACCTGACACGATGGGATTACACCAGTTGGCTAACTCCCTCCGCACAACCTTTTGGCCGGCCCTCCGTAGAGCCTTCTGTCCTAGTCGACATATGCGGGTGTCAAACCAAATGGCCCAACGCGAAGCCAGGCGCGGCCAAACCGCCTTAAGGCTAACTCCACCGCGCGACCCTATCTTGTCCGGGTGCGTCCGTTTGGGGTAAAATGAATGAATAGCGCGGTCCAACGCGTGGCCTCAAACAGACAAAAGTCCGGATTCCGTCCGTTTTCGATCCATCCCGGGCCAAATTTGCGCTCGGTTTGGGGTGAAACGGACGCGCATGGACGGCCTCGACGCACGCCCTTGTCCCCCTCGTGGCCCGCCTGTCGGGGACACTAGCAGTCCCTCCGCTCCCAACGCTTCCACCCTCTCTCCCCACCGGCGCCGCCGCTATTCTCTGGCCGCCTCCTCACCGCGCAGCCCCCGGCCGTCCATACCAAACCACGTCTCGACATGGCCGCCACCACGCCCGCGCTTTCGCCGTAGTTTTGGCCGTCGATCGGAGGAGGTTTGGCCGTCGCCGTCTTTGCCGGTGGCAGAGGGGACACGACCGCCGACGACGTACCACGGCGGCCGCGGCAGCTTCCGACGAGAGCTCCAGAGCGGCCAGTAGCCGGCCGGCAACCATGCCTGCTGCGTCGAGGTGATCATCGCGGCCTCTTCGCCACCACGACCGCAAGGTGTTCGACATTTTGCCCACAAAGGTATGGACAATGGAGACGAGTTTTTCTTCCATCACTTCCTTTGTTCATCGGACGATTCGTCGTCGGATGATGAAGATCTTGTGGTGGCTGCACTGGTCGTTCACAACCACATCCAACGGCAGCTTCCACGGTACAGGGGGTCAGTCCCTGGCAGTGCTCCCGACGTGAACCACAACAGGGAGAGAGGCCACGCCCTGCTCTATGCCGATTACTTTGCGAACGCTCCGCTTTTCAAGCCGGATAAATTTCGTCGCCGTTTTCGTATGGCAAGGCATGTGTTCAATCGTATCCGAGAGGGAGTGGTTGCTCATGACCCATACTTCGAGTGCAAGACGGATGCCCTTGGCAAGCTTGGATTCTCCTCTTACCAGAAATGCACCGCGGCCATCCGCATGCTTGCATAGGAATTCCAGGCGATCTGGTGGATGAGTATGTGCGTATGAGTGAGACAACATGTCTGATGTCAATGTACAAGTTTTGCCAGGCTGTGATTGAGGTGTTTGGCCCAGAGTAGTTGAGGCAGCCAACTGCCGCTGATACAGAGATTGTGTAACACCCCGGATGTGACTTTCCATATTTATAAGTCCAACTCTTGCCATTTTCGGCTATGTGTTATGATATTCCCTTCGTGGTTGGGTTTTGTCTTTCGTTTTGCATTTTGTTCATGTCATGCATTTCATATCATGTCATCATGTGCATCTCATTTGCATACGTGTTCGTCTCATGCGTCCGAGCATTTTTCCCCGTTGTCCATTTTGCAATCCGACACTCCCACATGCACCGGCGCACCCCTCTTGTCTCTTTTCATGAGCGGGTGTTAAACGTTCTCGGAATGGACCGAGTCTTGCCAAGTGGCCTTGGTACACCACCAGAAGACCACCTGTCAAGTTTCGTTCCATTTGGAGGTCGTTTGATGCTCCAACGGTTAACCGGGTAACCGCAAAGGCCTTTTGTGTGTTGCAGCCAAACACCCCTCCAAAACAGCCCAATAACCCATCTAAGTCACTTCCATGCTCTCCGTCGTTCGATCACGATCGTGTGGGCGAAAACTACACCCCATTTGGAGTCTCCTAGCTCCCTCTAGCTATAAATATGTGCACCCTCCTCCAAATCCGGGTCCCGAAACCCTAGCCCGCTCCCTCTCCGCCGCCGGACGCGTCCGGTCCGCGCCGGACGAACCCGCCGCCGCGCCCGCACCAGTCCCGTGCTGCCACGTGGCAGACCATCGTCGACCCCGCCTGTCGTGGATTTATCACGGCAGATGTCCTCGTGCAAGGACTTAGTCGTGGAGCCATCGCAGCTAGGAAGCTTAAAGGGGTTAAGCGGGACAAGGAACACGAGGGTTATACTGGTTCGGCCCCTTACGGTGAAGGTAAAAGCCTACGTCCAGTTGAGGTGGTATTGCTCAGGGTTTTGATGACCAGGGAGCTTAATCGCTACGCCTGGCTCTCGATCTGTTGTCTCTCGATCTGAACCGCCGCCGGGTCGTCCCTTTATATAGAGAGGTTGACGTCCAGCGGCTCTCAGAGTCCCGGCCGGCTTATAACAGTATCCGGCTCGGACTCTTAACTACTCTTGCCATAACGGCGGTTTATCACTACGGGCCTTAGACCGCCTCCGGGTCTTAAGCCCATTATTGATCCGCCATCCTCAAGCTTGGTACTGGGCTTCACGTGATGATCTTTATGAGTAACCCGGCCCCTCCTGGGCGGGTGACTCTAATGGTTATATCCTCAACATTAGGCCCCAGATTGATTTGAACCGGTTCATGTCAATCTTCAATCCCTTCAAGAGAAAATCTTCCGGCTTCTGCTTGTGCGAAGGTTATAACCCGCCGTGACATCATCTTCTGGATCCTAGTAACCCGCCATGACGTCATCTTCCATTAAATTCATTTTTTATTCTGTCATATCCCAACGGATCTTATTTTTAATGGCTATCCCGAAAATCGAGGCGTTTCTGTGGCAAGATAATCACGTCTTGGCCTCCTCGTTTCTCGCGCCCATTGATCAGTCGTCCCTTATAAATAGGCCCGGCCCATAAGCCTTCATCACTCCTCTCCTCCATCGTCTTCCTCCTCTGACACCCGAGAGCTCGAGCTCCGCCGCCGCCGCCGCGCCCCTTGTCTTCCTCGACCTCGGCCGCTGCATCACCCTGAACTGGTCCAGAGAAACGGCGGCCACCTCCGCATCTCATCAGCGCCAGTAAGTCCTTGCCACTCCATGCAGTAGATTCACATTAGGGTTCTCGTCGTTCTTCCCCTGTTCTTCGTAGTTCATACCGAGTTCTTCACAGTTCCGCCTCCGCGACCTCTTTTGATCCAGAAAGTAGGATAGAACTCCTGCGGTAGTGGTTTCTCACTCATTTTTATGCTAGTAGATCCCCTTTGTCCGCAAAAAGGCCTCGTTCTGAGCTTATGAACTTCGCTGTATCAGCTTTCTAGGTCTAGAAATTTTTCCTTTCTAGACGATCGTTTGATCCAAAATAATTACTGTGATCTGTGAAACCTGTTTGTGCCACACTTAGTCAAAAATTGCATCTGTTAGCTATGGCGGCTCATATCTCCGGCTTAAAAGAGGCCATGCGTTGTGAAATTTCCGGCTCATTCATGATAGAGTTTTAAACAAAGTGAATTACTTATGATATCCACAGCGGCTTAGATAACCCGACACAATTAGCCATATATCATTAGGCCCCTTCATAAGCCGCCATCTTGAATACTGAACTGGAATCTTCCTCCGGCTTATATTTGAACCGGACATTTCCTTTTGTCATAGGCTTTTGTCTTTCACAATGCCGCCCAAGGCTCCCAAGGCACCCATTACGTGCAACTGGGCGAGGTCCAACATTACTGATGACACCTTAGATGATTTCGTGAAGACGGGGTACCTGCCTAAGAAGGAGGTCATGTCCTATCGTGCCCCTGACCCGTCGGAAGAAAGACCTCAACCAAGAGATGGAGAGGTTGTGATATTTGCTGATCACATGAGCCGGGGTTTTGCACCTCCCGGCTCAAAATTCTTTAGAGATGTTCTGAACTTCTTCGATCTGCGACCTCAAGACATTGGACCCAATTCCGTGTCGAATATCTGTAACTTTCAAGTGTTCTGTGAAGTATACCTTGGAGAAGAGCCCAACCTACTGCTCTTTAGGGAGCTGTTTTATCTGAACCGCCAGAACGAGTGTGCCAACGGGCCTAGCTTGGAACTTGGCGGAATTTCAATCCAACGACGGAGAGATTGCCTCTTTCCTTATGCTGAACCGCCAAGCCACCCAAAGGACTGGAACCAGACATGGTTCTACTGCCAGGATACTTCTCCGGCTGATGAGAACCCTCTGCCCGGTTTTCGCGCCCTGCGTCTGGAGTCAAATCACCCCCTGCCAGACAAATTATCTCAAGCTGACCGTCAACCGCTTATCCCCACCATCAACAAGATAAAAGCTCTTCTGGGAAATGGTCTTAACGGTGTTGATCTGGTCCGGGTCTGGATTGCCTGGCGGGTGATTCCCTTGAGCCGCCGCCCCGGCTTAATGTGTGATTACACGAGCCGGAAGGATGATCCCCTGCGGCACAGCCCCAACGACTTACCTGAGGACGTCGTTGACGACATGACCAAGTCCCTTCTGAACAAGAGCTTAGCATACTGTGGGAGGACAGGCTTAAGTCCCTTCTACAAAGCTAACCCGGCTCCGACGGTAAGCTACTGATCTGAGCACTTTACCTTCCATTTTAACAATTTTCATCTTAATCTCAAGAAATCTTTGTTGTATTTTTCAGGCCAATGATAAGTTCTGGAAGGTCAAGTACGATCATGAGGCGGCTAAAAAAGCCAGGAAGGCTAAGAAAGCCGCCAGGAGAGCCGCTCCCCGCAAGAAGGGGAGTAAACCTAGCGCTTCAGACCTGCTTCAGCTGGATGACACCTCCGAGTCAGAGGTAACCCTTCATTCTTATGCTCTTCTCTTGTTATTTTGTTGTTCTTAACCACCTTATCGACACTGCTTATCAGCAGGATGACACCGGAGCGAGTAACCCGGTGATTGAAGAGGTAACTATACTTTCCTCCGACTCGGAGCCCTTGCCAAGGCTGAAAGTCCGAAGAGTAACCCGGAAAGTAAGATTTTCCCATCCTTTAGCTTATCAAGATCCTCAATTTCTTTTGAAGCAACAGATTCATGAGAGCCGGAGGCAAACCCAGGCCAACAAGGATGCAGATCTCTCCTCCGGCTTACCTGAAGCATCATGGAAGCGCCGGACCGAGGTTATCTCCAACTTATATCCTTTTCATCCTTTGACGGGCATCACTCGTCAACCACTCAACTCTTCTGATTCAAACTATCAGGAAACTTCACCTTCCTCCGGTGACTCCATGCAATCTAACTTGCCGGCTTTCAAGACTGCACCCGGGTAATGACGATCATCTTATTTTATGCTTATCTTATTCATGTTTTCGCACTAACCTTTTGACTTTCAGCACACAAGCAAAGCTCACCAAAAGGGCAAAGAAAAGTCACCCGGTCGAAGAACCGGTCTTGACTGAACCCAACGCCTCTGCTTCTGAGCCGCCGTCTGCACCAGACACCACCGCTCCAACTGAACAACAAGCCATGGAGAGTTCTGACAACCCGAAGATCCCCAGTTCAGCTCAACCGGCCAATGACCCGGATGTGGTGATTACCCGGACCGAATATGTTGAGCCGAGAAGACCCACTGTGCTGGCCAGATGCTCTGCTAAAGAAGAACTGCTGGAGCGCGGCAGGGCCAGACTGGATATCACTGACTATGCTAACTTGAGCATTGAAGACATTGTTTCTGGTTATATTAGTCAAGTGCACAACAGCCGGGACTTGGAGATTGACATGGTGAAGCAGATACAGCAAAAATCTGAGGTACAACTCTCTTGCTTACTCCATAGTCATTCTTACCATGCTAGCCCCCAAGTCTATTACTTATGATAGAATATGTTGTAGACTTAATTCCGGCTTACCTTCATGAACCGGCACTATAAATAGAATCTTTCAGCATACATTAGCCCCCAAGTGCCAAGTGTCTTTGCTTGCAAAGTGCTTGGGACTTTTATATTGCATGATGATTACTCAAATTGTAACCCAGAATTTGTACAGGCTGCTTGCAAGAAATTTGAATCAGAAATCTCTGAGCTGAAGAACTGCCTGAAGACTCAGGAAACTGAGACCCGGAAGGCAAATGCAAAATTTGAGTTCAGTGTTGCTGCACAAGAAAAACTGAAGAAGAAATTTGAAACAAAAAGAAATACTTGGGCCGAGGAGAAGGCTGCCTTGCTCAGCCGGGCCGAACAAGCGGAGGCTGCTCTGACTGAAAGAACCGCCGAACTCTCCGGCTTAAAACGCCATGTGTCGCAGATGGTCTCCGCAATCTTCGGTAAGTCATTCTGCAAGCTTTTAACAAGTTTACATTCTTCATGTCTCATAAGTCCCACCATTGCCATCAGCTCACCTGACTTTGTAATGCAGGTCCCAGGAGTTCCAACCTCAACCAGAATGTGCTGACCAAGCTGAAGGCGGTTTACACTTTGGTGGAGCAACTTTACACCGGGTCACAACGTGCTTTAGCCGTTGTGGCTCTGTCCAATGAAGTTCCCACTCACCTGGCAGACGTACTCAGGCGGCTTGCCGTACTTCCTCAACGCTTCCAAGAGCTGAGACGGGCTTCTGCAAGAGCCGGAGCTATAGCTGCTCTGAGCCGGGCCAAGGCGTTTCTACCGGAGCTAGACCCGGCCCACATCACTCTTGGATACCCCAGCCTGAAGGAAGACGGTACCCCCTTTGACCAGAAAGACTTCGCCGCCTGTGTGAAGAGCGTGCACCCGGTGGCCACCTTGATTGGGAATGACACAGACCTTACCAAGTATCAGCCGGGCTATGACGCGGAGAATCAGAGGATCCCAACTCCATGCTATGAAGCAGTCAGCCTGATCCCGCCGACTCGTAAGCATACCTTCGCCCCAGAAGTTGACCCGGCCAGGTTAATTGATGATGAGGCTCAATTCGAAGCTTTGAGCGGCATTGACTGGAAATCATCAACCTTCCAGGTCATGGGAACAGCCGGAGGAGCGGAGAGGGATGAGCCGGGAACTTCAGCCCAACAAGCATCTTGATTTCTTAGGCGGCTCATGGTTACACCTTAAAACAATGCCTCACCTTTTGGACTCGGGGAGTCTTGTAATAGAGTAGGACAAACACTTAATTTTATCGTGCCATGGTGCACGTGTAGGGTGCTGAACTCCGTTGAAGCTGCTCCTTTATATTCCTCCGGGTTATGTTCGATCATCTCCCTTTCTTAAGTTAAAGAGCTGTCTTTAATTGTCCTGCATAGAAAACAAATCACAAGTCTCTGGGCGGCTTACCGCACTGAGAGTCATATATTTTACATATAACCCGGAATATGAACCGAAGTCATCAAAGACCGGCTCTCCATTACATCCTCGAGGTAACCATAACAGCATACTTGCAAGCCTTCAAGTATACTTCCGGTTTATGTAACCCAAATAATGAGGTTGAGAACTCAACTCCGGTTCACCAGCATTGATAATGCTTATTGTGTGCTATCATCATTGTTAAGCAAAGTTAAGCCGGCGGAGTAAGAACCGCCCTTGCACACTGTTGATATGATCAAAAGAACTTGTTGCAAACCAAAAAATCAAAACTTAGGGGCTTCTGGTTCGAATACGACCAGAGAACTGTCCCAAAGGGGTTAAGCTAAGATTCGAATGCGATCATAAGCCCCCAGTGGCTTTGGCGTTGCCGATCAAGAGGGTACCGACAGCTATGTTCTCTTTGGTTCGAATACGACCTATGTTTGAACAGGAAGCCCCCAAATGACCTTGAGAGTTGTTTAACGATGCTGATTCGAATACGATCCACGTCGGTTCCCAAAGGGGGTTGAACTATGATTCAAATATGATCAAGACAAACTCCCCAATGAGCTCGGCAATTTGCCAATCAAGTGGGTATCGATAGCTATGTTCTCTTTGGTTCGAATACGACCTATGTTTGAACAGGAAGCCCCCAAACGATCATATTGTTTAACGGCTAGATTCGAATACGATCATAAGCCGGATCAACCTCCAAGTGACCATGTAATGTTGTAATAGAAATAACAATAACACATTTGCCTTTGGAGGAGAAAAGGACAGAGGTCCTGCTTTATTATTTATCATAATATATACATGGCTATAGAAATATGTACATTATGAGAGCCGGTGGCTCAAGTGTAATAAGGCCGAAGCTGAGCTATGTTCCACGGCCGACGGGTCTGTTCCTCCGACTTACGTGAATCCTTGTGCTCCCGAACATCGATAAGGTAGTATGACCCGTTGTGCAAGTTCTTGCTGACCACAAAGGGCCCTTCCCAAGGCGGGGATAACTTGTGTGCATCTGTTTGATCTTGGATGAGCCGGAGCACCAGATCACCTTCCTGGAAGACTCTGGACTTAACCCGGCGACTGTGATAGCGGCGCAGGTCTTGTTGGTAAATCGCCGAGCGAGCCGCTGCCGCTGCCGCATCACGCTGTTCATCCAATAAGTCAAGAGCATCTTGGCGTGACCGCTCATTATCCGCCTCAACATAAGCCGCCACTCGAGGCGAGTCATGACGGATGTCGCTAGGGAGGACCGCCTCTGCTCCATAAACCATGAAGAAAGGCGTGTAACCCGTAGACCTGTTAGGAGTAGTATTGATGCTCCATAACACGGAGGGTAACTCCTCCACCCAACAACCCGGCGTCCGTTGCAAAGGGACCAAAAGCCGGGGCTTGATGCCCTTCAAGATTTCCTGATTGGCTCTCTCAGCTTGACCATTGGATTAAGGGTGAGCCACTGATGAAACATCAAGCCGAATATGCTCTCGTTGACAAAACTCCTCCATGGAACCTTTAGACAGATTGGTACCATTGTCAGTTATAATGCTGTGTGGAAAACCAAAGCGAAATATCGCCCTCTTCATGAACTGAACCGCTGTGGCTGCATCACACTTACTAACTAGCTCTGCTTCAACCCACTTTGTAAACTTGTCGACCGCCACCAAGAGGCGAGTCTTCTTATCCTTGGATCTTTTAAAAGGCCCAACCATATCAAGCCCCCAGACCGCAAACGGCCAAGTGATTGGAATCATCCTCAATTCTTGAGCCGGCACATGAGCCCGTCGCGAGAACCTCTGGAAACTGTCACATTTACTGACCAAATCCTCTGCATCAGCATGAGCCGTCAGCCAATAAAAACCATGACGAAAAGCCTTGGCCACAAGGGACTTTGAGCCGACATGATGGCCACAATCCCCCTCGTGAATTTCACGTAAAATTTCTTGACCTTCCGCAGGGGAAACACAACGCTGGAAAGTTCCAGTGACACTGCGACGATGCAGCTCACCGTTGATAATTATCATTGAGTTAGACCGCCGGGTTATTTGTGATTCACAATCCACTGCCGACCAATGGTTAACAGCGGTTCTGTGGAGCGGTTTTTCGCGCAATAAATCAACAAAACCTAAAGTCATTTCGCGTTCCCCTTCTAACGATTAATTACTCTTGCTATAAAACAGGCTCGTATTTTGGCCAAAGTTTCATCCTCAGGCAATTCTCCCCGGGTCATGTAAGCCAAGTACGGTACTGTCCAGTCTGGTGTAATGTGGAGAGCCGCCACCAACTGTGCCTCCGGGTCAGGAACAGCCAAGTCCTCCTCTGTAGGCAACTTAACAAAAGGGTTATGCAAAGTGTCCAAGAAAGTATTAGGCGGCACCGGCTTTCGCTGAGAGCCCAGCCGGCTTAAAGCATCAGCCGCCTCGTTCTTCCTGCGATCAATGTGCTCTACTTGGTAACCCTGAAAATGTCCAGCAATGGCATCAACTTCGCGGCGATAAGCCGCCATGAGAGGGTCCTTGGAATCCCACTTGCCTAACACTTGTTGGGCCACTAAATCTGAGTCGCCAAAGCACCTTACCCGGCTCAAGCTCATCTCCTTAGCCATCCGAAGACCATGGAGCAAGGCCTCGTACTCAGCCGCATTGTTAGTACAGGGAAACATCAACCGTAGCACATAGCAGAACTTGTCACCTCGAGGGGAAGCTAATACAACTCGAGCCGCCGAGCCCTCCAATTGCCTAGACCCGTCGAAATGAATAGTCCAGTATGTATTATCCGGTTTCTCTTCAGGCACCTGCAGCTCTGTCCAGTCGTTGATGAAATCCACCAATGCTTGAGATTTGATAGCAGTGCGTGGAACGTATTTCAGACTATGAGGCCCAAGTTCTATAGCCCACTTAGCCACTCTTCCTGTGGCTTCCCTGTTTTGGATGATATCTCCTAGGTGTTGAGGATATAGACCTTAGAGTCACCTGCCAGAAGGGGCCGGGTTACTCATAATGGTCATCGCCAGAAGCCCGGCGCCAAGCTTGAAGACGGTGGGCCAAAGATGGGCTTAAGACCCGGATATGGCTTAAGGCCCGTAGTTACAATCATCATTATGGTAGAACTTGTAGTGTAAGGCAAGAATATTTGAGAGTCAGAGCCGGACACTCTTATGAGCCGGCTGGGACTCTGAGAGCTGCTGGGCGTCAGCCTCCCTATATAAAGGGATGACCCAGCAGCGGTTTAGAGGGAGGAGAGATCTCATCGAGAGCCAGGCATAGTAGTTAAGCTCCCTGGTCATCGAAACCCTAATCAATTCCACCTCAACTGGACGTAGGCTTTTACCTTCATCGTAAGGGGCCGAACCAGTATAAACCCTCGCGTCCCTTGTCCCGTTTAACCCCTTCAAGCTTCCTAGTGGCGATGGCTCCACGACTAAGTCCTAGCTTGAGGACATCTGCCGTGACAATTCCACGACAGTTGGCGCCCACCGTGGGGCCAGCGCACGGTGGATTTGAGTTCTTGAAGGGCAGCTTCGAAGGGCTCAAGGGATATGCTGTGGGCCGGATGACCAAGAGTCGTCGCGGCAAGCTCTACATCGACGATGCAAACTGGGGCCCCGACGCCGGCTCAATTGAGTACGGGTACCGGGTCCCCTTCGGCGGAATTCATGTTTTCATTGGCAAGATTGGCGAGCCGGGCCCTGAGCCGGATCTCTGCGCCGATCTCATCGAGACGGCTCAGCGCGTACGACCCGCCCGGGCCCTGCCTGCCTTAAAGCATGCTTTTGTGGGATGTATCCATGGAGGGCTCTCTGATAGATCTGGATCTGGTGATGAGACGGCCGCCGGCTCTGACGGCGAGTCGTCCACAGATGAGTCAAACTCGTTGTATCAACTTCAAGATGGCAGGCTAATGGGTTGTTCCGATGGTGACAGTATTCCGGACCCGTTTGAGCCGCCGAGCCGGGTCGGAATCTTCATGGCCGGGGCGCAGCCTGTTCAGAACCCTGCTGCTGGAGCGGGAAACCCGGTGCCCTCGCCGTCTCAGGTGCTGATGGATCTCACGGACAAGATGACGGCCCTGTTGACCGCCGCGGTTGACCCGGCGGATCAAGCTCAGCATGATGCGGAGGTGGCGCAGTTAAAGTTAGACCTAGTGAAAGCTAAGGAGGATCTGGCAGCGGAAGGGATCAGGATGGCTGCGGAGAGGGCGGCTCTCGACGCCCAAACTCAGTTGATCCAGGCGCAGTCCTTCCGGCTCACGATGGACCAGAACGCGTCCAATGAGGTCATGAGAAGGAGGCATCAAAAGGCCCAATCCCGACTCCCTCCGGTTTACGATCCTCGAAACCTCTTCAACACGCCAGGTGCAGGGTCTAGTAACCCGCCAGGGATCATAGTGCCCGGGTCTGGGAACCCTATTCAGCCGCAAGTGATGGGGCCTCCCCGGGTGAGCCCTGCCTCGCCTCAGTATGTGCCAATACCACCGGGTCATTATGCTAACCCGCTGGAGAACATGGTAGCCGCAGCAGCGCGGCTGGTGGCCCTCCCAATTGACGGCGACTCTCCGACGGCTATGGAAACCCGCCGGGTCAGGGAACTCCTTCAGACAGCACTGGCGCAGCAAGAGGCGTACTCCTACAGCCGGGACAGGATCGACTCGACCCCTCGTCCAGGCCGGAGCCCGAGTTACAGCAGACACATGGTCTCAGCGACCGGCTCAAGTAACGTCCGACGCCATGACCCGCCCCTTGGCCATGGCCCGGCTCATAACGGAGCCTTTCACGCAGCAGACCAAGACAGAGCGCGGCAAGAGGTGGAGCAGGTGCCTCAGTTGACGGCTTACCAGACTCCCCCGGCTTATCCGACGACTTCCGTTGACGTGGGTATCCCTACCAGGACTGGAGGTGTCCCTTGTTTAGTGCCAGCTCTCCGCAATGAGCGTCTACCCAAGGACTTCAAAGGCCCTAGGAAGGTGCCTAATTACACGGCTGACTTACAACCCGCAGCCTGGATCGAGAGTTACGAGATGGCCATGGAACTGCTGGAAGTCAGTGAAGCGGCAATGGCCAAGTACTTCACCATGATGTTGGATGGGACTGCCCGCACTTGGTTGAAAGGGCTACCACCGAATTCCATCGGGTCTTGGGCTGGGCTGAAAGCCCGGTTCATCCAAAATTTCAAGGATACCTGTAGGCAGTCTATGTCAATTGTGGATTTGACTAACTGCAAGCAGCAGGAGGGTGAGTCTACGACACATTGGGTTCGCCGGGTCAAGGAGATCATACATTCATCGGATAAGATGGATGCCGGCTCTGCAGTCTTGATGTTGGAGCAAAATTGTTGTTTTCTGCCCCTGAAGATGAAACTCGGGCGGCTTAAGCGCGACTGCAATGATATGGGTAGGCTGATGGCGGCTCTCGTCAAGTACGCCGATTCTGATGGTACCAAGGACCCCTCTTCAGATGATGAAAGGACAGGGAAGGGAAAGAAGAACGGCAATGGCAAGGGTCCTCAGCATAACCCGGGGAACCAAGGAGGTGGCAAGCGTAAGGCCGACGGCAGCCTAGAGTTCGTGGCCAACGCCAGCTCACAGGGCAATAGCCAGAGACGCAAGGGGAGGCCCCCTCCCCGAGCCGGCGGGTCAGGCCCGACGCTGGAGCAGCTGTTGAATGAGCCCTGTCCGAGGCATGGCTCTAGAGAGAAGCCAGCTACTCATCTGTGGAAGGATTGTGCAATCATGAAGGCCTTTAAGAATTCCAACGCCTTTAACGGCAACAATGGCCCGGGCGGTGGCTCAGGCGCCGGCGGCTTTCATGGTCCGGGCGGCGGCTCAAATTCTAATCCTCAGAACGGTCAAGGGGGCTTTAATCAACAGTCGGGCCAGGGTCATCAACAGCAGCAGGGGGGTTATCAGACCAATCCAAAGCAGCGTAGCGGTGGACAGTATCATGTATTTACCACCAGTCTGTGTAAGCGAGATCAGAAGCTTCATAAGAGGGCTGTGAATGCTGTTGAGCTGGCGGTTCCGCGCTACTTACGGTGGTCTGAGCAGCCTATAGTGTGGAGTAGGGAGGATCACCCTCCCCGGGTGGATAATCCGGGTCACTTGGCCTTGGTGGTGGCTCCTCAGGTGGGAGGATATAAGTTCACTAAGGTGCTCATGGATGGAGGCAGCAGCATCAACATCCTCTATTATGACACTTTCCGTCGTATGGGGTTGATTGATAAGAACCTCAGCCAGTCAAACACTATTTTCCATGGTGTAGTACCTGGTAAGTCGGCTTATCCAGTCGGCAAGATCGAGTTGGAAGTGGCCTTTGGAGACGAGCACAACTACAGGGTGGAAAAATTGACCTTTGAGGTGGTCAAGATAAGAAGCCCGTATCATGCCATATTTGGGCGGCCGGCGTACGCCAAGTTCATGGCACGGCCGTGTTATGTGTATTTACAGCTCAAGATGCCGGGTCTCAATGGGACCATTACGGTTCATGGCAGCCGGAAGGTGGCCTTGGAGTGTGAGGAAGGCGATGCGGCTTATGCAGAATCTGTTTGTGCAACAGAGGAGTTAAAATTTTACAAAGACAATGTTGACCCAACAGATATGACCTCTCTGAAAAAGCCAACTACGGAGCATGAGCCGGCAATGAAATTTAAGTCGGCTGATGAGACTAAACTTGTTGATTTCGTTCCAGGTGACTCATCTCAGCAGTTTAGCATCAGTGCCAATCTGGATCCAAAATAGGAAAGCGCGCTCATCGAGTTCATCCGTGAGAATAGGGACATTTTTGCATGGAAACCTTCTGACATGCCAGGTGTACCTAGAGAACTCGCTGAGCACACTCTCAATGTTGATCCGAAATTTAAGCCGGTCAGGCAATTCCTTCGGCGGTTTAATGAAGAGAGGCGGAAAGCTATTGGTGAAGAGGTGGCCCGGCTCTTAGCGGCCGGATTTATTGTTGAAGTCTTTCACCCGGAGTGGTTAGCTAACCCGGTCCTGGTGCTCAAGAAGAACGGCACCTGGCGGATGTGTGTGGACTACACGGACCTAAACAAGGCGTGTCCGGCTGATCCTTTTGCCCTTCCCCGTATTGATCAAATTATTGATGCTACGGCAGGTTGTGAGCGCTTAAGCTTCTTGGATGCTTATTCCGGATATCATCAGATTAAAATGGAAGTTAAGGACCAGGAGAAGACGACGTTCATCACTCCCTTTGGAGCCTTCTGCTATGTATCTATGCCCTTTGGACTCAAGAGTGCACAGGCGACTTATCAGCGTTGCGTGCAGAACTGTCTTCATAACCAGATTGGGCGCAATGTTCATGCTTATGTGGATGACATTGTGGTTAAATCCAGGAAGGAGGAAACTTTGATAGATGATCTAAGGGAAACCTTTGATAATCTCCGGGTCTACAAGATGATGCTTAACCCGGCCAAGTGTGTCTTTGGTGTTCCTGCAGGCAAGCTCTTGGGTTTCTTGGTTTCTAACAGAGGCATTGAAGCTAACCCGGAGAAGATCAAAGCCATCACCTCCCTGGCTAAGCCGGCGTGTATAAACGACATCCAGTGCTTGGCGGGTCGTATCGCTGCTTTAAGCCGTTTTATAAGCCGTTTGGGGGAGAAGGCCATGCCATTATATCAGTTGATGAAGAAAACTGATGACTTTGTCTGGAATGATGCAGCTAATACTGCTTTTGAGGATTTGAAGAGACAGCTGGCCGAGCCCCCAGTCCTTGCCGCTCCGGTTGACAAAGAGCCTTTATTGTTGTATGTGGCTGCTAACACACGAGCCGTCAGTGTGGCTGTGGTGGTGGAGCACAAGGAGGAGGGTAAGGAGCATCCGGTTCAGCGGCCGGTTTATTATGTCAGCGAAGTGCTCATCGAGTCCAAACAGCGGTATCCACATTGGCAGAAGCTTGTTTATGGTGTGTTCATGGCAAGTCGGAAACTTAAGCATTATTTCCAGGGTCACCCCATCACTGTGGTTAGTTCTGCCCCCATTGGAGATATCATTCAAAACAGAGAGGCCACAGGGAGAGTGGCTAAGTGGGCTATAGAGCTCGGACCTCATGGTCTGAAATACGTGCCACGCACTGCTGTTAAATCTCAGGCCTTGGTGGATTTCATCAATGATTGGACAGAGTTACAAGTGCCCGAGCAAAAGCCGGATAACACATACTGGACTATTCACTTCGATGGGTCCAGGCAATTGGAGGGCTCGGGGGCTGGAGTCGTGTTGGCTTCCTCTAAGGGTGACAAATTCCATTATGTGCTACAGTTGATGTTTCCTTGCACTAACAATGCGGCGGAGTACGAGGCCTTGCTCCACGGTCTTCGGATGGCTAAGGAGATGAGCTTGAGCCGGGTAAGGTGCTTCGGCGACTCAGACTTGGTGGCTCAACAAGTATCAGGAAAGTGGGACTCCAAGGACCCTCTCATGGCGGCTTATCGCCGCGAAGTTGATGCCATCGCTGGGCACTTTCAGGGTTACCAAGTAGAGCACATCGATCGCAGGAAGAACGAGGCAGCTGATGCTTTAAGCCGGCTGGGCTCTCAGCGAAAACCGGTGCCACCTAATACTTTCCTGGACGTCCTGCATAACCCTTCTGTTAAGTTGCCCACAGAGGAAGACTTGGCTGTCCCTGACCCGGAGGCACGGCTGGTGGCGGCTCTTCACATCATCCCGGACTGGACAGTGCCCTATCTGGCTTACATGACCCGGGGAGATTTGCCTGAGGACAAAAATTTGGCCAGGCAAATAACCCGGCGGTCTAAGTCAATGGTTGTTATCAATGGTGAGTTGCATCGCAGCAGTGTTACAGGAGCGTTCCAGCGATGTGTCTCCCCTGAGGAAGGGCAAGACATCTTGCGTGAAAATTCATGAAGGAGATTGTGGCCATCACGCCGGCTCAAAGTCTCTTGTGGCCAAGGCTTTTCGTCATGGTTTTTATTGGCTGACAGCTCATGCTGATGCGGAGGACTTGGTCAGTAAATGTGTTGGTTGCCAAAGGTTCTCGCGACGGGCTCATGTGCCGGCTCAGGAGCTGAGGATGATCCCAATTACTTGGCCCTTTGCGGTCTGGGGGCTTGATATGGTTGGGCCTTTTAAAAGGTCCAAGGATAAGAAGACCCACCTCTTGGTGGCAGTTGACAAATTTACCAAGTGGGTTGAAGCGGAACCAGTTAGCAAGTGCGATGCAGCCACGGCGGTTCAATTTATGAAAAAGGTGATTTTTCGCTTTGGCTTTCCGCACAGCATTATAACTGACAATGGTACCAATCTATCCAAAGGCGCCATGGAAGAGTTTTGTCAACGAGAGCATATCCGACTTGATGTTTCATCAGTGGCTCATCCTCAATCCAATGGTCAAGCTGAGAGAGCTAATCAGGAGATTCTGAAGGGCATCAAGCCCCGGCTTTTGGTCCCTTTGCAACGGACGCCGGGTTGTTGGGTGGAGGAGTTGCCCTCCGTGTTATGGAGCATCAACACTACTCCTAACAGGTCTACAGGTTTCACGCCTTTCTTCATGGTTTATGGGGCGGAAGCAGTCCTCCCCAGTGACATCCGTCATGACTCGCCTCGAGTGGCGGCTTATGTTGAGGCGGATAATGAACAGGCGCGCCAAGATGCTCTTGACTTGTTGGACGAACAGCGTGATGTGGCAGCAGTTCGCTCAGCGATTTACCAACAAGACCTGCGCCGTTATCATAGTCGCCGGGTTAAATCCCGGGTCTTCCAGGAAGGCGATCTGGTGCTCCGGCTCATCCAAGATCAAACAAATGCGCACAAGCTATCCCCGCCTTGGGAAGGGCCCTTTGTGGTCAGCAAGAATTTGCACAACGGGTCATATTACCTCATTGACATTCGGGAGCACAAAGATTCACGTAAGTCGGAGGAAGAGACCCGTCGGCCGTGGAATATAGCTCAGCTTCGGCCTTACTACACTTGAGCCACCGGTTCTCGTAATGTACATATTTCTCTAAGCCGTGTATATATTATAATAAGCAATAAAGCAGGACCTCTGTCCTTTTTTCTCCTACAAATGTGAATGTGTTGTTTCCATGGCAAGATCACATGATAACTTGAAGGAGGATCCGGCTGATGATCGTATTCGAATCTAGCCGTAGGCAATAAAGTCACTTGGGGGCTTCCTGTTCAAACATAGGTCGTATTCGAACCAAAGAGAACATAGCTGTCGATACCCATTTGATTGGCAAAGTGCCGAGCTCATTGAGGAGTTTTTCTTTGATCATATCTGAATCATAGTTCAACCCCCTTTGGGAACCGACGTGGATCGTATTCGAATCAGCGTCGTTAAACAATTCTTAAAGTCATTTGGGGGCTTCCTGTTCAAACATGGGTCGTATTCGAACCAAAGAGAACATAGCTGTCGGTACCCTCTTGATTGGCATCGCCACACCCACTGGGGGCTATATGATCGCATTCGAATCTTAGTATAACCCCTTTGGGACGGGTCTCTGGTTGTATTCGAACCGGAAGCCCCTAAGTTTTTCTGATTTATAGCGAGTTCTTCTGATTATTTCAGGTATGCACGGCGGGTCTCACTTTGCCGGCTTAACTTTGATTTACAGTGCTAGTCGAATACAATCGGCGTCATTAAGACTGGTAAACCGGAATTGAGGTACCAACCTTATTGCCCAGGTTATCTAAGACGGAAGAGTGCTTGCAAGCTGGTAAGTGTGTTGTTACGGTTATACCAAGGACATAATTGAGGACCAGTCTTTTGTGGTTCATATTCCGGGTTATATGCATAAGACTATGATTCTCAGTGCGGTAAGCCGCCTAGAGACCGGTGATTTGTCTTTCTATGCAGGATAGTTAAAGGCACCTATTTGAGCTTAAGGAAAGTAAATGATCAATTATGACCCGGAGAAGTATAAAGGAGACAACCTCAATGGAATTCAGCATTCAACGTGTGCACGATGGCACGGCAAAATTAAAGTGTTGGTCCTATTCTATTACAATACTCATCGAATCCAAAAGGGTGAGGCATTGTTTCACATAAACCGCCTACAGAGTTACGACGCTTGCTGGGTTGAGGTTTCCGGCTCATCCCTCTCCGCTCCTCCGGCTGTTCCCAAGACCTAGAAAGTTGACGACTTCCAGTCAATGCCGCTCAGAGCTTCAAATTGAGCTTCCTCGTCAATTAACCCGGCCGAGTCAATTTCCGGGGCAAAGGTGTGCTTACGAGTCGGCGGGACTAAGCTGATGGCTTCGTAACGCGGAGTGGGGATCCTCTGATTCTCGGCATCGTAACCCGGCTGGTACTTGGTCAGATCCGTGTCATTTCCAATCAGAGTGGCCACCGGGCGTACGATCTTCACGCAGGCTGCGAAGTCCTTTTGGTCGAAGGCGGTGCCGACTTCCTTCAAGCTGGGATAGCCAAGGGCAATGTCCGCCGGGTCTAGTTCTGGAAGAAACGCCTTGGCCCGGCTCAGAGCAGCTATGGCTCCGGCTCTTGCAGAGGCCCGTCGCAGCTCTTGAACACGCTGAGGAAGAACGGCAAGCCGGCGAAGGACTTCCGCCAGGTGAGTCGGCACCTCATTGGATAGGGCAACCACAGCCAAGGCGCGCTGTGACCCGGTGTACAGTTGCTCCACCAGGGTGTACACGGCCTTCAACTTGGTCACCACACTTTGGTTGAGGTTGGCGCTTCTGGGACCTGTGTAACAGAGTAAGATAAGCCGCCGGTAATGATGGGTTATGAGACATAAAAATTATAAACTGGACGGAAGCCGGTGGAATGACTTACCGAAGATTGCGACAACCATCTGGGACACTTGGCGCTTTAAGCCGGAGAGTTCGGCGGTTTTCTCTGACAGAGCCTTCTCCGCCTGTTCAGCCCGGTTCACCAGAGTAGCCTTCTCTTCGGCCCAGGCTTTCCGTTCAGCGTCAAAATCCGTCTTCAGCTTTTCTTGCGCAGCAATACTGGACACAAATTTGGCATTCGCCTTCCGGGTCTCAGTTTCTTGCGTCTTCAGGCGGATCTTTAAATCGGAGATGTCAGCCTCAAACTTCTTGCAAGCAGCCTGCATAATTTCCGGGTTATAGCATGAACAGTTACTATGCAAATTTAAAGTCCCAAGCGTTTTCCAAGCAAAGACACTTGGCACTTGGGGGCTAATGCATATCGAACGTTCCTATCTACAAATTACCGATTCATGGAAGTAAGCCGGAACTTAAGTCTACAACATATTCAATCATAAGTCGTCGACTTGGGGGCTAGTATGGTAAAGATAACTATGCAGTAAAGCAAGAAGAGTGGTACCTCAGACTTCTGCTGAATCTGATTCACCATGTCGATCTCTAAGTCCCGGCTCTTGTGCACCTGACTGACATAGCCGGAGACGATCTCTCCGATGTTCAGATTGGCGTAGTAGGTGAGGTCCAGATTAGCCCAGCGGCGCCCTAGCAACTCCTCCTTGGCGGAGCACTTGGCCAGCGCAGTAGGTCTCCCCGGCTCGACAAACTCCGTCCGGGTGATTACCACGTCCGGGTCATTGACCGGGTGAGCCAGGTTGGAGGTCTCCGGGTTAGCAGAAGTTTCTTGAGGTTCTTGAGCTGAAGGGGCAGAGGCAACTGGCGGTTCTTGAGCTGCAACCTTCGGTTCAGGCAAGTCCGGCTCTTCGACCGGCTTGTTCTTCTTCGCCCTCTTGCTGAGCTTTGCCTGGGCACTGAAAGGACAAAAAGGTTAGTACAAAAGTATGAGTAAAGATAAGCACAATAAGAGATGATCATCATTACCCGGGTACGGTTTTGAAGGCCGACAGATTTGACTGCATCGAGTCACCAGAGGAAGGAGACGTTTCCTGATAATTTGAATCAGAAGAATTGAGAGGTTCACGTATAACACCCGGCAGAGGATGAAAAGGATATAAGTTGGAAATAACCTCGGTCCGGCGCTTCCTTGATGCCTCAGGTAAGCCGGAGGAGAGGTCAACATCCTTGTTGGTCCGGGTGTGCCGCCGGTTCTCATGAATCTGTTGCTTCAAAAGAAATTGAGGATCTTGAGAAGCTAAAGGATGTGAAAATCTTACTTTCCGGCTTACCCTTCGGACTTTCAGCCTTGGCAAGGGCTCCGAGTCGGAGGAAAGTGTCATTACCTCTTCAACCACTGGGTTACTTGCTCCGGTGTCATCCTATTGATGAATGGTATTGATAAGGTGGACAGAAATAAACAAGACATACAACAAGATCTTACAGGTTCAGGGGTTACCTCTGACTCGGAGCTGTCGCTTAGTTGCATCAGCTCTGAAGCAGTAGGCCTACTTCCCTTCTTGTGGGGAGCGACTCTCTTGGCGGCTTTCTTCGCCTTCCTGGCCTTCTTGGCCGCCTCATGGTCGTATTTGACCTTCCAGAATTTGTCATCCGCCTGAAAAATACAATGGCGAGTTCTTAAGGTTCGGATGAAAGTTATTTACAGAAGAAAATAAGATGTTCAGATCAGCGGCTTACTGCTGGAGCCGGGTTGGTCTTGCAGAAGGGGCTTAAGCCGGTCCTCCCGCAGTCTGCCAAGCTCTCGTTCAAGAGAGCCTTGGTCATGTCCTCAGCAATGTCTTGAGGAAGATCGTTGCGGCTGTGTCTCAGGGGGTCATCCTTTCGGCCCGTGTACTCACACATTAAGCTGGGGCGGCGGCTCAACGGGATCACCCGCCAGGAGATCCAGACTCGGACCAGGTCAATTCCATTGAGACCACTGCCCAGGAGAGCCTTGATCTTGTTAATGGTGGGGAGCAGAGGTTGGCGCTCCGCTTGAGTTAGCTTGTCTGACAAAGGGTGTGTTGGTTCCAGACGCGAGGGGCGAAAGCCGGGCAGCGGGCTCTCGTCAGCCGGCGACGTGTCTTGGCAGTAGAACCACGTCTGGTTCCAGTCCTTTGGGTGGCTTGGCGGCTCGGCGTAAGGGAAGAGGCAGTCTCTCCGTCGCTGAATGGAGATTCCGCCAAGTTCCAAACTTGGCCCGTTGGCGCACTCGTTCTGGCGGTTTAGGTAGAAGAGCTCTCTGAAGAGCAGCAGGCTGGGCTCTTCTCCAAGATAAACCTTGCAGAACACTTGGAAATTGCATATGTTGGACACCGAGTTGGGTCCTATATCTTGTGGCCGCAGGTCAAAGAAATTCAGTACATCCCTGAAGAACTTTGAGTCGGGCGGTGCGAAGCCCCGGCTCATGTGATCCGCAAAAATCACTACCTCCCCGTCCTTTGGCTGTGGTCTCTCCTCTGACGGGTCAGGGGCACGGTAGGACATGACGTCCTTCTTGGGCAGGTAACCCGACTTTACAAAATCCGCTAAGGTCTCGTCGGTGACATTGGACCTCATCCAATTGCAAGTGATGGATGCTTTAGGAGCTTTGGGAGGCATGGTGAAAGTCGGCAGCCTATGATAAAAGGAAACGTCCGGTTTAATTATAAGCCGGAGGAAATTTACAGTTCAATGTTAAAGTGGCGGCTTATGGAGGGGACTAATGACATATATCTAGGTGCATCGGGTTATCTAAGCCGCCCGAGGTATTGAGAGCAATTCAATTATCTACAGCCTTGCTGCAAATGAGCCGGAATTTTTTTACAGTACGTGGCTTCTTTAAGTCGGAAACGTAAACCGCCACGACTCGGCAGGTGTAGTTTTTTACTAAGTGTGGTGAAAACAGGTTTCACACATCGCAGTAAATAATTTGGATCAAAACGGTCGGTTGAAAAGGAAAATTCCTAGACCTAAAAACAGACGCAGAAGAAGTCTGCGGGTTCGAACGAAGCATCTATGCAGTAAAAAGGGGATCTATTTGCATTAGGAATGGAAGTGAAACAGCTACCGCAGTGGTTCTATACAAGTCTAAGATTAAAAGGGGTGGTAAAAATCAAATCTACCGAGGGCCTGCGAAGAACGGTGAAGAACACGGGAAGAACAAGAAGAAACCCTACTGCAGATCTGTTCTACGGGGCAGCAAGGACTTACAGGTGCTGGTGAGTCGCGGAGGTCGCTGCCGTTCTCTGGACACAACAGGTTGATGTAGCGGCCGGAGTCGGTGAGGACGAGAAGACCCGCGGTGGCGACGGCAACAGAGCTCGAGCGGAAGAGCAGTGGCGCGAGGAGGAAGACGGGTGTTTGAAGGCTCATCGGGCCGGACTATTTATAAGGGTAAGCTCATAAGTGGGCGCGAGAAACGAGGAGACCACGGCGTGGTTATCTCCCCATGAAACGCCTCGATTTTCGGGATGGCAGTAAAGATAAGATCCGTTGCGGATATAGTGGAGTAAAAAATGGACTTAATGGAAGATGATGTCACGGCGGATTACCCGGAGTCCAGAGGATGACGTCACGCCGGGTTATGGCCTTCACACAATTGTAAGCCGGAGATTTTCTGTCGAAAGAATTGAAGATTGACATGAGCCGGCTCAAATCAATCTGGGGCCTAATGTTGAGGATATAGACCTTAGAGTCACCCGCCAGAAGGGGCCGGGTTACTCATAATGGTCATCGCCAGAAGCCCAGCGCCAAGCTTGAAGACGGTGGGCCAAAGATGGGCTTAAGACCCGGATATGGCTTAAGGCCCGTAGTTACAATCATCATTATGGTAGAACTTGTAGTGTAAGGCAAGAATATTTGAGAGTCCGAGCCGGACACTCTTATGAGCCGGCCGGGACTCTGAGAGCTGCTGGGCGTCAGCCTCCCTATATAAAGGGACGACCCGGCAGCGGTTTAGAGGGAGGAGAGATCTCATCGAGAGCCAGGCATAGCAGTTAAGCTCCCTGTTCATCGAAACCCTAATCAATTCCACCTCAACTGGACGTAGGCTTTTACCTTCACCGTAAGGGGCCGAACCAGTATAAACCCTCGCGTCCCTTGTCCCGTTTAACCCCTTCAAGCTTCCTAGTGGCGATGGCTCCACGACTAAGTCCTAGCTTGAGGACATCTGCCGTGACAATTCCACGACACTAGGGGAGCAGAACTAACCACAGTGATAGGGTGACCCTGGAAATAATGCTTAAGCTTCCGGCTTGCCATGAATACCCCATAAACAAGCTTCTGCCAATGTGGATACCGTTGTTTGGACTCAATGAGTACCTCGCTGACGTAGTAAACCGGCCGCTGAACCGGATACTCCTTACCCTCCTCCTTACGCTCCACCACGACAGCCACACTGACGGCCCGTGCATTAGCGGCTACATACAGCAATAAGGGCTCCTTGTCAACAGGAGCAGCAAGGACTGGGGGCTCAGCCAGCTGTCTCTTCAAATCCTCAAAAGCAGCATTAGCAGCATCATTCCAGATAAAGTCATCTGTTTTCTTCATCAACTGGTACAGTGGCATGGCTTTTTCACCCAAACGGCTTATAAACCGGCTCAAAGCAGCGATGCGGCCCGCCAGACGCTGGACGTCGTTTATGCACGCCGGCTTAGCCAGAGAGGTGATTGCCTTGATCTTTTTCGGGTTAGCTTCAATGCCTCTGTGAGAAACCAGAAAACCCAAGAGCTTGCCTGCGGGAACACCAAAAACACACTTGGCCGGGTTAAGCATCATCTTGTAAACCCGGAGATTATCAAAGGTTTCTCTAAGATCATCTACCAAGGTCTCCTTCTCCCTGGATTTAACCACGATATCATCCACATAAGCATGAACGTTGCGCCCAATTTGGTTATGAAGACAATTCTGCACGCAACGCTGGTAAGTCGCCTGTGCACTCTTGAGCCCGAAAGGCATAGACACATAACAGAAGGCTCAAAAGGGAGTGATGAACACCGTCTTCTCCTGGTCCTTAACTGCCATTTTAATCTGATGGTATCCAGAATAAGCATCCAAAAAACTTAAGCGCTCACAACCCGCTGTAGCATCAATAATTTGATCAATACGGGGGAGGGCAAAAGGATCAGCCGGACAAGCTTTGTTTAAATCCGTGTAGTCCACACACATCCGCCAGGTGCCGTTCTTCTTGAGCACGAGCACCGGGTTAGCTAACCATTCTTGATGAAAAACTTCAACAATAAACCCAGGCGCCAAGAGCCGGGCTACCTCCTCACCAATGACTTTCCGCCTCTCCTCATTAAACCGCCGAAGGAATTGCCTGACCGGCTTAAATTTCGTATCAATATTGAGAGTGTGCTCAGCGAGTTCTCTAGGTACACCTGGCATGTCAGAAGGTTTCCATGCAAAAATGTCCTTGTTCTCACGGATGAACTCGATGAGCGCGCCTTCCTATTTCGGATCCAGATTGGCACTGATGCTGAACTGCTGAGATGAGTCACCTGGAACAAAGTCAACAAGCTTAGTCTCATCAGCTGACTTAAATTTCATTGCCGGCTCATGCTCCGTGGTTGGCTTCTTCAAAGACGTCATATCTACCGGGTCAACATTGTCCTTGTAAAACTTCAACTCCTCTGTTGCACAAACAGATTCAGCGTAAGCAGCGTCACCTTCCTCACACTCCAAGGCTATCTTTCTGCTGCCATGAACCGTAATGGTCCCATTGTGACCTGGAGCTGCAAATACACGTAACACGGCCGTGCCATAAACTTGGCGTAAGCCGGCCGCCCAAATAAAGCATGATACAGACTTCTTATCTTAACCACCTCAAAGGTTAGTTTTTCCGCCCTGTAATTGTACTCATCTCCAAAGGCTACTTCCAGCTCAATCTTACCGACTGGATACGCCGACTTACCGGGCACCACGCCATGGAAAACAGTATTGGACTGGCTGAGATTTTTATCGGTTAAACCCATACGACGGAAGGTCTCATAGTAGAGGATGTTGATACTGCTGCCTCCGTCCATGAGCACTTTAGTGAATTTATATCCCCCAACCTGAGGAGCCACCACCAAGGCCAGGTGACCCGGATTATCAACCCGGGGACGATGATCTTCCCTACTCCACACAATAGGCTGCTCAGACCATCTTAAATAGCGTGGAACCGCCGGCTCAACAGCATGCACAGCCCTTTTATGGAGCTTCTGCTCTCGCTTGCACAGACTGGTAGTAAACACATGATACTGCCCGCCATTGAGCTGTTTTGGATTGGTCTGGTATCCCACCTGCTGCTGCTGATGATGACCCTGGCCGGACTGCTGATTAAAACCCCCTTGAACATTCTGAGCATTGGAATTTGAACCGCCGCCCGGGCCATGAAAGCCGCCGGCGCCTGAGCCACCGCCCGGGCCACTGTTGCCATTGAAAGCATTGGAATTTTTAAAGGCCTTCATGATTGCGCAGTCCTTCCATAGATGAGTGGCCGGCTTTTCCCTAGAGCCATGCCTTGGACAAGGCTCATTCAACAACTGCTCAAGCATCGGGCCTGACCCGCCGGCACGGGGAGGCGGTCTCCCCTTACGCCGGTGGTTGTTACCCTGTGAATTGGTGTTGGCCACAAACTCCATGCTGCCATCAGCCTTCCGCTTGTTACCTCCCTAGTTCGCCGAGTTATGCTGGGGGCCCTTGCCATTGCCATTCCGTTTTCCCTTCCCTGTCCTTTCATCATCCGATGCGGGATCCTTGGTACTATCAGAGTCGGCGTACTTGACTAGAGCCGCCATCAGCGTACCCATATCATTGCAATCGCGCTTGAGCCGCCCGAGCTTCATCTTCAGGGGCGTAAAACGACAATTCTGCTCTAACATTAAGACTGCAGAGCCGGCATCCATTTTATCAGATGAATGTATTATCTCTTTGACCCGGCAAACCCAATGGGTTGTAGACTCACCCTCCTGCTGCTTACAGTTAGTCAAATCCACAATTGACATAGACTACCTACAGGTATCTTTGAAGTTTTGGATGAACCGGGTTTTTAGTTCAGCCCAAGACCCGATAGAATTTGGTGGCAGTCCTTTCAACCAAGTGCGAGCAGTCCCATCTAACATCATGGTGAAATACTTGGCCATTGCCGCTTCGCTGACCTCCAGCAACTCCATAGCCATCTCGTAACTCTCAATCCATGCTCCGGGTTGCAAATCAGCCGTGTAATTAGGTACCTTCCTAGGCCCCTTGAAATCCTTGGGCAGATGTTCATTACGGAGAGCCGGCACCAGACAAGGAACACCTCTGGTCCTCGTAGGTATACCCGCGTCGATGGAAGCCGTCGGATAAGCCGGGAGTGGTTGGTAAGCCGTCAACTGAGCCGCCTGCTCCGCCTCTTGCCGTGCTCTGTCTTGGTCCACCGCGTTAAAGGCTCCATTATGAACCGGGCCATGGCCAGGAGGCAAGAGTTGGTGCCGGACATTGCTTGAGCCGGTCGCTGAGACCATGTGCCTGCTATAACTCGGGCTCCGGCCTGGACGAGGGGTTGAATGAATCATGTCCCGGCTATAAGAATATGCCTCCTATTGCGCCAGAGCCGTCTGAAGGAGTTCTCTGACCCGGCGGGTTTCGACCGCCGTTGGAGAGTCACCCTCGATTGGGAGAGCCGCCAGTCGCGCCGCCGCGGCGACCATGTTTTCCAACGGGTTGGCATAATGACTCGGTGGTATTGGCATGTACTGAGGCGGGGTAGTGTTCACCCGGGGAGGCCCCATCACTTGGGGCTGAATTGGCGCTCCAGCCCCGGGCACCGTGATCTCTGGCGGGTTACTGGGCCCTGCACCAGGCATGTTGAAGAGGTTTCGAGGATCGTAAATCGGAGGGAGTCGAGATTGAGCCTTTTGATGCCTCCTTCTCATGTTCACATTGGACGCGTTCTGATCCATCGTGAGCCGGAAAGACTGTGCTTGAATCCGCTGAGCCTGGGCGTCGAGAGCCGCCCTCTCTGCAGCCATCCTGATCCCTTCCGCCGCCAGATCCTCCTTGGATTTTGCTAGATCCAATCTTAACTGTGCCACCTCCGCGTCATGCTGAGCTTGATCCGCCGGGGTGACCGTAGCAGTTAACAGGGCCGTCATCTTGTCTGTGAGATCCATCAGCACCTGAGCCGGCGAGGGCACAGGGCTTCCTGCCCCAGTAGCGGGGTTTTGAACAGGTTGTGAGCCGGCCATGAAGATTCCAACCTGGCTCGGCAGCTCAAAGGGGTCCGGAATACTGTCGCCATCGGAACAACCCCTGAGCCTGCCATCTTGAAGTTGATACAACGAGTTTGACTCATCCGTGGACGACTCACCATCAGAGCGGGCGGCCGTCTCATCTCCAGATCCAGATCCTTCAGAGGGTCCTCCATGGACGCATCCCACAAAAGCATGCTTCAAGGCAGGCAGAGCCCGGGCGGGTCGTGCACGCTGAGCCGTCTCGATGAGGTCGGCGCAGTGGTCCGGCTCAGGGCCCGGCTCACCAATCTTGCCAATGAAGACATGGATTCCGCCGAAGGGGACCCGGTACCCGTACTCGATTGAGTCGGCGTCGGGGCCCCAGTTCACGTCGTCGATGTAGAGCTTGCCGCGATGACTCTTGGTCATCCGGCCCACAGCGTATCCCTTGAGCCCTTCGAAGCTGCCCTTTAAGAACTCAAATCCACCGTGCGCTGGCCCCACGGTGGGCGCCAACTGTCGTGGATTTATCACGGCAGATGTTGAGGATATAGACCTTAGAGTCACCCGCCAGGAGGGGCCGGGTTACTCATATGGTCATTGCCAGAAGCCCGAAGCCAAGCTTGAAGACGATGGGCCAGAGATGGGCTTAAGACCCGGATATGGCTTAAGGCCCATAGTTACAATCATTATTATGGTAGAACTTGTAGTGTAAGGCAAGAATAGTTGAGAGTCCGAGCCGGACACTCTTATGAGCCGGCCGGGACTCTGAGAGCTGCTGGGCGTCAGCCTCCCTATATAAAGGGACGACCCGGCAGCGGTTTAGGGAAAAAGAAAGATCTCGTCGAGAGCCAGGCATAGCAGTTAAGCTCCCTGGTCATCGAAACCCTAATCAATACCACCTCAAACTGGACGTAGGCTTTTACCTTCACCGTAAGGGGCCGAACCAGTATAAACCCTCGCGTTCCTTGTCCCACTTAACCCCTTCAAGCTTCCTAGTTGCGATGGCTCCACGACTAAGTCCTAGCTCGAGGACATCTGCCGTGACAATTGCACGATAGTTGGCGCCCACCGTGGGGCTAGCGCACGGTGGATTTGAGTTCTTGAAGGGCAGCTTCGAAGGGCTCAAGGGATACGTTGTGGTCCGGATGACCAAGAGTCGTCGCGACAAGCTCTACATCGACGATGCAAACTGGGGCCCCGACGCCGGCTCAATTGAGTACGGATATCGGGTCCCCTTCGGCGGAATTCATGTTTTCATCGGCAAGATTGGTGAGCCGGGCCCTGAGCCGGATCCCTGCGCCGATCTCATCGAGACGGTTCAGCGTGCACGACCCGCCCGGGCCCGGCCTGCCGTAAGGCATGCTTTTGTGGGATGCGTCCATGGAGGGTTCTCTGATCGATCTGGGTCTGGTGATGAGACGGCCGCCGGCTCTGACGGCGAGTCGTCCACCGATGAGTCAAACTCGTTGTATCAACTTCAAGATGGCCGGCTCATGGGTTGTTCCGATGGTGACGGTATTCCGGACCCGTTTGAGCCGCCGAGTCAGGTTGGGGTCTTTATGGCCGGTGCACAGCCTGTTCAGAACCCTGCTGCTGGAGCGGGAAACCCGGTGCCCTCGCCGGCTCAGGTGCTAATGGATCTCACGGACAAGATGACGGCCCTGTTAACCGCCACGGTTGACCCGGCGGATCAAGCTCAGCATGATGCGGAGGTGGCACAGTTAAAATTGGATCTAGTGAAGGCTAAGGAGGATCTGGCAGCGGAAGGGATCCGGATGGCTGCGGAGCGGGCGGCTCTCGATGCCCAAACCCAGTTGATTCAAGCGCAGTCCTTCCGGCTCACGATGGATCAAAACGCGTCCAATGAGGTCCTGAGAAGGAGGCATCAAAAGGCCCAATCTCGACTCCCTCCGGTTTACGATCCACGCAACCTCTTCAACACGCCAGGTGCAGGGTCTAGTAACCCGCCAGGGGTCATAGTGCCCGGGTCGGGGACCCCTATTCAGCCACAAGTAATGGGGCCTCCCCAGATGCCACCTGCCCCGCCTCAGTACGTGCCAATACCACCGGGTCATTATAATAACCCGCTGGAGAACATGGTCGCTGCGGCAGCACGGCTGGCGGCTCTCCCGGTCGACGGCGATTCTCCGACGGCTATTGAAACTCGCCGGGTCAGGGAACTCCTTCAGACAGCACTGGCACAGCAAGAGGCGTACTCCTACAGCCGGGACAGGATCCACTCGACCCCTCGTTCAGGCCGGAGCCCGAGTTACAGCTGGCACATGGTCTCAGCGACCGGCTCAAGTAATGTCCGACGCCATGACCCGCCCCCTGGCCATGGCCCGGCTCATAACGGAGCCTTTCACGCAGCAGATCAAGACAGAGCGCGGCAAGAGGCGGAGCAGGTGCCTCAGTTGACGGCCTACCAGACTCCCCCGGCTTATCCGACGACATCCGCCGATGTGGGTATCCCTACCAGGACTGGGGGTGTCCCTTGCTTAGTACCAGCTATCCGCAATGAACGTTTACCCAAGGACTTCAAAGGCCCTAGGAAGGTGCCCAATTACACGGATGACTTACAACCCGCAGCCTGGATCGAGAGTTACGAAATGGCCATGGAACTACTGGAGGTCAGTGAGGCGGCAATGGCCAAGTACTTCACCATGATGTTGGATGGGACTGCCCGCACTTGGTTGAAAGGGCTACCACCGAACTCCATCGGGTCTTGGGCTAAGCTGAAAGCCCGGTTCATCCAAAACTTTAAGGATACCTGCAGGCAGTCTATGTCAATTGTGGATTTGACTAACTGTAAGCAGCAGGAGGGTGAATCCACGACGCATTGGGTTCGCCGGGTCAAGGAGATCATACATTCGTCAGATAAGATGGATGCCGGCTCTGCAGTCTTAATGTTGGAACAGAATTGTCGTTTCGTGCCCCTGAAGATGAAACTCGGGCGGCTTAAGCGCGACTGCAATGATATGGGTACACTCATGGCGGCTCTTGTCAAGTACGCCGATTCTGATGGTACCAAGGATCCCCCTTCAGATGATGAAAGGGCAGGGAAGGGAAAGAAGAATGGCAATGGCAAGGGTCCTCAGCATAACCCGGGGAACCAAGGAGGAGGCAAGCGCAAGGCCGATGGCAGCCTAAAGTTTGTAGCCAACGCCAGCTCACAAGGTAATAACCAGCGACGCAAGGGGAGGCCCCCTCCCCGAGGCGGCGGGTCAGGCCCGACGCTGGAGCAACTGTTGAATGAGCCTTGTCCAAGGCATGGCTCTAGAGAGAAGCCAGCGACTCATCTATGAAGGATTGTGCAATCATGAAGGCCTTTAAGAATTATAATGGCCCGGGAGGCGGCTCAGGCGCCGGCGGCTTTCATGGCCCGGGCGGCGGCTCAAATTCTGGTCCTCCGAACGGTCAAGGGGGTTTTAATCAACAATCTGGTCAGGGTCACCAACAGCAGCAGGGGGGTTATCAGACCAATCCAAAGCAGCTTAGCGGTGGACAATATCATGTGTTTACCACCAGTCTATGTAAGCGAGATCAGAAGCTTCATAAGAGGGCTGTGAATGCTGTTGAGCCGGCGGTTCCATGCTACTTGCGGTGGTCTGAGCAGCCTATAGTGTGGAGTAGGGAGGATCACCCTCCACGGGTGGATAATCCGGGTCACTTGGCCCTAGTGGTGGCTCCTCAGGTGGGAGGATATAAGTTCACTAAGGTGCTCATGGATGGAGGCAGCAGCATCAACATCCTCTATTATGAGACTTTCCGTCGTATGGGGTTGATTGATAAAAACCTCAGCCAGTCCAACACTATTTTCCACGTGTGGTACCTGGTAAGTCGGCTTATCCAGTCGGCAAGATTGAATTGGAAGTGGCCTTTGGAGATGAGAACAACTACAGGGTGGAGAAATTGACCTTTGAGGTGGTCAAGATAAGAAGCCCATACCATGCTTTATTTGGACGGCCGGCTTACGCCAAGTTCATGGCACGGCCGTGTTATGTGTACTTACAGCTCAAGATGCCGGGTCACAATGGGACCATTACGGTTCACGGCAGCCGGAAAGTGGCTCTGGAGTGTGAGGAAGGCGATGCGGCTTATGCAGAATCTGTTTGTGCAACAGAGGAGTTGAAGTTTTACAAAGATAATGTTGACCCAACAGATATGACCTCTCTGAAAAAGCCAACCACGGAGAATGAGCCGGCGATGAAATTGAAGTCGACTGATGAAACTAAGCTTGTTGATTTTGTTCCAGGAGATTCATCTCAGCAGTTTAGTATCAGTGCCAATCTGGATCCGAAATAGGAAAGCGCGCTCATCGAGTTCATCCGTGAGAATAGGGACATCTTCGCATGGAAACCTTCTGACATGCCAGGTGTACCTAGAGAACTCGCTGAGCACACTCTCAATGTTGATCCGAAATTTAAGCCGGTCAGGCAGTTCCTTCGGCGGTTTAATGAAGAGAGGCGGAAAGCTATTGGTGAAGAGGTGGCCCGGCTCTTGGCGGCCGGGTTTATTGTTGAAGTCTTTCACCCAGAATGGTTAGCTAACCCGGTGCTCGTAATCAAGAAGAAAGGCACTTGGCGGATGTGTGTGGACTACACGGACTTAAACAAGGCGTGTCCGGCTGATCCTTTTGCCCTTCCCCGTATTGATCAAATTATTGATGCTACGGCGGGTTGTGCGCGCTTAAGTTTCTTGGACGCTTATTCTGGATATCATCAAATTAAAATGGCAGTTAAGGACCAGGAGAAGACGGCATTCATCACTCCCTTTGGAGCCTTCTGCTATGTGTCTATGCCTTTTGGACTCAAGTGCGCACAGGCGACTTATCAGCGTTGTGTACAGAACTGTCTTCATAACCAGATTGGGCGCAATGTTCATGCTTATGTGGACGATATTGTGGTTAAATCCATAAAGGAGGAAACCCTGATAGATGATTTAAGGGAGACCTTTGATAACCTCCGGGTCTACAAGATGATGCTTAACCCGGCCAAGTGTGTTTTTGGTGTTCCTGCAGGCAAACTCTTGGGTTTTTTGGTTTCTGACAGAGGCATTGAGGCTAACCCGGAGAAGATCAAGGCCATCACCTCCCTGGCCAAACCGGCGTGTATAAATGATGTTTAGCGCTTGGCGGGTCGCATCGCTGCTTTAAGCCGGTTTATAAGCCGTTTGGGTGAGAAAGCCATGCCATTATATCAGTTGATGAAGAAAACTGATAACTTTGTCTGGAATGATGCAGCTAATACTGCCTTTGAGGAGTTGAAGAAGCAGCTGGCAGAGCCTCCAGTCCTTGCTGCTCCGGTTGATAAGGAGCCCTTATTATTATATGTGGCGGCGAACACACGAGCCGTCAGTGTGGCTGTGGTGGTGGAGCGCAAGGAAGAGGGTAAGGAGCATCCGGTTCAGCGGCCGGTTTATTATGTCAGCGAAGTGCTCATCGAGTCCAAACAGCGCTACCCACATTGGCAGAAGCTTGTTTACGGTGTGTTCATGGCGAGCCGGAAACTTAAGCATTATTTCCAGGGTCATCCCATTACTGTGGTCAGTTCTGCCCCTCTTGGTGACATCATTCAAAACAGAGAGGCCACAGGGAGAGTGGCTAAGTGGGCTATCGAGCTGGGACCTCACGGTCTCAAATATGTGCCACACACTGCTGTTAAATCTCAGGCCTTGGTGGATTTCATCAATGATTGGACAGAGTCACAAGTGCCCGAGCAAATGCCGGATAACACATATTGGACTATTCACTTCGATGGGTCCAGGCAGTTGGAGGGCTCGGGGGCTGGAGTTGTATTGGCTTCCCCTAAAGGTGACAAGTTCCATTATGTGTTACGGTTGATGTTTCCTTGCACCAACAATGCGGCTGAGTACGAGGCCTTGCTCCACGGTCTTCGGATGGCTAAGGAGATGAGCTTGAGCCGGGTAAGGTGTTTCGGTGACTCAGACTTGGTGGCTCAATAAGTATCAGGCAAGTGGGATTCTAAGGACCCTCTCATGGCGGCTTATCGCCGCGAAGTTGATGCCATTGCTGGGCACTTTCAGGGCTACCAAGTGGAGCACATTGATCGCAGGAAGAACGAGGCGGCTGATGCTCTAAGCCGGCTAGGCTCTCAGCGGAAGCCGGTGCCGCCTAATACTTTCCTGGATGTCCTGTATAATCCTTCTGTTCAGCTGCCTACAGAGGAAGACTTGGCTGTCCCTGACCCGGAGGCGCGACTGGTGGCGGCTCTCCACATCATACCGGACTGGACAATGCCCTATTTGGCTTACATGACCCGATGGGAGTTGCCTGAGGATGAAACTTTGGCCAGACAAATAACCCGGCGGGCTAAGTCAATGATTGTTATCAATGGCGAGTTGCATCATCGCAGTGTTACAGGAGCATTTCAGCGTTGTGTCTCCCCTGAGGAAGGTCAAGAGATCTTGCGTGAGATTCACGAAGGGGATTGTGGCCATCACGCCGGCTCAAAATCTCTTGTGGCCAAGGCTTTTTGCCATGGTTTTTATTGGCTGACGGCTCATGCTGATGCAGAGGACTTGGTCAGTAAATGTGATGGTTGCCAGAGGTTCTCCACGGGCTCATGTGCCGGCTCAGGAGCTGAGGATGATCCCAATTACTTGGCCCTTTGCGGTCTGGGGGCTTGATATGGTTGGGCCTTTCAAACAATCCAAAGATAAGAAAACTCACCTCTTGGTGGCAGTTGACAAATTCACAAAGTGGGTGGAAGCTGAGCCAGTTAGCAAGTGCGATGCGGCCACGGCGGTTCAATTTATGAAAAAGGTGATTTTCCGCTTTGGCTTTCCGCACAGCATTATAACTGACAATGGCACCAATCTATCCAAAGGCGCCATGGAAGAGTTTTGTCAACGAGAGCATATCCGACTTGATGTCTCCTCAGTTGCTCATCCTCCATCCAATGGTCAAGCTGAGAGAGCTAATCAGGAGATTCTGAAGGGCATTAAGCCCCGGCTTTTGGTCCCTTTGCAACGGACGCCGGGTTGTTGGGTGGAGGAGTTGCCCTCTGTATTATGGAGCATCAACACTACTCCTAACAGGTCTACAGGCTTCACGCCTTTCTTCATGGTTTATGGGGCAGAAGCAGTCCTCCCCAGTGACATCCGTCATGACTCACCTCGAGTGGCGGCTTATGTTGAGACGGACAATGAACAGGCACGCCAAGATGCTCTTGACTTGTTGGACGAACAGCGTGATGTGGCAGCAGTTCGCTCAGCGATTTACCAACAAGACCTGCGCCGTTATCATAGTCGCCGGGTTAAAACCCGGGTCTTCCAGGAAGGTGATCTTGTGCTCCGGCTCATCCAAGATCAAACAGATGCGCACAAGCTATCCCCGCCTTGGGAAGGACCCTTTGTGGTCAGCAAGAACTTGCACAACGGGTCATATTACCTCATTGACATTCGGGAGCACAAAGATTCACGTAAGTCGGAAGAAGAGACCCGTCGGCCGTGGAACATAGCTCAGCTTCGGCCTTACTACACTTGAGCCACCGGCTCTCATAATGTACATATTTCTCTCAGCCATGTATATATTATGATAAGCAATAAAGCAGGACCTCTGTCCTTTTTCTCCTCCAAATGTGCACGTGTTTGTTTTCTTGGCAAGATTAACATGATAACTTGAAGGAGGATCCGGCTTATGATCGTATTCGAATCTAGCCGCAGGTAATAAGGTCACTTGGGGGCTTCCTGTTCAAACATGGGTCGTATTCGAACCAAAGAGAACATAGCTGTCGATACCCATTTGATTGGCAAAGTCCCGAGCTCATTGGGAGGTTTTCTTTGATCATATTTGAATCATAGTTTAACCCCTTTGAGAACCGACGTGGATCGTATTCGAATCAGCGTCGTTAAACAATTCTTAAAATCACTTGGGGGCTTCCTGTTCAAACATGGGTCGTATTCGAACCAAAGAGAACATAGCTGCCGGTACCCTCTTGATTGGCATCGCCACACCCACTGGGGGCTATATGATCGTATCCGAATCTTAGCTTAACCCCTTTGGGGCGGGTCTCTGGTCGTATTCGAACCGGAAGCCCCTAAGTTCTTCTGTTTCATTATAGGGTTCTTCTGATCATTTCAAAGTGTGTACGGCCGGGTCTCACTTGGCCGGTTTAAACTTTAATTTCCAATGTTAGTTGGACACAATGGGTGTTATTAAGACAGGTAAACCGGACTTGAGGTACCAACCTTACCACCTGGGTTATTTGAGCCGGAAGTATGCTTGCAGGCCGCTAAGTATGTTATTACGGCTGTATTAAGGATATAATTGAAGACCAGTCCTTTTTTGATTCATATTCCGGGTTATATCTCTAAAACTTATGATTCTCAGGGTGGTAAGCCGCCTCAAGACTTGTGATTTGTCCTCTGTAGGATAGTTAAAGGAAACTATTTTGAGATTAAGGAAAACAAATGATTGATTATGACCCGGAGTAACATAAAGGAGACAACTTCATCAGACTTTAACATTCAAGGCGTGCATGATGGCACGGCAAAGATAAAGTATTGGTCCTACTCTATTACAAAGACTCATTGAGTCCAAAAGGGTGAGGCATTAATTGATAAGCCGCCAGCTGAGTTACAACGCTTGCTGAGTTGAAGTCTCCGGCTCGTTCCTCTCTCCTCCTCCGGCTGATCCCAAGACCCGGAAAGTTGATGACTTCCAGTCGATGCCGCTGAGAGCTTCGAATTGGGCTTCCTCGTCAATTAACCCGGCCGGGTCAATCTCCGGGGCGAAAGTGTGCTGACGAGCCGGCGGGATCAAGTTGAGGGCTTCATAGCGCGGAGTAGGGATCCTCTGATTTTCTGCGTCGTAGCCCGGCTGATACTTGGTCAGATCTGTGTCGTTGCCAATAAGGGTGGCCACCGGGCGTACGGCCTTCACGCAGGCTGCGAAGTCCTTCTGATCAAAGGCGGTGCCATCTTCCTTCAGACTTGGATAGCCGAGGGCGATGTCCGCCGGGTCTAACTCCGGCAAGAACGCCTTGGCCCGGCTCAGCGCAGCAATCGCTCCGGCTCTTGCAGAGGCCCGTCACAGCTCTTGGATCCGTTGAGGCAGAACGGCGAGCCGGCGAAGGACTTCCGCCAGGTGAGTCGGCACCTCGTTGGAGAGGGCCACCACAGCCAAGGCACGTTGTGACCCGGTGTAGAGTTGCTCCACCAGGGTGTATACGGCCTTCAGCTTGGTCACCACACTCTGATTCAGGTTGGCACTTCTGGGACCTGTTTAACAGAGTCAGATAAGCCGCCGACAAGGATGAATTATGAGAAATAAAAATTCTAAACTTGATGAAAGCCGGTGAGACGACTTACCGAAGATTGCGGCCACCATCTGGGACACTTGGCACTTTAGGCCGGAGAGCTCGGCGGTCTTCTCGGAGAGAGCCTTCTCCGCCTGTTCAGCCCGGTTCACCAATGCGGCCTTTTCTTCGGCCCACGCCTTCCGCTCAGCGTCGAACTCCGTCTTCAGCTTCTCTTGCGCGGCGATGCTAGACACAAACTTGGCATTTGCCTTCCGGGTCTCCATCTCTTGCATCTTCAGCCGGTTCTTGAGATCAGCAAGGTCAGCCTCAAGCTTCTTGCCAGCAGCCTGTATAAATTTCCGGGTTATGGCATGGACAACTACTATTCAAATTTAAAGTCCCAAGCGTTTTCCAAGCAAAGACACTTGGCACTTGGGGGCTAATGCATATTGAACGTTTCTATCTACACATTGCCGGTTCAATGGAGTAAGCCGGAACTTAAGTCTACAACATACTCAATCATAAGTCATCGACTTGGGGGCTAGCATGGTACAGGAAACTAAGCAGTAAGTAAGAGGACAGAAGAATATTACCTCAGATTTCTGCTGGATCTGGGTCACCATAGCAATCTCTGTGTCCCGGCTCTTGTGCACTTGGCTGACGAAGCCGGAGACGACCTCTCCAATATTCAAGTTGGAGTAGTCGGTGAGGTCCAGGTTAACCCGGCGCGACTCTAGCAGCTCCCCTTTGGCAGAGCACTTGGCCAGCACGGTAGGTCTCCCCGGCTCACCGAACTCCGTCCGGGTGATTACCATGTCCGGGTCATCAGCTGGGGGAGCCGAGCTGGAGGCCTCCGGGTTAACAGAAGCTTCTGTAGTTGCCTTGCTGGTTGGGGCAGCGGCCTCAGGTGCAGAGGCGGCTGGCGGCTCTTGAGCGGCTGCCTCTGGCTCAGGTAAGTCCGGCTCATCGACCAGCTTGGATTTCTTCGCCCTCTTGGTGATCTTGGCCTGGGCACTGAAAGGACAAAAAGATTAAGCATAATAGGGTAAGTGAAGATAAAGGTATAACATGAGATGGTTATCATTACCCAGGCACGGTCTTGAAAGCCGGCAGGCTTGACTGCATAGAGTCGCCGGAAGAGGGGGAAGTTTCCTGATAATTTGAGTCAGAAGAGTTGAGCGGTTGACGTATAACACCTGCCAAAGGATGAAAAGGGTACAATTTTGAGATCACCTCGGTCCGGCATTTCCTCGATGCGTCAGGTAACCCGGAGGAGTGGTCGGTGCTTTTGTCGGTCCGGGTGTGCCGCCGGCTCTCATGCACCTGTCGCTTCAAAATAAATTGAGGGTCTTGCTAAGCTAAAGGATGTGAAAAGCTTACTTTCCGGGTTACCCTTCGGATTTTCAGCCTGGGCAAGGGCTCCGAGTCGGAGGAAAATGTCGTTACCTCTTCAACCACCGGGTTACTTGCTACGGTGTCGTCCTATTGATGAACAAGTATTGATAAGGCGGACAGAAATAAACAACAAAGCACAACAAGGACTTACAGGCTCAGGGGTTACCTCTGACTCAGAGCTGTCGCTTAGTTGCATCAGCTCTGGAGCAGTAGGCCTGTTTCCTTTCTTGCGAGGGGCGGCTTTCTTGGCGGCTTTCTTCGCCTTTCTGGCCTTCTTGGCCGCCTCATGGTCATATTTGACCCGCCAGAACTTATCATCAGCCTGAAAAATACAATGATGATTTCTTAAAACGATTCAGATGACAGTTATATACAGATAAGAGGTTTAGATCAGCGGCTTACCGCTGGGGCTGGGTTGGTCTTGCAGAAGGGGGCTAACCCGGTCCTTCCGCAGTCTGCCAGGCTCTCGTTCAAGAGAGCCTTGGTCATCTCCTCTGCAACATCTTCAGGAAGATCGTTGCGGCTGTGTCTCTGGGGGTCATCCTTTCGGCCCGTGTAATCACACATTAAGCCGGGGCGGCGGCTCAATGGGATCACCCGCCACGAGATCCAGACCTGGACCAGATCGATTCCGTTCAGACCATTGCCCAGGAGAGCCTTGATCTTGTTGATGGTGGGGAGCAGAGGTTGGCGCTCCGCTTGAGTCAGCTTGTCTGACTGTGGGTGAGTCGGCTCCAGGCGCGAGGGGCGAAAGCCGGGCAACGGACTCTCATCAGCCGGCGACGTGTCTTGGCAGTAAAACCACGTCAGATTCCAGTCTTTGGGGTGGCTGGGCGGCTCTGCGTAAGGGAAAAGGCAGTCCCTCCGCCGCTGGAAGGAGATGCCGCCTAGCTCCAGACTTGGCCCGTTGGCACACTCATTCTGACGGTAGAAAAGCTCTCTGAAGAGCAGCAGACTGGGTTCTTCTCCAAGGTAAACCTCGCAGAACACTTGGAAATTGCAGATATTGGACACTGAGTTGGGTCCTATGTCCTGAGGCCGCAGATCGAAGAAATTCGGAACGCCTCTGAAAAACTTTGAGCCGGGCGGTGCGAAGCCCCGGCTCATATGATCCGCAAAAATCACTACCTCCCCGTCCTTTGGCTAAGGTCTCTCTTCTGACGGGTCAGGGGCACGGTAGGACATGACGTCCTTCTTGGGCAGATATCCAGACTTGACAAAATCTGCTAGGGTCTCATTGGTGACGTTGGACCTCATCTAGTTGCAAGTGATGGAGGCTTTAGGAGCTTTGGGAGGCATGGTGATTGTTGGAAGCCTATGATACAGGGAAAAATATCCGGTTCAACAATAAGCCGGCGGAGACTTACAAGTTAAGGTTTAAGGTGGCGGCTTATGAAGGGGACTAATGATATATGTCTAAGTACATCGGGTCATCTAAGCCGCTGGTGTGCTTGAGGGTAATTCAAATTGTCTACAGCCTTGTTATAAGTGAGTCGGAAAGTTTTACAGTGTGTGGCTTCTCTTAAGTCGGAAGGTTCTATGGCACGTGTTTTCTTTAAGCCGGAAATGTAAACCGCCATGATTCAATGAGGGCAGTTTTTTTACTAAGTGTGGTGAAAACAGGATTCACACATTGCGGTAAATATTTTGGATCAAAATGGTCGGGCAAAAGAAAAGGTTTCTAGACCTAGAAACAGACGCGACGGAGGTTCTTGAGCTCGAATGAGGTCTTTATGCAGTAAAAAGAGGCTTACTTGGATTTGAAATGAGTGCTAAACAGCCGCCGCACTAGTTCTACCCTATACTAAGATAAAAAATAGGCAGTAAAATTCAAATCTACTGAGGGCCGCGATGAACTACGAAGAACAGAGGAAGAACTATGAAGCCCTAGTGCGGATCTGCCCTACGGAGTAGCGAGGACTCACCGGTGCTGAAGAGGAGCGGAGGTTGCCGCCGTTTGTCTGGACCGAGTCAGGGTGATGCAGCAGCCAAGGTTGACGAAGACCGGGGGCGCGGCGGCGGCGGCAGAGTTCGAGCTCGAGCTCGAGCAGAGGAACAGTGGCGCAAGGAGGAAGAAGGGTGGCGGAAAGGCCCGTCGGGCCGGCCTATTTATAAGGGCGAGCTCATAAAGTGGGCGCGAGAAACAAGGAGACCACGGCGTGGTTATCTCCCCATGAAATGCCTCGATTTTCGGGATGGCAGTAAAGATAAGATCCGTTGCGGATCTGGTGGAGTAAAAAACGGGCTTAATGGAAGATGACGTCATGGCGGATTACCTGGAGTCCAGAGGATGACGTCACGCCGGGTTATGGCTCTCACACAATGGTAAGCCGGAGTTTTTCTGTCGAAAGAATTGAAAATTGACATGAGCCGGCTCAAATCAATCTGGGGCCTAATGTTGAGGATATAGACCTTAGAGTCACCCGCCAGGAGGGGCCGGGTTACTCATATGGTCATTGCCAGAAGCCCGGAGCCAAGCTTGAAGACGATGGGCCAGAGATGGGCTTAAGACCCGGATATGGCTTAAGGCCCGTAGTTACAATCATTATTATGGTAGAACTTGTAGTGTAAGGCAAGAATAGTTGAGAGTCCGAGCTGGACACTCTTATGAGCCGGCCGAGACTCTGAGAGCTGCTGGGCGTCAGCCTCCTTATATAAAGGGACGACCCGGCAGCGGTTTAGGGAAAAAGAAAGATCTCGTCGAGAGCCAGGCATAGCAGTTAAGCTCCCTGGTCATCGAAACCCTAATCAATACCACCTCAAACTGGACGTAGGCTTTTACCTTCACCGTAAGGGGCCGAACCAGTATAAACCCTCGCGTTCCTTGTCCCACTTAACCCCTTCAAGCTTCCTAGTTGCGATGGCTCCACGACTAAGTCCTAGCTCGAGGACATCTGCCGTGACAATTCCACGACAGCAGATGTCCTCGTGCAAGGACTTAGTCGTGGAGCCATCGCAGCTAGGAAGCTTAAAGGGGTTAAGCGGGACAAGGAACACGAGGGTTATACTGGTTCGGCCCCTTACGGTGAAGGTAAAAGCCTACGTCCAGTTGAGGTGGTATTGCTTAGGGTTTTGATGACCAGGGAGCTTAATCGCTACGCCTGGCTCTCGATCTGTTGTCTCTCGATCTGAACCGCCGCCGGGTCGTCCCTTTATATAGAGAGGTTGACGCCCAGCGGCTCTCAGAGTCCCGGCCGGCTTATAACAGTATCCGGCTCGGACTCCTAACTACTCTTGCCTTACGTTACAAGTCTTGCCATAACGGCGGTTTATCACTACGGGCCTTAAGCCGCCTCCGGGTCTTAAGCCCATTATTGATCCGCCATCCTCAAGCTTGGTACTAGGCTTCACGTGATGATCTTTATGAGTAACCCGGCCCCTCCTGGGCGGGTGACTCTAATGGTTATATCATCAACACCGCCGCCGGCCCGCGAGCCCGTGGCGGGCCCGCCGAGCCCGTCGCCGCCCCGCGCCTTCCCCCGCCGAGCCGCCCGCGCCCCCGAGCTCCTCCCCGCCGCCGTCCGCCGCCTCCGCCGCGGTCGCCGCCTCCGCCGACGCGTCGTCGTCCCCGTGCGCCGCCGCCCGCGCCTCCCTCCGCGAGCCGCCGCCTCCACCGCGCGCCCCGGCCTTCCCCTCGCCGGATCCGGCCGGCCCCGACCCCGGCGACCTTCCCCGTCGAACTCCGGCCGCCGCGCCGCCCGTCTCCGGCGACCTCGGTTCGCGTGCCATGAAGAACCCTAGATCGAGGTTGACTCCCCCCCTTGTTTTTCTGCCAAGTCCTTTTGCTGTTATATTATGTTACCTCCTTTGACCAGTCATATCTCCTTGCATACTACTCTGTTTCATGCTCATGATATATAGAAATGTTCATCAGGTTATGCTCTTAATTTTGTTCCATTGTGCCATGTCTGTTTGAGCTCATCTTGATGCCTAAATCTCTGATGCAAGAGTGCTATATGATGTTTACTGCTGTTACTTATCAGAACTTGGTGTTTTGTTATTTTTGTTGCATTTGATGTGTGCATCTTATGAGCATGAGCTCTACATGTGTGTTGATCTATGCCATGCTATATTTACAGGGATGTATGCCATGTATTTTTGTGATCTATTTGGTGACTAGCACAAGCATGCAAACTAGGCTTCGTGATGTTTCTGTTTTCAGGGACTTAGGATTTTGCTAAGTCCTTTACCTGCTGTTATTTTTATGCCATGTAAACTTGATGCTACAGTGAGGTCCATGCTTCTTTTGAGTATGTTCAGTAAGGATGTTTTGTACATATAGTTGTGCTCTATCCATCCATGCCCCAGTTTGCAATTATGGAGTGCCCTAGCATGTCTCAATCTTGCTCTACTTTTGCTATAAAATGTTCCTGGCAGTATGTTAACATGCTATTCAATTTTGCCAAGGTTGTTGTAGTTGATCCATACATGCTATGAACTTGCTCTTGTGAGGGATAGCTTCAGGAACATGTCTTCTTGCTGTTGGTATGCTTGTTTTGTCATGCATTGCCTTGTGATGAGTGAATCGAGCTCACAAAGATGCCTTCATAATTCTGTTAATGCCATGCTCTGTTTTCTGCTAAGTCTGAGATCTGTTAACGAAACTTGCTATGTTTACATGGGTGCCATCATATCTTCTGTGCCTTTTTGGCTCATGGTCAGTAAGGGATTTTTGTTCTATGCATTTAGTACATTTATTCCATGCCTTTGTTTGCTATGATAAGTTCCTGTAGCATGGTGATTGCTTGCTCTAAACATTGCTACCTGCTGCTGTTTATGCCATGTTCAGTATTTTTCACCAAGTCTGTGAAGCTGATATCGTTTGCACTTTTGCCATGCTTGTTTGAACCTGTTATTTTGTGATCTAGCCATAGCTCAGTGTTCATATTTTGTCAAGCATCTCTTGTAGATCACTTCCATATGCTTTGTTGTTATGTTGAGGTGCTGTAGCATAGTTACTTGATGTATTCTAAGTGCTATCTTGCTGTTAATCGCAGATTTGTGTCATTCTTGTTTTGCTTGCCATTTGCAAACCGTGCATCCGTTTCGGGTGATCTTTATATCGATTTCGACCGAAATCATCTCATCTTTCCAGCGGAATACTTGGTTTGCCAAGTTGATGCCTTGTTCATCATTTTTGTTCCGGAGCACGCATAGGCATCTCATATCACATCTCGCATATCATGCATGTATTGCATCATGTTGCTTGTGCATTTCCCGTGATTGATTGTTGGTCCTTTGCTTGTGTTCTTGCTTTGGGTAGAGCCGGGAGACGAGTACACTTACGAGGAACCTGTTGAGAACGCTTACGAGGATCAAGCTTTCGACAACTCTGAGAACCTTGCAGGCAAGATGACCATACCTTCGAAATCACTTCTATCTTTGCTTGCTAGTTGTTGGCTCTATTGCTATGCTGCGCTACCTACCACTTGCTATATCATGCCTCCCATGTTGCCATGTCAAGCCTCTAACCATCCTTTCCTAGCAAACCGTTGTTTGGCTAAGTTACCGCTTTTGCTCAGCCCTTCTTATAGCGTTGCTAGTTGCAGGTGAAGTTGAAGTTGGTTCCATGTTGGAACATGGATATTTTGGCATATCACAATATCTATTATTTAATTAATGCATCTATATATTTGGTAAAGGGTGGAAGGCTCGGCCTTATGCCTGGTGTTTTGTTCCACTCTTGCCGCCCTAGTTTCCGTCATACCGGTGTTATGTTCCTTGATTTTGCGTCCCTTACGCGGTTGGGTGATTTATGGGACCCCCTTGATAGTTCGCCTTGAATAAAACTCCTCCAGCAAGGCCCAACCTTGGTTTTACATTTGCCTACCTAAGCCTTTTTCCCTTGGGTTTTCGTGAGCCCGAGGGTCATCTTTATTTACCCCCCCGACCAGTGCTCCTTCGAGTGCTGGCCCAAACCGAGCGATGTCCGGCGCCCCCTGGGCAACCAGGGTCTATGCCAACCCGACGTCTGGCTCATCCGGTGTGCCCTGAGAACGAGATATGTGCAGCTCCTATCGGGATTTGTCGGCACATTCGGGCGGCTTTGCTGGTCTTGTTTTACCATTGTCGAAATGTTTTGTAAACCGGGATTCCGAGACTGATCGGGTCTTCCTGGGAGAAGGAATATCCTTCGTTGACCGTGAGAGCTTATAATGGGCTAAGTTGGGACACCCCTGCAGGGTATTATCTTTCGAAAGCCGTGCCCGTGGTTATGTGGCAGATGGGAATTTGTTAATGTCCGGTTGTAGAGAACTTGACACTTGACTTAATTAAAATACATCAACCGTGTGTGTAACCGTGATGGTCTCTTTTCGGCGGAGTCCGGGAAGTGAACACGGTTTGGGTTATGTATGAACGTAAGCAGTTTCAGGATCACTTCTTGATCACCTCTAGCTTCATGACCGTTGCGTTGCTCCTCTTCTCGCTCTTATTTGCGTATGTTAGCCACCATATATGCTTAGTGCTTGCTGCAGCTCCACCTCTTTATCACATCCTTCCTATAAGCTTAAATAGTCTTGATCTCGCAGGTGTGAGATTGCTGAGTCCTCGTGACTTACAGATTCTACCAACACAGTTGCAGGTGCCGATGATACCAGTGCAGGTGACGCAACCGAGCTCAAGTGGGAGTTCGACGAGGAACGTGGTCGTTACTATGTTTCGTTTTCTGATGATCAGTAGTGGAGCCCAGTTGGGACGATGGGGGATCTAGCATTTAGGGTTATCTTCTTTTCATTTGGATTTGACCATAGTCGGTCTATGTGTGTATTTTGGATGATGTATGAAGTTATTTATGTATTGTGTGAAGTGGCGATTGTAAGCCAACTCTCTTTATCCCATTCTTGTTCATTACATGGGATTGTGTGAAGATGACCCTTCTTGTGACAATACCTACAATGCGGTTATGCCTCTAAGTCGTGCCTCGACACGTGGGAGATATAGCCGCATCGTGGGTGTTACAAGTTGGTATCAGAGCCATCCCCGACTTAGGAGCCCCTGCTTGATCGAATCGCTGGCGTTGTTGAGTCTAGAAAGAAAAAAATATTTTCAGTCTTAGGATTATATATATCGGAGAGTAGGATTCTTTTTACTCCGCAGTCCCTTCGTCGCTCTGGTGAGGTCTCCTGACGTAGAAGTTTTGACTCTTCTCTCCTCAAATTTCACTAAAAAAAATTTAGGATCACGCGGGTATCTTGGAATCATCCCGATGGTTTTGTGACGAGAACATTGTTCTTGGTGCCTCCTGACATTTAGGGGTTGTGGCAGTGTCCCGGGGAGTTGAGCTCCGAGGTGTTGTCGTCACAATTTTATCGTTGCAGTTCTGGAATACCTGAGTTTCGCCGACATCGAAAATCTCTTTTATGCAGTTGTTGGTGAGATCACCTCGACGCCAGCCAGTACTGGGGCGGGAGTTCGGGAGTATTGCTATAACTCATATAACGGATGCTTTTCGAAGGTTGAGGTAAATGATTTCCGAAGGTTTCTTGGTTATGTGTTGAAGGATAGATACAGCTGGATCTAGGTATTGTTAGTTTGGGTGAGATATTTTGTGTCCCCTGTATCCCCAACACCAGATTGCATAACCAGAAAGTTCCGGGAGTTTATAGGTGGGATTCAAGTAGCTCTTAGCATTTCTTCCCGCATATATTTGGTTTGTGATTGGGTAATCCTTACCACTTATTTGTTCCAGTCGTACCTTGTTATTTCATTCATCAACCCTTTATCAAGTGGCTTCTCACCTTAATGGAAGTGTGATGATTTACTATGGAATTCATTCGTTCATCCTCGTTCGAATGTTTATTGTGAAGACTATATGTTGCAATTTCTATCCGTTGATTCAGCTTGTCTACCTGTCTATCAAGATGCTAACGGATGTCACCCTCTTCAGGATGGCTCCGCCAACGCGTCAGAATCCGGAACGCAATGATGGGAGTCAGGCGAACCCTCCGCCACCACCTCCGCCTCCGGAGGCATGGCAAGCTATCATGGCAGCCACCAACGCCAATGCTCAGATGATTTTGCAACTCTTGCAAGAGCGCACCCAAGGGCAAGGGAACCAAGGAAATCAAGGCCAAGGCAACAATCAGCCTCACTTCGCTACCCTCAACCAATTCCTCGCAAATCAGCCGAAGTCTTTCAGCTACTGTGCCGAGGCCAAAGACGCCGATGATTGGCTCGTGGACATCAACAAGCATTTTGAATGTAGCAACGTCAGGCCTGAGGACTTTGTCAAGTTTGCTTCTTTTCAACTCAAGGATCAAGCTGCCGAGTGGTATCAACAATACAAAGATTCCAGAGGAGGTCGTGTGATTACCTGGGATGATTTCCGCCGAGACTTCAAAGCTCACCATATTCCACAAAGTGTTGTTGAGAGCAAGCGTGAGGAGTTCCGTAATCTCGAGCAAGGCAGCATGTCCGTGTATCAATACAATACCCGGTTTCAGAAACTCGCTTGCTTCGCTAAGCAAGACGTCCCTGATGAAAAGAGCATGATCTATCAATTCAGAGGTGGCCTCAGAGAAGATCTGCAATTAACTCTCGTGCTTTTTGAGCCGACCAAGTATGATGATTTCTACAACATGGCACTGAAGCAAGAGGCTGCTCAGCTCAAGTGTGAGGCTTCTAAGAAGAGAGTCAGGGACGTAGTTCAGTCTTCTTCTTCCTCACTAGTGGCAGCTAAGCAACAGAAGTTCTGGTTGCCTCCTCCTCCTCCGTTTCGTCAGCCTTTCCAGCAGAAGAACAAAGGTGGCCATGGATCTTCCCACCCACCCAACCCTGGCTATCAGAACAAATCTCAGAATCAAGCTCCAAGGTCTAATGCTCCTTATCATCGTCCGCTCTCAGAGGTGACTTGCAACAAATGTCAGCAGAAAGGTCACTATGCTAACAAGTGCTTCAACCAAAGGCGCCTTCCGCCTCCTCCTCCTGTGAGATCTTCCAGCAATGCAGTGGTCAAGCATAATCCCAAGTCTGCAAAGGTGAACATGATGAATGCAGCTCAAGCGGAGGAATCTACTGATGTGATAATGGGTAATCTCTCAGTTAATGATATTCCTGCAAAAGTTTTATTTGATACTGGTGCATCGCTTTCTTTCATCTCTAGACCTTTTGCATCTAAGCATGAGTTGGCTTTTCAAGATTTGCCTAGACCATTATCAGTTGTCTCTCCGGGTAAATTCATGAACGCAAGCTCCTTGGTTCGGGATATCTCTATCAAGATGGGCAACTATAAATTTCTGTCTTCTCCAATTGTCCTTGGTGACTCAAATATTGATCTAATTCTCGGGATGGACTGGCTTTCTAAGCACAAGGCTCAACTTGATTGTGCTGCCAGGGAAATTCAATTGACACACTCTTCTGAGGATGTGATCATCTATGCCGCTCGTGATGAGACCATTCGGTTATTCTCTCTCAATGAGAAGGGCGAGCTAGACGCAATCTCTCAGATTCCAGTCGTTTGTGAGTACCAAGATGTCTTTCCAGAAGAGCTTCCGGGTATGCCTCCTCACCGGCCAGTCGAATTCGTTATCGATCTTGAGCCTGGCACGGAACCCGTTTGCAAGCGTCCATATAAGCTTGGACCCAAGGAGCTGAAAGAATTGAAGAAACAGCTCGATGAACAAGAGCGTCTGGGTCTGATCAGACCGAGTTCATCTCCATGGGGTTGTGGTGTTCTTTTTGTCCAAAAGAAGGATGGCACGGACCGACTTTGTGTCGACTACCGTCCATTGAACAAGAAGACAATAAAGAACAAGTATCCACTTCCCAACATCAATGAACTATTCGAGCAACTTAAAGGTGCAAAGGTGTTCTCCAAGCTTGACCTTCGTATGGGTTATCATCAGATTCGCATTCGTGAAGAAGATATTCCCAAGACAGCATTCAGAACAAGTTTTGGTTCTTATGAATATACTGTCATGTCTTTCGGCCTTGTCAATGCTCCTCCAACATTCTCTCGAATGATGAACTTCATCTTCAACCCCTATACCAATGAATTCGTACTGGTGTATCTCGATGATATCTTGGTCTTCTCCAAGAATAAGAAGGACCATGCCAAACATTTGCGATTGGTGCTCGACAAACTCAGAGAGTATCAATTCTATGCGAAGTTTTCCAAATGTGAGTTCTGGCTTGATGAAGTTCTTTACCTTGGTCACATCATCTCCGCCAAGGGCATCGCTATTAATCCCGAGAAGGTGTCTGCAATTGTGAATTGGGAACCTCCTCAGAATGTCAAGCAGCTCCGCAGTTTTCTCGGTCTTGCAAGCTATTGCCGAAGATTCGTTGAGAATTTCTCTAAGATTGCAAAGCCTCTTTCCAACCTCCTCCAGAAGCATGTGAAGTATGTCTGGACTCCTGAGTGTGACGTTGCTTTCAACACTCTCAAAGAGAAACTAGTCACAGCTCCTGTCTTAACTCCTCCGGACGAATCCAAGCCATTCGAAGTTTTCTATGATGCTTCTCTTCAAGGTCTCGGTGCTTTGTTAGTGCAAGAGAAGAAAGTTGTGGCCTATACCTCTCGTCAGTTGAAGCCCAACGAAAAGAACTACCCCACTCACGATCTTGAGTTGGCGGCAGTTGTCCATGCATTAATAACATGGAGACATCTCTTGTTGGGAAGGAAAGTGGACATATTCACCGATCACAAGAGTCTCAAGTACATCTTCACGCAGCCCAACCTCAACCTCAGGCAAACTCGATGGGTCGAAATGATTCAAGAGTACAATCCGAGTATTGAATATACTCCAGGCAAGGCCAATATGATTGCAGATGCTTTGAGCAGAAAGGCTTATTACAACAGCTTAATTCTCAAGCCATTTCAACCGGATCTTTGCGAAGCTTTCCGCAAAATGAATCTCCTAGTTGTTCCTCAAGGCTTTCTTGCCAACCTCCTAGTCACTCCAACTTTGGAAGATCAAATTAGTGAGGCACAACTCCTGGATGCCATGGTGAAAAAGGTGAAACGTGGTATCGAGAAGGGCATTTCCAAATACAAGTGCTATCGCATTGATGACCGAGACACTTTATTCTTCGAGGACCGGATTGTGGTTCCTAAAGGTGATCTAAGGAAGGTCATAATGAACGAAGCGCACAATTCTCTTCTTTCCATTCATCCTGGAAGTACGAAGATGTACCATGACCTCAAGCAGTCGTATTGGTGGACTCGAATGAAGCGAGAAATCGCTCAATTCGTGAACGAATGTGACGTCTGCAGAAGGGTGAAAGCAGAACACCAACGACCAGCTGGTCTCCTCCAACCTCTTGCTATTCCAGAATGGAAGTTTGATCATATCGAAATGGACTTCGTGACTGGATTTCCAAAGTCCAAGCGCGGAAATGATGCTATCTTCGTTGTCATCGACAAGCTTACAAAAGTGGCTCCTTTCCTTGCAATCAAAGAATCTATCGCAGCAGCTCAGTTGGCAGAGCTATACACCTCCAGGATTGTCTCCTTGCACGGCATTCCACAATTGATTTCTTCAGATCGTGGAAGCATCTTCACTTCTAAGTTCTGGGACTCCTTCCAGAAGGCCATGGGCACCAACATTCGCTTCTGCACAGCTTTCCATCCTCAAACTAGTGGCCAAGTCGAGCGAGTCAATCAAATCCTTGAAGATATGCTCCGGGCTTGTGCCATTTCCTTTGGCATGAAGTGGGAAGATTGTCTTCCATATGCCGAGTTCTCCTACAACAACAGCTTCCAAGCGAGTGCGAGCAAGGCCCCATTCGAAATTCTCTATGGAAGGAAGTGCCGTACTCCTCTCAATTGGTCCAAGGTAGGTGAACGCCAACTGCTTGGCAATGACTTAATCACAGAGGCTGAAGAAATGTGCAAAGTCATCCGTGAAAATCTCAAAGCCGCGCAATCGCGTTAAAAGAGTTACTATGATAGCAAGCACCGTGACTTGGCTTTCGAGATCGGAGACCATGTCTACCTCCGCGTCTCTCCAATGAAAGGCACTCATAGCTTCGGTATCAAAGGGAAGCTTGCCCCTAGATACGTGGGTCCCCTCAAGATCATTGGCAAAAGAGGCGACCTCGCCTATCAACTTGAGCTTCCTTCCAACTTCGCGAACGTGCACGATGTGTTCCACGTGTCACAGCTTCGCAAGTGCTTCAAGACTCCTGAGCGCACCATCAACTTCGAAGATATTGACCTCCAAGAAGATCTGCTGAGCACCCTGTTGCCATTCTTGAAGAAACTGAGCGCAAGACTCGCAACAAGTCAATCAAATTCCTGAAAGTGAAGTGGTCACACCGTTCCGACCGAGAAGCCACCTGAGAGCGCGAGGACCAACTCCATTCCGAATATCCGGAGTTCTTTCAGTCCTAGATCTCGGAATGAGATCCTCTCGTAGTGGTGGAGTGTTGTAACACCCCGGATGTGACTTCCCATATTTGTAACTCCAACTCTTGCCATTTTCGGCTATGTGTTATGATATTCCCTTCGTGGTTGGGTTTTGTCTTTTGTTTTGCATTTTGTTCATGTCATTCATTTCATATCATGTCATCATGTGCATCTCATTTGCATACGTGTTCGTCTCATGCGTCCGAGCATTTTTTCCCCGTTGTCCGTTTTGCAATCCGACACTCCCACATGCACCGGCACACCCCTCTTGTCTCTTTTCGTGAGCGGGTGTTAAACGTTCTCGGAATGGACCGAGTCTTGCCAAGTGGCCTTGGTACACCACCGGAAGACCACCTGTCAAGTTTTGTTCCTGTCGTGGAATTAACACGTGAGATGTCCTAGGTGTAAGGACTTAGTCGTGAGGCCAGCGCATCTATGTAGTAGCTTGAGAGGGGTTGATTGGGATGAGAGACGCAACACAAGACAAGGGTTTAGACAGCTTCGGGCCCCGGGAAACATCATCCGGTAACAACCCTACGTGCTGTTTGAGGCTAGGTCTCATTATGATCACGGGAGAGTCGCCGGCTCCGGCTCTCGGTGTTTAGCCCTAGAGATTATTTCTTGTTGCCTGTCCTCTTTGGGGTGCTCTGCCCCTCCTTATATAAGTTAGAGGGGCGGGTTACATGTGGAGTCCTAGTAGGACTAGGACTAGTCTATCTTCTCTTACAAGTTAATTACAAGTCCGGGTCTTGCTTCCCCGTAAAGGAAATATTCGGCATCCCTTTCTTCTTAAGCCGACCCATCATAAATGTGAACTGGCCTTCTGGGCCTTGGGCCTTGTTGTCCATCTGACCCGCCCGCCGGGTTACTAATGAGTCGCCAAGATCGGGCAGGTTATCTGTGAATCGCCAAGCTCCGGGCGGGTCACCAGTGAGTCGCCAATTCCGGCCGGGTCATAATGCGGGGTATATCCCCGACATTAGCCCCCAGTTTGATTTGGATTCATCCATGTTAAACTGATCATGTAAAATAGACACAAGAACAAACTTGATAGGTTGTGCTCCGGGTTAAATTTTTGTAAGCCGGCACCTGATCATCTTTAAATCCTTGTCATTTCCTTCTTGATACATGCCCATGAACTCATCGCAAATCTCCTTTAGTAGATATGTTCAAACTTTGTGAATGCAAAAAAATCCAGATACTTCTTTTAAGAAATCCGGGTCAATAGGCCAGCTTCAGAGTCAATTTGCTGGCATTGGTCTCTTGTAGAGAAATATTGTAAGAAATAATCCACTTGAATCGGCTTCCAAAGCGCCGGCTTAAAATATATTGGTTTTGAAATACTCATCTGACTTTCAGCCGGCTTGAAGAGGTAAAACTTGCCGGTTTATCATAACCAAAATTGCCAGCTTGTAAATATTGATAGCACCGGGTCATAACTGTTGCCGACGCCGGGTCATAATTATTGGTGACACCGGATCATGAGTGTTACAAACACCGGGTCAATCTGATCTACTCAAAACGGAGAATTTGAAGATTTTTTCTCCCTTATATGCATATCACCTGTAGCCCCCAAGTCTTAAGAGGAGAACATAGTGATAACTTAAGACTTGCTTCAATATAAGTGTTGCAACCTTGAAGAAAACCGGATTATTTATCTCAATCATTAGTCATAAACTGAATATTCCACATATGTAGCCCCCAAGTGCCGGGTTGTCATGCTTGCAACAACCTGGGACTTGTAATTGCCTTATGCTCATAAAAACTTCAACCAATGTAGCCCCCAAGGGCCGGGTCATTATACAATAATGAGCAGGGACTTTGTAAATATGATCATGTAAACTTTGACTAGCAACGTGTAGCCTCCAAGGGCCGGGTCAGTAAGATATTACCGAGCTGGGACTTTGTATATGATTCATTGATAATAACAACATATGATGTAATCTCCACCATGGGGCTTGAACCCACGTCCACAAGGTTAAGAGCTTTGTACTCTACCAACTGAGTAATGGATCTTTCAATATAATAAACTAAAGCTTGTGTACCTTGAATTTTTGATAGGAGCAATTGGTAGCCCCCATGAGTCGGCTATAGTCATAGTAGTGTAGCCGGGTCATCCTAGAATTGTCTTGAATTGTTGCCAGGAGCAATTGGTAGCCCCCAAGGGCCGGCTCATTACGATGTGATGATTCGGGTCTTCAATGAAGTGAGCAAAAAAATGACTTTGCATTAGCCCTCAAGTGCCATGGTGCATGCTGGCAGTGACATGGGACTTGCATATTTGATGTAATCTCAACTTGAATAATGTAGCCCCCAAGTGCCGGGTTGTAAGCCTGCAGCGACTCGGGACTATTCCTTGCATTGTAGAATAAATCATATCCATTGATAAAATAATAGCCATTGCGCCAAAGCGACTTTGAAAACCTCAATCATAATATTAGTTACTGATAACCATAATAAAAATCCAGCCATGCTGGCTATTAAAAATTTGAATAACCCGGTTTGTGAAAATCTTCAAATTCAATATCGTAGTGAAAATCCAGCCAAGTTTGGCTATTTGAAGATTCAAATACCTTATCTGTTGATAAGTAAAATCCGGAACTTTAAATACCGGGCCTCTTGGTCAATGGCGATTTAATACGCCTCCATTGTAAGCCGGAAATTTTATAACCCGGCTATTTATAGCCTTTTGAGAAAATCAAGAAATGATAACCCTTTTGAGACACCAATGTCAATCTTCCGATGACGGGCTTGGACTTAAACATTTATATAAGTCATAGTTCTGCAAATCCTGCACAGAGTTTAAACAACATATGCCCTGACGACTTAACGTCAAAAGCCAGGGCGGGTAACCACCCAAATGTAGTCTTATCTTGCACACAAGTATATCACAAGACACCTTGGCGGTTTACCGGAGGGCGGGTCAAAATATCTTACATATGACCACTGTGATATTTGAACTGTACCGCCGGCTTATGATACCTGTGCAGTAAGTGTGATAACCCAATCCTTAGAAGCCAATGCTCCCACATAGATGATGATTGTCATAAGCCGGCGACTTATCATCGAAAATCAAGCCGGGTTTAAATAGAAACCGCTCATATACACTTTAGATGTGTTCAAAAGAGCTTCAAATAAAATCCCAAAAATTATTGGCAAAAAGAAACTTCAAAAAATCTTGAGGCTTTTGATTCGAATAAGATCAGAAAACTGTCCCAAAGGGGTTAAGCTAAGATTCGAATACGATCATATAGCCCCCAGTGGCTTTGGCGTTGCCGATCAAGAGGGTACCGACAGCTATGTTCTCTTTGGTTCGAATACGACCTATGTTTGAACAGGAAGCCCCCAAATGACCTTGAGAGTTGTTTAACGACGCTGATTCGAATACGATCCACGTCGGTTCCCAAAGGGGGTTGAGCTATGGTTCAAATATGACCAAGAAACTCCCCAATGAGCTCGGCAGTGTGCCGATCAAAAGGGTATCGACAGCTATGTTCTCTTTGGTTCGAATACGACCTATGTTTGAACAGGAAGCCCCCTAGTGATCATGAGAATATTTAACGACTCCGATTCGAATACGATCAGGGTCACACCAAAAGGGTTAAGCTAAATTCGAATACGATCAGCTCCCGATGGTCATTAAAGCAGGGTACCTATATTTGAGTTGTGCTTTGTAACAGACTCTCTTTGGTCCCTTTAATTTTTCCTGAGAACTCAAACTTGAGTCGGACGTTTGAACCGGATTTGAGAGCTTCAAAACCTTGCGGGAGAAAGATATCTCTTGAACCGGATTTTAAACCGGAATCTTTATTTGAACCGGCAATTTTCTGACGGCCTTTAAAGTTTCATCGATATGGTAGCAGCCTCCGGAACCGGGTTATCATTCCCTCCAACGACCCGGGGTTCCCGAGTCATGTCACTGTAGCCCCCGAGTCTCAAGATGACTCGAGGAGTTGGCTTGAGATTCTCCATATTTAACCGTGATATAAACCGGCATAACTTGTATATCATTGGTGTTGATAACACGATGTGTATCCACAGAAGGTTGAGGTGACTGCGGCGGGTTATAAATGATCCCTTATGAGCCGTGTCAGCAACTCGGCCAATGGTTCCTTCCAACTGGCTGTTTGAAGCTTAACCAAACTGTAGTGATGGCGACTTGTACGCATGTCCATTGAGCCGTCCAGGTGCAGACGGCGGCTGATAACATATGATAATTTGCCTCCAATTTGTTGGAAGAAAACCGGGCTTCCCAAGTAGTGACCTGCTCATACTCAATACACAGCTCATGCAGATAAGTGATGCTCGGTGTGTTGATGTAGACCAGGCCGCGAGAGGCGGACGGAAAAGACGACTTCAGCATCAGAGGCGGCCCAAACAGACGAACCGGCCGCGGTGTTATAAACCGGCGCAGTCGGGCGAGTTAACCACGCCGTTTTGATGTAGTGAACAATTGTCCTGCATCAACAATATTGCAGACCTAGACAAAGATAAACTACTCTTTGACAAAATAATATGTACCAATAAAATATATTTTAGATGGATATCACCTGATGTGCCAGGCCAGAAATAATCCGCCATGAAATTGATGATCGCTAGGTGAAGTTGAAGTCGCTCACGGGTGAACCGGCCACGGCGTGGTAAACCGGTGTGGATGGGTGAGTCGGCCGTGACTTTTGTAAGCCGGCGCGGACAGCGAGTCGGCCACGGCGTTGTAAGCCGGCGCAGACACGTGAACCGGCCGCGAGGGCGGACGGGCGAGTCGTCCGTGGCGTTGTAAGCCGGTGCAAACGGGCAAATTGTCCTCCTCGTTGTACACCGGTGTGGTCGCGAGAGATGGCCACGTCGTTGTAAGCCGGCGTGGTCGCGAGAGACGGCCACGGCGCTGTAAGCCGGTGTGGGAGTCCGTTGAGTAACGACGACCACCCGTGCCAAAAAATGTTAGCGTGCCTCCATCTCCTCGGTATAATACCACTTTTTGTCATAAATAATTGCCCTGCATAAACAATATTGCAGACCAAGGCAAAGATAAACTTGTTTTTTGACAAAAACAACATGTGCTAATAAAACAAACTTGGATGGGTATCACCTGATTTGTTTGGATGACGGACGGCGAGTCAATCACATGGCAAGCCGCGCGGACAGCGAGTCAATCGCAGGCGTGGTAAGCCGTGCAGACTGACGAGTTGATATAGACCGGGCCACAGGAGCGGCGACTTACGCACGTCCGTTCATCGGGTAGTGTGGCACGAACGAAACACTAGGCCAGAACGTTTGCCAGTGTGCGCTCCGTACCCGTAGTATTACAATTGTCTGTGAAACAATATTACACGCCAAGTAATTGTTCTCAGACGAATTAACATATTGATAAAATACAGAAGAAAGATATCACCTGATTTGCTTTGACGATAGATGATTTGCATGCAGACTACTAGCACCAATTAATTCATCTGCTGCGTGATCTCCCATACTTTGTCTTTTCCTTTTGTTGACTCTGGTCATCATGTGGTTAGTAATCCACTTTTCCCACCGCAGCCTCAAAGATGTAAGGTAACATGTAGGCGCTTATTAGGATGTATCCTTTTTCCCTCGCCCTCTTCTCACCCACAGTAGCACAGAACTGCAGAGAGCCCGTTCAGAGGTGGAAGGCGGCTGAAACAAACATGGCCGAGGCGGCGGCAGCCAACACAAGGACGGGCCCGAGGCCGCGGGCTACAGGTGCGGTGACTCAAGGCAGAAGGACAGCAGCTTGATCCGCCCGAGTTAGTAGCGATTTTGGCGATCGGTGTCTCAGAAGCCATGGCTCATAGAACAGCTCATGGTGTCACCCGCAGTGACGGAGGCTGGCGACTTAACCCGTTTTGTGATCCGGAGGCCTGACGGTGACTCATGGTCGGTCGGTTCTCAGGGTGATTCAAAGAGTGAGCCGGCACGGCAACAGAGTGAACGGCGCAGCAATTTGAGGAAACCGCGCGAGGCCGCGGCGACTCACGGTGCAAGGGACTCAACGGCTGTGACCCGGCGGGGAGTCGCGGGACCAGGGTGGTTTGCCGATGCGAGCGAGACTGCAGAAACAGCAAAGCAGGGCACCCCACAGCGGGTTGACGGGCTGGCCGGGCCTCTCGCGGGTCGAGCCAGAGGAGGTCTCGCAGTGGTAAACCAGCAGCTCATCGGTGGCGGTAGGAAGGCGGCCCTGCACTAGCGCACCAGCACGGCCAGGTGGAGGAGGGCGTCCAGCACGAGAGCCTGGCGCGGCGCGAACGGAGGCGTCGGGCGGCTGATTCAGAGCAATGGCGGCTTAGAGGCATGACAGCGGCGGTGGTTCCAGCGAGGCCAGCTTGGCGTACTAGCGGTTTGGAGGAGGCTGTGTGAAGGTGACTTGGCGCACCGGCGCGGCTCGCAGGCGAGGGCAGGCGGAGACGCGGCACACCGGCGTAGGCGGAGCCCAGCGGCGGAGGCAGGATCGCAAGGCCGCCGAGTCCGAGTCGATCCTCCGGTCCACATGCTCGTCCTGGTCGTGGTCGGTTTGACCATCCCCGATCCGTCTCCTCCAGGTTGTGGGCTCATGGCCCTTTTTTTGACCTACAGCTGCTGCAGGATATGCATGCATAGTTCGCCCGGTGGGCAGTCCGTGATTTCAGAGTTCCAGGTGCTTTCAGCTTGTACTGACTGCTTATCCTTCTTGGTAACTTCCTTGGGTAGACGTAGTGTTTAGAGAAAAAACCAATCTGAACTTGCACCTCCGCTCGGCCTTCATGTGACAAACAGAGTACTAGTTGACAACGACTTGAGAGATCAATCATGACATCGACCACGTACTAGAAGTATAGTACTAGTAGATCAAGTAGTATCAGTTTTGATTTCCATGTGAGATGTTTCTGATCCGTCAAATCTGGAATAGCAGCGAAAAAAACTGCGGTTGCCTTGGGCCCGTGGCTGCCGTCAAGTAAAGGTGAATCACACGTGGAGCTGCTGTTAGTCAAGCACACGCAACGCTGTGTACAGTACGCGAACGAAACAAAACGGATTGATGCAACTGATTGAATTCCTGTTGGTCTCGGCCACGCAGCACAACGCTCCAAAAATCGATCTGGTTTTTGGATTGATGAATCGCTCTCGTCGGCCTTGGCGACTCTCCAGCGGTTTCAGCAAAAATCAATCTGGCTTTTGCGACTCATCCGGTCGTGGCGGCGCATAACAGGCACTCTCATCCCCTTGATCCAGAGTAGAGCTTCACGCACCGTCT